>NC_138988.1:51604929-54253636 GCF_964341445.2 Mesoplodon mirus
AATCTACCAGAGGAGATAAATTTATTATCATTTAATGAAAATTGTTCCCAAATCTACATCTTGACCTCTTTTGAGCTTTAAATATATTATTTCTAAATGCCAAGGAGAAACTTCTACCCAGATATAACACAGGAAAGTCAAACTCAACCTGTCTATTGAAAGGAATAATTAGCCACAAGTCAAACCAAGTTACAAACCTTAGAGTCAAACATCAACTCCTACTCTTTCTTCTGACAGCCAGCCAGCAGATCCATCAGTTTCATCTCTGAACCCTCTCTCAAACCCATCCGTTCCTTGACCCACATACACTACACCTAGTCAAATCTCTTCATCTCTCACCAGTCTAACTGGTCTGTTTCTCTCTAGTCTCTGGACTTAGGCTTTCTGGAGTTATATCTGGCTTCATTAAATCTTTGTCATATGATCTTGGAAAGTCACTTAATCTTTCTAAACCAGTTTGTGCAACTGGTGATAACAGTGCCTTTCTTCATTGGGCTGAGAAGGAATTTACTAAGATAATATGTGTAAAGCCCCTTCCACAGTGCCCGGGTGCAATAAGCTATAAACATATAAGAGGGAAGAGCACAAATTCACAGTACACTTGCAGCTCTTCACAATCTACTCTCCAATGTCTTCACCCTCCATAAGCCCCAATTCACCTAAGGTTTCAAGCCTTAACAATAATTATATCAATATGTATTACATATAGTAACATACTATATGACATTGTTATATAATATTATACAGTATATATTCTATGATGCATACACATTATATATATGTATTTCATATGTAATATAATACTAATATTATTGATTGTAACTAATAGTTATTGAGCCTTGTTCTAAGGACTTTACACATATTCACTCATTTAATCCACAGAAGAACCCAATGAAATAAACAGTACTTCACAGTACTATTCCTCACTTCACAGAGGAGAAAGTTAACACACAGAAAGGTTAACGTGATGAGCTGGTAGATCAAAAAGCCTTGTGACTTTCAGTTATAATATTCTACCTGTAATGTTATTTTCTACCTGGAAAAACCAAATTCATCCTTCAAGGCCTCACTCAAACATCACTTGCATTCAAACAGGCAGAATTAACTACTTCCTCATCTATGCTCCCAGAAGTTTGTTCACAGACTAATATACTCTCTACAATATTTTAGAATGATAGCTACCTTCCCAACCTGACTGAGTACAACTATCTTATTCATTTTTAAAACTAGGACAGTGCCTGGCAAGGTGTAGGCTCTCTATAAATATTTGGAAATTTCATTAAAAGTTGAAGTTAAAAAGAAAATAAAACATAAAAATTTTTTATTATTTACAAAGAGTCGTTAGGAGAGCAATTTTAGAAACCTAAAACAATACAAAGTATTTAGAACAAATTTCCTATCATTTTTTATTTAAAAATTACATACCCAATTTTACAGATCCTCCAAAAAGTGAACCTTTATCAAAAGCATCCTTCCAGGTAAATGTCAAGCAGATCTTGATAAAAAGAGGAAAAAAAGAAAAGAAGTTCATGTTACCTTCCTGGATCTCATTAAATATTAAGTCTCTTTCAAAGAAAAATCCAGTGAAGAAAAGGACAAAAGCTTCAACCCATCTAAAATACTATCTTCTCTAACCAACCAATTCTTCTTCCTTTTTGTGGACCATAAAATTTTCTTTTTTGAAAGTAAGATACTGGCACTAGGATATTTCAAATGGTCACTCTGCCTCAGTAACTGAATACATATTGTCTTCTTCAAAAAATACAATCTTACTCATCTTTACAAACACACAATGGCTTGAACAGAACAGATACTTAATAAACGATCATCAAATAAGCCAAGAGAAGTAAAGGCAACGAAGTAAGCTCTACAGGTTTCCCAGAGGATAAAATTTAGAACTATTCCATTATGACAAAAGTAGGAGAATGGTTACCTTTCCAGGATAAAATGAGACAATATTTTATTTCTTGATCTGGGTGGTGGTTATACATATATATTCACTTTCTGAAGATTCAAGCTATACACATGATACTGTTCACTTTTATGTATGTATGTTGTACACGAATAAAAAGTTTACTTAATTAAAAACTGCATCTCACTCTACTCTAAAATATTCCACACATGAAGGTTAAAAAGAACTTAGCCTCTTTTAAATTATGTATTGCAATCCAATACAAAATTTTTCAATTCTAGATTAGAGAAATTTTCAATACACACAAAACTAGAGAGAATAACACAAGGAACTCCCATACACCCATCAGCAGTTTTAGCCTTTTGCCCTTCTTGGTTCATCTACCCTCACTTCCCAACCCCAACCCCACTACACACATACTTTTTCTCCTGGAATATTTTAAAGCAAATCTTACCATATTATTTGACTTGTAAAAACTTTAGTACAAGAATGTTTAAAGTATTTTGTACAAACTATTTTAAAATTTAGAAATGCCACACAAATTAACAAGTCTCCCAAATAAAACTGTAAGAAATCATCAGCATTTTCAATATCTAGCCTTTAAGAGAAAGTAAGATTGACATTCTTATAGTGTAACATCTAATCATAGTATCTGCAAAATCATATGCAAATATAACTTATGCAAATAATTTTTAAAGCACATAAAATGAGATTAGTACTTCCTGAATCATACAGTTTCCTTCTTTATTCTGTAAAAACCAAAGGAAAGGGCACCACAGATTATATTAGTCAAAAGATCCTATTGATTAAAAACTGCAAGAAAAAAAAATGCAGTCCAATGCACTAAATGAGCCCAGAAGTGACTAAGGAATGGCATGAATAGAATTTCCAAGAGACTCTTTACAATGGGCTTAAAAGTTTCTAATTTGTATTTTAAAAGTCTCATTAAAACCTAGGGATAGTGAAGAGGCACCATTTATTTTAATAAAATACCATGGGTAGGAGGAAATGAGTGATTTACCATTATCATATAACTTTAAAATAAATTAAAACTAATGACTTACCTGGTTTTCAGAAAATGGGAATTTGGGTTCAATGGAACAGATCTGATCATAGTATCTAAAAAACAAAGCAAATTTGTTTATTTTTGTTTTTGTTTCCCTTGACTGAGGAGACATATTCAAAAAAGTATTACAGGGGGCTTCCCTGGTGGCGCAGTGGTTGAGAGTCCGCCTGCCGATGCAGGGGACACGGGTTTGTGCCCCGGTCTGGGAGGATCCCACATGCCGTGGAGCGGCTGGGCCCGTGAGCCATGGCTGCTGAGCCTGCGCGTCTGGAGCCTGTGCTCCGCAATGGGAGAGGCCACAACAGTGAGAGGCCCGCGTACCGCAAAAAAAAAAAAAAAAAAAAAAGTATTACAAAGACTCATGTCAAACAGCGTACTATGTTTTCTTGCAGAAGTTTTATGGTTTCAAGTCTTACATTTAAAAGTCTTTAATCCATTTTGAATTTATTTTTGTGCATGGTGTGAGAAAGTAGTCCAGTTTTCCCAACACCATTTATTGAAGAGGCTGTCTTTTCCTTACTGCATCGGAGATTAAGAGGTATAAATGTTCTGTTGCAAAATAAATGAGTTACGAATATGGAATGTATGATGTGGGGAATATGGTCAATAATTATGTAATATCTTTGTATGGTGATAGATGGCAGCTAGACTTGTGGTGATTATTTTGAAATGTACCAAAATATCAAATCACTATGTTGTGTGACAGAAACTAACACAGTGTTGTAGGTCAATTATATTCCAAAAGCAAACACAGAAACAGAGATCAGATGTGTGGTTACCAGAGGTGGGGGGCTGAGGGGAGTGGGAACTAGATGAAGGCAGTCAAAAGGTACAAACTTCCAGTTACAAGATAAGTAAGTACTAGGGACTGTCAAGTACAACATGATAAGTATAATGAACACTGCAGTGTGTTCTGTATGAAAGTTAAGAGAGTAAATCCTAAGAGTTCTCATCACAGGGAAAAGAAAATTTTTTCTATTTCTTTAATATTGTATCTATATGAGATGATGGATACTCACTAAACTTATTGTGGTCATCATTTCATGATGCATATAAGTCAAACCATTATGCTGTACACCTTAAACTTATACAGTGCTATGTGTCAATTATATCTCAATAAAACAGGAAGAAAAAAGAACCTTAAAAAATAATTAATTAATTAAATAAATATAAAAATCGGTCAAAATTTTAAATTACCAAAGCTAAATATTACACACATTTATGTAAATACAACTGGAGTATACTAAAATTATATGTGTTAACTCTGAGTGGCCCACAAATCAGATTTCAATCAGCCATTTTAAAGTTAATTAACGTAGTCTTTTTTTTTTATTTATTTATTTGGTTGCACCGGGTCTTAGCTGCGGCATGCATGTGGGATCTAGTTCCCTGACCAGGGATCGAATCCAGGCCCCCTGCATTGGGAGCGCAGCACCTTATCCACTGCACCACCAGGGAAGTCTCGTGCAGTCTTTTAATGTGTAAACCTTTTTATGTGTATCTAAAATGCATGCAATGAAAAAACTGTCAAAAAAAACTCTTACCACCAAAGAAAAATACTTATCAACTATTACTGGCTAAAAGCAAACTAGTATCTGCCTAGATAACTAATGTATATCTTAAAATACTATTTCTTATTAAGATAACTTTATATCCATTGGGCAGATTAACACCTCTGGTAAACTACTGATTAAAAACAGGTTTACCAACTTTCCCATATGATTTGGGTATGTCCTCTCCTGTCCATCTCCACCACTGCTACACAGTCAACACTTCCACTCTCCCTTGAAAGTAAACTAATCCAAAAGTTCCCTAGCCAGTCGCCCTGTCTCCTCTTCTCCTTTCTCATTCTCTTCAATGTGTTCTCTACACAGCAGCCAGAATGATTATCAAACATGAGGGAGTCTTCCCCTATCAGGCTGACCTCTGAGCTAGCCAGGGGGTTGGGGGGGGGGTGTCCAAGGCCAAGCTTTCTAACTGGCCTGTAATCTTTCTTCCTTCCCTTATCACCTCCCTGCTCCTGCACCCCCATCACCATGGCTCTTTGCAATTGTTATTTCTGAGGCCAAGTTTTCCAGAGGGGTGGGAGCAACATGTCAGAGATCAAGTTTGGGGCTGCCATGGCCACAAGTTTGGTTACACAGAGGAAGAATTGAGCAATTAGGTAAATACAATGAAGATAATGGGAGTCAGGCTTCTAACTACCAGAGAAAGGAGTTACAAACATGGGAAGGCGGACAGCTAGAAGAAACGCTGGCTTTGGATTGGAACTGGAGGTAACAGTGTGAACTCATTTTTTAATACAATGGAATACAGATACAAAAGAGGTATAAATGTGTGTGTGTATTTCCTAAGTGTATACGCTGAGAGGTCCTAGAAGCAATAATACCTAAGTAGCAATAAGCACACCTAGAGGCCAGATAAATAGTACAATGCATTAAACAGAGCCAGTCCTTAGAGAAATTGCTGGCTCCATGGCTGCAGCTGAGAAAATTCAAGCGCCAAGCCTAAAATATCTAGCTATGCTAGGAAGTTAAGGACTCAAAAAATGAGGATATGTCAGAAGAACACAGGAACTAGCTTTAAGCAGCTCCTACTAGCCAAGTCCAGAATAATTCAAATAAATAACAAATCATAACCCACTAAGGAAAATAAAAACATCATTCTAAAGTAAACAAAACAGGTGAATAGGGAAAGCTCTACCTTACTGTACAATGCCAACTAATAAATCTAGAAGAAACAATGAAGTGAGAAAAGTCACCATTTGGCATCTTTCATAATATAATATCTGATTCAGGTAAAATCATTAATGGAAGCTAAAACACGAAAGTTTGATGGAAACAGGATATTACAAAGTCACAAAGTACCTTCCCACAAAATACTAATTAGTATAACTTATTAACTGTAAGGCCAAAAAATCTGGCAGACAGCATCTTAACAAACTGGTACAAGTTAAACATTATCAGCAATGGGACAAATCAACCTCGTGTTTTTCCTAATATGCACTAAAAAGAACACAGCATCACTAGAGCCCCAAAATGCATAAAACACAAGAAAATATGAGGCAAGCCCTTACTGAGGGACATTCTACAAAGTAAGTAGCCTGTACTCTTCAAAAATGCCAACATTGTGAACGGCAAGGAAAAACTGAGGAACTATTCCAGATTGAAGGAGACTAAAAAGGCAATTAAATGCAATGCAAGATCTGGGATTAGATCCTGGACCTGTAAACAACATTATTGGGAAAATCAGCAAAATCTGAATGAGTTTTGTAGATTAAATGGTAATACTCAATCAATGTTAATTTCCTGATTTTGAAAGCTGTACTGTGGTCATGTAGGAGAGTATTCTTGCATTCCCATTATACTTATAATTACATCCAAAACTTTTGACATCATTCATCATTCAACTCTCCAGCCTCAACTCAGAATATTCACTACACATTCTAGGCACGAAAATTCTATGCTCTCTCCTGGCTCAGGGCCCTCACCCATTTTTTTCCCCCATACCTGGAAATTTTCCCATCACAATTTCCCATTTTTCTTGTCCTCATTCATTCACTCATTCAACAAAAATATACTACAGGTTTACTATGCACCAAACACAGTTCTAGGACATAGGAATTCAGCAGAACATAAGCATTTAAAAATTTGCACCCTTGTAAAGCTTACTTTTTGAGGGGGATACAAAACAAGATAAAATAAAAATGTAGTAAAGTAGATAGGGCTAAGTGCAATGGCACTTAAAGAAGTGAGAGAGATAAGGTATGTGTATGGGGTGAGGTGAGAAGGCTGTAGTTTTTTCAGATAACATGGTCATTTGACTACATAAAAGTAAAAAATGAAAAAATTTAAAACATCATGGGGGCTCCCCTGGTGGTGCAGTGGTTAAGAATCCACCTGCCAAAGAAGGGGACACGGGTTCAAGCCCTGGTCCAGGAAGATCCCACATGCCGCGGAGCAACTAAGCCCATGTGCCACAACTACTGAGCCTGCACTCTAGAGCCCACAAGCCACAACTACTGAGCCCATGTGCCACAACTACTGAAGCCCGTGCACCTAGAGCCCGTGCTCCGCAACAAGACAAGCCACCACAATGAGAAGTCCGCACACCGCAACAAAGAGTAGCCCTCACTTGCCACAACTGGAGAAAGCCCATGTGCAGCAACGAAGACCCAAGGCAGCCAAAAGTAAATAAATAAAATAAATAATTTTTTTTTAACAATCAAGAATAAAAGAGAGGGCATGAAGGAAGTGATGGGATGTGAGGGAAAAGCATTACCAGTCAAGGGAAGAGCAAGTGCCAAAAAGCTGAGACCAGAGTATGTCTGAAAAGATCTCTGCCATGATAAGGAGGCATATGGCCAGAGAGCGAGCACTGGAGAAAACAGTGGGAGATTAAATCAAGGAAGTAATGATGCCTTGAGTGCAACTTGCAAGACTTTTGGCTTCTACTATAGAGTAAGAGGAGGAACCATCCAGAGGGTTTGGACAAGAGTAACACGAGCTAATCCATTTTCACAGAGTCACCCTGGCTGCTATGTAGAAAACTGACTTGCAGGTGTGCCAGGGCAGAAGTAGAGACAAGTCAGGAAGCTATTGCAGTAATCCAGTAAACAGATGATCCACGGTGGTGGCAGAAATGATAGAGGCACTCAATCTCACTCCTTTTCTTAATTAATTCCCCTCTCCATTTATAATCTTAGGCCCCTGAATTTTTCCTTCACAGAACTTACCACAGTTGGTAATATATTTATTTGCGGGACTTTGTTTAACGTCTTTTCTCTCAAAGGATTGTAACAGAAACTGGGTCTATTTGCTCAGTTTCATTGCTAGCTCCAAACAAATGAATCAGTAAAATGCAAAGTTTTTAAAAGGCAACTTTTTTTAATCTCTGAAAAGTAAAACCTGAGACTCTCTGTTTGGGGAATGAACAGGAGCTACCAAAGAACGTGTCCATAAGGAGAGACTAGCAAGTACCAAGACCCTGAGGCAACAATGTGCAAGGAGGCCGACAGGGCTATAGAGCAGGGACTGGCACACTTTCGCTGAAAAGGGCTATTCTAGGCTTTGCAAAAAAAAAAGGCAAAATCAAGGATAAAATGTAGGTACTTGTTATAACAAGAGAGAAAACTTCTGCCCTGCCCTGTGCGCTTTTTACCTGGGTTGGGCCATCTCAGATGGTGGGTACACTAAGTACACAGTTATCTAATTGCCATTAGCTGGAGACTTCTCCGAGGGAAGAGGATCCAGTCTGGTGGCAAGAAGCCCAGGGGAGGGAGGTGAGTGGTGGCTAATACAGTCCGTTTCACTCTCTGCCCCAGTGACACTCAAATATCGGCACGCCCTTCTCTCCTGCCAGAGAGTCCAGCCATCTCAGCTTGGGCGGCTGGTACAGCTGGCAGGAGAGAGGGCAATTTGCCGAGTCTCCAAGTTCCGGTGTGAGATTACACCATTCACTGCCAAGCCACTGCCAAGCAGAAAACCCAACATGTAGGGCACCTGAGCAAGCCCTGGGCAGCAGTGAGGCACGGCTACTGGCCAGAGAGGCAAACACTTGGAATAAAGGGGAGGATGGGACAGAGGGGAGCACCCCAGCTAGCTCTCCAAGGCTCACAACGCTAGAGTGGTGCCCTGGACCATACAAAAACAGGCAGCTGGGTAGGCCTCTGCTCTACAGACAGCAAGGAAGGAAGTAGGAGATGAAGCTACTTGCTCTGCAAGTGAATCAGGAAAAAAAGAAAGGCTAAAGAGAATGTACTAAAATTTTATACCTACCCTATTTACTCCAAAGCTTTTGGGGTCAACTCTCAAAACTTATGTGGGGTAACAGTGCATGTGTATCCTACATTTAAATGACTAGGAAGATACGCGATGGAATCTTCAAAGTAAAATAGCTGTCTTAAGACAGGTTATGTAATATGAAATATAAGTATGAAAAAATGAAATATAAGTACTATACAATAGTCATTGGAAATCAGTAATATCTGACTTCATAATATGGAGTAAACGCCAACAAAGAGACCAACTAATGCTTTTCAAAAGAAAACAGCCATTGCTAACTGCAGGTACCACAGGGAAAATGCTGTTCCTACAGTACAAAGTACAGTAAGCTATTCTTTCAATATAATTCCACCACATATGACCCCTCACAGGTCAGCCTAATTCTCAGCTATCAAAGCTCTCTAGAGAGGGAACAAGAGCAGAACAAGAGAATCTACCACACCTCTCTCTTTATCATTTAAATATGCTTTACTCAATCAGCAGATTCTATCCCAGGGTATACCTCTAACAAATTAGACCTAGGCTGCAAGTTTTCCACAAATGGGGAGAGAGAAAGCCAGTATGCTACACCAGAGTACTGGTGTAGCAAAAAAAAAAAAAAAAAAAAAAAAAAAATGTTAAGGATTTTATTTTTAAAATAAGTTTAAAAAAATTAATTAACTATAAAATCCTAAACATAAAAAAGTAAGTCAGACAACCCTGAGTTTGAATCCCAACTCCACCAACTCTTAGCTGTGTGACTGCATGCAAGTTACTCAACCTCTCTAAACCCTTCCTAAAGTGAGGGCAAAACCTCATTTAATTTAAGCATGAGGGACAAATGATACAATATATACTCAAAGCTTAAAATACTGCCTGGACACACTGCACATGTTGGCAAAACGGTAGCTACAGACTCTTATTTTACAACTATTTATAAGTGTTTTACATGTTCTCCAGTATTTCATAAAACTCAATCACTTTAGAGCACATATCTAAGAACTCAACGTTTAAAATCTGATGGGGAAAAAAAAGGAAATGAATATATTTCTTTTAATATACCAGTGATAGGTACAAAACAAATTCCCATTAGAAATTCTAGTTTTAAAGGTTTTTTTAGGGGGAAGGTGTGAAGATGGAGAACAACCAATCTACGTTAGGCACGGTGATACCGCAACGCAAATTCACGTAACCCATCCAGCTCCAGCCAGTACTGAGGGCTGGGCAACTCCCAGCCCACCAACCAGAGACAGAAACAAGAGAGCTGGGCCAGATACTGATCAGAGTTAACAGATGCCTCCTGAACCTTATTTTCACCCTTCTTTCTTTGCCCAATTTACCTCATGAAGAATCACTAATGAAGCACTACTGCAGCAGAGTATGGCAGAAAGTAAAGAGTCAGGGAGTCAAGATCTTAGTCTAACTCTACCACAAAGCTAGCTGCGTGGCTTAAACCTCCTGTGTGCAGAAGATTCTGAGAGAAGATTCTCTCTAGGGTTACAAAGAATGAAGAAGGTCCTGACAAGCTATTTTATTTATTAAACATTAGAAAAGTCAGAACACAGAAAAGCAGAGATTTTAAATTTTCCTTTAAATTTTCAAGTTTATTCATTTATGCAAAATAAAATTACTGAGCCAATTTAAGGTCTGGATACTACAGATACTCCTTGAGACCAAGGGTCAGGTATTATATATCTTTATATTCCCCACACTATTTTATTAACAAATTGTAGCAACGTCATTAGGGCTAATATTATCTCAATATCTTCAGCAACAATCAGAATGTAAGCAACAGCTTGAGAAGTAAAATGGAACAGCAATATTTTCTTTCTTGATCTGTAAAACACTAGTGCTGGGATAAAATTTCAGAAATTATGAAACTAATTCCATCAACTTTATTTTACAAATGAAAAACATACTACCATAATGCAGCAAACTAAATATTAACCCACAAAAAAGTGACACAAATCTATTTAGAAATTTTACAAAATCTATATAAAGGACTCTTGAGTTAAAGAAAACTAAAATTACAAACTATTAAAAAATGTCAACAAGAATACTATATACCGGGGACTTCCCTGGTGGCGCAGTGGTTAAGAATACACCTGCCAATGCAGGGTACACAGGCTCGAGCCCTGCTCCGGGAAGATACCACATGCCGCGGAGCAACTAAGTCCGTGCACCACAACTACTGAGCCTATGCTCTAGAGCCCACAAGCCACAACTACTGAAGCCTGTGTGCCACAACTACTGGGCCTGCACGCCTAGAGCCCGTGCTCTGCAACAAGAGAAGCCACCGCAATGAGAAGCCCACGTACTGCAACAAAGAGTAGCCCCACTTGCTGCAACAAGAGAAAGCCCGGGGACAGCAACAAAGACCCAACGCAGCGAAAAATAAAATAAATAAATTTATTTTTAAAAAAAGACACATGCACCCCAATGTTCACTGCAGCACTATTTACAATAGCCAGGACATGGAAGCAACCTAAATATCCCTCAACAGAGGAATGTATAAAGAAGATGTGGTAATATATATACATATACAATGGACTACTACTCAGCCATAAAAAGGAACGAAACTGAGTCATTTGTAGAGACGTGGATGGACCTAGAGATAGTCATACAGAGTGAAGTAAGTCGGAAAAGAGAAAAACAAATATTGTATATTAACGCATATATGTGCAATCTTAAAAAATGGTATAGATGATCTTATTTGCAAAGCAGAAATAGAGACACAGACATAGAGAACAAACATATGGATACGGGGAGGGGGATGAATTGGGAGACAGGAACTGACGTATATGCACTGTTGATACTATGTATAAAATAGATAACTAATGAGAACCTACTGTATAGCACAGGGAACTCTACTCAATGCTCTGCGGTGACCTAAATGGGAAGGAAATCCAAAAAAGGGGATATATGTATACATATAGCTGATTCGTTTTGCTGTACAGTAGAAACTAACACAACACTGTAAAGTGACTATACTCTGATAAAAATTTTTTTAAAAAATTCCTTTACCTATCCTACCCTTCTATTCCTTTACCTATCCTACACATAATGGCCAATAACATATGAGCAGGGTATTCTGGGGCAGTTTCCAGGAAACATCCTGGAGGCTGAGCCCTCTGCCTCCTTTCTCCCTCCCTCCATCCTCCTAAAACTTGGGTATGACTGCTATCTGGAACTTGAGAGCAAGGACTCTAGGTTTTACAGAGCAGATCACTGGAGGAGCCAGAGCCTGGGCCTGATGAACTTCACAGAACCACTACACCATCCCTAGGCTACCAGAACTACCCATCCACCAACTTTTCACATGGAGTAAAATCACAATTTTTTTTAAATTTATGTTTTGGCTGCGTTGGGTCTTCATTGCTGCACGCGGGCTTTCTCTAGTTGCGGCAAGCGGGGGCTACTCTTCGTTGCGGTGCACGGGCTTCTCACTGCAGTGGCTTCTCTTGTTGCGGAGCACTGGGCTCTAGGCATGCAGGCTTCAGTAGTTGCAGCACGTGGGCTCAGAAATTGAGGCACGTGGGCCCAGTAATTGAGGCACGTGGGCCCTAGAGCACACGGGCTTCACTAATTGCGGCGTGCAGGCTCAGTAGTTGTGGCACACGGGCTTAGTAGTTGCTCCACAGCATGTGGGATCTTCCCAGACTTGGGATCAAACCCATGTCCCCTGCACCAGCAGGCAGATTCTTAACCACTGAGCCACGAGGGAAGCCCTAAAATCATAATTTAACTCACTGATAATTTGAGATCTACCACACGCAGATGACTTCACCCCTAACACAGCAACATAAATAATATAAAACTAAAACAGATAATATAAAAAACTGCATACATGACTGTTGAGATCCTCAACCTCCATTCCCCCTGACCAAATTTCAGAAAGCTGACAACTAGGCTTTTTCATGGAAGGAGACTGGAAGCTTTCTCTCTAAAGAAACTAATCACAACAAAAGACACGGAAGGTGGTATCTGGAGCTTCCCCCTCCCCCCAAAAAATCCCAGCAGGGTTCCCATCTGATCACCTAGTGTAAAATTCACTATTTACCAAGGCTCTCCTAATCAATTTGTAGTTAAAGTCACTTTACAAAGGATGACATTCACTCTTAATATTATAACTCATAAATGTGTATTTTAGGAAATTTTAATAGGTCATCTAGAAGTTAGTAACAATAAAAAGGCAAGTCACTGTACCTATATGTAGAGCTGTGTATCTGTACTTACCAAGCTAGCTTCTCTTCTTTAGGAATTAGATTAAAGCCCTCTTTTTTAAAAAATTTTATTTAAAAGTTCATTAAGTGTAAAATATGTAAATTAATGTTCAGTTTACACAATTATCCAAATATAATTATTAAAAGTAAGACAATCTGCTTGATTGGATGAACACCCCACAGCTGTTTCATTTTTACAGCATGTATACCAAAGGTACTTTTGTACACACCTCCATTTAATAGACTGTACTAATATCTATTATTTTACCCTAACTCTCCTAGAACAGAAGTGAAAAAAGCGTAGTTGTTGAAGGAATGTGTTAATATGAGGATAATACAGATGACTAAAGAAACAGTTTCAAAGAGACTATCTCCTCAACAGCCCTAGAACCTAGGAACAGTTCTCACATTTACACCTTGGAAAAGACTAAAGGAATGAACAAATGAATGAAGTTTTAAACTTCACAGAACCACTACCCACTATTCTCTCATCTTTTAGTCTCTGAAGACTACACACTCCTTAAGGGCTGAGACCAAACCTAATGTATTCATGTGTACATTATACACAACCCATGCTTTTTTAATACTACTAATGAAAAATCGTCACTGAATGCCACTCATGTCTATATAAGAATTGTATTGGAGATTTTTTTAAAGTATGTTAATTCTTAAGAATGGCTAACTATTCATAGGTTAAAATTTTTTTTTGTATTTGTTTCTTTTTAAAAAATTTTTAAACTTTATTTATTTTTGGCTGCGTTGGGTCTTTGTTGTGGCCAGCGGGGGCTACTCTTCGAGTGGGGGCTACTCTTTGCTGTGGTGCATGGGCTTCATATTGCAGCGGTTTCTCCTGCTGCGGAGCACGAGCTCTAGGCACATGGGCTTCAGTAGTTGTGGCATGCAAGCTCAGTAGTTGTGGCTCATGGGCTCTAGAGCACAGGCTCTGTAGTTGTGGTGCACGGGCTTAGTTGCTCCGTGGCATGTGGGATCTTCCCGGACCAGGGCTTGAACCCATGTCCCCTGCATTGGCAGGCGGATTCTTAACCACTGCACCACCAGGGAAGCCCTAACTTTTTAAAAAGCTTATACTAAGTATCAAGCTAGTGATCTTTGCAACCCAACAGTTTTATCTTTAAAACTGACACCAAGGGGTCATCATCTCTCTAAGCCATCCAATCAGTATCCTCCTTCTGGAGAACCAGCTCTTCCCCAGTCCGTACTAATACTACTTTAATCCATGCTGCATGGAGAAATTAAACCAGCAGAGCGACTCAGACAAGGGCAATTAAATTAGGCCATTTCCCACCATCATACATGGGCACAAGCCAACCCAATCAGAGGTCTCCATGGACTTTCGCCAGGGTGTAGGAGAAAAGCACTCTTACCTAAGATCCTGAGTGTTAAGACCACTGTAACTACAGGAGAGCCAAGATCCTGAGTGCTAAGACCACTGTAATTACAGGAGAGCCAGTGGCCATCTCTCCCAATAGAGAAACAAAGCTCTCCTAAGAGGTAATCATCATGGAGGCAGGATGATCTCTTTGAATGCCTAAAGATAAGGAAGAAATATTCCTTGACTTTGCAGTTACTAAACTAGTTTAACCTGAGCTGCTCCTACCTGCATCCTAATACAGCTGTTTTTCCTGTGAAACAAGGAGAATATGTTACACATAGGCAATCAGATCATTAACAAGATGGGCGAAAGAAATTTTTTAACTATAAAGTGCTATAAAAATGTTCTGCCATCCTAACTAGAAAGAACTACAAAAGGAACTCTCCTTAAATACAGCCTGAGCTCAATAAACATTTGCTAAGATAACAAATTTACTCCAATATCTGCATACCTGGCTGTGAACAAACTGATTAAAAGCAACCTATCTTGAACGTTAATGTCACTCAAGTTTAACTTCAAATAATGGCAGCTCCTAACCTATGGAATTCTCCATTTGTCGTTCGGTTACGATGAACCTAGGGAGATGGCTCATTCCGAAGTGGACAGTGTAGTAAGTAATAAACATGGGTTCCAGTGTTCCAATTCTGCCACTTCCCTCAAGCAACTACGATTACGAAATCCAAACCTGGCCAACAAAGTTTTGCAGTGACGCAAAAACGGGGGAAGGGAGGAGTCTCAGAGACCCCCTCCCCCCACCAAAAAGTGAAGAAAACCAGTTCTGCGTAAATGTGGCAAGAGAGATCAGTACGTGGCAGACCGTTCCTCCCAGGTGGCCGACCGACCGAGCCTCAGTGGACCAAGGGCTAGGGCGGGCAGCTAGGGGAAGCGGGTCGGGTCCCCGGGGCCTTCGAGGCCGCTCCTGCTCAGCAGGAAGTAATGCAGACCACACCTACGCGCCCGGCCAGCAGGGGCAGGCCGGCCAGCCCCGGCCGTGGGTGTAAAAGGGAGGCAGGAAGAGCGGAGGAAGCAAGGGGAGCGGCAGGCCGCCGACGGCCTCCCCCCGCCCGGCCCCAGGCCCACCTCAGCAGCGTCTCGAGCGCGCCCTCGTGCTTGTCCAGAGGGCGGCCGAGCGCGGCGCGGCGCAGCTTGCTGAGCTCCTCCGCCGCGCGGCAGTACTGGGCCTGCTCCTCCCCGCCGCTTGGGTACGTCTGCTGGATGAACTTCACCAGCGGCTTGGCCAGGTCCACCTCCGAGGTCTTCTTCAGCTGCACTGAGACGAACGTCGCCATGGCGAGCGCCTCGGCCGCCCTTCGGGCCAAAGGGACCGCGGGACGGCGACGAAGGCTGAGGCGCGCGGGGTACCGGACGGGCGGACTGACGGGCTGACACAGGTCCGCTCGGCCTGCGCTTCGGGTCCGGCCACTTCCGGGAGCTCTCGCGCAGGCGCAGTCGGCGCGCCGCCTCCGGTCACGTGAGGGAGACCGGGCGCCGGCGCTGCTCACCTGGGCCCCCACTCTTCCTGCGCGCAGCCTTACGGCGCCGGCTTTCCCCACAGGCGGAATTTTCTCATTTCTCCGTACTTCCTCGGCAGGTGGGCGGAGTGCTTTCACGTAAAGATAATTCTTCCTCCGCTCTAACAATTTCCCGGGGCAGTACTCCAGTTACTGCCACGTGAGGGAGTTTGCAGCCGCCTGTCCAAGACCTGGTAGCCTCAGGGTTATTGTGACCTATGGTAATTCATTCAGCGGGCTGCTGTGTATGAATACTGTGTGCACAGTGAGCCGAGTAGGCAAGGTCCTGGCTACTGTGCAGCTTAATGTCAGGTAAGGACACAGATATTAAGGTGGACCGAAAAAGTATCTTGGTACTAAAAGCAGGGTGCTTGGCATGTAGGGTATGAGGGTCCCTCGAAAGAACCTAGTTTAAACAATAATAATTATTAAATAATTAAAAAAGTCTTTTCTGAGGAGAACTTTAAAAGACCTGCAGTTTGAGAAGATGCTTGACATTAGGAGAAGGGAAGAGTGGCTGGGAGAGTACTGGCTGGGGAGAGCCTCCCAGACCAAGGGGCAACGGCCCTAGGAAGCAAGCACTTCCCATGTTCAGGGAGTGGAAGCAAACAGTGTGGCAAAAACTTAATAAACAAGTAGAGAATGGGATGAAATAAAGTTGGAAGAGTAAACAGGCATCAAATCGTTCAGAACTTTGTAAGCCAAGTTAAAGAATTTGTATTGTAGAATAAATGGAAAGGAAGCTATAAATGGCATTTAAGCAATGGTGACATGATACAATTTATCGATACATTTTTAAAAGGCCACCCTGTGCATCAATCTGATGGGATGTCATATGAAGTATACAATATCGTCATCTATGATCTATTCCGGGCAAAAATGTTTAACTTGAATCTGTCAGTTCTTTGCATCTAATACACAATTTATAAAGAAGTACAGGGGATAGAAGAGCAAACTAAATGATACCATGAAAAGTAACCAAACAAATCCAGAAGGTGGAACATTAGGCAGAATAACTGATCCCATCTCTTTAAAAAAGTATAGTTATGAAAAAAGCCACTGCTCTGTAAAAAAATTTGAGGGACATAGAATCTGGATTGAATCCTGATTTGAACAGACCAACTATGAAATGCGTTTTCAGGACAATTGAAGAAATTTGAACATAGATGGACTGAATATGAGATGAAAATGTATTGCCATGGAAAGGTGGAGATCATTAACTGAAAAGAGCAAGTCACAAAACAGTATGTATGTTACAATATCTCATTTTGATATCTCATTTTGATTATAAAATGCACATATGTGTATTTATATACTATGAAAAAAGATCTAGAAGGATTATACCCTAAGGAATTAGCAGTTGTAATCTTTGGAAGTGGAAATGTATTATTTTCTTTATTTTTTGCCTATCTTTTTTGTGTAATTTTTTACAGACTATATACTACTTTTGTTACAAAAGTTTATTTGGCCACAGTTTTTTAAATTTTTAAAAGTTTATTTTAGTTAAAATGTTCCATGTTAAAATAAATAAACTAGCCACTCTGGGTGCTATGTAGAGAATGTATTAAAGGAAGGCAAGGTAGAAGCATGGAGCCAAATCATGAAACCATTTCAGAAATCCAGGCAAGGGATCATGAAAGCTAGTATTAGTAGTAGTAAGCCAGACTCCCAGATTTGGGGCCTGAACATCTGAGCTGTCAGTGGAATCATTTACTGACATATTAAAAAAAAAAAACTGATGGATAATCCACTGATGGGCCCAGAGGATGGGAAGTGTTTATACCAAGCATTCAAGTGGAGTCATTAAATTGACAATTGGATATATGAGACTAGAGCTCCAAGAAGAGATTTGTTTGGGAATCAACAGTCAGCATACAAATTAATTTTAAGCCTCTGGGCCTAGAAAGGAACACAAAGAAATAGAAATAGATCAGAAGCTGTCAGGAAATATAATATCAAATTATGTGTTTTTTTAAGACAGAAGATAGTATTTTGTAGGTTGGCTGACAGGACTGATCCACTGGGGAGAGAATGAAGATTCAAAAGAGCTGAGGATAACCAAAGGAGCCAAGTGCATGAAAAGAGGAGAGGAAAGGGTAACCAGAGTAGGGAGGGTACAAAAGAAGGGATTAACTGTCAGAAAGATGAGGAATGTGTCATTTGTTGAGGCAGATGGAGGGAAAAAGGAAATGAACATAAATGTGGTTAAGTGGGGCATTGATCAAGGAAAGATTAAGGTGATCTTATCTGATGAAACATGATCTGTCTCTGCATGTCTCTCAAACTTTATGTTTTGCCACTTGTTCCTCATGTATTACTGCCCAGACATGTTGGTCTTATTTCAGCTTCTCAAACTCTCACTAAGATCTTTCTTTCCTCATATGACCTGAAATACTTTACCCCTTTCTTCATATCTCGGAAGAAATGTCTCCTCCCCATAACACCGTCTAAAGTAGATTCCCCCCTTGTTAATGTCTAACTCAGCCATTGTTTATTTGCTTCATAACACTTATCCTAACTAGCAAGTTTTTTGTTACTTGATTACTTTTTTTTCTGACTTTCTCACTAGAATGTAAACTCCTTAAGGACAAAAATTGTGTTTATTTTGTATACTGTTAAGTCTCTAGCACTTGGCACTTAGTAGGCAACTCAGTAAATATTTTTGAATGAGTCAATGAGTTTCACTGCTTGCAAAAAAATAAAAAGGTTTCTGCTATCAAAATAACACAGCTTTCCCCTCAATAGCAGGTACCCTCATTAAACAGGCATTAGGCCAGTGGCCAAAGGATTGTATATAAAGGTAAGCTAGCTCATGTTCTGATAATAAACAATTTCAAAATCTCAGCATCTTAACATAATAAACATTTGTTCCTTGCTCATGCAAAGTCTTCTGTGGGACAAGCAACTGTCCAGGGTCGCTGTCCTCCAAGCAGCGTCTCAGTCATTCAGACGAGTTTGATCTTGTAGCTTAACTGTCTTAACATGAGACTCCAATTTCAAATGGGAAGAGGGAATCTGTAGCATCACATAGCAACTGTTCACTGCCTCTGCCCTCTCACTTTCATTACCTTTCACTGTCTAGAACTTCTCACATAGCTCCATCAGACTGGAATGGGATCAGGAAGGGTGGTCTTCTGTATGCCCAGGAGGGAAGGGAGAACTGGACGTTAGGGAGCCCTAGTGATGCTTTCCAAAGATACATTTCACTGTTTCCAAACTCGCTTATGGTAACATTGATTTTCCATCTGTGTAATGAAACATCATAAAATGTGTTCTTAGAGTGTATCCGCAGTGTAACGTTTCAGGGAATATTAAATCAATAGATTTTTTCCTCCCTGATAATCCCTGGTTCCGGTGAGCCCATCATTACCCCCACTGATTGAACCAATGGAAATAAACCTCTCTGGATGGACAGAACCCTGCTGAAAACAGCTTTGAGTTTCAAAATAGAGCTTTTCAAGTCCATGTTGAGACAGTAGCCTGAAAGTAAGCACTTGTGATTTTGGGGAGGAGCGAAGCCTTGTTGAGGAGAAAAGAAGTTTATCAAAGCCAAGCCCAGAAGACTGTAACAAAGAGTTTTTACAGTAAATGAGAGGGTAAATAGTACAAGGATTTGATGTAAGGAAAGTCCCTGCAATGCAAGAAAGAGAAAGCCCTTTGGGGTGCTAAAAGGAAGAGTCTAAGAGAGAGAAAGTGAAGGGCAAAAGGTAAATGAGGTGTCTTCACTCCCCTACTCCACTCTCTCGGGGTAAACTTAAGGGTGTTGGGGGGTCATGGGGGAGGACCTACAGGAAAGGAGGCATGCAGTAGAAGAGTTCACATAGACTTGCTGAAACCGATGACATTAAGGATGGAGAGGACTTCCCTGGCGGTCCAGTGCTTCCACTGCAGGGGGCGAAGTGTTCGATCTCTGGTCGGGGAACTAAGATCCCACTGCCACATGTCACCTGGGAGACACATCACGTGTATGGAATGGAAAGGGGAATGGTGTGGGGCAGGGCACTCAGTTTTTTGCAGCATATAACATGCTTGAGAACTATTTATCTCCTTAATCTATTTGCATATTTCTAAAAAATTAAAAATGCAAGAAGAGTAAATTACCCATTTTCCACTTATGGGTGTGTAAATTTTGAGGTCCACATGACCTCAAATTTTTCTAAGAGAAATAGGGAAACTATTAATTTTTTTATGTAGAATTATTCCCTGTGCAAGCCCATTCTCATCCCATCTACTAATGATCATATTTCCACCAGCTGCCAGTTCTCTAATACCATTCACAGCTATTTAAATAACCTGCCCTTTGCCACCAGTGTCTCTTAGACAGGAGTTGTTTTACTTGGGTAAGAGAACTTCTGAGAATAAATATCAGCATTATTTTGAAAGAATTGCTTTACAGAGTAGAACTCATTCTGGACAGCTGTGCATATTATCTTGTGTGTATCTCGACGTTTGAGGGCAGGTTTCTCCTGTTTTCACCAAAATCCAGTATGTGTTTAAGTAGTATCCAAAGTTGAAGAGGAGCTCCCTCACCCTCTCACCCTCTCACCCTTGCTTTTGTTAATTTGCTTTTAGAGTTACATGAGGTTTCTTTAGTCTGTTCCCTCAGGCATACACTAGCTCTCTGTTTCAGATTCAGGGAGCAGTAAGTAAATGGTTATTGGTATTTCTTCATATTAAACATACTTGAGTGTCCTTGTAAGAAAATTATGCATGTACACAGACATGTGTGATTTCATTTATCTTTACTTATTTAATATTTATGATCATATATTAAAAACCAAGGGCTTTGGGCTTCCCTGGTGGCGCAGTGGTTGAGAGTCCGCCTGCCGATGCAGGGGACATGGGTTCGTGCCCCTGTCCAGGAGGATCCCACATGCCGCGGAGCGGCTGGGCCCGTGAGCCATGGCTGTTGAGCCTGTGCATCCGGAGTCTGTGCTCCGCAACGGAGAGACCACAACAGTAAGAGGCCCACATACAGCAAAAAAAAAAACACAAAAAAACCAAGGGCTTCCCTGGTGGCGCAGTGGTTGAGAGTCCGCCTGCCGATTCAGGGGACACGGGTTCGTGCCCCGGTCTGGGAAGATCCCACATGCCGCGGACCGGCTAGGCCTGTGAGCCATGGCCGCTGAGCCTGCGCATCTGGAGCCTGTGCTCCGCAACGGGAGAGGCCACAACAGTGAGAGGCCCGCGTACCGCAAAAAACAAAACAAAACAAAAAACAAAACCCTCCCCGTAAGCTTCATGGTACAAAGGAAAGTATCAATAACATGTAGATGGCCAAACTAAGTTATTCAGCAAGTATCTGTTCAGGTTCCACTGTGTGCCAAGCAAAATTTAAATCAGGAGAATTCTGTAACCAATATATCAATCTATGGTATATATTTACAAAGTTCTTGGTTCCACACTCATAGAAGATAGTTCAGGAGATGGTTTATAGGATGGGGTCTAGCACAAGAGGTAAGCCCTACAATGGTAGCTGCAGCAGAGTAGCCAGACCAGATTAAAACAGGAAGATGAAGGGCTGCAGAAGGAAGGTCCCATAGAGAAAAAAAGAAAGATTAGAGAGGGATTTCCCTGACGGTCCAGTGGTTAAGACTTCACGCTTCCACTGCAGGGGGCACGGGTTCGATCCCTGGTCGGGGAACTAAAATACTGCATGCCACGTGGCGTGGCCAAAAAAATAAAAAAAGAAAGATTAGGGGGATTAGATAGAATACCTGATGTGATGGAGCTTTCAGAAAAAACTAAGTTTTTACAAAGAAGAACAAAAGGCTGTGACACTCTAAGAAAAGCAAAGAAAATAAAATCATTGTGTATCCCTTGGTGTTTACAGTCATAATAAACACTAATTGTTTAAGGTTGTGTCCACCAGGTTTCTTTCTAGAAAAATTCCTATTTTTAAAATTTTTTTATTGAAGTATAGTTGATTTACAATATTTTGTTAGTTTCAGGTGTACAACAAAGTAATTCGGATAGATAGATAGATAGATATTCGTTTTTTCAATTCTTTTTCCATTATACAAGACATTGAATACAGTTATTACAAGACATTGAATATAGTTCCCTGTACTATATAGTAAATCCTTGTTGTTTGAAAAATTACTGTTTTCTCTTTGTAATTGATAAATAATTTGTGGGAATATACTTTGAGACTATATTAATGTGTTGTTCCTCATTAAACTTTTTTTTTTACTAGTTTTAGCATCCTTTGATGATTCTCACCTGACACTATTATTGCTATGATAGTGGCAAAATGGTGATTTTCTAATCCATCATTTCTCCTATATTTATTAGTAGGCATTATTCTATAAGGAAAACTTTTCCTTTCTCTCCCATTTATTAATTTATTCATTTACATATTTATTTATATCAGCACAGACTCATGGATTTTTATTCAGTAGATTATAATCCACTGCTATCATTATTTATTTTGATGCTCTACCTTGTCCAGGAGTTGGCCAATGGAAGCACCTTTAGACTGGCTTCTATGTTCTTTTTCTCCCAATGTTTTAATTTTGTAAATTTCAAACACAGCATAGAATTTTACAGTGAACACACCTACATACCCACCTACTTAGATTCTAACATTAACATTTTACTATCACACATATCTATCTTTATCACACCTCTCTATCTAATCATCCCTCTATCCATCCATCCATTAATCTGCCTTACTTTTTTGGATCCATTTCACAGTACATTGCAAACATCAGACAGGAAAAGTAAAATAAGTAACTTGATTGGTGAATAGGTAATAGATGGGAGTCAAAAGATATTATCTAAATGATATCAACAAATATCATTTAAAGCTGACAAATCAAATAGCATAAGGAAGTAAAGAAAAAGGGGACCAAATAATTTTCTAAAAAGGCATTATTATAAAGATAACCATTGAAACAAAAATATAAACTTCCCTAAAACCAAAAGAAAATTTAAAAGAGCAAACAGGCCACACAGGCAAAAACATAGTAAAAATAGCAACACAATAAATACAGCACAGAATGATATAACAAATTGAGATCAAACCTAACAATCATGTAATAAATGTAATTGGGTTTAAATCAACATTGAAAGAAAAAAGACTTTTAGATTGAATCAAAAAAGAAATCCCAAATGTGATAGATTGTAAAATTGGCTACAAATTCTTCTCCCTTCGTCTATGACTTTGCATTGTGATGTTGTAGATCCTCTCATCAAGAACTGGAGTCTGTTTGACCACCCTTAAGTCTGGGTTGTTGATGTAAATTGCTTTGGCCAATGGGGCATTAGCAATCGTGATGCAAGCCGACACTTCAGCCATCAGAGCTTGTTCCTTCTTGCTGCACTTGAAACCCTGTGATCTCTGTACAGACCAGCCTGCTGGATTATGAAAGATGGCCCAGTCATCCCCCTATCCTCAGCCAATAGTCTACTAATTGGCAGACAAGAGAATTAGGCTATTGTAGATCATTCAGCCACCAGCCAGCCCCCAGCTGATGTTAGTTACATGAGCAAGCCCATCAGAGTTTTGCTGAGCCAGCCTAGACCACAAATGCCCAACCAACCCACAGAATCATAAGCTAAATAAATGGCTCGTTTTAAGCCACTAAGTTTTGTCACAGTTTGTTATGCAGCAAAAGCTAACTGATACCCCAACATGGCACATATAAGCAGTACACATAAACAAAGTGATTCAGAAAGGATAAATAGAAATAGACAGAGATATGCCAGGCACATAGAAACAATAAGAATGCAGAGGTTATCATCTTGATTTCAGACAGTTCAAGCCAAAAGAATATAAATATGATTAAGAACACTTCATAATGCTAAAGGATAAAATTGTCCAGAAAAAAAAAAGGTAACTAAAGCTACAGTTACAGGTTTTTAATATCTATGTGTTGGGTAACCCAAAATATCTATGTATCAACACAGCAACCACCATCACAAAAGAGAAACTACAAGATTAAATTTTGAACTAATAATTTCAAATCTTTTGGCCAAATGTTGAGTAGCTAAGAGAATTAAAAGGAATATCACTCAGGGGTGATGCAAAGAGGATACATCTGGAGGCAAGATAGATGAATAATGTCCTCTCTGAATAATGTGTAATACCTCATTATGAGAGATGTGGCCATGCAACTTATAGGGCAATTGAGAAAGTATATATTTTCC
This sequence comes from Mesoplodon mirus, assembly GCF_964341445.2. Lineage (NCBI taxonomy): Eukaryota > Metazoa > Chordata > Mammalia > Artiodactyla > Ziphiidae > Mesoplodon > Mesoplodon mirus. The sequence goes on from NC_138988.1 coordinate 51,628,948, forward strand.
ACTTTGCAGTTAGGCTGTATTCTCTATGAAAAATAATACTTGTTTTTGGGAGATGGTGATTCAACAGCCACCTGCAACACCTTTCGTAGAAACAAAAAGAATCTCATCTACAACTCCCAGTAGCAGTGAGTTTGTTCACCTACCTTGTACTTTGTAGAATCTGAATAGTCGAAGTTCCCCACCCTAACTTGGGAGTATGAGAGGACTCCACTGCCCTTACCCACCACACTCCCCCTCCAGGGTATTCATCTAGCCCTGTGGTTCCAAGTTCAGGTAATTTTGCCCCCCAGGAGACATTTAGCAATGTCTGGAGACATTTTTGGTTGTCACAACTTGGGGGTTGGGGGGGTGCTACTGGTGTATAGTGGATAAAGGCCAAGGGTGTTACCTACAATACACAAGACAGTCCTACACAACAAAAATGCATCCTGCCCAAAATGTCAGTTGTACTGAGGGTGAGAGTCACTCTTGAGAATCATGCAGTCATGCAGTCAGCCCTCTGTATCTGCGCATTCCCCATCTATGGATTCAACCAATAGTAGATTGAAAATATTTGGAAAAGAACTTCCAGAAAATTCCCAAAAGCAAAACTTGAATTTACCGTGACGGTAACTATTTACGTAGCGTTTACATTGTATTAGGTATTCTAAATAATCTAGAGATGATTTAAAGTATATGATAGGATGTGCATAGGATATATGTAAATACTACACCATTGTATATAAGGGACTTGAGCATCTGTGGATTTTGATATCCATGGGAGTCCTGCAACCAATCTTCCATGGATACCGAGGGACCACTGTACTCTGTCCAGTAGACTTTGAGGTCTTCTTACCTCCCGTATACCTTCACCCATTCACCCTTCTCTAAGTATCCTAATCCTCATCTGGGTATCCTCACCTCTCTCTTTGTCCTTTTTTTTCTTTGTCCTTTGTCTTAAACCTGAACAGATAAGGATGTGGCTCAGGCCTTAGATCATTAGTATAATCCCATCCTCAAGCCTCAGTAATTAAAAAAAAAAAAAAAATGACCCAATTCTAGCTATTGAGGTATGAAAGAGGTTTGCCAGAGGTCTCAGAGAAGGGAATTTCTTTGCTATTTTGAGAGAATTTCTGAAAGTGACCTTTCTTTCCCTAGATGTGGATGAGGAAACATGTTTCTGTATGTCAGAGTTCTTTCTTGTGCGCAATAGAAATGAACTGTGGATAGTTTAAGCAGCAAGAGAATTTATTAAAGGATATCAGGGACTTCACAGAATCTCTGGGAAAGCCAGAGAATTATAGGACACATGGCAGAATATATCCTGTTGCTCTGGGGAAAACACTACTGCTTCCCCACTGAGCGCGACTACCCCGCTAGCAGGTAATGTGGGGCCCTTGGGGGGCCTGAACCACCACCACTGCTGCTTTTGAAGGTAGTACTGTCACCTCTGCCAGGGAGTCTCTGCATGGTTTTTGCAACTTTTTTTGGCCTGTGCTCCGCAACGGGAGAGGCCACAACAGTGAGAGGCCTGCGTACTGCAAAAATAAAATAAAATAAAATAAAATAAAATAAAATAATGTATATATATTACAATTTTATTTGTCATTATATTTCAATAAGGCTGGGAAAAAGTGAAAAAAGGAGAGATGAAAAATGAAAGACTAAAAGATGGAAAACTGCTGCAGTTCACACAGACCCCAGTCTCTCCTACCTCTGCCCCACAATGTGTCACTACTGAAACACAGAAGATTTGCTATATCAGGACTGTTCACAAGATGGAGCTATTAAAACGAGTGCTCTGATAGTCTGAAGTTACAAACTTGAAGGACTCTTTTTCCTAGGGCACACCTGTGGTGCTAGAGGGAAATTTATAAGGCCTGAGCTAGAAACCTGTTCTCACAACCAGCAATGTTAAGCACAGGTAAGCAGCCCAGGCTTCTCTCTCCTTCGTGGTGAATTTCTCCTGGGTAAGCCTTGGTGTCTTTTGCTGCCATCTCAGGTCAGGGATGCTTCAGTGCATCAGAGGTGATGTATTAACACTGATCCTCCCAAAGAAAGTGGTCAGGATCTCAATAACTTCCTTCCCAGAAGACTCCTTAGGCTTTAGGAAAATTTGCTGACCCTCTCCTATCAACCTTCAAACTCCTGTACTAAAGGACATGTGGTGAAGAGCAGCATTTAGATTCCACATGTAAGTGGTACCATGTAGTATTTGTCTTTCTCAGTCTAATTTATTTCACTTAGCAAGCATAATGCCCTCAAGGTCCATCCATGTTGTCACAAATGATGGTGAAGTCACAATGTCCAGATAACAACTGCACAACAGTCCTGACTGGGGCAATGTGACAGGCAGATCAACTGTGGTCCTCACCATGGTTCTGCCATTGTAACTTACCTTTTTTTTTTTATTTTATTTTATTTTATATATTTTATTTTTGGCTGTGTTGGGTCTGTTGCTTTGCACGGGCTTTTCTCTAGTTGCGGCGAGCAGGGACTACTCTTCATTGCGGTGCGCGGGCTTCTCATTGTGGTGGCTTCTTTTGTTGCAGAGCATGGTCTCTAGGCACACGGGCTTCAGTAGTTGTGGCACGCAAGCTCAGTAGTTGTGGTTCGCGGGCTCTAGAGCACAGGCTCAGTAATTGTGACACACGGGCTTAGTTGCTCCACGGCATGTGGGATCTTCCCGGACCAGGGTTCGAATCCGTGTCCCTTGCATTGGCAGGCAGTTTCTTAGCCACTGTGCCACCAGGGAAGCCCTGTAACTTACTTTTAACCTGATGAAAGTTCTAGAGGATCTGCTTCACCAAACAGGGAATAAATCTAAATGTAAAATACAGATCAAGGACCCAGGGAATCTAGCCCAGAAGAAAAACAAAGGGAATTCCAAGACTGACATCAGAAGAAAGTCCTAGGATTATGGTTGTACAGAGCACCTAGAGAGCAACCAACAGAGACAAGAAAAGGAGATTTACAGAGGAAACATTTCCCAAAAGATTGGAACTAATACATTTCAAGGCAATTAACATATCCAAGAAAAAAACTGAGAAAGGAAACCAAATAAAGACTTAAGAGGCTGTTAATAGCAGAACTGGTTTATTCAGATCAACCCTACCACCAAAGACAAATAAAACATCTGCATAGAATATTTAAATTAAACTTCTTAAGGCACTAACGAGCTAACAACATTCTGAGGTAGTGTTACCCAACTAAATGTGGGTCCGCTTGCTTTGGTGCAGTAAAGCCAATCTACTGACACAGGGTTGTGGTGAAGGAGAGCGTAGCTTTTATTGCAGGGCACCAAGCAAGGAGTCCAGGGCAGCTAGTGCTTAAAAGACCTGAACTCCCTAAGGCTTTCAGGGGAAGGCTTTTAAAGACAGGGTGGGGTGGGGGATGGGGGGTGTAGGATCAGCTCATGGACGTTCTTCTGATTGGTTGGTGGTGAGGTCACCGGGGGTCAACATCATCAACCTTCTGGTTCCAACAGGTCTGAGGTCTCTGTGCTTGTGGGCAGCATACAGTTCACTTCTTCCACCTGGTCAGGATTTCAGTGTCTGCAAAACAGTTCAAAGGACATGGCTCAGAATATTCTCTATAGCCCCTGAGGAGGAACTAGAGGTGCTTGACTTTGTTTAACAGCTAAACTATTATTATTTCATCTTGTTTGACTGTTTCTCTTTCTGCATTTTCTCACTTCTCTGATTACATTTATTCTTGGACTAAAGTTTTTTTTTACAGACAAAAGGCAGGCGGAAGACATGGTGGGGGTGGGGTCCTGTCCTGGGAAGGCCCCATAGGGTCCTGCTCGGTTACAGTAGGATGCAGGAGAGGATGGAATCTAGAAGGTGAACATAGTATTCAGGTCGCTTACATCCTGGGAATTTGCCAGTCTAAAGGGGTGGCTGAGTTGTGACACTTTTGAAAGCTTCCCAGAACTAGAGGATACAATTCAGAGTTCAGAGCCCACTGAGGGTGGGGTACCCTGTTAAATAGTCTCCTGCTTTAGATTAGGATCTCAAAGTACTGCACCCTAGAAGTCAGAGTAAATTGACAGTAAACCAACCTTCACACAGATTGTCACCAGCTTTGAATGATGAAGTGGTCCCCAAATCTAAGACTTTGAAATCAGATTAAAGTGATCCTAGATTACTAGTGGTCCCAGGAGCCTGGCAGAAACAAATAGAAATCCTCTCTGGAGAGAGATAACATCATCTGAGTCTTAACTTATTTCTATAACTAATTTTTGAAATACATTGTTCAGCACACAATCAAATATAACTAGACATGTGAGGAGCCAAGATAAAATGAACAAGAACCAGCAGAAATAACTGACATCAGACACAGCCCTGGAGGCCTCCAAATCTTGGAATTATCAAACACAAATAGTAAAACAAGGGCACTTCCTATGCTAAAGGATGCACAAGCCATGTTGGAAAATTTCAACAGGAAACTGGAAACTATAAATAGTGACATACAACACTTATAAAAGAACCAAATAGAATTTGACAAGAGAAAAATACTATAACGAAATTTGTTAAGTGAATGAGTTTATGAGCAGATAAACTGGAAGATATGTTAAAAAACGAATCATAAAGCACTACAACAGTCTCATGAGAGTTACATTTGCATATATATAATAATATAAACACTGCATGTTGATTTGACCAAATATTATAACTATATTCAGAAAATGAATACCACCAAGAATCCTACAGTTATTAAAAAGATAACAGTTTATTTTAAACTTATGATAAATTTCAATTTTAGATAAAATAGAAAACGTCCTTGAAAAACACAACTTACCAAAACACACAAGAAATAGGACATTTGAATAGTATTATATGTATTAAAGAAATTGAATTTGCAGTTAAAAACTCCCCCCTGCACACATACAAAACTCCAGCCCCAGATGACAGTAAAATTTTGAAAACATTTAAGGAAGAAATAGCACCAATGTCAAACAAACTGTTTCAAAGAATAGAAAATGGGAGAATGTTTACCAATTCACTCTATGCTATCAAAATAACACATAAAAAAAATCTGGCAAGGACGTTATATAAGAAAGAAAAATTACATGTCAATACCTCTGATGCAAATAAATTTCAAAATTCTTTTAAAATATTTTAAAATTGAATGCAGTGATACATAAAATGGATAATCATCATGGCCAGGTTGGGTTTATTCCAAGAATTCAAAAGTAAAATGATATTCAAAAAAGTATTCAGTTAATATATCAAAATTTTGATAGCTCAGTTTTAAGAGTACTGTCTTTTTCAATGATTGATTTAACATTTTTTCCAAATACTTTAATATAAACTTATTGAATATTGACTCCATGCTAATAATAAAAATTAACTTTTTGTAATAAATGAACAAACCAAACGAAAACAAACATGCAGATAAAGAGAACAAAATAGTGGTTACCAGAGGGGGAGGGGTTGGAGAGCAGGCAAAATGGGTAAAGGGGATCAATGGTCTGGTGAAGGATGGAAACTAAATTTTAGGTGGCGAGCATGCTGTAGGGTATACAGAAGCAGAGATAGAATGTTGTACACATGAAACATATAATGTTATAAATCAATATTACCTCAATAAAAAGATAATAAAATAAAATTTTTTGTAAAGAAAAAAAGGAGATGAAGGATAGTAGGAGAGGAAGTGGCACTGTGAGAGAATAAATTTGCATCTACCATAATATAAAGTTGGTAGATAACGTCTAAAGTAGCATGTGCAATGTTATTTACAAATAGGTAGAGATGTAAATGCCAGAGGAGACAGCTAAAGGAGTAAAACTTAGTTGCTTCCAGAGAAGAGGAATGAAGAAACTAGGGAGGGATGGAAAAAGGGAAATGCTGTAGTTTGTCATAAGCCTTTGTAGTCCTGAAAAGGAAAAACTCAGTTGTTGTTGTCTTTCCTATGTAGGGAAAAACCCAGTTCTTCCCTACTGTGTCTTTCTTCCCTGTGTGTCGCCTTTACCTTCACAGAGAACACTTCACTTCTGACACTTGTGGTCACCAGATGTGTGAGTTTTTTTCCCCACAACAGCAAGCTAGTCTCCAGCACCAGCTGGAGGTCCTACAACTTAAGTCTAGCACTATCTACCTGGAGGTAGTGTCAGATCCCACAGATTACGGGCTCAGTCCCATAAGACTGTTCTTACGCCCCGCACTTCAGACACCAGGGGCAAGCCCAGGATGTCACCTGTGCTTCGGACCAACTGGCTGTAGATTAGAGACTCCTTGGGTTCGATTAATTTGATAGAGCAACTCACAAAACTCAGGGAAACACTTTTACCAGTTTATTAAAGGATATGATAAAAGATACAGATGAACAGCCAGATGAAGAGATATATAGGGCGAGGTCTGGGAGGGTCCTGATCGCAGGGGCTTCTGTCCCCATGGAATTGGGATATGTCACCCTTCAGGTGCACATGAATTCGCCAACCTGGAAGCTCTCCGAATCCCATACTATAGGGATTTTATGGAGGCTTCCTTATGTAGGCATAATCAATTATACACTCTGTTTTTAGCTATGTTCTCCTCTCTGGGGGATGAGGGGCGTGGCTGGAAATTCCAAGCTTCTAATCCTGGTGACCAGCCCCCATTCAGGAGCCAGCCAAGAGCTCACTCAGAATCACCTCAGTAGAACAAAAGATGCTCCTAGGGCTCTTATCACTTAGGAATTTGCAAGCATTTTAGGAGCCCTGTGTCAGGACAGGATCAAAGACAAATAGTAAAACAAGAGATGCTCCTAGTGTTCTTACCACTTAGAAAATTACAACAGTTTTAGGAGCTGTGTGTCAGGAAATGGGGGCAGAGGCCAATATATACATTTTCCATTATCTCACAAGTACTATTTGACTTTTCTAAATATGTACATATTACTTCAGTAAAACAAAAATTAATTTAAAAAGTAAAAATGAAAAAACCAGGACTGGATGAGATCATGAGAACTCTAATACCTGAGCCAGGGCCCTTCCAATGTTTAGAACTCAGGAAGATGATGAAGAGGGACCAGCCAAGTAGACAGAGGGAGCAGCCAGAATCACAGGAGGACTTAAGAGAGTGGTGGCCTAGAAACCAAGTGAAGGAAATATTTCAAAAAGAAGGGAATGGTCAAGCATGCCAAGTGCGATTAGTAAGACTGAAAATTGATGAAAAAGAATATAAATATATATTCAAATATATATTTTTATATTATTAATATATATTATTTAATATATTGTATTATAATAATTATTATATATAAGTATCATTATCATTATAATTAATATATAATAATTATTGTATTATAATTGTAACATAATTATAATTATATATATTTTATTATTAATATATGTAATATATATTAATGTATTATTCAAATATATATATATGAATCACTTTGCTGTACACCTGAAGGTAATACAACATTGTAAATCAACTGTAATTCATACTTCAATTAAAAAGAAAAGAATGAAAATTGATCATTGAATTTGATACCATCAAGTGTAATCTTCAAGAGCAATTTTGGTGGATTGAAAGTCTGATCTAAGTGAGTTCTACAGAGTATAGTGAGGATGACAAGTAAAAACGGCAAGAACAGCGACTCACTGGTAAGGAAAAGAGGATGGGTATTTGTATGTCAACAGGGAGCTTTGTGCATCTAAGTGTGAGTCTGTGTGTATGGTTTCAAATGAAAATATTTGAATGTTGATGGGAATGACCTATTATGTTATAGGACAGGTATGTGATTTATATACATATATGCCTAAAATAAACTCAAGTTAGACAGCATTAATCATTTTAAATGATCCTGGATTTAATTTGTTAAATTTTAAGATTTTTGCATCTATGTATAGTATAGCTTTGGAAGAATAAGCTAGTTTTCCTAAGAAAATTAGAAAGATATTTATTGTTTTCTGTGTTCAAAAGACACACAAAGGTGTTAAGTTATTCATTAGATTGGCTGGACCAAGTGAAGAAATACAGGTAAGAGAATCCAACAGACTTGGGTCCTACTCCAGCTCTTTCACAGTAAGTGAAATACATAAAGCTGTTTAACACTGGGCAACATTACTTCTTTGAACCTCAATTTCCTTTTCTGTAAAATGGTGTTAATATCTAACTCATATTGTTATTGAGGATTAAATAAGATAATTTATATTGTGTTCAGCATGGTACTTAAATATAGCTAAATGTTTAACTACCATTAAATGCAGTTACTATCATTAATGATCATCAGTTATTTTTTTCTTTAATGGTTTTTTCAATTTCTTCTATTAGTTATTGACCTACAAATGTTTTCTACTTCTTCTTGAGTTAGTTTTTGTAGAGAGGTCTTTGGTTTTGTTATCAGGCTGGGAATTTTGAGCTCAATTATAAGCAGCAGTCCAAAAGCTAGCAGAGAGGGATAGAATGAGGACAAGGAATGAAAGGGGTAATTGATGAACCAAAGTCCACAGGGAGATGGGAGAGGTGAGGCCAAGCACACAGATTTATGCGTCAAACAAAAACGCACATCTACTGAGGCTGGCAGTAAGGGATGGATCGGTGTAATGGATGGTGTTAAATATGGAGGGAGGGAGGAAAAGGAGTTTCATGTTAAGTGAACATTCTAATTATTCAACAAAAAGCCTTTAAATTACATCTTATGGTCACAAACACTGTGAAACTATTTATTTCTCTAAACTATATTAATGTCACAGCATAGTAGTGTACTTCAAAGTACTTACTTGTGATTGATGTAAAAAAACTAAAATATGGGCCCTTCCTAGAGAAAGTAGTGTGGAAAAATATATAGAAGACTGTACAACACATTGTGAGAAAGTAAAAGCCAAATTCGTGAGCAAAAACCAAAGCATTTCAGCAAAGCGCATCATCTTCAGGGTGTTCTCATCATACAGAAACAACAGAAGTTCTCTGTAGAAATAGAATCATGAAATATATACTATGGTTATGCTATATTTGTTGAATAGACAATTTTACTCACAAAAATACTTAGAGAATAGACATTGATTGTTTTATTATATTCAGAGTAGTAAAAGTAAACAAGCAAGAGAAAGCTTGTTAATTCATATATCATGGTTAACATGGCCACTTCTGAGGTTTCCTTGTGCATAGATTACCAAGCATCAAAATATCACATCTGCTACCAAAAAAAAAAAAAGCAGATAATAAGAGTGTAGCAACTAAATGTTAGCTGGGGAATAATTTCTTGTTATGTGTAAATTATGTTATAGGTCATATGTTATACATGTTATATAAGAGTAGCTTTATCAACTAAATGTTAATTGGGGGTAAGTACTCTCTATGTAAGCTTAAGTTCTTATCAGTTTTACAGTTGTATGTGGTAAACAAGAAGATGAGCAATTAACCAGTGGAAGGAATGGATAAAAGATGAAGACATTTTGAATAATTGAGAAGAACAACCCCTTTTTTTGCACTTAACAGTAGGACTTTTTTTTAAACCCAGATTATAAGTATTTGATAAGTCTACTCATTTTCCATGTGTAGTGGTAGACTAAATGACATTCAATGCATGTCAAACCTTAAAGCTAATTTTAGAAAAGTGTCCTGTTATAATGGAAAAAGTATAGGATAAGGAGACAGGCAAAACTGGGTTCAAATTCTAGCTCAATTACCTACTATCTGGGTGACTTTACACCGGTTATTTAAGTTGTCCAAACCTGTTTCCTTAGCTAAAATTTGGGCATCATAATACTTTCCTCACAAGGCTATTTTAAGGACTTAATAAAAATGATAGCTATTATTAAGAGAAGAAAACCGATGTTTAAATTTTAAAAAATTGAAAATCAATTTTCTTAAATTTTCTTTTTTGATATTCTTTCATATTTACTATTAACTGCTTTAAAAATCTTTTTTTTTTAATTATTTATTTATTTATTTATGGCTGTGTTGGGTCTTCGTTTCTGCGCGAGGGCTTTCTCTAGTTGTGGCAAGTGGGGGCCACTCTTCATCGCGGTGCGCAGGCCTCTCACTATCGTGGCCTCTCTTGTTGCGGAGCACAGGCTCCAGACGCGCAGGCTCAGTAATTGTGGCTCACGGGGCTAATTGCTCCGCGGCATGTGGGCTCTTCCCAGACCAGGGCTCGAACCCGTGTCCTCTGCATTGGCAGGCAGATTCTCAACCACCGCGCCACCAGGGAAGCCCCTAAAAATCTTTTTTAAACCAGGCTCCATTTATTATAATTTCTAAAATCTTCAGGTAATTTTTCCTATAAAGTTGTCATATATAACTTCATTATGTACTTCCTATATGTTGATTATTATAGGAAAAAGTCATTTTTTCATGGTATCTTTAGCAATAAAAGATAAATTACTTGTTCAAAGCTATATAGCTTGCTAAACTACTTTTGTTATAAGCAATTAGCAACTTGTTATTTCTACTGTGGCAAATCATTTTGACCCACTAAACCCCATTTTAAAGCTTCAAATGGATTAATTCTGGCCTCACACACCATACTGAGGTAACTATTGCCGCATGACAAGTTACCCCAAAATTTAGTGGCTTAAAACAATGAACATTGATTATGTTATAGTTCATATGGGTGGCCAGGCCGAGCCACAATTTTTTTATGGCTGAGCCTTGGAAGTCCACCTACCATCACTTCTGCCATATTCACAGACCAACCCTGATGCTCTATGGGGAGGGGCTACACAAAGGTGGGAATACCTGGAGGTGAACATCACTGGAAGGCCATTTTGGATTCTTGCTGTCCCCCCACATACAGGAGTAAATGTTCTGAAGAGGTACTTTTAACAGTGAAACTGTTTCTAAAGGCAGAGTATTTTGACTTATATATAAAAATGCTCAACAGTTTATTGAACAGATAAAGATTCACTCTTACAACCTAAAGAGAAAACAATTAAGCAAATAAATCCATTGCCTTTTTTTTTTTTTCTGTCTGAGCTTGGATGCTGATTGGTTATTTTGTACAGTTTGGCCATCTGTGTCTTTTAGATGGAGGTCAGCAGAAGTGAGGAAGATGGTTATACAACCAGGCACCTACGACAATGATGACACAATTGATCACTACAGGTTTCCACACTAAGGAGAGACGGAAAGAGGATATGGCAGGAAGTCTCCAAAGCACCTGGTAGCTTGGGTCTTGGGGTACAGTAATCAAGGAAAATTGTCTTTGGAGGACACCAGGGACATCACGGTAAGAGATAATGCTTGAAAATATACAACAACCAGCATATCATTTCTTCCTTATGAATGTCTTTCTAGTTGTGATATATGCGTGGTCAGCATATTTTCAAGATTTCATCAGAAACACCCCCTCTTCCTTTTTACTACCATATACTCATTTGCAGGAAGCTGAGGGGACCCATCCCAAATCTCAGACCTGCGGAGATAACATTTATTTCAAAGTGCATCTCAAACTAAAGCCAGTCAGCCTGTGGAGGTACCAGAAATGAAGTGATCAGTTTCCCAAAAGCCTCCATCTTGGGAATGATGCTTATAGCTCTCACCCATCCACAAATGGTGCTTAATAGATATTTTTGGATGAATAAATAGAAGAATGAATGAAAGTTCCCACATGTGAATTCAAGTTTTTAAACTATTTGATGGGAGACTGAGTCAACTAAAGATACGTAATATGGACTTATTCAGTGTATCTGCATAATGCCACTTCATTCAGACACAAGCTTCCTGCTGCTGTGCCCTCACTGTATGATGGAGATGGATACCTTGGGGAAAAGCACCAAGTTCCTCTGGAAAGCCGAAGAGGCTGGCACGACGCTCTTTCTTTTGAATTCTAGCCCCAAAACAATGAAGTTTACTAATAGATGTATACTCACTATGAAATGGTGTCTCCTAAATGATTTATTATCTATCAACTCCAGTAGCAATAAAGAATAATTGCTGAACACCTTAAAGAAAGAGCTATCTTGCTTGTCTCAACCCCTGCTGGCACACAGCAGACACTCAGCAAACATTCCTTGAATGAATAAATGTTATGCCAACTGTTTTATCTGTTCTGCCAGTACAGTCTTCATAACTAGTTAACCAGAATTTAAACTGGACTATAAAGCTCTTAAATCTTTTGAAAGAGATAAGTGTTGCTTATGTGAAAAGGAGACAAAAACATAAACCAAAATAGAAAGGTAGATTTGATAAGAAGCTTTAAGAACTTTAAGAAGAGGAATTGAATTAGCTAATGACAAGCCACATTGTAATTATGAATGCAGTTTATAGCCAAAGACATTATAGAGTCAGGACAGAGAAGAGGTGGTTCAACCAGTTACAGGAGCTTTGAAGTAAACCATTTCGACCTGGGCCCAGGTAAAACTATGAAACTGGTTTGGTCTGTCTGTGTGATCCCCAAACTTCTCTTTCCTTCAACCCTTTTCCAGGCTAACAATACCCTCAGGTTTTCTCCACTCTCCCACTTTTTTTTAACATTACAAGGAAAGTGCAATGGTGATAGGTTGAAATTAGCTCCAAAAATACCCCCAATCCATGTATTGCAGTGGCCTCAGGGCAAATTTCCCAGGCTATAGACAGTGAAGGCATCACTGATGAGTTGAAATAAAATCCAGTATTTTTCCTAGAAGAAAGAGCTGGGATTTCTGGCCTTTATTTCCTACTTTTTTTCCAGAAGTGTGCTTGTTGAAAGCCCAGCTCCCTCCTCAAGTAGTGCAGTTAGAACTTGACATGGATTGGTTAGGGGAGGCAGTGCAGAGAAGTATAGCCTTTTTAAAAATAAATTTATTTATTTTGCTTGTGTTGGGTCTTCGCTCTTGCGCACGGGCTTTTCTCTAGTTGCGGCAAGCAGGGGCTACTCTTTGTTGTGGTGAGCAGGCTTCTCATTGCGGTGGCTTCTCTTGTTGTGGAGCACGGGCTCTAGGCACGCAGGCTTCAGTAGTCATGGCTCGCGGGCTCTAGAGCACAGGCTCAGTAGTTGTGGTGCATGGGCTTAGTTGCTCTGCAGCATGTGGGATCTTCCCAGTCTGGGGCTTGAACCCGTGTCCCCTGCACTGGCAGGCGGACTCTTAACCACTGAAGCACCAGGGAAGCCCTAGCCTTTTAAAATGTTCAGTGATTACAAAAGTTCTGGGGTTCAGGGACTATTCAATGTGTAATCAACAGCTCCTAAAAAACATTTACTTAGATAAGAAGATAATTCAATGCAAACAGAATTGGGTATTTCTTTGCACAATTTATTTAGAATCTTCTGTCCTTTCATGATTCAACCTGCTCTTTGTAAAACTATGAGTCAACATGATTATCATTCTGACCAATATTTTTCTGCTTCACTGCTTGGGGGGAAATGAGTACTGCATTTTGAATCCAGCACATTTTATCTACCGTATCTAGTCTTAACTATTGAAAGAAATTTTGAAGACTTGATAAATTGATATGCTACAGCATGACACAAGATAGCCTCCTAATACTGTGTGTATGGATTTGACCTCTGGAACTGCTGCAGTCATCTTGTGACCATGAGGAAAGTGATAAAAGAAATTTTTGCTGAACCTTGAATATATGCATTCAGACTTGCTTACTGCATCACCCTGAGCTTGTAATATGGCAAAGAGTCAGAGCAACTGCTTCCCCAGAAGAAGGAACCAGAGCAACTGCTTTTCAGAAAACTAGTCAGTCAGTAGAAAAGCTACCTGATGGGGAATTTGTGACTGTACTACCTAGACTCAACAAACTGACCTGGGGCATAGCAGTCAGCTATGCCAAACTCCACTATCACCAATCAACTTTGAACTGGCAATCGAAGTAGTTGTTGAAACCACGTAATCATTATTCTTTGTGAAAACTTGTCACTTCTGCCTTTATAGGTCCCCTCCTTGCCCTTGATCAGAGACACCATCTCAGAGGTCTGTATTCTCTCTTATATACCTATAAATGAGTAAATCCCGAAGACTTCACACTAAATTTGTCTCCAAAGTATTCTTTGCAGTTTAACACTTACTCTGCCTCGGAATCTTTGTTTCTTTTGTTGGCAGGTCAAAACTGATACACCAAGAATGGCAAAGCAGGATGACAGAAAAAACCTGGTTCCTTGATGATATCTGTATTTTACTAACTATGGAGCCTTCCTACCTCTGGACTTTTTGTTTTGTGATAAAATAAATTGCCTTTTTTGCTTAAGCCACATTGAGTTGGGTTTTCTGTTTCCTTGTACCAAAAGTAAAATAAGTGATACACCTTTCATTGCTCTTTTAAAAATAGTGCTCCCACCCTAGAACACACTGCCCCCTCATCCTCCTTATTATATAGTTATTTCTTTGTTTACTTGTTTATTGTCAATGTCTGCCACTAAAGTGTAAGCTCTATAAGACAGGGAACTTGGTCTGTTCAGATGCGTGTCTAGAAAGTGCTAGCACATTACAGATGCCTGATAATATTTGTTTAATAAATATTTGTTTAATTCATAGAACTGTATATCATCTTTGATTGGGTTTCCTAGAAGCAAAGCCTGAGACAGGGATGCACAAGCATGTGATTTATTGGAGGAGTGCTCTTTGGAGAAAGGTAGTTCAAGGAGCAGGGTAAGGCAGGGAGAGGAACTCAGGAGGGATGTGGTCTCAGCTGAAGTCTATACTCAGCCTGATCCCCAGAGAGCTCTAGACTATGAATTGCACCACAGAGTTGGTTCCATTTTGAAACAAGGGGGCAAGCTTTTATTTTTCACCCAAATTAATGTCATTAGTTATTGACTATGAGCTGCTTGGTTACGGTGGAGAGAAATGTTATCTCCCAGGCAACTCAGCTCCCATCCCACCAAAGGCAATTCTCCAGAGAAGGGGCTAACTGTGAGTAGTTAGTAGTCAGCATTCACAGCAGCTGGGGGACGGGTGTATTTAGCTTGTAAAGGGAGTCTGGGTGGGACACCAACAGTGTTTACAATATATATCTAGAAAAAATAGGGCTTCCCTGGTGGCGCAGTGGTTGAGAGTCCGCCTGCCGATGCAGGGGACACAGGTTCGTGCCCCGGTTAGGGAAGATTCCACATGCCGCGGAGCGGCTGGGCCCGTGAGCCATGGCTGCTGGGCCTGCGCGTCCGGAGCCTGTGCTCCGCAACGGGAGAGGCCACAACAGTGAGAGGCCCGCGTACTGCAAAAAAAAAAAAAAAAAAAAAAAAAAAAATAGTATCTACTTTTGATGACTAAAATAGCTAATATATTTTAAAAGTTAAGAATGTATTTAAGATATTTATGAGTGAATTATAGGACATCTGGCATTTGCTTTAAATACTCCAGAAAAAAAAATTGAGGGAGGAGAATGATGGTGGTAGATAAAACATATATGGCAAAATGTTGATGGTAATGATTTAAAGTGGACAATGCACAGGGAGATCACCTCGGTGCTTTGTGACCACCTAGAGGGGTGGGAGGGAGATGCAAGAGGGAGGGGATATGGGGATATATGTATACATATAACTGATTCACTTTGCTGTACAGCAGAAACTAACACAACATTGTCAAGCAATTATACTCCAATAAAGGTGTTAAAAATAAATAAATAAAGTGGGCAATGCATATATAAAGGTTTTTTAATGATCTTTAATTTTTAAAAAATTTTATTGATGTATAGTTGATTTGCATTGTTGTGTTAATTTCTGCTGTACAGCAAGGTGACTCAGTTATAGATATATATATTATTTTTCAGATTCTTTTCTACTATGGTTTATCACAGGATATTGAATATAGTTCCCTGTACTATACAGGAGGATCTTGTTGTTTATTCATAATGATCTTTATTTCTTAAGTTTAAAATTTCCCATAATAAAAAGTTACATAATTTTTTACATAAAATGTTTATAGCAGTACCTGGAACATAGTAAACAGTCAATAAATGCTGGTTATTATTTTTGGAAGGATGAACAAGCCAGATTTTTCTTTATTCAAGTGGTTTAATTTCTTACACACTGGGTCTTTATACATGTATAATTCTGGATGAAATAAGTTAACTTAGGTCTTTACAATGTTTCCTTAAAAATTATTGATCTATTCAGCTATAATTATTTCTCTATCAGAGCCCAAGTAATCTTTGCAGCTGCAGAAATGAAGATATAGTTTCCTATATCTTGTATGTCATAGTCCTATCCTATGAACCACAATAGGGAGCCCATGTCCAGAAACAAACTGAAAGTAACAAACTTCAAAGTATCATTGACAAGAACAATCATCTGCTTAAAATGCACTTAATCACTAGGTGAAAGAAGTCTACTCTCCATTAACCTGGGGCTGTTTATCAGGTTATCCAGGAAAGGCAATAGGAAAAGAGTGCATCACAGGTCATATGAAGAGTGCAGTCCTGGGAAAATACCTGGGTGGGCAAACTAGAGGAGCCCAAGGGAGACACTATTTCATACTGCCCCAGAGTAAACATGAAAAATCACACTTAGACACTGCTTATAATAGTTCATTAAAAACTGAGATTTGCCTCATTTTTATAATCTAGGACTCAATTGCATTAATTTGCAGCTTTCTAACCCATTTTTGGTGGAAGCTTTGTGAAATATGCCCAAGCTTGGCTATTTTGAGACAAACAAATTTTACACTTTTTTCATGTCTCCTGATCACTAAAACTTTTCTCTCTTATCTAAATTCTGCTTTTAATTGCAGAATTATGGACTTTGGTCTTTTCTGTAGGATGCAATTTTCTTCTTAATAAATAGAAATTTTGTCAGTCTGTTTACAGATTTGGATCTGACTTGGTTACAGTAGAGCCCTTTTTGCAAACATTCAGCATATCAAGATCCAACTGTGGTGCACAACTGAATATGTAAAATACATCTTAAGTCTCTGTGCAATGTTACCTCCATTTATATTTAATAGACATTCACTGAAAGTAAACAGTGGGGGTACCACAGTGTATAAGAACAGTGATGACTTGCACACAATTGTTGCACAAATGGCATTTCTGAGTCTGATCTATCTGCTCCCTACTATCCCCCTTCTTTTTTTTCTTTTCTGTTGGGTTTTTTTTTTCTTTCTGGGTGGAGGGACAGCTATGACTAATACAGCTATGTCAAACTTGGGAATATCCTATCCTTTTACATTTTATAAATCATGCTTAAGTTTATAGAACAAAATCATAGGGATAGGATTTTCTCTTCCTGAGAGTAGCCAGGTGAAATGAACTTTTTATCCAGGTGACCAAATGCATTTAATATGTGGTTTTGGTATACCTGGTACTTAGCATGATGGAAACAGAGTTGTCTGCTCTTACACCCCCCAACCCCAAAATGAAGCCAACACTGTTATTAAAGGCTCCTTGAAGGAAGCTTATGCAGGATTCCCCTGGAGGGAGAACAGGAGGGATGGGATGGACCAGTTTAGTAGAGAGTGATGTAGGGGGATGCAGAGAGTCCCCAAGGCTGAGGGAGGCATAGGATTTGGTGAGGTCAGTGGGATGACCTGTGTTTAGCTTCTTAAAGTTCCTGAGAGGGTGTCACCCACACTTAATTGTGAAACACTGCAGCAACCTTCTACTGAAGAACCCTGAATGGGGCAGCTGGCTAATTGACCTTGGAATTGGCCATCGTTGCCCTTCTCTGGTGTGACCTTTGGCCTGATCTTGGCATCTCTTACGATGTCATGGAGGAGGGAGATACTACTTTACCTTCCTGGAAGGGCAGTGTAGTGGGGAAGCTCAGAGAAGTCCCAGAATATAAATGGTGTCTAGTAGTTAAAGAGGATAAGGCAGAGAAAGGCATCTTTTTCTTCAGATAACAATTAGTTTACTGATTTAGAATTGTAAATGTAACACATGCCCATTGCAAAAATTCAGAAAATAATAGAAAAGTATAAACTCTGTGTAGCATTTTAATGGGATTAGTTGACAAATACTGATTGATAACCCGCTTTTTTCATCATAATATATTCTGGACATCTTTTCATGATAATGAATATCAATCTATGGCCACATAGTATTTCCTTTTGTAAATATGTCAAACTTAACTTAATGCCTCTTGATAGAAACGTAGATTGCTTGCAGAGACTTTTTGTATAGAACAGCGATACAATGAACATCGAACGTTGCACACTAATTCAATTATTTTCTTAGGATATATTTCTAAAATTGGAATTGTTGGGTCAAAGATTACAGAAATTTTTAGAATCTTAATGCTTACTACCAAGTTGTTCTCCAGAAGTTTAGTACCAATTTATATTTGAGCAACAAAGTATTAACAGTGTCTATTTTTTCCACATCATAATTAATTCTGGGTATTATCATTTTTTTAAATTAACAAATTCATTTCTTACTCAAAATGTTAAGAATCTTCCCAGTCCCGGATACCAGTGATACTTTTTTTAAAAAGGATAAATATATACTTACATATATGTAACTGAATCACTTTGCTGTACAACTGAAACTAACACAACTTTGTAAGTCAACTATACTTCAATTTTAAAAAAAGAACTAAACAATATATAAAATAGTTGCTCAAACATTCAGCAAGGTAAGTTTCAATAGACGCAATTCTCAGGCAATAAGCTTTAGTTAAGGAAAAAGTAACAAGTTAAAATTTTATTTGCATAACCTCTCACACAAAGCAGGGTATGCTATTACTCTGTAATGTTAGCTGTAAAGTAACTATGACAATACTTGTAATTCAAGAGCAATTTGGTATTGAGCCACTCTATATTGATCTTCTTTGTTCTAAATACAAAAGAACTTTGTCAAAATGTGGACCCAGGAAAGGACTCCAAAAACAGAAATAACTATAATTTGTTCTTTCTTTTTGGTAGTTTATATTTGTAAAAAGTAAGTAGAGAGACTTCCCTTGTGATGCAGTGGTTAAGAATCTGCCTGCCAATGCAGGGGACACAGGTTAGATCCCTGGTCTAGGAAGATTCCACATGCCGCGGAGCAACTAAGCCCACCACAACTACTGAGCCCACGTGCCACGGCTACTGAAGCCCACGCGCCTAGAGCCTGTGCTCTGCAACAAGAGAAGCCACTACAATGAGAAGCCCGCACACTGCAATGAAGAGTAGCTCCCGCTCACCGCAACTAGTGAAAGCCCACATGCAGCAATGAAGACCCAATGCAGCCAAAAATAAATAATAAATTTAAAAATTTTTTAAACACTTAAAAAAAAAAGTAAGTAGATATTTAGGCCAAATGATTAAATCTGAAAATTATAACTATTAACACCCACTTTAATGTCCAGTAAATGCTTTTTCAAAACTGTCTCAGATTGATGTAATTATATTAATTAAAACCACGTGCCTAGGATGGTGGTTGGGTTGAGATAAGCAGGTACCAAAATGAAGGTCCTTTTCTCTTGTCGGGGAGAGGAGGTGAATATTATCTTTCCTGCTTAAAAGAGCAGTTGAGGAATCAGGCAGCTGGTTGTGAAGGGCAAGGGTTACATGAGACCAAGTGGCAAAAGTAAGAGCAGCCAGATCCAGAATCCTGGACTGTCAACAATTCACAGAGGTAAAGGATGTCCCTTCACCACTGAACGTCTGGTTGTGATACTTCCAGTCTAAGTTAGTTTCTTACGCATACTTGAATACCTGGGCACAGAAACCACAGTTGGCACCCCTCCCAGGTGTAGTCACTCCATACCTGTTGCAAAGTCTTTGGCTGAAGAACACACACACATGTACAATTCTATTTTAATTGCTTGTTTTTCTCCAAGGAAGAAAATCCAAGTCAATAAGATTCTAATTTTGTAGCCTGAAGACTAATGTCTATGATTTAGTATATAATTACTGCAATAAGCTTTTTTATATAGAGGCCTTTACAACCTGTCCTGAGTGTAAATGAAGATGATGTACAACTGGAATGAACTGAAGGTTTCTGATCTTAGGGAGACATTGGATCTGTACAAGCAAATCACATCTCATTTGTCTTCATTAATAAATTCCTTCCCGGGAAGGGGGAAGCTGGTGGAAGACTAAGACGCAGAGATCACCTTCCTCCCCACAAATACATCAGAAATACATCTACATGTGGAACAACTCCTACAGAACACCTACTGAATGCTGGCAGAAGACCTCAGACTTCCCAAAAGGCAAGAAACTCCCCACATACCTGGGTAAGGCAAAAGAAAAAAGAAAAACAGAGACAAAAGAATAGCGACGGGACCTGCACCACTGGGAGGGAGCTGTGAAGGAGGGAAAGTTTCCACACACTAGGATGCCCCTTCGCAGGTGGAGACGGGGGGTGGGCGGCGGGGAAGCTTTGGAACCGCGGAGGAGAGCACAGCAACAGGGTTGCGGAGGACAAAGCAGAGAAATTCCCGCACAGAGGATCGGTGGCGACCAGCACTCACCAGCCCTAGAGGCTTGTTGTCTGCTCACCGGCCGGGGCGGGCAGGGGCTGGGAGCTGAGGCTCCGGCTTCAGTTGGATCGCTGGGAGAGGGCTGGGGTTGGCGGCGAGAACACAGCCTGAAGGGGGCTAGTGCACCACAGCTAGCCGGGAGGGAGTCCGGGAAAAGTCTGGAGCTGCCGAAGAGACAAGAGACTTTTTCTTCCCTCTTCATTTCCTGGTGCGCGAGGAGAACACTGCTTAAAGGAGCTCCAGAGATGGGCGCGAGCCGCGGCTAACAGCGCGGACCACAGAGACGGGCATGAGACACTAAGGCTGCTGCTGCCGCCACCAAGAAGCCTGTGTGCGAGCACAGGTCACTCTCCACACCTCCCCTCCTGGGAGCCTGTGCAGCCCGCCAATGCCAGAGTCCCGTGATCCAGGGACGACTTCCCCGGGAGAACACATAGCGCACCTCAGGCTGTTGCAACGTCACACCACCCTCTGCCGCTGCAGGCTTGCCCCGCATTCCGCACCCCTCCCTCCCCCCGGCCTGAGTGAGCCAGAGCCCCCTAATCAGCTGCTACTTTAACTCCCTCCGGTCTGAGCGAAGAACAGACGCCCTCAGGTGACCTACACACAAAGGTGGGGCCAAATCCAAAGCTGAACCCCAGGAGTTGTGGGAACAAAGAAGAGAACCGAAAATCTCTCCTAGCAGCCTCAGAAGCAGTGGATTATATCTCCAAAATCAACTTGAGGTACCCTGCATCTCTGGAATATCTGAATAGATGACGAATCATCACAAAATTAAGGCGGTACAGTTTGGGAGCAACTGTAGACTTGGGGTTTGCTTTCTGCATCTAATTTGTTCCTGGCTTTATGTTTACCTTAGTTTAGTATTTAGAGTTTATTATCATTGGTAGATTTGTTTATTGATTTGGTTGCTCTCTTTTTCCTTTTTTTTATATATAGATATATATTTTTTTCCTTTTTCTCTTTTTGTGAGTGTGTATGTGTATGCTTCTTAGTGTGATTTTGTCTGTATAGCTTTGCTTTTACCATTTGTCCTGGGGTTCTGTCTGTCCTTTTTTATTTTTAAGTACAATTTTTAATGTTTGTTATCATTGGTGGATTTATTTTTTGGTTTGGTTGCTCTCTTCTTTCTTTTTTTTATTACTTTAAAATTTTTTTAATTTTTAATAATTATTTTTTTATTTCTTATTTTAATAAACTTATTTTATTTTATTTTATTTTTCTTTCTTTCGTTCTTTTTTTCTCCCTTTTCTTCTGAGCCATGGGGCTAACAGGGTCTTTGTGCTCCAGCCGGGTGTCAGGTCTGTGGCTCTGAGGTGGGAGAGCCGAGTTCAGGACATTGGTCCACCAGAGACCTCCCAACCCCATGTAATATCAAATGGCGAAAGCTCTCCGAGAGATCTCCATCTCAACGCTAAGACCCAGCTCCACTCAACGACCAGCAAGCTACAGTGCTGGACACCCTATGCCAAACAACTGGCAAGATAGGAACACAACCCCACCCATTAGCAGAGAGGCCGCTTCAAATCATAATAAGGTCACAGACACCCCAAAACACACCACCACACATGGTCCTGCCCACCAGAAAGACAAGATCCAGCCTCATCCGCCAAAACACAGGCACTAGTCTCCTCCACCAGGAAGCCTACACAACCCACTGAACCAACCTTAGCCACTGGGGGCAGACGCCAAAAACAATGGGAACTACGAACATACAGCCTGCAAAAAGGAGACCCCAAACACAGTAAGTTAACCAAAATGAGAAGACAGGGAAACACACAACAGATGAAGAGGCAGGGTAAAACCCCACCAGACCAAACAAATGAAGAGGAAATACGGAGTCTACCTGAAAAAGAATTCGGAATAATGATAGTAAAGATGATCCAAAATCTTGGAAATAGAATGGAGAAACTACAAGAAACATTTAACAAGGATCTAGAAGAACTAAAGAGCAAACAAACAATGATGAAGAACACAATAAATGAAATTAAAAGTTCTCTAGAAGGAATCAATAACAGAATAACTGAGGCAGAAGAACGGATAAGTGACCTGGAAGATAAAATAGTGGAAATAACTCCTGCAGAGCAGAATAAAGAAAAAAGAATGAAGAGAATTGAGGACAGTCTTAGAGACCTCTGGGACAACATTGAATACACCAACATTCGAACTATAGGGGTCCCAGAAGAAGAAGAGAAAAAGAAAGGGACTGAGAAAATATTTGAAGAGATTAGAGTTGAAAACTTCCTTAACATGGGAAAGGAAATAGTCAATCAAGTCCAGGAAGCACAGAGAGTCCCATGCAGGATAAATCCAAGGAGAAACACACCAAGACACATATCAATCAAACTATCAAAAATTAAATACAAAGAAAAAATATTAAAAGCAGCAAGGGAAAAACAACAAATAACATACAAGGGAATCCCCATAAGGTAAACAGCTGATCTTTCAGCAGAAACTCTGCAAGCCAGAAGGGAGTGGCAGGACATATTTAAAGTGATGAAAGGGAAAAACCTATAACCAAGATTACTCTCCCAGAAAGGATCTCATTCAGATTTGATGGAGAAATTAAAATCTTTACAGACAAGCAAAAGCTAAGAGAATTCAGCACCACCAAACCAGCTTTATGACAAATGCTAAAGGAACTTCTCTAGGTAGGAAACACAAGGGAAGGAAAAGACCTACAATAACAAACCCAAAACAATTAAGAAAATGGTAATAGGAACATACATATCGAAAATTACCTTAAAGGTAAATGGATTAAATGCTCCAACCAAAACACATAGACTGGCTGAATGGATACAAAAACAAGATCAGTATATATGCTGTCTACAAAAGACCCACTTCACACCTAGGGACACATACAGACCTAAAGTGAGGGGATGGAAAATGATATTCCAGGCAAATAGAGATCAAAGGAAAGCTGAAGTAGCAATTCTCAGACAAAATAGACTTTAAAATAAAGACTATTACAAGAGACAAAGAGGAACACTACATAATGATCAAGGGATCAATCCAAGAAGAACATGTAACAATTGTAAATATTTATGCACCCAACATAGGAGGACCTCAATACATAAGGCAAATGCTAACAGCCATAAAGGAGGAAATTGACAGTAATACAATCATAGTAGGGGACTCTAACACCCCACTTTCACCAGTGGACAGATCATTCAATATGAAAATAAATATGGAAACACAAGCTTTAAATGATTCATTAAACAAGATGGACTTTATTGATATTTATAGGACATTCCATCCAAAATCAACAGAATACACTTTCTTCTCAAGGGCTCAGGGAACATTCTCCAGGATAGATTGTATCTTGGGTCACAAATCAAGCCTTGGTAAATTTAAGAAAATTGAAATTGTATCAAGTATCTTTTCCGACCACAACACTATGAGACTAGATATCAATTACAGGAAAAAATCTGTAAAAAATACAAACACATGGAGGTTAAACAATATGCTACTTTTTTAAAAAATTTATTTATTTATTTATTTATTTATTTTATTAGTTTCTGCTTTATAACAAAGTGAATCAGTCATACATATACATCTGTTCCCACATCCCTTCCCTCATGCATCTCCCTCCCTCCCACCCTCCCAATCCCACCCCTCCAGGCGGTCACAAAGCACCGAGCTGATCTCCCTGTGCTCTGCGGCTGCTTCCCACTATCTATCTACCTTACATTTGGTAGTGTATATATGTCCATGCCTCTCTTTCGCTTTGTCAAAGCTTACCCTTCCCCCTCCCCATATCCTCAAGTCCATTCTCAAGTAGGTCTGTGTCTTTATTCCCGTTTTACCCCTAGGTTCTTCATGACATTTTTTTTTTATTCCATATATATGTGTTAGCATACAGTATTTGTCTTTCTCTTTCTGACTTACTTCACTCTGTATGACAGACTCTAGGTCTATCCACCTCATCACAAATAGCTCAGTTTTGTTTCTTTTTATGGCTGAGTAATATTCCATTGTATATATGTGCCACATCTTCTTTATCCATTCATCCGATTGATGGACACTTAGGTTGTTTCCAGCTCCGGGCTATTGTGAATAGAGCTGCGATGAACATTTTGGTACATGTCTCTTTTTGAATTATGGTTTTCTCAGGGTATATGCCTAGTAGTGGGATTGCTGGGTCATATGGTAGTTCTATTTTTAGTTTTTTAAGGAACCTCCATACCGTTCTCCATAGTGGCTGTACCAATTCACATTCCCACCAACAGTGCAAGAGTGTTCCCTTTTCTCCACACCCTCTCCAGCATTTATTGTTTCTAGATTTCTTGATGATGGCCATTCTGACTGGTGTGAGATGATATCTCATTGTAGTTTTGATTTGCATTTCTCTAATGATTAATGATGTTGAGCATTCTTTCATGTGTTTGTTGGCAGTCTGTATATCTTCTTTGGAGAAATGCCTATTTAAGT
This sequence comes from Mesoplodon mirus, assembly GCF_964341445.2. Lineage (NCBI taxonomy): Eukaryota > Metazoa > Chordata > Mammalia > Artiodactyla > Ziphiidae > Mesoplodon > Mesoplodon mirus. The sequence goes on from NC_138988.1 coordinate 51,653,623, forward strand.
CTTCTGCCCATTTTTGGATTGGGTTGTTTGTTTTTTTGCTATTGAGCTGCATGAGCTGTTTATAAATTTTGGAGATTAATCCTTTTTGTTGCTTCATTTGCAAATATTTTCTCCCATTCTGAGGGTTGTCTTTTGGTCTTGTTTATGGTTTCCTTTGCTGTGCAATAGCTTTGAAGTTTCATTAGGTCCCACTTGTTTATCTTTGTTTTTATTTCCATTTCTCTAGGAGGTGGGTCCAAAAGGATCTTGCTGTGATTTATGTCATAGAGTGTTCTACCTATGTTTTCCTCTAAGAGTTTGATAGTTTCTGGCCTTACATTTAAGTCTTTAATCCATTTTGAGCTTATTTTTGTGTATGGTGTTAGGGAATGATCTAATCTCAAACTTTTACATGTCCCTGTCCAGTTTTCCCAGCACCACTTATTGAAGAGGCTGTCCTTTCTCCACTGTACATTCCTGCCTCCTTTATCAAAGATAAGTTGGCCATATGTCCGTGGGTTTATCTCTGGGCTTTCTTTTTTTTTTTTTTTTTTTTTGCGGTATGCGGGCCTCTCACTGTTGTGGCCTCCCCCGTTGCGGAGCACAGGCTCCGGATGCGCAGGCCCAGCGGCCATGGCTCACGGGCCCAGCCGCTCCGCGGCATATGGGATCCTCCCAGACCGGGGCACGAACCCGTATCCCCTGCATCGGCAGGCGGACTCTCAACCACTGCGCCACCAGGGAGGCCCATCTCTGGGCTTTCTATCCTGATCCACTGATCTATCTTTCTGTTTTTATGCCAGTACCACACTGTCTTAATTACTATAGCTTTGTAGTATAGTCTGAAGTCAGGGAGCCTGATTCCTCCAGCTCCGTTTTTCGTTCTCAAGATTGCTTTGGCTATTTGGGGTCTTTTGTTTTTCCAAACAAATTTTGAAATTTTTTGTTCTAGTTCTGTGAAAAATGCCAGTGGTAGTTTGATAGGGATTGCATTGAATCTGTAGATTGCTTTGGGTAGTAGAGTCATTTTCACAATATTGATTCTTCCAATCCAGGAGCATGGTATATCTCTCCTTCTATTTGTATCTTCTTTAATTTCTTTCATCAGTGTCTTATAATTTTCTGCATACAGGTCTTTTGTCTCCTCAGGTAGGTTTATTCCTAGATATTTTATTCTTTTTGTTGCAATGGTAAATGGGAGTGTTTTCTTGATTTCATTTTCAGATTTTTCATCATTAGTGTACAGGAATGCCAGAGATTTCTGTACATTAATTTTGTATCCTGCTACTTTACCAAATTCATTGATTAGCTCTAGTAGTTTTTCGGTAGCATCTTTAGGATTCTCTATGTATAGTATCATGTCACCTGCAAACAGTGACAGCTTTACTTCTTCTTTTCCAATTTGGATTCCTTTCATTTCCTTTTCTTCTCTGATTGCTGTGGCTAAAACTTCCAAAACTATGTTGAATAAGAGTGGTGAGAGTGGGCAGCCTTGTCTTGTTCCTGATCTTAGTAGAAATGGTTTCAGTTTTTCACCACTGAGGACAATGTTGGCTGTGGGTTTGTCATATATGGCCTTTGTTATGTTGAGGAAAGTTCCCTCTATGCCTACTTTCTGCAGGGTTTTTATCATAAATGGGTGTTGAATTTTGTCAAAAGCTTTCTCTGCATCTATTGAGATGATCATATGGTTTTTCTCCTTCAACTTGTTAATATGGTGTATTACATTGATTGATTTGCGTATATTGAAGAATCCTTGCATTCCTGGAATAAACCCCACTTGATCATGGTGTATGATCCTTTTAATGTGCTGTTGGATTCTGTTTGCTAGTATTTTGTTGAGGATTTTTGCATCTATGTTCATCAGTGATATTGGCCTGTAGTTTTCTTTCTTTGTGACATCCTTGCCTGGTTTTGGTATCAAGGTGATGGTGGCCTCGTAGAATGAGTTTGGGAGTGTTCCTTCCTCTGATATTGTTTGGAAGAGTTTGAGAAGGATGGGTGTTAGCTCTTCTCTAAATGTTTGATAGAATTCGCCTGTGAAGCCATCTGGTCCTGGGCTTTTGTTTGATGGAAGATTTTTAATCACAGTTTCAATTTCAGTGCTTGTGATTGGTCTATTCATATTTTCTATTTCTTCCTGAGTCAGTCTTGGCAGGTTGTGCATTTCTAAGAATTTGTCCATTTCTTCCAGGTTGTCCATTTTATTGGCATAGAGTTGCTTGTAGTAATCTCTCATGATCTTTTGTATTTCTGCAGTGTCAGTTGTTACTTCTCCTTTTTCATTTCTAATTCTATTGATTTGAGTCTTCTCCCTTCTTTTCTTGATGAGTCTGGCTAATGGTTTATCAATTTTGTTTATCTTCTCAAAGAACCAGCTTTTAGTTTGGTTGATCTTTGCTATCGTTCCCTTCATTTCTTTTTCATTTATTTCTGATCTCATCTTTGTGATTTCTTTCCTTCTGCTAGCTTTGGGGGTTTTTTGTTCTTCTTTCTCTAATTGCTTTAGGTGCAGGGTCAGGTTGTTTGCTCGAAATGTTTCCTGTTTCTTAAGGTGGGATTCTATTGCTATAAACTTCCCCCTTAGAACTGCTTTTGCTGCGTCCCATAGGTTTTGGGTCGTCGTGTCTCCATTGTCATTTGTTTCTAGGTATTTTTTAATTTCCTCTTTGATTTCTTCAGTGATCACTTCGTTATTGAGTAGTGTATTATTTAGCCTCCATGTGTTTGTATTTTTTACAGATCTTTTCCTGTAATTGACGTCTAGTCTCATAGCATTGTGGTCGGAAAAGATACTTGATACAATTTCAATTTTCTTAAATTTACCAAGGCTTGATTTGTGACCCAACATATGATCTATCCTGGAGAATGTTCCATGAGCACTTGAGAAAAATGTGTATTCTGTTGTTTTTGGATGGAATGTCCTATAAATATCAACTAAGTCCATCTTGTTTAATGTATCATTTAAAGCTTGTGTTTCCTTATTTATTTTCATTTTGGATGATCTGTCCATTGGTGAAAGTGGGGTGTTAAAGTCCCCTACTATGATTGTGTTACTGTCGATTTCCCCTTTTATGGCTGTTAGTATTTGCCTTATGTATTGAGGTGCTCCTATGTTGGGTGCATAAATATTTACAATTGTTATATCTTCTTCTTGGATTGATCCCTTTATCGTTATGTAGTGTCCTTCTTTGTCTCTTCTAGTAGTCTTTATTTTAAAGTCATTTTGTCTGATATAAGAATTGCTACTCCAGCTTTCTTTAGATTTCCATTTGCATGGAATATCTTTTTCCATCCACTTACTTTCAGTCTGTATGTGTCTCTAGGTCTGAAGTGGGTCTCTTGTAGACAGCATATATATGGGTCTTGTTTTTGTATCCATTCAGCTACTCTGTGTCTTTTGGTGGGAGCATTTAGTCCATTTACATTTAAGGTAATTATTGATATGTATGTTCCTATTCCCATTTCCTTAATTGCTTTGGGTTCGTTATTGTAGGTATATTCCTTCTGTTGTGTTTCTTGCCTAGAGAAGTTCCTTTAGCGTTTGTTGTAGAGCTGGTTTGGTGGTGCTGAACTCTCTCAGCTTTTGCTTGTCTGTAAAGGTTTTAATTTCTCCATCAAATCTGAATGAGATCCTTGCTGGGTAGAGTAATCTTGGTTGCAGGTTTCTCTCCTTCATCACTTTAATTATGTCCTGCCACTCCCTTCTGGCTTGTAGAGTTTCTGCTGAGAGATCAGCTGTTAACCTGATGGGGATTCCCTTGTGTGTTATTTGTTGTTTTTGCCTTGCTGCTTTTAATATGATTTCTTTGTGTTTAATTTTTGACAGTTTGATTAATATGTGTCTTGGTGTATTTCTCCTTGGATTTATTCTGTATGGGACTCTCTGTGCCTCCTGGACTTGATTAACTATTTCCTTTCCCATATTGGGGAAGTTTTCAACTATAATCTCTTCAAATATTTTCTCAGTCCCTTTCTTTTTCTCTTCTTCTTCTGGAACCCCTATAATTCGAAAGTTGGTGCGTTTAATGTTGTCCCAGAGGTCTCTGAGACTGTCCTCTGTTCTTTTCATTCTTTTTTATTTATTTTGCTCTGCATCAGTTATTTCCACTATTTTATCTTCCACCTCACTTATCCGTTCTTCTGCCTCAGTTATTCTGCTATTGATCCCATCTAGAGTATTTTTCATTTCATTTATTGTGTTTTTAATCGATGCTTGATTCATCTTTAGTTCTTCTAGGTCCTTGTTAACTGTTTCTTGCATTTTGTCTATTCTATTTCCAAGATTATGGATCTTGGAAATAGAATCTTGGATCAGCTTTACTATCATTATTCTGAATTCTTTTTCAGGTAGACTGCCTATTACCTCTTCACTTGTTAGGTCTGGTGGGTTTTTATCTTGCTCCTTCACCTGCTGTGTGTTTTTCTGTCTTCTCATTTTGCTTATGTTACTGTGTTTGGGGTCTCCTTTTTGCAGGCTGCAGATTCGTAGTTCCCGTTGTTTTTGGTGTCTGACCCCAGTGGCTAAGGTTGTTTCAGTAGGTTGTGTAGGCTTCCTGGTGGGGGGGACTAATGCCTGTGTTCTGATGCTTGAGGCTCGATCTTGTCTTTCTGGTGGACAGGTCCACGTCTGGTGGTGTGTTTTGGGGTGCCTATGGCCTTATTATGTTTTTAGGTAGCCTCTCTGCTAATGGGTGGGGTTGTGTTCCTGCCTTGCTAGTTGCTTGGCATAGGGTGACCAGCACTGTAGCTTGCTGGTCGTTGACTGAAGCTGGGTGCTGGTGTTGAGATGGAGATCTCTGGGAGATTTTTGCTGCTTGATATTATGTGGAGCTGGGAGGTCTCTTGTGGACCCATGTCCTGAAGTTGGCTCTCCCACTTCAGAGGCACAGCACTGACTCCTGGCTGCAGCACCAAGAGCCTTTCATCCACCCGGCTCAGAATAACAGGGAGAAAAAGTAGAAAGAAAGAATTAGTAGAAGAAAGAAAGAGAGAGGGAAAGAAAGGAAGAAGGGAAGAAAGGAAGGAAGGAAGGAAGAAAGAAAGAAAGGAGGGAGGGAGGGAGGGAGGATGGAAAGAAAGAAGGAAAGAAAGGAGGGAGGGAGGGAGGAATGAAAGCAAAAGGAAGAGTGAATGGAAGAAGGGAGGGAGGGAGGGAGGAAGGAAAGAAAGAAAGAAAGACAGGAGGGAGGGAGGGAGGAAGGAAAGAAAAAGAAAGTGGAAAGAAGAAGGATGGGAGAGAGGGAGAGAGGAAAGAAAAAGAAAGAAGGAAAGGAGGAGCAGAGGGAGGGAGGGAGGAAGGGAAGGTGGGAAAAAAGAAAGAGCAGGTAAAGTAAAATAGAATAAAGTATGAAATATAGTAGCGTTATTAAAATTAGAAAGTAATTATTGAAAAAAAAACGGACCGATAGAACCCTGGGACATATGGTGGAAGCAAAGCTATATAGAGAGAATCTTACACAGAAGATTACACATACATATTCACAAAAAGAGAGCAGGGGGAAAAATCAAAAATCTTGCTCTCCAAGTCCACCTCCTCAATTTGGGATAATTCGTTGCAAAAAGAGGAAAAGGGCGAGAAGTCTGAAATCTTGCTCTCTAAGTCCACCTCCTTAATTTGGAATAATTCGTTGTAAAAAGAGGAAAAGGGGGGAAAGTCTGAAATCTTGTCCTCAAAGTCCACTTCCTCAATTTGGGATGATTCGCTGTCCATTCATGCACTCCACAGTCGCAGGACACATCAAATGGACCGTGGAGCTTTAATCCGCTGCCTCCGAGGCTGCACAGAGAGATTTCCCTGTCTCTTCTCTCACAGCTCCCGTGTCTCAGCCTTGGACCTGGCCCCGCCTCTGCGCGTAGGTCGCCGGAGGGCGTCCGTTCTTTGCTCAGACAGGACGGGTTTAAAGGAGCCGCTGATTCAGGGGCTCTGGCTCACTCAGGCAGAGGGGAGGGGGGGCGCGCAGTGTGGGGCGGGCCTGCGGCGGCAGAGGCCGGCGTGACGTTGCAGCAGCCCGTGGCGCTCCGTGCGCTTTCCCGGGAAAGCCGTCCCCGGGTCTCGGGACCCCGGCATTGGCGGGGTGCACAGGCCCCCCGGAAGGCGGGGCGGACAGTGACCCGTGCTCGCACACAGGCCCCGCGGCGGCGGCGGGCGGCGGCGGCGGCGGCGGCGGCGGGCGGCGGCGGGCGGCGGCGTGCGGCGGCGGCGGCGGCGGCGGCGGCGGCCCACGCCCGTCTCCGAGGTCCGCGCCTTACCCGCGGCTCGTGCCTGTCTCCGGCGCTTCCCCAAGCAGCCCTCTTAATGCCCTCTCCTCGCGCACCAGGAAACAAAAGGGAAAAAAGTCTCTTGCCTCTTCGGCAGCTCCAGACCCTTTCCCCGGACTCCCTCCGGGCTAACCGTGGTGCACTAACCCCTTCAGGCTCTCTTCCTGCCGCCAGCCCCAGTCCTCTCCCTGCGCTCCGACTGAAAGCTGATACCCGAGCCTCAGCTCCCAGCCCCGCCCGCCCCGGCGGCCGAGCAGACAAGCCTCTCGGGCTGGTGTGTGCCTGAGGGCACCGGTCCTCTGTGCCAGAATCTGTCCGCTTTGCCCTCCGCACCCCTGTTGCTGTGCTCTCCTCCGCTACTCCGAAGCTTTCCCCCTCCGCCACCTGCAGTCTCCGCCCGCGAAAGGGCTTGTAGTGTGTAGAAACCTTCCCTCCTTCACGGCTCCCTCCCACTGGTGCAGGTCCCGTCCCTATCCTATTGTCTCTGTTTATTCTTTTTTTCTTTTGCCCTACCCAGGTATGTGGGGAGTTTCTTGCCTTTTGGGGTGTCTGAGGTCTTCTGTCAGCGTTCAGTAGGTGTTCTGTAGGAGTTGTTCCACGTGTAGATGAATTTCTGATGTATCTGTGGGGAGGAAGGTGATCTCCGCGTCTTACTCTTCCACCCAATATGCTACTTAACAACCAAGAGATCACTGAAGAAATCAAAGAGGAAATCAAAAAATACCTAGAAACAAATGACAGTGAAAACACTACAACCCAAAACCTATCAGACACAGCAAAAGCAGTTCTAAGAGGGATGTTTATAGCAATACAGTCCTACCTCAAGAAACAAAAAAAAACTCAAATAAACAACCTAACCTTACACCTAAAGCAATTGAGAAAGACGAACAAAAACACCCAAAGTAGCAGAAGGAAAGAAATCATAAAGACCATATCAGAAATAAATGAAGAAGAAATGGAGGAAACGATAGCAAAGATCAATAAAACTAAAAGCTGGTTCTTTGAGAAGATAAACAGAAGTGATAAACCATTCACCAGACTCATCAAGAAAAAAAGGGAGAAACCTCAAATCGACAGAGTTAGAAATGAAAAAGGAGAAGTAACAACCAACACTGCAGAAATACAAAGGATCATGAGAGATTACTAGAAGAAACTATATGCCAGTAAAATGGACAACCTGGAAGAAATGGACAAATTCTTAGAAAAGCATGACCTTACGAGACTGAACAAGGAAGAACTAGAAAATATAAACAGACCAATCACAAGCACTGAAATTGAATCTGTGATTTAAAATCTAACAACAGACAAAAGCCCAAGATCAGATGGCTTCACAGGTGAATTCTATCAAACATTTAGAGACGAGTTAACACCTATCTTTCTCAAACTCTTCCAAAATATAGCAGAGGGAGGAACACTCTCAAACTCATTCTATGAGGCCACTATCACCCTGATACCAAAACCAGAGAAGGATATCACAACAAAATAAAACTACAGGCCAATATCACTGATGAACATAGATGCAAAAATCTTCAACAAAATACTAGCAAATAGAATCCAACAACACATTAAAAGGATCATACACCATGATCAAGTGGGGTTTATCCCAGGAATGCAAAGATTCCTCAATATGCACAAATCAATCAATGTGATACACCATATTAACAAATTGAAGGAGAAAAACTATATGATCGGGCTTCCCTGGTGGCGCAGTGGTTGGGGGTCCGCCTACTGATGCAGGGGATGTGGGTTCGTGCCCTGGTCCAGGGGGATCCCATGTGCCGTGGAGCAGCTGGGCCCATGAGCCATGGCCGCTGAGCCTGTGTGTCCAGAGCCTGTGCTCTGTGGGGGGGGGGGGCCACAACAGTGAGAGGCCCACGTAACACAAAAACAAAACAAAAAACAAACAAAAAACCCATATGATCATCTCAATAGATGCAGAAAAAGCTTTTGACAAAATTCAACACCCATTTATGATAAAAACTCTCCAGAAAGTAGGCATAGAGGGAACCTACCTCAACATAATAAAGGCCATATATGACAAACCCACCGCCAACATTGTTCTCAATGGTGAAAAACTGAAACCATTTCCTCTCAGATCAGGAACAAGGCAAGGTTGCCCACTCTCACCACTATTATTCAACATAGTCTTGGAGCTTCTAAACACAGCAATGAGAGAAGAAAAAGAAATAAAAGGAATCCAAATCAGAAAAGAAGTAAAACTGTCACTGTTTGCAGATGACATGATAGTATACTTAGAGAATCCTAAAGATGCCACCAGAAAACTACTAGAGCTAATCAATGAATTTGGTAGAGTAGCAGGATACAAAATTAATACACAGGAATCTCTTTCATGCCTATACACTAATGATGAAAAATCTGAAAGAGAAATTAAGGAAACACTCCCATTTGCCATTGCAACAAAAAGAATAAAATACCTAGGAATAAACCTACCTAAGGAAACAAAAGACCTGTATGTAGAAAACTATAAGACACTGATGAAAGAAATTAAAGATGATACAAACAGATGGAGAGATATACCATGTTCTTGGATTGGTGGAACCGACATTGTGAAAATGACTGTACTACCCAAAGCAATCTACTATCAGATTCAATGCAATCTCTATCAAACTACCAATGGCACTTTTCACAGAGAACAAAAATTTCACAATTTGTATGGAAACACAAAAGACCCCAAATAGCCAACACAATCTTGAAAAGAAACATGGAGCTGGAGGAATCAGGCTCCCAGATTTCAAACTATACTACAACGCTACAGTAATCAAGACAGTATGGTACTGGCCCAAAAACAGAACTATAGATCAATGGAACAGGATAGAAAGCCCAGAGACAAACCATGCACATATGGTCACCTTATTTTTGACAGAGGAGGCAAGAATATACAATGGAGAAAAGACAGCCCCTTCAATAAGTGGTGCTGGGAAAACTGGAGAGCTACATGTAAAAGAACAAAATTGGAACACTCCCTAACACCATACACCTAAATAAATTCAAAATGATTAAAGACCTAAATGTAAGGCCAGACACTATCAAACTCTTAGAGGAAAACATAGGCAGAACACTCGATGACATAAATCACAGCAAGATCCTTTTTGACCCACCTCCTAGAGAAATGGAAATAAAAACAAAAATAAACAAGTGGGACCTAATGAAACTTAAAAGTTTTTGCACAGCAAAGGAAACCATAAACAAGAAGACAATCCTCAGACTGGGAGAAAATATTTGCAAATGGAGCAACTGACAAAGGATTAATCTCCAAAATTTACAAGCAGCTCATGCAACTCAATCTCAAAGAAACAAACAACCCAATCCAAAAATGGGCAGAAGACCTAAATAGACATTTCTCCAAAGAAGATATACAGATTGTCAACAAACACATGAAATAATGCTCAACATCACTAATCGTTAGAGGAATGCAAATCAAAACTACCATGAGGTATCACCGCACACCAATCATAATGGCCATCATCAAAAAATCTACAAACAATAAATGCTGGAGAGGGTGTGGAGAAAAGGAAACCCTCTTGCACTGTTGATGGGAATGTATATTGATACAGCCACTATGGAGAACCGTATGGATGTTCCTTAAAAAACTAAAAATAGAACTACCATATGACCCAGCAATCCCACTACTGGGTATATACCCTGAGAAAACCACAATTCAAAAAGGGTCATGTACCACCATGTTCATGGCAGCTCTATTTACAATAGCCAGGACATGGAAGCAACCTAAGTGTCCATCGACAGATGAATGGATAAAGAAGATGTGGCACATATATATAATGGAATATTATTCAGCCATAAAAAGAAACGAAATTGAGTTATTTGTAGTGAGGTGAATGGACCTAGAGTCTGTCACACAGAGTGAAGTAAGTCAGGAAGAGAAAAATACCATATGTTAACACATATATATTGGATCTTAAAAAAAAAAAGGGGTTTTGAAGAACCTAGGGGCAGGACAGGAATAAAGACGCAGACGTAGAGAATAGACTTGAGGACACGGGGTGGGGGAAGGGTAAGCTGGGACGAAGTGAGAGAGTGTCATGGATTTACAAATATTACCAAATGTAAAACAGATAGCTAGTGGGAAGCAGCCGCATGGCACAGGGAGATCAGCTCAGTGCTTTGTGACCACCTACAGAGGTGGGATCGGGAGGGTGGGAGGGAGATGTAAGAGGGAGGAGATATGGGGATATATGTATATGTATAGCTGATTCACTTTGTTATAAAGCAGAACCTAACACACCATTGTAAAGCAATTATACTCCAATAAAGATGTTAAAAAAAAGAATGTATAGTGATGCAAATTATAATCAGTTTAAGTCAGAAAGTTAGAAAACTAGAGTGATTTACTTAAACTTTTTGAGATTTGTCTCAATTTAATGAATGAATCAATTACTCAATAGCTCACCTTAAATAGAAGCATATGAATCATTAGTCTTTCTGTGTCACAAACAAAACAAGCTACAATTTTTTTATTAAGATAAAATTCCTATGACATAAAATTCATTATATGAAAGTGTACAATTCAGTGGAGTATATTCACATGTTGTGCAACCATCCCCACTGTCTAATTCCAGAACATTTAAATCATCCCCAAAAGAAACTCCATGCCTTTTAATAGTTAATCTTGGTTCCCTCTTCCCTTGGTCCCTGGCAACCACTAATCTACTTTTTATCTCTATGTATTTGCCTATCTGGACATTTCATATACATGGAATCATACAATATATGACCTTTTAAAAATAACAGCTTTACTGATACATAATTGAAATACCATACAATTCACATATTTAAAGTGTAGAATTTAATGGTTTTTAGTATATTTACAGATATATGTAACCATCCTAAAGGTTAATCTTAGAATATTTTCATCAGCCCCAGAAGAGATTCTGTACCTTTTAGCTATGATCCTCCTATCCAGCTATTCCTCCCAGCCCAAACAATCAATAATCTATCTTCTGTCCCTGTAGATTTGCCTATTCTGGGCATTTCATATAAATGGCATCATACAATATGTGATCTTTTGTGACTATTTTCTGTCACCTACATGTTATTATCTGACTTTTTTTTATTATAGCCATCCTAGTGGCTTTGATTTGCGTTTCCCTGATGACTAATTATGTTGAGTATCTTTTCATGAGCTTATCGGCCATTTGAATATCTTCTTTGGACGTCTATTCAGACTCATTGCCGTTTTTAAAAATGGGTTTTATGGACTTCCCTGGTAGCACAGTGGTTGAGAGTCCGCCTGCCGATGCAGGGGACACGGGTTCGTGGCCCGGTCCGGGAAGATCCCACGTGCCGCGGAGCGGCTGGGCCGGTGAGCCGTGGCCGTCCGGAGCCTGTGCTCCGCAACGGGAGAGATCACAACAGTGAGAGGCCCGCGTACCGCAAATAAATAAATAAATAATAAATAAATTTTTAAAAATGGGTTTTATGTCTTTATTATTGAGTTTTAAGAGTTCTTTATATATTCTAGATATAAATCCCTAATTAGACATATGATTTACAAGTGTATGCTCCCATTCTGTGGATTGTCTTTTCTTTCTTGGTAGTGTCATTTGAAGCATGACACTAGAAGTTTTTAATTTTGATGAAATCTATCTTTTCTTTTGTCGCTCATGCTTTTTGTGTCATATCTAAGAATCCATTGCTAAATCTGTTGTTATGAAAATTTACTACTATGTTTTCTAAGAGCATTGTAGTTACAGCTCTTACATTTAGGTCTTTGATCCATTTTGAATTAATTTTTGTAAGTGATGTGAGATAGGGATCCAACTTCATTCTTTTGCATGTGGATGTCCAGGTGTCTCAGCACCAGTTGTCGAAAACACTTTTTTTTCTCCCATTGAATAGTCTTGGCATGCTTGTCAAATTTCAATCAACCAATGATGTATATGTTTATTTCTGGGTTTCAATTCTATTCCATTGTTCTCTATGTCTGTCCTTATGCCGATACCATACTGTCTTGGCTATGGTTTTTAAATTGGGAAGTGTGAGTCCTCCAACTTTATTCTTCTTTTTCAACATTCTTTTGTCTATTCTGGGTCCCTTGAAATTTTATATGAATCTTAGAATCAACTTGTCCATTTCTGCAAAAAAAGAAAAACAGAATTTTGATAGGGATTGCATTGAATCTGTAGACCAATTTGGGGAATACAAAACAAAATTTTAAAATAACTTTACTCTAGCTTAATAGGCCATGGCAGACTGTTTGCAAAGATAGCCACAGTTATACTCTTTCCCATACCTATGGATAGATGCTATGATATTTTAGTTCCTTCCATCAAATGGTGGAATCTATTTCCCACCACTTGAATTCAGGCTGGCCTTTTGACTTACTTTGACCAAAAAGAATGAGGTAAGAGTGACATTGTGCTAGGCTTAAAGATACCTTGTACAGTTCTTATTCTACTACCATGTGAACAAGCCCAGGCTAGCCTGATGGAGGATGAGAAAGCACATGGAGCAGAGACAGACCACCCAGATGAGGCTGTTCCAGACCAGCCAGCTCCCAGCCAACCTAGAAGGTATCGCAGATATGACAGGCAAGCCAGCTGAGATCACTGAAGCCTAGCCCAAATCCGCAGAACTGCCCACTCTATCCAAAGACTCAAGAGCAATTGTTTTTAAGTTGTTATTTTAATACACTTAATTATGGTGTGATTTTTGTATATAGCAATAAATAACTCTTTATAGTAAGTCCCCTACATACGAACGAGTTCCGTTCCAAGAGTGCGTTCATAAGTCCAATATGTTCGTAAGTCCAACAAAGTTCACCTAGGTACCCAATTAACACAGTTGGCTATGTAGTACTGTATTGTAATAGATTTATAATACTTTTCACAAAAATAATACATAAAAAATACACACAAAAAAATAAAGAAAACATTTTAAATCTTACAGTCCAGTATCTTGAAAAGTACAGTAGTACAGTACAACAGCAGGCATACAAGGGCAGGCATCAGGTGAGCAGGCAAGAAGAGTTACTGACTGGAGGAGGGAGAGGAGGTGGGAGATGGTAGAGCTGAAGGATCGTCAGCAATAGGAGGAGGGCAAGCTGCAATTTCACTCAATCCTGATGTTGATGGCACAGGTTCTGGTTCCTTGCTGGATTCAATTCTATCTACCCTCTTGAAAAAATGATCCAGTGATGTCTGGGTAGTAGATCCTTTTTTCTCATCATAGATGACATGGTAGCACTGGATTGCATTCTGAACTGCTGCTGCAACCTTCATGTACCGTTCTACGTTCGGGTCCTGTGCCTCAAAAACTCACAGCGCCTCCTCGAATGAAAATCCCCTTGCCATTTCCTGCATTGTGAATCTCTCTGGTTCTTCAGTTACATCTTCTTCCTCTTGTCTCTCTTCGTCCTTTCTCTGGGCCTCCAATTCCTGGTGCTTCCTAGCTGTACCAGCTTCATCACCACTGCTTCTACACTTGCTTCCAGACATCCTGGGCTTGAAATAAAGATACTGTACTACTGTATTCTATACAGTACTGTACAGTAAAGTACACAAAAGCACAACCACTTGTAGAGGATGCATGCACGTGTCAATGTACACCAGACACGAGAACTAATTTATGTGATTGGACATACGAACGCATGTTCTCATCTTTGAAGGTTCATAACTTGAAAGATTGTACGTAGGAGACTTACTGCATAGACAAATTGAAAAAATGAAATGTCCACAAAAATATGTCCTCTTTATGGATAAACAAAATGCGGTGTATACACACACACACACACACACACACACAAATGGAATGTCATTCAGCCTTAAAAAGGAATGAAATTCTAATACATGCTACAACATGGATAAAACTTGAAAATGTTATGCTTAGTGAGATAAACCAGACACAAAAGAACAAACATTGTATGATTCCTCTTATATGAGCTACCTAGAATAGGCAAATTCATAGAGACAGAAAGTATAATAGAGGTTACCAGGGGCTAGGGAATTATTGTTTATGAGTAGAGAGTTTCTATCTGGGAAGGTGAAAAAGTTCTGGAAATAGATAGTGGTGGTGGTTGTGCAACACTGTCAATGTACTCATTGCTCCTGAGCTGTACATTTAAGAATGGTTGGCATCATATAAATTTTATGTTATGTACATTTTACCACAATTTTAAAAATATGTCCTCTTTGAGTCTGAATTTTTAAAATATGTGTAGTCAACTCACTCATCTGGATGGACTGTCCAGAGTCCTTGAGCAGTAAAAACCCACTTTAAACACATTAACCTTCAAAGCAGCTTTGTCAGTTCCCCTGACTGGCCCCATTCCTGGCTCTAGCTGTTTGCCCTATTACAGTGCCACCCAGCTTCTGACCCAAGGCTTCAACTTTCACTCCTTGGAATTGACAACAGGATTCCACTTGCTGGATCTGGCTTTTGGGATTCCCTAGCACAGGACTCAAACTCTGCCTATGATCCTTTGCATTTCTGGCACTATGGAAACCACTTACCTGCTTCCTATAACACCTGTACTTTGAGATGCTCCAGGTAGGCTCTTCACAGAAAATACTTATAATATTTGGAACATATTTAAAAATTACTAAATGTTTATCTGAAGTTCGAATTTAACTAGATATCTTGTATTTGTATTTGCTAAATTTGGCAACCCTAGCCCCAGGGCTCTGCCAAGGAGATTTGGGGGAGAAATGCACCAGGAAAAAATATATGAAGATTTTTTATTTTTATTCTCTTTCCTGGTGAACCATTTTTCAAAGCACTACCTATATCAGTATGTTAAGTATTTCAGCAGCCAGGTTAACAGTCACAACCCCAGATTTAAACACAAATACAATCCTGCCCTCAAGAGAGAAGATAATGGAAAATGAATCTGGTAGCATTTTATTCCACAGGGATTCACTATCACTTGATGTATTATTTTATAGCAAGCTACACTGTGCATTTAACCATATAATTTTACACTATATTAATTTACACTGAAAAAACATATTTTCTCAAATTATTTAAAAAGCATGATCCTCATATAAATAGTGAGCACATGTCATGTCAAAGTTTTATTTAACTCACTAATGAAGGAATCAGAAGACAGAGAAAATAGTTGGATAAGGATATGAGAACCCGGGGTGTAAATGTCAGTGGGAAAAGGAATGCTGAGATCAGATTGCTGAGTTAGATATGGAGCTGGTTTATCTCCTACGAAGCAATAAAACCAAAGCCTTTGGATTGTCTTCTCTACCAGATGGGGGGAAAAAGCATATCTTACCAGTTTTTGCAAGTTAACATCTAACCTTACAGAGTTGTGAGACATCTAGGCCCTAATCAATTGCTAGCCAAAAAAGTTACACTTTCTGAGAGACATGATCTCACATGAGTCTATTAGAAAATGCTCTAACATGATATTAAAAGGTCCCTAACTGTCTTGCCTTTTGTCCAATTTCCGAATAATTTTTTTCTGTGCAACATCTACTACATTCATAACTATATTTAGTATGGAAAAATAAAGGATAGAGACAAATGATATGCTTGGTTCCCCTACCATTCGTCCTGGGGTGAGCCTGGGAAAGGAGATAAAAATATACTCTTCCCTCAGTTCCTCTTTGTATGCTGGTGACTCTGGTCAATGAATATGAGTCCAGTGTTTAAAGCTGTGGGTTTTTCAAACAGAAGGTCACCTAAATACAAGCCAACTATTTCATGTGGTGCTCGTCCAGAAAAACAGTTTGTTCCAATACTGGTGGGAAAATTGACTAACATGTTGTCTGAAATTGGAGACTTGCTAAGGATTTCTAAGGCTAACTATTACTGTTTAAATTTTGGCATTCATGATGAATTTAGAATCTAGACAAACCACAATAAGAGACCCTTCTGTAATATTGATTTTTTAATTGATTTTTTTTTTCTTGAGGAGGTAAATACATACTCTACAGATCTGAGGCAGTACAATGAGTTTGTAGTAGACACCTATTGGGCCTAGATCCCTTTTTCTTGTCTAGTTCCTTGGCCGCTCTAAAGATTGATTGTGAATTGCTTAGAGTGGCCCTTTTTCTGGAGAATTGCCTTCGGCCAATACGAGCCACTTCTCCTGAGAGGATATTTCCTCCTCCTGAAGGCAGCTCACAACCAGTGACTGACTGATAAGGATACAAAAGCCTGTACCCTCTGTCTCAAGGCACAGTTAACACTCCAGAGCCCCTCAAGGTGTCAGGCAGAAGCTAGACTCCAGGTAAGACACATTCTTGCTTAGCTTTTGATCCCTGCCCTATCTTGCTTCCTGCATGCCCTTTTTCCTGAAAGCACATACTCAAGAATCCCTATCTCTGCATCTAGGGAACCTGACGTAAGACAAGAGGATAGAGTGAATAGTAAGCTTCCTTCCTGCATCTTCCCTTCAGGCACCCATTTCACTCATAAGAAGTAACCAGGGTTGCCAGTGTCTTGGGTAAACTAACAGAAATATTTATATATATATATATAACATGTAAATATAAAATAGATATATGAAATATGCATGTTTGTGGGTTTATTTTTGTTTTATATAAACAAATGGTATCATCCACTATCACTGTTTTGCCTTTTTATTTGATAATGTATCTTGGAGGTAGTTCCTAACCAGTATACACAGTGCTGTTTCATTTGTGAAAGCTGTTCAGTATTCTGTTGTATGTATCTACTGTAATTAGGAAATTGGTCTCCTAATTATGGACATATAGGTTGTTTCCAAAGTTTAGCTATTAAATAAATATATACAGCAATGCTACGGTGAATCCTTGTTTGTGTGAAATATCATAACATGAATATTTTTGTAGGATAATTTCCTATTAGTGGAATTTCTGGGTCAAAGTGTACATGCATTTGTATTTTGGCAGATATTGCTGAAGTGCTTTCCACAGAAGTTAAATCAGTTTTCACTACCACTGAAAATATATGGGAATGGCTGTTTTCTCCAACACTCACCAACATGATGTAGAGCCATATGTTTTATATTTGCCAATCTGACATGTAAAAAATGGTATCTTTTATAATGAATGAGATTATGCATATATTTATACATTTAAGAGCCATTTGTATTTCCTTTTCTGTGCACTATTTATGTTCTTTTCCATTTTTATATTGGATTTTGCTGTTTAATTTATAGGCACTCTATATTTAAGAAAAATTAACTCTGTGACATAAATATTTTTTCCAAGTTTATTATTTATCCTTTTCTTTTGTTTATGAAGTTTCAGTGCTATGCAGAATTCTTTGTTATTGTTGTTTTTAGGTAGTTGAATATATAAACCTGTTGTTTCATGGTTCTTGATTTTTGTGTTACTGGGCAAGTTCTTCCCTGGTTCAAATGATTTTGGAAATTCTCCCACATTTTCTTCTAATAATTTTATGAATTTAATTTTTTTTCTTTTCATTTAATCTAATGTGTCTGTAATTTGTTTTCGTTTAATATGAGAAGAAAAAATCCAGTTCTCTTTTTCTCAGATGAATAGCCAGTAATCTCAATATAATTTATTAAATAATCCACCTTGTTATTCCTATCTTATTAATAGCTATTATAAAAAATGAATGTCGTATTTCATCAAATGCTTTTCAGCACTTGTGGAAATGATATGATTTTCCCACTTTTTCTGTAGTGAATGGTGAGTTATTGAACAGTCTTCAAATTCCTGGAGTAGATAGCACTCAGTGAAGTTGTGTTATTCTTTTAATGTACTCCTTGTTAGCTAATATGCAGTTTTGAATTTTTATATAAATATTCATAAGTGATATTGAGCTATAGTTTTATTTTTTGGTATTATCTTTGTGGTTATATTCACTTCATTAAAAATTTAGAAGTCTTTTCCTTCCATACTTTAGAACATAGCAGCACAGAGTCATTATTTCTTAAAGGTTTGGTAGAAGTTCAGTGAAAATATTTGTGCCAGGGTGGTTTTGAGGGAATAGCTCTTTAATATTTCCCCCCATTTTTCTATGGTAATCAGTCTATTTATATTTTCTATCCCGTCTAAGGTCAGTTTTGGCAATCCCTCATTTGAACCAGGTTCTCAAACTTCTTTTCTAGTGATATACAAGGTAGTCTCTCCTGAATCTATTAATTTCTCCAACATCTATATCTAATTCCCTCATATAAATTCTTATTTTATGTACTTATGATTTCACTCTTTAACCTCAATTAAATTAAAAAACAGTTCATTAATCTTGCTTTACTTTTTGAAGAATTCAGTGTTGGATTTATTTCTCAGATCTGACACTTTTTTTAAAGTTATTAATTTTGCTTTTATCTTTAATTCATTAATTTTTATAACACTAGGATTGTTTTCTTATGTTTTTCTAATTTCTTTTTTTTTCACACACACACACACTGTATTTTACTTTTACAAGAGATAAATAAACTGACACCAAGCATTGTAAATGGATGGCAACAACAAAAGCAACAATAATTGCAATTACCAAACATGAAACACACTCATACTATGTCATAATATTGACATTCAGTCCAGTAATCCTCCACTGTAACAGCTCCTTTACTTTGCAGTGAAAATTGATTTCTACATTTTTTTCCTCTGAGTCCTTGTGGGATTTTATTTTTCTTCAAACAGAAAGTCACAAAAATTATAATCATCCTCATCAGTTCACTCAGTCCCATGTAATTAATTTTTTTTATCTTGATATTTTGTTAGCACTTTTTTTCTTTTTTTTTTGGTACGCGGGCCTCTCACTGTTGTGGCCTCTCCCGTTGCGGAGCACAGGCTCCGGACGCGCAGGCTCAGCAGCCATGGCTCACGGGCCCAGCCGCTCCGCGGCATGTGGGATCTTCCCGGTTTGGGGCACGAACCCGCGTCCCCTGCATCGGCAGGCGGACTCTCAACCACTGCGCCAGGGAAGCCCTTTGTTAGCACTTTTATGAATTCATCAGTTTTCCAGTAGAGTTCTGAAAATGCTTATTCATTCAGTTCAGCAGTATAGTCAGTTACCAGAAACCTGTACTTGTCAGAGTCTTTTCCATGAATTCCTTGAAGATGAAACACTTTCACAGGAACATATTTGCAAAAGCATCAGAGTACACCCAGAACTGTCTGTAAATGACAAAAGACTTAAAAATGACCACGGTTAAAGATTTGATGAAAGTTCATAATAATGCAATTGACAAGGAAATGTAGTTATTTCTGAGATATATATTTTAAAGTAATAACTAGAATTATGACTTATAACATTATACCAGAACATATAAGATTTATAGAAATTTCATGTAATGTCTGAAACATTTATATTAACATATTTCCATACAAATAACCCAAAGAAAGTTTAGTATTGGTTGTTTTTTGTTTGTTTGTTTGTTTATACTGCAGGTTCTTATTAGTCATCAATTTAATACACATCAGTGTATACATGTCAATCCCAATCACCCAATTCAGCACACCACCATCCCCACCCCACAGTGGTTTTCCCCCCTTGGTGTCCATACGTTTGTCCTCTACATCTGTGTCTCAACTCTGCCCTGCAAACCAGTTCATCTGTACCATTTTTCTAGGTTCCACATACATGCGTTAATATACGATATTTGTTTTTCTCTTTCTGACTTACTTCGCTCTGTATGACAGTCTCTAGATCCGTCCACGTCTCAACAAATGACCCAATTTCATTCCTTTTTATGGCTGAATAATATTCCATTGTATATATGTACCACACCTTCTTTATCCATTCGTCTGTCGATGGGCATTTAGGTTGCTTCCATGACCTGGCTATTGTAAATAGTGCTGCAATGAACATTGGGGTGCATGTGTATTTTGAATTATGGTTTTCTCTGGGTGTATGCCCAGTAGGGGGATTGCTGGATCATATGATAATTCTATTTTTAGTTTTTTAAGGAACCTCCATACTGTTCTCCATAGTGGCTGTATCAATTTACATTCCCACCAACAGTGCAAGAGGGTTCCCTTTTCTCCGCGCCCTCTCCAGCATTTGTTGTTTGTAGATTTTTTGATGATGCCCATTCTAACTGGTGTGCGGTGATACCTCATTGTAGTTTTGATTTGCATTTCTCTAATAATTAGTGACGTTGAGCAGCTTTTCATGTGCCTCTTGGCCATCAGTAAGTCTTCTTTGGAGAAATGTCTATTTAGGTCTTCTGCCAATTTTTGGATTGGGTTGTTTGTTTCTTTAATATTGAGCAGCACGAGCTGTTTATATATTTTGGAGATTAATCCTTTGTCTGTTGATTCATTTGCAAATATTTTCTCCCATTCTGAGGGTTGTCTTTTCAACTTGTTTATGGTTTCCTTTGCTGGGCAAAAGCTTTGAAATTTCATTAGGTCCCATTTGTTTATTTTTGCTTTTATTTCCATTACTCTAGGAGGTGGATCAAAAAAGATCTTGCTGTGATTTATGTCAAAGAGTGTTCTTCCTATGTTTTCCTCTAAGAGTTATATAGTGTCTGGTATTACATTTAGATCTTGAATCCATTTTGAGTTTATTTTTGTGTATGGTGTTAGGGAGTATTCTAATTTCATTCTTTTACATGTAGCTCTCCAGTTTTCCCAGCACCACTTACTGAAGAGACTGTATTTTCTCCATTGTATGTCTTTGCCTCCTTTGTCATAGATTAGTTGACCATAGGTGTGTGAATTTATCTCTGGGCTTTCTATCTTGTTCCATTGATCTGTGTTTCTGTTTTTGTGCCAGTATCATATTGTCTTGATTACTGTAGCTTTGTAGTATAGTCTGAAGTCAGGGAGTCTGATTCCTCCAGCTCCGTTTTTTTCCTTCAAGACTGCTTTGGCTATTCAGGGTCTTTTGTATCTCCATACAAATTTTAAGATGATTTGTTCTAGTTCCATAAAAAATGCCATTGGTAATTTAATAGGGATTGCATTGAATCTGTAGACTGCTTTGGGTAGTATAGTCATTTTCACAATATTGATTCTTCCAATCCAAGAACATGGTATATCTCTCCATCTGCTGGTATCATCTTTAATTTCTTTCATCAGTGTCTTACAGTTTTCTGCATACAGGTCTTTTGTCTTCCTGGGTAGGTTTATTCCTAGGTATTTTATTTTTTTTGTTGCAATGGTAAATGGCAGTGTTTCCATAATTTCTCTTTCAGATTTTTCATCATTAGTGTATAGGAATGCAAGAGGTTTCTGTGCATTAATTTTGTATCCTGCAACTTTACCAAATTCATTGATTAGCTCTAGTAGTTTTCTGGTGGCATCTTTAGGATTTTCTATGTATAGTATCATGTCATCTGCAAACAGTGACAGTTTTACTTCTTCTTTTCCAATTTGTGTTCCTTTTATTTCTTTTTCTTCTCTGATTGCCATGGCTAGGACTTCCAAAACTATGTTGAATAATAGTGGTGAGAGTGGACATCCTTGTCTCATTCCTGATCATAGAGGAAATGCTTTCAGTTTTTCACCGTTGAGAATGACGCGTGCTGTGGGCTTGTCATATATGGCCTTTATTATGTTGAAGTAGGTTTCCTCTATGCCCACTTTCTGGAGAGTTTTTATCATAAATGGGTGTTGAATTTTGTCAAAAGCTTTCTCTGCATCTATTGAGATGATCATATGGTTTTTATTCTTCAGTTTGTAATTTGGTGTATCACATTGATTGATTTGCATCTAATTTCTTGTTTTGAGCAAATAATTCTTTTATTGTCAGTTTTGATTTTTTAAAAAATTATTGTAAGCATTAGGACTTTGCATTTTGTATGTATCTCAGATGTTTTCCTATGAGGAATTCAGTTTCAATATCCTTTTTTTTTTTTTGTGGTACGTGGGCCTCTCACTGCTGTGGCCTCTCCCGTTGCAGAGCACAGGCTCCAGATGCACAGGCTCAGCCACTCTGAGGCATGTGGGATCTTCCCGGACCGGGCACGAACCCGTGTCCTCTAGCATCGGCAGGGCGACTCTCAACCACTGCGCCACCAGGGAAGCCCTCAATTTCCTCTTTGATCCAATAAATGTTTATGATTTACTGGTATAGTCTTGTTATTAATTTCTAATTTAATTGCATTAGGCACAAAATAATATGGTCAAAAACTAATGTTGCCTATATCATTCTTATTTTTTGAAATTTATTAACTTTTTAAAATCACATTTTGTGAATATTTCCTGGACACATAAAAAGAAGATGTATCTTTGGAGAGTATAGAGTTATATAAGTTAGAGCTACCTAATTATGCCTTAAGATATTTGAATCCCTTGTGGAAAGACACAGGAAAAAAATATTTTTAAAAGATGGTTTTAATACTCCTTTGTTGTAAAGAGTATTGTAGGAACACTGTTCCTAGTGTTTTAGGGATAAGAGAAAATACTGTTTTAAAAATTACAGCTGTAATTTTTGCCTTTTGCTTTATAGGTTGTAAGAGCTGTAAAGAGCCTTTCAAGAGCCTTTAGTTGATACAAAATTACCAAGATTTTGTAGCATGGCTGATTTAGGAGTAGTAATGATTGATATACAGTTATAAAATTCCATTTTCTCTGTACTAATACTCATTTATGTTAAAACTTTTGGTAAGCCTGATATATGAGGTGTTTGGGGGTAACTAAGGAGAGACCTCTGTGAACACTTGAGGCAGGGGAGAGCTGCAACTACCTGGAGCAGTTAAGATATGGGCAATAATGACCAGCAGAAAAAGGCCTGACCTTGATACTGAGGACTGAGACCTTAAGGTGCAATGCAATAGAGAAATTCGGTTCAAGTGTAGGTTAATTAAGGAGTGGACTTGACATACATTCTCCTGGAATATATTAGATAGCACAAAACATTGAAAAGAGAAGCTACAGCTTCCTAACCCATGTGTTGGGGCAACCTAACCAGCAGATATTTATTTTATGCCATGGTAAGTAATAAAAGCTTAGTTCTTTATTGAGCACTTGCTATGTGCCAGCCATTGGCCCTGGACTGATTATATATATATATATATATATATATGTAAATTTTTCATTTAATCCCTCACTACAATCCCATGAGGCAAATGCTCATATAATCCTCATTTTAGACAGAGGGAACAAAGACTTAAAGAATCACCCAAGATGGGCTTCCCTGGTGGCGCAGTGGTTGAGAGTCCGCCTGCCGATGCAGGGGACACGGGTTCGTTCTCCGGTCTGGGAAGATCCCACATGCCGCGGAGCGGCTGGGTCTGTGCACCATGGCCGCTGAGCCTGCGCATCCGGAGCCTGTGCTCCGCAACGGGAGAGGCCACAGCAGTGAGAAGCCCGCGTACCGCAAAAAAAAAAAAAAAAAGAATCACCCAAGGCTGATTGGTTGAAGATGGCAGAGTAGAAAGACATGCTCTCACTCCCTCTTTCAAGAACATAGGAATCACAACTAACTGCTGAACAATAATCGACAGGAAGACAATGAAACTCACCAAAAAAGATACCCCACATCGAAAGACAAAGGCGAACCCACAATGAGACGGTAGGAAGGGCTCAATCACAATAAAATAAAATCCCATAACTGCTGGGTGGGTGACTCACAAACTGGAGAACACTTATACCACAGAAGTCCACCCACTGGAGCAAAGGTTCTGAGCCCCACGTCAGGCTTCCAAACCTGGGGGTCTGGCAATGGGAGGAGGAATTCCTAGAGAATCAGACTTTGAAGGCTAGTGGGATTTGATTGCAGGACTTCTACATGACTGGGGGAAACAGAGACTCCACTCTTGGAGGGCACACACAAAGTAGTGTGCTCATTGGGACCCAGGGGAAGGAGCAGTGACCCCATAGGAGACTGATCCAGACCTACCCGCTAATGTTGGAGGGTTTCCTGCAGAGGCAGGGGGTGGCGGTGCCTCACCGTGAGGACAAGGACATTGGCAGCAGAAACTCTGGGAAGTACTCCTTGTCGTGAGCCCTCCCAGAGTCTGCCATTAGCCCCACCAAAGAGCCTAGGTAGGCTCAAGTGTTAGGTCGCCTCAGGCCAAACAACCAACAGGGAGGGAACCCAGCCCCACCCATCAGCAGACAAGCAGATTAAAGTTTTACTGAGCTCTGCCCACCAGAGCAACAGCCAGCTCTACCCAGCACCAGTCCCTCCCACTAGGAAACTTCCACAAGCCTCTTAGATAGCCTCATCCACCAGAGGGCAGACAGCAGAAGCAAGAAGAACTACAATCCTGCAGCCTGTGGTACAAAAACCACATTCCCAGAAAGATAAACAAAATGAAAAGGCAGAGGACTATGAACCAGATGAAGGAACAAGATAAAACCCCAGAAAAACAACTAAATGAAGTGGAGATAGGCAATCTTCCAGAAAAAGAACTCAAAATAATGATAGTGAAGATGATCCAGGTCCTCAGAAAAAGAATGGAGGCAAAGATAGAGAAGATGAAAGAAATGTTTAACAAACATCTAGAAGAATTAAAGAACAAACAAACAGAGATGAACAATAAAATAACTGAAATGAAAAATACTCTAGAAGGAATCAATACCAGAATAACTGAGGCAGAAGACCAGATAAGTGACCTGGAAGACAGAATGGTGGAATTCACTGCTGCAGAACAGAATAAAAAAAAAAAGAATGAAAACAAATGAAGACAACCTAAGAGACCTCTGGGACAACATTCGCATTATAGGGGTCCCAGAAAGAGAAGAGAGAGAGAAAGGACCCAAGAAAAAACTTGAAGAGATTATAGTTGAAAACATCCCTAACATGGGAAAGGAAATAGCCACCCAAGTCCAGGAAGCACAGAGAGTCCCATACAGGATAAACCCAAAGAGAAACAAGCTGAGACACATAGTAATCAAATTGGCAAAAATTAAACACAAAGAAAAATTATTGAAAGCAGGAAGGGAAAAATGACAAATAACATACAAGGGAACTCCCATAAGGTTAACAGCTGATTTCTCAGCAGAAACTCTGCAAGCCAGAAGGGAGTGGCATGATATACTTAAAGTAATGAAAGGTAAGACCCCACAACCAAGATTACTCTATCTGGCAAGGATCTCATTCAGATTCGATGGAGAAATCAAAAGCTTTACAGACAAGCAAAAGATAAGAGAATTCAGCACCACCAAACCACCTCTACAACAAATGCTAAAGGAACTTCTCTAAGTGGGAAACACAAGAGAAGAAAAGAGCCTATGAAAACAAATCCAAAACAATTAAGAAAATGGTCATAGGAACATACTATCAATAATTACCTTAAATGTAAATGGATTAAATGCTCCTACCAGAAGACATAGACTGGCTGAATGGATACAAAAGCAAGACACTTATATATATGCTGTCTACAAGAGACCCACTTCAGAACTAGGGACACATACAGACTGAAAGTGAGGGGATGGAAAAAGATCTTCCATGCAAATGGAAATCAAAAAAAGGTGCAGTAGCAATACTCATACCAGATAAAATATACTTTAAAATAAAGAATGTTACCAGAGACAAGGAAGGACACTACATAATGATCAAGGGATCAATCCAAGAAGAATATATAACAATTATAAGTATATATGCACCCAACATAGGAGCACCTCAATACATAAGGCAACTGCTAACAGCTATAAAAGAGGAAATCGACAGTAACATAATAATAGTGGGGGACTTTAACACCTTACTTACACCAACGGACAGATCATCCAAACAGAAAATTAATAAGGAAACACAAGCTTTAAATAACACAATAGACCAGATAGACTTAATTGATATTTATAGGCCATTCCATCCAAAAACAGCAGATTACACTTCTCAAGTGCGCACGGAACATTCTCCAGGATAGATCACATCTTGGGTCACAAATCAAGCCTTGGTAAATTTAAGAAAATTGAAATCATATCAAGCATCTTTTCTGACCACAACGCTATGAGATTAGAAATCAATTATGGGGGGAAAACATAAAAAACTCAGACACATAGAGGCTAAACAATACGTTACTAAATAACCAAGAGATCACTGAAGAAATCATAGAGGAAATAAAAAAATACCTAGAGACAATTGACAATGAAAACATGACAATCCAAAACCTATGGGATACAGCAAAAGCAGTTCCAGGAGGGAAGTTTATAGCTATACAAGCGTACCTCAAAAAACAAGAAAAATCTGAAATAAACAATCTAACCTTACACCTAAAGGAACTAGAGAAAGAACAAACAAAACCAAAGTTAACAGAAGGAAAGAAATCATAAAGATCAGAGCAGAAATAAATGAAATAGAAACAAAACAATAGCAAAGATCAATAAAACTAAAAGCTGGTTCTTTGAGAAGATAAACAAAATTGACAAACCATTAGCCAGACTCACCAAGAAAAAGAGGGAGAGGACTCAAAGCAATAAAATTAGAAACGAAAAAGGAGAAGTTACAAAGGGCACTGCAGAAATACAAAACATCCTAAGAGACTACTACAAGCAACTCTATGCCAATAAAATGGACAACCTGGAAGAATTGGACAAATTCTTAGAAAGGTATAACATTCCAAGACTGAACAAGGAAGAAGTAGAAAATATGAAGAGACCAATCACAAGAAATGAAATTGAAACTGTCATTAAAAATCTTCCAAAAAACAATAGTCCAGGACCAGATGGCTTCACAGGTGAATTCTATCAAACATTTAGAGAAGAGCTAACACCTATCCTTCTCAAACTCTTCCAAAAAATTGCAGAGGACGGAAAACTCCTAAACTCATTCTATGAGGCCACCATCACCCGGATACAAAAACCAGACAAAGAGACTACAAAAAAGGAAAATTACAGACCAATATCTCTGATGAATATAGAGTCAAAAATCCTCAACAAAATACTAGCAAACAGAATCCTACAACACATTAAAGGATCATACACCATGATCAAGTGGGATTTATCCCAGAGATGCAAGGATTCTTCAATATACAAAAAACAATCAATGTGATACACCATATTAACAAATTGAAGGATAAAAACCATATGATCATCTCAATAGATGCAGAAAAGGTTTTTGACAAAATTCAACACCCATTTATAAAAACTCTCCAGAAAGAAGACTTAGAGAGAACCTACTTCAACATAATATAGGCCATATACAACAAACCCACAGCAAACATCGTTCTCAATGGTGAAAAACTGAAAGCATTTTCTCTAAGATCAGTAACAAGACAAGGATGTCCACTCTCACCACTATTATTCAACATAGTTTTGGAAGTCCTGGTCATGGCAATCAAAGAAGAAAAAGAAATAAAAGGAACACAAATTGGAAAAGAAGAAGTAAAACTGTCACTCTTTGCAGATGACATGATACTATACATAGAGAATCCTAAAGATGCCACCAGAAAACTACTAGAGCTAGTCAATGAATTTGGTAAAGTTGCAGGATACAAAATTAATGCACAGAAATCTCTTGCATTCCTATACACTAATGATGAAAAATCTGAAAGAGAAATTAAGGAAACACTCCCATTTACCATTGTAACAAAAAGAATAAGATACCTAGGAATAGACCTACCTAGGAATAGACCTACCTAAGGAGACACAGGAACTGTATGCAGAAAACTATTAGACACTGATGAAAGAAGTTAAATATGATACCAACAGATGGAGAGCTATACCATGTTCTTGGATTGGAAGAATCAATATTGTGAAAATGACTATACTACCCAAAGCAATCTACAGATTCAATGCAATCCCTATCAAATTACCAATGGCATTTTTTACAGAACTAGAACAAAAAAATCTTAAAATTTGTATGGAGAAACAAATGACCCCGAATAGCCAAAGCAGTCTTGAGGGAAAAAACAGAGCTGGAGGAATCAGACTCCCTGACTTCATACTGTACTACAAAGCTACAGTAATCAAGACAATATGGTACTGGCACAAAAACAGAAATATAGATTAATGGGACAGGATAGAAAGTCCAGAGATAAACCCACACACCTATGGTCAACTTATCTATGACAAAGGAGGCAAGGATATAGAATGGAGAAAAGACAGTCTCTTCAATTAATGGTGCTGGGAAAACTGGAGAGCTACATGTAAAAGAATGAAATTAGAACACTCCCTAACACCATACACAAAAATAAACTCAAAATGGATTCAAGACCTAAATGTAAGACCAGACACTACAAAACTCTTAGAGGAAAACATAGGAAGAACACTCTTTGACATAAATCACAGCAAGATCTTTTTTGATCCACCTCCTAGAGTAATGGAAATAAAAGCAAAAATAAACAAATGGGACTTAATGAAACTTAAAAACTTTTGCACAGCAAAGGAAACCATAAACAAGACGAAAAGACAGCCCTCAGAATGGGAGAAAATATTTGCAAATGAATCATCGGACAAAGGATTAATCCTCAAAATATATAAACAGCTCATACAGCTCAATATTAAAAAAAACAAACAATCCAATCCAAAAATGGGCAGAAGACCTAAATAGACATTTCTCCGAAAAAGACTTACAGGTGGCCAAGAAGCACATGAAAAGCTGCTCAACATCACTAATTATTAGAGAAATGCAAATCAAAACTACAATGAGATATCACCTCATACCAATTAGAATGGGCATCATCAGAAAATCTACAAACAACAAATGCTGGAGAGGGCGTGGAGAAAAGGGAACCCTCTTGCACTGTTGGTGGGAATGTAAATTGATACAGGCACTTTGGAGAACAGTATGGAGGTTCCTTAAAAAACTAAAAATAGAATTACCATATGATCCAGCAATCCCCCTACTGGGCATACACCCAGAGAAAACCATAATTCAAAAAGACACATGCACCCCAATGTTCATTGCAGCACTATTTACAATAGCCAGGTCATGGAAGCAACCTAAATGCCCATCGACAGACGAATGGATAAAGAAGGTGTGGTACATATATACAATGGAATATTATTCAGCCATAAAAAGGAATGAAATTGGGTCATTTGTTGAGACGTGGATGGATCTAGAGACTGTCATACAGAGTGAAGTAAGTCAGAAAGAGAAAAACAAATATCATATATTAACGCATGTATGTGGAACCTAGAAAAATGGTACAGATGAACCAGTTTGCAGGGCAGAAGTTGAGACACAGTTGTAGAGAAGGAACATATGGATACCAAGAGGGGAAAGGGGCAGGGGTGGTGGTGGTGGTGTGATGAATTGGGAGATTGGGATTGACATGTATACACTGATGTGTATAAAATGGATGACTAATAAGAGCCTGCTGTATAAAAAAATAAATTTAATTTAATTTAAAAATTAATTAATTAAATGACAAAAAAAAGAAATTAACATTGCCTCAATACTATTAACTAATTTACAGACTATATTTGGGATTCACCTTTGTTTCTACCAGTGTTTTTTATGTAATCCAGGGTCTAATCTAGGATACCACATTGCATGATTAATTTACGTCAGAAAAATTGTTACTTGAGCCACATGCCTGTCCTTCAGCAATATATAGCATACATATGTTTATATTTTTGAATTTTCTCCCTTTCAGATGTTCTTTTATGTAAATAAATAATTATTGCTTTCTGCTTATAACTCACTGATTCTGAACATAAGCTTGGGTGGACATTCTCAAAATGAGTTTTGTAACATTGCAGAGGAATCTTATTTTAAAAATTCCAATTGAAACAATTTTTTTTTTCAAAAAAAGGAATCATCCAAGATGGCACAGTTGGGATTTAAATACAAGTGATAAGATTCCCACCTGGGTCTTTTAGGTATGAAAAGTAAACTAAAGAGACTTCTTGTTGTGGGAAAAATGGAATAGGCACACTTTTCCTTATTTCTTCCACTACATACAACTAAAAACCCTGGACGTTATATTTAAAACAAATAAAGATAGCTTTGAAAGGTGGAGCAAAGAAAACAGAATGGCTAGGGAACTCAGGACTCAAGGATTGACATGCATTGAGTTCCCTAGGTTTTCTTTTCCCCTCATATTCTCAGCTGGGTCCTGGAGAAGCTAAAACCTAGAAATGCCAACAGATGTAGAATAAAAAAAAAAAAAAAGTCCAAGAAAAACCCATTCTTCCTAGCCAAAGGACAGGAAAGGGGCAGTCTGGCAAGACTGAAAACTTTTAGACAATGATGGCCCTACTGCAGGCAAATGCCTCAGGAAAAACTGAGGCCCCACCTCCACCCTCATCAACAGAGGTTGAGTGGAGAGCCTAGACTTCCATCCTCACCCTGCTGGAATGAGGCCTGCTCCTCTCTGCCTCACCCCACCACTGGAGTGGTGTCAGAGAAGGCCGAGTGAGGAGCCAGGACTTTCACCCTAGTCATCCAGGTAAAAAACCCTCCATCCTCCAAAGCTTCCTTGGAGATGATGTGGAGAGCTTGGCTTCCACTCCCACATGGCGGTGAAAGGCAGCATCACCCTTCTTCCACTGGTGTGGTGTCTGAGGAAACCTGCTAAAACTGAAGATTTAAATAAGATGGATCTCGAAACATAATAACCAGGATGTCTGGAACTAATTTAAAAAAGAAATCCTTTTCTCACAAATCAGGAAAATCTCCACTAGAATGGGAAAAGACGGTCAAACAGATGGCAAGGCCAAGATAACAGACATTGGAACTATCCAAAAGGGTTTTTAAAGAGACCATCATAAAGAATGCTTCAATAAGAAATTTTGAACATGCTTGAGACAAGTGAAAAAATAGAAAATTTCAGCCAAGAAATTTCACCTGTGGGGGAGCGAACACTGAGAATCTTACCAGATCCACATGATAGGACTTCCCCACAGGAAAGAGGTGGTCTGGTATCAGAGTAAGAGGAGAGGAATGCAAATGACACCCCAAAGGATAGATGCACAACAGATGTCTACCTATTATGCTTGGCACTATGAGTACAGAGGTAATAAAACATGGACACTACCTTCAGAGGGCTCATTCTCCCCAATTTTCTTTCTTTTCCTTCTTTTAACAACTTAGTAAATTGCTTTACTTCATTTGTAAGGTACTAGTCCAGACTGGAGCCTTCTGATTTCTATTTTAAGGATCTTTGAGATCTGGGAGTTTCTGTTTCTGAATTATATACAAGAAAAATTCCCTATCATTTTGGGACTTTCCCTTTCAACTGTGAGAACAAAGACATCTAAAATGAAAACCATTATTTGTCTACTGGGGTTGTAAGGAAAATATAACTGGTAAAACCAGAAGCTCCTTTTATTAAAAAGAAGTAATGCATGATTAAAGCAGTTCTGAGGAAAAGAATTCCAAGCTAGATTCACCAATCATGGTATAGGCATGCCTCTGACATGCCCACACATGTCCTGGGCATACCATACATGGGTACATCATTCATGCTCACTCCACCCATCCCAGGAACCTGTAGAGTCGAGGTATTTTTCTGATACTATTAAGACTTGAATAAGGGTTGGACAAAGGGGTGAGGAGGGAGGGGGCACATTATGAAACTGCAAATGCTAAGACACGCTATCTAATTTACTTGCCTCCTTCATTTTTGAGAGTAACAATTTATAACATGACTACTCAATACATTTATTGAAAAGAAAAGAACTTGAAACATTGCTTGGTCTATTCTCTTGCTTCAGGGACAGATTTGTACTTGATTTAACTCAGGCAATAACATTCCAGGCGCCTTCGGTAATTCATTGTATTGGAGCCCATCCCTAGTACCCAACCCAGAACTTGGTTGGTTTGGGAACAAGATGAGGCATAAATGAATGGGAGTATTAATGAGTAATAGAGAGAAATACAGCAAGCAAACTTTTTTTTGTATGTTCTTGAAATGAGAATGGGATTCTTTAAAAAGTTATGTGATTGGATTTTCAGTTAAACATGGTGGATGAAGCACATCTATTTCTCTGCTGCATCCAGAAACCTCACCAAAATGATTAGAGTTGAGTCTTTTTTTTTATTGCAACACTTTTTTAAAAATTGAGGTATCGTTAATTTACAATGTTGTGTTAGCTTCAAGTGTACAGCAAAGTGATTCAGTTATTCTTTTTCAGATTCTTTTCCATTATAGGTTATTACAAAATACCGAGTAGAGTTCCCTGTGCTATAGAGTAGGTCCTTGTTGTTTATCTATTTCATATATATTAGTGTGTATCTGCTAATCCCAAAGTCCTAATTTATCCCTCCCTCCACCCCTTCCCCTTTGGTAACCATAAGTTTGTTTTCTATGTCTGTGGGTCTATTTCTGTTTTGTAAATAAGTTCATTTGTATTATTTTTTTAGATTGCACATATAAGTATATCATATGATATTTATCTTTCTCTGAGCTGAATTTTTAACAACTTTATTGAGGTACACTTGACATACAGTTAACTACAGTTGGCTTTCTGGATCCACGGGTTCTGGATCCATGGGTTCCACATCCACAGACTTGACCAATCTCAAAGTATTCAGAAAAAAAAATTTTCCAGAAAGTTCCAAAAAGCAAAACTTACCTGATTGCATTGGCTAGCATCTCCTGTACAATGCTGAGTAAAAGTGGTGAGAGTAAACATACTTGTTTTGTTCCTGATCTTAGGGGGAAAGCATTCAATCTTTTGCCATTAAGTATATTATATACTTTTATATAACTTTGCCATTATATATAATTAAATATTATATTAGCTGTAGGTTTTATCAAGTTGAACAAGTTCTATTTCTACTTAGCTGGCAACTAGATCCTCTAAAAAGTTATATGGTTGGATTTCCAGCTAAACATGCTTGATTGAGCACATCCATTTCTATGCTCCTTCCTGAATCCTCACCAAAATAATCATAGATGATTTTTTTAAAATATAGACTCATAAGAATAAAAAATAAAAACCAAAATATTGACAACCAAAAAAGCAGACTTAACAGCACTGAAAAAGCTGAAAGCCTACTTACCCTTCAACTGTGGGGGGGGGGCAGTTTAGAACAAACTTAGTCGAAGGGCAAAAACCTCAGAAAAGACTTGAACTCAGAAGGACCAAGTACTTCTGAAGGTAGGATGAGAATGTGGGAGGATTGGCTGATTATATGTATAAAGAGCAGTTAAAACACCAGTTTAGAATAAAAGGTGACTTCCCCCACCCTGTACCAACAGAAGGCTATCCTTCCTCTACTATAGCATAACAGTGGAGGCTTAGATCCTGGAAAAATTGAGAGAAAGAGGATTTGAAGCAGAGCTGAGGGCAGGGGGAAAGTGCCATAGTGAGAAGGGGGGAATAAATAAAAGTCTAGATACTGAATGGGATCAACCTCTAGCATCCTTTCCCTGCTGATTCCTGAAAACCAGGCTTATGCATCTGTATTAGTTTCCTAGGGCTGTTGTAGCAAAGTACTACAAATTAGGTGGTTTAAACATGTATTGTCCAACAGTTTAGGAGCTAGAAGTTCAAAATCAAGGTGTTGGCAGGGTCATGCTCTCCCCAAAGCTTCTAGGATCCTTCTTTGTCTCTTCCAGCTTCTGGTAACCTAAGGTATTCCTTGGTGCAGATGCATCACTCCAATCTCCGTCTCCAGCCTCACATGGTGGTTCTCTCCTGTCTGTGTGTCGCTCTGTCTCATCTTATTATAAGGACACCATCATATTGGATTAAAGCCTCACCCTACTCCAGTATGACCTCATCTAAATGACTTACATCTGCAACAACCCTATTTCCAGATAAGGTCACCATCTGAGGTACTGGAGTTGAGGATTGCAACATATTTTTTGGGGAACACAGTTCAACCCATAACCTCATTCTAAGCAGGATGTTGAAGGATTACTCTCTGGGGAAACTGGCTTAGTCAAGAGGGAAAAAACCTAAAGATCCTGACATTTGGTGAAGTGCCAATCAAACATCTATGTTCTTGCCTGATCACCCCCTAGTTATCTGACTCACACATACAAAGCTTCCAATAGATTTTTGTTATTTTCCTTAAATAAACATTTAAGGAAACATCCTATAATGAAAGACAGAGATAAAAAAAGTTAAGGTAAATAGGATATGCAGGGAACAGGAAAAAATCTTTAAGAACCTTCAGGGAGATAACAGAAGAAGTTACATCTATGACACAAGAGCAGATTTCTTAAAAGTACAGTAAGAGAATTAGAAAGAGTTCATAGAAATAAAAATATAACAACCAATTTTTAAAATTCAATAGATAGTTTGGAAAATAAGATAGAAAAAATTCTCCTAGAAAGTAGAACAAAAATCAAAGATATTGGAAATAGAAGAAAAAAAAAGATGTGAAAATTATTGAGTGCAACTAATCCAGGAAGTCTAATGTCTAACAAATAATTCTGGACAGAAAAAACAGAGCAATATAAATGAGAAATTTTTCAAAGAAATAAGTTTTATCTTATCTGGACATCAGTTTCCAGATTACAACAGAGTGCTCAGCAAAACAAGTTACAAAGAACCATTTCAAGACACATCCACCTGAAATTTCTCTGCAATTGAAATAAATAAAGCATTATAAAGCTTCTCAACAAAAAGAATGGACTCCGGAAGATCTTTGAGCAATGCCTTCCATTCATTTGGGTAAATACCAAGTAGTACACTGGCTGGATCATATGGTAAGGATGTATTCAGTTTTATAAGAAATCGTCAGACTGTCTTCCAAAGTGTCTGTACCATTTTGCATTCCCATTAGCAATGAATGATAATTCCTGTTGCTCCACATCCTCGCTAACATTTGGTGTTGTCAGTGTTTTGGGTTTTAGGTGTGTAGTGTTATCTCACAGTTGTTTTAATTTGCATTTCCCTAATGACATACAATGTGGAGCATCTTTTTATACCTTTATTTGCCATCTGTGAGGTATCTGGTGAGCTTTCTATTCAAATCTTTTGCTCATTTTAAAATCAGGTTGTTTTCTTATTGTTGAGTTTTAAGAATTTGTATATTTTGGATAACAGTCCTTTATCAGACATGTGTTTTGCAAGTATTTTCTCCCAGTCTGTGGCTTGTCTTCTTATTCTCTTGAGAGTTTCTTCCACAGAGCAGAAGTTTTTAATTTTAATGAAGCCCAATTTATCAATTATTTCTTTCATAGATTGTGCCTTTGGTGTTGCTTCTAAAAATGTTATCACCATGCCCAAGGTCATCCAGATTTTCTCCTTGGTTACCTTCTAGGAGTTTTATAGTTTTACATTTATTTCTATGATCCAGTTTGATTTATTTTTTTGTGATGGTTCTAAGTTCTGTGCCTGGATTTTTTTTTTTTTTTTTTTTTGCATATGGGCACCCAGTTGCTTGTCATCATTTGTTGAAAAAGATTATCTTTTCTCCATTGTATTGTCTTTGCTCTTTTGTCAAAGATCAGCTGACTATGTTTATGTGGGTCTATTTCTGGGCTCTCTATTCCATTTCATTGATCTATGGATCCATTGATCTATTATTTCATAGTGTCAGTCCTCTGACTGTTCTTTTCCTTTAATATTTTGTTGGCCATTTTGAGACTTTTGCTTCTCCATATAAACTTTATTTTTTTAACATCTTTATTGGAGTATAATTGCTTTACAATGGTGTGTTAGTTTCTGCTGTATAACAAAGTGAATCAGCTATAAATATACATACATCCCCATATCCCTTCCCTCTTGTGTCTCCTTCCCATCCTCCCTATCCCACCCCTCTAGGTGGACACAAAGCACCGAGCTGATCTCCCTGTGCTATGTGGCTGCTTCCTGCTAACTATCTATTTTACATTTGTTAGTGTATATATGTCTATGCCACTCTCTCACTTCGTCCCAGCTTACCCTCCCCCTTCCCCGTGTCCTCAAGTTCATTCTCTACGTCTGCGTCTTTATTCCTGTCCTGCCCCTAAGTTCTTCAGAACCTTTTTTTTTTAGATTACATATATATGTGTTAGCATATGGTATTTGTTTTTCTCTTTCTGACTTACTTCACTCTGTATGACAGTCTCTAGGTCCATCCACCCCTCACTACAAATAACTCAATTTCGTTTCTTATTATGGCTGAGTGATATTCCATTGTATATATGTGCCACATCTTCTTTATCCATTCATCTGTCGATGGACACTTAGGTTGCTTCCATGTCCTGGCTATTGTAAATAGTGCTGCAATGAACATTGTGGTACATGACTCTTTGATTTATGGTTTCCTCAGGGTATATGCCCAACAGTGGGATTGCTGGGTCGTATGGTAGTTCTATTTTTAGTTTTGTGAGGAACCTCCATACTGTTCTCCATAGTGGCTGTATCAATATACATTCCCACCAACAGTGCAAGAGGGTTCCCTTTTCTCCACACCCTCTCCAGCATTTATTATTTGTAGAATTTTTATGATGGCCATTCTGACTGGTGTGAGGTGATACCTCATTGTAGTTTTGATTTGCATTTCTCTAATGATTAGTGATGTTGAGCATCCTTTCATGTGTTTGTTGGCAGTCTATATATCTTCTTTGGAGAAATGTCTGTTTAGGTCTTCTGTCCATTTTTGGATTGGTTTGTTTGTTTTTTTGATATTGAGCTGCATGAGCTGCTTGTATATTTTGGAGATTAATCCTTTGTCAGTCGCTTCTTTTGCAAATATTTTCTCCCATTCTGAAGGTTGTCTTCATATAAACTTTAGAATCAGTTTGTTGATATCTACAATATAATTTGCTGGGATTTTTATTGAGATTGTGTTGAATCTACAGATTAAGTTGGGCTGAACTAATGTCTTGACAATATTGAATCTTCCTATTGATGAACATGGAATATCTCTACATTTGTTTAATTCTTTTTTGGATTCTTTTATAGAGTTTTGTAGTTTTCCTCATATAGATCTTGTTGCTCATCTTTTTAAAGTATGTATATGAAAACATATACATACTAGTTGCAATTTTATCATATTTAAATTTTTTCCAGCTATTCCCTTATTTTTATGACTATATTTATATTATACAGTAAAACACAACCAAGCTATTGGCCCATTTCAGAAAGTTTCCAATAAACATCAATTAAGTGGTGAAAAATAGCTACAAATTATAACAACTTTTGATCAATACTGACATGGAAGAAAGAGTTCTTTGGATATTGTTCATCCCCAGTAAGAATATAGCTCAATGACCAGCACAAATTATACTAACATTGACACTTAAAGCTAGTCACAACTTTGAATCTCTTTTGTGAAGCTAGCATATTAGGTAAAATAATTTTTTTCAGTGTCAAGGTCAAGAAGTACAAAAATACAAAGAATTGTTGTTGAACTGTTCTGAATTAAAGGAGACTAAAGAGACATGACAATTAAATGCAATGCATGATCCTGGATTGGACCCTGGACTGCGGGAAGAACAGCTATAAAGGTCAATATTGGGACAATGCATGAATTTTAATATGGATTAGATGAAAGTATTGCATCAATGTTTCATTTCCTGATTTTGATCATTGTACTGTGCCTATATAGGAGGATGTCCTAGTACTTTGGAAATAGACACTGAAATATTTAGAAGTGGAGGGCATGATGTTTTCAATTTTCTTTCCTTTTTTTAAAACTATAGTCACCATGCTGTACATGTATATGTATAAAAATGTACACATACATTTTTATATAGAGGGAGATAATGAGAAAGTTAATACAGGAAAGTGTAAACAAACTGGGTAAAGAGTATATGAACAATCTTTGTACTCATCCTGAAACTTTTCTGTAAGTTAGAAATCATAACAAAATTAAAAGTCACCAAACCAAAAAAAAGCTTTAATTCCAAAAAGTTTAAAAATCATGTATTTGACATATTTTCCTGACTTCATTCTAATAATTCAGACTTTTTTCACCCCATTCAATAGACTATTTGGCCTAAGGATGTAAACATAAGGGGAAAACAGTTTAAAATACTACATAATGTTCTCTTAATACATGGCTGCTAGATAGAAAATATAAAATTGAAGAGAAAGAAAGACTTCATCTTAGATTCTTATAATCTTTTGTTTCACTACTCGTGAAGTTAACTCTGATGGAAAGATGATAGTGTAAGTAGATTTTTTTCTTCAATGAAAGAGGCCTGGGAGAAGATGATACGTCTCTGTCTTCATGAGAAATGGGAAGTGTTTAGAGGTAAAGGGGCATATCATCAGCAACTTACTCTCAAATGGTTCAGAAAATGACAAATGAGAGAGAGGGAGGCTAATAAAGTAAAAGTGGCTTAAGGTTAACAAATGGTAGATTGAGATGAAGAGTGTATGGGAGTTCTTTGTATCGCTTTCTCTCTCTCTCTCTCTCTGTTTTTTTTTTTTTTTTTTGGCTGCAACTTTTCTGTAAGTTTGAAATTATTATGAAATACAAGATTACAGAAAAAGTTCCTGAACATATATTATGAGTTATCAGATGGTCCTCCTCACAGCTCTTCCTCTCTAGTGCCAGAACAAATTCCAGATCACGAGATCTGCTTTCTGAGGCAGCTGTCCACATGGGCATATGTCTGGATCCACCCCAGTTGGCAATGCATATTTCTGCAGCCTGCGTCTCAAGCCCTGTGACTACCTGCCAGTGAGCCTGACTCAGGCTAGGACATCACTACCCTGAGAAACTCAGTTGGGACTGGTCAGACTGGCTAGGGTCTTCTGGCCGTATATACAGTTAGGCAGGCGAGTAGCACCAACAGGCCCATTAAAAAAATATATGCTGTTTAGTTGAAGCTCTGAAAACAAAACAAAACAAAACCTAGTTTGCTTCAAAAACAGGAGACTAGACTGAGGTTTTCTGTTTGCTGGTAGATCCTGAGCAGCTGAGCCCGCTGATCCTTGCAACGGATGCCTGCAGCCTGGCTGGCAAGAAGCACTGTGGCCTCTTCCCCAAACCCCTGTCTCTGTGATTACAGTTTTTATTTTCATGATTTCCTTCAGTATAAAATCAAGGTCAGGGAGCACATTCTTCCCCACAAGGACAGTGATTAAAGCAGTGTGTGGACTGACATCCAGTCTGACCTTTTTATTTGCATATCCTTTCTGGCTTCCTATACAGCTGGTATGTCACCCTTACTGATATGAAAGAACATTTTCCAGACTCTCAATATTATTATAAATATTAGGTAACATTAATTAGAAGGGGAATTTATTTGATTGGATTTAGGATATTTAGTATATCACAAATGGGGTAGCTAAGAAGTGTGTAACTTGTAGTTAACAGAGGATTTGAAAGGAAGACATACATTCATATGGTGATGTATGCTTAGTGAAAATTTTTTTGTGAATAATTTAGTGAAAAAATAATGCATTGAATCAGTAGAATTAGATAAATATGTTTTGAT
This sequence comes from Mesoplodon mirus, assembly GCF_964341445.2. NCBI lineage: Eukaryota > Metazoa > Chordata > Mammalia > Artiodactyla > Ziphiidae > Mesoplodon > Mesoplodon mirus. The sequence goes on from NC_138988.1 coordinate 51,692,927, forward strand.
CAGCATGATACTTAAGGGCACAGGCAATGATAATGAGGAAGAAGTAGTTCAGTTTCTGCACTCTTTTAGTCAAAAAGTGAAGTGAGACAAGAACTGAGATTGTACCAAGGGGAACGGAGGTCTTGACTGAGAACAGATTGCATAACCTTATGAGTGCACACGAAGCACCTCTGCCTATGCTAATTACATTATAACGAGCAAAACCACGTGAAAATAACATAAGTTGTATACAAGAGCCAATGGGACACTTGGGCATAACATTTAGGAGGAGTTTCAGGAAAAGATAAAGCAATTAAATCATCTGGGGGAAAGGCATAGATTTTTTAATTTATTTTTTTAAACTGTATTTCATCAGTCTTACCTAAGTCATATAGAGAAAAGAAATTCTTTCCAGTAAGCCTGTTTCCCAGAATGCAAAAACGTGTGTGTGTGTCAGGCAGGGTGGGTGCGGGTGGGAGTGATTTTCCTAACTCTCCCTGTTTCCCAGGAGCTCAGGTAAAGTTAAAAACTGGCGGTGTCAGGCTTCCCTGATGGCACAGTGGTTGAGAGTCCGCCTGCCGATGCAGGGGGACACAGGTTTGTGCCCTGGATCTGGGAAGATCCCACATGCCGCAGAGCGGCTAGGCCCGTGAGCCATGGCCGCTGAGCCTGCGCGTCCAGAGCCTGTGCTCCGCAAGGGGAGAGGCCACAACAGTGAGAGGCCCGCGTACCACAAAAAAAAAAAAAAAAAAAAATTGGCGGTGTCTTTGGGGGCAATTTCATCCACTCTGTGAGCCCCCCTTACTTCATCCTCAAAATGAGACCTTGGAGACTTTTAGGCGAGGAATCCTAATGACCCTAGGACACTCAGGAGCACAGAAATAGCTCAGAAGCTCCAGTTCCGGGAGCAGGTAAGAAGCTGGAGAGCAGGGCAAGGAGCAGAGAAATCAACAAAGGGAGGGGAGTTACTATTAAAGTCTCCCGAGTACTCCTTAGTACTAAAGTACGAATTGCAGAACCTGTTAGAGACACTTGACTTCCTTGGGAATCAGAAAGGCCCTCACTTTCAGGGAGAACTACGGTTCCTCTGTGGGCATAGATTTTAGGTAAAAGGGATACACTGTACCTGTGAGTTCCTAGCACATTATTGACCAGGGGATTTTTGCAGAAACTAATGCCTGTGGCCGGCGATTTTTTATGTAAGTGAATATTGAAACACCCACATTTGAGTAAATATCAACAACTTTTTTTGCACTTAATGTGTTTATTTGAAACTTTGTACATGTCTTACGAAAGCATTCTAATATTTCGTTAGAGTGTGATAGGCAGTACAGAAGGCATCCCTAGGCAGGGGAACAGAACATCTATTACAAATATACTGTGTTTCACTTCACTTTCCCCTGGAAGAGCAGACTCTACACTTTCTGGCAGCATTTTTTTTTTTTTAGTCCTGTGGGTATTATTTCCTCTAGAATATGTTCTTTTATTTTACCTGATAGTTGACAAGGTGGATCTTTGCTGGGGGCTCTTTTAGAAATGCCACAAAAAGGACCAGGTGCACGACTACCACTACATTCACCAGAATGGTCAGTTACCCATACTCTAGCTACTGCCAACAAAAATCGTTTGTAAGTCATTTTATTCTGTGCATTAAGGCTACAATAAATTTTAAACACATTGAATAAATTGCAATTACTCAAATAGAAGCCCACTTTCTTACACCATTTTTGAGTTTTCCGGAGGATGTTGAAATTTGCCAGATATTGATCAGATCAGCCAACTTCTTTCATATATTTATTATACTCTAATATACAAGTGGGCTTAGTTATCTGATGGCCAGTCTTCCTTTCCTGTAGATGCTATGGAGGCGTCATGAGTAGTTGTCACCATGTGGACTAGCCTCTTGTCTTTCCATATAAGAAGAATCACTTCTCCCTTCCATAAGAATGTCATTTCTGGGACTTCCCTGGTGGCAAAGTGGTTAAGAATCCGCCTGCCAATGCACGGGACACAGGTTCGAGCCCTGGCCTGGGAAGATCCCACATGCTGCGGAGCAATTAAGCCCGTGCCCCACAACTGCTGAGCCTGTGCTCTAGAGCCCGTGAGCCACAACTACTGAGCCTGCATGCTGCAACTACTGAAGCCCGCATGCCTAGAGCCTGTGCATCAAGAGAAGCCACCACAATGAGAAGCCCACACACCTCAGTGAAAAGTAGCCCCCACTCGTCGCAACTAGAGGAAGCCCACGCACAGCAACAAAGATCCAACGCAGCCAAAGAAAAAAAAAGAAAAAAAAGAATGTTATTTCTCCCCTCTGTAGATTTTTAGATTTCTCCTTTAATTGGTTTGGTAGACCACGATTCTCTCTTAGAGTCCCATAAACTCTGGTTTTATTTTTCAACAGTGTTTCAGATGTGGACACACTGTTGTAATAACTGTCTTGGTAAATATGGTGCCATGAACCAAGAAAAGGTTGTAGGACTGATGATATTGTTTCTTGCATTTTCTTTCCTTCACCCATGTAAATCTCAAGGTTGCATATATATCCAGTTTCACTTTTGCTAACCATCCTGACCAAAATTCCATATTTTGTAAGTTTTCCGGGATTATAGGTTTTGAATCTGTCATCCTCTCCACTTTATCGTTGCCTCTTCAAGTGATAGCTCTTGTTTGAGCATACAGACCGATTGAAATTTTGGTAGAAAATAATCCAGAAGAGGTTTAACTTTTTAAATTCTGCCTGCAGGAAGTGGAGTTTCCAAGTTATCGTTAAAGTGAAGAAATGTTGGCTTCCGGGGAAGATGGCGGAAGAGTAAGACGTGGAGATCACCTTCCTCCCCACAGATACACCAGAAATACAGCTACACGTGGAACAACACCTACAGAACACCTACTGAACGCTGGCAGAAGACCTCAGACCTCCCAAAAGGCAAGAAACTCTCCACGTACCTGGGTAGGGCAAAGCGGAGAGATTCCCACACAGAGGATTGGTGCCGACCAGCACTCACCAGCCCGGGAGGCTTGTCTGCTCACCCGCCGGGGCGGGCGGCGCTGGAAGCTGAGGCTGGGGCTTCGGTCAGAGCACAGGGAGAGGACTGGGGCTGGCGGCGAGAACTCAGCCTGAAGGGGGCGAATGCGCCACAGCTAGCCGGGAGGGAGTCCGGGAAAACTCTGGAGCTGCCGAAGAGGCAAGAGACTTTTTCTTCCCTCTTTGTTTCCTGGTTCGCGAGGAGAGGGGATTAAGAGCGCTGCTTAAAGGAGCTCCACAGATGGGCGTGAGCCGCGGCTGAAAGCGCGGAGCCCAGAGATGGGCGTGCGATGCTGGGGCTGCTGCTGCCACCGCCAAGAGGCCTGTGTGCGAGTGCAGATCACTGTCCACGCCGCCCTTCCGAGAGCCTGTGCAGCCCGTCACTGCCGGGGTCCCGGGATCCAGGGACGGCTTCCCTGGGAGAACGCACGGCGCGCCTCGGGCTGGTGCAACGTCACGCCAGCCTCTGCCGCTGCAGGCTTGCCCCGCACTCCGTGCCCCTCCCTCCCCCCCAGCCTTAGTGAGCCAGAGTCCCCGAAGCGGCTGCTCCTTTAACCCTGTCCTGTCTGAGCGAAGAACAGACGCCCTCCGGCGACCTACACGCAGAGGCAGGGCCAAATCCAAAGCTGAGACCCGGGAGCTGTGAGAACAAAGAAGAGAAAGGGAAATCTCTCCCAGCAGCCGCAGAAGCAGCGGATTAAAGCTCCACAATCAACTTGAGGTACCCTGCATCTGTGGAATACATGAATAGACAACAAATCATCCCAAATTGAGGAGCCAGGAGTCAGTGCTGTGCCTCTGAGGTGGGAGAGCCAACTTCAGGACACTGGTCCACAAGAGACCTCCCAGCTCCACATAATATCAAACGGCGAAAATCTTCCAGAGATCTCCATCTCAACACCAGCACCCAGCTTCACTCAACGACCAGCAAGCTACAGTGCTGGACACCCTATGCCAAACAACTAGCAAGACAGGAACACAATGCCACCCATTAGCAGAGAGGCTGCCTAAAATCATAAAAAGTCCGCAGACACCCCAAAACACCACCAGACGTGGACCTGCCCACCAGAAAGACAAGATCCAGCCTCATCCACCACAACACAGGCACTACTCCCCTCCACCAGGAAGCTTACACAACCCACTAAACCATCCTTAGCCACTGGGGACAGACACCAAAAACAACGGGAACTACGAACCTGCAGCGTGCAAAAAGGAGACCCCAAACACAGTAACATAAGCAAAATGAGAAGACAGAAAAACACACAGCAGGTGAAGGAGCAAGATAAAAACCCACCAGACATAACAAATGAAGAGGTAATAGGCAGTGTACCTGAAAAAGAATTCAGAATAATGATAGTAAAGATGATCCAAGGGCTTCCCTGGTGGCGCAGTGGTTGAGAGTCCGCCTGCCGATGCAGGGGACACGGGTTCGTGCCCCGGTCCGGGAAGACCCCACATGCCGCGGAGCGGCTGGGCCCGTGAGCCATGGCCGCAGAGCCTGCGCGTCCAGAGCCTGTGCCCCGCAACGGGAGAGGCCACAGCAGTGAGAGGCCCGCGTACCGCAAAAAAAAAAAAAAAAAAAAAAAAAAAAGATGATCCAAGATTCTATTTCCAAGATCCAAAATCTTGGAAATAGAATAGACAAAATGCAAGAAACATTTAACAAGGGCCTAGAAGAACTAAAGATGAATCAAGCATCGATTAAAAACACAATAAATGAAATGAAAAATACTCTAGATGGGATCAATAGCAGAATAACTGAGGCAGAAGAACGGATAAGTGACCTGGAAGATAAAATAGTGGAAATAACTGCTGCAGAGCAAAATAAAGAAAAAAGAATGAAAAGAACAGAGGACAGTCTCAGAGACCTCTGGGACAACATTAAACGCACCAACGTTCGAATTATAGGGGTTCCAGAAGAGGAAGAGAAAAAGAAAGGGACTGAGAAAATATTTGAAGAGATTATAGTTGAAAACTTCCCTAATATGGGAAAGGAAATAGTTAATCAAGTCCAGGAGGCACAGAGAGTCCCATACAGAATAAATCCAAGGAGAAATATGCCAAGACACATATTAATCAAATTGTGAAAAATTAAACACAAAGAAATCATATTAAAAGCAGCAAGGGAAAAACAACAAATAACACACAAGGGAATTCCCATCAGGTTAACAGCTGATCTCTCAGCAGAAACTCTACAAGCCAGAAGGGAGTGGCAGGACGTAATTAAAGTGATGAAGGAGAAAAACCTGCAACCAAGATTACTCTACTCAGCAAGGATCTCATTCAGATTTGATGGAGAAATTAAAACCTTTACAGACAAGCAAAAGCTGAGAGAGTTCAGCACCACCAAACCAGCTCTACAACAAACACTAAAGGAACTTCTCTAGGCAAGAAACACAACAGAAGGAAAAGACCAACAATAACGAACCCAAAACAATTAAGAAAATGGGAATAGGAACATACATATCGATAATTACCTTAAATGTAAATGGACTAAATGCTCCCACCAAAAGACACAGATTGGCTGAATGGATACAAAAACAAGACCCATATATATGCTGTCTACAAGAGACCCACTTCAGACCTAGAGACACATACAGACTGAAAGTAAGTGGATGGAAAAAGATATTCCATGCAAATGGAAACCAAAAGAAAGCTGGAGTAGCAATTCTCATATCAGGCAAAATAGACTTTAAAATAAAGACTACTAGAAGAGACAAAGAAGGACACTACATAATGATCAAGGGATCGATCCAAGAAGAAGATATAACAATTGTAAATATTTATGCACCCAACATTGGAGCACCTCAATACATAAGGCAAATACTAACAGCCATAAAAGGGGAAATCGACAGTAACACAATCATAGTAGTGGACTTTAACACCCCACTTTCACCAATGGACAGATCATCCAAAATGAAAATAAATAAGGAAACACAAGCTTTAAATGATACATTAAACAAGATGGACTTAGTTGATATTTATAGGACATTCCATCCAAAAACAACAGAATACACATTTTTCTCAAGTGCTCATGGAACCTTCTCCAGGATAGATCATATTTGGGTCACAAATCAAACCTTGGTAAATTTAAGAAAATTGAAATTGTATCAAGTATCTTTTCTGACCACAATGCTATGAGACTAGATATCAATTACAGGAAAAGAGCTGTAAAAAATACAAACACATGGAGGCTAAACAATACACTACTTAATAACGAAGTGATCACTGAAGAAATCAAAGAGGAAATTAAAAAATACCTAGAAACAAATGACAATGGAGACACGATGACCCAAAACCTATGGGATGCAGCAAAAGCAGTTCTAAGAGGGAAGTTTATAGCAATACAATCCTACCTTAAGAAACAGGAAACATCTTGAATAAACAACCTAACGTTTCACCTAAAGCAATTAGAGAAAGAAGAACAAAAACATCCCAAAGTTAGCAGAAGGAAAGAAATCATAAAGATCAGATCGGAACTAAATGAAAAAGAAATGAAGGAAAAGATAGCAAAGATCAATAAAACTAAAAGCTGGTTCTTTGAGAAGATAGACAAAATTGATAAACCATTAGCCAGACTCATCAAGAAAAAAAGGGAGAAGACTCAAATCAATAGAATTAGAAATGAAAAAGGAGAAGTAACAACTGACACTGCAGAAATACAAAAGATCATGAGAGATTATTACAAGCAACTCTATGCCAATAAAATGGACAACCTGGAAGAAGTGGACAAATTCTTAGAAATGCACAACCTGCCAAGACTGAATCAGGAAGAAATAGAAAATATGAATAGACCAATCACAAGCACTGAAATTGAAACTGTGATAAAAAATCTTCCAACAAACAAAAGCCCAGGACCATATGGCTCCACAGGCCAATTCTATCAAACATTTAGAGAAGAGCTAACACCTATCCTTCTCAAACTCTTCCAAAATATAGCAGAGGGAGGAACACTCCCAAACTCATTCTACGAGGCCACCATCACCTTGATACCAAAACCAGGCAAGGATGTCACAAAGAAAGAAAACTACAGGCCAATATCACTGATGAACATAGATGCAAAAATCCTCAACAAAATACTAGCAAACAGAATCCAACAGCACATTAAAAGGATCATACACCATGATCAAGTGGGGTTTATTCCAGGAATGCAAGGATTCTTCAATATATGCAAATCAATCAACGTGATACACCATATTAACAAACTGAAGGAGAAAAACCATATGATAATCTCAATAGATGCAGAGAAAGCTTTTGACAAAATTCAACACCCATTTATGATAAAAACCCTGCAGAAAGTAGGCATAGAGGGAACTTTCCTCAACATAATAAAGGCCATATATGACAAACCCACAGCCAGCATCGTCCTCAATGGTGAAAAACTGAAACCATTTCCACTAAGATCAGGAACAAAACAAGGTTGCCCACTCTCACCACTCTTATTCAACCTAGTTTTGGAAGTTTTAGCCACAGCAATCAGAGAAGAAAAGGAAATAAAAGGAATCCAAATCGGAAAAGAAGAAGTAAAGCTGTCACTGTTTTCAGATGACATGATACTATACATAGAGAATCCTAAAGATGCTACCAGAAAACTACTAGAGCTAATCAATGAATTTGGTAAAGTAGCAGGATACAAAATTAATGCACAGAAATCTCTGGCATTCCTATATACTAATGATGAAAAATCTGAAAGTGAAATCAAGGAAACACTCCCATTTACCACTGCAACAAAAAGAATAAAATATCTAGGAATAAACCTACCTAAGGAGACAAAAGACCTGTATGCAGAAAATTATAAGACACCGATGAAAGAAATTAAATATGATACAAATAGATGGAGAGATATACCATGCTCCTGGATTGGAAGAATCAATATTGTGAAAATGACTCTACTACCCAAAGCAATCTACAGATTCAATGCCATCCCTATCAAACTACCACTGGCATTTTTCACAGAACTAGAACAAAAAATTTCACAATTTGTATGGAAACATAAAAGACCCAAAATAGCCAAAGCAATCTTGAGAACAAAAAATGGAGCTGGAGGAATCAGGCTCCCTGACTTCAGACTATACTACAAAGCTACAGTAATCAAGACAGTGTGGTACTGGCACAAAAACAGAAAGATAGATCAATGGAACAGGATAGAAAGCCCAGAGATAAACCCACGGACATATGGTCACCTTATCTTTGATAAAGGAGGCAGGAATGTACAGTGGAGAAAGGCCGGTCTCTTCAATAAGTGGTGCTGGGAAAACTGGACAGGGACATGTAGAAGTATGAGATTAGATCACTCCCTAACACCATACACAAAAATAAGCTCAAAGTGGAATAAAGACCTAAATGTAAGGCCAGACACTATAAAACTCTTAGAGGAAAACATAGGTAGAACACTCTATGACATAAATCACAGCAAGATCCTTTTTAACCCACCTCCTTGAGAAATGGAAATAAAGACAAAAATAAACACATGGGACCTAATGAAACTTGAAAGCTTTTGCACAGCAAAGGAAACCATAAACAAGACCAAAAGACAACCCTCAGAATGGGAGAAAATATTTGCAAATGAAGCAAATGAAGGATTAATCTCCAAAATTTATAAGCAGCTCATGCAGCTCAATAACAAAAAAACAAACAACCCAATCCAAAAATTGACAGAAGACCTAAATAGACATTTCTCCACAGAAGATATACAGACTGCCAACGAACACATGAAAGGATGCTCAACATCTTTACTCATTAGAGAAATGCAAATCAAAACTACAATGAGATATCATCTCACACCAGTCAGAATGGGCATCATCAAAAAATCTACAAACAGTAAATGCTGGAGAGGGTGTGGAATAAAGGGAACACTCTTGCACTGCTGGTGGGAATGTGAATTGGTACAGCCACTATGGAGAACGGTATGGAGGTTCCTTAAAAAACTACAAATAGAACTACCATATGACCCAGCAATCCCACTACTGGGCATATACCCTGAGAAAACCATAATTCAAAAAGAGTCATGTACCAAAATGTTCATAGCAGCCCTATTTACAATAGCCCGGAGGTGGAAACAACCTAAGTGTCCATCATCGGATGAATGGATAAAGAAGATGTGGCACATATATACAATGGAATATTACTCAGCCATAAAAAGAAACGAAATTGAGCTATTTGTAATGAGGTGGATGGACCTAGAGTCTGTCATACAGAGTGAAGTAAGTCAGAAAGAGAAAGACAAATACTGTATGCTGACACATATATATGGAATTTAAGAAAAAAAATGTCATGAAGAACATAGGGGTAAGACAGGAATAAAGACACAGACCTACTTGAGAATGGACTTGAGGATATGGGGAGGGGGCAGGGTAAGCTGTGACAAAGCGAAAGAGCAACATGGACATATATACACTACCAAACATAAGGTAGATACCTAGTGGGAAGCAGCCGCATAGCACAGGGAGATCAGCTCGGTGCTTTGTGACTGCCTGGAGGGGTGGGATAGGGAGGGTGGGAGGGAGACGCAAAAGGGAGGGGATATGGGAACATATGTATATGTATAACTGATTAAATTTGTTATAAAGCAAAAAAAAAAAAGTGAAGAAATGTCATTATTTGTTCGAAAACTCTTCTCGTCATCATCTTCGGAAAGATAGGTGTTTCAAGTAAGGGATCAGTCAACCAATATTCTTTCCAGTGTGACTTTCTTATTTGTCTTATTATCAAAATTATTAATCTATTGGTTATAAAATTCCACAAGACTTGGGTGTACAAATATTCAACATTCTCCACTGAATTTAACCTCATCTCAAGCCATTAAAAAAAATTCTCCTAAAAAAAATTATTAATCCAAGAAACTTCATGTCACTATTGGTTACATCAGTCCATTTTAAAGCCTTATCATAGTTTTTATATGATTTTTCATTCTGTTGGTTATACAAGTTTGTTTGAGAAGAAACCAACTCGAGAAGGTCATTACCAAAAATTAATTCTGTTATTTCACTAACACTTTGCAGGTTATTACATTCAATAGTTACACATGACACACCTGTAAAGTCTTCTAATTTTCGTGAAATGTTGTCTTCAATCCATTCTTCTGTAGAAGCAAAGGAGCATTCTCCAGCACCGTGAGTTTCAGTTTCTGTTTCCGTATCAGACTCAATCACTAAGGTTTTATGTCTTTTTGTTTGGTCAAATAGTCACAACGTCCAAATCAGAACTATATTCTGAAGAACTATCATCTTCTGAGACACTAACATATATGTCGCTTGGACAGTCAGAGAAAGTATCTGCATAAAATTCACCAAAAAATTCTTCTTCAGTCAACATTTCTCAGTGCTTCATTTTTCAAAATTTTACAGTAATAAACTTGCATTTACAATATACACAGGGTTGGAACAAAAACCTAAGAGACCAAAATGTGAATGATAATGACAATCATGAGTTGTCTAATGAACGCTTGATCAATTTTAAGCTCTAACAACTTCGCAGGGTGATGTTAATTGTATCACTCTCTAAAAATGTATTGATACATCTCTGGTCAATAATGAGTGGGTAACAAAACCCGTATTAATCACGCCTCCGGTCAATAATGTGCTAGGTATCCGGCCACTGCACATACCTATCATTTCTCCCACTGGCATAGCTACAACCTGTGACAATCAACCAAGGATCTCTGGATCCACATGGCCTCTCCTGTCTTGCTTCCCAGTGCTACTGCATGGAAAACACCTGGAAATGGAGACACCAAGCTCTCTCTTCTCACAGATTTTAAGGATTGCTTTTGATATGCACGTGAGAGGAGCCAGCCACTCCTCCCCGCTCCAGAGGAGGATGGAGGTGAAGGTGAGATGCGTCAAACTTAAAACACAAAATGTTCTCCTGGAATGTGGGTTTGAGATGATAAACAGAACAAGAAGTGATTGAGCACTTTTCCCTTGTATATGCCAAGAGCTGACTCCTGCTCTGCATAAATAGTTTTGACCAAATAAAGGGCTAAATATCTATGAGAATGCATACATTATGGCCATTTATTTTCTATGTACCACAGTGTCATTTAATAAATAAATGTTGCCAATAGTTCATTTTGCTAGCTCTCCAAGCCTAATGTTTGTCATTTGTTGGGTGGATAGCCAAGATTTTTGATGATAATTTAATTTACTCCTATTTTGTTACTCAGAATGAAACTTTGAATGATGTTTTTCTAGTTTTGCTCTCTTCCCCTGTGTTTGTAACAAGATCTATTAGCTACATTGTTCTGAAATTAGATAGTCGTGGTGACACCTCTGCAAATATACCCCAAACCACTGAATTGTACACTTTAAGTGGGTGACTTTTATGGTATGTAAATTATATCTCAATAAAACTGTTCTTTCAAAAAAAAGTGCCAACTTTTTGTTTAATGTTGCAGTTAAACAACAGAGAGAGACTTGCTTATGAAACATAGCTCACGTGGGTAAAGGAATTATGATTGGATATTATCCCTGCCAATCTTTACTGCCCTAAAGACAGGTTTTATACGGGGTTGGAGCAACCATCTTCTTTGAAGATGAAGCAGGTGTCTTACGGAGAGGGAAATCTCCCTTTCCCAAAAAAGGTGGGGGATCAAATCTTGCTTGGACATCTCACAAGCAGAAGGCTGAGATTATTTAAGAAAAGGATTGAAACCAATGCGGTAGTGCTGAATGCTGTACATTATGGTTTTTTATAGAGAAGTAGTTCCCAAACTTCACAGCACATTGGAATCACCCAGGGAGTTTTAACAATATGAATGCCTGGGTCTCACTTCAAGAGATTCTGATTTACTTGGCCTGAGGTATGGCTGGGGTTTGGAATTTTAAAAGCTTCACTAGTGATTCTAATGTGCAGACAAGGTTGAGACGCACTGCCGTGGAGAAAAAGGAGTAGCAGAATATCTGATTAGTTTATTAGTCCCTTGGTGCTCTGAAATTTCCACTTACTGCTCATTTTTAAAAGCTTAAATTTATGCCTAGCCCAGATGAGTGATGTTCGCAAGGGCCTAGAACAGCTAAGTTATTCTTAGTGGCTGTGTTTAGGTTACTATTTTCATTACTAATTGTAAGCTTCCGAGAACCATATCTCAATGATTGATATAATAGATGACTTGGGGATATAGAACACACAACAGAGAGCATCAAAGCTCTTAAGTTTAACAATAGTAAACAACCACATAGAAAGAACTCAAAACACCATGGCTGAGATAAACTAATCTGGTTAATTGAACTTTAGCCAAAATGAGTTGTCCTTTAAGAACTATCTAAAAGCTATCTTTGGGAATTCCCTGGTGGTCCAGTGGTTAGGACTCTGCGCTTTCACTGCTGAGGGCTCAGGTTCCATCCCTTGTCGGGGAACTAAGATCCCATAACTGTGTGGAGAGGCCAATAAAGAAAAAAATACATTAAAAAATAAATAAATAAAAACCATCTTAAAGACTGTTAATGATTTTGAAGAACCAGCTTTTTGAGAAAGTCACAGTTAATCCTTTATCTTAAAATTATGAATAATGTGACATTACTTTTCCTCAGAAACCGCAAAGTGCTTGAGAATCACAGACCAGTGCTCTTGGTATCTCAACTTCAGAAACACTTGCAGTGGTTCATTGTTTCCATCAACAGTGAATTATACCTAACACCACACCTGTAGTGACTGTATGGCTCCTTTGACTTTTTTAAATTTGATTTTTAAAAACCAAACTTTTCCATGTAAAATGTGCATAGTTCTGTATACATATTATAGTACAATAAAAATTTTTAAAAATTATACCGATAAATAATGTAAAAAGTCAAATAGGTCAGTAAACCTGATAGCAAGAAGCAGCAATCAGCTACCTCCTACCCCCTTTTCCTATTCTTGCTTTCCATTTCCCAGGAGTTACCTCTTACTTAGCTGGTTTTTTAGTATTTATTGCCATATTTCTAATTACCAGTTTATGAGGTTATTTCTTTGTTTTTCAAAACTAAACATTAGCTACCATCTTTTCAAAATGGAAATTGAAGACTTATTTTTCTTACACTCCCATCTTCCTCTCCTCATCTCCACTTCCTCTCATCTCATTTTCCAGTTATAATTACATCACGACTTGTGGTTAGCTGAATATTTATGGTTTATTTTATTATGGACTACGTAACTTCTGTTTATTATTGAGCCACATAGAAAACTGTGATTGTATTTCCTTTCTTGTGTAACTTTTTGTTCATTCAACCTGTGAATATATAACTGCCTCAGTTTTTTTGTTTGATTGTTTAATATTTTCTACACTGATCATTAATTCATCCTCAAAATCTTTGTCAGAGTGGTAAAACTCCTCCCAATGACCATAAACACTTAGTAGTTTATCAATTCAACTGTTTTCTTTAAAGGCATCCTTCCTGGAGCCCTCTGTCCTGTTCTAGTCTAGGGTGGTGCATTTCTAGGTGGGTTACACAGCAGCCATGAGACTTCATTTCACCATAAGTTAAGGAATTCCCTTCTTCTGTCCCTGGTGTCATGTTTCCAAGATTTTCCCTTTCTTGGTTTACACCCTTGCCTTGTAAGCACATCCTCCACTGAAAGATAAATTATTTGAGACCTGGCATCTCTGATTGTGTATTTATTCTACCCTCATACTTTGGTGGTTCAGTTATAGAATTCTATGTCATAATTAATTTTCCCTTACATTTTGACTGAAAACTTTTGTCTACACAAAAATCTGCACACAGATCTTTATAGCAGCTTTATTCAAAATTGCCCAAACTTGGAAACAACCAAGATGTCTTTCATTAGGTGAATGGATAATAAACTATGGTACATCCAGACAATGGACAGTATTCAGCACTAAAAAGAAATGAGCTATAAAGCCATGGAAAGACATGGAGGAAACTTAAACGTGTATTTCCACAAGAAAGAAGCCAGTTTGAAAAGGCTACATACTGTATAATTCCCAAAAACAATGGAGACAGTAAAAAGATCAGTGGTTGCCAGGGGTTGAGGCAAGGGAGGGATGATAGAGCACACAGGATTTTTAGGGCAGTGAAGCTTCTGTACCATACTATAATGGTGGATATATATCATTATACATTTGTCCAAACCCATAGAATGTTCAACACCAAGAGTAAACACCAGCATAAACTACAGTGATAATGAGGTGTCAATGTAGATTCATAGATGGTAACAAATGTACAGCTCTGGTGGGGGATGTTGATAGTAGGCAAGCCTGTGTGTATGTGGAGGCCAGGGGTATATGGGAAATATCTATACCTTCTACTCAATTTTGCTGTGAATCTAAAACTGCTCTAAAAATTGTTCATTTAAAAGGAAACAAAAGGGGATTTCCTAGTTGTCCAGTGGTTAGGACTCGGTAGTCTCACTGCCGGGGGCCCTGGGTTCAATCCCTGGTTGGGGAACCAAGATCCTGTAAGTTGTGTGGCGCTGCCAAAAAATAACAGGAAAAAAAAAGCAGCAAATATAACTGAGTTTCCCTACTGAAGCGTCTTTACTGTTGAGTGGAGAAGTATTCACACTGGTCTTTTTAATGAAGGATCACCTGAACACATTTCTGTATGCCATTTTTAATGCCAGCTTTCAAGTGGCTTGCTCGAGTGGCACACCTCAGGGATATATTTACTCTCTTCACTAGGCTTTCACACAGCCAATGTATTACAATCTTTAATATTGAAGATGCAACTTCTCAGGAAGATCAAACTGAGATCAATCTCTGAGCATTCAGTACTTTCTCAGCAATGGATGACTTTCTGTGCACATCACAGCCATATAAATAGATGGCATACCATGGGGCACATTTATAAACCACATCTAAGCATTGTACCTGAACATGAAGAAATCCAGGGCAAAAAGCAACCAAAAAGTAGATTAGGAATCCTTTTTTTTTTTTTGGCTTGCAGGATCTTAATTCCCCGTGACCAGGGATAAAACCTGGGCCCTGGCTGTGAAAGCGTAGAGTCCTAACAACTGGACCGCCAGGGAAGTCCCAGGAATCCATCTTTTTCTTTCTTCTTCTTCTTTTTTTTTTTTAATATTTATTTATTTGGCTGCGCCAGGTCTTATTTGCCATATGGGAGATCTTCATTGTCGCTTGCGGGATCTTTAGTTGCAGCATGTGGGATCTAGTTCCCTGAACAGGGATCGAACCCGGGCCCCCTGAGTTGGGAGCGCAGAGTCTTAGCCACTGGACCACCAGGGAAGTCCTAGGGATCCATTTTTTTCTGTTTTCCAAGTTGAAATATCTTCCTTTCCAGTTTTGGGTATATGTTCATTGACTTTGCGGAAGGCTGGAAATGGTATCAGTTAGAAATTGCTCCAATTTCAGGGTTCACCCTTGATCATAATATCTAGCAGTAGCTGACAGTGACACCCGAAACATGGTGCCAGTCCTGGTGATCTGGAGTAGAGTTTTGGTCATTTCCTTTAGCAGAGATAACATCAGAAAATAAAACAAAACATAAAAATAAAAACCTGACTGTAGGGCTTCCCTGGTGGCGCAGTGGTTGGGAGTCCGCCTGCTGATGCAGGGGACATGGGTTCGTGCCCCGGTCCGGGAAGATCCCGCATGCCGCGGAGCGGCTGGGCCCGTGAGCTATGGCCGCTGAGCCTGCACGTCCGGAGTCTGTGCTCCGCAACGGGAGAGGCCACAACAGTGAGAGGCCCGCATACCGCAAAAAAAAAAAAAAAAAAAAAAACCTGACTGTATATAAAACCTGATCTGCAGCTCAAGCTGTATAGAAATTCCTTTGTATGTCATCTGCTTCATGGATAACAACTTTTATAACTATTCATTATGAACATTATAAAATTCACAATTGAATGAAGCTGAGAATCTGTTAAGAAAAAAACATTAGATTGCTTTAGAAAAAAAAGACAACTAATGCCAAATAAATTATCATCTTTCCAAAGAATGAGAGGTAGCTATAATTCATTTAACAAATTAGTTAACGAACATGGCAAAGTTAACATGATAATTGTATTATTAAATTGGCTCCTGGGAATTTTCTAAGCATTTTACATACATGTCTTTTGTCATTTAATTCTCATGAAAACACTATAGGTTTCGATTATTATCACCACGCTTCTATAGGTGAATAAACTGAAGCACAGATAAAAAAGTCACATAACTAATAAATAAGCCAGGGAAAGGACATTCAAAACTCTCACTGTCCCTACTTACAGACAGTTCTATAAGTTCAGGTCCTGAATTTCTCTCCCTGATGGTTTTCCCTGGCAATGAGGGCATGCTGTGGAGTTTAGACCCCAAGAACAGCCTTCAACCAAAGAGATTCAGGAATTGGTCAATAAATACCCCAACTTCCTTGCCTCTCTGTGAGACAATTCTAAGTATTCTACACAGTCCCCAGAGGAACTGAGCTCTGGTTACTCTCTGTAGTAACTTACTCATTAATGTCCCCTTTCCGGGCTTTCTTTCCTTCCACGTCTCATTTTCCAACTCACTCATCACCCTTCCAAGGATCACTTCATGCATCAATGCCCCTGCCTCCAGCCCCAACCTCTGCATAGCTATGCACTCTTAAGAGCTGGTTGTCACCATAGCCCCCTGGTAGGGTACACACTCATTTTACTGCTTTGGACAAAACATGAAATTTGTTATGGTGACTATATATTTCTCTTATTCCCCAAGTCTCCTGCTTTTCAGGCATGTATGACACAGAGGGGATTTAAAGGAACCCATTTTTGAGACTCCCTGTTTCACTGTTAAGGTATTCAGAGAAGCACCAGGTGCAATCAGTAACTCTGCTCATGCCATTGCAAACTGCTGCTGGGAAGAAAAATATATAACAGAAGCCTGGACTGGGAACTTTCTGGGTTCTGGTTCTGCCTTTGTCTCTTCCTTATTTTGTGCTTTCACCTAATTTACTTCTCCCATACTTGATTGTATATTATTTTATAAAAGCACCTCATAAATGTACTTTGAAGTGCTTTTAGCTTCCTCAGTGCAGTTCAGTTATCAGAAGGATCTAGAGAAGATTGGCTTGGTCATATTCCATGCCTTGGGGAAAAAGAAACCCAGTGCCTCTGTCAAGGCCGCTGTGAATTCCCTGCGGAGTTCCCGTCTCACGGCCTGGCTGGCACTAGCTACCACCTCTGAACGCTTGTTCTCCATTGTGCAGCTTGGGGCTGTTCCTTCATCTCTACTTTTCAATCCATTCCTGAGTTTTTGTACCAAAAGCAGCTCCTATTTACCCAAGGTTTGGAGTATGTAGCTGTCTACAATGACTGTTTAGGGAGCCACACAAGCAGCTTAAAAATCAAATGTCAGACACTCTGGTTCTCAGGAGTCTTTTGGCTACATCTGTTGTTTCTGTACTCACTCCTCTCTCCTCTGCCTTTGCCCTCTCCGAAGAAAAAAGAAAACATAAAAAACAAATTCTTTCCATTTCCTCTGTAGAGCAATGCGACCTTCTCAAGCCCCTGCTTCCCAAAGCAGCTCTGAGCCTTCGTCCAGGACGTTTATGGTTTCCTTTTTTAGACATAAATCTTTAGACTATCTGGTATTTGGTTTTGTTTAAGAATATTAAAAAAATTTTTTTTATTGTTTTGTATAAACAAACACAAGGAGGTAGGATATAGATTAGCAAAGGGACCAGAAAAGAAAAAAATCAACAAACTAAAAAAACAAAGATTAACAGGAATATCTTGTTCAAAGTGAATCAAAGATGCCCTAAAACACTGTGTTTGTTCCCAGGTTCGGGGAACACATAGGTACCCTGCTCAGAACCCCTCAGAATCTCCTCAGGTTACACCAGCAATCTTCTTCAAAGGATTGCCCCTGCGCTAGTGGAGCCACCTCCAGTTGGAAGGTTAGAGATGCCTGGGAGTGCCCATCCCCCAAGGTGGCTGGTAGCCAACCACTGACTCGTGGACAGAGCCCAGCTCCCTAGCCTCAAGACTGCAGGAACTCAAGGTATAATTTATGCTCCAGAGCTCCCTACAGCATCAGACCAAGTCCAGCAATTCACCAAAAATTGTACCCTTTTCTCGTCTGCCTCTCCTTCCCTGTCCTGCTTCCCTCATTCCCTTACTAGTCTGCCCTGAGAGCACTTTTGCTTGAATCTGTGGCTCAGTCTGCTTCTGGAAGAACCCAATCTAAGACACTAGATATTCTATTTTGTTACATAGACACCCTGGAAATTCATTCTTTCATATGTGTGTGTGTGTGTGTGTGTATACACTGAATACCTCTTACGTATTTGATACTATTAAGAAACAATCATGAGGGACTTCCTGGTGGTCCAGTGGTTAATTCTCTGAGCTTCCACTGTAGGAGGCACGGGTTTGATCCCTGGTTGGGGAACTAAGATCCCACATGCCACGCAGTGCAGCCAAAAAAAAAGAAAAAGAAATGATCATGAAAGTGAAATAAATCAGACAGAGAAAGACAAATACTGTATGATGTCACCTATATGTGGAATCTGAAAAATACAGCAAACTAGTGAATTCAGACTCATATAGATATAGAGAACAAACTAGTGGTTATCAGTGGGGAGAGGGAAGGGGGGACTGTATAAGGGTGGGGGATTAAGAAGTACAAACTATTATGTATAAAATAAGCTACAAGGATATATTATATAACACAGGGAATATAGCCAATATTTTACAATAACTATAAATGGAGTATAACCCTTAAAAACTGTGAATCACTATATGGTACACCTGTAACTTATATAATATTGTACATCAACTATACTTCAATAAAAATATAAATAAAATAAAGAGAATAATTTAAAAAATAATAATCATGATGATGTGTATAATACAGTCCATACCCTCACAAAAAGTACAAACTACTTAGTGAGATGAGACATGGAGAGACAGTAGTATAATATGAGGCCAAGTGTTGTGTTTTTTTAAAATTTATTTTTGGCTGTGTTGTGTCTTCGTTGCTGGGCACAGGCTTCTCATTGCGGTGACTTCTCTTGTTGCAGAGCACGGGCTCTAGGCGCGCAGGCTTCAGTAGTTGTGGCACACGGGCTTAAATGCTCCACAGCATGTGGGATCTTCCCGGACCAGCTATAGAACCCATGTCCCCTGCATTGGTAAGTGGATTCTTAACCACTGCTCCACCAGGGAAGTTCAGGCCGAGTGTTTTTTTTTATTCAAGCAGAAAATTTGAATATCCTCTATGTATACATGATGGAGTCTCAAAGAGATTGGGAAGGAGTACTCACAGCTTCAGAGTTTTAAATGCTGGGTTTTGGAGGACACATAAGATTTCCAAACAAAAAGTTGGAAGTGGAGCACATATTAACTGGGGAGAAACAGTATGGGAAGTTGAGCATGTGAGGTTGAGAAGATAAAGGAAGCCATGGTGTTAAGAAAGCTCTTAAGAGGATCCTTTGTCTTCTGAAAAACTGAATCCCTGCCATGTAACTTCATTCCTTCATTGTGCCACTCATATCCCATGGGCATAAGGTAGCATGCAGGTCAGTGACACTCTGTGCTTGTGTAATGGGTACAAATCTTAAGGAACATGTTCAGATATGCAAAAGACACTATATTCTTTTCTTTTTTTTTTTCCTGTATAATTTCCTGCATAATTGTTCTTGTAAGCCTCCATTCCACTGGAGTGGTGGAAATTTAATCTTGGTCATATTGTGTGTTCCCCTACCACTGCTTTTCCCTTAAGTTGCATCTAAATCCCTGCCTTTTGGGGAATTTGGTAGGACCCCTGATGGAGACATCGCTAGGCATGTGATACCTAGGTTATCAGGCATGAGCTGTTCACTGCTGAGTTGTCCCTCATTCCTACCCTCAAGACACCTTTAGGGCCCACTATTCTTTCTGCTCCTCCCATGCTACACTGGAACATTGTGGGTCTGGGAAGTGGGTCTCCAGGATCTGCCCAGGGGTGAGCAAGGTGCAAGGTCTCAACTCTGTTTAAACTTCCATCATTTCCCTGTATCCCTTCCCTCTCTCCTTTCCCCTCTACTTGTAAAATCATATTAAGTAAGAAGACAGGAGTTGGCTCTTACATTATTACATTTTCTCCGCTCCCAAACATTGTCTTTATTTTGAGCCATTTCCATTCCTTAAGGATTTTGAAACTACCAAGTGAGAAACAGATATCCTGTTCTCTTTCTCCTTCCATAGCTTGAAATGGGTGGGGGAGAGGTAGGGGTGGAAGTGAGGATATATTGTGATTTGTAAATTTCCTTCCCCCATTCATAAATATTCATTAGCGGTGTGGTCTTTCATTAACCAAGCTGTCTTTTGTTCTCTGGAAACCTCAGAATTCTCACTCCTGCCACAAGTAGAAAAACAACTAAAATACCTTTCACTTCACCTCTCCCTAAATGCCAAAGCAAAACTCGAAAAATGTATCCATATTTTTTCAACCACGATGTAGATTTCTAGAGATATTTTGCATACGTTTAACTGAAGTTTGCCTTGATAAACACATGTTCTTACATTTTCATTTTATTTATTTATTTTTGCCTAAGCATTGACAAGGTGGAGCTAATATTACAACCTCAAAAATGCTTTGCAATGCTTACCAATTTTTTTGCACATGGGTCGAATTCTCTTCCACAAATCCATCTATGAGTTCTGAATGATTCAGGGCTATATATCATCTCTTTGCTCACTTGTTTACAATTTCACTCTCAAAATAATGCCTTAAATAGTATATCTTGAGTATTAACTCTCAAATTATGTTTCCCTCCCAAAATGAGCACAGCACTGCAGTGAAGACTAAGGGATTTGGGGTCAGATTATCTGGATTCAAATTTTGGCTTTGCTATTTATTAGCTGGGTAAACACGAGCAAGTTACTTAATCTCTCTTTGCCTCTGTATCCCCATCTGTACAATGGGGATATTAATAGGATCTACCTCATAAATTTGTAATGAGAACTAAATGAGCTAATATTTGTAAAGTGCTTAGAATAGTGTCTGGCCCTTGATGAATGTTGTCTGGGAGTTTGCTAAATGAAGCACTTTATACATGTTGACTGTTTAGTATTTAGTATGTACTTTCCCTTTTTTTTTTTGGTACACGGGCCTCTCACTGTTGTGGCCTCTCCCTCTGCGGAGCACAGGCTCCGGACGCGCAGGCTCAGCAGCCATGGCTCACGGGCCCAGCCGCTCTGCGGGATGTGGGATCTTCCCGGACCAGGGCATGAACCCGTGTCCCCTGCATCGGCAGGCAGACTCTCAACCACTGCGCCACCACGGAAGCCCTGTACTTTCCCTTTTATGGTTGGTGCTTTGCATGGGTCAGGTGGAAACCAAAGCAGAAAATCATTTATCTTTCCTGAGACTGTCATTATTCCTTGTCTAGACAATTGCACTGACCCCCTAAGGGGTCTTATCTCTAACCTCCTCTTTTTCCAGACCATCTTACTAATTGCTGTTAGTAACTCTGGTCACATCTCTGTTTTTTTTTTTTTTTTTTAATTTTAATGGGTCTCTATTTCCATTGTGAGACCTTGCTAAGTTTTGTACAGAAATACCTTTCCTAAATATTCAGGAAAATTAACATGTGCCCTGGGATATAGAAAATAAAGCAACCAGGCACAAGTAAGAAATGTCTTTGAATTCCAGGCTCTTAAAATTTTATGTCAACTTTATATTCAAATCCATAACATGGCCATGCTTATTTTAACTTAAGAAACATTTCACACTTCTTGCTATCAGGAAAGTTTTCAAAAGATTTTTCCTACTTGGTCCTTGGTTAATTTATGAGAGCTACTGCATCAATTTTGGATAATTAGACTGAATAACAGAGACCTGACAGCTCATACTAGGCAATTTCTTTTTGCTGATGATGATGTCACAATATTTCTCGAATCCAGACAGTTAAATGTATGGATGTACTTTTTTTACCTGCTTTAAGAGCTATGTGGGATAACCATTAAGTAGAGATGCCCTGAATACCGACAAAGAGGTAGAATAGTACATTTTCAGACTCCTGTTGATTAAAATTTTAATAAATATATCTTCATGCTGACAGGTTGTAGGATTTTTATGGTTGCAAGCAATAGAAAATCAACTCAGGCACAACTAGGGCACCTACCAGGCACCAGTGGGGGATGATGGACACCTAAGGGGATGGGAGGAACCCCAAGTGACCAGCTTGCGGGATCTTGGTTCCCAGGCTGGAGGTCAGGTCCAAGCTCCTGTGGTGGGAATTTCAAGTCCAAACCGCTGGACTAACGGAAAACCTCAGATCCCAGGGAATATTAATCAGAGTGAGGCCTCCCAGAGGTCCTCACCTCAGCACCAAGACCCGGCTCTATCCAACTGCCTGCAAACTCCAGTGCTGATAGTCTCAGGTCAAACAACCAGTAAGACAGGAATACAGCCCTACATAAAAAAAAAAAAAAAAAAAAAAGTGAAACAACAAAAAAATATATTACAGATGAAGGAACAAGGTAAAAACCTACAAGACCAAATAAATGAAGACAAAATAGGCAACTTACCTGAAAAAGAATTCAGACTAATGAGAGTAAAGATGATCCAAAATCTTGGAAACAAAATGGAGAAAATACAAGAAACATTTAACAAGGATCTAGAAGAACTAAAGAGCAAACAAATAGTGATGAACACACAATAACTGAAATTAAAAATAGTCTAGAAGAAAACAATAGCAGAATAACTGAGGCAGAAGAACAGATAAGTGACCTGGAAGATAAAATGGTGGAAATAACTGCCAGGGAGTAGAATAAAGAAACAAGAATGAAAAGAATTGAGGACAGTCTCAGAGACCCCTGGGACACCATTAAATGCACCAACATTCAATTACAGGGGTCCCAGAAGAAGAAGAGGAAAAGAAAGGGTCTGAGAAAATATTTGAAGAGATTATAGTTGAAAATTCCCTAACATAGGAGAGGAAATAGTCAATCAAGTCCAGGAAGCACAGAGAGTCCCATACAGGATAAACACAAAGAGAAACACACTGAGATACATATTAATCAAACTATCAAAAATTAAATACAGGGGCTTCCCTGGTGGCGCAGTGGTTGCGAGTCCACCTGCCAATGCAGGGGATGCGGGTTCGTGCCCCGGTCTGGGAGGATCCCACATGCCACGGAGCGGCTGGGCCCGTGAGCCATGGCCGCTGAGCCTGTGCGTCCGGAAGCCTGCACTCCGCAAGGGGAGAGGCCACAACAGTGAGAGGCCCGCGTAACGCAAAAAAAAAAAAAAAAAAAAAAAAAAATTAAATACAAAGAAAAAATATTAAAAGCAGTAAGGAAAAAGCAACAAATAACATACAAGGGAATCCCCATAAGGTTAACAGCTGATCATTCAGCAGAAACTCTGCAAGCCAGAAGGGAGTGGAAGGACATATTTAAAGTAATGAAAGGGAAAAACTTACAAGCAAGATTACTCTACCCAGCAAGGATCTCATTCAGATTCAATGGAGAAATTAAACCATTACAGAAAAGCAAAAGTTAAGAGAATTCAGCACCATGAAACCAGCTTTACAACAAATGCTAAAGGAACTTCTCTAGGCAGGAAACACAATAGAAATAAAAGACCTACAATAACAAACCCAAAACAATTAAGAA
This sequence comes from Mesoplodon mirus, assembly GCF_964341445.2. NCBI lineage: Eukaryota > Metazoa > Chordata > Mammalia > Artiodactyla > Ziphiidae > Mesoplodon > Mesoplodon mirus. Next base: position 51,716,454 of record NC_138988.1, read on the forward strand.
AATGGTCATAGGAACATACATATCGATAATTACCATAAAGGTAAATGGATTACATGCTCCAACCAAAAGACATAGACTGGCTGAATGGACACAAAAACAAGACTTGTACACATGCTGCCTACAAGAGACCCACTTCGGACCTAGGGACAAATACAGACTGAAAGTGAGGGGATGGGAAAAGGTATTCCATGCAAATGGAAATTGAAAGAAAGCTGGAGTAGCAATTCCCATATCAGACTAAATAGACTTTAAAATAAAGACTATTACAAGAAACAAAGAAGGACACTACATAATGATTGAGGGATAAATCAAAGAAGAAGATATAACAATGGTAAATATTTATGCACCCAACATAGGAGGACCTCAATACATAAGGCAAATGCTCACAGCCATAAAAGGGAAAATCAACAGTAACACAATAATAGTAGGGGACTTTAACACCCCATTTTCACCAATGGACAGGTCATCCAAAAAGAAAATAAATAAGGAAACACAAGCTTTAAATGATACATTAAACAAGATGGACTTAATTGATATTTATAGGACACTCCATCTAAAAACAACAGAATACACTTTCTTCTCAAGTGCTCATGGAACATTCTCCAGGATAGATCATATCTTGGGTCACAAATCAAGCCTTGGCAAATTTAAGAAAATTGAAATCGTATCAAATATCTTTTCTGACAACAATGCTATGAGACTAGATATCAATTACAGGAGGAAAAACCGTAAAAAAATACAAACACATGGAGGCGAAACAATATGCTATTAAATAACCAAGAGATCACTGAAGAAATAAATGAGGAAATTAAAAAGTACCTAGAAACAAATGACAATGAAAACACAACGACCCAAAACCTATGGGATGCAGCAAAAGCAGTTCTAAGAGGGAAGTTCATAGCAATACAAGCCTACCTCAAGAAACAAGAAAAATCTCAAATAAACAATCTAACCTTACACCTGAAGGAACTAGAGAAAGAAGAACAAACAAAACCCAAAGTTAGTAGAAGGAAAAAAATCATAAAGATCAGAGCAGAAATAAATGAAATAGAAACAAAGAAAACAATAGCAAAGATCAATAAAACTAAAAGCTGGCTCCTTGAGAAGATAAACAAAATTGATAAACCATTAGCCAGACTCACCAAGAAAAAAAGGGAGAAGACTCAAATCGACAGAATTAGAAATGAAAAAGGAGAAGTAATAACTGACACTGCAGAAATATAAAGGATCATGAGAAATTATTACAAGCAACTATATGCCAATAAGATGGACAACCTGGAAGAAATGGACAAATCCTTAGAAAAGCACAACCTTCAAGGACTGAACCAGTAAGAAATAGAAAATATAAACAGACCAATCACAAACACTGAAATTGAAACTGTGATTAGAAATCTTCCAACAAACAAAAGCCCAAGACCAGATGGCTTCACAGGTGAATTCTATCAAACATTTAGAGAAGAGCTAACACCTATCCTTCTCAAACTCTTCCAAAATATAGCAGAGGGAGGAACACTCCCAAACTCATTCTATGAGGCCACCATCACCTTGATACAAACCAGAGAAAGATGTCACAAAAAAAGAAAACTACAGGCCAATATCACTGATGAACAAGATGCCAAAATCCTCAACAAAATACTAGCACACAGAATCCAACAGCACATTAAAAGGATCATACACCATGATCAAGGGGGGTTTATCCCAGGAATACAAGGATTCTTCAATATACACAAATCAATCAATGTGATACACCATATTAACAAATTGAAGGAGAAAAACCATATGATCATCTCAATAGATGCAGAAAAAGCTCTTGAGAAAATTCAACACCCATTTATGATAAAAACTCTACAGAAAGTAGGCATAGAGGGAGCCTACCTCAACATAATAAAGGCCATATATGACAAACCCACAGCCAACATCATTCTCAATGGTGAAAAACTGAAGCCATTTCCTCTCAGATCAGGAACAAGGTAAGGTTCCCCACTCTCACCGCTATTATTCAACATAGTTTTGGAAGTTTTAGCTTCAGCAATCAGAGAAGAAAAAGAAATAAAAGGAATCCAAATCAGAAAAGAAGTAAAACTGTCACTGTTTGCAGATGACATGGTACTATACATAGAGAATCCTAAAGATGCTACCGAAAACTACTAGAGCTAATCAATGAATTTGGTAGAGTAGCAGGATACAAAATTAACGCACAGAAATCTCTTGCATTCCTATACACTAATGATGAAAAATGTGAAAGAGAAATTAAGGAAACACTCCCATTTACCACTGCAACAAAAAGAATAAAATACCTAGGAATAAACCTACCTAAGGAGACAAAAGACCTGTATGCAGAAAACTATAAGACACTGATGTAAGAAATTAAAGGTGATACAAACAAATGGAGAGATATAGCATGTTCTTGGATTGGAAGAATCAACACTGTGAAAATGACTATACTACCCAAAGCAGCCTACAGATTCAATGCAATCCCTTTCAAACTACCAATGGCATTTTTCACAGAACTAGAACAAAAAGTTTCACAATTTGTATGGAAACACAAAAGACCCTGAAGAGCCAAAGCAATCTTGACAAAGAACAGTGGAGCTGGAAGAATCAGGCTCCCTGACTTCAGACTATACTACAAAGGTACAGTAATCAAGACAGTATGGTATTGGCACAAAAACAGAACTATAGATCAATGGAACAGGATAGAAAGCCCAGAGATAGACCCATGCACACAAAGATAAGGTGATATGGTTACCTTATCTTTTTTTTTTTTTTTTTTTTTTTTTTTTTTCTTTTTTTTGCGGTATGCGGGCCTCTCACTGTTGTGGCCTCTCCCGTTGCGGAGCACAGGCTCTGGATGCGCAGGCCCAGCGGCCATGGCTCACGGGCCCAGCCGCTCCGCGGCATATGGGATCCTCCCAGACCGGGGCACGAACCCGTATCCCCTGCATCGGCAGGCGGACTCTCAACCACTGCGCCACCAGGGAGGCCCTGGTTACCTTATCTTTGATAAAGGAGGCAAGAGTATACAATGGAGAAAAGACAACCTCTTTAATAAGTGGTGCTGGGAAAACTGGACAGCTACATGTAAAAGAATGAAATTAGAACACTCCCTAACACCATACAGAAAAATAAACTCAAACTGGATTAAAGATCTAAAAGTAAGGCCAGAGACTATAAAACTCTTAGAGGAAAACATAGGCAGAACACTCTATGACATAAATCACAGCAAGATCCTATTTGACCCACCTCTTAGAGAAATGGAAATAAAAACAAAAATAAACAAATCGGACCTATTGAGACTTCAAAGCTTTTGCACAGCAAAGCAAACCATAAACAAAATAAAAAGACAATGCTCCGAATGGGAGAAAATATTTGCAAACGAAGCAACTGACAGAGGATTAATTTCCAAAATATACAAGCAGCTCATGCAGCTCAATATCAAAAAAAAAAAAAAGAAACACAACCCAATCCAAAAATGGGCAGAAGAAATAAATAGAAATTTCTCCAAAGAAGAGATACAGATTGCCAACAAACACATGAAAAGATGCTCAACATCACTAATCATTAGAGAAATGCAAATCAAAACTACCATGAGGTATCACCTCATACCAGTCAGAATGGCCATCATAAAAATTCTACAAACAATAAATGCTGGAGAGATTGTGGAGAAAAGGGAACCCTCTCGCACTGTTGGTAGGAAATTAAATTGATACAGCCACAATGGAGAACAGTATGGAGGTTCCTTAAAAAACTAAAAATAGAACTACCATATGACCCAGCAATCTCACTACTGGGCATATACCCTGAGAAAACCATAAATCAAAAAGAGTCATGTACCAAAATGTTCATTGCAGCACTATTTACAATAGCCAGGACACGGAAGCAACCTAAGTGTCCATCGATGGATGAATGAAGAAGATGTGGCACATATATACAATGGAATATTACTCAGCCATAAAAAGAAACAAAATTGAGTTATTTGTAGTGAGGTGGATGGACCTAGAGTCTGTCATACAGAGTGAAGTAAGTCAGAAAGAGAAAAACACATGCTGTATGCTAACACATATATATGGAATCTAAAAAAAATGGTTCTGATGAACCTAGGGGCAGTACAGGAATAAAGACACAGACATAGAGGACTTGAGGATACAGGGAGGGGGAAGGGTAAGCTGGGAAGAAGTGAGAGAGTAGCACTGACATATATACACTACCAAATGTAAGACAGCTAGCTAATGGGAAGCAGCTGCATAGCACAGGGAGATCATCTTGGTGCTTTGTGACCACCTAGAAGGGTGTGATAGGGAGGGTGGGAGGGAGACACAAGAGGGAGGAGATATGGGGATATATGTATATGTATAGCTGATTCACTTTGTTATACAGCAGAAACGAACACAACATTGTAAAGCAATTATACTCCAGTAAAGATGTTAAAAAAAAAAGGAGAGAAAAACTGAAAAAAAAAGAAAATCAACTCAAAGCAGCTGAAGCCGAGAAGCGAATTTATAGTTTAGTAAGTTTAAAGTCCAGGGTTGCAGCTGGCTTCATCTGTGGCTGTTTCCAGGGGTCAAATGATCACACTCTCCACTTCTAGGGAAAGATCTTTCCACATGGCAATCAAAATAGTGGTCATGGTGAATTGTACAAATTGAAAAGTGTTCATATTCCCTGTTACCTCTAGCAGAGGCGGACCAGCTTTGCTCAAGTCCATCTCTCATTCAATCACTGTGACCACGTGGGTAGGATGCAGTAAGTGATCACACCTTGATCAAGTGCCACACCTACATCTGGGAAGAAAGGAGCCTGTCACCACTCCATATCTCATACACCAATGCTTCCTGTTTTCCCAGCACTATAAAGTTTCCCATACACAGAACTGTAAGTGCTAAAACTGAGTCAGGGCAAACAAAAACAGTTGGCCCCTCTTCCCCATCACCCAAAAGGAAAGTGGCTGCAACCCAAAGGTGGATGGGAAAGGGTGTTAGGCAGAACAAATGTATAGGTACCTACCTCAGTGCACCACAGGGTTGAATTGCTTTGGTGTATGGGCAGATGGAACTCATTTCTGATCATTCCAGCTCCCTTATTCTCTTAAGACAGGGGTCCCCAACCCCCGGGCTGCGGACAGGTGCAGTCCGCGACCTGTTAGGAACCGGGCCGCACAGCAGGTGAGTGGCAGGCAGGAGCGAAGCTTCATCTGCGGCTCCCCATCGCTTGCATTACCGCCTGAACACTCCTCCCCCAGCCACCGCCGCCTCGTCCATGGAAATATTGTCTTCCACGAAACTGGTCCCTGGTGCCAAAAAGGTTGGGGACCACTGTCTTAAGATATTTACTTGTCAAAAGACTTTTTTTCAGTCACTGAAGAAAGCTGACTGATGATTTTTAGTTCACTGCCAATCTTTAAAATCTAACGTAGGGACTTCCCTGGCGGTCCAGTGGTTAAGACTTCGCGCTTCCACTGCAAGGGGTGCGGGTTCAATCCCTGGTCGGGGAACCAAGATCCCACATGCCAGTGGGGCATGGCAAAAAAAAAAAAGAATTAAAAGTAAGTAAATAAATAAATATAAAAAATCTAATGTAAATGAACCAGAAGTCTCAAACAACTCATAGTTCCACCATGAACTCTCCTAACTCAGACTTTATTTTTGCTCTAGTAGTCTTGTCACATGCAGTAAAAATATTAGCTTTACTTTGTAATTGTCATTTGAGCATCTAGCTTTTAAAATGCAAATTATTCATCTTTGTGTGCCACTTTTATTGATAAGGTGCACTTATAATGAATTCATTCATTTAATCCAAGTTTTACTCTTTGTCATGGCATTTTCTTTCTTTTTTTTATAAACAAAAATAACAATTCAATATTAAGTTAGAAAACTTTGACCAGCTGCTACTCCTGACTAAGCCAGTGTGCATCTGCATAGTAAAGAAAGCTTTCAAAATCAACATGTTCATTATAAATTTTATTCAAAAGAAGAAATGATCAAACCGCTATTTTTTTTAAAGCAACGTTTACTTCTTTACTAGCCCTTGAAAAAATACAAAAACAGATTATTTGCAAAAACGTGTTCTTGTAGCAGGAGACTTGATGTGGGTTACCACTTCTGGAGTTCCATCCATAATATATTCGGCTTCATCTCTGCATATTCCCATACTTTTATTTCCAGAAAATGCTGTGTGGTATTTGGTTGAAAATATTTTCAACAGTTATTTTATCAACACACATCTTCACAGACATCACCATTCCATATATAGTAAACAATTTCCTAATTAATAACAACCGTGCATTCACTCAACTATAGGAAAAAGAACTGGATTACATATGACTAAAAAAAAATCATACTCAGGTGTGTTTATTAACTGTGCTTTTTTTTTTTTTTTTGGCGGTACGCGGGCCTCTCACTGTTGTGGCCTCTCCCGTTGCAGAGCACAGGCTCCGGACGCGCAGGCTCAGCGGCCATGGCTCACGGGCCCAGCCGCTCTGCGGCATGTGGGATCCTCCCGGACCGGGGCACGAACCCGTGTCCCCTGCATCGGCAGGCAGACTCTCAACCACTGCGCCACCAGGGAAGCCCAACTGTGCTATTTTTATAAGAACACATTTTCCAGATTGGCAACCTCTTTTGACCTAAACAGATTTGGAAATATCTACCATGTAGCATGTCACCAATTTTTCATATTTTTAAAATAAACATCCGTTTCCAAGGTAATTAAGAAGTCAGTCTGGGAGCTTTATGAAATTTTTAATTGATGTGTGAATTTTATTGTAATGCTGTAGCCAGGGCTTCTTTCTTTATGGTTAAAAATTGTTTGCAAATTTGATTTTTAAATGTCACATCAAATATAATGGTTCCAGGCAATTATTACTCAGTTTTCTCAAAAACCATATACAAACCTTTAGTCTCATTCACGCATCCACAATAATAGAATTTGTATTAAACATCTGATTGTATCTGTCTACATTTTAGATGGATTTTAGCTTGTTAAAATGATGATTGGAATACATCACTGTCAAAATAAGCACAGGGAAATTTGGGTAGTTGTGAGTTGTCAGTAATTTCAATAATTTCAGGTTTTTCTGAATTTCTCCTGTTCTCACTGTTTCAAACTTACTATTAAAACTTACTCCTTTTCACTATTGACTCCTGTTCCCATTTGAAAATACAATTATCAATATTTTTAAAGTATTACAATTAAAGATAGTGTGGTATCAGCTTCCAGAACAATCCCCATTCTTGCCTTCAGTTTTCATGCCCTAGTATTGTCCCCTCCCACATCTCTGTAAATAATAAGACTATTGGAGAAATGATGAAGTGTGACTTCTGAGAAGAGGCCATAAAAGACATTGTCACTTTCTCTGTTGTCTTGGATCTCTGACTTTGGAAAAAGTCTGCTGCCATGTCATGAAGGCAATCAAGCAGCCCTATGGAGAAATTAAAGCAGTGAGGAGCTGAGGCCTCCTGCCCACAACTATGGGCATGAGCCACCTCGAAGGGAGATTCTCCAACCCTGTCAAGCCTTCAGATGACAGCAGCCCTGGCTGACGTCTTAAATGCAGCTTCCTGAAAGAGCCTGAGCAAAGACATCCAACTAAGCTGCTCTCAAATTCCTGGCCACCAGAATCTGTGAGATTTTGAATATATATTGCTGTTTTCAACCATTAAATTGAGGTAATTTGTTACTCAGTAATTAATAACTAGTAATAACTAGTAAAGACAATCAGGCAGAAACCAGAGTTTCAGAACAGAAACTTTCTGGTGCTTTTTTTCTTAGAAAACTCACTGCTAAATGAAATGAAAAAGTGCCACTTGTAACAAAATATCCAGTCAGAAGCAACTGAGCAGGAATTGATTTTATGGGAGTTAGTAGATCTTTTTTCTTTATCACACACACAAAAAATTAAAAACAGTTTTATAAGGTGGGAAATTTATTTTTGAAAATACTGGTTGGGTGTATCCTTGTGGACTAGGCAAGAAGTCTTACATTAATGCAACGTCTCCCAGCGATATTTTCAGGGCTTTCTTACCACAGGCTAACTCACCTTTGATATACTGGATGGGAAAACATCACTGGACACCCTGATAATATCAAACCATCAAAATTTCCTATCATTCCTTACACATAAAATTTTACATTTTTCCAGGCTTTTATGAAAATAAGATTGGCTGCCATGAAAAAGTGGGATATTGTTTATTTTCCTTATTGAATGTATGTGACAAAACATTTTTAGGGCTTAAGAATTCTGACAAGAACTCCTCCATATAGGTCCCAGGAACCAGCCAAACTGGCCCGGCCATGATTGCTGAGCTCAGCCTGGCATTTCCTGCCTCTACATCCAGATTCCTTCTTGCCCCTGGGATCCCTTCTCTGCTTCTCCTTGCTGAAATCACATCCATACTCCCACTCACCTCATTTGCTCCTATCTAAAAGAGTGTCTCTTAAATCTGCCATGTGAGAATAATATTTCCTACCTTGGACCATACCCATTTATGACTATTCCCACATTTACCATGGTAACATATATATTTTTGGAGTTGAAAGTTTGGAGTTAAATTCTTCTCCCCAAGAAGCATTTAAGTTCCTTCTGGATTTGAGTTATCCCTTAGAGAGCTTAACTCAAATTCTTAAAAATGGTAGGAAAACCAAAGGTATTTCCCATTTGAAGTATTACATAAATAAGTCCTTCTGTACCCCAGGGTCATAGTGGGAAGTTAGGAGAATTGAAGCCATTGGTGGTACAGTTGGATAGAGCCTTCCTAATAGGCAGGGTGATAGAAACTCTGTAGCTCTCAATTCATCTTGAAACTGATCACCATTTTAACTCTTAGCCCCTTTCTTCAACAAAGCATTCTGCTCATTGGGAATCCACTTTTGACTTTCTTATATTGGAAATTTATGAGAAAATATTTACTCATAGAAATAATTTTACAACAAATATTGCTGGGACAGGTAGGTCTATTTCATCATTAATTTCCAGAGCAACCTGTGAAGTTTTGTCTGATCTTTTTAGCTGGACTTCCTTATTACTGTGTTTCATTTGTCTAGGGGTTAATTGTATGCCACCTAATGTTGTTTTTCAAGTATTTACTACATTGATGGAATCTTTTTTTTAAAAAGTTTTACTGAAGTATAGTTGATTTACAATGTTATGTTAATTTCTGCCGTACAGCAAAGTGATTCAGTTATACATATATATATTCTTTTTCATATATTTTCTTTTTGTATCCACTTCTCAATGGATTTCATTTGATTTTTACTGAAAAATGAAAAAAAAGTCTTTGTGGTGGGTGATGGCATTTGATTTTACCTTACTTACAAGCTAATAACTTGGCCTTTTGCTGTTTCATCAATGCTAACAGAAGACTCAAGACTTCTGGGTCAGAGACAAAGGCCTTTTCTACTCATGGCAAAATATGCAGTGTAAGCTTCTTGTTTGCAAAGGTTCCCCTTTGTCTCCCAGATTTCATGGGGTTGTGTTACAGGAGAGAAACAGAAGCTGGAGAATCCTCCATTTTAGAGCAAGCGCTAAGTAAACCTGTTTTTTGTCTTGGAGGGAGACATTATTTCATCCCTCAAGGTTGCTCACTGAAAACATACCAGGTAAAGAGAGGCCACGAGACAAGCTGGGACCTGGGACCTGGGACCCCTTACTGCAGTGCTTGCACCTGGACAAATGTCTCCATGAGCAACAAAATACAGAGAAACTGTGAGGGACTAAAAATAACTGTGCCCATGTGCAACTGGGGCAAATTATAGACAATAAGATACAAAAAGACCAAAAAACCCAACTGCCACTTCTGAAGAGTCAGGCAAAAACAGTGTGTCGGGAGCAAAAGCAGCGTACTGCACATGCCCCCTGCACACACCACCACCAAAGGGTTGGGCAGACCACCTAAGCCAACCCTCCAGCCCAACCCATGACATACCCCTACCCTCACCCCATATAAGGAACCTGCTCGCCCCCCTGGGGGAGTGAGCAAGGGCACCTGTTACTTGCTTTTGCTCCCCCCTGCTGCAGCAGGGGCCCCAATAAAGCCTTGCCTGATTTCTTGTATGGCCCCTTATCAATTTCTGTTGATTAAGGAAGGCCAAGAACCCTGGGTGGTAACAGTTAGGGCCTTGCTTTCTTGGCATACCCAACAAGACATATGTGAGACTTACGTAAGAGCCTCTCGCCCTACAGTCATTACTGATTTCCTTTATTTATTTATTTATGACTGCAACACGTGGATCTTAGTTCCCTGACCAGGGATTGAACCCGAGCCCTGGCAATGAAAGCGCTGAGTCCTAACCACTGGGCCACCAGGGAACTCCCCTTAATTTCCTTTATTTCCACTGAAACACTGGAGCTCAGAGAAGTTAACAGATAACTTAAGTTTACACAGCTAGTAATATCAGAACTTGAGTTTTCTAATTCTAAATTCGTGCTATTTTCAATAGACCTGCACTGTCTAATATATAAAACATTTTAATAACAATTTTCATTTGGATCACAGTTCTAAATAACATTTGAATATTAATAAAATATTAAATATAATAAATAAAATTATTAAATATACAATGTAAGAAAACATCACCTATAACTTTATTCAATTTTGTTTTAAAATATCATTAAATAAAATATGAAATATCTATATATTACTAAATATAACTTCACTTATTTCTTTTTACTTTTCAAACTGTGGCTACTAGAAAAAAATTAATTACATATATTAATATTTTATTAATTTTTATTAATTTTTATTAATATTTATTAATATATTAATATTTTATGGTCACATATGTATTACGTTGGATAGCCCTGCAATAGACTATAACTCTTTTATCCCTTATTTTCCTTTTAATTCTTTAGTTTTAACTTTTCCCCCCACTTTTTATTAGTTTTAATATACATATAGTAAACACACCATGTACTAGTCTTAAGTGCACAACTTGTTGAATTGATACCTATGCATATACTGCAATGATCACTACTCAGGTCAAGATATAGAACATGTCCATCACTGCAGAAAGTTCTCTCAGGCCCTAGTCAATTTCCTAGTCAATACCCACCGACTCCCATTCTTTGTGATAACACCTCTTCTAATTTTTATCACCATCAGTAGGTTTTCCCTGTATTAGAACTTTACGTAAACAGAATCACAGAGTATATATTCTTTTGGGTCTGATTTCTTGTGCCCAACATGGTGTTTTTGAGATTCATCCTCATTGTTGAGTGTATCAGTAGTTTGTTGTTTATTGCCTTGTAGAATTCCATTGTATGGCTATATACCACAGTCATCTATTTTCCAGTTGGTGGATGTTTGGGATGTTTCCAGTTTGGGCTATTATGAATAAAGCTGCTCTGAACACTCATGTACATATCCCTCTTAACCTTTGAGGAGAGATTGTGATCTATCTTTGGTGAGCCACACAGTGCCCCCACTGCCACTCTAGTACCTAACACAATGCCCTTCTTGATGGGTATTTATTGGAAGTATGGTTTCAAACTAGCAGTGTCGTGATTTGTCTGTCAGTCTCCATGTGGAAAATAAAGTCCAGTGTCAGAAGAAAGTCAACTCAAAGTTTCCACTATCATAAATAATGAACAAATAGGTCAGGAAGTCAGTCTCCTGTATTTAAATGATCTATTTCAGTCTAGTTGCCAGTTAAAAATAGACTTGTGCTCCCAGATACATTTAGTGACTGATTATGAAAGAATGTAGATGTTTCTTATGCTGTTTTTTCCCCTAATATTTCTACCCATTTTCTGTGTGTCCTTGCTCTTTTCTTTTTAACAGCAGTTCAGAGAAAAGCAGGTTCTCAGTGGAAATACTATATGAATATTCAAAGAAAGACTGTGTTGTATATCAATATACAAGGAGTGTTATTATTTTGGTAGTAAATTCCAAACTTTTCTGTTTGTTTGGTTTCTTTTCTTTAAAATTATCTATTTGGGAGAAGCCAGACATCCTGTTTTTAAATCATGAATCTGAAATCATGAGTGAGGCTGGAGACTTAATCTCTGAGCCTTAGTTTTCCCATCTTTAAAATGGGGATGTAATACCTTCCACATAGGGTTTCTTTGAGGATTAAAAGACCTAACATGTGTCAAGCTGAGCTCTTCAGGCGATGGCGTTTGTGAAGCCCAGTTCTCATTGGACCCACGCCTTCTTCCTTTATGAGCTGCTATTTTCATTTCCTGTTCTCTTTGTCTCTCTGATAACTTGGGCATCATCAGATATCTGTCTGCCAAGATTCCTAGATTGTGTGCTCAGTTACCCCAGGGTGCTGCCATACACTCAACAGGAGCCTTCCAGGATAGCTTGAATTTTAAAAGGAAACGGTGATACTTGGCATCTGTCTGTCATGGAGTGAACTACTAGCTCCAAGGAGTTAGACGTTTCAACATTAGATTGTGGTACATTTCTTTCCTTGATGCCATTTTTGCAAGGCTGTGTTTTCTGTGGTTGCTGTGATAAAAAGCCAGTGCTACATGAGAAGCAATGTACCACAGGCAGTGTCCAGTCTGATTCCCAGGTTTGAGAAATTGTGCAGTGTACCAACAGGTGCAGATATCTCATAAGTATGTGTGCTTATTTAAGAACGAAATGAAAATGCACTTTTTTTTCAAATGCCTACTAAGATGTTAGGATGTGAATACTTATTGTTTGGCTCTTACTATTCAGTAGATGTATTTCTTAGGTGTTTCTTTTGGTCTAAGGTTCTGTGAAAAATCACTGATACTAAAGTGCTGTGAACTAGAAGGCTTGAGAACTTTCTGTTCTAACGATATTTAACTGAGGACAGACAACAGTGCTGTAGAGAAATAAGTAGATTTTGTAGTAGGTGTGTAATGATAATAACAATGTTAAATTTAAATAGTCAAGAGTACATCTTGTAGATAAACATGTTATTCCTCAAAAAAACACTTTAAAAAATTTTATTGAAGTATAGTTGATTTACAATGTTGTGTTTAATTTCTGCTATATAGCAAAGTGACTCTGTTATACATATATATATTCTTTTTCATATTCTTTTCCATTATGGGTTATCACAGAATGTTGAATATCACAGAATGTTGAATCATGTGCTATTACAGTAGGACTTTGTTGTTTATCCATTCTATATGTAATAGTTTCCATCTGCTAATTCCAAACTCCCAGTCCTTCCCTCCTCCACCCTCCCCTCCCCCTTGGCAACCACAAGTCTGTCCTCTATATCTGTAAGTCTGTTTTTGTTTCGTAGATATGTTCATTTGTGTCTTATTTTAGATTCCATATATAAGTGATACCATGTGGTATTTCTCTTTCTCTTTCTGGCTTACTTTGCTTAGTATGATCATCTCTAGGTCCATCCATGTTGCTGCAAAGGGCATTGTTTCATTCTTTTTAAAGGGTGCATAATATTCCATTGTATATACATATGTACCACATCTTCTTTATCCATTCATCCGTCAATGGACATTTAGGTTGTTTCCACATCTTGGCTGTTGTAAATAGTGCTGCTATGGACATAGGGGTGCATGTATCTTTTCTAATTATAGTTTTGTCTGGGTATATGCCCAGGAGTGGGATTGCTGGAGCATATGAAAAAAATCACTTCTTTAATTAGCTAATTCCTATATATTCTCAAAACTCAATTTATATACATAAACCTCTCCAGGAAGCCTTCCCTGGTTTACACCTCTCCCACCCCCATTCTCAGTGCCATCTAGATAAGAAGCCTCTCATATAGGCTTCCAAATACCTTCTGCTTACCCCATCCTCGCATCCTGGGAATGTTGATTTTCTTGTCTGTACTTAGGTTTGTTGTGGGTAGAGACCAGATCTAAATGAACTTTGTATCTGTGGACCCTGGCACAGTGTGTAGCACATAACGAGCTTTCAGAAGATATTTGGCGATGAATTAATGAAACACACAGAGGGTATGCATAGGTAATAGTAACCAGTGTTACTAAACATTTCATAGGTACTTCCAACGTTACTCAAATGCCATAATATTATTTTATAACGTGAAGATTATTTAGTTATCAACTTAAAGACCTTGAGTTACACAGGTTCAGAAAGGTGAATGGAGACAACAGAGGGCTTAGGGCAGCAGTAACTTTTGGTCACAGGGACAGGTGGGGCTGAACCTAGAATCCAGAGCCTCCTACATTTTTTTTTTTTCTGCACCACATACTGCACCTGGTCCCTGGCAATTAGAAAACAAACTTCTTTGGATTGGACCCTTTTTTAATATTCTTCTGTAACCCTTATGAACAGAACCTTTAGACACTCAAGGAACAGTTACTGCAGTTTACTTGATTGAGGCCAAATTGCAGGGAGATTACAGTCAATTAAAGATGGAAGAAACTTTACATTACAATACAAAGAGAAACAGAGAAATACAGAAAAAACCTCAGAGTAAACACAGAAGAGAGGTTTCTTTGAATCTGGAGAGTGTATTATTATTGTTTTTGTTGTTATTATTTTGTTACTGTGAACATCTCAAGCATTTCATTACATTCATTCACTTGTTCAACTTAAATTGATTGAGCACCCATTATTTGCCAAGCACCATCCAAGGGAAAACACAAATGATCTTGGAGCTTTCTGTGTAATAGAGGAGACAGATACATAAAATAATTATTAAATTGTGGCTGGAAATAATTGGCAGGAAGCTAAACACAATGTGCATTTATTTTTTTTTAATTTTTATTTATTTATTTATTTTAGGCCACACCGCAGGGCATGCGGAATCTTAGTTCCCTGACTAAGGATCAAACCAGCACCTCCTGCAGTGGAAGCGCGGAGTCCTAACCACTGGACTGCCAGAGAAGTCCCCAATGTGCATTTAGAATGTATTATAGACCAGTTTACACACACTAAAATGGCTAAAACTAATTACCCCAACCATACCAAACATTGTGGAGGATGTGGAGCAACTGGAACTTCCGAGTACTTCTGGTGGGAGTGTAACATGGTCCAGCCACTTTGGAAAACAGTTTGGCAGTTTCTTCTAAAGTTAAACATACATTTCTCATACGACCTAGTAATTCCAGTCCTTGGTATTTACCCAAGAGAAATGAAACCCTGTCTCTGCACAATGACTTGTACACTAATGGTTATAGCTGGTTACAGCTGGAAAACTGAAAAATGAAACAACTCAACTGTCTATAAACAGGTGACTGGGTCACGAACTGTGGTTCTTCCATATATGGAATACTGCTCAGCAATAAAAAGGGATTACTGACACACCAACAGCAGTGGATCAGCCTTAAAACGTATGCTAAAGAAAGAAAGAAGCCCGAGTCAATAAGAGTACAAACTGTGTGAAGTCACGTGAAATTAAAGAACAGGGAAACCTATGCTACAGTGATAGAAATCCGATTAGAAATGCTTGGCAAGGCAGTGGTTATTGACTGGGATGTTCCTCGAACTTCCTAGGGTGATGAAAACGTGCTCCAACTTCTTAAGGATGGCAGCTCTTCACATTGGTGAATACATTTGCCAAAGCACATGGACTGAACACTTAAAATCTGTGCATTTTACTATGCAAATTAAACCTTAGTTAAAAAAAAAAAAAAAGCATCACATGGTGACCCAACCAGAAGCAGGAGTCATGGTGTTTGGTTTTTGTTTTTTAAATAAGGAAGTGTATTCTACAAAGTAAAACAACAACCACCACCACAACAAAACAAACCCAAAATACCGGGAGTGGGGCTGGGAAAGTGGAATTCCAAGTACCAGAAACTTTCCCAAGCATTGGTTTCAAGTGGAGGAAAACCTGGAAGTGTTCTCGATTTTACAGGGCGAGGGCAGGCTGCTGAGATGGCGGGTTGCAGAGAACTGTCGGCTTCCCGGGGGTGCCAACACAGTCCGACCCCAATTCCCCGCAGACGTCCCACTGTCCACAACGGTTCCCGCCCCCGCCTCCACCTCCGCCTCCGCCCCCGCCTCCTCCGCGAAGCTAGAGTCCGGACAGGCGGGCGGGCACTCGCCCGCCGGCGTCGCGCTGACGTCACGCGCGCGCTGACGTCGCCGGCGGCCGCGGCCTCTGAAGCGGGTTGGGGCGCGGGGGGCGCCGAGTTTGACTAGTTTGGGGGCCGATCCGCGCCTGACGCTGCACCCGCCGCGCCCCGCGAGCCGCACCTCGGCCGGACCCAGCGCGTCCCTCCCGTTCCCGTGGGGCCCCGCGCTGGCGGCTGGGCGGCGCTCGGCGAAAGTTGGTCCCTCACGGGCGGGCGAGCGGTCGCGGCCATGGAGCCCCGCTGCATGGAGTACTTCAGCGCCCAGGTGCAGCAGAAGGACGTCGGCGGCCGCCTGCAGGTCGGCCAGGAGCTGCTGCTCTACCTCGGCGTCCCCGGCGCCATCCCAGACCTGGACGAGGACCTAGGCTGTCTGGGCAGGACGGTCGACGCTCTCACCGGCTGGGTGGGTTCGAGCAACTACCGGGTAAGCGGCGGCGGCGCGGCCTGGCCGGGCACGCCCTCCCCCGTCGGCCCTTTAATCACGGATGTGCGAGGCCGGCCGGGCGAGCCCCCGGGGGGGCGTCGGGCACCTCGGAACCGCCTCGTGAACTCGGGGTCCCCCGACGTGCCCCCACCCGAACTCGAGCCGGAGACCGACTTCCCACCACGACCAACTTTTTCCACAATTGTGAACAGTGACAAATTCAGCGATTCCGTGACACCGCACCGTGCGGAGTTCCTTGTCAATAGGATATAATGTTTCATCACGTATTTTTAAAAATCAGTGATCATTTACATGCCTAAAAGGTTCGAAGGCGTTTTACATTTGTACGTACCTATGTAAACACTACCCAGACCAAGACGTAGGACATGAGGATACAAATTTTAAGTTGAAAGATGTCAAGTTAATCCCTGTTCATGAGTGATTTTTATCCTACTTAATCGCCTGTTTCTTTTTTTCTTATATAGTTTGTGTGTGTGTGTGTATGTGTGTGTCTGGAAGGTTGTGCTTTTCGTGTCTAAGGCATCTTTAGAGCTTAATAGCGTGCCTGATTAAGTTTACTGTTAAATCTAATGAAAAGATGCTGACCTCATGGCATTATTTATTTGCTTTTCGTTATGGCCGACGGAAAGCAGTTGAATGCTGTCATTTTGTTTTGCCGCAGTTGAGGACTGACTCGGATTTGAAACCGTGCCGTAGCAGGTTAGCTGATGCTGACAAAAAATAAAAGGATGAGGTACAAGAAGGAATGAGTGTTTCTGAAGAGCCGGTAGTAGGCAGGTTGTAATGTAGCCAAGTTGGGAGACCAGGTAAATATTCTGTAATCAGCCTGAACTGTGGTTTTTGGCAGTAACTTTTCTTTCTAGTCTTCTGGTGGCAGTGTTGCTTTAAAATGTTGGCCCAAACGTCCTGTGGATGAAGTGATTCTTCTTAGTAATAGATACTTATAACCCAGCGAATAGGCTGTACTTTGAAAGCGTTATCATCATGGAGAAGAAAAGCAAACTCTAAAATTATTATGTAGATTTAATGGTGAAACTTATATGAGTTTTGGAAGGGTTTGACGTTTTACAAGAATAATAGACAGTTTGAGAATTAATCACTTCAGTGCTCCATTATATACTATCTCTTTATTATTTTTAAAAACTTTGGGAAAAGTTAATATTTAAGAATATGTCATTACTGTTTAGGGGATTAGTCTTATTTCTTTGGAAGAAACAAGCTAAATTTACACACTGTAAGAAGAGCATACACACTCAAGATAGTTGATTTTGTGTTACAGCCTAGGCTGCTGTAGAAAGTTGGCTCTTTGGTAATGCTTGCTATCCTTCCCAAGTGAAGGTTGATGTGTCACCTCTATGCTGGCTGTGGTTGAATTGGCTTTGGGCCATTTCACTCCTCAGATGTACCATCAGTGAATGGCAGTTAAGCAGTCCCATCTCTTGAAACATATTTTTGGCTTCTGTGATACCACAGTATCCTGTTTTTTCTTTTTTGTCTCTAAGCAGTGCTTCTAGTCAGTGTTATGTTTTTCTTTTAACTGATCCTTAAGAGTTAGAATCCTTCAGGGATCTGACTCAAGTTCTTATCTCTTTACTACACATTCTCTCCATGCTCCTCTGTAGATACTATAGCCTGAGACAATTTCAGAAATCCGAAGAGAGCTCCCACATCCTCACCTACATACTTCCTTGTAGCTGTGCCCATATAACTCTGTCTTCTCTGTTATAGTGAACAAATTATCTATCTTTCCCACTTCTACCAATCCCCCCACATGGGTATGAAGGCATGTGTATCCCATGCCCTCTTGCCTTCTCAAGGACATTAATTCATTAATTCTGATCTCTCCTTGAATCATTAGTTCTCTCCTTTCTACTGAATTCTGTAATATAAGAGCTTTTCTGACATTGTTAGGGAGAGGGCATTCTAATTAGTTTATTTGGGATTTATAAACTAAGTTACCAAGGTAGGTCATCATTTTTTACTCAAGATAAAATGCATATTTAAATCTTTTTTTTTTTTCTTTTTTTTTCGGTATGCGGGCCTCTCACTGTTGTGGCCTCTCCCGTTGTGGAGCACAGGCTCCGGACGCACAGGCTCAGTGGCCATGGCTCACGGGCCCAGCCGCTCCGCGGCATGTGGGATCTTCCTGGACCGGGGCACGAACCTGTGTCCCCTGCATCAGGAGGCGGACTCTCAACCACTGCGCCACCAGGGAAGCCCTATTTAAATCTTTGAAAAAAAGTGTATCATGGCAGTTTTTGAACATACATACAAATAGAAGTGTACTTAAATTTCAAGTTATGCTGGACAAAATATAGTTTTTCTTTGGATTTGATAGTACTTAAGAATTTGAGTTTCTTAATAACAGTGAATATGAGTGACTATACTTATATGCTGCGTATTATTCCAGATATTGAAGACCCACCTGTGAACAAGACTAGAAAGGCTTATTCATTCAGCTTCATCTGGATATTAATTGAGGACCTACCATGTGCAGACAATCTTCTGGGCACTTGGGATACAATAGTGAAAAAAAGACTGAAATAGTTGCTTAGATTCTCGTGGGGGCAAAGGAATAAACAAGATAAAATAACTAAAATCTGTAGTATGTTAGATGGTGGTAAATGCTTTGGAGAAAAGCAGTGAAGGGAATAGGAGTGTTGAGCAGGATGCAGATGTTGGAATTTTTTTTTTTTTTTTTTGCGGTACGCAGGCCTCTCACTGCTGTGGCCTCTCCCGTTGCGGAGCACAGGCTCCGGATGCACAGGCTCAGCGGCCATGGCTCAGGGGCCCAGCCGCTCCGCGGCATGTGGGATCCTCCCAGATTGGGGCACGAACCCGTGTCCCCTGCACCGGCAGGCGGATTCTCAACCACTGTGCCGCCATGGAGGCCCAGAATTTTAAATAGTTGGTCATTGAAGACCTCACTGAGAGAGCGATTTAAAGGAGGGAAGAGTGAGATCACTGCTGTCTTGGAGACAGATAGGTATAAAAATTGAATAGTTTCAAGTAACAAGTGTTTGTAAATCAACTGATGTGAAAGAATGAGGAGAAGATGAGACTATTTTGGAAGTAAAGGAAGTGAGGTGAAATTTGAGTACAGACAGGAAAGAAATACAGGAATGAAGAATGCCTTTAGGGAGAGGAAACTGCAAATGCAGAGAACCTAGTTCTGTGGAGGAACATAAAGAAGGCCAGCATGGCTAGAGTTTACAAGTGAGTGAGGTGTTCAGAAAGGTGAAGTTGAGGAGGCAGGTAGGAAGAGCTTTGTAGGATTTTATTCTAAATTGGCGGAGGTTTTTATGTAGAGGGTTGGCTGCTTTGTGGGCAGTGGACAGTAAAGCAGCAAAAGAAGAAGGAGAGCGATGGTGGCTAAGGCTTGTTTGGTAGCAGTGGCAGTACTGAGAAGTGGAAGATTCGGTATGTGACTTGGTGGTAAAGCCAATAGCACCTCCTCTTGCATTGAATATGAGCATTGAGAGAGAGCAGTTAGGGGTAGTTGCGTTGCTTGAGCACCAATAGAGGGTGGTGTTTACTGAAATGGGGAAGACTGAGAAAACAAGTTGGGTGAAGGAAGTAAAAAGTTAGGTTTGAGAAGGTCGTTTGACATCCAAGTTGAGATGTTAAATGGACGGTTGGGGTCTTCATCCCAGTGGAGAAATCATAATTGAAGATTAAAAATGTGGGAATAGGTATGTATATTATATAAAATATATATGCTCTGGTGTTTGACTTTGGTAAGGATAGTCCTGTGATTTCATGAGTTCCCAAATTTTAAAATGGTACTACAGCAATAAATTGTCCCTTATAAAATGCAGTTAAATATGATACCCACCATTTAAAAAGTCCTTAGTGAGTATCAGGCATTGTCTCAAGTGCTTTGTTTCCATTATCTCGTTTTAATCTTTAAGGTGGCCTTAGAAAGTCAGTACTATTTCCTCATTTTGTAGAAAAGAAGATAAAAGTATCTTGGCATAGGTCCTAGACCTGGTATATTGGTGGAGTACTTAAACCAAGGGAGATCAGGATTTTCCTTTCCTTTTCTGTACTTTGTAAACCTCTTCAATATCCTATCATTTGTCAGCTCTACTCTGACTTTTTTATTTTATCTACCTGCAACTATAACAAGTTGACCCTAAAAATGGAGAAAACAGTAAGTACCATTTATATTATAACTAGTGCTGGGCTAGTAATGTGCTAGGATTTCAAGTCTTGTAATCCAAAATCACAGCTCTTTTGCCATTTGAAGGATGAT
This sequence comes from Mesoplodon mirus, assembly GCF_964341445.2. NCBI lineage: Eukaryota > Metazoa > Chordata > Mammalia > Artiodactyla > Ziphiidae > Mesoplodon > Mesoplodon mirus. Next base: position 51,737,142 of record NC_138988.1, read on the forward strand.
ACTTTTCAATGTTAACATCACCTTGATTGTATATCTTATAAACCATCAATTTCTTACAATATACTATTTTTTAGTTTGAAGTATATCTTTATATGCATGTTGTCTCTTCCTTTTACCTGCCACGTAGGAAGAACATCCAGGTTGTTTTTAACTTTTTCCTGTTCGCATTGTCCTTTTGCATTGTCACCTTGTACGTGTGCATGAGAGTTTCTGTAGGGTGGTGATTCTGAACCCTGTCAGATCCAGTGCCTTCTTTTAATGCCCCCTTTACAATCCTGAAATAAAATTTATAGGTAATACTCAATACACATCATTTAAAAAAATCCCAATAATGACCTAACTGTACTATAAAGGAAAATTACACATAATTTATAATGAGATAAAATGTTTCAATATGTAAATGTGCCAGCCTGGCTACCCAAGAAGACATAATGCTAGTCAGATGGCTGCATCAGTACATATTGCTATAAATGCCGATTCAGACCACTACAGGTATGTGGTTGCTCGTTATTCAGACTTCACCAGCGGCATTACTGTTGGTGGTTGTGATATTCTGTGACTATAAATTCTGAACCTTATTTCTTTGACTATACCATCTTAAAGAGATTGACCACCCCATGTGACATCCAATTCATTTAAGTTTTAACTGTCCCGTTATCCCTCTTGTCTGAGTTTAAATATCCTAGTCAGTCAATCACACCCTTACATTCATTTTTAATTCTCTTCTCCCTCCTCACTTTTCCTTTGTGGTTCTCATTTGATAAAATGTAATCCTAGTTAATCGAACTCTGCCTACCCTGCACCTGCACCAGTGCAACTGAAGGTGGATGGAGAAAAACACAAAACCTCTAACTGATTTCACTTTAAATTCCTGACCTTCAAGTGGGTCCTCTTTGGAGCCTGGCAATCTTCCTATATTTTCTTGGTTCATTCATTCTTTCATCTGTTCCTCTCCCCTCAGACCTATCAGTAGTTCTGCTTCCATCATCATTTTCAGCTGATGGCCTTGCTTCCTACTTCACTGAGAAAACTGAAGGAACTAGAATTTATTAAGATTCCCACTACTGTATGTACCCACCTTCCAGCATTTATACCCATGGCAGGCTCTCAGTATTTGTAGAATCAGTGAAAGTGTGTGAAAGCACACTTGATTTATCTGCTGGCTGCATTCCTGGAAACCTCATATAGTAAAACTGTGTACACACACACAAAAGTGTTAGCTTCTGATAACTTCAAACGGGGCTTTTATGAAATGACTGGCAGCAGGGCTACCAAGTATGGCCATATACCTTGGGGCTGCAGAGCTGCAGGGAAGAATAATGTGTGTCTCCAATAATTGTTCTTGGTTATGTGTCTAGCAGTGGAAATATTGGGTTATACTTCCTGTCTTGTCCCCCTTGCCCCACCTAGAATTTATCAGTATCTTTAAGTTACTTATTTCCCTCCTTTTTTGAGGGAAATAGTTTTTTAATATATTTATATAAAAACCTGATATTTCTCTTCAGGTTTTCAAAATTTGTAAGCCATCGTGTTTTACTTATTTGATCTGTGCATACATGTTCACTTGCCAATTATTCTATCCCATTCTTTTACTCATTTTCTTAGATGCTGAGTTAATTTGTGTGGGGAAAAGAAGTCCTGTACACCTACAGTATTTCCTAATGAGAGAAGGAGCATTACAGAAGTATGCTTGTTATGAATAATACATGTCTTCTCTCTGTTGCACCTATGGTGGAAAAAATCTATGACTGTGAATTAAGCTTATGTCCTATCTAGATTTCAAGAACTCTTGTTGTCAGGCTTTCTGACTTTTACATGGAAAGTTCTTAGTTGTGATTTTTTTTTTTTTTTTTTTTTTTTTTTTGGCTGTACTGCGCGGCATTCAGGATCTTAGTTCTCCCACCAGGGATCAAACCTTCGCCCCCTGCAGTGGAAGCGTGGTGTCTTAACCACTGGACCGCCAAGGAAGTCCCAGTTGTGATTCTTAAATTGGGGGTAATTACTATCGCATGCAATTACTTAGTTCTATTGTTGGTTGACAACATTTCTGACTTAAATCATTTTGAAGATTAAACATATTGAATTAAAACTCTGTCGCCAAGATGACAACTTGCGTGTGAGTTTATTGATGTCAGATTACTCAAAGATGTTCAACCACTTGTAATTCAGAGGTAAAAAGGGAGTGAGAGAGAGAAAGAAAGAAAGAATAGGAAAATGACCCTAAGGGTTCTGGGACTTCTTGGGGTTAATAAAATTTCATAATTTTTTTTTTTGGCCATGCCATGCCATGCCACTTGCAGGATCTTAGTTCCCTGACTAGGGATTGAATCCAGGCCTTGGCAGTGAAAGTCCCAAGTCCTAATCACTGGACCACCAGGGAATTCCCCATACATTTTTAAAAATTTCAGTTTTGTGGCTTAAAAACACCATAAAATTTAAGCTTGGTTGTAGCCCAAAGTTTGCTTTTTGGGGTTTCTGTTTTTCCTCCTGTTAAAAGGTATGTCATTTGTGCTTTTATGTCTATATATATATATATACACATATACATACATATATATTTACACATACATACATATATATAAAATTTGGCTGCGCCACAAGGCTTACAGGATCTTAGTTCCCCAACCAGGGATCAAACCTGGGCCCTGGCACTGAAAGTGCCGAGTCCTAACCCCTGCACCACCAGGGAATTCCCATATATTATATATTTTAAATATTTTATTGTTGTATATTTTATATTATATAATATGTTTTATATTTTTGATTTTATATTTTATATATACATGTTAGAAAGTACATTATTTTTGTTTTTTTTTTAAAGGATCTGAATGGAGGCATTTGAGTTCCTAAGAAATTGGTGAGGAGCAAAATTGGAACACTGCTCTAGTTGTTTTTTCTTCTTTTTTCAGGGTTTTAGTATTCTACTGAAGGGATCCTTAGCCAAGATGCAGGCTAAGTTGAAAGATGTCTAAATGGAAATTCAAGAAAGTTATTTGTAGCTCCATGGTAAATCTTGATGTTTGCTGTGTCATATTCACTCACCAGATTCTTTAGGAATGTGTTGGCTATTATTGGGTCTTTATTTACTAGCCCATGCGAATTTTAGAACCAGCTAGTCAAGTTGCACCAAAAAATTGTGGCTTTTTATAGGGATTACATTGGATGTCATCTTTTGGGGGGAAGACTTGATATCTTTATAATATTGAATTTGTCATAAATTGCAAATATATTGTTTCATCAGTTAAGTCTTTATTAATGTCTCAAAGATATCAATAAGTGCTCTTTAAAAAATAGCATAACTTCAATACTATTATTATACATTAAAAGTTCCTTGATATAAAATATCTTGGGTTTAAATTTCCAGTTTTTAAAAATGTAGTACAGATTTTTAAATTAGGGCTTCCCTGGTGGTGCAGTGGTTGAGAGTCCGCCTGCCGATGCAGGGGACACGGGTTCGTGCCCCGGTCCGGGAAGATCCCACATGCCACAGAGCGGCTAGGCCCGTGAGCCATGGCCGCTGGGCCTGCACGTCCAGAGCCTGTGCTCCGCAACGGGAGAGGCCACAACAGTGAGAGGCCCACGTACCGCAAAAAAAAAAAAAATTTCTTAAATTAGTTGTTTTAAGAAAAATCAGGATCTGAATAAGGTTCACATGTTGTGATTCATTAATATATTTGTTTTCTATTGCTGCTGTAACAAGTTACCACACACTTGTATCTTAAAACAAAGTACATTTATTTTATTACATTTCTGGAGGTCAGAAGTCAGAAATGGGTTTTATTTGTATAAAATCAAGGTTTCAGCAGGATTGTATTCCTTCTGGAGACCTTAGAGAATTTTCCAGCTTCTAGAAACTGCCTACATTTCTTGGCCTATGGCCTTTTCTTCCATCTTCAAAGCCCTCAGTGTCTCATCCTCCCATCTTTCTTTCTGACCACTGCTTCTGTCATCACATCTCCTCTGACTCTGACTGACTCTCCACCCTGTCTCTTATAAGGACTCTTGGGCCCAGGATAATCCCAGGGTAATTTCCCCATCTTAAGATCCTTAACCACATCTTTAAAGTTTTTTTTACCATGTAGTTAATCTTTTCACAGGTCTGGGGATTAGGATGTGAACACATTTGGGAGGCCATTATTCTGCTTACCTCAGTTAACATGTTTATTTATTTATTTATTTAGGCTGGGTTGGGTCTTCGTTGCTGTGCATGGGCTTTCTCTAGTTGTGGCGAGCAGGAGCTACTCTTCGTTGCAGTGTGCAGGCTTCTCACTGTGGTGACTTCTCTTGTTGCGGAGCATGGGCTGTAGGCGCGCGGGCTTCAGTAGCTGTGGCATGTGGACTCAGTAGTTATAGCTCATGGGCTTAGTTGCTCTGTGGCACGTGGACTCTTCCTGGACCAGAGACAAACCTGTGTCCCCTGCATTGGCAGGTGGGTTCTTAACCACTGCACCACCATCGAAGTCCTAACATGTTTATTAAGTCTCTTAATCTGTTTCTCCCTCAGTGCCTTTTAAAAAAAATTCTTGGCTTTTGTTTGTGGTAGAGTTTCCCACAGTCTGGATTTTGCTGATTTCATTCCTATGATGTTTTCTCTGTATTTCCTATAAATTGGTAGTTGGATCTAAAGTTTGATCAGAATCAGTCTTTTTTTTTTTTTCTTTGGCAAGACTACTTCATAAGTAGTGCTCTTCTTCCACCAGCTGGCATGTAACATTAGGAAGGCACGTAAGTAAGGTCTTGTTCTGTGACGGTAGCAGCCATTAATGTTCAGTGTTTAGATCTCTTATTCATTAGGGTTTGCAAAATGATATTCTAATTATGTCATTCCTTCATTCATTAGCTGGAATACTTTTATAAAGAGAAACTTCCACTGTTTACTAGTATTTGGTTACCCAGTGGTATAGTTTATATATATACTGTAGTTTATAGTTCGTATGATTCTTTATTTACTAATTGTCAAAATAATGAGGTAAAAATAACTAGTATCCTCCAGTGTTGACCAGATAGTTTTTGTTATCATTATGAACTCTTGCATTTAACTATATCTAATGCATTTCAAGACAATACAGTTATTATCACCCCCCCTTTTTTTTTTAATGTTCAGGTTGGTTTCTTTGGTGTTTTTTGTTTGTTTGTTTTGTTTTGTTTTTGGCCACGCTGCATAGCATGTGGGATCTTAGTTCCCCAACCAGGGATCGAACTCGAACCCATGCCCCCTGTAGTGGAAGGGCAGGGTCTTAACCATTGGACTGCCAGAGAAGTCCCCAGTTATTATCCTTATTAATATCCAAGCTGTTCTATCACATGACCCTAATAATCTTTGATAGAGTCTTTGCTATCTGGTATAATGAGATCATATTTTCTGCTCCTGCCCTGCAATCAGCCACTTCTCCAAGAAGCTTTGGTTCCTTTTTGTGGGAAATGGTATGTGGAAACTACAGTGTGAGTGCTAATGGAACTTATTGTTACTCATCTGATCATTGTTCCAGAGTTTTTTCAATGCATAGCGTTAGGTTTAATTTAAAGAAAAATATATCATGAGTTCATACTGATATTCTAATTCACATTCAGAACTGCAGTTTTTACTATTATATATCTTCCATCTATATCTCCTTCTATCAACAGAATTTCTCAAAACATTGACAGTTTCTTTTTTGCAGAGTTTCGTTTTTGTCCTTAGGGTATATCCCACTGGAGAGATAATAGTCAAATTGCTGTATTTTAAAGTCACTTGGAATAGTCTTCTGTGTTGTTATGCTACTAATTGAATATACATTTAGGTTTACTTATTTTATTTGATTTTCAATGAAATTAGTTATTGCTACAAAGAAGGTATATTCAAAATAGTCTGGTTTCTTTCTCTGTTCCTTATAGCCTATTGCCAACCATAAAAATTTTTTTCTGATTATCTTTCCATTGTTGTTATATTTTATTTTTATTATTATTATTATTTTTTTTTGCGTTACGCGGGCCTCTCACTGTTGTGGCCTCTCCCATTGTGGAGCACAGGCTCCGGACGCGCAGGCTCAGCGGCCATGGCTCACGGGCCCAGCCGCTCCGCGGCATGTGGGATCCTCCCGGACCGGGGCACGAACCCGTGTCCCCCGCATCGGCAGGCGGACCCGCAACCACTGCGCCACCAGGGAAGCCCCGTTGTTATATTTTAAATAAACATTTATAACTAAATCTATTTGTAGCCCCCTTTTTAAAATATACACATGCATTTCTCCAACTTGCTTTTTTCACTTAATATATCTTGGAGAGCATTGCATAGCAGAAGTAGGGTAGCCCTCATTTTTATTTTTAAAGTGTCATAGTACTCTCTAGTGTGGATGTACCATAATTTTTTTCTTTTTCTTTTTTTTTTTTTTTTTGCTGTACGCGGGCCTCTCACTGTTGTGGCCTCTCCCGTTGCGGAGCACAGGCTCCGGACGCACAGGCTCAGCGGCCATGGCTCACGGGCCTAGCCGCTCCGTGGCATGTGGGATCTTCCCGGACCGGGGCACGAACCCGTGTCCCCTGCATCAGCAGGCGGACTCTCAACCACTGTGCCACCAGGGAAGCCCCAACCATAATTTTTTGAATCTGTCCCATACCACTGATGAATGTTTGGATAGTTTCCAGTCTCTTGCAATAATCTTTGTGTATCTTCTCGTGATTTTGCTGGTATATCTCTGGGGTAGATTCCTAAGTCAGATCTTACGAAGAGTTCATGTTTTTCCTGTTGATTTGAGATACTGCTTTTATCATCTATTAAATTTTGTGTATGAGTGTGTCTATTGGTGCACTTTCAGTTAATTTTTTAAATAGCTTTATTGATATAATTCACATATTGTACAGTTCACTCATTTGAAGTGTACAGCTCATTTTTTTTGTAGTATATTTGTAGGTATGAATGACAGCACAGTCGATTTTAGAACATTTTCATCACCTCAAAAAGAACCCTGATGGCATTTTTCACAGAACTAGAACAAAAAATTTCTCAATTTGTATGGAAACACAAAAGGCCCCTAATACCCAAAGCAATCTTGAGAAAGAACAGTGGAGCTGGAGGAATCAGGCTTCCGGACTTCAGACTGTAGTACAAAGCCACAGTAATCAAGACAGTATGGTACTGACACAAAAACAGAACTATAGATCGATGGAACAGGATAGAAAGCCCAGAGATAAACCCTCACACATATGGTCACCTTATCTTTGATAAAGGAGACAAGAATATACAATGGAGAAAAGACAGGCTCTTCAGTAAGTGGTGCTGGGAAAACTGGACAGCTACATGTAAAAGAATGAAATTAGAACACTTCCTAACACCATATACAGAAATAAACTCAAAATGGATTAAAGACCTAAATGTAAGGCCAGACTCTATAAAACTCTTAGAGGAAAATATAGGCAGAACACTCTATGACTTGCATCACAGCAGGATCCTTTTTGACCCACCTCCTAGAGAAATGGAAATAAAAACAAAAATAAACAAATTGGACCTAATGAAACTTAAAAGCTTTTGCACAGCAAAGGAGACCATAAACAATACAGAAAGACAATCCTCTGAATGGGAGAAAATATTTGCGAACGAAGCAACTGACAAAGGATTAATTTCCAAAATATACAAGCAGCTCATGCAGCTCAATATCAAAAAGCAAACAACCCAATCCAAAAATGGACAGAAGACCTAAATAGACATTTCTCCAAAGAAGATATACAGATTGCCAAAAAACACATGAAAAGATGCTCAACATCACTAATCATTAGAGAAATGCAAATCAAAACTACAATGAAGTATCACCTCACACCAGTCAGAGTGGCCATCATAAAAATTCTACAAACAAATGCTGGAGAGGATGAGGAGAAAAGGGAACCCTCTTGCACTGCTGTTGGGAAAGTAAATTGATACAGCCACTATGCAGAACACTATGGAGGTTCCTTAAAAAACTAAAAATAGAACTACCATACGACCCAGCAATCCCACTGTTGGGCATATACCCTGAGAAAACTGTAATTCAAAAAGACTCATGTACCACAATGTTCATTGCAGCTCTATTTACAATAGCCAGGACATGGAAGCAACCTAAGTGTCCATCAACAGATGAATGGATAAAGAAGATGTGGCACATATATACAATGGAATATTACTCAGCCATAAAAGGAAATGAAATTGAGTTATTTGTAGTGAGGTGGATGGACCTAGAGTCTGTCATACAGAGTGAAGTAAGTCAGAAAGAGAAAAACAAATAATGTATGCTAACACATGTATATGGAATCTAAAAAACAAACAAAAAAATGGTCATGAAGAACCTAGGGGCAAGACGGGAATAAAGACACAGACCTACTAGAGAATGGACTTGATATCGGGAGGGGGAAGGGTAAGATGTGACAGAGAGTGGCATGGACATATATACACTACCAAATGTAAAATAGATAGCTAATGGGAAGCAGCCGCATAGCACAGGGAGATCAGAGATTAGCTCGGTACTCTGTGACCACCTAGAGGGGTGGGATAGGGAGGGTGGGAGGGAGGGAGACACAAGAGGGAAGAGATATGGGGACATATGTATATGTAAAACTGATTCACTTTGTTATACAGCAGAAACTAACACACCATTGTAAAGCAGTTATACTCCAATAAAGATGTTAAAAAAAAAAAAGAACCTTGTACCTTTAGCTGTTACCTTCCTATTTCCCACATACGCTAGTCCTAAGTACCACTAATCTACTTTCTATCTATGGATTTGCTTATTCTGGACATTCTTATAAATTGAATCACAGAACATGTAGCCATTTGTGTCTGGCTTTTTCACTTATCATAATGTTTTAAGGTTTATCCATGTTGTAGCATGTGTCAGTCATTACTATTTATAGCCCAATCATATTTTATTGAATGCATATACCACATTTTGTTTATTCATTCATCAGTTGATGGACATTTGGGCTTTTCCACCTTCGGGCTGTAATGAATGATACGTAATGAACATTGGCGTGCAAGCATCTGTTTGCGTCCTGCTTTAATTCCTCTGGGTATATACCTAGGAGTGGAATTATTGGGTCCTCAGTGTTTCTGCGCCACCCCCTACACTTTAGGCCTTCTCTTTTTTCTCATGCTTCATAGAGGGGTTTTCTTCTTCCCCAGTGGTAGGCTGCCGTTGCTTCTTATTCTGTTCTTGCTGGCTGGTTTATGGGTAGTGGGGCTGGTCCAGCTGTTTTCCTGGTCCAGCTTCAGTCTTAGGAACCCTCTGTCCCTGAGTCTTGGGGGTAAGGCTTTATCAGAAATCCTGCCCCTCCTCAGCTGAAACCTTTAATCATCGGAGCCCAGCATGGTTTTTTGCTCCTACCCTTGAAGTAGAAGCCTTTTTTTTTTTCCTTTTCTCTTTACTTAATAGGTATGAGTTTTTTACCTCTGTCTAGAGGGTAACAGCGTTGTCTTTCCCTCAGTAGCTTCAAACTGTCGTTTCTTGTAGGACAAGGAAATGGGAAAGGTTTGTGCTTTTCCTGCAGAGGCAGCTGCTCCCTTCCTACGAGACCTGTAACCACCAAGAGACTTTCTCTAATCTCCTACCCTGTCCTCAGTCTTAATTATGAGTGTCCAGTGGAGGTTTGTGGAGAAAGAGCCGGCAAGTGGGTGTGAACTCTTCTTGTGTCTGCAGCTAATAGGGATTCTGTATTTTCATGCTAACCCACACTCAACTATTAACAGTGAGTTGAATATAGCTGAATTCTTTTTATGCACTTGCATCTCAGCTTCATTTTCCATCTGTCCTCTGCCACATGTGACCTACTGCTTATGTCCCATTCTCCTTGGCACACCTGTCTTTCCTAAAGATTTCAACCTAGATGATTATTCTACAACCTTAGCTTTCTGATGAATTCAAGAATAGTTATGGTTTTGTAGATTACTTGGCTTTTTCTTGTTTATGGTGCGAGTGATGGTTTTTTCCAGTTTCTTCATCCTAGACAGAAGCTAGAATTCCTCTGTAATTAAATGTGCTGTTTTGTTTAACTGTTTCATTTAAGAAACATTTCAACATTACAGGAAAGTGACAGGTATAGTCAGTGAACTCCTGTGTACCCTTCACCTAATTTACCTGTTATTAATATTTTGCCAAATATGCTATATCACTATCTTCCTGCATTTGCATGTCATTATTATTATTATTGTTATTGAACCATTTGAGAATAGGGTGCCTTACCCTCATGACTGTTCACCCTGAATATTTCAATCTCCTTATTTTTTTAAAAACTTGGTAATATATGAAGATCTTTATGTCAGCAGTTACATACTGATATTAAAATATGCATCAGTAATTTGTATTCATTAAAATTTTTTTCCATCTGTAGGTGTCATTAATGGGATTGGAAATTTTAAGTGCCTTCGTGGACAGATTATCAACACGATTTAAGTCCTATGTAGCAATGGGTAAGTTAAATTTATTTAAAAATTATTGTAGGGTTTGACATACTTTTTTCTCATAATTTTTAACAGAATTAGTTCTTTGTAAATGCAAAAATGTAATTTTTTTTTTTTTTTTTTTTTGCGGTACGCGGGCCTCTCACTGCTGGTGGCCTCTCCCGTTGCGGAGCACAGGCTCCGGACGTGCAGGCTCAGCGGCCATGGCTCACAGGCCCAGCCGTTCCGCGGCATGTGGGATCTTCCCAGACCGGGGCACGAACCCGTGTCCCCTACATCGGCAGGCGGACTTTCAACCACTGCGCCACCAGGGAAGCCCCAAAAATGTAATTTTATACAACCCAGAGATCTGCTACTTAGCATTTTAATTTGCTGAACATAAAAGATTTTAAGCCTATTTAAATAAATATGTTCCTTTTAAGACAAAAACAAACAAAGGCAAAAAACTTACCGAATATACTGCTAATAGATTTTTACTTTGTATTTTCAAATTTTTAACTTATCTTTTACTTTTTTGTAACATGTTAATAATTTATAATATAATTCCCAGCACCACTTTTCACTTATCTATGGTGAAGGACCAGTTTTTTCATTGCTAGTCTAATGCGGACCAATATTTTATAAAATCCAATACAAATAAACTACAGCAAAATGAAATGAAAAAAAAATACAAGGCTCAGTTTTTTATTGGTAGATTCAACAAATGTATAATTTACTTTGGTCAGATTGTTTCCAAACCTTGTTTTGGAAAAACTCACAATTTCTTTACCACAAGTAGCTTGTAGACTGGTCCTGGGCTGCTGGCCATACTTTGAGCAGCACTTACTTACAGTGTGTTTGCAGTCCAGAGCGATGTGCTAGTGTAAAGCTCTTTGTATAGTAGTTAGATTGCAAAGTTGGCTTTGACTTATCTTTTAAACCTAAGTGACCTTTGTGTGCCTTTTGGAGTGCTTCAGTGAGTGGATTTGGTCCTATTATATAGAAATATATTTAAGGGTAACCTCAGATGTTTGTGATTTCTTTTATGGATTAAGTTAATGCCTCAATGTATCATCACCCTTATTTTCAAATTATCTTTGGTCAGCTTCATGTTCGGTATGCCACTAAATTCTGCCAATTTCTTCTTTTAATTTTATTGTCTATCCTTTCAGCAGAAGCATCTTAGTGACTTTGTCTATCTCTATTATTTCCTTTTTAATCAATACCTGGTTCCAATTCAATCTTTGTATGAATATCTTTTGAAGAGATGATTTTTAAGCTGTCAGTCTCCTGCTTAAAATCCTATGATAGATGTTAAAAACTGTGCTCTGCAAACATGTGTTACTTGCTTATGTATTATCTTAATGTATTTTGAGTCATTGTTAGTAAAAATTCATATTTGTAGCTTGTCTTGAAAAATTGGCCAATGTGGCAACCCTGCTCTTCCATTTCCATGTGTAAATAAAGGCAGAAGCTCTGTCGTAGCTTCCTTTTTGTTTGGGTCATGAGCTTTCCAATCCATAAGTCTCTCCCATCTCCTCTTGTTTCCTCATAACAGAGAATTTCAGTTACAATACACAGAGGTTGGAATAGGTCTGGTTCATTTTTGGCATTTCTGGTACCTCCCTGACTGTAGGCACCTCTGTTTGTCACCCCTGCCCTGTAGTAGCTCCCTATTATTAGTTGTTACAGACAACATTTTAGACTTGAGAGTAATTGTAGGTATCACGTATATCACTTATTTTTCAGACACAAGGAGGGCCAGATGGGGTTTGATATACCTACTGACTGCTCATATTGAGGCAGTAGGAGTATTAGGACCAGAACCCTAGTTTGCTGCCTCCCAGGACTGTCCTATTTTCAAAACTTATTTCTGTTTTTCTGCCCTTGGTGTTTCAGTTCTCTCAGCGTGTATGGCTCTTCAGCATGTATGGCTCTTCTCCACCTCAGCAGCCTTATTTATTTGTGATTGTCAGTAAATACTCTCCACTGTTGTTAATCAGAAACTTGCTCACTCTTGTTAGTTCTGGCTTAGCTTGTTTATGCCGCTGCTGTGCTGTTTTGTTTTTTTTTTTGAAATCCTCTCTTCTCCAAGGTCCTTCCTTTCTGGGTTTTTTTTGGATTTTTTCTTTTTTTATGGCTGTGTTGTGTCTTCTTTGCTGTGTGCAGGCTTTCTCTAGTTGTGGCAAGTGGGGGCTACTCTTCGTTGCGGTGCGCTGGCTTCTCATTGCGGTGGCTTCTCTTGTTGCAGAACACAGGTTCTAGGCGCGTGGGCTCAGTAGTTGTGGCTCGTGGGCTCTAGGGCGCAGGCTCAGTAGTTGTGGCGCATGGGTTTAGTTGCTCCGCAGCATGTGGGATCTTCCCTAACCAGGGCTTGAACCCATGTCCCCTGCATTAGCAGGTGGATTCTCAACCACTGCGCCACCAGGGAAGCCCCCTTCCTTTCTGTTTTAACGATTTACTTCTGATTTCAAAATCTGGGAGCTTTGCAGATTAATCTCACCATATACTGAATTTTTTTTTTACTTCATGATTCTTATACCCGTAAATATTAATAAATTACATTAAGTTGTTTTTGTTGGTTAGTGTTTTTTGTATGTTTCCCACATATCTACATATTCTCATATGTATAACGTTATCTTTTAATCTCCTAACTCTTTCTGGTTATCCCTGTGCATTTACTGTTAGTCAATATTGTTTTCACTTTGAACCCTAAGTGTTCATTATTTTTCTTAGTGAAACCTGAACTTGTTACTACTTGAGAGTCAGTGTGATATAATAGGAAAATTTCATCCCAGTTTTGCTACCATTTATTGAATGCCCACTTTTTATCCATTTACTGGGCTTCTCTACTTTACCTATATGAAAGATTATCCTCAAATAATTATTTCTAATTTGTATGACAGCTCTACAAGAGAGGCTACAGTATATCTCTGTGCTCTTAAAGAGATGTAGTACTAGACTAAGAATCCCAGAGTTAGCTTTCTTGTTTTACTCCGTCATAGATCTTAGCCAAACCATTTTAGGAGCCTTTCCGTAAAAGGAGGGAATTGAATTAAGTTATGTGCTGAAGGGTTTTTTTGATAATGTAACCTTAGATATATGTAACTTGATGTGGGTGATATTGTTTTCCTTTTGGTACACTTAGGTTATTAACTATCATTACAGATATTTTTTATCTTTTTACATTAAAAGTGAAGTTTTAGGAAAATTGAGGTTCATGTTCAGTTTTAGACAAAGTACCAAAAAAGTATGGACTCTTATTAATGTAATTCTTTAATATATTTAAATTTTCTCTTGTGACTACATGTACTGTGGAAAAATTTAATGTTCAAACCAAAAAAAAAATACAATTTACATTTAACACTGATCACCAACCTTTTTTTTTTTTTTTTTTTGCCGCACCATGCAGCTTGAGGGATCTTAGTTCCCTGACCAGGGATTAAACCTGCGCCCTAGGCAGTGAAAGCATAGAGTCCTAACCACTGGACCACCAACCCTGGTTTTATGATTCCCCCAAGCCTGGTTTTATGACAACAGTAAAGGATTTCATATTTTACAAATCTTAAACAGATAGTTTTAATCCAAAATGGTTTTGTAGAAAGGGTATTAGAACAGTCAGGATGCCTGGTCATCAGCTTTGCATCTTGTACAATGGTTTGCATCTTGTACAATGCTAAGAGAATAAAATATGCTAACACCTATGCTTCAGACTTCTTCCGTGTTTTCACTGTCCAAATTCCAGTCTATGATAGATGTATTTGTTTGTTTAACAAGTTCTTTTTGAGAGTTTACAGAGTGAAAAGCTCTGTTTTGTATTCCCAGTAATTATTGATTGCATGTTCATTATCTACAGATCTTTAAGGAATAGTGCTAACTCTTCCGAATGGTTATTATGGGCTTGGCCACAGGTGCTTTTTACCAGTTTTACTTATTCTCTCACTAGCTGTGTGAGGTATAGACCTGGATCCCTCCTTATTTTACAGACAAAGAGACTTTGAAGTTAGAGAAGTTTACTGTCTTGCATAATTAAATAACCAGTAGAGCTAGAAATAAATCTTCTGACTCCAAGAGTTTATATGTTAAAAAGGAAAAAAATTATGAATTTTTTTGTTTAATTGAATAGCTGTAAATCTTAAGTTTATGTAGTGTGAGGTTTTTTGTTTTAGTTGTTTATGTTTTACAAATTTTAGTTTTTAAATTGAAGTGAGCCCCGTTTGGGCCAAAAAAAATTTTTTTTTTTTCTGGCTGCGCCGCACGGCATGCGGGATCTGAGTTCCCCAACCAGGGATCGAACCCGTGCCCCCTGCAGTGGAAGCACGGAGTCTTAACCACTGGACCACCAGAGAAGTCCCTTTATTTTCTTTTGGAGTTAAACTCTACCTCTCAGGAATGAAGTGTCTATTTTTTTTTTCATTATTGTTATGTGGTTGTTAATACACACACACACACACACACACACACACACACACACACACACACACACACACACACACACACACACACACACACACACACAAAACACCTCAGTCACAAATAAATGGAAGTAGTTATGACTGTAGCCTAACACTGTGTAGATTCCTTAAATCCTGATTTCACTACTTGCTACTTGTGTGACCTTGGTCAAAGTATTTAATCCCTCTGGGCCTTCTCTATCAAACGGGCCTACTCTGTTTCATAGGATTGTTATGAGGATTAAGTGAGATAATTCAGTGCTTAGTACATAATAATATCTAACATTTACTAGTGTTTAGTATTGTCTTCTGTCTGTTCAGAAGCTATCAGAATGAGTCCCACAATAGCCAATCCTGTAGATATAGGTGAATTTCTCTAGTGTTAACAATGCATCTAAGCAAAATGAGAAGGATTTATATTGTTTCAACTGACAGATACTTGAGTTGCCTCATGATTAGGCTTATGATTTTTATGATAAGGACTTTGTTTCTTACACAATCATTTCCTTGATTATTCCTTTTGGATAATCTTTCCATTTTGTATGGTTGGCTTCTCACTCGAATCATTTTCTTCCAGAAGGATGTGTTCCTTCTTTCCTTAAATGTTGTTGATTATTATATCAGTTCTAATTGTTATGTTATAGACAATGTTAACTTTGCAGCATACATTTGCATTACATTACATACACATTTAATTATATGTGTCTATAAATAAACTAGAGACACATTGAATGCTTACCCAGTGTCCTTCACTCTCTGAGTTGTTTACATATATGTCAGTAATCTTCTGAGGTGAGTACTGCTGCACATATTTATGGGTTGAGGAGATAAAGACAAAAAGATTAAATAGTTTGGTCACACACCTAGTAATACTACACTGAGTGGTAGTGGTAATTTAAGGGATTACAAAAAGATAATTTCGACTATGAGGTGTTTTTGCCCTATGGACTGACTTTAGAAAGCATAACCTCAGTTCTAGCCCCCCTCCCATTTCCTTCACTCCACACCCAATAGATGTGATTTCTTTGTGGTGCTTTGTTGATTTATAGTTACAGCAACCTGTTTCATGAAAACTCTCTAAGAATGGACTCTAACCTGCCTTTCCTGCCTCCTTTCATGGAATAGTGTCAAAGTCTTGGACAGAGTAGAGAAAGACCTCAATCCCATGGACCCGTGCTTTATTTTTGTCATTTGAGTAATATGTTGTACATATAGAATAATACGTATCAAGCATGTACAATTTAAAGAATAACTATAAAACCAACACCTGCCTGTGCTCAGGTCAAAGAACTAGAGCTCTGCCAGTTCCTTATATGCTCCCTCTGCATTTCCTGATGACACCTCCCACCCTCTACCAGAGATGACTGCTGTCATGACCTTTGGGATAATCGCTCCCTTGTTGGTCTGTAGAGCTTAACCGTCTATATGTATCTCTAAACAGAATAATATTAAGTTTTGCCTGTTTTTTGAACATTATTATTATAAGTGGATGTCATACTGTATGTATTCTTTTGAAACTTCTCATTTATTTTTGATTGTACTCATGAGTAAAGAACTTGAAACAATTTGCTTACCTCATAACTTTTCATTTATGGAAATAATTGATGTTTGTAATTTTGTAAAATATAGTGTATAATGGAGATGAATTATAAATATTTATTCTTTTCCCCCTTAATTTCTCTAGTTATTGTAGCTTTAATAGACAGAATGGGAGATGCCAAAGACAAGGTTCGAGATGAAGCTCAGACTCTGATACTGAAGTTAATGGATCAAGTAGCACCACCAATGGTAGGCCTACATTTTAGGATTCAGATTTTGCTAATTAATGATTAAATAACAGTAAAGATAGATGGTAATCACTGCAAGTCAGTAAAACCCCAGGGACATAAAAGCTAAAATTTTAAACAGTAAATTATTGCTAATGCTTTAAAGAAGTTGAAATTCAAGATAAAGTGTCAATATTTAACTTTTTGATTTTTTGCTTTCCTTTTTCTTATTTTTCTATTCTTTAATGCTTTTTCAAAAAGCTAACTCATAGATTTAAGTGATTTGACAATGTACTGATTATACTATTTGTTAGGATTTTCTGGTTTTTGCTACCTACAAATAATATAATGTTCAATGAGAAAGCTTATTTTGAGAACTACTGAATGTTATATGAATTTCTGCAACTCTTACTGAAACGAGAAAATTTCTTATTTTAACAGGTGGTTACTAATTATATAAGGCATATATTAGATGACGGTGACCTGTGTTTTTTGAATATGGTAGAAAAAAATTGCCCTTACGGACATATTTTGAAAGAGGAGTAAAAATAAATTGACACGTAAACAGAGATTTAAAGAGTAGCTCATGTCGGGGGCTTCCCTGGTGGCTCAGTGGTTGAGAATCTGCCTGCCAAGGCAGGGGACACGGGTTTGAGCCCTGGTCCAGGAAGATCCCACATGCCGCGAAGCACCTAAGCCCATGCGCCACAACTACTGAGCCCATGTGCCACAACTACTGAGCCCATGTGCCACAACTACTGAAGCCCGCATGCCTAGAGCCCGTGCTCCACAACAAGAGAAACCACTGCAATGAGAAGCCTGTGCACCATAACAAACAGTAGCCCCCGCTCGCCACTAGAGAAAGCCCTTGTGCAGCAACGAAGACCCAGTGAAGCCAAAAATAAATAAATAAATTTATTAAAAAAAAAATAAAAGAGTAGCTCATGTTAAGTGGGAAAAAAACCCAGAATTTATAAAATATAGTGCTACTAAGTGTTATCATTTAAAATACAGTTTAAGAATTGTATTACAGGGCCTCCCTGGTGGCGCAGTGGTTGAGAGTCCGCCTGCCGATGCAGGGGATACGGGTTCGTGCCCCGGTCTGGGAGGATCCCATATGCCGCGGAGCGGCTGGGCCCGTGAGCCATGGCCGCTGGGCCTGCGCATCCAGAGCCTGTGCTCCGCAACGGGGGAGGCCACAACAGTGAGAGGCCCGCATACCGCAAAAAAAAAAAAAAAAAAAAAAAAAAAAAAAAAAGAATTGTATTACATATGTTTTATAAAAAATCCAAATAGTAGTGAAAGTAAACTTACTCAGACTTTTTATACCATAGAGTATAAAGATAAATATATAATCCTTATAATTTGATGGGTATCCTTTGACACTTGCTTAGCAGTTCAAATTTTAACTTGTTTTTGACATGCTTTTATTATGAGTGCTGTGAAGAGCATCCTTGTACATGTGTCTTTGGACATAAATGTAATTATAGAACAGAGTTCTAGAGACAGTGTTGCTGGATCAGGTTATTCACATTTAAGACTTTTTTGGTAAACTTCCAAGTTACCCTCCACAAAGTTTGGCAGGGGGAAATAATATTAGTAGAACTGAATATAGAGTCCAGGGAGAATAGAGTCCAGGAGTAGGGGTTTGTGTGTATGTGTGAGAGTATGTGTGTATGTGTGTATGTACACATTAATTTAGTAAATGGTAAGGGTGATGTTCCTTAAATGTGGAGAAAGGATTGATTGGGACAATTGGCTCTATGTTTATAAAAACAAAGTTGAATTCCTTCTTATAACAAACCCATATAATTGTTTTAGATTGTTTGTATAGGTTTATGCGTTTTCAAAAAAAAAAGATAGTGGGTAGCAATAGAATGATTATGTTTCTGTATTTGGATCCAGTGTTAAAATGAAAAAACCCCTGAATTATAAAATGCTGAAAAAGCCTGTTCCATGTGACAGTCTGTACTAGTTGCTAGGCAACATTGGACCTTTTAAATGCTTACAATACTACTAGGCTTATAATGGTAACATTGTTATTGAAGGTTTCTAAAGTTTAGAAGAAATTATATGTCCTTGGAAATTTTAAGGTTTTTAAATGTTGGACACAGTTTTTCTGAGAATAATTGAAATCTAAATTGAAAGGTATAAAATAAAAATTAAAAATGTGATTAAGATATTTAAAAATGGGTGAGAGCAGCATCAGTGCAAATTTGGCTTAGAAAAACTTGTAGAGAAATCTGTGGGAAAATTTAGCTACCAATAAGGTTGGTAGTAAAGTTGGGAATAGATAAAAGGTTATAACATAAGTAATTTAATTTTTTGTTACTTTTCTTTCAAATAGTACATTTGGGAACAGTTGGCTTCTGGTTTTAAGCACAAGAATTTTCGATCTCGAGAAGGCGTGTGTCTGTGTCTTATTGAAACATTAAACATGTAAGTTTTATGATTACTGGAGTATGTTTTTCATTTTTCTAAAAAAAAAAGCAAAATCCATTTCACAAAGCTCAAGGAAAGCTATGGAAATAACAAATTTTAAATAGTTATTAATTTATCTCTGGCACCAGAGTTTTTCTATTTGATAGCTTTATCTGTTAATTTTTTTGTATGTATGTTGTTATCTTTCATGTTGTTAATTTAAAATTATTAGTCATTGATAAGAAGAGTTTCTTTTTTTCTCTTTAGTATGTTAATAGTTACCACCCAAATAGATGGTCATATAACAAATACGCTGATATAACTTAGGATCTTCCTCTGTTCTGGACCCAGTTTGGAATTTTTTTAAACTCAGTGGTATTTCAACAATTGTAGCCATTTTCCCCAGCCCCCTTTTGCCAGTTGGCCCTAGATTTTCTAGAGCAGTGCAGGTGGTTACCAAAATCATAGACTGAATAAGACTCCCCCAGGTAACCAGACAGTGAAGCTGACAGCAGTGTGCAGAGCTCTGACAGCATAGATGCCACAGAGCTCAGAACTCCAGCCTGAAGAAATTGTAAACTAGGGCTTTTGTTCTCTTTCTGGATGATTTTTTCAAGTTCTGTGCAACAAGATAGGTAATATATAGTAGCTTTCAACTTTTTTTGTAGTGTTACTTCCTTTTCTCTAACTATACCTTCATTTTATTTTCTTTTACTCCTCTATGGTCCTTTCTGCCATCTAGAGCTTGTAAGTGCATTCAGTCTGCACAACTTTCATGGTTTTTGGCTGTCTTGTCATTTGCTTTCAACCCATGACCTCATCAAAATATTAATAAGCATAAATAAAGATCTTTAAATTTACTTATTGTACTGGAATGCAAATTTGTTTGAGACCCAGAGTCTAAAAAAACAGTATTTTAATGCAAATTTTCTAAGTGATTGATAGGTTGCTAGGTTTAAGAGTGCCATCGGTTGAACATTTTGCTCTGTTGGATCATGTGTTGACAGTTTTCATTGTCAGTCATGATTATTCAATTTTACATATCTCACATTGTTTAGAATTAGGTTTTGCTTGTGTCTCATATCCTTTATGTTTTAATGATGTGTGCCCATGCTCTCCACCGTATTTGTCTTATCGAGACAGTTAAAAGTGTAAGGATATTTTGTTTACTGTTTGATTAAAACCAAATTCTCTTTATTTTTTTTTTCAAATTATATTTAGTTTTGGGGCTCAGCCGCTAGTCCTCAGCAAGTTGGTACCACATTTGTGTATCCTATTTGGAGATTCCAACAGTCAGGTAAAATTTTATCTACATTTAAGCACTGACTAATTTTTTAGCCACCTCTTGTTTTCTAATGCTCTTATTCCATTTTTAAAAAGAAGAGAGAGGGTGGAGGGGAGTGGTAAAATCAAGATTCCACTTCATTTTTTTCTTTTAATGTCTACCACATTTAGTTTTTAAGAATACATTATATTCACAAACGTAGCTCAAGTTTGTTAGGTGTTTGGCTAGTATTAAGGATAGATGGGACTTAAAGGATAGTTCTTGAGTTTGAAAGATTGAGTAACAAAGAACCTGAATTTCCTTCTCTAGTCCTCCTATAAGCTAGTTGTGAGGGCAGATTGTCAGCTTCCTTTTCATTCCTGCATAACAACTTTTGCAACAGTCATAACCCTGTTTGTGCCAGTGGTATATCACTTGTTGGAAATTTCACTCCCTGAGCTTCAAATACTATAGGCATAATACAGGGGTGTATTCTGGATCTTGTCCTTTGTGGTGGAGTTGAATCTTGGCTGTAACCCTTTTGGCACAGCTTGGGCATTTGGAATGACCCTGGATATTTCCTTGCTTTTAGGCCCTAGCTCCTCCTCTAGAGGTTTGTAGAGAGTTCTACTGTCTCTTCATTTGCCCTTCGACAGTGAGCTATGCAAAGGAACTAAAAGCTGTCTTCCACATTCCTGTCTTTAGGCCACATTTATTCTTTCTTTTAATTGTGGTAAAATATTCACAACATAAAATTTACCATTTCAGCCTTTCTTAAGTGTACAGTTCATTGGCAGTAAGTACACTGACATTGTTGTGCAGCCATCACCACCACCCATCTCCAGAACTTTTTCATCTTCCCAAGCTGAAGCTCTCTACCCATTAAACAATAACTCCTCATTTCCCCCAGTCCTTCAGCTCTTGGTGGCCACGTTTTACTTTCTCTCCAAATGAATTTGACTACTTATAAACGTGGAACCATACAATATTTCTCCTTTTGTATCTGGCATATTTCACTTAGCATAATGTCTTCACGGTTCATCCATGTTGTAGCATGTGTCAGAATTTCCTTCCATTCTTGTTTAAGGCTGAATAATATACCATTGTATGTATATACCACATCTTGTTTATCCATTCATCCATGGATAGACATTTGGGTTGTTTCCACCTTTTGGCTATTGTGAATAATGATGCTGTGAACATTGGTATATAATTATCTGTTTGTGTTCAGGCCACATTCTTAAAAGGCAGTTTTATTCTACAAAAATATGTTAACCACGATAATGATTTCTAGTCATATAGTTATTATCAGTTCTTTATACAATATTATTACAAATAGAAGATTTTTGAAAAGCCACATTTATTTACATGTTTCTTAGATTTCTATAAAACTTTTACAAGGTTTCTCTAGAGGTTTCTTGGCAGGTCATCTTGGTTTTTGTTAATGACCTGCCATAATCTCCCAGGGGTTTAGAGGCATTAAAACCAACTTGGAGCTTCAAGTTGGTCTGAATTTAATGTTACCTTGAGGTGAAGTATTTTATTTTTTCTCATGTAAGTTTTTAAAGTTCTGAATTATTTGGCAGGTTAGAGATGCTGCAATACTGGCTGTGGTGGAGATTTATAGACATGTGGGAGAGAAAGTGAGAGTGGACCTTTATAAGAGAGGAATTCCCCTTGCTAGGTAAGTCTTGCTAAATTTATTTTTTTGCCAGTGGTTTTAAAGGTTTTAATTTCATGTGCTTATTTAAAATAGGTTCAATTTTCTGGAATGCTTTAATATTCAAAAGATATAAAAGGACATATAGGTTATTACTGTTTAAAAAATTCTTAAGATTCTATACTGTTCTAGACAGGATAGTATAATGAACCTCATGTACCTATTATCCATCTTCAGTAACTAACTTGTGGACAGTTTTGTTTGTTACATCCTTACCTACTTACTCTTGTCCTGTATTATTTTCAAGCAAATCCAACTCATAACATTTCATCTGTAATTCAATATATTTCTTTTTATTTTATTAAAAAATTTTTTTTCACTGAAGTATAGTTGATTTACAGTGTTTCAGGATTACAGCAAAGTGATTTAGTTTATATGCATATATATACATATATATAATCTTTCTCAGATTCTGTGCCATTATAGGTTATTACAAGATATTGAATATAATTCCCTGTGCTATACAGTAGGTCCTTTTTGTTATTCAATATATTTCTAAAGGGAAAAAAAATTTTTTTTCCCAATCACAACCACAATGCAATCATCACACCTTACATTTTTTTGCAAATAATTCTGTAATCCAAATATCCAGTTAGGGTTCAAATTTTCATAAATGTCATACTGTTTTATAAATGTTGTATGTATATATTTTAACAGTTTATTTGAATCAGTATACAAATAAAGTCCAACAATTAGTTGATATGTATTACAAGCCTGTTTAAATCTTTGTGTACCCCCAAATACTTTTTTCCTTGTGTTTTATTTATTGAATAAGTTGGGTGGTTTACCCTGAAAGGTTTCCCATATCCTGGATATTACTAATTCTTTTCCTGTGGTGTGGTTTAATGTGTTCTTCTGTCTTTATATCCTGTAAGTTGGTAGTTGGATCTATAGGCTTGATCAGATTTTCAGTGGGGGGTGGCAGGAGGAGCAAGACTACTTCATAGGTGGTGGTGTGTTCTGTTTACATAAGTCTCTTCAGATCTGGCTGCCTCTCTTACCACGTAGATTATTTCCAGTATGAATTATTTTTTAGGTAATAAGGTTGTCTAAAAAATATGCATTTTGTTTACTTATTTATTCATTGGCTTTCTACTTCCAGGGTTAACAAGAATTTTATTTAAATAAATTCTGTATCATTTTATGAAAGAAATGGTATTAATGTATATTGATATATTTTGTGTGAGTGTATGTATATATGTTACATTATATATTTTTAAATTTATATTGAGATTATGTTTTTTTAAGTATTTAGAATTTTTATTCAATTTTGACATTCATACAGAATAGTGCATAAATTGTAAGTATGCAGCTCTGTAAGTTATCACAAAGTGAGTACACACACGTATCTCCCACACAGGTGAAGAAGTAGACATTACAACATTCCAGAATCCTCCCCAAATCTTTCTTAATCCTTGTCTTTTCTCTCCTTCCCAGAAGTAATCATAATCCTGACTCTATCACCATACGTTAGTTTTGCCTCTGCTTGAATTTTATATAAATGGAATCATATAGTGTATACTTTTTGTGTCTTGCTTCTTTCAGTTAACATTATCTCTTTAAGATTCATTTGGGTTGTTGGATTCAGCTATAGTTGTTCATTTTCATTGCCTTATAGTTCTTCTTTGTATGAGTAGGTCATACTTTATGAATCCATACTGTTGACGGACTTCTGAGTTGTTTTCATTTTGTAGCATTTATGAATTAATGTTGTTAGAAACATTCTTATGCATGCCTTTTGGTATACTTATGTATTTGTTCTCTTGGAATATATTTGAATGGAATTGCTGGGCCATAGGGTATATTTACCTTTAGTTGATATTCACAGACAGTTTTCCAGAGTGTTTGGAATATTGGATGATTTCATTTATATGAAATGGCCAGATATGGCAAATATATAGAAAGGAAGTTAGATTAATGGTTGTGTAGGACTGAGGAAATTGGGAGGAATGGGGAGTGACTGCTAATGAGTACAGGGTTGTTTTTTGGGACGATGATGACATTCTGAAATTGATTGTGTACATCTCTGGCTTTATATTAAAAACCATTGAATTGTGCACTTTAAAGGGGTGAATTATATGGTATGAGTTTTATCTCAATAATTGGCTGTTATAAAAAAAGATAAGTTCTGAGATACCTAATTAACTCTTTCATATTGTACTTGTGATTTATTATTATGACTCTAAACTTAAATATGGACTTTGGATAAAGTTGCTTTTCCAATTTTATCCTAGTGCTTTACTGTTCTCTATCCGTATCCTGAATCAGAACCTTCCAGGGCTTTACAGGCCTCTATTGTTTGGCCTCCTAAGTTGTGTTTTGGATATTCCAGCCTCTGTTGTATTTGCCTTCTGTTGAATTTCCTAAATTCTTTTTCTTCCTGAATTACTTAAAAGATCCCAGTCTCTTCTTTCTTCTCTTACATTGTTCCTTTCTCCCTTTTCCATCAGATTATATGTGTAATGATCCTCCATTATGAATAAGCTTGTTTTTCTGAATAGCTGTATTATTATTTTATAATAGCTTTTTATTTCTTTTTCCTTTCTTTTTCCCTGTTACTGTTATATTTGCCTGATCTTTCAGTTGACCCCTCTTCCCATTAAAGCTGCCTGTATCTGCATTCCTTGCTGTATATTTTATCTGTCCCACCTCAATTCCTTACCAACCCTCTTTTCTCCAGAGCTTCCAGCCCTGAGTTTCTTACTCCCTTTTTGCTACTGAATAGCTGAGTGTTAATTTCATGCTTCTTAACATCTTGTTCTGCCTTTTTCCCAGAGAGCTTTCCTAAATCCTCTCCTTTCTGTTTCTGGGCTGTCTGGTCT
Source organism: Mesoplodon mirus (assembly GCF_964341445.2). Taxonomy (NCBI): domain Eukaryota; kingdom Metazoa; phylum Chordata; class Mammalia; order Artiodactyla; family Ziphiidae; genus Mesoplodon; species Mesoplodon mirus. The sequence goes on from NC_138988.1 coordinate 51,761,970, forward strand.
TCATTCTGAAGTCCCATCTTCCAATTCCAGTTTTCTCTCCCCTGTCTCATCTTGTCCATCTTGTCTCTGGGCAGCCTGTCTAGTGTCTGCTCAATTCTCTGGAAGGTAACTACTTTGTAGGATGAAGGGACCTGTGTCTTTTGACTAAAGTGCTTTCAGATGTGTGAATATTTGTTGAATTTAATGGGGGTAAGAGCTGAGGTTAAGGTTTAGAAATCCCATTATAATGAATTTCTAGAAGGTTTTCAACTAAAAAAAATTTTTTTAGACCAAACAGTATTTTCATCCTCTATTTACAAGTAAAAAATGACAGGATGTGGACCAAGGCTTAGTTAGGTTCCAGAAGTGAAATCATGACAGAACCATTGATGTGAGAAAAACATTTGGCAATTAAAGACTGAACCCAAATCTCTAAGTCATAATTTAAGAATCATAGTGGGACTTACCTGGTGGCACAGTGGTTAAGAATCCGCCTGCCACTGCAGGGGACACAGGTTCGAGCCCTGGTCCAGGAAGATCCCACATGCCACGGAGCAACAAATCCCGTGTGCCACAACTACTGAGCCTGCGCTCTAGAGCCCACGTGCCACAACTGCTGAAGCCTGCGCGCCTAGAGCCCATGCTCCACAACAAGGGAAGCCACTGCAATGAGAAGCCTGTGCACCGCAACGAAGAGTAGCCCCAGCTTGCCGCAACTAGAGAAAGCCCGTGTGCAGCAACAAAGACCTAATGCAGCCATAAATAAATAAATAAATTTAAGAAAAAAGAATAAATCATAGCATGATATAATATTGGAAAGTAAAAATTAGTGCTGTCAGCATGATCCCATGATCATGGTCTGAAAAAAATTTATATATAAATATAAAACATCGGAAAGCATGCAGTTAAATAAGTTCTCTGGATGATGGGATTGTGGCTTTTTTCTTTGTTCCTATTTATATTTCCTAGTTTTCTTCTATAATGAGTATACATTGCTTTTGTAATAAGAAACACTTTTTTTTAAAAAGTGATAGTAGAAGTGTATTATTCTGAATATAAAATCAGAAGTGCTAATAGAATTGCTGTTGAATTAAAATAGGTTAACAGGAAAAACATCAGATTATCAGTCATATCAGCATCACTTTAATTTCTGACATATTTCATTGTTTTTATATTTGCCTTAAGTTTCCTTAGCATGATTTTTTTTTTTTTTTTTTTTTTTTTGCGGTACGTGGGCCTCTCACTGTTGTGGCCTCTCCCGTTGCGGAGCACAGGCTCTGGACGTGCAGGCTCAGCGGCCATGGCTCACGGGCCTAGCCGCTCCGCAGCATGTGGGATCTTCCCGGACCGGGGCACGAACCCATGTCCCCTGCATCGGCAGGCGGACTCTCAACCACTGCGCCACCAGAGAAGCCCTCCTTAGCATGATTTTTATGTACTTTTTAAAAATGTCTTGGTTACTGAGTAGATTCATTATAAGGTTAGAACTAAAGTATTGGGTTGGCCAAAAAGTGCCTTCGGTTTTTAAGTAAAAATAAAAGACACATTTTTCATTTTCACCAAGAACTTTATTGAACAGCGTACTCACCCTTTTGTTCCACTACCTTCTGCCATTTTTCAGGCAACTTCATAATTCCGTCTTGCCAAAACTTTTTATCTTTTTGAGCAAAGAACTGTTCCAGGTGCCTTTTACAGTCTTCCAGGGAGTGGAAATTTTTTCCATTAAGAGAATTTTGTAAAGACCTAAATAAATGGAAATCCAAAGGTGCAATGTCTGGTGAATACAGCAGATGAATCAGAACTTCCCAGCCAAGCTTTAACAGTTTTTGCCTGGTCATCAAAGAAACATGCGGTCTCGTGTTATCCTGATGGAAGATCATGGGTTTTCTTTTGTCGCTTTTCGTCGAGTGCTGCTTTCAGTTGGTCTAATTGGGAGCAGTACTTGTTGGAATTAATCGTTTGGTTTTCTGGAAGGAGCTCATAATAGAAGACTCCCTTCCAGTCCCACCATATACACAGCATCACCTTCTTTGGATGAAGACCGGCCTTTGGTGTGGTTGGTGGTGGTTCATTTTACTTGTCCACAATCTCTTCCATTCCACATTATTGTACAGTATCCACTTGCCATCGCCCATCACAATTTGTTTTAAAAATGCAACGTTTTCATTACGTTTAAATAGAGAATCGCATGCAGAAATACGGTCAAGAAGGTTTTTTCGCTTAACTCATGTGAAACGCAGACATCAAAGTGATTAACATAATCAAACTGGTACAAATGATTTTCAGTGCCTGATTTGGATATTTTCAGTATGTCGGCTATCTCCTGTGTTGAGAACAATGTTGATTGGTCTCAATTAATGTCTCGATTTGATCGCTGTCAACTTCAACTGGTCTGCCTGACCGTGGAGCATAGTTCAGCAAGAAATCTCCCGCATGAAACTTCGCAAACCACTTTTGACACGTTCCATCAGTCACAGCACCTTCTCTATACACTGCCCAAATCTTTTTTTTTGCATTTCGGTTGCGTTTTTACCTTTCTTGAAATAATAAAGCATAATATGCCAAAAATGTTGCTTTTCTTTCTTCCATCTTCAATGTTAAAATGGCTACACAAAAATTCACCAATTTTGATGTCTTTTTTTAAATGCACTCTGGTATGACAGCTGTCACATACAGTCTAACAAAATTGTTTCAAATGAAGTTAAAGACAACTGAGTGCTACTAGAGCCATCGTATGGAAAAAACCAAATGAACTTTTTGGCCAACCCAATATTTTTGATGGGTTTGGGGAAATAATTTTATGATGAAAGTATGAAACTGCTTTGTGTGATAGTTATCTTTTTTTAAAAATTGAGGTATAGTTGGTGGTACAATATTATATAAGTTTTGGGGGTACAACATAGTGATTCACAATTTTTAAAGGTTATATTCCATTTATGGTTATTATAAAATATTGTCTATATTCCCTGTGTTGTACTATATATCCCTATAGCTTATTTATTTTATACATCGTAAACCCCTACCCTTGAAGGTTACCTTTTCACAAATATACCTGTGAGTGTGTAGAGTGCTACCTGTATTTGACTGCTTTGCTCTACTGAAGAGATGCATTTTGTGTCTGCTTTCAGTGAGGTAATTGTAAAAGAGAGTTGTGTAGAGCTAACTGAATCCTTGGAATTTTTTTTTCTCAGGGAGATGGTGAAGGAAATTGTTTCTAATTAAAACTGTATGTAAAACAAATAAAATTTATTCTTTATTCCCAGATTAGAAATGATACTTGGCAAATTTGATGAAGTGCAAAATTCAAGTGGTATGATTTTGAATGCCTGCAAAGGTAAGAATAATTAAGTTATTCCAGTTCTCAAACATTTCTAAGATTATTTAGCAAAGTTTTAGACTCTAAAATATGTCTTCAAGTCAACTATTATATCACTGATTCAGCAGATTTGACTTTGTGGCTTAAAACTTGTTTAGGATAACAAAGTCTTTACATCCTGCTGATCATTACCTATCTTCTGATTCTTTTGGAGTAAGTGAAAATTTAATAACGGGTTAATTGTGTAAAATGATACTGTTCTTTTGCCTTATATTTGGTATCTTCTGAGTTGAAGATATGATGACCCTCTTGCCTTCTATGTTCCGTGCATAAAATGTGTTTTTTACTCCCAGAGTAATTGTGGTTTTTTTAAATTAATTAATTAATTACTTTATTTATTTATTATTATTTTTTTTTGCGGTACACGGGCCTCTCACTGTTGTGGCCTCTCCCGTTGCGGAGCACAGGCTCCGGACACACAGGCTCAGCGGCCATGGCTCACGGGCCCAGCCGCTCCGCGGCATGTGGGATCTTCCCGGACCGGGGCACAAACCCGTGTCCCCTGCATCGGCAGGCAGACTCTCAACCACTGTGCCACCAGGGAAGCCCAATTTATTTTTTTAATTGAAGTGTAGTTGATTTACAGTGTTGCGTTAATTTCTGCTGTATAGCACAGTGACTCAGTATATACATATATGCTTTTTTTTTTTTTTTGGCTGCGTTGGGTCTTTGTTGCTGCACACAGGCTTTCTCTAATTGTGTTGAGCGGGGGCTACTCTTCACTGTGGTGCACGGGCTTCTTATTGCGGTGGCTTCTCTTGTTGCGGAGCACAGGCTCTAGGCGCACGGGCTTCAGTAGTTGTGGCACGTGAGCTCAGTAGTTGTGGCTCACGGGCTTTAGAGCACAGGCTCAGTAGTTGTGGTGCACGGGCTTAGTTGCTCCGCGGCATGTGGGATCTTCCCGGACCACGGCTCGAACCCGTGTCCCCTGCATTGGCAGGAGGATTCTTAACCACTGAGCCACCAGGGAAGTCCTCTTCATTCTTTTTTATTTTCTTTTCCATGATGGTTTATCCCAGGATATTGAATATAGTTCCCTGTGCTATACAGTAGGACCTTGTTGTTTATTCATTCTGTATATAATAGTTTTCATCTACTAACCCCAAATTCCCAATCCATCCCTTCCCCACCTCCCCTCCCCCTTTGTAACCACAAGTCTATTCTCTCTGTCTGTGAGTCTGTTTCTGTTTCATAGATAGGTTCATTTGTGCCGTATTTTAGATTCCACATATAAGTGATATTATATGGTATTTGTCTTTCTCTTTCTGACTTCACTTAGTATGATAATCTATAGTTGCATCCATGTTGCTGCAAATGGCATTATTTCGTTCTTTTTTATGGCTGAGTAGTATTCCATTGTATATATGTACCACATCTTCTTTATCCATTCACCTGTCAATGGACATTCAGGTTGTTTTCATTGTAGACTTTTTAATGATGGCCATTTTGACTGTTGTGAGGTGGTACCTCATTGTAGTTTTGATTTGCATTTCTCTAATAATTAGTGACGTTGAGCATCTTTTCATGTGCCTCATGGCCATCTGTATTGTGTGTCTTCTTTAGAGAAATATCTGTTTAGGTCTTCTGCCCATTTTTCGATTGGGTTGTTTTTTTTGTTTTTGTTGAGTTGTATGAGCTGTTTGTATATTTTGGAAATTAAGCCCTTGTTGGTTGCATCATTTGCAATTATTTTCTCCCATTCCATATGGTGTCTTTTTCTGTGTGTGTGTGTGTGGTTTTTTTAATGGTTTCCTTTGCTGTGCCAAAGCTTGTAAGTTTGATTAGGTCCCATTTGTTTATTTTTGTTTTTATTTCTATTGCCTTGGGAGACTGACCTAAGAAAACATTGGTATGATTTATGTCAGAGAATATTTTGCCTATGATCCCACAGTAGTTGTTTTAGTTAGATGCTTTTAGTAGAAATTGTAGGGTTGATTACTCTGTTACACCTATGTGTAGGGTATCAGTGATCATACTAGTGAAGAGACACAGACATAGGAACTCTACCAGTGTAATCATTTTTGGCTTCTTAATTAGAATGAGACCAAATTGGAAATCAAGGAGGTTTTGAGTTGGTATCTGGCATTTATTTGATTTTGTGGTTGCTCTTCTTTTTGTAAGGTTGCTAAATTGTGTTTGGTCTTATTGGGTAGCATTTACCTTCAATCCTTAAGTATTAATTAACCATACATGTGAAGAATATATTCTATTTCCAAAGATCGTATAGGTGGTCTTTCTACCTGGGAAAGTAGGTTCATATTAAAGATAGTATGCTTAGCTTAGTAATGTGCATGATGTTGGAGAAAAAATTTGGTGTATGAGTTGTTATAGTCAAATAATAGGAAAGCTAGTTACTAATATAATTTGGTTCTCTTTTGCTGGATAAACCAAGACCAAGCCTTGTTGTATTGCAGGAAGGCAGATGGAGTGAGAGAATTTAGTGTTAAAAAGATTGTGTCTACCCTAATCTAAACTTAGTTACAGAAGCATAAATTAACTTCAGCACTACCAATCCTCACCCTGATTGCCAGCTGTTTCTCACTCCTCTTCTCTAAATAGAAGGTGTTTTAAGTACCTTGTCCTTATTTTTCCAGCCGTTACCACTGTCCATTTCCATAGAAACCAGAAACAGCAAGAAGATGGAGAATTGTTAAAATTCCTTGAAATAAGATTGTGTGTTTTCATATCATTTACACTACATACTCATTTATGTATTCCAGACTATGTAGTTACAGCCCTATGAAGAAAAGTATAATGCATACTAAAAATCTAAGATGTTTATTATTTGGATATGGTTTATTTTGAAAGTATTGGCCTTGTATTTTGTGAGGTTATTTCTGTTACCTTCAAAATAGAAGATTTTTTTGTTTCCTATTCTTTTAGCTCCCATTTCTTTTTCTTTTCATTATCTCTCCACAAACAGGGACGTTTGGGGTTAATATCTGGCATTTATTTCTCTTGGAGAGAGTTTTCAGAAACCTTTCTGTTTTGGAGATTATAATCTGAATATTGCAAGTATAGTCAAATGTGAACATTAAAGTTTATAATATACTTATTGGTGTGTGAAAATTGGTCATGATGATTTTGATGACAGTATTAAGCTGTCATTGAAAAATACTTTAATGGCTCTGTTAATAAGGGATGAGACTAGAAAAGGAAAGTCATCCATTTACCATGTTGGTAGGTCCCAGGGCCCAAGCCTCTTTTTCCCCTTGTCTTTATTCTCTTTCAGTGATTTAATCCAGCCCAAAAGCTTCAAATGATAACTATTTGCTGATGACTCCTAAATATGTAGTTCTAGCCCTCATTTATCTCTCTGTGCTCTCGATCTGGGAGCCTGTGGCCTCGACAACATTTCCATTTGGATGTCTAAGAGACATCTCAGGCTTAACAGGTCCAAAAGTTAAAGCCTGTTGTCTCTTCCTTTCCCTCAAAACTGTTCTTCCCCCAGTTTACCCATTTCAGTCAGTGGCACCATCATCAGCTCAGGCTAGGAAATTTCCTGATTAGAATTAGTTAGCGTTGGTCTCCCATTCTACCTAGTCATTTTTGCCTCTGAAATTCTAATATATGCCAAATTTGCTTATTTTTTTCCATCTCCACTGCTAAAACCCTACTCTAAGTATCCTTTAGCGCTTTTTTTTCTTTCCTTTTTTTGAGGTACGCGGGCCTCTCACTGTTGCCCCCACCCCGTTGCAGAGCACAGGCTCCAGACGCGCAGGCTCAGCGGCCATGGCCCACGGGCCCAGCCGCTCCGCGGCATGTGAGATCTTCCCGGACTGGGGCACGAACCCGTGTCCCCTGCATTGGCAGGCGGACTCTCAACCACTGCGCCACCAGGGAAGCCCTCCTTTAGCTTTTACCTGCATCACTGCAATAGATTTCTGTTCTATGTTTGACCCCTGGAATCTATTTTCTACCCAGAACTGAGAGTGGTCTTCTTAAAATGTAGATGGATTATGTCACAACAGTGAAGAAGACAGTTAAAGTTTTTGCCTCGAGGAGGCTACATTCTAGTGAGAGAGATAGATAATAAACAAGTAAACAAATGGATATCCAGAGTGATTACAGTTGGTAATGAAAGAAATACAACTACTCTGTTTAATGAATTTAATGAAATTAACTTAAATTTATTTATTTATTTATTTATTTTTGCGGTACGCGGGCCTCTCACTGTTGTGGCCTCTCCCGTTGCGGAGCACAGGCTCCGGACGCGCAGGCTCAGCGGCCATGGCTCACGGGCCCAGCCGCTCTGCGGCATGTGGGATCCTCCAGGACCGGGGCACGAACCCGTGTCCCCTGCATTGGCAGGCGGACTCTCAAGCACTGCGCCACCAGGGAAGCCCGAAATTAACTTAAATTATTCCTTAAAATCATTGCTGCTAAGTGAAAAGCCATTAAATGAAAAAGTTATATCTTAATTTTTCCTAACTAACATTATGTTATGTTTCATCCCAACGCAAGATGCTTGAATAATTTTCACAGGTAGAAAAATACATCAATTGAGCACTGAAAACAAATTTTTATAGCTAGCAATTGGAAGGCAAATAAATAGTTTATACCTAAAATAATGTAATGAAGGTTTATTCGACTCCATTTTTATTTCTGCACAATTTTTCCCCACATAATTTTCAGTCCCTTTTGGCTCATTGTTATTGTGCACTGAAACTAAAACTTGAAAATAAAGTTATAGACCAGGAAAACATTTAGGACAAAATAAAGGCTCATCATGGAAACTTGTGGAAATAGTTCATGCACACAACAGATTGAAGAGCTATTAAAGATACCACCTCTTTTCTCTCTTACTTGGTGTACATATGCAAAGTAAATTATTGTGAGTTCACCCAAACATGGCATTCTATTTGCATTTGTTTCATCTGATATTCTGTGACTAGAAACTATTATGGTAAGTAAAAATTTTTAGTGTGTCTTTGCTGAAACCATAATAATGAAATATCACACTTCTTATATTCATTGAGGGTGTTTGGGGATGAAAAAATCATTTTACTAAATACAGACACAAACAAAAATGCAGAGGATTTGTTGTAAAGGTGGTATAACTTTTTAAGAGCCACTGCAGTTAAAAGTTATCATCTACACAGTCATTAAGTGAAGTAAACGGGGTATGGAGATGTGAAGTAACTCAGTGATGCCACTTTAGATAGAATAGTGGGGCAAGCGTCTCTCAGAGTTGACATATTTGAATTGAGACTTGATAAAGGAAAATGAGCTAGTTATTGGATACATGGTAGGAAAAATGCTTTGGGCAGAGAAAATGTGACCATAAAGGCCGAGAGGTGGAAAAGGTCTTAGTGTATTTGAAGAAAGGAAGGGAGGCCAGGGCTGACTGGAGCCTAGTGAGGCTAGGGCTCTGTTGGAAGGGACACCGTGTATGAGAGAAATTGGAAAAGTAAGCAGGAACCATTATATGAGGGTCTTGTAGGCCTTGGGAAGAGTTTGGTAGACTTCTGGGAGTAGGAAGGGTTTTAGGCTGGAGAGGCATGTGGTAAGTGAGAGTGACATGGCCCAACACTATCTTACATACCTTTATTGTTTGGAAAATTCTTTATTTCCTCTTCCTTCTGCCTCTTCTCCCCTTATGCATGTCTTGATACATAACTTTACATCTCATGCTTTTGTCTCTGATTTCTTTCATGATTGCCATATCTATGCTTTTAAGGTTTTTTTTGTTTTTTTTTTTTTGTGGTACGCGGGCCTCTCACTGCTGCGGCCGGCCTCTCCCGTTGCGGAGCACAGGCTCTGGACGCGCAGGCTCAGTGGCCATGGCTCACGGGCCCAGCCGCTCCGTGGCATGTGGGATCCTCCTAGACTGGGGCACGAACCCATGTCCCCTGCATCGGCAGGCGGACTCTCAACCACTGCACCACCAGGGAAGCCCAACGCTTTTAAGTTTTGATTGAACTCTTTGACTTGATTTTCTAGAGCATTAGTTCACCACATTCAAGAACACAAAGTAAATTCTATTATCAGAGATTTGAGCATGTCATTTAATTTGGGAATAGTGAGAAATGCATGGCATTTTTTTTTTTTTGTCGAGGGTTTTTCAAGCCTGACTTTTTTTTTTTTTTTTTTTTGTGCTTTAAATGATTTTACTTCCTCTTCTTTATTTTCCCTTTGAGATACATTTGGTAAAACTGAGAAAAATCAAATAATGTATAAAGTAATTTTTTTTTTATCCCCTCCCTTTTGCATCTCCCTCCCACCCTCCCTATCCCACCCCTCCAGGCGGTCACAAAGCACCGAGCTGATCTCCCTGTGTCAAGCCTGACTTTAATTCTTGTATTACGAGAGTAATACAAGAGTAAGTTAGGCAGAATCCTTAAGTGCAGTGGAATTTAGCTCTGCTATTAGAAGGAAACTGGATTTAAAATTAATCAAATCATGGCTGAAAGAAGGCAACACCAGCCCTGTAGGAAGGAAAAGACTGAAAGTTGCAGGACGCCCTGTGATTATGGCAGGGTCTGGTGTTTTCTAGTCAGGCTCCTATGCTAACTGAGATACAAACACGGACGTGTTGGTGGCTGTGACTGCAAGTCTTTTTCTTTTTCACTGAAAAAACTATACGTAATTCTGATTTGTCAAGTGTGTATAGGACCTAATGCAGTCTTGGCATGTAACCATTGTAAAATATTTCCCAGCTTCTCTCTTTGAAAACAGTTGCTAGGAAAAGCATTGTTTTAGGAGGCTGGCAATAAACTAAACCACAGAAATTAGGCTTTGAAATTACCTTGATATTTGGCAAAAGAGGTAATGAGGTAACTTGCAGTCTAGTTTATAACATACCCTTTGGTGAAAAGCAAAGCAGCCCTTTTCTTAGTTTGATTTAAAAATGTAGGGCTTCCCTGGTGGCGCAGTGGTTGAGAATCCGCCTGCCGATGCAGGGGACGCGGGTTCGTGCCCCGGTCTGGGAGGATCCCATATGCCGCGGAGCGGCTGGGCCCGTGAGCCATGGCCGCTGAGCCTGTGCGTCCGGAGCCTGCGCTCCGCAACGGGAGGGGCCACAACAGTGAGAGGCCCACGTACCACAAAAAAAAAAAAAAAAAAAAAAAAAAAAAAAAATAAAAATGTATCTGTTTGTGACCATGAGCTCCAGGCCCTTCTTGGAGCTTGACAATGTGCTGATGGTTGTGCAGCTTGGATGGAGGGTGCTCCGTGTCCCTGCAGCTGCGCACTGGCCAGATTCTGTCTCCTCCACCAGAAGCAAGCTTTGTTCCGTGTGGCCCTGCCGTCTGCATACAGAGCAGCCTTTGATGGGCTGCCTTTGACGTGATTTGTTTACGGCAGCCAGAAATGCTTCCTGCATAATGAGAGCAGTTAATCATGGAAACTGGGCTCTTCCTGTTTGTGCACTTCTAGCAGTCTTCTGTTGTAAATATTAAAAGGTAACGGCAAAAGGATGAAAACCTTTTAAAAAGGCACAAATCAGTTAATTCATCAGATCATGTGATTGCTACTGATTACATGGATATCTTTAGGGAAGCAGAAAATGATTGCTGAACACATGCCTTGTGTTTTGATGATTGCATTAAAAGTCCCCCAGTGGGATGGCATTTATTGGCTCCCAGAGCTTTTCTGACATTAAATTTCAGGCAGCCAGCACAAGGAGAAACACCGTAACGTATATCTAACCTCATATGTGCAGTTAAAGAATAATCTTGATCAAGCTCTGCTAGGCTTTGCTAAATAGATGAGGGCTTTCAGCAAGACCCCAGACTTTTATTTTGAAGTGGAGTAGCAGCTGTTGGCTATTGCGGTGCAGAGCTGCAGCGGCCTGGGTCACACAGAGCTCCGGGTGTCTGCAGGGTGTCTGCAGGCTGCAGGCCGAGCCCAGTGGCGCAGGCACCGAGCTGCATTTATTTGCTGTGCTGTTTGACCTGTTGGTTTGAGAGAGCTCCCTGGACCATCTGAATGGCTATGGGAGATGGTGAGTAAGATTTATTTTTCTTTTTTTTTGCTTGTGCTATACACTTCCTTTTAAAGTGACAGTCATCTGCTGTATAAGAAATATATTTCTCCCTAAAGAACGAAGGACACTTTGTGTGTGTATGTGTGTGTGTGTGTATACACACACACACACTCGTATGTTCATGTGTGCACGTGTGTGTGTACTTGTCATTTGGTATCTTTTTCTGCTTGATATGTCTGTATGGGATCGGGCAAATACAAGATGACAGTTTATCTTGCAACCCAAACAAACCCTCTGTCTTTGGTGGTGGATATAAAGGGATGTTGGAAGAAACATGGAATAATGTAAAAGCTTTGAAGAGAGAACATGGCCTTTGGAAGAATGACAGATTTGGCAGGAAGGTTTAGTTAGCTGGCTTGATATCTTTCCTGTTGTATTTGACAACAAGTAGAATTCTGTGGTGATAAAGTATATAAAGAAGCAAAATGGCTTGCCATGGGCACTGTTTCAATTGATATGCTTGTGATTTGTCAATGTCCCTAGTAAATAGTTCTCTAGAAAATATTTAGTCTTTTACAAATTCTATACAGGTATAATTTGATCAAAAATTGATTTTACCAGTGTTTTATTGTGATAAGAATAATTTAAAAAACATATATAGTGCTGTATAGTTTTCCAAAGCACTTGAATATATTTATTGTACATTAACTCCTAAGGTACAAATAACTGTGAAGCGTACAGAGTATTTGGGTATTTCCATTTCACAGATTGGAAAACTAAGGCTTGTTGAGATTATAAGTCCCAGATCCAGGCACAAAGCAAACCAGAATCAAATCTGGAGCCTCAAATGTGCATTCAGTATTGTCCTTCATAACACTTAATACTTGAGCATTTTTTTTCATTATTAAACATTTTGTTAAGATGCTTAGAGGTATACTTTATAATTACATCAACACCAGAGATGTGTAAGAAGGGGAATTTGAGGTTACTTCAAAAATGTTTTGTGTATTTTTCACTACGTTCTTTAGGAAGACTGGTCTGTATTTGGGAGTTTTAACTCTTAACAGTTTCAGCCTCCTTTTATGACTGTATAATAACTTCTCTCTAAGGAGTTTGTCCCCTTGGGATGATGAGGAATAGGGTGCAAACTTATCAAAAGGATGATATTGGTAAACAGTCATTTAAACTTTTATACACATGTTAATGGAAATATGATACTAAATCTGGTTTTGCATATTGTTATAGTTTATCCCAACAATTTACATAAATGTTTTATATGTCCTTATAGAAATAAATAACAATATAAACTTCCAATTTTTAAGGCAAAAGCCATCAAAGTTAACAAATTAAGTTCTCATATACTTAATGGCATTGCCAAGTTTGTTTGATTGTTATTTCTAAACCTTAATTTACAAGCAACTCTAAATATTGCATTTGATTTGGGTTGTATCCAGATTTTATTTCTTTTTTAAGCATTATAAGTTCAATGGCTATCAATGTATATTTATTTAATTTTTCTTTTTTCAAGTAATACTGAATACATTCAGACTGTTCAGGAATGCACTGATTTTTAAAAAATCAAAGTAACAACCTCATAAAGCTCAGAGGGTAACCTTCTTGCATATTCTCTTCTTTAAAATGGAAATACTTTTATTGGATTTTTATTGATAAAGTAATACATCTTTATTAAAAAATTAAACACCTAAACAGTAGTAACAGGTTATCTTGGGATTTATAGTTCTTAACAGTTTCATATATACTCCTCTGTATATTAGTCTCTCTCACGTAATACACATACATCATACTAGTATCATGTGAACACATACAACAAATGGATTATGTTATTCCTAACCTATTTTGTTTCTTATTCTTTAATACACAAATATCTTCTCTTTTTAAAAATTCAAACAATGCAGATAAAGCAAAAATCCTCTCAGAACCACCTCCAAGCCCCAAGGCCAGGGATAAGCAGAGATGAACACTTTTATTAGTTTGGAGTTTGTCTTTTTATACCTTTTTTTACTCTGCCTTACATACATATTAAGTATCAAAATGAATTATTTTGTTTTTGACCATGTTTACATAAATGGCATCACTCTTAACATATTTTTGCCATTTACTATGTCTACTCAATATCGCATAGTGATCTTTTTTTATGCCATCATGTGTAACTGTTTTATTTCTTTGAACTGTTGCACAGTATTCCGTAGTATGGATATATCATAACCATTTCTTTGTGGAATTTCAGATTGCTTAATCACATATAACTTTTCTAAATGATTCTGAAATAAACATCTTTGTACAAATCACGTGTGTGTGTACATATGTATTTTTTAAAATAATTGGAAGTTGAATTTCTGGATCAAAGTTTTTATTCATTTCAAATTGTGTTAGCTATCTCTAATTTCCTCCCAAAGAGGCTTTACCACTTACATTCCCACCAACAGTGCCTTCTATCTTGCATTCTTTTGAGTTCTCATTATTATTAATCTTTTTAAAATTTGCCTATCGGATGGGTGAAAAATATCTCACCCTTTTAAAAAACATCTCTTCTTTCTAATAAGGTTGATCATCTTCATACATTTGGTTGTTTGTATTTTCTTTTTTGTGGATTGTGTTCTGGCATCTTTAGCCAACTTTCTGGTTTTGACTTTTTTGTTTACTTATAGTTGCTCTGTATGTTCTGGCTATTAATCTGTTATCTATTAAATATATTAGATAAGCTTAACTTAAAGGCCATATGAAAGATTTTATTTATTAACAGTTTTATTTCTAGACAAACTCAGATTTGTGAAGCACTGTAATGACTATCACTTGAAGAGTTGTCGGGGGTGGCTTTCAGGTGCCTTTCTGTTTAGTTGTCTTTATCCTCACCTAAGAATATAAAACCAGGCAGTCAGATGATTGTGAAGTAGCTCTGGGCAATCAAACCAGATAGAGTTAAAAACCTGTAGGATTATTATGTGGCGCTGAGCCCTGAAATCTGCCTCAAAAGCTCACGAGAGGAATTTGGCCTTTTGTTGTTCTGCTGCAGAGTGGCTGGAAAGAAATAAGGTTTTGTTGCAAATAGACTGTTTCTAAACTTTAAACCTTTCAACACAATCTATTATTCCAAACGCTGAATCTCTTAAAAAATCCATACAAGCGATGACATAACCTTGGCGTTCTATAGGTAAGCCTTTTGGGACCACTCCAAACTGACATATAACTACTGGTTTGGGGGATAGGGAACAATAGCAAGAAATTAATGTTGAATAGATCTCTATTCTTCAAAACCCTTGAATATTCTATGCGATATACTAGGATTGGATAGTTTAAGTCACTGAAAGAAAGCAACCCTTTAACTTACTGGCCAAAAGGCCAAGCTTTTCTTCTAGGAGCAGTAAGGGAAAAAAAGAGCCTATGAGGAGAAAAAGTAAATTACAAGGGAGAAAAAAATGGGCATTCAGCAGCAATAAAGGCAGATAAGTAGTGGGAACTAAGATTGAAAATCTTCTTGATACAGACCTATTTACCCATCTGGGTGCAAAGTGTTGGACATCAGTAGCAAGTTATCCTCAAACATGATGTTGCTAATGAACCTGAATCTTCAAGAAAAGATTTACATCTTTTCTTTGTATACATGTAGAATGTATAGTAGATATTCTTGACAGCTGTTGTAACCAAGCTGTAGCTGTCATGAAATTTTAACTACCTAAAATGACTACATTTTGTAAAGGTTCTAAATAAGCCTTATTATGAGGCTCATTTATTGTTTAGTTTGATATTATGATTATCATGAAATATGTTGTTACTTACTTTTATTAATACAAAATAACAGTTTAAATTGTGTTTAGCTTTTTACTTCACTGAACTATTGAAGGTCTTAAATTTTTAAAGGCCCCTTTAAAGAGGAGGGTAAAAGTCTTCAAATATTTTTTAACTAGTGAGTTAATATCTACCTAGAAATTTTAAGAGAGTTTATCAAATTTCTTGGCCTCTCTTAAACTTTGTATGGAATAAACTTTATTTTTAATAAATAAAATAGTTAACTATTTAAGATTAACTATGCTGTTGAACACAGTATCTTCATGTGAATATTAAAATCTGGTGATTAAGGACTTCCCTGGTGGCGCAGTGGTTAAGAATCTGCCTGCCAATGCAGGGGTCACGGGTGCAAGCCCTGGTCTGGGAAGATCCCACATGCCACGGAGCAACTAAGCCCGTGCGCCACAACTCCTGAGCCTGCGCCCTAGAGCCTGTGAGCCACAACTACTGAGCCCACGTGCCCCAACTACTGAAGCCCGTGTGCTTAGAGCCCGTGCTCCACAGCAAGAGAAGCCACCGCAATGAGAAGCCCATGCACCACAATGAAGAGTAGCCCCAGCTCGCCACACTAAAGAAGCCCCATGCGCAGCAGCGAAGACCCAACGCAGCCAAATAAATAAATAAATAAAATTTATATTTTAAAAATCTGGTGATTATTTTATTTTGAAGCACTTTGATTTTCAGTTTCTAATCACTTTACTGAAATTTTTCATTTTAGTTTAAATTGAAGACATCCTTAGTTTTTACTATTTGATTATTTTACTTCTGAAAGCTTGTGATTCTCTTTAGCCCTGGGAAATCTTTTTTTTTTTTTTTTTGATAAGCTTCTCCCCTTCATTAGTTTTAGTCTCTCCTTATGGAATTATTATTAGTCAGATATTGAACCTTCTAGGTTGATTCACTGTGTCTTTTATGTTTTGTATTCTCTTACGTTTATGCTTTTCTCTTTTATTCTGTGTTCTGGGAGATTTCCTTGACTTTCTTATCCAGTTCTTCTATTAAATTTTAATTTTGGCAAACAAAAGTTTAAATGGTTCTAAAAACTGTCTTTTTCCTTTTCTGGTGGTTCCATTTTTACAGAATGCACATGCACACCTGTGTGTAAAATACTGAGCTCCCTGAGTTGGGGGTGGGAAGAGCTTAATGATGAAATCATTCCATAGGTTTTCAGTTGTTCCTTGCTAATCAGCTCTGTACTTGCTGGCTTAGAAACTGTCACTTCTGTCATTCTACAAGGTAGATCAGTTCTCTCTGCTGTTTCATTCTGTTTCTGAGAATTCTAAGTTGCAGCTTTGATACGGTATTCTTCAAAAGCCTTCCATCCTTTTTATTTGCATCTTATAAGAAATTGTTGCTATCTTTAGGTGCTGATTTCACATACTCTCTGCCTTGCTTCATTTTCTTTGCTCTTATGATGTTGCTTATCATTTTTTTTGGGTTCCATTACAGGGTTTTGGGCAAGAGAGTAAAAGTGTTCAAATTACCGTAAATTTTAAAGGAAAAATTTCAAACATACCCCGAAATAGAGACTATATTATGACAGACCTTCCTTACCACCCATTATCCAGCTTCAAGAAATTATCAATACATAGCCAATCTTTATTCATCTGTATCCCTACCTATCTGCCCCAGCCCTACTATCCTGCTGGACTGGGATGTGTTTGCGTGTACATGCACTCCTACTCATATATAAAATAAAGTAAAACATCTTTTTAAGAGGCACAGTACCATTTTCACATCTAAAAAAGTTAACCCATAGTATCAAATGTTCAGTGTTCACATTTCCTCGATTGTTTCATAAATATCTTTTGACAGTGAATTAGGATTCAAACAAGGCTCACCATTGCAGTTAGTTGATATCTTAAGCCTCTGTTCATCTCTTTTTTTCTCCACTTGCCATTTATTTGTTGAAGAAAAAAACATTTGAGAGTTGCCAGCATATATAGAAGATATTTAAAACTGTTGAGAATGGATGAAGCCATTTAGAAAGTGTGTTTGGAGAGAAGGAGGATGTTCAGCATTTAGTGGTTGAGTAAAGGAGGAAGATACTGAGCTACAGGGACTTGTGAGGTTAGAGGAAAGCCAAGGAGAGTATCCTATTGTAAAAGCAGAGTGGAGAGTGGACAACTAAAATGTTTTTGGGTTTTCTGAGACACATATGGTACAATAGCTTACAGGGATTATTGTTTCCTAGTCTCAGTTGCTAATTTAGCTATGACCATGGTCATTGCTGGATATGCAAGTATATAAAACAGTTTAGAAATCCAAAGCCCTTTTACTCAATTGTTTTAATTAGAATAAGGAAGGATATAGCTTCAAGTGAAAAGCGGAACTTTGGTATAAGAAACTACTTAATATGAAAGAGTATATTTTTTGCATGAAAATCTGTGACATGGGTTCTTACTGAACTGGTTGGTTCACTGAAGAAAATACCAAATGAATTCTTTTTTTTTTTTTCCTTGAAAAATGGTATAAAGTTTTGGCTTGCTCTTTTGTTTGCCATGTAAGATGGAGCAGTTTTTCATATTTTGTATGAATTCAGAAGCAGAAATTTCAGGTTTTCAAATATATGTACCCATAAAAGTGAAGTGGAATGTTTAAATATATGGCTTTCATTTGAAGGGAAAAAGAAAAAAGGGAAGGGACTTGATTATGGTAATATGAATTTACTGTTTTATATCGGAAACCGTGGGGACCAGTTGTGTTTTGGAATTCAGAATATGTCAGATTTTAGAAAAGTAATATGGCCATACACCATACATTGTATAACAACTCCAGATGGGTCTGAGGCTATACCTTGTAATCAAACATATTAATATTTTTGCAGTTAAATGTATATAAATTCACAATGAGTAAAATACACATAATAAATAGTCTTTTGTCAGTTCACATCATGTTTTGCTATAAACTGAGTTCAAATCAGTTCAGATTTTGCCACCAAATGAATTTAAAAAGACAAAACAAGTAAAGGTGGACTTTAAGAACTTTTTGGCTTTCAGGTATGCAGGTACGGGATCGTGGGCCTGTAATACCTCAGTGTTTGCTGAGGGCAGTTTCCAAGTGTTATATGAAGGGAACAAAAGGTAAAGCCTTATCCTACTTGGGCTTCTTTCCCCCCCCCGCCTCAATTTTTGCCTGTCCCTCCCCCCCCCTTTTCTTATCCCCTTCCTCCTTTCTCCTACTCCATTTCTTCATCCTCTATTTCCATCTCTTCCTTCTCCTCCTCCTTCATTTCCACCTCCTCCTTCCACACCATCTCTTTTTCCCAATCTTATCCTCCTCCATCAACTCCTCCTCCTCCATCTTCATCTCTTTCTCCTACTCTTATCAGCTCCTCTCCTCCTCTTCCTCTCTTTCTTTTCCGTCATACACATAACCACTGCAGCCTGCTCACTTTATTACTTTATGTCCTCTAGTACTTGTTAATATGTTCATCCTTTTCAGTTTCTGCACCAAACCATAGTATTGTCATTTTGAAACATTGGAGTGAGAAGAGAGGTGTCAACATAATCATGATTTATAGGTTACTTTTTGTATTTGATCCTTTTTTTTTTTTTTTTTTGGCCACGCCACATGGCATGTGGGATCTTAGTTCCCTGACCTGGGATCAAACCTGCACCCCCTGCATTGGAAGTGTGGAGTCTTAACCACTGGACCGCCAGGGAAGTCCCTTGATCTTTTTTTTTGTTTATTCAATTAATATTGAAGCACCTACTATAGGTATCCTAGGTGATTTTTTTTCTGATTTATCTTCTAGTTCACTAATGAGCCCTTGAGCTGTGTCTGAAATCTACTGTTATGCCTGCCTACTGAATTTAAATTTCAGTTATTGTATTTTTATTTTTAGAAGTTCTGTTTGGTTGTTCTAAAAAAAAAAATCTATGTCACTTTGAAAATAACTTTCTTATCCCTGAGTTATTTTCAAGCTTGCCTAGTAAAAGCTTCCAAGTACAGGTGTTTTATAGCCTGTGCTTAATAATTCTAAAATTTGAATTCGAAATTCTAGGACCTTGATAATTCTAGGATCTGTTCCTATTGTCTATTTCTTTCTGTTTATTCTTGCTCATGGTGTCTTGTTTCCTGTCATGCCAAGTGATCTTAGGAAAATTATTTGTGCAAATAATGTGAGGCCAGAGAATTTTTTTCCAGGAAGAGTTTGCATTTGCTTTTGCTATTGCTTGGGAGTACTACCAGTGTGAGCCTACTGGGTTTTTTTTTTTTTTTTTAAACATCTTTATTGGAGTATAATTGCTTTACAATGGTGTGTTAGTTTCTGCTGTATAACAAAGTGAATCAGTTATACATATACATATGTCCCCATATCTCTTCCTTCTTGCGTCTCCCTCCCTCCCACCCTCCCTATCCCACCCCTCTAGGTGGTCACAAAGCACCGAGCTGATCTCCCTGTGCTATGCGGCTGCTTCCCACCAGCTATCTATTTTACATTTGGTAGTGTATATATGTCCATGCCACTCTCTCACTTTGTCCCACCTTACCCTTCCCCCTCCCCGTATCCTCAAGTCCATTCTCTAGTAGGTCTGTGTCTTTATTCCCGTCTTGCTCCTAGGTTCTTCATGACCATTTTTTTTTTTTTTTAGATTCCATATATATGTGTTAGCATATGGTATTTGTTTTCCTCTTTCTGACTTCACTCTGTATGACAGACTCTAGGTCCATCCACCTCACTACAGATAACTCAATTTCGTTTCTTTTTATGGCTGAGTAATATTCCATTGTATATATGTGCCACATCTTCTTTATCCATTCATCTGTTGATGGACACTTAGGTTGCTTCCATGTCCTGGCTATTGTAGACAGAGCTGCAGTGAACACTGTGGTACATGACTCTTTTTGAATTACGGTTTTCTCAGGGTATATGCCCAACAGTGGGATTGCTGGGTCATATGGTAGTTCTATTTTTAGTTTTTTAAGAAACTCCATTCTGTTCTCCATAGTGGCTGTATCAATATACATTCCCACCAGCAGTGCAAGAGGGTTCCCTTTTCTTCACACCCTCTCCAGCATTTATTGTTTGTAGATTTTTTGATGATGGCCCTTCTGACTGGTGTGAGGTGATACCTCATTGTGGTTTTGATTTGCACTTCTCTAATGATTAGTATGTTGAGCATCTTTTCATGTGTTTTTTGGCAATCTGTATATCTTCTTTGGAGAAATGTCTGTTTAGGTCTAGTTTTTCAAGAAGACTTTTGTAAATGTACATTTTATCCAGTGTTTATAGTTGTTTGTCTTTGGTGTTTCATTTCAAATAACCTAGTAACACTTTTACTGGAGACAGAATGTCTCTGTACTATGAAAAATGCCGTTCTGAGTGCTGTTCTACATGTTGGAGATATGGCAATGTGCAAAACAGACCAAAGTTCTCACTCTAATAGATAATGCATTTCAGTGGGAGGAGGCAGGTAATAAAATAAGTAAAATATGTAAATGGTAAGTGCTAGAGAGAGAAATAAAGCAGGGAGGTAGGGATAGATCAGTAGCATCAGGATGGGGGAAAGTTTATAATCTTAGTATCCAAAGGGGACCTAATTGAGAAAATGATAGATGAATAAACACATGAAGGAGGTGAGTAAGCAGTGTGGCTATGGAGGGGAGGAGCATTCTTGGCAAACAGGTGCAGAGCCCCTGATATGAGTCACAGCAAGAAGACTGATGGGACTGGTTGGAGAGAAAGGTGGAGAGTGAATAGGACATGTGGTTAGAGAGACCTACGTGGTATCTAAGGTCTCACAGATCTTGGAGTCCTGGTAGGCCTTTTTATGGAGTCATAGGAGGATTTTGAGCAGCAGTGTGATGTAACTTTGTTCAACACAGGACATTATGTTGAGAATAAACTCTAGGGGGGCAGAGGTGGGGAGCAGGAGGAAGAGTTAGCTATGACAGTTATCCCAGGATTGTTCTAGGTACTGGTGTTACAGTATAAACAAGACAAAGTTCCTGCCGACTTCAGTCCACCTTCTAGTTCACTCAGAAGAAACTATTATTTCAGGAAGTGGTAGGTGCTGTGAAGAAATATAGGATTTGTTCTGATATTTTATAACTATTAAGAAAATCTTTTTAAGGCTGTAATATTTATAACCTATATATAAACTAAACTACAGAACATTTTAAATTTGGGGGCTGTGATGATGAATTAGTTTTATAAATTCTTTTTTATTTTTTTTAAATTTATATTTATTTTTGGCTGTGTTGGGTCTTCGTCGCTGCATGCAAGCTTCCTTTAGTTGGGACGAGTGGGGGCTACTCTTCATCGCAGTGCCCGGGCTTCCCATTGCGGTGGCTTCTCTTGTTTACAGAGCACGGGCTCTAGGTGCGTGGGCTTCAGTAGTTGTGGCACATGGGCTCAGTAGTTGTGGCTTGCGGGCTCTAGAGCTCAGGCTCAGTAGTTGTGGCGCATGGGCTTAGTACCTCTACGGCATGTGGGATCTTCCCAGACCAGGGCTCAAACCTGTGTCCCCTGCATTGGCAGGCGGATTCTTAACCACTGCACCACCAAGGAAGCCCCTAGTTTTATGAATTCTTTTAGCTAGCTTATGGTCAAGAAAGGTACAACCTTATGGGAAGTGGGTAAAAATTTATTTCCCTCTCTATTTGTAGACTTGTCTATTTTTCCTTTTAGTGCTTTATATATTTGAAGATGTGTTATGGGTGCGTAAAAATGTAGGGTTAATTTTTTCCCCCTATTAGATTGGGCTCCTAAATCATTATTAAAAAGTCTCTCTTTATCTCTAGTAATGCTTCTTCAAGGTGCTTTGTTTGAAATTAGTATAGCTATGCCAACTTTCTTCTGGTTGGTGTTTGCCATGGTCTGTCTCTCTCATCATTTTACTTTTTAAATTTTATGTGATCCTTATATGTAAAGTATATCTCATTTAAGCAACCTGTTTTTAAAAATTCAGTCTTGGTCTTTTACTTGGAATATTTAGTTCATTTACTTTTAAGGCAGTTACTGATGTATTTGATTTTATTTTTGCCACTTTATCTTTTATTTCTATTTTTATCCACTTGTTTTATCTTTTTATCTCTTCCTGAATCTTTTCAATTAATCAAATCTTTTTTATTATTTTATTTTTCTTCTAGTTGTTTATTTATTTATATATTTACTCTCAGTTTAGTGGTTTGGCAAACTATTGCTTACAGGCCAAATCCAGCTGCCCTGTTTTTGTACATAAAATTTTATTGAAACAGCCACACCCATTTGTTTACATGTCGTGGTATCATTGCTTTAACACTACAGTAGCATAATTGAGTAGTTGTGCAGAGAGACTGCATATATGTGTGGTTTGCAAAGCCTAAAGTATTTACTATATGGCCCTTTATAGAAAAAGTTTGCATGTTACTGCCATAGGGCTGTGGTTCTGAAAATTGAGCATGCATCATAATCACTAGGAGGACTTGTTAATACACAGACTGCAGACTCCCCATCTCCAGAGTTTCTGATTCAGTAGATTTGAGTTGGGGCCTAATAATTTGCATTTCTAACAAATTTCCAGATGATGATCTGGGACCACATTTTGAGTACCACTGCCCTAGAAGTTACAATATGCATCTTTGACTTTATACAACCTAAAATAAATTACTGTGTTTACTATTTCCATATTAATACTAAAAGCCTTAGAACCCTTTAACTTTGTTTGCTTACCTCTTAGGAGCACTATTTTATAATAATCTCAGACTGGCCACAACTCATATGTCCATCAACAGTAGAATGGATATTAATAACTTGTGGCACATTGATGCACTATAAAACTATAAGCAATGAAAATGCATCTTCCAAATATTATATTGAGTGAAAATGTACTAGAAAAGGTACTAGAAAAAAAAAGGTACTAGAGTACCTATTATATGATTCCTTTTATATAAAGATCAAAAATGGGCAAAACCGACTGTGGTGTTACAAGTCAAGACTAGTTAGCTTTGGTAGGAAATAGTGACTTTTGCAGGGGTCAGTGAGGGTGCTTACAGGATGCTGATAGTGATCCGTTGGCCTGGAGACTGGTTACACTGGCATATTCCTTTTGTCAAAATTAATTGAGCTGTGTACTTTAATCTATATACTTTTCTCTGACTTGTTTTGATAAAAAGGTAAAAATTAATTTCCTAAGAGTTTAAGAATGTTGAGTTAATTATTTTTAAGCAGTAGAGATATTTACTCATTTTAATTCTTGTGTGTGTGTCTGTGGGAACAGAGAACACTGTTTCCATGGGAACTTCTGGCTACTCAAGTTTTAGTACCTCTCTCTCTGTAGATTTGTGTATATACTCTGTCCCTTTTAGCTACATTTTTTTGTTTCAATATGGTAGTGGCAAATAAAAGCTTATTTGAGATTGTATTAGTGTTTTTAACAGAGCAGTCTCTATAGAGCACAGGTTTTAATTGATCCAAACTGGCTCCCCAATAGCATTATGCTAAAAAAATATATATATATTTTTTAACTAGAAGATACTTCTTTCCTACAAGTTGTGCTATTTAAGAAAAACACTTGCTGAAATGGAATGTGGTTTATGGGTGTCTACTGAATAGTAAATTTAATGGGTATCTATTTGATTCTTTTTCCAATAAATAAAAGTCTTAACACTTGTCTGGTATATATATTTTAAAATATATTCAATAGTTGGACTTGCAGTCCTTTGTAGGGATGATTTTATTCTGCTCGATTTGGGTGTTTGCATAGGTAAGGGATACAGACTGAAAGGAAGAGATTCTGGCACGTTGATGTGAAGCCTGTGGTAAAGCTCCTTGTCTGCCTCGCCCATCTTGTTTGTCGTGGTTGGTTTGTGCAGGGTCCTAGAGAAAACCATCTTCTTGGACGAGTAAAATGCATACATCTTGTGATTTGGAGGGTGGGGTGGGGGTGGGTGGGTTCATTTTATATAAGGAGGTTATACTTGTGTGGTTATTCATAAATATTCCAAAAGGAGCTTTGTAGAGTATTTTAGAATCATTTATGAGAACAAATTGTTCAGTTTGGTTTCTGTGGCCTAAATAAACAGCAAATTGTAAGATTACGTAGTTAATTATGCCAGTAATGAGCACTGTGATACTCCGTATTTTTACTGATGCAATAATAAGCACTCCAGCAGATTGAATATTGCAGAAAACATTTTCTATTTGTATAAATTTTCATGTGAATTAAATAGGAGAAAACAAATGTAGGTTTATAAACCTTTAGTATTGAATGCCCTTGAAATTTTGATATAGACTAAGGATTGCAACTACATGGAGGATTTTTTAAAAGACATGGAGAATTTTTACCTTTCATCTGGCAGTAGCTGCCATAAGATGATGTCACCTTGTAGCTGATTGGCTGTTACAGCACCTAGGGCAGGGAAGAGAAAGAAAAATGCCGGCACAAACCTCAGTGGTGGTTCTGTGGTTGTTGCTGTCTGTTTTTGATAGAATCTTTGATTAGTATCAAATCTATTGTATTTGGCCATGTGAACTATTCAGAGCATCCTAGGGTGAGGAAAATTAAGAGCTTTCAGAGGAATGAGGCGACTGATTTGCAAACGGATCTGTGATTGTAAGTTGCAGAATCTGGGTATAAGGAATAAGGCAGGGTGTGCTGGAAGATGCAGTATGGGAGGAGCTGGCGGAAAATGCTTATATGAGTAGCAAAGAAATGAAAAATGCTTTTTACTGTTCTTAGAGTTAATGTATTCGGTTTTATGTTTTGACTTAATATATATAGGTAGGAAATATAATATTTCAGACTGATTTTAAATTATACTGGGTTATTTTATATAGTGTTAGTCAATATATAAATGCTTATTCAAAGGAGCTTTATTTTGTATTATATATCATAGAAATTAATGACTTTATATATAGCTTTATTTGATTTTGAGTCTTATGGAAAATTGAGCAAAGCTTAGTTCTCTTAAAATACATTTTTCTAATGATTTGTGCAGATAAAAGCTTTGATGATGAAGAATCAGTGGATGGAAATAGGCCATCATCAGCTGCTTCAGCCTTCAAGGTTCCTGCACCTAAAACATCCGGAAATCCTGTCAACAGTGCAAGGAAGCCTGGTTCAGCAGGTGGCCCTAAGGTTGGAGGTAATGTAAATCCATTTCAAATCTGATGTGCATGCCTCATGCCCTTGATATGGCCACACATAGTTAGAACTTTAGAGGCATATGTTTATTCATGACTGCAGCAGGATTGCAGGTCTGGAGAGTCTGTTGCAACACACAGAAGAATGTGCTGTCTTTTTGAAAATGTTTAAAATATTGTATTTTGATATTTCCTGTCAGAACATATGTGAGTTTGTGTTTTCTTGAGAGTATTTATTTTTCAGAAGCCACAAAAAGATATTTAAGGGAATTTTTTCGGTTTGGGTTTTGTTTTGTTTTTTGTTTTTAAGGAGAGAGCAGGTTTTTCAGAATTTGGCTATTTTCAGATGCTTTAGTTGTTAAAGAAATATTGATTTATGTAATGTTCTTATATATTCATCTAGGGCATGAGTCTTAAATACTCTAACATTGGAAAAATGTTTGAAGATACTGGGTATTGAATAGTTTGTCACAATAGGAAATGGGTGGTGGTCAAGTAAAATTGCCTCAAAAATATTTTCTGGATTAGATAATAATAAATAGGAAAAAACAGGTTTTATGCAATTATACAGAACATAGTACATTCTTTGATCATTTTAAAACTATGTCTAGCATATTGTCTAATCTTTGAATTTTTAATGAGTATTTTTTCATATACTAATTAGAAAGTTGTGAGTCCTTTTCAGGTGCTAGTTTTGCCAAGTTTTTATGGTAAAATGAATCCTATAAGAAAAAGGGTAAATATTTAATACTAAAAAGACAATAGTTCCTTTCTTTCCCTTTTTTGTTAATAAATTTGTGTGTTGGTTATAATTTGGGAAAACAGATTTTTCCTTGTTTATGATAGCTGGTGGGAAAATCATGGTCTTCAGGATTTTGTTTTTTCTCTGTCTGTAGTTTTTTAGTAAAAGCAAAAAGGAAAGGAAAATAAACTATATTTTGACCAGGTTCTCTAAGTTGTGTTCTCCTGACCTTTTTATACAACCAAACGTTATTTTCTATGTCATATGATATTCTAAATATAGGAAAACTATTATAAATATTTCATCTTAAATATCTTTAACTAATATGTCATGTAACCAGCAAGAAAGATGGTATGGTATAGGTATACACACACACATATTTGCATGCATATAAATAAATAGATAAATAAAATACTGTTTAATAGAAATGTCTTATTGATTTCTCTGGATATTTTGTGTAATTTATACTTCAGTATTTTAATTATTTTCTTTTTATTTTGCAATTATAGGAGTGTATTCTCATTCAGATGTTACTTATTATATCCTATTACATGATGTCTATTATGCATTCTTACTTATTTCTGGTAAAAAGTAAATGACATTCTTTGCTTTCTTACTTTTGTAACAAATGGCTACCTTCACTTACTACAAGGGGAATATTTTTTTCTTTATTTTGAGGTATAAGTTTCCAATCTATGATACTATGATAATTATTTTATGAAATTGTCTTATTTGACTTAAAATGGATTAATATTTGAAATTCATGGTGAAAATATTTAACATTTTTGTGAATCTGAGCCAGTAGTTTATAATTAGCTCTGATTTTCATGTTTTACTTTCTTTTCTTAGATGAAAATTGAAGATTCTAGTTTACCTACCAAAGGTCACTTAATTCTGATGTTAATCAAATTGATAAAATCAGATTTCTTTTTAAAGAAACAGCAGACTTTCTTAATGCCATTCCCCCCTTCTCTGATTTGTAGTCCTACCAGATATGAGAATGTAGGTAGCTTTCATGATTGTAGTCATTAATCACTCATACAGATTATATTATCCATCCTGGCAGTGGCCCTTTTGCTAAAATAAGAGAGAGACCTTCGTTCTTTTTTCATTCTCCTCTTCCTCCACTTCCTCCTCAGTCTTTTGGCAGTGCGTATTCATTCTGCAATTTTTAGTTTATTTCTTTTGGTTGCCATAGCTCATTTAGCTTCATTCATTGCCCATTTTTGTAAGAAAAAAGCTATTAGTCAGAGGATACTGATATTGCTTCAGAAATTGTTATTCTTGGCTGTCAGCCCTTCTTTGAAAATTTAACTTTAGATCTTTTTGTTCTTGGCAGAAGCTTATTGATTTTTAAATTAGTTGTAGAATGTTTTCTTAGAGTTGTAGAATCTTTGAGTTAGAAGGGACATTGGGAGTTACATAGTTAAATTTACTATTCAAGTATAGCAATCCCTTTCAAAATATTCCTGATAGATGATTATTCAGCATCTGATTAAATATGTGCTCATGGATTAAAATTTGGGACAAAAACCATCTGCAGTACCACTACGTATAGACATAATCAACTGATAAATTATGATGTACTTTGTTCCAGTTATTTTTATAATAACTTTTCTGACTACTTTTACACATACAAATATTTTCTCAGGAGGAGGACAGAATTGGCACCCTTCCTTTTGTAGTTTTGTATACCTTTTGTCTCATTAATATTTTACCCTGATCATTTCCTCATTGTCTTAAATTATTAATTTAAAACTATTCATGGCTAGTATTCATATCTAGGCTGCTTTCATGTTTTCTGCAGTTATAAATGGTGCCATCATTCTTTTAAGTATATATTTTATTAGCATATCTCCAATCATTTCCTTGGAATAAATTTTTAAAGTTTACTTAATCAAAAGTTACAGGGATTTCTTGTGTTCTTTCAGTTTGGCATAGTATCCTCCAGAAAAGTTATAAGCCATTTCAATTCTGGATAAATTAATTATTTTTTATATTGCATTAAAATCTGCCTCCTTGTAACTTAGGCAGGGAAGATGAATTATCTGTTAACATGACACTTTCAAATACTTGAAGGTTGTCCTGTCTCTCTTTATATAACTATTGTGTTTTCTAGACTGTACAGTTTCTTTCTCATAACTTTACATGGAATAATGGTGATTTAGTCCAGGCATTTTATTTGCTACTCCTTGGTATATAATAAACAGGTATGATTAGTTCCTAATTAAAGGAGTATGGTAGACGGAGGTATACAATAGTGGTATAAGCTAGTCACAGTCCACTGAGTTTAACAAATTTCTTTTCAGAAGGATTACTATAATAAAAATAAAGTGAGCTTCTTTGGAATCCTGATTGAATCTACTCTGAAGTTTTGGAGTTTAATTTACTTCACTTCTCCCAGAGATATATGTCAAGATTAAAGAGATGTATGCTATTTTTAGCAAAGTATCCTAGCCAGTTAAAGCCAGTAGGACCTGTGTTTAATCTTTAGTGTGTGTTAGTTTTGTTTTGTTCTTTGCCTCGGTGTGCCAACCTTTTCTACTCATATTGTAATTGTGGGGCTTTTAAACCAAGGAGAATTAAAAAAGAAAAGGTTATGGGTTGCTCCCATAACCTTTTCCAAATACATCATGGCTATAAAAATCCATGTTATGTGGATGTCAAAACTGTTACCTTTGTGCTTTGCTAATTAGAATAAGGATAAATTGAATTCCCTTAAATAGTCCATTTTCTGAATAAAATTTGTGACTTCATAATAGGAATTTAGATAAACATATTTTCCCTCCTTTTGGCTTAATGGCTTCAAAACAATTGCTGAATATACCTGATTATTTGTAATACTTACATCTCTGTAGTATTTTAGGTAATAGTTTTTAGAAATTGGGGGATGTTTTTACTTACGTTCTCTCATTTAAACCTCAGAACTCTTGAGTTAGATACTTTATCTCAGTTTTACTGATGAGCAAACTAAAGTTCAGAGAATTTAAGCAACTTGAACAGGTCATGCATCTAATAAGTGGATGAGGCGCAAAAATCACGTTGCTATACTACCACCAACACTAATCTCACTGGGTAAATAAGGACTCTTCTAGATCCTAAAGCTCCTATAATCTACAGGAATGATCACTACTTTCAGGGTCCACAAATCAGTCATTTTAAACCTCAACTAGTATGATTCCCCGCAAAATAGAATATTTGGAAGTAAGCAAACTGGTAATTTTTTCATTATAAATGGAAATACTTTTTAGAGTTTTCTTTTTGAAATTGCCTTTTTAAAGCTTACTGAGTTATAATGTCCTTATTCCTGTACCAATTATTTTGGCTGCTATTCTTTTCTAAAAATAAAAATTGAATTAGATGATGATATAATTGTTTTTGTTTATCATTAGTACCAGATTCTGACGTTAGTGATTTGTCACTGAGGCTTGTATGTAATCATTGAAACACATCATTAACCAAATCATCAATTGTCAAAGTTCTGTTGTTCTCTCTCACTTGCCCATTCATTCAAGCAAACAGAGTATTTTCTCTCTATTGTTTCCGTCTAATATCAAAGACTACTTTGAAATGGTTTTAACTTTGAATTCTTACAACTGGTTAATTACTGTCTTTTCAAATTCAGTAGTACTTACTTGTCTTTAGGGTATTTTGTATTAGTTTTACTTTATGTCTTACCTGAGGTTTTATTAAGAATGTCTAAATATCTGTTTTCCACACATTATGCTAATCATTCCCATTTTTTCCTGTGATGCAAACAACAAAGATGTTTTTCCTTTTAAACAAAGATCACGAAAATCAGTATATATTTAATAAAACAAATCTCACAGAATTTGTTGTTTAATATTGAAATCTAAATTTTTAATTCATAAACCTCAATTTCTTGCTTTTGAACTTATGTAAAACCAAATAACTTTTCTGTTTGTGTATTTTGTTTTGCTTATTTTCTTCCTCCTTCCTTCCCCTTAATGAGGGAATGATACTAAACCCAAAAGATTTTAGCCTTGAAGGGATCTTAAAAGATGATCTGACCACAGTTCAGATGAAGAGACTAAGCCTCAGAAAGTTAAATGATGTATCCAAGATCAGTTAGTTATTAGCAGAGATGAAATAAGGGCCCAGTGTTTGGCCCACTGTCAAGGGCTTTTTGGATTATCTCTGGGTCATCTCCTCACTAATACTGCATATAATACATATTTCATATTTTTATCCCATATAGCAAAACACTATTAATGACATTTGGAATTTAAGGATTGGCCAGTCACCATTCTGTCTTAAATTTCTGTGAATCCCATGTCATTCATCATAAGATGCCCTGGTGCTGTCTCTCTTAACTATGATTTTAAGGTAAATAAGATTTGAATAATTAACCAATAAATTATTATAAATATAAATCAATAAACTGCCCAATGGCCTACTGTCTCTAAGAATATGTGTGTTTTGCTGTAGTTATTTTCTTTGTCCTCAGTTTTGTTTTACCTCTTGTGCAAGACTTAAAGTCAAAGAAATTTCATTGTGCAAGGTTTATTTTCTGAAACATTCAGAATGTTTGAGAAGGGAGGAAATTTATATAAACAGCCAACCTATTGTGATTAAAATTAGTAGACATATGAAGACCCAGTCTCTTCACAGATGAGTTATTGTCTTTATCTACATCTGTATGTAGAGCTTACTGTGTGCAAGGCTTCATGTTAGGCACTGAGGAGACCATAAGAAGGCTCAAGAAAGAAAGCAGAAAAGAAATTGGAAAAGAAATTACAATATCTGTCCATGCTCATTATCCCACCAACCAGTGTTCGTGGTTTTTAGTGTTTTGGCCTTTCCATACTTCATTTGCCTATACTTTTTGACTGAGATTTAAGTGTTAGAAAATTACAGTGTCATATAGGTAGGCAAATTTATTTCAAGGTTTGCCTCAGAAAAGAGTGAAATATCATTAATATAGATCGCACATGTGAGGGATTTTCCATTAGTTAGATTTGTTATACTTGATCCATATAAAGTAGAAGTTTGTAATAACTTAAAATTCCAACTTATATTTATTACATTATTACTGAATTGGTAAGAAGCATTATTTCTATGATGGGCATGTTGTAAATTTAATTTTTTCCATTAACTTGGCATTTTTCTTTTTTAGAGCCAGTTTATGTGTTTCTTAACTAATAAATTGAATGGCATAATTTGATTTTTTTAAATATAAAATGTATACTCACTGTTAACAAGTCTAACATTAGAGAAATGTTTAGAAAAAAAAACTTTCATACCATCTTGCTTTTCTAATCTCATTGCCCAGTGTTATGTATGATATTCTTCCACATCTTACTCCATTTTTATTTGTGTAGGTATTTAGATTAGATTTTATTTTTGCCCCCATTAAACATACTAGTAAACACTTTGCAACTTGCTTTTTTTTCACAAAACATCCTTACGTCCTTCAGCATCAAGAATGAGAGCTATCACATTCTTTTAATAGCTATACAGTGTTCCAAATTATTGATGTACCATGATTTAATAAATAATAAACTATTTCTCTGTCAGTGTCATTCAGGTTGTTCGCAACTTTATGCCATTACAAAGAATGCAGGTCTCCATGTACTTATGTATTTGGTCATTCTGGTGCTTCTGATCTGTAGAATAGACTCCTCTAAATGAGGTTGCTTGGTCAAGGTTGTGTGTGCTTTTAATTTTTTTTTTAACATCTTTATTGGAGTATAATTGCTTTACAATGGTGCGTTAGTTTCTGCTTTATAACAAAGTGAATCATGTGCTTTTAATTTTAATAAAGACATTATTTTACCTTCTCCAGCCTTGAATATAACAGGTTCATTTTGATGGGTGAAAAATGGTACTTCTTTTTCTTAATCCTCATCCGCCTGTCCAGCCAGCCAGCAGCTAACAAATGTTTACTGAAAGCTTTTAGTATGCTGCTATTCTCGTAATCTCTGGGAAATATCAGTGAACAAGAACAAAGACCCTGTCCTCCCAGAGTTTATATTCCAGTGAGATTCAGAATATTTAAATTCATTAATAGGGATTAGCATATCCTCTTGTGTGAATTGTAATTTGTTATTATTTGCCCATTTTTTAATTGGGCTGTTTTGTCTTCTCATCAGTTTGTTACAGTTTTTAAAATATTAGGCCTTTTATGCTTTTATTAAAAGTTACAAATATTTCTTCAGTTTCTCCTCTGCCTATGGCATTTTTATGTCAAAATTTAAAAATTTTTGTTTTGGTAGGTAAAATATCTATCCTTTTTTTTTTTTAACTTCCCAATTTCCTGTCTTGAATAAGAAGGACTACTGTCTAGTCCCCAAAGTTTATACAAATAATCTAATTTATCCTAAAACATAAATTATTTTACATTTAGTTTGTTCAGTATATCTGGAATTTTTTTGTATAAAGTGACAGTATTTTCATTTTAATTTCTTTTCTTCCTTATGTATGGGCAAGTTAATGTCGATGCAATTGGATAAAACATTCTTTACTCCATTGAATTGAGATACTACTAACTGGATGTATTTTGGTTACTGATGTTCCTGATGTTTATCTGTACTTATTCTAGCTTTTTAGTGAGTGGTTTCCCAAACTTTTTATTATGAAAAATTTTAAGCATATAGAAAAGTTGGCATGCAGTAAACAATCATCACCTAGATTTAGTAACTAGCATTTTGTCATATTTGTTTTAACCATCTCCATATAGATATATTCCCACACGTATTCTTTTTTCTTCCAAAACTCAATAGTTGGAAAGTAAATTGTAGACATCATGACATTTCAGCCATAAATATTTAATATACACCTCCTAAGACTTAAAGGTGTGCTTCATTATAACCGTAATACAATTATCATATGCCAGAAAATTCCATAATATTATGTATAAAACAATCCCTTCACCAACTTTTATACCATGACATTGACTTTTTTTTTAAAGAGTCTATGCAAGTTGTCTTTTAGATTGTCCCATGCTGTGGATTTGTCTGATTTCTTTGTGGTGATATTTAACTTGTTCCTTTAAGCCCTTTTATTTTCTGTAAGTTTATTCTAACTATATACCTCCTTTTAAGCACTTCCATTCTAGATTCAAATTTCCTCAAATGTCCTAAAAATATTTTTTAATAAGTGATTCTGTGGGGCCAGAAAGAAGAATTTACTGTTTGTTAGTTCAGGAATGCCCTCTTCTGTTGATATAGTGAAATGCAACTTCTTTTCTAAATGATACATGGAAGGCTTTCTATTCAGTGCTTCTGATTCTGTGATAGTATCTCATTTCAATAGAACTGTTATCTTCTCTTTCTTCCTTTCCTTTATCCACCAAGCTTTGAAGGAATACCTCCCCCTTCTAAGTGCTACTTATCTCTTGTTCTGAGGGGAACCATATTTGATGTCTTTGTACTCCACTGCCAGGATCCTCCTCTTCCATACAAATTCCTTGGATTTTTCTCTCCACTGAGGACTCTAATTGACATTGCTGGTTTTGGATGTTTATATTTCCCCATTTACCTGTAAAT
Source organism: Mesoplodon mirus (assembly GCF_964341445.2). Taxonomy (NCBI): domain Eukaryota; kingdom Metazoa; phylum Chordata; class Mammalia; order Artiodactyla; family Ziphiidae; genus Mesoplodon; species Mesoplodon mirus. The sequence goes on from NC_138988.1 coordinate 51,795,381, forward strand.
TGAAGTTTTGTTTTGTTTGCATTACACGGGCCTCTCACTGCTGTGGCCTCTCCCGTTGCAGAGCACAGGCTCCGGACGCGCAGGCTCAGCAGCCATGGCTCACGGGCCCAGCCGCTCCGCGGCACGTGGGATCCTCCCGGACCGGGGCATGAACCCGTGTCCCCAATGTTGGCAGGCGGACTCTCAACCACTGCGCCACCAGGGAAGCCCTGTAAATTGAAGTTTGAAGTGAGAACTTGTATTATAAGTATGTGCTGTGGACAGTTTTATTTGTTTTTCTTTTTGATCTCTGGTTTTCGGAGTATTTAGTAAAACGTTTGATTTGAATTTGGATGACTACCATTTTCCCATGGGAATCAGAATGTCTACTGTAAGTTTTAAAATTGGGTAAGGAAATAACCTTTTTTTTTTTTTTTTTACTAGATAATCCATTATCTCAGCATTGTTGTTGAATTTTAGGCATTATTATTGAATTACTTTCCTTGTTGATCTGAATCACTTCTTTGTCGTGTATCAAATTTTTGTACATTTGTGGGTCTGTTTCCAAGTTTGTATTTTGTTCATTTGATTAGTTGGCCTATCCCTGCACTAAAACCTAACTGTCATCATTATCTTAGGTTTGTAACTGTTCATTTCTGGTAGGGCAAGTACTTCCTCCCTTTTCTTATAAGGATTATCTCAACAGTTCTTGGCCCATTGCCCTTCCAAATTTTAGAATCAGCTTGACAACTTCCACAAGAAATCCTGTTGGAGGCTTGATTATGGCAGTACTTTGGGAAGACTGGACATCTTTATGATAGTCTTCCTGTCCATGAACACAGAATATCTATCCATTTATTTTAGCACTCTTTAATGTCTCATTAAAATTTATTCTTTTTCCACCTCAAGGTTTTTCACTTTTTTTGTTTTGTTTTTGTTTGTTTGGTTTGTTTTATTTCTAGATACCTCAGAATATTTTTATTTTATGTTAAAAAACATAGTTTTTTTTTTTTTGGCTGCGTTGAGTCTTCACTGCTGTGTGCGGGCTTTCTCTAGTTGCGGCGAGCGGGGGCTACCCTTCGTTGCAGTGCGTGGGTTTCTCATTGCGGTGGCTTTTGTTGTTGCAGAGCACGGGCTCTAGAGCGCTGGCTCGGTAGTTGTGGCACACGGGCTTAGTTGCTCCGTAGCATGTGGGATCTTCCCGGACCAGGGCTCAAACACGTGTCCCCTGCATTGGCAGGTGGATTCTTAACCACTGTGCCACCAGGGAAGTCCCAAAAGCATAGTATTTTTTTTAATTGTAAATGAAAGAAATTTTAAAAGTCATAAATAAATGGACATACTACATTCCTGGATAGGAAAACAGTATTACAAAGATCATGAGTTCTCCGCAAATTCATCTATAGAGTCAACGCATTTTCTTTTTTTTTTTTAAATTGAGGTATAGTTGACATGCAACTTTATATCAATTTCAGTTGTACAATATAATGATTCAATATTTGTATATATTGCAAAATGATCACCACAATAAGTCTAGTTAACATCCATCACCATACACAGTTACAGAGCTTTTTTTCCCTTGTGATGAGAACTTTTGAGATTTACTCCCTTGGCAACTTTCACATATGCAGTACAGTGTCAACTCTAGTCACCATGCTGTACTTTACATCCCATGGCTTATTTATTTTATAACTGGAAGTCTGTACCTTTTGACTCCCTTCACCTATTTCATCCACCCCTTGCCTCTGGCAACCACCAATCTGTTCTCTGTATCTGTGTGCTTGTTTTTTTTGTTTGTTTGTTTTTTAGATTTCACATATAAGCGAGATCATACTGTATTTGTCTTTCTCTGTCTGATTTATTTCACTCAGCATGATGCCCTCAAGGTTCCTGGACATAGTATTTTCTTAATTTAAAATTTCTAACTTTGTTGCTGATGCATAGAAATGAAATCAATTATTATATTTTGATTTTATATCTAGTCACCTAGCTAAAGGTTAATTTTTAATGATTTTACTATATATTATTTTGGGTTTTCTATCTACACCAGGATTTGGCAAATTACAGCCAGCAGGCCAAATGTGTCCTTGCTATCTGATTTTAGAAATAAAAGTTTATTGGAATGTCGGGGAACTAAGGTCCTGCATGCCCTGCGGCCAAAAATAGATAGATGGATGGATAGATAGATAGATAGACAGACAGATAGACAGTGTACAGCTCAGTGTTTTCAAAAAAAAAAAAAAAACTGTTTAAGTGGACCCACGTAGTTCAAACCTGTTTTGTTCAAGGATCAAAAGTATTTAAACTTTGATTGTGAGCTCATGGCTTGAACTTAATTAGTGGAAGTCCTTCAGGTCCAAATTGGGGATTCTAGAAGCTTTCCTCTGAGAAGTTTTTTTTTCTGCTGGACACTGGGGAATCACCAATCAGGGACCCCTTCAGCCTCTCCTAGGTCTTGTCTCAACCAGAATTCTCAGTTACTCTTCTCCACCTCTTTACTGGGAACTCCACTTTTCAATAGGGAAAGCTGCAAAGTCACATTGTAAAAGGAGCAATTGTCAAGAATGAGAGCTACCCTTGCAGCCAGCCTACTGCAGCTTGCCCTCTGACCACGATAATTTACATGCCTCCCACACACAAAATGCACTCATGGACATTTCCCAAAAGTCTCATCCTAATTATACCATCAGGCTCAAAGTCCGTGATCCTTTGATCTGCATCAGGTCCAGATGTATATGAGGTTTCTCTCCTCTGGTGTGGCTCCTCTCCATGCAGAGGCCTCTGAACTAAAAAGACATCTACTTGGGCTTCCCTGGTGGCGCAGTGGTTGAGAATCCGCCTGCCGATGCAGTGGACAGGGGTTCATGCCCCAGTCCGGGAAGATCCCACATGCCGCGGAGTGGCTGGGCCCGTGAGCCATGGCCGCTGAGCCTGTGCTCCGCAACGGGAGAGGCCACAACAGTGAGAGGCCCGCGTACCGCAAAAAAAAAAAAAAGACATCTACTTGCACCCCATATACTCAACATACAGGACAGAAAAACCATAATAGATACTCCCATTTTAAAAAGGGGAGGGGCTTCCCTGGTGGCGCAGTGGTTAAGAATCCACTTGCCCAGTGCAGGGTACATGGGTTTGAGCCCTGGTCCGGGAAGATCCCACATGCCGTGGAGCAAATAAGCCCGTGCACCACAACTACTGAGCCTGCACTCTGGAGCCCATGAGCCACAACTACTGAAGCCTGTGTGCCTAGAACCTGTGCTCTGCAACAAGAGAAGCCACCGCCATGAGAAGCCTGCACACTGCAACGAAGAGTAGCCCCCGCTCGCCGCAACTAGAGAAAGCCTGCGCACGGCAACAAAGACCCAATGCAGCCAAAAATTTAAAAAAAAAAAATAAGTTTCTTTAAAAAGGTTGGGGGAACAGGAACTTCCTAGTAGTCACTGATTTATAGCAATTTTGAAATCCAACAGGAACTTGCTTTCAGGTTCCCTTATTACAGGGGTCATGAATGTTCCATCATGAAGGTTTCATTCTCTCTTTGGGTGTGCTTCTCTAAATCAGTGTTTTCTTCTGTTCTTGGTTTCGCCCTGGACTCTGGGCTCTGCCCGCGAAATCTTTTCTTCTTTTGTATCAAAATGTCCTGTGTTTTCAGCTGAGTGTCTTTTTCAACCTACTTCCCTTAGACAGTTGGGGATCCAGAAAGCTCTTCTGTCTTTTCATAGCACTCTTCAAAAGCACTAATAGTGCTTTCATTAGTGTAACTCTCTTTAAAAATTATAGATTTTGTATGAATTTCATCAAGCTTCCTGCCATATTTCCCTCCATGTTGTTTTTCCAGCATTTATTTTTCTCTTCAGTGCTAGTCGCTTCATTGTAGCATGAGAAGAACCTGCCTCTTTCCATATCTAAGACTTTGCTCTCCTTGCTCCTGTATCTGTACTTTACCCTTTGTTTCATTCACCATTGTATCCAGCACTTCACCTTATTAGTAGTTAAGGACTAAGTAGAATGGAGTTTTCTTTTTATACTTGAACCTTTTAAAGTAGTATTTGAGGATTTCTGAGAATGCCTCGTCTAGGCAGTCTGGCACACTAGAAACCATGGTATCTCCTGAATGACAGTACCCTCTAATCCCCCGTCCCCTCCCTCTGCTTCCCAACCAAGTGATTACCAGCTTAGAGTGGATTCTAGAGCAGGGATCAGCAAACTGTAGTGCACAGGCCAAATCCAGCCAACTGTCTGTTTTTGTTTCACCCATGAGCTAGGAATATTTTTTACATCTTTAAATGATTAAAAATAGTCAAGGGGCCTCCCTGGTGGCGCAGTGGTTGAGAGTCCGCCTGCCGATGCAGGGGATACGGGTTCGTGCCCCGGTCTGGGAGGATCCCATATGCCGCGGAGCGGCTGGGCCCGTGAGCCACGGCCGCTGGGCCTGCGCATCCGGAGCCTGTGCTCCGCAACGGGAGAGGCCACAGCAGTGGGAGGCCCGCATACCGCAAAAAGGAAAAAAAAAAAAATAGTCAAAAGAAGGATAATATTGTGTGACATGTGAAAACTATATGAAATTCAAATTTCAGTGTCCACAAATAGAGCTTTATTGGAATACAACCTTGTTCATTGTATATTGTCTGTGGCTGCTTTCAGGCTACAACGGCAGAGTTGAGAAATGGCAACAGGAACCATATGGCCCATAAAGTCTAAAATATTTACTCTCTTGTCCTTTACAGAAAAAAATTACTGACCTCTGTTTTAGAGTGGTTAGACAGCTGGGCAAAGCTCTTCTGTTCTGTTTCAGCCCATTAATATTTTCTGGTACGATTGTTAACACAGTTATATTTGAAAGGGCTTTAGTAGAATTGGAAGCCAGCTTCGCTTGTCCCTTCAGCCCAACCTCTACTTGTGCTCCTGCTCTCAAACGTAATTTATCTAAATACATCTCTTGGTGTGCACACTCATTCTCCTTTTCTTGCAGTAATATTTGACATTAAAGCCCATTACTCTTTTTGACTGTCTTCCTATGTAATTCATTCTCCTTGCTGGTGCTAAAGGGATTTTATAGTATTTTTGGGTGAACTTTTTAAAGCTGTATCAGAAAATGGAGTGATGATTGTGAGATAAAACAGTTCATTCAACAGTTTATTCTTGGCCCATTACTCTTTTTGACTGTCTTCTTATGTAATTCATTCTCCTTGCTGGCGCTAAAGGGATTTTATAGTATTTTGGGTGAACTTTTTAAAGCTGTGTCAGAAAATGGAGTGATGATTGTGAGCTAAAACAGTTCATTCAACAGTTTATTCCCTGTGCAGGGATCCTTTTCCTACTTTGTAGGCCAGACAGTCAAAACCAAGGTGAGGGGAAACATTAGGCAAACATGGATTATAAAAAGGTTTACTTGTAATACATGCAAGGTATAAGCAAGGTTAGAATGGGGAGCTCAGAATGTCCTCTGTCTTTACACTATTCGTATATCCCAAACACCTTAGCAGCCCCTCTGCTTAAACAAAGTGATTCTCCAAGGTAAGAGTGAGGTAGATTAGGTTTAACTATTCAGACCATGCAAGTTCTTACCAAATTTGGTAATGCCCATGTCCAGGTTTAGAGACCTAACTGTCATATCTGAGATAGTCACAAGGCTGCATTTATTTGTCTCTGCATCTTCTGTGGGACTTTTAAAAGCCATTATATTCTACTCCCCCCCCCACTCCCTACTAGCTTATTTGGCCCTAGTCATAAGAAATTACTGCATAATAAAGAAATTATGATTAGAGTAAATTGTGACTTTCAAAGTTAGACTTTCCTGTGTATGTCCTTAGTCATTGGCATATTTTTCTGGCCTTATCTGGGATCTGTTCAGAGCTCTGCATCCCCTTGAAGGATTTTGACATTGTGTTATGGCTGGCAGGTTAATGTATCGACGTTAGCATTCTGTTGTATGTATGATACCTTAGTAAACTGCATATACACTGTAGTAATCCTTCATACTGATTTCCCCTTCACTTCTCCATTCCTCTGTAAAATCTTTCTGTCTTCCACACTTCAGTACACTAAGGTTAACTGGCTCTGCTCTGGTACATCTGCACAGGTCTCCTCTACCACTTGATATGTATACTTTCTAGGTGTCCGTTGTTTGTTCTCAAACTTGCCTAATGGTTGCTCTTACTATCGTAACAAAGTAATTTACAAGAAGTGGTGATATAAAGGAACAAAATATATTAATTAATGTGGAAAGAACTTTTTTTTTTTTTTTTCTGCGGTACGCGGGCCTCTCACTGTTGTGGCCTCTCCCGTTGTGGAGCACAGGCTCCAGACACGCAGGCCCAGCGGCCATGGCTCACGGGCCCAGCCACTCCGCGGCATGTGGGATTTTCCCGGACCGGGGCATGAACCCGTGTCCCCTGTATCGGTAGGCGGACTCTCAACCACTGTGCCACCAGGGAAGCCCCAGGAACTTTGTTTTTATGAAAACTGTGTTGAATGTTTAGGAACTGCTTGGTAAGGACCAGTCCCTAACGAAATTTCTGTTCAGTGCTTTAGACAAAGACAACTGTGAAAGTTTGGGAAGAAATTGTAAAAATCTAGGCATATGCACTCCTATCAGAGGACCCATTGTCGAAAGCAATAAACCCTGCCATATTAAGAGATTGTAAATGAATGTAGTATCTTATAATATGTTAAGATAATATGGTTAGCTATCTTTTTGTTTCTTTGCTTTAGCTGATTATTTTCAGGTAATCAGTTAGTTACTAGTACTGATTAGGGGCATGGGGTTGGGAGTTTTATTATTTTATTGGATTTTTTAATATCTAGGGAGTAACTATAATTTATTTACTCTTGTAATTGAATTTCCTATAGCAAGCATGCATCCATTCCTCTTTTAGTTTATGAAATTGTCATTGCTTTTAATTTGCAGTTTTATATTGCCTTAAACTTTATGCTGTTCTGTGGTCCATCTCTTATTGCTGTTAAAACTCATATACAAAGACCTTCTGAGGTTTTTGTTTGTTTTTAAGATAAGGAGCTTTTTATACACCTTTGGAAATCCTGAGTATTTTTTAGGATGATTTTTTTTAAGTCCAGTTTTGCAGCATTAATATTTCCTTTGGTAGATGATAAACTTAATTGAAGAGATATTTTCTGTTTAATTTTTTAACCAGAGAGATTTTTTAAGTGAATTGTCCATTGGAATGTACATCTTAGGTATTTGAAAACCATTTCATATGTTGGATTTTTACCATGAAGAAAATAAATAATAAGTAGAGTTATCAGCCAGATTTCAGTCAGAAGACAGAATCCACAAGTTATTTTTGCAGAGAGAATTTAATATAATTTGTTAAATGGGTACTGATGAATTAAGAATGCAAGAAGAGAACACTAAAGTATCATGGAAGAGGCCGAGGAGGCGAGAAGATAACTGACCCTTCTGCTAGCTTCACAGTCCATCAGTGCAGAGCCTTCCCGGCTTTATTCTCCTTCCCCCCCAAACAGGTGTCTCCTCCCCAGCTACCTATACCACAGTACTCTCAGCGGCTGTGTTAAGATTCCTTGGTTGAGCTTTGTGACGACAGTTCTCCGTGAAGCCAAGTTCCCTCTGTTGACTCTGGTTTCTCCACTGTCTTTAAGAGCAAAGACACTATTTTAGTGTCTTCTGCACAACAATTACATATAGCAGCTGAGTACCCGGGAAATAATATTTATAATTCATACTACTTCTGTTAAACAACTCCCCTCCCCATTTAAATACTAGTTAATTTGAAATAAAATAAAATAAAGTATCATGGATGTAGCAATCACAGTAAATAGCTCCTACCCCTAAAGCTGGAAGAACAAAATGAGGTTAAAATTATTGAAACATAGAGGCTTAGAGGAGAGGCCCTGCAGAGCTGTGACTTGACCTCTGAGGAGCAGGTACTAGCTGTCTGGTGTCTCTGTCAGGCATAGTGAGCTGGTTTCAGTGAATGTTAGAAAAACTGCAGTCTGGAACTGCTACTGAAATGAGCAACCTGCCAGAGTTGCTAGGGTTTTACTGACAAGAAGAGGAAGTAGTTAAGAAGGAGCAGGTCCCTTCTTCCTTCAGCTTTCATTCTTTCCAGCATCCCTATGGACACAGTTTAACAGGAAACCATTAGAATCAGCAGAAAAATGGTTTGTTCAGTCCTAGGCCCAACATCACAATATAAAAGAGTGTATTTGGAGCTGAAAGACAATAGCTAATTATTGGCTCTTAAACAACTACTGCCTACTAAGTTTACTTTTTTATTGTGTATGTGCAATAAAAGATTTGTTTGTATATTTAAAGTTAATTTCAAGACCCTCATTTCTTTCACATTTGCTTTCCTGACCACTGCAGCACATGTGGATCCTCTGCCTCACTTATTTGGCAGCGTTATTGACATTTAGGGTCATATAAACTGACTGCTCAGCTTTTTAAATGTTTATCCTTTCGCCTGTATTTCTTGTGTCCTTGCTCTTTCATTGAATGAGGGATGAGAGGGCTCTGTTCTTATAGTTTGGATTCTACTACCAGCCTCATCTAGTACCTTATAGAGAGTTAATCAACTACTGCTAAGTACCTTCTCTTTTCTGAAAAGTTGGAGATTTTTTTAATACCTTCTTATAAAATGGAATGTCTCAAAATTATGCCTTTTGCATATCAAAAGAGTTAATATAATATTTTTCATGGTGTTCTTAGTGCTAAAATGCTTAAAAGTAAACTTTAAAAAATACATTTATTTTTAATTATCAGGTGCTTCTAAGGAAGGAGGTGCCGGAGCAGTTGATGAAGATGATTTTATAAAGGCTTTTACAGATGTCCCTTCTATACAGGTAAGGATGCCAGTAAAGTGGCATTCCCCATGAATATTGCCTATGTACCTGTTTGTAATATTATTTATTTTTGTCCCTGTTTTCCAAATTCTTTTCTTCCTGAATTGACTTACCAAACTTTTATTTGTTGGTACAATTAGACTTCCAAGTGATTTTTTCAGTGAGGCTGAAATAAAATTGAATCCATTCATATCATTGAATCATATTACATTGCAGTGTCCCAACTACATCCACTTTTTTTTCTTAAAGGCGCCTGTGATACAATGTTCTTCCATTTTTTTCCTCCTACCTTTCTGTCCACTTCATCTCTTTATCCTTTAAAGCCACATCCTTCTTTACTTGACTGTTGAATACTGCGATTTCCTAAGGGTTGGTTCTAGGCCTCTCTTCTCGCTCTCCATTTCCTTCCTTCTTTCGAATCCGTGGCTTCCTGCCTTTACATAGGTAATGCACAGGTTTTTATCGCTCAGCCAGAACTCTCTTTAGTGCAAAACTAATTTTTCCACTGATTGTTTATTTGACATCTCCTTTTAGATGTCTCAGAGGCATCTCAAATTCAAGGTGCACACAGCTGGACTCATGATCTTCCCCTTTCAAACCTACTCTTCCAGTGTTTTATATGTGGAAACCTAGTCAGTTACACAAGTTAGAAACCTAGGAATTATTTTATTGCAGCCAATTCCTAACTTAGTGATATTCAAACTTCTTCTCTCTGAATGCCCTCTAAAAGAATGTTTAAAAAATTATGTACCCCCTCACTGAAGTAAATTATTGAGTCGACCCTTTTTTCCCTTGTTAGGGGAGGGGGAGCCTGGCATTGTATTCCAGAGCAAAGCATCAAAATAAGATTAGGAGTGGGAGAGGAACCTGCCTTTCTTTTTAAATATGGCAGAAGGACTTTTGTGAAGGGAAAGTGGGAGGCAGGAAAGGCTCAGAAGCCTCCAGTAACCACTCTGTAACAAATGTTTATCTGGTTCCCCTCCTGCCTCTTCAGCCTTGTCTCATGCCTTGCTCCCCTTTGTACTCTTGTTTTTGGCAAGTTTTTGTTTTAAGTAAAAGGGGAATTTAATGGCTGTTGAAAGTGGAAAATATAAATAGGACCTATTTGTTGGCAGTATCTGTTTGTACTACTCAGATGGTACCTAGGACCCCATTCTTTCTTATGTCTCATTTCTGGATTCTTCTGCATCGTCTTCCCTCATGGTCAGCAACATGGCTGCAGCTGTCCAAGCATCACTCCCTTAGTACCCTCTGCCTCTTCCCCAGTTGACCATGTAAAACTTTGAAATTCACTCTAACTGAACTAATTTAGGTCGTTAGCCCACCTCTGAACCTTGACTGTGATGTAGAGAAATACTGTGCACTGACTGACTTAGGCCTTGGGTCACTGTCTCTTCCCCTGATCCCCTTTGCACTCTTTACTACTGTACTTGGCCTTCTTTCAGTTTTTTTCTGTCACAGAGCCTTTGCACATGCTGTTCACTGCAGGGAAGGCTGATCTTTCTCTATTTTGTCTAATGATGTCTGCCTCATGCTTTAGCTCTCAATTCAAGCTTGACTTTCCTAACTAGTTCAAACCCCTTATTGTATGTATACTTTCATGGCAGTATGTACTTCTCCTTGGTGATACTTTCTATTTTCAATTTCATATTTTATATCATTTGATTAATTTTTTTCTTTCCCTGACTAGATTATAAGTTCCGTAAGGCAAAGACCATGCCTATTTTTGCTCACCATAGTGTCCTTAGTGCCTAGAATGTTACATCCGTGTTATGTGAATATTTGTTAAGTGAATGAAAGGATAATGGAGTTTGGCAGACAGTTAGCTCCAGAGGGAATAAAACATGTAGCTCTCCTGGCTACAGTTTAGCGAGACGGTCGGAGGAGGGACTAACCTAAAACATGTCCTTTTGCAATATTGTGTAATAAGTATACGGATGCAATAGATATGTTATATACCTGAAGTCATTCTGAGAACTCAGTCCTGTTTTTACTAATCTGTAGGATATTTGCATTTTGTTTTTAAATGACAAAGTACTTTAAAAGTATATTTGAAGTTACTCATAAGTGGGGAAATACCCTTACCTGGGTAACAGGTAAGGAAGACAAAACATTTTATTTTATTATTATCTATAATGTATTTTCATTCTCCATTTAAAAATGGTGCTAGAATGGGAAATGATACTATTACTGGAAAGATTATTTGAACATGAGGGCATAATTTTGCTGTGGCAAGAAATATTAATGTTATAATTTTGCATCTTTTCTTTAAGATCTATTCTAGTCGAGAACTTGAAGAAACATTAAATAAAATCAGGGAAATTTTGTCAGATGACAAACACGACTGGGATCAGCGTGCCAATGCAGTAAGTTTTTTATTTTTTATTTTCTTATCCCTCTCCTTTTTTTTTTCAGTGTTCTTTATCAAAAACTTGGAAATTCAATAGTAGTACTATCTGGTATTTGCTTATGAAATAGAGAGTCTGATAGGTAACATTTCTTTCTGGAAGACACATTGAGATAATAGGCCTTTTCTTAGTTAGGGTCCATTGTTTTCTGTTTTGCTAATCAGGTGGAGCCTGTCTCACGCATTTGTTAGTGTTTCCACATGTGCTACTTTTTGAACTTCATTGATGCCTTGGGACCATGACTCTCCTTAGGGTTACATAGTTGTGGAGTAAAGGGAACCCTCCTGCACTGTTGGTGGGAATGTAAATTCATAGGGATGGCATTAAATCTGTAGATTGCTTTGGGCAGTATGGCCATTTAACAGTATTAATTCTTCCAATCCAAGAGCGTGGGATGATTTCTTTGAATCATCTTTAGCTTCCTTTATCAACCTGTTATGGTTCTCAGCATATAAGTCTTCCACCTCCTTGTTCAGGTTTATTCCTAGGTTTTTTTTTTTTTTATGTGATTTATAAAGGGAATTTTTTTTTTTTTTTTTACTTTTTCTTTCTGATAGTTTATTGTTAATGTAAAGAAATGCAACAGGGTTTCCCTGGTGGCGCAGTGGTTGAGAGTCCGCCTGCCGATGCAGGGGACACGGGTTCGTGCCCCGGTCCGGGAGGATCCCACGTGCCGCGGAGCGGCTGGGCCCGTGAGCCATGGACGCTGAGCCTGCGCGTGCGGAGCCTGTGCTCCACAATGGGAGAGGCCACAACAGTGAGAGGCCCGCGTACCGCAACCCCCCCCCAAAAAACAAACAAACAAACAAACAAAAAGAAATGCAACAGATTTCTGTATGTTAATTTTGTATCCTGGTACCTTGCTGAATTCCTTTATCAGTTCTAATAGTTTTTGTGTGGGGTCTTTAGGGTTTTCTATATAAATTATCATGTCATCTGCATATAGTGACAATTTTCCTCTTCCCTTCCAGTTTGGATACCTCTAATTTCTTTTTTTGTCTGATTTCTGTGTCTAAGTTGAATAGAAGTGGCAGAGAGGCCATCCTTGTCCTGTTCCAGATTTTAGTGGGAAGGCTTTCAGCTTTTCACCATTGAGTATTGGGTTTGAGTTTGGCATAAACCATTGGCTGCGGGTTTGGCAAAAATAGCTTTTATTATGTTGAGATATGTTCCTTCTATATCCACTTTGATAAGAGTTTTTATCATGAATGGATGTTGAATTTTATTAAATGTTTTTTCTTCATCTGTTGAGATGATCATGCGGTTTTTGACCACACTGATTTGTGTATGTTGAACCATCCTGTGACCCTGGGATGAATCCAACCTGACCGTGGTGTATGACCTTTTTATGTGTTGTTGGATTCAGTTTGCTAATATTTTATTGAGGATTTTTGCATCTATATTCATGAAAGATATTGGCCTATAATTTTCTTTTTTGGTAGCATCTTTGTCTGATTTTGGTATCAGGGTGATGGTGGCTTCATAGAATGATTTTGGGAGTATTCCCTCCTCTCTAGTCTTTTGAAAGAGTTTGAGAAGGATTGGTATAAGTTCTTTTTTGTACGTTTGGTAGAATTCCCCAGTGAAGCCATCCAGTCCTGGACTTTGTTTGCAGGGAGTTTTTTTTATTGCAGATTCTATTTCACTCCTAGCAATTGGACTGTTCAAATTATCTATTTATTCTTGATTCAGTTTTGGTGGGCTGTATGTTTCTAGAAACTTGGATGGACTTGTTTTTATATTTTGTGCTGTTTTAACAATATTGCAATAAACATCCTTGCACATATTCATAACAATGGTGTTTTTATTTTTGTAGGTTAAATTTTTAAAAGTGGATTGGTGGGTAAATAGTAGATGCAATTTTATTTTAGTAGACATTTCCAAAATATCTTGAACAAAGGTATTAGGCATCCATGATCTTAACAGTAAGAGCTATTACTGGGTGCTATCGAGTCTTTTTAACCTTTGCCAATCTAATGAAGGCAAATGATGTGTCTTTGTTGTAATTTGCATTTGCTTATCACTAGTAAGGTTGAACACATTTTCTTATATTTATTTTGCCCAATTTAATATTTGGTTATTTGTCTTTTTCTTATTTTACCGTCATTCCTTGTGTATTGTACTTATATATTGCAGATAATTTTTTCCTACCATATTGTAATTTTTTTTAGTTGTTTAGATGCCTTCTGATTTCTCTTCTGCTTATGATAGTTTGCCTACCTTATATACCCTAAGATTGTATAACTATTCTTTCAGATGTTTTTCTAATATCCACAGTATTTTATTTTTATGTTTTCCATCCTTAATTCATCTTTAACTTTAAAGATACCTTTAAAAATTTAGAAAACCACAGAATTTAATATGAAATTATACATAATAATGGGTATGATAGGTAAACTTTTAGCTTGTATGTGTGAGCACAGATGTGCACCTGAGTGTATCTCAATTGACTGATTAATTTTATTAGGTATGTATGATGTTTATATGGAAAACATTTGGCAATCCTATTCTTAAAGGTTTAGAAATAGGGAGAAAGAGCTATTTGTGTCACAAAGTAAGTGTGATAATGTTAAAATATTGGAGATGATGATGACTTAATGGTTGATCCTTTTGATTTTTTACTTTTGCTTATGGATGAATATAGTTTCCAAATTTGGTTGTTTTAAAAATAGGCTTCTTAGTAGATAGTGATGATGGTTGCACAACATTTTGAATGTACTTATTGCCACTAAGTTGTATACTTTAAAATGGTTAAAATGGTAAATTTTATTTTAATGTGTATTTTGTGACAATTTTGAAAAGACTCCCTTAAAACTTTAAAATTTACTTACCTACTCATACGTTACATGTCTATTATGCATATAATTAAATCTATAATGTTCTTTTCCAGAAAGCTTTTTTGTTTGTTTGCATGTTTATTTATAAGATACATTTAATGCTGTTAAAATGTCTGACTATATAATGAAATATAATGAAAAAATTTTTAATTTTGTTCCAGTAGTGAAGTTTAGGTAGTTTTTTTTTTTTTTTTTGCACTGCCACTTTTTAATGTCAGTAATGAAAATTCTCTCTATTTCAGCTTAAGAAAATTCGATCATTGCTTGTTGCTGGAGCTGCACAATATGATTGCTTTTTCCAACATTTACGCTTGTTGGATGGAGCACTTAAACTTTCAGCTAAGGATCTTAGATCCCAGGTGGTTAGAGAAGCTTGCATTACTGTGGCGTAAGTATATTCTTTTTCGTGATAAGTATTTTTTATGAATGAATTTTGTACTTATTGATTCAGTGATTATTCAGTAAAGCACTAGCAGGATAACCCCCAAAAAGCATATATATGTTCCAAAAATCATATATATAAGGATTAAATTTGTGTGATTAAAATAAAATCTTTCTTAATAGCACTTTATACCAACCTTAAAATATGTTTATATGTCTAAAGTCTACTGGTGGGTTTTTGGTCACTAACTCTGTGAGTATAAGAAGAAAGTGAATGGGTCTGAGAACTGGCTATATGTAACTTTCTCTTTGCTAATTTGGATATTAAGCTTTTTATTTCTGATATTTTAGCAGTTGTCTTGGAATTATAACGTGCATCATAAACTTATCAAAGTCTAAACCTATTCTGTATGTTTATATTTTTCTAAAATTTAAGGATGGTAGAACACTTAAACTCCTTTTACCACTTCTCCCAACCAGAATACTTTGTTGTATATGTTGTTGTATTCCTTTGAAGAGAGGGAACACAAAGATGCCAACTATTAATATTCATAATCTGGATTGTACTAGATGTCCTAGTCAGAACAGAATAAACAAACAAATAAAAAACCTCTCAGGAAATAAAAACTATGAGGATTGCAAGAAAAGGAACAAAACTGCCCTTATTAAAAAATGATAGACTTCACGTCCTTCTACTCTGCCATCTTGGACCCATCTCCTTGGTTACATATTTCAGGTTCTGATTAAAAGACAACTCTGCTAGCCATTGTGTCTTAGTTGGAATGTAACCCCCTTGAAGAGCAGTATTACTGTGTGTGAACACACAAGTGATAATCTCACAGTTGGTAAGGTTTATGAAGAGTTTGCCAAGGGGAGATCACCTTCCTCCCCACGGGTACACCAGAAATACACCTACACGTGGAACAACTCCTACAGAACACCTACTGAACGCTGGCAGAAGACCCCAGACCTCCCAAAAGGCAAGAAACTCCCCACATACCTGGGTAGGGCAAAGCGGAGAGATTCCCGCACAGAGGATCGGTGCTGAGCGGCACTCACCAGCCCGAGAGGCTTGTCTGCTCGCCCGCCGGGGCGGGCGGCGCCGGAAGCTGAGGCTCGGGCTTCGGTCAGAGCGCAGGGAGAGGACTGGGGCTGGCGGCGAGAACTCAGCCTGAAGGGGGCTAATGTGCCACAGCTAGCCGGGAGGGAGTCCGGGAAAACTCTGGAGCTGCCGAAGAGGCAAGAGACTTTTTCTTCCCTCTTGGTTTCCTGGTGCGCGAGGAGAGGGGATTAAGAGCACTGCTTAAAGGGGCTCCACAGACGGGCGTGAGTCGCGACTGAAAGCGCGGAGCCCAGTGACAGGCGTGGGATGCTGGGACTGCTGCTGCTGCCGCCAAGAAGCCTGTGTGCGAGCGCAGGTCACTGTCCACACCGCCCTTCCGGGAGCCTGTGCAGCCCGCCACTGCCGGGGTCCCGGGATCCAGGGGCGGCTTCCCTGGGAGAACACATGGCGCGCCTCGGGCTGGTGCAACGTCACGCTGACCTCTGCCGCTGCAGGCTTGCCCCGCACTCCGTGCCCCTCCCTCCCGCCCGGCCTGAGTGAGCCAGAGTCCCCGAAGAGGCTGCTCCTTTAACCGTGTCCTGTCTGAGCGAAGAACAGATGCCCTCCGGCGACCTACACGCAGAGGCGGGGCCAAATCCAAAGCTGAGACCCAGGAGCTGTGAGAACAAAGAAGAGAAAGGGAAACCTCTCCCAGCAGCCTCAGAAGCAGCGGATTAAACCTCCACAATCAACTTGATGTACCCTGCATCTGTGGAATACATGAATAGACAACAAATCATCCCAAATTGAGGAGCCAGGAGTCAGTGCTGTGCCTCTGAGGTGGGAGAGCCAACTTCAGGACACTGGTCCACAAGAGACCTCCCAGCTCCACATAATATCAAACGGCGAAAATCTTCCAGAGATCTCCATCTCAACACCAGCACCCAGCTTCACTCAACGACCAGCAAGCTACAGTGCTGGACACCCTATGCCAAACAACTAGCAAGATAGGAACTCAACCCTACCCATTAGCAGAGAGGTGGCCTAAAATCATAAAAAGTCTGCAGACACCCCAAAACACACCACCAGACGTGGACCTGCCCACCAGAAAGACAAGATCCAGCCTCATCCACCAGAACACAGGCACTACTCCCCTCCACCAGGAAGCCTACACAACCCACTAAACCAACCTTAGCCACTGGGGACAGACACCAAAAACAACGGGAACTACGAACCTGCAGCGTGCAAAAAGGAGACCCCAAACACAGTAACATAAGCAAAATGAGAAGACAGAAAAACACACAGCAGGAGAAGGAGCAAGATAAAAACCCACCCGACCTAACAAATGAAGAGGTAATAGGCAGTCTACCTGAAAAAGAATTCAGAATAATGATGGTAAAGATGATCCAAGATTCTATTTCCAAGATCCAAAATCTTGGAAATAGAATAGACAAAATGCAAGAAACAGTTAACAAGGACCTAGAAGAACTAAAGATGAATCAAGCATCGATTAAAAACACAATAAATGAAATGAAAAATACTCTAGATGGGATCAATAGCAGAATAACTGAGGCAGAAGAACGGATAAGTGAGGTGGAAGATAAAATAGTGGAAATAACTGCTGCAGAGCAAAATAAAGAAAAAAGAATGAAAAGAACAGAGGACAGTCTCAGAGACCTCTGGGACAACATTAAACGCACCAACGTTCGAATTATAGGGGTTCCAGAAGAAGAAGAGAAAAAGAAAGGGACTGAGAAAATATTTGAAGAGATTATAGTTGAAAACTTCCCCAATATGGGAAAGGAAATAGTTAATCAAGTCCAGGAGGCACAGACAGTCCCATACAGAATAAATCCAAGGAGAAATACGCCAAGACACATATTAATCAAACTGTCAAAAATTAAACACAAAGAAATCATATTAAAAGCAGCAAGGCAAAAACAACAAATAACACACAAGGGAATCCCCATCAGGATAACAGCTGATCTCTCAGCAGAAACTCTACAAGCCAGAAGGGAGTGGCAAGACATAATTAAGGTGATGAAGGAGAAAAACCTGCAACCAAGATTACTCTACCCAGCAAGGATCTCATTCAGATTTGATGGAGAAATTAAAACGTTTACAGACAAGCAAAAGCTGAGAGAGTTCAGCACCACCAAACCAGCTTTACAACAAATGCTAAAGGAACTTCTCTAGGCAAGAAACACAACAGAAGGAAAAGACCTACAATAACGAACCCAAAACAATTAAGAAAATGGGAATAGGAACATACATATCAATAATTACCTTAAATGTAAATGGACTAAATGCTCCCACCAAAAGACACAGATTGGCTGAATGGATACAAAAACAAGACCCATCTATATGCTGTCTACAAGAGACCCACTTCAGACCTAGAGACACATACAGACTGAAAGTAAGGGGATGGAAAAAGATATTCCATGCAAATGGAAACCAAAAGAAAGCTGGAGTAGCAATTCTCATATCAGACAAAATAGACTTTAAAATAAAGACTGCTAGAAGAGACAAAGAAGGACACTACATAATGATCAAGGGATCGATCCAAGAAGAAGATATAACAATTGTAAATATTTATGCACCCAACATAGGAGCACCTCAATACATAAGGCAAATACTAACAGCCATAAAAGGAGAAATCGACAGTAACACAATCATAGTAGGGGATTTTAACACCCCACTTTCACCAATGGACAGATCATCCGAAATGAAAATAAATAAGGAAACACAAGCTTTAAATGATACATTAAACAAGATGGACTTAATTGATATTTATAGGACATTCCCTCCAAAAACAACAGAATACACATTTTTCTCAAGTGCTCATGGAACATTCTCCAGGATGGATCATATCTTGGGTCACAAATCAAGCCTTGGTAAATTTAAGAAAATTGAAATTGTATCAAGTGTCTTTTCCGACCACAATGCTATGAGACTAGATATCAATTACGGGAAAAGATCTGTAAAAAATAGAAACACATGGAGGCTAAACAATACACTACTTAATAACGAAGTGATCACTGAAGAAATCAAAGAGGAAATTAAAAAATACCTAGAAACAAATGACAATGGAGACACGACGACCCAAAACCTATGGGATGCAGCAAAAGCAGTTCTAAGAGGGAAGTTTATAGCAATACAATCCCACCTTAAGAAACAGGAAACATCTTGAATAAACAACCTAACCTTTCACCTAAAGCAATTAGAGAAAGAAGAACAAAAACATCCCAAAGTTAGCAGAAGGAAAGAAATCATAAAAATCAGATCAGAAATAAATGAAAAAGAAATGAAGGAAATGATAGCAAAGATCAATAGAACTAAAAGCTGGTTCTTTGAGAAGATAAACAAAATTGATAAACCATTAGCCAGACTCATCAAGAAAAAAAGGGAGAAGACTCAAATCAATAGAATTAGAAATGAAAAAGGAGAAGTAACAACTGACACTGCAGAAATACAAAAGATCATGAGAGATTACTATAAGCAACTCTATGCCAATAAAATGGACAACCTGGAAGAAATGGACAAATTCTTAGAAATGCACAACCTGCCAAGACTGAATCAGGAAGAAATAGAAAATATGAACAGACCAATCACAAGCACTGAAATTGAAACTGTGATAAAAAATCTTCCAACAAACAAAAGCCCAGGACCAGATGGCTTCACAGGCGAATTCTATCAAGCATTTAGAGAAGAGCTAACACCTATCCTTCTCAAACTCTTCCAAAATATAGCAGAGGGAGGCACACTCCCAAACTCATTCTACGAGGCCATCATCACCTTGATACCAAAACCAGACAAGGATGTCACAAAGAAAGAAAACTACAGGCCAATATCACTGATGAACATAGATGCAAAAATCCTCAACAAAATACTAGCAAACAGAATCCAACAGCACATTAAAAGGATCATACACCATGATCAAGTGGGGTTTATTCCAGGAATGCGAGGATTCTTCAATATACGCAAATCAATCAACGTGATACACCATATTAACAAATTGAAGGAGAAAAACCATATGATCATCTCAATAGATGCAGAGAAAGCTTTCGACAAAATTCAACACCCATTTATGATAAAAACCCTGCAGAAAGTAGGCATAGAGGGAACTTTCCTCAACATAATAAAGGCCATATATGACAAACCCACAGCCAGCATCGTCCTCAATGGTGAAAAACTGAAACCATTTCCACTAAGATCAGGAACAAAACAAGGTTGCCCACTCTCACCACTCTTATTCAACCTAGTTTTGGAAGTTTTAGCCACAGCAATCAGAGAAGAAAAGGAAATAAAAGGAATCCAAATCGGAAAAGAAGAAGTAAAGCTGTCACTGTTTTCAGATGACATGATACTATACATAGAGAATCCTAAAGATGCTACCAGAAAACTACTAGAGCTAATCAATGAATTTGGTAAAGTAGCTGGATACAAAATTAATGCACAGAAATCTCTGGCATTCCTATATACTAATGATGAAAAATCTGAAAGTGAAATCAAGGAAACACTCCCATTTACCATTGCAACAAAAAGAATAAAATATCTAGGAATAAACCTACCTGAGGAGACAAAAGACCTGTATGCACAAAATTATAAGACACTGATGAAAGAAATTAAAGATGATACAAATAGATGGAGAGATGTACCATGTTCTTGGATTGGAAGAATCAACATTGTGAAAATGACTCTACTACCCAAAGCAATCTACAGATTCAATGCCATCCCTATCAAACTACCACTGGCATTTTTCACAGAACTAAAACAAAAAATTTCACAATTTGTATGGAAACACAAAAGACCCCGAATAGCCAAAGCAATCTTGAGAACGAAAAACGGAGCTGGAGGAATCAGGCTCCCTGACTTCAGACTATACTACAAAGCTACAGTAATCAAGACAGTATGGTACTGGCACAAAAACAGAAAGATAGATCAATGGAACAGGATAGAAAGCCCAGAGATAAACCCACGGACATATGGTCACCTTATCTTTGATAAAGGAGGCAGGAATGTACAGTGGAGAAAGGCCAGTCTCTTCAATAAGTGGTGCTGGGAAAACTGGATAGGGACATGTAAAAGTATGAGATTAGATCACTCCCTAACACCATACACAAAAATAAGCTCAAAATGGATTAAAGACCTAAATGTAAGGCCAGACACTATCAAACTCTTAGAGGAAAACATAGGCAGAACACTCTATGACATAAATCACAGCAAGATCCTTTTTGACCCACCTCCTAGAGAAATGGAAATAAAGACAAAAATAAACACATGGGACCTAATGAAACTTAAAAGCTTTTGCACAGCAAAGGAAACCATAAACAAGACCAAAAGACAACCCTCAGAATGGGAGAAAATATTTGCAAATGAAGCAACTGACAAAGGATTAATCTCCAAAATTTATCAGCAGCTCATGCAGCTCAATAACAAAAAAACAAACAACCCAATCCAAAAATGGGCAGAACACCTAAATAGACATTTCTCCACAGAAGATATACAGACTGCCAACAAACACATGAAAGGATGCTCAATATCTTTACTCATTAGAGAAATGCAAATCAAAACTACAATGAGATATCATCTCACACCAGTCAGAATGGCCATCATCAAAAAATCTAGAAACAATAAATGCTGGAGAGGGTGTGGAGAAAAGGGAACACTCTTGCACTGCTGGTGGGAATGTGAATTGGTACAGCCACTATGGAGAACGATATGGAGGTTCCTTAAAAAACTACCAATAGAACTATCATATGACCCAGCAATCCCACTACTGGGCATATACCCTGAGAAAACCATAATTCAAAAAGAGACATGTACCAAAATGTTCATAGCAGCCCTATTTACAGCCCGGAGATGGAAACAACCTAAGTGTCCATCATCGGATGAATGGATAAAGAAGATGTGGCACATATATACAATGGAATATTACACAGCCATAAAAAGAAATGAAATTGAGCTATTTGTAATGAGGTGGATGGACCTAGAGTCTGTCATACAAAGTGAAGTAAGTCAGAAAGAGAAAGACAAATACTGTATGCTGACACATATATATGGAATTTAAGAAAAAAAATGTCATGAAGAACCTAGGGGTAAGACAGGAATAAAGACACAGACCTACTAGAGAATGGACTGGAGGATATGGGGAGGGGGAAGGGTAAGCTGTGACAAAGTGAAAGAGAGGCATGGACATATATACACTACCAAGTGTAAGGTAGATAGCTAGTGGGAAGTAGCCGCATAGCACAGGGAGATCAGCTCTGTGCTTTGTGACCGCCTGGAGGGGTGGGATAGGGAGGGTGGGAGGGAGACACAAAAGGGAGGGGATATGGGGATATATGTATATGTATAACTGATTAAATTTGTTATAAAGCAAAAAATTAAAAAATTAAAAATAAAAAAACATAAAATAAAAAGAGTTTGCCAAGGAAACCTAGCATCCTTAACAGTAAGTATCCACTTATAATAAATGAAATGTAAAAAGAGAGATCAAAATATCCTAGACTGCAATTTTAATTAGAAAGAAAAGAATAATGAATTCAGGCCATAGTGTAGCAAAACTGGTATCCTTATATGCATATAGAGTGAGTGTCCTTTATCAAAGTTTCTATACTATCTTTGAACCATTATAAAAAAAGAATCCTTCTTCCTATTTTAATGTCTGGAGAAGACAACTTGCTCTTTGGTTTATAACCTAGGAATAGCCTTCAGGATGGTAATCGTGCCCATTTGCACAAATTGAAAGCTACAAAGACCAATTTTCTAAGACCATTTCTGTGATCTGCCTATGTGAGAGGAATAGTTTTGTGGTAGAGTTTCTAAGAGAATCAGTAGAGTCTGCTGCATAGAGTATCTCGTGCCTTGTGCCTCACACAAGAGACATGCAGTGTCATGGCGAGCTGAGCAGAGGAGCTCCAGTGCTTTTTTTCACCCACTTGTTGAAAGGCTGCTATTGGACAAAGGTTACAAACTGCTCTCTCACAGCTTATCTGTAACCCTGTGGTAATAAGACTAATATGCTAGATTAAACCAGGAGCAGAGGGGAGTTCTTAAAGATAAGCCTGTGGGAGGTGTTTTTAGTAGCAGAATTTGTAGTTACATTTTTTTTAACATCTTTATTGGAGTATAATTGCTTTACAATGGTGTGTTATGTAGTTACATTTTAAAAACTCATTGGCAATCTCTAGTGGGACTAGATATTAAGATAGAGTTTAAAACCTCCAGGTTAGGGACTTCCCTGGTGGTGCAGTGGTTGAGAGTCCGCCTGCCAATGCAGGGAATGTGGGTTCGAGCTCTGGTCCAGGAAGATCCCACATGCCGCGGAGCAACTAGGCCCGGGCGCCACAACTACTGGGCCTGTGCTCTGGAGCCCTCAGGCCACAACTGCTGAGCCTGTGTGCTGCAACTGCTAAGGCTCATGCTCCTGGAGCCCGTGCTCTGCAGTAAGAGAGGCCACTGCAATGAGAGGCCTGTGCACTGCGATGGGGACTGCCCCCCGCTTGCTGCAACTAGAGGGAGCCTACACGCAGCAACGTAGACCCAACGCAGCCAAAAAAAACAAAAACAAACAAACAAAAAAAACCCCTGCAGGTTAAAATATAAGCCATGACCCCTAAAACTCCTATAAGAGAAAGTCGGCAAAACATTCTTTGACATAAATCACACTAATGTTTTCTTAGGCCAGCTCCTAAGGCAATGGAAATAAAGGCCAAAATAAACAAATGGGACCTAATCAAACTTATAAGCTATTGTACAGCAAAGGAAACCATAAACAAAACAAAAAGACAACCTATGGACTAGGAGAAAATATTTGCAAATGATGTGACCAACAAGGGCTTAATTTCCAAAATATACAAACAGCTCATACAACTCAACATCAAAAAAACAAACAACTCAATCAAAAAATGGGCAGAAGACCTAAATAGACATTTCTCCAAAGAAGACATACAGATGGCCAATAGGCACATGAAAAGATCCTCAAGCATTGCTAATCATTAGAGAAATGCAAATCAAAACTCCAGTGAGGTACCAACTCACAACAGTCAGAATGGCCACCATTAAATAGTCTACAAATAACAAATGCTGGAGAGGATGTGGAGAAAAGGGAACCCTCCTACACTGTTAATGGGAATGTATGTTGGTGCAGCCACTATGGAGAACAGTATGGAGGTTCCTCAAAAAACTAAAAATAGAGTTACTATATGATCCAACCATCCCACTCCTGGACATATACCCAGACAAAACCATAATTCAAAAAGATACACGCACGACCTATGTTCATAGCAGCACTATTTACAATAGCCAAGACATGGAAACAACCTAAATGTCATCGACAGGTGAATGGATAAAGAAGATGTGGTATACATATACAATGGAATATTACTCAGCCATAAAAAAGAATAATGCCATTTGCAGCAACATGGATGGATGCAACTAGAGTTTATCATACTAAGTGAAGTAAGTCAGAAAGAAAAAGATAAGTACTATATGATATCACTTATATCACTTAAAATATGACATAAATGAACCTATCTATGAACCAGAAACAGAGTCACAGACATAGAGAACAGACTTGTGGTTGCCAAGGGGGAGTGTGGGTGGGGGAATGTTGGCTTGGGAGTTTGGGACTAGCAGACACAAACTATTATATAGAGAATGGATAAACAACAAGGTCCTACTGTGTAGAACAGGGAACTATATTCAATATCCTGTAATAAACCATAACAGAAAAGAATAAGAAAAAAAAAACAAATGATATAACTATCCATGCAGAAACTGATAAGAATTGATAGATAACTTATCATAATTAAGGGAATATATAGCAAGATTGCTAGATACAAGTCAATATACCGAAATAATTGAATATCTCTTGATAGCAAAACAAAACAAAAATCCACAAATTGTAACCTTCAAAAATAGTCCGTGATGAGAATTCTGCTTCTTGCCATGATGCAACAACTGGTACAAGATTAGCCCTCTTGCAGAAAACTGGAGAAAATATGTTAAGACAACTGTGTACAGATGATGGACAGCAGGCAGAGCAGGAGTGTAATTCTTGAAACAAACAAGTCAGTTGAACAGTATGATCAGCACAGTTTTGACCTGGATGCATTTTCTGGACCGTGGAGAGGGAGGGAGAATGCAGGCAGAGCAAGGCAGTCTTACTGAGTTGAAGAAGAAACAGATTGGAGGTTCCGAAAGCTGAAGTGGCTAAAATTTGCAGTGCAGAACACTGGAGAGGAGAGATATACAGAAAAAGAGCTATAGAAATCTGCATAGGGGATCCCATGAGTCTAGTTGAATACTAATCTGTGCATGCGAAAGGTACAACTCCTGGAAAGAACTACTGGAAGCTATAAGATAAACAACAATTCCCAGAGTTCACCTGGGCCGGGAGAGGTTCAAGTTCTGACGAGCCAGACTGGAGAAACGTTGAACACCCAGGGCATTCAGTAGAGACCCCAGAAAGGCTGTTGTATAGGAATAGGACTGTTCAGGCTACTCTGGAAGCTGAGTACTCTGCAGTATTCTCAGGCCACCCCTCCCAGTAAGCTTATAAAGATCAAGCTGATTCCAAAGTATATCACTGGCCTACCAGAATAAAACTCTTACACTCTTTAAAGGAAGACAGCAACATCTGGACACAGGTGGCACCTCACTGCTTCTGATTTGAGTTTCACATTGGAAAACTGAAGGTATAACTGAACACTAGTAAGTAAGTCTGAGTCTGAGTACCTCTTTGAACCAGGAACCTGAAATTCTGGAACTAACTGTACCCCAACCATGTATTTTAAATAAGATATAAGTATATAGAAATTAAATAATTCCACAAACATTGTCAGAACTGTAATTACAGCATTCTTCCTAAGTGTTTTACCCAAAATCATATTAAATTAATTAGCCTGGCTTAGTTGTTTAACTACAAATTTGGAAAGAGAAGACAGATGTCCTTAGAGTCACCCAACTAATCAATGTATGGTAGAGTTCTGTTTTCAATCAAGAATTCTGAAATCCTACACCAAAGATGTCAGGGAGTATTTGTGACCGAAATATTAATATTTCTCATTAATAGAAATAGAGGAGTACTGGGACTTCCCTGGTGGCACAGTGGTTAAAAATCCGCCTGCGAATGCAGGGGACACGGGTTTGATCACTGGTCCGAGTAGATCCCACATGCCACAGAGCAACTAAGCCCATGCACCACAACTACTGAGCCTGTGCTCTAGAGCCCGTGAGCCACAACTACTGAGCCTGCACACCACAACTGCTGAAGCCCATGCGCCTAGAGCCCATGCTCCACAACAGAAGAAGCCACCACAATGAGAAGCCCACACATGCAATGAAGAGTAGCCCCCGCTCACCACAACTAGAGAAAGCCCGCATGCAGCAATGAAGACCCAACACAGCCCAAAATAAATAAATTTATTTATTTATTTATTTATTTATTTATTTATGTTTTTGCGGTACGCGGGCCTCTCACTGTTGTGGCCTCTCCCCGTTGCGGAGCACAGGCTCCGGACGCGCAGGCTCAACGGCCATGGCTCACGGGCCCAGCCGCTCCACGGCATGTGGGATCTTCCCAGACCGGGGCACGAACCCGTGTCCCCTGCATCGGCAGGCAGACTCTCAACCACTGCGCCACCAGGGAAGCCCAATAAAATTTTTTTTTAAAAAAAGAAAGAAATAGAGGAGTACTGATTTGGGAAAGATTTTACTTATTTGTAAAATAAGTTGAATTTAAGATTGATATTGGGGCATCGGAACGGAAATATCCAATGGTTAAAGACTAAAGTTCAGGACAATCAGAGCTGAGTGTTTTACCTGTCATGTTAATGGTTAAATTCTGAGATCAGATGACTTCTCCATTGCAAAGAGATGGTTAAAATGCCAAATTTCAACTTTGCACTAGGCAGTAAAAGGACGGGGAAAAGAAGGAAATAGGTAATATCTGCACTTGCCTTTCTCTCTTTTGTTTTTCTGCCATTGGAACTGGTTAAAATAAAAATTTTGTTAATTCAGTAAAAGAATATTTTAAAATTGTATGGTCCTACCTATATTTAATGTTAAACTATTTTTTTAAAAAACATTTTTTTGTCTTCCTTTATAGCCATCTTTCAACAGTTTTGGGAAACAAGTTTGATCATGGCGCTGAAGCCATTGTACCTACACTTTTTAATCTCGTCCCCAATAGTGCAAAAGTCATGGCAACTTCTGGATGTGCAGCAATCAGATTCATAATTCGGGTAGGTTCTTTTCTTTTCCTTTCTTTTCTTTTCTTTTCTTCTCTTTTCTTTTTTCTTTCTCTTTGTGTGTTTGTCCACCTCTCTGTCTGTATGTCTCTCTCTCAGTGTACTTAAATAAATCATTGGTATTTTTTTAAACCCCGAAGGAAAATTACTTTTGAATTATTTTTCTGATAATAAAAGTAATACACAGTTATTATTGAACATTTAAATAGTACAGAGGATTACAAAGTAAACATGCTTGCATACAGAATATAATAGACATAATATGCATGTATGTGTGTGAGTGTGTGTGTGTGTATAACCACGTTATAGGTGGTAGCAGGCAAATGTAAAACAGTAAAAAAGTTACAGGCAGTGGTAAAAGATGACAGACAAATTCTTAATATTTCTCATCATCCACATCTTGAAGGTGCCCAAAAGAACAGAGTTAAAAAAAATAAATCTTCCACACTTGAATTCTGCTCTTCTGCAACTAACCACTCTAGCCACTCAGTATGTACTTTTCCAAACTTCTGTTCTTGCTTATACAAACTGTATTTACTACAAAATGTAAATGTAGCATTTATATTTTACATATATATAAAAATAATGTTTTTTTTACACTTGCTTTTTAAACTTCACGTACTTGGGCAGCTTCCCTTCTCCCTGAGGTTTATGAAGTTCTTTCTCTCCACCCTTTACCAACATTGTGCATTATTAGTGTCTTGAAGGTTTTAAAAATTTAATAATTGAAATATAATTTCATATTCTACTTTGCATTTCTTGGATTATTAGAGACATTAGGTTTTTTTTTCCCTTTAATAGTTTTTCTTTGGATTGCCAGTTTATACTTTGTGCATTTTTTTCCTCACTTATTTCTAAGGCCTTTTTTATATGTTATAAGAACAGTCAGCCCTCCTTATCCATGGGTTCTGCATCTGTGGATTCAACCAACCTCAGATTAAAAATATTTGGGGGGAAAATATCCCAGAGAGTTCCAAAAAGCAAAACTTGAATTTGCCTCCTGCTGGCATTTATTTATAGAACATTTACAGTAATTACAACTATTTACTTATCATTTACATTGTATTAACTATAATAAGTAATCTAGAGATGACTTAAAGTATACAGGAGGATATGTGTAAGTTTTATACAAATACTGCACCATTTTTATATAAGGGACTTGAGCATCCACAGATTTTGGGATCCTCCCAGGGTCTTGGAACCACCCCTGTGGACACTGAAGGATGACTGTTAGTTAATTCTATGTTGCAAATATTTTCTACCAGTTGTCAGTTCTTCAAATATTGTTTAAGTTATCGTTTGTTATATATAGAAATTTGAAATTTTTTGGCTTTGAGACAATGCTCCTTTTGTGGTTTTTGTTATAGTTAAAACAACCTTCCTCATTTCTCAATTATAAAATATTCAATTGTTTACAACTTTCATGATTTTGTGTCTTAGGTTTAGATCTAACTCAGTTTTATTTCTGTGTGAAATACAGGTATCTAACTTCATTTTCCCCCAAATACAAAGCCATTTGACCCAGTGGCATGTAGTGAATTACAGTTCAGTCTTTTCTTAAAATATCACTGTTTTCATGTAGTAAATTTCCATAAATATATGGGTCTGTTTTTTAAATGCCTTTTCAGTTTCTGTGATCAGTTTGTCCTCTCCTGTTAAGTAATGGTTTTTTCTAATACTGCTGTACCAGAAGGTTTTTTCCAGCAATTAAATCCAGTGCCTATGAAGAAATCTATGAATCTATCTACGGAAATGTTCGTTTCTTTCTGTTTTAATATTTTTGTAAGCTTCACTAAATCTGGCACCTTCAAACAGTGTTCAAAAATAGTGGAAATTATTGAAATCTTTGTTTTATCCCTGAGTTTAATGGGAGTACTTTAAATATGATGTCTGGGATAACTTTCTCGATACTTTACATTAGGTTTTGAGAATTTCCTCCTATTTCTATTTTGCTAAATTTTGGTCAGCAATAGATGTGGAATCTTGTCAAATATCCCTTTAATATCTTTAGAAATGGTTATCTCTTTTCATTTATCCATTGTACATTCATGAGCTAAATTCTGCTTGGCCGTTGTACCTTATGATGCTGCTAGATGCAGTTGGCTAATTAAGATTTTGGTATTTACTTAATATGAGTCTTTTGTAGAATTTTCTATAATTTTTCTGTTGTTTAACATATTTTGTTATTAGGGTTTGCTGACTCGAAGTTATCCAATAACATTTCTAGTGGTTTAGACTGGGCGTTCTTGCATCTCTTTTTGAAGTATTCTTGGTTATTTGTGTCTTCTCAGAATATCTATTTCATATAGATTTTAAGACTCTTTGGCATGAGGTTGTATACTGTTAATTTTTAAAAAAAAGTTTCTTCCACTGTGGTTATATTGCCATTTTTTCTTATTATATTATTATATGTTCTTAAAAAAAAACAACACTTACTGGAAGTATTGTTATGGATTTTTTTATAAGCTTCAAGTTTGTTTTATTTGTACCATTGGGGTTCTTTAATTTTGTCTGGTTCTTTAGTTTCTACATTTATGTTTCTTAATTCCTTTCTTTGACTTGCTGTGGCTTACCTCTTTTTTTTCCCCTAGATTTTTGTGGTATATCCTTAGATAATTTGTCATAGTTTTTGTTGTTTATATTATAATGCTTTCTTATTGTAATGTTTTCTTCTGAGTTTGGCATTAGCAGCATCCAGTGATTTAGATTTATCACATTCTCTTTATTTTATAATTCTCAATCATTTGTAATTTCCATTTCAAGTTTCTCTTTGAATTACATAAGGATATTGTTCGCATTTTCAGATGGTTCTTTTGTTGTTCTTATCATTTTGTAATCTCATGATATTCTGATCATACGATTTGGTTGTACAATTTCTTCTTCATTGAATAACCTGAATTTTGTTAGTATCCTAATACATCATAAATTTAGATAGTCTTTTAGTATTTGCAAAATATGGAATTCATTTATAGGGTACTTTATTCATTACTAAATCTAGTTTGTTTATTATTCAAATTCTTCATGGTCTCATTTTTTAAAAAGCTGCTTTATCTGGCAAATTCTGATTCTAATTTTTATCAACTTTATTTTCCTAACAATTCTTGCTTCATGTACTTTATGTATGGTGAAAGTTTTTGACTACTACAATCTTGAAATAGTATTTTTTCTTTCCTATCTTTTCTGTTTTATGTTCATTGTATTTGCTCCTTACCTGTTTCATTATTTTCTTAGAAGTTTCTTACTCATTGTCAGTGTCAGGAATAAAACTTCTGTTTTACTTCCCCAGCCTTTTAAAAAGTATATATTTTATCTTATTCATGTCATTTTTTTCCCTTAACCATTAAGTTAAATTGAGCCAAAGACATTTTCATTTTCAGCAATTGAAATTAATTGCGTTTTTTTTTTCTGCCTTTATTCCTGCCCAATCTTTATTAGGAAACGCTTCCCATTTAAAATTTTTGTTTGATTTTAGTGTGTTCTCAATTTTCATATATATTTATCTTTGCATATTTCAAAATGGCTTTTTTTGCCCTTATACAAGAACTCAAAAATTGGACTTTGGTTCACATTTCTTTTCCCTCAGAATTATCTCCTTTTCACTCAATTGTTTTCTTAACTTTTTATTGTTTCTATAATAAGTTAGATCTCATTTGATTTTTTAATTTAAAACAAAACACCACCTTAGGAA
Organism: Mesoplodon mirus; assembly: GCF_964341445.2. Lineage (NCBI taxonomy): Eukaryota > Metazoa > Chordata > Mammalia > Artiodactyla > Ziphiidae > Mesoplodon > Mesoplodon mirus. The sequence continues at coordinate 51,825,794 of NC_138988.1, forward strand.
GCTTTATAGAAGAGCCTCTGTGTCAGGAGTTACCTCACGGCAGGCCTTGGAGTAGATCATCTTTCATTAGTGCTTTCTTTACACAGTGGAGCCAGATTTCTGACTAAAATGAAGTTTCCTTAAATTTATGTTAGTTTTCATGGATCATTTATTTATTGCTTCTGTTTGTCATTTATCATTTCCTAAATATTTTTTTGTTTTCTGTCTTACAGCTGTATATGTTCTCAGGAAAAATTCCTTTAAATTCTACTCACTATCTTATGATCTCACTGAAAATACAAATCGGATGTTTTGTTGTTGTTGTTTTACATTATTTCCTGTTTTCTATATTTTGTTTCCCAGGTTCTGACTTGGTGTTTGGTTGAATGCGTCATCTGTAATTGTGAGGGTCACTTTTTATTTTCCTTTGGTATAGCTCCCCCGTATATGGTGTAGCAATAGTTAGGTTAGTCTTTTGCCCCATCCCTGCCACTGTGTTGGATGTAGGTTAATCAGTCAGCAGTAGGGTTTTGAGGAGGTTATGAGAGAGGAGGAAGAAGGTAGGTGAGACCTCCTATGTAGTATGTTGTGGCTAGGGAGTCTCCTTGGGCTTTAACGCCACAGTAATGTTTGGGGATGGGTTCTTCTGGATGCTCTAAGGGACCCGGGTCCACAGAGCCCTTCCACGCTGAATGGAACAGTTAAATAATATGCAGGTCAGCACTGTGTTGCATTATCCTCATTTGAACAACTTCAGGTCTGTGGGTGGTTTCCCTCTGTAGGAACTGAAAAAAGTTTTCCCTCTAATTTTGGTTGAGTTAGTTGTGACACACACTGATGTGCCATTCACGTTCTCCTTCACTGAAAGACTTGTTTCCCCAGGACTGGAAGCAATGTGGGCAGACAATCTTCAGCTGCCAGCCTCTTCAAGGATTGCCTCAGCTTGCAGAGAGCTGCCTTTCCCAAGGTCTTGCCCCTTCCTGGTTATGGCCCATGTCTAATAACTGATTGATGTGGAAGTATAGTGCTGTGGTTATCTTAGACCAATTTGAGACTACTTTGAAGGACTATTTTAGCTCCAGAGCTCCCCAAAGCTTCGGCTTTGGGCAGAGATGTCCTTGGGCCATATCACAGATTGATTTCTTCTGCTGCTCACTCCTGCTTCCTTCTCCTCACTTCCACCGGTGTTGATCCCAAGAGCACTTCTTAATATCCTGAACGCTAAACTCCATCTCAGAGCCTGCCTCCTAGAGAACCCAACCCATACCATTAGCTCAGAAGAAAAATAGGAGATTTAAAACATCAAATACATATGCTTAGGTTGCTATTTTATTCTTATGTCAGTTATGAGCTTTTTAGTGTTTGCTTCACTAAAGAAGAACATAAGAATTACTAATAGAAACCAGAAGATTGTATATACTGACCTTTACCTGAATTCTAGAGAGCTGTGGTTCAGCCAGGATGAAAGTTCAATTAAAATCACCATTTCAGGGCTTCCCTGGTGGTGCAGTGGTTGAGAGTCCGCCTGCCGATGCAGGGGACGCGGGTTCGTGCCCCAGTCTGGGAGGATCCCATGTGCCGCGGAGCAGCTGGGCCCGTGAGCCATGGCCGCTGAGCCTGCGCGTCCAGAGCCTGTGCTCCGCAACGGGAGAGGCCACAACAGTGAGAGGCCCGCGTACCCCCCCCCAAAAAAATCACCATTTCAAAGTACATTCACAGTAGTTATGTAGATTCACTCTGATAACCTGCTTTGATGACATAGCAGTTAGTGTGTTCTCCAGCAGTAGCAGTACGTCAGAAAATAAGACCAGTACATGCCTGGTCCCTCTTAGTGCTCCATCCCCCGCAAAGTACACTGTCCTAACAGTTCTCTGTAGTTATACAATTAACTTGTCTTTATTATTTAATATTACAATCACATCTGTCCTTCTGAAACTATATCATTACTATTACTTTAATTTGGGGAAACTTTTTGACTGGTCTTAATTTCTTTCAAAATCTGATTTTATGGTATTTTTATTCTGTTCTAATATAGCTAAATACTTGAATGCGAGGCAAATAGAATAAGAGATTATCTAAAGTACACAGTATTTTTCAACCTCTTCTAAAATATCTTTTTCAGCATACTCATGTACCCAGACTTATACCTTTAATAACAAGCAATTGCACATCAAAATCAGTTCCTGTAAGGAGGTAAGTTTTGAAAAAACTTACTGTAGGTTTATGTTGAATATTGCATTATGTTTAATTCTTAGTTGGGTGCAAAAATTAGTTGTCATCAATTTCTTGCCTTCTAGAAACCTTATTAAAATTTTTAAATCATTTAACATAAATTTAACATAAAATGTAACATAATTTTTATGTTATATAAGGGAAAAAGGAATGAAGTGCTTATTATGACTATGCACATTTCTCAGTTTTATCCTATTAAGGTTTGGTTTATTTGGGCCACTAGTTGTTTGGTTTTCAGAGAGTATGGAGTCTAGAGTCAGCCCTTACCTAGAGTCCTACAATTGTGACTGATTGTCCTACCTCAGGCAGTTATTTTAACTGCCCTGAACCTCAGTGTCTTCGTATGTTAGTGGGGCTAATAATGTAGACCCCATGGAGTTGTGAGGGTTAAATGAGAAACACAATGGTAGAATTGAACATAGTGTTTGGCACAGAGTATGCAGCCATAACACGTCAGTCTGTCAGTATCTCTCTCCTTATGGTTTCTACAATCTTTAATATCATCACTATCTCCAGGAATAATAAAGACAGCAAAAACAAGATTTGTGCATTGGATATTTAAGAAAATTGTAAAGAACTCTTGCCCCTTTTTTGTTTGATAAATATGTTTATTTAAGTACTTTGAATGTTAGGAAAAATAAGACATCATTATTACCTGTAAGTGATTCGGAGTTTTGGGACAGTTGTTTAATTACCTCTCTCTTATGTCAGGGGTCGGCAAACAACAGCCCACTGGTCGAATCTGTCCAGCAGTCTAGTTTTGTATGGCCCACAAGCTAAGACTGTTTTTTACGTTTTTGAAGGGTAGTTAAAAAGGGGGAAAGAAAAATATGTAAAATAGAGACTATGTGGTTCTCAAAGTTTAAAATATTTACTGCCTAAAATATTTACTATCTGGCCCTTTACAGAAAAGGTTTACCAATCTCTGTCTTACACTGAAGAAAATGGTAATTGGAGAAATAAGAATGTGACAGAGAAGAGGAAGTCAGGAAATGCATCAGAAAATTACCTTGAAAATGGGGAGCAATTCAATACCTGTAAGGGAAGAGAGTGGGGAATAATGTACGCAGCGATGGAAAGCTATGCTGTGTGCTGCAGAGCCATTGGACAGGCCACTGAGGCCAGAACACATGATAAATGGGAGGATTCAGTAGGAAAAGAGGCTGACTGAGGGGAAGAAGGGGATAGGTTGAAGTCAAAGTATAGAGGGCTTTGAATGTCAGGAAGAGAAATTTTGATATTGTTCCATTAGCAGTTTTTGGTGAGGAGGTAATGTCATCCATCCTAGTTTTTATTTCAGCTGTGAACAGCAATTAAAAAGGGACAGTGAGAAGCATTGGTTTAATTAAGTAGGACTTCTTACAGCTCATGTAAGAGAGGCAGGGTCCGAACTAGAGCTGTATTTATGATAATTGATTGAAGGAGGTTTTATTCAATAAATTCAGGAGACTTCACATATAGAAATGAGTCTTGATAATTGGATATGGATGAAGAAGGTGATGTCAAGTGCTTCAGACTGTGATCTGTAGAGTCAGAATGCCAGGGTTTAAGGCGGTGCTCTATCACTTTGGGCAAATTAATTTAACTTCCATGTTTCTCTTTTTTCTAATCTGTATCATATGGGCTCCAAGAGTAGAATTGAGAGGGTAAGAATTAAATTTGTTGTTTTGTATCAATATGTAGTGTTTGAGTTGACACTCACTGCCTGTGTAGAGATGTCTGTGACTGGTTGACACTCTGACTTAATGGCTGAATTGAAGAACCAGTGCTGGAGATAAAGGACTAGGTGTGAGAAGTACAGCTGATAGAGCTAAGGGTACAGGTGATACTGTCCAAGAAAAGACTATAAAAGGGAAGTGGGCTGAGATCAGCACCAACGAGGTGAGCACCTGTGTAAGGGTAGGTGGAGGGAAAGTGTTAATAAAGGAAGAAAAACAGAGCAGAGCTGTGTCGTCAGATGCCAAGGAAGAACAAAAGCTCAAGAACGAGACAGTTGAAGAAGTTAAGAACCAGAAGGCTAAGGAGAAAACACCAAATACTTGATTAAGAATCATTTATATATATATTTAAGGGAACAAATGTAGAAATGGAAGGTCCATCCCAGCTTTCTTGGTCACCATTGTATATCTTCAGTTTCTAGTATGCAGTAGGTGTTTGGTAAATATCTTTTAAATTAAGTTAAATTGTATATTTGACAAACATTTTAAGTTAAAATTATGGGGAACCCTTAAGGTCTTTTTGAACTCTTAAGCATAGGAATAGTTGGAGCCTTAAATAAGTTAAGTGGGACTTCCCTGGTGGCACAGTGGTTAAGAATCTGCCTGCCAATGCAGGGGACATGGGTTCGAGCCCTGGTCCGGGAAGATCCCACACGCCACGGAGCAACTAAGCCCGTGCACCACAACTACTGAGCCTGCACTCTAGAACCCGTGAGCCACAACTACTGAGCCCGTGAGCCACAACTCTGGAAGCCTGCGTGCCTAGAGCCCATGCTCCGCAACAAGAGAAGACACCGCAATGAGAAGCCTGTGCACTGCAACAAAGAGTAGCCCCTGCTTGCCGCAACTAGAGAAAGACCGCGCCCAGCAACAAAGACCCAACACAGCCAAAACTAAATAAATAAAGAAATTTATTTTTTTAATTAATTAATTATTTGACAGTAAAGATATCTAAAAACATGTCTTATGCTTTAATTTAGGGGGCAAAGTGGAATATTATAGAAGAAAGTGTTAATTAACATTTAGTTATAAATTAATATAACTTAATATAATGTTATGACATTTAGTTATAATTAACTTTTATTTTTCAGGCGTTCATTTGAATTTTTAGATTTGTTGTTACAGGAGTGGCAGACTCATTCATTGGAAAGGTATGCATTGACTATTCCTCTCCCACCACCCTCGCCTCCCCATTGTTACCGGTTCTTTAGAAATTGATGTGACTGGTTTTGCATTATTTCTCATTTTGCTTTAAAAGTTATTAGCACTGATTTTGCCTTAAAGCTGTGGTGCTCCTCTTATTCATTACAGCTATGATTTTCTTCTTTGTGGGGTGAGTGTGGGTCTCTTAGTAAATGGGTTATATAAGGTATTCCAGGTTAAATTGGGCAAATATTTTAAAATGTATTTCTAGTCACGTGAGATAGGTTTCCTGAGGTGCAGTTAATCAAGTAATGAATGATTTAAGATAGAAGAAAGGCACTTCCTTTCAGAGGAAAGAGATTTAAAAAGTGAAAGAGGAATTTCCTGGTGGTCCAGTGGTTAGGACTTGGCGCTTTCACTGCCAGGGCCCGGGTTCGATCCCTGGTCAGGGAACTAAGATCCTGCAAGCCTCGCTGCGTGGCCATTAAAAAAAAGGTGAGAGAGATTTGTTGGAAAGTTTTTCCACACTAGTGGTCAGTTGTCATTGGTCAAGTATAGACTGGGCAGCATCTAATGAAGCTCTGAGATGAACAAGAGGAAAATGTTGGTCACTGGCTATTTGCATGGCTGTATTTCTCATTAATTTCAAGTTTGAAGCTTGGGATATACATGCATTTATGTTGAACACGTTGCTGATTTTCCATTCTCATGGAAATCATTAAATCTATTCATAACCCATTTCTAAAAAATAGAATTTGTTGTTTACTGCAGGCATGACATAATTCCACATTTTCTTTAAGTTCTTTTGTGGCAGCTGCTATTCAGTTTGGTTAGATTATAACTGATCGTACTATTAGCAAATAATTTTATACATTGGTAGATTAGTGAGGATCCACACAAAAGGTTTTTTTTAATTCATAAAGAATTTGAGATTTGAGTGCTATATGTCTGGACTTCATCTAAAAATAATTATGTCCAGGTTTATAGTGTTTGACTCGTCAGAAGCAAACCATACATGAATGAAATGTATGGGATGGACTATTAGGAAATCTTGCACTCTTAGATTTATTATTGTGTACTAATTATCTTTTTATCTCCCTTGCCCCTTTGTGATTGATGCATAATGTATAGGCAGTATCATTTATGGTGAAATACATAGTTTACACATGAACCTAAAGGTGTTTTATTTTATAGACATGCAGCCGTCTTGGTTGAAACTATTAAGAAGGGAATTCATGATGCTGATGCTGAGGCCAGAGTGGAGGCAAGAAAGTAAGTCTATAATGTATTTTTTGACAGTTTAAACATACTTTGGTCTTTTCTTTGACAGGAATTATATTGGGAGAATGAAAATATCATTTAAGTGTCCCAAGTACTCTATTTGATTAACTCTTTAGTAAAATGGAGGTTGATTTTTCTCCATTAAATCTGTACTGGGTGTCTTAACAGTTCACTTAGCATTGTCATTTGTACATTCAACAGTATTCCCGTTCCATCATAACATACTCACTTTTGCTGTGAATAAAAATAACTAATTTATTGAACATTTAATATGTACCTGATACTGTGTAGCGCAGTAGGTATATGTTATTTTCTAATCCTTAAAATGATCCCACAAAGGTGCTTATATTGGCAACTGAAGTTTGGAGATTTGGGAGTTTACCCAAAGCCACACAGACCCTAAGGATTACAACCAGCTTTTGAACTGAGATCTCCTTTTCTCAAAAGCTTGCCGTCTTTCTACCAAAACTTGTTAAATATAGAAAGTATTCTACTTGGCACATTGTGGGTGTATTAAAAACCTATGGGGGACTTCCCTGGTGGCACAGTGGTTAAGAATCCACCTGCCAACACAGGGGACACAGGTTCGAGCCCTGGTCCAGGAAGATCCCACATGCTGAGGAGCAACTAAGCCCGTGCACCACGACTACTGAGCCTGAGCTCTAGAGCCCACGAGCCACAACTGCTGAAGCCCACGTGCCTAGAGCCCACGCTCTGCAACAAGAGAAGCCACTGCGAGGAGAAGCCTGTGCACCGCAACGAAGAGTAGCTCCTGCTTGCCGCAACTAGAGAAAGCCTGCGTGCAGCAACGAAGACCCAATGCACCCAAAAATAAATTTAAAAATTAAAAAAGAAAAACCTATGGGCTTAAAAACCTTTGTTCTTCTTGAACATACACATTTTACAGTTAATGTCTAATAATGCAAAGTTATTACTTTTTGTTGTTTGTTCATTTGTTTTACAGGACTTACATGGGTCTTAGAAACCACTTTCCTGGTGAAGCTGAAACACTGTATAATTCCCTTGAGCCATCTTATCAGAAGAGTCTTCAAACTTACTTAAAGAGTTCTGGCAGTGTAGCATCTCTTCCACAATCAGACAGGTCCTCATCTAGCTCACAAGAAAGTCTCAAGTAAGGTCATATAGATGATAATTACTGATTTATTTGTCTCTCCAGCTCCACAAAGTTCCTTAAGTTGGATGGTTGAATATCTGACTGCTTTTACTTGAAGCCTTTTTGAAAGAATGATGACTGAATGTGCTTATTTTCTTTGGTCTGTTTTCTCAGGGGTTGGATTACATACTTGTATAACTTCTCAAAGAAGTTAGGTAAAGAGTATAGGGATTCAAATTTTGTTTGAATACGTACGTGTCTGTGAAAAAGATTGGAAAGCATTAATTTGTATACTTTTCTTAATACCTGGAAAATAGTCAATATAGTAAGAAGCCCATTTCTAGGGCACTGTAGTGGAAGAATTATAACGGAGATTCAGAAGTCATCTTCAGAACTCTTACACAGCACTGTGACTGGTAAAAACTCCACTGCTTTCTTTCCTCGCCTCTTGCACAGTTCAAGATTTCAGCAAATCCCTCAAGGGGGCAAAATTATCTAGTATCTGACTCACTTCTCTGTAACTCCACTCATCATTATGTTGGCTACCTCAAACCCTTGCTTCCTTGGCTTACCCCTATTTTCTGTTTCTCTAGCCCTATGAGACTGCTAAGTTACCTAGCAGTGGCCACAACTATCTGAAGATTTCCCCAGGGGAGAGCAGCTCACAGAATCTCAGTTTACCTCCCTGTAATTCCTGTCTCTTTAGGACCTTAACCCCACAAAGATTGCTGTTTGCCTTTGCAGCTCTCTGGTACAGAACTGGGACTGGGAGGCACCTAGGGCACAAAATTCAAGGAAGCACTCACAGGGTCTTGTGAGTACTGTACTAAATAAAAGTTCAGTGACTTAAACATGTTTTCAGAGTAAAAGCAGATATGATTTGATTTTAAAAAACAATTCTTGTAGGAATAATTATCTATTTAAACTTCTCTTTAAATTTGTGATAAATCCTTCACCTCAAATGAGCTTTGTTGCTTTTTTTCCCTTTACTTTGATTTACTGTACGCAAACTTTAAAGTGTATATGCATCACCTGAAGATCATGTTAAAATGCAGAATCTGATTCAGTAAATCTGGGATGGGACCTGAGATTTTGCATTTTTTACATACTCCCGGGTGATGTCAATGCTTTTTGTCTATGGACCATACTTTGAATAACAAGGATCTAAACAAGATATTTTCTTACTCTAGTAGAACATCTTTAAACATAAACAAACAACTTTAAAATCTGTGGACTTCAAGTGGTCTGCCTCAACCTATTAGAGTAACAATTTTAGGGGACAGTTATAAAAATAATATAATACTGGGTTTAATAACCAACTACCAAATTTACCATTTGATAATAATAACTTAAAGAATGTTTTTCAACACTCTGTCATTAACCTCTCTTCCCCTTACCTTTAAAATTTGTAGACAGGGAATTCCCTGGTGGTCCAGTGGTCAGGACTCCATGCTCTCACTGCCCAGGGCCTGGGTTCAATCCCTGGTCAGGGAACTAAAGCTCCCACAAGCCACACAGCATGGCAGATAGATAGATAGATACATATGTACATAGATATACTTTCCAGACTCTCTCACATACTTAGATATTTATTTATGGGCTTCAGAGTACCACAGTAATTAAAGATAAATAATCAAAAAAGATATTAAAGGAGGCAGTGGATTCTTTGAGTTGTTTCTAGGTGTTTTGCTTTATAATCATACATGTTATCCTCAGCAGTAGTCCTTAGCTTTGTTTCTGTTGCCCCATGCAGTAATACTTAATAGAACTGCTATAGATGGTGTTATACCTACAGGGTAACTGCATGAGTTACCAATGGCCACAACCATTATGACTTCGGTGAGACAGGCCTTGGTTACACTGAATTCCCTGTGTACTAGCAATAATACTACCTTTCTCTCCTTCTAAGTAAAATATCTCAGAATAGAAGTGTTGGAGAGTGCTTTTATTGAGTTCCCTGTGGTAGTGTGTGCTGAGGACCAGAGTGAACAACAGCAACCTGGTCCCTGTTTCTGTAGAGCTTACAGTCTTTATTCAATGCTAGTTATTTCATTTTTGCTTCACAGCTAACTTAGATACCATTGATATATGACAACAACTGTTCTAAAGTGATTTGTAAAAGGAAAATTGAAATCAGAAATACTTCTCAACTCTTCGGAAAACTCAATGGTATTTCATTAATTTTTGTCAGAGGAGTGATAAATTATGTCGTCTTACTAAAAGTATTTCTTTTTACCTTGCAGCCGCCCTTTTTCTTCCAAGTGGTCTACAGCAAACCCATCAACTGTTGCTGGAAGAGGTAAATTGCCTTTTTAACTAAGAGTCATAGCATATTTTACTTAATAGAGTAAAAGTGACTTTATAAATAAAGTAAAAGTTACTATGTAAAAAGATATTCTCACTCTGGGTCATATCAAGAGTTGAAAAGTTTAAAACACAGAGTTACACTTCAGAAGTTTTAAAAGCACATTAGAACAGTTTTAAAGCTAAACAGTTAAAAGCAGTAGCTTTTAAACTGGTTTAATATGACTCACAGTGAGAAAATTATTTTACATAGTAAATACCACACCTATATACTGTACCTGTGTTTCTATACCATATACATATACTACATGTCATATATACAATGTAGTGTATATAATTATATACATACAATATACATATGCTGTGTAGTATATTGTATATAAGTATACATATATAGTATAATCCAAAGTTCCAGGAAGCCTACTTACCCTTACTTGTGATGCATTCTCTTTTCTACTGTGTTTCATTTCTTTAAAATGCAGTCATGACCCACTTAGTTGATTTCACAGCCTATTAATGGGTCATAACTCAGAGTTTATAAAACTCCTCATTAAAACGGAAAAACTAGAGACCAGAAATTTAATAACTTAATTGGCATTACCTAAGAGTGGCAGTACCTGCATTATTTTCTGAATTATTCTATTCCCAGGCTAGTTCTACTTGCATCATTCTTATAGTTAAAAAATAGCCCCGCTGTCATCTATTTATCTTGTAACAGTGCTTCATTTTCATGAATCAATCATAAACATCATCCTTTCATCTATAAAACAGTCCTATGAACTTTACAAAGTATAGTTATTTTTCCCATTTTATGAAAGGGAAAAATGAGGCAGAGAAATATTGAGAAAATTGTCCAAGAAGAATTAGTTGTGACAGCATTGAAACTGAGGCATTCTGATTTTAAAATACTCTAAAGTACTTTCTAGTATCCATTTGGCCACTACTTCCTTTTTGACCATTTGTCATCATGGATTAATCTCATGGTGATTTCAAGTTTATATAATTTTTGTGCCATTTGCAGTGATTGAAATAATATAGGTTACCTTTGCTTTGTTTTTCATAGTATCAGCAGGCAGCAGCAAACCCAGTTCCCTTCCAGGAAGCCTACAGCGTTCACGAAGTGATATTGATGTGAATGCTGCTGCTGGTGCCAAGGCACATCATGCTGCTGGACAGTCTGTACGAAGTGGGCGGTTAGGTGCAGGTGCCCTGAATGCAGGTTCCTACGCATCACTAGGTAAGATAGCTAACTATGAGAAATTGTACAACATTTTCTCCCTGGTCTCAGGGAAGCAGTGAATCATCATCAATTTCAGTGATGGATGATGGCGATATCTTTATCATTTCTATTTCATTCTTGCTAGTTAAGGATAGTCCGTATGTTTTATATGATTCTGTCCTTGCAATGTAGTTCTGAGGTATCTGAGATACCTTGTTTCTACTTTTCCCCCTGTTGTCCTACTAACCATCTTAATCAAAGGAACAATTCTTTATTCCATGATTTGCATATAGAATTTTCAAAGTTCTGCACTACAGCCACATCCAACTGCTGAATACTAAGGGAGTTTGGTGTTGTACCCAGCTTCTCCATTCTCTTTCTCCTACTTCACTTCCCTTACCAAGAAGTTAAAGCCTTTTGGAAATCTGGGAAAACCGCAAAGCTGAATCATAATCAAAGCTTAAACATAAATAAAATACCTAAGAATAAACCTACTTAAGGAGCCAAAAGACCTGTATGCAGAAAACTATAAGACACTGATGAAAGAAATTAAAGATGATACAAACAGATGGAGAGATATACCATGTTCTTGAATTGGAAGAATCAACATTGTGAAAATGACTATACTACCCAAAGCAATCTACAGATTCAGTGCAATCCCTATCAAACTACCAATGGAATTTTCCACAGAACTAGAACAAAAAATTTCACAATTTGCATGAAAACACAAAGGACCCCGAATAGCCAAAGCAATCTTGAGAAAGAAAAATGGACCTGGAGGAATCAGGCTCCTGGACTTCAGAGTATACTACAAAGCTACAGTAATCAAGACAGTATGGTCCTGGCACAAAACAGAAATACAGATCAGTGGGACAGGATAAAAAGCCCAGCGATAAACCCACGCACATATGGTCACCTTATTTTTATATAAAGGAGGCAAGAATATACAGTGGAGAAAAGACAGCCTCTTCAATAAGTGGTGCTGGGAAAACTGGACAGCTACATGTAAAAGAACGAAATTGGAACACTCCCTAACACCATACACAAAAATAAACTCAAAGTGGATTAAAGACCTAAATGTAGGCTAGACACTATAAAACTCTTAGAGGAAAACATAGGCAGAACACTCTGTGATATCCATCACAGCAAGATCCTTTTTGACCCACCTCCTAGAGAAATGGAAATAAAAACAAAAATAAACAAATGGGACCTAATGAAACTTAAAAGCTTTTGCACAACAAAGGAAACCATAAAAAAGATGAAAAGACAACCCTCAGAATTGGAGAAAGTATTTGCAAATGAAGCAACTGACAAAGGAATTATCTCCAAAATATACAAGCAGCTCATGCAGCTCAATATCAAAAAAACAAACAACCCAATCCAAAAATGGGCAGAAGACCTAAACAGATATTTCTCCAAAGAAGATATACATGTTGCCAACAAACAAATGAAAGGATGCTCGACATCACTAATCATTAGAGAAATGCAAATAAGAACTACAGTGAGGTATCACCTCACACTGGTCAGAATGGCCATCATCAAAAAATATACAAACAATAAATGCTGGAGAGGGTGTGGAGAAAAGGGAACCCTCTTGCACTGTTGGTGGGAATGTGTATTGATATAGCCACTATGGAGAACAGTATGGAGGTTCCTTAAAAATCTAAAAATAGAACTATCATACGACCCAGCAATCCCACTACTGGGCATATACCCTGAGAAAACCATAATTCAAAAAGAGTCATGGGGCTTCCCTGGTGGCGCAGTGGTTGAGTCCGCCTGCCAATGCAGGGGACACGGGTTCGTGCCCTGGTCCGGGAAGATCCCACGTGCCACGGAGTGGCTGGGCCCATGAGCCACAGCCACTGGGCCTGCGCGTCTGGAGCCTGAGCTCCACAATGGGAGAGGCCACAGCAGTGAGAGGCCCGTGTACTGCAAAAAAAAACAAAAAAAAATGTCATGTACCACAGTGTTCATTGCAGCACTATTTACAATAGCCAGGACATGGAAGCAACCTAAGTGTTCATCAGCAGATGAATGGTTAAGGAAGATGTGGCACATATATACAATGGAATATTACTCAGCCATAAAAAGAAACGAAATTGAGTTATTTGTAGTGAGGTGGATGGACCTAGAGTCTGTCATACAGAGTGAAGTAAGTCAGGAAGAGAAAAACCAATACCGTACGCTAACATATATATGGAATCTAAAAAGTCCTGATGAACCTAGGGGCAGGACAGGAATAAAGACACAGACGTAGGGAATGGGCTTTAGGACACAGGGAGAGAGAAGGGTAAGCCGGGACGAAGTAAGAGAATAACATTGACAAATATACACTACCAAATGTAAAACAGATAGCTAGTGGGAAGCAGCCGCGTAGCACAGGGAGATCAGCTTGGTGCTTTGCTACCACCTAGAGAGGTGGGATTAGGAGGGTGAGAGGGAGACGCAGGAGGGAGGGGATATGGGGATATACGTATGCGTATAGCTGATTCACTTTGTTATACAGCAGAAACTAACACACCATTGTAAAGCAATTATACTCTGATAAAGATGTTTAAAAAAAAAAAAGCTTAAATATATATTCCAAAGCTATTCAGAGTTTGTTTTTTATATCCATCAATCTTAAAAGTTTGAGATTGGTTATCCATATTATTTATCTCTGTTTTGTGCTTCATTTTTCTTTTTCTTGGGTAGTACTCAGGGAACACTAGGCAGGCAGATCATTGGAACACAATAGGAAGTGCAGAGATTCTAGGTGTGAATGTGGTACATAATAAACGTGGCATAGCTGCATTCAATGAGGAAAGCATAAATTATACAGTAAATGGTGTTTAGACACATGGCTTACAATTTGGTACAAAATTAAGTTAGAACTATGTTTCATACCATATAAAAGTTTATTCCAGATAACTAAGAAGTTGAACAAAAATATAAAGCATCTTGACAAAAACATAGTAGTTGAATATTCATGTAATCTCAGATTGGAGAAGAAATTTCTAAGCATAAAGAGCCAGAAAACCATGAGGGAAAATCCCTTAGGATTGAAATCTTAAGTGTGAAAATATAAAATCAAGTGACTGAAAATTAAAAGGGAAAAAAATGTTGCCAATACTACAAAAAAACTAAAATGTCAACAAGTTTTATAAGTCTATGAGAAACAGATGAGCTTATTTTTATAGAAAAAAATTTTACATATATCAAGAAAAGCATATTTCAAAATTGCCCTCAAAACCCCCAAACAGATGTTGGATCTCCACTGTAATCAAACAGATGCAAACTGAAAGACCGGTAAATGCAGCAAGAAAGTTAAGGTTAGTGCCTACTATTCATAAAGAATGTGTTTAAAAGTGCTGATGTGAAGTAATCATGGAATACTTTATCTGAGTGGCATTTTAATACTACCCATGAAGCTTTTTTAAATGTTGAGAGTTTTGAGCCAGTAATTCAATGTTTATAGATAATTATGCCAAGAAATAAAAGGAATATTCATTATGTTTCTAAAAATAGATGTATTAGCTTCAACCTTGATGTGTAACAAAGAGGGAGGGATTAAGTTATGGTATATGCTTACAGATACCATACAGCCATTAACGAGTCATATTTTTTTTAATTAAAAAAAGTTTTTATTTATTTTTGGCTGCATTGGGTCTTTGCTGCTGCACGCGGGCTCAGTAGCTGCGGCACGCTGGCCCTAGAGCGTTCGGGCTTCAGTAGTTGTGGCGCATGGGCTCAGTAGTTGTGGCTCGAGGGCTCTAGAGCTCAGGCTCAGTAGTTGTGGTGCACGGGTTTAGTTGCTCCATGGCATGTAGGATCTTCCTGGACCAGGGGTCGAACGCATGTCCCCTACATTGGCAGGTGGATTCTTAACCACTGTGCCACCAGGGAAGCCCCAACAAGTCATATTTTTAGCCAAGATCAGATGATATGGCCTACCAAGCAATGTGTGATACTTTCATTATTTTGTATAAAATTATACATAGATGAAAGACTGGACAAAGATGGGTTTTTTTGTTTGTTTTTTTGTTAAGATTCATCTATGTTGTTGCATGCAGCTAAAGTTCATTTATTTGTATTTCTGTGTACAATATTCTATTGTATGAATATATCACAATTTAGTTTTCTGTTCTGCTGTTAGTGGGCATCTTGGTTGTTTCCTGTTTTTTTATTATTATGAATAATACTCATGAACATTCTTATATATAGGACTGGACAGAGATGTTTACAAAGATGTCAGCAATGGGTTGATTAGTGCTTTTAAATTTTCATAAAACTTTTCTGTGGTAGAAACATTACCTTCCTGGAAATGCATTATTATTTCAGTATATGAAAACTAATCAATATAATATACCGTATAGTAAAATAAAGGACAAAAATCACATGATCATCTTAGTAGATGCAGAACAGGCATTTGACAAATTCCCACACCCTTTCATGGTAAAAATACTCAACTAGTATAGAAGGGAACTTTCTGAACCTGATAAAGAACATCTGTGAAAAATCCACAGGTAGTATATACATCATGGGGAAAGACTGGATGCTTTCCCCAAAATCAGGAACAAGATAAGGATTTCCACTCTTGCCCTTCCTAACAGCATTATCATGGAAGTTCTAGCCAGGTCAGTTAGGCCAGAAAAAGAAATAAAAGGTATCCATATTGGAAAAGAACTGAAACTATTTGTAGAAAACATGGTCTTATATATAGAAAATCTAGGAAATTCACAAAAAAACTATTAGAGCTTATTAATAGTTCAGTAGAGTTACCGAAGATAAGATCAATATACAAAAATCAATTGTATTTCTAAATGCTAGCAATGAGGGACTGCCCTAGTAGTCCAGTGGTATAGAATCCGCCTTACAACGCAAGGGACACCGGTTCAATCCCTGGTCAGGGAACTAAGATTCCACATGCCGTGGGGCAACTAAGCCCACGTGCCTCAATTACAGAGCCCACTCACCCTGGAGCCTGCGCGCCACAACTAGAGAAGAGAAAACCTGCACGCCACAACTAGAGAGAGGCCCGCATACCACAATGCAAGATCCCACATGCCTCAATGAAGATCCCATGTGGCACAACTAGAGATGCCCACGCCCCACAATGAAAGATCCCACATGCCTCAGTGAAGATCCCATGTGCCATAACTAAGACCCTACACAGCCAAAAATAAAATAAATAAATAAATAGAAGATGGTGGAGTAGAAGGACGCGTGCTCACTCCCTCTTGTAAGAGCACCGGAATCACAAATAACTGCTGAACAGTCAAGGACAGGAAGACACTGGAACTCACCAAAAAAGATACCCCACATCCAAAGACAAAGGAGAAGCCGCAATGAGATGGTAGGAGGGGCGCAATCACAATAAAATGAAATCTCATAACCACTTGGTGGTTGACTCACAAACTGGAGAACATTTATACCACAGATGTCCACCCACTGGAGCGAAGGTTCTCAGCCCCAAGTCAGCCTTCCCAACCTGGGGGTCTGGCAAAGGGAGGAGGAATTCCCAGAGAAACAGACTTTGAAAGCTAGCGGGATTTGATTGCAGGACTTCGACAGGACTGGAGGAAACAGAGACTCTACTCTTGGAGGGCACACACAAAGTAGTGTGCGCATGAGGATCTGGGGGAAGGAGCGGTGACCACATAGGAGACTTAAACAGACCTACCTGCTAGTGTTGTGGGGTCTCCTGCAGAGGCGGGGGGTGGCTGTGGCTCACTGCAGCGACAAGGACACTGGCAGCAGAAGTTCTGGGAAGTACTCTTTGGCATGAGCCCTCCTGAAGTCCGCCATTAGCCCCACTAAAGAGCCTTTAGCCTCCAGTGCTGGGTCATCTCAGGCCAAACAACCAACAGGGAGGGAACTCAGCCCCACCCATCAGCAGACAAGCAGATTAAAGTTTTACTGAGCTCTGCCCACCAGAGCAACACCCAGCTCTACCCACCACCAGTCCCTCCTATCAGAAAGCTTGCACAAGCCTCTTAGATAGCCTTATCCACCAGAGGGCCGACAGCAGAAGCAAGAAGAACTACAGTCCTGCAGCCTGTGGAATGAAAACCATATTCACAGGAAGATAAACAAAATGAAAAGGCAGAGGACTATGAACCAGATGAAGGAACAAGATAAAACCCCAGAAAAACAATTAAATGAAGTGGAGATAGGCAACCTTCCAGAAAAAGAATTCAGAATAATGCTAGTGAAGATGATCCAGGACCTCGGAAAAAGAATGGAGGCAAAGATTGAGAAGATGCAAGAAATGTTTAACAAAGACCTAGAAGAATTAAAGAACAAACACCTAGAAGAATTAAAGAACAAACAGAGATAAACAATACAATAACTGAAATGAAAAATACACTAGAAGGAATCAATAGCAGAATAACTGAGGCAGAAGAATGGATAAATGACCTGTAAGGCAGAATGCTGGAATTTACTGCCACGGACCAGAATAAGAAAAAAGAATCAAAAGAAATGAAGACAGCCTAAGAGATTGGGACAACATTTAATGCACCAACATTCACATTTTAGGGGTCCCAGAAGGAGAAGAGAGAAAGAAGGGAACTGAGAAAATGTTTGAAGAGATTATAGTCGGAAACTTCCCTAACATGGTAAAGGAAATAGCCACCCAAGTCTAGGAAGTACAGAGAGTCCCAGGAAGGAGAAACTCAAGGAGAAACATGCCAAGACAGATAGTAATCAAACTGACAAAAATTAAAGACAAAGAAAAATTATTAAAGGCAACCAGGGAAAAACAACAATTAACATACAAGGGAGCTCCCATAAGGTTAACAGCTGATTCCTCAGCAGAAACTCTACAAGCCAGAAGGGAGTGACACAATATATTTACAGTGATGAAAGGGAAGAACCTACAACCAAGATTACTCTACCTGACAAGGATCTCATTCAGATTTGATGAAGAAATCAAAAGCTTTACAGACAAGCAAAAGCTGAGGATTCAGCACCACCAAACCAGCTCTACAGCAAATGCTAAAGGAGCTTCTCTAAGTGGGAAACACAAGAGAAGAAACGGACCTATGGAAACAAACCCAAAACAATTAAGAAAATGGTAATAGGAACATACATATCGATAATTACCTTAAATGTGAATGGATTAAATGCTCCAACCAAAAGACACAGGCTCGCTGAATGGATATAAAAACAAGACCCATATATATTCTGTCTAAAAGAGACCCACTTCAGACCTAGGGACACATACAGACTGAAAGTGAGGGGATGAAGAAAGATATTCCATGCAAATGGTAAACAAAAGAAAGCTGGAGTAGCAATACTCATATCAGATAAAATAGACTTTAAAATAAAGACTGTTACAAGAGACATGGAAGGACACTACATAATGATCAAGGGGTCAATCCAAGAAGAAGATATAACAATTATATTCACACCCAACACAGGCACATCTCAATATATAAGGCAAAGGCTAACAGCTATAAAAGAGGAGATCGACAGTAACACAATAATAGTGGGGGACTTTTAACACCTCACTTACACCAATGGACAGATCATCCAGACAGAAACTTAATAAGGAAACAGAAGTTTTAAATGACACAATAGACCAGATAGATTTAATAGATATTTATAGGACATTCCATCTGAAAACAGCAGATTACACTTTCTTCTCAAGTGCACACGGGACATTCTCCAGGATAGATGACATCTTGGGTCACAAATCAAGCCTCAGTAAATTTAAGAAAATTGAAATCATATCAAGCATCTCTTCCACCCACAACGCTATGAGAGAAGAAATAAATTACAGTTAAAAAATGTAAAAAACACAAAACACATGGAGGCTAAACAATACTAAATAACCAAGAGATCCCTGAAGAAATCAAAGAGGAAATCAAAAAATACCTAGGGACAAATTACAACAAAAACATGATGATCCAAAACCTATTGGATGTTTATAGCAATACAATCCTACCTCAAGAAACAAGAAAAATCTCAAATAAACAATTTAACCTTACCACCTAAAGGAACTAGAGAAAGAAGAACAAACAAAATCCAAAGTTATTAGAAGGAAAGAAATCATAAAGATCAGAGCAGAAATAAATGAAATAGGGCCTCCCTGGTGGCGCAGTGGTTGAGAGTCCGCCTGCCGATGCAGGGGATACGGGTTCGTGCCCCGGTCTGGGAGGATCCCATATGCCGCGGAGCGGCTGGGCCCGTGAGCCATGGCCGCTGGGCCTGCGCGTCCGGAGCCTGTGCTCCGCAACGGGAGAGGCCACAACAGTGAGAGGCCCGCATACCGCAAAAAAAAGAAAAAAAAAAAAAAAAGAAATAAATGAAATAGAAACAAAGAAAACAATAACAAAGATCAATAAAACTAAAAGCTGGTTCTTTGAGAAGATAAACAGGACTGATCAACCTTTAGCCAGACTCATCAAGAAGAAGAGGGAGAGGACTCAAATCAATAAAATTGGAAATGAAAAAAGAGAAGATACAGCAGACACTGCAGTAATACAAAGCATCATAAGAGACTGCTACAAGCAACTCTATGACAATCAGATGGACAACCTGGAAGAAATGGACAAATTCTTAGAAAGGCATAACCTTCCAAGACTGAACAAGGAAGAAATAGAAAACATGAACAGACCAATCACAAGTAATGAAATTGAAACTGTGATTTAAAATCTTCCAACAAACAAAAGTCCAGGACCAGTTGGCTTCACAGGTAAATTCTATGAAACATTTAGAGGAGAGGTAACACCCATCCTTCTCAAACTCTTCCCAAAAATTGCAGAGGAAGGAGCACTCCCAAACTCATTCTACGAGGCCACCATCACCCTGATACCAAAACCAGAGAAAGATGTCACAAAAAAAGAAAACTACAGGCCAATATCACTGATGAATATAGATTCAAAAGTCCTCAACAAAATACTCGCAAACAGAATCCAACAGCACATTAAAAGAATCATACACCATGATCAAGTGGGATTTATCCCAGGGATGCAAGGATTCTTCAATGTATGCAAATCAATCAATGTGATACACCATATTAACAAATTGAAGAATAGAAACTATATGATCATCTCAATAGATGCAGAAAAAGCTTTTGACAAAATTTAACACCCATTTATGATAAAAGCTCTCCAGAAAGTGGGCATAGAGGGAACCTACCTCAACATAATAAAGGCCATATATGACAAACCCACAGCAAACATCATTCTCAATGGTGAAAAACTGAAAACATTTCCTCTAAGATCAGGAGCACGACAAGGATGTCCACTCTCACCACTCTTTATTCAGCATAGTTTTGGAAGTCCTAGCCACAGCAGTCAGAGAATAAAAAGTAATAAAAGGAATACAAATTGGAAAAGAAGTAAAACTGTCACTGTTTGCAGATGACATGACATGATACTATACATAGAGAATCCTGAAGGTGCCACCAGAAAACTACTAGAGCTAATCAATGAATTTGGTGAAGTCACCGGATACAAAATTAACGCACAGAAATCTCTTGCATTCCTATACTCTAACAACGAAAGATCGAAAGAGAAATTAAGGAAACAATCGCATTCACCACTGCAACAAAAAGAATAAAATACCTAGGAATAAACTTACCTAAAGAGGTAAAAGACCTGTACCCAGAAAATTATAAGACACTGATGAAAGATATCAAAAATGACGCAGGGCTCCCCTGGTGGCGCAGTGGTTGAGAGTCCACCTGCCGATGCAGGGGACACGGGTTCGTGCCCTGGTCTGGGAAGATCCCATATGCCGTGGAGTGGCTGGGCCTGTGAGCCATGGCCACTGAGCCTGCGCGTCCGGAGCCTGTGCTCCGCAACAGGAGAGGCCACAACAGTGAGAGGCCCGCGTACTGCAAAAAAAAAAAAATGACGCAAACACATGGGGAGATATACCATGTTCTTGGGTTGGAAGAATCAATATTGTGAAAATGACTATACTACCCAAAGCAATCTATGGATTCAGTGCAATCCCTATCAAATTACCAGTGGCATTTTTTACAGAACTAGAACAAAAAATCTTAAAATTTGTATGGAGACACAAAAGACCCAAAATAGGCAAAGCAATCTTGAGGGGAAAAAATGGAGCTGGAGGTATCAGACTCCCTGACTTCAGACTATACTACAAAGCTACAGTCGTCAAAACAATACGGTACTGGCACAAAAACAAATATAGATCAATGGAGCAGGATAGAAAGCCCAGAGATAAACCCATGCACCTATTGTCAACTAATCTATGACAAAGGAGGCAAGGATATACAATGGAGAAAAGACAGTCTTTTCAGTAAGTGGTGCTGGGAAAACTGGACAGCTGCATATAAAAGAATGAAATTTGAACACTCCCTAACACCATACACAAAAATTAACTCAAAATGGATTAAAGACCTAAATGTAATACCGGACAGTATAAAACTCTTAGAGGAAAACATAGAACACTCTATGACATAAATCACAGCAAGGTCCTTTTTGACCCACCTCCTAGAGAAATGGAAATAAAAAACAAAAATAGACAAATGGGACCTAATGAAATTTAAAAGCTCTTGCACAGCAAAGGAAACTATAAATAAGACGAAAAGACAACCCTCAAAAAGGGAGAAAATATTTGCAAATAAATCAGTGGACAAAGGATTAATCTCCAAAATATATAAACAGCTCATGTAGTTCAATATTAAAAAAACAGCCCAATCAGAAAATGGGTAGAAGACCTAAATAGACATTTCTCCATACAAGACATACAAATGGCCAGGAGGCACATGAAAAGCTCAACATCACTAATCATTAGAGAAAATGCAAATCAAAACTACAGTGAGGTATCACCTCACAGCGGTTAGAATGGGCATCATCAGAAAATCTACAAACAGCAAATGCTGGAGAGGGTGTGGAGAAAAGGGAACCCTGTTGCACTGTTGGTGGGAATGTACATTGATACAGGCACTGTGGAGAACAGTATGGAGTTTACTTTAAAAACTAAAAGTAGAATTACCATATGACCCAGCAATCCCACTACTGGGCATATACCCTAAGAAAACCATAATTCAAATAGACACATGTGCCCCAGTGTTAGCTGCAGCACTGTTTACAATAGCCAGATCATGGAATCAACCTAAATGCCCATCGACAGAGAAATGGATAAAGAAGATGTGGTCCATATATACGATGGGATATTACTCAGCCATAAAAAGGAACGAAATTGGGTCATTTGTAGAGACGTGGATGGACCTAGAGACTTTCATACAGAGTGAAGTAAGTCAGAAAGAGAGAAACAGATATCATATACGAACTCATATATGTGGAATCTAGAAAAATGGTGCAAATGAACTGGTTTGCAAGGTAGAAATAGAGACACAGATGTAGAGAACAAACGTATGGACACCAAGGGGGGAAAGCGGGGAACGGGGGTCGTGGTGGTGATGAGATGAATTGGGAGATTGGGATTGACATATATACACCAATATGTATAAGATAGATAACTAATAAGAACTGGCTGTATAAATAAAATAAAATAAAATTAAAATAGTTGATGGAGTCAGAAAAGAAAATAATAAACCTTTTTAAAAAATGCTAGCAATGAACAACCTGAAAATAAAGTAAAAAAGCAATTCCAATTACAATAGCCTAAAAAAGAATAATACATTGTACATAGGAATCGATAGAACAAAAGAAGTGTAAGACTTCTCTAGGATGAACCACTCTTATGTTTCTCCTTTACTCTTACACTCATAATATTGCTGACACCGGATGTGTGGGATTTTCGCATCAAGCATTTCTCAGACAACACCTAGATGTCCTAAAATTCAATTCAGTTGTGGCCCTAACCATAGTTAACACAGACCTTACAGGTTAAGGGCTTAGTCTGTTACGACCCGCGCCCCCACTCACCCCCATCTCAGACATCAATTGCAAGTCCAGGTTGTTACCTGTGCTTCTGACCAACTGGCTCTAAGTCACAGGTTCCCTTGCCCCCTCCTTGAGTTAAATTAATTTGCTAGAGTGGTTCACAGATCTTGGGAAAACAGTCTACTTACTAGATTACTGGTTTATTACAAAGGATATTAAAGTGTATGAATGAAAAGCCAGATGAAGAGATACAGGGGGCGAGGTCTGGAAAGCTCTCAAGCCCAAGAGCTTCTTTCCCTGTGGAGTTGCAGTGTGCCACCCTCCCAGCATATGGGTGTGTTCACCAACCCAGAAACTCTCTGAATCTTGTGCTTTTGGCATTTTTATGGAGGCTTCATCACATAGTCATAATTGATCATTAACTTAGTCTCCAGCCTCACAACTCTTCCCAAGAGGATGGAGGATGGGGCTGAAAATTCCAAGCTTTTAATCATGGCTTCATCTTTCTGGTGACCATCCCCCATCCTGAGGCTGTCGAGGAGACCACCAGGAAATGCCTTATTAGAACAAAAGACACTCCTATCACCCAGGAAATTCCAAGGGATTTAGGAGCTCTGTCAGGTACCAGGGTCAAGGAGCAAATATTAGAGAAAAAGGTACTCAAGTGCTCTTACCACTTGAGAAATTACAAGGGTTTTAGGAGCTCTGTGCCCCACTTGAGAAATTACAAGGGTTTTAGGAGCTCTGTGCCAAGAATTGGGCACATATATATGTTTTATTTCACACTTGTGCACTAAAAACTACAACACATTGTTAGAGAAGAATTTAAAGCTCTAAATAAATGGAAAGACACACAGGTTATTTAAAGACTTAATTTTAAGATGGGAAATTGACATACAGATTCAATGCAATCCCTATCAAAAGTCCAGCTGCCTTTTTATAGAAATTGACAAACTGCTCCTAAAATCCAAATGACAAAGCAAAGTTTCCAAAATAGATGAAACGATCTTGAAAAAGAAGACCGAACTTGGTGTACTCACACTTCCCAATTTCAAAATTTACTTCAAAGCTACAGTAATCAAGTCTGTGTGGTACTGGCATAAAGATAGACATATACACCAATATAATAGAATTGAGAGCCCAGAAATAATCCCATATATCTATGGTCAGTTGATTTCCAACAAGGGTGCCAAGACCATGCAGTAGGCAAGAATTCTTTTCAGCAAATATTGCTGGAACAACTCGATAGCCAGGGGCCAAGGAATGAATTTGGACCCCTATCTCATATCATATCCAAAAAATTAACTCAAAATGGATTAAAAACCCAAATGTAGGGCTCCCCTGGTGGTGCAGTGGTTGAGAGTCCACCTGCCGATTTAGGGGACACGGGTTCGTGCCCCAGTCCGGGAAGATCCCACATGCCGTGGAGCGGCTGGGCCCGTGAGCCATGGCCGCTGAGCCTGCACATCCGGAGCCTGTGCTCCTCAACGGGAGAGGCCACAACAGTGAGAGGCCCGCGTACCGCCAAAAAAACCCAAAAAAAACCCAATTGTAAGAGCTAAAACTATAAAATGCTTAGAAGAAAACACAGGTGTAAATCTTCATAACCTTGAATGATGCAGTGTTTTCTTAGATACTACACCAAACACAAGCAACCAAAGAAAAGCTAGATAAATTGGACTTCATCAAAATTAAAAACATTGTGCTTCAGAGGGCACCATCAAGAAAGTGAAAAGACAACACACAAAATGAGAGAAAACATTTGCAAATCACATATCTGATTAGGGACTTACATCTCAAGTATATAAAGAACTCATAACTCAGTAACAAAAAGGCAATTCTATTTAAAAATAAGCAAAGAATTTGAATACATATTTCTTTAAAGACAATATACAAATTGCCAATGAAAGCACATGAAAAGATGCTCAACGTCCTTAGACATTAGGGAAGTACAAATCAAAAGCACAGTGAGATACCTCTTCACACCCGCTAGGCTATTATCCAAAGAATGGACAATAACAAATGCTGGTGAGGATATGGAGAAATTGAAACCCTCATACACTGCTCCTGGAGTGTAAGTGGAGCCACTATGGGAACAGTTTGGCAGTTTCTCAAAAAGTGAAACATAGAGTTAGCTTGTGACCCAGTGGTTCCACTCCTAGCTGTATACCCAAGACATGTGAAACATGTTCTCATTAAAACATGTACACAAATGAATGTTCATAGCAACATTATTCATAACAGCCAAAAAGTGGAAACAACCCAAATGTCCATCAGCTGGTGAATGGTTAGGGAGGTATGTGCATACAATGAAGCAGAATATTACTCAGCCATAAAAAGGAGCACATTACATAAAAGTGAAATATTAATGCATGCTCTTAAGAGGGGTGGAACTCGAAAGCATTATAAAGTTAGACACAAACAGCCACATACTGTATGATTCCATTTACATGAAATGCCTAGAATACGTGAATCCATAGAAACAGGAAGTAAATTAGTTGTTGCCAGGGGTTGGGAGTTGGGAAAATAGGGAATGACATCAATGGGTATAAGATTTCTTTCTGGGGTATGAAAATGTTCTGGAATTAGATATTTATGAGGGTTGTTAAGTCTTGTGAATATATTAAAAATACTGAATTGTATACTATGAAAGAGTAAGTTTTATAGAACATGAATTATACATTAATTTTTTTAAGTGGGGAAAATGGAAAACAAATAGAAATAAAACATTCATCCTGAGTCTTAAAAATAAAACATTATATTTAGTATCCATTATTTTTAGTATCAGAAAAAAAATACTGAATTTGAAGTGTTTTAATATGAATTCGAAAGCCATTTGCAGCAATTCTTTTTTTTTAATTTTTGGACGTGCCACATAGCTTGTGGGATCTTAGTTCCCCAACCAAGGATTGAACCCAAGCCCTCGGCTGAAAGCGCGGAGTCCTAACCACTGGACTGCCAGGAAATTCCCAGCAGCAATTTTTTTTTTCGCAAGAAAGTCATAATAGTGCCATGAGATTGCTTAATTTGTTTCTTTTGGTTCTTTAAGGTTTGAATGGCATGTTTGCTTCTTTATAGAAGGGAAAGGTGTCCCTCTATCCTCTTTTCTTCATCTGGCCCAGGTTCACACTCAGGCACAATGAGATACTTGTCTGTGCCTCTCTCCAGGGCTTAGAGAATAGATTTTCTCATTCTTTCTATTTCTATGTCTTTTTTTC
This sequence comes from Mesoplodon mirus, assembly GCF_964341445.2. Classification (NCBI taxonomy): domain Eukaryota; kingdom Metazoa; phylum Chordata; class Mammalia; order Artiodactyla; family Ziphiidae; genus Mesoplodon; species Mesoplodon mirus. Next base: position 51,851,815 of record NC_138988.1, read on the forward strand.
TTTTTCTTCCCTCCCTCCCTCCTTCCCTCCGCCCCTCCCCCATTCCTTCCTTCCTTTTTCTTTCTAAACCCCCTTCCCCCCTTCCTCAACTTTCTTATACAGATGTGACTTGTGTAGTCTTTTGTTTTCTTCTCTTTGAGCCTTGTTTATCATGGCTGAACATTTATGGATCCAGAGATATATGCTTCTATATTGAAAGAGTCTCTCAGTCTATTGGTAGGTTGCTAAAGGATGAGCAGCTAAAAGCTTGTTGAGTTTTATGCATTTTGAGTTTGAAATCCCTGAGACATCAAACTGGAAGTGTTCGGAGTCATAGTAGTATATGAAAGAATTACATACAGTGGCAGAGAACTCAGGAGAGAGATCTGTGCTTGAGATTAGATTTGGAAGTCATTAGAGAATTGTTCTTACTGTAATCGTCTGTAATTAAGATACTGTAATCTTTCAATATTAAACTCAATACATTACTTAAAGCAGTTGCCACAGGATTTTTCATCCACTGAAGTACTGAATCCTTTGGCAACGGGGATATGATGAGTGTTTTGAGGTTTACGCTTGAAAACTTTATCCGAAGAGGAAGCTTGGTATGATAGGAGACAGGAATTTCTGTTAAGGAAACCTTGATATATCTGTGCATATTTATGAATATTTGTTCTCAACAACTAGGTCTGTGGGATTGCTTAAATGAAAAAGAAAATAAATGTTTTCAGTTGGAGTCATGTGGACAGAAGTCAGATTTCAGTTGATTGAGGAAGAAGTTGGAAGGAGAATCTGTATAAATTATTCCTATGCTTAGCGGTTGAGAAGAGATGAAAGAAGATTGTAGGAATTATCTGTTGTTAAAGGTTAATGAGCTTCTTGTTTTTTAAAATTGAGGGAGTTGAATATGTTTGTATACTAAGATGGTAGAGTCAGTAGAGAAGGAAAAGTAAAAAATGGAAGAATGAAAGGAAATTGTTTACGGTCAAAGTTCTTATGAGAGACATAAGGAATAGGATGTATAGAGAAGAGCTGGGGAGTTAGCCTTGGATGTGGAAGGGTCATCCGTTTCACTGAGGTAGAAGGGAAAGAAATGAAGGAGGTAGATTCAGATATATTTTGGGCGGGTGAGCATTAAGAGCCATGTCATGGGGAGGTAGCTGTGTCTTCATGTTTGAGGAGTCAGAGTCAGGACACTGAGCCTGAATTGTTTTTGCAGACAATGTGATTTATGGGGAATACCTGTTATCTTTTTGCGAGTATGGAATTCTGGTAATTGTGGCTGGTTGTGCAGCAGAGTGCTTGAATAATAACCGCCCTTTTACCCTCACCCTGGACTCTGAGTCTTAAGGAAGCTTCTCTGGACAGAAACACTATGCACATGTTCTACACTCATTGCTGGAGGAAGGAGCATGTTCTGTGCAGCCTGTCATTTTCGCCTCTGGGAAGGATAACTCTGAAAGCCTGTGCCTGGACTCCTCCAGACTACCCGATGAGTCTTCTTCCCTTGCTGATCCCGCTGTGTGTCCTTTTGCTGTAGTAAACCTCAGCCATGAGTACAGCTAACAGTCAAGTGAGTTCTCTGGTGAGTTTCTCCATGTGTGGGTGGTTGCAGGAAGCCTGGAAGAGAGCCCCTCCTCTTGTGCCTCCTCAACTGCTATTCCAAACCTCAAGCCACCCATACATGGAGAAACTCACCAGAGAACTCACTTGACTGTTAGCTGTACTCATGGCTGAGGTTTACTACAGCAAAGGGACACACAGCGGGATCAGCAAGGGAAGAAGACTCATCGGGTAGTCTGGAGGAGTCCAGGCACAGGCTTTCAGAGTTATCCTTCCCAGAGGCGAAAATGACAGGCTGCGCAGAACATGCTCCTTCCTCCAGCAATGAGTGTAGAACATGTGCATAGTGTTTCTGTCCAGAGAAGCTTCCTTAAGACTCAGAGTCCAGGGTGAGGATAAAAGGGCGGTTATTATTCAAGCACTCTGCTGCACAACCAGCCACAATTACCAGAATTCCATACTCGCAAAAAGATAACAGGTATTCCCCATAAATCACATTGTCTGCAAAAACAATACAGGCAAGTTGGTATAGCAGGAGTTCAATACCCCGTCCCCAACACTCAAACACACAAAACAAGCTCATCATTGATATAATTAAGATCCAAAACTAAATTCCCAAAGGCCAGCTAAGGGCTAGCCCTGTAACTAGACTCTTAAGAGTATCAGGCCTGGTTTATTAACACTTTTCTGCACAGTCACTAAAGGCCAAGCCTGATAATTACCCCAGTTTCTAGTAGTGCCAGTATGCATGACTTCTTGGTTTTGTAATTTTCTCTATTGGGGCACCTCAAAGTAGTGGGGTAGAGAAATTTAGTTGTTAGATTTATCCATATTTCAGGTCTTAAAGGGACTGAAAGTACTAAGAAAGGATGGGGTGAGGAAGCAGCAACGCAGTAGACAGAGGATAAGGATGAGACAGCTAAATTTAGAGTAGAATTTGGGGGTGTGCTCTAGCCTGTAGAGGAAAAGAGAAAGCAAGGCAAGGTGACTCTTATTAGATTAGGAGAACTCAGCAGACCCAAGCAAGGGGTTTGTCTGATGGTGCAGGGGTCCAAGGTTGGGACATGGGCTTCTCTAACTTATCTAGGCTAGTGAAAATCAGACTTATTGTCAATTCAATTCTATATATATATAATTTTGGGGGGGTATTTTTATCTCACAAAGAAACCTCATTTTGTTTAATCTCCTAGTATGTTTTAGTTGAAAACAAGCTTCATATATACGTGTATGCTATGAATTCTGTGTTCTTAAAAATAATGTTTTCCAGGGGTTATAAAATCCTTTTCTAACATACTAAGTTTTCTTCTGTTCTTTGCTTGCTCTTTCATCAGAGGATACTTCTGACAAGATGGATGGTAAGAACTTCCTTTTCTAATTCACCTAAAAAATTTTATGGCTCTTGGATTCTACATGATACCTTTGTTCATTCTCTTAAGTTCTGAAAATAGGCTGCTTATGTGGCAGCACTCTTAATGAGAAAATGGCTATGTAATTCTCTGATTGAATTTTGGGTTAGACATATCCATTTTGGGTTTTTCAGTTTACTCAAATACTAGGTTACTGTTTGTTATAAGTTAAATCAATTTTCTTAATTTTTTTTACCTGAGCTCTTAAAATATTCTTGATTTCTTAAGTCTTTCTCTGAAATATTAGATTCAGAAGAAGGGAAAGGAATCTCATTAGTCACTTGATTCAGTTCTTTCGTTTAATAACTCTGATACAGAGAGAGACAAATGACATATTTTACAGATTCATATGGTTATTTATGAAAATGAAATGCAAGTCACAGATGCTGTCTTTCAGAGAGTGAGTTTTAAATTAACATTTAATCAAAATTGAACTTACTTTGAGCTATGCCTTTTTAATTTCAGTATTTAGTTTATCTTTAGTTGCTTGATCCAGTATGGTCATTTTTATCTGTATGGTATTTTTGTCTAACACTAGACTGTGTATTATCCATACTTGCCCTTCACTTCATCAGATACCGTAATGTTATCTAAGAACTTGAGCTTTTTTATAAGAACTTGTAAGAAGATCCTGAATCTGTAAGTCACAGTATGAGATCTAGGGAAAATGGAAAAGTATGTTTTTCTGTCAATTATTACGTAAACTCTGAAACTGGTATACCTTCCATTCTGATGAAATGGAAGATTTATTTAATCTTGGGTCGGGTACATGAGTGTTACTTATAATTAGTCTCTGTGCTTCTGTGTGTGTTTAATATATTTCATAAATTTAAGAAATTATTAAATGAAAGAAAACCTAACCGAGAGATAGTTTCTATATTTCAAACCATTCAATATCACTTCTAACACTGAGATTCTAGATCCTTCAAAAACAAATTATTCTCACATCCCAGATCAAAATGTTTTCTTTTTTGGGTCAGAAACATCAGCCTATTTGAGGAATCACCTGCGTTATGTGATGTGTTACTCTCACTGATGTTTAATCCTGTGTTTTAAAAAAAAAATCTATATACACACACACGGAGAAACATCTGTTATTGCCCTATAGTAGTAGTGAGTTTGTTTTTTTTTGGCCGTGCCATGCAGCTTGTGGGATCTTAGTTCCCTGACCAGGGATTGAACCCAGGCCCTCAGCAGTGAAAGCGTGGAGTCCTAACCACTGGAGTGCCGGGGAATTCTATTTACTTGATCATTTTTGCTAGTTTTCATTGACATCTTAGGGAGTACAAGAATTTTTGAATAAATAACTAATGGGTTGATAGGTCTTTGTAATGCTTTGGTGAAAATACTGGGTTAATGAGACCTTGGTCATGGATTTGATTCCCATGTTTGTCAATTAGTTTTCTAGTTCTTTTATGGACTACCTTTTGAAAATGCACAGAAAGAATTCTTACATTGGAAAGATCTATAAAAATCTTCATTTTGGAGAGAGCAATGAAAGTTGCATCTTTCTTGAGTAATTAATTTCTCTAATTTTCTTCACCATTTAAAATTTCAAGTATGAAGTATAGCAGACAAACGTGTTTGTTATAGAATTTTGCTATTTTTAATTGTCTAGTTTTAACCTTTTTTGTGCTATGAGTCATTAGGTTACCTCAAATTTTCTTTTATCTCAAAATGAATCTTTTAAAAGCTAATTTAAGGCTATCGAACTAGAAAGTTTTTCTTTTGCCCTTTTGTTTTCGTTGGGTGGGAGGCGTGAGGAAGGTTTTAACATCAGCATTGGCAGACTTTGTTGAAATGTTATTGTTTTATTTCTCTTATTTAGGAACAGCATCTGAAGATGGTAAGATTTATACATTTTGTTAGTAACACAAATACCTCTACATTAATATTTTCATTGGTAGGAATTAAATATTAAAAACTAAAATAGGCTAATTTCTTTGCAAATCTGTATAATTTGCGAGCTGTGGTAGCTTTTACATTTCATGTTTGGTTGTGTTAGTTATACACGTGGATTTTTTTTTTAATCCTTCATCCTGGAATTTTGCTTTGTATCTTGGACCATCTCATTCTAGAAAAACGTAAATGCTTAACATGTTTAATAATATCTAGTATAAAGTTACATAGTTTCATTTTTTTCTTGTAGTGACATTAATGCTTTTATTTTGTGTTTTAATTTATGCCAATTCATTTATACTTTGAGAGTGCACGTGCCATTGCTTTATCGTCTTTAAATATCCTCAGCATTTAAATGCATTTATTTTGTCAGCTTTTAAATGTATCTTTGATTTTGAATCAGTGACTGGAGAATTGCATATGATTTGAATTTGGGATTACAAAAACCTTGCTAGATATAATACTTTATTTTACTGAGCCAGTTTACCTTTTAAAAAATTATTTATTGCTTTTTGAATTTGTAGAAAGGAAAAAATTCAGTTTTTATATTTATCCTGCCTGAAGGCTGTCTTATTAAGCCTCTGATATGAAACACATTTTTTTTTTCCTAAATTTTACATGGATGACATTTTCTTGTGATACACAGTTAAGTAGATTTAACATTTTGGAGGTCTCATACTTACTCTGATATATTTGAAATATTTTCATATTTTAAGTTTTAAATTAGAGTACTAGTTTCTGGCACTGTGGCATTGTAATTTAGAATGGTAGTATCAAAATACTTAATTTATCCTAATTTCTTTGTTGTACTGGATACATTCTGCATTTCAAAAATAATAATTTTTTTCTACTTTACTTCTTAGTCAGGAGAACATTGTGTCCTATTCTAAACAGACTCTGTAAAAGGGTGAAAGTCCTGAATTATGGGCTTTTTAGGGGCCTCAAAGAAGTTGATAGAATGCTAGGATCTACCAACTATACTTCTCCTTTTGCTTCATTTTATTCCTAGTTCCTAATTATTCTCTTATCTCCCCTCACTCATTTCTTAATATTGTAATTTTTCCTTACTCTTTAGTGTATGTTTTCCTAATTACTATCACCATACCAGGCTAGCCCCTATATTGCTGGGGGGTTTTTTTTGTTTGTTTGTTTATTTTTGGTGGCTTTGGGTCTTTGTTGCTGTGTGCGGGCTTTCTCTAGTTGCAGCGAGCGGGGGCTCCTCTTCGTTGCGGTGTGCAGGCTTCTTATTGCAGTGGCTTCTCTCGTTGTGGATCACGGGCTCTAGACATGCAGGCTTCAGTAGTTGTGGCATGTGGGCTCAGTAGTTGTGGCACACAGGCTTAGTTTCTCTGCAGCATGTGGGATCTTCCCGGACCAGGGCTCGAACCCGTGTCCCCTGCATTGGCAGGCGGATTCTTAACCACTGCACCACCAGGGAAGTCCCCAGCCTCTATATTGTGATTGCCCTAAAAGTTGTGCCTTTTAACTAAAAAGTATTTTGAGTCCTTCTTTATGATCATGTTTGGTATTGGTTCTGATTTGATAGTGATTGAGACTGTTGCTTGAGAATACCAAAGTACCTGCTAGTAAGATATTTTTGTTTTTTCTAATGACAGTTTACTTAAGCACTTTGGTAAGCATTATCTCCTTTGGTTCAAGAGCTCTAGAAACATCTTGCAGCTTGGTTTTGTGGAGGGGGATGAGGCAGTAGTAAGAGAAGAAAGGAACGCAACGTGGAGGTAGAGAAGGAAATGTGTGTAGAAAAGTGCCATCTCTTTGAGGATTGGTATTTCCTCGAATAATTTTCTAAATGAAATTGGTTAGTTGGGGGAAGAGAAGAGTAAATGTGTCCATCTGTACATCTGTAGTAATCTCATGTTTAGCACAGAATATAAAAAGATATTTTACCTAGTATTGTATCTTCTTGCAGATCTCTTTAGAAGTACATTTTCAGTCAGAAATATTGGGTTGTTTCCAAGATTAGCTTGTATTTTAAACTACAGGGTGGATTTGAGAATAAATTAAATTTCATGGAAACTGAAAATTTAAAATTGGAACTACCAGTTAAGAATAAGTGCATGCCTGTGGTAATTATCTTAATTATAACTCTACTTTACTGGACTAATAATATCAAACTGAGAATGGAGATCTTTTAGTTTGACTTTATTCTTACCCATAAAGGAAAGTTAGCTTATGGTGCAACACGTAAAAAGCAGTATGTATTTTTAAAATTTTAAGAGAACTATAATCTTATAATCTGTAAGCAAAGGTTACATTAGTACAGAATTTAACAATACTTGAAAAGCACACCCAATTAGAAAATTATAGTGAGATTTTTTTCCTCATTACTAAATATTATTATAGAAAAAAGTCTTTAATTATGTAAATAATTTTATTCCTTAGGCCGGGTGAGAGCAAAGCTTTCAGCACCACTTGCTGGTATGGGAAACGCCAAGACAGATTCCAGAGGAAGAAGTCGAACAAAAATGGTGTCTCAGTCACAGCGTACGTATTGCCTATTAGTTCTCCCATATTTCTAATATGTTAGGATAAGCGTATTCCTTGTATGTTACTGTATGAAGAGATTGACCAGTGGAAAAAGACAAAACTAATTTCAAAAAAGACAAGCCACATACTGAGTTCTTGTTCTGTACTTTAGGTTCATCATCACCTGACAAAAATGAAGGTATTTTTTTTTTCAATGTTTTGGGTCAGTTGTGCATGTTTTGGAATTTTTGGAGTGGGTGTTGTCTTGTCTTTGGTGTGTTATTAGGGCTGCATCATTGATATCTGCACTTAGAAAGAAAAACTTCATCTGCTATACAGACTTGCATGGAGATATTTTAAATAGCACAAATCTTTTAACATTAAGGTTTTCACAGTCTACTCTGAAACTTGTAAACGTGGAAAATTGTGCTTTTTAGAGGCAAAATAATTGCCGTATGTTAGCATCAGATCTGGTTGCATCTAGCTAATGTTGTTCAAGGGCAGATATGTGGTATCTTTGTGCTCTCCCTGAAATCTGTTAGAATGTAGTTAGCATTTTTGGCAGGTATATACTGATTCATAAAGAGGAAACAAATTGAAATGACCAGTTTTGTTATATTCCTTTTTAAATTTAAGATTTATGTTTTTGCCATTTCATTGGAAGCTGAGTTTCTCATAAGCACAATTATTAAAAAGCACAATTTTGAATTCTAGGTAAAATGAATGATCCATTCCTATATATTCCAGAATAGTAATATATACACTTAAGGCATAATTAATTTAAAAGAGTTCACATTCCTTCTTTATCAAGAGATTTTCCTTAGCACATACCTCTTAGAACAGGAATTTTTTCTAGGGAGGTAATTCTGGGGTTCTTCTATATACTTGGCCATTTTGGAAAGAAATAGATGTAGCTATCTTCCACTGTTGTTTAGGTGACTCTTCCAGGATATAGATGCCCAATTTGTCTGTTTTTTTAACTTGATTCTTGAATCGTGGAATCAGGGAAAGGAGCTGGGCTTAGAAGGGGTCAGGGCAGTGATTAGACAAGTCCGGCCTAGCAGATTCTCCTCTTTCCAAAGTCAAAAAATCTAGACAGAGTAATGATGGGAGCACTCAACAAGAGTCCTAAAAATAAGCAGAAATGCTTAGTAAAATTGGTTTGCAAATTGAGGGTTATTTACAAATAGGAAAACATGGTGAATGCCCTCTGGGTGAGAGCTCTTCTCCCAACCAAATTAGGAATAGATCATACCACATTCTTCCCAGATCTTATGTATTTTTAGGGTAACTGTTAAAGTAACTTAATCTTTAGCAGTATAGCATAGTAGTTCAGAGCCTTGCTATTCCAAATGGGGTGCACAGACCAGCATCAGCATCACCTGGGAAATGTACAATCTCATGCCACCACAGATCTACTGAATTCAGTCTTTAACAAGATCATCAAGTGATTTGTGTTACAATCAAGTCCGAGAAGTATTGATTTAGATCATGGATTTGATCCATGGCTATTCCAGGTTATTTAAAGTTTCTGTATTTCTATATACTTCTACTGTAACCAGTAAAATGAAGAGGATAATCTCACAGGATTGTTGTGAGAATTAAATTAGTATTTTGCCTGTGCACAAAGTATGTGCTATATATTTTAGCTGGTGAAATTGATGTCCTTGTTTTTCTTAACCTAATGTCAACTGAATTTTATACTCCTATTGTGCACTTCTTTGTTGTTATTTCTTATGGCCTTCAGGAAACAAAAATAACGGTGAAGTCAGGAAATTTAAAGCAGAAAGAAAAATAAAGGTAGCAACCAGAAACTGTCTGTATCCAGCATCTTAAGGATAAAACAGTTTTATATGAGATATTTTACTGAGTTCTCTTCTAAAGTAATACTAAGACTGAACTCATGGCAGAGATTCAAAGTGCTTTGTGTATGTTTTTTTAATATATTACTTAAGGAACTCCCTTTTAAGTGTATTATAACTACTGATCACTTCAAGAGAATATAGAATAATTTTTTTACATTTGGTTTTTCACTTTGAAACCCAATCCACAACACTTGAAATCCTCTCCTAGAGTGTGAGAACATAATGATAGATTTTTAGACCTAGTAGGATTTTAAGATCAGAAGACGTTCCCACTATAAAATCACTTAGATTTTAAATCATATTGGTGAGGTTTTTGTTTATTTGCCTGCTTATTTATTTGAATGACTGTTTTTTCATTTCAAATTCTTTTGAAAAAAGATATTGTGGCCTTGTATAATTTGATGCAAGTTTCTTTACACATATTTGCACAGAAATATTGCTGTGCTCTCCATCTTCACTTCATTGTGAAGTAATTCATTAGGGTTTGCATGGTCTTTTCCATATTTTTATATCACCATTTAGGAAAAAAAAAATCTCTTGGGTCAAAGCAGGTATGTTCTGATGGCTAACCAAAAATAAATAAAAACAGACCCAGCGGAGAGACTTCCAGACTTAAATGTTTACGTAAAGATTGTGTCTTTTGTTGTTGGTAGTGACTGATTATGTACAAATGATTGTACAGCCTGTCAGAAATTTTGTCTCTCCACCCCACCCCTCTACTGTTTGGTTTTTTTTCCCTGTGTGTCTTAAGAAAGATAAAACCTGTAGCTTTTTCATGTAATTTTTCTTCAGCTAGAAGATATTGTAGTTCTTCCTTACCTATAGTTTTTAAATTAAATGTTTAAATTATAAAAATTTAAACATTTAATTATTTAGATCTTAGACTATCAGTAGAAGAAAAGCTGAAGAATTTACATTTACTTTTGCACCTTCATTTCATCTGCTTTGTACATGAGTGTCTGATTTCAGTTTATCAGCTAAAAACTACTAAATGTTCTGCTTTTGTTACAGACATCAATGGTTTTGGGATTTTTTTTAAAGTTTGCTTTTTTTGCTTTAGAATTTTTTATTTCCTAAGAACTGACTAAAGCTTTCTTATTTCCATCTGCCATTCATTTTAAATCTGCTTCTTCCCTCTTCATGGATTATAACCCTTACCCTAACTCTGCCTTTACACTTGTTCAGGATCACAATCTGCTAATACCATTGGTGGTAAGAATATATAGACTTTATGTGTGCATCTGTTGTTTCATCACCTATTTTCATTATCAAGAATGGGTTCTATTCAGCAGAAATTCTTAACATTTAATATTATATTATTCTGTAGCCATTATTGGGGTAAAAATCACCAATTATGATTTTTCTTTGACCTGTCCTTATTTATTACCAAAACCCTGGGTTTTTTAAATTATCCATGTTGATGCTATAGGTGTAAACATTCAAAAGCGAAGGAGCTATAGCAATGCCTTGAAAACATCTCATAAAAAGTATAAAATGGTAATTTGAAAACTTTAGGCAGCACAAGAGAAATTAGATATCTAATTTCAAATTTCATAAATTAGAGTATTTTCTAGTAGCATGCTATTCCCTAGGTACATCATACTCTTTTTCATCAACTATGTGGTTTTCCTAGAAGAAATAATTAGCCTTGGTAGTTCTTTTGCTGGGGAAAGAGCCTTGATATTTTCTTCTAAGTATAAATAATTCCAAAATGGGTTGTAGGCACTGGAATTAACACACTGTTGGTGGGGGCCGGGGCGGGGGCGGCCATTGGAGAAGAGCGGGTAATGATTAACACTACCAATTTTATTTCCCAGGAGAGGGCATGAATGAATTTAAATATATAGAGAGTGAGCTTGCATAGTTTTGATAAAGTCAATAAATCTAGAATAGGTAGCGTGATTACTCTGCTTCTATACTATATGTTTCCTCTCTGCTGAATAGATCCACATTTCAAGGAATTCTCCAGTCTCCTACCAACACTGTCACCCCCTAAACTTACATTAGTTTTAACAGAATAACGTGTTGTATGTGTTCAGTTCATAATTTATACTTTTTATATTGTTGCAAGTGTTCCCATAAAATATTTCATCAGCTTATCTTGCATTGTGAGTTTGTAGCATGTTGGGTGTTTGGGTGTTTTGGTGTGTATGTTTAGTTTAGATGCTGCATGGAGAAAATAGGTGCCTTGTGAGTATCTCTAAGGTTATAACTGAAAGAAACTTGATTTAAAGATTCTTCACCTGAAATATCATGAAACAATTCAAATGAATCATCATTTTAAAGTACACTTGTATAATTTCCCTGCAAAAATTTAGAATTCCTTCTACACAGATAACAAATTGCTAATGTTATCGTAAACATTGATTTGTTTTACAGTATTGCTATAACCAGCGGAAGATGAGTTTCATTTTGTGTGCTAATAAAGTTTAGGAATTAAGCATGAGTTTAAATTGTATTCAGGAAGACCATGCCAAGAAAACGGTAGCCAGGGTCACAGATCAGCAGCCCATGAACCACGTGCAGCCTGCCTCTGTTCATGTATTATTTGGTCTACACAACATGATAAAAATCAGGAAATGTCAAAGCGTTCATTTAAAAAACAAAAAAGTCCCAAAATGTAGCCAGTATTACCTCAAGACAGAGCTGGCTTGAACTAAAAAGTCACCACTCCCTGCTTTACACTCAGCACTGCTCCCTGGTTGATGTTCCCTGCTTGTCCCCATTGGCTTTGACTCTTTAATCTTTGCTCTGTGGAAGTGAAGTGTCATTGGGTAAGATTATACCAGGTGAGCAGTGACTGTGGAGAAGTTCCCAACAAAGAGGAACCGTTGCTTTCATGAAGTTTTATTTAAGTGCAAGTTTAACTTTTATAATGCTACCATCCAGAATCTAGAGTTAAATTATACCTTGGAGTTATCTAGTTCATTTTCCTTTTCAATGCAGACAAAAAATGTTTTGATTGACAAGGAGCTTATCCCCTTAAACACTAACGTGTGCAATTCTAGTTTAAAAGCATGTTTCTTAACTTTTTTTTTTAACTCTTACCCCAATCTCTGAGATTTTGTCCAGCTCCCTTTCTCTATCCCTGACCACGTATCCTTTGTCTTCCAAGACTGAAAATCACTGGTTTAGAAAGGGTCTGCCTTCTTTGACATTTATTTGCCCATTAGTCGTGTTTTACCCTCAGTATACATCTACTTGGCAGACTGGCCACCCAAGACCCCTTTGCTATTTGAAGGCAAATAGCAAAATGCAAGTTTCTTTTTCAGCTGGCCCAACTCTGTAAACATTTAAAATTAAATCTTGTAAAAATTTAAAAATATACATAGTTGCAAGATAACCTTGTTATGCCCATTTAGAAGCATCTCAGCAGGCAAACTTTTAACAGGAAGCACATTTTCATTACCATATTCTTAACAAAAATGATAGCAGTAATAGAATTATTAATATTTTCCTTTTAAATGTATAGCTTTTTAACATATAGCTTTAGCTGCACGAAATGTATTGTTAGATAAGTTATTTCTTTGGAAATATTTTCTACTATTTATGTTCTGAAAATCATAATAGTGTTGTCCTTACTAAACATAGCATCTTATACTCCCCAAACTGAAAATATATTTACATGATTTACCATTCAATCCTAGTATATATAGTATACCTTTTTATTCCAGGTTTTGAGTATATATAAACCTTCCTCAGTCTAACTCCTTTGAACTTAGAACTGCCATTCCATCACAGTTTTCTCAGGTGTACTTCTTGAATTTTCATCCTTTCAACAAGTTCTCTTGGAGTTCACATCTTAACATTTGTGTGTGTGTTTGGTGTTTAGCTGGCAGCCGGTCTGGGTCTCCGGGAAGAGTTCTGACCACAACAGCCCTCTCTACTGTGAGCTCTGGTGTTCAAAGAGTCCTGGTCAATTCAGCCTCAGCACAGAAGAGAAGCAAGATACCACGAAGCCAGGGCTGTAGCAGAGAGGCTAGTCCATCTAGGCTCTCAGTGGGTAAGATTTTTGTGCAAAACTTGGGACCTTGTATTTCTTTAGTATTTCAGACATTGAAGACTTCAATTTAGGCACTTTAAGTTAGAGAAAAACAACTTAAAATTCAAGGACAACTGAAATATAGGTTAAAAATGGAATTAGATATCTTATCTTGAAAGTATAATTCATTTATATTTTAAATCTTTTTATTTTAGTAAAATATCATTTTACTCTTCTAATCACATACAAACTAGAAGACTGTATTCAAGAATTTTAACTGTATTCCTGGTAATGCTTCATCAAAAAAAATTTCTTCTCAACCTTAGAAAAAACTTATTTATTAGTTTTTAGGAAAGAAAAGAATAGGGACTTACCTGCTGATCCAATGGTTGAGACTCTGCACTTCCACTGCAGGGGGCATGGTTTCGATCCCTGGTCAGGGAACTAAGATCCCGCATGCTGCATGGAGTGGCCAAAAAAAAAAAAAAGAAAAGAAAGAAAGAAAAGAATAAAACCAAAATATCAAAAATACAAACTCTATCTCCTGTTTACTCCCCTTCTGTGCTGCTGTTGCTTCATACCAGCCCGAAGCAGTCGTATTCCTCGACCAAGTGTGAGCCAAGGGTGCAGCCGGGAAGCCAGTCGGGAGAGCAGCAGGGATACGAGTCCTGTTCGCTCTTTTCAGCCCCTTGGTAAGTGTTTGGGCAGGTGTGAGGCATATTGCTTTCCTGTTGTGTTCCTACCATCTGATAACCTCAACACACCCTGGATTTAGTTGATGATTTCTTCAACTGTATCTTTTCCTCTATCTCTTTTCTTTTTAAAGACAGTCAGAAGGAAATTATATGTTTGGGCAATTCCTTTGACATTTATCTGTCTTAAATGAGCAAGTTAGACATTGGATAAACAAATTGCCTTCATAATCAAGTAAATATCATACAGATTTAAACTACAGAATATTGAATTCAAGATTTTTCTTAACAAATCTCCCTATAAAATTTAAAGACAATATTTAAATATTTACACTTAAGTGAAATATGGACTATTTAGTTTGATAAAAATAAAGACTTTCGTCCTTTTTAGCAGAAATATTAACATTTCACCTTAGATATTTCAGATTACTAGAAAGAATGCTACAAAATAATATATGAACTACTTATTAAAATGGGGGGGATTAATATTTTTACAGTATTTTACAATTTAACAACATTTCCCATGCATTAGCTTATATCATGTCATTGCTGTGAAACCTGTCTGTCCCTGATTATAGAGATTGTATTATACCCTCGATTATAATACTATATTTACCTCAATTATAAAAATATTAAATGATTTTTTAAAAACTAAATATTTTAGAGTAATTGGAGAGGCAGAATTTTTTATGTTGAAAATCTTTAGAATTTCTGTGTGGTCCTCAGCATTTTAACTAATACTTTGTTTATATGCACTTACCTATAGCCATTTCAGGTTTTTTCTTTTAATTCCATAAAATGTAGGTTACTGTAATACTTAAGAGAGTTGCAGTTCAGACTTTGTGACACTTACGTAGAACATAGTTGCACTCATTATTTATTGGGGTTATTATTTCCTTCAATAGTCACGTTAGTATAGAATTTCTAGAGATTAATTTCTAGTTCTTTGGGCTATTTGACTCAACTATATCACTACTAGACTATCTTATACTGACCCTTTGAGCTAGGAACTCAGGCAGGGGGATCCTCAACCCTTGTTTGTGTTTCAGTCCCAAGTGCCAAAGAGTTTCCTTCTATACTCTGCCAGAGGTAGATTTAGTTCATGTACAATATACAGTAGGCTTAGTCTGTAGAGTATCTGTGTATGTGTATGTATACATGCACACACACATACATATATATATGGTACATCCTCATGCATATATGTTTAAAAATGAAATAAATCTTACATTTGTATAAAGTAAGCATGCCACCTTGAAGAATCGAAGGAAGTAGAGTGGGTGTGTGGTAGTTTAAGAGCATATGTTCTAGGGTCAGATGGCCTGGTTGATACCCCAGCTCTGTAGCTGTTTTATACCTGGGTTTTTCCTTATCTGTAAAGCTAGAATAATAATAGCATGTAGTTCTTAGCATTGGCTTGAAGACACTGTAAAGGAGAGATACATGGAAACTGTCCCTCAGAGCAGTGTTTGCACACGGTGAGCACGTGGTTATCATGGTCATCGTCACTGCTGCGACTGCTCTTCCCAGTCTTCCCCCTGGAACAGTGCTTGCTTACCTGCAGTTAGTTGTGTGACACATCAGTGGCAAGGATCTTAGATTTTTTTAACGGTATAATACTTACATTTGTATAATGTAGAATTAGTAGAAAATGTGAGATATCAGGAAGAAACAAAAATAGGTTTCTGTACTGTTTAAACCTGTACAATAGTCAGAGATTAGAGGAAATTTATAACCAACTTCTAATTACTTAAAAAATAAACATGTTAATATGCCTTTTTTTAAAACATCTTTACTGGAGTATAATTGCTTTACAATGTTGTGTTAGTGTCTGCTTTATAACAAAGTGAATAAGAATGTATACATATATCCCCCATCCCCTCCCTTTTGCTCCTCCCTCCCACCCTCCCTATCCCACTCCTCTAGGTGGTCATGCCTATTTTTAAAGAGATATGTTGTTTAGTCATTGATCTTCTAGATTTATCTCAAAGCCGCCATTTGGCAATTTAAATTATTTAAATTTTATTATTAAAGGAGGCAGTTTTCCCAATTGTGATGAAACATCCTATTTGGTTTAAAGGTGGTTAAACCTTTTAATCATATAGTTTTAGAAGAATTGAATTTTATTGCCCTTTATTTACATATGGATATTGCATAGTAAAGGTAGCAGATTAATCCTGTTTATTACACAGAGATGAAGATAGCATTCCCAGAAATCAGATTGTCCTTTTCATTCCCATTTTCTGCCATATTTGCCTACATTTTTCTCTTTCTTTATTTGGTGAATCCTTTAGTCACCTCTGACTTGAATATGGCCATTCAGCAGATGAATCCCATAGCTTGCCATTTATTCAGTTGTAACACAAGGCCAGCCAGCATCAGGGCCCTAAAACACCAGAAATAAATCAGAGCTAAACAAAGATGAACTCTGGAACTCACACTCTTAGTTTCTGGAACCAAGATTCAAAAAAAGGCTTACATTATTACAAGCACGTGAGTGTTATCTTCAGCCACAGATAGCTATTGATTTCAAAAGGTTTTCAAAATTTTTTTCATCTATTGAAGCATTTCCATATTGCTTCAACTCTTCCTTATCATTTTAGAAATTATTCTGTTGGGTAAAATTAAAACTATATATTAGTATGTTTTACTAATGATACCAATCACCTTTCAGGGTCTGTTAAACATTTTATGCAACATTCTCTCTTTAATCCTGTCTCTTAATCTTTTTGATCATTTTCTTATTCATTAAGGTCCTGTGGCAAAGGAAAGAGTAATTCATGTAATAAAAGTATTTTAACTGTTCTCATTAATATATCTGAAGCAGAGTAACTTTTAAAATGAGTAATATGTTTCATTAAATAATAAAATGATTTTTTCCTGGCTTATTTGTTTGTGTGTGTAAGAAAAAGACTGACTTTATGATGTTATGAAAATCAGGATTTTAAGATCTAAGATTTTAAATATCCTAAATTTAGATTTAGAGAGATGTCATAAATATAAGGAGAAGTCATAGGTTTTTAGGTTTTTTGATTAAATTGTTAATACTCCCCTTTTTTGGTGCTCAAAATGTGCTTTGATATTTAACTAATCTACTGAATGCAGAACTTATATACTGTGAACCATTATAGAAAACATTTATGTTAACATAAATGAGGTATGTTATCTTTTGAACAATGTAAAGATGGTATGTGTACTATTTAAGAGCAAAGGCCTTGAAAGACTACAGATACTGAGGTGTGGCCTTGATCAAATTAATTAACTTTTCTGTGTGCTTTAGTTTAGCTACTTGTAAAATTGAATAGTAACAACTGCCTCACTGGGTTCAGGATTAGAGGAGATGGGATTATTATTGGTTGCTATTTACCATAGTGGTTTTTTTTTTGAAACTACAGTGTTCATTTTTTTGTCTCATGCTTGTACTTTTGACATTTCCTTCCATTTGAATACTTAATTTTTTGTCTCCTGTGAGCTTATGTCTGTCCCCTTAGGTGTAAGATCTGTTGTGTGTCAAGGAAGATACTGCAATGCAAGTGTTCAGTTGCCCTAGTCTAAGGCAATATTCTGATCCTTAACTATTAATAGTAATACCATTGTGAACTAACTCTCCTTGCCTGACTGTAGTGCTGCCACTATTCCTTGTTTCTGTAGTAATAGATGAGGTTTGTATGGTCCTGTTATTCCAGCCTCCAGACACCATTCCAGATCTACTGGTGCCCTCTACGCCCCCGATGTGTATGGGGCCTCAGGTGAAGGATGAGTACATTTTCACTATCATCTGTGCATTCATCTTAAGTTTTTTGTCCTTGTCAGTTTCCATTGAGTAATCATGTTTTAAAATTGATTTGTTTTATTTACATTTAATTTGTTGGAGAGTAAGTCATTTGTGGGTTTTTAAAAAACTTTTCCCCCAAGTAACTTTTTTCCCTTCAGCAATCTTATTTGAACATTTTTCTCACTGCAGATGGGCATTTTTCTTTTGTATAACCTAAGTTATGTCATTTTAAAATATAAAATTGTTTTATGTTCTCAGTTATGTACTTCATCTTTGTATATATGTTTAAAAAAAAAAACCAAAATGGTGGATGAAGTGTTTTAATTGTAAATGATGATATATTGTAGAAAGTAGTTGAGAGGAAGAACCCATCTATGGTTTGTCTTTACATGCCTCAGAGTGTCGGGCAATAGTAGGTCCTTGACAAATATCAAATGATACATCTTAGTTACAGAATGAATCAGCCTATCTTGAAGGAGAAGAGATAATAATTGGAGGGGTTTTCCCTTGTAAATTCCTGGCGTGCCTTCCTTGAGCTCCCTGATTGTTACTGGTTTGAGAATTGGTCTTTGTTCTGGGCTACTCTGTGGCTCAAGCAAACAGATGAGATTTGCCTGACTGATAGAGCTAGATTAATTACAGGGCTATAGACTTGCAAGCCCTTAGTTGGCCAGCCATGCTTTCTTCTGTCTTCTGGTGAAAAATATATCATAGCTACTATTCTTTAAATTTACTTCCCACACACTGTCAGTGATTTTAATTGCCTTTGCCCTTTTATTTGACCAAAAATAAATGTACCCAGAGAATACAGTATTGCTTTTAAAATGCTTTGCCCCATTGGTTTTTTTTTCCTCCTCTTAAGGATCTTAAAGTTTCCAACGTGACCCTGTTACATTTATGGCTCTCTCAAAGCTATTTTCCTTCTTCTGGTGAATTAGGTCCAGGGTATGGGATCAGCCAATCAAGCCGACTGTCATCCTCTGTCAGTGCCATGCGAGTCCTGAACACAGGTTCCGATGTGGAGGAGGCAGTAGCAGATGCCTTGGTACTTTTCTCCATTTCCTTATCTTTACAGATGTTCCAGCTGTGAAACTAATGTATGAGTGAGCCAATCCACAAGTGTGGGAAAGGAGATGGGAAAATTCTTGTGGATTAAATCTAGGAAGATCAAATGTGGGCAATGTAAAAAGCAAAACAGTATAATTAATTCTTGATCTTTATTAACTGCCAAATTTTTAAGCCAGGGCGCATAGTAATTGATGGGATGTCAGGAATATAAATATTGATATTGTTAATATGGTGATTTTTTAATGCACTGTAATACACTGAGAATAAAGACAGATAGATTAGTATATAAATATGTACACTACAAGTATGTAATTTCAAGTTTAGCTTAACCTTGGGGATTTAGGGATTGTTTTAGTTTGGTGTACAATTTTGTTTAGTCTTTTACTTATTTGTATTTTCTGAGCTGAGAGAAAGTACAACTTCAAAACAAATTATATTTAAGATATCTTTCTGGCTCTTTATACCTGACACATTAAACAGTGAGGCTTAAAAACATAATCCATAGATCTATGATGGTTTGTCAGAAGAGTGCTGTTCAGATATCACTGTAGTTTTTCTCACTTAAAATTATGAAGGAAGTATTAGAAACAGTGATTATAATTGGCTTTTGCCTTTTTCCCAAGTCAGTTCAACATGATAATTTCTCTTTCAAATTATGATATTAATCCTATATTTGAGAAGTAAGCATTTACTCAGTTTTTTACACAGAAGTTATAAAGGTGTCATCTTTGTTTTGAAATTTAAAAATACATTATGCCTTTTAAAATTACATTATCACCTCTTAACCAGTGTTGATAAAATATTTGCCACATATATTTGAAAAACAAGTTTTTAAAAATATTCATTGATCATAGCTGTAATGTATTAAATGTAATCACGTGTAGTTCTAACAGTCTGTATGTGCTGAATTTTTCTCTTTACCTTAGCCATCTGATTTTTCTAATCAGTATAACTAAGTAGGAACTTTGTTCTCTTGAGCTTGGGACATATTGATCACATCTTGTTCCAGTGATATTAAATCAGTCATACATTTTAAATTACTATTCCTCATCAGTGTATTTCTCAAATTATGTTTTTTTAATTTCTTGTAAGTGGATGATTTACTAGTTAAATTCTGCTCACATAAATTTTATGAATTGAATGGATTATTCTTGAACTATTACTTGTTATAAGATGTTGTATTTGATTTATATGAGGAATATTTAGCCACCAGGGCTAAAAGCTGAATCCCAATAATTTGACTATGAATACTTCCATTATTTGCATAACATAGATATTCCAGTTATAACTATCAGTTTTTAGGAAAAGACTATCCAACTATTAAGTCTAATTGGACCTAGGGAAAATCATAGAAATAAAATTAACTTTGGAAACAACAAAAGGATCCAAATAGGAAGAAGACTTGAGTTTCTTTGGAAAACTGGTTATGGGAGTATTTCTGTAGCTTAGATTTTTTTCTTTGGACTAAAGGATATTGACAAGTTAAAGATATATTCTCCTAATAAGCAGTTCTAATGTATCTATATATTTAAAAAGTTAATGTTTCTAATTATGGGCATTGTTTATGCCTACTTCACTGTGCTATTTAGCAAAATGTTTTTCATTATTTTCAATTTTTCTCTTTAAAAATCTGCTCTCAGCTCTTAGGAGACATACGGACTAAGGTATAGACATTGCTGTTTTCTGACATCTTATGATACCATAACTTTTTTTTCTTTCCTTCATCAGTTTAACAGATGATAGTCTTGTATAAAAAATTCAAATGGAAGTAATAAAATCCTTACATATACATCATTTTTCTGTATATATGATTATATGATTATCAACAGGGAGATAGTGCTTAAATAGAGTGTCCTATGGGGGTTCTCATCCTTTAAGCCTGATTACTTTGTACAAATGCGATGATGTCATTGACACTGATGTCTATAACAAAACTGGTCTTGAAGACCAACACAGGAAATACCACATTTTTGCCATTCTAAATTAAGTTGGTGCTTCTAAAATCAATTTAGTGATGGAAATGTCATTATAAAACTATTTTTAATTGAGTTCAAGTTATATTTCTTTTAGATTTTAAACTTGGAGAATTTAAGTCACCTGGAGCTGTGTAAAATTATTGTGCTTAAATGTTTCTTAGAAATATCTTCACTGCTCACCAGCCTAAATTCAAGTATCAAATTACATAAAGATTTATTTCTAATTCTTCCAAAGAAATCTCAAGTAAGCTATTTATTCTGTCTCATTTCACTTTTAATATTCAAAGTAAAATTAGCAGTTACATTTATTAAATAATAAGCTTCAGATGTAAAGATCAAAGGAATCTAAATATGCTTTCTCATAAATATTGAAATAGACAGTATAGACACATTGGGAAGAACATGGAGGACCCTCCAGGAGCTTGCCTCCTAAAAGTAAGAGTAAGCAAAACAGGCTCTCATCATTCTCTGTATTTTGCTTCTCTAGGAAATGTCAGGGTTGGGTACAAGAGAAGAAAGAGTGGCAAGACAAGTGATAGTAGAAGTGAAAGGAGAATAGGAAAGAGAAGGTTGAGAGACAGAAAAAAATAGAACTTTACCTGGGGAAACATGTTTTTCTGATCCATTGCCCATTTTCTGATCCATTCTCATCCTTTAAAAAGGTAGTAATTTCTTCTTAACAACTCAGAATTTTAGTACAGAGTCCATTCGTTTATACTCTTGTAGTTCTTTTTGGTTTTCCAGAAAAAGGAAAAAGAAAAGGAAGAACCCCATGTTTTTAGTGCTCCCCACTTTACATATCTGACTTCCATACAGTAGTCTTATTCTGCTTTTACCACTCCCCATAGTTAAACAATATTTCATCATCTACTAACTCCTAAAACATGTTTTTTGAAGAAAAACTAAATATCAACATTTTATTATTACAATGATTAGCAGCATGCTTTACACTGATTTTTAAACAAAAACCAGTCTTTATGGTCAGTAGAAATTTGTGAAATACCAGCATATTATTTTAGCTGCCACTAATGAGAGTCTTTATGTGTAACAGAAAAAACCTGCTCGAAGAAGATATGAATCATATGGGATGCATTCAGATGATGATGCCAACAGCGATGCATCCAGTGCTTGTTCAGAACGCTCCTATAGCTCTCGGAATGG
The DNA here is from genome assembly GCF_964341445.2 of Mesoplodon mirus. Taxonomy (NCBI): domain Eukaryota; kingdom Metazoa; phylum Chordata; class Mammalia; order Artiodactyla; family Ziphiidae; genus Mesoplodon; species Mesoplodon mirus. The sequence goes on from NC_138988.1 coordinate 51,873,668, forward strand.
TAGTATTCCTACATACATGAGGCAGACAGAAGATGTGGCAGAAGTCCTCAACAGATGTGCTAGCTCCAACTGGTCAGAAAGAAAAGAAGGCCTCCTGGGTCTGCAGAACTTACTAAAAAATCAGAGAACACTAAGGTGAGTTATATTGTCTTTAAAATAATTGTCCTGTCTGGTTAGCACTTTTTGACTTGACTTTTTCATAACACTTTAAAGATACTGGTACGGGCTCATACGTGTCCTGAATTCAGAAGGTGGCATCAAAATATTTTCCCAAGCCTTAATCCTTTAGGACCATCTATACTATTGTTACTTTTAAAAGTTTTAATTAACTTGCTCTGTTTAAAGAAACATTCTAAAAGGAAACTTTTTATTCACAAATAGATGTTAAATGAAAAATGTTATTTTTTAATGAAAATAAATAATAAAATATGCATAATATTAAAGCTGACTCATTATTAAAATTCATTCCTGATAAGTTTTTCAGTGAGATGAAAGAATATTTATGCTCATTTGGAAATGAAGGTATATTCTTGGTGTTTGTGTAATATTTGAATCTTGGTGTAATATGAAATGGATTTGGAGTGAATTTCTCTAAGAACAGAAGTTTAGGGACATCCCTGGTGGTCCAGTGGTTAAGACTCCACGCTTCCACTGCAGTGGGTGCGGGTTTGATCCCTGGCTGGGGAACTAATATCCCCCATACTGTGTGGTGTGGCCAAAAAATAAATAAAGTTAAAAAAAAAAGTTTATATTGGTTTTTAGTTGGGTTTGATTCGGTTTCCTTTCTTAATGGCTTGCTTGCTTTTCCTCTCTAAATTCTTTATCTTTTAAAATTTATTTTATTTATCTTATTTTCATCTGCGTTGGGTCTTTGTTGCTGTGCGTGGACTTTCTCTAGTTGTGGCAAGAGGGGGCTACTCTTTGTTGCGGTGCACGGGCTTCTCATCGCGGTAGCTTCTCTTGTCATGGAGCACGGGCTCTAGGCACGCAGGCTTCAGTAGTTGTGGCACGCAGGCTCAGTAGTTGTGGCACACGGGCTTCGTTGCTCTGCGGAATGTGGGGTCTTCCCGGGCCAGGGCTTGAACCCGTGTCCCCTGCATTGGCAGGCGGATTCTTAACCACTGCGCCACCAGGGAAGCCCCTCTTTATTGTTTTTTATATGTGTAATGTTTTAAATCTCTATGATCTATCCCTTTAAGAACATAGTTTCAGAAAATTCATAAGTTTGAGTGTGGTGGAAAATAGCGGGCCACTTCCTGACTTGATACCTGAAATCAGAGTTTGATTTACTAGCTGAGTGTTTATTTTAGGAAGTATTAGAACTATATAATTTAAAATAAGTGTTTATCTATATACTTCCTAATATATTTTAATGCTTTCATATCACAGTTCATGAATCACTACAATAAATCATCATACTGTTGTTCCCAACCCTATCAAGTTTAGATTAGTATTAGGTTCAGTATATCATTTTAAATGGCAAGGAAATAGTCATAGTTTAGAAAGATTTTAGCCCTCAGGTGGCAAAATTTAAGAAAACATCATAGCATTTAAAGGGATAAGATTCATGTGCTGGGAATGTCATCTGTATACTTTCCTCTGTTGTGCTACATTAATAAGGTACAGTTTTATTTCTTTTCATATAACTTTCAACCTTTAAAATAGTGTCTGTTACTACAGAATTATTGTTGCATTTGATAAATTTTTATTTAGCCCTGACTAGTAAATCCCACTAATTTCTCATTTAGGAGGGATGATTTTAGCTTTTTTTTTTTTTTTTTTAAGAAGCCCAGGGCTTCCCTGGTGGCGCAGTGGTTGAGAGTCCGCCTGCCGATGCAGGGGACACGGGTTCGTGCCCTGGTCTGGGAAGATCCCACATGCCGTGGAGAGGCTAGGCCCATGAGCCATGGCCGCTGAGCCTGCGTGTCCAGAGCCTGTGCTCTGCAACGGGAGAGGCCACGGCAGTGAGAGGCCCGCATACCGCAAAAAAAAAAAAAAGAAGCCCAGTTATATGTAAGGTCACTTTTTTTTTTTTAGGCTGTGTTCGGTCTTTGTTGCTGCACGCTGCTTTCTCTAGTTATGGCGAGCGGGGGCTACTCTTCATTGCAGTGTGCGGGCTTCTCACTGGTGGTGGCTTCTGTTGTGGCAGAGCACGGGCTCTAGGCGAGCGGGCTTCAGTAGTTGTGGCACACGGGCTTAATTGCTCTGCGACATGTGGGATGTTCCCAGACCAGGGCTCACACCTGTGTCCCTTGCATTGGTAGGTGGATTCTTAACCACTGCGCCACCAGGGAAGTCCCTGTAAGGTCACTTTTAAATGACTTCTTCCTACAGCAAGATATTAATTCCACTTTATTATTTTGACAGTCGAGTTGAACTGAAAAGATTATGTGAAATTTTCACAAGAATGTTTGCTGATCCTCATGGCAAGGTATGTTTTAGTATTTAAGATTACTCCTGTAAGGTGTCATTATTGTATTGCCCCAAAAAAGAAGTGAATAATAACAAAAAACTATAAGCCATTTTTGTTTTGTTATTGCTCTAAAATGGCAATGATCTTTTCAAACATAATTGAAATTGAGTATTTGATATCATACTTAATTTAGAAATTGCTCTCTAGTAACTGTTTAAGCTTCTCCAAAGAGAGATTATCTGAGACTATAAACTGAAGAATATATAGTAACATGCAAAACTCTTATACACTTAGGGTGAGTATTTGAATTTCTAAAAACATTTTACTATTTGTAAAGGAAATAATTGGGGTAAGTTGAAAAAAGTTGCTAACTTTTTATTCAGTTTCCTTCTCTATTAACATAAATATATTCTTAAAAGAGCAATTTTGTAGAAAAGAATTGCCATTAAATAACAAAAAGCACAAAATATGGCTTCACCCATGGTTTGTTAGTAATATAAAAGAAGCATTTCATATATTGAAATAGTTCATAAAAATCTTCAGAACTTTGTTCAGTTTTTAATGCGGATTAAAATGTATTTAAGTACTTATGCATAGTCTGCATGTATACTGTGAAATTTTGCTTTAAAATGTAAAATTTTGTTGTAAAATGGACTCATTTATTCTGTTTTCAGCAGTGTGTTTGACAATGGTGAAACTTTATTCAGTATCTTCCTTTAGGACACCAGGTGTCTACATGAGAGTTTCTAACCTAAGTGAGAGAGAGATGTGGAAGGGAAATCATAAGAAAGATATTAACAAATTTCACTTTATTGTTTTTTTAATTGTCTTCACTTTATTGTTGCACATGTCATTTCCCCCTCATTTTTTTTCTATTTTCAATATTTTCGTTACTTGTGACACTACTTAAAGATACTAAAATCCTACTCTATACATAAACTGAAATCCAGTTAAGAATTATAAATTGCTTGTACTTTAACTGCTAAAGATTATCCTTTTATCAGAAGGTATATTTACTTTATCCAAGAATGCAAGGTCCCATTAAAGACAAAGATTAAAGTACACTAAGTTTACAACTTTCAAACTGAGCATGTAGATAACCATACCATTTTATACTGATATTACTACCACTAATTACAGCTGCAAGAATTGCTTTAATGGAAAATTTTCTGTAAATCCTGAACAAATTAGCTGTTGACATTTTTTGTTAGCAGTATGAGCCAAAGGACAAGACAATTATGATCTGGGTGGACCTATTTTATTAAATGATGTTTTAATTAATAATCTCTACAACTTTTAAAAATAGAGTTTTAAAACATCTTCAAAAGTAATAAAGTTCATCTCTACTAGAAGGTATGAGAGTGTAAGGCTAGATTATTTCTTGAAGTCACAGTTTTTTATTTTTTGTTAGGACAATAATGCAATTTAGTTGGATCCTAGGATTTGCACAGTAATAAAGAGAAACACTTTTTTAAAAAGTCTCTTGAAGAAAAAATTTTTTAAATAAAGTGAATGTTAAAATTAAAAAAAAAAGTCTCTTGAAGATCAAGTAGGAAAACCAGGTTTGATGTTGGTGAAAGCACAGATGTTTGGCCTCCCTTAGTAGATGTAGAGAACCAGCCACAATCCTTCCGAGAGTTTTCGGGAAGAAGACTTTTTTTTTCTGTGGGATTTTATAACAACATACAATTCTTATTGATCCATCGGCTTTGTTTGTTTGTTTTTGTTTTTTTTTGGTTAGTTCAGTGAATACACATGTAAATGGAAGATTTTATTTAATTCGTTTTTGTTCAGCTTTTGTTTGGTGATTGTCCATCAGAGACTCTGCCAGTAATGTAATTCATTAAGAATAAACTGGATATATCACCATACTGTGCTGAGTTAAAAATATCAGGGTTTGATTTGAGCTTTTGCATCATATCCTTATATTATTAAAATAGCATATATCCCCCCCTTTTTAATTTTATAAAGTACTAACAGTCCAATCATTAGGATCAAGCAGCTGTTTTTGATGCTTTCTTTTCTTTCCAAGTAAAATTTTGTTCTCTATCAAGAGTCGGCCTTTTTTGTTTGTTTGTTTTTCCCTATAAAGGGCCAGGTAGTAAATATTTGTAGCTTTGTGGACCATAATGATCTCTGTCACAACTACTGAACTCTGCCATTATAGCACAGAGGTACCTATAGACAATATCTAAACAAATGACCATGGCTGGGTTGCCATAAAACTTTACTTATGAACATTGAAATTTTTATTTTCATAAAATTTTCATGTGTCATGAAATAGCCTTTTCTTTTGATTTTTTTAAAAAACCATTTTAAAATGTAAAACCATTCTTAGCTCTGAGACCATAGTTTCCCTACGCCTGTTCTATACAGTCAACTCTGGTCATTGACACTAAAACAGAATATGTTCAAGAACCTCTGCTCATGCTCATGCCACTGGTTGAAGGTTAAGCCTGTTGAAGGGAAACAATGTACTGGCCCCTGCTGGGTTAAATCAGCCCTGTTATTCCTGTATATTGTGCCATTCTCCATTTCTGATCTGTGATTTTTGTCTAAAAGCCCAGTGCTGCCTTGCCTTTTCCTCTAGTTTTTTTCTTCTGTCCTCCACAGAGACTGTGTCAGATAGTCTTTCCTCAGAACTCCAGCCCTGTTCACCTCTCCACCCATCTCATGCCCCAAGCATATGTCCTGGCCTCTTAGCTTACCAAGAAAATAGAAGCCATCCAGCAGAAACTCCATTTCCTATCTCCAAACTAGCAAAGTTAACTGCACATAAGCCCATTCTTTCCACCTTTTCTTCTATGGAAATGGCAGGAGGTCTTACCTTGAAACTGTTGGTAGCCACATAAACATGTACTCTGCTTTTTGCTAACATGGTCTCATCTGCTTGGTCTTCCAGGAATTTTTCATAAATTTCAGTTTGCTGTTTGACATCCCTTTTTATTTTTCAACCTTGTTGTGAGTTTATCCGGCATATCTTTTCTGACACTTTAAGGAAAGGGATGTGGGAGAGGTGGAAGAGGGGTGTTTTCTGTTGTGCCTGATCCAGTCTTCCTCACAGTAGACACCCTCTCTTTTCAGACACTTATCTCTCTGCTTGTTTTACTTACGTTTGGTGCTGCTTAGAGCATTGCCTTAGGCCCTCCTTTTTCACTCTGTACCTTATCTGAAGTTTAAGTCACCCACTTTATCCTAATGACTCTCATATGGTTCTTCCAGCCCACATTGTTCTCCTGCACTTACTTAGTTACATGCCTTTTGCTCATCTTAAACCTCAAAACTACTTTTCCTCCTGCATTGCTTTATCTCATTAGATGAAACCACTATCCTCTCATTGCTCAAGTGAAGAATTTGGGCATTATTCTAGAAATTTACTCAGTCGTAATTGATTCAACCTTCTAAACATTTCCATTCTCAGTGCTAATTCAGGGCACAATCATCTTTGGCCAGCTGCACCTCCTCCCCACCTCCTATCCCTAAATTCTCTTCCACACTGCATCTTTGAATAACCTTTCTAAAAGGTAAATCTTCTCTACTAACTTAAAACCCTTCAGTGACTACTCATGACCCTCAAGAAAATATTCAAACAAAGCCTATCATTTTTTCTTGTCATTCCCTTCTCACTCTCAACCCAGCCTGGAAACTACGTTCATTTCCCCAAATGTGCCACGTGCTTTTCCTCATAGCCTCGAAATAGGCCATCAAAGAGACTTCTCTTTTCTTCCTCAAGTGTGGGTTAGCTCTCCACTCTGAATTGGAATCACTTATCTGTAACCTTAACTATCCTGAAACTCACAGGGCAGAAATCGTCTGAAGCCTTGCCCCCAGAATGGGCTGTAGTGTTGAGGAGACACCTCATACTATGAGGTTGGTTGGGTGGGTTTTCCCATGCCCTTTTAAGTTGAAGTCAACTTAAAGCTGTGTTAACAGCTTCTGAATAGTAGCTGGCTTCCATGTTAACTGAAAGCTGTCCTTACTTCTCCCCAACATGATTGAGACCACCTGCTGTCCCCAACAGGTTACTTAGAGAACCAGGGTGTGAGCAGCAGCCCCATCTCCTTTCATCTAGGATCACCTCCAACCCCCAGAATGTTTCTCTTATATGTGTTAGAGTAAGCATCTGAGTCCAGCTGAAATATCAGGTGAGCTCCAATACACATCCCAGAAAGGAAGGGCTAGAAAAGAGCTTCTATTTCAACTTCTGAATACAGTTGAAATAGATGCTGGGTTTATTCCTGGGACAGGAGTAATGTGGTTGGTAAATAGTTTACAAGCTGAAATTATTTGATGTCCGTAACTTGATAAATAAACTTTTTTTTTTAATTATTTATTTATTTATTTATTTATGGCTGTGTTGGGTCTTCGTTTCTGTGCAAGGACCTTCACCAGTTGTGGCAAGCGGGGGCCACTCTTCATCGCAGTGCGCGGGCCTGTCACTATCGCGGCCTCTCTTGCTGCGGAGCACAGGCTCCAGACGCGCAGGCTCAGTAATTGTGGATCACGGGCCCAGTTGCTCTGTGGCATGTGGGATCTTCCCAGACCAGGGCTTGAACCCGTGTTCCCTGCATTGGCAGGCGGACTCTCAACCACTGCGCCACCAGGGAAGCCCCGATAAATAAACTTTTTAAACTTTCAGATACTACTCATACACTCACAGTGTATGACTCTGTAAAGCCTCTAAATATTTTTCTAAGAGAGACAGTACAACACAGTGATAACAACTATCGGTAGTGGAGCTAGATTGCTTGGGTTCAAATTCTGCCTCCATCACTTATTAGCAGTGTGTGCCTTGGTTTCTTAATCTGTAAAATAGAGTTAATAAGATTGCGATGATGATTAAATGAGTTAATATATGTAAAGCCCTTACAACACACCAAGCACTATATAAGTTTTTAAAAAATAAATAAGTTTGAAAAATTAAGGAATTCAGGGCAGATTTTTATTTTGATTGCTCTAGACCCAATTTTTCCTTCAAATGTAAGGAGTGTCAGATGCCAAAAGCTATCCCCTGTGATTCTGACATTTGACTCTGAAGGACCTACTTGAGAAGAGCCACCTTCACTAAAGTGCATGGTTTGATTTCACATTTTATGGTCTGTGTAGTCCTACCTCTTGAAGTCTTGAACAGCTAGGGTAGGAATTCAATCAGTGGCTACTAAAATGCAACACAGTTGAGTGCCCTGCTTAGAAGGACATATCTGGTCTCCTGAAGAGTGTCTGCAGTCTTAGGATCAGGAGACCAAAACATACACCTTACCTGGGGAAAATTAAAAGTCGTGGTATAGTTACTTTTTACCTCCAAACAATAGTGATTATTCCAAGCCTTCACAGAAATAACTTAACTTGTGAATGCATTGCTTCTGAAGAGGAAAAAAAAGATAAAAGAAAAATTCTAGATACTGTGCTTTAGAAGCAAATGTTTGCACTGTACAGAAATTTTGGCAGGTGTCTGTTAGTCTTAGATTTTTTCCAGAAGTGGAGCCTCAAGGATAGTAGGGTCTGGAAAAAAAGGGAGTTTTTGTTTGTTTTTTGTTTTTAAATTTCCTTGACAAGAAGGTGAGAGAGAAGTATAGGAAAATCACATACTCTTCTCCCATACTATTCATTTAACTCTTGTTTTAAAAACTATTTTGAGTTTATCGTAAAACTTTGAAAAACATTTGTCACTTTTATTTTCTAAGTGTTTTTCTTCCATACAGGAACTTGGCATTGATGGCGACTAATTTGTGTGTTTTTCTTTTTTTTCTTTTTTTCCTTTTGCATGCTGTCCCCTGTGTTGGAACTCTCAATAGAGAGTAAGTTGGTTCAATATTTGTTGGAAACCTAACTTTACTGCATGACTGTGAAATTAACCCTTTTTCTCTGTTTTCTCTCCCGAAGAGTTCATGCAGTGTTGGAACCTTTGCAATCCACGAAATGCTATTTGCAGTTATGCAAACTGTCATTCTGTTTGGAGATGTGCTTTTTAATCTACTAATTAATCTAATTTGATTATGTTCTTCCGTTCTATATTTGATGACTGGCACACCTAAGATATAAGAGGTTAAGAAAAGGCTGCCTCAATTGTAATAGCTCAAATCTTATAATTTTCCAATAAACTACAGTTATAAATTGATTCCATTGAAGGTTGGTTTCATTGAGTTATTAAAAAAATAATTCCCAAGCTTCACAATTAATTTTTTTAATTGAATTCCAACCTCGACATATGCGCTTTCTAATAGTCTATTAATGGCATTCCACAAAAGCAAACAAGGCTGTTTAAGGAGCAGTGATTCTCAGCTTTCTCTTCTGAAATCAAATTTTTAGCCCTAGTGCTATATTAATATGTCCACTTTCCTCTTTCTCCTTTAATCATAGATAAGGAAATGGGAGAATATCAACATCTGACAGTGAACTCTCTGTGATAGGGCAGTCAAGTAAGAAATTTTATGCAAAATTTCCAATGTATATTTTGGATGGATATATATATATGCATATATTTATCATTTAGTAAGTACCATTGATAAGATATAAGTATTTTGAAAAATGATAGTATAATTCTATATATAAAGTACCGTAAGTAACATGTCTACATTTTTATTCAGTTATACTCACATTTTATCTAATCAAAAGAAATTTCTACTTTTGATTAGAGACTCAGAGAAGTCTTTTTTAAGAAAATAACAATTCAGATCTTGACAGGAACATAAACTTTGGATTATGTCAGGATGAGAAGAAAGGGCCTCCCCGGCATGACTAGCCTGAGTCCAGAGAACTGGGAGATGTCAGAAAGACTATAGGAAAGAAAAAGAAAATCTTGGCTGCCATGAAAGGAAGGTCTTACATATCTTCCCTTGCATTGAGAAAAAGGGTTGGCTACCAATTGCAGGGTAAGGTTTATTTACTTACGAGAAAATTCTTACTCTTTAAGGAACTTTTCCTGCACATTCATTGAACAACTTTTTAATTTGGTCCTCAGCCTCTGATAACTTTAGGCTTCATTCTAATTGGTGATACAAGACTAAAAAATATATAGTCTTTTTTCTCAAATGTTATGTATTCCAGATGGGAAGATGATATAAATTCAGAAAAAGTGAAATATTGGCTGGGTCTTGAGTGGTAAGCTTCGTAGGAAGTCATGTACTTTGTGTAAATAGGAGGATTAGGGAGTGTGGTAGAAAATGCGGAGTGTGTGTGAGATGTGTTCAGGGACAAAGAATTTATGTTGCCATATGGTCCAGCCTGAGTCTGGAGAGTTAGAGCTTCGTCTAAGCCTTGAAGACATTATTCTATAGACAGTGAAGGGACGTGAAAGGATTTTGTTTCTATCAAAAGAGTGATGTCACAATCTGATGATGAGAAAGAAGTATGAGTTGGCCTGCCGTCTGTTTTGTAAATAAAGTTTTATTGGAACACAGCTGTGCTCACTTGTTTGCATACTGTCTATGGCTGTGCTACGATGACAGAGCTGAGTAGTTGTGACATACACTATATGACCTGCAAAGCCTAGGATATTTACTTTCTGGCCTGTTGCAGAAATCCAGACTTGAGGTCAGAAAGAATTGGTGCCTACGATGATGTTGTGATCAACAGATTTGAGGAAGGCCAAAAGTGAGAGTTATTCTAGAGGTTATTGTGGGGCCTAGTAGGCTAGGACAGAGAGGCCCTGTCAAGGAAGTCATACTTTCGGTGAAAAGAGAATCAGGATGAAGACTGGCTCTTACATCTCTCCTTATTCAGGGTGCAAAAGGAAAATGCCTGGTAAAAAGAGTGAAAGAAGGAAGGGAGATAATAAGAGGAAAAACAGTGTCAAGCTACAGAATGGCTAAGCATACTAAGCTAATGAAAAAGCTATTACATTTCACGATTAGAAGATAATTGATGGGTGCAATAGGATGGAAATTGAAGGAGAAATTCTTTTTTTTTTTTTTTTTTTTTTTTTTTTTTGCGGTACGCGGGCCTCTCACCGTTGTGGCCTCTCCCGTTGCGGAGCACAGGCTCCCGATGCGCAGGCTCAGCGGCCATGGCTCACGGGCCCAGCCGCTCCGCGGCATATGGGATTCTCCCAGACCGGGGCACGAACCCGTATCCCCTGCATCGGCAGGCGGACTCTCAACCACTGCGCCACCAGGGAGGCCCTGAAGGAGAAATTCTTGAGACAGTGTCTTCTGCATCTGTAAACAAAGAATTTAGGTTGAGAATAAAAGAGTAAAGATAGAGGAGACCATACTTTAAAGAACAAGAATATAGAAAGCAAGATTAGTCTTAACAGAGGAATAAAATTGGCTCTTCCTTGGAGAAACGATTATGAGAAGGATAGCTATAGAGGAAATCAAAGTGAGGGAAAAGTCAGTGGAGAATTTTATTATGAATGACAGTAAAGTAGATGAGGTAAGTTGTCTAGTAACAGAGCAGATGGAACACAACTAAACACCAAATGACTTAGCCATTGATTAGCTGTGGAAACCTTGGAAAGTCACTTAATTTTCTAGTTCTCAGTTTCCTGAGAACCAGATAAAATGGGAGGGTTGACTTGGGCATTCTAATGTCTGTGATTTTCAAAGTGGATTTTGGCATAGAGAAAGCTTAAAGTTGGAATCTTCAGGAAAATAGGCAAGAGTTGAAACAATAAGAGTGAAAGTGAACCAAAGAATTAGAGTGTTATACTGGTAAACACGTTTGAGAGGGGCCAGGAAGCCCTGATTTGTAATGTTCGTTATAAATTCTAAGGTGTAAATATTCCCACATGACTGATTTCAAGCCACCAACCAGCTCACAAAATTCCTGAATATTTAACATTTGACTTTCTAGGCAGATACTGACTGACTCCAGGACATCACTTGACAGATTTGCCAGGTACCAATAAGAGTGAGTACTAGATTAGACACATGCACTTGTCACAGAGCAGGTCTAGTGAAGTTCCTCCGCAGCGTTCAAGCCCTGAGGAGGGAGCCAGAGAGTTTCAGTGAAGCTGTGGGCCATGGGTTGTGGGTGGGGTTAGGACCGGAGTTAATGGATCTGCATTGTGAATAAGAACAATGTTGAAGCAGGTACTTACTGCCTGGGGGTCAGAGGTAACAGAAAATTCAAAGTAGTCATAGTTTCTGCTTTTACAGATAGTATCTTGAGCAAGTAGCTAAAGTGTACTTTTTCTAACTCAGATTCAAATGTTGAAAAGCTTAGTTATAATTCTGATAGATAAAAATCCTTCATTTCTAACATAAGAAAAAAAAGGAGTTCATGTATAACTATATAAAGGAAATTCAAGAAATAAAATATATATTGAGAACAAAACTCTAATTTTCAAATTAGCGTAGTTACTTTGGGCTTAACTTTTGAAACCATAGTTTTTATAATCCATTGTGATTATAAATTATCTCATATAATACAACATGGCTGACGTTGTCTTAAGAGCTTTTCCCTCTTTACCTAGAAATAAATTTTCCTGTATGATATTGAATTTATTGAGGAGATATAACCTTACCGTATGTCACTTTTCCTAAGTTTTGTTTTGTTTTATTTAATTTTTTGACTGTGCCGCGCGGCATGTGGGATCTTAGTTCCCCGACCAGGGATCGAACCCCTGCCCCCTGCAGTAGAAGCGTGGAGTCTTAACCACTGGACCACCAGGGAAGTCCCCATAAGTTTTTTTTTTTTTTTTTTTTTTTTTTGGCGGTACGCGGGCCTCTCACTGTTGTGGCCTCTCCCGTTGCAGAGCACAGGCTCCGGACGCGCAGGTTCAGCGGCCATGGCTCACGGGCCCAGCCACTCCACGGCATGTGGGATCCTCCCGGACCGGGGCACGAACCTGTGTCCCCTGCATTGGCAGGTGGACTCTCAACCACTGCGCCACCAGGGAAGTCCCCCCATAAGTATTTTTAATGAGATAAAGCAATTATGAATTTTAGCTTCCCTTCCCTTAAATTTTTCCTGAATCTTCCAAAAAGTTTCAAACTTGTAGATTAATATTGGAAACAGTATAAAACCCATCAATAGAAATGGAGACTAATAGCATGCCATCTAGGACTTTTTAGAAATCATTAAAATGTAGATGTAGATTTGTATCCTGATTTTATTTATTTTAGGTACAGTTATAGTTATCCCAGGTCATTTAAAATTACTTTTGGGGCAGTTTTAATAAATAATATGTCTTATACCAAAATATTTTGTGACCACTGACATTTTGAGAACTAAGAAGTCTCCAACTAGCACGTTATGTCAAAATCATCTTATATGTTAAGGTAGCTGTCGGCATAGTCAACCTCTGATTAACTCACTGCCATTCTTCCAAAGAGCTGGGGGCTGATAAGACCATAGGGAGTTCCTTGTCCTAAATTTCAGATAAAATAGATTGCAGTTTAAGCCGTGGCATCATTGACAACCTTAGGTGTGCCAGCCATTATAGCCAAAGTTTCTTTACCAAGTGATGCTGCATGGAATAGCTAATTGTCGAACTTCAGCAGAAGTTGGATAACAGTTCAGATGTACTCTTGTATCACAGAGTCCAATGAAAAGCAAGAGAGATTGTTTTTCCGCTTGGCTGCCAATCACTGTGCCTCTGATTCCTGTATTCCTTTCTATTTTAGTTTTGAACTGATCATAGAGGTCAATATTTCCTCCTTTTTCTCCTCCCTCCCCCCTTTATCCACTGTAGGTGTTCAGCATGTTTTTGGAGACTTTAGTGGACTTCATACAAGTCCATAAAGATGATCTTCAAGATTGGTTGTTTGTACTGCTGACCCAACTACTAAAAAAAATGGGTGCTGATTTGCTTGGGTCTGTTCAAGCAAAAGTTCAGAAAGCCCTCGATGTTACAAGGTAAGATTTTCTTCATGTATTTCAAGTTTACCCGGTAGTAATCAAGAATATTTCGTTTCTGGGCTTCCCTGGTGGCGCAGTGGTTGAGAGTCCGCCTGCCGATGCAGGGGACATGGGTTCGTGCCCCGGTCTGGGAAGATCCCACATGCCACGGAGCTGCTAAGCCCGTGAGCCATGGCCGCTGAGCCTGCGCGTTCAGAGCCTGTGCTCCGCAACGGGAGAGGCCACAACAGTGAGAGGCCTGCGTACCGCAAAAAAAAAAAAAAAAAAGAATATTTCGTTTCTGTGTTAAAAGTTCAGATTTCTGAGTCTTTTCAAACTATGTAGATTGCATGAGTTCCATTTGAAAATTATTAATGTTGCCCATTTACATGGTATATTTAATGCAACATTGATCCTTAGTTCAAACACTGCATTTAATCTATTAAAAAATTTTATTAACATTGGTTGAGTAATTCAAGGTAGTGTTTTATTAAGATGTAACTGCAAAGTAGAGTTGAAGATTTTGTTCAGTCTAGTGTAAAGATAAAAATATTTTCTAAGTTTAAAAAGAATGTTTTATTATGCATTCTTTTTTCAGAAGATTTTGAACCAATGATATATTTCTTTCTTGTGTAGATTGTTGAAGTGACTTATTTCAAATATCCATTTACTAAGTTGAGGTGAGTCTAGAATTCAGATACTAGGTATGGAAACATCTCTGATAGTGTTGAACTTTTTACTGAATACATTTTTCTGATTAAATCTATAAATGAGGCAAGAGATCATTCTTTGCTATAGTGTTGCTTTTTAACCCCCTACAGGGGGTTAAATTTATACTTACAGGGTATAAATTCAGGCGTTCAGATTCTTCTGGGAGTAGCTTTTATCGTATACTTTACCACATAGACTGTATACCACATACAGGTGCTACTTCATGCATGCTTTCTGAATGACATTATGTTTTGTTTGGTATTAAACATAATCTTCTGTTAAGTTTGCTAAATGCTTACTTGCTGACTTAATTTTTATTTTATTTTGCTTTGTTCTTTCCTTATTTCAGAGAATCTTTTCCAAATGATCTTCAGTTCAATATTCTAATGAGATTTACAGTTGATCAGACCCAGACACCAAGCTTGAAGGTAAAAATTTGAGGTCTTTTGATGACATTTTAAGGAACTGAAGTATTTTATTCATAAAGTTGTGTTAATATTTGTATTTCTGTCACACAAGAAGCTGTTCAATCAGTGGATTTTGTTTTTATAAACTTTCAGACAGTCAAGCCAGCACTTCGGGACCAGCTTCACTCTTTTTGGAGTTCCAAGGTTTTTTTTGGTTTTGTTTTAATCTGCATTATTTCTTTTCTTAACTCTCTTTACAAACTGCAGTGTTTCAGATAATGTTTGTATGCATCTATATATTCAACTACTAACCTTTATAAGCCTATAAAGCATGCATGGATTTGATTTCAAATGTTATTCGATACCAGATTATCTTTTGGAGAAGCTTACTGGGGATACATACTTAGAAGGCAACACAAGTATGGCCGTCTAACCCTAAGCTGTTATGCAAACTCGCTCTATAAAATCTTATCTAATTTTATGTTTGTGATTTCCCAATCCTTTTTTTTTTTTTTTTAAGTTCGGAGTTTGAAGAGTTATTCTGGGCAAAATGTCAGTTTTGCCTATGTATTTCAGTAAACAGAACCTTTTAAGTTTGATGTCAGTGCTATTCTCCAGTTCTTAACTGAAACAGTAACTTCTTTTTCTTTTTGCAATGTGATTTTCTAATGTGTGCATAAAATTTAGATTCAGGATTAACTTCCTCCATTGTTATTAGCACACATTTTCTAGTTCATTTATGCGAAAACTAGGTAGATTCCAATTTTTGATTAAAAAGAATTATTTAACATAAAAGATAATATAAAAGATCTTCCCTGAATTCTTTACTAAAGATGTTTCTTAGTGAATTTTCTTAAATTAAAAAGAGGTTAAAGTCAGGGAAATAACAAGCATATGAGCATTTATAAGCCTTGTATTTTCTGCTCTATTCTGCACGAAGTATGTTTCTATAAGCATTATTGCCTTGGATTGATTTTCCTTTAAGTTTCTGAATATGATTTTACCTTAAAATCACAATTATGTTTCTTACCAGGGTTGACTTATACTCAACATAATGTTATTTTCTCAGAGCTGCTTTGTGAAAAAGGATCCATCTGTTTTGATTTTAAAAAGTGACCTGCAGAAGGAGAATAATTTACTTGATATTATTGATAAATACTGTTTAAACTTATTTTTTTGTCCAAGCCATTGTGCTAGGCATTCATAGGAATATAAAACTTACAATTTTCTATCATTATTGTTTATAATACATGATAAACTGTAAACTGTGATAAGAGTTATGATTTAGGTACTGGTGGTAGGTATTCAAGTGCTGTTGAAAACATATGTTTCATGGCCCAGTAGAAATGGAGGTCTAAACCATTAGCTTAAGAAATAAGGGTGATAGGTGAGTTGAAGGAGAGAATAAAGTTGCTGAAGGCCTGAAGAGAAAGACAGTGGAAAACATATAATTAAAACATCATACTAATGTGGCTTCCCTGGTGGCGCAGTGGTTAAGACTCCGCCTGCCAATGCAAGGGACACAGGTTCGAGCCCTGGTCCAGGAAGATCCCACATGCCGCGGAGCAACTAAGCCCATGCACCACAACTACTGAGCCTGCGCTCTAGAGCCTGCGAGCCACAACTACTGAGCCCACAAGCCACAACTACTGAAGCCCGTGCTCCTAGAGCCCATGCTCCACAACAAGAGAAACCACCGCAATGAGAAGCCCGCGCACCACAAGGAAGAGTAGCCTCCACTCAACACAACTAGAGAAAGCCCGTGTGCAGAAATGAAGACCCAACGCATCCGAAAATAAAATAAATAAAATAAATAAATTTATTTTAAAAAAAGTCATACTGGAGACTAGAATCACAGACTGTTTCTCTAAAAGCCCTATATACATATACATATATATAATACATATACCTAGACTGTTTCTCTAAAAGCCATGTATACCTGTACGCATATATGTATACATGGCTTTTGTATATAGGGCTTTTAGAGAAACAGTCTATGTATAATATATGTGTATTATATATAAACCATAGTATATAATACGAACATAGTATGTACTTGGCTTTTATATATACACACATATGCACACACACGTAAAACTGTAGAGGAAGATCACTCTTCAACTCATAAATTGATGTTTTAGGACAGCAAGGAGACGTTCTATTAGAGCTACACCTTATGCTGAAAATAAAAGTAACTTTCAGATGGGTGACAGGATTAAGAATTAAAAACTTAATAGGTTGTAGAAAAACACAAATAACTTCAGTATGAGATGCATAAAAATTCTTTATTGAAGAAGTGCTGGATCTTTCAGATAAAATTTTACGTCTCTCACAGAGTATCATGTGGGTAAATGTCAGAAAGGAAGCAATAAGATAGGGGGAAATCGCATACAGAGTGATTTTATTTGAGTAATATTTTTTTAAATTAATAGAATTTTGTTGACTTTTTTTTCTGAGTTTCACAAACAGGTTTAGAATTATACGCACCTTAGCGACTAGATTGTTTTTCCTCTCTGAAGAAGAATGCATGTTTATGTTATTCAGAGTACAGACCATGTATAGAACCTTGTGAAATATTCTACCAAAATGTAAATTTTCAAATGATTATATGTGTATCATGGTTATTTTGCCTTTGGTATAGTAAACACACCTATTCTGTGAAACCCTTTAAAAACTTTACATGCCTCTCTATAAATTGTCAAGACACGGAACTATCTGAATCTCACATAGTGCAAATAAATATATTCAAAAAAACAAAATACATTGATGTTCATTCTTTGATTTACTATAGTCACCTTTCAGCCAGTCACACTGATAGAAGGTGACGTGGCTTCAAGAATCCAGAATGTTATGTGCTGCCATAATTTAGTTGGGCCTACTACTGCAAAAGTAACCATAAATCTCTTTCCCTCTCCCCTGTACAATTTACTCATGATGGCTGATAGGTTAATTCTTGTTTTTTTCAGTACATTTCTTAAAGTTATAGTTACTTCTTAAAATTCATTTATTATGAAATGAAGAATGTAAGGTGATGCATTCTGTCTTTTTTTTTTAAACTGGAAACAGAAGGGGGAAAATGTACAAGAGTCGGAACTTTAACATATTACTTCCTATATGTTAACTTGGCTTAGTACTTCCCAGAGACCTTATTTGGATTGAGTGAGAAAAATGACATCTTAAGATCAATAATAAGGGAAGGAGTATAGAAAACCTGATTACCTTAATCTTTGACAATATTTTTTCAAAGTCACTATTTTAATCATATATTTAAACCTTCCTTTTTCTAAGTCAGCAAATCAGCATTTAATATGTGTTTAGAATCTGCTGTATACAAGGACTGTGCACTGTGCCAGGTGCCATTTCTAAAGGGCACTGGTAAAGTCTTAGAGAACCATTACTTAGAAATCCTAGAATGTTAGATGTGACTTTAAAAACAGTGGTTCTCAAACTTTTTTTCTACCCCAACATACCTGAGAAAGGGGAGATTATTTAACAATGGCTTACTCTAAGGATAAAGAAGGCTGCATCTAAGAGAGAAACATGGATGCTTTGCCCCACCTCCTGCTTACTTTGAAGCCTGCATCCTACCACACACCTACCCACCATGCCACCCACACATCAGGAATTCCTGGGAGAATAATAAGACTTTTTAAACTCATATATGATAGTTCTTTTATACAGATAAGTATTGTCTCTTCTCCAGTGGTACTTGTGTAAAACTTTTTTGTCACATTTATTTTGAGACGTAGTTCTAGCAGTTGATGGACATATTAAGGAACCTGATCTCATTGTGTGAGTCTTACTGTTTGTTTGCCAAAAACCTGTATTGCCCACCTTGATTACCCATGGTTTATAATACCTTATTTCCAAAATTCTTTGATTTCCCCAAGAGGCAAATTGTACTTCATTTTATAAAGACTGGTTCCTAGGGAAATCTAGACAAGAGTCAGCTGTAATCTCTGAAGGCAGACTCAAGGAGAAGTGTCTAATCTTATCAAGAGAGTCTTTAGCAGTTGTTCAAACACGGGGAATGAAACTTATAAGTTCTGCTGTGTGTGAAAAAAATCCACATTTTCATATACTTGTACCTCTGGCAGGTAGGTGATTGTATAACTTCTCTTTTGTTGTTGATGCTTATTCATTTTGTATTTGTCAAAAAAATAATCGCCTAGGGACTTCCCTGGCCGTCGAGTGGTTAAGACTCCGCGCTTTCATTGCAGGGGGCATGGGTTTGATCCCCCGTGGAGGAACTAAGATCCCACATGCCACACAGCGCAGCCAAAAAAAAAAAAAGTCACCTAATTATTTCTGAAGTGTTCTCATTGCCCCTCAATGACCAGCTGATTGTCCTCTCTCATTGTGCATTCCTCTGCAGGTGAAGGTTGCTATCCTTAAATACATAGAAACTCTGGCCAAACAGATGGATCCAGGAGATTTTATAAATTCCAGTGAAACTCGCCTGGCGGTGTCTCGGGTCATCACTTGGACAACAGAACCCAAAAGTTCTGATGTTCGGAAGGTATGTTTTAATTTAAGATTTAGAAGATAAATTAGAAAAGCAAGTCAGTCATTTTGGATTGCCAGTGAAGGAAGCTAATATTTTCAGGATGTTACCAGTTAGCATAGAGTTATTTACCTGGTGATATAAAGACCTTTTTTAAAAAATACCTTCTCTTTTAAATTTTATCCAATTAATATGAGTATAATTTTCAAACTTAGAATTAAAGATAACTGTCTTTGAAACAGTCCTCCCAACCTCTAATCTTATAGCCATTCAAAATATTTCAAATCTTTCCCCTCGCATTTACCTATATATTTCAAATAAGAGCTTGCACTGTTTCTTGATTTATTAATTTTAGGCATTATTTATTGATCCATTGATAAATTTAGTCATTATATATGTCTGTCTACCTTTGTAAATTAAGACTTAACTTTCCCCTATCCTTTCCTATGTCTTTCCCCATAACCTTCAAAATACTTATGAATCAATTGTTGGTACTCAATAGAAAAGATTTAATTTTGACTGTGGAAGTATTCAGCCCTTCGCCAAGTGGCTTATTACAGCCTCCTTCCTTACAGAAGCTTTATTTGTCCTGGTGTTAATAATTTACCTTTTCATTTTCCTTTTTTTTCCCCCACATGTTTTTTAAGTACTTGTTGTTAGGTTCAACATCTCTGTCATATGCTCATGGCTAAGATTTTCCATATGCTCAAAAACATAGGTTATTTATTTTCTGGGGAGTTCCTTTCTACACCCTCCTCTGTTCTCTTCACCTTCTTCCTGAGACTTCTCTTCAACCCTAATCATTCGTTTCTTGCATTCTGTATCTAGCTCTGTTGACAAAGCCAGAATAATCAAAACAGTATGGTACTGGCACAAAAACAGACACATAGATCAATGGAACAGAATAGAGAGCCCAGAAATAAATCCCATGCACACGTGGTCAATTAACCTATGATAAAGTAGCCAGGAATATACAATGGAGAAAAGATAATCTCTTCAGTAACTAGTGCTGGGAAAACTGGACAGCTACATGTAAAAGCATGAAATTAGAATATTCTCTATCACCATATACAAAAATAAACTCAAAATGGATTAAAGACCTAAATGTAAGACTGTAAAAGTCCTAGAGGAAAACATAGGCAGAACACTTTCTGACATAAATCACAGCAATACTTTTTGGGATCCATCTCCTAAAGCAAAGGAAATAAAAATAAACAAATGGGACCTAATTAAACTTAAAAGCTTTTGCAGAGCAAAGGAAACCATAAACAAAACAAAAAGACAACCTATTGAATGGAAGAAAATATTTGCAAATGATATGACCAATAAGGGATAAATATCCAACATTTATAAACAACTCATACAACTCAACATCAAAAAAGTGAGCAACCCAGGGGCTTCCCTGGTGGCGCAGTGGTTGAGAGTCTGCCTGCTGATGCAGGGGACACGGGTTTGTGCCCTGGTCCGGGAAGATCCCACATGCCGCGGAGCGGCTAGGCCCGTGAGCCATGGCCACTGAGCCTGCGCGTCCGGAGCCTGTGCTCCGCAACGGGAGAGGCCACAACAGTGAGAGGCCCGCGTACCACAAAAAAAAAAAAAAAAAAAAAAGAGCAACCCAATTGAAAAATACGCAGAAGAACTGAATAGACATTTTTCCAAAGAGGAAATGCAGATGGCCAACAGGCACAGGAAAAGATGCTCAACATCGCTAATCATCAGGGAAATGCAAATCAAAACCACAATGATATATCACCTCATACCAGTCAGAATGGCTATTATCGAAAAGAACACAGATAACAAATGTTGACGAAGATGTGGAAAAAAGGGAACCCTCTTATACACTGTTTTTGGGAATGTAAATTGGTGCAGCCACTGTGGAAAACACTATGGAGGCAAAAAACTAAGAATAGGGACTTCCCTGGTGGCGCAGTGGTTAAGAATCTGCCTGCCAATGCAGGGGACGCGGGTTCGAGCCCTGGTCCAGGAAGATCCCACATGCCGCGGAGCAGCTAAGCCTGTGTGCCACAACTACTGAGCCTGTGCTCTGGAGCCCACAAGCCACAACTACTGAGCCCATGTGCCTAGAGCCCATGCTCTGCAACAAGAGAAGCCACCACAATGAGAAGCCTTTGCACCACAACAAAGAGTAGCTCCTGCTCACCACAACTAGAGAAAAGCCCACACACAGCGATGAAGACCCAATGCAGCCCAAAATAAACAAATTAATTAATTTTAAAAAATCATTATTTGAAATGTTTGAAATAATTTGAAAAGATACATGCACCCTAATGTTTATAGCAGCATTTTTTACAATTGCCAAGATATGGATGGAAGCAACCTAAGTGTCCATCAGCAGATGAATGAAGGGACTTCCCTGTCAGTCCAGTGGTTAGGACTTCGCCTTCCAATGCAGGGGGTGTGGGTTTGATCCCTGCTCAGGGAGCTAAGATTTCACATGGCTCAGGGCCAAAAAACCAAGACATAAAACAGAAATAATATTGTAACAAATTCAATAAAGACTTTAAAAATGGTCCACATCAAAAAAATAATAATCTTAAAAAAAAAAACAGGTGAATGGGTAAAGAAGATGTGATGTATATATATGCCATGGAATACTACTCTGCCATAAAAATGAACGGGATTTTGCCATTTGCAGCAGCATGGATGGACTTGGAAGGCATTATACTAAGTGAAATAAGTCAGACAGAGAAAGACAAATACTGTATGATATCACTTACACGTGGAATCTAAAAAATATAACAAACTAGTGAATATAACAAAAAAGAAGCATATTCACAGATACAGAGAACAAACTAGTGGTTACCAGCAGGAGAGGGGCAATATGGGAGTGGGGAATTATGAGGTACCAACTATTAGGTATGAAATCAGTCACAAAGATGTATTGTACAATGGGGAATATAGCCAATATTTTATAATAAGTATAAATGAAGTATAACCTTTAAAAATTGTGAATCACTATATTGTACACCTATAACATATAATATTGTATGGCAGCTGTACTTCAATTTTTAAAACCAAGCCAAACAAGACAAAAAACATAAAGATTAAGCAGAAATTAATAAAATAGAGAATAGAAAAACAATAGAGAAAATTAGTGAAACCAAAAGCTGTGTTTTTTGGAAAGATCAACAGTATTGACAAACTTTTAGCTAGATTGACAGAAAAAAGAGAAGACTCAAATTACTAGAATTAGAAATGAAAGAGGGAATATTATTACTAACCTTACAGAAATAAAAAGGATTATAAAGGAATGTTACAATATTGTATGCCAATAAGTAGTTAACTTAGATGAAATGGACAAATCTCTAGAAAGGCACAAACTACCAAAAGTGACTCAAGAAGTCAATAGAACAAGTGAAGAGTTTGATTTAGTAATCAAAACACCACCCACAAAGAGAAGCCCAGGCTCAGATGGTTTAACTGGTGAGTTCTACCAAGCATTAATATCAGTTCTTCACAAACTCTTCCTTAAAAAACAGAAGAGGAAGGAACACTTTCCAACTTATTCTGTGAGGACAGTTTTATCTTGAGCACAAACCCAAAGACATCACACACAAAAAGAAAACTACAGATCAATGTCTCTTACAAATATGGACCCTTTTAATCCTGGCAAACCAAATTCTGCAACATATAAAAAGAGAATTCTACACCAAGACCACGTGTAATTTATCCCAGGAATGTAAGGTTAACATCTGAAAGTCTATTGTAGTACTCCACATCAATAGTAAAAAGACAAAAACCACATGATTATCTCAACAGAAAAGGCATCTGGCAAGATCTAACATCTTTCGTGATTAAAACAAAAACAAAAAATTGTAAACTAAACAAACTATCAAGGGAAGGGAACTTCTTAAACCCAATACAGGGCACCTCTACAGCTATTACTGATATCCACAGCTACTTTGGTGAAAGATTGGATGCTTTCTCCATAAAGTCAGGAACAAGAAATGGATGTCTGCTCTCACCATTTCTGTACAACAATGTTCTGTACAACATTGTTCGCCGGTTTCTAGCCAGGATAGTTAGGCCAGAAAAAAGAAAAAAAAAAGAAAGAGAGAAAGGAAGAAAAGTAAAACTATTTGTTTGCAAATGATACAATTTTATACATAGAAAATCCTTCAGAATCACTAAAAAAACCATTAGAACTAATAAACACATTGAGCAGGGTTGCAGGATACAAAATCAATATATGAAAATCAATTGTATTTCTAAACACTTGAAATGAACAATCCAAAAATGAAATTAGGAAAACAGTTCCAGTTACAGTAGCATTAAAAAGATTAAAATAGGGATAAATTTTTAAAAGGAAGTACAAAATTTATAGTAGAAACTATGAAATAATATTAAAGAAGATTAAATAAATGGAAAATCATCCCACGTTCTTGGATCAGAAGACTTAATATTCTTAAAATGGCAATACTTCCCAAAGTGATCTACAAATTCAGTGTAATCCTTACCATATTCCCAGCCGGCTTCTACATTGTAGAAATTGACAAGCTGATTCCAAAATTCATAATGGAATTCCAAGGGACCCCTAATAGCTGGAAGAGCCTTGGGAAAAAAAAAAAAAAGTAGGACTTTACACTTCCAGATTTCAAAACCTAATACAAAGTAATAGTAATCAAGACAGTGTGGTACTGACATAAGGCTAGACATAAAGACCAGTGTAATAGAATTGAGAGTCCAGAAAAACCGTGTTTATGACCAACTGATTTCCAACAAGGGTGCAAAGACCATTCAATAAGGAAATCATAGTCTTTTCAACGAATTGTGCTGGGACAACTAAATAGCCACATGCAAAAGAATGAAGTTGAACCCTTACCTCATACCATATACAAAAATTAATACAAAATGATCAAAGACTTAAATGTAAAAGCTAAACCTAGAAAACTGTTAAAAGAAAAGAGGGATAAATCTTCATGGCCTTGGATTTGGCAGTGGATTCTAACCAAAAGCACAAACAACAAAAGGAAAAAATAGGTCAGTTGGATTTCATCAAAATTAAGATTTGAGGATATTCCAAGACCAAGAATACTGATGGGACTGTAGAGACCATTGATTGACATGTTTTAAGTAAGGGAATGATATGATCTGATTTATGTTTTTAAACATTATTTTGACTAATGTGACAAAAATGGACTAGCTATGTTGTGTAAGGGAGAAGAGGGTAGGAGAGGTAGGGCTGATATTGAACAGAACCTAAGTTTTCATCTAATGTAGTAGGAAATCACCAGAAAATGTTTCTAACTGATAAATCAAGAAATAATTATTTAAGCCCATGTATACCTAACAATCAGTAAAAACAAGCATTACAGAGAACTCTCTGGAGAGCTGAACAGAGGATTGAGAACTATAAAACCTTTTCTAAAGGTTTTTTTTTTTTAATCCATGAGTATGTGTTACTTTTATTTAAAGGCTGGAAAATTTATTTTTAAATAAATGTAAAATGTAGCTAGTAAAATAAATGAGACATTAAACTAACAGAAATGAAGGACTTCATCAGAATATACTAAAGCTATTACAGGGACTTCCCTGGTGGTGCAGTGGTTAAGAATCCACCTGCCAATACACGGGACACGGGTTCGATCCCTGGTCCATAAAGATCCCACATGCCACGGAGCAACTAAGCCCGTGTGCCACAACTACTGAGCTGCGCTCTAGAGCCTGTGAGCCACAACTACTGAGACCACGTGCCGCAACTACTGAAACCCGCACGCTCTAGGGCCTGTGTGCCGCAACTACTGAGCCCGCGTGCCTAGAGCTTGTGCTCCACAACAAGAGAAGCCACCGCAACGAGAAGCCTTTGCACCACAAGGAAGAGTAGCCCCTGCTCACCGCAACTAGAGAAAGCCTGCACACAGCAGTGAAGACCCAACACAGCCAAAAATAAATTAAAAAATTAAAATAAAAAATAAATAAAGCTACTGCATTTTAAGTCATGCGATTTAAACCTGTATTATTTGATGCAGAAATAGACAAAGATCAATAGAATATAAAGGAGGGTCCAGAGAAGCAGGTTTATATAGAAGATTAGTTCATGATAAGGGTGTCATGTTGAGTCATGAGGACAGGATACACTCACTGGTTTGGGAACAGTTGGATTGTCTGTCTCTAGAGAGAAAATAAAGCTGCGTCTCATACACCAAAATAAAATCTAGGTGGAATAAAATATACCTTAACAATTATTAATTCATTTGCTCAAATTAACTTGAGATCCTTTCACTGTTTAGGTTCCAAAAAGACACAAGATCATAAAGTTTTGTTTCAAAATGCAAATAGCTTTATTTAAACACTATTAACATGTTAGAGTACACACCCACACAGTGTATACTTTGTTGTTGTTTTTAACAAAATGGGCTTATGTTACAGCTGTTTTATAATTTTTCCCTTCAGCAGTATGTAATAGTCCTCTCCCAAT
The DNA here is from genome assembly GCF_964341445.2 of Mesoplodon mirus. Lineage (NCBI taxonomy): Eukaryota > Metazoa > Chordata > Mammalia > Artiodactyla > Ziphiidae > Mesoplodon > Mesoplodon mirus. Next base: position 51,898,924 of record NC_138988.1, read on the forward strand.
CTCTTCATGTATAGAGCTACATCATCTTTCAAGGCTGTGTTGTGTAATATGTCATTGTGCCAGTGTAACTTAATTTCACCATCCCCTCCTGTTGTTTATTAGATGTCATAAACATGGAACACTTAGGTTTTCATAGAGTGGGGTCAGAAAGGGTCCAGAACAAAATGTGCACATTTACATACAAGTCATGATCGTGAACTATTTAGGTTTCTTTCTCTTCTCAATTAAGTTTCTGAGTAATCTGAATTTCACAGTGTGGTGTTTAATAACCCAATTGATTACTTTAGAAGAAGAAAGGAAATTTATGTTTTCTTAACTGATCTGAGTAACCTTTCTTTTGTTCCCATTTCCACAGAAACATTAGACTAGTTTTAGCTTCGAATTGTAGATTTAAGATTAGTTGCTTTGAGAGAAGACTAAATACAGCTAGTTAATTTAAGAATCATATAAGGGGACTTCCCTGGTGATCCAGTGGTTGAGAATCAGCTTTCCAATGGAGGGGACATGGGTTGATCACTGGTCATGGAACTGGAGTTCCACATGCCGCAGGGCAACTGGGCCTGTGTACCACAACTAGAGAGCCCACGTGCTGCAACTACAATGCCCATACACTCTGGAGCCTGCGCACCACAACTACAGAGCCTGCACGCCACAACTACTGAGCCCATGTGCCTTAGAGCCCACACGCCACAACGAAAGATCCTGCGTGCTGCAACTAAGACCCGATGCAGCCAAAAGAAATAAAGAAATAAATATGTTTAAAAAAAAAAAAGAATCCTATATTGAGAAAATGAAAATTAAAGTGCTAAGTTGCTCTTGATGGGCTTTGTATAGTTTAGGGATGTAGTTCCTTATTTCCATCCATCTTTCTTCTTGTAATAATTTTTTTAGGAAAACTGAAGTAGGAGCATATATTGACAGAGTAATCCTAGAAACTGTCTGGTTGACTTTTGCCATTGATTGTTAGGTCGTATTTGTTATACTTTTCATATTCCTGTCTTACTTTAAAAAAATAAATGGTAAGTCAAATATTTTTTGATTTTATTCTTTCAGCAAAGAAATTTTAAAGCATATAAGAACATTTTTTTCCCTGGGAAAGATGGCCTTGCACTATTGAACAGAAATGTTGAGTGAAGAAAATGGTCTCCTTTGAGTAACCAAAATATATTCATATGCTTCTTGTATGTCTTTCTTTTCTAGGCAGCGCAGTCAGTCCTGATTTCCTTATTTGAACTCAATACCCCAGAGTTTACAATGTTATTAGGAGCTTTACCAAAAACTTTTCAGGATGGTGCTACCAAACTTCTTCATAATCACCTTCGAAACACTGGCAATGGAACCCAGGTCTTTTTCAGTTATTTTCTTGGCCATTGTATAATGTGATGACTGGTTAACAATAATTGTTTTTGTTTTTTTTACATGAAGTAAACTTTGATCCTAATGTACAATTTTTGCATCTGTATTGGGCAGCATTTCCTGAGCAGAATTAAATATTTTCCTGGAAAGAATAGAGTTCTTAGGCCTATTGTGTTTCTATTATAATTTGGTGTACATTAGGATGGTGGTGAATGGTGGCCAGGGTATGAACAAGGAAAGTGAAATGTAGCAGAACTTAGATGAGGTCATCAGCTTTGCAAGCCATGAGAATTAGGGCATGCTCTTTAGATGAACCAGTCCTTATTTGAGGACCAGAAAGGATGACTTATTCCAGGAATAACAAATAAGGCCCGAGGAGGGTAGTGCTTTAAAGGGTGTGTTCACATTTAATAATAACAGGCTTGTCAGCCCATAGGTGGTTGGATAACACAAGATTTTGTTTTGGAGAAGTAAGATCTGAGTAAATGAAACATTAGTGTTATATTTAAATGGTATCAAACCATTTACATAATATGCCTGAAGAATTGAACTTAAGTTTTAAAAAGACAAAGAGAGCGATACCTTTGCTAGTGGATAAAGGAGAAAGTAGATGCACTTATGGCAGGATTAAGGTAATGTCTAAGGGGAGAACAATCTGAGAACAATTTCTTGGGACCAAAGTCAGTTTTTTTAAAAGAAGGGGGAATTCCCTGGTGGTCCAGTGTTGAGAACTCTTCACATCCACTGCTGAGGGCCTGGGTTCGATCCCTGGTCAGAGAACCAAGATCCCACAAGCTGTGCGGTATGGCCAAAAAATAAAAATTAAAAAATTTTAAAAATCAAAGGAGAAAGTATTGTTTCATTATATTTTAAGAGATAGGCAAATTACTAACATGACCAGATTCTATTCCTTTGGTGTCTTTGTAAAAATCATTTGTAAATCAAACTCAAGAGGGAACAGAATTTGAGCATTCGTAATGGTTGGAGGAAGGAAAATTGGCTCAGAGCAGGGAGCTAATTTAAAATTGTTAATTTGGGATCTTGTTTAATCTTTGAGGAAAAAGATATTGTGGTAATATTTGAGAGAAGGAAGTGTGTGAGGAGAACAATAAAAAGGGTTAAAGAGCTAGATTTCTGAATGGGAAGAAAGTTTTTTCCCATGGAAACTAGAGATAAGTACATGAATATTTAAAATAATGACCTATAATATAAGTATGGCTCTCTCATGTTGTTCAACATCTTGATTGTATGGCTTCCTGAAGAGCCTTTTGGTTGAACTACCTGTCATATGTTAATGTTTATTTGACTCCGTCCATCAGGGTTCCATGGGGAGTCCTTTGACAAGACCAGCACCACGGTCACCAGCCAACTGGTCCAGTCCTCTTACTTCTCCTACCAACACGTCGCAGAATACTTTATCTCCAAGGTAATAAAAGGGTTATTTTCCATCATGGTTTGTATTTGCAGATTCCCCATTCTTAGAAAAATGGACATTAATATAATTCCAGTTGATTTCTACTCAACTTGAAAGGTCTTAGACACATTGAAACTTAGCAAATTCAAAAAATGTTAAGTTTATTCCAAAACTAACCCTTTAGATTATAATAATGTGTAGGATATGGAACTGTTTTTTGTAAGTGACAGGAAAACTTAGGGACACAGCTTTTGGAAATTACTGCTTGTTGCATTAAATAACATAGTTATGTTTCTCAGATATGCTGTATAAATCCATTAATTGCCAATTGTGTCTTTCAGTTATGATACTTAATATAAGTGATGAGGTCAAGTTATAATATGAATATTTAGATCTAATATTGGCCAGCCATCTCTAAAAATAGAAGAAAAAATTAACCTTATAGACAAAAATGTAAAAATAAAGAAAAAAAATAGGGAAGGGTTAAATATAAAATGGCAATACATATAGTTAGGAAAAGATGTGACTGTGAGATTGATAAGACGTGAAATTTTCACACACTTGTGCAGTTCAAGCATGGGCTATATTTCAGATGAAGTTCTTAACTCATTAGTGGATTAACATTTTTTTCCCATCTCCTGGCCTTTTAAAAAATTTTGCCTAGGGAATTCCCTGGCGGTCCAGTGCTTAGGACTGCACGCTTCTACTGCAGGGGGCACAGGTTCAATCCCTTGTCAGGGAACTAAGATATCCCGCAAGCCTTGCAGCCAAAAAAAGTAAAATAAAATAAAATAAAATTTTTAAATTAAAAAACTTTGTCTAGTGGGTCATATTTGTACTTACCAGCTTGATTTTTGTTATTAACCATATACCATAACATATGCTTCATCATATTCATTACAATTATAAGATGCTTCATTATACTGCAGACCGATTGCAAACTTATCGTCTAGCCTGCTTTTTCCATGTTATACATATGTGACAATTTTGATGGCTAAATTCCAGACTCAGTTGAATTTTAGAATCTGATTATAGAATTCAGATCAGTAACACTTATGTTCACTGTTAAAAATTCTCAGCCTTCTTACAGATTTATGTAAAATACAGTTATCGCCTCTTTAAGCAGTACCATTATTGTGAGTTAACCACAGGGGTTAGCAAATATTCTGTAAAGGGCCATATGGTAAATATTTTAGGCTTTGCAGGCAATTCAGTCTTTGTCACCTCTACTCAGCTCTGCTCCTGTAGTGTGAAAGTAGCCATAGATAATAGCTAAATAAATCAGCATTGCTGTGTTCCAAAATTTTATTTATGGACACTGAAATTTTGGTTTTATGTAATTTTCTTGTGTCATGAAATGTTATTGTTTTTATTTTTTTCTCAACTATTTAAAAATGTAAAAAAAATTCTCAGATTTCAGGGGTCGTAATTTGCTGGCCTCTGGTTAGTCAGAACATTTTTGAAGGTGAAAAGACAAACCAGTTGTTAAGGGCTGTGCATTCTAGAGTCACTGTAAGCTGCCCTTTATGGGCAAACAGTGGGACACGTTCTTTAGCCATTTGTAGCTGTCAGGTTTCGTTTTGCTAATTATGCTTTAGAGCATATACATTCTCTAATCCTGTCTTTATAAATATCCTGTGTAATCTCCTCAAATGTATTTGTATTTTAAAACTACACATAAATAAAAATTAATTGTTGTCTTTTTCATAGTGCATTTGATTATGACACCGAAAATATGAATTCTGAAGATATTTATAGCTCTCTTAGAGGTGTCACTGAAGCAATTCAGAATTTCAGCTTCCGCAGTCAAGAAGATATGAATGAGCCATTGAAAAGGGATTCTAAAAAAGATGAAGGCGATTCAGTGAGTATTTGAACATTATTACATCGTACATGTTTTCATTAAGAGTTTTTGATTTTGTTTTATTTTTAAACTTTGCTTTCTGTCATTTTCAAAGATAATTTTCCAGGGGTCAGTTACTCAGTATTTACTGAGTACCATGTGCCAGGTACTGTTCTGGGCAGAGTCGCTGCCCTCAAGTTCCTCGTATATTTTTGGGTAGAGATGAGTACTGTGGAGTTCTAGGTTAGAATGTAAAGTGAATCTATTTTAGATTAAGTTGTAAGGGAAGATGACATTTGCATTGAGACCTAAATAAAGCCATACAAGATCTAGGAGAGAAGAATTCCATAAAAGAAGTAGCAAGTGCAAAGACATTTAGATGGGAGCAAGTTTTGTACAGTTGAGAACCAGGATGAAAGCCAGTATAGGAACATGGGCCAGATCACGTGGCTCTTGTAGGACAAAATAAGGTGTTTAAACCTTTTTTATTCCTGTTCAGTGTAGTGATAGTGATTTGTTTCATCAGTTTCTGCGGTTCCAATTAAGAATGTTATGACCCATCTTTCTGACATTTGTGAGTAGTAGTATTCAGTTTGTTACCCCGTCATTATACAAAAAAGTTCTTTTTTTTTACTCTGCTTCTTCTTAGACTTTTCTCTCACAGCTTAGACTTTTCTCAAAACAAGCTATCCCACCATTTCCTATGGAATCTGTGGTTTCTCAGTGTTTACAAAATTATAGAACATTGCAGTGTTTCAGCAAATCTCTACAGGGCTCCCTGCTCTGCTTCCTGACTTCTTTCCTGCTATTGTTTTTCTCCCCGTGCCTGTATGGCAGATGAGCTTAGTAAACTGGATGTCAAAAACCTGCTTACCACTCGTATTTGAGGTTCCCTACCCTAAAAGCTGCCTATGGTACCAGTAACAGGTTAGTAAGAGTCACTGCTTAATTGAGACTTTCTCCCCAGTGATAGCAGGGTACAGTGTCAGGAGCCCAAGTAGTGGATTCTGGCAGAAGTGAGTTTGGCATTTACTCACTAGTCAGATTATCACTGCTAAGCCTCCATGTCTTCCTAAGGAAAATAGGGATATTACTGCATACCTTAAAAATTATTATGCGTATAATAAATCGTATGACTCCATCCCGCCCAGACCTTTCTCCTGATCTCCAGATTCATACATCCAGCTGCTTGTTTGAACTCCTGATCTTTCCCTTCTCAGTTGACAGCAGTGCTAGTTGCTCAGCCAAAAACCTTGGACAGAACAGTTGTCCTTGTCCCATCTCTTGTTCTCATCCTCCCTACTCGGTCCAGCAGGAAATCTGTTGACTCCATCTTCAAAATATAAGCCACAGTCTATACAGTAGACTTTTTTCCCTTTTTACCTCTCTGGCCTCATCTCCTACTACTCTCCTCTGCTTTAGCTACACGCTTCCTTGCTGTTCCTTCAACTTACTGGGCATGCTTTTTTTTTGGCTCTGTTGGGTCTTTATTGCTGCACACGGGCTTTCTCTAGTTGTGGCGAGCGGGGGCTACTCTTCTTGTGGTGCACCGGCTTCTCATTGCAGTGGCTTCTCTCGTTGTGGAGTACGGGCTCTAGGCGTGTGGGCTTCAGTAGTTGCAGCCTGCGGGCTTCGGTAGTTGCAGCACGCAGGCCCTAGAGCTCGTGAGCTTCAGTAGTTGTGGTGTGCGGGCTCAGCAGTTGTGGCTCGCAGGCTCAGTAGTTGTGGCACATGGGCTTAGTTGCTCCGCAGCATGTGGTATCTTCCCAGACTAGAGATCGAACCCATGTCCCCTGCAATGGCAGGCAGATTCTTAACCACTGTGCTGGGCGTGCTTTTGCCTCAGGGCCTTTGTCTTGGCTATTCCCTCTGCCTTAAACATTCTTCCAGCAGATAGCCATGGCCAGTTTCCTCACCTCCTCCAAGTCTTTGCTCCAGTAGCTTCTCAGTGACCACCCTATTTAATCTTCAGTCTCCTCTCTCCCACCTCAGCACTCATAATCCCTTTAATACTGTACTGCCTCCCATACACTAATTACCTCCTGCTGTACCACATACTTTACTCATTCATTATGTTTCCTTAATGTCTCTGTCCCTCCACTAGAATGTAAACTTCATGAGGATAGACAGCATTCTCTCTCGTTTGTTCAAGAATATATCCCCAGTGCCAAGAATAATACCTAGCATGGAAAAGGCGCACAGCAAATATTTAAAGGATATTTGTGAAGCACCTAGCTAACGACTTGGCACAGAGTTGCTCAGTAGACGGTGGTAATGGTGACATTGATGATCATAATTGATATTTTGATAAGTATGTTAATATGCTCAAACTCCATCAGGCATCCTTCCAAAAGTTATGCAGTCCTTTTGGGACTTTTTTATTTTTTCTTAAGTAGGCCTTTTTTAAATTTGGTTTTCTTATACTTTGTTGACACACTGTCATTGTATAATTTACAACCTTAATAATGAAATCTGGGAGCTTTTAGTTCTGTGTTGCTAATGAAAGTCCTTTTGTGTCTTTAACTGGCATAGAGAAACTGTTGCTAGTCACATTGTATATATTGCTTGATCAAGCCACTGGCAAGAAAACTATAGGAATCATTAGAGACAGCATTCTTTTTTTTTTAACATTTTTATTGGAGTATAATTGCTTTACAATGGTGTGTTAGTTTCTGCTTTATAACAAAGTGAATCAGTTATACATATACATATATCCCCATATCTCTTCCCACTTGTGTCTCCCTCCCTCCCATCCTCCCTATCCCACCCTTCTAGCTGGTCACAAAGCACCGAGCTGATCTCCCTGTGCTATGCGACTGCTTCCCACTAGCTATCTATCTTACATTTGGTAGTGTATATATGTCCATATATACACTACCACTCTCTCACTTTATCCCAGCTTACGCTTCCCCCTCCCCTGTCCTCAAGTCCATTCTCTAGGAGGAGAGACAGCATTCTTTTACAGTTCTTATTTGCCCTTATGGCTGTGGTTTCTTTACATCTCTTCTATAAACTGTGACTTTTTGCATGTAAGTTTTAACTCATCATGTTGATTTCCATTACTTAATTTTTTTTTGGCTGGTTATTGTTACCTTTTTTTTTTTTTTTTTTTGCGGTACGCGGGCCTCTCGCTGTTGTGGCCTCTCCCATTGCGGAGCACAGGCTCCGGACGCGCAGGCTCAGCGGCCATGGCTCACGGGCCCAGCCGCTCCACGGCATGTGGGATCCTCCCGGACCGGGGCACGAACCCATGTCCCCTACATCGGCAGGCGGACTCTCAACCACTGCGCCACCAGGGAAGCCCTATTGTTACCTTTTTAAAACAGCCTTTGAAGCAGTAGGGAAATATCTTTTTAGAATTTCAAAGAGATTTAAAAAGGAGTTAATTTGCTCTGCCTTCCCCTTCCCATTAATAGACATGTGGCGGTCCTGGGATGTCTGATCCAAGAGCAGGAGGTGATGCTACTGACTCAAGCCAAACAGCCCTTGATAATAAAGCTTCATTGCTCCATTCGATGCCTGCTCACTCCTCTCCACGCTCTCGAGACTATAATCCGTATAACTACTCAGATAGCATCAGTCCCTTCAATAAGTCTGCCCTCAAGGAAGCCATGTTTGATGATGATGCTGACCAGTTTCCTGATGGTATGTCCTGGGTCCTGCTGCTACTGTCTGTGTTTTGGAGAACTGGTAATCAACGAAGCAAATGAAATATGCATGCTCTTTTATTGTAACTCCCTAAAAAGTAAGGATCTCTGGGGGTGGGAACGTTCTCTCCCATCTTCTAGGAGCTCATTTCTAGTGGTTTGTTGGTTTTCTGACCCTGAATAAGAGACAGATTAATCATCCTAATATCATCCTTGAAATCAACACTTATGATTTCATACTTAGGTAATTTCTGATTTTCCCTTTATTCCCTCAGTGTTGCTGTCAGTGAACATATTTCTGCATAAAATTTATGTACACATACAGGTAATTCTAAGAGATTTCTAGGGATAGAATTGCCCAATTAAGGGATATCTGTAAGTTTGTTTTGAGAGTTACTACCAATTACCAACTCAAAACACTTGGCCAGTTTAAGTAGTACTGATTTCCTCACCAACCCAGAATGTTTAAGTGTTTTTATTTTTTGTCATTGTGATGGATATAAAATAGGTCATCCTAATGAGCATTTCCTTAATTGTTAGGAAGACTGAGAAATTAGATATCAGATTATTTTTTAATTTTTCTAATTTTGATGAATAGAAAAATATCTTCACTTCTGAATTTCTTTGATTACTAATGAGGTCAAAGAATCATATTTTGGCAAACATGTCATGTTAAGAGACTTAATATAGCACATATACCACAAAGGCAAAATTATGACAACATACCAAACTGTCTAAATTACATAAGAATCTATAAAATCGCCACAATTATGCACTTTGGTGTATTTTAATCTATCACAAATAGTTGACTATGCTGTTGAGGTTTAGTCATGATAGCAGCATAACAGAAGTGTGTGAATTGGACCTAGCAGCAAAGTGCCCTTGGAACCCTGCGTAGTAGCAACAGCCTGGTGATTGAGACCTAGCTTTAGCAGCTTAATTTAAATTGGTTTTAAATTATTTATGCACAGAGGTCACAACTGACATTTCTTGCTTCGGCTCCGCTATATATATGTATATCTCACATATATATGCACTATATAGGTGTGTGTATATATATATATATATATATACCTACATATATATGTAGGGTTTTTTTTCCCTTTTTTTTTTTTTTTTTTTTTTTTTTTTGTGGTACGTGGGCCTCTCCCTGCTGTGACCTCTCCCATTGCAGAGCACAGGTTCCGGACGCACAGGCTCAGCGGCCATGGCTCACGGGCCCAGCCGCTCCACGGCATGTGGGATCTTCCCGGACCGGGGCACGAACCCGTGTCCCCTGCATCGGCAGGCGGACTCCCAACCACTGCGCCACCAGGGAAACCCTGTAGGGTTTTTTTTTAAGTATTATTTCAAAATAGTCAAAAGCTTAAAAGTTGGGAGTACAGTAGAAGGAACTTTTTCTTGAACCATCTGAGAGTAAGTTGCCAAACTGACGCTCCATCACTTCAAATACTTTAGGACATATTTTCTATAAACAAAGACAGTTCTCCTGCATAATTACAATATATTCATCAAAGTCAGGGAATTATCAGTGCTACATTGACAACTACCCATCCTTAGAGTTTTTCCACTTGTCCCGATAATATCTTATAGTGGATTATCCAGTTCAGAATGTCATGTTGCATTTAATCATCACGTCTCCTTCAGTGTCCAGTCTTTTCTTGGCTTTCATGACCGTGGCACTTTTGATGGTTAAAGACCAGTTATTTTGTAGCATTTCCCTCAATTTAGGTTTGTCTGATGTTTTCTTACGATTGGATTCAGATTTTGTACTCTTGGCATCAGTATCACAGAAGTGTCAGTGCATCTTTCAACTAATACATGATTTCCCTTTGCCCCAAGATTGGTGATGTAATTTTGATCACTTGATTATGGTGCTGCTAACAGGCTTCTCCACTATGAAGTTACTCATTTTGTAGTAAGTGTTTTGTGGAGAGGTACTTTAAAACTAAATATCCTGTTCCTCATTAAACTTAAATTTTATTTACTTAAAAAAATAAATATTTATAACTGTACAGACACATAGTTTCCTGTTGTATTCAATGGGCTATAATGTTTAACTGTCATTATTTATTTTGATGCTCCTTAATTTGACCATCAGGATCCCATTCAAGCTGGCTTTTGTGTCCTTTTAACACGTCCCCATTCTTACATTCTGACAGAGCAAAATCTTATACTGTCCTTGCTTCAGTCCTGGAATCAACCATTTCTCCAAGGATCGATCCTTGGTTTCTTTTAACAGAAAATGGTCTTTAAAGACTAAAGTCTGGGCACTAGGTATACTCACTGCTGGTGGGACATCACTACTCCCCAGACCTCTAAGTGACTAGAGCTAGGGAGTGTGTGTGTTTGTGTGTGCACGTGCGTGTGTGTACACGCATGCACACTGATTTATATCTATTGCTGTATCTGTCAAAAGCTATGTGTTTATACCAATAACTCCAATTCTAGTCTAGCACCATGAGATTAATTTTAGTTTCTCCCTTTCCATATTAATAACCCCCTGTGAGAAACCTGACTTCCGTTATCTTGAATATACTTACTTATTTGATCAATCCTCCTGTGTGCAGCCAGTTCTCCATCTCTGCCACCACCTCCTCACCTGCACGGATGCACTCCCCACCCTGCTGGGCTCTGCCATTCCACCCTCAACTTCCTTGGCCTCAGTGCCATTCTGCTTGGGCTCTGACACATCACACCTGGTTGCCACTACATGTGGACACACTTCTTGTTCTAGCTGAGCTCTGAAACCCTATCCTTCCCACTCTCACGTGTGGAAACCCTCCATACTCTGCCTGGGAATCTGTCCCCAGGCCTGTAATTTTGATAAATGGAAAAATATCTTCATTTTATGAGATTGAGGAATTGTGTTTTTACCAGCTTCTCATGTTGAGGCTTGATATATCACAAGTACCACAAAGCCAAAATTATGACAACTTAGCAAGATCACCCCCTTATTGTCTAATTCTCTTCTCCTTTACTAAGGATCATATATTTCTCATTTGTTAAAGGAAAATATCTTTGGAAATAATATAACTGAAAGCTAACTGGGTAGAATATTTTTGAACTTGAGAACGTTATTTCTTCACAGCATAATACTTGATTGACTTCTGAAACATTTGAAGATAGATAAGCCTTCAGTTACACCAAAATAGTAGTTGTTCCAAGCTTCATATAGCAATTGTTTTCATTTACTGTCTATTTTCTTTTTTAAATTTGAGGTGGGGAAGACCTTATTTGACATTATTTGACATTATTTTATTGTAAACATTGCTGACATTATCTTTTTTAATGTATTGACCTCCATTTTGCTGTTTTGATTTTTCTTTTATGCCCTGCCCCCAAGTAAAATTTCTCCTTATTTTGTTTTTAAAATATAAAACTTTTGGCGGGAGATAATTATTTTGTTCAAGTAGGAATTTGTTTTAAAATTCTGAGACATATTAAGTATCTCTCTTACTCAGATGTGTCTGTACATATTACAGACAGATACACACATTAGTGATACATTTATCAAAACTAACAAGTCAAACCCACTAATGGCCAGTTCTAATTATGACCTTTGTAAAGTTCACCAGGGACTATAATATTCCAGAATATGTACTACCTCTAGTGAGGATGATACTGTTATTCAAGGGAGACTCATATTTCAGGCCCAGGTCCTCACCATGACCCTAGGAAGTGCGTGCTATTTTCCCATTTTACTGATAAGAAAACCCAGCCTCCACAGTAATTGAGAGCGTACTCCTATCACACAAAGGCTAAGGGGCAGAGGCTTGGTGAGACTCCAGAACCTGTGTTCTTTTCACAGAACAACAATGTTTCTGTGTGTCAGAAGAGGAAATACAGTTGATTATACTTTATCTTAGTTAATTCAGTACGTTAGGCTTATCTCATTTGTATGACATAAATAGTTCAGTTTTTTAACAAATAATTTATGTGCTTTCTTTGGCAGAACTTATTTTCCTGTCAGTCATCTGTCCAGACCATTATATGACAAGTCATTTCTAATTATCTTCTAGAGTAATTACAAAGCCTATATTCATGAAGAGGAGAACTGAGTTCCTTTGAAACAAAGCATTTTCTTGAGATTTCCCTTTATTCAGCTGAAATAAAATATACTCTTATCAGAATGATTTTATGACATCTTTGAAAGTCTGATAATGTAACTTCACAGGAGTGATTTTTGAGCGGTTTATAGAGATGCGTTGATCCTGCTGCAGTAGTTCTTGTTAAGCCAGCAATATTGTTCTAATGTTGGTCTATACAAATGAAATTATTATAAGACAGTTTTTATTCTCCAAGTTAAGATCTTTGAACTCAAATTTCTTATTTTTCATGGTTTTGCTCTGCATTTTGCAGAGGTTCTTCCTGATCTTCCAAAACCTAATTTAGTTCTCCTCAGTGATCATTCTTTCCAGATTATCTCAAGTTTTTAAATTCAGTAATCACATTTTGTACTCTGTGTATGAGTGTTTGGGGACCAGAAGTTCTTCGTGCTCTTATTATAGTTCCACGAAAGTTGTCCTAACAAACTTCCTTTTTTATAGGCAGTGAATATTATCATTACATTTTGGTTCAATTTCCCTTCCCTATCATCTGTTAGTTTTATTCCAGTAGAAGTCGTCTGTTCTAGTAGTTCAGCTTGATTTCCTTTCCTCAGGTTTCTGAATCCTCTTAAGTGAAATATAACTTTTCTTTCCCTACTTGTAGTTGTGGGTTCCCTGAGACCTATAATTTCAGGCCATTGGTATCTCTAGGTCAGTGGCTAACCAGCTGGCAGGATGAGGCACAGTAGCTTCTGTTTTTATGGACCAGTTGTGAACCATCTGGCAAACTACAACCTCAAGGTTCACTTTTGGGAAAAGTGCTCTTTCCTCCTGAGCGTTTCCTTTTGTAGGCAGCAACCCTCTCCAAAAGGCCAGCATACTCATGCCAAGTGAAGCCACAGAGAATACAGCTCCACAGTGTTAGCTGTCTTTCCTGGAGACTTAGGAGAGGGAGTGACCCCAGGTGTACCTTCTAGGCTCAGGCACCATGTTCTGTGATTATTTTATTCCAGAGAATGAGTTAGAAGGGAAAAGAATCTATGGCACAAGCTCAAGCAAATGCCTGCCTAAGTCCCTCAAACCTGAATTTATCATGTATTTTATCACCAAAAGAATTTAGGAAGAACTCTGGTATTTTTTAATGTTCTAATGTGAACTTTTGGATTTAACTGTCTTTCCTACAAAGATTTCTCAAAGCATTATCTGATGACTTTGAAAAATAAACAATGTGTCCTTTAACATTCATAAAATTCATGAGTTCATAGTTATACTTTAAAAAAAGAAAGCAAAAACAAATGAAAACTCCTTGATAACCACTGGGCCCAACTCTTGACTCAGAAATTTAAAGGGAAATATATTAGGTATTCTGCCTTTTCTATCAAACTGTATTTCAGGGCAATCAAAATAGCTCTAGTTGATAAACTCACTCTCTCAGAAGAATTCCAACCCATTTTTAACTCCTAATAAAATAATTGATTCAGCAACATCAGTGGGTGAAATCATTAGTTAAAAGGTTGACGGGGAATTTTACAATGGTGGGATCAAGTTGTTACCAGTTAAATCCAGTGATCATTTATTAGTATCGCTGAAAATTGAGTACCCAGACACTGTGAGCCTCCTGGCATGACAACATAGAAGTGCATGCTGAAGTGTGTAAGGATGAAATGATACATTTGGGATTTGCTAAAAATTTTTCAGAAAAAAGTTGGGGGGGTTACGAAGATGATGTAAGAATGGTAAAATCTTAATAATTTTTAAATCTGGTGATGGGTACATGGGGGTTCATTATACAATTCTCCTGTTAATTTTTATTATAAATGGTTTTAAACTAGCATTGAGGTTTGGGGGATGACAAATGGAAAAGAATATTACTTGGTCATTTTTCTTTGTTTTTGGGGGTTTTTTACAAGCAACTTTCTGTTTGTGTTTCATGTTATAACGTTGTCATCCCCATACTTGTGAAAGTTGACCTATAAAGTTACAGAATTAACATCATGTCCTTATGACAGATCTTTCCCTAGACCATTCTGACCTGGTTGCAGAGTTATTGAAGGAGTTGTCTAACCATAACGAACGTGTAGAAGAAAGAAAAATCGCCCTCTATGAACTCATGAAACTGACACAGGAAGAATCTTTCAGTGTTTGGGATGAACACTTCAAAACAATATTACTTTTATTGCTTGAAACCCTTGGGGATAAAGAGGTAAAATGGCAGAATATGTAAACAATAGCCTGTTTTTCCTGTCTTGGATTGCCTGTCATTGCCTATTAATCAAGTGCTACACAGATTTGGAAATTGGGAAAATGAGTCTTTTCTGCTGCTTCTTTCTGCCTGAAATTTTCACTGTAAAGTACTTTTTCTTCCCAGCCAAGCAGCTCAGTGATTTTCAACAGTTGACAACAGGGAAAATGAAAGGTTGCTGACAAAATTTTTTAAAGGAGAGTACTTTTTTTTTTTGCATATTTGAATTCATTGTTCAAAAGTAAAACTTCCTTTTTAATAGAATGTAGTGGTTCTTGGTTTCTTTAAGAAGTATTAGTTTTCAACTAGAGATGTGAAAACTTAATTGTGTAATATACCGCATATTTTATGCAGTTGTCTACAATTCCCCCAACCCATATTAAGACCCTTAAGTTACAGAAATGGAAAATATAAAGATCATCTACAGCCCAAAATATTAAAAACATTAAAATATTTCTTCTTAGCCTACAATCAGGGCTTTGGCATTAAAGGTTTTAAGAGAAATCCTAAGGCATCAACCAGCAAGATTTAAAAACTATGCAGAACTGACTGTCATGAAAACACTGGAAGCACATAAAGATCCTCATAAGGAGGTAAGTGACCTGACAGTACTTCTGATATTATTGCATGAAACATACAAATGTTGTTTGAAAGTACTCTTAGCAAGCATTTTCTTAATGTTCAAGGTAGTATCTGATTGAGAAGCAAACATATAATCTTTTCTGTTTAACTAATTATATTGATACCATGGCCTTTTACCTAAAATAGGTGAGCTCTAGGATATAATTTATCTGATTTCATTTTCTCCTATAATTCACTTTTAGATTTCCATTTAGAGTTCACCAATCTTAACTTCACTTTCCGTTTACCAATAAGAATTTGGTTTTTTAAAATAACTAATGAAGATAAGAATCATTGTTATTTTAGAGTGGTAAATTGCCTATAGGAGCTAGATGTCTGTTAAAAGTTTTCTCAGTAAAACAATGAGGACAGCTTTCCTGAAAGAGTCCTGTAAACCTGTCTTGTTACATTATAGTCAGGATATCCCCATCATGACCAATGACACTGATGAGATAATCAGTGAGATGAGATAATCATAAGGACTTTTATTAAAATAATTAGAAAAGCAAGTTTCAAATAGGGACTGCAACTCTAAGAGAAAGCATCAGAGCAATACATAAGCAAAAGACAAGTCAAAAAAAGAAAGTTAAAACAGCCGTGAGACAAAATAGATTAAAGTTAAGTATAAGATTTAAAACTGTAAAACTCTCAGAAGAAAGCATAGGTGTGAATCTTTGTTACCTTGAGTTAGGCAATAGTTTCTTAGATTCAATACCAAAAGCAGAAATAATCAACAAGGAAAAAAAGAGTAAATTGAACTTTATCAAAATTAAAAACTTTTGTGCTTCAAAGGATGCTCTCAGGAAAGTCAAAAGACAACCCATAACATAGGAGAAAATTTTTGCAAATCATGTCTGATAAGGGACTAACCACCATAATATATAAAGAACTCTCATAACTCAACAATGAAAAGGTAAAAACTCAGTTTTTCAACGAGCAAAGGATCTGAGTTGACATTTCTTCAAAGAAGATATACAAATGGCCAATAAGCACATAAAAGGATTCTCACCCTCATTAGTCTTTAGGGAAATGCAGCTAAAACCACAATGAGATACCACACTTCCCACACATGATGAAGAATGATAATAAGAAATGTTGGTGAGGATATGAAAAAATCGAAACCCTCTGGGTAATTCACTTTTCAGAAGCTGTGACTGTGAATCTTATAGGAGAGTGAGCCATAACTTTTAAGTCTACCTGGATTTTTAATCCCGATTTTTTAAAAAATCCACTTGTTGTTTAGTAGTGGTACATCTGTAGCATCTTGCTGAAGGCTTAAAAAAACTATGTAATATTTGTACTTTAGTTATCCACCTTCCGACCTAAATAAGGCCTTGTAGCATACCAGTTTTTACCAAAGATAAAATTGACATTCTTAAGCTGTTAGAGCTGAAATTAGCCCTAGGTCTTCTGACTTGCAGTGTATTTTCCACTATACCTTTTTAAGTACCTCTCACAGATTGAGAGCACAAATGAGACAATACCAAAGTAGCAGCAAAAGCAATAATTTTTACATGTTTTCAAGACCATCTTTAGAGATTACAGATTCCAATAAAAATATAGATAACTGTTTCTTCTCTTCATTGCAGAACCAGTGTTTTACCCTCCCCAAGTCCAATATAGAAGGAAAGAAAATCATTATGAACAGTAGGGGAAATAGCCTGTTAACTTGATAACATATTAATGAAATGATTTTTATTTTATTTTGTTAATAATGTGATAAAAGGCACAAGCCCTCCTGGAGTTGGGGGTCCTAACAATGAGCAGGGTCTCAGCGTGGCTGATGCAGAGGACTCCAGTCACAGTGTAGTCTAGGTGGACAGAACCTCCACTCCCCTGCAGAACTAGACCACAATATCATGTTAAAGTTGCTTTTAATCACTGAATCAAGCCAACATTAAGAGAACACAAATGAAGGAAGAATGATGTAAAAAAGCACCATGTTTCCATCTTCTAGCTTCAACAGTTATCACCGTTTTACCAAACCTGTTTTATCTGTACCCTCACCTTTTATGTTTGTTTAGTGTTTTCAAAGAAAATCCCAGATATCATGTCCTAGGATATATTTCAGGAAGTGTATACATCCAGGCCACAGTGTAAGTTTTACAAAATTACATCCCTGCTAAATGTTGACCTCTTTGTTTTAGGTGGTGAGATCTGCTGAGGAAGCTGCGTCAGTGTTGGCCACTTCAATCAGTCCGGAGCAGTGCATCAAAGTGCTTTGTCCCATCATCCAAACTGCAGATTACCCAATTAATCTGGCTGCAATCAAAATGCAAACAAAAGTGATAGAGAGAGTTTCCAAGGAAACCCTTAACCTGCTTTTGCCAGAGATTATGCCAGGCCTAATACAGGTAAGCAGCAAAGCTTGGAGGAATAAGCTATGTGTGATGCATTTGGGACTCAGTTATTTTAGGCACTTGCCAGGCAACACTAGTGGCATGACCAAGCCTTCCTGCTGTCTTAGGTGTTCGGAGCAAAGACTTTCTGTAATTAGCTCTGTGTGTGTGTGGTAGAATATACATAACATAAAACTTACCATTTAGCATGGTAACTTACCATTTAATGTGGTTTTTTTTCTATGCATACAAACCCATACATATAAATACTTTTAAAAATGGGATCATATTTTGTAACATGCTTTGCTTAACTTAATCATAGATTGTGAACTTTTTCCATCCAATAAATAATATTCTATAATGTAATTTTAATGACTAATATTACATAGTATGTATATTAAGATCCCTCCTGAAGAGAGTTAATCATTCATTTCTTTGTGCTTCTACAGTATTACCTTTGTGACTCTGTTCTAAGCCGACTACTACTAAATTGTGAGGTCCTTGACTACTAAATTGTGAGGTCCTTGAAGATAAGATCCAAATCTTTTCCTTTCTTATCTGTGCTTTGGTGCTAAGAACAGAATATACGTAATAGGTGTGTGTCATACATATAGTGGGTACTGAATAAATGTCTGTTGGATGAATAACTTAGAGTAATGGTAGGGATGGGCCAGATGTTAAGCTTAATTTAGCCTGGATTACAGGAGTACCTTGACTGCCAGGCCAAGGAGTTTAGGTTTTATTCAATAGTGAGGAGCTGTTGAATTCACTACAGCTGAATGCTTTAGGAAGGTTAATTCAGAGACTTTGGCAGGGTGGATTGGCAGAGGGGCAGGCCCAGAGTCAGAGGATTGCAGCTTTCTAAGCTAAGTAAGAAAGAACCCGACAAGGAAGTCTGACAGTGGAGTGGGGATGCCGAAGGGGAGGTGGAGGAGGGAAGGGCATGTCTCTGCCTGAAAAGGTGAGAAATTAACTTTGTCCAGTCAGTAAAGCTCTCTCTCCTCAGCACACTTGGGATCTCCTCTTTGAGTTGCACTTCTGTCTCTGTGGAATGGTACTTTCCTCAGATCCTGCAGGAGTGCTAACAAGGACTTTTCTTCCCAGGGTTATGATAATTCGGAGAGCAGTGTTCGGAAAGCTTGTGTCTTCTGCCTGGTGGCTGTTCATGCGGTAATTGGTGATGAACTAAAACCACATCTCAGTCAGCTCACTGGCAGTAAAGTAAGTAGTGCTGCTCTGTTCTAAAGATGGTGGCTGTGGGTCCTTCTTCAAAATTTAGTTCTTTGAGTGTGTTAAAGAGTAAATTTGGGGGCTTCCCTGGTGGGGCAGTGGTTGAGAATCCGCCTGCCAATGCAGGGGACATGGGTCCAGGAAGGTCCCACATGCTGCGGAGCAGCTAAGCCCGTGCGCCACAACTGCTGGTCCTGCGCTCTAGAGCCCACAAGCCACAACTACTGAAGCCCGCACGCCTAGAGCCCGTGCTCCACAACAAGAGAAGCCACCACAATGACAAGCCCAAACCGCAACGAGGAGTGGCCCCCTTTCACCGCAACTAGAGAAGGCCTGCGTGCAGCAACGAGGACCCAGTGCAGCCAAAAATTAATTAATTTATTTATTTATTTAAATAAAAAGAGTAAATTTGTTGTTCGGATTTTAATTAGGCTTTGCGAATCCAACTTATTCCTCTTACCGTTGCGGTTTAGCTGTTTGTACTTCCACATCTGTTACTCAGGTGAGGTCAGCGGTTTGGTAGGGTGGTTGGTAGACTGCTGTGAAAAAAATGCTTACAGCTTCTGGTTATTTATTGATCACCAACTGACTCTCCTCGCTCCCACACCCAAATCCTTACCCCCAAGGGCTGTTTAATTAAGAATAAATAGTAGTTATATGTCCATGGATTTATATGTCCCCAAATATGGAACAATTGAACATTTAAAAAATTTTCCTTTATGAACTATGATAATCAAGTATTTGTTTCTCTTCTTTCTGTTCTTATTATGATCACAATAAATGTTTAACTTTGATTTGTTATGTTAAAATGCATTTTCCAATTAGTCCTTAAGATGCAAAAAAACACAAATCAGTCTTGCTTTCTTCATTTCTTTGATACTATCAAAACCTTGAAATTTGTTCTAAGGGGTAAGGATAAACTATGATTGTTGAATTACGGTTTATGAACCAGTTAACTGGCAAGACACTCACCTTCATATAAAAAGTTTCCCCAAATCCTAACAGTTGTCATTACTATGATCAAATTTATTTTTTAAGTAGCAAAGGGAAGAAAAAATACATAGAAGGAAAAAGAGCTCAGGTATATACCTTACAATAAATACCTATACAAGTTATAGATAGATTAAAGCAGTGGTTCTAGGGACTTCCTGGAGGTCCAGTGGTTAACACGCTACGCTTCCACTGCAGGGGGCGCAGGTGTGATCCCTGGTCAGGGAACTCAGATCCCACATGCTGTGTGGCGTGGCCAAAAGAAAAAGCAGTGGTTCTTAACCTTTTCTGTGTTACAGACCACTTTGAGCTTTAGGTATAATCTCATCCCAAGAAAAATAAATGCATACAGATAAATTTTACACATAGTTTCGTTGGGGGGGCATTCGGTGAGCCTCTGAATCTTGTGGACACCAGGTTTAAAAACCCTTCGGTCAAAGACAATGTTAAAAAAGCAAACTTTGAACAACAAAGTGGTTTTCAGAGAAAAATGTATCCTGAGTTTTGTCATAAGTTTAAGTTATGTACTGAAAATCCAGAGTTGTCTGTAGAAGAATTAAAATTCAGCACTTTATCAGAATACTAGGCAGCCAGTAGTAATGTTGCATGTGAAGACAGTAGGTGGGAAAAATATCTGAGAATGACATTAGGTGAAAAAAAAGTAGAAAACAGAATTGGATGTGCTTTGATTCCAGACTAAAAATATGATCTCATACAATAAAGACTGCAAAATGACACAGAGAAATCAAAAACATTCTTGTTAGGAGAGCAGTGATGTAGTTGTCTGAGATCTTGGAGCCCAAGTGCCTAATTGCCTCTCCTGGCCCACTTCTCTCTACCCCTGTGACCTTAGGCAGGGATGGCACATCCTGTATCTCGATTTCCTCATCTGTAAAATGTTGTGAAGATAAAAAGAGAATTTAAGGCAGTATATTGTATAGCACATACTGCTCAAGTGTTTATCATTATTGTCTTAATGGTGACTTCTTTTTCTAAGTTTTGTATGTTATCACTGTAACATTTTTTGAAAGGCATGCTAGAATACTCAGTCCTGAACAAACTGAGACTTAAATATTTTTTTTGAAATTCTTAATTATCAACAGTAACTGGGGCATTATAATAACCCCTCAGTCTAAAATATCTTTTGAAGCTCACATATGTATAATTTTTTTTAATGAGCATCTTACAATAATTTAGAGCAGCTTTCTCAAATGACATGTTTGGCTTGAATCTGCAGATGAAGCTACTGAATCTTTACATCAAACGCGCACAAACAGGTTCTGGAGGAGCTGATCCCACTACTGATGTTTCTGGACAAAGTTAGTGAAGCTGATGGAAGTGAACCAGGTCTCTCAAAGAAAGAACAGACAGACCACCCTCATCAATGAAAGGAAAATTTCAAATACATCTTTTGGAAGTTACCATTGTTTCCCAGTTTTAGTTTTTTGTTTTGTTTTGTATTTTCTGTAACAGAGGGCTATCCTCAATCTGCATGTAACTTTTATGATAGTTATTCCAAATTCAAAAGAAGCAGTATTAACATCAGTTGGTCAATACAAAGTAATTTTTAATCTAATTCATCATTTCACGTTTTACTTCTTTGTCCTCCCATTAACCTTTGCCAGTGTTATGACTGTATACATTTTTTTAAATGCTGGTTAAACAGGAATGCTTAAAGCTTTAAAAGTTTAACAGTCTAAAACATTTTTTGGCCTTTATTCAAATGCAGAATAATATTTTTATTGCTACTTTGAGTTCCATATCATGTCCTATGCTAGAAATATTGAAATGATGTGAAATAAAGCAGGACTAATCTGAACTACAGCTGGACTCTGTTGGTGTGATGGTGATACACGTCATTAATTAGTTGCAACTTCTTTGGGGTGATCTGTAGTTTAAAACTAAGACCTCAAAGAAATGTTACAGAATCAGCCAGTTCTGTAAGGCTGATAGCTTTTGTTGGTTGTTGATCTTGCCATCTTTATTTAAAACCATGTCCCCTCTATGATCCCTTAAGAAAGCTGTACCAAATCATCAGCCTGTGTTTTTCTTGTTACTTATTAAAATAGAAGGTTTCATTGCAGGGTTTTTTGGTTTGTTTATCTTTGTTGTGAATGATGCTTTTTTATTTATTAATATCAAATTCACTTATGAATAAACTTGATAATGGAAACATTAAAAAAAATCAAGTGCATGTGTGTCCTTGACCGTCTTCTGTTTCTCATTTAATAAACAAACTAATTATTGAGACATGGGAGTTGACCAGCACCTTTTCTTTTAAATGGTGAAACCTGGTTTCCTTTTACCATGAAATTGTCTTACTTGAAAACATTGATCCTGATGAGAGAGAAGATGGTGCCAAGGTTATTATCTGTGTATAATGGGCTCAAATTCTCTACCTCTTCAGGGCTAATACTTTTAACTGAGCTGCTGCCTATAGTGTCTTTTGGAAAACTATTAAAAGGGTGATTTTCTGTTACTTTTTAACAAATTTTTTTAATCACCTTTTGCTACACCTCTTATTTTCATGTGCAACCAACTTTCAAAAATTACCAGTTTTGGTGGAAGGCAAATTAGGTAATTTGGAACCAGGATACTAATGATTTCTCATCTTGACTTTTTTTTAAATCCTAACATAAAGTGAATTTGACTGGAAAGGCAAATACCTATTAGGGAGGCAATTTGCTTTTGTTACAGAGTTATCTGTACTTTGTTTAATCGAAAAAATGTAGAAATGTATGTAAAGAATTTAAGGCAAGAGTTCTGAATGGATGATTTGTGATAGGCTTTTACCTTCCTTCCTTTTTGTTCTAGCAGCAGGAAAATAGTTTCTCTATAGTCCCCCCTTTACCTGTAACAATTTTGTTTTCTACTGTTAATTACATTGTGTATTTATAGTTCTATGCTTACTGTTGTGCATATACTGGCAATAAAACTGTACATAACATTACTTGAACAAATTAACAATGTATATCAGTTGTTTTTCTGTCTCACTGTGTGACAAGTCATTTATCTCATAACTAGGTTTTTAAAAATGCTTAGAAAGTCCTGTTTCAGTGGTATTCTCATGAATTTGTAAGTGCATCCAAGGAGAAAAGATATGTCAGGAGTAGCAGCCACAATCTAATGTATATAGCTCTATATGCATGTATATATTATATCTTATCCTTAAAAAGAAAAGGTATTTTAAACATTGAACTCGTCTCAGTAATGCTTTATGTTCCATGACCTTTGGTATGTTTTATAATCATTTTGGATCTAAATATTGATCTAATTTTGACCTCTTCTTTAAGGTCCTGCTCTAACTACTGTTGACAACTAAATAGAGTGGCTTAAGCTGAACAATAACTCTACTTGAAAACTTAGATCAAACACCTGGCATCTAAAGGCAGGCACTCAAGAAATGAATGAACTGAGTAACAGAAGAGTATGGTTTAATGTGACGAAGTGAAAGCTAAGTCATGTTTAAAATTCTGTTTTTTCAGTTGATAAGACTATAAGAAAGTTATTGTTGACTATTCAGATTGCTATATATAATACCTTTAATTTGTTCATTCCAGAAACATATTAAGATGTCAGCTATTAAAGAATGGTGATAAAAAGCTACTGATTAAATTTTTTTCTTTCTGCTTTTCTCCCCTAAGCTAATCATCAGTGTCATTCATTTACCCACGCTGCTGAGAACCAATTAAAACATATAATTCCAGGTTTTAAAACATGTTTGTTTCTTGTGGGTTTTCAAAATCTGTAATAGACTTCTGACATTTTCAAGTAAGATATGATTTGAACCTGAGGTTTCATATTTGGAGTAAATTTGCTATATTCCTTCATATTTTATTATAAACTTCAGGTCAAAATGACTTTTCACCAAGTTATGTCTTACAGTAAAAAACTAAAATCTTCAGGCCAGATCTATTTGTAAATTCAAGTGTTTATTATTGTTAATTTAGAAAAACATTTACAGTAAATAGAAATGAGGATTAATGTTATTCCATAATACATGAGGGTTTTTTTAATTTAACCTTTGACATCTTTGCTTCCTGTATTGTTTTAGTTCATTTTACTGCAGTTAATCAGTATAGTTTTATAGCCATGCAAATGAAAGGTCTAGAATTAAGCTTTAAAAAAAACTGTCAGTTAAAAATTTATCCATCTCTATTGTGGAATATTTGGAAAATAATGAAAAACTGAAGGAAAAAAATTACCTCTCATAGCACCACTTTAGATGATCTGTGTTGTTATTTTGTGGAGTGCTAAGATAATCAATTTGATTTAATGCTGAAAACTGTAAGGGAACATTAAGTTTTGTTAACCAGAGAATGACAAGATTAGAATTAGCTAAGATTTTGAATGCTTCTGTTCTGTGCATGTATTTAACAATACATTTTGAATATATTCCTTCTTTGTTTTTCTATAGGATGACTTCTAACAGCAGCAAAATATTCATTGGTATGTGTGCAGCATAATCCTGGGTTGTTGATCTTCACTGGATATTCTTATAACAAATAGCTACATCTTTGGCACATCTCCAATTATTTCCTACTTGGCAGTTTTATAGATGCCTTTACTATGAAATTACTAAATATAGAAAAACAATCCTTATTTAAAGATATACTAATTACTTAAATAGCTGGGTTTAAATTACTCATAATAGTAATCTAAAATAGAACAGGAAAATACAAGAAATCTTTATATGTATCGGAATTTCAGTATTTCAAACTTAGGGACTTCCCTGGTGGAGCAGCGATTAAGAATCCGCTTGCCAATGTAGGGGACGCCGGTTTGAGCCCCGGTCCGGGAAGATCCCACCTGCCGCGGAACAACTAAACCCGTGCGCCACAGCTACTGAGCCTACACTCTAGAGCCCGCGAGCCACACTACTGGGCTTCCCTGGTGGCGCAGTGGTTGAGAGTCCGCCTGCCGATGCAGGGGACACGAGTTCGTGCCCCGGTCCGGGGAGATCCCACGTGCCGCGGAGCGGCTGGGCCCGTGAGCCATGGCCGCTGAGCCTGCACGTCCGGAGCCTGTGCTCCGCAACAGGAATGGCCACAACAGTGAGAGGCCCGCGTACCGCAAAAAAACAAAAAAAACTTACGTACATTCATCCATGCAGAAGATATATGAGTAGTTGCCTTCAGGGAGACAGAGTAGAGCAAATAACCATGATACAGTGTGGTTAGTGCTATAGTAGAGAATAACACGGTGCTGATGGGAGCTAGGGAATGGAGGTGGGGGTACACATAAGGTGTAATCACAGAAGGCTTCCTAGGAGAAGAGGTGATATTTAAATTTAGTCTAGAAACTGAATGGGTCTGAGGCTTATTGGGGTGACAGGGTAGGGAGAGCAGAGGGAAGCCAAAGAGCAAGGCAGTGCTCTATGAAGTAAGAAGCATTATGTCATGTCACTGGAACTTTTTAAACGATGATTTGTTTTGGAAAATGTAAAAGAAATCTCATATACTCTCTTAAAAGTCCCCATAAAATATCTTTCAAAAAGAAAAAAAAAATCTGCATTCTCACAATCAAGAAAGCTTGGCTATAGCTTTTCTTTCAGGGGTTTTAGTTCAAAAGTTTTCCTTTTCTTACAAAGTTATAATATTGGCTATAACTTTTCTTTCAGGGGTTTTAGTTCAAAAGTTTTCCTTTTCTTACAAAGTTATAATATTGAATTTGCTTTCCAGACTGAATGTATCATTTATGTCTCCCCAGCTGGCCATCATTACACAGGTTGGTTTAGCTGGAACATGGGATGCCAGTGGAGAATGACCCCAGATTGAGTACTAGATACTCTGAGATATAATCTAACTGAACTAAGGAGTTCACTGAAGACTTAAACTGAAGAACAGCATGGTTAGAATTAACATCACAAACACCTCAATTTTACATACTCTGAAAACTTCAGAAGTGAGTTAGTTTTTAGGTTACAATTTTTTTACAGATTGGTCTCTATGAATCTGGTTCTGATAACCCTTATTTACCTACTAAATATTTGAGCACCTGCCCTGCATCTGACACCTCTAAAATCTGTCTGCTGTAAATATGTAGCTGTGGATCTGGTAATAGGAGAGACGCATTAACGTGCTTTCAGAAATGTGATCGGTACAGGAGGGACCGGCCTGTAACTCAGGGTAGAAGGTGCTGCTTCTTGCAAACCATCCTGACCAGATAGCCCTGCATGCAGCCCCGGTCCCCCAGTATTTTTTCCCTTAAGAAAGTGTGAATGTGTTATTTTTATTGGAAATGAGTGCAAAAAGAGATTGCTTGCTGGTTTTGATCTAAAGCCAATTTTACAACATTAATTTTTATCTAAGTTCAGGTCTGAGTAAAGACTTAGAGCTTAATGACTTCAACAAAACAAGAAATGTGCCTTTTCTTCTCCATCCTCCTAAAGCCATGGTTTTCAACTAGGGGTGATTTTGCCCACTGGAAGGCATTTGGCAATGTCTGGAGGTATTTTGGGTTGTCACAACTCGGTGGGGGAGTGCTACTGACATCTAGTGGGTACAGGCCAAAGGCGCTCCTAAGCATCTTACATACACAGGACTGCCTTTCCACGCATCCCACCACACGCAAAAAACAAGTATCCAGCCCCAAATGTCAGTAATGCCCAGGTTGAGAAAACTTGCACCAAAGCAAAGGAGTTTCCATGGATAGTTCCACGGGTAATACAGCCCAGTTTAAAAACACTGAATCAGTTTTTTACACTAATGTTGAACACAAAGGTGAACAATCCAGAACTCATTTCCAGCTGAATTTTAGGATAAATTTTCCCATTTTTTAATACATATGGGCCCACATGCCAAACATTCAACACAAATCATTGATCCCCAACTCAACCCAAACTATTTTCTACTTTTTCTCCTACAACTTACTCCATTCTAAAGTCTCAGTCCAATGCTAGGGTAGTCCTTCAAATTTTCCTCTAAGAAATGGTGATTTTTATTTCAAAGAACTGATTTCTAGCTCTTGAGGTCAGAGAATTTCCATACAGTGCAGGTCTGCAGCAGTGTGAACGACCGAGGAGACCCAGAAGAATGGCCTTGAAGTTTGTTGGCCAGTATTAAGTCGATATTCAAATATTGTGTAATTCCACCTGTATGAGATACCTAGCAACAGAAAGTAGAATGGTGTTAGTCAGGGGCAGCAGGGAGGAGGGAATAGGGAGTTATTGTTTAATGGGCACAGAGTTACTGTTTGCAATGATGAGAAGAGTTCTGGAGAAGGATGGTAGTGACAGTTGCAAAACAATGTGAATATACTTAATACCACTGAACTAAACATTTTAAAATGATTAAGATCGTAAATTTATGTGTATTTTACCACAATTAAAAATAATTTAAAAAATAATGGTCATGGGCTTTCCTGGTGGTGAAGTGGTTAAGAATCCGCCTGCCAATGCAGGGGTCACGGGTTCAAGCCCTGGTATGGGAAGATCCCACATACCGAGGAGCAACTAAGCCCGTGTGCCACAACTACTGAGCCTGCGCTCTAGAGCCCGCGAGGCACAACTACTGAGCCCACATGCCACAACTACTGAAGCCCATGCGCCTAGAGCCCGTGCTCTGCAACAAGAGAAGCCACCGCAACGAGAAGCCCGCGCACCACAACGAAGAGTAGCCCCCGCTTGCCGCAACTAGAGAAAGCCTGTGTGCAGCAACGAAAGCCCAATGCAGCCAAAAATAAATAAATAAATAAAACTTCTTTTTTAAAAAGTGCCTCTAAGATTTTTTTAAATAAATAAATAATGGTCATTAAAATGAGGTCAAAATACAAAAGTAATTAAGAACTCTGTTCACCACCTGATTACTGTGAACAACTCTGTGTAAAGATGTTTGGGTAAATAATATATCGAATGATACCCATGGTGTATAATATATATATATATATATATATATATATATATATATATATATATATATATACACTGAGTATATAAAAGAGAAGAGTAGGCACATTGAAGCAACTCTATTTTCTTTTTAATTTTTTAATTTTTTGGCTGCGTCGGGTCTTAGTTGCGGCACACGGTATCTTTCATCGTGGCGCGCGGACTCCTCTCTAGTTGTGGCATGCGGTTTTCTCTCTCTAGCAGTGGCACATGGGCTCAGTAGTTGTGGCGTGCAGGCTTAGTTGCTCTGCAGCATGTGGGATCTTAGAACTCCGACCAGGAATTGAACCCACGTCCCCTGCATTGGAAGGCGGATTCTTAACCACTGGACCACCGGGGAAGTCCCAAAGCAACTCTTTTAAAAGTTGCTGTGTTGAGATGTGTTGCCCACGAAGATTGCAAAATTTTGATCATGGCTTCCTCTCTTGCACTCTGCTCATTTTGTTCATTCACTGTTTTCAGTGATTCTGACTTCACCACTGATGGGTTTTTCTAAATTTGGCATATGGAATCAGACCCACTTTGTCTAAGTCCTGCCTCCTTTAAGGTTCATACCATTGGTAGATCTGCCACCTCCTGCCTTCTGTCACCACCCTTGCCTTCTGCTGTTGTATCAACTAGTTGGCATCTGTCCTAGATTTCCTCACCTTCCCAAGAGAGGATAGTAGCAGAGAATGGATTATGCAGTGAAGCTGCTCAAGTGCAAAATCACTGTTTCCACCACTTGGACAAGTTAATCTCTTAAAGCTTCAATTCCTCATCTACAGAGCAGCAAAAACAATAGCACTTATCACATAAGAATATTATGGAACTAAATGAAATAATGCCTGTTTCTTGGGCATAGCCCAAGAAACATGTGAGGGACTTTAGAGCTTCAGTCTTAGACGGGGTGCAGCCATCCAGCTGACTCCCAGCGCTGCTGCTGTCTTCCTTTGTGCTCAGTTATTTCACCATCCTTGGACCTGAGCTGCTCCACCCAGCCATCATAGACCCAGCATTTCATTTGCTAATTGCGGGGCTTTAAAAAATTTTTTTTTGATTGTGGTAAAAAACCATGTAACCTGAAACTTAACCACTGTAGCCAGAATGTAGCCATTTTTAAGTGTACAGTTCAATAGTGTTAAGCACATTCACACTGTTGTACAACAGACCTCTAGAACTTTTTCATCTTGCAAAACTGAAGTTCTACTCCCATTAAACACTAATTACCCTTTCTCTAGTGCTTGGCACCCATCCGTCTACTTTTTGTTTTTATGATTCTAACTACTTTAGATACTTCATAGGAGTGGAATCATACAATATTTGTCCTTTTGTGACACTTATTTCACTTAGCATAATGTCCTCAAGGTTCATCCGTGTTGTGGCATGTGCCAGGATTGCCTTCTTTTTTAAGGCTGAATAATATTCCAATGTGTGTATATACTACATTTCTTTATCCATTCATCTACTTCGGAAATTTGTGTTGCTTCCAACTCTTGGCTGTTGTAATGCTGCACAGGCCTTTTTTTTTCTAAAAAAAAAACCATTTATGTGTTTCTAGCACTGTCCACAATACTTGAACATAGCAAGTCTTAATACTTGTTTTATAAATGAATAAATGAATAAATTAATTCAGCAAGTCTTTAGAATATCCAAGTCTCCTAAAAACAATAAAATTGTTCTATGTGTCTTTACATTCTGACTTTTGTTGCTGCTTATATTTTAGCATGAAAATATGTAATAAATACTGTATACTAATTGTTCTTTCCTATGTGTCAGGTTTTGTGCCGAGTACTTTAATGCATTAACTTTTCATTCTAATCCTACAAGGCAAGTATTATTATCATCATCATCTCCAGTTTACAAAAGAGAAAATAAGACTTAGAGAAGTTAATTGATTTGCCCAAGTCATGTAGCTCATAAGCTGTGTTTTAAACCCAGACTGAGGCCAGAGATAGAAAACTTAATCTCTGTGCTATAAATGCTCTAGTTATAGTACATGAACATTTTTTAGGTCCCCTCCCAACTTTGTGAATAGTGGTGCCTTTAAGATCTTAAAAAAAAAAAAAAAACCACCACCACCTATGGCATTTCAAAACTGCTCTTTAGCTGCTGTATGATTAAATAAATAAATAAATAAATAAATAAATAAAATTCAAAAATTAAAAAAACCCCTGCTCTTTAGGTATTTTGAAAAACTGGTGCATAAAAATAGTGAGTTTCTAAAAATGCACACATCTCACCTAGGGAAGTACAGAAGTACTCAGAATAGGTAAAAATAATATCCATAGTAGTTAAAGAAGAGGATGCTATTTCCATATCCTCTATTGTCCTGGAAGCATTGATAAAATGAGGCCTTATAATTCAACCCAAACAACATTTGTCTTGGAGATGCCTGATAACCCAAAGTGTGGCTAGGCAGGGCAGCTAAGCTCCAGCCCTAACATCTCGCTGAGACTAATACTTCTTATTTCATCATCCTTTCTGTCCTTCCTTACTTTGCTTGCCTGTCTTCAAGCCTGGTTGGCAAGAGACGTTGCAGGAAGACACCATCCAATAGCCCTAAGGAGGGGTAGTCAGCCCAGACTGGAATACAGGTATAGTAAGGGAACGTCTCCAACAAGAGGGAAAGAGGGAAAAGAAAGAGGGGGATTCGTGATGAGCTAATGTATTGAGAAGGGGTTTTCTCAGACTTTGGGAGTGAATGTAGGTAATTTGACAAGCAAATGAAAAACAAAGTATGTATCATAATATACTATATCCTTATTTGTGAATATTTACACATAATGATGGTATTAATGAAAGCTGACTTCACCAAAAAGCTGCTTTAGCTCTGATTGGGTAGGAGGTATATAGATTACCGAATCCTTACCTTCCCCTGAAGAAAGTGAATAGATAGTGTCTAAAACCACACACAATATCAGGAGATATAGCTAAAGGTTGAAAGTGGCTGCTTTGGAAACTAGCAACGTCATGAGAAGGGAGGTTGGGGCAGGGGACTGTGCTTTGTTACTGATAGATGTTTTAAGTTATGTACTTTTACCACTTCGATTTTCTTAAAAAGTAAATGAATTACACCAGCACTTCCAGATGTGCATTGTTCATGGTGCAAAACAACAACCAAAAAAAAAAAAACTAACGTGCACATGATATATGATTTTAAAGTCTGGGGGAAAAAAGAGTACATTCAAGATTGCAAATCTGGGATATAGAGACAGGAGGAACTGAGGAAGAGAGGAAAAAGACTATTTGAGATGTGGGGTATGACTTCATTGTATGACTTCATATATATTTGTTTTATTAAAGTCTTATCCCTACAGAAATGTAACTAAGACTTCTGGTCTTTTCCTCTGCTTCCTTGGCCCAATCTGCCTTTTTTCCTGCCTCCGTATTCAAACCAGTATTTATACATTACAAACACCAGTCTTTGGTGTATGATGTTTGGTCAAAAAAAAAAAAGAAAGTGATATCTCAGTTCAGAAAATCCCTTACCACATCAATGATGATTGGGGAAGATTGATGCTCGCTTTAGGTCCCCAGACCTTGGTTTTTATTTATTTATTTATTTTTGGCTGCTTTGGGTCTTCGTTGCTGCATGCGGGGCTTTCTCTAGTTGCGGCGAGCAGGGGCTACTCTTTGTTGCGGTGAGTGGGCTTCTCATTGTGGTCGCTTCTCTTGTTGCTGAGCACAGGCTCTAGGCACATGGGCTTCAGCAGTTGTGGCACGCAGGCTCAGCAGTCGCGGCTCGTGGGCTTTAGAGCACAGGCTCAGTGGTTGTGGCGCATGGGCTTAGTTGCTCCTCGGCATGTAGGATCTTCCCAGACCAGGGCTCGAACCCATGTCCCCTGCATTGGCAGGTGGATTCTTAACCACTATGCCACCAGGGAAGTCCCCAGACCTTGTTTTTTTTTTTTTTTTCTTTTTTTTTTTTTAATTTTTTGCTCTATAACAAATTTAATCAGTTATACATATACATATGTTTTCAGACCTTGGTTTTTAACACCTTTCCTGCAAAAGAAGAAGTATTACCTTTGAAACTTCTGATTTTAATATCATGTAAGATTTTGCTATTCCATGGACCAGCAGTATCAGCATCACTCAGAAATTCATCAGTGCAGAATCCCAGGCCTCACCTCAGAATCTGCATTTTTTAACAAGCTTCCAGGTAATTCATATGTATGTTATGGTTTGTGGTTCATATGCATGCTAATGTATGAGAAGCAATGATCTAGAGGTATTTATGATAAACAGCACTAATGTTATTTATATTGCATGGTTCTTTGATTTTAGAGTCCTTTTATTTTAGTAATTGTCAAGCAGTTTATGGACTCCACTTTGAATCTTTCCAGTTAGCAGCTTTTTTTTTTTTTACATTACACATTCTCATAGGAAATCTATGCACAAATTTATTAACTACACCCTGGGAATCCTAGTACTGCATCCTATGATCACACAGCCTCTAACAATGAAATGTACGTTGTATCATGGTGAAGTATCAAGTAGGCTGATTCAAGTTACCAAATTTATACCAAATTATTATTGTTTGAGCAATAAACACTACAAAACATATGTAATTCCATTCCATTTTTTAAAAAGTCATTTATTCGGGCTTCCCTGGTGGCACAGTGGTTGAGAGTCCGCCTGCTGATGCAGGGGACACGGGTTCATGCCCCGGTCCGGGAAGATCCCACATGCCACGGAGCGGCTAGGCCCGTGAGCCATGGCTGCTGAGCCTGCGCCATCCGGAGCCTGTGCTCCGCAACGGGAGAGGCCACAACAGTGAGAGGCCCGCGTACCGCAAAAAAAAAAAAAGTCATTTATTCAACAAGTACTTGGGCACCTATTCAAATGTCAGGCATTGTTCTAGGCATTAGGAATATCACACTGCAAAACTGGAAAAAATTTCTTCCCTCATGAAACTTACATTCTAGTTGAAAAGATAAGTAAGAAAACTATAGCATACTTGAGATAGTGATGAAGACTAAGGAAAAGAATCAGGGAGGGGGGATGAAAAAATGTGAGGATGTGATAGAGTCTTACAAAGACTGGCAGTGAAGACCTAACAGAGCAGAATACTGAGCAAAGAGATGAAGGAAGTGAAGTATGGAAGTGTCAGTGTAAAAATCGATGAAGAGCCACTCTAAGAAGGAAGTGGAAAGTCTAATTCGAGCCAACCTGAGGATTATAACCCAGGAGACGGACTTTCAGAAAGCTCTGAGGACTGTTCCACCCACTAGAGGTCAAAGCACAGTTATATAAGTTTTTGAGACAAAGGGTTGTACATCAGATAACATACTGACAGTTTACATAGTCCAACAAGACTAATAGTGGGTTATTGTTAGCCTTTACAGGATTAAGAAAGGAATGTTGTCTCCTAAGGAGTTACCTTGCTGGCACCAGAAGGAAATAGCTTTTTTTTGGTGGCATTTTTGTGTTTTTTAAGGGGATCTAGTTAATATGTAATGCAGATGCACAGTGCACACTAAAGGGGAGAGGGTAGTGGCTCAAATGGGCAGAGAGGGGATTTTATGTTTAAAATTTCTTGTTCCATCTTAAAATAATTTATTTTATCAGTAGCAGAATAATGGCTCCCAAGATGTCCATATCCTAGTTCTGGGAAACTGTGAATATGTGACTTTACATGACAAAAGAGACTTTGCAGATGTGATTAACTTAAAGATCTTGAAATGGAGAGAGTATCCTGGATTATCCAGGTGGGCCCAATGTAATCATTATAAGTGAAAGAAGGAAGGAGAGTCAGAGTAAGTGAAGGAGATGTGATGGCAGGCAGCCTCCAGAAGCTGGAAAAGGCAAGGCATCAGACTCTCCCCTAGAACATCCAGAAGAAACACAGCCCTGCCAACACCTTAACTTTAGTCCAGATTTCTGACTCCAGAGCTGTAAGATAATAAATTTGTGTTGTTTTAATCCACCCAGTAATTTGTTACAGTGCAATAGGAAACTAATACAGGCAGCTAGACCTGTGGTTGTACAGACAAGTTATCTGCTTTAGCAGACACCTCCAAAATTACAATGGCTTTATAAAACAAACATGTATTTCACTTATGTACTGCACGTTGTCTAGGGGCTCTGTGGTACAGAAACATTCAGGGATCTAGCTCCTGTGGCCCAGTGAGTGCCTCCCCTAGGCTTCACAGTCCTCTGCTGAATACTTTGAATCTGACTTGATGATACAGGAAGAAAGAGCATAGATAATCACAAAGGCGAATTTAAATGACTGAGCATGGAGGAGGCAAAAGATACCTCCACCTGTGTGCCATTGGCTAGAACTTAGGTAATTACAAGGCCACCTCTAGCATTCCAAGAGAGACTGGGAACTGTACTTTATGTGCCTAAACAAAAGGAAATTGGTTTAGTAACATAGCCAATCTGTTACAATCCACCTTTCACGTGACCAAGTGTCTGTGTATACCTTTATCCTGTACATAGAACATAGTCAACTCTTTCTGCAAGGGATGTAACCCCAAGTCCCAGTCAATACACCCCATTCAAAGTCCAGATCTCCCGTGATGTGAAATTCTTTCCATCAGGTCTGGATGTTAAAGGAAACCAGAATATGTTACCCTAAACAGGAGAATGCAAAGAATCTCATGAGAGTTTTGAAATGGCCAAGGCTGGAAGTAACTCAGGTCACTCCTGCCCATATTCCACTGGTCAGAACTCAGTCACATGACCACACAAAACTAAGGCAGTAGCTATGCTCAAGAAGAGGAGACAAGCACTCCAAGGAAGGGGATGAGTAAGAACAAAGGGTGGTTCTAGTCTTTCATTACCTATCATTTGGATAAAAGTTCTGTTTACTTTACCAAATGAATTTATTTTACTTGCAGTTCCGTAGCCCTATTTACTTTTTCTTTTTAATTTATTTATTTTTTATTTTTGGCTGCATTGGGTCTTTGTTCCTGCGCACAGACTTTCTCTAGTTGCAGCAAGTGGTGGCTTCTCTTATTGCAGAGCACAAGCTCTAGGCGCGTGGGCTTCAGTAGTTGTGGCATGCGGGCTTCAGTAGTTGTGGCACGAGGGCCCAGTAGTTGTGGCTCGTGGGCTCTAGAGCACAGGCTCAGTAGTTGTGGTGCATGGGCTCAGTTGCTTCGCGGCATGTGGGATCTTCCTGGACCAGGGCTTGAATCCATGTCCCCTGCATTGGTAGGTGGATTCTTTTTTTTGCAGTACGCGGGCCTCTCATTGTTGTGGCCTCTCCCATTGCGGAGCACAGGCTCCAGATGCGCAGGCTCAGCGGCCATGGCTCACAGGCCCAGCCACTCTGCAGCATGTGGGATCTTCTCGGACTGGGGCACGAACCCATGTCCCCTGCATCGGCAGGTGGACTCTCAACCACTGCGCCACCAGGGAAGCCCTGGTAGGCAGATTCTTAACCACTGCACCACCAGGGAAGCCCCTACTTTTTCTTTTTAATTAATTAATTAATTAATTTGGCTGCGGAGGGTCTTAGTTGCGGCACACGGGATCTTCGTTGCAGCACATGGGCTCCAGAGTGCACGGGCTCAGTAATTACAGCTTAGTTGCCCCACGGCATGTGGGCTGTTAGTTCCCCGACCAGGGATTGAACCTGCCTCCCCTGCATTGGAAGGCGGATTCTTAATCACTGGACCACTAGGGAAGTCCCCGTATTTACTTTTGTGGTTAGCACTTTATGTAAGGCAACTTATTTTGAGTATTTCATTTGTCCATGCTTTTCTGGAAAGAAAGCATACAGCACATATTAAAGAAAGTATTCATAGATACAGAAAAACATACTAGTGAAATAGAATAATACAGTTTTTTAGCATTTAGATTCTTCTTCTCCTCTTTCTTCCCCAATATCTCTACTCCAGTTTTCATTGCAGTTTTTGTTTTAAATAGGAGAGAAGTTAGGATGAAAGAAGATGGAAGGACTTACTGTTCCAAGGCAGGGAGTGTGGTCAGCACACAGTCCCCAGCTGTCAGCCCCTTTCTGGTCAGCACATGCCTTCAGCCATGCTGAGGTCCTGTGCATCCTGCTGTAGGAACAGGGAAATGCCTGGGTTTAGTGTAAGGATGGTTCATCTTAGTATGTGGTGCATATGGCACTCACTCAGGAGCGGCCTTGAAAGGTAGTAGTGAAAGGAAATCCTCCCTATGGGGGAGAGCTTCAGACTCATCCACTTTGTGGGGAAAGAAGTGGCCTGAGATTAGAATGAATATATATATATATATATATATATATATATATATATATATATACACACACACATATATGTATATACATATATATACACATGCACATTGTGTGTGTATGTGTATATGTTATATATAATTTTATATGCACACACACACTCATGGGTAGTGGTGAATTACCTATCTCTCATCAGGGTACTAGAAGCAAAAATATTACAATATAGCTGTGTTAATAATTATTGTTAATTAGTCTTTTTCTGATATCCACATCCTATGAAATTGTAAAAAGCAAAAGCAAAACCAAAACTAACAAACAAAACTGACCCATCAACAATCTCAATTAATTATCCTAGCACAAAAAATCCATAAACGTAATTTTCACGTGGCCAAGACAGCCCAATAGAGTGTTTTGGCTAAAAGGAAGAACAGAGAAGGAAAAATACCCCACATTCAAGACAGGCAGCACTACATTATTCAATATTTCTGGAAAATGGCCCTAGGTCATGACTCAAATTTAACTTGCCAGTTTATTAAAAGGCTACAATGTGACTAAAAATAGTGAAACAGCTTGCCTTCCCTCTATAAAATTCTTCTTTATTCCAAGAGAATCCCCCTTTAAGAATGTCCAAGAAGCCAGGGTTTTTTTCTGATTCCCTTGATATCAAATGCGAGATAAGATTATGACAAGTGCTCATAATCTAACTTGTCTGAGATTTTTCTTTCATATCTGTGCCTATCAGTGCCCAGCTACACAGTTCTGGGACACTTAAGTACTGAGATTCTGTTCTGCAATCCTTCTAACATAAAGTATCTTTCCAAAAATATACCCCCAGTCCAAGGAGCTGTATGGAAAATATCTCCACCGTGTGACTCCTTGTGAAACCCTGAGTTGAAAATAATTCTATCTTTGCTTGAAGATCTAATTGCCCATGAGCTGAGTTCATTGTGGATTACCTGAGAAGCTGCAGCTTATACATTGCTTTCCAGAGTCACAATCTCTTGTAAATTACAAGAGTTGAGTGCTACTTAATCTAATAATACTGCACATTTAACCTGCTTTTATGGATATTTATCAACCATGCTTTGCCAAACGTTTGTCTACAAGGCATCTGCTTGCTGTTTTAACCAGGATGACTTCATCATTGTTGTAAATAAATGTAGACCTGTTGAATGATGGAGTGATCATAGTTCCTGCAAACTAAACAGGGACACTGAACCCGAGAGTTGATGTACCTCTAAGAAAAGTGGACATATAATGTTGTCCCTGCCAGATGAAAGCAAACTGCTTCTGGTATTCTGGTGATTGGGGAACAGAAAGAGGAATTTGCAGGTCAGTAACTGCCTGTACAACTATGGTGGTATTGCTTTGCTTCAGCAAAGAGCCATCTGAAACAGGAGCTAAATTTAACCCAGGGACAATGATTTCAGACTTCTGGGCCCCAGAATTTAAGAGAATACATTTGTGTTATTTTAAGCCACCTGATTTGTGGTAATTTGTCACAGCAGCTATGTGAATCTAATAGTAGCTATGTTGAGAGAAAAGGAATGTTGTTGTTCCTGAATATAATGAACAATTTTCCAGGGTCATCTTTCCTGCTTCAAAATGGGAGTCTTGAACTTCTTAAGAACCACTTTCATCAGCTCATCACCATAGTATCATGAGAGCCTCAAGTTTAAGGTGTTTGTAATCTGGAGCATGAATGTAAATAGATAAAGAAAGAGGATCTATACCTTCAGCTCTTACTTATTCACTCAGTGAGAACCTGGGGCTGCATCTAGTGATGCCCATGCCTGAATCATGCTATCTGTGTTTAGTATATTACAAAGGCTGAGGCAAAGGAATACTGCTGTGACTTTATAGGTTTATGAGTAAGTGCTTTTCAATTCCCATTAGACTATTCACAATACTCCCAAATGAATCTTTTTTTCCACTAAAAAAAAGAAGAATTTACAGATATAAAGAACACCTAAAGTCAAAAATTTAAAAACTCAGAATACAAATGGATGTAAAACAGGAAGGTATGAAAAGGGTTGACAGAACATACAACAGAAATTTAATAAAAATTTCAAAGCAACTCAGAAAAGAAGACTAAATTAAAATTTCCAAGTAAGGAGATTTGACTGAAAAACATAATGAGAGATATTGAGGAGATAAATAAAGACAACCAAGAGAATGAACTGAAATAAGGACAGAGGTAAAAATGATCAGAGAAAAGGTCATAGTGATAGAAGATAGGCAAAGGTGATCTAACATCCATACAATTGGAGCTTCTAAAAAAGAAAACAGGGGCTTCCCTGGTGGCGCAGTGGTTGAGAGTCCGCCTGCCGATGCAGGGGACATGGGTTCGTGCCCCGGTCCGGGAGGATCCCACGTGCCGCGGAGCGGCTGGGCCCGTGAGCCATGGCCGCTGGGCCTGCGCGTCCGGAGCCTGTGCTCCGCAGCGGGAGAGGCCACAGCAGTGAGAGGCCCGCATACCGCAAAAAAAAAAAAAAAAAAAAGAAAACAAAACAAGCAAATAGAATAAATATTTAAAACCAAAATCCAAAAATATCTTCCAGAAAGAAAAAAGATCTGAATCAACGTATTGAAAAGGCCCACCCTGTTCCTGGAAAAATTATTCTGAAATGATCAATTCTTAGACATGTCCTAGTAAAACTATTAGACTTTAAAAGTAATGGGGGAGGACTTCCCTGGTGGTGCAGTGGTCATGTTGATACTGTAGACCCTTCATATATGTGAATAAGTGGCACTTTACCCCTGTGGTTTTCCTCTTCAAAACCTGTAACATTAGTCCAATCATGTGAAGAAAATCAGACAAATCCAATAAAGGGGCAGTCTAAAAAATACTTGACTAGTATTCCTCAAAACTGTGAAGGTCATCAAAAACAAGGATAGTCGGAGAACCTGTCACAGCCCAGAGGAACCAAAAGAGATGTGAAAACTAAATGTAATGCAGCATCATGGATGGGATCCTGGCACAGAAAAAGACATTAGGTAAAAATTAAGGAAATATGATCACACTGTGAACTTTAATGAAAATGATAATAATAGTAATAAATCAATACCGGATCATTAATTGCAAATGGAACATACTAATAAAAAATGTTAATAAAAAGGAAACTGGGTGTAGGTTATATGAGAACTCTCTGTACTATCATCTCAGTATTTCTATTAATCTAAAAAATAGTTATAAAAAATAAGTCTATTAAAAAAAATAGGACTTCCCTGGTGGCACAGTGGTTAAGAATCCACCTGCCAATGCAGGGGACATGGGTTCAAGCCCTGGTCCGGGAAGATCCCACATGCTGCAGAGCAACTAAGCCCGTGTACCACAACTACTGAGCTTGCACTCTAGAGCCCATGAACCACAACTACTGAGCCCTCGTGCCACAACTACTGAAGCCCGTGAACCTAGAGCCCATGCTCCACAACAAGAGAAGCCACCGCAATGAGAAGCCCATGCACTGCAACAAAGGGTAGCCCCCGCTCGCCACAACTAGAAAAAGCCTGCGTGCAGCAATGAAGACCCAATGCAGCCAAAAATTAAATAAATAAGTTTATTATTTTTTTAAAGAAAAACCATAGAGGCATAGATGTAGGGAACAAACATATGGACACCAACGGGGGAAAGGGAGGGTGGGAGGAACTGGGAGATTGGGATTGACATATATACACTACTATGTATAAGACAGATAACTAATGAGGACCTACTGTATAGCACAAGGAACTCTACTCAGTGCTCTGTGGTGACCTAAATGGGAAGGAAATCCAAAAGGAGAGGATATATGTATACGTATAGCTGATTCACTTTGCTGTACAGCAGAAACTAACACAACGTTGTGAAGCAACTATACTCCAATAAAAATTTAAAAAAAAACAGAACTCAGGTGGGCAGTGGGGAAAACTGCTTTGAAGGAGACTAAAGAGACTGAAAAAACAAATGTAATTGTGAGCCTTAATTGAATTCTGGATTAAAGAAAAAACTATAATAAACAATTTAGGAACAAATGGAAAGATTTGGAAATGAATGTTAATAGATATTATTTAATGATATATAATAATAGAAATTAAATAACTCAATTGAAGTTTAAAATTTTTTGGAAGTGATAATGATATTACAATTCTGTTGGAGAATTTCTTTGTCTTAGAATACATTTTGAAGTATTTACATATGAAATACTGCAACTTAATTGTCATTGTCAATTTAATTTCACATGGTTAAGCAAATAATAAATAAGTAGGAAAAGAGAGAAAAAAACAAAATATTAACAAGAGTCAAATATATGACTAAAGAATATACAGGTGATCATTTTTCTGTTCTTTCAGCTTTTCTGTAAGTTTTTAAAATTTTAAAATCCATAGTCGGAGAAAAAAATAAGAAAGGCTTGAGTTTTTGGAGAAGCATAATATTACATTAAATTTGCCTAGGAGAGAAAAAAATTACCTGTTCTGTTTTCCTCAAGATGAAGGGCATTTGGAAGCATATGAATTACCAGTTCCACAATTCTCCAGAGTAAAACTTTTTCAGTCAGTCATAACTGAGTAAAATATTCCAGCAACTGCCACGTGGCTGGGGTGCCTCGGTGAAACGATGATAAGCTGAAGACTGTTCACATTCACATATGGTCAAATAGCATTTCATCCTTTGTTGGTTTTTACAACATAGTCACAGACACCATAAGCGATGTCTATGCTTGAGTTGCCTGCTTATCCAGGCTATAGTAGTCAGGTCATTCTTGTTGATGGGATAGGTCCAAGACTAAAAGCTCTTCAGAGATTACTGGGAACCGGGCAGAGTTTCAAGCTCAATCAATGTATTAGTTTATTTAATCCTCATAACAACTCCATGAGGGAGATATACTATTATCTCCATCTTACAGATGAGGAAGCTGAGGTAAAGAGAGGTTATGTAACTAGCCCTAGATCACACAGTAATAATTGGCAGAGCTGGAATTCAAATCCAAAGCTAGCTACGGAGTCCAACCAGTGTCTCACATTCAAAAGAGTACGTGGCCCTTACTTGTGGTTACGTATTCCACATGATGTTCATATTCTTTGTGACACAGTCCCCAGTTCTCAAAATATGGTTGAAGGGCATTCCTCCTATGCACATACAGAACCAGGCAGGTACATTCTCATTTTAAAGGCAAAGGGACTTTGATCAAATCCCACCTAATGATATTGTTATCCATCAACCTCAGAATGAGCATATTTGTTAACTGTTCCAGGAACAAATTTTGCTAGTTTTATATCCAGCTGACTTGCAGTATTTCAAACATTTTCCTACCTAACTGGTTGTGGCATGTTTTTTACAAAAATGGCCACAATTTCCCAATCCCGCCCCTATTTCTCTTAACAGAGAATCTGAAAAAACATGCATTTTATTATGGTGAAGCATTTTAAGAACCAGCAGACAAAAATCATCTTTGCTCCCTGTCAGCATTTATAACCTCATAATTGTTGTGATTTTGCATCTCCTCATGTTAAGGGCAGAGTCTGTTTCCCCATCCCTTGGACGTGGGCTGGTCTTAT
The DNA here is from genome assembly GCF_964341445.2 of Mesoplodon mirus. NCBI lineage: Eukaryota > Metazoa > Chordata > Mammalia > Artiodactyla > Ziphiidae > Mesoplodon > Mesoplodon mirus. Next base: position 51,940,230 of record NC_138988.1, read on the forward strand.
GACTTGCTTTGGCCAAGAGATTTCAGCGGAAGTGATGATGCTCCCGTTCTGGGCCAATGAAGGCCTTACACTGTCCTGTTGTCTCTTGTAACCCATTCAACTGCCATGAGCATAAGGCAGGGCTAGACTGCAGGAGGATGGGAGGCCATGTCATGCAGCCAAACCCCAGACGTCGGCGAGAGCCGGCCAAGATCAGCAAGGCCATCCCACAGCTCATTGCTGCAACATGAGGAAGCCTCACTGAGCTCACAATAGCTCCCCAACTGAGCCCAGCAAAATTTCTGACCCACAGAAGCATGAGCTAAGTAAATGCTGGTTGTTTTAAGTCACTAAATTCTGAAATGGCTGGTTGCACAGCAAAACCTAACTGACACTCCAGCTCACTGAATACTTAGCACTGGCTTTTCCAAAACCTCAATATGTCCCAAAGGTACACCCAGCACCCCACGTCTTAATCTCTTCAGGCTGCTATAACGAAATACCACAGACAGGGTGGCTTATAAACAACAGAATTTATTTCTCACAATTCTGGAGGCTGGAAGTCTGAGATCAGGGGGCCAGCATAGACAGGAGAGGGCTCTCTTCTGGGCTGCAGACTTCTCATTGTGTCCTCACATGGCACAAGGGGCTAGAGAACTCTGTGGAGTCTCTTTTTATGAGAGCACTTATCCCATTCACCAGGGCTCTGCCCTCATGATCTAATCACCTCCCATCACCTTGAATTTTGAGGGAACACAACAGACACTAACTCCATGAACCTCTTAACAAAGAATCTGAAGGGATGCATATTTTGAAATGGTTAAGCAAAGCCCAAGCAAGGACCACCACACAGAAAGTGTCTTTGCTAACTTGTCAGCGTTTGAAAATCATGCTATTTATCATTGATTTTTCTCGAGGACTTCTTGCTGTGCAGAAGTCCAAGGAGGTAACACTTTTTAATCTGGCGCTCAAATGTGAACATTTCTCAGACCCAATTTTCTCCAATAGGAGCTCGTCCTTCCTGTTTACCAGCTGTCTTCCTGGTCATTAGCTGTTACTAAGTACTGATTGGATGAAGGCTCTGTAAGAGCAGTCGTTCATTGGCTGATCTCCAGGGTCACATCTGAGAGGAAACGGTAGGTATGGGACCACTGACCATGGCAATAGCAGCTTTTCTGTTGAGAGCTGTAAGAGCTGCTCTCACAGTTTTGCAAAACAGCAAGAACAGAGTGTTCTTCAGATGTGGCTAATCTTTACCATTACTGGCAACATAACATTCTAGTGGTGAGGTTTCAGGTTGTCCTGCAAGAGGTAGCCACTCAATTTAGCACTCAATTTAGCTGCTCTTTTCAATGAAAGTTTCTGTGTGGGTATATCTCAAAGATGTGCTCCAATTTGTGTATTTTTTGGAGTTGCAGTGTACAAACGCCGTTTTCACGGTACTTTGTTTAATCTATTTATAGGAACTTTATATATTAGGGAAATAAAACTTTGGTCCATGATCTAAGTTCTAAATAGTTTTTCTCTGTTCTCTTTTCATTTTGCTTATGGTGGTGTTTACTAAGAAGAAAAGTACAATTTTTATGTTTTCAAATGTTATCAGCCTCTTAAAATTTCCAGATTTTGTGTCATAATTAAAAAAGCCTTTTCATCTCTGAAGGAAATTATGTTCCTCCTCTAAAATTATGTTCTCATGTTTTCTTTAGTGTTTTACGATTTTGCTTCTATCCTTTCAAACCTTTTTGGAAAAACAAAAAACTTCAAGTCATTTGGAGTTTATTCTGGTATGTCTTTCAGATAGTTAATGTTGATTCCCAAATCATTTATTGAATATCCCATTTTCCTCCACGATTTGAGATGCCACTTTTTACTGCATAAATTTCCATATTCATATTGATTTTTCATTCTCTTCCCTTGCTCATCTGTCTATTCATTTACCAATGCACACTCTTTACATATTTAGGTTTTATAATGTCCTAATATCTTTTGACTTTTTCAAATTTTTTGGGACTGTTTTTGCAAATTTATTTTTCCATATTAATCTTAGAATCAGCTTGTCCAGTTAAAAGATTGTTACTATTTTTACTGGGATCATATTAAATTTATTGGTTAGCTTAAGGAGAACTACCATTATAAAACTGAATGTAGTATTTTTTTTGGCTGTGTTGGGTCTTCGTTGCTGCGTGCAGGCTTTCTCTAGTTGTGGCAGCGATCAGGGGCTACTCTTCATTGTGGTGTGCAGGCTTCTCACTGCGGTGGCTTCTCTTGTTGCGGAGCACGGGCTCTAGGTGCAAGGGCTTCAGTAGCTGCGGCGTGTGGGCTCAGTAGTTGCAGCACACAGGCTTTAGGGCGTGAAGGCTTCAGTAGTTGTGGCCCATGGGCTTAGCAGTCGTGGCTCGTGGGCTCTATAGCGCAGGCTCAGTAGTTGTGGCGCACAGGTTTAGCTGCTCCGCGGCATGTGGGATCTTCCCAGACCAGGGATCGAACCCATGTCCCCTGCACTGGCAGGCGGATTCTTAACCACTGCACCACCAGGGAAGTCCCTGGATGTAGTATTTTTTGTTTTCAATGTACAGTTGTGTTTATTTTGAGAATTAAAAAATTTTGCTCACATAGTTCTTTACACTTATTAGGTTAGTTCCTAGGTATTTTATCTTTTAAAATTACATTGTAGGGACTTCCCTGGCAGTCCAGTGGTTAAGACTCCACACTTCCGGGCTTCCCTGGTGGCGCGGCGTGGCAGTGGTTGAAAGTCCGCCTGCCGATTCAGGGGACACGGGTTCGTGCCCCGGTCCGGGAAGATCCCACATGCCGCGGAGCGGCTGGGCCCGGGAGCCATGGCCGCTGAGCCTGCGCGTCCGGAGCCTGTGCTCCACAACGGGAGAGGCCACAACAGTGAGAGGCCCGCGTACCGCAAAAAAAAAAAAAAAAAAAAAAAAAAAAAAGACTCCACACTTCCAATGCAGGTGCATGGGTTCGATCCCTGGTTGGGGAACTAAGATTCCACATGCTATGCAGCACGGCCAAAAAAAAAAAAAAAAAAGATTAAAATTATACTGTAAATTGATCCTTTCCTTCTATTATATTTTCAAACTTGTTTGTTTATATAAAGCTATTGATTTATAAATATTCACGGCATATGCCACTGTGTTATTAAATTTTTACTTGTTTCCCATGAGATTTCCGCATATATGAGCATATAGTCAGTCTACAAACAGTGATAATCTTAACCTCCTTCTTTCCATTTCTATACCTCAAATTTCTTTTTCTGATCTAATTCTGCTGTTTTAGCGCCTTCAAAAACCTATTAAGTGGAAATTCCCTAGCGGTCCAGTGGGTAGGACTCCGTGCTTCCACTGCAGAGGGCACAGGTTCAATCCCTGTCAGGGAACTAAGATCCCACAAGCCATGTGGTGCAGCCAAAAAAAAAAAAAAAAACACAACCAAAAAACCTATTAAGTGATAATGATGAATGAGGCTGTTCTGGTTAAAAATATGTTCACAAGTTCCTTGACATTCATCCCTTCAAAAGATGGACTCATCTTTTTGAATGAAGGCTGGACTGAATGATTTACTTCTATGGAACAGAAATAAAGTGAAAGGAAAGGTGTGTGACTTTGGAGACCAGGTCATAAAAAGGACTGCAGCTTCCTTCCTCTCTCATGGTTTACTTACTCTGTGCCAGTGCCATGGTTTGTTTTCGTTTTGTTTTTTTTTTTTTTGGCTGTGCTGGGTCTTTAGTTGCGGCGAGCGGGGGCTACTCTTCGTTGTGGTGCGCGGGCTTCTCATTGCGGTAGCTTCTCTTATTGCAGAGCACGGGCTCTCGGGGAGCAGGCTCAGTAGCTGTGGCTCACAGGCTCTAGAGCGCAGGCTCAGTAGTTGTGGCGCACAGGCTTAGTTGCTCCACGGCACGTGGGATCTTCCTGGACCGAGGCTTGAACCCGTGTCCCCTGTATTGGCAGGCAGATTCTTTTTTTTTTTTTTTAACCTTAAAATTTGAAATTTATTTTCGTTAAAAGATATCTTTAAAAGAGAAAACAAGGCAAAGAATGGAAGAAGATACTAGCAATACATGTAACTCACAAACTTTGGTATCCATCATATGTAAAGTGTTCCTACTAATAATTAATAAGAATAAGACAACCCAATGGAAAAACGGGCTACCAACTTGAACAGGCATTGCACTCAGCAGAAAATTTAAATGGGCAATAAACATTTTAAATGCCCAAATTTATTAGTAACCCAGGAAATGCAAACTAAAATCACAATGAGATGCCACTATACCAGGTTGTCAAAAATCTTGAAGCTTGATAATACCAAGTGTTGGCTTGGATATGAGGCAACTAGGACTTTCCTACACTGCTGATGGGAGAGCAAACCAAGAGCAGGACGTTGTGGAAGACAAAAGCAGAGGGAGGTTTGAGACGACCTTTCTAAAAAACTTTAGCTGAGACTGAAGAATGGGGAGTTGGTCAGACCAAGTAACTCCCGGCAGAGAGAACACTTTGTACAAAGATCTGAATCGGAAAAGGACTTGGCGTGTTTGAGGACCTGAAGGACACGCAGCATGGCCAGGGCAGGAGCAAGGGGCACAGGACCAGAGCAGCACGGGATTAAGGCTGAAGTGGCAGCAGGAGACCCATGTCCCTTCAGGCCACCCTAAGGATTCTGATTATTATCCTGAGCCATCAGAGGTCATCAAAGGCTTTAAGCAAAGGAATAATGTTCTCAGATTTGCATTTTTTCAGGGCTCTCTCTCTCTCAATACTAGGAAATGGGCTGAGTGTATGTGTGGGCACGAGTGGATACAGGAAAACCACTTGGCCTTTTGCAATAATGCAGGCAATCAATAGTGATGACGGGCTGGGGGGAGGTAATCAGATTGTGAATATTTAGGAAGTGAAATTAGCAGGCCGTGGTGGTGAGGAAGGAGGGAGACGTAAAGGGTGACTTGTGATGTCTGGGGTCTGACTTGCATGTGGTGCTGTGCAGGCACTCAGAGAGGAAACCGTGGCAGAGAGCCAGCTGGGTGAGGGCAGAGAGGTCATTATTAGTCCAGCTCTGCACATGCTGATTTTGAGATGCTCATTTTGCCTTGAGGTAAAGACATAAAGGGTGCATCTGACACGTAAATCTGGACCCAGAGGTGTCCTGGAGCAGCTCACACGTGCTCTGCGTCTCTTACCAACTCTGCAATCACTGATATTGTCAGTACCTTGATCTTGGCCGTGGTGAGAATACTTACACCATGGAAATTGGCAAATGCTACGATTCCGGGTTTTTCCCCTCTGGAGAATCGGCTGTTAACCATTTACCTGCACCCACTCTTTGCACCAGAGCAGAAGTGGCAGGCAGATTCTTAACCTCTGTGCCACCAGGGAAGTCCCCAGTGCCAAGTTTTGAGGACACTCAAGCAGGCTTGTGGTCCCAAATGTTGAGGCACTGAGGCTTCTGGCCAACCGTCATGCAAGTGAGCTTGGAAGTGGATCCTCCTGCCCAGATTAAGCCTTCACAACTGATACCCCAGCTGATATCATGACTGTGACTTTATGAGAAACTCTGAACCAAAACAATACAGTTAAGCTGCACCCCCCCTTTGTGTGTTGGTGAAGTTTTTGCTTATTGGACTAGATTATAAATTGATTCACATGACCCACAAAGTTTAAAAATGATTTGTATCAGCTTGGACTGAAAGGGACAGTGACAGTACAACGTGAAGAGAGGTCTTTAGACCCCTGCACAACTATAGACAGGAAGCAGCTGAGAAAATGATTTAACTGTAAACATGGGTACCTTTTATGGAACTGGAAGGATAACTCAGAGGGTGGAGCCAAGAGCCCAGTGGATGGAGAAAAGAGCCACTGAGTACTCTCAGGAAGTTGACAGAGTCCTAATCAAGGAACTGGCAACATTTACCCAGTTAGATTTCAGAATTTCTGTGGACTAGTGACTACTATGTGCCTTTCATTGCTCTCCCCTTTGAAGGGAAATGCCTATAGAGACACAGTTACCCATGCCTCTCTCATTGCATGTGATGTATGTGGTAGTGGTTAGTGCAGATCTCCTGTCTTTTTAATTCACAGACCTTCATATGGAGAGGAACCACTTGAGTTACACCCAAGGAACTGCATCCAAGAGCTCATTTGCTCCAGGACCTCACAAGATTCTGGATCTTAATGTTGTATTGTAATGAGAACTTTACAGGGGTCTGGGGAGGGGATGAGTGTATGCTCATGTAAAAAGAATGTAAAACATTTGTGGCCAGAGGGTGGATTCTGGAAGTTTTAAAACATGGGCCCCAAATTCTTTAACTCTCCTCCCATCAATCTGATTCTGTGGCTGCTTGACTAATAGAATACAGTGCAGAATAAAGATTCTGTATCAGTTTCTGTTCCCAGGCCTTACGTGTTTAAAAAAAAAAAAGATAGTTGTTAAAGATGGTAAGCAGATTTTATTCAGGACGGTGACTGGTACAGGGACGACTGCAATGGGATTTTGCAGTGGGGGAGACTGGGCTCAACCTCAAATACAGCATGGTAATTGGGAATTTAGAGCCAAAGAGCAGGGTGGGGGTTAGCAGATGGAAATTCAGTAAGAGGAAACATCAAAGGTAAGGGGGTTTCTGGTTAAACCTATCTAACAGGATTCTTGTTGAAGGTAGTCCAGGGTGATCAGATATTACCTAGGTCAGCGGTCGGCAACTGACCAGGGCACCAGGGACCGGTTTCCTGGAAGACAATTTTTCCACGGCCGGGGGGATGGTTCAGGCAGTAATGTAAGCAATGGCGGGCGGGGGGGGGGAGTTCAGGCGGTAATACGAGCGATGGGGAGCGGCAGATGAAGCTTTGCTTGCTTGCCTGCTGCTCACCTCCTGCTGTGCGGCCTGGTTCCTAAGAGGTACTGGTCTGTGGCCCAGAGGTTGGGGACCTCTGACCTAGGTGATGATGGAGGCTAAAAATCCTAATCAGATACGGAACTAGAGGGTTCCTAGAATGACTTAGTGGGGTTCTTGCTAAACCTGAATTTTACAGATGGGACAGGAGGTCAGGAGATTGACTAAAGTTTGGTCAAGCAAAGAATCTTTGTCCTAAAACACCAGCAACTGCTACTTCCTGTCTTTGGGGACACTAGCTTTTGGAACCCGTATGCCACGCTGTGAGGAAATCAAGACCACACGCAAAGGCCACGTGTAGGCATTCCAGCAGGCCCAACTGAGGTCCCGGTCCACAGCCAGTATCAAGCATCAGACACGAGTATGGGAGCCCTTGACATGACTTTAGCTGCACTCATAGGAGAGACCCTGGATGGGAATCCCCTAAGCCAGTGAACCCCAGAAGCAAGAACAATAACAACAGCGTAATTGCCATCTGTTCCTGCGACCCAACCCCTCCTTTAGTTCAAGCTCGCCAAACTACTCACGGGAATTAGCAGTTGAGGGAACTTTCCAGAGCCCTTCCTCGGAAGTGTTGATTGGCTTGCACCCACGTCAATCAAAACTTTCTGCCCAATGGGCCTTTCAGCCTCCAGGCAGGGTGTGAGCCTATTGGCTAACACAACCGCTCTCTCTATCTGTAGTGTGGGCAAAACCCAGAAAGTACCCACAAAGACTACACGGGATCAAAACACCTCCAGAAGTGGCGTTCAGGGCGGCTTCCTCCAGTGCGGTCCAATGAACTCTTTCTTTTGGCAGCAAATTCAGTCCTCGAGCCCGCCCAAAAGGAAGAAGATCTTGACTGGTTGTTTAGCACAGGGGCACAGAGACTCACGGGAGCCTCGACGAAGAACTTGCCGTTATTGTTCAGATCGCCTGTCAATCAGCGCGCCTTTCTGGATGGGCGGAAACTGGTGGCCCTTTGGCACCGCCTCTTCCTAGGCTGGTGTGTAGGGAGGCCGCTAGGCCGCAGCGGCTGGGAACCTGCCGCGTGGGCGGGGCCGCGCTGCACGGGCCTACAGTTGCTTCACGTGAAGCGTCGGGAGTGCAGCGAACCTCGGGGCCGTGAGAGGGGGGCTTGGCCCGGTGCGAGCGCGGGGGCGGGGCCGCGGCCGGGGCGGGGCTGGAGGAGGCGGAAGCGGCGAGCGTGCTGGAGCCTGAGCCGTAGCCAAGCCTGCGTCCGGGCCGGCGGGACGGCGTCGGCTGGGTTGGCCGGGGCGGCGGGGCGCTAGAGCCGGGGCGGGCGGGCAGCGGGCCGGGGGTCGGGTGACGGGCGGGCTGAGCTCCCGCCCCCGCGCGGTCCCGGGGAGGATGCGGCCGGGGGCCTCGGGGCGGGGCGGGCGGGGCGGGCGGTGGCGGCGGCAGCGCTAGCGGCGCAGGGGGTGGGCGGCGGCGGCATGAGGCGCGGGGCCGGCGTCCGCGGGAGGGAGGCGCTGCCCGCGGCCCGGCCGCTCCCGCTGCAGCTGCTCGCCGGGTTCGCCGTGCCCTGCCCGCGGGGCCCTGGCTGTTCTCATCCCGGCCGCCGCCCGGGCTGCCGCTGGTGACCACTCGCCGCGCCGCCGGAGGCTTCACCCGCGCCCTCCCCCAGGACGCACCCGTGGAGCTCCGGCCTCTTCGCCCCGCTCGCGGAGGCCGCGCTGCGCGCCGGGCGGCGGCGAAGCCGGAAGATGGCCTGGGTGCTCAAGATGGACGAGGTGATCGAGTCCGGGCTGGTGCACGACTTCGACGCCAGCCTCTCGGGCATCGGGCAGGAGCTGGGCGCCGGCGCCTACAGCATGAGGTACCAGTGCCCGGGCGCGGGCGGGCGGGCTGGCGGAAGCCTCTGTCTCCTTGGGAAAGGCCTGCACGACCCTGGGCCTCTGACCGCGCCATGGAGCCCCGCGGGCCTCTGCCCACGGCGGGGGCGGGCGACGGAGGGCGGCCCCGCAGGCTTTGGCCCGGGGACCGCCTCTGAGGGCTGCATTTTTGCTGTAAAATACGCCCCGCTGTTAGGATGGCTTGAGTTGGGGGAAGGGACTTCCTTGCCTTGCAAGTGATTTAGAAGCCACTTAGAGCTGGAATACAGTGTACGAAATGCTAGGACTCGTGTTGGGAGAACACTCTCCAGGGCTTTGGCATCAGTTCCTACTCTGTTCTACATTGTAGTCTTTATTGGTTGCAAATTTTAATCACTTGATATTCCAGTAGTAATTATATCATAAGTGAAAGTAGCCACAGGGGAGAAAAGCACATTAACTTGGGGTTTTTAATTGTCTCAAAGTGAAGTTTTTCACTGGGGGGGGGGACTACCCTCTGAGGCTGTTTCCTTTTGAAGAAGGCTTTAAGATGCACTGATTGCACCACAAACAAGAGTTTGTTTAGTCTCAGCTGTCTGTACGAGCAGCCATTCATTTTGTTCAATTTTGATAGGTTGAAACAGATCTGAGCTTAGTCTCTCGCCTTTATCCTGAAGAACACTGGGTTTTTCCTATCAGTTTGGCAGCTCTGTATGTTTATTTTTTAAACAGTTTTATGGAACTATAGTTTACTTAGTATACGTTCACCCGATTAAAGTGTAAAATTCAGTGGTTTGGCAATTTTTCGTTAATGCGAATTAAATGAGATTTTGCGAAGAGACTGTTTAAAGTAATGACTGATGTCTTTGACGTGCTGTCCGGTTTCCCAGTAGCTTTCATACCTCTCACTGCAGCTCTGGGGGAGGACAGGGAGCATTAAAGTCCTGAAGAAGAACGACTTCTGGGTCAGAGCAGGCCTTGGATGGTAGGGGCTGCTCCCTGAAATAATTTGGCTTTTAAATTTTAAACGGAAACTCTGAGCTGAAAAGTGGAGATGTTTCTTAGGGTGTGGAAGCACATGGATGAAAGCGTCAGGTCGCTGGTCTCTGACCCTGATTGGGTCTGTGCTGGTCTGCCTGAACTTGGCACTTCCTCTCTCTGCAGCTGTGCAACTTGAGGGCTCTGGATGAGGTGGCTTATTTTCTAGAACAACTGTCTCAGTGTTGAGGAAATTGAGCTACTGAAAGTCATAAGGTCACCCCAGTCGGCAGTACAAGAGGCACTGATTCACAGTGAAAACATGTGTGGGCCTCGAGGGCCTTGCTGCTCCTTGAGACCCTGGACTTGCAGTGAAGGCAGAAGAGGGCAGGTGAGGCAGATTCAGTGTTTCTTCTCAATTATGGTTAAATGAAGGTTTGCTGCTGAGAGCTTTGCTTACTGAGGGTTATTTGGAGCTTTTACTTTTTTTTCTCGAGTTCTGTTTGTTTCAGTGATTCAGCCAACTAGTGAACTTTTGTTTATGGTCTAGAAGGAAAATCTTGATATTAAACCTTTTCATTACCTTGTCCTTAAAGGTATTTTCTGACATGTTTGTAATTCTGTGTCTTTTTACAACACTTTCCATGGGGACTTTTTCCATTGATTGTTTTTGGTTATTGGTTATATGGTGTGTGTCATTTAATCTGAATTTTCTAGTATCTTTGAAGGCAAATACCATTTTTAAGGAGCTTATTTAGTTTTTTGTACTTAATTGGGTCCTCAAGAGGAGCCAGGAGAGTACTTGCCTCTTGCAAATTCAAGGCCAATTATTTCAAATACAAATTTAGGAAAACTCCAAGATTGCCTTGATCTGGAGAAGGTTTGAAGAAGGCTTTAGGCTGTTGCAGTCCTCCTTGGATGGCCTTTACGCTTCCCAAGCCCGGCCCTGGAGCTGGGGGGCAGTGGCCTCCTTTCCTCAGGCATCGGGGACATTCCCCAGCTCCAGGGAAGTAAGGCTCATGATTCTTGTCTATTTCATTTGTTCTCTCAAATTCAAGAAATAAACTTGAGGCGCTAAACTTGAAATTATTGGAAAAGTGACTTCTTGATAAAAATTTGCTCTGGAGGCAGCTTTCCATTTTTCTTTCAATGTGAAGTATGCTTGAGGGACTTCCCTGGAGGTCCAGTGGTTAAGACTCCACACTTCCACTGCGAAGTGGTAGGGGAACTAAGATCCCACCTGCCACGCAGTGCGGCCAAAAAAAAAAAACCCTAATTGAAGTATGCTTACTGTATTTGTTTTTTGTATGGCTTAAACCAAGAGGTATTTCTAAAGGCTTCTTTAGGAAATGATTTCTTCAGCTTTGAAGGAAGATAGCATGAAAGAAGCGTGGTTTCTCTCAGTAGTCTGACAATTTAGAAATATATATTTGCATTAAATGATGTAGGCTGATAGTATTGGGATATGATGAGGCTAATTTCTGGTAAAATCTTCGCTTCCCTTTTTATTTTCTACACTCTGGTTCTCATTGTCTGTTTGTGTTCTTCTGTGTGTACTCTGGTACCCCATTTGTATGTGAGGCATAGGCTGCTGCAGATTCTGTTTGAAATGAGGCGGGTCATAAACGTTCTTTAAAATCTTAGTTACAACATCAGGAGTCTAGAGATGGTTGAAGAGACCCTAGAAAGCTAATAGACCAATCCTTTTCTTGTAAGTGTGTAAACCAAAGTTTGTAGTTGTTAAAGCGATTGTCAGTGGCACCACCATTCCAAGTGAGGACTGAGTTTCCCCTCACTGAATAAAGGCCGAAACCCATTGTAACTTGAAATCTGGGTCATTCATGTTTTGTGAAGTAAGGAGCAGATAACCAAAGGACTTGAAAAAGTAAAACTCATTAAAACTCTCCTAGGAGGGTCTTTTGGGCCACCTGGTAATTTTATTTCCATCTTAAGTGTTCACATGACATGTATAATCTATAATAAGTTAACTTTCAGGATTTAACGAGTAATTTGAAAAATGAAAGTAATGTGAATTCTTTATGCATAAAAACTTTTAAAATATTAAATTATTACTTTACAAAGGGCATTGGTCTGAGCCCTCTTAAACTCCACTATGGTATACATCTGTTTTGAAACAAAAGGTATACTTTACATATTCTTAAGTGAGAGGTACATTCATAGTTTACAAATAATTTGCTAACTCAAAACTGGTTTGGGGTGAAGACAGATTTCCTATATTGATTGAAAGATTAAAATGTCAGTTTATAGACCCTTTGAGGTAATGGAAATATTTCAACTTTGATCAGTGTTAAGTTAGTAAAAGATTACAAAGGGTATGGTTTATTATATAGCTATTAATAGCTTATAATTTTCTTTGGGTCTCATGCTAAAGCAGAATGTCCTTGAGTAGGTGACATTTCTTGGAAGTATAGAAAATTTTCAGGATCGGTGAAATTTGAACAATTTATCAGGGTGGTACCTGAGACTGCTTCCAGAATTGGCAATAATTTCTATAAAATTTCTCATTTCAAATTTTAAAAACATTTTCTGGGTTTAATCTTGAAAGAATTTAATAAATTGTTGATAAAAAAAGATACTCACTTCAGAGTATAGTATCCATATTGGACCTTAAAGCAGGGATTGGCAAATCTTTTCTATAAAAGGCCAGATAGCAAATATTTAAGGCTTTGTAGGCCAGAGGGTCTCTGTCACTCTGTTTTGTTTGTTTACAGCCCTTTAAAAAAATGTAAAAACCATTCTTAGGTCCTGGTTGTACAAAAACAGGCCAGCTGGGTTTGACATTTGGACTGTAGCTTGCTGACCCCTGCTGTAAAGGATAGATTCTAATAATATACTTTGATTGCCTTGGAAAAACATTTGCTGAGTATTGAAACCTTATATTCAAAAAGTAATTTTTATGTAGACTAAGAACTCAGCTAATTTATGTACATCCTATTGTTTGTCCATAGATTTTATTGTGTTCAATTTTTAAAATCAGGTGTTCCCTCCCCGCACTAAGATTCAGTACAGTTTATGCCCTTCAATCAGGGCTGTTTGAAACTTGGTAGTTTATTGATACGGTCTCATAAATGTGGTATGTTTCATCAGAGTGACACTTGTTAGTTTGCTAGGACAACTTGAACATTTACTTTTGGTGGAAATACCATCTGATGGTTCATCTTATTTTGCTGTAAGTTCTGTGACTGAATTTAAAAGAACTTCTGTAATATTTATTTTGCTTGCTTTGGGACATATCTGATACATGGTTGTGAACCTCTTCTGTGTTGAACCTTGGTAGTAGAGTCTTTTTGTTTTAAACTTTCTGAGTTTATGAGTTAGGAGTTTATGTTTACAAGTTAAAAAGATTGTGTAGATAGTTGACATATACCCTTTACCCAGCTTCTCCTACTTCCATAACCAGAATACAGTCTTCAAAACTGCCTTGGTGCAGAACTGTTACCTAAAGTGCAAAACTCATTTGAATTTCACAGGGTTTTTTTCTCTATTGCCCTTTTTCTAGTCCAGGTTCCAATCTAGGATCCCATATTGCATTTAGTCTTTACCTCCTTCAACAACAATTCCTTAGCCTTTCCTTCTCTTTTATGACTCTGACACTTCTGCTATGTAGTGGTCAGAACCGTTGTTAAACACATAAAATTTTTTTGGAAGCAACAATAGAATACCTGTGAATACTATTTAGCTTTTAAAGGATCTCTGTCATTTTAGCAGAATGATTTTTTTAAGGCTCATTTTTATTTTATTTTATTTTTTAATTTTTTGGCTATGCTGTGCAGCATGTGGGATCCTAGTTCCCCGACCAAGGATTGAACCCACGCCCCCTGCATTGGAAGTGCAGAGTCTTAACCACTGGACCTCCAGGGAAGTCCCAGCAGAACGATTTTGAGTAGAGTAGGACCACTGTTGATGTCATTCATTTATAGATTACTTTGTCTCAGTCTACCTGAATAGAATGGTATGCTGTGTCCTTTGTAGTCTCTTCATAATCAAGAACTTTTAAATTTTATTAATTTATTTGAAATAACAATTACAAACCATTATATATTACCACAAATATATTTTACTAAAAAACTTTTCAGAAACAAAACACTTTGTGAGAAGAGTGGTATTGTCTTACACTTGCAAATTTCTTTTTCTTTTTTTAACATCTTTATTGGAGTATAATTGCTTTACAATGGTATGTTAGTTTCTGCTTTATAACAAAGTGAATCAGCTATACATACACATATATCCCCATATCTCTTCCCTCTTGCATCTCCCTCTCTCCCATCCTCCCTATCCCACCCCTCTAGGTGGTCACAAAGCACCGAGCTAATCACCCTGTGCTATGTGGCCGCTTCCCACTAGCTATCTGTTTTATATTTGGTAGTGTATATATGTCCATGCCACTCTCTCACTTTGTCCCAGCTTACCCTACCCCCTCCCCATGTCCTCAAGTCCATTCTCTAGTAGGTCTGCATCTTTATTCCCATCCTGCCCCTAGGTTCTTCATAACCATTTTTTTTTTTAGATTCCATATATATGTGTTAGCATACAGTATTTGTTTTTCTCTTTCTGACTTACTTCACTCTGTATGACAGACTCTGGGTCCATCCACCTCACTGCACATAACTCAATTTCATTTCTTTTTATGGCTGAGTAATATTCCATTGTATATATATGCCACATCTTCTTTATCCATTCATCTGTCGATGGACACTTAGGTTGCTTCCATGTCCTGGCTATTGTAAATAGAGCTGCAGTGAACGTTGTGGTACATGACTCTTTTTGAATTATGGTTTTCTCAGGGTATATGCCCAGTAGTGGGATTGCTGGGTCATATGGTAGTTCTGTTTTTAGTTTTTTTAAGGGACGTCCATACTGTTCTCCATAGTGGCTGTATCAATTTACATTCCCACCAACAGTGCAAGAGGGTTCCCTTTCCTCCAAACCCTCTCTAGCATTTATTGTTTGTAGATTTTTTGATGCTGGCCATTCTGACTGGTGTGAGGTGATTCCTCATGGTAGTAATGATTTGCATTTCTCTAATGATTGATGTTGAGCATTCTTTCATGTGTTTATTGGCAGTCTGTATTATCTTCTTTGGAGAAATGTCTGTTTATGTCTTCTGCCCGTTTTTGGATTGGGTTGTTTGTTTTTAATATTGAGCTGCATAAGCTGCTTGTAGGTTTTGGAGATACATCCTTTGTCAGTTGCTTCATTTGCAAATATTTTCTCGCATTCTGAGGGTTGTTGTTTCGTCTTGTGTATGGTTTCCTTTGCTGTGCAAAAGCTTTTAAGTTTCATTAGGTCCGATTTGTTTATTTTTTTTTATTTCAATTTCTCTAGGAGGTGGGTTGAAAAGGATCTTGCTGTGATTTATGTCATTGAGTGTTCTGCCTATGTTTTCCTCTAAGCAAACTTCTTTAATATTTGGTGTAGAAAAGCAGATGGATTCTCTTATCTGCTATTGGAATATATTGTTTTGGTTGACATATGTGAAGAAAATCCAGCCTCACGTAGATATGTGTTTGGAAAGGGGGAGATTATTTTAATAGCTCTTTCAGATCATTTTGGAAAGTCGTCTGATAATATTACCAGCACTTGAAAAGTGGTAGTTTCTTAAAGTTACAGTGTGGAATCTGAAACTGTATCAATGTACTTTTTGTACTATTACATTAGAATCAATTTGTCTGTTTTGAACTTTGATTGGGTCTCTTACCCTGAGTAATTTTGAAATATGCATGCATTGGTCATTTAGAAAATAATGATTTCTTGAGTTATGCAGATCTTCTAAATGTTGACATTTTTCTCTATGCAGTATCAGAAAATCATATTCCTTAGTATCACCACTGTCCCATTAGAGAAAGTACATGGTGGAGGGTGCAGATTTTATCATTGGTAACAACTGCTATCACAGTTATTTTCCTTGAAATGATAGGCTCGCTTTATTCATTTTTGAGGAAATTTCTGTCAGATACTCAGGTATGAAGAATCATAGTTTGTCAATATTTATTTCAAGTAAAATGATATTCTGTGAGAGAAGCTGCTAGATCAGCTCACAGAGCATAATTTCATAAAAAACTTTTCCTTGAGACAACCAGATGTGCAGCAGAAATACATCATACCTACCCAGGGACCAATATTTAATAAAATTAATACTTTTTATACAATGGCTGCTAGTGTAGCTTGGTGCCACTGCCTTGATTCATGCCAAGGCACCTGCAGTTTTAACCACCATCGGTTTTGTGCAAATGTCAACTGAGTGAGAAAGGCAAATAATGGTTCAGTGTTAATCTGAGAATAGGTTTGACCTCCTGAACCCCTGAAAATCTCAGGTTCCCCAGGATTCCACGGACCACACTTGGAGAATCTCTGGTCTAATGTGTGCCTAGAGCTTGGATACTTAAAATATTTTCTACTAAATTAAAAACAAACTAGAGTTCAGAGAGTCCCAGTGTCACTCAACAAAGGGCAGAGCTGAGATTTGAAGCTCCAGAGTTGGGATCTGACCTTCCACTTCTTCCCATTGCACCCTTTGGCTGCCCACCAATGAATAACTGAGAAGTCTTCTCAAAGTAGAAGAAGATAATCTTTCTGGATAGGAGAAAAATCGGTTGGGAATGCTATATATATACTTTTTTTTTTCTTGCGGTAGCTTTTTTTTTTTCCCCTTTTTCTTCTCTCCAGGACCTTGCTGAACTTATTAGTTCTAATAATTTGTAGGATCTCAGGTTTCCTAGTTGATATCTTTAAATAATGATAGATTTATTTCTTCCTGTGTAATCTTTTTTTTTTTAATATTTAGTTTTTGGCTGCATCGGGTCTTAGTTGTGGTGCACGGGCTCTTCTTTGCGGTGAGCGGGCTTCTCTCTAGCTGTGGTATGTGGGCTTTGTAGTTGCGGCACGTGGGCTCAGTAATTGTGGTGAACAGGCTTAGTTGCACTGTGGCATGTGGGATCTTAGTTCCCTGGCCAGGGATCGAACCAGCATCCCCTGCATTGCAAGATGGATTCTTAACCACTGGACCAACAGGGAAGTCCCACTTCCTGTGTAATCTTTACTTTTCATTTTCTTGCCTTAGTGTGTGGTCTAGCCTTCACTGCAGTGTTGTTTAGAAGCACTAAGAATTTGAATCTTCAGTCTTCTTACTGATTAGAGAATGCTTCCAAAGTTTCATAAATAGGTTGTCTCTGTTTATAGCTGAGATTGGTCCTCAATTTTCTTTTCTTTTCTTTCTTTTTTTTTTTTTTGGTTCTCCTGTCCTTAAAAAAAAAACATTAAGGCTGTATCAGCTTCAAGTGAGCAGGAGAGCTTTCTCTTTATGAGCTAAACTTTTTTTTTTTTTTTTTTTTTTTTTTTTTTTTTTGTGGTACGCGGTCCCCTGCATCTGCA
Source organism: Mesoplodon mirus (assembly GCF_964341445.2). Lineage (NCBI taxonomy): Eukaryota > Metazoa > Chordata > Mammalia > Artiodactyla > Ziphiidae > Mesoplodon > Mesoplodon mirus. Next base: position 51,957,285 of record NC_138988.1, read on the forward strand.
GGCAGACTCTCAACCACTGCACCACCAGGGAAGCCCTGAGCTAGACATTTTTGTGTGAGGTGGGACTTAACTGTTTCTTCAAGGTTTTGTAAAGCTCACCTGGAATACAGCGTTTGGTGATTTTAATGGGTTGTTTTTTTTTGTTTGTTTTGTTTTGTTTTTTTTGCATGAGTAGATGTTTGACTGCCTGTGTAGTTTATTTAATGGGCATAGGAAATATACAATTTATCTATCTTACCCAGCTGTGGGAATTTTTTTTCCAGATTTTTTTTTAACTGATCTCCATGATGTTTGTGATTACTCCCTTTCTTTCACTCCATGTATTGCTTGTGTCTTTTCCTTCTAATGTGACCTATTTCAGAGGTTTGTCTATATCTAGTATTTTGTAAGAAATCAAATTTTGGTTTTGTTTTTCTCCTCTGTTGCATTTTCTTTTATTTTTGTGGTCTTCCTTCTTGATTACGCTTGTTATTTTCCACCTTCTTTAGTTAGGTGCTTTGTCCTTGGTTTTGGGTGTGTGTTTTCTAATAGATGCATTTACGGCTACATATTTATCTGTAAGTCTCTCTTCCAAGGTTTTGTGTTTTGTTTTTTGGTTTTTTTTGGCTGCATCGGGTCTTCATTGCTGCGCACGGGTTTTCTCTAGTTGTGACGAGTGGGGGCTACTCTTCGTTGCAGTGCACAGGCTTCTCATGTGGTGGCTATATATGCATCTATATATTTATATATCTATATATTTATAACTGAAATGAACTTTTCATTTTCTTTTCTAGTTTTGCTTGTACCTAGTTTTGATTTCAACATTACCTAAGTCTTAATAAAATGAATTAGGAAGTATTTCCTCTGCTTCTGTCCTGTTGAGAAGGGTGTAAGAGCTGCCATTGAAAGTTCGCTAGAATTCCCCAAAAGTTTACTCTGGGGGAATATAAACCACAATATCAGTCTCTGTAGGATTATTTTTTAAAGCTTTTTTTTGTTTGTTTTGTTTTTTTGGCTGCTTTGGGTCTGCGTTGCTGCATGCTGGCTTTCTCTAGTTGCGGCGAGTGGGTGCTACTCTTCATTGCAGTGCATGGGCTTCTCATTGTGGTGGCTTCTCTTCTTGCAGAGCACGGGCTCTAGGCACATGGGCTTCAGTAGTTGCAGCACGCGGGCTCAGTAGTTGGGGCACGCGGGCTTAGTTGCTTTGCGGCATGTAGGATCTTCCAGGGCCAGGGATAGAACCCGTGTCCCCTGCATTGGCAGGTGGATTCTTAACCACTGAGCCACCAGGGAAGTCCTGCTTTTTATGTCTTGAAGAAAGCTTTGGTGTTTTTTCCTAGGGAGTTGTTCATCTTACCCATATTTTCAAATATGTTGACATAAAGTTGTTAATAATATTCTCATCTTATTAGTTTTTATATCGTTAGTTATATCTTTTTTTTTACTCATACTGATTAGTGCCTTTTCTCTTTTTGATCAGTCTTTCCTAGACATGTATCTCATTTTTTAGGGCACACTGGGCCAGTCCTTTTGTGCACTTGATTCTTGTTTGCCAGGAGTAGGAGAAGTTCCAGATTTTTAAAAAATTTATTTATTTTATTTAATTTATTTTTGGCTGCACTGGGTCTTTGTTGCTGTGCGTGGGTTTTCTCTAGTTGCAGCAAGCGGGGGGCTACTCTTCATTGCAGTGTGCGGGTCTCTCATTGAAGTGGCTTCTCTTGTTGCGGAGCATGGGCTCTAGGCGCGCGGGCTTCAGTAGTTGTGGCTCACGGGCTCAGTAGCTGTGGCTCGCGGGCTCTAGAGTGCAGGCTCAGTAGTTATGGTGCACGGGCTTAGTTGCTCCGTGGCATGTGGGATCTTCCCGGACCAGGGCTTGAACCCCTGTCCCCTGCATTGGCAGGTGGATTCCCAACCACTGCACTATCAAGGAAGCCCCACTACTACTGTCTTAATTCTTGGTGATTTCAAAAGATATTTAAATGGGACTTCCAGTAACCTGACACTTCTGTTTCTTGATTATCTTTCTTACAATGACATGATCTCAGCTACTCAATCCTATGGTCATAGGTTAGACCTTGACATTACCAGTCATGCAGCCGACCTGTAATCTCAAATTCAGAGTTCACCTGCTGCCCCCTGCCCTTCACTCACTACCTCATTACCCTCCTCCTGCCATCACTGAACCCATTAAGATCTACAATCACTGGTGCTGCTCTCAGTTCACTGCTCCTTACCCTCTTGAACTCCTGTTTTCTTCCCCAGCCAGTTTAAGTTTCCCTGGTCAATCATTGTAATTACTTTTTGCACATACCTTTGTCTCCCTTGCCCCCTCTTGCTTTATTCCCTTCTCCTGTTTTTTATTTTAATAAAACTGTAACCCTGATTAAATTTGATTCTTCACCTCTTTACTTAGGTAGCTGAATGTGGCTCTAGGGAAGCACTGATTGGGCCTCACTGGAAATCCATGACCTCAGCTCTCAAGTGCATCCTTTTGCTGCTCAGTGGTCTCACCTCAGTGCCCTTGTCCAGTCCCTCTCCAGTCCAGTTCCTTTCCAGCTCTCCGTAAGGATGGGGTGGCTCCATCTCAGACCCACACCTCTTCCTCCTAGGGCCTACTTTCAGTTGATTTCCATACTTGGTACTTCACTGAGAAAATTGAACTTCCACATGACTGTACTGGCTTATAAGTTTTTCTTGGTGTATTTAGGTGTGGTTTTTTAAATTATTTATGTTTCTTTGGTTATTTGGGGTTCTTGAATCAGTGAATTAGTGTATTTCATCAATTCTGGAATTTGCTTAGCCTTTATCTCAAATAATTGCCTCTACCCCATTCTTTTCTCTTCTGAGACTTCAATGTGAAATCTTCTCACTTTGTCTTTTCTTTCTTAACATCTCTTCTGCATTTTCTATCATTTTGCTCTCCATGCTGCCTTCTGGATAACTTCTTTTACCTGTATTCCAGATTCCTTATGTATCTTCATTTCTGTGTGAGCTGTTATTAAATATGAGTTCTTAATTTTAGCAATTTTATCTTCCAGTTCTCAAAATTCTATTTGTTCCTTTACAGGTTTGCTGTCCCTTGAAATTTCCGGTTCCTTGCAGATCTTTTCAGGCTTATCTTTTTATTTCTTTCAACAGAGTAAGCTTAATTTTATCATACGGATTCAGTAATTCTGGCATCTTGAAGTCTTTGGTGGGTATTGGTCTTTGTCCAATCAGGAAAGAGAGAACACTGAGATGTTTCAAGCAGAGAAGGATTTAGTGAAGTATTTGATTGCAAAGGTGCTAGAAGGATTTAGGGAGGAGAGTTGGCTGCCGGAGGCATGGCTGCTGATGCCCTGAGCTCTCCTGCAGCTATGGTTACCTGCTTCTCCTCTTTCCCACTCCCTTTTAATTTCCCACCAGTGTTTCTTCCCTTTGGAGCAACCTAGGAAGATTCCAGCTGGCAAGAAGTCTTGTATATGTAGTTTTCAGGCCTCTAACCCTCTGCAACAAAGGCAGAAAAGAACTGAATACCAACAGACAGAGTCTTCTCTTGGTTCTTGCTCCTAAAGTCGTGTTTGTCTTTGTGTGCCTGGTTATTTTTGGATACTGGTATTTCAGAATTACTTGGAATAATACAAAGCCTTGAGTCTTTTCATCTGCTTGTCAGATCCCTGGGCGGCCTATCTGTCTGGGATATGAGGTGACAAAATCAGGTGAATACCAGAAATTTCTTATGGTTCAGCCTGGTAGAAATTATGACATTAAATTATCTGGAGACCTAGTTTTTCATTTTAGTAATAATTGATTACCAGTGCTACAATTCATTCATCAATTTAACAGATATTTGAGCTCCTTCTTTGTGCTAGATGCTGGAGTTAGTCAGTGAAGAGAAACCAATTTGGGGGGTGGTTATATACTTATGGAGGATACAAATTTAAGTCTCGTATACTGTTGGAAAATGAAACGCTTTGTGGATAAATAGAGCAGGAAAGGAGAAACTGGGAGTACAGATGGGAAGATTACAGTTGTCACTGGAAAGGTGACATTTGAATGAAATGAGCCAGTAGGACATCAGCAGAAGAGGGGCCAATGCAGAGGCCCTGGAAAAGGCGGGGAAGGAGGCTGGCTGAGGCAGAGAGACTGTGGGTGGGTAGGTGAAAAGGAGAGAAGAGCAGATTGCGTAGGGCCTTGTCTGACCTTGTAGGGACTCTGGTTTCGAAAGTGAGCTGATGGGGAGAGTTCAAAGGAATGAAATGATCTGAATTCTGTTTGAAGAGGCTTTCTCTGGCTGCTGTGTTGGTTGGAATGCATTTTCTTTCTAATTAAGTAAAAAATTAATTGGGATTTCATTAACAAATGATCTCTATGTATTTATATGTTAAGTTTATTCAAGAGTCTTTTAGCACCTACCATGAGCATAGTAGCCTATAACCAAGTGAATAAAATGGTGGTTGCCTTCTAGAATCTGAAGCAAATAAAATTTTATTTACTATGTGTAACAGTTTACTTACAAATAGCCATTCTTATGCAGTCTGATGTCTTATTTTGATGACCTGTATGTAATGATCAACCCAAGCAGTTAGTGTTAAGATCTTAAAATTATTCTCCATGTCACTTTTTAGTATAATTAACTAAATTCATCTGAGTTATAACTCTCATCTCATTTTTTATTTCTTTCTCACCAAGAGAACTTTTTTTTTTTTTTGGCTGCACCATGTCGCTTGTGGGCTTTTAGTTCCCCGACTAGGGATTGAACCCAGGCCCTCACCAGTGAGAGCATGGAGTCCTAACCACTGGACCACCAGGGAATTCTCTCAACAAGGGAACTTGAAATGCTTACATATATATGACATAGAATATGTATGTATTTTCATCTACCATGGAGCCACTTTGACTGCTATGGTTGTTTTTAATAAAGAGAGCTGCTCTGAGTCTTAAAGTACCATTTGTAAGTTTTCTGAAAAGTTTTTATATCTGCTCCAACGTTTTTATCCCTGTCCTAGAGGAAGGCTTGGGACCATTCCTGGCTATGTGTTCCTCAGTTATACTTTTGACTTAGGAGTGTTTTGACAGTTCCTAGGTATAAATAAAGGAGAAGGAGAATTAGTGGGTAATTCAGTCCCTGACTAATCAGTCTGGTGCTTTAATAGAAATGTATGTGGGAGGAGGGAATGCAGGGTTTCCCTTTCATTTCATTTATTTCCACATTTTGCTTTTAAATTGAATTTAATTAAAATGGGGTAGCCAGATATCTGAGTCAGTTAACAGCTTGTAAGAAGAAATAAACAATTCAGACAAGCCTTTGCTGTTCTTGTTGTTATAGTAGTTATTCATTTGGATATTTTGCTGTTTTACCTTTTATTGAGAAATGGACATAGAAAAACCATCGAGATATAAATGTACAGCTCAGTGAATTATCTCAAAAAAAGAAATACCCACCCTTCATATGTTAATGGTGGGAGTGTAAAATGGTGCAGTCACTTTGTAAAACAGTTTAGCAGTTTCTCAAAAAGGTAAAGAGTTACCATATGACTCAACAATTCTACTTCTAGGTATATATCCAAGGGAATTAAACATGTCTACACAAAAATACATGCAAGTGTTCATAGCAGCATTATTCATAATCAAAAAAATGGAAACAAGCCCAAGGTCCATCATCCAATGATGGATAAACAGAATGTGGTATATTCATACAATGGAATATCATTTGGCCTTAAAAAGGAATGAAGTACTGATAACATGCTACAACATGAATGGACTTGAAAACATACTGAAAGAAGCAAGTCACAAAAGGCCACATGATTCTTTTTGCATTAAATGTCCAGAATAGGCAAATCCATAGAGACAAAGCAAATCAGTGGTTGCCAGGGTGGGGGGATAGGGAGTGACTGCTAAGGGTATGAGATTTCTTTCTGAGGTGCTGAAAATGTTCTGGAATTAGATAGTGGTGAAGACTATACAACTCTGTGACTATATTAAAAAAACACTGAATTATACACTTTAAAAGGGTGAATTTTGTGGTATGTAAATTATACCTCAGCTGCTTTTTTTTTTTAAAGGCAAACCAAACACATCCATGTGTGTTTAACCACCAAAGTTAACAGAATATAGACAGTACCCCAGAAGACCCCCCATCCCCCTCCCAATCAATGACCCAAGTTATTCTTGGGGGGAAAAATAGCAGCTGTTTCCACTACTGTTTGCTTCTCAGAAGAAGCCATTGTTTTAGACTAAGTATGAAGCTTTATGCTCTCAGCGTTTAGCTAGGACCAGCAGGGATCTTTTTGTAAAATACCATTTAATCACATGCTTCTTTGTGATTTCATGTGCCAGTGTGACCTACCTTTCAAAACAGGTGGCTGTGTACTCTTGCTTTTATTTATTTTTTAATAGAAATGAGTTTAAAGTTTTTAACTAATTTTTTTCACGTAACTTTTTTTTTTTTTTTGTACCACATGTATTATTAGCCTGATCTCTTTATCAGTAGTTTGGACTTAACTATTAAATATTTCTTATTTTAATGCTCTGCCTAATCATAGGCACCCCCCCCCAACTCACACTAGAGGTATTGTTTATTAAAACTATCTTTTGGGGCTTCCCTGGTGGCGCAGTGGTTGAGAGTCCGCCTGCCCATGCAGGGGACACAGGTTCGTGCCCCGGCCTGGGAAGATCCCACATGCCGCAGAGCGGCTGGGCCCGTGAGCCATGGCTGCTGAGCCTGCGCATCTGGAGCCTGTGCTCTGCAACAGGAGAGGCCACAACAGTGAGAGGCCTGCGTACCACAAAAAAACTATCTTTTGGGGGAGCCAGATTAGCATTAATAGTTCTTTTATTCTACATATCATATCTGATCTTAAATTTTAAAAGAAACTACCCCTAAATATTTTTATATGTTTTAAAATGTTTTAAACCCAGAATAAGGTCAGTGTTGATATTTTTTTTGCTTTTCAGCGATGTCTTGGCATTGCCAATTTTCAAGCAGGAAGATTCCAGCCTTCCATTGGATGACGAAACCAAACACCCACCCTTCCAGTATGTGATGTGTGCAGCAACGTCACCAGCTGTGAAGCTGCACGACGAAACGCTCACGTATTTGAACCAAGGTTGGTATGGCTGCGTCACACTTTTAAGAGTTCACAAAAATCTGAAATAGTGTTTTGGCATTGCAGCCTAGATTAATGGTAATAATTGAAAATTGGATTCTTTTTCTCAATTTTTACAACTTTAGTTGTAAAATTGTAGGAATTTTAGTGTGAGCCAACAAAGCAATTGTTTGTGGAAACTTATTTGCACAAAGAGGGTCTGTGGAACAAGATTTATTATAGGATTTCTTTAGACAGACTCCAAAGGAGGAGCAGGTAATAAAGGATGTCAGTTATTTTTAGGAACATGGTTTCAGTGTGGAACTTGAGAATGAATCAGAAATCCAGCTAGCAAGGGACTTGGTCTCAGGAACGAAACAGGTTTGTGTTGATAATAGACTGCAGCAAGGTGGAGTCTGTGGCTATAAAGTAAACTGCGTCAAATCTTGTCTACACTTAATGAGAATACTATGTTACGGTGATATGAAAGCAAGAGTGGGCAGAATGGAAAATAGAGATGTGAGGGTAGGATATACAGCTGGAAAGAGTAAAGGATTTTTTTTGAGGTGCTCTCAGCAGTTTGGGCACTGGCCAATGTGACTTACCAATGTAAACAAAAGTACTTAGTTATGCAGGAATTCATTTGTTGGAGACGTATACTGAAGGCATGTTGGACTCTTATTTTTAAAAAGAATTGAACGTTTTTATTGTTATAAAAATAGTACATACTTCGTAGAAAAATTGGGGAATATGTCAAGGGATAAAGCTGAAAATGGACTTCAGTTACATCCCCCTCAGGAGAACCAGTTAACATCCTAGGTGTGTTTCCTTGTCTGTATATCTATTTTATTTCAACAAAATGGGAATTAACATCTGTTCACTTAAGAGTATATTCTGATTATTTTTCTGTCATTAAATACACTCTTTAATTCCTCAAACTTTTGGAAGGAACTATAGATTTTAGACTACTTACTAGTGATGATTCCGAAATGTGGAAGAATATCTTCTAACTTTTTGTTTAACATACTAATTTAGAATTTATGAGGTTTTACTTCAGGTAATTCTAATCTGTAGCCTATGGCAACACTCTAATTTTGGTGTTAATATTACTTTAGGATTTGTTTGGGTAGGCATTCAATTTGAGACTTAAGGTTCTTTCAAATATGAAACTTAAGAGTCTCTATGATAATCTGCTTTAGCTATAAAAATATCAGAAGAAGCAGTGTAGAGGTAAGGCTACAATATTCAGTGTAGCTTTATTTCTAATGACAAAAAAAGGAAATAACCAGAATGTCTCTTACTTAGGGAATAGTTGAATAAGTTACGTGTATACCATGGGATGAATGAGCACATGCACATACACCCCTCTATTTAAAGAACATTGGATATGTCTGTCTGTTGGCCTGGGGGAATATCCATAACTTATCACTGTTACTGTTAAACTGGATAAAGACATCTCACATTGATAAAACTTGCAGTCCACCATCTATAGTGATAATGTATTAGACCTACATTCACAGAGTGCTGACTGTGTATGAAGCAGTGTACTAAATACTATACGTATGTTGTCTCACTTCCCACAGTAACCTGAGGAGGAGTGTTATTGATCCATTACAGATTTTAAAAGCGGAAGCTTAGAGCAGTTGATAGACTTGCTCAATGTCAGTTTGGTCAAGCTTAAATTTTAAAAAATAGTTACTGAATATCTACAGTAGTGTGCACAAGTCTTTATTTATTTATTTATTTATTTTGCCACACTGCCCAGCATGTGGAATCTTAGTTCCCCAACCAGGAATCTAACCTGTGGCTCCTGCAGTGGAAGCATGGATCCCTAACCTCTGGACCACCGGGGAATTCCCCACGAGTCTTAAGTGTACAGCTCAATGAATTTTTACACAGATCATTCCCTTGAAAATACTACCTATGTCCAGTATTTCCAGTACCCTGGCAGGCTCCCTTGTTTCCCCTCCCAGCTGACACCTCACATTCATGGTGATCAGTATAATAAGTGCACGTGATTTTCTGGCATGTGACTGTGCTCCCTACAATATTAATGATGAGTATGTTCTTGGTTGTAGAATTGTGTTAATTTACCTCTTAATTTCTCCCAGCCTTTTAAGGAAAAAAAGGTGGAAAAGTGAACTGCATATACAGGCTGCATTTCTGAAAACATATATTTGAATAATCATTAAAAATGCATTTGAGTAACCATAAAGAAATTCTACTTTTATACACTTTTTAAAAAGAAATTATAATACTTTAAACTTATATGAATATCAGACAGTTCTTTCACAGGTTTCTCTCCTAGCATTTATCTCCCAGCATTATATTTTGACAAAAGGTTCTGAACCCAAGATTTTTTGCGAATCCCCTAAATCATTTTCAAATTTTTAATGAATGTTTATTTTTCTAACGAGAGGATCCATAGCTTTTCCCAGATTCAGGCTAAGTTTGAACCTGATTGAGATGTTGCTTGAGTGTCTTTTACCCCACCTCTTTTATTATTATTTATTTATTTATTTATTTTGCTGTACGCGGGCCTCTCACTGTTGTGGCCTCTCCCGTTGCGGAGCACAGGCTCCGGACGCACAGGCTCAGCGGCCATGGCTCACGGGCCCAGCCGCTCTGCGGCATGTGGGATCTTCCCGGACCGGGGCACGAACCCTTGTCCCTTGCACCGGCAGGCGGACTCTCAACCACTGCACCACCAGGGAAGCCCCACCCACTGATAAGTTAACAAAGGTCCAGACTTAGCAAAGTGTCTTTTTTTTTTAATTGAAGTATAGTTGATTTACAGTATTGTGCCAGTCTCTGCTGTACAGCAAAGTGACTCAGTTACACACATATATACATTCTTTTATCATACTCTTTTCCATTATGATTTATCCCAGGAGATTGGATATAGTTCTCTGTGCTGTACAGTAGGACCTTCTTGTTTATCCTTTGTAAATGTAATAGTTTGCATCTACCAACCCCAGACTCCAAATCCATCCCTCTCCCTCCCCCTCTCCCCCCTTGGCCACCACAAATCTGATCTCTGTGTCTGTGAGTCTGTTTCTGTTTTGTAGATAAGTTCATTTGTGCCGTATTTTAGATTCCACATATAAGTGATATATTTGTCTTTCTCTTTCTGGCATACTTCACTTAGTATGGTAATCTCTAGTTGCATCCACGTAGCTGCCAATGGCATTATTTTGTTCTTTTTTGTGGCTGAGCAGTATTCCATTTTATATATTTACCACGTCTTCTTTATCCATTCATCTGTTGGTGGACCTAATTAGGTTGTTTCCATGTCTTGGCTATTATGAATAGTGCTGCTATGAACATAGGGGTACCTTATCTTTTTGAATTATAGTTTTGTCTGGATATATGCTCAGGAGTGGGATTGCTGGATTATATGGTAATTCTATTTTTAGTTTTCTGATGAACCTCCCTACTGTTTTCCATAGTGGCTGCACCAGCTTACATTCCCACCAAGAGTGTAGGAGGGTTTCCTTTTCTTCACACCCTCTCCAGCATTTGTTGTTTGTAGACTTTTTAATGATGGCCATTCTGACCTGTGTGAGGTGACACCTGATGGTAGTTTTGATTTGCATTTCTCTAATAATTAGTGACATTGAGCATCTTTTCATGTGCCTACTGGACATCTGTATGTCTTCTTTGGAGAAATGTCTATTAAGGTCTTATGCCCATTTTTCGATTGGTTTGTTTGTTTTTTTGTTGTAGTGTTGTATGAGCTGTTTGTGTGTTTTGGAGATTCAGCCCTTGTGGCATCACATCATTTGCAAATATTTTCTCCTGTTCCATAGCTTGTGGTTTTGTTTTTTGTTTTTGTTTTTTAATAGTTTCCTTTGCTATGAAAAGTCTTGTAAACTTGATTAGATCCCATTTTTTTATTTTTGTTTTTATTTCTATTGCCTTGGGAGACTGACCTAAGAAAACATTGGTACAGTTTATGTCAGAGAATGTTTTGCGTATGCTCTCTTCTAGGAGTTTTATGGTGTCATATGTTTAAGTCTTTAAACCATTTTGAGTTTATTTTTGTGTATGGTGTGAGGGTGTTTTCTAACTTCATTGATTTACATGCAGCTGTCCAACTTGCCCAGCACCACTTGCTGAAGAGACTGTCTTTTTCCCATTTTATATTCTTGCCTCCTTTGTCAAAGATTAATTGGCCATAGGTGTGTGGATTTATTTCTGGGCTCTCTATTCTGTTCCATTGATCCGTATGTCTGTTTTTGTACCAATTCCACATTGTTTTGATTACTGTAGCTTTGTAGTATTCTGAAGTCTGGGAGAGTTATGCCTCCTGCTTATTATTTTATTTTTTTTTTTCTTCAGGATTGCTTTGGCAATTCTGGGTCTTTTATGGTTCCATAAAGGATTATTTGTTCTAGTTCTGTGAAAAATGTCGTGGGTAATTTGATAGGGATTGCATTAAATCTGTAGATTGCTTTGGGTAGTATGGTCATTTTAACAATATTAATTCTTCCAATCCAAGATCATGAGATATAATTTCCTTTATTACTGTTTTATAGTTCTCAGTGTATAAGTCTTTCACCTCCTTGGTCAAATTTATTCCTAGGTTGTTTTTTTTTTTTTTTTTGGTGCAATTTTAAAAGGTACTGTTTTTTTACATTCCTTTCTGGTATTTCATTGTTAGTGTAAAGAAATGTAGCCGGTTTCTGAATGTTACTCTTGTATCCAGCTGCTTTGCTGGATTCATTTATTAGATCTGGTAGTTTTTGTGTGGAGTCCTTAGGGTTCTCTGCGTAGTATCATGTCATCAGCATATAGTGACAATTTTACCTCTTCCCTTCCAATTTGGATACCTTTTATTTCGTTTACTTGTCTGAATCCTATGGCTAGGACTTCCAATACTGTGTTGAATAGAAGTGGTGAGGGGGGGTATCCTTGTGGTTTTTTTTTAATTAAAAAAAATTTTTTTGGCCACGCTGTGTGGTGTGTGGGATGTTTGTTCCGCAACCAGCGATCAAAACCATGCCCCCTGCGTTGGAAGCGCAGAGCCTTAACCACTGGACAGCCAGGCAAGTCCCGGGGTACCCTTGTCTTGTTGCAGATTTTTGCAGGAAGGCTTACAGCTTTTCACCATTGAGTATTGTATTGGCTGTGGGTTTGTCATAAATGGCTTTTATTGTGTTGAGATACGTTCATTCTATACCCACTTTGGTAAAAGTTTTTTTTTTTTTTGGCGGTACGCGGCCTCTCACTGTTGTGGCAGAGCACAGGCTCCGGACGCACAGGCTCAATGGCCATGGCTCATGGGCCTAACAGCTCCGTGGCATGTGGGATCTTCCCGGACCAGGGCACGAACCTGCGTCCCCTGCATCGGCAGGCGGACTCTCAACCACCGCGCCACCAGGGAAGCCCCTGGTAAAAGTTTTTATCATGAACGGATGTTGAATTTTGTCAGATGTTCTTTTGGCATCTTTTGAGATGATCACGTGGGTTTTGACTTTTCTTTTGTTAATGTGCTGTATTACACTGTTTCATTTGCGTATGTTGGACCATTCTTGTGAACTTGGGGTGAATCCCACTTCATCGTGGTGTATGATCTTTTTTATGTGTTGTTAGATTTGGTTTACTAATGTTTTGTTGAGAATTTTTCATCTATATTCATCAAAGATATTGGCCTGTAATTTTCTTTTTGGTGGTATCTTTGTCTGGTTTTAGTATCAGAGTGATGGTGGCTTCATAGAATGTCTTTGGGAGTGTTCCCTCCTCTTCAGTCTTTGGAAGAGTTTGAGAAGAATCAGTATAAGTTCTTTTTCGTATGTTTGGTAGAATTCACCTGTGAAGCCAACAGGTCCTGGACTTTTGTTTGTAGGAAGTTTTTTTATTACAGTTTCTATTTCACTTCTAGTGATCAGTGTGTTCACATTATCTGTTTCTTCTTGATTCAGTTTTTGTGGGCTGTACATTTCTAGAAAGTTGTCCATTTCTCCTAGGTTGTCAAATTTTTTGGCATATAATTGTTCATAGTATTCTCTTATTTTTTTTGTATTTCTGCGGTATCAGTTGAGATTTCTCCTTTTTCATTTGTTATTTTGTTTATTTGGGTTATCTTTTCTTCAAAAGGGGACAGCGTTTGCTGCTCAGTCGCAGGACGCTCCGTGGCGGCAGTGATCCGTGTCCGCCTCTGGATTCCGAGATGGCAGTGGCATCTTGCACCTGCCCCCGGAGCTCGTGTAGGTGGTGCCCTGCTGTCTGAGAGTGGGCACGGAGAAAGAAGCTTCTGTGGCGGCCCACCCCTCTCCTTGCGTGCCCCCCACAATGGTGCCTTGCCTCTCTGGCAGGCCCAGGCTTCTTCCTGGACTCCCTCGGTTGTGGCTCACCACACCCTAGCCCCCTCAGGCCTTCTCCACACAGCCAACCCCAGTCCTCTTCTCCGGGTCTGTCCTCCAAAGCCTGAGCCTCAGCACCCAGCACCCACCCAGCCCCCACCCGACCCAGCGGATGAGTGTCTCAGGCTGGGGAGTGCTGCTCTGTTGCACCAACCATCTGTGCAGGTCTCTCTCCACTTTGCCCTGCACAAACTGGTTGCTGTGCTCCCCTCCAAGGCTCCGAACTTCCCCCTCTGTCCCAGCTGATCTCCCAGGCAGTGAGGGGACTTCCCAGGGTGCAGGAACCTTTCTTCTTTCACAGCTCCCTCCCAGGGGCATAGGTCCTGTCCTGATTCATTTCTCTCTTTCTGTTTCTTTCCTTTTCTTTTTTTTTTTTTTGGCCCTACCCAGTTATGTGGAGATTTTCTTGCCCTTTTGGAAGCCTGAGTCCTTCTGCCAGCATCCAGTAGATGTTCTGTGAGAAGCATTCTGCGTGTAGATGTATTTTTTTTAACATCTTTATTAGAGTATAATTGCTTTACAATGGTGTGTCAGTTTCTGCTTTATAACAAAGTGAATCAGCTATACATACACATATATCCCCATATCTCTTCCCTCTTGCGTCTCCCTCCCTCCCACCCTCCCTATCCCACCCCTCTAGGTGGTCACAAAGCACCGAGCTGATCTCCCTGTGCTAGCGGCTACTTCCCACTAGCTATCTATTTTACATTTGGTAGTGTATATATGTCCATGCCACTCTCTCACTTTGTCCCAGCTTACCCTTCCCCCTCCCCGTATCCTCAAGTCCATTCTCTAGTAGGTCTGCATCTTTATTCCCGTCTTGCCCCTAGGTTCTTCTGACCATTTTCTTTTTAATTTTCTTTTTTTTTTTTTTAGATTCTGTATATATGTGTTAGCATACGGTATTTGTTTTTCTCTTTCTGACTTACTTCACTCTGTAGGACAGTCTCTAGGTTGTAGATGTATTTTTGATGTATTTGTGGGAGAAGGTGAGCTCCACGTCCTATTCCTCTGCCATCTTGATCCGATCCCCCAGCAGAGTATCTTAAGTTGATCAGACTCACTTTTCAAAAGGAAACATTCTAAGTAGCGCATGTACAGTTTTGATTTTTTTTATAGAAGCCTTTCCTGAAATATATAGTGTAAAGAGAATCAGGCATAGATATGGAAAATAAAAATGATTGATTTTTATCTAGGAATTCCAGTAAAATTCCATGGATATTTTTTAGCTGGGTGACATTGCCCTGGGAAGTTTCTGCAAAGTATGTAAAATGTGTCTCAGTGACCCATTTTAGTATAGTGTCATCTGTGCATCAGCTTTGATAGTGTGTTAAGTATTAACATAATTTACTCTTTAGTCTTCCTGTTCTTAGTAGTTAGATTTTTATTCAGATTTACTCATGAGTTAATTTTCTTATCTTCAAATGAACTCTTCACCTCCACCAAGGGAAAATGACTCATCATGGCACTGTTGCCTTGTTTATCAAAAATGGATACAAAAGCTTTATAAAGAAGGGATTAGATAGGGCACTTGAAGTTGTTCTTCATCAGCACAAGTTTTAATTCCTTTTAAGCTTCCCCACTCATTATAATAAGTGAGAGGGAAATTAAGCAGTCACTTTTTTCTCTGTTACTTGGAAATAATAGTGACAGTGAAAGCACAGTTATCCCCACTTTATATTAAAGCTTTAGAGGGAGTAGTTTTTTCCTACAGTTATCTTTTTAGATTGACCGTACTTTTTATAGGGACTTAAACCCAGAGATTTCTAATTCCAAATCTCATTTTCTTAACCACTGAGTCTCTTTACTAGAATAGTTCCAGTGTTTTCTAAATTTTCAGTTAATGGTCACCATTTAAAATTTAACAGTGTAACTAAATGATTTATATACATGGTTCAAAGTTCAGAAGGTATGAAAGAGTATACAATAAAACTCTTCTGCTCGCTGGGCCCAAGTAGCCATTGAATTAGAACCCTTTTTAGACACCTAAGAAGATTGTAATCCTGTTAAATGATACCCTTTGTATAACAAAAGTATTGTATCATTAATATTTTATTTATTCCAATAAACTTATTCTGTGATGACTGAATTATATGCTTAAGCATAGTTGTGGTGAACATAATGATCTTGTCACTAAAGGATGAAATTTAAGAGAGAGCTTCCATCCCTAAAGTAATGCCTGGTGGAAGAATGAGATAGAACTGCCCAGGATATATGCACCTCTGCTGCATATGGGATGTCTTTACACACATTATTCACATACCTTTTTGTTCCTTTTAAACGTGTCAACTCTTTACAGTGACTGGTGATTTAAATGTTTTTCTGCATGTAGCGGGGTGAGAGGTAGAGGGCAGCAGTGAGGGGTTGTCATTAGCTGTCTCTGGGGCCAGGCTGCCTGTGTTTAGATCCCATTACACCACCTGCTTGTCCAGGCAAGTTCCTTTAATAAAATAACCCCCACCTAAGGTAGCTGAGTTGAGTTAATATGTGTAATGCACTTATAAGGTGGCCAGCACATAGGAAGCACAACACTAGCCTTTTCTGCTGTTACTATTATTTATAACTAGATAGCTTTAATGGTTTCTGATTGTACTGGAGAACCAAGTGGTTAGACCTTGGCTGATGTGTTAGTTTCCTATGGCAGACAGATGAGCAATTTTTACAAATGGTTAGAATACAACCCTGGGCCTAGATACCTGTGTAATGACTCAGGACTTTTGCCAGGTTTGTTGGCAAGTATGATTACAATCTTTTTTTTTTTTTTTAATTTATTTTGGCTGCATTGGGTCTTTGTTGCTGCACGCGGGCTTCCTCTAGTTGCGGCAAGCGGGGCAGGGCTACTGTTCGTTGTGATGCAGTGGCTTCTTCTGTTGCAGAGCCGCTTCTAGGAGCACGGGCTTCAGTAGTTGTGGCTTGTGGAACCTAGAGCACAGGTTCAGTAGTTGTGGTGCACGGGCTTAGTTGCTCCGAGGTATGCAGGATCTTCCCGGAACGGGGCTCAAACCCATGTCCCCTTCATTGACAGGCGTATTCTTAACCACTGCGCCACCAGGGAAGTCCCTACAATCTTTTAAATGAGCCTGTAGCAGAGTTTGTTTGTTTGTTGTTTGTTTTAATATTTATTTATTTCGCTGCATTGGGTCTTAGTTGTGGCATACGGGATCTTTCATTGCAGCGTGCGGGCTCTCTAGTTGTGGCATGCAGGCTCTAGAGCAGGCAGGCTTAGTTGCCCTGTGGCATGTGGGATCTTAGTTCCCCAACCAGGGATCAAACCCACGTCCCCTGCATTGGAAGACAGATTCTTAACAATATTGACCACCAGGGAAGTCCCCCTGTAGCAGAGTTTTGAACTGTAGAAGTAACATGTTTGCACTGCTTAGCAGCTGTGGCACGTAGAATAATGGTGCCTCGAAGATGTTCGTATCCTAATCCCCAAAACCTGTGAATATTTTAACCTTATACCAAAAGGCACTTTGCAGATATTATTTAATTAAGGCTGTTGAGATGGAGAGATTATCCTGGATTATCCAGGTGGCCCAGTGAAATCACAAGGGTCCTTAAAAGTGAAAGAAGGAGGCAGGAGAGTCAGGAGTCAGGGAGATTTGAAGATGAAGGAAGACTGCCACAAACTAATGGATGTAGGCTACTTCAAGAAGTAGATAAAGTCAAGGAAGTAGATTTTCCCCTACAGCTTCCAGAAGGAATGCAGCCTGCTGACAGCTTCATTTTAGCCCACTAGACCCGTTCTAGACTTCTGAACTCTAGAACTGTGTGATAATAAATTTGCATAGTTTCAAGCTGCTGAGTTTGTGGAAATTTGTTACAGCAGCAATAGGAAACTAACCCATCAACCAAGGCAAATGTGTACTATGTAGACGATCTCCAAAGTGGTGCATAATGAGCTACTATTGTGTATCAGAGCTGTTTCCATAGTGTGGCTGTCATTTACTCTTAAGATTTTAGACAGAAACACTCTGCATACTATAGTACTTACTGCCTCCTAGCTTATCTCTGAAGGCCCAGTCAAAGCTGGCTCTTGAAATGGGCATCTAATGAACCCTGAGCCCTTGCACGCATGAGTGTGTGTGTGCGTGTGTGTGTGTAAATGTGTACATATATGTATATTCAAATATATGGACTGTATACACATGTGTAATGAACATATATGAGGATAAGTGGATTTGTGGAGCATTTGTGTGTATTGGAGTGAGAGCTATCCTAGACTGTTATAGGATTTACAATCCTGTCAAATAATAAATGACTATTTAATGAATTTTGGTTACTTATAAAGGAATCATAATGTAATTTACTTTAAACAGCTTTAGAATGACTTAGTTCTTAATTTTGGCATAGGCAAGTTATTCCCAGGAGAAGGTCCCGAATGCTTTGTGCTAGAAACAGCATTGACTGACTGGATATTTGTAGCTTTGCACAGAGCAGTGGTCTCCAACAACAGCATGCGTTGGGATCACCTAGAAGGCTTGTCAAACATGATTGACAGAGTTTCTGAGTCAGTGGGTCTGGAGTGGGGCTGGAGAATTTGTATTTCTGACGAGTTTCCAAGTGATGCCGATGCTGCTGGTCTGGGGACCATGCTTCAGTTTTTTATTACTTTGAATATTCAGGCAAATATGTGAGCGTCCCCTCACCACCACTACTTATAGACAGATTTCCTCAGAGGAGCGTTGACACATAGGTAGGGCTGCAGCCATTCTTAGGGCATAGCTTGGTCACTCCTAGTAGCCTCCCCTTCAAGCTCATTGCTCACCTTCTGCCTCCGGAGCAGCTGTTGCTAAAGAATATTTGCCATTGTGTAATACCATTGTGTAACATAAAGAAATATAATTCTGTGTAGTCTTAACTTCATCAGTCAGGTAGAACTTGGAACAAGTACTGATGCTTTAGAGTGTTGGTTTTTGTACTGTTTTGAATGATAGAAGTACAGAGTTTAAAAGCTGTATTTGTGTTTTCCTGGTTATGCCTGGGCAGCTGTCCTTCTCAGCTCTTAGGTAATGAGAAAACTTAAACCTCTAACTTTAAAAAAAATTATTATTAAATATTTATTTATTTATTTATTTGGCTGCATCGGGTCTTAGTTGCGGCATGCGGGATCTTTCGTTGTGGCATGTGGGCTCTCTAGTTGTGGTGTGCAGACTCTGGAGCACACGGGCTTAGTTGCCCCATAGCATGTGGGGGTCTTAATTCCCTGACCAGGGATCGAACCCACGTCGCCTGCATTAGAAGGCAGATTCTTAACCACTGGACCACCAGGGAGGTCCCTAAACCTCTAACTTTGTGGAGTAAAAAAACTGTAGTCCCAATATGGAGCCACAGAAAGGGGAGTAAGCAGTTGCCTATCCCTTTGGGCAGGGATCTGGCTGGAATAGGCTGCCCCTTGTCCAGTAGCCCCAGCTGAATCCATGATGCTTCCCCACCATGATATGAGTGACACGACTTCTTGTTTTGGGGGTTTTTTTAAATAGGAATATCTTACTATTCATTTTTATTTATTTAATTTATTATTATATTTTGGCCGTGTCGGGTCTTTGTTGCTGCGCACAGGCTTTTTCTAGTTGCGGCGAGCGGGGGCTACTCTTTATTGAGGTGCGTGGGCTTCTCATTGCAGTGGCTTTTCTTGTTGTGGACCATGGGCTCTAGGCGCACAGGCTTCAGTAGTTGCAGCACGTGGGCTCAGTAGTTGCAGCACACAGGCCTTAGAACATGCAGGCTTCATTAGTTGCGGCGCACAGGCTCTAGGGCATGTGGGCTCAGTAGTTGTGGTGCATGGGCTTAGCTGCTCTGTGGCATGTGGGATCTTCCTGGACCAGGGATCGAGTCCATGTCCCTTGCATTGCCAGGCGAATTCTTAACCTCTTTGCCACCAGGGAAGTCCCATGAGTGAGACTTCTGATCTTAAACCGTTGATTTATTCCAGATCAGCTTATTGCTGCTATTAGATCAGAAATACCTGTTCATATGGAGGCCAAATTCTACTTGGAGCACCCTGTTAATTAACCAGTGTTAGCTACCTTGCAAACAAGTTTTAGGTCCTAGGAAATAAAGTAGCATGTCTATTGGATTAAAAATACTGTTAAATAATTGACGCTTCAAAAAAGAAAATATATTTTTTGGTAAGTTCATTTTACACTGTGGTAGATTTCCTTGAGGTTAGCTTTGGTTCTTGTTATAGATTAAAGTTCTGTATTAGGACCTTAGAAATAAATGCTTTGAACTTAACCAAAGTGGATCTTTCACACCTTGGGCTCCATTTTGCTCTGGAGTCCGTCTTACACTCTATATTCAAAGGTAGGTGGGGACATGAACTCGTAGCACTTATATTTTCCAATTCTGTCAGTGCTTTTGCTTTTCTAAGCCAAGAAAGGAGTAAACAAATCCAAACGTGACAGGTAAATTCAGAAGATAAAGCTAAAAATAGGACTAGTAACTTTTAGAGTATTGCAGTTTGTGTTAACTTTATACTTCGTTGGTAGTGGGACTTTTTAATATTTCATTTGGAACCTAGACTAACATTTCAGGAAGTTGTTTTATTAGGAGAATTATGGAGGGGGATCAAATAGAAGGAGAAATTGAACCAATAAAAGTCTGGTAGTATATCAATGGATATTGCCATTGAGTAAAACTTGGTGGGGAGGGATTTCTAAATAGTGAGAGACATGGGATAAAACTGAAGAAGGAAGAAAGCTAGGACATATATAGTTTCCAACAGGGAAATCATTTGAAGCATAATAAGTGTTACAGAGCCTTTTTTCAAAACCTGCTTTTGACTTCAGAAGAATAAAAATCTATAGTGCTTTAATACAGGAGCAGCCAAGCCTTAAATCTGTTCGTGGAAGCAGATTGAACTTTATATTGAGCACAGAAATATCCTAAGGTTGAGGAGGAAAAATAATACAAAAGAATATAAGGCACATTGAGATTTCTTCCTTTGATCTTTTCAATCCTTAGAATTTTGAGTTTTTGAGGACCACAGTGGAATCCTGGCGAGAGAAGTTCTCCCTCCCTCCTTGTGCATTTGGTCCACCTCCCATCTCACAAGACTGCTTTTCTTTGGGTTATTCTCAGATTTATAAATCAACTTGATAAAATGTATGCAATCGCACTCCTTGATTTTCTCTCTCAGATCTGCTTCTTGTGATCTTCCCCATGTCAGGAAGTTCCTTAGCCAAAAATCTGGAGTAACCCTCAGCTGCTCTTTCTCTCACACTTTAATTAATATACCAGAAAATACATATAGGCTCTACCTTCAGAATCTCTCCAGAGTGACAACTGCTTCTTAAACCATCTCCACCTCTACTGTCCATAGATGAGAGTGACTGTTTCCCTTTAGCCATGACATCTCAAACTGAGAGATTCATGCTAATCTGATAGGTGAAAAGCCATTTCATTGTGGCTTTATCATGCATGTCTCTGATGGAGTTCAAATGTCTGAATGTCTTTTTTTTTTCTTGGCCGTGTGTCGCTTATTGCGGGATCTTATTAGCTCCCTGATCAGGGATGTAACCCGGCATCCTGGCAGTGGAAGCACGGCGTCCTAACTGCTGGACCACCGGGGAATTCCGAGACGTCGAATGTCTTTTTCTTTCTTTTTAAAATAAATAAATTTATTTATTTTTGGCTGCGTTGGGTCTTCATTGCTGCGCACAGGCCTTCTCTAGTCGTGGCGAGTTGCAGTTGTTACGGAGCTTGGGTTCTAGGTGTGCGGGCTCAGTAGTTGTGGCACATGGGGTTAGTTGCTCCGTGGCATGTGGGATCTTCCCGGACCGGGGCACGAACCCGTGTCCCCTGCCTTGGCAGGCGGATTCTCAACCACTGCGCCACCAGGGAAGCCCTCGAATGTCTTTTAATATGTTTAAGAACGGGCTTCCCTGGTGACGCAGTGGTTGAGAGTCCGCCTGCCGATGCAGGGGACACGGGTTCGTGCCCCGGTCCGGGAAGATCCCACATGCCGCGGAGCGGCTGGGCCCGTGAGCCATGGCCGCTGAGCCTGCACGTCCGGAGCCTGTGCTCCGCAATGGGAGAGGCCACAACAGTGAGAGACCCGTGTACCGAAAACAATAGATATATATGTTTAAGAACTGTTGGCTTTCCTTCTTTTGTGTGAAGTACATGTTCATGTCATTTGTTCATTTTCTGCTAGGGTTGTTGGGCATTTGTTAGCAATTTTGTAAGAGTTCTTTTCCTTTGATACTAGGGAGATTAGCCCTCTGTGACTAATGTGAGGTGCAAATATTCCCCCTCTTGCTAATCAGAATCCCTGAGTTAAAAGATGCAGTATTTAACTTGTTAACAGGTGCAGGCAGACTATCTTTCAGAAAGAGTTTATCAGTTTACATTTCCCCACATTTTATGTGCTTATTTCTCCCCCATCTTTACCCACTTGGTTTTTTAAATTAATTAAACATTTTTTTGTTGATCTGATAATCAGCACAAACATTTTGTTAATTTTTGTGTCCTAAATTCTTGAGGTTGAGTGTAATTTCAGATATGTAATGGTGTATTTATCAATGATATCTATTCATTTGCTTTTTAAAAATCTTTTTTATTTTTTAACTTTTTAAATTGAAGTATAGTTGATTTACAATGTTGTGTTAAATACTGCTGTACAGTAAAGTTATACAGTTACACACACACACACACACATATACATTCTTTTTCATATTCTTTTCCGTCATGGTTTATCACAGGATATTGAACGTAGTTCCCTGTGCTATACAGTAGGACCTTGTTGTTTATCCATTCTATATATACTAGTTTATATCTGCTAATCCCAAACTCCCAATCCCTCCCTCTCCCACTGCCGTCCCCCTTGGCAACCACTAGTCTGTTCTCTATGTCCGTTATTCTGTTTCTGTTTCATAGATAGGTTCATTTGTGTCATTTTTTAAAGTCTTTATTGGGGCTTCCCTGGTGGTCCAATGGCTAAGACTCCATGCTCCCAATGCAAGGGACCTGGGTTCGATCCCTGGTCAGGGAACTACATCCCACATGCTACAGCTAAGAGTTTGCATGCCCCAACTAAAAGAGCCCACATGCCACTACAAAGACCCGGCGGAGGTCTTATTTAAAAAAAAAAAAAAAAAAAGTCTTTATTAAATTTATTACAATATTGCTTCTGTTTTATGTTTTGGTTTTTTGGCCGCGAGGCATGTGGGATCCTAGCTCCCTGACCAGGGATTGAACCCACACCCCCTGCATTGGAAGGCAAAGTCTTAACCACTGGACCACCAGGGAAGTCCCGACCTGTGTCATATTTTAGATTCCACATGTAAGTGATATCAGATGGTATTTGTTTTTCTCTTTCTGACTTACTTCACTTAGTATGATAATCTCTAGTTGCATCCATGTTGCTGCAAGTGGCATTATTTTGTTCTTTTTTATGACTGAGTAGTATTGTATTTTATCTATTTACCACATCTTCTTTATCAGTTCGTCTGTTAGTGGACATTTAGGTTGTTTCCACGTCTTGGCTATTATGAATAGTGCTGCTATGAACATAGGGGTGCCTTTATCTTTTTGAATTACAGTTTTGTCTGGATATATGCCCTGGAGTGGGATTGCTGGATCATATGGTAATTCTATTTTTAATTTTCTGATGAATGTCCATACTGTTTACCATAGTGGCTGTAGCAGCTTACATTCCCACCAACAGTGTAGGAGGGTTCCCTTTTCTCCACACAGCATTTGTTAATTGTAGACTTTGTAATCATAGCCATTCTGACTTGTGTGAGGTGGTACCGTATTGTAGTTTTGATTTGCATGTCTCTAATAATTAGTTATGTTGAGCATCTTTTCATGTTCCTACTGGCCATTTGTATTTCTTCTTTGGAGGAATGTCTCTATAGGTCTGCTGATTTTTTGATTGGGTTGTTTGTAAATTTGGTGTTCAGTTTTACGAGCTATTTGTACATTTTGGAAATTAAGACCCTGTCGCATTGTTGGCAGATATTTTCTCCCATTCTGTAGGTGGTCTTTTCGTTTTGTTTATGGTTTCCTTTGCTGTGCGAAACGTTGTAAGTTTGATTTGGTCTCATTTTTATTTTTATCTCTATTGCCTTGGAAGACTGACCTAAGAAATATTGGTACGATTTATGTCAGAGAATGTTTTGCCTATGTTCTCTTCTAGGAGTTTTATAGTGTCATGTCTTTTAAGTCTTTAAGCCATTTGAGTTTATTTTTGCGTATGGTGAGAGGGTGTGTTCAACTTCTTTGATTTACATACGGCTGTCCAGTTTCCCAACACCACTTGCTGAAGAGCCTGTCTTTTTTCCATTTTATATTCTTGCCTCCTTTGTCGAAGGTTAATTAACCGTAGGTGTGTGGGTTTATTTCTGGGCTCGCTATTCTGTTCTGTTGGTCTGTATGTCTGCTTTTGTGGCAATACAACACTGATTACTGTAGCTGTGTAGTAGTGTCTGAAGTCTGGGATGGTTATGCCTCCTCTTTGCTCTTTTTCATCAGGATTGCTTTGGCAATTCTGGATGTTTTATGGTTCCATATCAGTTGAGGATTACTTGTTCTAGTTCTGTGAAAAACGTCATGGGTAATTTGATGGGGATTGCATTAAATCTGTAGATTGCTTTGGGTAATATGGCCATTTTAACAATATTCTTCAAATCCAAGAGCTTGAGATATCTTCCCATTTCTTTGAATCATCTTCACTTTCCTTTATTAATGTTTTATAGTTCTCAACGTATAAGTCTTTCACCTCTTTGGTCAGGTTTATTCATAGGTATTTTATTTTGGGGGTTGCAATTTTAAAAGGTATTGTTTTTTTACGTTCTCTTTCTGACATTTCATTGTTGGTGTAAAGAAATGCAACTGATTTCTGAATGATAATCTTGTATCCTGATATTTTGCTGAATTCATTTATTAGATCTAGTAGTTTTTGTGTGGAGTCCTTAGGGTTTTCTATATATAGTATCATGTCATCTGCATACAGTGACAGTTGTACCTCTTCCTGTCCAATCTGGATACCTTTTGTTTCGTTTTCTTGTCTGATTGCTGTGGCTAGGACTTCCAATACTATGTTGAATAGGAGTGGTGAGAATGAGCATGCTTGTCTTGTTCCAGATTTTAGCGGGAAGGCTTTCAGCTTTTCACCATTGAGTATTATATTGGCTGTGGGTTTGTCATAAATGGCTTTTATTATGTTGGGATATGTTTCCTCTGTATCCACTTTGGTAAGAGTTGTTTTTTTATCATGAATGGATATTGAATTTTGTCAAATGCTTTTTCTGTGTCTTTTGAGATGATCATGTGGCTTTTGTCTTTTGTTGATGTGGTATATCACATTGATTCATTCTCATATGTTGAACCATCCTTGTAACTCTGGAATGAATCCAACTTGATCATGGTATATAATCCTTTCTATGTGTTGTTGGATTCGGTTTGCTAATATTTTGTTGAGAATTTTTGCATCTATATTCATCAAAGATACTGGCCTGTAATTTTCTTTTTTCGTGGTGTCTTTGGTTTTGGTATCAGGATGATGGTGGCTTCATAGAATGCACTTGGGAGTGTTCCCCCCTCTTCAGTTTTTTTTTGGAAGAGTTTGAGAAGGATAGGTATGAGTTCTTCTTTATATGTTTGGTAGAAGCCATCTGGTCCTGGACTTTGTTCATAGGGAGTTTTTTTTTTTATTATTATAGATTCTGTTTCACTTCTATCTGTTCAAATTATCTATTTTTTCTTGATTCAGTGTTTGTGGGCTGTATGTTTCTAGAAACGTCTCCATTTCTTCTAGGTTGTCGAATTTGTTGCCATGTAATTATTCATAGTATTCCCTTACGGTTTTTTGTATTTCTGCAGTATCAGTTGTTAAGCCTCCTTTTTCATTTGTTACTTTGTTTATTTGGGTTCTATCTCTTTTCTTCTTGTTGAGCTTGGCTAGCAGTTTGTCAGTCTTGTTTATCCTTTCAAAGAACCGGCTCTTGGTTTTATTGAATTTTTTTTTCTATTTTTTATTTTCTTCTTAATTTATTTCCTCTCTGATAGTTATTATTTTCTTCGTTCTGCTGACTTTAGGTTTTGTTTGTTCTTCTTTTTCTAATTCTTTTAAGTGATAATTTAGGTTGTTTGAGATTTTTCTTGTTTCTTGAGGAAGGCCTGTATTGCTGTGAACTTCCCTCTAAGAACTGCTTTTGCTGCATCCCATAGATTTTGTATGGTTGTGTTTTCATTGTCATTTGTCTTAAGGTATTTTCTAATTTCCTCTTTGATTTCATCATTGACCTATTGTTTTTTTAGTACCATGTTGTTTTGTCTCCATGTAATCGTGGTTTTTTTTTCTCATTTCTTTTTCTGTAGTTTATTTCTAGTTTCCTGCCGTTGTTGTCAGAAAAGATGCTTAAGATAATTCCTATACTCTTAAATTTGTTGAGGCTTGTTTTGTGCCCTAGTATGTGGTCAGTCCTAGAGAATGTTCCACGTGCACTTGAAAAGAATGTGTATTCTGGATTTTTCAGATGTAATGTCCTGGAAATATCAATTACGTCTAACTTGTATCATTTAGGATCTCTGTTGCCTTATTGATTTTCTGTCTAGAAGATATGTTCATTGATGTCAGTGGGGTGTTAAATTGTTGTATTGTCAGTTTCTCCCTTTATGTCTGGTTAGTCTTTGTTTTATATATTTGGGTGTTCCTTTATTAAGTGTTCCTTTATTAAGTAAAATCCTCTTGTATTGATTCTTTTATCATTATATAGTGTCTTTCTTTATCTTTCTTTATGGCCTTTGTTTTAAAGTCTATTTTTTCTGCTATGAGTATTGTGACCCCCACTCTCTTATCATTTCCGTTTGCATGAAGTATCTTTTTCCATCCCCTTACTTTAAATCTGTGTGTGTCCTTTGCCCAAAGTGGGTCTCTTGTAGGCAGCACATTGTAGCCTCTTATTTTTTAACCCAATATACCACTCTTTGTCTTTTGATTGAAACATTCAGTCCATTGACATTTAAGGTAATTATTGATAGCTATGTACTGGGTTAGGGCAAAAGTTCATTTGCTTTTTTTCTGTAAGCTGGCTTTAGTATTGCATAGTTAACTTTAACTTCACTTGAAACAATTTTGTTAGACTCTATTGTGACAGCTATCATATCAGAGTGCATTAAAAAAAACATCAAAATTGGTGAATTTTTGTGTAGCTATTTTAATATTGAAGATGGAAGAAAACAGCATTTTCAGCATATTATGGTTTATCATTTCAAGAAAGGTAAAAATGCAACTGAAACGCAAAAAAAAAAATTGTGAAGTGTATGGAGAAGGTGCTGTGACTGACTGAACATGTCAAAAGTAGTTTGCGAGGTTTCGTGCTGGAGATTTCTTGCTGGACGTTGCTCCACGGTCAGGTAGAGAGATTGAGGTTGATAGCGATCAAATTGAGGTATTCATTGAGAACAATCAATGTTATACTACACAGCAGATAGTCGACATAAGCAAAATATCCAAATAGAGCATTGAAAATCATTTGCACCAGTTTGGTTATGTTTATCACTTTGATGTTTTGGTTCCACATAAGTTAAGCAAAAAAAAAACTTCTTGACCGTATTTCCGCATGCAATTCTCTACTTAAACGTAACACAACCATTCTGTTTTTAAAACAAAATGTGACAGGCAATGAAAAATGGATACTGTACAATAATGTGGAATGGAAGAGATCGTGGGGAAAGCAAAATGAACCATCACCACCAGCCCCACCAAAGGCCGGTCTTCATCCAAATAGGTGATATTATGTATATGGTGGGATTGAAGGGAGTCCTCTATTATGAGCTCCTTCCAAAAAACCAAACGATTAATTCTAACAAGTACTGCTCCCAGTTAGACCAACTGAAAGCAGCACTTGACAAAAAGAGTCCAGAATTAGTCAACAGAAAACACATAATCTTCCATCAGGATAACGTAAGACCGCATGTTTCTTTGATGACCAGACAAGAACTGTTACAGCTTGGCTGGGAAGTTCTGATTCATCTGCCCTATTCACCAGACATTGCACCTTCAGATTTCCATTTATTTTGGTCTTTACAAAATTCTCTTCATGGAAAAAAATGTCAA
Organism: Mesoplodon mirus; assembly: GCF_964341445.2. Lineage (NCBI taxonomy): Eukaryota > Metazoa > Chordata > Mammalia > Artiodactyla > Ziphiidae > Mesoplodon > Mesoplodon mirus. The sequence goes on from NC_138988.1 coordinate 51,984,764, forward strand.
TTCCCTGGAAGACTATAAAAGGCATCTGGAGCAGTTCTTTACTCCAAAAGATAAAAAGTTTTGCAAAGATGGAATTATGAAGTTTCCTGAAAAATGGCAGAAGGTAGTGGAAGAGAATGGTGAATGCATTATTCAATAAAGTTGTGGGTGAAAATGAAAAACTTATCTTATTTTTACTTAAAAACCAAAGGAACTTTTTGGCCAACCCAATGTTTATTGCCATTTTAAACCTTATTTTCCCATTGATTTTTATTTCTTCTCTGTCCCTTTTTCTTTGTTCGTGTGTGTGTGTGTGTGTGTGTGCTGATGATTTTCTTTTGTATTGATATTATACTTATGTTCTCCTCTTTTTGGTTTTTGTGAATCTGTTCTATGTTTTTGATTTGTGATAGCCCTGTTTTTCAAGTATGTTAACCCCTTACTATATCTACTTGCCTTAGACTGATAGTCATATAGGCTCAAACACATTTTAGGGAGAACAAATTCTACATTTTCTTCCCTGCCTCCCATTTTACAATTTTTTAAATTAATTAATTTACTTATTTATTTTTGGCTGCATTGGATTTTTGCTGCTGCAGGCGGGCCCTCTCCAGTTGTGGCAAGCAGGGGTCACTCCCTGCCGCGGTGCACGGGCTTCCCATCGTGGTGGCCTGTCCCGTTGTGGAGCATGGGCTCCAGGTGCACAGGCCTCAGCAGTTGTGGCACGTGGGCTTAGCAGCTGTGGCTCGTGGGCTCCAGAGTGTAGGCTCAGCAGCTGTGGCGCACGGGCCCAGCTACTCCGCAGCATGTGGGATTCTCCCAGACCAGGGCTCGAACCCGTGCCCCCTGCATTGGCAGGCGGATTCTTAACCACTGCACCACAAGGGAAGCCCCCATTTTACAATTTTGATGTCCTCTTTTACATCTTCGTGTTTATCCTTTTGCTGTTCATTTTGGTTATCATCACTTTCACAGAAATTTTTTAATCTTTTTAAATCTGTACTGGCTGATTTAAATGATTTATTTTCCAGTTGTGATTTTCTCTTTCCTATAGATTCTTCATTTCTGTTTAGGGAAGACCTTTCAATATTTCCGTTAGGATGGGTTTAGTATTGCTGTATTCTTTTAGTTTTTGCTTGTCTGAGAAATTCTTTATCTCTTCTTCTATTCTAAATCATAATTTTGCTGGATAGAGTATCCTAGGTTACACATTTTTCCCTTTCAGAACTGAATATATTGGGTTGGCCAGAAAGTTCGTTTGGGTTTTGCCATAAGACGGTACGGGGAAACCTGAACGAATTTTTTGGCCAACCCAAAATCTTGCCACTCCCTTCTGGCCTGCAACATTTCTGTATAGAAACCAGCTGATAGTCTTATGGGGGTTCCCTTGTAATGAACTCTTGCTGCCTTTAAAATCCTCTATCTTTAAGTTTTACTATTTTTGTTATAATATGTCTTGGTGTGGGTCTGTTTTGGATTTATCTTGTTTGGGACCCTCTGTGCTTCCTGTACCTGGATATCTGTTTCCTTTTTTAGGTTTGGAAACTTTTCAGCCATAATTTCTTCAGATACATTTTCAGTCCTCTTTTCTCTTTCTTCCTCTTCTGGAATTCCTAGTATGCATGGGTTGGCATGCTTTATATTATCCCATAGGTCTCTTATGTTGCTTTCATTTTTTTTTCATTTGGCTTTCTGTCTGCTGTCTTGATTGGGTGGTTTCCATTATTTTATCTTCCAGTTCACTTGTTCTTCTGCATCATTCTTTCTGCTATTCATTGCCTTTATCTCAGCTTTCACGTCTGCAAATGAGTTTTCTATTTTTTCTTGGTTCCTCTTTATAGTTTCTAGCTGTTTTTTTTTACAGTAATCTGCATTTCTGTCAATAGCCTTTCTTAATTTCTTCAGTATTTCCATTGCCTCTTTTTTGAAATTGGTGTCTGTTAGACTGAAGAGGTCTGCTTCACTGTTTGCTCTTTCAGGGGAATTCTCTTGGTCTTTTAACTGGGAGTGGTTCCTCTGCTTCTTCATTTTACTTGTGTTTATCTTACTTTGTGAGTTTAGGAGAAACAGTTACCTACTTTGGTCTTAGAGGGCTGTTTATGTGGGGGTCCCTGTGTAGCTTGTACGTGTTTAATGTATTTGGTACGAGGCTGTTTTTATTATGGATGCCTGTTGCCTCTTTACTCAGAGTGTGCTGGTCATTACCCCCGAGAGGGGCGGGGTGTGCGGATGCCACGGCTGGTGTCTGGTCTGGCAGCGGCTCAGGCACACCCCCGGGGCACGCAGTGGGGGCAGCAGCAGCTCGTGACCACTCCTGGGGTCTGGGAGGGTGGCAGCAGGGGCTCATGACCACTCCTGGGTATTCATTTCCGTTTTTAAAGAAGTTACTGTTTATTCTTTTTCCAGGTTCAGATCCATTGTTAAGTATGCTGCAGATTTAACTTTTTAAAAAATCTCTCTTACCATAAGGGTGTTTTTAGTTTAATCTCTCTCAGTGTGTTGAATGAATTTGACTGTTCCTTAGTGGTGTATACAGCAGTTGTTTTCCTTCACCAACCTTGGAGTGATTTAGTTGTATTTTGGTAACTGTTATGTTTTGACCCTATGATCTTGTACTCTTTGTATATTTTTGTAAGCCCAGTGGAGTGTGGGCAGGGTACTGGTAGTTTTATTATAAAGAGCCTCAACTTCATATGTTACTAGAAGCACTCTTTAATTACTACTAATTTTCTGCATATCAAATTATGCTGTCATTTTTATTATTTAATGACAGATAATCCAAACATCTTTTTTGTGGATTTGGAGCATATTACTAACTTTTGGCAGCAGCAGCTTATTTTCCTAATTAAATAGATTGGTGTGTGAGTTTCTATTCGTGTTTTTTTTATGGACCCTAATTGAGCAGTGACAAGATGTGAGTTGGGTTCATTGGACACAGGGGAGAAAGCTCCAGGATTAAAATTTGACCTTAGTTTACACAAAAACCTGTCTACAAATGTTCCTAGTATCATTATTCATAATAGCCAAAAAGTGGAAACAACCCAGATGTCTGTCAACTGTTGAATGAATAAACGAAGTGTGGTGTATGCATTCAGTTGGATAATTTGGCCATAAATAGGAAAGACTGACACGTGCTACAACCTGGATGAACCTTGGAAACATTATAAGTGAAAGAGCCAGTCACAAAAGGCCACCTGTTGTGTGATTCCATTTATACCTACTGTCTAAAGCAACCAAATCCCAAGAGAAAGAAAGTAGATTGATGAGTGGTTGTGAGGAGCTAGGGGTGGGTGGATGAGAAGGGACTGCTCACGGGTATGAGTTTTCTTTTTGATGATGAAGGTGCTGTAAAATTAATAGCAGTTTGGGCTGCACAACTCTGCATTTACTAAAAACCAGTTAATTGTACACTTTAAAAGGGTGAATTTTATGGCATGTAAGTTATACTTCAATAAAGCTGTTATGAAAAATTGGTCTCAGATAATGAGTGTGAGAGGGTAACAGAGGCAAGTAAACTGACTGAGGAACTCTTTAGTCTTGAGAGTGGAAGAAGGAAAGGATATGATTTGCAGGGAAGAGAAAGATTAACCTGAGTTTGCTTCTTTAGAAATTAATATTGGGCAGTCATATGTTTGAGTTGAATTTTTGTTACACAGAGTGATGTTCTTTATATGGATTGTTTTTGATACACAATTTTTAAAAATAGGTCAGTCTTATGAAATTCGCATGCTGGATAATCGGAAAATGGGAGATGTGCCTGAGATCACTGGAAAACTGGTAAAGGTAAGGACCATCTGTTTAAATTCCTAAAAGATACTGCAGTGACTCAAAAAAGCAGTTTTGCTGCAAGAGTTTTGTTTTTTGTTGCAGGGGTTATTAAAAAATTATTTAATTTCACTTTAAGAAAGTAATGGCTATATTAAAACTATTTTGAGCTATATTTTGTTTACTCCTCTGTAAAATAGGAATTATAGTAATTACTGAGTGAAGTAAACGTGAAGGCCCTCTGGAAACAAGGTGCCATAGAAAAGTTGGTTGCAGCTAAAGGAGGGAGAAAAACCCACTACCACAACAAAAAACTTTGTTTCTCTTTAAAAGTAGAAGATCGTGTGGAAACTGTTTCTCTTTAAAAATAAAAGATAGTGTGGGGGGGAAATATAAGTGTTACTTTGAAACTTTTATTTCACCTCTTAAAATTTCTCTAAGTAAAATTTGATCTCTTCACGCTACTGGTGTATCTGAATGAAGAGTCAGTTATTCCAGGCCTAGGAGGTGCAGCCAACCCATTCCTTTTAGGATGTGTCTTCAGACCCATCCCCGGCCCCTGCAGTGTCATGCAAGGTGGGTCCTTCTAGCCTCTACCTGTCACGCACCACACAGTATCATAAACTCTGGAGCATTACAGGGCAAGGGTTACAGAAGAAGCTTAATTGGGAAAAGGGAAAACTTCATTGTGGCTAACTGTTAGCAAAGGAGAAGCAGGATGAGTTCTCTCGGTCCTTCCATCTTCCTACAGAGAGGCCTGTTGGGGCCCGAGTGCTGCTGGGCCCTCAGTGTAGAGAGGCATTCCATTGGAAAGACCCATCCCTTTTCAGACGGGCGAGCATGGGGAAGGCAGCCTGTGGGGGAGTGGACAGCAGTACTAATGCTAACAAATTAGGCTTGTCCAGAAAGCAGCTGCTCAGCACTGGAGGCCTGAGAGTCTTTGGGATATTTTAGTACTCCTCCCACTCCTGGGGGCAGGAAGCTCCCAATCCTGTGAGACGTTCTAGTCCCCAGTGGATCTTTGTCTTGCCAACCTGGAGTAAGCTCCCAGGTTTCTTCTGACTCCCGGGGCTCCCAACATTCTCAGAACAGGAGGAGAGAGGTTATTTACCCATTCTCACGTGTGCCATCTGAACATGGAGTCTGTCATGTCTGTGTTCCACCAGTGGGTTTGATCATTTCCCTAAAGGGTGGGTCAGATGGCCTTATTTTTTTTATTCCCTCCTGTTGACTTTCTCACCTGAATGCTAATTAGATTCACCCTTTTAAAAAGGCATCAGCACTGTTCCCAGTGAGCAAGCCCTATTGAATTGGTTATGCTCTGCTGGACTCTAGTGACAAATAGCTATGGTTTGGTCAAGGAGCAACAGCGCTCATTTTTCAGAGTCTACGAGGCTTAGCAGTGTTGAAGATTCTCTCAGCATGTCTTGCTCCCAGCTCGTCATTCATTGTCAGACAAGTATTGGGCACCCCAGCAAATCTTTGCCAAATTGTACCACACCTGGTTAAAATTCAGCCTAGTAATATATTGTTTAAGGGAAGATGTGGGTGAACTCTTTTGTCATTGTGAAAGTCACAGGGTTACTTTTTAAGAAGTCTTAGTTTCATCTTCCACTTGATAAGCCACATGTCTGATTTTTGGTGGATGTGCCAGAATACATCCAGTTACATCCTGAGAGCTTGCCTGGGATTCAGAGTTACAGTCTGCTACTGCCAGAGACTACAGAATAACTTTCTTAAAGACCACATGCTTCTTCATCTAGAGGATCCCTAAAATACTCTGCAGCCATCTAGAGTTTAATTTTCTGGCCCCATGATCTTTGACTCTGCTGTTGGGGGTGGGGGGGGCTTCGGGATCAAATGCTGCTGATCAAAGGTGCTTTGGAACTTCTTGACCTGCTTAAAATATGCAGTGATGTGCTTTCTCTGATTGTTGTGTTTCTATCTTATTGTTAGGGCCCCTTTATCTGCGGCTGATTCTCTAGGTGTATTGTCTCCTTTTAGTCCGAACTTCCAGATAACAGCTTTTCCCCTTCCAGTTTTATTTAAGAGGTTTTCTTTTATATCTTGCCATTTCTTAACTATGGTCCTCCATATTCCTTATTGTACTGTCTTATGTCTTAGTCTGACCTAGAATGGGGTTTAGTAAAGCACTTAAAACTATTACCTGTATTCTCATACTATTTTCATCTGAATTCGTGGATTTGATTTGGTTCTTACTAAATACGGAAGAATCAAAATCATGACATTTTCTGTGCTGCACTTCTGAGAGATCAACCTGCTGGTGAATGTGAACCAGGAGCCACCGCTGGCTCAAGCACCATCACTCTGTGAGGGCTTTGCTGCCAGCAGGCAGCCGTGTGAAGTGGGTGCTGGTGGGGAATTGGGTGTGGGTCAGAGTGGCAACTGTGCCTTTATAGGCGTCCACAGAGGTCCTAATGACTGACTTTGCCTCTTTTTAAACTATTTCAAATTACAGTATTTCTACTTTTAAATGGTTCCCTTCAAAATATTTATCAGCTATGTCTTGGACAGCATTTTGGGGGTGCGGAAGGCAGGAGCACTAAAGATACAAGTTATTTCCTGTTCAAACCAGCAGAGCGTCTACTGGAAATAAGATTATCTTACTGCATCATAGTCTGAGAAACAGTTATTTATAAATGTGTCAGAAACACTAATTAGTGCAAATCTGGTATCTGAATCCATTTTGATGACTTGTTATCCTGTTCTTGGAATGGAACAGCAGCTGGCAGCCCAAACCTGTGGGAGGTGAGGGCGGGCTGGGTGGAGAGCAGAGAACGGCCTAGAGTTTGTGGAGTCGAGTTAGAGCCTTCCCTAGGAACGAGCCTGAGTGTTTGGATGAAGTTGACCTGTGTTTTATCTGTTTTGGTTTGTTTTTCCCTTGCTTACCTCAGATAACCTCACTTGCAGGTTAAATAGTTGAGGATGAATTTTGCATATAGGTTCTCTTTTTAGGGTGGTGGGCAGATTTACCCCCCTGCCCTTGACGTTTTTTTCGGGGGGGGCTGTGCCTCACAGCACTCGGGGATCTTAGTTCCCCAACCAGGGATCGAACCCCAGGGTCCCCTGCAGTGGAAGCGCAAAACCCTAACCACCTGGGCACCAGGGGATTCCCTGATGTTTTCTTTATAGAAATATAATTCTTACTAATTTTTTATGGACATGGACCTTAATTTTGAATTACAGTATCAAATTTTTTAATAAAAATTTAACCTAAGAGGGCTTCCCTGGTGGCGCAGTGGTTGAGAGTCCACCTGCTGATGCAGGGGACACGGGTTCATGCCCCGGTCCAGGAAGATCCCACATGCCACGGAGCGGCTGGGCCCGTGAGCCGTGGCCACTGAGCCTGCGCATCCGGAGCCTGTGCTCCGCAACGGGAGAGACCACAACAGTGAGAGGCCCATGTACCGCAAAAAAAAAAAAAAAAAAAATTTAACCTAAGAATCCATTTTATTTGCTCTTGTTATTTTTGAGTTATAATTCTTTGTACCGGGACTTCCCTGCTGGTCCGGTGGTTGAGGTTTCACCTTCGAATGCAGGGATTGTGGGTTCAATCCCTGGTCGGGGAGCTAAGATCCCACATGACTCATGGCCAAAAACCAAAACATAAAACAGAAGCAATATTGTAACAAATTCAATTAAGACTTTAACAATGGTCCACATCAAAAAAAAAAGTTAAAAAAAAGATAGTAATAATTCTTTGCACCAAATAATTGTACCCATACCCAGGTATCCAAGAACAAAACAGTGTTTTGTAAAACACTTACAAAATGTTTAAAGCAGAATTTGTTTTTGTATGCTTTTCTATTATAGGCTAATGCATAAGAAGTGAAAACACTTCTGCTTTTTAGCTGGAACAATTTAAAAGTGCTCATTTCCCCTACTTATTCCATAGAGCATCATAAGGGTTGTATTCCATGACAGACGGCTCCAGTATACAGAGCATCAGCAACTTGAAGGTTGGAAGTGGAATCGCCCAGGAGACAGACTCCTCGATTTAGGTACAAGTGGCCGTCAGAAAACCATGGAGAGATGAGGCAGTTGTTTAGCTATACCTGTTAATACGTTAGCACCACACCATGTGTGATTGCGTGGAGTGTTTTAGTCACCTGTGTGACTTGAGTCGTTTTATGTATGTATGTATTTTAACATCTTTATTGGAGTATAATTGCTTTACAGTGTTGTGTTAGTTTCTGCTGTGTAACAGAGTGAATCAGCTGTATGCATACGTATGTCCCCATATCCGTTCCCTCTTGCATCTCCCTTCCACCCTCCCTGTCCCTCCCCTCTAGGTGGTCACAGAGCACTGAGCTGATCTCCCTGTGCTATGCAGCTGCTTCCCACTAGCTGTCTATTTTACATTTGGTAGTGTCTATATGTCCATGCCACTCTCTCACTTCGTCCCAGCTTACCCTTCCCCCTCCCCATGTCCTCAAGTCCATTCTCTGTGTCTGTGTCTTTATTCCTGTCCTGCCCCTAGGTTCATCAGAACCATTTTGTTTTGATTCCATATATATATGTTAGCATACGGTATTTGTTTTTCTCTTTCTGACTTACTTCACTCTATATGACAGACTCTAGGTCCATCCCCCTCACTACAAATAACTCAGTTTCATTTCTTTCTATGGCTGAGTAATATTCCATTGTATGTATGTGCCACATCTTCTTTATCCATTCATCTGTTGATGGACACTTAGGTTGCTTCCATGTCCTGGCTATTGTAAATAGAGCTGCAGTGAACCTTGTGGCACATGTCTCTTTTTGAGTTATGGTTTTCTCAGGGTATATGCCCAGTAGTGGGATTGCTGGCTCGTATGGTAGTTCTATTTTTAGTTTTTTAAGGAACCTCCATACTATTTGAGTTGTTTTATAGTTAAAAATGAAGTTGTTTTTGGTGCTTAACGAAACTGAGCCAGGAATTTAATGAGTTTTAAACCATTTATTTCATTTTTGATTGGCACCATCCATCATATTCTTAATAAAATGAAATAGAAATCATGGTGGGAGAAAGTATGATACACATTAGGTGGGTTTTTATGTTGAAGTGATTGACCATGGAGAACATTGAAGGGAAAAGTTCAGCAGGGAGGTATAATAATTTCATTAGAACAGAATCATCGTAGATTGTAACCTTTTAATCATTCATAGTTTTGTTTCTGTGTCACTTCTTTTTAAAATACAGATATTCCAATGTCTGTGGGAATAATTGACACAAAGACAAATCCAAGCCAGTTAAATGCAGTTGAATTTCTGTGGGATCCTGCAAAACGCACATCTGCTTTCATTCAGGTTTGGATTTTTACATTATTAGAGTTATACTAGCCTCATCATTCAGAAGGCTGTGGGTGAGCTTAAATTCTTGATACATGATATCATTTTCTTTAAATGCTTATTTGTAAACTATCTTGTAATGTTTTTTATACACACACACACAGAGACACACACAACACACTCTGTTAAGTTAGAGTTAATCTACTAAATTCATCATTTATAGACTAACCTGTAAAGACAATCTTAATATGTAAAGCATTATTTAAATATCACTTTTACCACTGGTAGTAATGATAATCAAAACTTCCATTCTTAAGATGCATTTCTCTTGAACAAAACCTGCTGTTTTAAAGGATATGATTGAAAAAAGTGTAGTTTTAAGATTCTGTCTAGCTTTATTTAAAAATATTTTAATACTGACATTTTCAATCCCCTACAAAAGTGAGAGGATAATAATAATAAATCCTCTTGTGCCCATCTCCTGGCTTCGACAGTTATTAGTAGTTTTCCCGTTTTGGTTATTGGTGGAATACTGTAAAGCAACGCCCAGGCATTTCATTTCACCCATGAATACTCAGTTTGTATCTCCTAAGACAGGGGTCCCCAACCCCCGGGCCATGGACTGGTAGCAGTCCATGGCCTGTTAGGAACCGGGCCACACAGCAGGAGGTGAATGGCGGGCAAGCGAGTGAAGCTTCATCTGTATTTACAGCCGCTCCCCATCGCTCGCATTACCACCTGAGCTCCGCCTCCTGTCAGATCAGTGGCAGCATCAGATTCTCATGGGAGCATGAACCCTACTGTGAACTGTGAATGCAAGGGATGCAAACCGTACTGTGAACTGCGCACGCGACGGATCTAGACTGCACGCTCCTTATGAGAATCTAATGCCTGATGATCTGAGGTGGAGCTGAGGCTGTGATGCTAGCGCTGGGGAGCGGCTGCAGATACAGATTATCATTAGCAGAGAGGTTTGACTGCACAGAGACCATAATAAATCAGTTGCTTGCAGACTCACATCAAAACCCTCTCAGTTGGGCTTCCCTGGTGGCGCAGTGGTTGAGAGTCCGCCTGCCGATGCAGGGGACACGGGTTCGTGCCCCCGTCCGGGAAGGTCCCACGTGCCGCAGAGCGGCTGGGCCCGTGAGCCATGGCTGCTGAGCCTGCGCGTCCGGAGCCTGTGTTCCACAACGGGAGAGGTCACAACAGTGAGGCCCACGTACAGCAAAAAAAAAAAAAAAAAACACAACCCTCTCAGTGAGTGGCAAGTGAAAACAAGCTCAGGGTTCCCACTGATTCTGCATTATGGTGAGTTGTATAATTATTTCATTATACATTACAATGTAATAACAATAGAAATAAAGTGCACAGTAAATGTAATGCGCTCGAATCATCCCAGAACCATCCCCACCCCACCCCCAGTCCATGGAAAAATTGTCTTCCATGAAAACTGGTCCCTGGGGCCAAAAAGGTTGGGGACTGCTGTCCTAAGAGATTAGTTTTTGAAAAACAAATATGGTATTATTATATGTAAAATAAAATCAACAGTAATTCTAATAGTAGGTTCGAATTTGTAAGTGGTGAAATTAAAACTACTGAGTAGGTAATCTTTATATAGAAAAGGAAAATCACTTAATTGCTGACTGGCCGAAGTAGGCTATGATTTGTGTGAACTATAGAGAATTTAGTATTTTGCATTTTCGTGGTCTTCCAAGTAGTATCATCCATCGGCTAATAATCAGTAGGGCCATGGTTCATATTAGTTGAATATTTTCTCATATTGTTCATCTGACAGGGTGACTGGTTATGTGGTGAATGAGTGATGGAAGAGCTGGCCTTACTTCTCAGGTTGTTTACAGTCTTGGTGCAGAAATCAGTTTTACCCTTGAGTCCTTAGAAGAGGGGGTGTGTAGCAGTCAGAAATTACCAAGGTCTTGTTAATGACACTGTGCCATGCCCTGGAGCTGTCACCATGGTGGTGTTGCAAGAGTGGGCAGAAGTGGTGGGAAAATGAGTACTGCCCTCAGGATCCTCTGTGAACTGTGAAGTGTTGACAGGAGAGTTCAGATGGATGCAGGTGGAGTGAGGAGTGGGCTTGGTGGACTGTGGAAGCTCCCCAGGCAAAGGATCACGAGCTGATGACCGTAGGAACAGCAGCGAGGTGACTAGCTGGCTGGAGTTGGGGCAATGGCAGTAGAGGGCAAACAGCAGGGGCTCTGAGTAACGAGGTGATGATTGCTGTGGATTGAGCCCCACGCAAGGCTGAGGACCGTGGGTCCAGTCTGGGGTGGGGGTAGGGGACAGACACAGGAAGCTACTGTACTGATGCGCTCATCATTGGAGCAAGTCCTGCCTTCGAGGAGGGCACTGGAATGGGGCAGAACCCATTCCCACAAAGTTCAGGAGGGCTCAGCTGGATTTGTGAAAGGAAAGTCATACACGTTTAAAACAGTTAGAAATCACGACAGACACCTGAGTAATATGTGGGAGTTCCTTTTAAAGGATCTTGAATTTATACCTGTGGCCCGACATGTGAAAGGCAGCAAAGTAGAAGGGTGATCAGTGGACAAGACTTTGAATCCATTTCAGCCTGACTCATTTTGTAGGTACACTGCATCAGCACAGAATTTACTCCCCGGAAGCATGGAGGTGAAAAGGGAGTGCCTTTTAGGATCCAGGTTGACACCTTTAAGCAGAATGAAAATGGAGAATACACAGATCATCTACACTCAGCTAGCTGCCAAATCAAAGTTTTTAAGGTAAGAGATGGAAACTAGGCTTTGAGGAAGTGAGGCCCAGTGTTGCTGGTAAAGGTGTTTGTCTGAAGCCTGATAGATGAAAAAGTCTACTTTGTTTTTAAGCCGAAAGGTGCAGATAGGAAACAAAAAACTGATCGAGAGAAGATGGAGAAGAGAACCGCTCATGAGAAGGAGAAGTACCAGCCGTCCTATGACACCACGGTCCTCACAGAGGTAATGCGGGCACCATTCCGGTTCTGAGGAGAAGCCGAGCTGTGCACTCTGGCACCACCTCTGAGGATGAGTTTGGCTGCAAAGGGTCTGGGAAGATTGGGTGGTAGATTGACATAATCTTCTTGGTGAAATTTGTGGGGAAAATATTCTCTTTAAATTTGGGGATTTTAATAGATTCGTTTCCTGGGTGGGATCGTGGACGAAGATGCTGAAATCCCAATCAGGTCTCAGAAACAGACCTTAAAATCCTTGGAGTTGATAGAAATTATGTTGGGGCCCAGAATGTCCGATGTTTGTCACTGCTGGGGTTTTGCATCTTCCTTACCTTTGAATCCTGCTAGTCATACGTTTGTTTAATTGGACGGCAGAGGCATAAACAGGGTATTAGATCTTTCTTTGTATAATGAAAAGACATTGATCCCAATCTTTGGTGTTTGTCCAGATGAGGCTTGAGCCTATAATTGAAGATGCAGTTGAACATGAGCAGAAAAAGTCCAGCAAGCGGACTTTGCCAGCAGACTACGGTGATTCTCTGGCAAAGCGAGGCAGTGTAAGGGCTTCTGCTTCTCTTTTCATTGTGCAAGAAACCTTGTGCAGTGTTAGATATAGGACCAACTTCCACTGAAAAGTAAAGCCAAATTTGTTTTTGATGTCCTTGTCTTGATTTAATTTGCTTTTGTTTAGACTTCCTGCTTTCTGTTTGTTCCTCACTGAGGAAAATTTCCTAAATCTAACACTTTCAAACAAAGTTGACCATATTGGGTGGTTTTGGAGGGAAAACAAATGACACTCAAAAATGTGTTCCCTCCCTGTCTCCTTCCTTTCCTCCCTCCCTCTCTCTCCTTTGCACATGCACTTCCTTTACAAGCACTGAAATTAATTGAAAATACTTTCTTTAGTAAAATAGTTATTTTTGTGTAATTAAAAAAGGTTTTTGCTTTCTCATGTGTGTAACTGATAAGAAAATGTCACGGATATTTGGCGAAATGATGGCAGCAAGCTTGACGTTAACATACGCAGTACATTCGCAGTACTTTGTGTCCCATTTCCCTGCATGTAGTGTAAGAACGTGTCTGCTTTTAAAAGCCTGATTGGCAGCACTGGTAGAAAAACAATCCTTGACTGCATTAGTGTTTCCTCTTGGCACCTGCATTGTGACCTTATGCTTCAGGCCAGCATAGGACACCTTGCTACGCTCAGCCCTGGTTCCCCACTGTAGTCCAGGGGGGTTTTGGTTGAATATGAACTTTGCCAGCTTATTAAGTTTGCCAGCTTATTAATGGTTACTGTTTCATCATTGCAGTGTTTGTACTGTCAAGGTGCCAGAAATGGAGTTTTCACTCTTACACATGTATCTGTGATTATCTGTAGACTATGAAAGCCACAGGCATTATCACAGGAACATTATTTCCAAATTAAAGCATTGAGTGAAAATATTTTAAATACTTCTATATGCATTTAAATAATATATGCAATAAAACTGAAAATGTCCTCTCTGAGGGGCAGGGGAGCACACCATGTTGCATTTTCTTTAAGTGGGCTTTTTTGATTTAAATCAAAAGCTGTATGGAACAACTGTATACTCCTTCCCCAAAATGCCTGCCCCTCCAGTTTTATGTTTCTATTCTCCTAATTTCCCAGCTGAAGACACAAATGGTTCTTAGTACACTTATTTGGGGAGACACTGGTAATTCAAATCACTTTTCCCCTTTTGTTATAAACTAATTAAAAGGAATGGTTCTGATAATTTGTAAATTAAATCTGTTATAGCCCAGAGCTCATCCAAAGATGCAAGTCTAAAGTATGCAAAACGTCAGCAGTTCACTGGCCTGGGATTTCACATCTTCCAAGTGTGCATTGCTTGCTGCCCCAGGGCTGCATTTGGTTTGGTTAAGATACTTCTAGGGGTGGTTAGAGGTCTTCTTGGAAACCTGTTCATTAAAAGCAAGGTACAGATTTTTTAAAAAGGAAAATCTGCAGCATTTTATATATTTCTTCAAGCACCTACAAAAGAAGGCCAGCATTTCCTACAGGTCTCTGATAGTTACAATTGGCTTTCAGTAGAAAGGGTATCCATACTTTCCTGTCACAGCTACATGGCGCTGTGTGAGGTGGTCCTGCACTGAATAGGGGCAGCACTGGAGGTTCTCAAGAGCCACAGCACAACCAAACCCTTAGTGTCTCTGTTGGTCTTTGTATCTGAGCTGTATTTCATTGGCTCAAATCTGGGTTGCCAGTGTCTGTGGTCTGCAGTGAGTCCTCATTTTCTAATCTGCCTGGGGAGGGACTTTGTTCATAGTGCACCAAAGCTGCAACTCTACAAGTCCAGGCCAGATATCGCTGGAGCCTTAATGAATCAGTACCATTGCTTATTTTTAAAGACAGGGAAGAATGAAAAGGTAGAAGAAACACTGAAAATATTCCTTGGTATGCCTGTACTCTCCTGGGTCAAGACTGTAAGAGAAACTTATGAAAAAAGCAGGTGGGAGAGACTTGGTGTTTCACCCAGCCTGGCCATTGAAGAACTTGGAATCCATCATTTCTAAAAGTAGAGGCCTCCTAACAGGACCAGTTTTCATTGAATGCTAGTTTTCCTGTGTTCTGTGAATTGAGTCTCCTATTTATTGGGCAAGTTTTAGATGTCAAACAGCCCTGCTTTTCTACTGCTAGAAGAATCTAGATGTGTAAAAGTGAAATAGGTATGTTTATGGAGTTTCAGTAAATTTGGTGTCTTTGCTGTATCACCTGCCATGCTCACTTGGAGCTTTTGGAGGCTTTATTTTCCTCAAACAGCTGGCAATAATTACCAAAGCAGATCTGGGGAGACTTGATGATATTGAAAGGTCTATATGGTTTTGATGTGCGTGTTATGCCGTGTTGTAATATTTTGTATCTGGGGAGAATGGTGTAGCGGGAAGATCTTCCAAGTAGTAGAGGTGACTGTGAGCATGTGACACCCACAAGTTAGGAGAACTGCCAGGCATTCCACAGCGTCTTGGGTTCCTCAAACTGTATAAGCTGGGGAGGTACTACTTTGTAAACTAGAAAGAAAAACAAAAGACCCTAGTTTAAAAAGAATGGGCATTGTGTAAAGTGTCATTTATAGTGAAATTGGTACAACAGGCAGAGAGGGTTAAGCAATGCATTCCAGCCAAATTATATTTCTTTTTTGAAAGTTGATAATAGTTGAAACATTAAGTCTGCAGTCATTTTCCCCATTTCTGAGGGGATACCTAATGGGTAGTTGTAAAGAATGTTGAGATTATGGGATTTTTGTTTTATTTTCTTTGTACCCATGCTTTTTTAAAAATTATTTATATTTGGTTGCATCAGGTTTTTGTTGCTGCACATGGGCTTTCTCTGGTTGCGGTGAGCGGGGGCTACTCTTCGTTGCGGTGTGTGGGCTTCTCATTGCGGTGGCTTCTCTTGTTGTGGTGCGCGGGCCTCAGTAGTTGTGGCTTGTGGGCTCAGCAGCCGTGGCTTGTGGGCTCTAGAGTGCAGGCTCAGTAGTTGTGGCACATGGGCTTAGTGGCTCCACAGCATGTGGGATCTTCCCGGGCCAGGGCTCAAACCCATGTCCCCTGCATTGGCAGGTGGGTTCTTAACCACTGCGCCACCAGGGAAGCCCTGTACCCATGCTTTTGATGGGTGTCAGACACGCTGTCTGAAGCTCCTGTAACCATTGGGGAGACCTGGTTTCTGAGCTCAGAGTCCTTCACACTAGTGGTCTTGACTTCACTCAAAAGAATTTTGAAAAAGAATATACTCCCTTGCATATTTTTAGGTTGACATCTGAAAGTTTTCATCATAAATTTAAATACTTCCAAAGGATTTCAAAAAAGGGGGGGATATATATGTATACGTATAGCTGATTCACTTTGCTGTACAGTAGAAACTAACACAACATTGTAAAGCAACTGTACTGCAATAAAATTTTTTTTTAAATAGCTGCAAAGGAAACAATTTTCTGACATACTTGAATATTTGTATTTACAACTTAAGGTGAAGCCATCACTTTAGTTAAGTCTGAAATTTTACTCTGCTCTTCCTTTTTCATCTCATGTTTTCTCTTTCACTCCCCTTAAATAATATTGTCCAAATAGGACATACTTCCGTGCCTGGAAATCTTTTAATGGTCACCTTAATTACTTTTTTACAACAAACAGTATAACTTGAAATTTAATTTTTAAAATTTCCTGTGACCATGTAAGGCTTAAGTCAGTTGAGGAATTTAAAACTTATTATTTGTACCAGTTTATCAAAACAACAAATCATACACATTTTGATGATTAATTTTTAACTATAAAAATAGAAATGTTATTGGAAATGCATTTTGAATGATGAGACAGGGTAGAACATATTTAAATTCTATATTTTTTTATAGGTAAGAGAACCTTTGTTGAGATAGATTTATTTTTCTTTCAGGCAGCGTCATTCAGGTCTTGGAACTCCTTCCGAGATACCTGCCAGAAATTCCAATGATCTCTCTTTGTATGATCTAATAAATTATTTCAGTGCCTGTCAGCTGACCAGATGTCCTCCTGAATTATTTTGAAAGCAAAGAATTGAAAACCCCCTGATGTAGAGAAGAATTTTAGAGTCGTGTACTTTCTTAGTGTCTACCCTGATTTCTTTGAATGGTCTTTAGCTTGGTTTTTGGCAGAGCCTTACACCCCACAGCCATGGTGAGACAGGATGCCGTCTGTGTGTGAAATGGGAGGAGAGTGCTTATGAAAGGGGACCTTTGAAACCCAGGATGTTCTCAGTCTTAGAAAGAATACCGTGGAGTGAGATGAATTCCCTCCATCCTCAGCACTTGAGGCCACCCTGGCCTGTTCAGCATGTTTTGACTTTAGCTTTTTCAGTATTCCTAATTGGAATAGTTAATGTGTGTTTGTATCTTGGCTCTATTTTTGGTCAGAATTTGCCAAGGGCTGAAAAATATTTAAGTCCACCCTGCCCCTTCTAGAAAAAATAAACAATAAACGTAGGTAGGTAGGTAGATGGCTACACGCAGTACCATCCACAGTTGATGTATTTTGATGTTGGGCCTGTCTCATCTTACTTGGGGATGATCATGAACCTTAGAGAGATTGGGGAAGTACATGGGTACTGGTGAGGCTGCTCCTTGGGGAAGAGGGCAAAAAGAGCACTAGGTGGGACAGATCCACTGTCCTTGTCACCATGCAATGTCAGATGTTGCTTCTGAATCCTTTCTTGCCTCTGCTGTTCTTTAAACCTCAATAGGTACCTACTGGGGAATGGATGAAGAGGGAGGTGAAAGTTCTTGAAAGCACATTGTACTTAAGCGCACATTTAAAACACCTTTAGAAATGTTTGCTGCTGTCGTCACCTCAGGTCCTCTCTGAGAGTAATCAGTGTCTAGACACGCACAGCAGGTAACATTTTCCCTGCCACACACCAGTCAGTTTGATGCATTTCTGTGAGGTTGCTTGATGAATGTTAGGTGTCTTGTGTTTCACGATCTTGCATTTGGCCAGACTAGAGAGTGAATTACAAGGATATTTCTCCCATGTACTTTAGAAGCGAACCGTTAATTTATTTCTGTTTCTGTCCGCAGTGCTCTCCATGGCCTGACACCCCCACCGCCTATGTGAATAGCAGCCCTTCCACGGCGCCCACCTTCACGGCCCCGCAGCAGAGCGCTTGCAGCGTCCCGGACAGGTAGCCGGTGTGCGTGATGAGTGCCCGCGCTCCTTTAGGTCCCTTCCTGTCAAGTTACGCAGCCTCTTTGTGTGTGTATCTGGGGTATGTGGTAATTAGAAATAGCTTGCTGCAGGGCAAAACTGCCTTTTCTTCACCTTCCTGCCTTTTTGCTCCTGGCCCCCTTGTGCCTCACACACTTACAACTGTGGAAATTGAGAAAAGGGTGCATCTTCAAGATATATTCTTTGTGAGATAAAATCAGCATTAATGGGCTTCATGGATAGAGAGAAAAGGACAGTGAGTTATTAAGGTGAAACTGTGACTTGAATATGTTACAGTTGAGTTTATGATAAAGTACACTTTAATGCTCACCATGTCGAACAAAGATTATTTTCTACCCTATTTCTTCTCCCTCCCAAAGACACTAATTTTTTTTTTTAATTAAGTCTTTAAAACTTAAAGGACTTTCCATTTTAAAGACTTGCTCTGGTTTTAGAAATGGGAATGGTGGGCTCTGTTCATCCTATTTTCTGGCCTTGACTGTTAGCTGCTGGTCAGTGGTGCCCCGGGGAGATTGTCCTTCCTGGGGCTTTTGCTCAGGAGCTCCTGCTGAGTAGTCAGATCAGAAGGTCCCCGCTGTTATGACATTTCTTGCTGGGAAGTAAAATTATGAAAGTTAAGACCATAAAGGAGGGAATTCCCTGGTGGTCCAGTGGTTGGGACTCAGCGCTTTCACTGCCGTGGCCCAGTTCAGTCCGTGGTTGGGGAACCAAGATACTGCAAGCCACGAGGTGCGGGGGAAAAGAAAGAAAAAAAAAAAAAAAAGGAAAGGGTTCTCATTTTTATACTCTGGTCACGCCAGCTCGGGCTGCTATAACAAACACCAGGGACTGAGTGGCTTATAAACAATAGAAATTCATTTCTCTCAGCCTGGGGGCTGGGCGTCCAGGGGCAGGATGCTGGCTGGAATGGGTTCTGGTGAGGACTCTCTCCGGGTGCAGGCTACCGGCCTGTGTGCTCACCCAGCGGAGAGCAGAGGGGAGGAGGCAGACTCTTACAACTCTGAACGAAGTCACTGATCCCATTCCTGGGGCTCCGTCCTCACGGCTTCGTCTAATGCTCATTACTTCCCAAAGGCTCCACCTCCTAATACTGTCCAGCACGCTGGGGGTAAGGTTTCCACCTGTGGTTTTTGAGGGGACACAAACATTCAGTCTGTAGCAGGGTCTGGTGAGAAAACAAAGAAGAACATGCCTTTTCCCTGAGGCAGTGGATAGACCAAGAGGCAGCTTGTTTCCATGTAGGTTATTGTGCTTCAGGGTAGGGGGACACTCCTGGACTCTGGCACCAGCATGTTACCATGCAGGGGACTGAATAATCCTAGAAAATGACAACAGTTTCAGAGAGGAGATGTGAATTCGTGTACACACTGGCTCACCAGATATTTCCCGAGAGCCCACGGTGCCCAGCACTGTTCCGGGTACTGTGATGTGAGTGAGAGAAAGCCCTGTCTGAAGGAGCTCAAGTTCTAGTGGGCAGAGAAGGACAGTAAACAATCAACATGGTAAACCTAAGTAACTGGGGTACAGGTGCTAAGAAGGGACCAGAAAGGTGGATGCACTCCCTGAGCAGCTGTTCTCATTTTCCCCTGGAAACACAGGGTTAGTGGCACAAGTTTGTTTCTTTTGTTCTCTTGAATTTCACCCTGTTCAATCATGGATAAATATATTCATTAAAGGGATATTATTTTTATTTTGGCTTAGGATTATTATATCATTTCTTGTAGCTCATAATTAAAGTAGATTTTTTTGCAGTTATTTTCAACTGTTACCTTATTTGATTCTCATATTTTTTTCCTAACTAAAATGAATGAGTATCCGTCATTTTCCTGGCACCCCTGGAAATGATTGGAGCCCTTGTGTTTCATGAAACCTGACTTTCTTACTAGAACAGATGTAGGAGGAGAAGGCACAAATTAAACTGTCCTATGTGTCTTAACTGTTTTTTTGTTTGGTTTTTTTTTTTTTTTGGTCGCACTGTGCAGCTTGCGGGGGATCTCAGTTCCACAACCAGGGGTTGAACCTGGGCCACGTCAATGAAAGCGCCAAGTCCTAACCACTGGAACGGCAGGGAATTCCCTTCTGTGTCTTAATCTTATCAACATACTGACTCCTTGACCGGTTGTGCAGACATGCTTTTTGCATAGTTACATTGCTCTGTCCCACAGTATTCTTTTACGTTCACCTAGTTTAATAGCCTTTAATGTCTTCATTAAAAAATATATATCATAATAATCATTCTTTTCTTCCTTCCTTCTCCCCAGCAATTCTTCTTCCCCAAATCATCAAGGAGATGGAGTTTCACAGGCCTCTAGTGAAGTAAGTATCTTTACCCTAAACTATCATGCTTTCAGGGTCCTGCATTTTGAAGCCTCTGACAGGGGTTTGAGTCATTGTTTGGGTCACTGAATAATCCACCTGTGCTCTCCGTGGGTGTTTTAAACTTTAAACCTGGAGGATTTCTGTGTTTTGTTTAAACGTTCTTTATAACATGCCAGTGACTTGGATTATTTTTTGTAAGTCTGAACAGTTTCTTCTGTTTGTGTTCATTTTCTTTGTTAATAGCAACTTCAGCCTTCAGCCACGATCCAGGAAACACAACAATGGCTGCTCAAAAACAGATTCTCTTCCTACACAAGACTGTTCTCCAGTTTTTTAGGTACGTTTGTGTTTGTGTGTGCACATGCACACACACGTTTGCTTGTTTGTTTTTGTACTTTTATTAGCTGTAATTAAATTCTGGGGAAGTAACTGTATGTAGATTCGTAAGAAGTTGCCCAAACCTGTACAGGGAGCTCCTGTGTACCTGTACAGGGAGCTGCCCAGTGTCCCCAGTGGTAGTGTCTTGCAGACCTATGGTGCAGTATCAGAACAGGAACTCGATGCTGTTTCACCAGGTTTACATGCCCTCATTTTTGTATAGGTGTATATAGTTTTATGCAATTTTTTGATTTTATTAACTTTTTATTTGAAATAATTTTTGCTCTGCAGTAAGTTGCAAAAATGACAGAGATGTGTTCCAGTGTACCCTTCACTCAGTTTCTCACATACTTATAGTACAGTATCAAAACCAGGAAATTGACCTTGGTGCTGTGTGTATATAGTTGTGTCATTCTATCACATGTATAGATTGGATGCTACCAACACCGAAGTCAGGATGCAGAATCTTGCCATCACCACAGGGATCTCCCTCATTACCCCTCCCCCATGATCCATTTTGTCATTTTGAAAATGTTGCATAAATGGAATCATACAGTATGTTACCTTTTTTTCTCTCAGCATAAGGCCCTTACTTCCATCCAAGATGTTATATCCACAGTTTGTTGCTCTTTATTGCTATGTGGCATTAGAGGAGGGTATGAATGTACTCAGATACGGTCTTTATAGGTTTAAGTTTTTTCTTGCTAAGGGAGTATTTAGATGTAATTTCAGAAAGGACCGGGCGGTGCTGCTTCAGGTGGTGCTGTAGGAAGCCTGTTGGAGGGACAGTAATAGGTAACGCCAGCTGGGGCAGGGGCAGCATTTCCTAAACATATTTGGCCCTGGGACCCTTTCCCGACAGAACACTTAACATGTCCTGGCCAAACTCCTCCTGGGCCACGGTGAAGTGGCAGCTGGCTCTCCTTAGCCCATGGTGTTGGGGGACCATCCAAATGCAGCTCGAGCCTTTTAAGAGGAGAGAACATGTGTGCACACAGCTGGCCTAGAGGAAAGCCTGGTTTCACAAAGAACGTGGTTTCCTATTACGTCAGCCCTTTATTGCTGTGCTTGTGTCATGGTTAGTCATTCCCCAGGTAGCGCTTTGTCTCTTTAAAATTAAAGTGCTGGGTGAAAGTTGTTGGCTAGCTGGGATGTACATTTTTATGATTAAGTAAGCCTTTTATCTGTGAAAAACTAATTTAAAAATTTCAGCGTGTTGGGGGGTGGGGGGCACGTCTTGGATGCTCACAGGGGAGACAGGGAGGGAGAGCACCGCACAGTTGGAAGGCTCTGCCACGAGGGCCCAGGTTCCTGTTCTGTCAGACGATGCGTGTTGTAGTTCTGAGTGGTGATCACTGTGGCTTGGCCTCCTGCCTTTTCCTTCCCCTGTGAGCTTTCCAACAGTAGAAAGGCGAGGAGAGGGAAGCTTCTTTCTCTGAGCCTGTTAGGCAGTCATGTTTTGGAGAGGGCTGTGCACAGTGTCTGTCCAGTGCTGTGTGTGGGTGAAGGATGGGCACACACGTCTCTGGTCGCTCCTGGGAGCCCTGTTGGCAGAGGTGTGTATGGAAGGCCCCCTGGTAGAGATGACAGCGTCTGTCTCTGCTTACCTGGCTCCATAGACAGCTCCATCAGTGCTCGTGCCTCATGGGAGATGTGCTTCTCTGGTCTTTGTTCTTTTACAAACTAGAAAATTATGAGGCTCTTAACATTCAAGCCCTCAAAAGTAGATAACTCCATTAATCTCGTTACGTATGTAAGTGGATATTTATCATATGGAGGTCATGCTTTAATCCCAGAGGGCATCTTAATTCTCCCAATAAACTACATCTTGAGTGTCAATAAAAGGTAAAACAAAAGATTGTAGACACACTCAAACGTAAAACATAGAAGAGTCTGATGAGCTCCTGTGTCACCACACCCAGCTCCAGAGACGGCCAGCCTAGGTCAGTGTTGTTCTCTCCCACTCCTCCCACCTTCCCTTTCTGTTCTACTTTAAAGCAAATGCTAGATACCATGTCACTTACACACCAAATACTTATGGGGGAAACCTTAAGTATAATGTGCAATTCTCTGCCATGCTTTTGTATTAAAACTGGCTGCTGTGATGGAGTTGCTTGTTATAGAATGTTGGACTGTATGTAGCATGTTATAGTATAAAGAAACCTAGTCCTGGGGCTTCCCTGGTGGCGCAGTGGTTGAGAGTCCGCCTGCCGATGCAGGGGACACGGGTTCGTGCCCCGGTCCGGGAAGATCCCACATGCTGCGGAGCGGCTGGGCCCATGAGCCATGGCCGCTGGGCCTGTGCGTCCGGAGCCTGTGCTCTGCAACGGGAGAGGCCGCAGCAGTGAGAGGCCCGCGTACTGCAAAAAGATAATAATAATTAAAAAAAAAAAAAATAAGAGACCTAGTCCTAGCTCTGCTGCCAACTTGTGTGCCTTTGGGCAGGTCCCCCAAACTCTTGACTTCATTTCTTCCTTTTGTAAATTAAAGATTGGTCTGGGTCATCTCAAGGTGAACTATCTGGGGTCAGAATCATGCTTATCTTCACGAGCTCCACCCAGCCAGAATAAGGCAGGCACTGAAATCCTGTATTGGGAAGAGACATTCCTGTCGGCCCTTTGCTGTCGGCTCATTGCTCTGATTTTCCAGCGTCTGGGCTTCTGAGTTCCTTCTTGATAGAGAACGTGGAGAGCCAGCATTCTCTCTGGCTGTGAGGGACAGGTGTGTGTGTGTGTGTTGTTCATGTGTATGTGTGTACACAGGAGACCTGGCGATGGCTTCGAAGGACATTAAACTGTGAAGACAGAAGCTGCAAAGTAGCCCGTACTGCTGGTTCTTCTCCCATTTCCTTGAGAAGATTCTTTTTGCTCTTCTCCAGGTGCTGACTTGTTAAAACTGACAAAGGAGGATCTAGTACAAATTTGTGGTGTAGCCGATGGAATCCGGCTCTATAATTCACTGAAGTCAAGGTAAAATACCGTGTTTAAAAGGAACTGTTCTGCTTGAAATAAGAATTTGCCCTTGTTCGCGTGGGGACTGCGGGCAGGATGTGTCCACGCCACGTCGGCGTGTGCCCTTGCGCTGTGGGCGCTGGCCCGCCGTGCTCACGAGGAGACTGTTTTGTGTACACCTTCAGGCAGGCCCAGATATGATGCAGGCACTGAGGGCAGAGGTAGACTGTAAGACTAGAAATGCACATGGGCAGGACTGTGGTCTGGAAGACGACTGGGTTTGTTGCCAAGAAAACAAACTTCTCATTTAGGTGAGCTATACAGAATCTATGGTTTTCAAGGTCATGTGACACTACTAAACAGTTATTAAACATGTAAACTTCTAATTGTGAATTAAAATGATAGAACTGTAAACTGTGCTGGCTTTTAAGATCCATTTACTATTGTTGATATTTCTAGACTTGTGGTGTGAGAATTCCATTAAACTGAATTTTACTGATGTTACATTGCTGACATAATCTTGAAACTTAAATTTACCAGCATCTGACTGACCATCTCAATGGTTTAGAGTCTGGATCATCAGATTAGACCACCTGTGATAACCTGTGATAGTTGGTGTGAGGTGTGTGTTTTTATATTCTTCCTAGTAAATTATTTCGTATAATGAAGTAACGTTGTAAAGTTCTCCTAAGGAAATAGACCCTAGATTCTTGTAGCTGTCGCTTGCGCGTGCGGCCTTCCCGCCAGCTCACAAGCGCCGTCTTCTGGTTGCAGGTCGGTGCGGCCCCGCCTGACCCTCTACGTCTGCCGCGAGCAGCCGGCGCCACAGGGGCAGCAGCAGGCAGCGGGTGGCGGGGGCGACGGCGGCGGCGCCACGCCCTACGGTGGGTATGGGCGGGCAGGGGTTGGGGGGCCAGGGCACTCGGCTTCCTGCCACTGCCCTTCTGAGTCGGTGGGGACCACCAGGTTGTCCTGGCAGCGGTGAGAGGCAGTGGCCCTTCTCGGCTGTTCTGATAAAATTTAATTTTAAAAGAACAGGTGTAGGGCAGAGTATGGCAACCCTGCTTTAGAGCCTCTGTAGTCTTACCTTAATTGTAGTTCCAAATTCTAAGCAAAGGTTTCTGTACTCACACACATGAAAAAACCCTTGTTTGGGGAAGCAAAGTAAAAGCACTGATATTCCTGATCCGTGTTTGGCTTGAGTCAGTAGTAGAGCAGGACCTGCGAGACTCAGGCTCACTGCAGATGTGCCTGACGCTTTGCAGACAAGGGCTGCTGCACCGTCACGTGTTCCGGAAACAGCTGGGCTTTCTGTGGAGAAGCAGGAGGCCTCATGGTCCACATCCTTAGCTTCTCGTGTGCCGTCTTCTACACTGTTTTTAATTCTTTAGGGGAAAGGAAGAGGGGAGAGGTAGCTTTTATTCTTTAGGATAAGTTCCCAGTAGTAGGTTTACTGAATCTAAAACTGACCTTTTTAGAGTTCTTTTTATATATGGCTAGAAACACGTAGCATTTTTGAAAACGGCTTTCTTTCGGTATAACTTACATACCACAAAGTCCTCCCACTGCAAGTACACAATTCAGCGATACTTTAATCAGTTTATAGTTCTGCAGCCATCGCCACAATCCAGTTTTAGTCCCATTACTCCAAAATGATCATCTGTGCCCATCTGCAGTCACTTCCTGCTTGCTTTTAAGATAAAACCTCAGATACTTTTGTACAGAGGTTAATGTTAATTAAATTATATGTGTGAACATAAATAATGTATTATTATATTCACATGGGTAGTAAGAGGAGAAGTATTCTTATCTTTATAATTTTTATATTTCTTTAGTACTTTGAAAGGAGTGATCTTCCAATAATAGATTAGGTGGAAAATAGGTCAAAGATTACTGCTAAAATGCTGTTCTTATTTTTTATTTCAGTTTATCATGCAATCTACTTAGAAGAAATGGTTGCTTCAGAAGTTGCTCGAAAACTTGCGTTGGTGTTTAATATTCCTTTCCACCAAATTAACCAGGTTTACAGACAGGGTCCCACCGGTATTCACATTCTTGTTAGCGATCAGGTAACTGGCATGCCCTTTTCCCTTTCACACTGATATTTACTTTTATATGTATTACTGAAGTGCTATAGAAAAAAAAATCTGTGACTTCTTTGGCAAGTACTCATGAGAATCATTTTCAGAGTTGGGAATCAAGATTGGGAAGAATTTATAACCAAGAGTTCTAGGTGTCCTTGGTGGTAGAAGGAATACAGGTAAAGGAGAACCGGAGCTCCGATCCCGCCCTCTTTGAAACTCCGACACTGGTCACTGGGGGGCTCCGGGTTAGCGGGCCTTTGGCCCTTTTTAGCAAGGCATTTGAATGTGTTTTCCTTTTGTGTACTATTTGATGGCTGGTTTTAAAAAGCTGTGAGGTTAGAAGGGCAGTTCACTGCCGCCCCATGTTCAGTGACAAGCAAGTAATAACAGAAGAGCACTTTGGCAGCAACTTTTTGTTAGTCACTATCGCAGAACCCAGCAGCGAATGCCTCCCTGTGGGCTGGAGGGTGACTGACCAGATCGCAGGGCCCCCATGGGCAAGCACGGTCAGCACCGAGCTGGCTGGAACGGCAGGTGTAAGTCCTTGCTACCTCACACTGCCTATCCGAATTACCATTTTGGCCGTTGAGTCCTGTACTTGTGCAGCTATATATAGATTATGACATTTTTCTTTTACTACTTTTACTCAGTTAAGAAAAGACAGTTGGATCTTAATTATACATCTGCTTTATCCTTCTAGATGGTTCAGAACTTTCAAGATGAGAGTTGTTTTTTATTCTCCACAGTAAAAGGTACGTGTGTCTTGAAATGCGAGAATCATGAAAGATAGTGCGTGCCTGAAATCAGCAGTCATCTTGCGTATTTACTTTTGGAAATGCTGGCTTTACTAATTTTAAGAAGTTTGGAAAAGGAATCAAGGAAATACTTCTAGTGACTGAAATACTGTCAAAATTAACTAGCAAGTAAGGAAGAGGAATCAGTCCTTCTGGATGCCTGGAGAAAAATCCCAGTCCATTCAGCCAACATTTTACTGAGCACCTCATGTCAGACACATGGCGTTGGTGCTAGAAAGGTCGTCCCCTCCTGTAGTGGGGAAAGGAAACCAGAATTGGTCCATAGATGCACATAGATTACAAACAGGTAATTTAGGTGCCATGAATGAATGGGGAAGTGGGGTTGCTTGTGGACGAGGGGGCCCGGGGAGGGGGACACGCAGCTGTGGAGGCTTCTCTGAGGAGCTGTCATGAACGCTGAGACCTGGAGCCTGAGGGGGAACTGAACACACGAGGAGCAGCACCCCAGCTGGCGCGGGGCCGGGTGCAGAGGAAGGAGCGTGGCTGCTCTGGAGGCCTGAGAGGGCCCGTGGCTGCTGTGCAGGGCGAGGACGAGCAGAGCTGGAGGCGGGTCTGGTAGGCAGTGCCTGGCGGTGGTGGGAGTTTAGATTTTATTTGAAACGCACTGGAAAGTCGGTGATGTTGTTTAAACAGACGAGTAATGTGAATAGATTTTTCTTTTCTTCCACTCTTGCAACTCTGTGGAGACAGATGAGAAGGTGGGAAAACTGGAGGCAGGAGATGTCATCTAGACGAGAGGTGATGGGATCTTGGACGCTGATAGACAGACAGGGCCCTGCTGGGCTCCACATTGGAGGGAGGAGTGGTTGTGACTCTCACAGGAGCAGCTGGGCAGGCGGTGGTCGAAGTGGAGAGGTAGGCGGGCTTGGGGGAAGCAGCCAAGGCTTCCGTTTTAGGATGTGGAAAATCATAGCCAGCTGGGGCTGGCGAGAGAGGCCTGGGCTCGAGGTGTAAATCTGGAAGCCTTCAGCGTGTCCGCCGTGACTCAAAGCGGTAGAAATTCTTGAGGTTATGGAGGGAGAGAATGTGAAGAGCGGGCCCAGATGGGGTTCAGTAGAGTTCCAGTTACAGGGCTGGATAAAGGAGGGGTTTTTTTAATGTGAAGTTACTATGAGAAGAGACCTTTAAAAGTCTGATGAGTTAAGATCTAAAGCTGCACCTCAAAGAGCACGATGTCCATGTCACCCTTTCCTGGGAAGTTACGCGAAGAGAGCAGCCCACCTTGAAGGGAAGGGCTGAAGTTAGGACTTCACCCTGTGCCTGACATGTCTCATAAGCCACCAAGTTAACCTGCAGTGCAGCAGGGCTGTTTAGTCTGTGAACTGGCCCACTTTATCTTTTCTTTTCAGACATATTTAGCTTAGTACCCTTCTGACTCAATTTTTCGTTCTCAAAACAACGCAGTTTTTACTATGCAAAACTCACAGTCTATAAAAGAGGCAGTTCGTACAGTGAACGTGTTGATGCATCCTGTGAAGGCGGTGGGGTTTCTGGTGTCAGCATCACAGGACGTGCCTGCCCTGCTCAGTGTACTGTTTTCAGACATTGGTCCTTAGGGAAAAATTCATTTGTTCCTTGATGACCGCCTGTACTGCTGCTTCTCGCTATCTCCTGAGAAACGCTAGGCCATCGCGCAAAAGTAGTGTATTTTTTAAAATGTTTCAGATCTACTTTTGAGGAGTTCAAAAATTATTTCCAGAAAAGGTGGATGTAAGCACCCAGTTTATTGGATAGTCTGTGCCCTGTGCCTTGCCCTCAGATGGGGGGCGGGGCGGGCAAAGGGAATGTGCACATGATGCTGCTGCAGGCAAGAGGGGCTGGAGCAAGTTAGCTTGTTTTCCTCTAGAATATTTAAAGTTACCCTCTGAACTGGGGCGGGGGGTTGTAGGTTCTAGGAGTGTTCAATGTAGTCTTGATTCTCCGGCCTGGTAAAAAATTGCGCGTAACGTCCCTTTCTTTTTTCCGCAGCTGAAAACGGCGGTGGCGTCCACATAATTTTGAAGTGACATCTTGACGTAGTCTGAACTCTATTCAGCACCAGTTAAAGTTACGCTTAAAAGTGTGTGAAGACTGAATCCAAGAAGTCTTGGGATTGGATTTTACCGTATGAAATGTTTCATATTGAAAACACAGGATGACCTTTCTCACAAGCTGGATGAGAGGCACGTCTCCTTCGCTTCACTGCCGCGGCCTCGCCCCGGGACAGTGAGCACGTCGGGCCCCGGTGCAGGTAGGCTGCCTGCTTCTCTGCCAGAGAGGCCAGTAGACACAGTCCCTAGAAGCAGCCTTCGCTGTCTTTTTACACTGTATGCGGTTTGGAAATGAATGTAAAGACGTACTGTGGGCATTTACCTTTCTGGGCCAGTTCGGCTTCTGCTGCCCGGACCTTATGCTGACCTGGGTGGGGGGTGGGCACTGGCTCCTGCGGGGCCAGCGCCAAATCCACGTGTGGAGAGAGCGAGGCCGGCGCTGATACGGGCCGATCAGTGGTCAGGGGAGAGGCTTGGCGCCTTCTTGGAAAAAATCATGTCTAAGGGTGCGCATCTGCCATGATCATGCCAGATCGGGGAAGCCCCAAGCCAGGAAGAGGGGCGTGAAGCAAACTGCATTATCAAGAGTACCTTGGTGAGAGGATCAGTGTAAATCCTAATAGGTACAAAGACTTTTGTGTTTTTG
Source organism: Mesoplodon mirus (assembly GCF_964341445.2). Classification (NCBI taxonomy): domain Eukaryota; kingdom Metazoa; phylum Chordata; class Mammalia; order Artiodactyla; family Ziphiidae; genus Mesoplodon; species Mesoplodon mirus. The sequence continues at coordinate 52,013,724 of NC_138988.1, forward strand.
CTTTGTCACAGATTAACTGAAAAACCTTTTGCTTCTGCTTCCATTTTTAGCATTTTGTTTCTGGTTTTCATTTTTGAAGCCCCGATGCCTTTTAAACTCATGTGGTTTTCTTTCTCCTTTTCCTCCCTCTCTTTGTCTCTGACCACCCACCCCACACCATACTGTTGTTAAACTTTTTTAAAGCCCTCTCCCCAACATTGGAAATACACCTAAGCAGAAGAAAACAGTGTGATAGTTTCTGACTTGGTGTTAAGGGGTCTTCATTATCAAGAGTTGAAATTTATTTGTGGAACACTAGACATCACAAACACTATATTGTACCATCAAAATTCCTCACACTTCTCTAATATGGAGCTTTAGTACAATCACGGGTAACATTCTGGTGATTATTTAGGGACTTTTTTATACACCACATAATAGCTTCTTTTTCTATAAAAAGAGTGCCTCTTTCACAAAACCAATGCTTGTTGGCCAGTATACTTTCCAAAGGGAATCACTGTTTTTGCAATTTTTTCTACTATCATTATTATCTCTTCCCTTCACCCGAAGCCTTCCCAAAATTCATCAGCAAGCATTTGAGGCCTGTGGTGTACTTAGACACAATTTTCTTTTCAAACTTCGATTCCATTTTAATTATACCATGTCTGTCCGTTTACCCAGTGTCTTGGTGTTGAGTATATTATTTGGTCCTTATCTTTGTTCAGGCAGAAATAGGAATGGCTAATTTTGAGTTTAAAATCTCTCCCAGAAGACAAAACTACTTCAGTGGGTGAAAGCTTTGGCATTTTATGTTTTATTTATAAAGGGGGTTATTCGAGATGAAAAAGTACTGTCCATCTTTGGTTTGAAAATATCCATAACTTGTATAGACCCTAAAGCAGGAGAGCTTTCCTTTCCGTCATTTTCCCTTTGCTTTTGTATGACCACATGTTTTCTGTACCAGTCACTTGGGAAAGAAGTGAGCTTCTCTCTTAATTGTTTAGAGTTTTGCTTGTCTATTTAGCATTCCTTTTTGAGTCTCAAGATTTATGGAACAATAAATGTCATTTTTAATGCTGTGTGCTATTTCGAATTCCTCATCAGGTTTTACAAGTGGGTAAAAATAATTAAAAGCTCCTCAAACTTGAAATGACACCAAGCAGCACTGAACATTAGTCTGTCCCAGTGAAACAGGTTAAATTATGGCACCAGCAAATTTGCTACTTTGTTTTTTTAATAGTAGGATGTACACATTTCAGTATAATAAATGTTTTCCGATTGTTTTGCAAATGTGTGTCTCATTTAAAATCCAAGTTCCTGCCAGTGTGTCACCTCATGTCATAGAATCAAGGAGTTCACTGTGTATGTTCTGAGCACACACCAGTCCCAGTGTTGTTACAAGAGCTGATGGGGGTACGTATTTTCAGTTTATTTCCTCAAAGCTGATACAACTGAGGACAGCTTATCCAGTGACTGTGCCACACTTAAAGGGGAAGCAAACCTGATTTTTCTTAACAGAGGTTCTCCTTTTTTGTAGATGTGGTCCAACGTCATTCAGCCAGAGTCCAGTAGCTGTGAGAGGTTGTGTCCGGGCTCAAAAGAGATAATGTATAGAAGGCCCTGGTCATTTAAATTTTTAAAATAGAAACTATATTCATAGCTTCCTGCAACAGCCATTTTTTCCCCCACACAGTGGTGTAAATGTATATTTAGATAACTGCTATGGTATACATACGATAAGGCAGCAAAATCATCAGGACTTCAATGCTTATTTTGATAATCCTGTTAATTGATTTATAGAGTTGTATATCCATCTATTTGCCTTCTCTCCCCAGAATGCAGCTGAGGCCTTGTATCCCAAATGCTTCTAAAACTCTCCACCTAATAGAAACCCTAACCCAATTGGAAGTATTGCTGGTCGTGGGGAAATTTCTCATTTTTGCTCTTTCCCTCAGCTTCTCATGAGCTCTGGGCTCTTCAGTTTGGGGAGTGGTTACTAAGAAGGGTTGGCTACCATTAACACAGAGATGCAGTGAAGGTCACAAATGTGGACAGCACAGAGCAGAAACCAGATCATCCTATCAGATTTCAGGTAACATTAGGAACGCCTGAATTTTGGAAGATGGTTTTGCTCAGATTTGTCTGCCATAAGATAATAGCAATAAAACCCTCTGACTTAAGCATTGCAATGGTTTATTCATTTTTATATAAGTCTCAAAGGTGCCAACACTTTACTGATTTTAGTTTTAAGTGTGTAAAATTTTTGAATAGTCCTGGTGTAACTTGATTTCTAAGATTTTAAAATAAACTTGGAAAAAAATCACACCCATTCTACATGCATCCATTATTTTTAATTGATTATATTATAGATAACTTGAGCCTTAAATTCTGTTTCCTTAAGGTCCCCCAAAGTTTGTGAGACATGACATGATCAGCTTTTCTATAACAACAACACATTATGTGCCATAGCCTACACCAGAGCTTATGATTTCCAATCAGGCAACACAAACTGAGTTGCTTTTGTTTAGTTTTTGGTCCCCAAAAGGATATATGACAAGTTGACAGAAACAGGAAGGTGAAGACCTTGCTCCACCCTGTTTAGAGTCCTCATTCTTTGGTGTCTCATGGAAACCTATTAACTTGCCTTCCACGTAAGTCGCTTCGTAGAAAACTGTCGGGCATTATGAATTTGCAGTATAGTCACTTTGATAAAGTTGCTATTTAATCTTCAAAGTGGAAAAGTCCTGCTAATCAAAATGGAATCGTTGTGAATAAAAGTAGGCCACTGGCTGAAGTATCAGATAGAAAATCAGCAGCTTATTTTTCTGCTCCATTTGTGCTAACACTGATGGTCTGTTTGAGGAATGCTGACAAAGCCAAGGGCAGGAATTTTGTACCTAGGGAGGCACCCACCTCTAGAGATCCAGGTCTCCTGCATGGTCCTGGCTGCACTATGACCACTCTTGCCCTGTGTTACCTGACACAAGGCTTCAAATTGATTGCATCACAGCAGAATAAAGGTAAAAACTATCACAAGAGTTACTGCAGTCCCTGCAGAAGTCTTTTACCTGTAAATGCCTTTCCCAATGGAGAATCAACAGATTTGGATGATGGTGGAGTACGTCAGAAAGACTCGGGTCCTCAGGAGGAAGGGACACCTCATGAAGCCCTGGGCTGGGCAGCTGCTGTCAGAGGATGACACAGCACCTGCATAGCCGCTGTCCACTTCCTCCCACTGCTGTCGGCGGGGTGACAGGAGCAAAGTAGGCATGGACTTTGACATGAGGGAGCTGGGCCTGAAAGTAGAAAGGAAAAGTGTTGTCATAAGATAGTTTGGGGATTACAGGCATAATCCTAGAAAAGCCCACAGTCTCCTATAGAATCTAGTTCATTCTACCCTTAGGCAGATAGTCCCAATAGAATTTCTGGTGTGCGCTAAATAACGCTGCTCCTGTTGACATGCATGTCTCCCCAAACAGCACCTTTTAAAGACAAAGGGGTGGTCACTGTCCCTGTGTGCAAACCGAGTAGAGATGTAACAGCTGTAGCACCTGGGACTGCTTAGGGGTCTAAGTGCAAAGTTGCCTAAACTTAAAGCGTTTTCAAGAACGATGCACGTGAACTACATGCGGAAAGAACGCCACAGTTATTAAGACATTTTATACCTAGAAATTAGCAAAGATCAAGCCTACTGATAAAGGCCTTAAGTCCCTTTCCTTCTAATAAGTTTGCTAATCAACAGACCACATGGAACCTCCACCCAGACCCATTCTAGAAGTTGACTCTTTCCAGGGTGGGGTCTAATAAGGAAATTTAGAAGAAGTCTGAGAGGATAGTTTGCGTAACTATTGGCCCAGGACAGAACGTAGAAAATGGATGTTGATTCTTGGTGTATTTGTCGTTTGCTGAGAAACTGCCAGGTGTGGCTGCTGCCCGACACTTACCCGCATCCGCTTGATGCCCGCGCGGGTGACCTGCTGGCAGTCATACAGCTCGAGGCGCTCCAGGCCACGACAGTTCTCCAGGTGCTCCAGGGCCACGTCAGTGATGAGGAGGCAGTTGTCCAGTTCCAGCACCCGCAGCCTCTCGTGGCCGCAAGGGCTGTTGCTCAGGTGCAGGATCCCATCATCCGTGATGAGCTCACAGTGGGACAGGCTCTGGAATGAGGGGAAGCACAGATGTTTGCTGGACCCTCTCATTCCAAGGCTCACGGCCCAGGAAGAGCAGGGAAGCCAGCCCAGGCAGCGTCCCTGGGAACCACTGAGCAGCGGGAGGATGGAGCACAAAGCTGTGGGCCCATGAGCAGCGGCTTCTCTCACCTTCCCGCCAGGTAAAGATGGGAACCGACACTGCAGAGGGTGGTCTGCACCGTGAGGATCCTGAACTCACCTCTTCCCGCAAACAGCGAATCTACAGCTACACAGGGAACAGCTTCCTCCAGAAAAAAACAAAAACTGGCTGAACGACTCTCCACGTTAGGCAAATGAGAGAAGGCCCGCTTGGAAGCGGAAGGAGAGGCTGGGCCACAGTCTGTCATGAACCCCGGCCCCAAGTGCGGAGACCCCTGGGCAGGAGGGAACTCATAACCTGGAGCTTCTCACTGAGGAGCGAAGGGTTTAACCCCACGTCAGGCACCTGAACGTCCAGCTGGAAAAACCAACCCGCTGACCTCGCGAGACCCAGAGACCACAGCAACGTGAGGAGGAATCCAAAGGACTTTCACGCCTGGGCCCTCCCCACCCCCAGGGCCCAGCTGATGGAGGGGAGCCCAGCCCGGGTGTGAGAGGCTCGCCTGCTGGGTGACACATTGGGGGGCCTGCTGGGGTGCCCCCAGGGCCTGGAGATGGGTGGGGACCACCTTTGCACATTCGCTCTGCTGAGCTCCAGCCGTTGGGTGACATTTTCTTTTTTAAATTCTGGGCTGCTCCCTTCCCGGTGAGCACTATTGCGCATGCTCTCCCGGCCCTGCCTCTGCCTCGCGCCAGGGTGCCATCCTCATTCTCTATGTTTCTCGGGGGAGTTTCACGTGTGTCTGGTGCCCCAGTTTTTGCAGCTGTTGCCAGGGGACACGTCCATCTCCTGGCCTGCGGGGTCCCACGGGACTGTAACCAATGGAGAGATTGTTAAGTGGCTCCCACGTCCCGGGATCAGCAAGAGAAAACACCCAGGAGTCGACTTTCTTGGAAAGAGGACTATGAGCTTGTCATGACAGCTACAGCCAGGGGCACAGGCTTCTAATTAAACACACATCTAAGGGCTGACTGTAATCCTTTCTAGAGACCTTGGAGGCTGATGCTGTCTTTGCTCTCCCCTCTGCCATGCTCCAGAGCACCAGTATCTCCCAGAGGGGAGCTTTTACATCTGCCTGGTGACCTGGTTTTTATTTCTGGTGCCCCAGTCTTTGTATAAGGTGCCCATGGGATGCTCCTTGCTCACCTGGCCCTGATGGCCAAAGAAGGCTTGTGCTCCTGGGTCCCATGGGACGTTAACATGAAAGAGTTCTTGGCAGGCTACCACCCTCAGGGCACTTTACAGACAGCAGGGTGAAACACCCCCCCAGCCTTTCTGGGAAAGAGGCCTATTTGCTTGTCCTGGAGCTTACAGGGCGGGCTTCAGGTCTGGTACACATCTAGAGGCCTACAGATGTGCTCTCAGCAAAGGTAGGTGCAGGTACATGCCATCTCTGCACTCTCTCTGGTCAGTATACCCCCAGACAGGAGTTTACGCCCTTATCTGGGAAAAGTACCAAACAGAGGTCATGGAGCTGAAGAATACAACTGAACTGAAAAATAAAGTAGAAGGTTTCAAGAACAGACTACATGAAGCAGATAAAAGGATCAGTGACTTGAAGACATGGCAGTGAAAATCACCCAATCAGAGCAGCAAAGAGAAAAAGAATGAAAAAAAGTAAAGAAGATACCCTAATAGACTTATGGGACAATATCAAGTGGACTAATGTTCTCATTATAAGGGTAACAGAAGGAGAAGAGAGAGAAACAGGCAGAAAAGCTAACAGAGAAAATAATGGCTGAAAACTTCTCTAGCCTGGGGGAGGAAACAGACATCCAGATTCAGGAATCCCAGAGAATTCCAAATAAGATGAGACCCTCGCCAAAACACATTACAATTAAAATGTCAAAAGTTAAAGAATCTTAAGAGCAGCAAGAGAAAAACAACTTGTTATATACAAGGGAACCCCCGTAAGACTATCAGCAGGTTTTTCAGTAGAAACTTTGCAGGCCAGAATGGAGGGGCACAATATATTCAGTGTGCTGACAGAAATGAAAAAAAATTCCAACCAAGAATAGTAAACCCAACAAAGTTATTCAGAACTGAAGGAGGGATGGGAATTCCCTGGCGGTCCAGTGGTTAGGACTCAGCGCTTTCACTGCTGGGGCCCAGGTTCAATCCCTGGTTGGGGAGCTAAGATACTGCAAGCCGCTCAGCGTGGCCACAAAAAAAAGAATGGAAGGAGAGAGAAGTTTTCCAGCCAAGCTAGAGCTAAACTAGTTCATCATCACTAAACCTGCCTTACAAGAAATGTTAAAGGGACTTTGTTAAGCTGAAAAGGGCACTAATTAGTAACAAGAAAACATGAAGGTATAAATCTCACTGGTAAAGGCTGTGATAAATCAGGGTGAAAGATAAAACTCTGTGGCATCAAGAAAATAATACAGTCTTTATTGGCTGTAATTCTTTATTCTTTAATAGCTAAAATTCTTAGATAGCTTCTAGGACCAATGAGCTGCATTAATATGATTTTAAAAGTCAAAAAAACTGGCTCTGGTACTGAAGAGGAAACCAGCCCCCCAATTATCAATAGAACCTGCTGATGACATCCTACAAACTAAAAACTGAAGTAACAAAGAGGATCCTTAACCTCCTTTGAACAAACTTCATGAACTCCTCTGTGTTCTTTTGAATCTAGAGTTCCCCTTGTTTGCAATTGTATATTCGACTTATTTTCAAAGAAACATGATCAGTTTCCCTTTCAAAATAGCCTTCTAGATTTGGTTTTTGTGAGAGTACAAGGTCCTTCCTCCCTTGAGGATCACAGAGCAGTTCCTGGAAGGGGTGGGGTATGTGCACACTTGCCTCCTTCACATGTAAAGAAGAACCTGGGAACTGAAGTTTAGCAAATGAGGTGTGATAGTTACCTAGCTGGGGGATAGTGGTCACTTCCCTCATTTCTTCCTGCTTGCAGATCTTTAGTATAAAAGCTAAAAACCAGATTTCAAAATTCTGAATCTGTGGAGCTTTGCCCCAGTAGCATTGGCTCCTCTGAGCTCCCCAGGCTGGGGGAGGACTCCCTGGGGTGGACCCCCGGCTCCAGCCTGGAGAGCACTGTCTGGCCCTCCCCCAGGGAGGTGGGGACTGGCTGCTCCTATGCGCGTGTCCCAGGCGCACCCGGGCTGCCTCGCACCAAGACTGTGCATCTGTGCTGTGAGACCTGCAGCGGCAGAAACACACATCCAGCAACCCTGCGCTTCCACTCACCCTTGGCTCTACCTGGGGGCTGACAGAGGCGCTGCTACCATGTCCGTAGCAGGGAAAGCCCCTGGGGTATCCGTTAACAAGGATCCAGACACACACTGCTGTGCAATTTCTGAGTGACGATAAAGTCTGTCTCTTCTGATGATCTTTTCACTCTCCAGTGCCTAGAACAGTGCCCAGCGTGTAGTGGTCCTCAAGAGGTGTTTGTAGAGTGAATTTGATGAATATAATCAGATTTAATCCACAGCATTTCCCTTTTTTGTGTGGTGTACCAGGCATCTCCAAAGCTAAGTTTAGATTTCAACTGCAACTGTTTCCCTGCTTTTCTGCTAATAATCCTCCAGGTATTTTTTTTTTTTTTTTCATTTGAGGCTCTTTTCTTGGACTTCTGGGTTTTATTATAGTTTATCTTTTACTCTAAGTCCCCTTTCTGGAAGTAGCTTGTATGAATATCGGGGAAGATGGAGAAGATTTCAGTCACCAGAATCCCCACTGGGGGGAACACCATTTGGAAGACATTTCCTGACCCGTCGCTGAGGTGGGCCTGCACTCCTGAGGAAGCAGGAGTTAGGGAGCTGGTGGAAGGCCTTGTCCCGTGCACACAAGAGATGACACTAACGAAGGGGTGGGAGTCCAAGTCCAGGGTATCTCCGAGTCGGGGAGAGAGCCCTTGGGCAACAGGGAGGAGGGCGGTTAAAATAGGAAACAAAGCACGGGGCTCCTAACCTTCCCCACACCTCTGAGAAGCAGGCCATCTCAGGGACACGGGGACAAGGTGTGGAGAAAGCACATCAGACAACTGGTTCTATCAATTATAAAACCAGATCAGAACGAATTTGGGAGTAAAAACATTAGAATGACAAAATTATCTGCAGGTGTGTAGAGAAAAACAGTTTCAGCAGAGAATCTGGAAACAGGTAGGTTTCTGACTATCTCTGGAATCTGACACCAAACTCAAAAAAAAGTCCCAGAGTTGTCCAAAGCCCAGCACACTTGTGCCTGAGGGAGAAGCATCCAGAAGGAATGTGGAAATAAGGAAAACTGGTGGGGAGAGTAACTCAAGGCCAAATGGAGCTTTAATGATGTTATAAAATCCTAGCCCTTGCTGACAGAGCAAGTTCAAAGGGGATAGAGAGAACTGGCTTAAGAAAAATCTGTCGTGTATCTCAGGGAAGTGGAAAGACCAGACCCCACGGAAGCCACGAAATCTGGGTCCTTTGGGCAGTTGTGTAAATTTGGGCAAGCCTCTTAACCGCTCTGAGCCTCAGCTTCCTCACTGATAAAATAGGGATGTCCGTGGTGCCCGCATCACAGGGCTGTGTTGGGATTCAGTGAGTCAGTGTATCTGGTGGGAGGAGGCGGCCGAATGGGGACTCCACCCCTGCTTCACGTCCAGCAGCCGGATGGGAAATGTGCATGCGACGTCTGCATGGCTAAGAGTGTCAGTGACACTTTTCACTGCTCATTCTAGATCTTTCAGTATACTCTAATCCCCCCCCATATATATTTGAGCAGATATGAAATGTAATATAAGGATGGCCTCATTTTAACCGTGCTAACTTTCACTATACCCGACATGATGAACACGAATTTGAGTGAGGACGCTGGTCCCTATATTAGGTTCACACCCTAAAATGAAAGCAGTGACATTTAGATACACCCTAAGGAAAGGAAGGTTGTGCTGTAGTACGGGGGTGCTTTCATCCCTGAGAGGTAAGTAACGTCACAAGAAGCTCAGACTCACCAGGGCTTGCAGTTTAGGACAGTGAATGGAGAGCTGGATGAGTGTGCTGTCGGTTATCTGGAGAGAAACACGTGGTGTCAGTGTGGCTTCTACACCAGAACTTAATACCTAATCCTGCTTCTCCTGAATACAAGAATCAAAAGGTGCAAAAGAATTAAAAACTCATCTCAAGCCACTCGGGCTGGGAGCTCCTCTCTTCACCAACAACCTCAATTCTGCTCATTCCCAGAGATGTGAAGGTGTTCTTTGGTCTTTCCTCTGGTGCCCCAAGGGGGACAAGGGACAAAGAGGATCCCCCAAGATTCTTCTCTGTAGAGTCACCTCATCACTGGACATGCAAGCTTCTTTCTCCCTTAAGTTTTGTGAAAATGAGTCCTTTTTTTTTTTAATGTTTGGCAAAAGATGGTGCTATCCTGAACGTGGCTGTAACTCTGATGACTGAGAACAGCCCAAAGTTTATGCATCCCCCTCCCATGGCCCTCACAGGTTCCCAAGCCCTGACACCTATGCTGGGGCAAGGAGGGTCCAGACAATGGCCAGTTGGCGTCTCTGGTTACGCCTGTCAGTGGCTGAGGGGCGCCCTGCAGAGCTGTCAGGAGTCCACTCACCAAGATGCATTCTTCGAGATCCATCTTCTCCAGGTCATGACAATTCTGAAAAAGTCCATAAGAGTCCATAAGACACCCCGTTCCGAAAGTGACCCAGTGAGCCAGCACTTTTGAGCAGGCGCCCTTTGAATCACATTCACTTTGGAAACGGGCATTAGGGCTGCACTTCCTTCTCTCGTCCTGGAAAGGCAGTTGTCTGCACCTTCCCAGTGGCTCACAGGTATCAGCACAGAGACTTTAGCCATGGAATGGGCTCTGGGAGGTCGTGGGGGTGGGCGCTCAGCCACGGTGGGGATGGTGGAGGGCTGGGGTAGGAGGAAGAGTGTATCAGCATCCCCAGGAGGACATGGGTTCTGGGCAGCAGGCCACAGGGGCCCACAGTGGTTGGCACTGGCAGGGCAGTGTGGAGAGAGGGCAGAGGCAGAGCCCAGCCCAGCTGAGGGATGCTACGGAGAGGCTGAGTCGGGGTCTGTGGGAGGAAGGGCATCTCCTGCCAGGGAGGAGGCTCTTCTCATTGGGGTCCCACCTGACCAAGTGAGAGTGAGGTCCACGCCTGGTACAGGACCTGCCTAGCTTTCCAGCCTGTTGGGGAAAATGCAGGACACATCCCCCAAGGACTCTATTCTACTTGGTGCCTGTCATTTCTGAAGGTAGTTTTTTGCACACTCCAAGACCACTCCAATTCACTTTGACTGAGGGAGGTGAATTAGAGTTTGGTTTGATTTTGTAAAACCTCTGTCTTACCCGAGCTAAAAGTGTAAAGCCTGCATCAGTCAAATGGGAACATCGGGCAGCCTCCAAGATCCTGGAATAAGGAGTGCACAGAAGACAAAGTGGCGACTGGTTAACAACAGAAAAGCATACTTTACAATGCTCTTGAGTTTATTCCACTCTGTGACACAAAAATGAGGCTCAGGGAGGAATGTGACCTGCCCAAAGTCCCATCCCAAACTTGGTCAGTAAATCCAGGAATCTTCCCACAATACCAGCACATGGTTGCTGTTGTTTTTAGATGCTATTCTAATATGTGTTGACTTCTAAACAATTAAAATGTACTTTCACTCAACAAAATCATCTTGATATACTGCATTTATTGAAATTCCCAGTCACCCTAAAGGAAATTTTAAAAATTTACAGTCAATGAAAACATCCATGCTTAACAGGGATGGATGCTTAAATAACATTTTTAAATTAAATTACTCCCTTATAGCAATAATTTTGACCTCCTTTCTGACCAGTTTTGACCACCTATATTCCTTCTACCATGCAGAAGTATCAAAATTCTCGAGAATCTTCCCTAATTTAACAGTAAGAAAAATGGGGAAAAGGCAAAATAAGACAATCCTTAGAAGGTATATAACCAAAAAAAAGGGCGGGGGCAGGGGGGGTTACTCTTTGGCAGTCCAGTGGTTAGGACTCCATGCTTCCACTGCAGGGGTCATGGGTTTGATCCCTGGCCAGGGAACTAAGATCCTGCATGCCGTGTGGTGCAGCCAAAAAAAAAAAAAAAAAAAAGATATGTAACTGCTGTAAGTATGAAAAATGGATCAGTTTCACCGATAAGTAAAGAGTAACAAAACAAGTATCTTTTTTCTGCCTCTTTTGTAGGGGTTAAGGTTGCTGGTTCTATAATCAAACTCTACAAGTTCAAATTCTAGTTTTACTTCTTACTTATCATGTGACCCAGGATAAATTATGTGCTTTTCACTGAGTCTCAGTTTCTCCTCTGCAAAACAAGTGAGAATACAGTACCTACCTCCTAGCAATGCAGTGAGGACTAAGTGAGACAATGCTTGTGAAAGTGCTAACAAAGAGCCTGGAACACATGAGTTCAACTGATGTTAAGCATGATTAGTATTTTGGTGCCATTATTAAAGTTTTCATATTCACAGTATTACATGGAGAATCAGAAAATAAATCATTATTTATTAAAACAAAACTTTTCTTCTTGCTAGGGAACAATGATAAATAAGGTGGCTGTGATTTTTCCTCCTTCTGTCCATTTAGCAGCTGGTTTAGAGGAGAACCTGGTGCCATTTGGACGTGAGGCTATCAGTCTGCTCATGTGTCAAGGTAATATCAGGGCAACGAATAGCCAAAGCAATCTTGAGAAAGAAAAACGGAGCTGGAGGAATCAGGCTCCCTGACTTCCAACTATACTACAAAGCTACAGTAATCAAGATAGTATGGTACTGGCACAAAAACTGAAATACAGATCAGTGGAACAGGATAGAAAGCCCAGAGATAAACCCACACACATATGGTCACCTTATTTTTATATAAAAGAGGCAAGAATATACAATGGAGAAAAGACAGCCTCTTCAATAAGTGGTGCTGGGAAAACCGGACAGCTACATGTAAAAGAATGAAATTAGAACACTCCCTAACACCATACACAAAAATAAACTCAAAATGGATTAGAGACCTAAATGTAAGGTCAGACACTATAAAACTCTTAGAGGAAAACATAGGCAGAACACTGTATGACATAAATCACAGCAAGATCCTTTTTGACCCACATCCTAGAGAAATGGAAATAAAAACAAAAATAAACAAATGGGGGATTCCCTGGTGGCGCAGTGGTTAAGAATCCACCTGCCAATGCAGGGGACATGGGTTCGAGCCCTGGTCCGGGGAGATCCCACATGCCACAGAGCAACTAAGCCTGTGCACCACAACTACTGAGCCTGTGCTCTAGAGCCCACGAGCCACAACTACTGAAGCCCGCGCACCTGGAGCCTGTGCCCCGCAACAAGAGAAGGCACTGCAATGAGAAGCCCGCGCACTGCAACGAAGAGTAGCTCCTGCTCGCCGCAACTAGAGAAAGCCCGCATGCAACAACGAAGACCCAATGCAACCAAAAATAATAAATAAAATAAATTTATAAAAAATAAACAAATGGGACCTAATGAAACTTAAAAGCTTTTGCACAGCAAAGGAAACCATAAACAAGATGAAAAGACAACCCTCAGAATGGGAGAAAATATTTGCAAAAGAAGCAGCTGACAAAGGATTAATCTTCAAAATTTACAAGCAGCTCATGCAGCTCAATATCAAAAAAACAAACCACCCAATCCAAAAACGGGCAGAAGACCTAAACGGACATTTCTCCAAAGAAGATATACAGATTGCCAACAAACACATGAAAGGATGCTCAACATCACTAATCATTAGAGAAGTGCAAATCAGAACTACAATCAGGTATCACCTCACAGCAGTCAGAATGGCCATCAACAAAAATCTACAAACAATAAATGCTGGAGAGGGTGTGGAGAAAAGGGAACCCTCTTGCACTGTTGGTGGGAATGTAAACTGATACAGCCACTATGGAGAACAGTATGGAGGTTCCTTAAAAAACTAAAAATAGGGCTTCCCTGGTGGCACAGTTGTTAAGAATCAGCCTGCCAATGCAGGGGACACGGGTTTGAGCCCTGGTCCGGGAGGATCCCACATGCCGCAGAGCAACTAAGCACATGCACCACAACTACTGAAGCCTGTGCACCTAGAGCCCATGCTCTGCAACATGAGAAGCCACAGCAATGAGAAGCCCACACACCACAATGAAGAGTAGTCCCCACTCACCACAGCTAGAGAAAGCCCACGCGCAGCAACAAAGACCCAATGCAGCCAAAAATTAAAAAAAAAAAAAACTAAACTAAAAACAGAACTACCATACGACCCAGCAATCCCACCACTGGGCATATACCCTGAGAAAACCATAATTCAAAAAGAGTCATGTACCACCACCATGTTCATTGCAGCTCTATTTACAACAGCCAGGACATGGAAGCAACCTAAGTGTCCATCAACAGATGAATGGATAAAGAAGATGTGGCACATATATACAATGGAATATTACTCAGCCATAAAAAGAAACAAAACTGAGTTACTTGTAGTGAGGTGGATGGACTTAAGAGACTGTCATACAGAGTGAAGTAAGTCAGAAAGAGAAAAACAAATATCATATGCTAACACATATATATGGAATCTAAAAAAAAAAAAAGAAGGTTCTGAAGAACCCAGGGGCAGGACAGGAATAAAGACACAGTGGACTTGAGGACACGGGGAGGGGTAAGGGTAACCTGGGACGAAGTGAGAGAGTGGCATGGACATATATACACTACCAAATGTAACAGATAGCTAATGGGAAGCAGCCGCATAGCACAGGGAGATCAGCTCAGTGCTTTGTGACCACCTAGAGGTGGGGTAGGGAAGGTGGGAGGGAGATGCAAGAGGGAGGAGATATGGGGATATATGTGTATGTATAGCAGATTCACTTTGTTATAAAGCAGAAACAAACACACCATTGTAAAGCAATTATACTCCAATAAAGATGTTAAAAAAAATAATATCAGGGCGAGGCAAATCAGGTGGGCACATGAGTGAAGTCCACCAGGAAACTAAGGCTCAGATTCCCTGGTGGTGGACAGTGTGGGACTCTCCACACATCCTTAAATGAACTAGATTACAGTGTCCCACCCCAATACATCTGACAAAAGCCAACAACACAACCACTGCCTCCGCCACCACCTATTCAACCCACTGCCAGGCCTTTCTCCTCCTGCAGGAAGCCCTCCCAGTCAGCCCCAAGCTCTGAGTTGCAAAGCTGAAAGCATGGCGCACTCACTGAAGTCTTGGGCAGTTCAAGGCTAGGGCTGTGAGGGAGGCATCAGTGAGGTTGCCGCAGCCAGACAAGCAGAGGGCCTGCAGCCGGTGGCAGCCCCTGCAAATCTGCACCACGCCTTCATCCGTAATGCGCTGGGGAGAATCAAAGCAGAAAGGAAAATCAGAAGGCACGGGCCACAGTGAAATGGGAGCCGCAGACAAATGGAGTCTCCTGTTAGTCAACTAGTTTCGGTTGCCAGTTACTAGCATTTTATCCTGATAATTTAATCAAAATAAGGTGAAGTACAGGGAAGACAGATATTTATGTTATTTCTGAACAGCTTTAAAATATTCAAGCATTACTAATGGAGAGTAAAATTTTTAAATTCCATTTTCCTACCCAGAATCATTCGATTTTTTTTTTCAGGAAATATTCAGGAAATAAACTTGTGTTAAAAATCAGATTTAATAAACAACAGCTCATGAGACTTGCTTAAGTGACATTAATTTTTGGTTGAATTTCTACATATTAATGCTTTAGATATCTACTATATAAATCATATATGTGTATTTTTATATTGCCTGAAATGTTTTAGAAAATAGCAAAATTAAGTAAATCACTAAATTATTAATAAATGGCTTAGAATTCTATGAATTTAGCCATGAAGATTCTAATTAATCTTTATTTAATATACTAATTTATGCAGAAATAAACAGATACATTTATATCATACTTTAAGCCACCTGCCAGTGCTATCCTACATGCAATTCAAGGTCCTATTTTTGAACAGTGCAGCCCCATAAGGTCAATATTTGCCCAGAAGATAGTTTCTGCTTTATCTCCCACCATCAGGGACCTTAGGTTTATGATTCATTTACTAAATGCCGAATACAAGGGATTTCTCTTACTTTTCTCAAAATTGACATTCTCCCTTGAGAAACCCAGTTGGCCATAGCAAGCACCCTCTTCAATTATCAATATTTACAATGGCAGTGAAGAAAACTCATCCTTCACAGGCTAATAATGCACTGATGAAAATCACACCTTGCTCTTGAATATGCCCTTTATATTTCAAAGCACTTTCTTAACTGTTATTTCATTTTATCCACTGAGACACCATGAGAGGTGTCATCACCCCCAGTTTATAAGTAAAGACAAGACACTGAAACCTTACCAGGAACTGTTTAGATTAGTGACTAGTTCACAGCATTCCTGATGTCTTAAAATAAACCAAGACCCTGATCTATGCTGTTTTTAGGGGAAATGCCCATGGCTTTGTATTGGCCTTTTTGTTTAGATTGCTGTTCTTCCATCTTGTGGGAAACTGGGAGATCACATAAGGACACAGGATGTGAAATAAGGGTGTGGCAATCCTCCCACCTGCCTGGGCTGCTTCCCAGCAGGGCCCCAGCAGGTTCCTGACGGAGGGAACAGGAACAGGAGGGAGCTCACGGAAAAGGCACGTTACTTACTGAGCAGGACTGTAGGTTGAGACTCACAAGCTCATGGCAGTAATTCTGAATGTGTTTCAGAGCTTCGTCTTCTAGCTGAGTGAATGGAGAAAACAAAAGAGAGATGGAACCAGGTGAGGGGCAGTGGGGCATAGGTTCCATAATCACGTGCACACAGCTAACATTAGATACACGTTAGACAAGCCAGGCCGTGAGGAGTCCCGGTACCTGCGTGCAGCCCCTCAGCAGCAGGGCTCTCAGGCCCCGACAACCCCGCACCAAGGCCTCGATGCCATCCTTCGTGATCTGATCACACCACGACAGGTTCAGGTACTCCAGGTGCCGACAGCCCTCACTGGAGAACAGGAAATAAAACCACACGTGTGCAGTCCATCCCACACAGAGTTTAGGACCAACTCTGAGCTTAGTAGCCCACAAGCAGTTCAGGGGAGAGAGACCTCTGTGACCCGAGTCGCCCACTTCCTGCTCCAATGGGACCGTGAGAAAGGTTTCAGACACACCAAAATGCTCAGAGCTTTGGGTATTTCTCATGACCACTAACAACAGGTACTCTTACCTGATCCCCTTTAAGGAGCTGTTTGTAATGGACACACAGGAAGTCAGATCCAGATGTTTCAGCTTGGAACAGAATCTGCTAAGGCTGTAACACGTGCTGAAAAAAACCAGATGCACTAAAGGTATTTTCAACCACCTTTCTCTCCCCTCACTCTCCCCATGGCCAACCAGTCACCAGAGTAATTTCCACTACTTACCTGTCAGTGATTTTTGTGCACCCATTGAGGTTTAAATGTTCAATGTTTCGGCAGTTCTGTGCAAAGGTCCTAAAATGAGAAAACATTTTAAAACTCCCCGCAACTTGTTAGGCAGCCACTAGAGGGCATGTATAACCATTTACATTTAGAACAATGCTCTTTGTGGAAAGGATACTTAACGTGAGATCTACTCTCTTAACAAGCTTGGAAGTATATAATATATAATTGTTGACTACAGCCACCAGTGTTCTTCAAGCTCTGAGGAGCACGTGAAACAACTGCGGTTCTCCTCATCGCGCAGAGTCCGACGGTAGATCCAGGCAAACTGCTTGGTGTCCGCATTCCTGAGAAGCTCCCGAGCGGTACTGGTGCTGCTACTCTGGGGACACCGCTTTGGGAAGCAAAGCCCCAGGCTGACTACACAGCATGTAAAACTCTTCATTCAGATTTCGGCGGTCATCTGAGAGCAGAGGTCTGGCTCCCTGCTCCTTCTCCTCTGTAGAAAAATCAGCTGGCAGCAGGGGGGCTTGAGTCTTGTGCCATGCTGTCACTTAGTTACCCCAGGGCCCTTCTGGAGAAACCATCTCTGGCCACTGATAGGGTCAGTAATTGATCAGTATCAAGAACCATCATTTACTGATGAGGACACTGAGCCATGAAGGGTGATGTCCTCAATGATTTGTGGGTTGGCAGCAAGGCCAGAAGCAGAAAATTAAACATCCCTTACTCGCCACTTATTCCTTAACATATTCAGCAGGGACTGGCTCAGGTCATCTGCATTTTCCTGAAATACGGCTTCTGCAGGGTCTTATAGGATTGAATCCTGATGCTTCCATGCATACCCCTAAGTCTCCAAAACCTGGCCTCAAACCAGATGTCACTCTTACCTGTTACTTCCACTCTGCTATGGTACAGGGAAAGGGAACTCAGCTGGAGCCTGGTGGACTCCCTGAGCTGAGGATATGGAGCCAAATGTCTGAGCAAGGCAATCAGAGGTATCAGAGAAGAGTACAAGAATGGAGAAAACGTCAGAGATCTGCAGAACGTTCCCCTCAGGAATTCAGTAGAGTACTAGTCAGAGTGCGCATGTGAGGAAATTACCCAAAGCCAGGGAAAGACTCAACAAGCAGCATTAGAGGGGACAACAGCCAGAGCTCACCCGGGGCCATGAACAGTAAGTACCCATTCCCACCAGACAACAGTGAAAAATGTCATAATTTGTGGGGCACTGGGTAGAGTACTGAGAAGCGTCTTGCTTCAGGAGTGGAGTACAGTTATCCCTAGACTAACCACTGCTTTGGTCCAACCTAACAAATTAAAAAAACAAAAAAAATCTCAAAGGAACTATGTCCAAGTAACTCAACTGCATCTCAGAACAAAACTCAAGTATATTTATAGGAATACAAAAATATTCTGCACCCAAAGTAACATTCACAGTGTCTCGCACTGAACAAAAAATTACCATCCATTCAAAGAAGAGGGGAAAATATATCCATAATGAGGAGGAAATTCAATCTATCAAAGCTGACCCAGAACTGACACAGATACTAGAAATAGCAGACAAAGGCATTAAAAGTTATCATAACTATGTTCTGTAGAATACAGTTCTATGAAGCTGGAGTGAAGATGTTACATTAAACATCTCATGTTTATTAAACATGTTATGTTTATTAAACACGTTATATAGAGATATGCAAAGATACAAATTAAACTTTTACATATGAAAACCACAATGGCTGAGAAGAAAATTTACTGGATGGGATTAACAGCAGATGAGACATTGTGGAAGAAAAGATCAGTGAACTTAAAGACACAGCAGAAGAAAGTATCCAAAATGAAACATGGAAAGAAAACAAGAAGAAAAGAAGAGAGCATGAAAGAACTGTGGGACAGCTTCAAACAAGCTAATGAACGTGTAAGTGGAGTCCCTAAAGAATGGGAGAGTGGGGCAGGGGGAAAAAATCTGAAGAAATAAAGGTCAAAAGTTTTATGACAATTATAAACCTACAAGTCCAAGAAACAAAAAATTCCAAGCACAAGAAACATGAAGGAAAATCCACCAAGGCACAGCTTAACCAAATTAGTCAAAACCAGTGACAGAAAAAACATTAAAAGCACCCAGAGAAAAAAGATATGCCTAATACAGAGGAATAAAATAAGGGTGATAGAAGATTTCTCACTGATAACAAAAAAGCAAGAAAACAGAGGAGTAGCATCTTTAAAATCCTGAAAACAAAAAACTGTCAACACAGAATTCTATATTCAGCAAAAATATTTTTCAAAACTGAAGGGAAAATAAAGACGTTTTCAGGCATAAGTGCTGAAAAAATTCATCAGATATGCAGTGCAATAAATCTTAAACAACATTCTCCAAGCAGAAAAAAAAAATGACATAAGATGAAAATTTGTGTCTACACAAAGAAATGAAGGATACTGGAAACAGTAACCACTTGAGTACAGAGAGCCAATTTTTTAATTATTTAAATCTCTTTAAAAATAATTGACTGTTAAAACAAAAATACTAACAATCCAGTGTGGATTTCATACCATATTTGGAATTTTAAAGTGTATGGCAATAACAGCATGAAGGCTGAGCAACGGAAAATGGAAGTAAGATGTAATATAATTTTAGGATAGACTATAATAACTTTAAAATCTAAAATATAAACTCAAAAATAACCACTAAGATTACAAAATAATGAGTTATAGCTACTAGGCCAAAAAAAGATATAAAATGTAATCATAAAAAATACTCAAACTATGGGCTTCCCTGGTGGCACAGTGGCTAAGAATCCGCCTGCTGATGCAGGGGACACGGGTTCGCGCCCCGGTCCGGGAAGATCCCACATGCTGTGGAGCAACTAAGCCCATGTACAACTACTGAGCCTGTGCTCTAGAGCCTGCAAGCCACAACTACTGAGCCCACACACCACAACTACTGAAGCCTGTGCACCTAGAGCCTGTGCTCCACAAGAGAAGCCACTGCAATGAGAAGCCCACGCACTGCAATGAAGAGTAGCCCCCACTCGCCGCAACTAGAGAAAAGCCTGTGCGCAGCAATGAAGACCCAACGCAGCCAAAAATAATTAATTAATTTTAAAATATATATGTATATGTTACAAGAAGGAGCTTCCACATTAAGAAACTAGAAAAAAGAAGACCAAATGAAACCCAAAATAAAGGAAGTAATAAAGACCAGAGAAGAAATCAATGAAGTAGAAAACATCAAAACAATGAAAAAAATCAATGACACCCAAAGCTGGTTCTTTGAGAATATCAATAAAATTAATAAACCCCTAGCTAGACTGACCAGGAAAAAAAAGACAAAAATTACCAATATCAGAGAAATTTACTCATCTTTACTCTTTAAAAATTGGTATTAATGTCAGTAAAAAAATTCAAAGAATATATATATTGCAATAGGCACTATACAATCATTGTGATTTTTATTAGACGTGGCAACTACTTTCATATAGTAAAAACAAAAACAGAAAACCAAACAAACAAAATTACCCAAATCAAGAATAAAGAGAGGAGATATCACTACAGATTTTACAGATATTAAAGTGATAGTAAGAGGGTATTACAGCTTTATGCCAAAAGTTCTGGAACTTAGGTGAAATGGACAAAATCTTTGAAAGGTATAAACTACACCAAAGCTTACTCAAGAAGGAATAGAAAACCTGAACAGTTCTATATATATATTAGAGAAATAGAATTTGCAGTTAAAACCCTTCCACAAAAGAAACATGCAGGCCCAGCTGGCCTCAATGGTGAATTCTACCAAATATTTAAGAAAAACAATACAAATTCCACATAAACTTTTCCAAAAAAACTGAAGAGGAGAAAACACATTTCAACTCATTCTATAAGGCCAGTAGTACCTTGATACCTAAACCAGACAAAAATATCACAAGAAGAGTAAACCACAGAACAACATCCCTCACAAACACAGAGGTAAAAAATTTTAACAGAATTTTAGCAAATAGGATCCAACAACATGTTAAAAATACAGGACATGACAACTCAAGAGGGACTTATCTGAAGGGTGGAAGGTTGGTTTAACATTCAAACATCAACCAATGTAGGAAGAAGGGGATCAAGATGGCGGAGTAGGAGGACGTGGAACTCACCTCCCCCCCATGAACACATCAAAAATACGTCTACATGAGGAAAAATTCTCACAGAAAACGAACTAGAAACTGGCAGAACTCCTAAACAACCAAAGCTGCAAGAAAAATCTCTCCATGTAACTGGGTAGGACAAAAAAAAAAAGGCAGGGGGCACAGGGTGGAGGGAAGGCATCAGGTAGGGATCTGCACCCCTGGGAAGGATCTGAAAGGAAGAGAAAGTCCACACCAGTGGACCCTTGCCCTGGGGAGGAAGCAAATCAACTCACAATCTGGGCATCCCAGGTCTGGGGTCTTGCAAAAGAAGACAAGCCCCCTTGCCTGCTGGGAATCCACTGAGGCAGACAGAAGGGCTGGAGTAGCCTAGTCTCTACTTGTGAAGAGTGTGCACGTTCTGGCTTGCTAACAATCAGGGCGGAGAGAGCCTTGCACTGGCAGCTGCTGCCTTGCTGCATTTCCCAACCTGAAGGGGCAAACACCTAAGCCCTGCTCACTCCACGCCACAGCCTGGCGTGAGATCTGGGCAAAGATTCGGTCTAGCTATGCAGACACACACCTAGGGTGTGATCCAGGCAGAGCGGCAGATACCACTGTCAACATTCACATAGGGCAGCGGGTCTAGCTGCGGCAGACACTGTATGTGTGCACACTGGGAGCACTACAAGAATGTGCAGCAGCTAAGTGCTGAATCCCAGGCAGATAGGCCCTGGGCAGCAGTACGCAGCATTTCATTTTCCAGCAAGAGCACTCTGACTCCACCCAAGGGCTCCACCCCTAGCTTAGCCCTAGATCTGGGGCAGACAGGTCCTGTGAGAAGACTACCACAGAGGCAGCCCAGATCTCAGGTGGCAGCACAGCCACCTCAATTCCTGCAGCCACAATGCCCTGGCCCCGAGCCCCAGCCTATTCCACACCATGGCCTTGCGCTAGATCTGGGATAAACACAACAGAGAAAGGGATGCAACCCTGGGCTGCTTCAGAGCGGAACTGCCGATGCCTACCCAGGTGGTACACAGGTTTGCTGTGACCACACAGGCCTCACCTGCTTCAGCAATGAGCTCCTTTGGTGCAGGACATGCCCTCAAGGACAATGGAGCATGATCAAACCTGACCCTCAGAGCTTCTACTCCAACATCCAGGGAGCAGACCCTGCCCTCGACAGGGTAGTGACAATGATGGAGCAAACAGAAAGCCCGGCCTCACATCCAGCACAAGCTCAAGACACTACAACACCAAACACAGCCCCTATCTGTGTTTGCACCCTATCAAGGGTGATGCCACCCAGCACACTCTGAGGAAAGATGTGGCTGACATCCATACCAAAACCAGCCCTCACACCAAAAACACTGGACACAAACCGTCTACACACAGATGCTCCCACATAAAAACAGCCCTTCACAACCACAGCAGATGTTTCTCCTAAATTCACAGAGACAAAGAAAGTTAAGTAAAATAAAAAAACAGAGGAACTACTACCAATTAAACAGTGACAGAAATCTCCTGAAAGAATAATGTCTACTAGACCCCAAGTTCAAAAAGGAGATAATAAAAAAGACAAAGGAATCAAGAAGGATTAGCAATAGAAATATATAGCAAGGTCACTGTAACAAGGAACTAGAAACTATAAAGATGAACCACTCAAAAGTAGACAATTCAGTTGCTGAGAAAAACCAATCTAGAAACAATGGAGGGCAGACTAAAGACACAGAAGAATAAATAAGTGATCTGGAAAACAGAATAATGGAAATCACCCAATAGAAAAGCAGACAGAAAGACAAATGAAAAAAACTGAAAGCAACATACGAGATCTATGGGATGATATAAAGCATGCCAACCTACACATAATAGAGGTTCTGGAAGGAGAAAAGAAAGAGAGGGGGATGGAAAATGTATTTAAAGAAATTATGGGAGATTGGATCAAGATGGTGGAGGAGTAGGATGTGGAGCTCACCTTCTCCCACAAATACATCTACATGTGGAACAGTTCTCACAGAACATCTACTGAACGCTGGCAGAAGACCTCAGACTTCCAAAAAGGCAAGAAACTCCCCATGTACCTGGGTAGGGCAAAAGAAAAAAAAAAAAAAGAGAGAAAAAATCGAGACGCGACCTGCACCCCTGGGAGGGAGTTGTGAAAGAGGAAAGGTTTCCACACACTGGGAAGTCCCTTCACTGGGGAGATGAGCTGGGACAGAGGGGGAGCTTCAGAGCCTTGGAGAAGAGCGCAGCAACTGGTTTGCAGGGGGCAAAGTGGAGAGAGATCTGCACAGAAGGTCAGTGCCGCCCAGCACTCCCTGGCCTGAGACACTCATCTGCTGGAGCAGGAGAGGCTGGGTGCAGAGGCTCAGGCTTCGGAGGTCACATCTGGAGGAGAGGACTGGGGCTGGCTGCATGGAGACAGCCTGAGGGGGCTGGGTGTGGTAAGACACGACCAACGGACTATGGGAGGAGGCCTGGGCCCACCAGAGAGGCAAGGCACAACTGTTGGGGGGCACTCAAAGGGCAGGCCACCATAGGAGGTTCTTTCTCCATGAGCTCCCTCAGGCAGCAGGGCACCACCTACACGAGCTCCAGGGGCTGGTGTGAGCCACCGCACTGCCATCTCAGACCCCAGAGGCAGGCCCAGACCGCCGCTGCCACAGAGCGTCCCGTGACCAGGCACCAACTCCTGCCCCCAACTCCCTGGGAGCAACCATGACCACCACCGAGGGTACCGCAACCCAGTGCCAACCACTGCCCTCCCCTCCCTAGGAGCCAACGCAGCCCGCCACCGCTGCCACCAAGGGTCCCGCGACCAAGAGCCAACCACTGTCCCTGCCTTCCTGGAAGCATGAATGGAACACGCACCTGCACACCCCCTATCAAGGGGATAACAACCAGCACACGTGGAGGAAAGAGACAGCAAGCATCCAAACCAAAAACAGCCCTCACAGCAAAAAAAAAAAACTGAACCTACACAAGCTATACAGGGATGCTCCTGCATATAAACAGCCCTCCGTGACCACAGTAGATAATTGTTTCTCATAAACTCACAAAGTAAGAGAAATATAAGCAAAATGAAGGAGGAACCATTCCCAGTTAAAAGACCCAGAGAATTCCCCTGAAGGAACAAACAATGAAACAGACCTCTTCAGTCTAATAGACACTGAGTTCAAAAAGAAGCTAATGAAAATACTGAAGGAATCAAGAAAGGCTACTGACAGAAATGCACATTACTGTAAAAAGGAACTAGAAACTATAAGGAGGAGCCAAGAAAAACTAGAAAACTCATTTGCCAAGATGAAAGCTGAGCTAAAGGCACTGAATGGCAGAATAAATAATGCAGAGGAAAGAATAAGTGATCTGGAAGATAGAATAATGGAAAATTCCCCATCAAAACAGCAGACAGCATGGGCTTCCCTGGTGGCGCAGTGGTTGAGAATCTGCCTGCTAATGCAGGGGACATGGGTTCGAGCCCTGGTCTGGGAGGATCCCACATGCCGCAGAGCAACTAGGCCCTGAGCCACAACTACTGAGCCTGCGCGTCTGGAGCCTGTGCTCCGCAACAAGAGAGGCCGCGATAGTGAGAGGCCTGCGCGCCGTGAGGAAGAGTAGCCCCCGCTTGCCACAACTAGAGAAAGCCCTCACACAGAAACGAAGACCCAACACAGCAAAAAAAATAAAAAAATAAAAAATAACAGGCAGCAAATGAAAAGAAATGAAAGCAATATGAGACCTATGGAATAATACAAAGCATGCCAATCTATGAATAATAGGGATTCCAGAAGGAAAAGAAAGAGAAAAGGGGATTGAAAATCTATTTGAAGAAATTATGACTGAAAACTTTCCAAACCTAAAGGAGGAAACAGATATCCAGATATAGGAAGCATGGAGGGTCCCAAACAAGATGAACCCAAACAGACGTATACCAAGACATATTATAATAAAAATGGCAAAGTTAAAGATAAAAAGAAGATTCTAAAGGCAGCAAGAGAAAAACAAAGAGTTAATTACAAGGGAACCCCCACAATGCTACCAGCTGATTTCTCTACAGAAACACTGCAGGACAGAAGTGAATGGCAAAATATATTCAAAGTCTTGAAAGGGAAAAATCTGCAAGCTAGAACACTCTACTCAGCCAGATAATCATTTAGAATAGAAGAAGAAATAAAGAATTTTTCAGACAAGCAAAAACTAAAAGAATACAGCAATAATAAACCTATCGTAAAAGAAATACTGAAAGACCTTCTCTAAATAAAAAAGAAACAAGTAGATATAAGAAGGAGGAAATCATAATTGGAAAGTAAATCCCTTAAATTAGCCAGTATACAGATCAAAGAGAGAAAACAAAACCAAAAAAAAAAACTGTGAAAGCAACGATAAATACAAGGAACAGCAAAAGGATAAACATGAAGATGTAAAAACAGACATCAAGATCATAAAAGGTGGTGAAGGAGAGTAAGAATATGCAGATTCCTTTTTTTTAAATGTATTTGCGCCTATATGACTATAAGTCTAAAGCAAGCAGATATAGGAAAGGTTTAACATACTTGAAAAACAGGGCAACCACAAATCAAAAACATACAGCAGATTCACAAAAACCAAAAAGAAGAGAACACAAGCATAAAATAAAAGGAAATCATCAAACCACAAAAAGAAAAACAAAAAGAGAAAGGAACAAAGAAGAAACAAAGAATCAACTGGAAAGCAAGGTTTAATATGGCAATAAATACATATGTATCAACAATTACCTTAAATGTCAACGGACTTAATGTTTCAATCAAAAGACATAGAGTGGCAGAATGGATCCAAAAAAAAAAAAAAAGCCTACAATATGCTGCCTACAAGAGACCCACCTTAGGGCAAAGGACACACATACATTGAAAGTGAGGGGATTAGGCTTCCCTGGTGGCACAGTGGTTAAGAATCCACCTGCCAGTGCAGGAGACATGGGTTCAAGCCCTGGTCTGGGAAGATCCCACATGCCACAGAGCAACTAAGCCCATGCGCCACAACTACTGAGCCTGCGCTCTAGAGCCCACGAGCCACAGCTACTGAAGTCTGCACGCCTAGAGCCTGTGCTCCGCAACGAGGGAGGCCACAACAGTGAGAGGCCCTCGTACCCACCCCCCAAAAAAGTGAGGGGATGGAAAAAGATATTTCATGCAAACGGAAATAACAAGCAAGCAGGAGTTACAATATTCATATCAGACAAAATAGACTTTAAAGCAAAGGCTATAAAGAAAGATAAGGAAGGACACTCCATGATGATAAAAGAATCAACACAAGAAGAGGATTTTACACTTGTCAACGTATATGCACCTAATATAGGAGCACACAAATACATAAAACAAATACTAACAAACATAAAAGAAGAAATTGACAGGAATTCAATAACAGTAGGAGACTTTAACACCCCACTCACATCAATGGACAGATCTTCTAGACAGAAAATCAATAAAGCAACAGAAGTCCTAAATGATACAACAGAACATATAGACTTAATTGATATTTTCAGGACATTACATCCAAAAACAAACAAACAAAAAACAGAACACATTCTTTTCAAGTGCATATGGACTGACCACATACTAAGGCACAAAAGTAACCTCAACAGATTTAAGACTATAAAAATTATTTCAAGGGACTTCCCTGATGGCACAGTGGTTAAGACTCCACGCTCCCAATGCAGGGGGCCTGGGTTTGATCCCTGGTCCAGGAACTAGATCCCACATGCATGGCGCAACTAAGAGTTTGCATGCTACAACTAAGGAGCCCATGTGCCGCAACTAAGGAGCTGGTGAGCCACAACTAAGGAGTCCGCCTGTTGCAACCAGGACCCGACACAACCAAATAAATAAATAAATAAATAAATGTATATTAAAAAAAAAAAAAGACAAGCCTCTCACCCTTAAAAAAAATGAAAGAGGGCTTCCCTGGTGGCGCAGTGGTTGAGAGTCCGCCTGCCGATGCAGGGGACGCGGGTTCGTGCCCCTGTCCGGGAGGATCCCACATGCCGCGGAGCGGCTGGGCCCGTGAGCCATGGCCACTGGGCCTGCGCGTCCAGAGCCTGTGCTCCGCAACGGGAGAGGCCACAACAGTGAGAGGCCCGCGTAATGCAAAAAAAAAAAAAAAAAAAAAAATGAAAGAAATTATTTCAAGACTCTTCTCTGACCACAATGGCATGAAATTAGAAATCAACCACAGGTTTCACTGCAACAAGGGGCACAAAACTTGTGGCCTTCCTATGAACAAATACCAAACATGCGTTCCCCTGCACCTCCATGTGGCTGCTGGGCAGGACCAGTGGGACACAGCTCAATACTGGAAGAAAAGCTACAGTATTTAGTGGGGGAGTTTGCCACCTAGAGCCATGGTTCATGTATGGGCAGGTCATGAGTGGTCTTATAAACATAAAGGCTTTGAACCTCTCTTTTCAAGGAGAAAGAAAAAAAGAACAATAGATTCCAACTATATGCCATTCTGGAAAAGGCAAAACTATGGAGACAATAAAAAGATCAACGGTCACCAGGAGTTTGGGAGAAAGGGGAGATGAATACACAAAGCGTATAAGTTTTTATGAGCAGTGAAAATACTTTGAATGACATTATAATGATGGATACATGTCATTATATTTTTTGTCCAAAATAGAATGTGCAACACTATTCACTTCATTAAGTGAACCCTAAGGTGAACTGTGGACTTTGGTGGGTATGATGTGTCAATGCAGTTCATCCCCCCCCCTTTTTTTTTAAAGTACCACTCTGTTGATAATGGCTATGCATGTGAGGGGAGTGGGTATATGGGGAATTTCTGTACCTTCCTGTCAATTTTGTTGTAAACCAAAACTGCTTTAAAAAAAGTCTCAGGGCTTCCCTAGTGGCGCAGTGGTTGACAGTCCGCCTGCCGATGCAGGGGACACGGGTTCGTGCCCCAGTCTGGGAAGATCCCACATGCCTCAGAGCAGCTAGGCCCATGAGCCATGGCCGCTGAGCCTGCGCGTCCGGAGCCTGTGCTCCGCAACGGGAGAGGCCACAACAGTGAGAGGCCCGCGAACCCAAAAAAAAAAAAAAAAAAAAAAGGCTCAAAAAAAATTAACACTCAGGGTAGATCTTTTAGGCAAAACATTTGTTTCACTTTTAAGTATACATATTATATATGTATGTGTGTTTGTTGGATTGTGATGTAAAATGTATTTTTTAGATCAGAACAGTTTGCAGGCCACTGTAGTTATATTATACTGGCAAATAAAGGCACAAATTAACCTCAAAAAAACAACAAAAAAGAAAGAAATCAACCACAGGAAAAGAAATGAGAAAAAATTGATTACATGGAGACTAAACAACATGCTACTAAAAAAAACCAATCGATCAACGAGGAAATCAAAAAGGAAATTAAAATACCTTGAGACAAATGACAATAAAAACACAGCCACACAAAATCTGTGGGATGCAGCAAAAGCAGTTATTAGAGGGAAATTCATAGAGATACAGGCCTTCCTCAAAAAACAAGAAAAATCTAAAATAAACAACCTAACCTACCACCCAAAAGAATGAGAAAAAGAAGAACAAACAAAACGTAAAGTCAGCAGAAAGAAGGAAATAATAAAGATCAGGGAGGAAATAAATAAACTATAGATTAAAAAATCAATAAAACCAAGAGCTGGTTCTTTGAATGGGTAAACAAAATTACCAAACCTCTGGCCAGGCTCACCAAGAAGAAAAGAGAGAGAACCCAAATAAACAAAATAACAAATGAAAAAGAAGAAATCTTGACTAATACTGCAGAAATACAAAAAACTCATAAGAGAATACTATGAACAATTATATGCCGACAAATTTGACAACCTAGAAGAAATGGATGACTTTCTAGAAACATACAGCCCATAAAAATTTAAGCAAGAAGAAACAGATCATTTGAACAGACCAATCACTAGGACTGAAATAGAATCTGTAATAATAAAAAAAAACCTCACTACAAAGGAAAGTCCAGGAACAGATGGCTTCACAGGCAAATTCTACCAAACATACAAAGAAGAATTTATACCGATTCTTCTCAAACTCTTCGAAAAGATTTAAGAGGAGGGAA
This sequence comes from Mesoplodon mirus, assembly GCF_964341445.2. Taxonomy (NCBI): domain Eukaryota; kingdom Metazoa; phylum Chordata; class Mammalia; order Artiodactyla; family Ziphiidae; genus Mesoplodon; species Mesoplodon mirus. The sequence goes on from NC_138988.1 coordinate 52,042,576, forward strand.
CACTCCCAAAGACTTGTGATGAAGCCACCGTCACCCTGATACCAAAACCAGACAAAGCTATCACCAAAAAAGAAAAAAATCCCCAACAAAATATTAGCAAACCAAATTCAACAACACACACAAAAAATCATACACCACAACCAAGTGGGATTCATCCCAAGTTCACAAGGATGGTTCAACATATGCAAATCAATCAATGTAATACATATTAACAACAACAACAACAAAAAAATAAAAAACTACATGATCATCTCAATAGATGAGGAAACAGCATTTGACAAAATTCAACAGCCATTCATGATAAAAACTCTTACCAGGGGCTTCCCTGCTGGTGCAGTCGTTGAGAATCTGCCTGCCAATGAAGGGGACATGGGTTCGATCCCTGGTCTGGGAAGATCCCACATGCCGCAGAGCAGCTAAGCCCATGCGCCACAACTACTGAGTCTGTGCTCTAGAGCCTGTGAGCCACAACCACTGAGCCTGTGTGCCGCAACTACTGAAGCCCGCGTGCCTAGAGCCCGTGCTCCACAACGAGAGAAGCCACCACAATGTGAAGCCCACGCACTGCAACGAAGAATACTCCCCGCTTGCCGCAACTAGAGAAAGCCCGTGCACAGCAACAAAGACCCAACACAGCCAAAAATAAATAAATTAATTAATTTAAAAATAAACAAAACTCTTACCAAAGTGGGTATACAAGGAACATATCTCAACATAATAAAAGCTAGTTATGACAAACCCACAGCCAATATAATACTCAACAGTGAAAAGCTGATAGTCTTCCTGCTAAAATCTGCAACCAGGATGCCCACTCTCACCACTTCTATTCAGCACAGTAATGGAAGTCCTAGCCACAGCAATCAGACAAGAAAATGAAACAATAAGTATCCAAATTTGAAGGGAAGAGGTAAAATTGTCACTATATGCAGATGACATGATACTATATATAGAAAACCCTAAAGACTCCACACAAAAACTACTAGATCTAATAAATGAATTCAGAAAAGTAGCAGGATACAACATTATGACTCAGAAATTGGTTGCATTTCTTTACACTAACAATGAAATATCAGAAAGGGAATGTAAAATAAAAAACAATACCTTTTAAAATCACACCAAAAAAAAATACCTAGGAATAAATTTGACCAAGGAGGTGAAAGACTTATACACTAAGAACTATAAAACTTATACACTGAGAACTATAAAACATAATAAAGGAAATTAAAGAGGATTCAAAGAAATGGAAGATATCCTATGTTCTTGGACTGGAAGAATAACTATTGTTAAAATGGCCATACTACCCAAAGCAATCTACAGATTTAATGCAATCCCTATCAAAACACCAATGACATTTTTCACAGAACTAGACAAATAATCCAAAAATTTGTATGGAACCATAAAAGACCCAGAATTGCCGAAGCAATCCAGAGGGGGAAAGAAAAAAAAAAGCAGGAGGCATACCTCTCCCAGACTTCAGACTATACTACAAAGCTACAGTAATCAAAACAGTGTGGTACTGGTATAAAAACAGACATATGGAACAATGGAACAGAACAGAGAGACCAGAAATAAATCCACACACCTATGGCCAATTAATCTTTGACAAAGGAGGCAAGAATATAAAATGCGAAAAGGAAAGTCTCTTCAGCAAGTGGTGCTGGGAAAGTTAGACAGGTGAACATAAATCAATGAAGTTAGAACACACCCTCACACTATGCACAAAAATAAACTCAAAATGCCTTAAAGACTTAAACATAAGACATGACACCATAAAACTTCTAGACAAGAGCATAAGCAAAACCTTCTCTGACATAAATGTTTTCTTAGGTCAGTCTTGCAAGGCGATAGAAATAAAAACAAAAATAAACAAATGGGACTTAATCAAACTTACAAGCTTTGGCACACACACAAAAAAAGACAACCTACAGAATGGGAGAAAATATTTGCGAATGATGCAATCATCACGGGCTTAATCTCCAAAATATACAACAGCTCATATACTCAACAACAAAAAAAACAAACAACCTAATCAAAAAATAGGCAGAAGACCTTAACAGACATTTCTCCAAAGAAGACATACAGATGGCTAGCAGGCACATGAAAAGATGCTCAACATCACAAATCATTAGAGAAATAAAAATCAAAACTACAATGAGGTACCGCCTCACACCAGTCAGAATGGCCATCATGAAAAAGTTTACAGGGCTTCCCTGGTGGCGCAGGGGTTGAGAGTCCACCTGCCGATGCAGGGGACACGGGTTCGTGCCCTGGTCTGGGAGAATCCTGCATGCCACGGAGCGGCTGGGCCCGTGAGCCATGGCCGCTGAGCCTGTGCGTCTGGAGCCTGTGCTCCGCAACGGGAGAGGCCACAGCAGTGAGAGGCCTGCGTACCGCAAAAAAAAAAAAAAAAAAAAAAAGTCTACAAATAACAAATGGTGGAGAGGGTGTGGAGAAAGGGAACCCTCTTACACTGTTGGTGGGAATGTAAGTTGGGACAGCCACTATGGAAAACAGTATGGAGGTTCCTCAGAAAACTAAAAATCAAATTACCATATGATCCAGCAATCCCACTCCTGGGCATACCCACAGAAAACTATAATTCAAAAAGGCACATGCACCCTTATATTCATAGCAGCATTATTCACAATAGCCAAGACATGGAAACAACCTAAATGTCCATCAACAGATGGTTAAAGAAGACATGGTACATATAGACAATGGACTACTACTCAGCCATAAAAAAGAATGAAATAATGCCATTTGCAGCAACACAGATGTAACTAGAGATTATCATACTAAGTGAAGTAAGTCAGAAAACAAATACCATATAATATCACTTATATGTGGAATCTAAAATGTGGCACAAATGAACCTATCTATAAAACAGAAACAGACTCACAGACATAGAGATCAGACTTGTGGTTGCCAAGGGGGATGGGGAGAGGGAGAGGGATGGACTGGAAATGTGGGGTTGGTAGATGCAAACTATTACACTTAGAATGGATAAACAACAAGGTCCTACTGTATAGCACAGGGAACTATATCCAATCTCCTGGAATAAACCATAACAGAAAAGAATATTAAAAAAAAAAAAGAATGTGTATGTGTGTGTGTGTGTGTGTGTATGTATAACTGAGTTACCTTGCTGTACAGCAGAGACTGGCACACTGTAAATCAACTATACTTCAATAAAAAAAAGAAAGAAAGAAATTATGGCTGAAAACTTCCCAAACCTAAAGAAGGAAACAGATATCCAGAAAGCACAGAGGGTCCCAAACAAGATGAACACAAACAGACCCACACCAATACATATAATTAAAATGGCAAAAGTTAAAGAGAGGATTATAAAGATAGCAAGAGAAAAATAAAGAGTCATTTACAAAGGAACCCCTATAAGGCTATCTGTTGATTTCTAGCAGAAACACTGCAGGCCAGAAGGGAATGGCATGATATATTCAAAGTCCTGAAAGGGAAAAACCTGCAACCTAGGATACTCTACTGACCAAGCTTATCATTTAGAATAGGAGATAGAGAATTTCCCAGACAAGCAAAAACTGAAAGAGTTCACAATACTAAGCCTCCTACTCTAAAAGAAATATTATAAAGGATCTTCTCTAAATAGAGAAGCAAGAAAGCTATACAAAAGAGAAAACCACAATAGGAAAGGCAAATATATAAAAAGACTGAAGATCACTTAAGTAGATTAGTACATAGATTAAAAAACAATCAAAAAATTTTGTAGAAGCAATTATAAATACAATAAATAGTAAAAGAATAAGCATGAAGATGTAAAACAGGACATCGAAATCACAAAATGTGGGGGAGGGGAGTATAAAAATGTAAATCTTGGGAATTCCCTGGCGGTCCAGTTGTTAAGACTCCACACTTCCATTCCAGGGCGCACAGGTTCGATCCCTGGTCCAGGAACTAAGATCCCGCATGCTGCATGGCGCAGCCAAAATATTAAATTAAATTAAAATTAAAAAGTAAATCTTTTAGAATGTGTTTGAACTTGTATGACTATTAGTTTAAAGCAAGTACATATAGTTATGGGTCAGTATACTTGAACTCCAGGGTAAACACAAATCAAAAATATACAGGAGGGCTTCACTGGTGGCGCAGTGGTTGAGAGTCTGCCTGCCGATGCAGGGGCCAGGGGTTCATGCCCCGGTCCAGGACTGGATGGCTTCACTGGGGAACTCTACCAAACATACAAAGAACTACTTACGCTGATCCTTCTCAAACTCTTCCAAAAGACAAAAGAGAACACTCCCAAAGTCATTCTGTGCAGTCACCATCACCCTGATACTAAAACCAGACAAAGACACTACACAAGAAAAGAAAATTACAGGCCAGTATCTTTGATGAATATAGATGCAAAAATCCTCAACAAGATATTAGTGAACCAAATCCAACAACACATAAAAAGGATTAGACACCATGATCAAGTAGGATTCATTCTAGAGTTACAAGGATGGTTCAACATATGCAAATCAAGCAACGTGATACACCACATCAACAAAAGACAAAAGCCACATGATCATCTCAAAAGACACAGAAAAAGCATTTGGCAAAATTCAGCATTGTTCATGATAAAACACTCTTACCAAAGTATACGGGGAACATATCTCAACAAAATAAAGACCGTTTATGACAAACCCACAGCCAACATAATACTCAATGGTGAAAAGCTGAAAGACTTCTTGCTAAATTCAGGAACAAGACAAGGATGCCCACTCTCACTTCTACTCAACATAGTATTGGAAGTCCTAGCCACAGCAATCAGACAAGAAACAAAAGGTATCCAAATTGGAGTGGAAGAGGTAAAACCGTCACTATTTGCAGATGACATGATGCTCTATGTAGAGAAGCTTAAAGTCGCCACATAAAAACTATTAGAACTAATAAATGAATTCAGCAAGGTAGCAGGATACAAGATAAATATACAGAAATTTGCTGCATTTCTTTACACTAACAATGAAATACCAAAAAGAGAAAGTAAACTAAAAAATTCCATTTAAAATTGCATCAAAAAAAAAAAAAAAACCTAGGAATAAACTTAGCCAAGAAGGTGAAAAACCTATACACTGAAAATGATAAAACATTAATAAAGGAAACTGAAGATAATTAAAAGAAATGGAAAGATATCCCATGCTCTTGGATTGGAAGAATTAATACTGTTAAAATGGCCAAACTACCCAAAGCAATATACAGATTTAATGTAATCCCTATCAAAATACCCATGACATTTTTCACAGAACTAGAATAATCCTAAAAATTATATGGAACCACAAAAGACCCAGAATTGCCAAAGCAATCCTGAGGAAAAAGAACAATGCTGGAAGCAGAAGCATAACCCTTCCAGACTTCAGGCTATACTACAAAGCCACAGCAATCAAAACAGTGGGGTACTGGCACAAAAACAGACACAGAGATCACTGGAACAGAATAGAGAGCCAAGAAGTAAACCCATATACCCACAGTCAATTAATCTATGACAAAGGAGGCAAGAATACACAATGGGGAAAAGACACTCTCTTCAGCAAGTGGTGTTGGGAAGCTGCACAGCTGCATGTAAATCAGTGAAGTTAGAACACTCCCTCACACCATGCATAAAAATAAACTCAAAATGGCTTAAAGACTTAAATATAAGACATGACACCATAAAACTCCTAGAAAAGAGCATAAGCAAAACATTCTCTGACATAAATTGTAGCAATACTTTCTCAGATAATTTTCCCAAAGCAAAAGAAGTAAAAGTAAAAATAAACAAATGGGGCCTAATCAACCTTATAAGCTTTTGCATAGCAAAGGAAACCATGAACAAAACGAAAAAACCACCTACAGGATGGGTGAAAATTTGCAAATGATGTGACCAACAAGGGATTAATTTCCAAAATATACAAACAGCTCATAAACTCAATATTAAAAACAAAACAAAACATTATAATCAAAAAATTGGCAGAAGACTTAAACAGAAATTACTCCAAAGAAGACATATACATGGCCAAAAACCACATGGAAAGATGCTCACATCACTAATTATCAGAGAAATGCAAATCAAAACTACAATGAGGTATCACCTCACAGTGGTCAGAATGGCCATAATAAAAAAGTCTACAAACAAGGAATGCTGGAGAGGGTGCGGAGAAAAGGGAACCCTCCTACACTGTTGGTGGGAATGTAAATTGGTACAACCACTATGAAGAACAGTATGGAGGTTCCTTAAAAAACTAAAAATAGAACTACCATATGATCCAGTAATCCCACTCCTGGGCATATATCTAGAGAAAACCGTAATTAGAAAAGATACATGGACCCCAATGTTCATGGTAGCACTATTTACAACAGCCAAGACACGGAAGCAACCTAAATGTCCATGGACAGAGGAATGGATAAAGAAGATGTGGTACATATATACAATGGAATATTACTCAGCCATAAAAAAGAATGAAATAAGCCATTTGCAGCAACATGGATGGAGCCAGAGATTATCATACTAAGTGAAGTAAGACAGACAGACAAAGACAAGTATCACATGGTATCACTCATATGTGGAATCTAACTAAAAAAAAATGATACATGAACTTATTTACAAAACAGAGTCAGACTCACAGATTTCAAAAACAAAGTTATGGTTACCAAAGGGGAAATGTGGAGAGGAGGGATAAATTAGAAGCTTGGGATTAACGTACACACACTACTATATATAAAATAGATAACCAACAAGGACCTACTATATAGCACAGGGAGCTCTACTCATTATTCTATAATAACCTATATGGGTAAAGAATCTGAAAAAGAATGAATATACGTATAACTGAATCACTTTGCGGTACACCTGAAACTAACACAATATTTAAACCAAATATACTCCAATAAAAAAAAATTTTTAAAGGCATTGAGGTCTTCCCTGGTGGCGCAGTGGTTAAGAATCTGTCTGCCAATGCAGGGGACACGGGTTCAAGCCCTGGTCCAGGAGGATCCCACATGCCGCAGAGCAACTAAGCCTGTGCACCACAACTACTGAGCCTGCGAGCACAACTACTGAAGCCCGCGCTCCTAGAGTCCGTGCTCCACAAGAGAAGCCACTGCAATGAGAAGCCCGTGCACCGCAATGAATAGTAGCCCCCGCTTGCCGCAACTACAGAGAGCCCGTGCTTAGCAACAAAGACCCAACGAAGCCAAAAATAAATAAATTCATTCATTAATTCATTTAAAAAAGGCATTGATTGGAAACAATAAAAACTATCTTCATTTACAGGTGATATGACTGTCTTCATAGAAAATCCAAAGTAATCAACAAAAAAGCTACTAAAACTAATGTGAGTCTATTCAGGTTGCAAGATAAAAGATTAATGTACAAAAATCAATTACATTTCTATTTACCAACAATGAACAATCAAAAATTGAAATAAAAAATGTCATTTACAGGGCTTCCCTGGTGGTGCAGTGGTTGAGAGTCCGCCTGCCGATGCAGGGGACGCGGGTTCGTGCCCTGGTCCGGGAAGATCCCACATGCCGCGGAGCGGCTGGGCCTGTGAGCCATGGCCGCTGAGCCTGCGCGTCCAGAGCCTGTGCTCCACAATGGGAGAGGCCACAACAGTGAGAGGCCCGTGTACCACAAAAAAAAAAAAAAAAAAGTCATTTACAGTAATATTTCATAACACTTAGGGATACATATGACCAAAGATGTGCACAACTTTGTGCACTGAAACCTGCAAAACATACTAAGGGAAATTTAAAGACACCTAAATATATAGAGAGATATACCAGGTTTATGGGTTGGAAGGCTCAGTACTGTTAAGATGTCAATTCTCCCCAAATTGATCTATGGATTCACCATCATCCTAATCAAGATGCCAGCAAGCTTTTTTGTAGAAACTGACAGAAGATTCTATAACTTATATGGAAATGCAACGAATCTAGTCCAGCTAAAACAAATTCGAAAATGAATTAAGTTCGAGGACTAATAAAACCTGATTTCAAGACTTATTATAAAGCTACAGTTATCAAGACAGTGTGGTTTGGTGTAAGATAGGCAAATAGATCAATGGAAAATACTGAGAGTACAAAAATAGTCCCATAATTATTTGGACGAATGATTTTCAACAAAGCTGCAAAGGCAATTCAGTGGGAAAAGGGTGGTCATTTCAACATATGGTGATAGAACTGAACATCATACACACAAAAAATAAGTATCAATCTATACCTCACACCATATACAAAAATCAACTCAAAATGGATCATAGGTCTAAACTACATAACTTCTAGAAACACAGGAGAAAATCTTTATCACCTTGGGTTAGGCAAAGATTTCATATGTAATACCAAAAATATGATTCATAAGAAAAAAATTGATAAATTGAACTTCATCAAAATGAAAAACTTCAAAAGACAGTTAAAAGAATAAAAAGGTAAGCCACAGACTGGGAAAAAAAATTTGCAAAACAACATATCCGATAAAGGATTGTATTCAGAACATATTAAGAACTCTCAGAATTCAGTGGTAAGACAACATACAATCTAATGAAAAAAAGGGCAAAACAACAACCAAACATTAGAACAGACATTTCAACAAAGAAAATATATAGATAGCAAAAAATACATAAAAAGACACTCAACAGCATTAGTCATTAGAGAAATGCAAACTAAAACTACAATGAGATATCACTGTTCACATCCCTGGGAATGGCTAAAATTACAAAAATTGACCCACCAAGTACTGGCAAAGACGTGGAAGAACTGGAAGTATCATACACTCTGGTGGGAATGTAAAATGGTACAATTTTTTGAGAAACACTTAGGAAGTTTCTTTTTTTTTTTAATTGACTGTTATTTATTTATTTTTGGTTGTGTTGGGTCTTCCTTGCTGCGTGCAGGCTTTCTCTAGTTGCGGCGAGCAGGGGCTACTCTTCGTTGCGGTACGCGGGCTTCTTATTGTGGTGGCTTCTCTTGTTGCAGAGCAGGGCTCTAGGCGCACGAGCTGCAGTAGTTCTGGCTCACGGGCTCTAGAGCGCAGGCTCAGTAGTTGTGGCGCACGGGCTTGCTCTGCGGCATGTGGGATCTTCCCGGACCAGGCCTCGAACCCATGTCCCCTGCATTGGCAGGCGGATTCTTAATCACTGCTCCACCAGGGAAGCCCTGGAAGTTTCTTAAAAAGTTAAACACACACCTACCAAATGATCTAGCCATTCCACTCCTAGGTATTTACCAAAGAAAAATGAAAACATATGACATATAATGTCTCACACAAAAATCTTTATGGCAGCTTTATGTGTAATGGAGAAAACTGGAAAAAATCCAAATGTCCTTAAACAGAGGAATGAATAAATAAATTGCATTATATCCCATACAATGGACTACTATCCATCAATAAAAAGGAATGAACTACTGATACACACAACATGGATGACTCTCAAAACTATCATGTTAAGTGAAAGAGCTCAAGCAAAAAGGAGTACATACTGTATAATTACATATAAAATTTTAGAAAATGCAAACTAACCTATAGTGACAGAAAGCAGATCAGGGGTTGTCTAGAGATGAAGCAGAGACAGGGGTGGGAGGAAGGGAGGGATTACAAAGGCATATGAGGAAAATTTCGTGGGACATGAATACATTCATTATCTTAATTATAGTATTAGTTTCATGGGTATATTCATATGCTAAAATGTATCAAATTGTATACTTTAAAGATGCACAGTTTATTGTATCTCAATTATATATCAATATAGCTGTTAAAAATCCATAGAACTTCATATATAATGATGGAGCAGGAGTTACAGAGAACATACATGCAAGATCCATTAGAACTGAATTTTAATCAATTATAATTACTACTGTATCTCCAGTGCCCAAATCAGTGCCTGGTATAGTAGAGGCTCAACAAACACTTGTAAACAAATAACACCCACTCACACCAAAACAACAATACACACGCAGGGGCAGGATAGAGGCCAAAGTTGGTTCTAGGTGATTACAATCAAAAAGTGAAGGCAAAACAAAATTCTCTCTGAATCATGATTCTGTGATTATGCTTATCATTATTTCTCACAGTAATCTGGCCTCACATATTAAAAATTTATATATATTAACATAGATTTCTGCTCTAAAATTTATGGTAAACCAATAACATTCTTAGATTTACAGAATAGTTTTGTTAGAGTTTCGCTTTATAGGATAGTTTTTTCCTCATCTTGTCTCTATTCCAAGTGCCAAGATGAGAATGTGTTTCTTTGATATTCCTCACTGACAATCCATATCTTCACATTTATTTTAGTTTCTTTAATGGAACCACTATTAGATTTATTTTCTCTATTACAAGTTGTCTTAGGACGTATTCGGTACATTTAAGCTTCCTGTTAAAGCAGAATCAATCTATTCCACTGGTTTACAAAGCTTTTGAAGTATCAGAAAATTCTGATGATCTGAATTGATTAAAAAAAAAAACCCTGTGCTCCATAACACAGAGGGAATGTTTTGATCCTTAAAAGATATTGATATTATGAATTGATTTTCTTAGCAATGGAGCAGCAGATGTTTCAATTACAAATTCTACTGTCTGAAATCACTGTACACTGCACATTCTTACTGGAGGTCTGACTGATTATACTGTGGTATGCTTAAGTCTCCAAGAGGCAGTCCGTTCCAAGACTCTAGGGGCAGTGTGTGTCCTAATTTAGCCAACTTCAAGCAATACAAGAGGCCACAAGGATAAAGACATAAAGGTATTAATTATGTCCTGTCTCCAGAAAAGCTCAAAGCACATGTCCTTAACAGTGGAGTGATAACATTTCCAATAAATAATGGCTATCCAGTAAGAGGTGGGCAAGCATTTGGTTGCATCGGGTATATCCAACTATTATAAACTATTATAAAATAAATGTGATAACCACAACCCATTATGATTAAGCAAAATCCCAGGTTATGCTAAGGAATTTTTTGAAAGAATTATTTGGTAAGTTAGTATAATTTATACAAGAAGGTAGCCACGATTATGAGAAGGAACCTAGGAAGATGGGAAAGTGAAGAAAGGAAGAGAGGTGAATATCAAAATATGATTATGTGCCAGGTACTACATACGTGTTATTTCATGTGATACCCAGGACATTCCCATGAAAGAGCTATAACTGTCTTCTCTTTGCAGAAGACAGAACTGACCACAAAGTGTTTGCCCCAAGGTCGCATCCCTGTCAACACTGGAGCTCGGTTTCCAGGTCAGGCCTGTTGGCTCCAAAACCATGATATTCTCACTACTCTATGCAAATTACCATAGAAAGATTTTAACAGAAGAAAAGCAAATAAATAATATGCTTGGTTTCTTTTTGCTGATGAAAATGGCAGCTACAAGCTGCCACGATAGAGTGAGTCACGGTGGACTGACTTACTTCAAGGAGGAATCTCCAACGCCAATGCAACCTCGCAAGCTGAGCTTCCTCAGGAATCCACCGCATCGCTTTGAGATGTTTTCCACCACTCGACCCTTCAATGGAGAAAGTTGGAAAAAATTTTATTTCATGCTGCTTCTCTAACAGCAAAATAACCTGAAATTTAGGAACTGAATATGTATTTCCAGGTGTAATAGAAGATATTTCGGAACATTCCTCCAACATCCCACTTCTGCTCCTAGTGTATAAAGGGGCTGCAAGCACTGAAAAAATGTTTTCAATGAAAACATTAAGTATTTTTTTTAAATCACACACTATTTTTTGAAAGCCTTGACTCTGGAGTTAGGCCTTCCTTAGCCAGGGTTCATGGCTACTCCATCAATTACAAGGCTTTTTGAGGTCAAGCTTTTTGGGAACACTGCTGTGCTGGGAACACAGAGATCTAAAACAATGTTGCTCAAAAAAAGAAATTCTATTTTAGCTAAACATTACCACTCTAAAAATCTGAAGATGTATCATAAAATCTACTCCTCATTCTTCTTAGCAATCCCCTATTTAAACACATTTGCTTTAAAAATGGGAACTTTGGCTGGTACTGGCAGATACATGAGGGGAGGAAAAAAGAAAATGAACATTGATTAAACACTTCTACTTTTTCAGGCATGATTTTAACACTTTATTGTACCTGCTATGGCTCATTTAATATTCACAACAACCACATGGACTACTGCTCCACACTAAAGTAAGGAAGAGTGTATGTATGGAATACAGGAAATCCCTTAGGATATCTCTTAGTATTAATATGCCCTCTGATTAAAGTCAATGGAAAACTAAAAGCCAATCCAAGGAGAGTACTCATGGCTTCAGGAATGATGGTTTGGGTCACTCTACCAGGTAAGGAACCACGACCAGCTGAGGTGCTTGCTGAAGACAAAGAGAATACAGAATGGGAAGCAGAAGGTAGTTATAGATACCAACTCTGACCACATGACCAGTTACAGAAATTAGGACTATAATTGTCAGAAGTATTTTCTCCCTATTTTATTATGAATGCGTGTGTGTGTGGTACAAATACATATTTTTTTCCTCTTTTATCCCCTTATCATGTGACACAACATGTACTGACTTTATGCCATAAGTATTTAAGTACTGTCAATTCTACATCAAAGTATTTAAGGCACAGAATATCAAGAAGAGTGAAATTGACTCTAGGACTTTACCTCCTCTTCTGAGGAAGGGCTGAGTGTCTTTCGGGTTGTACGCTGGATAGCTGTATCATATTAGGTGGAATTATGACCTTTGTTATCATCTTTATTTGGAAATAAAGTATGGTTTAAGGACATGCCTATGGGTGCCAAGTTGACAACGGGTGAACTTATGATGATTAATTTTATGTGTCAACTTGACTGCGACACAGGGTACCCAGACATTTGGCCAAACATTATTCTGGCTGTGTCTGTAAGGGTTTCTGGGTGAGATTAGCATTTGAATCAGTGAACTGAGTAAAGCAGACTGCCCTCCCTAGTGTAGGTGGGCCTCATCCAATCAACTGAAGACATGAATAGAACAAAAAAGGCTGATTAAGAGAGAACTCCTGCCTGACTGCTGAGCCAAACAGTGGTCTTTTCTGGCCCTTGGACTTGGACTGAAACATCAACTCCTCTTGGATCTTGAACCTGCCAGCTTTCAGACTGGAATTTACACCACTGGCTCTGCTGGTTCACAGGTCTTCTGACTCAGACTGGAGCTACGTATCAGCTCTCCTGGGCCTCCAGCTTGCTGACTGCAGATCTTGGGACTTCTCAGCCTCCACAATCACATGACCCAATTCCTTATAATAAATCTCTATATCTATATTAATATACACACTTTTTTAACATCTTTATTGGAGTATAATTGCTTTACAATGTTCTATTAGTTTCTGCTGTATAACAAAGTGAATCAGCTATACGTCTATATATATATATATATATCCCCATATCCCCTCCCTCTTGCGTCTCCCTCCCACCCTCCCTATCCCACCCCTCTAGGTGGACACAAAGCACCGAGCTGATCTCCCTGTGCTATGCGGCTGCTTCCCACTAGCTATCTATTTTACATTTGGTAGTGTATATATGTCAATGCCACTCTCTCACTTTGTCCCAGGTTACCCTTCTCCCTCCCTGTGTCCTCAAGTCCATTCTCTACATCTGTGTCTTTATTCTTGTCCTGCCCCTAGGTTCTTCAGAACCTTTTTTTTTTTAGATTCCATATATATGTGTTAGCATACGGTATTCGTTTTCCTCTTTCTGACTTATTTCACTCTGTATGACAGACTCTAGGTCCATCCACCTCACTACAAATAACTCAATTTCATTTCTTTTTATGGCTGAGTAATATTCCATTGTATGTATGTGCCACATCTTCTTTATCCATTCATCTGTCGATGGACACTTAAGTTGCTTCCATGTCCTGGCTATTGTAAATAGTACACACATATCTTACTGGTTCTGTTTTTCTGGAGAATCCTGACTAATACAGATTGGATCCATTATCTTCATTTTTCAAATAAAGAAATTAAATGGTTAAATTGCCAAGATTACACTTTAGTGAGTAGTAAAATTGGGGTTTATAACAGGTTTAACTGACTCTAAAAGCTGTATGTTCTGCACAATTACCACCTCCACAAGGGAGAAAACATTGAAAAGGCCATTTTGTTTCATTTTTAACACTTATTATCCTCACTTTATAAAACAGCAATCTTGACACTGAACTCTAAGCACTAAGAATTCACTAGGACACATCAAACCACAGTATCACAGAAGCAGGGCTCACACATATTATATCTGGCTAATAATTTAATTAAGTTGAAAATCCAAACTCTGATATTGCTGGCGACTTTATCTATGCTTTCTTGAGTCTTATCTAAGTTAACAATTAGTTTTTGAACCAAAACTCCAGACACCTGTAAAATAAATTTCTGTCAGTGGGAGGAAAAACATTATGACTTGGAAATCCAAGATAAATATTTAAGTACTAAATAAAACAGCAAAAACAACTCCACACCAATGTCTACAAATAGAGCACACCATCTATTTTCTCCATTTCAAGTTAGTCATGTTTATACAAACTTCCGTTTTTGGAGTAAAAGTTTTTGTACTGGAATAAAAAAATTACATTCAGAATTTTCTGTTCCACTGTTTCCAACTAAGAGAAAAAAAATGAGTAAATCCTTTTCAAATGCCAATGACACTGTGTAACATCTATTAGATAGTATGTTGTAGGTATGCATTTTAGAAAGAAGGGCTTTACAGAAAAATAAGGCCTAATGGAGAGACCCTTGGACTTATGAGTTTTAGATAACATACTACTTGGTTATTTCTCATTTTTGGCCTCACAGAATCTTTAATGATCATGAAGACTAACAACAAAATGTTCAACTTTTAAAGGCATGGAAAATGCCTAAACATCAGGGAAACCTGATGTTTACTTAGGAGAGAGTGATGCTCAAGGAGAGGCCCAATGCACATTAGTCACCTACATGTGCTATTCTGCCTTTTCTTTGAAACTCAAGTCATGAAACCCACTGTTCAAGGTATCTACTCTCTCTTCTTACTAGGTGAGTGACCTCAGGTAAGTTACTCAAACTTTTTGTGCCTCAGTTTCTTCAACATGGTGTTTTTGAGAGGATTAAATTAATTAATATACAAAAAGTGCTCAGAAGAGTGCCCGGCACACAGTAAATACTCTTAGTCCTGATCCTTGGCACCTTCTCTCTGCTCTCAACAGATCCATAAATCACCACTTTCGTCCCAAAGAAATGAATTTGAGACCATGAGTTTATCCATGGGATGTTTCCCAGTATAAGCATCCAGAGGGTCCTGTTAGTGTCTATGGGAGGCCCCACACTTGGTTCAGAATCAACCTGGATTCAAAGTGGTAGCCCAAAGGGGGAACTAAATAGTATTAGACTATATTTTTCACATGTAGTTCTCTACATAACTGGTAAACCATAAACTGGTCTGTCGTTGGTGGAAGTACTCAAGTACTTCTGCAATGTGTTTATATAGCTGTAGTCAGCAGTCAGCTAAAATTGTGAAATCAAATAATGCACAAGGTAATGACATTTACTTAAAATAGTTTTTTTTTTTTTTTGACCGCACTGCACTGCATGGCTTGCAGGATCTTAGCTCCCCGATCAGGGATCAAACCGCATGGAGTCTTAACCACTGGACTGCCAGGGAAGTCCTGAAATAGTATTTTTTAATATCTGAATTTAAAAGTTTTTTATGTGCATTCCAAAAAGTTGTAGTTTGGAAAAATCATCAAAGAAAACTGAGGAGACAATTAAAAAACCACAGAAAAAATTTTTTTACAAAATTTTTTTAAAACAATGACTCTTTGGCCAGAAGAAATGACCACAATTTTTGGAATTTAATGTTCTCCTCAACATCACTAAGTAAGACAATGAACCATGAACTACAGATTATCAGTTTGAAGGGGAATTACATGTCAGCATGTTTGGGTAGGGCACTGTTGCAATCGTGAAGTCTGGAAAGAGCATTAAAGAATTCCTAATTCAGGGACCGGAGTCCAAGCCAGGAACTAGAGCTTATCTTTACAGGGACGTGAGAAGCCCTGAGGCCCCTGCCAGCTTCCAAGCTCAGAGCACAGCAACCTGAGCAGTGGGAAATGCTGTGCTCAGCCCCACCTCCTGTAGGGGCTTCTGCTCCACTGGTTTGAGATGGGACCAGAGCCTGGCAAGCAGCAAGTAACCTAGAGAAGGAAGTGAAGGGCCTCCACCACTGGCCATTAGTTCTTGTAGGTAACACCAGCTTAAGTGAGTCACAGGAAATTGTTTGGGCCCATCTCACTGTTAAACACATTCATTTCCTTATCCATTAAAAAAGATACAAAGCAGTCTTCCCTGGTGGCGCAGTGGTTGAGAGTCCGCCTGCCGATGCAGGGGACACGGGTTCGTGCCCCAGTCCGGGAAGATCCCACATGCTGCGGAGCAGCTAGGCCCGTGAGCCACGGCCGCTGAGCCTGTGCGTCCGGAGCCTGTGCTCCGCAACGGGAGAGGCCACAGCAGTGAGAGGCCCACGTACCAAAAAAAAAAAAAAAAAAAGATACAAAGCATATACTTCAATAAAAACAAGTGATAAACATGCCACGTGAGTAACTGAATTAAAATACAATCCCACTATTGTAACTGAGTTGGCTAAACTAGAAATCAATAAGGTTTTACTAACATTGGGTAGATAATAAACTTCAACATCCCCAGACCCTTAAAACAGCACTCCCAACAATTACTATGTACAATGCTCTTTATTACTTCCCTGTTTCTTTTTGGTTATAAATTGGTATTTAATATTAAAGTTGTTTTAAAATAAACTTTTCTCATTTGATCTGGTTTACCACTCTTAAATGAGGATATTTACATATTTCTAGATAAATACACCAGAATCCTGAAATTATAAAGGCTCTATGGATTATTTCACCTCTTCATTTTATAAATAACAAAACTGAGGCACTGAGAGAGTAAATGTCTTAAGTGGCTGAGCTGGAGTTATATCTCATAATTCCAGCCTCATTCCTGAGTCCCTGCTTCTGCCATTTCTCCATTCCTGATGCTAAATTAGAATTCTCAATGGTGTTTTCAGATCAATAAATATTTGTCAAGAGTCTCCTAAGATTAAAGCATTGAACCAGGTGTTAATGATACAGGTGTAAGGCTTTGAAAAGCTGAGTGGTAAAACTTAGATTATAAACATGATCAAGGGGGAAAAGTAAAAGTCTGTTACTGATAAAAGTGAAAAGTAAAATGCAAACAGAATTTTGGTCTTGAAGTATGCAAATATCTTCCAGGTTTTTTTCCTCTCTATTCCACCGTGGCACCTTAATATTAAATCTAAATGCAGCAAAATAAAAAGGCAGGAAAGAGTGAGCAGTTTACTTATCTTTTAAAAAAGTCTTTTGTCTAAAACAAGGTTAACTTACCTCTACATCTGTTTGAAAGTTAAAAAGGTCTATTCTTTGCCAGTTGCTTCCATCCAGGGCTAAGATATTCCAAGCCTGGGAGGTTGGGAGAGATTAGGGTGAAAAAGATACATTTATTGAGACTGTTAAATAAAGTCTTGATTCAACCTTTATATTTCCAAATATTTATTCATGATAGACATTAAGCTAATAATCAAATGTGGAATTATGATAACATTGTATGTTAAATATAAAAGATGACATTTTAATTTTTAACTTGAACTCATCCTCATTCTAATAAAACTTGTATTTCTTGATTACAAATTTGGTTAATACTCTACCTTGGAAATCTGTGCACATCGGCACAAAGTTACTATATCCAAGAAGGAAAATATTCTAGGAAGAAAGGGGAAAAAAGCACAAAAATGAGATGGTGTTAACATTTTAGAATATTTATAACTTGAAAGATAAAATCTAATGAGCCATCTGGATATTCATAACTTTTTCAAGATTCCTCAATTCTTAATACACAAGTGCACTATAATTGTTCATCACTACTATGACATATTAAATGTTTGCACATTCCTAAGCTGTTTTAGACACACTACACAAACCCCCTTAAACCAGAATTCATTAAACTTTTATTTCCCTTGTTCTAAGTCATGGACATGGAACAGTAGATCATAACCTGTTCTATTCAAAGACCAATCTCTCGGGACTTCCCTGCTAGCGCAGTGGTTAAGGCTCTGAGCTCCCAATGCAGGGGGCCTGGGTTCAATCCCTGGTCAGGGAACTAGATCCCACATTCATGCCGCAACTAAGAGTTCACATGCTACAACTAAGGAGCCGGTGAGCTACAACTAAGGAACCCACCTGCCACAACTAAGGAGCCCACTGGCCGCAGCTAAGACCCCGTGCAACCAAATAAATAAATAAATAGATGAACACAACATCAATCAGTGAGCTGTGGGAGACAACTTTAAAAAAAAGAAAGAAAAGACCAATCTCTCACCTCCCAAGCATTGAGCCTAGTGAGGGCAAAATCATTCTAATTCCTATGCAAACCCCACTTTTGGTGGTAGATGCACGAAACAGACTCAGGTGCCTGAGCCTCAAATAACACAGCCAAGAAAAGCTCAACAATAAAACCCATTCACTTTTTATCTATCTGTTCACAGGGCAGAAAGATGGAGCTCATTTCCTGAGCAAAAGCCAAGAAGCTACAGAAGATGGGAAAGATGGGGAAAAAGAAAAGCAGAGAGAAGCAAACAAAAGCTTAGTTGACACCACCAGTCCCCCAGTGGAAGCAGTAGCTGTCAGCATGGCAGGGTCAGAGGGAGGTTCTGACATTCTGGCAGTGGACATGAGCTGCTGATGATAGCACAGTGGCAAATAGCTGTGTGTGCCTCAGCGCTCCGCAGTCACAGCTGAAAACAAAGAGCAGCTTTCCTGAGAGACAAAGAGTGGATGGGGACGAGGTCAGGGACAACAATAGGGTCTCAATCCCCATAGTACCGGAAGGTAAATATGAGAGTCTGTGCCTGTGTGTGAGGAAGGTGAAATGGCAAACAGCCACCTAAAATGTTCTCCAAAATTCTCCAAAGGTAACAATCAGCAGTGCGTGGAAAATCCATGGGCTTGGCGAAGACAGTAGATCCATAAAACACCAGAGCACTGCACCCTACAATAAAGCACCCACAGGCAGCACCATGGGGCCAGTGACAGCGTAGATACTGTTCTACAATATAGGCTCCAGTCATTTTCTAGAGAAAAGCAAAGGACAGAAGCATAAGGGCTGCACTGATCTTAAAAGACTCAATGGAACTTTGTACATAGGAAAATGCCGATGGCTGGAAATGTGTACTTATATATATTAAACATATTTCAGGGTGTCTGCACATCTACATTGCTTCTATGGTAATACATCTTGCCCTACCACCACAAATGTCTGTGTTCTGTGCCATACGACCATTCCACAATGAGCCACAACTGATCATCAGCTCACGAAGAGACCAAGAACCAGATAGAGAAATGAGTATGGTACAGTAGAATCATATCACACACTGGCATTGGGTTCTAAAGTACAAGCTGAAGGTAGAAAGGAGTTAACTAAGTTTCTCTTGAAAATCCCTCAAGAATGTACCACCTTGGAGACCAACGTATTCTATCACCTCTCAGTAATAATAACAATACTGATAATCATAGTTAACACTGATGCTAGCTGTCACTTACATGTGCTAGCTGTCACTCTTTAATTGTCACAACAATGCCATGAGGTGCTATTACGATCTCCATTTTACAGACAGGAACACTGGGCACCTGCCAAGGCCACACAGATAGGAAGAGCGGAGCCAGAATTTGAACCCAGGTAGTCTGGCTTGAGAGCCCAAGCCCATGACCCTACGCAAAGTGCCCTAGAAAGTTTAACACAGCTGTTGTTCCCTCAGGATTAGACTAGAATCTATTTCTTCAACTGCACAGCAGATGAAGCAGTCTGTGTTGAGTGAGCATGCTGTATGGAAAATGTTTCTTTCCTTCTTCCTCCCTTTCTTTCTCTCTTTCTTTCTTTCTTTCCTTATGGCCAAGCTGCGTGGCTTGGGGTATCTTAGTTCCCTGATCAGGGATCGAACCCAAGCCCTGGGCAGTGAAAGCATGGAGTCTTAACCACTGGACCTCCAGGGAATTCCCAAAACATGTCTCTTTAAACACTAGAATCACACTAACTCAAACAAGATACTCACACATTCGGACACAAGTGAGAATCAACAGCTGGAACACAAGTTTGCATTTCTCATTTCATGCTTACTACCCAACATTATGATTACTGAATGAAAAAGTAGATTGCCTTCATTATTTACATTATCCCCCCAACACACACACACACAGATACTTGAATAGTTAAAGTTAAATAGGCATGATAAGGGACTTCCCTGGTGGTCCAGTGGTTAAGACTCTGTGCTCCCAATGCAGGGGGCCCGCGTCTGATCCCTGGTCAGGGAACTAGATCCCACATGCATGCCGCAACTAAGAGTTCGCATACCACAACTAAGGAGCCCATCTGCCACAACTAAGACACAGCACAACCCAATAAATAAATAAATATATATTTTTAAATAGGCATGATAAGACTCTAAACTGCCAAACTAAGCCAAGTTCCCAAATCATGTTCCAATGAATAAAATAAACACCCTGAATGACAGAGCCTGGAACATTGGCAATAGAAACAGAGATAGCTAAAGGAATAAGAGTAGTCAGAAATCAGGTTCTGGCCCTTCCAAAACTTTTTTTTTTCCTGGAAATTGCTTCCTACCTCAAGTGTGTTAACTTCACCCTTCATTAGAAAAGCACTAAAATTGCAATTTGGTTATAAATAAATACACACAAGGGTATACAGGAATGGATGTACTTCTGGACTTTGTTTTCTGCTTCACTGGTCTGTCTGCCTCTGTGCCAATAAGACCCTGTTTTAATCATGAAGCTTTAAGCTCTTGATGTCTGGTAACGTTAAGCCCAACTCTGTTTTTCTTTTGTTAAAAATATTTATTTATTTATTTACTTACTTACTTACTTATTTATTTAGGCTGCCCTGGGTCTTAGTTGTGGCTCGTGGGATCTTCACTGCGGCATGTTTAGTTGTGGCAATGCAGACTTCTTAGTTGTGGCATGTGGACTTCTTAGTTGCAGCATGCGTATGGGATCTAGTTCCCTGACCAGGGATCAAACCTGGGCCCCCTGCGCTGGACCACCAGGGAAGTCCCCAACTTTGTTTTTGTTCAACAAAATTACCTTCGTTATTCTTGGCTACTCTTTTTTTTTTAATTTCCACTTATGTTTTAGGATCAGCATATCAATTTCCACAAGAAAACTTTATAAAATTTTATTGGAATTATGTTGAATTTATGGAAACTTTGGGAAGAATTGAGATCTTGACAATATTAAGCCTTCCAACCCAGAAACATGATATACTCCATTATTTATTTAGGACTTCTTTAATTTCTCACAGTAATTTTTGTAGTTTTCCACATAGATGTTTTGTTCATTTTTAGATTTTTCCCCCTGGTTATTTGATGATGTTACTATTAAAATGGAATTTTTTTAATGTCATTTTCTAATTGTTGCTAGTATATATAGTTAACTTTCATATACTACGTCTTGCATACAGCAACATTTCCAAATTCATTTGTATATATTCTAGTGATTTTCTATAAACAAAATCAATATATTTGAGAATAATGACAATTTCCTTTCTTCCTTTCCAATAATTATACTTTTTATTCTTTTTCTTGCCTTACTGAAGTGGCTGTGATCTTCTCTAGTACCAATAATTGTAATGAAAGACATCTTTTTCTCTTTCCCATCTCAGAAAAAGCTGTCACTCTTTAATCATTGATTACAATGTTTACTATAGGGCTTTCCCCCTGCCTTTTTAATTTTCTAAAGTTACTTTGCTACACGCTATAAAATACCTCAGCTTTGCACATGCATGGTTTTAACAACATCTCTTTAACATTTGCTTATTTCCCCTTTAAAAAACATATTAAATATAAGAGCAGATAGTACATATATTACTGCCATTTTGAGAAACACATAACACACACACACAGTTTCCCCTACTATTAACATCCTGCATTCGTGTGGCACATTTGTTACAATTAATAAATTAAGACTGACACACTGCTATTAACTAAAATCCATAGTTTATGATAAGGTTCACTCTTTGTATTGTACTATTCTATGGATTTGACAATATATCCACCATTACAGTATCATACAGAATACTTTACCACCCTAAAAATCACCTGTGCTTCACCTGTTAATCCCTTCTATCCTCCTCATGAACCTCTGGCAACGACTGCTTTTTTTTTTTTTAAATAAATTTATTTATTTATTTTTGGCTGTGTTGGGTCTTTGTTGCTGCACACAGGCTTTCTCTAGTTGCGGCGAGCAGGGGCTACTCTGTTGCGGTGTGCAGGCTTCTCACTGCGGTGGCTTCTCTTGTTGCAGAGCACGGGCTCTAGGCACGCGGGCTTCAGTAGTTGTGGCACACAGGTTCAGTAGTTGTGGCTTGTGGGCTCTAGAGCGCAGGCTCAGTAGTTGCGGCGCACGGGCTTAGTTGCTCTGTGGCATGTGGAATCTTCCTGAACCAGGGATCAAACCCGTGGCAGGCGGATTCTTAACCACTGCGCCAACCAGGGAAGTCCTGACTGATCTTTTTAATGTCCCCATAGTTTTTCCTTTTCCAGAATGTCATATAATTGGAATCATAAGTATGTAGCTGTTCATATTAGCTTCCTTCACTATGCACATGCCTTTAAGGTTCCTCCATGTCTTTTAGTGGCATGATAGCTCATTACTTTCTATTGCTGAATGATATTCCACTATATGGATGTATCACTGTTTACCCATTCATTTATATAAGGACACCTTGGTTGCTTCCAGTTTTGAGTGATTATGAATAATCTTGCTATAAACATTTGTATGCAGGTGAATATGTTTTCTACTCAGTTGGATAAATACCTAGGAGTGTTGAGTGCTAGATCATGTAAGTTTAGAATCTGCAAAATTGTCTTCCAAAATGGCTATACCGTTCTCATTGCAGTGGTTTCTCTTGTTGCGGAGCACAGGCTCTAGGCGCGCGGGCTTCAGTAGTTGTGATACGCAGGCTCAATAGTTGTGGCTTGCAGGCTCCAGAACACAGGCTCAGTAGTTGTGGTGCAAGGGCTTAGTTGCTCCACGGCATGTGGGATCTTCCTGGACCAGGGATCGAACCCATATACCCTGCAGTGGCAGGCAGATTCTTAACCACTGCCACCAGGGAAGTCCCTGTCTTGATCTCTAAAACTCTAAACTAAGTCTTCATAAGTCAGTAGTGTCAGTCCTCCAACTTGGTTCTTCTTCAGTAATGCACTGGCCTTTCAGAGTCTTTTGCCTTTCTATACAAACTTTAAAATAGATTTGTCAATATCCACAAAATAATTCTGTGGTATTTTTTATCGGCATTGTGTTGACTCCATAGATCAACTTGGGAAGAATTAACATTTTAACAATATTGTGTCTTCTTATCCATGAATGTGTAACATCTCTTCACTTATTCAGACCTTCTTTGATTTCTTTCACTGGAGCTGGAGTTTTCATCATACAGATCTTTTGCTAGATTTATACCTAAGTATTTCATTTTTTGAGGCTAATGTAAATGGTATTGTTTTTTATTTTAACTTCCAGTTGTTCACTGCTGGTGAACAATACCAGAAATGGCAATAGGAAAGCAATTACCTTCTGCATATTAACCTTGTATCCTGCAACGTTATATAACTGCTTATTAATTACAGGAATATTTTGTCAATTCTTTTGGATTTTCTACATACACAATCACGTAATCTACAAACAAAACCAATGTATACCTTCCCAATGTATACTTTTTCTTTTCTTACCTAATTGTATTAGGTAGGACTTCAGCAGTACTGTGATGAATAGTAGTAGTAAGAGGGGACATCATTTTCTGGTTCCTGATCTTGGGGATAAAGCAACCAGTTTCTCACCATTAAGTACACTGTTAGCCTTAGGGGGTTTTTTTGTAGATATTCTTGATCAAGTTGAGGAAGTTCCCCTCTATTTCTGGTTTGATAAGACTTTTAATCATGAATGAGTGTTAAAATTTGCCAAATACTTTTTCTGCATCTACTAATTTGACCATATGATTTTTTTCTTTGTTAGATCATTGATGTGATTATGTTGATTTTTTAATGTTGAGGCATCCTTGCAGGCATGAAATAAATCCCACTTGGTTATAGTGTATAATTCTTTTTATACATTGTTCAATCTGATTTGCTAACTTTTTTTGAAGACTTCTGCATCTGTGTTCATGAGAGATATTGTTCTGTACTTTTCCTTTCTATAATGTCTTTTTCTGGTTTTGGTATTAGGGTAATGTTAGCTTCACAGAATAAGTTAGGAATTATTCTGCTTCTATTTTCTGGATGACAACATAGAGAATTAGTATCATTTCTTTCTTATGTTTGGTAGCATTCACCAATTAAATCATCTGGGTCTGATGTAGTAATTACATATATGTAATTGTGTCTGAAATGTATGACAGTACACTGTAGACACGATGTTCATTTACCCCTAAAATACTCACATACTTCCTAAAAACAAGGACATTCTTTTTCAGAAACACAGTAAACAGGGAAAACTAACACCGACACAATACTATAATCTATAGATCTTATTCAAAATCTGTCAATTGTCCCATTAATGGTCCTTAAAACAAAAGAAAAAAATTTTTTCTGGCCCAGGATCACATATTGCATTTATTTGCCAGTCTCTTTAGTCTTCTAATCTAAAACATTTTTTTCAGTCTTTATCTTTCATGACTTTGCTACTTTTGAAGCATATAGCCAGTTACTCTGTAGAATGTTCTGTCATGTGTCTAATATTTCCTCATTAGACTCAAGTTATAATTTTTGTCAGGAATGCCACAGAAATGACATTGTGCTCTTCTTGTGCATTACATCAGGAGGCATATGGTGTACATTTGTCCTATTAGTGGTGATGCCAACTTTGATCACTTGGTTAAGATGATTTCTGCCGGAGTGCCCCATTATAAAGTTACATTTTTTCCCTCTGCAATTAATATATATCTTGTGGGAGATTAGTTGAAACTATGAAAACGTTTTGTTTCTCAAATGTCATACCTTCACATATCTCATTATTTCAAAAACTGGTAAATAAAGGAAAAGAACGTCAAGCATTTATCCTGCCTTTCTTCTATATAAACTGTAGCACTGTGTAATCAAACAGAAGTGAAGTAATTCTTTATAAAAGCATTCCATATCATACATCGTTTATACATGGAATCTAAAAAAAAGGGTACAAATGAACTTATTTACAAAACAGAAGTACAGTCATGGATATAGAAAACAAACACGGTCACCAGGGGATAAGAGGCATAGGGATAATTTGGGAGATTGGGATTGACATATACACACTACTATATAAAATAGATAACTAATAAGAACCTGCTGTATACCACAGGGAACTCTACTCAATACTCTGTAATGGCCTATATGGGAAAAGAATCTAAAAAAAAAAAAAAGAGTGGCTATATAACTGATTCACTATGCTATACACCTGAAACGTTAACAACACAGTAAATCAACTATACTCCAATAAAAATTTTTTAAAAAGCATTACAACTAATAAATGAAGAAAAAGAATCAGAATATCATCATTTTGAAGCCCCAATAAGTTAATGATCTAGGCAATAAGCATACATAGATGCCAGCACAAAAAAAGGAAACCAAACAGTGTGTAACTCCTAATAAAAGAACACACCACCACATAGTCTTACTAAAGGGATAGAACCTGAGTCTGATCAAACCTCTGGATCCAGCTGTCAATTTCCAAGAAATACAGATAAAGGAAACATGCTGAAATTGCCCCATAAGGCTGCAATTAGCAAAACCCAGACTGTGGGAACTTCCACAATACATATCAAATAACCCAAGTTCTTCAACAGATAAAATGTGTAGAACAGAAAGAGATGTACAGGAGATCTGCTGATTATCAGAGACTTAAAGATTTATTAAATGAGCAAGACTAGCTGTTTTTTCCAACTGGAGCCCAGCAAGATGACTCCCACAAAGAAGGGTGGCAAGAAGAAGGAGGACCAGTCTGCCATCAACGACGTGGTAACCACAGAATACACTATCAACATTCATAAGCACATCCATGGAGTGGGTTTCAAGAAGCGTGCCCCTCAGGCACTCAAAGAAATCCAGACATTCACCATGAAGGAGATGGGAACTCCAGATGTATGCACTGACACCAGGCTCAACAAAGCTGTCTGGGCCAAAGGAATAAGGACTGTCCCATACCGTATCTGTGTGCGGTTGTCCAGAAAAATGTAATGAAGATGAAGATTCACCAAACAAGCTCTACATGTTGGTTACCTATGTACTTGTCACCATTTTCAAAAATCTACAGACAGTTGATATGGATAAGAACTAACTGCTGATTGTCAAATAAAGCTATAGAACCGCCAAAAAAAATGAGCAAGACTAAACTGTAATGACTAGGGATGCACATATGGATGACAGATCTATAAAGAAATGAAAATACAGTGACAGCTATAAAAGTCAAGAAAGTGTTATTTCTGGAGAGGGAAGCAGTTATCATTTGGATGAGAAATGGAGGTGCTTCTTTGGTGACTGGCAAAGTTTTATTTATTGACCTAAGTGATGGCTAGGATATTTGTCTAATATTTGTGTTTTGTGTGGTTCTCCAACTATATATTATACTTCATAATAAAAACATTTTTAAGAAAAAAATGTTTCAAAGAAGCAATAATGGAAATTGATAAATACTTGAAACTGAATAGTAAAAAGAAACACTAAACTTCAAAACTTGTGAAATTCAACAGAAGTAGAGCTTTGAGACTATCACTCAAAGAACTTATCTACTATTAGATGAGGGAGCTGAAAAATAACGAGCTAAATGTCCAACTTAGGCAAGCTAAAGAAAACACAGTTAACCCAAAGAAAGACAAAGAATGGGATTTAAAAAGCTAGGAGTGGAAATTGTTAAAAAAAGAAAACAAAAAATAGAAAATAATAAAACCAATGTCATCAAGAAGACAAGAGGATGTAGAGAAAAGGGAATGCTTGTACACTGTTGGTAGGAATGTAAATTAGTTCACCTACTACAGAAAACAATATGAATGTTCCTGAAAAAATTTAAAATAGAATTACCATATGATTCAGCAATTCCACTTCTGGGTATATGAAATAAAAACAGGATACTGAAGAGATATATGGCCTCCCATGTTTACTGCAGCATCATTTACAAGAGCCAAGATATGGAAACAACGTAAGTGCCTGTCAACCGATTAACAGATAAAGATGTGGTAATACTTACAATGAAATATTACTCAGCCATGAGAAAGAAGAAAATTCTGCCCTTTGTGACAACATGGATGGATTCTGAGGACATTACGCCAAGTAAGATAAGTCAGAGAAAGACAAATACTGTACGATATCACTTATATGTGGACCTAAAAGACAAACTCATAAAAACAGAGTAAAATGGTGGTTACCAGGGTCTGGGGGGAGGGGTAATAGTAGAGATGCTGTTTAAGGATACAACAACCTTGCAACTAGTAGATACATAAGTCCTAGAGATCTAATAAACAGTATAGTGATTATAGACAACAATACTGTAGTATTAAGACAAAACATGCTAGGAGACTAGATCTTAATTATTCCCATCACAAAAAATAAATGATAATTATGTGGTGTTCGTAGGTAGCTAACACTACAATGGCAATCATATTACAATATATAAATGTACCAAATCAACATGTTGTACACCTTAGATTTATACAATGTTATATGTCAAATACATATTTTTAAAAAACTGTTACCACCTTTGGAAACACTGGCTTTATCAAGAGCTGTAAAAATGTTCTCCTCCTTTGATCCAGTAATTCCTCTTCAGGAAGTTATCATAAAGAAATAATTCAACAAAACAAAAAATTTTAAGTGGTTATTTCAGCATTATCTAAAATTTTTAAAAAGCAACAAAAAGGTTAAGTAAATCATGACTTATAAATTCCATGGACTATTAAGCAGCCATTGAAGTGGTAATTATGAAAAGTATGTGGTAATAGGGGAGAGTAATCATTAAATGTTAGGTAGGAAAAAGCTCAGAGGAAAATGCTATGTTCCATGCACTTCCAACTAAGCACAAATAAATATATATATGGGCCAAGAGTAGAAGGAAACTAAACTGTGCAAGATTTCCCAAATACAGCATGATTTTTTGCAAGCTGTTTCCTCTGCCTTGAATGTTCTCACACACACAGACATACATATGCATACTCACACATAAGTACACATTCAGATACATTCCCATATACAAATAAACATGCCCAATACACATACTCCCATACACACATATATACTAATGTACACAATGTTCTGGGCATAAAAACAGATACACAGATCCATGAAACATAATAAAGAGCCCAGGAACAAACCCACACATATATGGTCAGTTAATTTATGACAAAGGAGCCAAGACATACAATGGGGAAAGAGCAGTCTCTTCAATAAATGGTGCTGGGAAAACTGGACAGCCATATGTGAAAGAATGAAACTGAACTCCTATCTTACAACCACAAAAATTAACTTAAAACGGATGAAAAGACTTGAATGTAAGACCTGAAACCATAAAAGTCCTAGAAGAAAACACAGAGGGTAAGCTTCTTGACCTAAGTCTTGGAGATGATATTTTGGATTTGACACTAAAAGCCAAGGCAACAAAAGCAAAAATAAACAAATGGGACTATATCAAACTAAAAAGCTTCTGCACAGCAAAGGAAACCATCAACAAAATGAAAAGGCAACCTACTGACTGGGAGAAAATATTTGCAAACCATATATCTGATGAGTTAATACCCCAAATCTATAAAGAACTCATACCACTCAATAGCAAAAAAAAAAATTCAATTAAAAATGGGCAGAGCACCAGCGAGGATTACTGATGCAGAGAGTTGATGGGGTTGTTTCTGTATATTTATTTTTATGTACAGAGCTTTGTTAAAAAAAAAAAAGAAATTGTAAGTATAAAAATAAAATTGCAAGGAACATTTTCAGCAAAAAAAAAAAAAAAAAAATGGGCAGAGGATCTAAATAGACATTTTTCCAAAGAAGGCACACAAATGGCCAAGAGGTACATGAAATATGCTCAACAACACTAATAATCAGGGAAATGAAAATCAAAACCACAGAGAGATATCACCTCTCACCTACTGGAATTGCTACTATGAAAAAGACAAGAAATAAGTATTGGCGAGGATGTGGAGAAAAAGGAACCCTTGGGTACTATTGGGGGAATATAAATTGGTGCAGCCACTATGGAGAACAGTATGGCAGTTCCTCAAAAATTTAAAAATAGGGCTTCCCTGGTGGCGCAGTGGTTGCGAGTCCGCCTGCCGATGCAGGGGACGCGGGTTCGCGCCCCGGTCCGGGAAGATCCCACATGCCACGGAGCGGCTCTGGGCCCGTGAGCCATAGCCGCTGAGCCTGCGCGTCCGGAGCCTGTGCTCCGCAACGGGAGAGGCCACAGCAGTGAGAGGCCCGCATACCACAAAAAAAAAAAAAAAAAAAATTAAAAATAGAACTACCATATGATCCAGCAATTCCACTTGTGGGTATTTATCTGAAGAAAATGAAAACATAACCCAAAAGATACACACTATCATGTTCACTGTAGCATTATCTACAACAGCCAAGATATGGAAGCAACCTAAGTGTCTATCAATGGATGAATGGATTGAAAAATGTGAGATACAGATATATATATGAAAATTATTCAGCCATAAAAAAGAATGAAATCTTGCCATTTGTGACAACACAGATGGACCTCAAGGGTATTATGCTAAGTGAAATAAGTCACACAGAGAGAGACAAATACCATATGATCTCACTTATATGTGGAATCTAGATTAAAAAACAAAACAAAACTGAGCTCATAGATACAGAGAACAGATCTGTGGTTGCCAGAGGTGGTGGGAGGGTGGGCAAAATGGGTGAAGGGGGTCAAAAGGTACAAACCTCTAGTTATAACATGAATAAGTCATGGGGATGTAACATATAGCATGGTGATTACAGGTAATAACACTGTACTGCATATTTGAAAGCTGCTAAGGGAGTAAATCTTAAAAGTTTTCCTCACAAGAAAAAAAGCACTGTAACTATGTACAGTGACAGATGTTAACTAGACTTACTGTGGTGATCACTGTGCAGTATGTACAAATATCAAATCATTATATTGTATACCTATGTCAACTATATATTTATATTTATATTTATATATATATAAAATATCAATTTTAAAAAAAGATTAGATTTACTGTGTTATGCAACATAAAATCCAGGACAAACACAAGAAATTATAACATGTTTAAAGAACCTATATACACACTCAAGAGGGAGAGAACATGGCCCTAAACTTAGGGAAAGCCTTAGGTTGAACTAGGTGAAAGAAGGGGTGAGCAAAAGATTAGCACTTTCTCTATAAATAACAAATGCTGGAGAGGGTGTGGAGAAAAGGGAACCCTCCTACACTGTTGGTGGGAATACAAGTTGGTGCAGCTACTATGGAGAACAGTATGGAGGTTCCTCAGAAAACTAAGTACAGAATTACCATATGATAATGGTACAATGGGGTACAGCAATCCCACTCCTGGGCATATATCCAGACAAAACTACAATTCAAAAAGACAGATGTACTCCTATGTTCATAGCAGCACTATTCACAATTGCCAAGACATGGAAGCAACCTGAATGTCCAAAAACAGGTGAATGGATAAAGAAGATGTGGTACATATATACAATGGAATATTACTCAGCCATAAAAAAGAATGAAATAATGCCATTTGCAACAACACGGATGCAACTAGAGATTATCATACTAAGGGAAGTAAGTCAGAAGGAGAAAGACAAATACCATATAATGTCACATATGTGGAGTCTAAAATATGACACAAATGAACCTATCTACAAACAGAAACAGAATCAGGGACAGAGAGAAAAGACTTGTGGTTGCCAAGGGTGGGGGGAGGGGAGGGATGGAGTGGGAGTTTGGGATTAGCAGATGCAAACTATTATATATAGAATAGATAAACAACAAGGTCCTACTGTATAGCACTGGGAACTATATTCAATACCCTGTGATAAACCATAATGGAAAAGCATATGAAAAAGAATGTACACATATGTATAACTGAATCACTTTGCTGTACAGCAGTAATTAACACATTGTAATTCAACTACACTTCAATAAAAAATGAATTTAAAAAAAAATTGGCACTTTCAAGAAGGAGAATGAACATGGGAGAGAACAAATTAGAGAACGACATTTTCAGGGACTGGAAGTAACTCAGAGTTGCCAGAGTTTACAAGGAAGTTGGAAAAGAGTGAAAGATGAGATAGAGTAAGAGATAATAAGTGGACAGTTCTGGGAGAATAATTTAAGTCATAACAATTTGTGTGGACTTTACACTAAAGGCAACAGGAAAGGTTTTAAGGAGGAGAGAAGCAAAATTAGTAAGATAAAAAAGAAATTAAAAAATAGAAAGTTGCAATAATAATCACAATAATAATAATCACAGTGAATAAAATACTTGTTTTAATCATTAAAACCCCAAATTATCCTCTTACAAAGATTATCAAATGGAGACACTATTTGAAAAAACTGGATGAAAAGATGTAGATGATACAGTAGTATTAAAAACAAGAAAGGGAGGGGCTTCCCTGGTGGCGCAGTGGTTGAGAGTCTGCCTGCCAATGCAGGGGACACGGGTTCGTGCCCCGGTCCGGGAGGACCCCACATGCCGCGGAGCGACTGGGCCCGTGAGCCATGGCCGCTGAGCCTGCGCGTCCGGAGCCTGTGCTCCGCAACGGGAGAGGCCACAATAGTGAGAGGCCCGTGTACCGCAAAAAAAAAAAAAAAAAAAAAAAAAAAACAAAGAAAGGGAAAGAAAACAACTCCTACAAACCAGTAACAACCCAATAAGCAAAAAATATATACAAGCATCTCACAGAAGAGGAAATACATGTGACTGATAAACATACAAATAGATGCTCAACATTACTACAATTCAGGGAAATTCAAATAAGAGCACAATGAGATGCTATTCTATACTTAAGACATGCAAAAACACTAAATTTTTGAGAGGAACAACTCAACTGAGTCTCTTAGCCATTGTTTGTATGAACGCAAATTGATAAGACCACTTTGGAAAAACATTACTATATGAAGTTAAATACTTGTACAGTCTATGACCCCCAGCAATTCCACTCGGAGCGAGTGGAATTTCATACATTTATTGGCCATTTGTATTTCTCCCTTTGTTCAGACCCTCTTCAAACTTTTTCTAAGAGCTAATCCACCTCATTCTTAATAATTTTTAAGAACTGATGTATGTGTGTGTGTGTGTGTGCGCGCGCGCGTGTGTGTGTGTGCGTGTATGTTGAAGAAGACAGTCTTTGCTTATAATGTGTATTCAAATTATTTCACCTACCACTATGCTGTTTATCTTTGGTATGGTATATTTTGCCATATTTTACTATTCAAAGAATCAAACTTCCCAATCTTTTCTGTTTTAACTACTGAATTCACAGCTTTTAAATTAACAGGTCTCTAATATAACTTTCCAGGGATAAAGCTCTAGAGTAGAATGTACTAGTTCCATCCTTCCTATCTGTGGAGCTCTACTGGTGTTTCATGCCACCTCAATGTAGATTTAAAAATCCAAAGGCATCATCAGAGTTCTAATGTATAAGCATAACCCCAACCGAGACTAAGGAAGATTTGCCTCTGCCATGATGTGGACTTAGATGTCAACCCTAAAATAGTACATAATAGTATACAGAGGAAGGGTCTTTAAGCTTCTGCATCTGATTTCAACACATGTTAATTTGGTCCTCATGCACGGTAATAAATAAATAAATAAATAAATAACAATAAAAATGAACAAACCAAAACAACCTCTTTAACAAAAAAGAAAAATCTGCATAGATGTTTAAACATGAATTCGTAATATGTACCCCCAAAAGATCATCTTACCTGTTAGGCTGCCTTGGAATATATATAAGGCATCACAGGCAGCAGGAGGTGTAGGTACCAGTCCTTGAAAAAGTCCATGGAGTGCTGCAACCAACCAGCAGGCAAGAACACCCACTCAGAAAAAATCTATGAGTTTTTTTTTTCATCTGATCATCTTATTGCTAGTTTTAAGACTACCCGATATTATTAATTCACAGATCCCTTCTGTTACCCATTTCTAGTTTGTACTTAACAAGCTTTTACATTTGCTTTTTCTATCCTGCTTTCACTTATAAATTAAAAGATATTCGAGTTCTCCCTCTCTATCCTTCACTCTCACACAGTTCAATAAATAGCTTGTAATTTTACTGTCATTTTATAATTTTCCCTAGCAAACTAGTAAAACTGCCAAATTATAGGTAATTATGTAGTTGATTTCATTTGCCCAAAATGATTAGCCTCACCTCTCCTGTTTGAGGCAATCAAACCTTCCTTCATCAAGCCAACAAATATGATCAGGATTTAATTTTGTCATGGATCCACATACTTTTTTTTTTTTTGGACATGCCGCACGGCATGTGGGATCTTAGTTCCCCAACCAAGGATCGAAACCGCACCCTTTGCATTGGAAGCTCGGAGTCTTAACCACTGGACCACTGGGGAAGTCCCCACATGCATTTTTTTTTTTTTTTTTTTTTGCGGTATGTGGGCCTCTCACTGTTGTGGCCTCTCCCACTGTGGAGCACAGGCTCCGGACGTGCAGGCTCAGCAGCCATGGCTCACGGGCCCAGCCGCTCCATGGCATGTGGGATCTTCCCGGACCGGGGCACGAACCCGTGTCCCCTGCAGCGGCAGGTGGACTCTCAACCACTGCGCCACCAGGGAAGCCCCCCACATGCATTTTAAAAGGAAAGAAAATTATATAGATAACAGTGATTTCGTTTTTAAAAATATGTCTAATAAGAGGTTTCTTTATTATTTATTACTAACAAGAGCCATGTCTTCTCAGAACGCTTTAAAATATTTACTGCATGTAGCACTCCCTATTCCTATGAAGTTTACATGCATTTTCATTTAATCACTAGCACTTGAGAGCAACCATAACAGAAGTAAAAACTTAAGGTCAAACAAATTAATATTAAAATTTATAATCTGGGGCTTCCCTGGTGGCGCAGTGGTTGAGAATCTGCCTGCTAATGCAGGGGACACGGGTTCGAGCCCTGGTCTGGGAGGATCCCACATGCCGCGGAGCAACTAGGCCCGTGAGCCACAACTACTGAGCCTGCGCGTCTGGAGCCTGTGCTCTGCAACAAGAGAGGCCACGACAGTGAGAGGCGTGCGCACCGCGATGAAGAGTGGCCCCCGCTTGCCACAACTAGAGAAAGCCCTCGCACAGAAACGAAGACCCAACACAGCAAAAATAAATAAAATAAATTAATAAATTAAAAATAGTAATTAGTTAAAAAAAAATGTATAATCTGAGTTGTGAGCCAATATTTGCTCAAATAAGACTTTTCTCAAGAGGAATGGTTCCTTCCAAGAGACTGCCTTTTTTATAATACAAAATACTTAACAGTTGTCATAATACCACCACTATTCTGCTCAAGCTCCAGTAGTTGTCAGTTTAATGTCAGATTGTAGTATGCAATTTCCATTGAGACTGAATTAGTGTAGGTTGATGAAATGAAGCACCGGGCTACATTAACTTACTTAATAATCAGGTATTTTACTGAGACTGTTAGCAGTAGCATATGTTAAGATCCATATCAGGACAGCTTGCTTTTTTCAGTTGTTTGTATTAAAACCAACTGCACTGTCAACAGTATTTATTAAGTATTCAGAGATCCAAAATTGATATTAATTAATAATAATAAGAGGGACTTCCCTGGTGGTCCAGTGGTTAAGAATCCACCTTCCAATGCAGGGGACGCGTGTTCGATCCCTGGTTGGGGAACTAAGATCCCACATGCTGCGGGGCAACTAAGCCAATGTGCTGCAACTAATGAGCCCGCACACCACAACTACTGAGCCTGTGCACTCTAGAGCCTGTACCACAACTAGAGAGCCCACGTGCCGCCACTAGAGAGAAGCCCGTGTGCTGCAACGAAAGATTCCACATGCTGCAACTAAGACCTGACGCAGTCAAATAAATAAATAATAAATATTTTTTAAAAATAATAATAAGAGATAACATTTATTTAACATTTATTGAACGCCAGGTACTCAGAGCCAGCCAACAACCCCCTAAGGTAAGAACTATTACTATTACAGATTTGGGAAATTATGGCCCAGAGAGTGAAGTCACTTTAAGGTCACACAACTAGTAAATGGGGAGAGCTGAAATCTCAAGCAAGTTTGGCTCCAAAAGTAATACAGACAATAACAACGAGGACAAATACATGCAAGGAGAACCCAACTCACTAACAGATACACAGATTACAACAAACTACATATTCCCATTGTTATAAGCATTATATAACTGACTCCCCAGGAACAGTAAAATTACAAGCTATTTGTTGAACTGTGTGAGAGTGAAAGGTAGAGAGGGAGAACTCGAATATCTTTCATTTATAAGTGAAAGCTGGATAGAAAAAGCAAATGTAAAAGCTTGTTAAGTAACAAACTAAAAATGGGTAGCAGAAGGGACCTGTGAATTAATAATATCGGGTAGTCTTAAAACTAGCAATAAGATGATCACATAAAAAAAACTCAGATTTTTCTGAGTGGATTCAAAGTGATATAGAAAGATGAAAAGTGCATAGTTCCAGGGACTTCCCTGGTGGTCCAGTGGATAAGACGCCACGCTCCCAATGCAGGGGGCCTGGGTTTGATCCCTGTTTGGGGAACTAGATCCCACATGCATGCCACAACTAAGAAGTCAGCATGCTGCAACTAAAAGATCCCGCATGCCGCAACGAAGATCCCGAGTGCCGCAGCTACGACCAGGATCAGCCAAAATAAATAAATAAATAAATAAATAAACATTAAAAAATAAAATAAAAAAATCACATAGTTCCAGGTTTGTTAACAGTTCCAGAGGGTAAGCTGAAGCTTCACTTGATATGATCAGTAATGGAAGCTAGCAGAGAATTTAAGAGGGTGGTAACAGATGCAGTAAAAAATGGCAGAAGAGAAAATGACCTTGGCTGCAAGCAAATAAGATTATTATAAACTCACACCTATTGATGAAGTAAGACTGCAAGTAAATAGGAATTCAACGAGAACAGGAACAACAGTCTGCTCTGTCACAAAGAAGTCTACTATATGAAGTAAAAATGTAAGCCTAAGACAGACTGAAAGTATGAAGACATCATTTATCTTAGCCAAACCAATCAACACTTAAGCTCCATGAGGTGGGGAATTTGTAGCACTCACTCACTTTGTTGTGGAATTAACCAACGATGAAGATGTCTGCTTTGGTAACCTGGCTCAAACCCTTTTTCAAAATTTTGCTTAAAAAGGGTAGCCGGGAAAGGGGAGAGCTGCTACTATTGAGAATAGAAAGTCTGAGAGTAAAATGGCAGAAATGATTTAAAGACCAACAAAAATAAATATCTGGCTAGAGTTAGTTTTGAGACTGAAGAGTCAGAGAAGACCTGTTGTGGCAGTACTTTAAAATTTAAATTCCCTTTACAGACTCCAAAATTAGAACAGAAGTGGGAATGCAAATCTATGAACATTTGCTCCCAAATGACAATTCTTTTTTAAAAATGATCTATGTATGAGCCTTAGCATAATTCAAAAACTATAACTCCAGGATTTTTGAAAGCTGGGTCCATCATGGATGTTTAAAAGAACTAATATTTCTAAAACGGCAGTTCAGTAATCACACTAGCACGGAAAGTGACGTAATTCCAACACCCGCCCCGCCCCGCCCCTTTTTGGTCAGTAGGTAGAAACAGTACCATGGCTGAGTACAGTATAAAAGCTAACCCTACCAAAAGGGAAAGAATATTAAGTTAGCAGCCTTGAGTCAAAATAGCAGCAGTATTCAGGAGAAGGGTGGAGTTTAATCACACTCCAGTGTTAAATGACTAACGTGGGTTGGCCTGAAGCTGGTTATGAGTCCCCAGGGTAAAAATGACATATTCACATTACAGTTTGATGTCTGTACTAGAAAAATGTTCAGACCAAGAATGAAACATTGCACAATTCTGGGAAACATCACTCACTCTGTGGTCTGTTGTGGATGGCATCGCCGACCACTACATAGTAACAGCCAGCCCACCCTAACCACGCTGGTTCTAACAGCTTACGATGCTTGATTAAGACCCTCTGGGTTTATGTGATAAACAGATCATCCCTTCCTTGTTACCACTTTCTTAACTTTAAAACGGTCTAAAATGCCAAAGAATATTCTCTCTTAATTAAACAAATATTTATTTTGTTGAAATAAAACATAACTGCTGTATTTTTCACGTGATCCTGCCATGAATTAATTTTCTTCTTTATTAACTGAGTAGAATGAGCTCACGGCAACAGTGTCAAACAACCCCTGATGACTAATGAAATGCCACCCTGAAGCCCCTAAAATGTGATCACCACCACAAAGACCCTAAGGCTTCACCGCATTCCTGACTCAAGAACCAAAGTCTAAAATACAAGGTGGAAAAGGTGAGCAATCCGTGGCATTTATAGAGCGACTCTGTGATGGATTCCAACATGTAAACAAAACACACATTCATACTCATCCCCTAAATGTTAAAATGAGATTTAGCACAGCCAGGGAACATAGTAAGCTGCTCAATCTCTTACTATATATAAGCATTTCCCAAAAAATTTTCCAAGGAATATTAAAAGCGTTCCATGGTCAGTAAGTCTGAAATGCCACAACTATTCATTTGGGAGCATCACCATGCATATTAGCCTATTAGGGCTCTGAGAGGTCATGTAGTAAAGAAACTGGTTTTGTTAACCCAGTTTTTCCCATACTTACTTGATCACAAAACCTGTTTTTTTGTTTTGTTTTGTGAAATATCAGTGATATGAAGAGTTTGGGAAATGCCACTCAAAGATTACCATGTGTACATGTATTAATTGTTTGTTAACAATTAAAATATAACATCCAAAATTAAATAAGATTTGCTTGATGCTTGCAGAGTACTAAAGGAAACTGCAGTGTCTTAGGTTCAACAAATGTTGGTTGATAGCTTTACTTCCCAAAACGACAAGCAAAATACCATTAACTGTATATTCAGTAATGCTAAAAATAAAGCACAAAAAGCCTGTTCTATACTAGTGTCACTTAGCACATAATTCTCATAAAGTGAATAAAAACATCAATATTTGGGCTGATAGCATTTTAAGTGCTCAGTAAGAACATATAGTGTAATTATTGATCAGAAAACATCTAAATGTCTGACTTCAGGAGCTCACAACCTTAATAATCTCTCCTCGTGTTACTGACTACATTGAGATAACCTACTAATACCCAAACAGTGGCACCTACTGAGGATTATTACAATACTTACCACATTACAAAAAGAATCCAGACCAATGCTACGTACATACTTAGTACATTCTGGATTAGACCAAGTAAAATTTAACAACAAGCTGAACAGCATTCTATAAAACAAAAACAAAAAGTCAGTTAGGCTAATTCTGTCTGTTTTTCTAAGCTATGGACTCACAGTGAGAAAGAAGATTGTCTTGGAACTTGATGACTGAATCATATCTGAAATCTTTAAAGTTTATCTACACTTACCTCAAAAGAAGTTCTTTGGGTAACTTTTTGTTAATAAGGCCTTCATCATTATTTGAGAAAACCTACAGGAAAAAAAAAAGGGGATATTATTAAAACGTTCCTCAATCAAAAAAAAAAAAAAGGGGGGCTTCCCTGGTGGCGCAGTGGTTGAAAGTCTGCCTGCTGATGCAGGGGACACGGGTTCATGCCCTGGTCCAGGAGGATCCCACATGCCGCGGAGCGGCTGGGCCCCTCAGCCATGGCCACTGAGCCTGCACGTCCGGAGCCTGTGCTCCCCAACGGGAGAGGCCACAACAGTGAGAGGCCCGCGTACCGCAAAAAAAAAAGAAAAGAAAAAAAAGATACACGTTTTGTAGATCAAAACAGCCCCAATCACTGTCCTACAATTGATGATACTAATTTCATGAAATCACCATTCTTCGACATTGATGGATATAAAAATAGCTTATACCCTATTACCATTTAATAAAAACAGCAAACATTTAGAGAAGAGTTAACACACAACCATATCTACACTACATTATATTACAGATTTTAGCCAAGGCGTTTATTAGCAAGGAAAATAAATAAAAGGCATGCTGACTGGAAAGGAAGAAATAAAACAACTTCTATTTACAGATGACATAATCTTGTATATTGAAAATTCTCAAAAAGAGACAAAAAAAAACCTATTAGAACTAATAAAGGAATTCAGCCAGGTTGCAAGATACAATATACAAATATACAATATATTCATATAAAAATAAATTGTATTACCATACATTACCAATGAACAACCTGAAAATGAAATTAAGAAAACAATCTCAGGGCTTCCCTGGTGGCGCAGTGGTTGAGGATCTGCCTGCCGGTGCGGGGGACGCGGGTTCGGGCCCTGGTCTGGGAGGATCCCACGTGCCATGGAGCAGCTGGGCCCGTGGGCCACGGCTGCTGAGCCTGCGCGTCTGGAGCCTGTGCTCCGCGGCGGCAGAGGCCGCGATGGTGAGAGGCCCGCGCACCGCGATGCAGAGTGGCCCCCGCTCGCCACGACTGGAGAGGGCCCTCGCGCAGAAACGAAGACCCAACACAGCAAAAATAAATAAATAAATTAATTAATTAATTTAAAAAGTGGCGTCTTTAAAAAAAAAAAAAGACCTCACACCAAAGCAAATTAAAGCAGAGACAAGAGAACTCAATGCCCATTAAAAAAAAAAAAAAAAAAATCTCATTTGTAACAGCAAAAAAAAAAAAAAAAAAAAAAAAAAAAAAAAAAACCTTAGGGGACTTCCCTGGTGGTGCAGTGGTTAGGAATCCACCTGCCAATACAGGGGACAGTGAGTTCAATCCCTGGTCCTGAAAGATCCCACATGCTGTGGAGCAACTAAGCCCGTGAGCCACATCTACTGAACCTGTGCTCTAGAGCCCGAGAGCTGCAACTACTGGCCCCACGCGCCACCAGCACCCTAGAGCCCGCACGCTGCAACTACTGAGACCACGCGTCCCAACTACTGAAGCCTGTGTGCTCTAGGGCCCGCATGCAGCAACTACTGAGCCCGTGTGCCACAACTACCAAAGCCCGTGCGCCTAGAGCCTGTGCTTCACAACAAGAGAAGCCACTGCAATGAGAAGCTTGCACACCACAACTAGTGAAAGCCTGCGTGCAGCAATGAAGACCCAACACAACCAAAAAAAAAAAAAACTTAGGAATACATTTAACTAAAGAAGTGCCTGACATTATATATTGAAAACTTACGCTAAACACTGCTGTGAGAAATTAAAGAAGGCTTGAATAAACTGAAACACATCCCATGTTCATGAATTCGAAGATTTAATAGCGTTAAGTTAGCAACGTTCCTCAGCTTTGTACTTATTCTGCTTGGGGTTTGCCAACTATGTCCAGTCTGTTATTAGGCCCATCAAATGAATATTTAATGTCTGATTCATACTTTCACTTCTAGCATTCCCAGTTCGGTCTTTTTATAGTCTTCCATCTTCCTGCTAAAATTTTCTAACTGTTCATCCATTCCAACTGTTCAACATCTGGACCATCACTGACTTTCTCTTAGCTCTTCTCCTGACCATGGGTCACATTTCTTTGTTTCTCTCTGTCTCATAATTTGTTATTTCACACCAAATACTGTGCGTAAAAAAATAATTAATTTACAAGGATCAATGAAACTAAGAGATGTTTCTCTGAAAAGAAAAAATTGACAGAGAAAGGGAGGAGAGACTGGCCAAGATAGCAAAGTAGAAAGACACTGAGCTCACCTCCTCTCACGAGCACACCAAAATCACAACTATTTGCAGAACAACCATCAATGAAAAAGACCAGGATCTACCAGAAAAAGATCTTCTACAATTAAAGGAGGAACCACAACAAGATGGGTAGGAGAGGCAGACTCAATATAATCATGTTCCATACAATGGTGTGGGCAACCCACAAACTGGAGAATCATTATATTGCAGAGGTTCTCCCACAGGAGTGAGAGTTCTAAGCCCCACATCGGGCTCTGCAGCCCAGGAGTCAAGCACCAAGAAGACAAGCCCCCAGAGCATTTGGCTTTGAAGGTCAGCAGAGCTTAACTTTGGGAGGCTCAAAGGACTGGGGGAAACAGAGACCTGGCTCTTAAAAGGTGCACACAAAATCTGACATATTCTAGAACCCAGGGCAAAAGCAGTAATTTGATAGGAGCCTGGGCCAGACCTAACTACTGGTCTAGGAGAGTCCCCTTGGAGGGAGGTGGGGGGGAGCTGTGGCTCACCCTCGGGACACAGACACTAGCAGCAGCCATTTTTGGGAGCTCGTTCTACTGCGTGGACAATGGTGCTGCCACGCATCATTGTGGAACCCTCCCTCTAGCTCATTAGCACCAAGACCTGGCCCAGCCAACGGCCTGTAGGCACCAGTGCTGGGATGCCTCAGGCAAAGCAACTAATTAGATGGGGACACAACCCCACCTATCAGCAGACAGGCTGCCCAAAACTTCCTGAGCCCACAGCTGCCTCTGAACATGGCCCTGCCCACCGGAGCGCTAGGGCCCAGCTCCACCCACCAATGTGCAGGCACCAGCCCTGCCCTCACAGAAGGCTGCTCTAGCCATTGGACAAGTCTCACCCACGAGGGGGCAGCCACCAGACGTAAGAAAGCCACAATCCCACAGCCTGCAGACCCAGCCTGCCCACAGCAGGCCAGACCCTACCCTGGGACCAGCTGGGCCCCAAACCTTCCCACTAGCAGGCCAAAACAAGCTTCCCAACACCCTGGACCCCGTACTCAACTGTGTCAGGAAACGCCCCCCCACACACACACCAGTTATCTGACACCAGCTCTGTGATCCCTGGGCACTACAGCCAGACTCCAGGACCCAACTGTGACTGCTAGTAGTCCTGCGTTAATACCAAGACCTGGCTTCACCCATCAGTAGGTGGGCATCAGCCCCAAAGTTTTATGGACCCTGATTCTACCCACCAGTGAGCCAGGACTAGCCCCAGGGCCCCCTGGGGTACAGCAGTCAGCTGCCTCATGACTAGGCTCCACCAACCAGTAGCCAACAGCCTCCCAAAGCACGGCCAGAGCATGGCCTGGCAACCAACCAGAGTAGCGGCCAACCAAGCCTACCAGACTATCCACATAGTCAGCCTGCCACAACAGAAGGAACCATGCAGCCCTCATAGGGGGAACTGCTAGAACATATAGCTTGGCCATGATAGGGGAGTGCACTGCTAGGGTGCATAGCACATCTCCTACAGAAGAATACTTCTCCAAGGTCAGGAAATGTAATTAACCCACCAGATACATAAAAATACAAACAGCGGGGCTTCCCTGATGGCGCAGTGGTTGAGAGTCCGCCTGCCAATGCAGGGGACATGGGTTCGTGCCCCGGTCCGGGAAGATCCCACATGCTGCGGAGCGGCTGGGCCCGTGAGCCATGGCCGCTGAGCCTGTGCGTCCGGAGCCTGTGCTCCGCAATGGGAGAGGGCACAACAGTGAGAGGCCCACGTACAGCAAAAAAAAAAAAAAAAAAAAATACAAACAGCAACTTAGGCAAAATGAGGTGACAGAAGAACATGTTCTAAATGAAGGAACAAGATAAAACCCTAGAATAAGAACTTAGTGAAGTGGAGACATGCAATCTACCCAAAAAAGAGTCCAGGGTAATGATCATAAAGATGATCAAAG
This sequence comes from Mesoplodon mirus, assembly GCF_964341445.2. Taxonomy (NCBI): domain Eukaryota; kingdom Metazoa; phylum Chordata; class Mammalia; order Artiodactyla; family Ziphiidae; genus Mesoplodon; species Mesoplodon mirus. The sequence continues at coordinate 52,085,393 of NC_138988.1, forward strand.
AACTCAGGACAAGATGGATGCACAGAGTAAGAAGTTAAAAGTTTTTAACAAAGAGAAAACATTAAAAAAAAGAGAAAGATGAAGAACACAATAACTGAAATGAAAAATATACTAGAAGGAATCTACAGTAGACTAAATGATACAGAAAAATGGATCAGCAAGCTGAGAGATGGAGTAGTAGAAATCACTGCCACTAAACAGAAAAAAGGAAAAAGAATAAACAGAAATGAGGACAGTTTAAGAGCCCTTTGGGACAATATCAAGTGTACAAATATTCACATTATAGGGGTCCCAGAAGGAGAAGAGAGATAAAAAGGAGCTGAGAACATATTTGAAGAAATAACAGGTGAAAACTTCCCTAACCTGGAAAAGGAAACAGTCATCCAAGTCCAGGAAGCACAGAGAGTTCCATACAGGATTAACCCAAAGAGTAACACATCAAGACACATTGTAATTAAAATGACAAAAAATTAAAGATAAAGAGAGAATCTTAAAAGCAGCAAGGGAAAAGCAACAAATAACATCCAAGGGAACTCCCATAAGCCTATCAGCTGATTTTTCAGCAGAAACCCTGCAGGCCAGAAGGGAGTGGCATGATATATTTTAAATGATGAAAGGGAAGAACCTGCAACCTACAACCAAGAAATACTCTATCCAGAAAGCCTTTCTTTCAGATTTGATAGAAAAATCAAAAGCTTTACAAACAAGCAAAAGCTAAAAGAGTTCAGCACCATCAAATCAGCTTTACAACAAATATTAAAGGAACTTCTCCAGGTGAAAAAAGAAAAGGCCACAATGAGAAACATGAAAATTATGAAATGAAAAAGCTCATCCGTAAAGGCAAACACACAGTAAAGGTAGGGAATCATCCACGCATAAAGTGAGTAGGAAGGTTAAAAGACGAAGGTAGTAAAATCACTATCAAAATCATTTAAGCAGTTAAGGGAATCAAGAAACAATTAGATAAAAGATACGATATAAAAACAGTAATTATGAGGGGAGAAGAGTACAAAGACAGGGTTATTAAAACACAGTTGAAAGTAAGAGATCGGCAACTTAATCACATATATATAGATTGCTATATAAAAATCTCATGGTAACCACAAACCAAAAATCAAAAATATACACAAAAAAAGAAAAAGGAATCCAAATATAACACTAAAAATAGTCAAATCACAAGAACAAAAGAAGAAAAAGACAAAACAAAACAAACCCCAAACAATTAAAAAAATGGCAACAAGAACATACATATCAATAATTACCTTAACTGTAAACAGGCTATATGTTCCAATCAAAAGACACAGCGTGGCTCAATGGATACAAAAACAAGACCCATATATATGCTGCCTACAAGAGACTCACTTCAGATCTAAAGACACAAAATACTGAAAGTGAGGGGATGGAAAAGGTATTCCATGCAAATGGAAATCAAAAAAAAAGCCAGAATAGCAATACTTTTATCAGATAAAACATACTTTAAAATAAAGATTGTTACAAAGAAGCACACTACATAATGATCAAGAGATCAATCCAAGAAGAAGACAAAACAATTGTAAATATATATGCACCCAACACAGGAGCACCTCAATATATAAGGCAAATATTAATAGACATAAAAGAAATCAACAGTAACATAATAGTAGAGGAATTTAACACCTCACTTACATAGATGAACAGATCATCTAGACAGAAAATCAATAAGGAAACACTGGCCTGAAATGACACATTAGACGAGATGGACTTAACTGATACATAAAGAGCATTCCAGCCAGAAGCAGCAGAATAAACATTCTTTTCAAGTGCACATGGAACATTCTCCAGGATAGATCACATGTTAGGCTTCAAAACAAGCCTCAGTAAATTTAAGAAAACTGAAATAATATCAAGTATCTTTTCCAACCACAATGCTATGAGACTAAAAATCAACTACAAGGGGAAAAAAATGCAATGAACACAAACACATGGAGGCTAAACAATATGCTACTAAACCACCAATGGATCATTAAAGAAATCAAAGAGGAAATCAAAAATACCTAGAGACAAATGAAAATAAAAACACGATGATCCAAAACCACTGGGATGCCACAAAAACAGTTCTAAGAGGGAAGTTTACAGCAATACAAGTTTACCTCAGGAAACAAGAAAAATCTCAAACAACCTAAACTTACATCTAAAGGAACTAGAGAAAGAACAAACAAAACCCAAAGTTAGTAGAAGGAAAGAAATCATAAAGATGAGAGCAGAAATAAATGAAATAGAGACTAAAAAAATAGAAAAGATCAATGAAACTCAAAGTTGGTTCTTTGCAAAGATAAACAAAATTGATAAACCTTTAGCCAAATTTATCAAGAAAACCCAATAAAATCAGAGATGAAAAAGAAGTGACACCACAGAAATAAAAGGATCATTAGACAACAGTGATCAAACAACTATATGCCAATAAAATGGACAGCTTAGAAGAAATGGACAAATTCTTAGAAATGTACAATCTCCCAAGATTGAACCAGGAAGAAATAGAAAATATGAACAGACCAATTACCAATAATGAAATTGAATCAGTAATTTAAAAACTCCCAACAAAGAAAAGTCCAGGATCAGATGGCTTCACAGGTGAATTCTACTAAACATTCAGAGAAGAGTTAAACACCTACCCTACTCAAACTATTCTCCCTCCCCAAAAAAAGAAACTGCAGAGGAAGGAACACTTCCAAATTCATTCTGTGAGGCCAGCATCACCCTGATACCAAAACCAAGGATATCACAAAAAAAGAAAATTACAGGCCAATATCACTGATGAACAAGATACAAAAATCCTCAACACAATATTAGCAAACTGATTCCCACAATACATTAAAAGAATCATACGCCATAATCAAGTGGGATTTATCCCAGGGATGCAAGAATTTTTCAATATCTGCAAAATCAATGTGATACACCACATTAACAGACTGAAGAATAAAAACCATATGATTATTTCAACAGATGCAGAAAAAGCCTTTGACAATATTCGACATCAATTTATGATAAAAACTCTCTAGAAAGTGGGCCTAGAGGAAACATACATCAACATACTAAAGGCCATATATGACAAACCCACAGCTAATATCATACTCAATGGTGAGAAGCTGAAAGCATTTAGGTGGGTTAATTACATGCCCACTCTCACCACTTTTATTCAACAGAGTACTGGAAGTCCTAGCCACAGCAATCAGACAAGAAAAAGAAATAAATCCAAATTTGGAAAGGAAGAAGTAAAACTGTCACTGTTTGCATGATACTAAGTGTAGAAAATCCTAAAGATGCCACCAGAAACTACTACAGCTTATTAATGAATCTGGTAAAGTTGCAGGATACAAAATTGATATACAGAAATCTGTTGCATTTCTATGCATTGACAATGAACTGTAAGATATGGAAACAGGGACTTCCCTGGTGGCGCAGTGGATAGGAATCCACCTGTCAGTGCACGGGACACAGGTTCAATCCCTGGTCCAGGAAGATCCCACATGCCGCGGAGCAACTAAGCCCATGCGCCACAACTACTGAGTCTGCGTGCTGCAACTACTGAAGTCCACATACCTAGAGCCTGTGCTCCGCAACAAGAGAAGCCACTGCAACAAGAAACCCATGCACCGCAACAAAGAGTAGCCCCCACTCGCCACAACTAGAGAAAGCCCACGTGCAGCAACAAAGACCCAACGCAGCCAAAAATAAATAAAATTAAATCTTAAAAAAAAAAAGATAAGGAAACAATCCCATTTACCATCTCATCAAAAAGAATAAAATAACTACAAATAAACCTACCTAAGGAGGTAAAAGACCTGTATTCGGAAAACTGTTAAGACATTAAAAGACTATAACACTATAAGGTGAAGAAATTGAAGATGACACAAACAGATGAAAAGATATACCTTGTATTCTTGTATTGGAAAAATTAATATTGTTAAAGTGACCATACTACGCAAGGCAATCTATAGATTCAATGCAATCCCTATCAAAATATACCCAGGGCACTTTTCATAGAACTAGAACAAATAATCTCAAAATTTGTATGGAAACACAAAAGACCTCGAATAACTAAAACCATCTTGGGAAAGAAGAACAGAGCTGGAGGAATCATGCTCCCTGACTTCAGAGTATACTACAAAGCTAGAGTAATCAAAAAGTATGGTACTAGGGCTTCCCTGGTGGCGCAGTCATTGAGAGTCCACCTGCCAATGCAGGGGACACGGGTTCGTGCCCCAGTCCGGGAAGATCCCGCATGCCGCCGAGCAGCTAGGCCCGTAAGCCACGGCTGCTCAGCCTGCGCGTCCAGAGCCTGTGCTCCGCAACGGGAGAGGCCACAACAGTGAGAGGCTCGCATACCGCAAAAAAAAAAAAAAAAAAAAAAACTATGGTACTAGTAGAAAAACAGACACACAGATCAATGGAACAGAACAGACAGCCCAGAAGTAAACCCACACACTTATAGTTAATTAACTTATGACAAAGGAAGAAAGAATATACAATGGAGAAAAGACAGTCTCTTCAATAAATGGTGCTGGGAAAACTGGACAGCCACATGCAAGAGAATGAAACTGGATCCCTGTCTTATACCATACACAAAAATTAACTTAGAATGGATAACAGGCTTTCAATGTAAGATCTGAAAACATAACACTCCTAGAAAAAAACAGGCTGTAAGCTCCTTGATATAAGTTATGGAGATGATTTTTTGGACTTGACACCAAAAGAAAAGGCAACAAAAGCAAAAATAAACAAGTTGGACTACATCAAACTAAAAAGCTTCTGCTCAGCAAAGCAAACCATCAACAAAATGAAAATATAACCTACTGAATGATTTTGCAAATCATGTATTTGATAAGAAGTTACTATCCAACAAGAAATCCAATTAAAAGATGGGGAAAGGATCTAAGTAGGTATCTTTCCAAAGACATACAGATGGCCAACAAGTACATGAATTGGTGCTCAACATCACTAATCATCAGGGAAATACAAATCAAAACCACAATGAGATACCACCTCACACCTGTCAGAATGGCTATTACCAAAAAGACAACAAATAACAAGTGTTGGTGAGAATGTGGAAAAAAGGGAACCCTTATGCACTATTGGTAGGAATGTAAATTGATGCAGCCACTGTGGAAAACAGTATGGAGGTTCCTCAACAAATTAAAAAACAGAACTACCATACGATCCAGGAATTCCACTTCAGGGTATTTTTCTGAAGAAAACAAAAACATTGTTTCAAAAGATATAGGCACTCCTATGTTCACTGAAGCATTATGTGCAATAGCCAAGATATGGAAACAACTGAAATGTCTATCGATAAATGAATGGATAAAGAAAATATGGTAGATATATACAATGGAATATTATTCAACCATAAAAAAGAAGGAAATTTTTCACACTTGCAACAACATGGATGGACTTTGAGGGCATTATGCTAAGTGAAATAAGTCACACAATGAAAGACAAACACTTTGAAAGAAAAAAGACAAACGATCTTATATGTGTAATCATAAAAAAAAAAATGAGCTCATATATATACAGATTTATGGTTCCAGAGGTGGGGAATGGGAGGGTGGGCAAAATGGGTGAAGGGGGTCAAAAGGTACAAACTTCCAGTTATAACATGAATAAGTCATGGGGATATAATATACAGCATGGTAACTATAGTTGTTACTACTGTATGGCATATTTGAAAGTGCTAGAAGAGTAAATCTTAAAAATTCTCCTCACAAGAAAAAAAATTCTCTAACTATGTATGGTGACAGATGTTAACTAGACTTATTGTGGTGATCATTTACAATATATACAAATATCAAATCATTCTGTTGTACAGCTTAAACTAATATGTTATATGTCAATTACACCTGAATTTTTTTAAAGTAATTTACCTCCATAAAGGGCAGTTCCTCCTTCAATTAGGTTGCTGGGGGGCGGGGGGGGGCGGGTACTGAATCCTTTTAATCTCTAGTTGACCTGGGTTTCAGATTTGTTGTAGCATTAGTCAGATTCAGTTCAAGTATGGTTTAAAATTTTTTTAGGGTGACATCAGAACCTCACCTTCAGGAGAAGTTGGGATCTGAGCACTAGTAAAACTTCACAGATCTCTTTGAGCTGTACAACCAGGCTGCTAGTGAGAACTCTCTGTTTTACATTCTGGCTGCCAGCTGGGGAGTACTTTGCTCTGCAGAGGCACCCTCTACTGTCCGTTCCTTAAGGAGCTCTCTCTCTGCCCTGTTACTCTAACTCCACCGTCTGAAAGCCTTTTGCCTTGTCCTGATTGAAAACCTGGATAGCCACAGAGGGACATTTCTCAGCTCTCCCACGGGCCCCATCCATTGTGGCCCTGCCTTACACTTGGCGGAAGCCCCTAGCGCCTCAGAGAGGTTTCTGCTGACTCTCCTGCCCCGCCCCAAGCCTTCAGAAGGCTCCGCCCACCTCAAGGATGTTCTCAGCTCTCTTCCCTTGGCCCCAGCCTCCAGCACAGGTCTACATCCACGTACTCAGTGAAGGCCCATGGGAAAGAGAGGGAGGTGCAGCCTAGCTCTGTGGCTGGGGCTCCTCAGGGTTCCAAATGTCACTCCAGCCACCATGCAGTAAAAGTTTGGCTGATTTCTCCAAGCTGTCTATAGCAGAGTCTTCTTCCTCCTGCTGTCCCCACCACGGATGAAAGTTACCTATGTGTCTCCTTTTTTCTGGGAAGGGCACATTACATCCTGGATTTTAATTCATTTAGATTTCTTTGTGTCCTCAGCTCTCTAGAGGGTTTTTAAAGACCTGAGATTTTCTAGCTTCTCTATCTTTTCCCACTGTTAGGGTAGAAACAGCAATGTCTAATTTTTGCAACTTTCCAAGTCCTAACAGAAAGTGGAAGTCTTTATTATCCATTAGGATAGAAGAAAAACAGACTTGGAGCAGATAAATGACTTGCCCAAGGTTTAGCACTAAAAACAAACAAACAACAACCAAAAAAAAAAACCCCAGAAAAACTACGGTATAAACTTGTATCTCCTGACTCCAAGTCTAGGGTTCTTTGTACTGCACAACAGGTAGTAAGGGCTTTTTGACTCTGGGGAAGGCATTTAACCTCTCAGTATTTCTAATTTGTAAAATGAAAGGACTGTACTAGAGAAACTCAAAAGTCTCTTCCAAATCTAATTATTTCAATATTCAATTAAGTTTGTGTTTTTAAAATATCCCACTGTTTCTGAAAACATAATTGTGTGTCTTTAGATGCCTTTCGATTTTAGATGTCTAATAAGGATCACAAATTTATCAAGTCCAAAACCAACTCCTTTCTTCATCCCTACGCTAAATTTACTCCTCCCACAGTCTTCATCTCAGCAAATGACAACCTGTTCCTATTGCTCAGGCTCAAATCACTGAACCATCCTTGACTTCCTTTTCTATTCCACAGCCAATCCTATGGATGACTGCACCAATAATGTCCTCTCTGGTCTCCTCTGTTCTTGTCCTTTCTCCCCTCCCTCCTACCCCACATGTATTTTCCACATAGCAGACAGAATGGTCCTTTTATAAAATATAAGTCATATTCTGTCATTCTTCTTAAACTTTACCAATCATTTCCCCTTCCCTCAAAGGGAAAGGCAAACTCCTTTACATGGTTTATAAGTCCTAGGCAATCTGGTCTCACCGACTACCTTGGTCTTCCCTCTTGCCATGTCTTACTCCACTCCAGCCTCACTGTTTTCCTTGCTGTTTCTCCAACACACCAGGCAGTGCCCCAGGACCTTTACACTTGTGTCCTTTCCTGAAATGGTCTTTCTCTAGGCATTCCCATGACATATCCTCTGCTCAGATGTCACCTTATCAGAGAGGCCTTCCCTTCCACCTACATAAAAAGCAAGTCCTCCCACTTCTCATCCACTCACCCATCCTGCAAAACTTCCTTTCTCTTACTCAGCTTTCTTTTTCTCCAAAGCACTCTTCACCACCTTATCTGTATGTTTATTATCTGTCTTCCCACTGCTAGAACGTAAACTCCATGAGGGCAGAGGCTTCCCTGTTTCATTCACTACTGGATACCCACTGCCTAAAGCAGTGACTGGCACATAGTGGGACACACAAATATTTGCTGTCTAGAAAACCATGAGACAGAAAATTTAATAGAAAGACACAATTACACGGGCAGCACTGAGAACTGGAAAAGCTGGGTTTGAACCATGAGTGTGACCCCACAAAAGCTTTCCCAATGACTGCCCTGTTCTGCTTCCCTAGACCCCCCTGCTCCAACCACCCCAGTGCTGGAAGTGGCAGTGGCTGAGGTAGACACTACACAGGGTAGAGGTGAGACACAAAATGAGGCAGGGAAGGCAGAAGTAAAAGTGTAGCCCAACCCCTGGCTGCCCATATCTGAGCTTTGGTGGTCTGTACTGGTATTAAAAAAAAAAAAAAAAAAAAAGCCAAGTAAATCCTTCAGGATGTCATTACACAACATCATACAGAGAGTCTGTCATAAAAGAAAAAGAGCTTGCTGGCTCAGCTGACAAGACACCAAGACTCTTAATCTTGGGGTAGTATGTTCATGCCAGGCACTGGGCACAATCTTTAGTTTGGGAAGAAACCATGGTGCGATGGTTAAGACGTCAGACTTTGGAGACAGACTAGTTGAGTTCAAATCCTGGCTCTGCCACTCACCAACTATGTGACCTTGGGCAAACTGCCTAATCAACTAGGCCTGTTAAGTGGGTACAGTGATGTTAATCTCATAGCGATGTTAGAAGGGTTAAATGAGATAAACATGAAGTGATCAGCCTAAAACTGGGCACAGTGGAACGGTTCCATGAAAACGAGTTATTGTTACAATTACTAAAAATTATGTGTCCCCCACCCCAGTGCAGCCAAAAGCAAGACCAATTTTGACAAGAGTAGAAAAATTAATACATAGAGAAATGTCTTGTCATATCTATTAACACAGATCTCATTATATAATCCCTCTTAACTATACCATGTGATGGCAGAGACCAAAACTGCCTGTAAAATAAAATATATTTTATTGTGCTTCTCAACACCTCTGAGAAGTCCTAACCACAGGCAAATACAGAAAAGAAAGGCCAAAATAGGGAGAAAATCCAAATAAAGTGAATTAAAATGGGAAAACTGTATGATACGTTATTTTATTATTTCCAAAAAATAAATCTGCCTTACAAGCTAAAGTGGTAAGCAATAACAAAAACCTGATGACAAGAGGTATCCCAACATATATATTTTAATCCATATGAATTAAAGTTTAAATAGTTATTTGATGTCTTTTTGTAACAGTCTTAGCATATACAACTAAAATAAATGTGAAATTTTTTATTAGGAAAAATCTCAGAAAATAAAATTTTACTTTTAAAAATAGTTTCATCCCCCAAATCTAAATGGCTTTACATTAAAAGCTGGTCTTATAAATCATACCAATGTTTTCTTAGGTCAGTCTCCCAAGGCAATAGAAATAAAAACAAAAATAAACAAATGGGACCTAATAAACTTACAAGCTTTTACACAGCAAAGGAAACCATAGGAAAAAAAAAAAAAAGGAAGAAAAGAAAAGACAACCTACAGAATGGGAGAAAATATTCGCAAATGATGAGACCAATAAGGGCTTAATCTCCAAAATATACAAACAGCTCATACAACTCAACAACAAAAAAACAAACAACCCAATCGAAAAATGGGCAGAAGGGGACTTCCCTGGCAGTCCAGTGGTTGAGACTTCACCTTCTAATGCAGGGGGTGCGGGTTTGATCCCTGGTCAGGGAGCTACGATTCCCACATACCTTGTGGGCAAAAAACCAAAACGTAAAACAGAAGCAATATTGTAACAAATTCAATAAAGACTTTAAAAAATGGTCCACATCAAAAAAATATTTTTTTAAAAAAGAAAAATGGGCAGAAAACCTTAATACAGGGGTCCCCAACTCCCAGGCCGTGGACCACTACTGGTCCGTGGCCTGTTAGGAACGGGGCCACACAGCAGAAGGTGAGCAGTGGGCAAGTGAGGGAAGCTTCATATGCCGCTAACCATCACTTGCATTACCGCACCCCCCACCCCAATGGAAAAATTGTCTTCCATGAAACCAGTCCCTGGTGCCAAAAAGGTTGGGGATCACTGCCTTAATAGGCATTTCTCCAAAGAAGACATACAGATGGCCAGTAGGCACATGAAAAGATGCTCAACATCACTAATCATGAGAGAAATGCAAATCAAAACTACAGTGAGGTACCACCTCACACTGGTCAGAATGGCCATCATTAAAAAGTCTACAAATAGGGGCTTCCCTGGTGGCGCAGTGGTTGAGAGTCTGCCTGCCGATGCAGGGGACATAGGTTCGTGTCCCGGTCCGGGAAGATTCCACATGCCGTGGAGCGGCTAGGCCCAAGAGCCATGGCCGTTGAGCCTGTGCTCCGCAACAGGAGAGGCCACAACAGTGAGAGGCCCACGTACGGCAAAAAAAAAAATAAAAAGTCTACAGATAACACGTGCTAGAGAGGGTGTGGAGAAAAGGGAAACCTCCTACACTGTCGGTGGGAATGTAAGTTGGTGCAGCCATTGTGGAAAATAGTATGGAGGTTCCTCAGAAAACTAAAAATCGAATTACCATATGATCCAACAATCCAACTCCTGGGCATATACCCAGAGAAAACTATAATTCAAAAAGATACACGCACCCCTATGTTCATAGAAGCACTACTCACAATAGCCAAGACATGGAAACAACCTAAATGTCCACTGACGGATGAATGGATAAAGAAGATGTGGTACATATATACAATGGAATACTACTTACTCAGCCATAAAAAAGAATGAAATAATGCCATTTGCAGCAACATGGATACAACCAGAGATTATCATGCTAAGTGAAGTAAGTCAGAAAGAGAAAGACAAATACCATATGATATCATTTATATGTGGAATCTACAACATGACACAAGTGAACCTATCTATGAAACAGAAATAGACTCACGGACATAGAGAACAGACTTGTGGCTGCCAAGGGGGAGGGGGTTAGGGGAGGGATGGAGTGGGAGTTTGGGGTTAGCAGATGCAAACTATTATATATAGAATGGGTAAACAACAAGGTCCTACTGTATAGCACAGGGAACTATATCCAATCTCCTGGGATAAATCATAATAGAAAAGAATATTAAAAAAAAAGAATGTTTGTATGTGTATAACTGAGTCACTTTGCTGTACAGCAGAGATTGGCACCACATTGCAAATCAACTACACTTCAATAAAATTAAAAAAAAAAAAAAAGCTGGTCTTTGTGATTCACAAAAGCAGGTGCCAATTCCTGAGCACAAACTGAAATGACAGGAGAAACTTTAAATGCTATCACAGCCAGGAGTATGAACCCTAATCCAATAATCTGTCTTCACTGATGTCTCTTCATCTCATCTGTGTGAAAGAGGAGAGGAGAGAAGGTTAGGAGTGCCTACTCTGTTCTACAGCATCCAGTCCAGTGCCAAGAACAACAAAATACAAGTGTTTGTATACATAAGTGCTCAAAACATTAAAATCCAAGTAAGAGAGAAAACTAATTTCCTAACATATAAATAGCATATATATTGAGGAACATATAACGATACACTATACATTATAATCCAAAACCATAAGCAGGTTCTTTTTTTAACTAATTTACTTATTTATGGCTGCATTGGGTCTTTGTTGCTGCGCACAGGCTTTCTCTAGTTGTGTCGAGCGGTGGCTACTCTTCATTGTGGTGGCTTCTCTTGTTGTGGAGCAGGGCTCTAGGTGCACGGGCTTCAGTAGTTGTGGTATGCAGGCTCAGTAGTTGTGGCTCATGGGCTCTAGAGCGCAGGCTCAGTAGCTGTGGCACACGGGCTTAGCTGCTTGTGGGATCTTCCTGGACCAGGGCTCGAACCCGTGTGCCCTTCACTAGCAGGTAGATGCTTAACCACTGCACCACTAGGGAAGTCCCATAAGTAGGTTCTGAGACAAGATGCCTGGTTTTGAAATCTGGCTGGGTGACTGGGGCAAGTTACTTTACCTCTCTGTGCCTCAATTTCCTCATCTCTCAAATGGGGAAAAGGTATTCTCCTTATAAGGTGGTTGTGATGGTTAATTAAGACACGTTAAGGTGCTTATAAAAATGTCTCACACAAAATGTACACAATAAATGTCAGCTCTCATTATTATTTAGATTCAATAGAAACAAGTGGCTAAACTGAAGAAACTTTCACTGAAAAATAGCTAAGCAGAGCTCCAAAATTCATGTGCAAAGTCATAAATATCAAATGCTAAAGCTGTATGTTTAGATTCAAGCATTTAATGAAGGGTTATGTTATGATCTCGAATACAGTTTGGGGGATTACAGAAGGAGCCTCCTCATCCCCGCTGCTATACCAACCATTCCCCTTTTCCCCTGGAGCCGAGGCATCATCTTACCACCCAATTAAATCCCTTCCATGAATTAAATTCTTAATGTTTGAAGATATACAAAAAGCAAAGCGTTTCTAAGTTTAGCAAAGCAACCACTAGTACATAAGTACAATAAAATGCTTTTATTTTAGAGTAAATAAAACTCTAAAATTTACAACAGTGAATCAAGGTGGACTGTAGGTCAGGATGGAAGGGGTAGACAAAGGAGAAGAAAAGGAAAATGGACAACAGGAGGAATATGAGACTTCAGAGAGAAAGCTGTGAATATGTAACTCCTGAATATTCTTTTTCTCCTTCCTATAATCATAAGGGCTTTTCACACAGATAACATGTAAAAGCAAGGCACTGCAACATTTAAAACACTTAGATTTTTGTAAAATTCATTTCCTGAAACTCTTGCTGGCTCCATTAATTTTCACTTAAAGCAATTCAGAATTTGAAAGAAACACACACAAAATAAAGAAGGCACTGCTGTTAATTTGTGGGTTATTTTTTTTTCCTGCTATCAACAGGCCACACACCTGGCGGTTGTTTTTCCAGAGTCAATGAGACACAGATCATCCACATTCCCTTACTACCTTAATTATTAAGAAAACGCAGAGCTAGCCAGGATTCCCATGGGCAGTTTCTCTCTCCAGAAGGCTGACTGCCACTTGGGGAGCACCCTGCATCCTCAGCTTATTAGCTCTTCCACTAACCCCTGCAGATAAGGAGCAAATCTATACGAAATTACGAACAGTTAAAGAAACTGTTTCTCAAACTAGGCGTTTTCTTATTCCCCACCCCCACTCCCTCTCAAATATTCTATACCAAAGGTGTGTCCCCAAGCAGAGAATCCAGCCCCTCTCTTCTTTCACACCCTTTGGAGGCTTCTGGAGAATTCACACATCTGGTTGGCAATTCCCTGAATCCTGCCTATTCAAGCCAATACCTGAGCTGAGTCTTCAGGTTAGGTTTTTAAAAAACGTGCTTAATGGGGACCAGGTGGGAATGTCCATTCACTCTCAAGTTTATTGAATAAAGGTAATGATTTAAGACGTTTACCACGCACTAATTATGAATTGAATCCCTGAGTGAGGGTGCTGCATGCACGAAAAAACTCCAGCTTAATGTCCCCATTTTTAAAAAGGAGGGAGGAATCTCCAAAATTACAAATTTAAATTTCCACATGCTAAAAAACCTGTCAGAATGATAAATTTCAAAGAAATACCTATTTGTATATTACTAACATAACTGCATAAAAACAAGACAGGAAGCACGTAGACTGCAATATAGCGTTGGTATGAATATATATGGCATATGATATTCATACATATCCTTTTTTATTTCTTTCTAACCACACCCTCTCTCAGTGGCTTCCTAGGCTCGCCGGGGCCAAACAGCGTCACGCTGTCCGGCGACCGGCCGGTTGAGGGTCCCAGCCAGGCACTCAAAGGTGAGAACGCGGCCCTGGGCAGCGGGCGGGCGCTCCGGCTCTCCAAGGGGTCCCCCTCCCGCGGGTCCGCCCAGTCCTGCTCTGCCCGGCAGCCCCGCAGGCCGCAGCCCGGCCTCTCTGCGACCCCGGCGCTGCCCGCCCCAGCCCATAAGGCGGCCGCCCTGCGACCCAGCCCGGGCGGGGAAGGGCCAGGCGGCCGGGCTGCAAGGGCCCCAAACTCACCATGGCCGAAGAGCCACAAGCGCGCCCACAGCCCAGAGTCACACGGCGCCGGCAACGCCCGTTGTCCTGGTGACGCCAACTGGGCGCCCCGCCCCGTCCCCTAGGTGGGCTCGGAGGCGGCTATTGGCTGCCGGACAGCACATGACGCGCAGGGGCGGTGCCCTTTGGACCGCCCCCCGCCCCCCACGACTCGGCTCTTGGGCGGGGCCTCTTTGGCTTTCCGCCTTTGCATCTGTCCCTCATCACCCTGATCACCTTGACATCCTTCACCTGACAGATGACCCAGCCGCAGACTGACCTGATGGGAAAGACCTTTATGGACTTACCTTATTTAAGAAACCTTATTTAAGTTACCTTGATTACACAGGTAACACATGATTATTTGAGACATTTTATTTATCTATGTAAATTTATTTATTTATTTATTTTTGGCTGCGTTGGGTCTTCGTTGCTGCACGCGGGCTTTCTCTAGTTGCAGTGAGCCGGGGCTACTCTTTGTTGTGGTGCACAGGCTTCTCACTGTGGTGGCTTCTCTCGTTACGGAGCACGGGCTCTAGGCGCATAGGCTTCAGTAGTTGTGGCTCACGGGCTCTAGAGCACAGGCTCAGTAGTTGTGGCGCACGGGCTTAGTTGCTCCGCGGCATGTGGGATCTTCCCGGACCAGGGCTCAAACTGTGTCCCCTGCATTAGCAGGCAGATTCTTAACCTGTGTGCCACTGGGGAAGTCCTGGAGACATTTTAAACAATAACGACTTAAAAAGAATAAAACCACACCAAATCTCAGCACCTGATATAACCACTGCTTATATTTTAGTCTATCTGCTTCCAAGCCCGCAACAAAATGTATATTATTATATTACATTGTATTCTTGGAAATGGAAGCAAACCATATGCACTTTTATTATCTACTTTTTTCAATTTAAAAATTATCCTTGCATGCCAATTCATGTGATAGCATTGTATGTATACACTCTAATTTATTAAATCATTCAGCAACTTGTTGGATGTTTTTAATATGGTTGACAGGAACTTTAGATACCCTCAAATCCAGCCCATTAAGTCTATGAAGAGACATACTCAACAGCAGATCTGACATCTCCCCTTGAACGTCTAATAGACATCCCACACTTAAATACAGCCCCAATAAGACTTTTGATCCAAGTTTCTTACTCTCCCTAAACAAATGGACAACTGTAGCCCTCAACAATCAACACCAGAAAGCCCTATGAAGAGGAAGAGAATTTGTAGTGATGGAAAGTAGATTACTGGTTGTTCACAGCTGGGGTAGGAGTGGTGGAGGAAGAGATAATAACTAAAGGGTACGAGGTTTCTTTTTGAGGTGATGAAAGTGTTCTAAAGTTGATTGTGGTGGTGGTTGCACACATCTATGAATATACTAAAAACCACTGCGTTATACAGTTTGTGTGAAATGCATAGTATATGAGTTATATTTCAATAAAGCTGTGTGGTTTTTTTGTTTTGTTTTTATAAATTTTAAAATTTATTTATTTATTTTAGGCTGAGCTGGGCCTTTGTTGCTGCATGCGGGCTTTCTCTAGTTCTGGTGAGTGAGGGCTACTCTTCGTTGCAGTGTGCGGGCTTCTCACTGTGGTGGCTTCTCTTGTTGCAGAGCACCAGCTCTAGGTGCGCGGACTTCAGTAGTTGTGGCACATGGGCTCAGTACTTGTGGCTTGCGGGCTCTAGAGTGCAGGCTCAGTAGTTGTGGCACACAGGCTTAGTTGCTCCGCGGCATGTGGGATCTTCCCGGACCAGGGCTCGAACCCGTGTCCCCTGCACTGGCAGGTGGATTCTTAACCACTGCACCACCATGGAAGCCCAAGCTGTGTTTTTTTAAAAGCTATGTTATTGCTCATACATACTCTCAACTTTAATTAATCTTGACAATTTGTCTTTGTATCAATATGATATATCCCTCTTTGGAACTTTTCACTTTGAATCCATTTATTCTTTTTTCCCCAGCTTTACTGAGGTATATTGACAATTTAAAATTGTACATATTTAAGGTGTACAACGTGATGATTTGATATATGTATCCACTGTGAAATAATGACAATTCAGTTAACATACCCATTACCTCACATAGTTACCACTATTTTTCTTTCTCTCTTTCTTTCAGTGATAACTCTTAAGATCTACCTTCTTAGCAAATGTGAAGTACACAAAACAGTATTGTTGACTATATTCACATTGTTATACATTAGATATCCAAAACCTATTCATCTTGCATAACTGAAATTTTGTACCCCTTGACCAGCATCTCCTCATTTCCCTCTACCCCCAACCCCTGGTAACCACCATTCCACTCTCTACCTCTGTGCGTCTGACTATTTTAGAATGCACATATAAGTGAGATCATGCAGTATTTGTCTTTCTGTGTCCAGTTTCTTTCAATTAGCATAGTATCCTCAAGGTTCATCCATGTCACAAACGGCAGGATTTTCTTCTTTTTAAACACTGAATAACATTCCATTGTATAATATATAGATTTCCCTTTCTAAAAGTTTATATGAATGTATTCATACAATAATTAGGATTTTGAAACTGGCTTCTTTCACTTAGCACATTTTCAAGATTCATCCAAGTTGTAGCATGTACCAGTACTTCATTCCTTTTTATGGTCAAATAATATTCCTTGAAAGGATATACCACAGTTTTGCTTATCCATTTGTTCACTGATGGTCATTTCCATCTTTTTGGCTGTCGTGAATAATGCTGCTATGAATATTTATGAACACTTTTTTTTTGACCATGCCATGTGGCATACAGGATCTTCCCTGACCAGGGATCAAACCCATGCCCCCTTCATTGGGAGCACAGAGTCTTAACCACTGGACCTCCAGGGAAGTCCTGAATACATTTTCATACAGACACGTGTTTCTGTTTCTCTTGGGTGTGTATCTAGGGTATATATCTAGAAGTAAAATTTCTGGGTCATAAGGTAACTCTGTTTCAGCATTTGAGGTACTGCCAGAGTGCTTTCCAAAGTGGCTGCACCATTTTATATTCCCACCAACAGTGTGTAAGGATACCAATTTCTCCACAGCCATGTCATATGTTGAAGAAAAAAGTAGTAAAAATGAAGGCAGTTTAAGACAATTAAAAAAATAAGCCACAGATTGGGAGAATGTATCTGCCAAACACATATCTGATAAAGAACTTGTATCCAGAATATACAAAGCACTTTTAAAACTCAACAATAAGAAAACAAACAACCCAACTTAAAAATGATCAAAAGATCTGAACAGACACTTCATCAAAGAAGATATACAGATGGCAAATAGCGTACGAAAAGATAATCAAGGGTGGCCAAGATGGCACAGGAGGAAGACCCTGAGCTCACCTCCTCCCATGGGCAAACCAAAATCATAACTATTTACAGAGCAACTATCTATGAGAACAAACTAAAGACCAGCAGAAAAGATTTTTCACAACTAAAGATATGAAAAAGGAACCATAATGAGATGGATAGGAGGGGCAAAGATGCAATATAGCCAAGACCCATACCCTCAGGTAGGTAACCCACAAATGAGAAGATAATCATAATTACAGAGGTTCTCCCCAAGGAGTTAGGGATCCTAGCCTCAGATTGGGCTCACCACCCTGGGGTACTGCACCAGGAAAACGAGTTCCCAGAACATCTGGCTTTGAAGGCCAGTGGAGCTTGCATAGGAGAGCCAGAGGGCTGTAGGAAACAAAGACTCTGCTCTTAAAGGGCACACACAAAATCTCACATACTCCAAGACTCGGCTGAGAGGCAGGAATTTCAAAGGAGCCTGGTTCAGATCCATTTGCTGACTTTGGAGAACCTCCGAAAGAGGCAGAAAGCAACCGAGACACCTCCTGGGGACACAGATGCTGCTAGTAGCCATTTGGGGGAGTTTGTCCTACCACAACGACACTGATGCAAGCACCATTCTGGAGTCCTCCCTCCAGCCCAGGGGTCCCTAACCCCTGGGCCACAGACCCGTAACAGTCCATGGCCTGTTAGGAATGGGGCCACGCAGCAGGAGGTGAGCGGTGGGCGAGCAAGTCAAGCTTCATCTGTATTTACAGCCGCTCCCCATTGCTTGCATTACCACCTGAGCTCTGCCTCGTTTCAGATCATCGGCAGCATTAGATTCTCATAGGAGCACGAACCCTGCGGTGAACTGCGCATGCGAGGGATGCAAACCCTACTGTGAAATGCACGTTCAAGGGATCTAGGCTGTGCACTCCTTATGAGAATCTAATGCCTGATGATCTGAGGTGGAGCTGAGGTGGTGATGCTAGCGCTGGGGAGTGGCTGCAAATACAGATTATCATTAGCAGAGAGGTTTGACTGCGTGTACATTAAAGTACATGCCCTTAACTCACATCTGTTTGCACAGCTCTGTGAGGAGATGGACGCAGAACACACACATCTTCTCTTATACACAGAAGTGAGATGGCTTTCTAAAGGTAGATCACTGGCCAGAGTTTTTGAGTTATGAGAGCTGCTCCAGAGACTTCTTTTAGAAAAACAGTCACCACTGGCAGCACATTTCAGTGACACAGAATGGGTCGCAAAACTTGCTTACTTGTGTCACATATTCAACCTGCTTAACGAACTCAATCTGTCACTTCAGGGGAGAATGACAACTGTGTTCAAGTCGGCAGATAAAGTGGCTGCATTCAAAGCCAAACTGGATTTATGGGGGCAACAAGTTAACTTTGGGATTCTTGACATGTTTCAAACATTAGCAGAGATTTTGAAAGAGACTGAGCCAGGGCCTTCTTTCTCCCAGCTGGTGCATGATCACCTATCTCAGCTTTCAAAAGAATTTGAGCATTACTTCCCAACCACAAAATACCCCTGAACTGGGAAGGAATGGATCCGTAACCCATTTGTGAATAAGCCAGGTGAATTGACTTTGTGCTAGAAGAGAATCAACTGCTTGAAATCACAAATGATGGTGACCTTAAAAGTATGTTTGAGACAACTTCAAATCTCCATACGTTCTGGGTTAAAGTTAAGGCAGAATATCCTGAGATTACCACAAAAGCACTGAAAAGCCTGCTTCCATTTCCAACATCCTATCTCTGTGAAGCAGGGTTTTCTGCAGTGACAGCAACCAAAACGGATTACGGAGTACACTTGACATAAGCAACACACTTTGGGTGTCACTGTCTCCCATCACCCCCAGATGGGACCATCTAGTTGCAGGAAAACAAGCTCAGGGTTCCCACTGATTCTGCATTATGGTGAGTTGTATAATTATTTCATTATATATTACAATGTAATAATAATAGAAATAAAGTGCACAATAAATGTAATGCGCTCAAATCATCCCAAAACCACCCCCCAACCCAGGTCCGTGGAAAAACTGTCTTCCACGAAACCAGTTCCTGGGGTCAAAAAGATTGGCAGCCCATTTCAGTGACACAGAATGGGTCGCAAAACTTACTTACTATTGTAACAAGTAAGGTTGGGGACCCTATTATCTCCAGGGGCTTACCCACCCACCAGCAGGCTGGCAACAGAGCCGGGGCCCCCTGGACTCCAAATAGCCAAAACAATCTTGAGAAAGAAGAACAAAGCTGTAGGAATCATGCTCCCTGATTTCAAATTACACTACAAAGCTACAGTGATCAAAACAGTATGGTACCAGAACAAATACAGACACATAGATCAACGGAACATAACAGAGAGCCCAGAAATGAACCCACATTTATAAGGGAAATTAATAACTTGCCCTACAACAAAGGAGTCAAGAATATACAATGAGAAAATGAGAACTTCTTCAATAAATGGTGTTGGGGAAACTGGACAGATACATACAAAAGAATCAAACTGGACTACTCTCTCACACCATACAAAAAAAAAAAACTCAAAATGGATTAAAGACTTAAGGGAATTCCCTAGCAGTCCAGTGGTTAGGACTCCATGCTCTCACTGCCAAGGGCCTGGGTTCAGTCCCTGGTCAGGAAACTAAAATCACACAAGCCACGCAGTGTGGCAAAAATAATTAATTTTAAAAAATTTTAAAAAGAACTTAAATATAAGTCCTGAAACCATAAAACTCCTAGAGGAAAACATAGGCTGTAAGCTCTTAGTCATTGGTCTTAGTAATGGTTTTTTGGATATGTCTCCCTAGGCAAAGGAAACAAAGGCAAAAATAAACAAATGGGACTACATTAAACTGAAAAGCACACAGCAAAGGAGACTATCAACAAAATGAAAAGACCACCTATTGAATGGCAGAAGAGTTCCCAAAACATATATCTGATAAGGGGTTAATATCCAAAATATGCAAAGAACTTATATGACTCAACATCAACAAACAACCCAATTAAAACAAAAACAAACAAACAAACAAAATGGGCAGAGCACCTGAATAGACATTTTTCCAAATAACACATACAGACAGCCAACACGCACAGGAGAAGATGCTCAACATCACTACTCATCAGAAAAATACAAAGCAAAACCACAATGAGATACCACCTCACACCTGTCAGAATGGCTATTATCAAAAAGACAACAAATAACAAGTGCTGCCAAGGATGTGGAGAAAAGGGAACCCTTGTGCACTGTTAATGGGAATGTAAATTGGTACAGCCACTGTGGAAAACAGTATGGAGGTTCCTCAAAAAATTAAAAATAGAACTACCATATGATCCAGGAATTCCACTTCAGGGTATTCTTCTGAAGGGAAACAAAAACACTAATTTGAAAAGATATATGCACTCTTATGTTCACTGAAACATTATTTACAATAGCCAAGATATGGAAGCAATCTAAGTGTCCATCAACAGATGAATGGATAAAGAACATGTAGGATATAGAGAGAATAGAATATTACTCAGCTATTAAAAAAAAAAGAACGAAATCTTGACATTTGGGACAACATGGATAGACCTGCAGAGTATTATGCTAAGTGAAACAATAAGTCACACAGAAAAAGACAAATACTGTATGATATCACTTATATGAGGAATCTAAAAAAACAGATTACCATAACCAAACAGAAGCAGAGTCATAGATACAGAGAACAAACTAATGACTGCCAGAGGGGAGTGGTGTGGGGGGATGAGTGAAATAGGTGAGGGAGATTAAGAGGTACAAACTTCAAGTTGTAAAATAAATCAATCACAGGAATATAATGTACAGCTTGGGGAATATAGTAACATTGTAATAACTTTGTATGGTAACAGTAACTAGACTTATCATGGTGATTGCTTTGTAATATACAAAAAATATTGAATCACTATGTTGTACACCTGAGAACATAATATGGTAAGTAAGTTATACTTCCATAAAAAAGAAAAGAACAAACTCCACACAGTCAGGTAGCTGCCCACCCATTAGAGAAGCCTGGAGGTTTATTACCTGGAGAAGGTAAAACAGGTTGGGGAGGAGTAGGAGGTAAGGTAAAACAGGTAAGACCCCTTTCTGAAAACAGAGGGATTAGGTAAATGCTTACATGTTGAACAGTAAGTAATCACCTCTTTTTTATTTTTTAATTTTTATTGGAGTATAGTTGATTTACAATGTTGTATTAGTTTCAGGTGTACAGCAAAGTGAATCTGTTATACATATACATATATCCACCCTTTTTTAAGATTCTCTTCCTATACAGCCCATTACAGAGTATTTAGTAGAGTCCCTGTGCTATACAGTAGGTCCTTATTAGTTATCTATTTTATATACAGTAGTGTGTATATGTCAATCCCAATCTTCCAATTTATCCCTCCCACTCCCCTTACCCCCTGGTAACCTTAAATTTATTTTCTACATCTTTATTTCTGTTTTGTAGATAAGGTCATCTGTACCTTTTTTTTTAATTCCACATATAAGTGATATCATATGATATTTGTCTTTCTCTGTCTGACTTACTTCTCTCAGTATGACAATCTCTAGGTCCATCCAGGTTGCTGCAAATGGCATTATTTCATTCTTTTCTACGGCTGAGTAATAGTCCCTTGTATATCTGTACCACATCTCCTTTATCCATTCCTCTGTTGATGGACATTTAGGTTGCTTCCATGTCCTGGCTATTGTAAACAGTGCTGCAATGAACATTGGGGCGCACATGCCTTTTTGTATTATGCCAAATGATTATATCTTTTCGAATTATGGCTTTCTCTGGATATATGCCCAGGAGTGGGATTGCTGGATCATACGCTAACCCTACAAGACAACTACTAGAGCTCATCAATGAATTTGGTAAAGTTGCAAGATACAAAATTAATACACAGAAATCTCTTGCATTCCTATACACTAACAATGAAAGATCAGAAAGAGAAATCAAGGAAACAATCCCATTTACCATCTCATCAAAAAGAATAAAATACCTAGGAATATACCTACCTAAGGAGGCAAAAGACCTGTACTCAGAAAACTATAAGATTCCGATAAAAGATAACACAAACAGATAGACAGATATACCATTTTCTTGGATTGGAAGAATCAATATTGTGAAAATGACTACACTACCCAAAGCAATCTACAGATTCAATGCAATCCCTATCAAATTACCAATGTCCTTTTTCACAGAATTAGAACAAAAAACTTCACAATTTGTATGGAAACACAAAAGACCCCAAACAGCCAAAGCAATCTTGAGGAAAAAAATGCAGAACTATTGGAATCAGGCTCCCTGACTTCAGACTATATTACAAAGCTACAGTAATCAAAACAGTATGCTACTGGCACAAAAACAGAAATATAGATCAGTGGAACAGGATAGAAAGCCCAGAGATAAACCCACGCACCTATGGTCACCTAATCTATGACAAAGGAGGCAAGAATATACAATGGAGAAAAGACAGTCCCTTCAATAAGTGGTTCTGGGAAAACTGGACAGCTACATGTAAAAGAATGAAATTAGAATGCTCCCTAATACCATACATAAAAATAAACTCAAAATGGATTCAAGACCTAAATGTAAGGCCAGATACTATAAAACTCTTAGAGGAAAACATAGGCTGAACACTCTCTGATGTAAATCTCAGCAAGATCTTTTTTGATCCACTTCCTAGAGTAATGAAAATTAAAACAAAAATAAACAAATGGGACCTAATTAAACTTAAAAGCTTTTGCATAGCAAAGGAAACCATAAACAAAACAAAAAGACAACTCTTAGAATGGGAGAAAATATTTGCAAACAGAGCAACCGACAAGGGATTAATCTCCAAAATATACATCAACTCATTCAGCTCAATACCAAAACAAACAAACAAACAACCCAATCAAAAAATGGGTGGAGAATCTAAATACACATTTCTCCAAAGACATACAGATGGTTAAAAAGCACATGAAAAGAAGCTCAACATCACTAACTATTAGAGAAATGCAAATCAAAACTACAATGAGGTATCACCTCACACTAGTCAGAATGGCCATCATTAAAAAATCTACATACAGGGCTTCCCTGGTGGCGCAGTGGTTGAGAGTCCGCCTGCCGATGCAGGGGATATGGGTTCGTGCCCCAGTCCGGGAGGATCCCGCATGCCGCGGAGCGGGTGGGCCCGTGAGCCATGGCCGCTGGGCCTGCGCGTCCGGAGCCTGTGCTCCACGGCGGGGGAGGCCACGGCAGTGGGAGGCCCACATATCAAAAAATAAAAAATAAAAAAATCTACATACAAACAATAAATGCTTGAGAGGGTGTGGAGAAAAGGAAAACCCCCTACACTTTTGGTGGGAATGTAAACTGGTACAGACACCATGGAGAACTGTATGGAGGTTCCTTAAATCACCTCTTAATTTATATTTTTTTAAATATGAATTTTCATATGTGAAGTTTGTTAACTATAACTAAACTAATACTTTTCAGAATTCAGAAAGCGTGTCTATGCTTATTTTTTTGTTTGTTGAAAGTATACTGTATGTATATATACATTCTGAGTAGGGTCTGTGGCAGCCCCCTGTAATTAAACAAATTAATATTTCTGCAGTGAAATATATGAATGAATAGTCACAGTAAGTGTGATAAATGAGGAGTAAAATTACCCTGTCTGTTTGGGTGAAGTTTTGCTGCCAACTTAGTTTTCATGCTAAACATTTAAAAACCAAAAGAAAAGAAAAACAATATTTGGTTTTCAGAACTTCCGGTATTTCAGAAATCTAGAAATGGAATTATGAATACGTACTTGGATATAGGGGCTACTACCCTTCTATCATGATGAAATTTAAAAAATAAGCTACTCAAGTTTTCTGTGCCTTATTTGCTTCTATAGACCAAGTTAAAGTATGGCAAACATCTCTGGAATTAGATAATAAAATGTTCAAGTTATTTTTAAAAAAAAGAAAGAAAAGCTGCTCAACATCATATATCATACAGAAATTGTAAAGTAAAATAACAATGAAATAGGGACTTCCCTGGTGGCACAGTGGTGAAGAGTCCACCTGCCAATGCAGGGGACACAGCTTTGATCCCTGGTCTGGGAAGATCCCATATGCCACGGAGCAGCTAAGCCTGTGTGCCACAACTACTGAGCCTGCACTCTAGAGCCCGTGAGCCACAACTACTGAAGCCCGTGCGCCTAGAGCCTGTGCTCTGTAACAAGAGAAGCCATCGCAATGAGAAGCCTGTACATCGCAAGGAAGAGTAGCCCCCACTCGCCACAACTAGAGAAAGCCCATATGCAGCAATGAAGACCTAACACAGCCAAAAATAAATAAAATTAATTAATTAATTTAAAAATAACAATGAAATAACATTACATACCTATTAGAATGGCTAAAATCCGAAACACTGACAGTACCAAACATTGGTGAAGTTGTAAAGCAAGAGGAACTGTTATTTTTTTGCTGGTGGGAAGGCAAAATAGTAAAGTCACTTTGGAAGACAGGTTAGTAGTTTTTTATAAAACTAAACACACTCTTACCATATGACCCAGCATTTTGTGCTCCTTGGTATTTACTCAAAATTTACGCAAATCAGTTAAGAACTTATGTCCACAGAAAAACCTGCATACAAAGTTTATAGCAGCTTTATTCATAATTGCCAAAATTTGGAAGCAAACAAGATGTACTTCAGTAGGTCAACAGATAAGCTGTGGTACATCCATTCAATGGAATATTGTCAGCATAAAAAATAAATGAGTTAAAAATCATGAAAAGACATGGAAAAGCCTTAAATGTCTATTCTAAGTAAAAGAAGCCAATCTGAAAAAGTTACACGCTATATTACTCCAGGTATACGACATTTTGCAAAAGGTAGAGACAGTAAAAAGATCAGTGGTTGCCAGGGACTCAAGAGGTGAAGGGAGAGAGAGGGGGGAGCACAGGGAATTATTAAAACAGTAACTATTCTGTATGATACTGTAATGGTGGATACGTGACATACATTTGTCAAACCCATAGAACTATACAACACAAAGAATGAACCCTAATGTAAGCTATGGACTTTAGTTAATAATAAAACATTGGTTAATCAAGTGTAACAAATGAAGTGAATATTGAAATAAAGTGAGTCACATGAATTTTTTGGTTTCCCAATGTATATAAAAGTTATTTTTATGCGATACTGTAGTCTAAGTGTGCAATAGCAGTATGTCTAAAGAAACAATGTACATACCTTAGTGTAAAAGTACTGTATTATTCACAAATGCTAACCATAATTTGAGCCTTCAGTGAGTCATAATCTTTTTGTTGGAGGGTTTGAGATATTTCGAGAATTACCAAAATGTAACACAGAAACATGAAGTGAGCACCTAGCTCAATGCAGGGTTGCCACAAAACTTCAACTATTTGTGAACATCTTCACAATAAAGCCAAGTGAAAATGAGGTATGTCTGTGTGTGTGCTCACCCATGCACTCTGTGTTACCTCTCTGTATATGTATAAAAAGAAACGGTGAGTTTATACTGATGCTTTGGATTTCAGTCTAGCACCACAGACATTCCTCCTTGGCATACAGTAAATTCTTTCTCCAGCAGTGAGAAACTTGGTTATCATGATCTACAAGACATGTACTTATTTTTTCAACTCTAGTATACATGTAAAATAGTTTCAGGATTACAAATACACATCCCCGTAAGAAACAAACTTACCAACTAGAGTATATTTTTTCCTACAGTTCTTTTTGTCTTTGAGTATTTCAGTATTCATTCAAAACACTGTTTTCCAAAGTTACGCAGGTAAGCAACTTTTTTTACCCACCCAATTCAGTGTGGTTATGTCGAATATAATAAATATGTTATATAGAATTAGATTCATTTGTCATACTCTGAATTCCATGTTGGTGGTTGACTTAAAATAATTGCCCACAGTAAAATTTTCTCCTCTTGATTTATAGTTCTATGGCTTTTGGCAAATACATAAAATTGTGTATCTACCACAGAACCATATAAAACAGTTCCATCATGCCCCAAATTCCCTCATTGTAACCTTTGATAGTCAACCTCTTCTCCCACATCCACCCCCTAGCAACTACTGATCTATTTTCCATCCCTATAGTCTTGCCTTTTTAAGAATGTCATATAAATGGAATCATACAGTATATAGCCTTTTGGATTTTTCACTTAGCAGAGTGCATTTAAGATTCATCCATGTCATTATGTGAATCAATAATCCATTCCTTTTACTGCTGAGTAGTATTCCATTGTGTGGACATACCCCAGTTTTGTTTATCCATTCACCTGTTGGAGGACATCTGGGTTGTTTCCAGTCTTTGACAATTCCGAATAAAGCTGCTAAAAGTACTCACATACAGATTTTTGTGTGAACATTAGTTTTCAACTCACTTGGATCGATAATCAGGACTGGGATTTCTGAGTTATAGGGAAAAGTATTCAATATCTCATCGTTAAGCATGATGTTAGCTGTAGAGTTTTTATAGCTTTATTTAGTTAATGAACTTTCCTTCTATTCCTAATTTGCTAGGAGGTTTTGGGGGTTTTTGTTTTGTCTTGTTTTACTAAATGTGTACTGAATTTTGTCCAGGGCTTTCTCAGAGTTCTCTGATACTTGCTTTTTCTATTCTGTCCATAGTATTTTTTTTTTTTTTTAGTTCTTATTTATTTATTTGGCTGCGTTGGGTCTTAGTTGCAGCACACAGGATCTTTGCTGCAGTGCGAGGGCTTCTCTCTAGTTGTGGGGTTTTTCTCTCTCTCGTTGTGGCGCATGGGCTCCAGAGCGCATGGGCTCTGTAGTTTTTGCCACACCCGGGCTCTGGCGTTGAGGCGCATGGGCTTAGTTGCCCTGCAACATGTGGGTTCCCTGACCAGGGATCGAACCCGCATCCCCTGCATTGGAAGCCAGATTCTTTACCACTGGACCACTGGGGAAGTCCCTGTCCACAGTATTTTACTGCAATAAAACACAGGTAGACTGTAGGAGGCATACTCCATCTTGGTCAGCATCAGAAGTCCTCAAAGTCTTTGGACTTCCCTGGCAACACTCAGTGCAGGAAAATAATAATAAAAATAATAAGACAGAAAAGAAAGTAGTCCTCAAAGTCTAATTTTAGCTGATAGTTCCTCCTCCCCGCTGTCTTCTTCATCAGTTTCGGTGCGCTACAACAAAGTACTATAGACTGTCTGGCTTATAAACAACAAAAATTTATTTCTCACAATTTATTTCTACTTATTCTAGTTGTGGAGGCTAGAAATCTGAGATCAGGGTGCCAGCACAGTCATGTTCTAGTGAGGGCTGTCTTCCAGGTTGCAGACTGCTGTCCTCTCACTGTATCCTCACATGGTGGGTAGAGGGTGAGGAAGCTCTCTGAGGTCCCTTTTATAAGGGCACTAATCCCACTAACACCATCACATTAGGAGTTAGGGTTAGGGTATAGCTTTCTTTGTGTTTATCCTGCATGGCTTTGTCTGTCCTCTAGGATCTGTGGCTTGATATCCTTTTTTTTTAATTTCTTGGCCGTGCCACACAGCATGAGGGATCTTAGTTCCCTGACCAGGGTTTGAACCCGTGTCCCCTGCAGTGGAAGCGCAGAGTCTTAACCACTGGACTGCCAGGGAACTCCCCTTGATATCTTATCAACTGAGAAAAACTCTCAGCCATAATCTCTCTTTTTTTTTTTTATTTGGTTGTGCTGGGTCTTAGTTGCAGTAGGCAGGCTCCTTAGTTGCAGCTCATAGGCTCCTTAGTTGCAGCATGTGCTCCTTAGTTGTGGCAGGCTCCTTAGTTGTGACATGCACACTCTTAGTTGTGGCATGCATGTGGAATCTAGTTCCTTGACCAGGGATCGAACCTGGGCCCCCTGTATTGGGAGCACGGAGTCTTAACCACTGCACCACCAGGCAAGTCCCCCATAATCTCTTAAAATATTTTTCTGCTCCATTCTTCCTCTCTTTTCCTTCTCTCACTTAAGGTATCATATGATTGATCTTCACACAGAATTCTCTATATCTATTATTTTCTTTTTTATCTTATATTTTCTTCCTTTTGTCTCTTTATGCTTCATTCTAGATATTTTCTTCCAACATATCTTCCAGTTCACTAAATCTTTGTTCAGCAATGTTTACTCTTCTGTTGAAAATATTCATTATTTTTTTCAATTATAATTTTTAGTTGGAGACTTTACATTTTTATATTTTTATAGTTTCTAGTACTCTGCCATATTTCTCAGACTTGAATAGGGTTTTTAAAGTCTGAATCTGATAGCTCCAATATCTGGTTTCTCTGGGGGTCTCTTCTTATCATCTGTTGTTTCTGCTGGTTTTCATTGTTTGTTTTTTTCCTTTTTGTCTCTCATGTGCCTGTTTTAATTGTAGATCAGATATCTACTTGCAAAATTGTTTGTAGACTAATTTGTTCCCCAGAATGAAGTATTCTTCCTCCAGAGAACATATATTTATTTCTGGTAGGCACATGCATGCCCAAGTAACACGAGTTCACTTTAAACCAAATTCATGACTGAGATTATTCAAAGCTGAGTTGCAATTTCTGCAAGAACCAGTCTTTTTTTTTGTATAACCTTATCACTAATGTGAAGCATTGAGGTCCCAACACAAAGCAAAGAAACACCCCTTCATGGTTGCAGTGTGTCATTTTCCAGTTTCCTTAGCCTAACAAGGCTATGAAAACAATTCAGTTTCTCATCCTCTCAGGAGCCCCCTCTAAAATGAGTAAATAATCCCCCAGGGGGAAAAAGGTCTTAATCTCTATGATATCTCTGAGCACCTGCCCTTCCATAGATCAGAGTCTAACAATTATTCACTATCTTATTGGGTGCTTAATGTCTTTAAGTAAATGTTATCAAATTTTGCACAGGTTTTTAAATGTCCCTTATCCTCAAGAAGAAACTAATCTATTTCACCATGACCAGAAGAGAAAATTCCTTTAAACCTTTTCTACTCACTAGATGTAGAGATTTAGATTTAGATTTAGATATAGATAGTATAGACATAGAGAGAACTACATAGATATGTTGTAGATATATAGATACAATATAGTATTGTCTTGAGTGTATTTTAATTTTTCACAAGAATAGTATACTCAGTAATTTTGTTTTCTCAACAGTATGCTGAGACTTCTATATTAATAGAACATATAGATCTGCCTCATTCTTTTCTGAATAGTATCCACTGAACTCATAACAGTGGATATCTCTGGTTAGGGCAAGGGTTTGTCTTTCATAGAGTTGGCAGTCAAAGGATACTTCGGCTTTTATATAATGTTTTGATTTTTCATAAGTGAATGAACTTATTTTGACTCATGTAATTTTAAATTTCAAGAATTATTAGAGTTATACTGATGAAAGGACATTCTGGAGTAAGAACAGAAGACCTCTGGATAAGTGAGTATCATTTTGCCAGACAACTTCTTTGGCATTTAGGGATTATTTTTAACATACTGTGTTGATAGTGGCTTTTCCTCTGCAGTGTTTCAAAAGATCCTACTACTACTCCATTTTTTCCCCTAATAATTTGGTCAATATCACCACCTAATCAATCCATATAATGCCCTCTATTCACATAACAGAACCTTTTCCCCTGAACACTGAGTCATTCTTTCCATCTTTTTCCCCTTTTTGCTTCTGCAGGCACACATTGTGCATTTTTGTTGAATCTGGAGAAGGTGAAGTTAAGAATTTATTTTTTCATCTGAAGGAAGATAAAGTTCCTTAAAAACCAAGTCCAAATAGCTGCAGAGCAATCCTTTTATTTGTTCATTTACTCTTACACAGACTATTTGGCAGGGCCCTCTTAAAAGTGAGTAGACAGGAAAATATGCTGACAAAGAACAGTGGGATTCTAATTATTCTCCCAAGGCTATTCCTACTTTTTAAAAATAAATTAAAGCAAGCTTGACCACCTTTTTTATGGATGACATAAAAAGTAAACAGGCACTAAGACAGCAGATGGCATGCCTAGCAACACAAGATGCAGATAATGCAAGTCTTCCCGGAGCAGGGATGCCCTTCTGGCATTAATTCAATGTCTGGTGGGTCCCTCAGTGGCTATATGCCTATATAGTATCTGCCATGTGCTCTGGCTGCCCTCTCTTGATCACAACCCAGCATCATCCCTAGATTTCAGCTGTCAACCTCCTCCAACTTGAATTTTCCTTGGGACTGCTTTTCAACTTCTTGTTTCCCCATCACTTGTTTGTTGAATGAATGAGAGCTAAGCAATTTGCCCACGTTCACAGTACTACCAAGTGGCAGAACCCACTTGTTTTCCTGTTCACCACCCTGATACCCACTGTAGGGAATGGAGGAGAAAGACAAAATATAACTCTCCCCTTTTCCCCACTACCTATCTGGGTCCAAGTCAGTTCTAGGTAAGTGCCTGGAAAATTGTCCTGTGTACATTCCTACTGTTATTTGTAGATGACTTAACCTAATTGCTGTTGATTTGCTAACTCTGCAGTGAGTGGTTTTAGCTTCCAGTACATAACATTAAAAAGAGAAAATATTTGCACACAGCTTGATATATATCTTCAGACAGCAAACTGAGGCTCCAAATGAATAAAAAATATATATTTAAAGCATATGAGCTGGAATGTTGAACAAAGGTGATACATGGATTGTGATCAAAGCACAAGTTTGTTTTTACCTTCCACTGTTCCTTTGAACATTGTTTCATGGGAATAATTATCCCTGTCCCCAAACTCCTAGTGGGTCCATGGATTTTCTTCCCACTTCAAGGTAATGGTCCCACTACCACTTAAATTTGCAAACACAGTTTTGTTTCAGAAATTGGCACTAGACACTTAGCAATCAAAATGCACAAATTTGCTTGGCATTAAGTCTTCTCCCTCCCACCTGTTTGAGCTCCCGTGTCCCTTGTGGATGCATTTCTATTTTGGGACCCTTTATAGCTCTTTTCACAGCCCTTGGGCAGCTTAAATAAACCTCTTTCCTCTTCCTGCTGGAGTCTCTTGCCCTTTCCAGAGAGCCTTGTGTGGCAGGACCAAGACAACCCCATCCAACCCTCTTTCCAGCAGGGCCTGCATTTGGTCCCATGCTCTGGCAAATTTGGAGTGTGAGGTAGAGACTCCAGCTTGGCCAACAGAAGGCATTCTAAACACAGAAAACAGCCATGCATGAGGAAAGGGGCCACTGGGGCCAAAGAGAATAATGGAAGTCTCCTTAGAAGCCATCTCTTCATTGCTGGGCTTTACTGAATGAGAAATGGAGGGCAAAGGAATGATTAGTCCAATAGGCTGATGACAGACTAAGAGAAGAAGCCAAGCATCTCAGGCCCTTCTATCACACTACTCCTCAAAGTAAATTTTTAAATGTCTGTGTCTTTGCTATACTTCAGTAAAAAGCAAAATCAACATATGGGCTAAGATGAGGGATATTTAACATGTCACATCATTGCGTTGGGTTTTTCTGCCTTCTCACCATGTCTCATGTACATGATGACCATTCTTCTGGAAATGAAGTTTTGGGTACATTGCCTGACAAGTACAGGTATACCAATGGGCACAACAGGACTGTCTACTATTAATACATGGGCTACCTGAGCAAGATCTAGGATGAATAGTCCCTGGAATAGCAGTCATCATGTTTAAGGGCTGAGAGTTCCACAGGGAATTCAGCAGAGATGGTCAGTTTGCCCTGCTTTCCCAAAGCAAAGGACAGAGTCCAGTGGTTACTCTGTGAGGTTTAAAGAAGTGAGGATCTTAAGGTTAGACATGATAGAAGACTGCAGTATACTTATCCCAAAAGCTGCAAGGTGTGGCAAAAAAAAACCAAAAAGAAAACAAAGTAATTCCAATCTCAAAAACCCGGTATGTTAGGTAGCACTTTCATCTGTATTTTATAGGTAAAGAAACCAAGGCCCAGAGATGTAAAGTGATGTATTCATAGGGTTATTAGTTGCAAAAGTCAGACTTAAACTCAGACTCCTTTCCAGAGTTGTCCCTCTCTGTGCATTTGCATCTCAACAAGGACCAAAGACTTCAGTGAATGATGCAGAATTCAAAGCAGGGATTACAGGAGATATCTGGGAGACTGGAGCCCTGGGGCCCTCCCAGGTCCCTGAAAAGCAAGCACAGAAGGAAGCTGTGGATAACACCCACCTGGAAATCAGTCTTGTCCTGAGGGGTAGCACTGCAGCGCCACTCCTTGGCTGCCCTGAACGGCCTCCCTACCAAGTCCAAAGCCTGTCTTCCTTCAGAACGAGGTCTTCTGAATTGCTTTCTGAGGGCTCATTCCTACCCTTCAATAGATTAGGTGCAAAATTTCCCTACCATTGGCAGCCCACTGCTAACTGCTACACTCTGGATGGTTTTCTTATAGTTAATAATTCAATTGCCAAAAAGAGTGGGGTAGTTGGTAGAGACTTGGCTCCAGCTGCAAATCAAGTTCAGAACCCAGAGGAAGTTGAAAGAACTCCCAGAGCCCACAGTGGTTTTTCAGTGTAGGCTGTGTTTACTCAGGACCCAGCCCACAACCTCCATAGCCCTGAAGGCAGCCTACGTGTAAATGCTACATTATGCAGTGATTTTTCGGTTATGTGGTTTCGGACTGGAGGCAGATGATTTGTGAGACTGCTTTGGATCCATCAAGTTTGAAATCTACATTGGCTGGCATATATTGCTTTTGAGGCTCATTTATTCATCCTTCTGCTCATCGAAGCTTAATTAAATGCCCCCTATATGCTAGGCACTGTACTAGCTACCAAAGATAGAACATAAATGGACATGGTTGCCCTAAAAAGATGGTAAGAAGAGGTCCATGCAATCCCTTGGCAAGTTCCTTATTTTACTGAGACCATCTCCATGGCCCTTGACATGCTCTCTACTTGGGGTCCTTGGATGAGTTAACCCCACAGGTCTGGTGTATAATGAACTCATCAAACAGAGGTTGGGAACCTACCATGAACCAGGCACTTCTCAAGGCACCAGAGATAAAAACACAGAAAATACATGGTCTTTGTCCTCAAGGACATTCAGACAAGTGGGAGAGACAGATCTGTAGAACAACTGTTCCATTAAAGAGCCATGATTACTGAGGCAACTCTTCAGGGTACATGGGGAGCACAAAGGAGAGAATCGTCAGTGGAGAGACTGGACTAGTCACAAAAAAGACTTCTCAGAGGGAGATGATGCTAGTATTGAGTCAGGAAAGATGAGTAAGCATTCAAGTATGTGGGCTGAGGGAAACAGAGTGCCCACAATACCATGGAAAGTACGCACTCATTCATTTATCAGACATTCATTGAGGACTTATTATGTGCCAGGCACTGGGATAGGGGCTGTGGTAGACACTGGGATACAGAGATGGTGAGACACTGCCCCTGCCCTCTGGAAACTTATTCTCCAGAGAAAGGAAAGAACCCATAAATATAATCACAACACACTGACCTACACTGTATAGTCACAAGGTGTTCGAGAGGTTACTTATAGTTTCTTTCTCATACCCGGACATATAATGTAGCAAAAGCACTCAAACTACCTACTAAGTGCTCACTTTTCTCCCTGACCTGCTGACTGGTGGCCTCATGGATCTTACTGAAAAACTGCCTAGTAAACTGAGTGGCTGGCAGGGCTTTGAATACTTTTCCCACCAAGACCAGAGACCATAAGGAGTGAGCTGTCCCTAGCTCCTTGTGTCTGAGCACACCTGATTTACGTCACTGATCATTCTGCATACTGTCCTTGAAAGGGAGAAGTTGGTTACTTGGCATCAGAAAACGATCAGGGAAAATGAGATGGGTCACTGCTTATCGTTCAGGTTTAATCATGTTTTCAAGTGAGAATTGCACATGCATCTCACTCGCTACTAAATGAAAACATACAGAAGCTAGGAGTGCAAAATTGAGGACCACCATTCTGGTTTATGTTAATTCTAGTGTTAAAAACACTTCTTTAGGGCTTCCCTGGTGGCGCAGTGGTTGAGAGTCCGCCTGCCGATGCAGGGGACACGGGTTAGTGCCCCGGTCCGGGAAGATCCCACATGCCGCAGAGCGGCTGGGCCCGTGAGCCATGGCCGTTGAGCCTGCACGTCCGGAGTCTGTGCTCCGCAACGGGAGAGGCCACAACAGTGAGAGGCCTACATACCACAAAAAAAAAAAAAAACCAAAAAACTCTTCTTTAGAAAATGAAAAATCTGAGTCAGGTGTGAAATTGGATGGGACCCTGGGACAACAGGTGTAAACAGGAAGTGTAAACCAGGATTTTTGGTCATTCAATGTTTCTTTCCTGTTTGCCAGAGCAAAAGCTGGAAAATATTATGGAATTATTGGAAAATATTAGTAGCTTATCTTCAAATTAATCAGGTGGTGATGCCAGTTGCAACTGCTCTTCCAGGTATATTGTCATTACTAGAATACATAAATACAGGCTTTGGTACCTGTTATGTTATTAACCCAGTAAATGGTTCATTTTTAATTCCTTCAGCCATCAAGAAGAGTAGCACATTTTCACTGTTTTATGTCAGGACTTTGTCTAGAGAGAAACTGATAGCCATGTACTACCACCATGGATAAGAAGATACAACGGTTGTACAGCAAAGGAAACCATAAACAAAACAAAAAGACAACCTACCGCCTGGGAGAAAATATTTGCGAATGATGCAACAAGGACTTAATTTCCAAAATAAACAAACAGCTCATCAACTCAACAACAAAAAACCCAATCGAAAAATGGGCAGAAGATTTAAATAGACATTTCTCCAAAAAAGATATACAGATGGCCAACAGGCACATGAAAAGATGCTCAACATCACTAATCATTAGAGAAATGAGGTACCACCTCGCACCAGTCAGAATAGCCATCATTAAAAAAGTCTACAAATGACAAATGTTAGAGAGGGTGTGGAGAAAAGGGAACCCTCCTACACTGTTGGTGGGAACCTAAGCTGGTACAGCCACTATGGAGAACAGTATGGAGGTTCCTCATAAAACTAAAAATAGAGTTGCCATATGATCCAGCAATCCCACTCCTGGGCATACACCAGGAGAAAACTATAATTCAAAAAAGATACATGCATCCCTATGTTCACAGCAGCACTATACACAATAGCCAGGACATGGAAACAACCTAAATGTCCATCGACAGATGAATGGATAAAGAAGATATGGTATGGACTTCCCTGGTGGTCCAGTGTTTAAGACTCTGTGCTTCCACTGCAGGGGGCAAGAGCTCGATCCCTGATGGGGGAAGTTTCACATGCTGTGCAGTGCGGCCCCCAAAAAAAGGAACATGTGGTATATATATACAATGGAATACTACTCAGCCATAAAAAAGAATGAAATAATGCCATTTGCAGCAACATGGATGGCCTAGAGATTATCATACTAAGTGAAGTAAGTCAGAAAGAGAAAGACAAATATCATATGATATCACTTACAGGTGGAATCTAAAATATGACACTAATGAACTTATCTATGAAACAGACTCACAGACATAGAGAAAAGACTTGTGGCTCCTGAGGTGGGGGGTTGGGGGAGGGATGGAGTGGGAGGCTGGGATTAGCAGATGGAAACTATTATATATAGAATGGATAAACAACAAGGTCCTACTGTATAGCACCAGGAACTATATTCAATATCCTGTGATAAATCATAATGGAAAAGAATATGAAAAAGAATGTGTATATATATATGTATAACTGAATCCCTTTGCTATACACCAGAAACTAACACAACATTGTAAATCAACTATACTTCAATAAAATAAATTTTGCAGAAAGAAGATAAAATGGTTTAGGGACCATTTACTATGTGGAAACTCATAAGGCTTACAGTTTTGAAAGCAGTCCATAGCAATAGGGAACTCTGCAGTATCCAGGCTGCAGAGCAAACTGTGTTGCCACTTTAGCCTCATGCCATAAAAGACACAATACTTTTTTTTTTTTTTTTTTTTGCGGTACGCGGGCCTCTCACTGTTGTGGCCTCTCCCGTTGCGGAGCACAGGCTCCGGACGCGCAGGCTCAGCGGCCATGGCTCACAGGCCCAGCCGCTCTGCGGCATGTGGGATCTTCCCAGACCGGGGCACGAACCCACGTCCCCTGCATCGGCAGGTGGACTCCCCACCACTGCGCCACCCGGGAAGCCCGACACAATACTTTTAATGTAGGTAGGGATGCCTTATGAAGCATGGGCAAACTACATAGTAGAATGGTGATGTAGATCCCTGGAGTTTTAGAGTATAATCATCTATTCTCCATTTGATAAGTAGTTCTACCTCGCAATTGGGCCCTGGTAGAGACTGACTGCTTGACCATGTGAGTATGAGACCTTACCTGAATGGGGCATTTTGAACTACAGAGTGGAATTCCACTGTCAAATGGAAATGGAGTATACAAGAGCAGTCCTGGAAGGAACAAGTAAATTACATGAGCAGGTGGCTCAGATTCCAGGGCACTTGCTTCTACTGCTTTGCTACCTGTACCTCAACCCACATCTATGGACTCACGGGGAGTTTTACTTAACACAGGAGGGAAAAACTTGGACCTGCTCTGTACTTGAGTGTCCGTGGCGTGGCATTAGCCATCTCCACTCTGGTATAGAACTAAAAAACTGTCGTGACATAAAAGGAGAAACACTGTATGATTCCACTTATATGAGGTACCTAGAATAGTCAAATTCACAGAGACAGAAGGTTGAACAGCAGTTACCAGGAGCTGGAGGGAGGGAACGGAGGAATGGGAGTTAGTGTTTAATGGGTGCAAAGTTTCCATTGGGGATGATGAAAAAGTTCTGGAGACGGACAGGAGTGAAGGTTGCACAACAATGTGAATGTACTTAATGCCACAGAACCATACACTTACACATGGTTAAAGTGGTAAGTTTTATGTTATGTATATTTTACCACAATGAAAAAACCAGGAGCAAAAGAAAATCTTCCCAACGTGTGGAACTTTGGTTTACATGAAAGGGGAGATGGCCTTATTCATGGATCTGTACTAATTTATGGATAATGCCTAAAATAGCTGGTCAGAGACAGCTAGTTCAACACTGAAAAACTGATAATAAGATGTCAGTATGGGGGGACTTCCCTGGCGGTCCAGTGGTTAAGACTCCGCACTTCCACTGCAGGGGGCGCGGGTTCAATCCTTGGTCAGAGAACTAAGATCCCACATGATGCCCCGCAGCCAAAAAAAGAAAGTCAGTCTGGACATCTTGGAATGAGCAGCCTGGCAATGTGTATGTAGCCTATGCCACACCCCCACAAGAGGAATTCAATGAAGAAGTTACCCCTAATAATCAGGTGGCACCTTAGAGGACTGGACCCATTCTCTGGCTGTCA
Source organism: Mesoplodon mirus (assembly GCF_964341445.2). Lineage (NCBI taxonomy): Eukaryota > Metazoa > Chordata > Mammalia > Artiodactyla > Ziphiidae > Mesoplodon > Mesoplodon mirus. Next base: position 52,123,118 of record NC_138988.1, read on the forward strand.
GGTACCTCTGTCTCCAGCCGCATCTGCGCTTGTGTAATGGAACCATGTATATAGGGGTCATGGTGGCAGAGATGGAGGCCATGCAGGAATGCAATAACACAAACTTCTCTTCTTCCTCAGAGTTGATCTGGTTACCACCACTGCTGAGCATCCAATGTGTCAACAGCAGAGGCAACCATGAGTCCCCACAAGACACCATTCCCTAGCTGGCCCTTCCTGTTATGTGGGGGGAAGTTGTTTATATGGGATCCCTTTTTTTTTTCACAGGGGTCACAACTATTTGTCCTCATTGGAACAGATCCTTATTCTAGATATGATTTTGCCTTCTTTGCCTGCCTTGCTTCTACCAGCATGATATCGTGGACTCACAGAATGCCTCATCTATTGCCGTGGAATCGCACATTACATCATCTATAACCAAGAAACTGATTTTTCAGCAAAGGCAGTATGGCAATGGCATCATGCCCATGAGTTTTACTCTATGCCCCAACACCCAGAAGCAGATGGCTTGATAGAAAGGTGAGGTCACAGGGTACTAGCTGAGCCAATACCCTGAGAGGTTAGGGCACTCGCCCAGGATACAGTATATGCCTTAAGCCAGCAGCCAATATATGGTGTCATTTCTCTTACAGACAGAATACACCGTCTAAGAACCAACAAGTGGAAGTGGGAATGACCTTCCTTCTATTACATATAATAACCCACCTACCAAAGTTTTGCATGCCATCCCTACAACCTTTAGATTGGTGAATTGGAAGGTTTGGGTGGGCAAGGGAGACATACTTCCACCAGTAAACACACACGCATCTGTCAGTAAATTGGAAGCTAATATTGCTCTCCAACAGAAGAGAAGGTCACTCCACTGGCTGGTGATTGATCCTGATTACCAAGGGGAAAGTGGGTTGCTTCTACAAAATGCGGGTATGGATGACTATGTCTAGATCCCAGGAATCTGTCCAATAGCAACAGTCAATGAGAAACCACGGCAAACTAATAAAGATAGGTCCTCAGAAGGAATGAAGGTTTGGATCCCTCCCACCCATTAAAAAAAGTCATGTCGGCCAAGATGCTCTGAGGGTGGAAGGGAAATACTGCAATGATTATCAAATAATACCTCTTGGCCAGTTACAGGAGCAAGGATTGTGGTATCTACATTTTATGATAAGGGTTTACTTTTCGCCATTTCTCTTTATGTGAAACAGCACTTATGTGAAAATAACCAGTGATGGTGGTTAATATTACTGTTTTAGCTCCAAGTGAGACTTTGAATTGACATACTCCCAGATCATACAGAAACTGATAGAACTTTGTGCTTCCCCTGTTTTGTTCCAAATTATGTTCATCCAAATGAAAGAAGAGAATAAATGGACTGTTGTTTTCCAACTGCCTCTCCAGATCCACTCTCTACCCTCCCCTGCCTGACTGTGCGCCCTGGAAGAATGACCTCTGAGGACTGTGGCACCTGTGCTCCTTTGCCGTCCATCTGTCAAATGGTTCAGCCACCAGGAGGCATCAGGAGGAACCTAAAGGGTAGAAGGAGAGAGAGGCTGGGGTATTTCTTCCTCACTCCCTCCCTACCAGACCACGGGCAGCAACTGTGTTCCTCTACCTGTGGTTAACCTCTCCTTTCAGGCAGCCCCTTTCATGACCATGCTCCTGATGGATTTTGATATAACACCTCCAACTCCCCTCATACCTTCAGGCCTCACGGTGGTAACCCTTCCTGCTGCTGACAGTCCCAAGGGCTTTACCATCCCTTATTGGTTCTCTCATCCCTGCCCATATTTCTGTCTGTGGTCCTTTCATTAAACTCTTTTCTGTTAAACTTATTTACTCTTCAGGGCAAGAACTGAACTCATTATTCTTGAAATATTTGGTATTAAGGTATAAATAGCATTCAACAAAATGCACAGATTTTTTTTTTTTTTTTTTTTTTTTTTTTTTTGCGGTATGTGGGCCTCTCACTGTTGTGGCCTCTCCCGTTGCAGAGCACAGGCTCCGGACGCGCAGGCTCAGCGGCCATGGCTCACGGGCCCAGCCGCTCCACAGCATGTGGGATCTTCCCGGACCGGGGCACGAATCCGTGTCCCCTGCATCGGCAGGCGGACTCTCAACCACTGAGCCACCAGGGAAGCTCAAAATGCACAGATTTTAAGTGTATAGTTTAGTGAGTTTTGAGAAGTGTGTACACTCAGGTGACCGCCATCCTCATCAAGATACAGAATGTTCCCATTACGTCAGAAGTGTGTTCCCACCTCCTCAAAGGCAACCACAGTATTGTTTTCACCACAGATTAGTTCTGCCCCTTTGTGAACTTCATATAAAAATGAAATCATACAGGGACTTCCCTGGCACTTCCACTGCAGGGGGAGTGGGCTCCATCCCTGGTCAGGGAAGTTCCGCATGCCACGCGGTGTGGCAAAAAAAGAGAGAGAGAGAGAGAGAGAGAGAGAAAGGAAATCATACAGTATGAACTCTTTTACTAAAGCTTCTTTCACTCATCATATTTTTGAGATTCATCCACGTTATTAAGTGCATCAGTATTTCCTTCCTCTTATTGATGAAGAGTATTCTATTGCACCGTTTGTTTTTCTGTTCGTTGGTTGATGACATTTGGGTTGCTTCCAGTTTTTAATTATTGTGAATAAAGCTGCTATGAAATTTGGGTTTAAATCTTTTTGTGCACATACGTTTTCATTTCTTTTGGATATACACCCAGGAGTGGAATTCTGTGTCTTCAAGGAGGTGTATTTTAACTTTATATGAAACAGCCAAACAGTTCTCTAAAGCAGTTGTACCAAATAAACCTTTAGAGCATGCTATCTCCCCCAATTAGGACAGGGCAGGACAGGTCTGAATAAAGACAAACTTTAAAATTTCATTAGGATTCGGTAGTAATATCCAATTGACTACTCTAAAAGCGATAGTAGGCACAGCTCCTGAAGGAATCAATGCGTAGTTCCTGCAGGTGCCTTCTGCCCCCTCCCCTCCATTCTCAGCAATAATCAGCCTTTCAAAGGTCCCCTCCAGCCCCGACATGTGAATTCTCACTCCTCAGGTTACCAGCTAGCTGTTGCAAGATGAACAGTTAAGTAAATTAATTTACACTCACATGTGAATGACTGTCAGGCCTTTTAGGGAAGGGGAGTCTCGCTATTCCGAGCGTTTCACTCCTCAGAGTGAGGTTGGCAAGTTAGAGCTTTCTTTTTCGTAAAAATATTCTTCCTCTACAGGAGGACGCCAGCTGCAAAGTCAAGAGGCAGAGTACAGACTTAGGCATCAGTTTTTTCACGGTCCTCCCGGGGCGGGGGGTGTGTGGGGTGGGTTGGCCTCTCAGACTGCGTCACCCTTTTGCAGAGGGTCCCCAGGCAGGCGGGGGTTCCCTGCAGAGGGCTCTCCACTCTCCCCGCCTCCACGCGCCCTTCCCCTCTGCCCCGGAGGCGCCCAGGGAGCTCGCCGTTCGTTCGGCGCAGCCTCTTTTGGCACCGAGGCCCCCAGGTGCCCAGCACGAAGGCGGAGCCCGGCTACAGCCGCCTCCCCGGCGCCGAGTACTGGACCCCCTGGGAGTTCGGGGCCCCAGCGCTGCGGATCTGGCATCCCCAGCCTCCCTGGCTCCCCGCGCTCCTCCCTGTCTGCGCGCCGGGCGCGAAGCCTGCGACGCGCGAACAGAGCACAGCATGCGGAGCCGAGTGGCGCGCGCGGCGCAGTGGCGCGGGCACCCCCAATTGCCGCGCAGCCAGAGCCCGCGCTCCAGCCATCCGCCCATGGACGCCCGGACCATGGCTGCCAAGGGACCCGACTCCCGCACCCGGCTCTGGGCGGCGGCGCTGCTCCTGCTCGGCCTGCCAGGGCTCTCCGTGCGGGCGGAAGGTGAGTGTCTGGGAAGTGCCCGCGAGGCGGCGGGCCCAGGGTGGCGCGTGGGTTCTCGGTGGGGAAAGTGAAGCTCGCCGGGGGTGCCCCCTCGGACGAGCCCGGAACACGACCAGCCTGGGAGGAAACAAGGAGCGCAGCTGTCCTGCGACCCCGTCTCCCTCTTGCAGCTCACCGAGTCCCCGCACGCCCAAACGCCCCCACAGGGCCCCTGAACCACTCCTTAATACACAAGAGAAAGCCTGTGCTTTGGTCCTTGCAGGCCCGCCTCTAGCTTTCCAAGATCTCCTTGAAAGGTCTTTAAAATGAAATCACGTCTAGAGTGCCCTGGAACCTCCTCTGCTGAGACATAATTTCCCACGTCTATTAAATGTGCTCCGAATGGCAAGGCCAGTGATTACAAGACTCCCTTGGAGTTTTGGCTTGGTCCTGGAAGATCTGAAAGATGAGTGGAAATCAGCTAGGCAAAAGAGAGAGGAGAGGGTCCTGGGGAGAGGAAATAGCACGTGCAAAGGTCCTGTGAGTCGCAGGGGAAATGGAATAAATGGTAGAGTGGCTGGAGCGGAAAGTTCAAGGTGAGGCTCTCCTTCGACAAGAAGCTAGACAGGGCTTCCCTGGTGGCGCAGTGGTTAAGAATCCGCCTGCCAATGCAGGGGACACGGGTTCGAGCCCCGGTCCGGGAAGATCCCACATGCCGCGGAGCAACGAAGCCTGTGTGCCACAGCTGAGCCTGTGTTCTAGATCCCGCAGGCCACAACTACTGAGCCTGCACAGCACAACTACTGAAGCCCGCATGCCTAGAGCCCAGTGCTCTGTGACAAAGAGAATCCACCGCAATGAGAAGCCCACGCACCACAACAAAGAGTAGCCCAGTAGCCCCCACTCTCAGCAACAAGAGAAAGCCCACGCACAGCAACAAAGACCCAACACAGCCAAATATAAATAAATGAAATAAATATATTTAAAATATAATTAAAAACATTTTTTAAAAGCTAGAGGAAATAGGTAAGGACCAGATTTTTGTGGGTTCTGAGAATTGACCCATCTTTTTGTTTTTTCAACCTGAATTCAGATTTCAATACTTCCCTAAACTTAGCAGGATCACAGCCTTATATCAGTTCAGTTTCAAAAAGCTAATTCAGCTGTGTTTTGATTTTGGAACAAAACCCCGTTGACTTGGTGCAGAAGGATCTAAAAGAAAAGAAGCTAGCATGTTCTCACATCCATGAGGGGTTACTAGTAAATCCAAGCTTGGGACAGATTAGATTGATGAAGGAGAAAAACCCTCAGCTGATTTAGGATGCTTTGTATATTTTAAAATGTCATCGCTATTTAGCAAACAATATTGGGTGCAGAGAGAAAATTTGACAAAAAGAAGCATGGTGGTTAGGGAAAGAAGAAAGCAAGGGGAAAACCTCCAGATAGTATCTTAGAATTTTGGGTTCTCTTTGTCCTAAGTGCCAGCTTGTAGAACTCTTTGCTCCTAATTAAGGATGACTGTTTTTCTCCATATGCTCAGAGAGAGTGTTAGAGGGGAAAACACTGTTAACTTTAAAGGCTCCTAGTGATCACTGTTAATTTTTAATTGAGATAAAATTCATGTAAAAGTTACCATCTTAAAATGCACGATCCAAGTGTTTTTAGTACAGTCATCAACCATCACCACTCTCTCATTTCTGAAAATTTTCATCACCCAAAAAGAAATTCCATACCTAGTAGCAGCCAATCCACTGTTAATTCTTTTTTTTTTAATTTTTATTCACTTATTTATTTTTTGGCTGCATTGGGTCTTCATTGCTGCACGAGGGCTTCCTCTAGTTGAGGCTAGCGGGGGCTACTTCGTCGCTGAGGTGCACAGGCTTCTCATTGCAGTGGCTTCTCTTGTCGAGGAGCACTGGGCTCTAGGCGCACAGGCTTCAGTAGTTGTGGCACTCAGGCTCAGTAGTTGTGGCTCGTTGTGGCTCACAGGCTCTAGAGCACGGGCTCAGTAGTTGTGGCTCACGGGCTTAGTTGCTCCACAGCATGTGGGATCGTCCCGGACCAGGGCCCGAACCCGTTTCCCCTACATTGGCAGGCAGATTCTTAACCACTGCACCACCAGGGAAGTCCCTGTTAATTCTTTACTGTAGTACTTTTTGGCCTGACATTGAGTCATGAAAATTAAGCTGATTTTAAAGAATGCAAGTAGAATAAATTGGAGCTAGTATTAACCTTTGAACAATGTATACTACTGTACCAATTTTAATTCCTTTTAAAGAAATATCTCTGCAACCCATGAGGCTTTAGAGTTTCACCCCATTATAACTGCTTAAGTGGAATGCCAGATGGATATGGATCAATATTTTGTGCCTATCTGGCTTGATGTGGGTCATAGAAAATTTAAGGCAGAAATATCATTGGATAAGGAGAAAGTAACGACAGCACCAGGCATATTTTCTTGTTAACACTTGCCAGAAATGCCTCCATTTCTCCCTTCTCCTTTCCTTCCTTCTTCCCCAATGGAGAACTATAGGTAAATTTGCTTTCAAGAAACTCCATTTGCTGAGCTCCAACTTTTATAATAGAGCCATTGAAGAATTAGAATCTATTTATAAAAGGATTCTTTTCCTTACTAAATATATGCTTAACTACCACTTTTCACATTTAGGTATTTATGTTCTACAGTGATGGAAGGAGGAAGAAGAAATGTGCAGCTAAACTGATGTGTTAAGACATTTGAAGAGAGAGAATTTGGAGTTATTAAAAATTCCATAGACTTATTCAAAAATAAGTCAAACTCAAATGAAAAACATTTAGTTTTACATTGGACTAATTAGATGTGTATCTTATACATAAAAGAGACCTGCTACTGTAATTTTAAAACACTTTTGAAACAGAAAAATCTTCGCATTAACTGAATGCAAATTAACTGTGTTTGGGTAAAGACTGCAGGAAAAGATTCATTAATTCAACAGATAATTTGAGTGTCTACCATATGCTAGGTACTGTCCTTGCTGTTGAGGATAGAACGGTGAGGAGAAAGAGGTCCTTGCTATCAGGGAGCTTAAAATCCAATGAGGGAGAGAGTCATTAAGCAAATAATTATATGAATGAAATGTGAACTTGCAATTTTGATAAGTGATAAGATTAAAGGACGGAGGTATTATGAGGGCATATATTAAGAGATTTTTGACTTGGCGTAGGAGGATCTGAAAGATAAGTAAGAATTAACTAGGCAAAGGGGGGAAGAAAGAGGATCTGGATAGAGAATAGCAGCATGTACAAGAGAAACTATGAGTGGCAGAGAAAGTGGGACATGTGTTAAGAAACAGAGTGACTGGGGCTTCCCTGGTGGCGCAGTGGTTGAGAGTCTGCCTGCCGATGCAGGGGACACGGGTTCGTGCCCCAGGCCAGGAAGATCCCACATGCCGCGGAGCAGCTGGGCCCGTGAGCCATGGCCGTTGAGCCTGCGCGTCCGGAGCCTGTGCTCCGCAACAGGAGAGGCCACAACAGTGAGAGGCCCGCATACTGCAAAAAAAAAAAAAAAAAAAGAAAAGAAACAGAGTGACTGGAGCCCAGAGTCCAAGGTAGAAGTAGTTTGAGATGATGCTGGGGAAACTGATATGGGGCCAAGTTTTGTTTTAATCCAAAAAAGAGAGACTGATCAGGTTTGCACTTTGAGAAGCTCACCCTGAGTAGGAAGAATGGATGGCACCAGGGCAAGATTGGACGTGGAGAGACCATGTAGGGTGCTATTTCACTTGTGCAGGTGAGAGAGGGTGGGGGTGGAGAGGAGGATGGGGTGAATGGAAAGGGTCTGGACTGAAGAGAAAAATGTGAGTCATCCATGTCAAGATGGCCTTTGAAACCATGTGTGTAAATGGAATCCTAGGGAAAAGTTTTACAATCAGAAGAGATGACCTACTTAATTTCTGCATAGATTTTTGTCACTTAAGTAAAAATGTTTTACTGCAACCTTGCTGAACTGTTCTAGTAGTTTTTTTAGTGGATTTCTTAGGATTTTCTATATGCAAGATCACGTCATTTGCAAATATAGTTATACTTCTTTCCAACCTGGATGGCTTTTATTTCATCTTCTTGCCTAATTGCCTTGGAGAGAACTGCCAGTACAATGTTGAATAGAAGTGGCAAGAGCAGACATCCTTGATCTTAGGGGAAGGTATTCAGTCTTTCACCACCAAGTGTGATGTAAGCTATGGGATTTTTGTAGATGCTCTTTATCAGGTTGAAGATATTCCCCTCCCTTCTTAGTTTGTTGAATGTTTTTTTATCATGAAAGGGTACTGAATTTTGTCAAGTGCCTTTCTGCATCTATTGAGATGGTCATGTAGTTTTTGTCCTTTATTCTATTGATAAGTTGTATTATATTAATTAATTTGGGGATATAAACTAACCTTGTATTCCTGGGATAGATCCCACTTGGTCATGGTATATAATTTTTTTTTATGCTGCTGGATTTAGTTTGCTAGTATTTTTGTTGAGGACTTTTGTGTCTATATTTATAAAAGATAATGGCCTGTAGTTTTCTTTTCTTGCAGTGTCTTTTGTCTGGTTTTGGCATTAGGGCAATGGTGGCCTCATAGAAAAAGCTGGGAAGTGTTGTTCCCTCCTGTTCTATTTTTTAGATGAGTTTATAGAGAATTGATATCAAGTTCTTTTTAGCTATTTGGTAGAATTCATCAGTGAAGCCATCTGAACATGTGCTTTTCTTTCTGGGTAATTTTAAATTACTAAATCAATCTCTTTACTTGTTAAAGGTCTATTCATATTTTCTATTTCTTCTTGAGTCAATTTCAGTAGTTTGTGTCTTTTTAGGAATTTTTCCATTTCATACGCATTACCTAATTTTTGGCATACAGTTGTTTTGAGGTTTTGGGGGTTTTTGGCCATGCCGTGTGGCATGTGGGATCCTAGTTCCCCAACCAGGCATCCCTGCGTCCCCTGCATCGGAAGCACCTGCGTCCCCTGCACCGGAAGCACGGAGTCCCAACCACTGGACCGCCAGGGAAGTCTGGCATACAGTTGCTTATAGTAGTCCTTTATAATCTTTGTATTTCCATAAGGTTGGAGTAATAACTGTCCTCTCATTCCTGTTTTAGTAATTCAAGTCTTCTTTCTTTTTTTTTCTTGGTCATTTTAACTAAACGTTTGTCAATTTTGTTGACCTTCCCAAAAACCAACTTTTGGTTTTACTGATTTTCTTTATTGTTTTTCCTTTTCTATTTCATTAATTTTTGCTTTAATTCTTATTATTTCCTTTTTCTGATTGCTTTGGGTTTAGTTTGCTCTTCTTTTCCAGTGTTTTCCAACAGGTTAGGATTTTTATTTTTTAACATTTTTATTGGAGTATAATTGTTTTACAATGGTGTGTTAGTTTCTGCTTTATAACAAAGTGAATCAGTTATACATATACATATATCCCCATATCTCTTCCCTCTTGCATCTCCCTCCCTCCCAACCTCCCTATCCCACCCTTCTAGCTGGTCACAAAGCACCGAGCTGATCTCCCTGTGCTATGCGACTGCTTCCCACTAGCTATCTATTTTACATTTGGTAGTGTATATATGTCCATATATACACTACCACTCTCTCACTTTGTCCCAGCTTACCCTTCCCCCTCCCCGTATCCTCAAGTCCATTCTCTAGTAGGTCTGAGTCTTTATTCCCGTCTTGCCCCTAGGTTCTTCATGACCTTTTTTTTTTTTTTAAGATTCCATATATATATGCGTTAGTATACGGTATTTGTTTTTCTCTTTCTGACTTACTTCACTCTGTATGACAGACTCTAGGTCCATCCACCTCACTACAAATAACTCAATTTCGTTTCTTTTTATGGCTGAGTAATATTCCATTGTATATATGTGCCACATCTTCTTTATCCATTCATTGTTGATAGACACTAAGGTTGCTTCCATGTCCTGGCTATTGTAAATAGAGCTGCAGTGAACATTGTGGTACATGACTCCTTTTGAATTATGGTTTTCTCAGGGTATATGCCCAGTAGTGGGATTGCTGGGTCATATGGTAGTTCTATTTTTAGTTTTTTAAGGAACGTCCATACTGTTCTCCATAGTGGCTGTATCAATTTACATTCCCACCAACAGTGTATGAGGGTTCCCTTTTCTCCACACCCTCTCCAGCATTTATTGTTTGTAGATTTTTTGATGATGGCCATTCTGACTGGTGTGATAGGATTTTTATTTGAGATAATTTTTCTTATTTTAATGTGGGCATTTATAGTTATAAATTCCTCTCTATGCAGTGCATTAACTGCATCCCATAAGGTTTAGCAGGTTTTGCCTTCATTCATCTCAAAATATTTTCTAATTTTGTGGTTTTTCCTTGTCTCATCAGTTATTTAGAAGTGCTTGGTTCCATTTCTATTTATTTATGAATTTCCCAATTTATTTATGTTATTAATTTCTAATTCTACCCCATAGTAATTAGAGAAAATACTTTGTACAATTATAATCTTTTTAAATTTATTATGGCTTATTTTATTGCCTAGCATATGGTCTACCCTGAAGAATGTTCCATGTGCACTTGAGAAGAATGTGTATTCTGCTGCTGTTGGGTGCCATTTTATACAATCAATGTTCACTTTTATTTAACCGTGTATTGATTTTTTCCCCCTTTCCACTCCATCTTGCCTCTCAAATAATTTTCTTTCTGCCTGAAATACTTCTTTTACTATTTCCTACAAGGAGGATCTGCTGGTGGCAAACCACCTTGATTTTGGCTTATCTGAAAAAATACATTTGTTTCATCTTTGTTCTTTGAAATATACTTTCAGTGAGTATAGAATTCTAAATTTGCAGCTATTTTTTGCTAGTAATTGTATCCTTGCTTCCATTGCTATTGTTTTAGAAGACAGCACTCAAACTGCTGCTACTTTGAAAGTATTCTCTCCCTTCTCTCTATCTGCTTTGACAATATTTTCTTTGTCTTTACCATTTTGCAGCATCACTGGTATATATATACTTATAGGTATTTTCCATATTGGGATTTGTTGTTGGACTTATTCAATCCATGTATTGGAATATTTATCAGTTCTATAAAATTCACAGGCATTTTGTCTTCAGATATCACTTCCACTTCATTTTTTTCTCTCCTCTCTGGGAATTCTGATTAAAGTATATGTTAATCCTTATTCTTGGGACTTCCCTGGTGGCGCAGTGGTTAAGAATCCACCTGCCAACGCAGGGGACATGGGTTTGAGCCCTGGTCTGGGAAGATCCCACATGCTACAGAGCAACAAAGTCCATGCGCCACACTACTAAGCCTGTGCTCTACAGCTCACAAGCCTCAACTGCTGAGCCCACGTGCCAGAACTACTGAAACCCGTGCGCCTAGAGCCCGTGCTCCACAACAAAAGAAGCTACTGCAATGAGAAGACCATGCACTGCAACAAAGAGCAGCCCCCGCTTGCCACAACTAGAGAAAGCCCACACACAGCAACAAAGACCCAACATGGCCAATAATTAATTTTTTTAAAATCCTTATTCCTTCTTTCATGTCTCTTTATTATCTGAATATTTTTCATCTTTTCTTGTTTCTTTACTACATTTTGGATGATGTCTTCTGATTTTTTAAAATATTTATTTATTTGGTTGCACTGGGTCTTAGTTGATGCAAGTGGGCTCCTTAGTTGCAGCAGGTGGGCTCCTTAGTTGTGGCACGCGGGCTCCTTAGTTGCAGCTCACAAGTTGCAGCTTGCCAGCTCCTTAGTTGCAGCATGCGGGCTCCTTAGTTGTGGCATGTGAACTCTTAGCTGCGGCATGCATATGGGATCTAGTTCCCTGACGAGTGATCGAACCTGGGCCCCCTGCATAGAGAGCATGGGGCCTTAACCACTGCACCACCAGGGAAGTCTCCTTCTGCTTTCTTTTTCAAGGTTAAGTTCTTTGTTTAAATGCATCCGATATTCAGCCAAAAACATTTATTGCATTTTAAATTTATCATTGTATTTTTAATTTCTAGAAGCCCTATTTTGTGTTTTCAGATCAGCTAAGCACTTTTTATCATTTCCTATTCTTTGCAGATATTTTCAAACTTGTCTTTTATTTCTTTAAATATAGTAATCATGACTGTTCTATAATCTGTGCCTGTTAATACCAGTATTGGACTTATTTTTAGGTCAGTTTCTGCTACATGTGGTATCTGTTGCTTCTCACTCATGGTGCCTTGTTTCCTTGTACACTTCACTGTTTTTACTTCAGTCAGTAGTCATGGCCTTTGAATAAGTATTTGTATGGGATTTCCTGAAGCATAAAATGAAGGGGTTTTTTTTCTCCAGAGAGGAGTTAGTTACAATTTTTCCTATCAGGTGTCTGGATAAATGTCAGTCTCAGGCCACTTTAAGCTAAATCCATGGCTTGAAGTGTCTTAGGCATAAATTTTTGTTAGAACTACAATTCCAAATCAGCATTAGCACTTGGCCTCCTAGCACCAAGACAGCTCATTCAACAGTTCTTGAGAATGAGGGAAGGGGATATTTTTTATCCTTGTTCACTCTTATCTTGAGACTTTAACCCTTCAGACTCTCAGATTCATGTGTGCATGTGACAGTGGTAGAGTGGGGAGGAGAGGGCTATCAGATTCCCTACATCATGTAAACTCTGGGCTTTCACTTTTATCTCTCTTGCACAGGGGCTTGGCCATCAAAATCTCTGTTTAATTTCATAGCATTTTTTTTCCAGATAGACAAATACTATTAATACAAAAGTGTCTTGGGGTGCATGCTTACTTCTCCAGGTAGGACTATCAAGTATAGTTGTTCAGGTCATGTACTGCACATTGTCACCATATCTGAGGGAGCTCCAGTCACCTAAGATATGTTTACTGTGAAAAGTTTTTGCATTTTTTATTATAGCTTTTGGTTCCAAAGATGGAGAGATTACTGTATTTGTTGTAATCATTTTGCAGTAGATGACAGTTAAGTCTCTTATTCTAATAAAATCAATTTATTATGATAATTTTGCTGACAGATGGAAGTGAAGTATACCATTTTAAGTGGGTTTCTTCTCCCCTGCCTTTATCTTAAGCTTGACAGGGTCACCCAAGGCACTGTTTCGTCCTTCCGAGAGGCCCTGGGGACCCCAGCACTCCCTCCTGCACCATGGTTTTCTTGCCTAAAGCTGTCCTTTGCTTTCAGACTCAGCTTCCACCTCTGCCTGAGCTCACATCCTATTCCACCCATCTGTCGCACATTTTTCGAGGCCTGCTACCTGCCCATAGATTGATGTGGTGCAGGCAGCCAGGGTGCACCAGACGTGGCTGCTGCTGTCTTGTCCAGTGGGGAGAAATACAGCGCATTCACTGTAGGAAGGACCTGAAAATGTCCTGAGACAATGGGACAGAGAGAAGGGAAGCAACCTGCTGTCTGTGGTCACCCCAGGGCTGGGGCAGCAGAGGAAGGCAGAGCTGAGGCTGAATCAGGGTCTTGGACACCAAGTGACCCAACCTAAGGGAACCTAGGACGATGAGCCTTGGCACTTGGTGTTTGTAAAACATCTTTTTTATTTACTTATTTTTATTTAATTTTTTATTTTTATACAATTTTAAAGGTTACCTTCAATTTACAGGTACTACAAAATATTGGCTGTATTCCCTGTGTTATACAATATATCCTTGAGCCTATCTTACACTCAATAGTTTGTACCTCCCACTCCCCAACCCCCATATTGCCCCCCTTTCTCTCCCCCAACTAGTAACCACTAGTGTGTTCTTTATATCTGCAAGTCTGCTTCTTTGTTGTTATATTCACTAGTTTGTTGTACTTTTTAGATTCCATGTATAAGTGATATCCATTCTCTGTCTGGCTTATTTCACCTAGCACAGTGCCCTCCCAAGTCTATCCATGTTGCTCCAAATGGCAAAATTTTGTGCTTTTTTAATGGCTGAGTAGTATTCCATTGTATATATATGTATACCGTATCTTCTTTATCCATTCATCTGTTGATGGACACTGAGGATGTTTCCATGTCTTGGCAATTGTAAATAATGCTGCTAAACATCTTTTTAAAAGGAAGATTTGAAGGGCTTATCCAGATAAACATGCCAGAACAGGCAGTTAAAATTTTTTTTAAGTTAAGAGGTAAACACAGATTAAAACACCAGTGTAACTGTCATCACAGTCCAGGGACGAATGCAATGGGGTAGTTGCTGCACTTGGATCTTTAGGCAAGTGGGAAACTACAGTTCTGATGGGCATCTGCCAGAGGGTGAGTTTGCTGAGACTAAATTCCCATGGATCCTAGAGTCAGCCTGTGTCCGTGCTTGTCCTCACACAGGGAAGCTCTTTGTGCTGGAGTCTCAGAATGGCTCTCGGGGCCTGGAACTAGAGGCCGCTCGGCTTTCCTGCAAGAGCAGAGGCGCTCACCTGGTGTCTGCGGACGAGCTGCGGAGGGTGGTGCAGGACTGTGCCTTCTCCGTGTGCACCACGGGCTGGCTGGCGGACGGCAGCCTGGGGTAAGTCAGGCCAGCTGGGGGCTCTCCTGCCAACTCACCCCGCCTTGCCATTAGGGCTGATACGGGGCTCAATAGAGGTGCCAGGATAGTCAGAGTGCAATGGGCTGTGGCTTCCAGTATATTCTTGTTTTGAGTTAAATATAAAAACAAAATGTTAAACAAAATATAAAAACAAAAATGTTAATAAAAACATTTTTCTGGAGTTCTGTCGCAGTTTTTTCCTCTTTACTTTGTTATTCTGAATTTCCTTTTAAGTTACAAAAGAAAAAAATGCTTGTAAAAATTTCAAATAATACAGATATATATGAAGTGCAAAGTGAGTTTCTCTCTTCTTCCCCACCTCAGAGGTAATGACTCTTAACTATTTGATATATATTCTTTATCTCTTTTTCTCTGTGGATATTCATCTGCATCGATGGGAAGAGGAAGATGGTATGGAGGTTTTAAAATATAACCACAAGGGACTTCCCTGGCGGTCCAGTGGTTAAGACTCCATGCTTCCATTGCAGAGGGCACGGATTCGATCTCTGGTCAGGGAACTAAGATCCCGCATGCCCTGTGGCGCGGCCAAATAAATAAAAGTTGAGAGTCATCAGATCAATTTAAAAAAAGGATAAATTTAAATAAATTTTAAAAAATAAAATAAAATATGGCCCCAAATTCTTTCACATTGCTCCCATTGAGAAGTGGGGTTTATGTCCTCTCCCTGTGAATCAGGGACAGCATAGTACTGCCTCGACCAGTAGAATACAGCAGGAGTGATACTGTGTGACTTCTGAGGGTAGGTCGGAAAAACCCATGGTCAGATTTCTGGGGACATTTACTTTTGAGATACTATCTATGAAGTCCTAGGAAGCCCAGGCCACATGGAAATGCCTTATGTATGTACTCTCACCAATAGCCCCAACTGATGTCCCAGCCAATAGCCAGCATTAACTACCAGAAATGTGAATGCAGATGCCTCCAGGTGATTCTAGCCCCCAGCTATTGAGTTAGGCAGCCTGTAAGTCTTTCCAGCTCAGCCTTAGACATTATAGAGCAGAGACAAGCCTTTCCCATTGTGCCCTATCTGAATTCCTGACCCATGGAATCCTTGTGGCCAGCTAGGAGAAAACATCCCATTAGTGCTGTTAACTACTCCATTAGTCATAAACAGAGAAGGCAGGAGCCATTCCACATTTTCCTTCATGCCACAGGAATGTGAAAGAACAAATGGGCTCCAAAAACTACTTTGCTTGATAATGACCCTGAAGGTGTCTGGCTGGGAGATGGCCATAGAAAACACATGCAACCATGTTGATTCACATCTCCAAAGGTGCCACATGTAAAGCAGCAATTGAATTAAGAGAACAAATGAGGTTACTTCCAAAGCTTTTCAGTGAATCTGGAATTGTGGCTCTCTCTGCTTTATATTTCACATCCAAGTTCCTAAATAGACAAAATATGTCCCATGTATGCATGTTTCCATAACGTAGTCAAGTGTGGATATTTTTCATAACTCTGTCACTATCATTATATCAGATAACCAGGGTATTCTAAAGATTCCAAAGAGCCAGCTTGGAGCCAGGCTTAGGTCTCCCAGGCATTACAAATTGAAACTGAGTCACTGGAAAGGTTTATCCTCTCTGGGTTTCCTGTAAGGTGTTAAGACATGTTAGTGGATCTCTAACTTGCTTAGATGCTATTTTTTTGCTGTTGTTGGCCACGCCGCACAGCTTATGGGATGTCAGTTCCCTGACCAGGGATGGAACCCCAGCCCTCAGCAGTAACAGCGTGGAGTCCTAACCACTGAACCACCAGGGAATTCCCTTAGATGCTATTTCTTTAAAGTAAACACACTTACTTGATATATTTACTACATGACATATTAAAATAGTTTTCCATGTTAATGTTTCTGGAACCAAGAAGTATCTGACCATTAGTATGGACATTTCACTGTGCATCTTTCCTGCACAGCCATCTCCCCTCTCCACCAAAAACTAATTATTAAATGCATGGCGCATCTTGCAATTGATGGCATAGTAGTTACATAGATCTGATCTGTATCTCCATGAATTTATATTCAATATATACATATATCTAGAAGATGGAAATCTAGAATGGTGAATCTAGAATTGGGGGCTATTTGTCTCCTGGGAGCTTTTACAGATTTCATAAAGCGTGTCTGAAAAGCTGAGAAGCGACTTAGATAGCCTCATAGGACTAGGAGAACAGAGATTTGAATTCAGGTTTTATGTATGTGGGGGCCAAGGGAATCCTTTTGCTTAGGGTTGGAACATTGAAGGGCTGTACCCTAGGAGTCATAGTAAACTGGAACAAGTACACAGGCCCTCAAAGGAGCTGCAGCATAGCATCAAATCCTCTGAAGCCATGAGTTTGGACTGAGATGATACTAGAGTTCCAGTGTTCCAGATAGGTAGCAGAACTGATTTTAAAAATCTTTTCTGGAGGAAAATAACATTATTCTAGACAATTTATTTCCACAAACTATTTTAGCAAATATAGGATTTGTCAAGCAAAATAAAATAACCAGTCACGTGAGGAGACAAGGCAACAAGATAAGAATAGCCAATAGAAACTCTAGACGTTAACACTGGTAGATGCAAACTTTAAAAGAACTCTTTAAAATGTTCAAAGATACAAAAGACAAAAAGGAGAATTTTGGAAGAAGACTGAAAAGTATAAAAATAACCAAATGAAAACTCTAGAAATAAAAATACAGTAGCTGAAATTAAGAACTTAATGGATGGATCTAACAGCTGATTTTAAGAGTCAAAGAGAAAATTAATGAACTGGAAGATATTTCAGAGGAAGATGTCCAGAATAAAGAACAGAAGAAAAAAGGATGAAAATATAGAAGAAAGGGTACAAGGCAAAGAAGATGCATGTAACTGGAATTCCAAAAGGAGAAGAGAAAGAAGATGAAGCAAAAGCAGTATGAGACTTAGCTACAACTGTAGAAAAACATCCACGCACAGATTCAAGAAGCCCTACAAAGCCCAAGTAGGATACATAAAATAATTTCACGACTTGGAACAACATGGTAAAACTGGTAAAAATCAAATATGAAGAAGAACTATTAAAAGTAATAATAAGAAAAAGAAAGAGTACCTTCAAAGGAGCAACAATAAATTGACAGTGAAAGCCCCAAGACCACTGAATGAGGCCTTCAAAGTGCTGAAAGGAAATTACTGCCAACCTAGAATTCTATACCCAGCGAAAATACCTTCCAAGAATAAAGGTAAAATAAAGAATTTTCAGACAGACAAAAGGTGAGAGAATTCATCATACATGATCTGCACTAAAAAAAAAACAACACTGAAGGGTGTTCTTCAGGCAGGAGGAAAATAATTGCAGGTGGATGGCTGGAGATGCCAAAAGGGATGAGTCGAAAAAGTAAATATGGGGGTGAATTGGAATTATGTACAGATGGTCCCTGACTTACAGTGGTTCAACTTACAATTTTTTTAACTTTATGATGGTGCAAAAACATTATGCATTCAACAGAAACTGTTCTTCAAATTGTGAATTTTGATCTCCTCCCAGGCTAGTGATATACTGTCTGATACTCTCATGATGCTGGGCAGTGGAATTAAGCTGCAGCCCCCAGTCAGCCATGTGATCATGACAGTAAACAACTGATACACTTATAACCATTCTGTACCAAGACAACCATTCTGCTTTTTCACTTTCAGTACAGCATTCAATAAATTACATGAGATATTCAATGCTTTATTGTAAAATAGACTTTGTGTTAGATGATTTTACCCAGCTGTAGGCTAAAGTGTTTTGAGCACATTTAAGGTAGGCTAGGCTAAGCTCTGATGTTCAGTAGGTTTTGTGTGTTATATGCATTTTTGACTTACGTATTTTCAACTTACAGTGAGCTTTTGGAGATATAACCCCGCTGTAAGTTGAGGAAGATCTATAATTATATAAAGCAGTAACAGTAATACTAAACACTAAAAAATGGTATATCAGTCAGGAAGTGTTTTAAGTATGTTAATACATAGTATTTTAAATTGTGTTGTTGGGAAAGAGAGTAAAAGTAACATTAGGGCTTCCCTGGTGGCGCAGCGGTTGAGAGCCTGCCTGCCGATGCAGGGGACACGGGTTCGTGCCCCGGTCCGGGAAGATCCCACATGCCACGGAGCGGCTGGGCCCGTGAGCCACGGCCGCTGAGCCTGCGCGTCCGGAGCCTGTGCTCTGCAATAGGAGAGGCCACAACAGTGAGAGGCCCACGTACCGCAAAAAAAAAAAAAAAAAAAAAAAAAAAAAAGTAACATTAAATTTTAATAAGTCAAGGAAGCGTGTTATAACCTCTGTGGTAACCACTAAAAGAATAGTAAAAGAACATATAACTTCCAAACCAATACAGAAGAAAAAGAGATTGCCAAAAAGGAATTCAAACAATCAAAATACGGGAAAGAAAAGAGAGGAAGAAAGGAAGAAGAATGGGCAGAACTAATAGAAATATGGCAGATTTAAATTCAAAGAGATCTGTTATTAAATTAGGTAGATGTGATGCTCTAATTAGAAAACAAGGACCATCAGGTGGATTTTTTAAAGTTCTACTATTTGCTATTTACAAAAGATATCCTTAAATAAATCATGGGGCAAAAATAAATTATAATGGAAATTCACATATATGTAGAAATGAATGATATTAAAATATAACATACTCAAACTCATGGGATGCCACCAGTGCTATACCTGGAGGAAAATGTAAAGTGTTAAATGCTTGTGTTAGAAAAGCAAAGAGGCTGAAGGTTCATGAACCAATGATCCATCTTAAGAAATCCGAAAATAACAGCAAAACAAACCCCCCAAAAAGAAGAGAACTAATAAAGAGAAGAGAATTTTATGAAATAAAAACCAAACGTATACTAGAAGAGATCAACAATGTATTGCCCCTGAATCTTGAATTGATATATGTGACCTCAATTCAAGCACCACCTATAACTTCCTGCTTTTAGACTTCTGGGGAGAGTATTGATACTTTATCATATCGATACTTTCAGCCAAAACTCCTGAATCAGGAAAATCTCTGCTGATTCAGAGCTGACAGCAGAAAAGAATTCTTTCCCAGTTTTGGTTAGTTCTCCTAACCCACTGTCTTCTTTGTCTGTTTTAGGACAACCATGTGTAGCAAGGGGAGTGGTGAACAGCAAATCATGAGAGCTGTCGATGTGCGAATTGAAAGCAACCCAGTTCCTGGTGGCACATACAATGCCCTGTGTATTAAGGATGAAGGTCAGTGCCAGAGCCTTTGTAAAGGTTTCGGAGGATGTGCTCGTGGGGGTTGACCTCTTAGGTTGTGTTCTCTAGAAACTGACCTTAAGATGAGGATTCACTGAACACCAAGAATCAGGAAGACTTCCAAAGAAAAGCCAACAAGGCAGTGGGGAAGTGGACGGGGAAAGGAAGGGGGAAGGCAACGGTGCAGCACTAAGCAAAGTCCACAGTGGCTGTGAGGTGGGGGGGTAACTTTGGCTCAATCCTGCAGGGAATCTCTGGAGACAGTGACCACAGGTCACCACGGTTTCCTGACCAGGGGTGAGAGAACAGGGGTATTGATACCACTGACCTTGTCAGTCATTGTTTAAGGGCTGCTTCAGGGAGATATAAATTCCCAGACTCTTCTGGTTTTCAGTGTGCTCAGACAAAGAGTTATGATAGCTGAGTCACCCTCCAACAAAGATGCACAGATGCTCACCCAGAGCCCCTGTGCATGGGAATGGTAAAGGGATCTAGGAAATATGGGCAGACCCCTGACAGCATGTGCTGCAGCTGCTGATACCACTTACCCTTTGGTCTGTCTTCATGGTGGAAATTTTTCTAAAAAGAAAAAAAATCCTTTTTTCCGAAAGGAAATTTATAGGATTTAGGAAATTGCTCCTAGAAAGAAAAATACAACTTCCTTCTGGGAAATCAGCTGAGTGGTGAGGAGAAAACCATAAAGGAGTCTCCAGGGCAGCGTTTCATGTGCACTGGAGAAAGTACACCTTCATTATCAGAAATATATGCTGCTGCGCAAAAGGGAGGGGATATGGAAACATATGTATATGTATAACTGATTAAATTTGTTATAAGGCAAAAAATAAAAAAAAAAGAAATAAAAAAAAAAAAAGAAATATATGCTGCTGAAAGGGAATGTCCATGAAAATGGGGAGAAAGCAAGCTGCTTACTCATCAGTCATAAAAATCAGCACAGGTACTGCCAGGCTGCACACTGGTCTCATCTGGGAAGTTTTAAGAACTACTGATACCTGGGTGCCAGCCCTAGAGATACGGATATAAATGTTCTGGACATTGGGCTTTTTTAAAGCTGCTCAGTGACTATAACATGTAGCCCAGTTTCAGAAGTAGTTCTCTAATGCAGAGTTTCCCAAAGCTCTCTGATGATGAGAAATACCAGATGAACTTATTAGAAATGCAAACCCTCATGCTGCATCCCAGAGGCACCAAATCCCAATCTCCAGGGAAGGTGTCAGAGGAGTTGGTAAATCAAAGAGCCACAGTGAACCCTACAGCCCTGGCTGGTGCTTGTTAGATGTTTATTGGCAGTAGGCTTCTCTGCTGCCATGGCATCTCCCTCCAGGAAGGGTTCTACATTTGCTGATTGCAGTCAAGCAACTGAAAGATGTGGCCATGGAAAGCTCTGGGGAGAACAACATCCATGGTTTGCTTTTTTAAAAAACCACATAAGTAAATGAGAACGATCCTTTGAATCTCAAACATAGGCAAAGGTTCAGATCCCTGAGGGAGACAGGACAGAGCCAGAGGAAAACCAGCATGACCTTTCTTTAGTGATCTCAAATGGATACGTGGGGCTTCTGAGTCTGATCTCTTTCCTCTCACGAACAAGAGGTAGCAGCTAGCTTTTGCTGTGTAACATACCACCCCCAAATGTAGTGGCTTAAAACAACTGTTTGTTTAGTTCACTATTTTGGGGGGAGGGCAGAAATTTGTGTTATTCTTCTGGCCTCAGCTGGGCTCGTTCACGAGTCCACAGTCAGCTGCTGGGTAGGGGCCTTGCTTCTGGGCGTTGGCTGGATGTTGACTGGGGTGATGGGTGGGGGGCAGGCACTGAGCCATGTGTTACTCATCATACAACAGGAGATCCTGGGCTTTCCACCTCACAGGCTTCAAACAGGTTGTGTGTATGCAAGTGTGTGCCCCTTTGCCCACAACTGTAGTGCATGAAGCCAGAGGCTGGAAACATCTGTTCACATCCTATAGGGCACCAAGTTTAAAACCATGACAGTGACTCCAAAACTGAGTTATTGCCAAACCAGTAAGACGTGCCTACTGATATACTGCACTCAGAGGAGCACAACTTCAGTTCAGTAGTATTCCTGCCAAAAATGTGCAACCTGAATCTAATCATGAGGAAACTTTAGCCAAACTCAAGGTGAGAAACATCGTATAAAATGACTGGCCTATACTCTTTTTAAAATGTCAAGGAGGGCTTCCCTGGTGGTGCAGTGGTTAAGAATCCGCTTGCCAGTGCAGGGGACAAAGGTTCGAGCCCTGGTCCGGGAAGATCCCACATGCCACGGAGCAACTAAGCCCGTGCGCCTAGAGTCCATGCTCTGCAACAAGAGAAGCCACCGCAATGAGAAGCCTGCATACCACAAGGAAGAATAGCCCTCACTCACCACAACTAGAGAAAGCCTGCACGCAGCAACGAAGACCCAATGCAGTCAAAAATAAATTAAATTTAATTTAAAAAACAAAAGAAGAATGTCAAGGATAAGAAAGAGAAAGAGGGAATTCCCTGGCTGTCCAATGGTTAGGACTCCACACTTCCACTGCAGGGGGCGCAGGTTCGATCCCTGGTTGGGGAACTAAGATCCTGTAAGCCTCGTGGTGCAGCAAAAAAAAAAAAAAAAAAAAAAAAAGACAAAGAAAGGCAAGGCAACTGTTTTGGATTAAAATAGACTAAAAAGACTTGACAACTAAATGTAATTTGTGATCCTAGATTGTATTTTGGACCAGGAGAAAACAGCTATAATTGATGAAATCTGAATATGGATTTGAATTAGATAATAGTATTGTATCAATGCTTAAATTCCCTGATTTTGGTAACTACTGCAGTTATATAAGACAATATCCTTGTTCTTGGAAATATATACCAAGGTTCTTAGGGACAAAGTGACATCATATCTACAACTCATTCTCAAGTGGTTCAGAAAGGAATTACAGGGACTTCCCTGGTGGTCCAGTGGTTAAGAATCCACCTTCTAATGCAGAGGACATGGGTTTGATCCCTGGTTGGGGAACTAAGATCCCACATGCCGCGGGACAACTAAGCCCACACGCTGCAACTAGAGAAGCCCGTGTGCCGCAATGAAGAGCCTGTGTGTTGCAATGAAGCAAAGACCCAGAGCAGACAAAATTAAAAAAAAAAAAGAATTACAGATATAGATACACATATATTCGTATATGTATACATACACATATATGTGTTTATGTATGATATATATTTTATATATATATATATATATATATACATATCTATATCTATCTAGAGAGAGAAAATGATAAAGCAAATGGGGCAAAATGAAAACACATTAGTAAATCTGGATAAAGGGTTTATGGGAGTTCCTTCTTTTTAAAATTTTTCTGTAACTTTGAAATTATATGAAAATGAAAATTTCCCCCGAAATGGTCTACATACTCCTCCCAAAACAACAATAACAACAATAGGAAAGCACAAAACAAAACAAAGCAAAAACAAAAACAAAAAAATGAAGCAAATTCATGATGCCTATCAGCTTATGTAAGGACTGATGCCATTTTAGCAAGTGAGCCCTGTGTGGGTGTCTTTGAGTCAAAGTGCTCAAGAGCCCCGCATCCAGGGCAATTTGCCTGAGCCTAGCTTGCCCCCCTCTCCTCCCCTCCAGGTCAACACGGAGAGGCTTGCATGGGGAAAACTGCAGTCTTGGTCCAACAGGGCCTGACTTGTGAAGAGGCTTCAGATGGGTGATGAAGGGGCTCAGGAATGCATGCTGAGGTGAGATTAGGGTCAGAGGGCTGCTCTCTCTCGGACTTTCCAGAAAAGCAGGATGGATTCCCCATGATCCCTCAGAGAGAGCTCTGTCCCTGTTCCTCTGCCTTTCCTTCTTTAGAAAGAGCATGTAAACGGTTCCCAAATGGCTCTTCACTTTTCCTCAGGGGAGCCTTGTAGACAGTCAACAAGGGATTATCACAGTAAGTGAAGTAAGTCAGACAGAGAAAGACAAGCACCATAAGATATCACTTATATGTGGAATCTAAGATATGATATAAATGAACTAATTTACAAAATAAAAACAGACTCACAGACTTAGGAAACAAACTTATGGCTACCAAATGGGAAGGGGGGTGGGGGAGGGGTAAATTAGAGATTATTAGCATATACAAACTACCATATACAAAATAGCAGATAAAAACTACTACATATAGGGATTTTCCTGGTGGTCCAATGGTTAAGAATCCGCCTTCCACAATGCAGGGGGCGCGGGTTCCATCCCTGGTCAGGGAACTAAGACCCCCACATGCTGTGGGGCAACTAAGCCCGCACGCTGCACCTACTGAGCCCGTGTGCTCTGGAGCCCGCACACCACAACTAGAGTGAAGCCCACACGCCACAATGAAAGACCCTGCATGCCGCAACTAAGGCCCAACGCAGCCAAATAAATAAATAAATATTTTTTAAAAACCTACTACATATAAAGTAGATAAACAACAAGGTCCTATTGTATATGTGTGTGTGTGTGTGTGTGTGTGTGTGTGTATACATGAATCACTTTGCTGTACACCAGAAACTAACATAACACTGTAAATCAACTATACTTCACCAAGGGAAATCTGTGTGCCAAAGGAAGGTAAGAAGCCAAGAAGAGGCTCCTGGGGAGTGCACGTGAGGTCTGGTTCAGCAGACACCCAGGTGCAGTATCACCTCTAAAGGTTGCCTTTTTCCTGATGATGCTTCATTGCACCTAGCCCTGGGCTGTTGCTTCTCTTTGGCAAGACAGGAAGAATGAAGGGTGCTAACTCCAAAAATGGCAGACATGTGCCTCATAAAGAGCCCAGAAGGAGAACAGCCTGTGGAATGTTCAGGCAGCTTCCTCCTGTGTTTCTTTTTTGAAATAAAGTTCATCATGAATGTAGACGTTTCTCTGTTTCCTTTCAGTAATTTTGTTTCACTGACAGTGAATTTCCAGCCCTGTGGTGACCTCACTTTAATAAGTGAAATTATTTTTAACCAACTGGATGCTGATGAAATGAGCTGCCTCCACTTGGGTTCTCTGGCTCTGCTTCTCTTGGCAGCTTGTCTGTGGAGTCAACAGCGTGGGGTCTGGAGGCTTCAGGTCTCCTCTCACCTTCTCCCTGTAGCACCCAAGGCTCACTAAGGGTGTGCTTCTGTTTCTCCCCCTCTAAGCCAGGGCTGGCCTGGCTGCTCTCCCCACCAGCCCACCTCACCTTCTTAGCACTGTACTTCACCTCCCCTGCATACGTCACTCCTACCTGTATCTCCCTTAAAAATAGAAATGGAATGATTCCCTTCCTTTATGTCTTCAAGAAGAGAGCTGAGGGACTTCCCTGGTGGTCCAGTGGTTAAGACTCCGCACTTCCACTGCAGGGGCACAGGTTCGATCCCTGGTCAGGGAACTAAGATCCCCAAAGCTGCAGTGTGGCCAAAAATTAAAAGAGAGCTGAATGCTCACCTCTCAGGTGAGCAGGAATTTTTGAGAGTAGCCACCTCCCAGATCTGCTTGAGGAGGTGCTGTGCCTCAAGATCAGCTTTGGGGAAATTCCAGCAACGATGGGAGACTGGAACCAATGAACTGCAATGCTTTAAGCAGCTGACAGAACTTATCCAGTTCAGGGTCTCCCAAGGAAATGTGCAAGAGTCTCTACTCATTACCATTGACCTGGCACTGGCCAATTTTTCATTTATTTGTCCAGGGTAATGCAAAGCAGGGCTCAGACTTGTGGGTGCTTTAGATAAATAGAGAGAGAGAGATAGAGAGAGAGAGAGAGGACTCCTCTCCACCCTCAAGGAGTTGACGGTGTATAAGGACAAGTAAGAGATGAGTGAGTTTCCACGGCACAAAGGAGGAAGGTAATTAGGGAGACTTCCTGAGGCTGTGGCAGCTGAGGTGGAATTGGAAGGACTTTGTTCTGTGGGGATAATGGTTAGGGAAAGGAGAAGAGGACACTGCAGAGAAAACAGCTGGAGCACGGGCTACAAATCTGAGATCCCAGTGGTTCTGGGGAGACTAGCTCTGGGTGAGCCCTTGTCCTAGTGCTTCAGAGAATGAGTTGGGTTTGGAACATCCCTGGGGGCTCAAGTGGCTGCTGGGCAGCTCTGAGGAGGCTGCAGACAGCAGCCCAGATAATCCCACTGCAGTTATTCCCAACTTGATCTATAGATTCAATGCAATCTCAGTCATAATTCCAGCAAGTTATTTTGTGGATATGAACAAACTAATTCTATAGTTTATATGGAGAGACAAAGACCCAGAATAACTAACTCATAATTCAAGAAGAACAAAGTTGGAGGACTGACATGACTCAACTTCAAGACTTACCTAGAGGGAGGGATAGATTGGGAGTTTGGGATCAACACGTACACATATTTAAATTAGATAACCAACAAGGACCTACTGTGTAGCACAGGGAACTCTGCTCAATAATCTGTAATAACCTAAATGGGAAAAGAATCTGAAAAGGAATAGATACATGTACATGTATAACTGAATCACTTTGCTGTACACCTGAAACTAACACAACATTGTTAATCAACTATGCTCCAATATAAAATAAAATCTTTTTTAAATTAAATTTTAAAAGACATAAAGATGCAGAAATCAATACAGTGTGGTACTGGTGAAAGAACAGACAAATATCAATGGAATCAAGTAGAGAGCCCAGAAATAGACCCACATAAATATAGTTAACTGATCTTTGACAAGGGAGCAAAAGTAATACAATGGAGCAAAAATAGTCTTTTTAATATAGGTGCTGGGACAACTGAACATCCACATGCAAAAGAAAAGAATCTAGACACAGCCCTTACACCCCTCACAAAATTTAACTCAAAACGGATCACAGACCTAAATGTAAAATGCAAAACTACAAAAATCCTAGAAGATAATACAGGTGAAAACCTAGATGACCTTGTTTATGGTGATGACTTTCTTGATACAACACCAAAGGCACAATACATGAAAGAAGTAATTGTTAAGCTGGACTTACTTAAGATTGAAAACTTCTGCTCTGCAAAAGACAGTGTCAAGAGAATGAAAAGGCAAGCCCCGGACTGGCGAAAATATCTGCAAAAGACATATCTACTAAAGGACTATTATTCAAAATATACAAAGAACTCTTGAAATTCAACATTAAGAAAATGAACAGCTCAATTTAAAAATAGGCAAAAGACCTGAACAGATACCTCACCAAAGAAGATACACGGATGGCAAGTAAGCGTACGATAAAATGCTCCACATCATATGTCGTCAGGGAAATGCAAATTAAAACAACAATGAGGGACTTCCCTGGTGGTGCAGTGGTTAACAATCTGCCTGCCAATGCCAGGGACACGGGTTCAAGCCCTGGTCCGGGAAGATCCCACATGCTGCAGAACAACTAAGCCCGTGCGCCACAGCTACTGATCCTATGCTCTAGAGCCCGCAAGCCACAACTACTGAAGCCTGCACGCCTAGAGCCCGTCCGTGCTCCACACAAGAGAAACCACCGTAATGAAAAGCCCGCGCACCGCAACGAAGAGTAACTTCTGCTCGCCGCAACTAGAGAAAACCCACGTGCAGCAACGAAGACCCAACACAGCCAAATTAATTAATTAATTTAAAACAAAAAAACAAAAAACAATGATTTACCACTACACATCTAGTAGAATGGCCAAAATCCAGAACACTGATGACACCAAATGCTGACAAGGATGTGGAACAGCAGGAACTCTCATTCATTGCTGGTGGGAATGCAAAATGGTACAGCCACTTTGGAAGACAGTTTGGCAGTTTCTTACCAAACTAAACATACTTTTACCATGTGATCCAGCAATCACAGTTCTTGATATTTACCCAAATTAGCTGAAAACTTAAGTTCACACAAAAACCTGTACATGAATGTTTATTAGCAGCTTATTTTCCTAATTGCCAAAACTTGGAAGCAACCATGATGTCTTTCAGTAGGTGAATGGATAAATAAACTGTAGCACTTCCAGACAATAGAATATTATTCAGTGCTAAAAAGAAATGAGCTATCAAGCCTTGAAAACACATGGAGGAAACAAATGCTTATTACTAAGTGAAAGAAGCCAATCTGAGAAGGCTACATACTGTATGATTCCAACTATATGACATTCTAGAAAAAGCAAAACTATGGAGACAGTAAAAGGATTGATGGTTGCCAGGAGTTAGTAGGAATGAATAAGTGTAGCACAGAGGATTTTTGGGGCAGTGAAACTATTTTGTATCATACTACAATGGCGGATGTATGTAATTATATATTCAAAACCCATAGATTGGGTTTATACAATCAAAACCCATAGACTGTAGAACATGAAGAGTGAACCCACATGTAAACTGTGGCCTTTGAGAGATAATGACATGTCAATGTAGGCTCATGGATTGTAACAAATGTACCACTGTGGTACAGGATAGTGAGAAGGCTGTGCCTGGGTAGAGACGGGAACATGGGAAATCTCTGTACCTTCCACTCAATTCTGCTGTGAACCTAAACCTGCTCCAAAAATTAGTTTATTAGTTTTTTAAAAAGCAGGTACTCGGTAATAAATATGATGTAATCCTGTTTATGTTAACACACACACACAATATCATATATTACCGCTTATATGTGGAATCTAGAGAAATGGTAGAGATGAACTTATTTGCAAAGCAAAAACAGAGTCACAGATGTAGAGAACAAACTTACGGTTACCAAGGGGAGAAGAAGAGGGTGGGATAAGTTGGGAGATTGGGATTGACATATATACACTACTGTGTGTAAAATAGATAACTAATGAGAACCTACTGTAAGCACAGGGAACTCTACTGAATGCTCTGTGGTGACCTAAATGGGAAAGAAATCTAAAAAAGAGTGGATATATGTATATGTGTGACCGATTCACTCTTCTGTACAGCAAGAAACTAACACATCATTGTAAAGCAACTCTACTCCAATAAAAAATAATAAACACACACACACACACACACACACACACACAGAGCTACATATGTAGTATACCTATGTGCATCTCTATCAGTATTTATTTGTAAATACCAAACCGGTAACAGTGTTACCATCAGGGTCGAGGCTGGGGGAGGGCAGAGGCATCCTCTACTCTACAGTCTGTAATATTTCAGCATTTGACAAAAAGTACCACTTGCTGCTGGGCACTGTCTCTGGGTCCGTCTTTCAAGGAGACATTAGAGGATAACATTGCCTGGCAATTTAAAAATACAAAGTTGTGGGACTTCCCTGGTGGTCCAGTGGTTAAGAATCCATCTTCCAATGCAGGGGACGTGGGTTCGATCCCTGGTCGGGGAACTAAGATCCCACATGCCACAGGGCAACTAAGCCTGTGGGCCACAGCTAGAGAGCCTGTGTGCCGCAACTACTGAGCCCACACGCTCTGGAGCCCACACGCCACAACTAGAGAGAAACCTGAGCACTGCAACGAAGACCAATGCAGCTAAATAAATAAATCTTTTTTTAAAAAATAAAAACACAAAGTTGTAGCACTTTGTAGCACATTTATTCATTCAACAAGTATTTTTTGAGTGCTTCATCTGCGCCAGGCATTCTGCCAGGTCCTGGGGATGCCAGGGTGAAGGAGATCTCAGTTTAAGGTGCAGGCAACACCCATGGGGGAGAGGGGGTTGCTTTTCGTTTTTCTTCTATTGTTCTGTTCCTTTTGGATTAATCCAATATTTTATATTATTCCATTTTACTTCCTCTACTGGCTTCTTTTTTTTCAGTATTTATTTATTTGGCTGCATCCGGTCTTAGTTGCAGCATGCAGGATCTTTGCAGTGCGTGGACTCTAGAGCGCATGGGCTTAGTTGCCCCAAAACATGTGTGATGTTAGTTCCCCGACCAGGGATCGAACCCACGTCCCCTGCATTGGAAGGCAGATTCTTAACCACTGGACCACCAGGGAAGTCCCAAGGGGTTGTTTTTTAAGTTTTTTTTTTCCTCCCAGGCTGAAAAAGTTCTGCAGAGCTTGGGAAAACTTATTGTGATTCCTTGTCCTCAGAGAAGCCGTGTGGAGACCCACCTTCCTTCCCACACACCATCCTGCAGGGCCACACGGGCTTGGAGATGGGGGATGAGCTGCTGTACCTTTGTGCCCCCGGCCACGTGACGGGCCGGCGCGAAACAGCCTTCACCTTGCTGTGCAACAGCTGCGGGGAGTGGTATGGCCTGGTCCAGGCCTGCGGGAAAGGTAAGCAGGAAGATAGCTCCAGGACAGCTGTCTGGGCCGCTCCTCCTGATGGGACTTTGCTGCTGCTGCCCTGCTGATTTGCTCTGCTCCCTGGGCTGCCCCGTGAGTCTGAAGAAAATTAGAGCTGAGGCTAGAAAGACTCCTGGTGGGCACTGAGCTCCCGAAACCTGATCTGATTCCCCCAGATGTCCCCATTCCATCATCATCGTAGGCCTGGGGGCGAGGCTTCTGCATCCCACCCCTGCCCAGCCCCCTTGGGAATTCTCCCAATGGCAGAAATCACTCTCTCCTATGACTCCTACACCATGGACCTCATGCCAGACCGTGAATTGTTCCCTGACCTCACAGGGTTCCTTTCTCCCCAAGACTCCTTCAGGGCCCACCTTCCTGATCCCCCATGACCTCTGGGTACCAAGTGGAGGTTGGCGCTATAGAGGGGGATAACTCCAGCACCACAATGTTACTGAATTTATAGGACAGCTGGTCCCCAGAATGTCCGGCAGATCCTATGGGAGAACCATGATGAGACTAGGGTGCTGTCTTGTCTGTGAGCTTCATCCATGTTGTTGCCTGAGCTGTGGTTTTTTGTGTTCATTGCAGTTTACTATCTATAGTGTGAATACACCACCCATTATTTCTGCTGGTGGTCATTTGGCTTGTTCTCGTGTTGTGACTGTCGAAAATTTACGCTGCGGTGATCGTTCTCACATCATTCGTTTCACATGTGAACACATTTCTTTTGGTTCCTGGCAGTGGAGTTGCTGCCCATGGGGTAGGTGTGTGTCCAGCTTATATGGATGCTGCCAGAGAGTTTTCTAAAGTGTTTTGACCAGTTTACTCTCCCACCAGCTGTGGGAGAGTAAACTGGTCTGAGAGTAAGAGCTCTGTTCCATCATCCTCACCAACCTTCAGGATTGTGAGACTTTTTACCTTTTTACCAATCTGGTGACTACTCCATGGTGACCTGTAAAACCCATGTCTCTACCCAAGCACTTATCTAATCAGATACTATTAGCATTTACTCAGTAAGTGTCTGTCCAAGATTTTTGCCCATTTCTCTGATTTAATTATTTACGTTAATGTTGGATTTCTTTTTTACGAAAACTTTCTTAATGTGTTGAAATTTTCTCTCTCATTCTGTGGCTTATTTTTTCCTCTTGGAGTGTTTTTTGATGAAGAGTGAGATTTTGTTGTCTCATACTCTCTGTGCACAATTAAAAATTTGTTTTCTTGTTATTGATAGACTGACACGTTAGTAAAAATGCAATAAAAATGAGTTAGCATAAAACTAAAGGAAAGATATTCTAGATATAAATAAAAATTTTCCTTAAATAGACATAAAATTCCCCTGTCAAATTGTTACAAAAGCTTCTAGGGGCTTCCCTGGTGGCGCGGTGGTTGAGGGTCTGCCTGCCGATGCAGGGGACGCGGGTTCGTGCCCCGGTCCGGGAAGATCCCACATGCCGCGGAGCGGCTGGGCCCGTGAGCCATGGCCGCTGAGCCTGCGCGTCTGGAGCCTGTGCTCCACAACGGGAGAGGCCACAGCAGTGAGAGGCCCACATACCGCAGGAAAGAAAGAAAAAAAAAGAGTATCTCTACGGGCTTCCCTGGTGGCGCAGTGGTTGAGAGTCCGCCTGCCGATGCAGGGGACACGGGTTCGTGCCCCGGTCCGGGAAGATCCCACATGCCACGGAGCGCTGGGCCTGTGAGCCATGGCCACTGAGCCTGTGCGTCTGGAGCCTGTGCTCCGCAACGGGAGAGGCCACAACAGTGAGAGGCCTGCGTACCGCAAAAAAAAAAAAAAAAAAAAAGAAAAAGACAAAAGCTTCTAAAAACTTCCTACTTGCTTGTCACATACTAATAACAAAGTTACAGAGTGGGACAAGTCCCTGAAACACAATTTGAGCCATTTTCTAGAACTTTCCTCCGTTGCTGCCGCTTTGTGGCAGGCAGGAGCTCCTGCCAGTTCCGATGGATTCACCTGTCTGAGAAAATGAGGCATAAGACCTGACTTCCTGCTTGTTGCATGTGTCGCCTCAAAGCAGACCCAGGCTCACCCTGAGGCGTCAGTGGGCTGGCTGTGTTTCTGGCGAGGCACCGAGGTTGCACCATCCCACGAGGCACGCCCACCACTCAAAGGGGTTGTTTACTGGCCCCAGTAGAATGAGAACTAAATGAAGGTTTTGTGTGTCTGAAATGGTGTTTATTTTCTCACCGCAAAGCAGAGTCGTTGGAGCTTTCAGCTGCTGGGCAGAAATTCTGGTTTCTACACTTAGCTGAATATACAGACCATTATAGTTTTCGTTACTCTGTAGATTTAACATTTAAAGTATCTGTGTTATTATAAGTGTGTGCGTGTGTGTGTATATGTGTGTGTGTGTGTGTTACAAGAATATTGTCACCAGGTGTTTGACTCCACATTGCATGTATTTTTCCAGTGAACACCAAATTTTTTTGATTAAGGAACTGCTTCAGTTGGAGAAAAGTCATCTTGAGAGGGTGGGCCGAACAAGGGTTTTGGAGTTGGACCCATCTTGGTTTGGACAACATTCCTTCTACGGCCTATTGGCCATTCATTCATTCACTATGTCCCTCTCCCTTCATCTGGCAGGGTCCCAGGTACTGTGTAATCAACGTTGAGCAAAACTGTCCCAACCCTAAAGGAAACTAGTAAACTGAATACCTTAGGAGAGACAGAGAAGTAGTAGATGATGAGGTAAAAGGGAAAGCTGGAAAACGATGTGTCCCAGGTGAAATTTTAAAGGAAGTGTGTGTTCCCAGGTGGGAAAAGTGCTCAAAGGCTGCACAGGTTCAGTCAATGGAAGCTAAAAAGTGTGCACTGGTTTCACAGCCTAAGAAGGTTCTGGTAGCCTCATGTTTTCAGTGTGTAGCTGGGGAGTGGGATGCACCTGGGCGGAACTGCAGCGAGCACAGGAATGAGCTGGAGTGAGGAAGAGGGCCAAGGCAGACAACTTCTGCTGTTCACGGAGAGGATTGGGGCGGCGGGGGGGAGGGGCAGAAGGTAGAGCTGCAGGAGGATTGGGGGCCAGAGAGGTGGAGGGGTAGTTTTGTTTTGTCTGCTTGCTTGCTTTTGTTATTCTAAGATGGGAAGTACATCACTCAGAACAGGACCTGTGATATGGTCTGAGCTCAGACCATATTCTTTCCCTTTCACTCTCACGCTGATGGAGGAGGTTATTAGGCCCCTCACTGAAAGATCTAAAGGGATTTGTGTGACGCTGGCTCCTTGCTCCCTTGTGTGTTACTGACTCCAGCTTCCTGTACAACAGATAATCAAAGGCGGGCTGTGACTTCAGCTGTCTAGTACTTGGGCGAGAAATTGGTCTCTGCCAGCGGGCATCTCAGATTCTGGAGACAGCAAATGATCCTTCCAGAAAGGCATGGCCTGTGTGGCTTTAGGACTTGGTGGAGACCCCGTGGGCAAGTAGCCGGGGACTTTCTAACGTGTAGCTCCCAAGCATTCCAGACTTGTGGCCCCAGCTGCCCCTCGGCTCCAGGGAGCACTTGTCACTTCTGCACTGGGCTCGGCCCACAACCCTCCCTACACACCATGTGGCTGTCTGTCAAGACCCTCCCCTGCCCCCAGCCCAGAACGTTTCCTTATGTTTCCTGTGAGGTGCTGGAGCTCGCTCCAACCCCTCTGGCAGAACCTGCCCCCGGGGTCCCTGCCCCTTATTCCCCTCATGACCTCTTCAGGCCCAGAGAGCCTCAAGGCTCGGGTGCCATGGAGGTCAAGACTTAAAAGAACTTGGGGCTCAAACGAGTTTGGTCTCGGAGATTGCAGGGGCTTAGGAGCTCAGGGCTACTAGGAAGACTGTTTCACTCAAATTTGTCACTGTTTGGGCATCTTGAAGACTGGCTAGAAGACTTGGGTTAGATTCTCTAAAAGCAGAGCCTGTTCAGATGTCCATGGCTTGTTGAGGGAGAAAGGGAATAAGGGAGGCAGGGAAGGTGAGAGGGAGGAGTTAAGGATTTGGCCTCAGCTGGATCCTTGCTTTGCCTGATCCCTTGGGGAGCTGGGGAGCATGAATTGCACCACAGGGTTGGTCCCACTTGGAAGCAAGGGGACCGGCCTGAGTTCCTCCATATTAGTCTGTCATTGGCTGCAGGCTGCTGTGCACGGAGGGCAAGGCGGGTTGCAACCCCCCTAACTGAGGCTCCCATCCCTCCAAGGGCAGTCCTCCAGAGGAGTGGCAGCTGTGAACCCTCAGCTGCCGTCACTCACAGCGGCTGGGGGATGGGTGCACTGGTCTGGGAAAGGGGACATGAGCACCGACAGCATCCACTACAGTGGAGAACTTAGTTGCTTATTAAAGCATCAGTTCAGGAGAGCAGTGGTTTAAAGAAAAATTAGTAAAGCGGGGACTGCCTGAATGAGTGTGATGAAATTTAAACTTTGAATGGTGAGCAGGCATGAATGCATAGGGGCACGTCCACCTGGGTGGTCAATGAGTGGCCAGTGCAGGAGGGTGCCTCAGGCACACACTGCCCACCCAGGTTGTATGTTCACCTCGACCTTATGGTCCAGCCTCAAGTGGTGCTGGTGAAATCTCTCACTTAGCACAGGGACTCTACCATGACCATCAACCTGAATGGGTGAGGACTTCTTAAACTGCCATTTTCTCCCCTCTGCGTGTTGGTATTTCTCTAGCTTTGGTTCCTAGCGTCCAGGTCTGGGTCTGGCCATTTTGTTTTCCGTTCTCCTACCCGAAACCACAGTTGGTTTCCATTCCCAGTTGGGCAGCACGAAATGTTTGTCATACCTCTCTAATGTTCTTGGTATCCAACTATGATTGGTTGTTGCCCTAATTATAGAAAAATCCTGGTGCTTTGCTCCTTACGCATGTGCGCAGATGTCCATGCTATATTTGGTTTTCTTTGGGCTTCTTATTATACCAAGTCCCATATCTTCAAGGCCATATCCATCTCTGGCCACTTGTACCCTAGGAATAGTCTCTGACCTCCCAGCACTCCGAGTGGCCACCCCTGGCCACGTGACCATGGTGCCACACGTGCTTCCCTGGGCACACTGACCATTCCCCTACTTGCTGTCCTGGGTGCTCATTGCCTTCAACACCTCTGCCCTCTCCTGACTCAGCACCCAGTGGTCCTATGGCCTCTACCCTGGTCTGCAGATACCCCAGGAAGGGAGAGACTCATAGACCCTTGCTCTCTGATTTGCCCCTTGATCCTCCTTTAAAACTTGCCCTGGGGACTTCCCTGGCAGTCCAGTGGTTAAGATTCTGAGCTTTGACTGCAGGGGGCACAGGTTCAGTCCCTGGTCAGGGAACTAACATCCCACATGCCACATGGCGTGGCCAAAAAAAAGACAACTTGCCCTGACAAAGGGTATCTGCTAAGACAGGCTCTGAAAAGCCTTTAAGATTTTCCACTCCAAGCTCCATGGTTCTGTTTGTGCTTTCTGGTCTGTAGTATCAGGAAAGTGAGTGACACCAAGCTTGACCTCACTCCACCAGCCCTGCCACCTCTGAGTCCAACAACAAATGGACAGCTATTCCTTTTCCCTTCCCTGGTCTGTCGCAGCTATGGAAACAAGACCCATTCCCCATTTGGGCACTGAGAAAAGAGCTGTCGTAAATCATGCCAAACCTGTTCCATGTCATCTCTGTTTGGGGAGTTGTGTTTTGTTCTTGTTTTGTTTTTTTTAACAACTTTCCTGAGGTTTAATTTGCATACAATAAACAGTAACCATTTAAAATATAAAAGTCTCTGAGTTGTCACAGATGTGTACACCCATGAAACCACCACCAGAACCAAAATACAGAACATTTTCATCTTCCCCAAGTCTCCTCATGTTCCTTTCTGAAAGAGGAGCTTTATACACTTTATCTCATTTCATCTTCATAAGTCTGAAAGTAGAAATGGCCAGCTCCAATTGATAGATGGGAAAACTGAGGGACAGAGAGGTTCAGTAACTTCCTGTGTCAGACAGCCAGAAAGAAGCACAGCCAAGGGACTTCCCTGGTGGCCCAGTGGTTAAGAATCTGCCTGCCAATGCAGGGGACACGGGTTCGAGCCCTGGTCCAGGAAGATCCCACAAGCCGCAGAGCAACTAAGCCTGTGCGCCACAACTACTGAGCCTGCGCTCTAGAGCCCGCGAGCCACAACTACTGAGCCCACGTGCCACATCTACTAAAGCCCATGCGCCTAGAGCCTGTGCTCCACAAGAGAAGCCACCGCAATGAGAAGCCTGTGCACCACAGCAAAGAATAGCCCCCGCTCACTGCAACTAGAGAAAGCCCGTGCACAGCAACAAAGACCCAAGGCAGCCAAAAATAAAAAAAGAATTATTAAAAAGAAAAAAAAAGCAGAGCCAAGATTAAAACCAGGCACGTCTCACTCCAACATCTTTATGATGGCTGTGTGCTTCTCCAGGGGCCTCTAAAAAGCATCAGGACAGTGCAGGGCTTGCTTTGTAAACTAGCTGTTCCCTCACTAAGTTCCTTTGCTATTTTCCCTCATTTCTAAAGCCCATCATTTGTTTTCTTAAATTAACTTCCATTTCTGTTTTTCTCCATCTTCTAGACTTCCTTCATAGGATAAAAGCCAGAGACTGGACTGAATTTAGAATTTCTTTGTAAATATTGCCATATTTGTTCAGAGGTTCATTGAACCAGTGGTTATTTCTGGCTTGTCTGGTTGTCTTTTTCAAAATTACTATTTTTAAAGGCTGTGTAGCCAAGACCAGAGGGAAAAAGAAGGCATGTGTGGGCTTCCATAAATGAAACAACATGAAAAAACATGAAAAGTGGCAGCAATGGGAGAGCCCAGGGTTCTGGACCCTGGCCTGTATACTTCTGCCCCTGATAAAGGCACGACCTGGGCAACCCTTTTCTTTTTACTCCTGATTTCTATTGATGTGTAGTCTTTGGTTTTCCTAAAGTAACAATTAAATCTAAACACACAGGGAATGACTTGGTTTTTGCCAAGAGAGCCCATGGAGTTTACATTTCCTGGACCCGTTGGTCTAAATCAGAAGGCCCAATGTTGTGCCAGCCCAGCTTTCAGGAGAGCGTGGGGGAAGGGAGGGCTGGAGGGTTGGTTAAGGAGAGCGCAGACTCAGGGGAGCAAAGGGAGGGGAGAGAAATTACACCTCAGCAGGCAAAGGGCTGATGTTCCCCACCTTGAGGCAGAGTGTAATTTTGGGTTGACATTCAGTGAGCAACAAACTCTACTGTTACTCAAGAAGGGAAAAACAGGCTTGGGATATTTTGTCATGAGTAGACTGTTTGTAAACAGTTGGTGTCTGTGTCTTCATTTGAGGTTTTGGCGAAACTGTGACACAGTGAGAGCCTGTTTCTGAGCCAGACCTTGACCTGAGAACCTGGGCAGGCAGGAAGAGCTTGGCTCTGGGCCCTGGGCTGCCATCCAGGGATGCTCTAAGCTCAGGGAGCTCTGAAGGCAGAACCTCCAGACGGACAGGCAGACAGACACACACACACGCACACACACACACACAGCTCAGACTGGCCATAAGGGTCCAGGTCAAGGCAGGCCCACCAGGCAAGAGTGGGCTGACCTATCCCAAATCCCCAGCTCTAACATTATACGCTAGGCCAGTATTTCCTGCACAAGAAGGTATGGGGGAGGAGAAAATGGCTCATGTCCTGCCCATATTCCAGGTGCCTTTTGACTTTTGAAGCTCATGGGCTGGGTTACATGGGAGAAGGAATTTAGCCGACATTGATTATGCTCAGTACTAGGACTAAGAGGTGGGTTACCATTCTTTGCTACTGTCATGCACCAAATAATGCCCTGACTGACGGACTTCCAGACTGAATCAAGCTTGATCAAAACGGGCTTCCGTCACTCACTTGTTCACCTCTTCACTCACGCGTTTATTCATTCAACAAATATTTCCAGAGTGTCTACTATGTGCCAGGCACCACGCTGAGTGCTGGGGATACAAAGGCAGAGAGGACTTGTCCACACACCAGAAGACAGAACTGTCACAAATACTCTGAGAGGATGACCAATATGGAGTCCCAAACAAACACTTCCCAACACAGACGGTCCTCAACCTCAGACACACGGCAGAACCAATTGGCAAAATGCCCAAATGACACTCAGTGCTCACAAACAGTTCTCAACGTCAGACACACGTCAGAACCAATTGGCAAAATGCCCAAATAGCACTTGGTGCTCAAAAGAGAAGCTTGCCGGGTGCACACCAGTGAACTTACCTCGGTCTTGGAGCTCGTCAGCGCTTCCAGAGGCATCTTTCCATTCCACCAAGGGAAAGCGTACGCGGGCAGCCAGTGCCGAGCTGGGAAGAAACAGGGAGAATCCCCGAAACAAACAGTCTCGACAGCTGCTATGAACGTCCCCCTAGACCCCCTCTCAGAGCCAGCGAGCCACGAGCAACTAGTTACCCGCAGCCACCCCGGCGCGTCTTCATGGCGGCGGCTCTGGTGGGGAAAACCTGAAAACCCGGGAGCCAGATATCGCGAGAGCCCAGCCTCAGGCTGGGAGCCAAATACTTAACCTAAAGTGGGTCCAGCTGCTCGCCGCTCAAAAGCCAATAAAGAGGCAAGGTTGATGGAAAGAAAAGTTTGCTTTATTTCAAAGGCCAGCAACCGAGAGGGGAGGGCAGTCTCCTGTCCAAAGACCGACTCCCCCCACTGACAATCAGTGGGCAAGAGCTTTTATAGGCAGAGGGAGAGGACTACATGCAGAAACAGCACAGTCAGCTCTGACCGTCATCTTGAAATTGGTCAGGCGGTGGTCTGATCACCATCATCTTGATTGTTTTAGGTTCAGTTAATCTTCAGTTCCAGAGTCGGTTTGTTCCCATTTCTTTGAGGCCAGTTCTCAGAATTGTGGCAGCTTATGTCATGGCTACAGACTGGTCATCATATAGTTAACTTCTTCCACCTGCTGGGGGTTTTAGTATCTACAAAGTAGCCTTCATCGAGTCATAGCAGTAACATCAAAGATCACAAATATAATAATGAAAAGTAAAATGAATGGGCTTAAATTTTAGGAGCAGATCAGAAAGGATTTTTAAATGTGTTTATAACTCTGCAAGTCATTAAATAAGCAAGATAAGGAGACTTATTAGAAATAAACCAAATGCCCACTAATCCAGTTTCAGAGCCCAGGAAAGCACCACACCTCAGCATTCCATCCAGACCTTGGTGCTGGAGATCTTTGCATTTTGCCCTTTTTAAGGTGCAGAGTGAAGTAGGGGGAAACTCCTGAGCTTTGTTTCCACCTGCAGAACATGTCTGACTCCAAATGTGGTGAAGTGGGGGGCAGTGGAGGGGGATCCCTCACACCAACAACCAGTTTTGCAAATCTCTGGACACCAGCTGGGCGTCCTACAGTTCAATTCCATTCTAACATTACCTACCTGGAGTTAGTGCAGAGCCCATGGATTACGGGCTCCGTCCCACAAGACAGCCTCTGCTTTACATGCCAATCACAAATCCAGGTCACCTGGACTTGTGACCAACTGGCTATAAATTGGGGGTTTTTACAACCCCCTCCTCAGGTTTGACAATTTACTAGAACAGCTCACAGAACT
Organism: Mesoplodon mirus; assembly: GCF_964341445.2. Lineage (NCBI taxonomy): Eukaryota > Metazoa > Chordata > Mammalia > Artiodactyla > Ziphiidae > Mesoplodon > Mesoplodon mirus. Next base: position 52,162,486 of record NC_138988.1, read on the forward strand.
CAGGAAAGGACTTTACTTATAGTTACCAGTTTATTATAAAGGATATTACAAGGATACAGGTTGAATAAACCAGATGAAGAGGTACATAGGACAAGGTCTGGAAAGATCCCGAGGGCAGGAGCTTCTGTCCCTGTGAACCTGGGGTGTATTCCTCCCCAGCACGATGGATGCATTCACCAACCTGGAAGTTCTTGAAACCCTGTAGTTTAAGGGTTTTTATGGACGTTTCATTATGTAGGTATGGTTGGTTAAATCATTGGCCTTGGCGATCAGCTCAATCTCCAGCCCCTCTCCCTAGGTGGGGGTGGGGCTGAAAGGTCCAACCCTCTAATCACGTGGTTGGTTCCTCTGACAACCAGCCCCCATCCTGAAGCTCTCTAGGGGCCCACAGTCACCTCATTAACATAACTCAGGTATGGTCAAAGAAACTTGTTATGCGTAACAAAAAATATTCCTGTCACCCCTATCACTCAGGAAATTCCAAGGGTTTTAGGAACTCTGTGCCAGGAACCAAAGACCAAATATGTATGTTATTATATCACAAGAGCATAGGAAACATTTCTATTTAATAATCATGTCTTGGACTTCCCTGGTGGTGCAGTGGTTAAGAATCTGCCTGCCAATGCAGGGGACACAGGTTTGAGCCCTGGTTCAGGAAGATCCCAAATGCCGCAGAGCAACAAAGCCTGTGCGCCACAACTACTGAGCCCGAGCTTTGCCGCAACTACTGAAGCCCGTGCGCTCTAGAGCCCGTGCCCCGCAACGAGAAGCCACCACAATGAGAAGCTCACACACCGCAACGAAGAGTAGCCCCTGCTCACCGCAACTAGAGAAAGCCCATGCACAGCAAAGAAGACCCATTGTAGCCAAAAAATTTAAAAATAAATTAAAAATAAAATAATTGTGTCTTGTAGTGGGATGTGACTTTCAAAGACCATTGAGAGGGGCAAGCTCAGTGGGCTGCTCTCTTCTGAGGACACAGCTACTTGAGACCTTCCTAACCAGCATGGTTCCTACCTCACCAAGCTGTCCTTACATTCTGGGCTCCTGCCTGTGAGGCCCGTCTTGCTTCTCACTCAGCTGGATTCAGGATACTTCACAGCACATCTCACAACTCAGAAGTCTTACAAAGAGCAAATCAGAGTTTCAAAAGATACTTTTTTATTTAATTAAAACATATATACAATGATATCACTTATATGTGGAATCTAAAAAATAAAACAAACTAGTGAATAAAACAAAAAAGAAGCCGACTCACAGATATCAAGAATAAACTAGTGGGGCTTCCCTGGTGGCGCAGTGGTTGAGAGTCTGCCTGTCGATGCAGGGGACATGGGTTCGTGCCCCGGTCCGGGCAGATCCCACGTGCCGTGGAGCGGCTGGGCCCGTGAGCCATGGCCGCTGAGCCTGCGCATCCAGAGCCTGTGCCTGCAACGGGAGAGGCCACGATAGTGAGAGGCCAGCATACCGCAAAAAAAAAAAAAAAAAAAAAAAAAAAAGAATAAACTAGTGGTTACCAGTGGGGAGAGGGAAGGGGGAGGGGCAACATAGGGGTAGAAGATAAAAATAAAAGGGTTATTATGAGATTATATGGAATCGTGTGTGAAACTGTTGAAAACTGTAAACCACTATAGAATTTAAAGATCTTTCATTCAATTTTTAGAAAGTTTGAAAAAACATACATACAAATCATAAGGGAACAGATTAATAAATTATCAAAAAATAAAGAAATTTGGCCACCACACAGGTCAAGAAGTAGAATGCTGCCAGTACCCCTGAAAGAATCTGCTCTTTTGTGCTTGGCTTCTTTTGCACAATTTTATGGCTGTGAGATTCCATGTCGTGGGAAGCAGGGGTTGTTTCATTTTTATTGATGTCTAGATTTTCATTGTATGAATGTACGACAGTGTATGTGTCATTTCTGCAATTAATGGCCATTTGAAGTGTATCTAGTTTCTGGTTATTATAAACATGCTCGTGCACGTCTTTTGGTGCCCATGTCCACACGTTACTGTTGGGTACATACTTAGGAGTGGAATTGCTGTGCTTCGCATCCTTGTTTACGCTAGGGATTTTCGGTCTGTTTAATTTTAGCCATTCTGGTGCTATGTAAATGGTATTTCATTATGGCTATAATTAGCATTTCTCTATTACTAATGAGGTTGAGCCTCTTTACATGTGTTAAATGACTATTTAGATGTCCTTTTTGTGATGTTCTGATTCAAGTATCTTGCCAACTTTTCTATGGTTTGTCTGCCTATTTATTTATTTATTTATTTATTTTAAACTTATTTATTTATTTATTTTTGGCTGCGTTGGGTCTTCGTTGCTGCGCGCGGGCTTTCTCTAGTTGTGGAGAGCAGGGGCTACTCTTCGTTGCAGTGCACGGGCTTCTCACTGAGGTGGCTTCTCATTGAGGTGGCTTCTCTTGTTGTAGAGCACGGTCTCTAGGTACACAGACTTCAGTAGTTGTGGCACACGGGCTTAGTTGCTCCACAGCATGTGGGATCTTTCCAGACCAGGGATCGAACTCACATCCCCTGAATTGGCAGGTAGATTCTTAACCACTACGCCACCAGGGAAGTCTCTGCCTATTTATTATTGATTTGTTGGAGTTCTTTATAAATTCTGGAACCCTTTGGAGGCTATATGTGTTGCAATTATCTTCAACTCTGTGGCTTGCATTTTAACTCTCTTCATGGTGGCTTTTGATGAACAGAAGTTCTTAAAGTTAATGTAATTCGATTGTCTGTCTTTGTGCCAATACCACACACAGTCTTAAAAAGTACTCCGTTTTATAGTAAATCTTGAAATCTTGTAGTTTGCATGCTCCAGCTTTTCTTTTTCCTTGTCTATTCTTGGCCCTCTGCATTTCCATAAATTTTAGCATCAGCGTGTCAATGTCTGAGATATTTATTAGGATTGTATTAAATCTACATAGATCAATTTGGGCAGAATTGACAGCTTAACCATTACACTTCCATTGTACTAACATAGGATAGCCCTTCACTACTTAAGTCTTCTTTAATTTTGCTCAGAAATACTTTGTACCATTCTATGTAGAAATCTTACACATCTTTTGTTAGATTTATTCCTAGGAGTTTGGGGATTTTTTATGCTATGGCAAATGGTATCTTTTAAATTTTTTGTTTTCTGTTTATTGCTGGTACATAGAGATACAGTTGATGTTTTATGTTGACTGTAGACCCAGTTTCCTTGATAAACTTGCCTGTTAATTTGTTTAACACTTTGTATATAGGTTCTTTGGGTTTATCTGTGATACAGTCATAGCATCTGAGAATAACAGTTTTATTTCATTTGTTCCAGTCATTATGCTTTTGGTTTCCCTTTCTGTGTTCTACACTGGCTCTGTGACCTCGGACTTAATGAGGCTTTTCCCTCTTTCCTTCCAGATGAGGGTGAGGTACATATTGACTATGAAGATAATTTTCCTGATGACAGATCTGTGTCATTCAGAGAGCTCATGGAGGATTCCCGGACAGAGGCAGAGGAGGACAGGGGTCAGGGAGAAGCCTCTGAGGAGGCTCCAAAGCAGGACCATCTGGTCTCTATTTCTGTGGGGAGAGAGGACACAGCCCAGGATACAGCTGTTGTGCCAACCACAGGTTTGCCCAGCACTGGGAGCAGTGTCCCCACAGACCTGCCAGGATCCCAACAAAACCAGAAGTACATGTTCTGGTTTCCTGATGAGACCTTCCACAAGCCTGAGTTGGAAAAGGAGATGGATGAGGACACCAAAAAGCAGTTTCCTGCTGGAGAAAACCACAGTGGCACCACATTGGCCCCAGGTGAGCCAGAAACTAGGGTCATCTACAGCAGCACTGATGGTCCCTTGGGGCCATTTGTGGGCAGGAATGACAGCAAGGCAGATGACCCAATGGTGAGCAGCAGCGATGAGTCCTGGTTAGATGGCTACCCTGTGACCGATGGGGCTTGGAGGAAGACAGAGGCAGAAGAGGAGGAAGAGGAGGACAAGGGCAATCGATCAGTAGGACTGGAAGAAACCATCCTAGTTACACCCAATCAGCCTGCTCTTGTGGAAGTTAAGAAGCCCAGGAGTACCACCCTCACACTCAGTGAGGACACAACCCACCGTTCAGTTCTTCCAACTCAAACTCTAGATGTAGAAGCTTTGGCTCTCAGACCCATGAGTGTGTCTGAAACTGAGAGTCCCAGCAAGGGGGATGGTGACCTGACCAGGGACCAGTCAACTGTTCCTTGGAGATATGCCACAGAGAAGCCTCCCATGTCCATCCTACCCTATGAGCTCACCAGCTCTATCCTGGAGATGGTGACAACCACCATCCAAAAGACGTCGAACCTCATTCCCTCAACTGTCATGGCGGCCACCCAGACTCCAATGGAAATCACTGCCCCTGAGGTCCAGGATACCTTTCCATACCTGCTGTCTGAGGACTTCCTGGGACAGGAAGTCCCCGGCCCAGGTGCAAGCGAGGAGCTTCTTCCAACCTTGGAGTCCTGCGTAGGGGATAAGTGTCCCAGCCTCAGCAGAGGCCCCATCATTGCCACCATTGTCATGGTCCTGTGCCTGCTGCTGTTCCTGGCAGGCATGGGGGCCGTGTGGGGTTACCGCAGGTGCCAGCACAAGAGCTCCGTGTACAAGCTGAATGTTGGCCAGCGGCAGGTTGGTCACTACCACCAGCAGATTGAGATGGAGAAGGTCTAGCCACCTTGGGGGGCTTGCCCGAAGCCCCTTTGGAGGAAGATAAACTGTGACATATCACATTGAGAAACACTGACAATTCACTAGCGCACGAAAAAAGTGGAGCAGGGCTCGTCTTCTTTTTCTCAGGTCTTTGTTTTCTAGGCTGAGAAGCATCTCTGGAGGCACCTGGCAGGGCAGGGAGGCTTTGGTGGCATCTTCACACACCTCAGCATCCCCTTGACCAACTGCCCTGGAACCTGTTGCACTAATCCCAGACCTGTGCTTCCTAATTCCAGTGAGAGGTCAAAATTCACCTCTTCGGGGCTTCCCTGGTGGCGCAGTGGTTGAGAGTCCGCCTGCCAATGCAGGACACAGGGGTTCGAGCCCTGGTCTGGGAGGATCCCGCATGCCACGGAGCAGCTGGCCCCGTGAGCTACAATTACTGAGCCTGCGCGTCTGGAGCCTGTGCTCCGCAACAAGAGAGGCCGCGATAGTGAGAGGCCCGCGCACCACAATGAGGAGTGGCCCCCACTTGCCACAACTAGAGAAAGCCCTCGCACAGAAACGAAGACCCAACACAGCCATAAATAAATAAATAAAAATTAAAAAAAAAATTCACCTCTTCATCATACAGTTTTTCTTTTTTTTAGGAAAGAAAATGACTGAGCCTGCAACATGAAATTTTCAAAATAGATGTGATGTACAGAGCATTTGAGAGCAGTGTTATTTCAGATATAGATATTTAATTGCTGGGAGTGGGATATGGAAGAATAATGGGTTATTTCCTTTTAATGCTGTGACGTTGCCGAGGGCGTATGAGCCAAGAACCAGGACATAGTCTAGAAGCTTTGAGATTTTTAAAAAATTGTTTGTTGAGATTGGAAAGAATTTACAACAGATGTTTGGTTGGAGGGGAGGGGAGGAGTGGTGGGACACACATCCACCCTGTTCCCTCTATCCTGTGGGACAGCCCATCGTTTTTTTAAAAAACAAGGTTTGTTTTGTACCAGTAAGCACCGTTTTCCTCTCAGAAGCAGTGGCCTGGTTGTCCTTGACCAGTCTGTGCCTAGGAATGTCTTAAGAGTTTTTGCCAGGACTAACAAAACTCAGTCCTCGGTTTCTTTTCTCAGGATTAACCATTTCTCTGAACTCCAGGAAGAGAGAATGAGCTAGGAGGGAAAAAATGTTTCAAGAGGGCCAAGGGCTAGGATATCAAGCATGGGTACCTACCTGATAGAGAAGCAGAGGAATTGAAAAGGAATATGAAATGGTCTGTGACGATCTGTTCTTTACCCTGTTGTGGCGATTGTGAGCCCTCTAGAAGCAGCCTGAGTGCAGGATGGACTCCCCATGGCTGTTGAGCACCCAGTTCACGGTGTCTCCATCATCTTATGGTGACTCAGCACATCTTGCTTATGATGACAGAGCATGGTCCTCAGACCAGTGGCATCAACATCACCTGGGAAATTGCTAGAGGTGCAAATTCTCTGGTTCCACCCCAGATGAAGTGGAGACCCTGGGGGTGGGGCCCAGCTATCTGTGCTTTAACTAGCCCTCCAGGTGATTCTGATGCACGCTCAGGACTGAACCACAGGCTTACAAGCACATAAATTTTGAGCTTTGAGGCCAGCTGAGGCTCTGGAGGCACCGATGAGGAACACCTGAGGTCTGTCTTGCACGGAGGTCAGGCATCGCTGTGCCCCTGGATAGCATTTGAGGTTGCCGAAACCTCACTTCCAACTCAAAAATAGGTAATATTAATACAAATGTATTAACAAATTTATTACAAATAAATAAGACACACAAATGTATTATTTGATAGAACTGCAAAATAAACCCAACACATCAATTTTTAAGTTTTTATTGATTTGGTGTCATCTAAATTAATGTTATAGGATCTAAAAATGCATGTAGAAAGGGAATGCTTAAAAACACTGTAAACCTAAATTGTATGTCATCATGTGTGTTTTGAGACTGGTAAATGTTTACTGCTCACAAAAATTTGGGGGTGGGGATCCATTAACACAAAGCTTCTGACATTTTTTAAATAAATAATTATTTCCCCAAACAGTTACTTAGTGTATTTTATATCTGCGTTACATCACAGTGGTTTTTTTAAAAAGGATTCTCTAGTAGTCTTGAAAGTAATGTCTTAATACTTGTTGGATCTAAGACCACCTTTTCTAAGCCTAACTCTCAGCCATGTGACCTCCCACAGCAGGATTTTGGAGAGTCTGCAGAGCTCCTGCCCCCTCCTCCCTCCTTCCATCTTCCTCACCCCAACCAGAGACTATGCCTCTCACTACAACAAAAAGCCCAGGGCCTTGCTACTCAAAGTGTGGTGCCCAGGCCAGCAGCACAGACACCACTTAGGAGCTTGTTAGAAATGCAGAATCTCAGGCCCCTCCCCAGACCTGCTGACTCAGACTCTGTGTTTAACAAGATGCTCAGGTGATGGGTGCGTGCGGTCAAGTTTGAGAAGCACTGGCCTAAGAGACCAGAACTGCCTCCCTTCTCCTAACTGATGGGACAGTCAAAAGGAATCAATAGACAGAGTTAGGGGTAGGTGGTCAGGAAAGCCTGGGGAGGGTTAAGAGAACCATCAACGTGTGGTGGAGGGCTGTTAGGGGCCCAGACGAGAGCTTCAGCAACAGGAAAGCCCCCGAGGGACAAGGGCTCTGGCCTCAATAAGAATACAGCCCCTGTCCAGCGGTGGCCTAGAGAGGCAGGGTTTTTAAAGACCTGGACCTCTTCTCTCAGCCTGCAGTCCCTTGCCAGCAAGTCCCAGCTGTGGGCAGCGGCAGTCGAGGGTGAGGGAGCCCAGGCAATGTCTACCCAGGGGCATAGGGCAAGGTGGACAACAGATCTGGAGGTGTGAATGGAGTAACTCAGCTCAGAGACCATCAGCACCAGTCCCATCTGCCTTATGTCCCTCTTTACCTCTGCAAAGACCGGGTATGACCCCTCCCAAGCCACCCAATGTTGTGGATACTGTTGGTGCCCACCCAGATCCCCTTCACTGGGCAGGTGAACCCTCCTCCTGCTGCCCTGTTGGCTGCTAAAATGCTCATAAATGCATACGCGTACCCTTCTCACCCAGAGAATTGTCCTCAGCCTAATGGGAGTTCCCTCGCCCAGGAATTAGCCCCTCACACCCCTCCACCCATGCGGCAGCCTGCATACAGCCAGTGAGTTATGGACACAAGCACACAGAAGGCCGGCCTCCTTGCCTCAAGGTGGGAGAGCTCCCATGGGATCATGCTGAGGCTGGTCTCCAACGAGACCACACCCTTTCCAGCTCCTTCCTGCTTCCCTTCTCCTGAGAGCACCCCATCACTCGCACAAGGCTTTGCTTCAAGAGATCAGGACTTAAGACGTCCATTGATGGGTAAACTCTTACTGCCTACACCGCCACTCCTGCTCAGTCCAAACTTTTCCACTGTATCCTCTGGAATTCTTGGGCTGACATCAACAGAATCCCTGTGTCCTCCACCTCCTCTTCCAATAGCCGATGCGTGTGAACTCTCTGGCCCATGGGTCTAGTTTTGCCCTGGCTGGTTCCTCACTCTTTCCACCTGCCTCCTTCTACACTTTTCTTTCTCCTTGCTGGTCCTTGGGTGATAGGCCTGGAGCACAGTAGCTATTTGCTGTCATGCCTGGAGGCTTTTGGTCCTCATTAAACAGTAAATACTTCATCACTTCTCAGACCTTGGCAGCAAGGGACCAGCTCATTAGATCCAAAGCAAGCCCTGGATTCCCAGTGTTTTCTTAGTGAGATCCCAGTTCTCTGAAAGAGAGTCTTCCTGGGGAGAGCAATGAGCCTGCATCTCCTGAAGGCTCTGGGCCCGTCCACAGCTGGCAAGGACTCCCCCTCTACGTGACAGCCAACAGTCCTTGGGGTGAGGGCTCTGCTTCACTAGATGCACATCAGAAACCTCACAGACCTGAGAAAACAGCTCATTACAACACGCGTCCTAGAATGACTGGGTCTGGTTAGGACAGCCCCACCACCAGACTGAGAAAGAAAGCAGTAAAGAACAAGCAAAGTAAGGGACTTCCCTGCTGGTCCAGTGGTTAAGACCCCACGCTTCCACTGCAGGGGGCACGGGTTGGATCCCTGGTCAGAGAGCTAAGATCCCGCATGCTGTGCGGTCAAAAAAAAAAAAAGAAGCAGCAAAGTAAAACATTTAATGTGACTCGAATTTCCCACAGAATGAAATTGTACCCACTGCCCTGACCCAAGGAGAGGAGGTGGAAAAGATATTGGCAACAACCTTTGTAGTGTGGCCTGCTGACCACGACCCTAAAGTGGGCCCATCTTGTTTCTGTTGGTACAGTTAAGAAATTGCTTCATTTCTTCCCACTTTTTCTTGTAAAAGGAGGCACCATTAATCTTACGCTATCAGCTCCAAGAAGATAGCCAGTCAACTCACTCATTCAACAGGCCACCAAAGCCAGATTTGAGGTGGGGCGCAGTTTAGGCCTAGGGTATGGTGCTCACGGTGCCCACCTCCGAGAGAGAACATTCTGCTATGGCACATTCCACGGCTGCTCCTGACTTGTTTCTGGGGTAGGAGTGGGTGAGTGAAGGCGAAGCTGGGCCGTCCTGGTGAATTCCCTCTCAGGGAGATGCCCCGGGGACGGGCTGCAGGCACAGGAAGTCCTATGCACAAAACCTTTGGCTGAGGCTGACTTAAGGTCCCTTCCCTTCCCACCCCCCTCCTTGTATATAGTTTAAACTCTCCACACTAGGTCATTCAAGCCTGGAGTCACCAGAAAAAAGAAGTCGCTGTTTGGGAGATGGCAGATGGTCAAGAGTTCGGACAGCTGCGATGAAGGATTAGTTGTGGGTTTTTCTCAGAGCTTCGCTACAAACTGAGCTGCCGTTCCATGTGCAAACACTATTAAATGAGAATGTTTTCTCTGGCTCCAATCCACCTTCTCCCCACAGTTTAAGTATTGAATTTTTTAAAAAAAAACTGAAGTAGTTTAGGTTTACATCTCACATTTAAAACTTAAAAACGTTATTCCCATCAATGTTGACAGAAACGGGCCACTGTTGATTCCACCAGCAGTCATAATAAACTCTTGCCCACTGACAATCTAACAAATCATTTTCTGTTTGCCACTGAGTTTGGTTCAATAAAATTTTTGTGCTCTTAAGATTCCCTTAGTAAGAACTCCTAAAAGCAACATTTCCGAAGGCGGCATTTGTGGGCAACGGACCCAGTGGTTCTGGATCCCAGAGGTGAGCACAACAGGTTAGTGGCAGTAATTAGAAAGCCTCAAACTCAGAAAGATATTAGTACATTGAATAGCATGGTATGTGCAACATTTCAGTCCATTAGTTGCTTTTAAATCTTTATGTATACACAAACCTGCCCCCAACCCTTTCCTGCTAAGGTAAAGTGTGAACATTAACAGAGGTGCAGGGGGTGCCTTTAGACCCTCCCCAGTGTAGGCCCCTGCCTGGGCTGCCTGAGAGGCACTGGGGCTGGAGAGAACCCCCTGCCCCGTGGTGGGCAGCTTCCCTGGGTGGAAACCTAACAGTACCCGTGGGGCTGCGTGCAGGTGGGTTAGAGGACAAGCAAGGCATCCTAGTCTCGGTCTGGAAACTCCCACAAAGCTTACAAATGTGTTTTGTTTTTTTTCAAAAGACAGACCAGACTAATGCTGAGCCCACGAGGTCTCAATCCAGGATTCTTCTAGGTTCTTCCAAGAAAACCCGCTCAGGGAGGTACTGGGCTGAGGTCGCTGAATGCAGCCTGCGAGCTGGGGTTTATTCATGGTGGGTTTGGAAGAATCGTCCCACTTTTTGTTTTGTTTTTTTTCATTTAAGTGGTTTGGCTTCTTTCGAAGTAAAAACTTAGTAATTTGGTTCCACAGCCTTCAAGCAAAGCAAAGTGCTGACAGTGTTGATCCTACTGTCCCCAGGGTTTCTTTCCCAGGGGACACCGCTAGGATGGGGGTGGAGGCGCTTTCAGTCCCCAGTGAAAAGAGGCCAACCTCAAGACAGTGGAGGAGAACCTCTGCCCACCACCAGGCAACGCTGTGGGGAACATCCTCACCCACAGAAAGCTCACCCGGGCTCCGAGGAGGAGGACCAGAGGGGAGCTCTGTGGGCACAGAGAGGTGGACAGTCGGGCCTCCTTGCATGTCCTCGTACAGCCGGGAAGAGCCGCAGCCTGGAGCTTCAAGGAGGCTCAAGTGTGTGCGGGTCCAGAGCCTCCACTGATGGGGTCCTGGGGCAGGGCACCCAAGCACGGGCCCTGCCTGCCTTGCAGTCCCGCCCTGGGACCCACTCCCCACTGGATCCCTGACTTAGGCTCTGCTAATGACCTCACCTGAGAAAATGCTCCAATTTTTTTTTTTTTTTTTTTTTGCAGTACGTGGGCCTCTCACTGTTGTGACCTCTCCCGCTGTGGAGCACAGGCTCCAGACGCGCAGGCTCAGCGGCCATGGCTCACGGGCCCAGCCGCTCCGCGGCATATGGGATCCTCCCAGACCGGGGCACGAACCCGTGTCCCCTGCATCGGCAGGCGGACTCTCAACCACTGCGCCACCAGGGAAGCCCCTCCAATTTTATTTGCAGCCTGAACCTGGCATCCCAGCCTCAGACAGCTGCTTGGCACCGAATGCCTTACTTACCCACCCAGCCATCTTCCCCATCTCAGGAAATGGCAACTCCATCCTTTCCGTGCTTCCGGCCCCAAACCTCGAGGTCACCTCGAGCCTCTCTCTTTTTTCCTCTTATACTCTATGGCCAATCTATTAGCAAATCCTATTGGCCCTGCTTTCAAAAAAAATCCGCAATCTGACCACTCCTCACCATGTCTCTCCTGCTACCGCCCGGGGCCGAGCCCGCATCGCCCTTGCCTGGATTTTTGCAGCCATCCCCTAACTGGTATTCCTGCTTCTACCCTTGCTCGCTTCCACGTTTCTCACGGGATGGCAGCTGGCGTGCTCCCCGTAAAACGCAAGTCAGCCCAGGCTCCACTCTGCTCCACAGCTCCCACCCCGCTCAGGGCAGAAGCCAGTGGCCTTACACTGGCCGGCAAGGCTGAGCCAGCCACCCTCCCACCCACACACTTATCCTCACCTCCTTCCATTCTGCCCCTGGCCCACGCCTCCCCTGGGCCTCCTTACTGTCCCTGGACCACACAAGCACATCCCCACTGTCGGGCACTGCACACGCGGCCCCCCCGGCCTGGAACGCTCTGCTCTGAAACCCCCTTCCCTGGGCCTCTGCTCTGCTGTCACCTTGCTGAGGCTTTCCCCGACCACTCTATTTAAAACTGCAGCCTTGGAGCTTCCCTGGCGGTCCAGTGGTTAAGACTCCACGCTTCCACTGCAGGGGGCCCGGGTTTGATCCCTGGTCGGGGAACTATGATCCCACATGCGCCGCGGCCAAAAAATTCAAAAAAGAAAACAAAAACTGCAGCCTCGTCTCCAGGCCTCCTTACCCCCTTCCCTGCTTAATTTTTCTCCATAGCAATGATCACCCTCTGATGCCTTGTACATATTTATTTTTGTTTATCTGTTGTCTTTCCCTTAAGAATGTAGGCTCCATGAGGGCAGGGACTTTTTTTTTTTTCTGTTTTTCTGTGCAGTATCTCCAGTGCCCAGGTCAAAGCCTAGCACGTAGTAGGTGCTCAGTAAATATTTGTTGAAAGAGTGAATGAAACTAGCTTCCCTCTGCTTCCTTCCATTCCCAACTCTGAGACTAACGGCTGAGCAGTGTCCTCAGATGGGATCTACCAACCATTGTAAGACTTTGGACATGTGAAAGTGTTGGGCAAAAGCCACATTTCTGTAATCGACCCTGTCTACCCAACTTCTTTTTCAATGGGCACCAGAAAAAAATGCAGGTCAGACCGTGTACAGACCATCATGAGGAGAAGTTTAGCCTTTGTCCTCACCATCTTTGCTGGATCAGGGGATGGGGAGAAACAAAACCAAAATGTGGAAAAGCAGAAAGGCTAGAGTAGGTTTTTATAATTACCACCTTTTAGGAGTATTTTTCTTGTTTAAAAAATAATACTGATTTTCTGGGAAAAGAAAAATACTATCCATGGAAAACTGTCCTTCTAACCAAAATGGTGAGAAGGCAGGTATAAAAATGGAGAAGGCAGGTGTGAAGATGGGGGGCAGGTGTGAAGAGGGGGAGACAGGTGTGAAGGGGGCAGGTGTGAAGGGGGCAGATGTGAAGATGGGGGGCAGGTGTGAAGAGGGGGGCAGGTGTGAAGATGGGAAGCAGTTGTGAAGGGGGCAGGTGTGAAGATGGGGGCAAGTGGGGGGCAGGTGTGAAGCTGGGGGGGCAGGTGTGAAGATGGGGGCAAGTGTGAGGGGGCAGCTGTGAAGATGGGGAGGCAGGTGTGAAGGGGGGCAGGTGTGAAGATGGGGGTCAGGTGTGAAGAGCGGGGACAGGTGTGAAGAGGGGGGGGCAGGTGTGGACACGTGGAAGGCAGGCTCACCCCTGGTTAGCTGTAGTGAGAGATGGGGGCTTCCCTTTCACTTCACAGAGTAAAGAGAAGGCTCTGAGGTATCAACAACTTATACTATTAGGAAAAGGAAGACAAAGAATCTGTGTTTCCTGAACATCGAGAGGAAGTCCTCTGGCTGCTGGGGGCTAGCTGGTCTCCTCCAGCTCCAAGAGGTCATCCACATACTCCACAACCTCTCCCTGTAAGAGACAATAAGACACCTCTGTTAAGCAGGTACCTGACCTTCAAAGTGCTGGTGAGCACAGACTGTTTCTAAGAGGCAATTGCCAGCCACCCCTAGACGGGAGCAGCCTTTCTTCCCTCGAGCCCAGAGGATCTGACTTCTCCCTGGGAGGGACCTGGCTTCCACACCATGTGAACTTGGAGTCAAGTGCTCCAAGACCCCCAGATGGCCTGTGTGAACTGGGCGGTCCAGCCCCTTCTGAAAGACCCTGTTTAGTGCCCCTTGTTCTGTGCATCCCTCCCCCAGCCCTACTCCCCTCCCATTAGCAGTTACCCCACAGGAAGACTTTCTGTCTGTTCCCTTTCTGCTTTGATCCCCAGACCATGAGCTTTTCAAGAAACAGGACCCTCTTCTGCAGAAACTGGCACACACAGGTCTCGGTAAACCTGCTAGGGGATGGCTGACTGCGTGTAGGCGTCTTACTGCTGGTGCAACTGAAGCAATCAGGCCACTCAAACAAGAGACGCTTGGGTAGTACAGGAGCCCACCTGCTCCCTCCTTTTGCAATGAGCCTTAAGCCTCTACCTGAAACAGCCCAGCATACTTTCTGATTTCCTTCTCTGTGTTGATTCCACTCCCACGACACATCTGACCCACCAGCTGATGACACCCATTCCCTTTACTGCAGAGAATGAGTGAATCACCAATAAGGCCAAGCCCCTTCCCCTAAGGTCAGTACAGGCAGCCCCACCGATGGTGACCACCCCCTGCTAAAGCCTGGCCCCCCTCACGGAGGCCTCCCTCCCAGGCCAAGAGCCAATTTGCTCCTTTTGATATTTTAACACGGAGAGAGTCATAAAATCTTTCAGCATTTGAGAATAGTTAGAAAATCTATCAAGTACATGAGACACAAAAGGGGTCTTATTATTTTTATCAAATGCTTCTACACGTCATGCCTGCAATTAGGAACTCAAGTGATGGGAGTGGAAGACCACTGCTTGAATAAACAACATTCTTCAGTTGCTTTCTGGACCCCACAAGGAAAACAGGGTATGGCAGAGGATCACATATATGGCCATGACATCTGTTCCCAGGATTACTGTTTCCTGTTGTGTGGCTACTGTGAGGTGGGGATGATAGTATTGTTTGCTTTTAGCTCACTACTAAGTGTCCCCGGCAATAGAGATGAAAGAAACACATCCTCCTATAAGGTCACTGGTGTCACACTCAGATCTATCGATATTTTCCAGGCATCCATCCCCCAGCTGCTGGGAGTGTCGCTGCTAATGGCTTATACCTATCCCTTCTCTGCATGACTGATCTTGGCCAAAATGAGCAGCCCTGCCAGGGAGCTTATACATCACCCGCTCCGGGCTGCCAACAACTAGTGAGGGACTGAGAAAGGGGATGACAAAAGGCGGAAGGAGCTCTGTGATACAATGCATGCTCCGGAGCTCCCCACAGGATCAGGATAACCTGACTGCAGGTGAGACCACATGTGTGCGTAGCTCCTTCCCCTGCCCCTCACCTCCTTTCCTACCCAAGAGCATCTATTTCAGCTTGCTTTATAAACATTCTGAAACTGTAACAGGGCCTCTGCAAAATTTTTAACCAGTGTGCAAACTTTCAGGAGTTCTTACACATATTTCAAGCCCAGAAAGATATAAAGAAGAATACCATAAATATCAGGAGACTGTACTGACGCTTTGTTTCGAAGTAGCATTTTGTCCTTTGGAAATTTTTAAGGATTAACTAAGAATTTTATTGTGTTGGTTACAGTTTATTTCAAATTATTACTTGCCATAATTTGATATATAATTTTAAAAATAGCTTATTCTTTAGAAATTCTTTTATAATTCTAAAGCTTTGATTAATAACCTAACTACTTTGGGAACTTCAATGGAGTCCTGTTATCTTGAAAGGTCCAAGTCTAAGAATCCTAGGAATTTTATTTTATTTTATTTTATTTTTGCGGTACGTGGGCCTCTCACTGTTGTGGCCTCTCCCATTGTGGAGCACAGGCTCTGGACGCGCAGGCTCAGCGGCCATGGCTCACGGGCCCAGCCGCTCCACGGCATGTGGGATCAATAAGTTTGCAAGATTACAAGATCAACATACAAAAATCAGCTGTATTTCTATACACCAGCAACGCATAACTAGAAAATCAAAATAAGAAAAACAATTCCATTTCCAATAGCACCAAGAATAACAAAACTTGGGAAAATATTATTGAAGGAAGTTAAAGAAGACCTAAATAAGTAGAAAGGTATCCCATATTCATGGATCGGAATATTTAATATTGTTAAGATGTCAGTCAATCTTCAGATTCAGCACAATTCCTATAAAAATCCCAGCTGCCTTTCGCAGAATTTGGCAAGTTGATCCCATATTTCAATATGGAAATGCAAGGGGCCCAGAATAGCCAAAACAATCTAGAAGAAGAAAAAAGAAGTTGGAAGACTCACACTTCCCAATCTCAAAATGTAGTACAAAGCTACAGTAATCAAGACAATGCAGTACTGGCATAAGGATAGAAATCTAGATCAATGGAATAGAATTGAGAGTCCAGAGATAAACCTTCACATTTAAGGTCAATTGATTTCTTACAAGGGTACCTAATTGAATAGGGAAAGAAAGTCTTTTCAACAAATGATGCTGGACAACAGTATTTCCACACACAAAAGAATGAAATTGGACCACTACCTCACATCAT
The DNA here is from genome assembly GCF_964341445.2 of Mesoplodon mirus. Lineage (NCBI taxonomy): Eukaryota > Metazoa > Chordata > Mammalia > Artiodactyla > Ziphiidae > Mesoplodon > Mesoplodon mirus. Next base: position 52,178,553 of record NC_138988.1, read on the forward strand.
ATGTTAAATTAACAACAACAAAAAAAGATTGTAGACCTAAATGTAAGTGTATAACACTATAAAAACCTTAGAAAAAAACAGTAAATTTTAGTGATCTTGGATTAGACAATATTTTCTTTGATATGACACCAAAAACATAAGCAACAAAAGAAAAAATAGATAAGTTGGATTTCACCAAAATTTAAAACTTTTGAGCTTCAAGACACCATTAACAAAGTGAAAAGATAATGCACAGATTGGGAGAAAAATTTTACAATTCATATATCTGACGGGGGACTTATAACCATAATATATAAAGAACTCTTACAACTCAACAATGAAAAGACAAGCAACCCAATTTAAAAATGGGCAAAGGACTTGAATAGAATCAACATTTCTCCAAAGAAGATATACAAATGGCTAATAGTCATATGAAAAGATGCTCAACACCATTAGTCAATAGGGAAATGCAAGTCAAAACCATAATTAGGTACCACTTCACACCCACTAGGATGGCTATAATAAAAAAGACAGACACACACACATACACACACACAAAAAGAAAGACAGACACTATAACTGTTGAGGAAGATGTAACAGATTAGAACTCTCATACCTTGCTGGTGGGACTGTAAAATGATTCAGCCACTTTGGAAAACAGTCTGGCAGTTCTTTAACAAGTTAAACATAGAGTAATAGGACCCAGAAATTCTACTCCTAAATATATACTCCTAGGTATAAGAGAATTGAAAACTTTTGCCCAAACAAAAATTTGTACCCAAATGTCCATAGTATCATTATTCAAAGTAGCCAAAAAGTGGAAACAACCCAAATGTCCATCAACCAAGGAAAAACAATAGGTGGTATATCCATACAGTAGAATATTATTCAACAATGAAAAGGAATTTTTACGTGTAACGTGATGCATGTTACAACATGGCTAAACCTGGAAAACATTACGCTCAGTGAAAGAAACTAGTCACAGAGACCAAAAACCATGATTCCATTCACATGAAACATCCAGAACAGGCAAATCCAGAGACAGAAAGTAGATCAGTGGTTGCCAGGGGCTGGGGGAAAGGGTCAGGGTGGGCAGAGGGGAAGGAATGGAAATTGACTACTAACAGGCTTGGGTTTTCATTTGTTTTGTTTTGTTTTTTTGGCTGCACTGTGCAGCTCGCGGGATCTTAGTTCCCCGACCAGGGACAGAATCCTGGCCCTCGGCAGTGAGAGCACGGAGTTCTAACCACCAGACTGCCAGGGAAGCCCCTGGGTTTTCATTGGGTGGTGAAAATGTTCTCAAATTTGAATGCACAACTTTATGAATATACTAAAAAAAAACCCACTGAATTGTATACTTTAGAAAGGAGAATTGTACAATATGTAAATAATATCCCAAACTGTTCTAGAAAAACATAACCAGGGAAATTGCTCATACTACAGTGTTATGTGGAAAAGCCATGATATATAATTACAGTCAAGTTTATAGTGAATATATATGGGAAATATATAGAAAAAACTGGAGACATAAATACCAAAATATCAATAGTAGCTTGCCTCTACATAATCAGGAACTCTACTGTCCCGTTTTTCCTAAATACTTTTTTCTCAGGAATTCCCTGGCGGTCCAGTGGTTAAGACTCCATGCTTCCACTGCCTGGGACATGGGTTTGATCCCTGGTCAGGGAACTAAGATCCTGCATGCCGTGCTGTGCAGCCAATAAATAAGTAAATAAATAAGTAAATAAATATATTTTTCTCCACTTTACAAACCATAGCGGTCAACCTTGTTTGTGTCTGGTCAGCATTCCTTCCTTTTCAGCATCCTTGTAGTCGTATCACAGGCTCTGCTTCAAGAGAATCCAAGCCAAGATATATGGCACATGGGTCACTTCCTAGTTTGTAAAGCACTTCGATGTGCAAAGTGATATTTCATTCTTCCAACCCTGTGAGGTCAATGTTTTTAGCCCCATTTTACAGACGAAGTACTGAGGCTCAGGGGAGCTAAATGCATGCTAGTGGTCGATCCATCTCATGCAAATTCATGCACAGAAAACAAATTCCATGATGATGTCTTATTTACAGGTGCTTCACCGAAAACTGGGGCAGTGGAAAGAGCAGACATGGAGGCTCAGGGCTCCCGGGTCTGGCCTAGCAGCTCCCGGAACCTTCCTGTCCCCCAAGCTCCTCAGCTGTAAAGTGAGGGGTCAGATGAGAACAAACCCGCAGCTCTCTCCCAGCTCCGATGGCTGGCAAGTCCCCAGCTGTCCTAGAAAGAGTTTGACGGTTTGTTCCAAACGCATCTCTCTAAACGCTACCCCTAATGATGGCTTTTCTGTGACTAGGCTGCCCCACCACAGAATGACAGCTCCGTAACCAGCAGAGTCTCCGCCATCAATAAAGAAGTCAGCTAAGTAAGACTTAATCAGGAATTTCAAGCAATCCCAGAGAAGCATAAAATGCCTAATTTACAAAAACAGAACAAAACAAACTGACAGAAAAATTGGGATGTGGGCTTCCCGGTGTCTTCAGAGTGCTAAAATTCAGTGTGTTTTTATAATGTTAAAAAATGATGCTTGATGCCACATGGTGCAGGAAAAGAAAAAAAAAAGATGCTCAGACAGCTCCTGTGATGGGTTCCTGGAGGATGGCTCTGTACTCTGTCAGGAAACGTGGTGCTTCAGCCTGGGTTTCCTAGAAAACCCTTCTTGTCCAGGCCAGTACTCTGACACGTAAAAACGCCCACAGAAACTCTGTTTCCCAAGGCCCCTTCTGTTTCTCATTTCAGGGATGACTCGGCCTTCCAGTGATTTTTACCAAAGCTGTGAGTAATATTTTCTCTTAGCCAGACGTGTGCTAAACAGGAAAACTTACCTCATCATCATCCATTATGTTTTCCTTAGCAAAGTCATGCAGCTCTTTCTGGAGTGTCGTCACGTTAAAGAACTGAACTGCTTCCTGTTCAGACACAAACAGAGAACAGTTTATATGACCAACCTTTTAAGGGGAGAACTGGGCTGGTGGCAGGCGGGGGAAGGGTATGAGCTTTCTTTGGGGGGTGATGAAAATGTTTAAAATTAAATAGTGGTAATGGTCGCACAGCTCTGTGACTATACTAAGACCACTGAATTGTGCACTTTGAAAGCATGAATTTGACAGTATATGAATTATATCTCAATTTGAAAAAAAGAGTAGCCAATCCTGAGTGAATGAAAGAGAAAATGTGTGTGTGTGTGTGTGTGTGTGTATGTTAGTGTGTGTTGGCTGGACAGTGAAGCTGAAGGAAGATGTATGTATGGCAAACCAGGACAGCATGCACAAATCTCAATGAAAATACAAGTTAAGGGCAAATTAGAAAAGATCTTCTGAAAGTGATATATAATCCATAGGTTTCCCTGAACACATGCAAAGCTGAGTGCATCCATCAAGGGAATTAAATGATGATTCATCCATAAATAAGCCTGCCATGGAGCTGTTAAAAAAAAAAAAAGGAGGTGGTATGGGTGGGACATGGGAAGTGTTCATGATGAAATTGTTAGAAAGACAAAGCAAGTTGCAAAACAGAATGTAAGATCCCATTTTTGTAAAAATTAAGTTACATGCTGCATATACAGTAAATGCATAGCTATAGGGCAGGATGAGAAAGAGAAAATATGGGATTAAGAAGCAGTCTCAATTCCTAAGTGAATCATTTCTGTAATGTTTAAAATTTGTAGAGACTGATTTAGAAATGAGAACAAAGAAGTAAAATGTTAAAAGATAAAAAAGCTACCAAAAAAACTGAGTTTCCCTTCATTTCTGAAATAACCTGTCTCTTAAGATGCAAAGCTGCTTCCTGAAAGTGGGATGAAGAAGAGAACAGGAAACGTGATGCCTGGTGCACTGGCACGTACTGGTCTGGGCTGGAAATGCTCCTCCAAGAGCCCCCACTTGTCCCTGTGGTACTGATAATACGCCAGGTTCTGCTGCATGACTTTATCGTCCTGGTCAAAGAGCAGGTAGCTGACCGCACAGGGGGCTGCGTTCTTCAAGTCATTCACTGAAGGCAAAGGAAACAAGAACAGGAAATCAGCCAACCTCTCACGACCCACCCTCCACTGAATAACACCTTCAAAAAGAAAAAGACCACCAACAAGCCCCTTCTCCACAGACCCTCCTTCGGAATACCTGCAAAGACAAAAGAAATCTTCCCAGGGTGAAAAGGTCACAGATAGGGTATCCATGGGAACGTGGAGGCCAGTTTGGAAAACAGAAGAAGTTCCTCCTTAGGCAGAGACCTATGCAGAAATGCCTACTATATTCCCCTCAGGCCTTGGAGACCTGGGCTGGTGTCACATCCCTGGAACCTAAGCAGGCTTGGGTCCCAAGGCTGGAATGCCCTGAAGCTGAGGGAGCTGGGGAGGACATGCCAGCAAATGAGCCCTCCTTGGACCTGCAGTGCCTGGTCCCCTCTGCATGGGAACCATAATCTCCAGATCCAGGCAGGCCCTTCAAATGCTAAACCAAGCCTAGTTCACCCAAAAAAGGGTCCACCCTCTGGGCTGGAAGAGTTTTGAAAAGTCACCTGGTCTCCACGTCTCCTGGTGGTGGGGTTCCCACCTCCATTCTCCTTCCTTAGAATCACCCTACCCAGGGACGACAGCGCCCTCAGTGCAGCGGTTTTGCTGGGGCTGCGATTTCTCCGTGGGGTGAAGGGTAAGGGGGAAGAAGGAACGAGACACAAGCCCTTGGGCCTTTCTTCTGGCACACTCCGCTCTCCTTGACAACCCAGGAACACGACTTTCCTAAGGCTCTGGCTGCCCAAGTATCCAAGTTGGGCATGAAGAAATGCTGCCGCCTTGTGGCCGTTTCCCATAACGACAACTTTAAAACCGCTGCTTATGGGCACTTCCGAGTCACAAGGCCTGTGGGGTTGGAAATGACACCCGTCCTCAAGAAATGTCCTGGGGTGATTGAAAAAGACTTCTAAACAAGGCCAACTTTCAAGAAACCAATTTCAAGAGGTAAGTTTCACTCACACTGTTTTTAAAAATAAAAAAAAAGCACTGGAAAAGATGCTCCACATCGCTGGGACTTCCCTGTTGGTCCAGTGGTTAGGAATCCACCTTCCAGGAATTCCCTGGTGGCGCAGTGGTTAAGAATCTGCCTGCCAATGCAGGGGACATGAGTTCGAGCCCTGGTCCGGGAAGATCCCACATACTGCAGAGCAACTAAGCCCATGTGCCACAACTACTGAGCCGGCACTCTAGAGCCCCTGAGCCACAACTGCTGAAGCCCGCGCGCCTAGAGCCCGTGCTCCGCAACAAGAGAAGCCACTGCAATGAGAAGCCCATGAACCGCAACGAAGAGTAGCCCCTGCTCGCTGCAACTAGAGAAAGCCCATGCGCAGCAACGAAGACCCAACGCAGCCAAAATTTTAAAATAAATAAATAAATTTATTTAAAAAAAAAAAAAAGAATCTGCCTTCCAATTAAGGGGACGCAGGTTCAATCCCCGGCCGGAGAACTAAGATCCCACATGCCGCGGGGCAACTAAGCCCCTGAGCCACAACTACAGAGCCCACACACTCTGCAGCCCACACTGCCACAACTAGGGAGAAGCCCACACACCGCAACAAAGAGCCTGCATGCTGCAACTAAGATCCAACACAGCCAAAAATAAAATAAATATTTTTTAAAAAGATGCTCCACATCACTATTATTTGAGAAATGCAAATCAGAACTACAACGAGGTATCACCTCGCACCATTCAGAATGGCTATCATCAAAACGTCTACAAACAATAAATGTGGAGATGGCGTGGAGAAAAGGGAACCCTCCTATGCTGTTGGTGGGAATATAAATTGGGAACAGCCACTACAGTGAACACTGTGGAGGTTTCTTAAAAAACTAAAAACAGAGCTAGCATATGATCCGGCCATCCCACTCCTGGGTGTATATCTGGAGAAAACCAGAATTAGAAAAGATCCAGGCACCCCAACGTTCACTGCACCACTATTTACAACAGCCAAGACATGGAAGCCACCACAATGTCCATCAACAGACAAACGGAAAAGGAAGATGTGGTACGTTTATACAATGGAATATTACTCAGCCATAAAAAAAGAATGAAATGATGTCGTTGGCAGCAACATGGATGGACCTAGAGATGATCATACTAAGTGAAGTAAGTCAGACTGAAAAAGACAAATATCATATATCACTTACAGTTGGAATCTAAAAATTGATACAAATGAACTAATTTATAAAACAGAAAGAAACTCACAGACTTAGAAAACAAACTTATGATTCCCAAAGGGGAAATTGGGGGGGGGGTAGAGATGAATTAGAAAGTTGTGATTAACAGATACACCTTCATATATATATAATAGATAATCAATAAGGACCTACTGTGTAGCACAGGGAACTCTACTCAACACTCTGTAATAACCTATATGGAAAAAAGATCCAAAAAGGAATAGCTCTATATGTTTGTATAACTGAATCAAATTGCTGTACACCTAAAACAAACACAACATTGTAAATCAACTATAGTCCATATAAAAGAAAAAATTCAATTAAAAAAAAAAAGTAGTACCTGCCATATTTCCCTCAGGGCTTGGTAACCGGGGCTGGGGTCACATCCCTGAAGCCTAAGGAGGCTTGGGTCCCAAGGCTGCACTCTCGTGGGGCTGAGGGAGCTGGGGAGCATATGCCATCAAATGAGCTCCCCTTGGACCTGTAGTGCCGGGTCCCCTCTGGATGAGACTGCCGTCTCCAGATCCAAGTGGGCCCTTCCAAAGCTAAGCCAAGCCTAGTGCACCCAAGAAAGGGTGGACCTCTGGTCTGGAGAAGCTCTGAAAAGTCACCTGGTCTCCACGTCTCCTGGTGGTGGCGTTCCCACCTCCATCCTCCTTCCTTAGAATCACCCTACCCAGGGACGACAGCGCCCTCAGTGCAGCGGTTTTGCTGGGGCTGCGATTTCTCTGTGGGGTGAAGGGTAAGGGGGAAGAAGGGATGAGACACAAGCCCTTGGGCCTTTCTTCTGGCACATTACGCCCTCCTCGACAACCCAGGAACATGATTTTCCTAAGATTCCGGTTACCGAAGTATCCAAGTTGGGCATGAAGAAATGCTGCCGCCTTGTGGCCGTTTCCCATAACAACAACTTTAAAACCACTGCTGATGGGCACTTCCGAGTCACAAGGCCTGTGGGGTTGGAAATGACACCTGTCCTCAAGAAACGTCCTGGGGTAGGTGATTGAAAAAGAATTCAAAACAGGGCCAAGAGGATTCAAGAGGCCAATTTCAAGACGTAAATTTTACTCACACTGTTTACCTGTAATCCAGAAAGCAAAGATTTATTGGGGAGCAGCAAGAAAAGCTGAAAGTTCTGGTGTTTTATCCATTATGTCTTTGCCACACTTTCTGATATTATGGTTGGTTTTTAGAGTTAGTCAGGATTTCAGAGGATTGACCAGTGAGCTTCCAGGGCCTGGAAGTGTCCGGAACACCTCTAAAATCCAGTGTTCTCGCGTGTTCCCACTGAACCAAGCCTGCTTAGTGGCTGGAAGATCCATGTTTCAATGTCCATTCACAGGGCAGTTTCGTGAAGTGTCAGCACAGCTTCTCATGAAAATGAAAGAAAAACACGGGCTATATTTTCTTCCAAGAGAACATCTATAAACTGAATCCAAGATCAGCAATGTGTTGATAAAAGTTGAAACTGGGTGGTGGGCACCCTAGTGTTCATTATACCAACCTCTCCAACATATGTTGTTGTTGTTGCTCGGTTTTTTTAAATGCATTTATTTATTTTGGCTGTGTTGGGTCTTCGTTGCTGCGCGGGCTTTCTCTAATTGTGGCAAGCGGGGGCTACTCTTTTTTAAAGGAAACTGCTTTTTATTTTCTTATTTATTTGTTTGTTTGTTTTTGGCTGTGTTGGGTCTTCGTTTCTGTGCGAGGGCTTTCTCTAGTTACGGCAAGCGGGAGCCACTCCTCATCACGGTGCGCGGGCCTTTCACTGTCGTGGCCTCTCTTGTTGCAGGGCACAGGCTCCAGATGCGCAGGCTCAGTAGTTGTGGCTCATGAGCCTAGTTGCTCCGTGGCATGTGGGATCTTCCCAGACCAGGGCTCGAACCCATGTCCCCTGCATTGGCAGGCAGATTCTCATCCACTGCGCCACCAGGGAAGCCCTGTTTTTCTTTTTTTTTTAATTACCTTTTTTTTTTTTACTTTATTTATTTTATTTATTTATTTTTGGCTGTGTTGGGTCTTCGCTGCTGCACACACGCTTTTTCTACTTGCGGCCAACTGGGGGCTACTTTTCATTGACGTGCGCAGGCTTATCACTGCAGTGGCTTCTCTTGTTGCAGAGCACGGGCTCTAGGCACGTGGGCTTCAGTAGTTGTGGCACATGGGTTCTGTAGTCGTGGCTCGTGGGCTCTAGAGCGCAGGCTCAGTAGTTGTGGTGCCCAGGCTTAGTTGCTCCGTGGCATGTGGGATCTTCCCGGACCAGGGCTTGAACCCATGTCCCCTGCATTGGCAGGCAGATTCTTAACCACTGCGCCACCAGGGAAGCCCCCAATATATGTTTTTAAATTTCCAGAAGTTAAATAAAACATGTACATAATTTTTTTATAATTCTCATTAAAACGGGGTCCTTCCACGTGTGGCTGAATATAAGCCAACAGTTAACACTGGGGTTGGGGGAGAGCGGGGAGGGGGATGGAGATGGGTTGTTTGCTTTTGATGTTTCTCTGTACATCTCTGAGATGTTTGGTTCACTGCAATAAGCTTCTCTTATAAGCCTTTTTGAAAAAAAGCACTTACATTAAATCAGCTATTTATATTAGAAAAGAGGGCTCTTCATAAGCAAAGACACTGCCTAGTGGAAAACTGTCCCCTCCACACTAGAATGTGGTCAGTAAATGTTTGCTGGCACCATGCTGTGAGCTCAGTGCTGCCTCATAGGAAAGCATGTTCACACGTTATATAGAACTAGACTCTTGACCTCTATGCTAAATAATCCTTTACCAGACAGCTCATGCTGGGGTGACAGTGGCAAATAAAATCTCATCCTTCCCTCCATGAAAGGGGACTTCTGGGAAGGACACCTGTTAAAAACACACCTCAACCTCCTCTTGATCTCAGAAATGTCCCAACATTTCAGGACATTTCATTGCATCCTTAGATGAGGTTCAGGCTGCTCTAAGATCAGGTTCACTGCTGAGAGAGGCCAGTTACCTTCCTCAGAAAAACATGGTATAAATGTCAGTATCAGAGACTTTTCAGGAACAAAGAAGCCATCTTGATTAACTGCAAAAATTTAAATATTTTTAATTTAAAAACTAAAAAGAGAGAGAGAGGGAGAGAAGGAAAATATTTTTCTTTTCTTTTTTTCCCTTTTTTAACCTTCAGCAGGCAAGGCTTTCAGTGTGTCCTGGAGAGGAGATGAGATGGGATTAAAAGGTAGGCAGGTTAGGTGGCTGCTGAGGCAGAGGGAACCCAACAAAGAACAGGATGGACACAGCGGGGAAGGGGAGCTGTGGAAGACAAGGTCACCTGGCACTCCTCCAGGACACCCTTGAGTCCCCAAGACCAGCCGCCCCTGAGTTTGATGGGCAGCCTTGGGGAAGCTAGCCAGACACCTGCCAGTGGACCCAGACATTTCATCAGGAGGGTAGAGTTGTTGCTGCTGCAAATGACCCTAGTAACTTCCCGTGCTTGTCCCTGAACTGCCAAGGTACACGCTGCTCACGCGAGTGGCACCCAGCAATCTTGGCTACAGGGAGGGGGGGAAAGCCAGGAAATTCAGGCTCTGAAGTCTGAACTCCAAGTTCCTTTCTTTCTCCCATGTGTCCCCTTTGTCCACTTGGAAGGTTCTGATTGATAAACTCCAATTTCAGGCTAAGGCAGGACCAACTGCAATGACATTCTAAGAGTCTGAAAAGTAAAGCCAATGATGTGGAAGAAGGGAAATAATGATATTAAAAAAAAAAAAAAGAAAAAAGGGACTTGCCTGGCGGTCCATTGGTTAGGACGCCACGCTTCCACTGTAAGGGGGCCTGGGTTCGATCCCTGGTCGGGGAACTAGATCCCGCATGCCACGCAGAGCGGCCAAAACAACAACAACAACCAAAAAAACAGTTATATAGAGTTTGCCGTGTGCCAGTGTGTGAATTTCCTAAGCATTCCACGTCTACCAACTCATTTAATCCTCACAACAATCTTAGGAGGTTAGTACTCTCTACAGATGTGGAAGCTAAGTCTTAGTACCTTGCTCAGATCTCCTAGAAAATGATTACTTACATTTATAATAAGCAAACTGCAAATAATGATACATGGTAGCCACAAATTTCTCGACTGGATATCCTCCTATAACTGGGGTGAGGTTCTCTTCACACTGTATTTTGCATTCCAGAACTTCCACATAATGATCTGAAAGAACACACAAATTTTCAGGCAGTGAATCCATTATTTTCTTAATGCTGCTTCTGCCCCACTGCCCCAAAGATCAAGGTAAAAGGTAAAAATGATAAATGATAAAATGATAAAAGTAAAATATTCACAACACTTATGATAAAGGGCTAAAATCTTTCATGCACAAAGTTTCTTAAATCATTAAGAAAAAGACAAATGTCCACTATAAAAATAGCCAAAAGGGGCCTCCCTGGTGGCGCAGTGGTTGAGAGTCCGCCTGCCGATGCAGGGGATACGGGTTCGTGCCCCGGTCTGGGAGGATCCCATATGCCGCGGAGCGGCTGGGCCCGTGAGCCATGGCCGCTGGGCCTGCGCGTCCGGAGCCTGTGCTCCGCAACGGGAGAGGCCACAACAGTGAGAGGCCCGCATACAGCAAAAAGAAAAAAAAAAAATAAAAATAAAAAAATAGCCAAAAGGATGTTAATAGAAATTATAAAAAGGGCTAATAAACATTGTGAAAAGATCTTAACCACATTTGAAATTAAGAAATACAATTCTACCTAAAATAATGTAAGCTATTACACTGGCAAAACGTTTAAAATTTGATGATGTCCAGTGATAGGAAGAGAATAGTGAGACTCATGCTCTCATGTTCTGTTGGTAGGAGCAAAATAGGAACAAATGTTTTGGAGTACAATTTGGCAAAATTTATCAAAGGTTAAAATACATGTATTCTCGGTAATTCCCTGGCGGTCCAGTGGTTAGGACTCTGCGCTTCCACTGCAGGGGACACAGGTTCGATTCCTTGTCAGGGAACTAGATCCCATATGCATGCCGCAACTAAGAGTTCTCATGCCACAGCTAAAGATCCCAAGTGCCAAAACTAAGACCTGGTGCAGCCAAATAAATAAATAAAATAAGATAAAATTTTAAAAATACCTAAATACAGTCACATAGAAAGATGTCAAAGACTACATTTCCCAGCCTCCTTTGCAGTTAGGTTGGGGCCATTTGACTAAGTGAGTCATGAAATGTGGACAGTAACAACTGATGAATACTACTTCTGAGGCTGGTCCCTAACAACATCCCAGGTGACCCTTGGCCCCTCCCTTTTCTCCTTTCATGCAGCCAGAAGCGAAAGACTCCAGCATGATGATAAACATTTTGCCAGCAAGACTGTGGAGGAACAGGCACTCTCCTACATTGCTGGTAGGAATGCAAAATGGTACCTTAAAATACCATATAATTTATGTAAACCTTTACTCTGAACTATCAATCCCACTGATGTTGACTTTGCAAACACACTTCCATACTTAGCAAACAACAACAACCCACTAAAATTCCCCATTGCAGTATTAGATGTAATAGCAAAAGATTGGAACAGCCCAAATATCTATCAGATAGTTGAATAAACTGTAGTACATCACTCCCCCAACCCTCAGTGGAGCACTCGGCAGTAATAAAAAGAATGACACAATCTCTATGCACTAGTTAGGATATATCGTTAAGTGGAAAAAGCATAAAATAGAATAGTGTTTAACGTATGGTACCTATTCTGTATGAAAGAAGCAGACACAAAAATAAAGGGAAAGTCGGGTTTTTTTTTTTTTTCTTTTTCTTTTTTTTTTTTTTTGGCCACATTGCGCAGCATGTGGGATCTTAGTTCCCCAACCAGGGATCAAACCCCTGCCCAGTGCAGTGGAAGCGCAAAGTCTTAACCACTGGACCACCAGGGAAATCCCTAGGGAAAGTAGTTTTATATTCACACAACCTTTATAGAAAAAATGATTCAGGCAAGAATTCTCAACAGTGTGCTACATCAGTGGGGGTAGGGTGGGGAGGGGGGCAGAGTTTGATGGACAGCAAGTTGTCCTAGTCTGGAAGCACCTGTCCACAAATTTTTTTTTTTTTTTTTTTTTTTTTTTCTTTTTGCGGTATGTGGGCCTCTCACTGTTGTGGCCCCTCCCGTTGCGGAGCACAGGCTCCGGACGCGCAGGCCCAGCGGCCATGGCTCACGGGCCCAGCCGCTCCGCGGCATATGGGATCCTCCCAGACCGGGGCACGAACCCGCATCCCCTGCATCGGCAGGCGGACTCTCAACCACTGCGCCACCAGGGAGGCCCTGTCCACAAATTATTAATTTAAAAAGGAAAAACAGTAAGTATATTGTGGAGAAACTGGAAAGCACCTCAACCAAATGTTTAAAACTTAATGTCACCACTTCCCTGGTGGTCCAATGGTAAAAAATCTGCCTTCTAATGCAGGGGACGCGGGTTTGATCCCTGGTTGGGGAAGTAAGATTCCACATGCCGCGGGGCAACTAAGCCCGTGCGCCACAACTACTGAGCTCGCACACCTCAACGAGAGAGCCCGTGTGCTGCAACTACACGCTCTAGAGCCCAGGTGCCACAACTAGAGAGAGAAAACCCACACGCCACAACTAGAGAGAAGCCTGCGTGCCGCAATAAAGAGCCTACTCCACAACAAAAGATCCCGCATTCCTCAACAAAGATCCCGTGTGCTACAACTAAGACCTGACGCCGCCAAAACAAAAAAGAAATATGACAAATAAATAGGAAATGTGATCCTGGACAAGATCTTGAACCAGGGGAAAAAACTGCTAGAAAGGACATTATTGTGACAATTGACAAAATTGGAATATGGACTGTAGATTGGATAAAAGTATTGTATTGATGTTGGGACTTCCCTGGCAGTCCAGTGGTTAGGACTCCGAGCTTCCACTGCAAGGTGTCCGGGTTCGATCCCTGGTCAGGGAACTAAGATCCCACATGCCGTACGGCCAAAAAAAAGTATTGTATCGATGTTAAGTTGCCTGAATTTAATAACTACCCTGTGGATATGTAGAGAATATTGTTCTTAGGAAATACACTGAAGAATTACGGGGTAAAGCGTCGTGATGTCCTCAACCTACTCTCAAAATGTCCTGAAATAAAAATAACTATATACACACGTATACAGAGAGAATGACAGTAAATGTGCACAAGGTCAAAAATTGGTGAATCTGGGTAAGGAGTATGTGAGAGTTCTTTGTATTACTTTTGGAACTTCTCTACAGTTTTGAAATTACAGTTGTCCCTTGAACAACATGGGTTTGAACTGCATAGGTCCACTTACATGCAGATTTTTTTCAATAGTAAATACTACTGTACCATACGATTCTTGGTTGGTTGAATCCCTGGATGTAGAACCACAAATTTGGAGGAATTATGGATTCAGAGGAACAAAGGACATGGTGGACAAACTATTAAGTCATACTCGGATCTTCAACAGCACTGAGGGTCAGTGCCCCCACGGGCTTAGTTGCCCTGCGGCATGTGGGATCTTATTTCCCTGACCAGGGGTTGAACCCGCATCCCCTACATTGGAAGGTGGATTCTTAACCACTGGACCACCAGGGAAGTCCTGGTGACATTAATTTTTAAGCATTTGGTTGAGGTGCTTTCCAGTCTTCAAGGGTCAACTGTATTTTAAAATAAAACTAAAAAAAATCCCTAAATATCTATCTATCTAAGGTATATCAAAGAAACGAATAAAGAAAGGTTACCTTTGGGGGTGAGTGAGATGAATAGGAGAGATGTGGATGGAAGCAAGACTTCTCTGAGTGTGACTTTTTTAAATAGTTTTCACTCAAACATATGAATATTCTATATATTAAAAAAAAAACTAAACAATAAAAAGGAAAAATCAAGCAAGCCTCCAGATTGAAAACACACTAAAATAAACCCAGATGTATACCCAATTGGTACCACACAGAGAAAAGAACAGATCGCAGTAACTGAATATTTTTAGTGGGATACAGTGTAAGGCAGCACAGTCTAATAGAAATACAATGTGAGCCACATATGTAATTGTTAATTTTCTAGTGCAACATTAAAAAAAAAACTAAAAAGAAACAAGTGACATTAATATTAATAACATATTTAACCCAGAAATGTCCAAAATATTATCATTTCAACATGTAATCAATATAAAAAATTATTAATGAGATATTCATTATCCTTTTTTTTGTACTAATTCTGCAAAATCCAGTATCTACATTATACTCAGAGCACATCTCAGATTGGACCAGTCACCATTCAAGTGTTCAGTAGCCACCATCAACTGGTGGCTACCATGCTGGACGGCACAGATCTAAGGACTAAAAGAACTTCAAAGACGTCGCAAATGTCACTCAGAAGTTTTATTGTTAATATTTATATTGGTGTGATACATTTGAGACCGTATTATGTTCATTGTAAGAAAAGCAAATAAATAAATATTCTACGTTATAGAGACGTTAAGATTTTTCACTGTAAGAAAAAAGTATACAAATAAAAAGTGAAAGAGGGAATTCCCCAGTGGTTCAGTGGTTAGGACTCCTCACTTCCACTGCCGAGGGCGTGGGTTCAATCCCTGGTCAGGGAACTAAGATTCCCCAAGCCGCGTGGAGGAGTTAAAAAAAAAAAAAGTTGGGCTTAAAAAAAAAAAAATACAGAGGACAGAGGACTACGGGCTACAACCAGCAAAATCCAGACTGTGGGAATCTCTATAGGACAAACAACACAGTTTCTGCAATAACAAGGAGAAAAAAAAGAAATGGTGGGAGGATTTATAGATTAAGAGATTTAAAAGATAACCAGGGGCTTTCCTGGTGGCACAGTGGTTAAGAATCCGCCTGCCAATGCAGGGGAAATGGGTTTGAGCCCTGGTCCAGGATGATCCCACATGCCACGGAGCAACTGAGCCTGTGCGCCACAACTACTGAAGGCCGCATGCCTAAAGCCCATGCTCCTCAGCAAGAGGAGCCACTGCAATGAGAAGCCCGCACACCGCAACGAAGAGTAGCCCCTGCTCACTGCAACTAGAGAAAGCCCACGCGAAGCAACAAAGACCCAACATAGCCATAAATAAATAATAAATAATTTTGTTAAAATTAAAAAAATAGAAGATAACCAATTTGCTAGAATATGGATGAACCTTGAGGACATGATGCTAAGTGAAATACCAGTCATAAGAGGACTAATACTGTATGATTCTGTTTATATGAGGTACCCAGAGTAATCAAATTCATAGACACAGAAAGAAGAATGGTGGTTGCTAGGCACTGGGAAGGAGGAGGATGGGGAGTTAGTGTTTAATGGGTACAGGGTTTCAGTTTGGGAAGATGAAAAAGTTCTGGAGATGGATGGTGGTGATGGCTGCACAACAATGTGAATATACTTACTGCCATGGAACTGTACACTTACACACGGTTAAAATAGTAAAGTTTTGTTCAAAACAAAAATTTAAGAAGATAACCAAATGCAATGTGTAGAACTTATTTTGAACATGATTCAAACCAATAAATTGGGAATTCCCTGGCAGTCCAGTGGTTAGGACTCCATACTTTCACTGCTGGGGGCCCGGGTTCAATCCCTGGTCGGTAACTAAGATCCCACAAGTCGCGCAGTGGGGCCAAAAAGAAAAGAAAGAAAGAAAGAAAGAAAGAAAACACACAAAAAACCCAACAAATTGTAAATTTAAGGAACACACATTTATGACATTTCTGAGATGACTGGGACACTGGATATTTGATGATGAGATCAAGGAACTGTTGTTAAAATTCTTTTAGGTGTAATGGTTCAGTGGTTGAAAAAAAAAGAGTTCTTATCTTTTAGAGGTACCTACTGAAACATTACAAATGAAGTGATAACAATATCTGGGATTTGCTTCAAAACAACATGAGGGACTTCCCTGGTGGTCCAGTGGTTAAGACTCTGAGCTCCTGATGCAGGTGCCCCGGATTCGATCCCTGGTCAGGGAACTAAATCCCGCATGCTGCAGCGAAGATCCCACATGCCATAACTAAGACCTGGCCAAGCCAAATAAATAAATAAATATTTTTAAAAATAATAATAATAATATGAGAGGTAAGTGGGTGGGAATTAGATGACACCCAGTTGACCCTGAGTTGACAATAGTGAAGCTGTGTCATGGTGACATGGGGTTTCTTTACACTCTTCTATTTTTTGTATATGTCTGAAATTTTCCACAATAAAAAGGTTTTGTTAAGAAAAATAAAGGTACTCTGTGGAAAAAGAGATCCATGAGCAAAACAGTGATTAAAAAACAAAAACAGGGCTTCCCTGGTGGCGCAGTGGTTGAGAATCTGCTTGCCAATGCAGGGGACACGGGTTTGAGCCCTGGTCTGGGAAGATCCCACATGCTGCAGAGCAACTAGGCCCGTGAGCCACAACTACTGAGCCTGCCGTCTGGAGCCTGTGCTCTGCAACAAGAGAGGCCGCGATAGCGAGAGGCCCGTGCGCCGTGATGAAAAGTGGCCCCTGCTCACTGCAACTGGAGAAAGCCCTTGCACAGAAACGAAGACCCAACACAGCCAAAAATAAATTAATAAATAAAAAACAAAAACAAAAACCATCCTGGATTCAATAACTGTAAAAGAGCTGCCTACCCCAGGGTTTCTGGGAGCCATTAACCATCACAGGGCACAGAGACTCCAAGAGGCAGACAGTGCTCAGGCCAATCTCAGACCTATCTGACCTGGGTCCCCTTCCTGCAAGGTGCAGTTTGAGGATCCGTGTTCCCAAACCACTTAGGGACATCTCTTGGCCATTTCCCATTCTCTGGAGCATTGCTGCCCACTACTGGTTAAGGAGAAACCCTAGGGCTATTTATGTGTTTTCAATTGTTTTTCTTTCTTTCTTTTTTTTTTGGCTGCACCGTGAGGCATGTGGGAATCTTAGTTCCCCAACCAGGGATCGAACCCACGACCCCTGCAGTGGAAGCACAGAGTCTTAACCACTGGACTGCCAAGGAAGTCCTCAATTTTCTTCATTCTTTCCTGTGTTTTCTAAACTTCCTATAATAAGCATGAATTATTTTATAGTCAGAAAATTTTTTTCCCAAAAGTTATCTTAGTGATGACTAATTAGAGGTTCATTATACTCTTCATTTTACCTTGATGTGTGCTGAAAAAAATGCCATAATCAAAGTTATCTCCCTAAGGTGAAGCATGAGTTGTTTGGAGGCCCATTTTTATTTTTCCAAAAGCCTGTGGGAATCTGTAATCAAGTAGGGCTGATTAGGCAGACCTTCTCTGCTGGCCTGTATCTAGACACCATACTCACTGTTTCTCCAGAAGCTCCAGCCACATCAGAGGCTGATCCATACATGTGTCAGCCTCCCCAGTTACCCTCTATTATTTAAGCTCAAAAGTTCCTCAGGGGCCACTCAAGTACCTAGAAGGCATGTAGAACCCACAGGGGCAGCTATGCCATTTATGTCGAGGACACAACCCACTACTAACCTGCTATGGAAAGATAGAAATCCTTGAAGTCCTTGATCTCCCGGGAGCCCTCGCAGGCAGCGAGACACTCATAAAAGGCCTTGAAGAAGTCAGGAAGGGCCAGCTCCATGTCCGTGATGCATGTCCTCCAGTTCTCACTGTTGTACCCCCGCACGGCTCGGATGAACAGGCTCTGGAATCATCAGAAAGTCTACAAATAATAAATGATGGAGATGGTGTGGAGAAAAGGGAATCCTCTTACACTGTCGGTGGGAATGTAAATTTGTACAGCCACTATGGAAAGCAGTAATGACGTTCCTCAAAAAACTAAAACTAGAGCTACCATATGACCCAGCAACCCCACTCCTGGGCATATATCCAGAGAAAACTCTAATTCAAAAAGATACATGCACCCCTATGTTCATAGCAGCACTATTTACAATAGCCAAGACATGGAAGCAACCTAAGTGTCCATCAACAGGTTGCATGGATAAAGAAGATGGAATATTACTCAGCCATAAAAAAGAGTGAAATAATGCCATTTGCAGCAACATAGATGGACCTAGAGATTATCATACTAAGTGAAGTAAGCCAGACAGAAAGACAAATACCATATGATATCACTTATATGTGGAATCTAAAAAATGATGCAAATGAAGTTGTATACAAAACAGAAATAGACTCACAAAGTAGGAAAACAAACTTTTGCTTATCAAAGGGGAAAGGGGTAGGGGAGGGATAAACTGGGAATTTGGGGTTAACAGATACACACTACTATATATAAAATAGATAAACAACAAGGACCTACTGTATAGCACAGGGAACTATATTCAATAGCTTGTAATTACCTATAATAGAAAAGAATCTGAAAAATAATACATATATATATATTCTATGTGTAATTGAATCACTCTGCTATACACCTGAAACACTGTAAATCCACTACACTTCAATTAAAAAAAAACAAAAACAAACAAACAAAAATCAGGCTCTGTAAACCAGAGAGAAGCCAAGGAAGGTCCAGACATGAAGGGAGAGAGATCTGTCCTCCTGAAAGGAATCAGACCATCGTCAAGCTCTACTCTCATTAGCTCTGGAGAAACCATGCTCACTCTTAATTATAAATAGGAAACCAATCAGTAACTTACCTATATCTAGATTTTTCTACCCTGTTCACAGTGGTACACTTATTTTATTTAATTCAAAAACTGGCAGGCGCAATCCACCAGAGGGCAGACAGCAGAAGCAAGAACTACAATCCTGCAGCCTGCAGAAGGAAAACCACATTCACAGAAAGATAGACAAAATGAAAAGGCAGAGGACTATGTACCAGATGAAGGAACAAGATAAAACCTCAGAAAAACAATTAAATGAAGTGGAGATAGGCAACATTCCAGAAAAACAATTCAGAATAATAATAGTGAAGATGACCCAGGACCTTGGAAAAAGAATGGAGACAAAGATCAAGATGTCAGAAGTGTTTAACAAAAACCTAGAAGAATTAAAGAACAAACAAACAGAGATGAACAATACAATAAATGAAATGAAAAATACACCAGAAGGAATCAATAGCAGAATAACTGAGGCAGAAGAATGGATAAGTGACCTGGAAGACAGAATGGTGGAATTCACTGCTGCAGAACAGAATAAAGAAAAAAGAATGAAAAGAAATGAAGACAGCCTAAGAGATCTCTGGGACAACATTAAATGCACCAACATTCACATTATAGGGATCCCAGAAGGAGAAGAGAGAGAGAAAGGATCTGAGAAAATGTCTGAAGAGATTATAGTCAAAAACTTCCCTAACATGGGAAAGGAAATAGCCACCCAAGTCCAGGAAGCGCAGAGAGTCCCAGGCAGGATAAACCCAGGGAGAAACACACCAAGACACATAGCAACAAAACTGACAAAAGGTAAAGACAAAGAAAGATTATTAAAAGCAGCAAGTGAAAATGACAAATAACATTCAAGGAAACTCCCATAAGGTTAACAGCTGATTTCTCAGCAGAAACTCTACAAGCCAGAAGGGAGTGACACGATATATGTAAAGTGATGAAAGGGAAGAACCTACAGCCAAGATTACTCTACCCAGCAAGGATCTCATTCAGATTTGATGCAGAAATCAAAAGCTTTACAGACAAGCAAAAGCTAAGAGAATTCAGCACCACCAAACCAGCTCTACAACAAATGCTAAAGGAACTTCTCTAAGTGGGAAACACAAGAGAAGAAAAGGACCTACAGAAACAAACCCAAAACAATTAAGAAAATGGTCATAGGAACATACATATTGATAATTACCTTAAATGTGAATGGATTAAATGCTCCAATCAAAGGACAAAGGCTCGCTGAATGGATACAAAAACAAGACCCATATATATGCTGTCTATAAGAGACCCACTTCAGACCTAAGGACACATACAGACTGAAAGTGAGGGGATGGAAAAAGATATTCCATGCAACTGGTAAGCAAAAGAAAGCTCCAGTAGCAGTACTCATATCAGATAAAATAGACTTTAAAATAAAGAATGTTACAAGAGATAAGGAGGGCCACTACATAATGATCAAGGGATCAATCCAAGAAGAAGGTATAAAAATTATAAATATATATGCACCCAACACAGGAGCACCTCAATACATAAGGCAAATGCTAACAGCTATAAAAGAGGAAATCAACAGTAACACAATAATTGTGGGGGACTTTAACACCTCACACCAATGGACAGATCATCCAGACAGAAAATTAATAAGGAAACACAAGCTTTAAATGACACAGTAGACCAGATAGATTTAATTGATACTTATAGGACATTCCATCCGAAAACAGCAGATTACACTTTCTTCTCAAGTGCACATGGGACATTCTCCAGGATAGATCACATCTTGGGTCACGCATCAAGCCTCGGTAAATTTAAGAAAATTGAAATCATATCAAGCATCTTTTCCAAACACAATGCTATGAGATTAGAAATAAATTACAGGGGAAAAAATGTAAAAAACACGAACACATGGAGGCTAAACAGTATGTTACTAAATAACCAAGAGATCACTGAAGAAATCAAAGAGGAAATCAAAAAATACCTAGAGACAAATGACAACGAAAACACAACGATCCAAAACCTATGGGATGTTTCTAGCAATACAATCCTACCTTAAGAAACATGAAAAATCTCAAATAAACAATCTAACCTTACACCTAAAGGAACTAGAGAAAGAAGAACAAACAAAACCCAAAGTCAGTTGAAGGAAAGAAATCATAAAGATCAGAGCAGAAATAAATAGAAACAAAGAAAACAATAGCAAAGATCAATAAAACTAAAAGCTGGTGCTTTGAGAAGATAAATGAGACTGATAAACCTTTAGCCAGACTCATCAAGAAAAAGAGGGAGAGGACTCAAATCAATAAAATTAGAAATGAAAAAGGAGAAGTTACAATGGACACGGTAGAAATACAAAGCATCATAAGAGACTACTACAAGCAACTCTACGCCAATAAAATAGAGAAGCTGGAAGAAATGGACAAATTCTTAGAAAGATATAACCTTCCAAGACTGAACCAGGAAGAAATAGAAAATATGAACAGACCAATCACAAGTAATGAAATTGAAATTGTGATTAAAAATCTTCAAACAAAAGTCCAGGACCAGGTGGCTTCACAGGTCAGTTCTATCAAACATTTAGAGAAGAGCTAACACCCCATCCTTCTCAAACTCTTCCAAAAAATTGCAGAGGAAGGAACACTCCCAAACTCATTCCACAAGGCCACCACCACCCTGATACAAAAACCAGACAAAGATATTACAAAAAAAGAAAATTACAGACCAATAGCACTGATGAATATAGATGCAAAAATCCCCAACAAAATATTAGCAGACAGAATCCAACAACACAACACATTAAAAGGATCATACCGGGCTTCCCTGGTGGCGCAGTGGTTGAGAGTCCGCCTGCCGATGCAGGGGACACAGGTTCGTGCCCCAGTCCGGGAAGATCCCACATGCCGTGGAGCGGCTAGGCCCATGAGCCACGGCCGCTGAACCTATGCGTCCAGAGCCTGTGCTCCGCAATGGGAGAGGCCACAACAGTGAGAGGCCCGCGTACAGCAAAAAAAAAAAAAAAAAAAAAAAAAAAAGGAGCATACCATGATCAAGTGGGATTTATCCCAGAAATGCAAGGATTCTTCAATATACGCAAATCAATCAATGTGATACACCATATTAACAAATGGAAGAATAAAAACCATATGATCATCTCATTAGATGCAGAAAAAGCTTTTGACAAAATTCAACACCCATTTATGATAAAAACTCTCCAGAAAGTGGGCATAGAGGGAACCTACCTCAACATAATAAAGGTCATATACGACAAACCCACAACAAACATCATTCTCAATGGTGAAAAACTGAAAGCATTTCCTCTAAGATTAGGAACAAGACAAGATGTCCACTCTCGCCACTATTATTCAACATAGTTTTGGAATTCCTAGCCACGGCAATCAGAGAAGAAAAAGAAATAAAAGGAATACAATGTGGAAAAGAAGAAGTAAAACTGTCACTCTTTGCAGATGACATGATACTATACGTAGAGAATCCTAAAGATGCCACCAGAAAACTACTAGAGCTAATCAATGAATTTGGTAAAGTTGCAGGATACAAAATTAATGCACAGAAGTCTCTTGCATACCTAAACACTAATGATGAAAAATCAGAAAGAGAAACTAAGGAAACAATCCCATTCACCACTGCAACAAAAAGAATAAAATACCTAGGAATAAACCTACCTAAAGAGGTAAAACACCTGTACTCAGAAAAGTATAAGACACTGATGAAAGAAATCAAAGATGACACAAACAGATGGAGAGATATACCATGTTCTCTCTTTCGTTCAGATTATTTTCAAATCACTGTTTAGTATTGTGTGTCTTATCTTAATTTTAAAAAAAAGTAGACTTGAGGATATGGGGAGGGGGAAGGGTAAGCTGTGACAAAGCGAAAGAGAGGCATGGACATATATACACTACCAAACGTAAGGTAGATAGATAGTGGGAAGCAGCCGCAGAGCACAGGGAGATCAGCTCGGTGCTTTGTGACCGCCTGGAGGGGTGGGATGGGGAGGGTGGGAGGGAGGGAGATGCATGAGGGAAGGGATGTGGGAACAGATGTATATGTATGACTGATTCACTTTGTTATAAAGCAGAAACTAAAAAAAAAAAAAAAGTAACAGGCACTTGATAATAAAATCAAGTTTGAATAAAGGAAAAAGAGAAAACTCTAGTGACAGAAACCAGAGCAGTGGCTGCCAGGAGTCAGGGGTGGGGCAAAGCCTGGACTGCACAGGGGTACGAGGGAACTTTTTAGGGGAGAAGAAAATATTCTACATCATGATTGTGGTGGTACCTTTGACAAAACTCATCGAATTACACACAAAATTAGTAAATAAGTTTTAAATAAATTATACCTCAGTAAAGCTGATTCTAAACATCGATTCAAGGAAAAGATAAAGCTTAAGCAAATGTCAGATACCCCTCCCCCTAACAGTGAAGTATGAACTAGGAGTGCCACACATCAGTAGAAGTTTCTGGGGAGGGCAGCCGCGTGCCAGATAGTGGAAACATCAAGGAATTTCTGCTAACTGTTGCCTGGAGCAGGTAAAAGAACTAACTAGGGCTGAGGAAGCAGCCTGGTTTCACAAGAAATAAGTAGAGATCTTGGACACATGCGGAAACCTCCCAAATTGGAGGGGCCAAGACAGGCCTTGAAATACGCATGGGGCTCTCCATTTGTAGTTTTGTTTTCAGTTGCTCTGGAATGGGGGTATTTGAGGGTCACCCCTGGGACCTGAAATTTTCACCCAACTTAAGGCCTCAGGTTAAGAAGGTGGGTCTCCTTATACCTCCTGGGCAGGCAGCATCTCCTGGAAACAAGACAGGCAGAGAGCTGAAGGGGCTTTGCCCGGAGACTGGGTAAAAGAGCAGCAACACCAGGCCGCTGGCTCTGCAGAAATGGCAGGGTAGCAGCAGCACGAAAGCCCTGCAGAGAGAGGAAGCCCCTGGGCACACAGTGGGGACGGTGGGGAGGGGGGAGCCCGCCACACCCAGCAGGACCCCAAAGAGGGCAAGAAGGGGGCAGCGGCTTGCCGTGAAGCACAGTGCACTGGCTGCATGCACTCCGCTCTGCGCCCCAAACCCTACCCAAAAAACGACAGGGAAGAAAGTAAAAAGACTTCAGTCCTTTTATGGGAGAACTGGAAAGGAGCAAGCAGCAGACAAGAGATTTCAACAACTTTTGGAAAGACAAAAAACCAAATTATCAGAGAGGAGGGACCTCAGAGCAGGTGAGCTATACACTCGTAGGCACCTGCAGGCACCAGGGACCACGGAGGCTGGCACAAGGCATGGGACAGAAAGCAGGGCTGAAAGTCTGAACAGAGCTGTTGGAACCCTGGGTTCCCCCACCAGCGCCCACCTGCTCACCTAAGGGACCACACCTCCCAAAGCCACTCCTTGCCAGAGACTGGTGGTCTATTCTAGAGACTCTACCCATAAAGGCTGAGGGGCCAGGGAGCAGGCATAGCAGAGCCGAGTCGAGGCATGGGCTGAAAACCAGGAAGCAGGTAAGGTCTCCGACTCAGCTGTGAGACCCCCATCCCTCTCTCGAGACTGGCTCTCAGATACCAGTAGAGAAGCACAGACACCCCACCAGCCCTGCAGAAGGCTGGAGAATTCTTCCCTGGAAAACTGAAGGGCTCCAGAAAAGAGACTTCACCCACTATGTTTGAGGGTCACCACCAGTGAAAATGTGAGCTTGAGATCTGGTCCCACGATAGGAAACCCTGGAGTCAGACCTTAGGATCTAACGGCTCCCATGGGTACTTTCAACACATCCCTCTGTTTTCAACCCTGCCCACCCTCCACTGGTACCCACACCCCCAGAGCCTGAGCTCGACAGGGCTGGACAAGAGTAAGTGCTCAAAGGACTTAGATTCTTCCTCTTCTTATTGTCCTCATTCTTTCTCATCAGAATTCCCCTCTGCAGATGCAGAGACTTAAGTCCTCCAATCTGTCAAGTCAGTCCTCCTAGTGCCTCTATTTCCTTTCCAACTTAAGATATAAAGTTGTGTGTGTGTATTAATATATATGTTTCCTAGCTTCATCAGAAATGGAGAATTATATTTCTGTTTCTCCTATTCTTGGTCATTTTCAGATGATTTCCAAGACCGTCTTTATTCTACCATCTTATTCTACCATCACATGACCATATTTCTAAAATGTAGCATTTTTTTTAAAAGTGGCTTTAAAATCATCATGGAAAGTAAAATTGCATTCTTAAATGGATCAACTAGGTGTTAAAAAGGCAATCATTTCTATTGTCATAATATTCATTAAATGTCATCAAAAATCACTAGCGGTCCTTTGATGTCAATAGATGTTCACTGAGATACACTTCTTTGACAACTTGCATTGCAAGTAACCACTGTGTAAAAATGCAAATATACCTCATACAACTTGGTTTCCAAGTCTTTAATGTAGTCCTCGGCATCGGGCAGGCTCTTGTAATAAGCCATGTTTCTCTTCATCATTTCATCATCAGGATGCTTCAGTAGAAAGGTGTGAGCAGCTGCAATGGCTTTTGGAAGATTATTTGCCTAAAGTACAAAGAAGAAAGAGAAAAGCTACTCAATGGGTGGTGAGCATGAACCTCTGTTCAGTCCTTCAGCAACTTTGTGTTTCTACACAATTTTGGAAGCTAAGGGTTCAGTGATTTCCAAGACCCAGCAAGGCCTGGTCCAGCCACTCTGGAAGAGTGTTCATTCCCCGCAGGTGAGTAGATGGCCTTTGTGTGCCTGTCCCGATCTACGCCCTGCAGTCTCCACCCTACCCTGCCCTGCCCGGGAGGCTGGTGTACAGGCTGTCACAGCAGACTCCCTTGCCCCCCAGCTTCCAGTGGGTTCATCAATGTGGAGCTCCAACAGGAGCCAAACAGGAACCCAACAGGAGACTGAAGGAAGGGAAGAGAATAAGGCTGGGCTGTTAGTGTCCTGGCTCCCTCCCTGCAAGGTCGCTCCCTTGAATGAAGGTCACAGCCCCTCTCAAAGGGGGCCTCTCCTTCCGGTATCTCTCCTTCTGGCTTCCAGCAATTGGTCTCTCCCTTGCCCCCTCTGGCCTGGGTGGGGGAGTGTCACACCTCACTGTCACTAGCCCTTGTAACTACCTGCTTTATTAAATGTTCCTCCAACTACTCAGTATGACTACATCACATCTTTTCTGCCAGAACCTTGACAGATGTATCAATACTTTCCAGAGTCTCTCACAGATCTCCGCTTCACTGTTCTCAGTGATTCCCACCACCTCCTCACTTACTCATCCATTCACTCAGCAAATATTTATTGCAAGCCTCCTACATGCCAGGCACTGTTCTAGGAAATGGGCCTGTAACAATGAGCAAAACAGGGAAAGAATCCCTGCCTTTACGTACTGGACATGCAGGTGAGCCCTCCCTATTCCCGTAACCTTGATCAAGAACCTCTTTTTTTTTTTGGTGGGGGGACATGCCTCCTTATGACCTGTTTATTTCAAGTAATTGACCCAACCTGTACCAAATGGATTAATTTCCTCTCTCCTCTATCTATATATGTAGATATACACACACACACACACACACACACACACACACACCCCATCATATACATGGGTCTACAGGTGAATACTTGCAGATAGGCATGTTGACATGTAACTTTACTATTTCATGGATATATGTGTACTAATATATTTTATACACTATATAATATATAATGTAATATATGTAATACATTATAATTAAAATGTATATATTTTTGTAAATAAGTTCATTTGTATCTTTTTTCTTAGATTCTGCATATAAGCAACATCATATATTTCTCTGACTTACTTCACTCAGTATGACTATCTCTAGGTGCATCCATGTTGCTACAAATGGCATTATTTCATTTTTTTTATGGCTGAGTAATATTCCATTGTATATATGTTCCACATCTTCTTTATCCATTCATCTGTCGATGGACATTTAGGTTGCCTCCATGTCACAGCTATTGTAAACAATGCTGCAATGAGCATTGAGGTGCATGCATCCTTTCGGACCGTGTTTTTCTCCAGATATATGCCCAGGAGTGGGTTTGTCGGGTCATATGGTAGCTCTATTTTTGGTTTTTTAAGGAACCTCTGTACTGTTCTCCACAGTGGCTGTACCAATTTACATTCCCACTAACAGTATAGGAGGGCTCCCTTCTCTCCACACCCTCTCCAGCATTTATTGTTTGTGAATTTTTTGATGATAGCATCTTTTGTGTCATCCTGTGTTCTGTCTCCCTGCTTTTCACACCTCTTTGTGGTCTCAGCTAATGGGTCTGTCTCCCCCTCCAGAATCTGAGCCTTGAAGGACCCAGCAGGGTCATTCATGTCTGCACTCCTGGTACCTGGCACAGTTCCTGCGACAAAGCAGGACTTGGTAAGTGCCAGTGATTTGGATGTAACCTCACCACTGCATAATATTTTCATGAAATTAATTCATGTTTCCCTCTATTTTCCCCTCTCTCTCTTCTCCCCATTAGGTGGTGGTCAGCTGATTCTGAGTTTCACTGCCTCATGGGAGGTAGCTGTCTGGTCAGGGCACACAAACATGACAAAAGCCCCTGTACTCTTGAGAAAACTTGGCAAGTATGGGAAGAGGAGGAAATTGGGAGAGGGAGCTGCAGGAAGAAGCTGACTGGCCTGGAAGAAGAAGAGGGAGGAAGAGGAATCCTCTAGGCCAGAAGAAAGTCCCCCTTGGGGTCTGCAGGGGCAGCAAGGTCTGTGGCCCTTGACCTTCAGGTTTGGCACCTGCAGGCGGAGCCCAGGAGAGCAGAAGTCCTTAGAGAGGAATGGGATGCTCTGGGGGCGGGAGGCTCAAGAGGTGGGCAGCCGAGGATAGGGACACCTCCCTGTGTGGACACGCGAGCAGCAAACAGAGGGCCCCCCGCGATGTCCTGGCTCCTCGGTCCCCTGGAATCACAGCACAACCTGGTGGGGTGGGGGGAGGCCCCCGGATCTCGTGCACAGAGACTCCTTCAGCCAATCCAGAGGGACACTTGGGGGCAAGAATTAGGGAATTCAGTTTGGAGAGAGAAAAATAAAGGGATACTTGGCACACTCTGGATTTCCGAGAATCAAAGGATAGTACATACCTGTGCAAAACTGCCCCAGCATGGGAGCCCAGTCATCTGGAGACAATGGCAGTGGCTGCCCTGGAGGAGTGATGGGTGGTGATAAGGACAGACTCCCAGAAGTCAGTGCTGATATTTGGGGAATGCCAGCTAGTGACCTGGAGTGTGACTGCCTTTTTTTTTCTTTGGCTTTGCTGCCGGCTGCTTGTGGGATCTTAGCTCATGGACCAGGGATGGAACTCTGGGGGGGGGGGGGTCGGAAGGGGGATGGGGAAGCACAGAGTCCTAACCACTGGACCACCAGGGAATTCCCAGAACTGCCTTTGAAAGAGTTCTACAGACAGCTTTATACTCCTGGCTGGAAAAAGGCCAGTCTGGCAGCTAGAAGGAAGGGAAGAGTATGAATGCAGCCCTTTTTCAAGCATGTGCCAATGAAATTAGATTCTCTGATTCTCAGAAGAGCACTTAGAAAGAGTGGCACAGAGTGGGATTTTTAAGGCCTCTCACTCAGGACCTGAGTTTTACAAAATGGAATCCCTTCCTGAAGGATGATTTTATTCATTTTTAACTCCAGCTGTGTCAGCTGGAGCATGGAGCCACATCTTGACAGCTAAACCTCTGACAGACCCCAGGCAGGTTTTAGAGAAGGAGGGGGTGGGGGAACCTACCCTGCCATGGGCTCCTGAGAGACAGCCACCTGCACGAGAGGCTCCCAGTCACCTGCCAAACCAGCCACCCCTCAACCAGGGGAGGACACAGTCCAGGTCCAGGCAAAGAGGGGGTAAGCATGCCTGCGAGGCAGCCAGCTCTGTCAGCTCAGAGTTCAACAGTCATCAAGGATTTGATAAAGCGCTGGGGCCCACCTGTTCCTCAGCCTGTGGGGAAGATGAGCATTTCATGGAGATGGCGGCCACAGAGAGAACCCACAGCTCATGACATGAACCTAAGTCAGGCTGGGAGCATGAAACCTACCGTGGTTTCAGATCCTGCTAGAGCAGGAAGCACCATCCATCTCCAGTACCTGTCGCCAGCCGTCAGGTGCCAGGTAGAATGAATGTGCCTGTCACCAATTATTTCCTCTCTACCCAGAAACAGAGTTTGAAAATATAAACACCATTAAGGAAAAAAAAAAAAAATCAGCCATACAATATCATCACCCTAAATCACTTTCTCAGTGATTTTCAGTTGAAGCAATTAAGTGAAGGTTCTGGTTTATTTATAAAATTCTAAACTTCTCCCTGCCCTGTAAGTGATCTCAAAATACTAAGATGGATGGTATTATACTGACTTTTTTTTTTTTGGCTGCACCCCACAGCTTGCAGGATCCTAGTTCCCTGACCTGGGATCGAACCCATGCCCCCTGCAGTGGAAGTGCAGAGCCTTAACCACTGGACCGCCAGGGAATTCCCTATACTGACTTATAAGTAAGTGATTGTTACAAGACCTACAAAGGGTTTTGAGAGAAGCTATGAATTTCCTAACCTTTGAGGATGCCAGGATGGAGGAAACCCCTGCCTTCTGGTCACATTGTAGCACTGCAGTCCCCTCCTCCCTGCAGCACTTGTTTCAAAGTCATCTGTATATTAAAGAAATCAGAGCTTCCCCTATTCTCCAGGTTTAAAAATAAAACGTTTTCCCCTAGACTATGTGACTCAAATTTGGCTCAGACTGTATTTGCCAAAAGTTCTACAAAAAAGAGAGAGGATTAAAACGAGTCCTTTCTAGCATAAAAAATACTGCTTGTATGACTCAGCCATCATTTCTGCATTTCATACATTCTGGAAATGTATTAATCTTATCCCCGGGCCTCTCACTGTTGTGGCCTCTCCTGTTGCGGAGCACAGGCTCCGGACGCGCAGGCTCAGCGGCCATGGCTCACGGGCCTAGCCGCTCCGTGGCATGTGGGATCTTCCCAGACCCGGGCACGAACTCCTGTCTCCTGCAACGGCAGGTGGACTCTCAACCACTGTGCCACCAGGGAAGCCCTCCCCGTTCTATTTTAAAATTGTTTTTTTATTGCCAGGACAAACATTCACAAATCTGATACTTATATAAAACTGTAACCAGGCATAGAAATAACACAGCTTTTCTCCTATTTAGGGTTTCTGCTATTTTATGGCTCATATTAATGCAACACACACGCAGCTCCGTTTCTGGGAAATATGAAAAACAGATCTTGCAGCCCAAAGACTGAAAGCAAAGTTTAAAAAATCGTTTGCGGTTAGAGAAAGTAGAAACTGGACTTTGAGAGGGCTCTACTGGCAAAACCCGGTGAAGACCCACCAAGCTAAAACCTGTTTATACAGTAACAGGGAATTCAGCCCCTCTTAAAACTTGTGGGTCCCCAGAGTAAGGACTTAAAGGATAGAGACTGCAATTTGTGGCTATTTTTAGTCAGCAATCACAGGCAGAATGTAAGCAGCCACAAAAAGGAGGAAGACAACTGTGTTAATTCTAGATGAAAGACAGCCAGCCCAGAGCGCCAGCCCTGACGAATCACAGCGCTCAGCTTCTCCTCCAGGCAGGGAAGTGTCCTTCCAAGGAGCCCTGCCCTTTCCTGGCCTTAATTTCCTCTTTAAAAGGGACCGGCCGGCTCCGCAGGTCCTCTTCCGCCCTATTACTGAAAGGCACCACTCACTTGAGAAATGGGATTTTAATGGTATATACCAAAAAACGAGTCTGTCTTCAAATAACACTGTGCTAGGCGTTCTATGTATGTTCTCCGCCTCAGAACAACCCTTCAAGAAAAGTATTTTCATCTCTATTGAAGATGAAGAATAGGGGGAACAGGATTTGAAGGCGTCCTTTGGCAGCGCGGGGTGGGAAAGAACTAAGTCAAGAAAGAGCGGTGGGACGCGGCCCAGGACCGAGGGACAGAGCCTGGGCCTAGGGGCGGGGCCTAGGCTTGGGGGCGGGGCGGGGCGAGGCGAGGCGGACTTGCCTTGAAGTAGGCGAACTGCAGGAACTTGTAGGGCTCTCGGCGCTGGAAGTCGGCCAGCACTTCGCGGCTGGGCTGCGACTGGCGGAAGGCCGGTAGGCCCTGCTTGCAGCGCTTGAGGCAGTGCGCGCGGCGCAGCAGTCCCCCGAAGAGGCGCAGCTCCGGGTGGCGCGCGAGGCCGGCGGCGGGCTCGGGCTGCGGCGCCGCGCTGCAGTTGCGGTGGCAGAAGGCCTCGCTGTCGCGTAGCAGGCGGTGCAGCCGCAGGCTGATCTCCAGATAGCCCACGCTCTCCGCCCAGTGCTCGCCGCTGTATTGGTCCAGCGCGTGCCGGTAGGCCGACTCGAGCGGCATCAGCTCGTCCCGAGGGAAGCTGCGGAAGCTGTAGCGCTCGTACTGGGCGCGCCCTGAGCGCAGCGCGCAGCCAGCGCACAGCAGCGCCAGCAGCGCCGCGGCCGCCCGGCGCCCCGGCTCCATCGCTCCCGGCGGAAGGAAGGAAGAAAGGAAGGAGGGGTGTGAGAAGGAAAGGAAGCGGGAGGACTGAGCGACGCGGCGAGCCGAATGCTGGGGAGGCGGGGACGCCAGCCTCCGGCCCGCCCCGTCCGGCTGCCCCTCCCCACCCAATCCGGGGGTCCGAGCGAAGCTGCCAGCGCGGAGTGGGTATCCTGGGGAGGGGCGCTGCCCTCTAGTTCCTGCACGATCTAACCCGTGATCCCGGGCTCCACTGTTAGCTCCTTTATAAAGAGGGCAGTCTGCAAGCCAGACGCGGCCCTAATGGATCATAGATCAGCGCTGCTTACACTTTAGAATCTCTTAGAGGACTTGTGAAAACGCAGATTCCTGGACCGTGACTCCAGAGTTTCTCATTCAGCAAGTCTGGTTGGGATGGGGGTCTGAGGATCTGCGATTCTAACTGGCACCCTGCTGAGACTGATCCTGCGGGTCCACGGCCTACACTTTGATGGCACTGCGACGACCTCATTTCAATGAGAAAGACAATGCATAAATAAAATTAATAAGGATGTCAGTGGCGCTTTGTAAACTATTAAGCTAATCA
Source organism: Mesoplodon mirus (assembly GCF_964341445.2). NCBI lineage: Eukaryota > Metazoa > Chordata > Mammalia > Artiodactyla > Ziphiidae > Mesoplodon > Mesoplodon mirus. Next base: position 52,210,382 of record NC_138988.1, read on the forward strand.
AGTTGAAGATGCACACACCTTATGACTGCCATTCCACTCCTCAGAATACGCTGGAGAGGGAATTCCCTGGCGGTCCAGTGGTTAGGACTCGGCGCTTTCACTACTGAGGGCGTGGGTTCAATCCCTGGTGGGGGAACTAAGATCCGGGGAGCGGCCAAAATATTTTTTAAATAATAAAAAATAAATAAATAAATAAAAGAATACTCTCGAGAAACTTGTATGTGTGCATGAAAAGATGCGGATAGAGGGGCTTCCCTGGTGGTCCAGTGTCTAAGACTCCGTGCGCCCAATGCAGGGAGCCTGGGTTCCATCCCTGGTCAGGGAACTAGATCCCATATGCCGTGACTGAGAGTTCGCATGATGCAACTTAAGATCCTGTGGGCCGCAACTAAGACCCGGTGCAGCCAAATAAATTAATTAATTTTTTAAAATAAATAAATGATTTACAGAAAAATTAAAAGGATAGTAGAAACAATTCCTATATAGCTCTCATCCACATTCACAAATTGCTGTTATGCCACATTTACTTTATATTTATCTCTATGTTTTTTTCTGAATCATTTGAGAGTACATGGCATACATGAGGTCACTTACGCCTTAATCTTTTAGTATTGATATGTATGTCCTAAGAACTAAACTACAGACAATGATCAAATTCAGGAAACTTAGCATTGATGGAAGACTAATCTATATTCCCTATTCCTGTTTTGTCAACTGTCCTAATAATGTCTTTTTTTTTTTTTTTTTTTTTTTTTTGCGGTACACGGGCCTCTCACTGTTGTGACCTCTCCCGTTGCGGAGCACAGGCTCCGGACACGCAGGCTCAGCGGCCATGGCTCACGGGCCTAGCCGCTGCGCGGCATGTGGGATCTTCCCGGACCGTGGCACGAACCCGTGTGCCCTGCGTCAGCAGGCGGACTCTCAACCACTGCACCACCAGGGAAGCCCCATAATAATGTCTTTAACAGCACTTTATCCCCCTGGGCAGGATATGATCCAATACCCTGTGTTGAATCTAGCTGTCTCTTCTAGTTGGTGTTCTGGAATCTGAACCTTCAGCTTTTCTTGTCATACCATTGACACTGTATAATAATACAGGCCAAAACAACAATGAGATCCACTACACACCTATTAGAATGGCCAAAATTCAAAATACTGACGACACCAAATGCTGACAAGGATGTAGAACAACAGGAACTCTTCATTCATTGCTGGTGGGAATACAAAATGATACAGCCACTTTGGAAGACAGTTTGGCAGTTTCTTACCAAACTAAACATACTCTGCCATACCATCCAGCAATTACATTCATTGGTATTTACTGAAATAAATTGGAAACTTATGTCCACACAGAAATCTGCACACAATTATTTATAGCAGCTTTTTACATAATTGCCAAAACTTGGAAGGAAACAAGATGTCCTTCAATAGGCGAATGAATAAATAAACTGTGGTACATCCAGACAATGGAATATTACTCAACACTAAAAATAAATGAGCTATCAAGCTGCAAAAAAGACAGAGGAAACAAATACAGTTTACTAACTAAAAGAAGCCAATATAAAAAGGCTATATACTGTATGACTCCAAATATGTGGCATTCTGGAAAAGGCAAAATTTTGAAGACAGTAAAAGGAGCAGTGGCTGCCAGGTGTTGGGGGGAGAGAGGGATAAACAGGCACAGCACAGAGGATTTTTAGGGCAGTGAGACTATTCCGTGTGATACTATAATGGTGGATAAATGTCATTATACATTTGTCAAGACCCACAGAATGTGAAATACCAAGAGTGAACCCTAATGTAAGCCATGGATTTTGGGTGATTACGATGTGTCAAAGTAGTATCATTGGTTGTACTCTATATACCACTCTGGTATGGGATTCTGATAGCGGGGGAGGCTGTGTGTATGTAGTGATGGGAGGTATGTGGAAAATCTCTGTACCTTTCACTCAGTCTTGCTGCAAACCTAAAACTGCTTTAAAAAGTAAAGTCTATTTTAAAAAAGAACACAGTCCAGTTATTTTATAAAAAGCCCTTCACTGGGGCTTCTCTGAGGTTTCCTCATGATTAGATTCAGATTAGGCTCGTTGGACTAGAATACCATCCTTCTCGGCTGTCACAGAAGGAACACACGGTCTTACTTTATCACCTTATCGGTGACATTAATTTTGATTACCTTGTTAAGGTCGTATCCATTTTCTCCACTTCATTTTTTTTCTTTTGTAATTAATAAGTGTTTGGGGTATGATACAGCAGCACAGATCCTAATAGCAGAAAGCAGAAATAACCTGTCTAAAAACAGAAGAGTGGATTTTTTTTTTTAGAGAGAGAAAGGATGTGTGCAGAGGAGAATATTTTACAGCAGAGGATAGTGAAAGAATTACAGCTACACATAACAACACAGTTCAACCTTAAAAAGAAAAAAAGAATGATTCCACTTGTCTAAAAGTTTAAAAATATGCTAAAGTACACAAAATATTATTTAGGAATGCAAGTAATACAGTCTTATTTCATACAAACATGCAGGGTAAAACTGTAATGAAAAAGGAGCCATAAACAGAAACTTTGGAGTGGTTTCCTGTAAGGTGGAAGGAAGGACATGGAATTGGAAGAGGGTCACAGGAGGGAGAGGGGATGCAAGTGAGTATGGGAACATTCACTGCATCATTTTTTTATGCCATACATATATTTTAAAGATATTATTTTAGGGCTTCCCTGGTGGCGCAGTGGGTGAGAGTCCGCCTACCGATGCAGGGAACGCGGGTTCATGGCCCGGTCCGGGAGGGTCCCACATGCCGCGGAGTGGCTGGGCCCATGGGCCATGGTTGCTGAGCCTGCGTGTCTGGAGCCTGTGCTCCGCAACGGGAGGGGCCACAGCAGTGAGAGGCCCCCGTACTGCAAAAAAAAAAAAAAAAGATATTATTTTACAGTTCTTTGTTATTTTAAAAACAATCTTTAGGGGAAAAAATTGCAATGGTGATGTAAAGAGAATGAAACAAGTGGATGGGATGGGGGAGGGCGGGAGACTGCACGAGGAGGTGATGTCTGAGCCGACCTGAATGGGGTCATGGAGGTGGTGGGGGGATGTGCGAGTGAGGGGAAGCCTGTGGAGAGAGCTGAGCTGGGACGAGAGTTTACCTGGTCCCCTGGAAACTCCTGCCCAATCTGTGACCATCTTGCTTGGGGCTTGATATCCTTAATGTACGGAGAACATGAAAAAGTCAATACCCCAATTCCAAAACAGACACACAAAGGGGCCAATAAACAGAAAAGAGTTCAATCCCACTAACAAGAAGTGTACCCTCCTTTTTTCTTCTCATCTGGCTTCCTCTCTTGTCCTTGAAGTCAGTTTAAGTCAACCTGGTGGGGTTAATGGAGAGAAACTGTCATACGTGCACTGTGTCCTCTGCTGAAATATCATCTGGTGTTGGTCACCACTAAGGCGTCACCCTCATTATCTTGGCCCAGCCCCTCCAGGTCCATCAGCTCTATGCCACTTCCAGGGCATTCTGCTTTGAGAGTGGGGTTTGGGAAATCTCTGGGAGCTCCCTGGAGCCCAGGCTACCTCCACATATCACAAGCCGGTATCCCACACAAGATGGCTCTGGAGGAGGAGACAAGAAGGGTACAAGAGACGGAGAGAAGGCTACTGTGGCCAGAGTATAAACAGTGGGGGAGGGACTTCCCTGGCCGTCCAGTGGTTAGGGCTCCACGCTTTCACTTCAGGGGGCCCAGGTTCCATCCCTGGCCTGGGAACTAAGACCCCACAAGCCACACGGCACAGCTCCTCCCCCCTAAAAAAAAAGAGTTGGGGGCTTCCCTGGTGGCGCAGTGGTTGAGAGTCCGCCTGCCAATGCAGGGGACACGGGTTCGTGCCCCGGTCCGGGAAGATCCCACATGCCGCAGAGAGGCTAGGCCCATGAGCCGTGGCCGCTGAGCCTGTGCGTCCGGAGCCTGTGCTCTGCAACAGGAGAGGCCACAACAGTGAGAGGCCCGCGTACCGAAAAGAAAAAAAAGAGTTGGGGAGAGAGTGTGGGGCAACAAAGGTTAACTGGAATTGCCTTTGAGGAGACAGTCGTGGGTGGGCAGGTGGAGGTGGAGGGAACAGTTGCTTCCCATGATAATTCAACACAATTTATAAATGGAAGTGAAACCAGACAATGTCTACAGTGGCTGACCCCTGCTTCGGGGGTCTGTTCAGCTTCATTAGAGCTGTGTCCAAGAGTGTCTCCTCCATAAAGGAGCCACCGTCCCCCAGGTGACTTTTTTTTTTTTTTTTTTTTTGCCGGCACGAACCCGTGTCCCCTGCATCGGCAGGTGGACTCTCAACCACTGCGCCACCAAGGAAGCCCCCCAGGTGACTTTAATGACAAATTCTCCTTCATGAATTTATTCATTCTTTCAATACACTGTTCAGCATCTACCTTATACCAGGTCCTGCCCTTGGCACTGGAATGCAAACATGAATCACACATATATCCTTGACTGAAAGGAACTTCCAGTCGAGTAGAGATAAGACATCTATAGTTTTTTAATTTGTTCCATTAACCTATAGTGAACTGTTCCATTAACCTATAGTGAACCTATACGCACTGTATTAAATAAATATCACCTCTTTCCTAAGGGAACTCAAAGTCTGGAGAAGACATAAGTAAACCTTCAATTACCCACCACCAGAGCTGGAAAGAGTGCTGTGTGGGCCTCAAAGAGAGCTGGGTAACTGTCTTAGTGGGTTCAGGCTGCTATAACAAAATTACCATAGACTGGATAACTTATAAACAGAAATTTATTTCTCACAGTTCTGGAGGCTGAGAAGCCCAAGATCAAGGTGCTGGCAGATTTGTGTCTGGTGAGAACCTGCTCTCTGGTTCATGGATGGCCATCTTCTCACTGGGGCCTCACAGGATAGAAGGGGCAAGGGAGTTTTCTGGAGTCTCTCTCTTCCTTTTTTCTTTGGCTGGGCAGCTTGCAAGATCTTAGTTTCCTGACCAGGGACTGAACCCAGGCCACGGCAGTGAAAACACCAAGTCCTAACCACTGGACCACCAGGGAATTCCCTGGAGTCTTTTTTTGGCCACGCAGCATGCGGGATCTTAGTTCCCCAACCAGGAATCGTACCTGGGCCCCTGCAGTGGTAGAGCAGAGTCCTAACCACTGGACCGCCAGGGAAGTCCCAGGGGTCTCTTTTTTAAGGGCACTAATCCCATTCATGAAGGCCCCGTCCTCATGAACTAATCACCCCAAAGACCTCAAAGACCTCACCTCCAAACACCATCACTTTGGGGATTAGGTTTCAACATATGAATTTGGTGGGGGCTGGGGGTGGGACATAAACATTCAGTCTATAGCACTAATCTAGTCTGAGTCTGGGAAAGTTTCTTGCAAGAGGCCATTCTTTTTTTCTTTTTTTCAAATGTATTTAATTTATTTATTTTTGGCTGTGTTGGGTCTTCACTGCTGCGTGCAGGCTTTCTCTAATTGAGGCGAGCAGGGGCTACTCTTCCTTGCAGTGGCTTCTCTTGTTGCGGAGCAGGGGCTCTAGGCACACGGGCTTCAGTAGTTGCAGCACACAGGCTCAATAGTTGTGGCTCACAGGCTCTACAGCACAGGCTCAGTAGTTGTAGTGCACGGGCTTATTTGCTCCGCGGCATGTGGGATCTTCCCGGACCAGGGCTCGAACCCGTGTCCCCTGCATTGGCGGGTGGGTTCTCAACCACTGCGCCACCAGGGAAGCCCCAAGAAGCCATTGTTGAACTCCTTTAAAGGACCTGAAAAAATGGAATAGAAGTTTGCTGGAGGCAAAAATAAACAAAGGAAGAAGATTCTGGGTGAAGAAAACAACACTACAAAGAAGAAGACAAGTGATGGGACTGGTGGCCAAATAACAGCATAGGACACCCCTCAGTGTGATCTCCACAGGAAAAATGAGGGCCTGGGAATTCCCTGGCGGTCCAGTGGTTATGACTCCACGCTTCCACTGCTGGGGGCCTGGGTTCAATCCCTGGTCAGGGAACTAAGATCCCACAAGCTGTATGGTGTGCCCCCTACAAAAAAATAAAATTAATTAATTAATTAAATTAAATAAAGAAAGATGAGGGCCTGAGTTAAGGCACAGACCATAAAGGGTCATAACACAGAGAAAGATAAATGTCATAAGTTAGATGTAGGTAGAGCGGTGTGGAAATTGTTAGAAGGAAAGAACTCCTTCAGCTAGTGCAAGCACTGATTACTTCATCACAAAAGAGGTATTAAATCTGGGACTTGAATTGGGAATGAGTTGTGACCTATGGTCCTAAAAGCAAAATCTAAGAGGACATCCCCAAAACCCATGGTTAGAGAAAGTTCAAGAAATACATACAGGTAACGGTAGGCTGCAGAGCAATTTCTTCATGTTCAACAAATAATTACCTTATCCTGGGCTAGAAAACAGAGGCTGAGGCAAGAACTAAGTGCTCATTCTTTATTTGGGAGGTAAACCCATGACAGTGGGAGAGAGAGGAGAGGCAAAGAGGGAAAGGAAGGATGAGATGCAACACAAAGTAATGTGTTACCACACTGGCTACAGCTTCAGAACAGCCTTGGCAGGTGGACCCACTAGACTACGTGGAATGTCTCTGAACAGGCTATAGAGAGAAACCACTCCTTGAAATAGCTGATCCGAAGGAAGAAGCCATTTATTTACTGGCTCTTTTCCTCCTCTGATCTCTGTTGCACTATGGTTCTCTACGGGGGAGTGAACTTGCCTGCCCCTCTGGGTTGCACCACCCAGCCTCTGGCAGCCACGTAGGAAGCATGGTGCTTTGTTCCAGTGAGTGCAGAGGTGTGTAGAGGAGCCAGAAACTCCAGATGGTTGCTTTGGGGCAGCAGATGTGCTGCCAGGGCAGCTGAGTGAAACAGGAAGGCTAGAGCTCTGGAGACAGGTGACTAGGGAATCTGAGGCATCACACAGATAATGTTTGCTATAGCACTCAGAGAGGTTGTGATCAAATTACCACGGAAACTGTCTGACTCAGAAGTTGCAAACTTAAATCTCTTATGGGGCCTGCAGGCCATGTCAAAAGAGCAGTGGACCAGATGGAGATTGTTGCCAACTGGAAGAACCTACCTGCCTAAAGAATGTCCCAATGCATATCTCTGATCTACTGTTACCCTGGTATGGCCAGACCTTCTGATCTTTGAAGAGAAACTGGAAATCCAGATTATGTAAATTCCCCTGATTAAATATTGACAATTCCAGTGATTACATAAAATTTAAGACACCGATGGGCCAACATGGTGACTGTCAAAACAAATAGCCCTTTGGCCATATCTAGTTGTAACCTTCGACTGAGCTAGAAAACTACTGTGATCATTCAGAGACATGAATCACGGCTGCAGATGTGGATATAAAGACGGGGGGGCTAAATCCGGGGGCCCAGATGAAGAAGAAACAACAGGCCTAGATAAACACAAAGGGGAAAAAACAACACTGCAAAGAAGCAGCTGGGAGACCCTAGGGAAGCAGATGCTTTTGCCAGATAGTGAAGGCAAAGTCATTTTTCCCCCCCACTAAGGCCGGCCTCACTTGGGGCATTTGTTTTTAGATCTCAGACTCCTGAAAGGGAGTTCGAGGACATGGTGACAAGGGCATCCTAATGCTCATGACTGTCAAGAGGGATGGGCCAGTCCTGGGACACAGCTGCTAACTTTTATTGGGATTGTGGGGAAACTGTTGCCAATGATTTCACAATTTTATCTTTTTATTGTTTCATAACCATACCCATCAGTTGGTTGCACAATTTAAACCCAGGATACAGGTCTTGGGACTTCCTGTATCAGAAAACTCAAAGACTCGTGAGAAGCATGAGGAATTGCTGCACATCAGAATTGTCTGCATCTGTTGGCAGGAGGCTTTATTATTTATTTTTTAAATAACTTTTTATTTTCATATAAGAATTGCTATATGCCCTTTACCTAATTCATCAATTGTTAACATTTTGCCTTATTTGCTCCATAATCATGTACATGTAATAATATGTATATTATGTATAATGTATAATTATATATATAAACATATACATAAGATCATTGGAGAGGAAATTGCAGACATTATGCCCCTTACCCCTAAATGTTTCAGAGTGTATTACCTTTTGTGTGTGTGTGTGATTTTTTTAAACAATTTTTTATATTTATTTATTTATTTATTTTTATTTTTGGCTGTGTTGGGTCTTAGTTGCTGCGTGCGAGCTTCCTCTAGTTGCAGTGAGCAGGGGCTACTCTTCGTTGTGGTGCATGGGCTTCTCATTGCAGTGGCTTCTCTTGTTGCAGAGCACAGGTTCTAGGCGCGCAGGCTTCAGTAGTTGTGGCGCACAGGCTTAGTTGCTCCGCGACACGTGGGATCTTCCCAGACCAGGGATCGAACTCATGTCCCCTGCAATGGCAGGCAGATTCTTAACCATTGCACCACCAGGGAAGTCCCAGAGTGTATTTCCTAAGAACATAACCACTGTATTGTTATCAAAATTAGAAAATTTAATCTTGATACAATATTATTTTCTAATCCATAGTCTATATTCAACTTTTGTTAATTGTCCCAATAATGTCTCTTGTAGCAATTTTTTTTCCTGGTTCACGATCCAATCTGGGATCATGCACTGCATTTACTTGTCATTTCTTTTTAGTGGAGGCCTTGTTTTTTCCTTGCTTTTAACATCTATCATTTAGTATTCCTATAACCTATTGCAAATTACAATCACTTTAATAGAACTTTAAAAATATTACAAATGTAAAGTTAGCTAAATTTTTACACTGAAATACAGATCATAACTGACACTGGAGGACTTGCCTGGCGGTCCAGTGGTTAAGACTCTGAGCTAGTGCAGAAGGCTCGGGTTCGTTCCGTGGTCAGGGAACTAAGATCCCACATGCCAAGCGGTGCAGGCCAGAAAAATAAAAAAAAGAAAGAAAAGAAAAGAACTGACACTGGAACCTGAGGAAAGCTCTGTTAGGACCACAATGGAAAACAGGTCATTCAAAGGGAGATTGATTCTTGTTCTAAAACTTTATTTATTTATTTATTTTTAATTTTTGTTGGAGAATAGTTGATGTACAATGTTCTGTTAGTTTCTGCTGTACAGCAAAGTGAATCGGTTATATATACACATATATCCACTCTTTTCTTAGATTCTATTCCCATATAGGTAATAACAGTATTGAGTAGAGTTCCCTGTGCTATACAGTAGGCCCTTATTAGTTATCTATTTTATATATAGTAGTGTGCATATGTCAATCCCAATCTCCCAATTTATCCTAACTTGTGCAAAGCCCTGTTAGGATAGAAAAACAAAGTTTTTACCTGTTATTGGGTCGCATATGTCTCTTCCCTTCATTGTTCTTAGGAGGCCTCTGTGCTTCTCAAGCTACCTTTGGTGAAGGATCAGTTTTGTTTCTGTGATTAACAGTGCTCTTTCCCATCTTTCAAGGACTGATCTGGTTGTACAAATTTATAACAATAAATTACTAGAAAAAAGAAATAAAAATAGACATAAAATTCACATCTAATTTTTTCATTATTAGATGCAACAGACAAGCTTTCTCAAATTGCTATAAGTTTCCAAATACTTACTCTGAATTTCTGTATTTACCTTATGTCACTGGTCCTCGGACCACACTTAGAGTAGCACTGGTCTATATCAGAGCATGCCCCATATATAGTTGTATATGTGGACATCTTTCTACTGGAAATGATTCCCTATGGGGTGATAGCCTTCTCGAGATCATTTCATATTCCCCACAACCTGGAGCAGGCGGTTTACACACCAGCACACACTCTATATGCACACTTGGACAGGAACTATAAGTAAAGTAGGCACAGAAGCATGGCCTTGTAAAAGTAATCCGGGTTCTAATAAACTATAGTGGAAAAGAATATGAAAAAGAATATATTTTGCTGTACACCAGAAACTAACACAACATTATAAATCAACTATACTTCAATTAAAAAATAAAAATAAAAAATAATTCGGGCTCTGAAGTCAGGCAATGAGGGACTTCCCTGGCTGTCCAGTGGTTAAGACTCCGTGCTCCCAGTGCAGGGGGCTCAGGTTTGATCCCTGGTCGGGGAACTAAGATCCTGCATGCTGCACGGCAAGGCCAAAAAAACCCAGAAAGCAACACAAAACAAAAAAAGGACTAAATGGCGAATACCCTTGTAACCACCCTCTAGTTCAAGAAACAAAACTTTGTTGCCCTTCCATGGGGCCCCTCACAATCTCACCCCCACAAATAACCACTATTCTTGACTTCTATAATCATCGCTCACAGTGTTAAAAACCAGACTAAGTTTTAAAAAGATGCACAAGTTGTAAAAAATAGTGCTAAAAAAAATTATTCTGACACTTGCTAAAATGGTAAGGAAGATTTCCTTCAAGACTTTTTTGTAATAAGGGTCAACTCTACTGCCATAGGTGGGGAGGGATGGGTCTCAATTCTAAGTACAGCAAAGATAGCTGGGGATTTACAGCCAGCAGAGAGAGAAGGGTTTGTTGGTGAAAAATTATAAGAGGAGATCTCAAGGGTTTCTTGCTAAGGGGAGGTCAAGGACTTAGATGTCAAAGGGAGGTGGGGTGGGGATGAGGACCTTGATCAGATAACAAGAATTGGGGGATTGTTCCTAAACTGACTTAGCAGGATTCTTTGCTAAGACTGGACAATACAGGGCAGGCAAGGACAGGACAGGCATAGAAGGCCAAGGTCCAGGTCTAGAAGACTCTAAAAGAGTCTCTAGTCAGAGGAGCCTAATTAAAGTTTAGTCTAGGAGTCTGTCAATAGACCGCATAATTTAACCGTACATTTGTTTTTTTTGTTTTGTTTTGTTTTGGTTTTGGCTGCGCCCTGAGACTTGTGGAACCTTAGTTCCCCCACCAGGGATCAAACCCAGGCCACCGCAGTGAAAGCGATGAGTCCTAACCACTGGACCACCAGGGAATCCCCTAACCCTACATTTTTATTTTTCAAAACTAAGTTAACAATATGAAAGTCGAAAATATTTAAAACGAGTGAATTTTGTGGAATGTTAATTATAACTCAATAAAGCTGGAAAAATACATATATTTGAAATCGATTTCCCCAAAGGCTCCTTCCTCTGAGAAAGGGGGGATTTTCAGAGAGTTCGGGGAACTAGGTAGGAAAGACTTAACTTCAGACTCATATCTAGTGGTTAACCAGCGGTCCTGGACACGTTAACTCACACAGTAGAGACTTCGTTTTCACGAGTGGAAAACTTGGATAAAACTTGTATTTTATGCCCAGTTGACAGATCTGCGGCATCGCAGGGATGTTGAGAGGCTCAAGGGCAAAACTGAAAGATGGGAGGTGTTGCTACTCTTATCTCTCAAAACCCAACGATGAAATAAAAATTCCGCAGCCCCTGGTGCTTTGAGGGTTGGCATTCGGAAAGATTTCGCCACAGTTGAAACACACCTCTAAATGTATCAATAACCTGGAACAGTGGTTCTCAAACTTTAGCGTGAATCGGAACTACCTGGAGGGTTTGTAAAAATACAGATTTCTGGATCCCACTCCTAGAATTTCTTGGGTGAGGACCTGCTAATTCTAACACGTACCAGATACAGGATTGGTCTAGGGAACCACACTTTGCAGGCCCCTGGTTTAGTCTTCCGGACAGCCCCGTAGGCAGGGCTGGGAGTCCATCTACTCCACTTAGGTTTATCTGGCCTCAACTTCCCTCTTCTGTCCTGTCAAGGGAGTCAGGGAGCAAGGAGACCCCTGTTAAAGTCCAACCCCGAGGCGCGTTATCAAGCTGCTGACAGCCAGGCCTCCTGAGGGTCTTTGCAAAAGGCCCCTCCCTCCGGCGGAGCCCTGCCAGGGCCAGATAACACCAGCCTGCTGTCACGCGGCCGCGCTTGGCCCCAGGCTCCCGCCTCCCTGGGTTCAGGGCTCGGCGGCCGCTGGGCGGGGCGCGGGGCGGAGCCGGCGCGGGGCGGTGCCAGGCCGCGGGTCCTCAGTCAGGTGATACCCAGCGGCTGCCCGGGCGCTGACTGTGGAGCCAGGAGGCCGGAGTGTGGATATGCCGGGGGTCGTTCGCATCCTCTCCCTGCTGCTGGTGCCGCTGCTGCTGGGCTCTGTGCGTGGCTTGCACGTAAGTTCACAGGACCCCCGCGCAGGAATGATGGATAGGGGACAGGCTGGCGGGGGACCGGGCTGGTGCTGCGGCCACCTGGGGTCCCAAAGGGCGGAGGTCCTGGGACCCCAAGGCGCGCCCGGGCCCGCAAGGCAACCGGGGGAGCTCAGGCAGTGGGCTGAGCCGGCAGAGGGCCGGCCGGGCGGGGCGAGCTTCCTTACCGGTAGCTCTGTCGCTCGTGTGTTCCGCCTCTGCCGCCTCTTTTCGCTGGGACCTACTTCCTTATTGGTGCAATGAGGGGCTGAGATAAGGTGCTTTCCAGCTTTGCGGGTTTCCGGGAGGGGGATTCCAAGTAGCGCGCGTTCTTGGAGGGCGCCTTGGGCTCTGGCTTGGCGCGCCCTCCCTTGCCAGCGCTCTGCGGAGCGCTCCGGAAGGAGAAAAATGGGGTCAGGAGAGGCCCCCTCAATGGGAACACTGGATTAATTACCTTCGAGGTGTTCTCTTTTCGGACATCTCGTGCCCTTCTCGGCCCTTCCCGCCGCCTACTTTTTAAGGCTTGGATTTTCCAAACCTTCAGGGTTTGGCGGTGGGCAAGAGGCAGGCTGCAGGTAGCCGCCAGCGTTGCTGGAGGGAGGTCTGGCGGGGCGAGGTGCTGGGCGGTGCGGGCCGTGCACGATTGCGGGAGAAGAACTACAGCCTCAGTCCACCCGGCAGAGCTAAGACAGGGGCCGAGGGAACTCCGAATCGCTCCTGGGAAGGTCAGCATCACGGCCTTGGAAAGGTGGGGTGGATCTGAGGAGGGAGGGACCGGGGGATTGAAACGGGCGCCTGTCTCTCTGCACGTTCAGGGAACCAACTTTGGTTCCTCCAGAGTTTGGGTGGGCTGAGTCTGGGACTTGTTTTATAAGTGGAAAATGGTGAACTTTGACTTGCAAATTACACCTTTGATAAAAGGCTTTCAGTAAAGTGCGTAGGGCAGGGGGAAAAAAATTATTTGTTTGTTTGTTTGTTTGTTTTAAACCGAGGTTGAGAATCTTATTTGGAAAACAACTGCTGAAAATATTTTCATTTTGGGTTCTTCTTGGGAAAAGGTCACCTCAAATGACTACTTGCTAACCTTTGTCTACCTTTGTGCTTCCCCTGCCCCAGTTTTTTGTCTGGGAGCCCTGGAGTGGGAACTAGCCAGCTATGAGAGCCACAGAGAATAGTTCAAGGATTCAGTGGCAGAGAAAGATGGGGAGAAGGCAGATCTTAACCAATATCTAGGAGTGTTGTGAGACAGGAGGGATAAGGATTTATGGAGGAGGAGCTGGGGGACAGGGCAGCCTGCCATGTCGTGGTTGCTCATTATCCTGTGCAGCATCATTCACAGGGGCTGCCCTGTGACTGCCAGGAGGCCGTCTTCACCCCAGGAATCCTTATGTCAGGTGTCTAGGTGTCCCTCCTGGGCCTAGAGCTGAAAAAGATACCAGCCGACTAGCTTTCCATGATTTCCTTCTTTACATTTATTTACAACAGCGGTTCTCAAACATTAACTGTCCTAGAAGTTAAAACCGAACATTTAAAAATATTTATTAACTTACTTAAGAAATCATAAAATCGTTATATGTTAATAAACTTTATATATTTCTTGAAAAATAATAATTTCTTCCCAAATTTTAGGGCGAAGAGTGACATTGTACATTTTTGCAAATCTCTTTCATGTCTGTCTTAATAGATGATAGTTGGATTCTCATAGCTACTTCTGCATTCAGTCTCGCTATATCACATGTCATGTAGCCTCTGGAAAACTTCACTGTACACTCATGAGAGAATGGTTATGGCTTCGTACTGTTTTTGAAAATAGTTTTGACTTAATGGACCCCCCGATATGGTCTCCCTGGACCACACTTTGAGAACCGCTGGTTTAGAATAATGTTTTTCTTATTATAAAAGTTCATACGCATTATGGAAATACCTTAAACATACAGAAAACGGTAAGAAAATGAAACTGCCCATCCTGTTATAATCCAGCGTGTTTGTATTTCAATAATAAAATGTAGCAACTGACTGGTATTTGAGTGGCTTGGTTTCAAGGTGGGTTGGGCAGGTTTAAGTGGCCTTCAGGTTTTGACTGGGGACAAGGAAGCTCTCATATCCCACAAAGCTGACGCCGGTTCCTGGTTGCAGGCGGAGCTGACCTGGAAACCTGTCCTTGGCCACTGTCCTATCTAAGGAGCTCACCTTCCAGAGCCCGCCTGCACAGAACTGGCAGGGGACCCTCTTAGGAGCAGAGGTGATGGCGATCTTCAGGCAGCTGTCCCTGGGCGCAAAGGCCGCCCTGGCAGCCGGCACTGTCTTCGTGTCCATGGTCGTCTCCCGCTCCTACCTGGCGGAGAGCCTCGAGCTCAGGGCCTGGCGGTGGCTGTTCCGCCTGCAGCTCGCCCTGTTTGCCAACTCGCTCATGCTCCTCGGTTCCCTCTACATCTGGCGAAGCACCGTCAGCAACCTCAGCCACTCCCCTGCTGCAGAGTCGGCCTGTTTCCAGCTTTGGAAGATGGCCGTTGTGGCCTTCCTGGCCCTGGCCCATTCCAGTTTCTTCACCATGCTCTTTCTAGTGGCCGAGGAGCCCTATCTCTTTTCCCTGATGGCCTACTCCTGCCTCGGGGCATACATCATCATGGTCTGCTTCCTCTGTACCCTCAGTGGCATGGAGCAGGCCTACCAGCTCCTGGCCTTGCGCGCCGGCAGGGTGGTGGGCAGCCTTGACAAGACAAGGAAGCTGGCACTCAGGCCAGTGCTGGCGGTGCTGGTGTCCGCCGTGCTCAGTGTGGTAGGGCTGCTGAACGCTGCCCAGCCCCCGGCTGTGAAAACCGTGGAGGTGCCCATCCACTGGCTGCCCGCCTCCATGGACAACCTCAGGATTGCACTGCTCTCGGACATCCACTTGGGCCCCACGGTGGGCAGGACCAAGATGGAGATGTTCGTGAAGATGGTGAACACGCTGGAACCGGATGTCACAGTGATTGTCGGTGACCTGTGCGATGCCGAAGCCTCTGTCCTCCGGACAGCCGTCGCTCCTCTGGGCCAGCTTCGTTCACGCCTCGGCACCTACTTCGTCACGGGGAATCACGAGTATTACACATCAGATGTCAGCAACTGGTTTGCGCTGCTGGAATCCCTGAATGTCACGCCCCTTCACAATCAGAATGTGAAGATTTCTGCCACCCGGGCCCAGCCTGGCGGGGGTGAGGATGATGACTGGATCTGCTTGGCTGGGGTGGACGACATCGAAGCAGACATCCTGCACTACTCTGGCCACGGCATGGATCTCGAGAAGGCTCTGGGGGGCTGCAGCCCGGACCACACCACCATCTTGCTAGCTCATCAGCCCCTGGCTGCCAAGAGAGCTCTCCAGGCTCGGCCAGATATCAACTTGATCCTTTCTGGGCACACTCACGCTGGGCAGATCTTCCCCTTGAATGTGGCAGCCTATCTCCTGAACCCCTTCTTTGCTGGTCTGTACCAAGTGGCCCAGACTACATTTGTTTATGTGAGCCCAGGGACGGCCTACTATGGGATACCCATGCGACTGGGCAGCAGGGCGGAGATTACAGAGCTCGTCCTGCAGCGGGTTCCCTGAACCCGCCCCTGCCCCATGCACCTCCTCATTGCCCTTGCCCTCTGTCCCCGACCCTCTGAAGACCAGGCTGCCTGCTTTATCCCCTCCAGTCTCTCCTGCCAGTACATGCTTGTCACAAGACTGGCTTGCACCGTGATCAGTGGTGGGGCTGCCTGGCAAGTCCAGGCCAGTTAACTCTGTAGATGGCCATCTGCTTCTTTCTGTGCATTTGTGAGGCCACTAAAGTCACATGTGTAGGAACAGGCATCTATTTTCCAGATGATGTGGAGTAAGCCCTCCTCCTCTGCAGAACTCATGGGGATGAACTGAATCAGGGGGTTGCTTGAAGGGGATGCCTGTGGAAAGTGGAGTAGGGAGGGGACTCTTGGTATTTTAAAAGCCTCTTTAGGACTTAAGCAATTTTCAAAATCATTGATCCAGAGCTTTCTGGGGAAGGGGCAGTGTGGCTAGGTAATCTGGGAGAACTGGCGAGATGGAGGCCCCCTCTGGCTGCTGGAGAAGAAGGTTTTCTTTTCCCCCTTGGTTCTATCAGAGTCACCTTTACTGAGAGCGTCAGTCAAATCCGCTGGAATATAGGGCTCATCCCGTTCCGGGCCGTGAGTGATGCTGTCTAATTGGCTGTGCTCCTGGGCCTTTGCGGGTGGGGGTGGGGTGGAAGGCTGGGAACACTGGTAGGTGAATGAAGGTCAGATTGCTGCTGCCTAGGAATTCAGAGGGTGTTTGCCAAACTTGGCTCCTTTTATACAACACCTGGATGAGGTGATTAGGGGCAGGCGACTTTCCCCAACGGAGAGATGAGGGAACTGAGGCAAAGGGAGTCAGAGCACTGGCCGCAGCACAAGGGTTATGGGAGATTCTGGCTGGAAGCCAGGTTTTCTGCCTCCCAAGACCTGTGCTCTTCCCACTGCCTGACGGTAAGTAGCTGTACCCTTACAGGTTCAAACACAAGTAACATTGGAACGAGAACAAGCAAGGGCCTATAACCTGGTGCCCTTTCGAAGTGGTCTGCTTGAGGCCGATTTCAGTTCATGGTAACTGCGTGAGCCGGACCCGGAAGGGGGTCGGCCAGTTTCAGTGTAGGATGGCTGTTACACTGGAGGGACAGTCAGGAAACTGGAGTGCACACCCTCCACCCCAGGTTTGGGTCAGAAACGGAGGTTCGCTCTCTACCGGTAGGGAGGTTGAGGCTTGCGTGGGGAGTGGCAGGGCACTGAGCTCCCATGGGCCCCAAGGCCTTCCCTTCGTGGGACCCCTGGCTCTGGGATGCTGGGCTGTCCTTCCTGCTGGTGGCGCACTGCCCCCTTCCCCCCCCCCAAGCCTGACCCCATCAGAGCTGTCCTAGCGCTCTGGCCACACAACCAGATGGCCATCCCTAAGCTGGACCCTCAGAAAAAAAGGCAGGGGTTACCGTGTCTGGAGCAGCCCCACCCTCGCTGGCCGGCCTCTGTGCCAGAGGTAGGATACCCTTTGACCCTGGGGTAGCAATAAGGCCTGATAGACAAGGCCTCACTGAGAATCTTTCTGCGACAGGGAACTCTGACTGGAGGGGCTTACCCTCCGCTTGTCAGGCAGCATCGGGCAAATGACCTCACTGAGCCTTGGTTTCCCTCACCCTGAAATGGGGATAATTATCGTATCGACCTCAAGATTGTTTTGCAGGGAGGGTATTAAGACATGGCGCAGAAGTTGCTTGTGGTTCAGTCACAAGGAAGCACTTGATGTTGCTAATTTTTAAACATCCCATGGGCCCTGCAAAGGGGCTGTGTTGGTCACAGGTGCACAGAGAATTTATGGAGCAGCCAATCCTGGGGAACAGGAGTGGGTACCATGCCGCCTGCCGCTGGGGCCCAGTGATTTGTCACAGCAGCAACTGCTGGGGTTGCTTTTCTTTGTCTCTTGCCTGTGTTATTGTCTCCCAGTGCACACTCAGCCTGGCCAGGGCGAGTCTCTCCATTTTCCCCCTTGTCCTCTTGGTTAGCGGAACCCTGGGGGCTCCTGGAGACCACCTTTCTTGTTTCCAGGCAACCAGAGTATTGACAGCGGGTCTTCCAGTCAAGTTTAAAATGTATCTTTGAGTTGAGATTTCAGTGGTTTCCTTATTATTTACCCCCTCATGTTTAATCATCCTTACAGCCAGGAATAAGTTTGGAGAAAAACGTATCCAGAACCAAGGAAAGGACCCTGGAGAGCCTTTCTTTTAACACATTTTGCGGATGGTGGGGTTATAGGAGGGGGAAGTGCTTTGCCAAGGGCAGCGCCCAGCTCAGCTCAAGTTTCCTGACTGCCTTCTCGGTGGCATCACTCAACCCCCCCACCTCAGGAAGGTCACTCTTCCAGACCCTCTCACTTTCTCGTGCCCTGACCCCAGGTGGGATCACCCCCAGTCTACACTAGTTCTGCCATTTGTCTTCCACCTTGTGTGTCTCCTCTATCCAAGTATTATTTCACTGGTTTCTTGATTTGGGATCTTTCTCATCAGTGCCCTGAGCTGGATGGAATTCACTTCCATCCGTCCTGCTTTTCATCTTGCACCTTCTTGTCTCTTCTCTTTCCCTGAGTGCCAGCATTTTTCAGTCTTGAGCACCTGTCATCCCTGCTCTGAAGTCCTTGCTTGACTGATTCCTCTCTTAACAGAAACAAGACACGTCTATCTTCTGTGCCCAAGGAATAGTCAGCAGCACCTTCTCACACTTCATTTGTATTCCATGACATGGTGGAAGTTTTCCCAGCACAAATTTCTCCAATTGTGTCCAGATATGGTCCTGGTGGGCTGCTCTCCACGGCCCCCTTGGTACCTCTGTTCCCTGTTCTTCACTCATTTACCTTCTTTGATTTGTTTATTTATTGCCGGGGGAGGTGGTGAGAAACATTTACTTGAAGCTTGAAAATGCTTTCAATTGCATTCTAGTTTCTTTTTAAAAATCTGTTAAATGCAAGTTAAAATAAAACATAAAGCTTTCTAAAAATTAACTATAGCCTGTGTACTGGGATGCTATTTTTTTTTTTTTTTTTTTTTTGGCTGTGTTGGGTCTTCGTTTCTGTGCGAGGGCTTTCTCTAGTTGCGGCAAGTGGGGGCCACTCTTCATCGCGGTGCACAGGCCTCTCACTATCGCGGCCTCTCTTGTTGCGGAGTGCAGGCTCAGTAGTTGTGGCTCATGGGCCTAGTTGCTCCGCAGCACGTGGGATCTTCCCAGACCAGGGCTCGAACCCGTGTCCCCTGCATTGGCAGGCAGATTCTCAACCACTGCACCACCAGGGAAGCTCTGGGATACTATTGTTATAAAACCTCAATACATAAATCCTACTGCCATTCATTCGAAACATCCATCCGTCCAACCATCCTTTTTTCCCCCTTGTTTGTTCTTTTTAAAAGCTTTTTATTGTGAAAACTTGGAAGTACTCACAAACTAGGGAGAGCAGCAGCAGAATCCCCATCGCCCAGCTTCAACATTTGTGACTATTCTACTGTTCCTTCTCATCTACCCCCGCCCTTCACTCTTTCTTTCTTGTCAGGAGTATATTAAGGCAAATCTTAGAAAATATAATTTCACCCCCAAATGCTTCAGTATGAATCCTTTTTAAAAAAGCATATCCATAATGCTGTTATAGCCGATGAAATTCACAGTAATTCTTTAATATCATCTTATACCTAGTTAGGAGACTTGGGGCTAGAAGTTAGGTTTTCTACCTCTTAATAAAAGTATTTTTTCCACTGTCTGAGGATTAGGTGGCTGTATCTATTACAGGTTAGTATAGGATTCAAATGCAGTTAACTGTGAAGAGTTAGTTTTCAGTTTTTCCTGATTATCTCAATTGTCTTTTGTGTGTGTGTGATAGAAAAACACATAGCATGGAATTTATTATCTTAGTGATTTTTAAGTGTACAGTTCAATGGCATTAAGTGTATTCACATTGATGTACAACAGATCTGCAGAGCTTTTTCATCTTGCAAATGTAAAACTCTATACCCATTAAACAACAACTCCCCTACCCACCCCCAGCCCCTGGTAACCACTACTTTACATTCTGTTTCTATGAATCTGACTACTCTGGGTACTTCATGTAAGTGGAATTATATATTATTTGTCTTTTTTGTGGCTGGATTATTTCACTTAGCATAATGTCCTCAGTGTTCATCCACACTGTAGCATGTGACAAGACTTCCTTTTTTTTTTTTTTTTTTGCGGTATGCAGGCCTCTCACTGTTGCGGCCTCTCCCATTGCGGAGCACAGGCTCCAGACGCACAGGCTCAGCGGCCATGGCTCACGGGCCCAGCCGCTCCTCGGCATGTGGGGTCTTCCCGGACCGGGGCACGAACCCGCGTCCCCTGCATCAGCAGGCAGACTCTCAACCACTGCGCCACCAGGGAAGCCCAAGACTTCCTTTTTAAGGCTGAATAATATTCCATTGCATGTATATACCACATTTTGTTTATTCATTCGTCCATCAGTGGACATTTGGGTTGCTTTCACCTCCTGCCTGTTGTGAATAGTGCTGCTGTGAACATGGGTGTGCAAATATCTCTTTGAGACCCTGCTTTCTATTCTTTTGGATATATACCCAGAAGTGGGATTGCTGGATCATATAGTAGTTCTATTTTTCATTCTTTGAGGAAACTCTATACTGTTTTCCATAGCAGTTGGACCACTTTATAATCCCATCAGCAGTACACGAGTGTTCCAGTTTCTCTATATCCTCACCAAATCTTATCTTCCATTTTTTTGTTTGTTTAAATAAATTTATTTATTTATTTACTTATTTATTTATTTACTTATGGCTACACTGGGTCTCTGCTCTGCACGGGCTTTCTCTAGTTGCGGTGAGCGGTGGCTACTCTTCGTTGCGGTGCACGGGCTTCTCACTGCAGTGGCTTCTCTTGTTGCGGAGCATGGGCTCTAGGCGCGCGGCTCAGTAGTTGTGGCTCGCGGGCTGTAGAGTACAGGCTCAGTAGTTCTGGTGCACAGGCTTAGTTGCTCCGTGGCATGTGGGATCTTCCTGGACTGGGGTTCGAACCCATGTCCCCTGTATTGACAGGCAGATTCTTTTTTTTTTTTTTTTTTAATTATTTTTGGCTGCATTGGGTCTTTGTTGCTGTGCCCAGCCTTTCTCTAGTTGTGGCGAGCAGGGCTTCTCTTGTTGCGGAGCATAGGCTCTAGGCGCTCAGGCTTCAGTAGTTGTGGCACGCAGGCTCAGTAGTTGTGGCTCCCAGGCTCTAGAGCACAGGCTCAGTAGTTGTGGCACATGGGCTTAGTTGCTCCGCGGCATGTGGGATCTTCCCGGACCAGGGCTTGAACCCATGTCCCCTGCATTGGCAGGCAGATTCTTAACCACTGCGCCACCAGAGAAGTCCCTGTTTGTTTGTTTTTGATAGTGGTGTGAGATGATAACTTATTGTGGTGTTGATTTGCATTTCTCTGATGATTAGTAATGTTGAGCATCTTTTCATATGCTTGTTGGCTATTTGTATACCAGTTTTGGAAGAATGTCTATTCAGGTCTTTTGCCCATTTTAAAATCATATTTGATTTTTTTGTTGTTGAGTTGTAGGTCTTTATTATTCTGGATATTAACCGCTTATCAGCTATATGATTTGCAATTATTATCTCCCATTCCATAGATTGACTTTTCACTGTATTGATTGTATCCCTTGATGTGAAAAAGTTAAGTCTGATGTTCCATTTGTCTATTTTTGCTTTTGTTGCCTGTGCTTTTGGTGTCATATCCAAGCAGTCACTGCCAACCAAGCCCAATATCATAAAGCTTTCCCCCTGTGTTTTCTTCGAGGAGTTTTAAATTTTGGGTTTTGTGTTTCAGTCTTTGATCCATTTTGAGTTATTTTTGTATATGGTGTAAAGTAAGGATCCAACTTCATTCTTCTGCATGTGGATATCCAGTTTTCCCAACAGTTTTTGTTTAAGAGACTGTCCTTTCCCCATTGAGTGGTCTTGGCACCCTTACTGATGACCATGTGAACATTTGCGTGACAGTTTATTTTCAGGCCCCTCTATTCTATTCCATTGGTGTATTTGTCTGTCTTTATATCAGTAACTCATTGTTTTTATTACAGTAGTTTTGAAA
The DNA here is from genome assembly GCF_964341445.2 of Mesoplodon mirus. Lineage (NCBI taxonomy): Eukaryota > Metazoa > Chordata > Mammalia > Artiodactyla > Ziphiidae > Mesoplodon > Mesoplodon mirus. The sequence continues at coordinate 52,232,203 of NC_138988.1, forward strand.
TCAGGAAGTGTGAGTCTCCAAACTTTGTTCTTCTTTTCCAAATTGTTTTAGCTATTGGGGGTTCCTTGAAATTCTGTATGAATTTTAGGATGAACTTTTCTATTTCTGCAAAGAATGCTGTTGGGTTTTTGATAGAGATTACATTGACTCTGTAGATAACATTGGGTAATATGGACATCTTAACAGTACTAAGTATTTCGATCCATTAACATGGGATGTCTTTCCATTTATTTGTGTCTTTTTAAATCTCAGCAGTGTTTTGTAGTTTTCAGTGTATGAGTCTTTCACCTCCTTGGTTAGGTTTATTCCCAAGTATTTTATTCTTTTTGATGCTATTATAATTGGAATTGCTTAATTCCCTTTTTGGATTGTTCATTGTCAGTGTATAGAAATGCAACTGATTTTTGTATGTTGATTTTGTATCCTGCAACTTTGTTGAATTCATTTATTAGTTCTAACAATTTTGTGTGTGTGTGTGTGTGTGTGTGTGTGTGAAATCTTTAGGGTGTTCTACATATAAGATCATGTCATCTGTGAGTAGAGATAATTTTACTTCTTCCTTTCAAATTGAATGTCTTTTGTTTCTTTTTCTTGCTTGTTGCTCTGGCTAGGACTTCCAACAGTATGTTGAATAGAAGTGGTGAGAGTGAGCACCCTTGCCTTGTTCCTGATCACGGAAGAAAAGCTTGCAATCTTTCACATTGAGTATGATGTTAACTATTGGTTTTCATATATGGCCTTCATTGTGTTGAGGTAATTTTCTCCTATTCATAGTTTGTTAAGTGTCTGATCATAAAAAGTTGTGGAATCTTACCAAATAAATTTCTGCCTCAATTGAAATGATCATGTTTTTGTCCTTCATTCTGTTAATGTGCATTCCATTGATTGATTTTCATATGTTGAATCATTCTTGCATTCCGAATCTCACTTGGTCATGATGTATGATCCTCCTAAAGAGTTGTTGAGGGAATTCCCTGGTGGTCTAGTGGTAAGGACTCAGTGCTTTTACTGGCAAGGGCGCGGGTTCCATCCCTTGTCAGGGAACTAAGATCCCACAAGCCATGCAGCGTGACCAAAAAAAAAAAAAAAAAAAAAGTTGTTGAATTTAGTTTGCTGATATTTGTTGAGGATTTCTGCATCAATATTAATCAGGAATATTGATATTGGCTTGCAGTTTTCTTTTTTTGATATGTCCTGTCTGGCGTTGGTGTTAGGGTTATGTTGTTCTCATAGGATGAGCTTAGAAGTGTTCCCTCCTCTTTAATTTTTTGGAAGAGTTTCAGGAGGATTGGTGTTAATTCTTCTTTAAATGTTTGGTAGAATTCTCTAGCTAAAACCATCTGATCCTTTGTTTTTCTTTGAGATTTTCAATTACTGATTCTATCTTCTTACTAGTTATTGGTCTGTTCAAATTTTCTATTTCTTCATGATTCAGTCTTGGTAGGTTGTATGTTTCTGGACGTTTATCTGTTTCTTTAGGTTTCGCAATTTATAGGTATACAATTGTTCATAATAGTCTCATAATCCTTTTTTTGTGTGTGTGTGCCATCAGTTGTAATATCTTCTCTTTCATTTCTGATTTTGAGTCTTCTCTCTTTTTTCTTAGTTAATCTAGCTAAAGATTTATCAGTTTTGTTGATCTTTTCAAAAAATGAACTCTTACTTTCATTGATCTTTTTTCTATTCTCTATTTCACTTAATCCCTGCTCTAATTTTCATTATTTCCTCCCTTCTGCTAGCTTTAGGTTTAGTTTTTTTCTTTGATTTCTTGAGGAATTGTGTCACTTTACAGTTCTTTTGTTTGAATCAGGATCTAAAAACAAGATCCATATATTGTATGTGATATATTTCTTAAGTCTCTCTAAGTCTATAAGATACCCTCTCTCCTTATTTTGTGCCATTTATTTGTTCAAGTTATCTGGATATTATATCTTCATATTTCCTACATTTTGGATTTGTGGTGGTGTTTGACATGTACTATCCTTCATATTTTCTGTAAACTGGTAGAGGTGGACATCTATTAAAGTTAGAGCTAGAAGCTAGACAGATTCATGTTCAACTTTTCTCCTTTTTTGGTAGGAAGACTTCATTGCTTTCAGTGATGCTGAGATTGACCAGGTGTTGTCAGCTTGGCTCCTCCACTAGAAAGTTCCACATCATCTTTTCATCTAATGTTTCAGCAGTCATTGGTGATTGTTGCCTAAAGTCATTAGTCCAGCAGGGATTGTAAAATGGTGATTTTTTTTAAGTTTGATACATTTAATACAGAATTTAGTAGGCCAGAGTACTAAATAGATTTTCTGGGAGTATTTAGTTGGCTTTTATCTATTCAAGAGACAATGGAAACTTCTTTTACCTCAGTTCTGAATTTTGAAGGAGTTTTTGTGGAGCTTAGAAGTATAATCCTGGGAATTCACTGGTGGTCTAATGGTTAAGACTCTGCACTCTTGCTGCCGAGGGCCTGGGTTCAGTCCCTGGTTGGGGAGCTAAGATCCCACAAGCCGCACGGTGCGGCCAAAAGAAAAGAAAAAGAAGTGTAATTCTGCCTTCAGCCCCCAAAACGATGATTTTTACTCTCATTTCTTCTGCATTTACTAGCTGTGGTTCTTCTACAAAGAATTCTCTTCATCAATTGTTTGGTTATTCTGAAAAAGTCTGTAGCAAAGGCAAGACGGATGCTGTATTCTTCCTCTTTATTCATCAGTTTTCAGAATAATGAGTTGATACCCCAGCAGACTTCAGGGATGCCCAATAAGCTTTTCTTTTAGGTGGGAAGGAGTATTATGAATTTGGCTATTTTTGCATATCTGATGTGTTTCAATCTAACGAAATGATACATCTTTTAATGCTCAAAATATCCCATTTTCAGCCAGTTGGAGCTCCTTCAAATTGGCTTCTATGTCATTTTGTGTGGCCCTAATAGCTGTTGATTGTTTTAGGCTTATTTTGTATATATTCTGCCCCAGACTTGGATTAAGTAATTTCTTAAGGAGCCCTGGTTCCTTTTTGTGGGAAATATTTAGAGACCATAATTTAAGTGCTAGAGGAGCTAAGTGCTACTGGCTAGTGTCATTTCTTAGCTGTTTTTGTGGCTATTGCTGGGAAATAAATATTTTTTTAGAAAGAGAAAAAATTTTAAGTTACATTGTTTTTTAGAGCAGTTTTAGGTTCATAGCAAAATTGAGTGGATGGTACAGAGATTTCCTGATTGCAGGGCTTTTACTTAACTTTCTTTGATTTTATGTTTGTTTCTATTTTATACTGAAATGTTTGGTTCCTAAAAACCCGATGTAATTACCTATTTATCCTATTATGTATTTTATAGATTCAGAATAGTAATGAAATATTATTAATAGGATGAAATCTACCAGATGCAGGTTTATTTGTTTTAATGCAGTTCAAGATGTATTTTTATCCTTAGTCTAAATATAGTCAAAATACTATTTCAAATTCACTTGAAATGATTACTTCCTCTGTGGACAGTTAGGTCTGTTTTTCACTTTTAAGAATTATTTTTTATTTTTTATTTTATTTTTTTTTAAACTGTGTACTTACCTTTTCTCCATGATGAGGGAGCAGAATTAAATCTGTAAATGTCTGTGAGTCCTGGAGGATAGGGATCTGATCCTCAGCTGTGCTCATTTCTCCTCCATTCTGCCATTTCCCCTTCCTCTTCCATTGACATTTGCACTCTTTATCCACAGTCTTTCGGAATGCTGAACAAAAATCTTCTTGGAACAAGACAAGAATAAGTAAATAAAATTAATAAATCTATAAGCCATAGCAGATCATTCACAAATTCCTCCAGATCCATATTGATTATCACCATTCATTCCGTGTGGTGGTTTTTCTTCTACAGCCTGTCTGATGTAATGGTGCTTCCATGACATTTGATGTTTGAAAGGCTCTAGCTCTGGCATTATCAATGTATGTTTTATAGTCGTCTGCAATATTCCTTCTCTTTCTCTTTGTTCTGTGAACTGAGGGATCTGGGAAGCCCATGTGTGTAAACACCCCTCCACCCCTGTCTTCTCCCCTTCTCTTAATCCCTTTTCCCTCAACACTAGGGTGCTAGCAGCCTGGGATGGTTGGGTCTCTGTCACCCTGGAGCTGAGCAGCTCATGTCTGGAATTCTCCAGGCTCTTGGGCCTCTGGGGTGAGTTGAGAAGGTATGTAGGGTGCTGGGGATGGAGATCCATGGAATAGGTGCTTACCTGAGTTATTATGAGAGACGTGAAGACGTTAGCATCTTCACGTAATCGGCATGACACATAACCTGTGATAGCACTGAGCTCCTTTTATTTCTTTATTCAGGTTGAGGAATGTGCACAAATAATGCAAATATAATTATTTTTAGTCCTGAGGATTAGGCAACTTGAGGCTTGTTCACATTACCTGGTGTTGTAAACACCAATGTTACATTGAATTTTTTTTAAAGAAAGGCTTATTCACCACTGAAATAATCTCAACAGTATCATTAACTTTAAAAATGTTGTATTGGACAGTATTAGTTACCTGATACGTATTTGGTCTGGGGTTATTTCATTTGTACTGTGGTCTTTTTTCTCCAGTGTTATATGCATTATGCATAATACATTGGTTGGGGGTGGGGGCACGGCTTGGAAAGGTGTGGGCTTTGACTTGCTTGGAATTGCGTTTTATTCTGTAAGTTCTGTGACCTCACGCACTGTAAATACTGATGCTACCACACCCGAGCACATGTGAAATAAAACTGTGGCTCTTCAGTATTTGGTTCCAATGCGAATTAATTAAAAAGGGGTTGGGGAAGTAGGTGTCCAGTAGTTAAGAATCCGCCTGCCAATGCAGAGGACACGGGTTCCATCCCTGGTTGGGGAAGATCCCGCATGCCATGGAGCAACTAAGCCCGCGAGCCACAACTGCTGAGCCTGCGAGCCACAGTTACTGAGCCCGTGTGCCACAAATACTGAAGCCCGTGTGCCTAGAGCCTGCACTCCGCAACAAGAGAAGCCACCGCAATGAGAAGCCGGCACGCTGCAATGAAGAGTAGCCCCCACTCGCCGCAACTGGAGAAAGCCCGCGTGCAGCAGCGAAGACCCAGCGCAGCCAAAAAAGGGGGGTGGAATTTGCACACAGGGCAAATTTTCCATTATATGTATTTGGGGGGAATAAACTCTGAAGGCAGCTTTCCCTCTTTTCTCCTCCCCCCACATTTCTCGATGGCCCTACTTCCATCAGTGGTGCCACAGCTCAGAGATTAAGGAAGCTGGCTCTTTTAGGCTGGGTCCTCTCAGGTCCTTCAACATTGAAAGGGGTCACGTTGGAGCCATGAAGTGGATTTTCCCTGTTTACCTCGGCCCTGACCAGTTAGAGGCTGTCTCTTAGGTGATGCAGCTTCTGCATCTGTCTGTATCATCCCCTCTGCTGCTTTTCTAAGCTTCCGTTTCAGAGACTTGTCACCGCTCCCCAGGTCCAAATAATATGCTGTTGTTTGTACATCAGACCAGTGTGACAGCTCAGGCAGTGTCCTGACAGTCGAGGTGTCTCATGGGAGAGAGCCGGGCAGTTACCAGGTCCCTGGAGCAAGACCAAGAATGTGTCCTGGTGTCCTGCCCACTTACAGAGCAACTGCTTTTGACCCTTTTTATTGATAGTTTTGAAAAGATTAGCCACAGACCAAATGCCAGAGGCTGTGTTGACTGTCCCACAGCTGCCACTGGGGCTACCACTTGGTTAAACAAGTGGTCCACCACCATCCAGCACGATCTGTTTTTGGCAGGGGCTCCCTGGTGATCTGAATGGGGATGTGATGAGGATGTCCACTGAGTCTTTGTGGTAGAGGCACCAGTGTCTGCAATTCCAGGAGGAACTGTGGGCTTGTTTAGATTTATCTTGGGTGGAGGTGGGCAGTGGGCAGCTCCAGGACATCTGTTTGGCCCTTCCCTCCACAGTGGCTGTTACTCATGGGGAGGCTCCTGGGGGCTGTTAAATAAAACCACCCCAGTTTGCACTCAGAACCAGGGACATCGCCATAGGGTAGGTCCTCTGACTAGTGAGAAGGACGTGGGCCCTTTCCCGTGGCAACAAGGTGAGGGTGGTGGCATTCAGGAGCCCTGGTATATACATACCAGCCCAGACTGCATCCAACAGTCCTCACGAGATCTGGGGGTGCATTGTCCTAAGTCCCGCTGGGGAAGGAATATTTATTGTGTGTACTTAGGGTGGCATCACAGGGCCCTTCCTCAAGGGGATCCATCCAATCCTTCCTTCCATCAGCTGTTTGTTGTAGAACCGCCTCAGAGCTGGGAACCAGATGAAGGAGTCATGATTTTCCACTGCAGGGGCTGACCTCAGCCTTTTGCTCACGATTGATTGATTTTTTTCTTGCGAGACACATCAAGCAGCACCCTCACTGGTTGGCCAACCATCTCACCCTCTAGGAATGCTGTCGTTTCTGAGCCCTTGCCTGAGGTCACCTCTGTCAACAACACCCCAGCTGCCACTCTGGCCTAGCTGGTTGTGGTGGTAATTATGTCCATCTGCATCTGGCGGTTAAGTGGTACCTCTTTGGTTATGCCAGGATCTCATCACCCTCGAAGACACGAGGGAGCATCTTCTGTCACCCCCTGCCCACAGAGCACAGCCCTCAGGGGACTTCTGGAGGACACCAGGACCCTCCTCACTGCTGTGTTCCTTACTGAAGGGTGTGTTCTCTGGCCAGTCCTGGGGAGTATGGTCAGATGTTGGGGTGTCTGGTCACCGTTTTTACTTTCTCACTTCTTGGAGCCATCTCATACCTTCCTCAGGATTCCATGGCAGTCCGGGCACCTCTACCTTATTTCCTGTAAGTCAATATCATGTCCAAGTTCCAAGGCACTGGGTTCCAACAGCACAGGGACTGGGTTGGGCACCTCTACCAAGATGATAGCTCACACATGGGAGAACGCACCATGTCCACACACTCCCCTCTATCTGCCTTGTGTTCTGCCCCCTCAAGATCCCCTCCCAGTGTCCCCCCTGCCCCTCCCCGATTAAGTCCTGGCCTTATCTTTCTGGCAGGAGATGTAGGTCTCTTTAAACATTGCCATAGAAGCCTCTGGCATTCACAGAATGCCCTGAGTGGATGGCTGATTTGAGCCTGTCAACCGGTCTCTTTCCTCAAAGCTTCCAATCTGTTAGTAAAAACCAGCCAACCTCACAATCCTTATAATTACCAGCACCCACCCCTCCGCCCCATTCCACGGGGCTAATGCAGATGCCCACTCCCCCCCCCCCGCCCGTGCCCCCTCCCAGTCCTGCACAGGTGAGGGCCTTATCGTGTGTGTTTGCATACCGTGGGCCGTCGCCACCCACTTAGCACCAGCTGTTTGACGCACAGGAAATGAGAAATCCAGGTATTAACTCACATCCTGAGGATCTGCTGTTTAGGACAGTTCTGGTACCAAGTGTCTTAACTTGGGTTCCTCTAAAACATGAAACCAGGGCTGGAGTGCAGGTGATCTGGGAAGCGGTCCAAGAGGGACGGATTCTCACTCTGGGCAACAGGACCACGATTCTGCCAAGGTCTCCTGGAGAGCTGACTGAACGTCTCCCGAATTGCCTGCCTAAGAGAGGAGGGTGGGGCTTCTCCGGTGGTGCAGTGGTTGAGAGTCCACCTGCCAATGCAGGGGACACAGGTTCATGACCCGGTCTGGGAAGATCCCTCATGCCGCAGAGCGGCTGGGCCCGTGAGCCATGGCCGCTGAGCCTGCGCGTCCGGAGCCTGTGCTCCGCAACGGGAGAGGCCACAACAGTGAGAGGCCCGCGTACCGCAAAAAAAAAAAAAAAAAAAAAGAGAGTGCAGTTATCCACTCCCACTGGTTGAGGGCCGCTCCGAGGTGCGTGGACTCCCCCCGACACCTGGGTTCCTGGGTGAGCAGGTGCCCGTGGCGTGTGGGTGGGAAAGACACAAAGACTTGACGGGTGAGCTTGAGATGAGACACGGTCAGCACACTGTACACTGAACTCGCGCGGGACTATCCACAGGAGCTGACATAGGTGTGTTTTTTTGAGGTTTCGTTTTTTTGTTTGTTTGTTTGTTTAATTTTTTGGCCGCACCTCGAGGCATGCGTGATCTTAGCTCCCCGACCAGGGATGGAACCCGCCCCACCCCCTGCAGTGGAAGCGCGGAGTCTTAACCACTGGACCGCCAGGAAGTCCCCAGGTGTGTTTTAAAAAACACGTCTTGACCTTCTCTTTATTCTGCCTCAGAGATCTTACCACAGTGGCAAGAATAAGTCATTACTCTCAGGATGTACATAATGTTTCATCATGTGTGTGTATGTACATTCATATGCAATACACATAACATAGAAACCGTAATTTATTTCATCAGTCCACTTTGTGTGTGTGTGTGTGTGGTACGCGGGCCTCTCACTGTTGTGGCCTCTCCTGTTGCGGAGCACAGGCTCCGGACGCGCAGGCTCAGTGGCCATGGCTCACAGGCTCAGCCGCTCCGCGGCATGTGGGATCCTCCCGGACCGGGGCACGAACCCGCGTCCCCTGCATCGGCAGGCGGACTCCCAACCACTGCGCCACCAGGGAAGCCCCATCAGTCCACTTTTTAAGTTTAATCTTTTTCCAGTTTTATTGAGAAATAATTGGCATACAGCACTGGGATAAGTTTAAGGCAAACAGTGTGATTTATTTACATGTTGTGAAATGATTACCACAATAGGTTCAGCTAACACCCATCTTCTCATACAGATAAAATAAAAAGGAAAGAAAGAAAGAAGAAAGGAAAAAAAATTTTTCTCCTTATGATGAGAACTCTTAGGATCTACTGTCTTAACAGCTTTCCTGTATATCCTACAGCAGTGTTAGCTATAGTCATCATGTTGTACATTACATCCCTGGTATTTATTTATCTGATAACCGGAAGTTTGTGCCTCTTTTTTTTTTTTTCTGGCTGTGCCACACAGCATGTGGGATCTTAGTGCCCCCACCAGGGATTGAACCTGCACCCCCTGAAGTGGGAGCGCAGAGTCTTAACCACTAGACTGTCAGGGAAGTGCCTGGAAGTTTGTGCCTTTTGACTACCTTTCTCCAATTCTCCCTGCCCCTGACTTTTTAATTTGTGTCATCATTTTACTAGGAAAAATTTGCACACATAAAAATTGAGAGTTGAAAACATTTTATACTCACCTTTCAAATTCTACCATTAACAATTACTATTAATCCATCCCTCCATCCATCAATCCATCTTATTTTGGGGATGCGTTTCACAGTAAGTTGCAGACATCAGTGTACTTCCCCTCAAATACATCAGCATATAAATCATTAATTAGAGGTCAATATTTGTTTATATGCCTTTTTTTCCCTCTTAAGGTTAACTTTACATACAATGAAATGCACAAATCGTAAGTGCACCGTTTGATGAGTTTTGGCAAATGCATATATCTGGTAATCCAAAACCCTGATTCAGCCCTAGAACATTACCCTTGCCCCCAGAAAGTTCCCTCATAGTCCTTCCCAAGCATTGTTATTTTCTAACAATACTCTATTTTGTTTTAATACCATCAGCTTTTCAGAGTAACTCCATTGCTGGACTTTTAGAATGTCCCCCATTTCAGGCTTGGCTTATCACTTCCTTGTGTTATAGTTAGATTCGGGTTCAGTGGAGATTTAAGTTCCACAATGAGCACTGCTTGGAGGAGAGGCTGTATCCTTCCTCATGAATCAAAACATGGGAGTGGGCTTCCCTGGTGGCGCAGTGGTTGAGAGTCCGCTTGCCGATGCAGGGGACATGGGTTCGTGCCCTGGTCTGGGAAGATCCAACATGCCGTCGAGTGGCTGGGCCCGTGAGCCATGGCCGCTGAGCCTGCGCGTCCGGAGCCTGTGCTCCGCAACGGGAGAGGCCACAACTGAGAGGCTCGTGTACCGCAAATAAAACAAAAAAACAAAAAAAAAACATGGGAGTGACGTCTGCTCACTCCATTTTTATGAGGTTGACGCTGAGCAGCTGGGATCACGGAGAATCTGCCTGATCCCTTCTTTATAAAATTCCATCAACCTTGCTGATGGTTTTAGCATCCATTGATGATTATACCTTAAATCCATTATTTCACTAAGTGTTCAGAAAAGGGGGTTTTTCAGATTCTGTTATTCCATCTGCATTTATTAGCTGGAATTCTGTGAAGAGTTTTCCATTGTCAGCTTTACGGTTACCCCAAAATATAGTTTTCATGTGAAAGGGAAAGACCCTTTTAGAGTATGGGCAACCTCCAAAGGTGACCGATTAGTTCTTTTTTCCTCTCTGTGTATCATTATGAACTCAGGTGTTAATATCCTTGCAGCCTTCCCCCACCCCTGCCTCCAGGTCATATGTCTCTTAGGTTTCTCTCTCTTAAAAAAAAAAAAAGCTCTAATTTTTCTACCTGAGGCCAATAGGAGCCTCTTCAGGTTAGTCTCCGTGTTCATCCTGCATCTAACCAACCCCTCCCCCCACCCCCCGCCCCCTGGTCCTGTGGGTTCCATCTCCTGCCCGCTGCCCACCTTGCTGCCACCCACCATCGTCCATGATTCTGCTTCCTTTATTGCCGTTTCAGGAAAAGACCACAGTGCCAAATATTTGAAAACATGTCTGATCCTATCATTCTTCTGTTTAAGTTGCTCTCTATAGCTCTTGGCATAAAGCCCAGGCCCTTGAACATGGACTTCAGGGCTCATTCAGTCTGGCCCCTGCCTGTCTCCCCTGTTTCGGCTGCCACCATGCTTTATCTGTGTTGAGGTTCCATTGCTCCTTCCCTGAATCCTGTGTTGTACATTACATCCCTGGTATTTATTTATCTGATAACCGGAAGTTTGTGCCTCTTTTTTTTTTTTTCTGGCTGTGCCACGCGGCATGTGGGATCTTAGTGCCCCCACCAGGGATTGAACCTGCACCCCCTGAAGTGGGAGCGCAGAGTCTTAACCACTAGACTGTCAGGGAAGTGCCTGGAAGTTTGTGCCTTTTGACCACCTTTCTCCAATTCTCCCTGCCCCTGACTTTTTAATTTGTGTCAACATTTTACTAGGAAAAATTTCAGGAGGGTGGAGCCCCCTCCACCAGTGCTCACAGTTTCCTCTGCCTGTGTCGCCCATCCCCTTGGCTAACTCTTCCTCATGCTGGGGCTCAGATTAGACCCATTATTCTTAACCCTGCCTGTACATTACATCCTCTGGGCAGTTTTAAGAAATACCAATGCCTGGGCTCCACCCAAGATCAATTAACATCTGAATGTCTGGGCAATGAGGCTTGACTTTGCTATTTTTAAAAGCCTGTGCAGGTGATTCTGATGTGTGGCCAAGGTTGAGAACCACAGTTTGGGGTGTTCCTTCCTCTGGGAAACTTGTCCCCCAGGCCTGGATTACATGCCATTTATTACTGCTGCAGCCTTCTGCTCTAATCCTGTCCCCCCAGCTTTACTCAGATATAATTGATGGATAATTCTGTGTACGTTGAAGGTGTACAACCTGGTGGTTTTATCCTCATTTTACTATGTAGGCCTCACTATGTCCACTCTTGGGTTTCTTCCTTGCTAGACAGAAGCTTCATGTGGTCTGTGGCTGCATCTGTTTGGTTCCCCCTCTGTTATTACCCAGCACATAGTAGGTGTTTGTAATACTTGCAAGTGCTTGTTAGGTTGATGTTTGGGCTGGATTTTGAGGTTGTTTGAATGCAGAGGTGCTGTGCTCTGTGGGACAAAGGCCATATTCCACCATCTGCCCAGATCGTTTCTCTCCAACCTCATCTGCTTCTCCAAATCCCTTCCCTTAGACAAGTGAACTCCAAACAGCCCTTTCCTTTTCCCAGTTCTGCCCAAAGGTTCTCACTCCCTTTCTACCTGTACAAACACTTTCCCCAACATATGGGCCACCTTTGAACTCAAAGAACTTGTGGGAAACCCTTATTTGACATTTAATCATATACATGCTGTGAGATGTTTTCAAAGTCATCCATTGGGGCACCTGGTATAAGAAATCATGTGAGTTTCTTGCTTTTGAGTAGCAATTAAAGCGTTGTTTGGAGATATTAAATTGACACTCTGGCCTTCTAAAAAATGATTCTTAAATTATTTGTTTATTTTTGGTTAGCTTTAGTAACTCGCGTACAGTAAAGCTTTCCCCTAAGTTGCCCCTAAGCAGTCTCCTGGCGGCATGCAAGATCTTTAGTTCCCCGACCAGGGACTGAACCCGGGCCCCCTGCAGTGGAAGCTTGGAGTCCTAACCACTGGACTGCCAGGGAATGCCCACAGTCACAATACTTTACATTTGGATTTCAGGCCAAAGGTGATCTAGGACCCTTGCTCTCATTGATGTTTCTAGATATGGCTTCAAGGGCAACCCCCAAAGCTCTCATGGACTGTGATGCTGCTATGAAAAAGAGATTAAAAAAAAAAAGCCTAAAGATGCACAAGGAATCTTACCAACAATGGAGGATACTAATTAAATGGTCTCTTGTAGCCCTTGTCCTGTTGGAACCTGAGGTCTATTTCTACCTTTTTATATCCACCAGAGGGCAGTGTTCTATTCTGCCTCACAGTCGGCCTCCCCTTTGAGGTCTCCCCTTTCTTTTCTTTTTTTTTTTTAATTAAAAAATTTTTTTTGGCCACGCTGCATGGCATGTGGGATTTTAGTTCCCTGACCAGGGATCCAACCCAAGCCCCTGCACTGGAAGCACAGAGTCTTAACCACTGGACCTCCAGGGAAGTCCCAGAGGTCTTCCCTTTCAAATCCTAGCATTTCAGCTCCTGAAGTGATCCCCAAACTGTGTTTCTCAAACTTTGATTTGACTTCTAGAAATACATCTTACATCTCAACCCCACAGAGACATACAACCATATGCAACTCTATATATGTATATATAACAAAATTTCATAAAATGACACTTGTTTTCATAGAGAACAGACCTGTGGTTGCCAAGGGGGAGGGGGGTTGGGAGAGGGATGGAGTGGGAGTTTGGGATTAGCAGATGCAAACTGTTATATATAGAATGGAAAAACAACAAGGTCCTACTGTGTAACACAGGGAACTATATTCAATATCCTGTGATAAACCATAATGGAAAAGAATATGAAAAAGAATGTATATATGTGTATAACTGAATCACTTTACTGTACAGCAGAAATTAAGATAACATTGTAAATCAACTATACTTCAATCAAATAAATTAAAAAAAAACACTTGTCTTTACTATGTGCAATACACTGATATTTCTATTCTCTTTCATTATAAAAAGTGCCAATCATCACCAAATTGAGTTCATGACCTACAAATGGGGTCGCACATACTGCCTTAGAGTTCATTTAGCCTGGCATCCTGCATATTTATGGATGAAGAGATGCAGGGTTAGAGAGCGATGCTCAGTCATTGTGGGACTCAGCGCAGCACCTAGGATAAGGCTTCAGGGCTTCGGACTTCTGATCTGTTGCTTTCAGCACAAAGACATTCCTGATGGACACCCAGAGCTCTGGCAGGTCACAGCCATGGGGGCCAGGGTGTGTATGTGTGTGTTCCAGCTCCAGCACACTGAGCTTCGCCACACCTTGCGAAGAGTCCCCTGCAGCAGGGTTTTCTCTTTGGGCATGTAACTTCTGCAGCTCACCCACTGATTGTCACATTGGTGCCGGCCTCTGGAATCCTGCACGTGGCTCCTCCGTGCCCTGACTTATTAGTGGTTTGCTTTATAGCCCAGAATCAAGAACGTACACAAACTAAGAGGGAAGAGAGTCAGTTGCCACTGTTGAAGCGTCTGCTTCTGAGATGCGGAGGGTGGAAGTTCTCATGTGGTTCCGTCCTTGCTCTGTAGAACGCCTCCCAGAGGACTTTCGAGATCGATTACGGCCACAACTGCTTCCTCAAGGATGGCCAGCCCTTCCGCTACATCTCGGGAAGCATTCACTATTTCCGCGTGCCCCGTTTCTACTGGAAGGACCGGCTGCTGAAGATGAAGATGGCTGGGCTGAATGCCATCCAGACGTAAGTAGGAGGGCACTGGGCTCTCACCTGGGCCTGGACACCCACCCCTGGAGGGAGGGTCCAGCTGCATCTCTCGGCGCAGCTGTTTCATTGCTCAGAACGGGGAATAGCATGGTCTGGGGTCCCGGGAGCGTCTAGTCATGGGCTTGAGTGTCCCTTCTTTAGACAATTAACTACTTCTTCCCACCGTGAACTTTGTCACCAGAAATCATAAAATGAATATCAGCTTGAAAGGGCAAAGGGAAGTAACAATGGTTGAGCGTTTACTGTGTGCAGGGCACATTACATGGATGATGCCATTTCTCCAAGGTCACCCTTCTTGTTTGCAGCTGGCGAAACTGAAATTTGCCCAGGCACATGTTTTTGGACAGAGGTCCCGCTGAGATTTGAAGATAAGGGTGTTGGTAGGCAACCATAGCTCCTCTCAGCTCCTAGAGGGATATGCCTTGTTGGGTAGATTCCTGAAACCTAGTTTGTCTTTGTGGTTCTGCTGGGGTGATTCCATGGCCCAAGGTTACAGAATTTTATCCCCAAAACTAGCTCTCCTTATCTCTTCTGCTGTTGTAAAGTGACTAATTGAGAAGGAAGTTGGGGTGGCTGGCCACTTTGGTTTTTGCATTGCTGATATGGATTGCTGATAACTCTTCAAAGATAAAGGGTGAGAAAACCCAGCGGCAGATTCCTGGGACAGATAGTTAGGAAGAATCCCACTTGTTATTCTGGTTCTAGGGCCACTGGGACATGTCTGTAGCTTCAACACTAAGTTCTGGGGGACCAAGACTGTTCCAAGGAACCCTGAAACCATGGGATTGCGGAAAAAAAACACAAGCCAGCGGTCATCAAAGACACCTTTGTGATGGCAGTGGGTGGCTTCACATTTAAAGTTGTGTCCCAGGGCTTCTCTGGTGGCGCAGTGGTTAAGAATCCACCTGCCAATGCAGGGGATATAGGTTCGAGCCCTGGTCCGGGAAGATCCCACATGCCACGGAGCAACTAAGCCCGTGCGCCACAACTACTGAGCCTGCGCTCCAGAGCCCACGAGCCACAACTAGTGAAGCCTGCATGCTTAGAGCCCGTGCTCCGCAACAAGAGAAGCCACCGCAAGCAGGAGCCCGCGCACCACAACGAAGAGTAGCCACCGCTCGCTGCAACTAGAGAAAGCCCGCACGCAGCAATGAAGACCCAACGCAGCCAAAAATTTAATTTAAAAAAATAAACTTTTAAAAATAAATAAATAAATAAGTTTGTGTCCCATGCTGCAGGCAGCCCGAGGAGCTGGTTGGAATTTTATTTTATTTTTTATAAATTTATTTATTTATTTTTGGCTGCATTGGGTCTTCATTGGTGCATGCAGGCTTTCTCTAGTTGTGGCGAGCGGAGGCTACTCTTCATTGTGGTGTGCAGGCTCCTTCTCATTGCGGTGGCTTCTCTTGTTGCGGAGCATGGGCTCTAGGCACGCAGGCTTCAGTGGTTGTGGCACGCGGGCTCAGTAATTGTGGCACACAAGCTCTAGAGCGCAGGCTCAGCAGTTGTGGCGCACGGGCTTAGTTGCTCCGCAGCATGTGGGATTTTCCCGGACCAGGGCTTGAACCCATGTCCGCTGCATTGGCAGGAGGATTCTTAACCACTGTGCCACCAGGGAAGTCCCAGAATTTTTGTTATTTTACCTCCTTCGGGCTATTCCTGACAAAATCTTTTGTTAGGAGGACACAGGGCTTGGAGGTTTTCCCATTTTTATTGAAAAATATTTTTCAAAAAATAAGTATGCCTCTTATTACTTTAGCACCAATATTGTCATTTTTCCTAAGCCCTTACATAGGCATAAGTAATTTTTCCATAGTAGTAATTTGTGTCCCTGAACTCTGTATTGTTTTTTAAGTCAAGCATTAAATAGGAATGGGAGTTCTTTGAAGGTCATACACTTAAAAGTGTTCCCCACAAGTTTGATACTCTTGGTAGCTGCTGTGAAAACTCAAAAGAAGGCTTCTTTTCTGCGAGTCTGCCTTAGGAAGATGTCTGTGTGTCCTGCGGGTTTATAGTTCTGCAGACGGTTCAGAAATTCACGTAGGACACCTGGATTTTTTGAGCTATTTCCAGGAAGGGGCTGTGTGTGTCTTGGCAGGTACGTGGCCTGGAACTTCCACGAGCCCCAGCCAGGACAGTATGAGTTCACTGGGGACCATGACGTGGAGCATTTTATTCAGCTGGCACATGAGCTGGGACTGCTGGTCATCCTGAGGCCTGGACCTTACATCTGTGCGGAGTGGGACATGGTGAGTGCGGCTAGACCTGCCCTGCCTGCCTGGTGTGCGGACAGGCAGGGATCTGGGGGCAAGTGAATTAAAGCAGCGTTGGTAAGTCTCTAATTCCAGGTAACACGGGCCTGTGACTGAGCAAACCCAGTTGTCTTTTACCTTGGGCAGTGCCCAGGCAGAGAGGAGCAGGGAGGGATCAGAAGGCATGGGTCCTCCTCTTGGTGGTCACATACAGAAGTCAGTTTCCTCATCTGTAAAAAGAAGTTCATGGTGTGGCCTCTGTCTGCCTCACAGGGTAGTTGTGAGGTTAA
Source organism: Mesoplodon mirus (assembly GCF_964341445.2). Taxonomy (NCBI): domain Eukaryota; kingdom Metazoa; phylum Chordata; class Mammalia; order Artiodactyla; family Ziphiidae; genus Mesoplodon; species Mesoplodon mirus. Next base: position 52,248,746 of record NC_138988.1, read on the forward strand.
GTGGAGGAATCTGTAGAAAAGGCTTTGATTCTCAAAACATTGCATTCATGCAGAGTGATCTTATTTTTATTATGTTTACAATTTCTAATTGCCCTGAAAGTTACAACCCAGAAAGCCCAGCTCAAATACCCCTTCTCCCTGACACTTTTCTTCTTTCCCCTCACTGCTAATAGTAATTTCTGTCTCCCCTAAGACCTTATTATGGCCTCTTCTTCCTTTTTTTTTTTTCCCCCCTCCTAGGGAGGATTACCTGCTTGGCTACTAGAGAAAGAATCTATTGTTCTCCGTTCTTCTGATCCAGGTAAGCTGTTACAGATGTCGTAAGAGAATTTAAGAAAGCTTAGATAATTTATATCAAAAGAGTCAGGTATTTCAAAGGCTGGGGTACTCCTGGGTGAATGCTTCCAAAAGTTTAGCGAAAGTGTGAGTGTTCATCCTCCTCCTCCAGATACTGAATGTTTTAGGAAAGAAGGACTATTCGAACAACTTGACCAGATCTCGCTGATACCCTGGTAACTCTTTGAATTGGCACTGGGCCCTGTTTGTGGTTGACTGGCTGATTTTAATGCTTTCTCTGCCTCTGTTCTTAGAATACGACATGGCTGGTGATGACTCCCAGCTAATCAGAATGGCACGTGTAGTTTCTGCAGTGGTGTCACTGGATTTCTCAGTAGCTGCGGTGTCTTCAGTTCCTTTGTCTACTTTTACAAGGTTATCTGTAAAATGATAGGTTTTTTTCTTGTTTAGCTGTAAACCCTGATCAATCTGCAGGTCCCATTTAGCTGCTATTCTTTTTTTTTTTTTAATTTTTATTGGAGTATAGTCGATTTACAATGTTGTGTTACTTTCTGCTGTACAGCAAAGTGAATCAGCTATAAATATACATATCTCAACTCTTTTTTAGATTCTTTTCCCATATAAGTCATTACAGAGAATTGAGCAGAGTTCTTAGCTGCATTTCTGTCTTCTGAAGGCTTCAGTTTCTCTTGGTGATGAAGCTGGTCATAAGAGCAGCTAACACTGATTAAATTTGCTGTGTAAAAGGCTAGTATATTATGCTCTATATGCATTTCCTTCTTGGTGTACTACCCTCACATTTTACGCTCTTAGTATATTAGTGTTTTTCCACATTTTATCTCAATTAATCCTTACAGCAACTTTATGACCTATGTACTCTGTTATCCCCATTTGACAATGTAAATGTGTAATTGATTAGAACTTAATTTTTAAAAAAACTCAACTGTGACAGAGAGGACACATCACTCAGTCATTCAACAAACATTGGTGGATGCCTCCTGTGCTGCAGGCTTTTTGTCCTAATGGCAGGGACAGATACCAGGCATACTGGTCCTTGTCCTCTCAGAGCTCTGCTGAGGAGACAACTCTCGGCAGGACAACTTTTTTTTTTTTTTTTTTGCGGTACGCGGACCTCTCACTGTTGTGGCCTCTCCCATTACGGAGCACAGGCTCCGGACGCGCAGGCTCAGCAGCCATGGCTCACGGGCCCAGCCGCTCTGCGGCATGCGGGATCTTCCCACACGGGGGCACGAACCCGTGTCCCCTGCATCGGCAGGCGGACTCTCAACCACTGCGCCACCAGGGAAGCCCGGCAGGGCAACTTTTAGCAGACTTTTAGTGCATGTAGCACCCCCCATTTCAGAAAGTGGTTGTTGAATCCAGTCTGTTCAATCTCTGCTGCCAGCCCCAGGGTAATAGGCTGCGTTGTGTCTCTTTGTAGAAAAAGGCGTGTGATGGTGTTAAACCTGGTTGTCTTCCAGATTACCTTGCAGCTGTGGACAAGTGGTTGGGAATCCTTCTGCCCAAGATGAGGCCCCTCCTCTATCAGAATGGAGGGCCGATTATAACAGTGCAGGTAACCGCAGAGAGGAGCCTGGCCGGGTCAGGGGAGGTTTCCACCCATCCACATTATATATGGGAACAAAGCAGACATGAACCTCATATGTCTATTTCTTTCTTTTTTTTTTCTTTTTAATTTTTAAGATTGAAGTATAGTTGATTTGCTATGTTGTGTTAGTTTCAAGTGTACAGCAAAGTGATTCAGTCATATACATATATACGTATATATATATTTTTTCCAGATTCTTTTCCACTATAAATTATTACAAGATATTGAATATAGTTCCCTGTGCTATACAGTAGGTCCTTGCTGTTTATCTTCATATGTCTATTTCTTTAAGAGGCAATGCCACAGATGGTGCTTTGATTTAAATTGCATTTTGGGGAGGCATTACCATTTTTGAATGCTTGCTGTGTGAGACTCTCTGCTGGATGCCCTACAAATGCTGTTCAGTTATTCCAACCACCATCTTCAAAGAGGTTAACTGACTTGGCCAAGGTCACGCAGCTGGCAGATGTTGCAGCCTGGCTTCTCTCCGGTGCCACGTTGCCTTCTGGCCACAGGGATGCAGCATGGACTGACCTACTTTGGTGTCTGCACTGCCTAGGCCGTCAGTTTCCATGGGTGTGGAAAGAGGATGCAGTGAATTGGGGCCACTGTGTTTTCTCTCCTACTTCCTGCCCTCACTTTCCTTCTTCCATGTGTTTTTCACTTTGCAATGACTGGTAGATTGTGAGGTATATCACGTGGTAAGAATTTTCCAAGTGAAAAATAGGTATACTTGACCTGCGATGATTTTTAATGTTTGTAAAAATACTTAGGTAAAACAAAACCATGTCTGTTGGTCATTTACCAAGGACGCTCTGATTGCAAAGAATAGGTTATGTAAAACTGGCTGCATCCTGGACCAGCAAGGGGGTGCGTGCGGTGCTCCCTAGGGGAGCGTGGGCCAGATTTCCTTCTTGTGAATAGCACTGTGGAGTGTTTGCAGGGACGGTCATTGTGGGGAGGGAGCCTGGCCATTTCCATGCCCTTCAGATATGAGAGGGCTGGGCTGGCCAGGGTATCCTGCGTGGTGGAGAGAGGCCAGGCTGCTACTCCCAGAGAGGCGTACTGATAGCACTCACTGCCCCTCACCTGTCCTGAGTCTGTACCAGTTAAGCTTACAGGAGCCCACTTTCCTGTACGAAGATTTCAAGGCTGAAACTGGATGTATCTGCATAGCTGGGTCTTCTTCCTTTCTCTTGATCTCAGGTTTTCCTCAGTTTCCCTTGCTTTTTAGTCTCTGCTTCTGCCGAAATCACTTTCCATTTTTGCTGACGGCTTTTCTGTACTTTTTGGTTATTGAAATGCACCACAATGTCAACAAATATGAACTGTGCAGGGGAGAGCAAAGCTGACTGTCTTGGGGGGCATTTCCTCCTATGTCCATCCCTGGCAACCTCAGATGACTTGAACTTGACTGTGGATCCTGCTGGAGGACTCAGCTTCCTCCTCTCCCTTCCCCCCGTCACATCTCCACCTGCTAAAATCCCACCTAATCCTTTTGCCCCTTGATAATTAGGAGTGGGGGCCTTCCACCCACAAATTTGCTTCATCCAATTTGTGAGGTACTCATGAGGGATTAGCCCTGTTTATACCTGCTGTTTTGGAAAAGGAACAACTGAAAACGTCTGCAGTGTTTTGTTGCTTTATTAAGGAGCTACAGGGTGAGATAATTACTCTAGAACAAAGACCTGCAACCTGCAAACCTGGCCCTCTGCCTGTTTTTGTAAATAAAGGCCACTGGCACATGACCACGCCCGACCATTTATATATTGTCTGGGGCTGCTTGTGAACCACAATAGCACAGTTCAGTAGTGGAGACAGAGACATATGGCCAAAAAGCTCCAGATATTTACTCTCTGGCCCTTTATAGAAAAAGTTGGCAAACTTTAGAAAAATGAGCGTTCCTCTGAGGCTAACTGCAACTTCGTCTATGAGTCTCAAGCCCTTATCTGTGTGTTTCTCCTCTCACCTCCCCCGCCTCCACACACACCTCTTCTTTCCTCTCGTTGGCAATGATAGAGAACTTGACTGTATGCCTTATTGCCAGCTTTCTGAGCACTTAGCAGGTGCCAGGTGTTGTGCAAAAGCCCTATTCGTGTATTGGCTCAGTGAATCCTCATACAACCCAGTGAGGTAGATACGCTCACCTCTTACAGACAAAGTGACATTTTACAGGTGGAGCCACCTGGATAAGAAGAGGCAGAGCTGAGGTTTGTACAGGGACTCGGGCCTCTCACGTCTGTGCCTGTGACCGCAGCACTAAGCTGTCTTGCGAATGTCAAGCTTTTCTCTTTCTCTAAAAACCTAACCAAATTAGGTATATGCCTTTATTACAATCCTGTTTAAAATACAGTCCTGTATTTTATCTTAATACAATGATGATAATAGATAAATAAGATTTGAAAGGGTAAGTGAAAATCAATGACATTGGCTTGGGGCTTGGCCAGAAAAGAACGAGAGGTGCAGAGGTGCTGGGCCCTCTTAGTTGCTAAAGCCGACCCTTAAATTTAGCTCTGAACTTCTTGTCAGCCAGATGATGAAGGAAGACACAGCCATTTAAGTAGCTCTTAATTAAAGAGGAGAAAAAAGAAAATGAGGGGGACAGTACCTTGCCAGTATTTGCAAAGCTTTTCTTAAGATTTATTTCAATTATTTCCAAAGGGACTTCTGAGGCACTAATCAGAGTATCAGGATCAGTCATCCAAGGGGAGTTTCCTACTCTGTGTGAGTGGCAAACACCTTCTATTGCAGGATGGCTTCATGACCTGTGAAGCCCTTGATACTGGCCTACCACTACTTGTTTTGCTTCTTTTTTTTTTTAATTTAATTTATTATTATTATTTTTTTTTGGCTGCACCTCATGGCATATGGGATCCTAGTTCCCCGACCAGGGATGGAACCCACGTCGCCTGCACTGGAAGCGCAGAGTCTTAATCCCTGGACCTCCAGGGAAGTCCTTGTTTTGTTTGTTTGTTTCTTTCTTTCTTTCTTTCTTTAATTTATTTTATTTTTGGCTGCGTTGGGTCTTTGTTGCTGCACGTGGGCTTTCTCTAGTTGCGGCGAGCAGGGGCTACCCTTCGTTGCAGAGCATAGGCTCTAGGTGCACAGGTTTCAGTAGTTGTAGCTTGTGGGTTCTAGAGCACAGGCTCAGTAGTTGTGGCACACGGGCTTCGTTGCTCCGCGACATGTGGGATCTTCCGGGACCAGGGCTTGAACCCGTGTCCCCTGCATTGGCGGGCGGATTCTTAACCACTGCACCACCAGGGAAGCCCTGTTTTGCTTCTTGAACCCATAACATGAGAGTATAGTCAGAGGGATTCTCGCTGAGAAAACCATCGTGCATTAAACCATTTGGGAGGAGGTGCTTTGCAGATGATGATGGTGGTGTCTAGTTCTTCTCCATCACTCCCTACTCCCTTCCCACTCCCCAACTCTGTCCATAGGCTTCATGGAGTTACTAGCAATTTTGCCAACAGCATACTCCTTGCAGGAATACTCTCTACCTCCTGCTTCCCTGACCAGAGAGTGCCTTTCTGTCTAGAGCTGCCTCGGGCAATCCCTCCGGAGAAGCTTCCTTAACCATCTCTTCCAACCACTCTCAGACTGGGCACCTCTTTTCTGGGGGCTCACAGTTTCTTACGCTCATATTCAAAGGCCATGTATCCCTAGGATCACAAAAATTTGTTTTGCGTTGTGTGCAGGTAGAAATTGTTATGTATGGGAAATTTTAAAATTTTTGTAAAATTGTGAAGTATACCACACACACATTAATGTGCAATAATGAAGCATTATGATGAGAACAGCCACAGAGTGACCACTCAAGATGGAAAATGGTACGTGGCCAGGACCCTGGAAGCTTGCCGGGTGTCCTTCTTAATCACACCCCACTTCTTCTCACTCTTCTGACTTTCGTAGCCATCAGCTTCTTGCTTTTCTTTCACGTTTACCAATTATGTGCACACCAAGACTTGATAGTTTGGTTTTGAATGATTTGGATTTTCTATTCGGGAAATTGTATCGTGTGTATTTTTCAGTGTCATGCTTCTTTCACCAACCTCTATACCTCTAAGATTCTTTGGTGTATTGGATTTTTTGGTGTATCTGGTGTATTGGAAATAAATGAAGGTCATTCATTTTATTGCTTTAGAGCAATGTTACTTAATCTTTTTTTCATTGTTGCCCATTAAAGATCCTCTCTAGACATATTTTTCTAATTGCCCCCCATGAAATTTTAATACCTGAGATATACTGTATAATTGTACATATATCTGTACTTTATATGAAAAATAAGATTTTTTTTTAAATCCTATAAAAATCAGCTCCCACCTCCTTGGGGATGCTCTCCACCTCATTGAGAATGGACACTTCAGAGCAGGGGTTACTACCCTCAGCACTATTGTCATTGTACCCAGTAATTCTTTGTTGTGGTGGCTGACAATGCAGGATCTCTAGCAACATCCTTTGGCCTCTACCCACTGAATTAACAGATGATTTTTCTTCATTTTTTAATATTTTTGCCATGGAAAGGTATTATTTATGTAATGTTTAAAGTATCGGTTACCTATTATAGGGGACAATATCACTACAATCTGAAAACTAACATATTGGTTGTTTTCCTTATTTCTGGGAGGTATTAGAAGGTAGGTTTTTATGCTGAGTTGCTTTTTGGAAAATGAGTTTTGAGGCTTGAGTGTAGGAGATATTTGGGGGTATTACTAAGCCTTGTCATCTCAGAGATGTGCAGGTAGTTTCTCTAAACAAAAGCTTGCCTTCGGACGTTGGAGTCTCCTGATTTCTTTCCCCTCCTCTTTTTAAATTTGCAGGTTGAAAATGAATATGGCAGCTACTATACCTGTGATTACAACTACCTGCGTTTCCTGCAGAAGCGTTTCCACTACCACCTGGGTGAGGACGTGCTCCTGTTCACCACGGACGGGGTGCGTGAGAGTCTCCTGCAGTGCGGGGCACTGCAGGGGCTCTATGCCACCGTGGACTTCGGAGCAGGTTGGTGTCTACAGTCACAGAAACCCAGCTGAGCAGGCAGGTTTGGGCTTTTTACTCCATCGGTCGTTCTAGGCAGCTGTTGTTCAAGTGGCAAGGGCATATCGAGTGAGATTTCCCAAATTTTCCTGTGTCTGGTAACTGGTAAAATAGAAAACCTGATAATGCACCCCTCCATTGCAGAGATCATTTTATGTCAGCTGAGCTGGCCCTTAGGTCAAGAGCTCCATTTCCAGCCCTGGCGGAGCTGGCTGAAGCCTGGAGTCCCGTTCTCTTAGGGGCTGCCTGCCAGGAGCAGTTCCAGGTGGAGGAGCTCCACCTTTCAGGCTCTGTCTGGGATGTGCTGCTCTTCCCTGCTCCCCCTGTCCCCCGAGTCGTGGCTGGATGCTCGAGCTGGGTCGTGGCCATCGTGAACTCTGAGGCCAGCCCTGGGGTTCGGGGAACTTACCTGGCACTTCCGTTTTCTTTCTACATAAACTCATAAGGCTGGGAACTGTGATGGGCCGGAGGTGGTTTGGCAGATGCTACAAAAAATCGTCTTGCCTGATGCATTAGTGCTCTGTAAGCTGCTGAGGTTCCACACATGAAAGGAGGGCTGGGATGCTTCGGGCTGTAATGACATTAAGAAATCTCCATGTAGGTTGAGAGCAGCTTTCATAAAAGGCATGGCAGCTAAATGCATTGTGTGATCCTGGACTTTTTTTTTTTTTTTTTTTTTTTTTATTCATGGCTATGTTGGGTCTTCGTTTCTGTGCGAGGGCTTTCTCTAGTTGCGGCAAGCGGGGGCCACTCCTCATCGCGGTGCGCGGGCCTCTCACTATCGCGGCCTCTCTTGTTGCGGAGCACAGGCTCCAGACGCACAGGCTCAGTAATTGTGGCTCACGGGGCCAGTTGCTCCGCGGCATGTGGAATCCTCCCAGACCAGGGCTCGAACCCGTGTCTCCTGCATTGGCAGGCAGACTCTCAACCACTGCGCCACCAGGGAAGCCCCTGGACTTTTTTTTTTCCGTTTTTTTTTTTTTCTTTCTTTGGTTCTTGTTGTTATGAAGGACATTATTGAGACAATTGAAATCTTTGAATAAAGCCTTTAGATTAGATAATAGTATTCTATCCATGTTAATTTCCTGTTTTTTATCATTGTATTCTGTTTATTTAAAGAATGCCCTTGCCCTTAGGGGATACACACTGAACTATCTAGGGGTAAGGGGCCATTCTGTCTGAAAATTACTCTCAAATGGCTCAGAAAAAAATATGCATATTCATATAGAGAGGGAAAACCTGATAAATGTGGTAAAATGTTAACAGTTGGGGAACCTGGGTGAAGGGAAGATGAGTTCTTTGTACTATTCTCACAGCTTTTCTGTAAGTCTGAAATTATTTCAAAATGAAAAGTTACTGCCCCACCCAAAAAGACCAGCTCTTCAAGTAGCATTAAGGATCCCGCTGTTCTCCCATCTGAGGGATGAGACACACATCCAGCGTTGCTACAGAAAACTGAAGCTGCATTTTTAAAAAGATTCTTCTACACTACCAACAAGGAAATAACTGGCTCTGAGTGAATTGAGTGTTTCTAGAAACATGGTACGTTGCTCAGAGCATTTGACGATGAAATAACTCATCCACAAAGCGCTGCACAGGAAGTGGCATGCTGGTTTCGTCCTGCTTTGGCACACTTCCCAACACAGTGATGAAAAAGCACAGTATTTTTCTGTTGGGAGGAACAAATTGCAGATTATTATGAGTTAGTTGTAAGCATTATTTGTATATAGCGTGACAGCACATACAAATAATGCTTCTGCTGCGGGTTCAAGGACAGACACTCAAGACCGGTGTACCTGGGGCAGGTGGGGCTGTGGTAGCTTTATTCATTTGTGTGCAAGAGGGGCAGTGCCTGGGGTCAGATCCCAGGAGAGGCGCCTGAGAGCAGCATTTAAAGATCTGGAAGCTACCGAACGCTTAATAGTGAGAAATTTACAGCCATAAAATAAATGAGATTCCATTCTTTCTTGATCAGCACATTCTCTCCTGAAAGCTGGCCTTACAGAGAAGCCCAAGGCTTGTCCAAGAGTAGGGGATTTTTGGAGACTTGGCTGGTGTTCCTTTCACACTGGGACACTCACTGCGGGAACTGGACTGTGCAGTGTGGGGTCAGGGTGTCCTCTGCTCTGGCTGGGAAGCACTGTGCATGTTCACTGATGTAAAGCAGCCCATTATCTCTCTGGGGAGAAACACTTTCTCTCTTTAGAGGTGGAGGGGAGAACAGAGACATGGGAAAGCAAGATGAGATACAGGCATCCTAATGGAATATTTCAGAAGAAAAAATTGAGTTCGCGAGTAGTCTGGAATGACTGTTGATGTACAAATTAAAATTCAGAGTATACTCCGTGATTCAGGGATAAATGTAATTAGAGCACATTTGTCCCTTTGATTTGTTAATTAAGTGGTAGATATTTGTGCCACTATGATGTGTATGGCACTGTGGAGCTTACCAGGAAGTATGTTCAAAGCAGGGCTATCCTGTAGGGAGCAGCTAGGTCAACCAGATGTCCGAGTGAAAGAGAGAGAGAGAGAGAGAGAGACAGAGAGACAGAGAGACAGAGAGAGACAGAGAGAGACAGAGAGAGAGAGAGAGAGACACCAGCCATGTGTCCAGGTGCTGGGGACACAGAGGAAGCACAAAGCCTGTGCCGTGATCTCCCAAAGGAAAGCAGTCAGGAGAGGCCCGGGCACTGTTCACAGAGGAAGCATCATTCCGTGGTCCCCACGGTCCGTCAAATGGATGGCCTGAGTCCCCACCTAAAGCTAGCTTGGAGGTGTGCAAGCCCCTGGGGGTGTGGGGAAGGGCGGGGGCCTCGGGCGCAAGGAATCTTTTTATTTAACTTCTTGTCATTCCCATGGCTGACCGTCCTTCTCCCTCTCATTTTTCAGATGTCAACATCACAGCTGCTTTCCTAATCCAGAGGAAGAGTGAACCCAAAGGACCCTTGGTAAGAATCAGGTGTGAGGCCTGGGGAGACCGTTTGCTTGTACTAACTTCATTACCGCTGCTGGGAGAGAGCGATTAACTGCTGCAGAGGGTGGGAATGGATCCTTGGTTTCTCTGGGTCTGAGGTCAGCAGCTGATGGGAGTGTAGAGACCCCCTTCTGGACACATGGGAAACAGCAGAAGCAGTACTGCTGCTTGACACTGAGGCCCTGCACTGGAGGGGGGCAGAATGGGGACCAAAGTGAACATCCCGCCTGCATCAGGCTCTGCGCTCTTTTTTTTTTTTTTTTTTGCGGTACGCGGGCCTCTCACTGCTGTGGCCTCTCCCGTTGCGGAGCACAGGCTCCGGACGCGCAGGCTCAGCGGCCATGGCTCACAGGCCCAGCCGCTCCGCGGCATGTGGGATCTTCCCGAACCGGGGCACGATCCCACGTCCCCTGCATCGGCAGGCGGACTCTCCACCACTGCGCCACCAGGGAAGCCCAGGCTCTGCGCTCTTGCATACCTCATCGTATTTGGTCCTCGTGCCAGCTCTCATAGGTAGTATCATTGTCTCCATTTTCAGTGAAGCTCAGAGACCACGTCACTTGCCCAGGGTCGTACAGCTGGTGAGTGGCAGGGCCAGGATCTGTGTTCAGGTCTGTGTTTCTTGAAAGCTCTTTGTGACAGAGCTTCTCCACCTTTAGTGTGCTTACAAATCACGTGGGACTCTTGCCAAAATGCAAACGTTGATCTGTTGGGTCTGGGAGGGGATTGAGATTCTGCATTTCTGACAAGCAACCAGGTGACATGGGGATGTAGGGTTGCTGACCACTCTGGGAGCCGCGGGGCTCTGTGACATGCTGTGTAGGCGCCTGGGAGGTGGAGATGGCGGCCAGGTCCTGGCAGGTATGCTCAGCCCATCAAAGATGCAGCCCTCTCTATGCTTCCCTTCTCCTTGCATTTGTGGCAGTTATCCTTGTCACTTGGCCCCGTGTAAGGGGGAATATCCTGTGCCTTCCCCTCAGCAAGTCAGGCTGCCCCGCCTGTGTACCCACCTTTGTACAAAGCAGCCTTTTCTGAACCTGGTCTCTGCTTGGTGAACCATGCAGAACCCAAGTTCCCAGACTCTGGGTGGAGCTATTTCCTGGAGCCTGAGACAAGAAGTCCCTAGAACACGTCCAGATTTCTCTTTCCTTCTATAGATCAAGGGCTTGGCAGGGTCATGCCCAACAGAAACATGAAGTGCTTGGGGCCTGCTTGGCAGAATATTTGGACAAGTCTACCTCACTTTAAGTCAACCTGAGATCTGAAAATCTGGATTCACACAAAGGGTGAATTTGGAGCTAATTATTTTATAAACACTTTGTCATCTGATTCTTTTGCCCAACAAACTTTCCTACCATATTCAAACTGGGGATTGGTTAACAAGATTTTGATGCAGGTACAACTTTTCAGGGACACCTGTATTGTCCGCACCTGAGACCTGAGTTTAGGCAATGCTATATGGGATGTCCTCATTGGTCCCCCAGCTCCAGGTAAGGTAATGAATGTCAGCTCCTCTCCCCACCTGTTTCTCGGTAGAGAACCTAGGGCAGTAGTTACTGAGAAGCCCAGCATGTGAAAGTCTTAAGTCTATCCTAAGCTCCGTATCCCTTTCTCTTTTCAGGTCAATTCTGAATTCTACACTGGCTGGTTAGACCATTGGGGCCAACCTCACTCAACAGTCAAGACTAAAGTGGTGGCTTCCTCCCTTCACGATATTCTTTCCCGAGGGGCCAGTGTGAACATGTGAGTGTTATTTTTCGGAGGGGAGGCTGTTCTCCGTAGCTGTGGGCTCATGGTGAAGTACTGTCTGTTCTCTTGTTTCCTTGTAGGTACATGTTTATAGGTGGCACCAATTTTGCCTATTGGAATGGTAAGAGCAATTTAACATCTGTTTGTAGAATCTAATCCTAAAATGTTTCTGGTGCTTGATTTTTGGAGGGGTGTGCCTATGGACAATTGTTATTTTCTATTTTTGTTTGCTTTCTCCCAAATTTTCTAATATATAAGAATTGCCTATACAATTTAAAGAATCATTTTTCTTTTATTTATTAAGAAGAGGAGAGAAATGTTGAATTTACTTTTCTATTGAGAACTGATTTTAAAAAATTGAGTATCCAGGTGTTATGAAATAATCAGTGTTATATAAATGAGGAACTGCATTATGATGATTATAAATTACCCTTCTATACTTGTTTTAGATGCTCACAAATTACTTGTTCTTTTAAAATTAAATTCAGAATTTTAATTTAATTTATAAATGTGTTATAGGATCATAGAAATGGAATATTTTTCATATGTAAATACGAATCTTTCAAAGTTTTCTTTTTTTTTCTTTTTTTATTTTATTGAAGTATAGTAGATTTACAGTGTTGTGGTAGTTTCAGATGTACAGCAAAGTGATTCAGATATAGATAGATATAGATATATAGATATGTATTGTTTTTCAGATTCTTTTCCCTAATAGGTTATTATAAAATATTGAGTATAGTTCTCTGACTATACAGTAGGTCAAAAAATCATTTTTCCTTAAAAAAGATTTAAGAGACATAACTTGTACATTTAGAACCTATTGTTTTAAATCAAGCTAGTCAGGCATGTCATAGTCTCTGGCTATAACTTACTTGTTCATATATTCTGGTCTTTTTCTTCTCTTTTTTTTTTAAAAAAAAACACTTTGTTTTGTTGAGATATAATTCACATACCATAAAATTCATGATTTGGGGAATTTCCTGGCTGTCCAGTGGTTAGAACTCCGCGCTCTCACTGCCGAAGACCTGGGTTTGATCCTTGGTTGGGAAACTAAGACCCCACAAGCCACATGGTGTGGCCAAAATAATAAATAAATAAATTCATGATTTTAAAGTATATAATTCAGTGGTGGTTAGTTTATCACAAACTTGTGCAGCCATTATCACCATCTAATTCCAGAACATTTTCATTACCCCAAAAAGAAACCTCGTACCCAAGAAATGCCCCACTCTCCCTCCTCCCAGCCCCTGGCAACCACTAGTCTACTCCCTGTCTTTATGGATTTGCCTATTCTGGACATTTCATACGAAGGGAACCATACAATTTGTGGTCTTTTGTGTTTGACTTCTTTCATTCAGCATAATCTTCTCAAGGTTCATCTATATTGTACTGTGTATCAGGACTTCATTCCTTTTTATTGCTGAATAATATTCTATTGCGTGGATATACCACATTTTGTTTATCCATTCATCAACTGATGGACATTTGGGATGTTCCCCCTTTTGGGCCATTATGAATAATGTTCCTATGAACATTGATATGTAAGTATTTGTTTGAACCCCTGTTTCAATTCTTTTGGCTTTACACCTAGGAGTGGGATTGCTGTTTCATATGGTAACTAACTATATTTAGAGTTAGAGGAACTGCCACAGTGTTTTCTAAAGCAGCTGCACCATTTTACATTCCTATATGGCCTATATGGTCTTTTTTTTTAGTAGGAAAAATTATGGTAAAATTCTCTTCATTGTCATTGACTTTTGCCAGACAAACCATCCTATATTGCTTTTCTCTAGACCTCATTCCCCACATCTCTCCACATCTGCATTTTCCTCTAGGAGTCACTGAGGATGCTCTACAGTTGAGTTTTGGAAACCTAATTGGACCTCAGTCTCCTGGTGTTAGTAATTGGACACTATCAGCTCTTAATGAATTTTCTTCTTCAAACTGCTATCTTTTGTGCAGGGCAGGATGGTCAAGGAGAAGACTTTGGTTAAAGTATTATTAATATTATTATTAGAGCCAAAAAATGGAGATAATGCAAAGTTCAAATGTCATTTCTTAAAAGACAGTAGTGTGCCAAGGTTGGTAACTGAAGTTAGATCAGCCCTGTGTCTGTCTTCCCCTTAGAAACACTTCAGACTTTGTGATGCCTTTTGCATTCAGAAAGTAGAGATTCCTCCTAGCTTCCATCCATGGAACCAAGACCAGTCACCAATCCAGGAATAAAGACTGATATTTTTTGAAACTTTACAGTTCATGAAACAATTTTTTATATCCTATTATTTTATTGAAAACAATACATTCTTTTTTTTTTAATATATTTATTTATTTTTGGCTGCATTGGGTCTTCGTCGTTGGGTCTTAGTTGCTGCGCACGGGCTTTCGCCAGTTGCGGCGAGCGGGGGCTGCTCTTTGTTGTGGTGCACGGGCTTCTCATTGTGGTGGCCTCTCCCGCTGCAGAGCACAGGCTCTAGGCGAGTGGGCTTCAGTAGTTGTGGCACGCGGACTCAGTAGTTGTGGCTCGTGGGCTGTAGGGCGCAGGCCCAGTAGTTGTGGCACACTAGCTTAGTTGCTCCGCGGCATGTGGAATATTCCCAGACCAGGGATCAAACCTGTGTCTCCTGCATTGGCAGACAGATTCTCAACCACTGCGCCACCAGGGAAGTCCCAATACATTCTTTTTTAAAATTTACGTATAATAACTGATTCACTTTGCTGTACACCTGAAGCTAATACAACATTGTAAATCAACTATACTCCAATAAAAATTTTAAAAATAAATAAAATTTACATGTATAAAACTACCACTCAGAAGTTGTCCTTAATCCTGTCCCTTGCCCCTGACCCTGCCATAAACAATACAAGGCTTTTTCTGCCTCTGTTTTCCCACTTAGTCCTCATAGCAGTCTCATCTGGGCTGGGGATTATGGACCCACTTTACAAAGAAGAAAAACAGGGTACCAAAAAAGTCCACAAGATTCCCATTCAGTTGGCAGAGAGTGGAGCCTGGGCTCAAACTCAGGCCTTGGAAAGCTGGTCACCGCTCTTTGGATAACTCCTTGCAGCCTGAAGCCTGTGTTTCCAACCCCCAAACCAGCCCCTCTGTGTTTGCGGTCCTTTCTCTCCTGCCCTGTTGCCCGGTCTCTTTGTGGGAGTTGGGCGGGGGGGATGAGCAGTCTCTGCTTTTGGCTGCTATTCTTCGGGCCAGCTTCCCAGAGGAGAGCATGGGAGAAAACCTCCGGCTCAGGTGCTCACTGCGTTCCTGCCCACAATAGTTGCCCATGCTGTGCAGATAGGCGCCCACTCTGTGCTCATGTATCCTCACGGGAGCCAGGCTGTCCTCTCCTCCTCACACACCCTGCAAAGCTGAGGAGCGGTACATCCTGCCATTTCTCTTGTCTTCCTACCTCACACTCCCCAGCGTGGCCAGAGGAGGCTGAAGTCAGCACTGTTTCCCTAGGACACTGCCCTGTGGGGATCTGAAACATCCAGAGGAAGATTCTACTGATAGAACTGCACAGACTTAGTTTTCCAGTCTGTCCTGTAACCCATTGGCCAACTTCCCAGCCTGGGTTCCCTTGGCCCGTAAAGTATGTTTCTGGGTGTTCACACTTGTTGACACTCCTTCACAGAGCTCCTTCTCATGCATGGCTCTGCAGGGGCCTCGGGTAAACAAGGCCATGCCTACCACTAGGATGCACTTGGTCTAGTGGAGCGAGGTCACTGCCACACTGAGCAAGAGGAGGGACCACAAAGGAGAAGGTGAGCTCCTTGCAGCAAGGGATGTGGTTTTTCTTTTCTTTGTATCTCACAGCAAAGGATGTGTTTTAACATAGGTGTTCCCAGAGGCAGGAGAGTAAAAGTAATATGACTGGATCAATTCAATTGGTTGAGTGGTCCAGGTCTTTCAAAATATAGATTCTGTGCATAGAACAGATTAGACAGTCTTTGGGGGATGACCTGATCCTTGGCCTCCCTCATCTGTCAACCCCGCCACCAGTAGGATCACCCAGGGCGGCTCCATCATTCGTGAGCTGTGGGATCACTCCAAGGAATTCGTTACTAAATCATAGTGAACTGTCAGATTTTGTGCCTCATTTACTTAAAAATTAGATTGGATATAAGATTATCCTAAAATAACTGTATTCTTTCACACACTTGCACTGCAAAATGCTCTCTGGAATAGAAGAGAAAGGGGTGGCATGGAGCCTTGCTGGTCTGCAAACAGCAGCGTCAGTGTCACCTGGGAGGCTTACTTAGAAATGCAGAGTCTCCGGTCTGACCCTAGCCCTGGTGAATCAGAATCCCAGGTTGGGCTAAGGAGTGTGTTTTAACGAGCTCTCCACGTGACTCTCAGGCCAGGGCAGGTTGTGCTGACACAGGGTCACTGCCCAAATTTGCAGAGTCTCCTATCTGTGAATATCACCTGTGACAAGGCTGGGGCCCACTGGTCTAGACTGTGCCCCTTGGACAATAATTGCAACGCTGTTTGCTTTTTGCATCCACAGTATTGGCATTACCTATTAGTCTCTGTGGCGGGTCATGTTCCCTGGGAAACGGACTCTGAGATTGCCTGGCACAAGTTTATTGGGGTGTGCTCCCAGCGGCAACACCAGTGAGAGTCAGGATTGGGCAGAAGGAGAAGCTGGGCAGTGATGCAGTCTCAGAAGTGGCTCAGCTGATTCTAGAGGGAGCTCTGGAGCTGGGATGGCCCTTTGAGGCAAGGGGACTGGGCTTTTATATCCCTGCACTGGTCAATCTTTGGATGTGGGCGATCCCAGGAGGGGTGTAATTTTGGGCAAGGCGGCCCAGCAGAGGTCAAGGACCAGAGAGGGGCACTCAGCCAGCACTCCCGGTAACTGGGGGAATGAGTGAGTGCCTGGGCCCTGAAGGTCAATGTGAGAGGCACACCACAGCACCCCCTAGCTCTTTGCAGACATTACAAACGCCCAAGGTTACACTTGACTTTCAGTGGGCTGATGTGTGTCTGCAGTCATCTCCCAGTTTGTTTGGTCTGATAGCCCCTTAGTTGTTTGCAGCTGATCCTGGGCCCAGAAAACGGTGTGTCCACCATGGACCTTTTCTCAGCCACACATGAGGTCATGAACAAGATCACGGCTGCAGGGTTAACAGTCAGACATGTGGGTCATGCCATGAGCCTTGCCGTTGCTGGTTGTGAGATGTCCAGGGATTTTGGGGGGAGCTTCAGAGGCCCTGCTTGTCCAGTGACAGGGCTGTCTGCTGGGGTCGCTGAGAGAGTGGATGGGGAAAGTGCTCCGTAGACTCTAAGAGCTTGGCGAGGGCCACCTGCAGGAAGAAACTCGTTTCTCTAAACCTTGCCTCCTGAGGGCCACCTCTGTGTCACTTAACAGTTGGCTCTAATGTGTTCCTTATTTTCTCCCTCCACAATGCCGAGCCATGAATCCCAAAGAACTTGTCCCAGGGGAAGGCCTTCCTTAGTAGCTAGTGGCACGGTTTTGTCTTCCAGGGGCCAACACGCCCTACCAAGCACAGCCCACCAGCTACGACTATGATGCCCCCCTGAGCGAGGCCGGGGACCTCAGTGAGAAATATTTTGCTGTGCGGGATGTTATTCAGCAGGTGAGTGCTTTGTATGGGCTGCAGGGGCTGGTCTGGGCCAGAGCCTGCCCGGGACTCACAATGCTCTGTAGACAACTTCCTGGAGCCTTTGTGTTTAAAAGGACGGATGAAGAGAAGCATGAGCAAGACTT
This sequence comes from Mesoplodon mirus, assembly GCF_964341445.2. Taxonomy (NCBI): domain Eukaryota; kingdom Metazoa; phylum Chordata; class Mammalia; order Artiodactyla; family Ziphiidae; genus Mesoplodon; species Mesoplodon mirus. Next base: position 52,266,147 of record NC_138988.1, read on the forward strand.
GGCCTTGAGTCTTGGTCCCACCCGATTAAGAGTGAGCCTGTCAGCAAGGTACTCCACAGTACGTTGTAAGGATTAAAAAGAACACAGGTAAGGCCTCCGGTACAGCCCTGACACATCTGTTGTCCAGTAAGCGGTGGCCGTTTATACTATTATTCATACTAAACAGAAGAAAATGTGTGTCCACATAAGTAGCTGAAGTATGCAGGAAAGAAAATCCATGGGCATTCTGAACACGGTACAAATGTGAGCTGTCAGCAATGCTTCATTTTTCTATTTGGGGCAAGTGATTGCTGTTTCCTCCTGGCCTGACACCTGAATGCTTAGTCCTGCTAACGTTGTGACCTTTGAGGCATCTAACGCACCCAGGTGGGGTTTCCTGTCTCTGTGTGGCTTTAAAAAAAAAACCCACAGTTTTTCTGCTCAGTCACCTGAGTTTTGAAGTTAAAAAACAAAGATTTTCTGCCTATATATGGTATGGACTTTTTTTTCTGTTAGTTTTAGGTATACTGTAGTCTTAGTTTAAGCCTAAGTGTTATTTATATTATGAAAATTTTTAAACATATTGAAAAATATGATCTATACTTAACTACTCTTAGAGTTTGTCCATTTGATCTACGTTTTCAGATGTGTGGTTAAAATGTTGCTCGTGTGATTTTTATTGTGGGTTTAATCTCTGTAGAATTTAGAGTGATGACTCCCAAGTCCTGTCTTGTACATTTGTTCACTGTTTCAAAGCTCTCTATTCCTATCTTTATTATTTCCTTCCTTTATTTGAAGCTTAGCTTTTTAAACTGGGCTTTCTTCTTTTCTTTTCTAATATAAATACTCAAGTCTATACATTTCCTTCAAGTACTGCTATGGTGCCATCTCATAAGTTTTGATATGTAATATATTTATTATTGTTTGCTTTTAAACATGCCTATTTTGATTTCTCTTTGACCCTTCAAACGTTCAGAAGTGAGTTTTTAAATTATTAAACATAAGTATTTTTCTAGTCTGTTGGTTTCTCACATATTTGCATTGTGGTTGGAGAATGTAGTGTGTATGATACCAATCCCTTGAAGTTTCTTGAACCTCTCGGTAGAGCCTGGCCTATACCAATATGAACAAATATTCTGTGTATTCTCAAAAAGACTTCGTGTTTTATAATTGTTGGCTATAATCTGTATATGTGTTCATTAGATTAAGCTTATTAATGGTGCTGCTGATATCTTTGATATCCTTCCTAAATTTTTTGGTCAGTTTATTCTATTAGTTATTGAGAGAGTTGTGTTTATGTATTTCTTCTTGTAGTTCTGTCAGTTTTTGAGGCCATGTTATTAATATGTAGATTGAGAATTAAATCTTTTAGTATCATTATATGGAAGTCATCTATCTCTGATAATGCTTTTTGCCTTAAAGTCTGTTTTGTCTGATACTAATACTACCTGCATTCTTTTGGTTAGTATTTATCTGGTATATCTTTCATAATGCTTTAATTTCAACCTTTTTATATCCTTTTTAAAAAAAACACGTGTCCGGAAACAGAAACAGACTCAACAGACGTAGAGAACAGACTTATGGTTGCCAAGGGGGGAGGGAAGGATAGATTGGGAGTTTGAGATTAGCAGATGCAAACTATTATATACAGAATGGATAAACAACAAGGTCCTGCTGTATAGCATGGGGAACTATATTCAATATCCTGTGATAATCCATAATGGAAATGAATATAAAAAAGAATGTATATGTATAACTGAATCACTTTGCTGTACAGCAGAACTTAACACAACATTGTAAATCAACGTTACTTCAATTAAAAAAATAAAAATAAAAACGTGTCCCTTGTAAACAGGATATAGCTGGATTTTAAAAAAATCTAGTTTGAACATTTTTGTCTTTTAACTGGTGCACTTGTTCATTGTCATTCATTATAATTCTTGATACACATCAATTCATTTCAACCATCTTATAATAATCTATTTGTCCAGCTCTTCTGTTTTGTCTTCCCTTATTACTTTCTTTTAAACTGTTTATTTTTGTGTCCTTATTTCATCTCCCTCCCACCCTAGTTTGGATGTTATTTACTATATTTTTATTCTTTTTTTTTTTAATTAATTTATTTAATTTATTTATTTTTGGCTGCGTTGGGTCTTTGTTGCTGTGTGCGGGCTTCTCACTGCGGTGGCTTCTATTGTTGCAGAGCATGGGCTCTAGGCGCCCAGGCTTCAGGAGTTGTAGCTCGCGGGCTCTGGAGCACAGGCTCAGTAGTTGTGGCACATGGGCTTAGTTACTCCGTGGCAAGTGGGATCTTCCCGGACCAGGGCTCAAACCCGTGTCCCCTGCATTGGCAGGCAGATTCTTAACCACTGCGCCACCAGGGAAGCACTATATTTTTATTCTTCTAGTGGTTACCTATTGAAGTGTGAAATATGTACCCCCCCCAAAATACAACTCAGTATAGAACAGCGTGAACCCCTGGAACCAACACACAGCCCCCCAGAAGCTCCCTTCATGCTCCTTCTGGTCATTGGCCTCCCATTGACCTCTATCACCATAGGTTAGCTGTGCTTGTTTTTGACTTTATATAGATGGGTTCATACAGTATGCACTCCTTTATGTCTGGCTTTCAAAAAACTTTAACATTCAGTTTTTACTTACAAGAATTTAAAATTAATCCATATCTTTACTTCCTTCCTACAACCAGAACTTTATCTCACATTAACTCCAATTACATCCTTCCTGACTTACACGCTCTGAATGTCATGTATTTTAGTTGTGGGCTAGTTGTGGATGTGAATCTTCAAGGGAGATTTGTTTTCTCCCCTATTTATTGCTGTACAACAAATTACCTACAAATTCAGTAGCTTAAAACAACAAATGTGGGACTTCCCTGGTGGTGCAGTGGTTAAGGATCCGCCTGCCAGTGTAGGGGACATGGGTTCGAGCCCTGGTCTGAAAAGATCCCACATGCCGTGGAGCAGCTAAGCCCGTGTGCCACAACTACTGAAGCCCGTGCGCCTAGAGCCCATGCTCCGCAACAAGAGAAGCCACCGCAATGAGAAGCCCGCGCACTGCAACAAAGAGTAGCCCCCACTCACCGCAACTAGAGAAAGCCCGCGGCAGCAGCGAAGACCCAACGCAGCCAAAAATAAAAATTAAATTAATTAATTAATTTAAAAAAAACAAAAACAAATGTTATGACCTCACACAGCTTCTGAGGGTAAAGAATCTAGGGGTGGCTTAGCTGGATGTTCTAGCTCGTGAATTCTCCTGAGGTTGCACTGAAAGCTGTTGGCGAAGCAGCAGTCTCTGAAGACTTACGTGGGGCTGAAGGGTTCATTTCTTTCTTTCTTTCTTTCTTTTTTAAAATATTTATTTATTTATTTGGTTGCACCAGGTCTTAGTTGCAGCACGTGGGCTCCTTAGTTGCAGCAGGCGGGCTCCCTAGTTGTGGCATGCATGTCGGATCTAGTTCCCTGACCAGGCCCCCTGGATTGGGAGCGTGGAGTCTTACCCACTGTGCCACCAGGGAAGTCCCTGAAGGGTTCATTTCTTTCTTTACTTTTCTCTTTTTTTTTTTTTTAATTGAAGTATAGTTGATTTATAATGTTGTGTTAGTGTCTGTTGTACAGCAAAGTGATTCAGTTATACATGTATATATATTCATCTCTTAAATGACTAGACAGTTATCCCAGCCCTTTTTATTGACTTATCAATTATTTTGCCACTGGTTTGATGTGCCCATTTTGTCACCTACTTAATTTCCATAAGTATTTGGGTCTATTTTTGAACATTTTCTTTTATGTTATTGATTTTTTTTTTTTTTTTTTTTTGCGGTATGCGGGCCTCTCACTGTTGTGGCCTCTCCCGTTACGGAGCACAGGCTCCGGACGCTCAGGCTCAGCGGCCATGGCTCACGGGCCCAGCCGCTCCGTGGCATGTGGGATCTTCCCGGACCTGGGCACGAACCCATGTCCCCTGCATCGGCAGGCGGACTCTCAACCACTGCGCCACCAGGGAAGCCCAATGTTATTGATTTTTTTTCTCTTTTATTGATACCAAACTGTTTTAATTGTTACCTTTACAATGTTTTATTATCTGGTAGGATTAGTCTTCCATCTTTAGTCTTTCAGTATTTCTCCGGCTATTCCTGCAAGTTTACTTTTCTATGTAAACGTTCGTATTATTCTGTCAACTTCAAAACAAAGTAAAAACTCGAGATACCTATTTTGTTTTAAGTTTATACATCAAATTAGGGGTGATATTTACAATGTTGAGTCTTAGCTAAGAAAATGCCTTTCTATCTATTCAAGTCTTCTCTGATGTCCTTCTTGTTCTAAAGTTTTCTTAAAATAGTCCCTGTCCATTTCTTAATATGTTTGTTCCCAAATATTCCATGTTTCTAAAACTAATATCATTATAAAAGGAGTCTTTTATTTCTTTATGAGAAATATTATTATATATATTTGTCTTTAAAATATAACCTACTTAAAAAATGTTAAATATATAAAATAATGTCACACACATCCATGTACCTGGTACCTAGATTTAACACAGGTTATTATGAAATCTTTGCTTCTGATTTTTTAAGAAAATACATCACAGATAAAGCTGGGTTTATTTCCTGTTTCTTCTCCTCCCTCCTCAGAGGGAGGAGGAGGAATAGTATTTATCCTTCACACACATTTTTGTGATTTTTTACCACAAATACATGCATCCACATACACTATATTTAATTTTTTTGTCTCTTTAAATGGTACATGAATATTCCATTGTACTTCCCTTTTTAAATTACTGATTTCTTTGATTTTATTGTAGTGCCTGTGGACTTATTTCTTTTACAGTCTGTTGCCTCATCTCACAAACCACTTCAGGTTTGTTTATTTTTAAACAAATTTATTTAGATGTAAATCACATACCATAGACTTCATCCATTTAAAATACACAATTCAGTGGGTTTTGTATGTTAATTTTTTAAAATTGTGATAAAATATATATAACATAAAATTTGCCATTTTAACCATTTTTTGTTTTTGTTTTTGTTTTTGTTTTTTTTGTGGTATGCGGGCCTTTCCCGTTGCGGAGCACAGGCTCCAGACGCACAGGCTCAGTGGCCATGGCTCATGGGCCCAGCCGCGCCGCGGCATGTGGGATCTTCCCGGACCGGGGCACAAACCCGTGTCCCCTGCATCGGCAGGCGGACTCTCAACCACTGCGCCACCAGGGAAGCCCCATTTTAACCATTTTTAAGTGTACAATTCAGTGGCATTAATTACATTCATAATGTTGTGTAACCATCGCCATTATCTATTTACAAAATCTTTTCATCCACCCAGACAGAAACGCTAACTATTATGCAATAACTCCCCATTTCCCCTTCCTTTCAGCCACCGGTAAGCACTAGTCTACTTTCTGCCTCTGTGAATTTGCATATTGTAGATGTTTCACAAAAGTGGAACCATACAATATTTTCCTTTTGTGTCTGACTTATTTCACTTAGCATAATGTTTTCAAGGTTCATGTTATAGCATGTTTCAGAAGTTCATTTCTTTTCATGGGTGAATAATACTTCATTGTATATATACAGGCAGCCCTCCATATCTGTGGGTCCCACATCCGCAGACTCAACCAACTACAGATTGAAAATATTAAAAAAAAAAAAAAATTACAGAAAGTTCCAAAAAGCAAAACTTGAGTCTGTTGCATGCAGGCAATTTTTCACATAACATTTACATTGTATTTACAACTATTTACATAGCATTTACACTGTATTAGGTATTATAAGTAATTTAGAGCTGATGTGAAATATATGAGAGAATGTGCACGGAACATATGCAGATGTACTCAAGTCCCTTGAGCTTCCTGGAATGTTGGTATCTGTGGGGGTCCTGAAATCAATACTCTGCAGATACAGAGGGACGACTTGTATACCACAGTTTGTTTATCTATTCAGCTCATTCATCTCTTGATGGACATTTGGGTTGTTTCCATCTTTTGGCTATTTTGAATGATACTACATTGAACATTGGGGCACAAGTATCTGTTCAAGTCCCTGCTTTTGATTCCTTTGGGTATATACCTCTCAGTGCTGTTGCTGGCAGGTTTATTTTTAGAATCATTTACCTTCTGAAATAATGAGTTTTTCTATGCTTAACATAGAAAAACAATCCAAGTCAAATTTAAAAGCAGATATTTACATGTGCTTTTCTTGCACAAAACATCATCTAATCTTTGGCCTCATCATAACCTCACGTCTTTATTCTCCCACATATTTAGCTACTTCTTTCTGCCCCTTCCCCCAACCCCTGCAACCCCTCACATTTTCTTGATCTTCACTGGCTCTTAGGATTGATGGCTGTTAGGGTCTTTCACCATCACCCTCCATAGCCCTCTCTGCTGCTGTTCAAGGGCACCTGCTCCACAATCCACTGGCCTGGACCATTCTGCTGTCACACTCTGGCCCTGAAACCAGGCAGGAGGACTGTGAACTTCAGTGTGGACTGGCTGGAACAGGAATTTGTACTTCCAACCTCAACTGGACCTTTAATTACCTGCACTTCTCTATTTACATCCTGGTCTCTTCTCCCCCTCTAGTGGGAACCAACACTGCCATGCTTTCTCCTTAAGGTATAGGTGATGCTATCTCCTCCTTCACCAAGAACATTAATGCTGCTGAATACATCATGTGACATAGTCAGATATACATTTCAGAAAGGGTACTGAGTGAGGCACCAAAAGCGAATGTATATTTAAATGAGTAAAAAAAAAAATCATTACACACTTACCGTTACCAGGGGATAAGTGGGGGGAGAGATAAATTGGGAGATTGGGATTGACATATACCCACTACAGTATATAAAATAGATAACTAATAAGAACCTGCTGTATGGCACAGGGAACTCTACTCATTACTCTGTAATGGCCTATATGGGAAAAGAATCTAAAAAGAAAAAAGAGTAGATATATGTATATGTATAACTGATTCACTTTTCTGTACACCTGAAATTAACACAATATTAATCAACTATACCACAATAAAAATTGTTTAAAAATCATTACAAATTAAAAAAAATTTTTTAATTAAAATAATTGCAGGGCTTCCCTGGTGGCGCAGTGGTTGAGAGTCCACCTGCCAATGCGGGGGACATGGGTTCGTGCCCCGGTCCGGGAAGATCCCATATGCCGTGGAGTGGCTAGGCCCGTGAGCCATGGCCGCTGAGCCTGCGCATCCGGAGCCTGTGCTCTGCAATGGGAGAGGCCACAACAGTGAGAGGCCCGCATACTGCAAAAAAAAAAAAAAAAAAAATTGCAAACATCACAAAACTTAAAAACATATTTTGGCTTTATTAACTGAAACACCTCTGCCATCCTTCTTTCCTTATATTCTTTTGGCTGCATGCTGTTTTATTGTCTCTTCGGAAGACAACAATGTTTGTAATCTTCTTCTCTAGAGAGACTGGCAATCTTTCTCAAGTGTGACTGATTGAAATTTGTTTTTTAGTATTGATAGTTTAGAAAAACAGGAAAGCTTCACGTTTTGTTACTGATAGCATTATATGAATATTTAGGATTGTTATCTAAACTGGGGAGATCTCTCTCAAATTCTTTCATGCATGAGCTGTAATATTTGGAAGACATTTCTATAGACAGGTCCTGGCCCCATAACATTTTTTTTTTAACATCTTTATTGGAGTGTAACTGCTTTACAATGGTGTGTTAGTTTCTGCTTTATAACAAAGTGAATCAGTTATACATATACATATATCCCCATATCTCTTCCCTCTTGCATCTCCCTCCCTCCCACCCTCCCTAGGTGGTCACAAAGCACCGAGCTGATCACCCTGTGCTATGCGGCTGCTTCCCACTAGCTATCTGTTTTACATTTGGTAGTGTATATATGTCCATGCCACTCTCTCACTTTGTCCCATCTTACCCTTCCCCCTCCCTGTGTCCTCAAGTCCATTCTCTAGTAGGTCTGCGTCTTTATTCCCGTCTTGCCCCTAGGTTCTTCATGACCATTTTTTTTGTTTGTTTTTTAGATTCCATGTAAATGTGTTAGCATACGGTATTTGTTTTTCTCTTTCTGACTTACTTCACTCTGTATGACAGACTCTAGGTCCATCCACCTCACTACAAATAACTCAATTTCGTTTCTTTTAATGGCTGAGTAATATTCCATTGTATATATGTGCCACATCTTCTTTATCCATTCATCTGCTGATGGACACTTATGTTGCTTCCATGTCCTGGCTATTGTAAATAGAGCTGCAATGAACATTGTGGTACATGACTCTTTTTGAATTATGGTTTTCTCAGGGTATATGCCCAATAGTGGGATTGCTGGGTCATATGGTAACTCTGTTTTTAGTTTTTTAAGGAACCTCCATACTGTTCTCCATAGTGGCTGTATCAATTTACATTCCCACCAACAGTGCAAGAGGGTTCCCTTTTCTCCACACTCTTTCCAGCATTTATTGTTTGTAGATTTTTTGATGATCTGGCCCCATAACATTTTAAACCCTGTTTCCCCTCCACAACCCACATATTTCTGGAGCTGGATGCCTTAGAGCACAATCATATTGCGAATCAGCATAATCTGTTAGCAATAATTTACCTACTCATAGGAGTGACAGTGAACCTTGTAAATATATTCTATGCCCAAATTAAATAAATCCCCACCTCAACTCTCGTTTGGTTGAATCTCAAAGATGCCTGTAGCCACTCTAAAGCCTCCTGGCCCAAGAGGATGTTTAACACAGGAAAGCTGGAACAGAAAGAGGCGAGGGTCTTAGCCTTTTGTGATTAAATTGCATTACTTCTGCAAATTTTACAAAAACCTATAACCATGAGAACGCACTGCTAGGACCCTCCCTTGGGGCACTTCTGGCTGCAGAAGATGAGTTCAGCAGCTGCTGCAGTAACCTAGGAATTAGATGATGGCAGGGCCAACGGGGAGTGGAGAGGAAGCAGTTGATTTGAAAAATATTCAGGAGGTAAAACTGATGGAATTTGGCAACTGGCTGAATGCCGGTGTGAGGGAGAATGAGGAGTCATTGATTTGTCCAGGTTACAACCTTGGTTGGATAACTAGATTGGTATTGGGGTCAGCAGCTAACATAGAGGGTTGCAGAGAAGGCACAGGTGGGAAGGGGGAGGGAGAAGCAAGTTGAGCTCAGGATGCTTCTGAGGACATCCAGGTGGAGGTGTCTGTCTGGCAAGCACCTCACTTAAGAGTGAGAAGCTCCAAGAAGAATCCGTTAGGCACAGATTCTGCAGTCATTGTGGAGGTGGAGGCTGAAGTCCAGGAGAGGTTGAGATTGAAGCTGAGTGAGAAGGGCAGCGGGCCAAGCAAAAGACAAACCCAGAGGATCCCAAGCATTTAACCAGTGGCCACAGTAAAATGAACCCATGAAGGAGACAGAGTCTTCAGAAATTAATGTAATTCAGTAGCTTATGAGAGATTGCAGCTTAAGATGTGGTCATCTTTCCCCACTTCTCTTTTTTGATATTTCAGGTTTGGAAGAGAGAAATGAACGACTTTAAAAGTGAGCTCTTTCTTTTGAGTCTTTGTAGATGTTCACTTCGATGGTTTGTTAGGTGGTATTCAAAGTATTTGTCTGCATCGAGGAAAAGAAATGGGATCATAAATACCCCCATATATAGCTCTTCCTGCCTCTTTCCTTCACCAAAGACTTAAAAAGTCGAATGGGTCTCTTCTTTAGCTCATCTCAAGAGTAAGCTGGATGGAGATGGACAGTCTGTTTCACTGACATGGACTCCTAGAGATGGGAATTTCCCAGCAGGCTGCACAAGCTTGTGCTCAGCGGTGAAGACTCCAGGCAGCCCTTGCACAGGACTCTTCAAGGCGTGACAAAGCTCGTGACATTTGCATTTTTAAATGTATTCTCTTTGGTGTGGGTAAAACTCAACCAGACGTGGTTAACACCTTGACCTCGAGGATGAAGCATAATACTATAGGGTAGCGCCCTCCTCCTTGGTAGCAATTCCTCAGAGGGGCAGTGGTGAGTTTATTTTTGTATGCTTTTGAATGAATTTCAGACCGATTTTTAAAAGAGTTTTGTTCCAGTTCTTCATAGGGACTCCATCAAAGGTGAGTCCAGCTGACTTTCTGAAGATGGGTCATTCTGCAGAAATTAAGTTGTAGTTGAGGACCTTGATGACTGGAGGGGATCTCGGAATTCCATGAGGGTGGTAGTGAGGCTGGGCGGGGACTGGACATGAGAGAATGGCCATCATGATTTTCAGTACTCCAGAAGCTTAATGAAGTTTGAAACTTGACCCAGGACCAGTCTATACTGGCTGATTGATTGTCCTTCTTGGTTTATGGCTGGAATGACATTAGCTCAGTGGGTAGACACAGCTGTCTCTTGATGATCCATGTTGCTGGTGGACACAGTGTTTATGTCTGATAATTAAGGAGTTCGATGTGAATATTACTTAATGAATGTTAGTCTTTTTTTTAATTTATTGAAGTATAGTTGATTTACAACGTTGTGTTAATTTCTGCTACAGCAGAAGTGACTCAGTTATACATATATACATATATATATATTCTTTTTCATATTCTTTTCCATTACGGTTTATCACAAGATATTGAATATAGTTCCCTGTGCTATACAGTAGGACCTTGTTGTTTATCCTTCCTATATATAATAGTTTGCATCTGCTAATCCAAATAGATAGTCTTTTAAAGCATCACCTGTACTCTTGTGGCATTAGTCTATTCATTTCCTACAGACCTGGCTTTTCTAGTCTGTCTTCCAGAGTGGTTTCTCTGAAATGCTGATCTCGTCAGGATGCCTTCCATGACTCTGCCCCTGTTTTCATCAAGCCTCATCTTTCAATTCTCCCCTTTTTTTCTGTACCACTTTAAAAATATCGAAGCGTGGTTAATTTACAATGTTGTGTCAGGTTCGGGGTGTACAGCAAAGTGATTCAGTACTTTTTCATTCTTTTTCAGATTCTTTTCCATTATAGGTTATTACAAGATATTGAATATAGTTCCCTGTGCTATTCAATTCTCACTTTCTTGTATGTGAGTCTCTAGCCTTAAAATGAAGGTACATAAAATTCTAGAATTTTACAGGAGGTGCAGTTTACAACTGCTGGCCTCTGCACACGCTGGTCCCTCTGCCCTGATCCATCTGGAAAATGAGGACACATCTCATTACCTTCTCTGGGGTTTGTCTTTGATTCGTCTCTCTGAAGATTTAGTCACACTTTGTTTTCTGTCACCACATTATACTGTGGAACTCTTGAAGACACAACTTCTCTTAGGTTGCTGATATAACTTGTTTATACGTTCTCACTCTGGACTAGGGGCTGTTATTATCCTTAGTCCCAAGCATAAGACCTGACACAAAGTACTTTCCTTTTTTTTGCCGTGGCTTGTGGGATCTTAGTTCCCCGACCAGGGACTGAACCCGGGCCCTGGCAGTAAAAGCGTGGAGTCCTAAACTCTGGCCAGGGAATTTCCCAAAGTACTTCCTAAGAGCTTGTTAGATAAATGAATGAAAACATTAGAGATCTTGGGAAAAGAAAAGTTGGTCACCATTGAATCTATTGGATTACACTGGGAAAAGAGCAGCTTCCCATGTTGAATTTGTCCATCTAAACAGGTAGGATAAGAAGCAGTATTTATGACTGCTCTTAAAACTATGATTAAAGGGCTTCCCTGGTGGCGCAGTGGTTGAGAGTCCACCTGCCGATGCACGGGACATGGGTTCGTGCCCTGGTCTGGGAGGATCCTACATGCCGCGGAGCGGCTGGGCCTGTGAGCCATGGCCGCTGGGCCTGCGCGTCCGGAGCCTGTGCTCCGCGGCGGGAGAGGCCACAGCAGTGAGAGGCCCGGGTACCGCAAAAAAAAAAAAAAACAAACTATGATTAAAGTACAAATTACTATGGAGAAATAAAGGTTCAGAAGTATAATATTTTGGCATATTTGTCTATTTCTTTTCTGACATATTAATCAGTTGGACAGATTAGAATTTTGCTGTATGATAATCAATGAAAACTCACTATAATTATTTTTTTTAAAGACAGAAGATTGTGGCAAGTGGAATAGACACATGGAGGCTTAATAATGAGAATATAATGAGCTCATACCACTGATTAAAAATTCAAGATCCAATTAGATAATTGGGCAAAAGACATAAACAAGTATAGACATTTGGTGAAAGCTTTGGCATACACTATATTAAGAATCATATAAAATGCTTATATCATTTGACCTACTGACCCCTTACTTGGAACTTTATTTTTAAAAAATTCTGAACATGGAAAATGCTATAGACATGAAGTTGTTCATTGCAATATTATTTATAATATCAAAAATTGGAAATAATTCAACTCCTAATATTGAAAGGTTATGGTTATGTAAACCATACATAACCATATGTAAATTCTGTCATATCCGTTTGACTGTAATATGCAAGTAAATAAAATTATTGTTACTATTTGGTCATGTCAAAAGTGCTTTTGGTAAGTGGCAAATTACAAAATCACCTCCTATCTTTATGTGTGCATAAGTGGGGAGGGGGTATAGGAGGAAAACTAGAAGAGAGAAGGTTTTGTGGGATTTTTTTGGTTTTGGAATTATGGGGTAAGACACTTTCTACTCCATTATTGTTCAGCAAAAAAGGAGTCAAGATGGAGCTGTAGAAACAACGCTAGACTTGGAGTCAAAGTCCCAGCTCCCTCCCTTGCCCTCTTTAAAATCTTGAGCAAGTTCCTCAGTCTCAGCTCTAAAAAGGAAATATAATAACTAGCTATGAAGGTCTTTGTGAGTAGTAAATAAGATGAGAGAACTGGCTGAATGTAGGTTGAATAAAGGTGTCTGTGCGGTGACTTTTTCTTCCAATGTGGTAGAGGGATTGCAGTCCTGGCTATATTGGAATCCACCTTGACTTCAGGAGTTAGATGTGCCATGGTCACTACCATGTGCAGTGTATAGGGGACCTCAGAAAACGAACTGTACAGCTGTCAGGTCTCCTCTGTGGATTTGTGTTTACTTATTTTACTGACCAGAATGGGGGTGGGGGGGAATGGGGTGGGTCAGCTTACAAAGAAGAAAGAATGTGGTCTAGACTTCAGGGAAAGCTGGGAAGAGAGATCTTACATCTTACTCTAAGATTAGCAGTAACTCTGGCCTCACATTCATGTTACTATGAGTCATGAAGATCATTTTTAATATGATCTTTAAAAAATTTTCACAGAAATATAGACTCATAGAATATTAGAAATACAAAGGGTTCCCAGTTCAAGATGGCTGTCTGTCTACATATCTGTCTCTTCTCCCTTCCAAAATGTTACTAAATGATAAAAAAGGATTTTTTTTCTAATGAAGCCAGCAAGAGGGGAGCTGTCCATGCATGAGAGATTTCAACGGATTTCTGGGAAACAAAAATAGGTGGAGCAATGGTGACTGAAGAAGTAGGATGAGAACATCTAGGTTCCCAGTGATGATGGAAAGGGGGTTATAGGAACAGGGAACAGGGGGAGATTGGCCTTAAAGAACCCTGGAGAGCCAGGGCCCTGGAAATGCAGGCATGGAAATGAAAGGGTGGAAATGAAAAGGAAAGGAAAGGAAAAGGATGAAAATGAAAGCTGAAAATGGGAAGGCTGATGAAACTCTACATATTTCCTGTCATGTCCTTCACTTCTTCACCCCACTTTGAAATAGACTATCCATCAAGGAAGCATCTTTCTATCAGTTAGAAAATCAGGGCTTCCCTGGTAGCACAGTGGTTAAGAATCCGCCTGCCAATGCAGGAGACATGGGTTCGAGCCCTGGTCCGGGAAGATCCCACATGCTGCGGAGCAACTAAGCCCGTGCGCCACTACTGAGCCTGCGCTCTAGAGCCCACGAGCCACAACTACTGAGCCCACATGCCACAACTACTGAAGCCCGTGTGCCTAGAGCCTGTGCTCCGCAACAAGAGAAGCCACCCCAATGAGAAGCCCGCGCACCGCAACGAAGAGTAGCCCCTGCTTGCCACAACTAGAGAAAGCCCGCACACAGCAACAAAGACCCAACACAGCCAAAAATAAATAAATAAAATAAATAAATTTATTAAAAAAAAAAAAAGAAAATCAGAGGATTTTTTTTTGGAAAAAAAAAAAAAGAACAGCCCCAGAGCAAAGACCCCATATATTATGTCTGACTCCCTGCCAAGTCACCCTAAAACAAAGCTCCCAACTGCACAAGCCTGGCGCCTGTACACAGAGCAAGACTGGCAGAGAGAAGCTGAGTGTGCACATGCTAGCGCACTCATCTGCATTACCGTTAAATATGGATAGACAACTGAGGATGACGGCCAGATGTTTGAGCACATCCGTAAAACCTGCAAAGGGAAAGAGAAAGACCAAGATGAAATAAACAGAAAACCCTAAAGGCAACAGAATTCAGGAGACAGGAGAGACCTTAAACAAAACAAAGCAAACTTTCTCAAATGTGTATCCTTTAGAGAGATTTGAGAAGATATTGCATCCATAAAATAAGAACAGGATACTTTGATAAAGGAGACCAAGAAAAAGTTATTGGAAATTAAAAATAATATCCTAGAAATTAGAACCAGAAGACAGAGATGGAAACAAGAGAGGATATATGAGACATACAGAGGAAGAATCTAGGATGTGCAGGTTACTTACAAGGAAGGGGAAAAAAAATGGAGAAAAAGAAAACATCAAAGAAACAGTACAGATTTTTTTTCCAAAACAGAAAAGGATATCTGAGTTGCCTAGCATAATGAATGTAAAAAACATATGTATCCAGACACATCCTTATAAAAATTTAGGACATCAAGGATAAACAGCCTACAAGCTTCTAGAGAGAAAAAGCTGGTCACCTTTTTCAGGAATGAGCCTGGCATGAGCCACACCAGGTGATAGAGGACACAGAACAGTACCCTTGTCATTCTAAGGGAAAATGATTTTCAATATAGAATTCTATACTCATCCAAATTATTAATTAAATGTGACATATTCAGACATTGCAAAGATTCAGGAAGTTTACCTCCCATGTACCAGTCCTTAGGAAGTTACTTGAGATTTCTCTAGTGAAATGAGGAAGTCATGAGAGTCTAGAAACAGGAGGGAAAAGCCAGAAGAATAATGAAGGTAAATCCTGGACTCTCAGGGAATTTACTGGTGGTCCAGTGGTTAGGACTTGGCGCTTTCAATGCTGTGGGCCCAGGTTCAATCCCTGGTCAGGGAATCAAGATACCACAAGCCATGCGGTGGGGCAATAAATAAATAAATAAATAAAATATAAAAGTTTTAAAAAAATCCTTGACTCTCAAGCCTTGGAGCAGGAAGACTGAGGGTTCCAGTAGGAAGTTTTCTAGGTGGGGGAAAGAGTGGTGGGAGAAGCTTGATACCATCTCTGAAAATTTGGAACAACCTAAAGAGGTGTTAACCTAACGGCAGACAGGAAAAAAGAAAGCAATTAGAAACCCCAGGGAAAAGAAGAGAAAAAAGTCATCTACAAGGAGAGAGAACATACCATCCCAGTACATATCCGCCACTTAGCTGTGCAGAGAGCAATATTTATATAATTATAATAATGTGAGCATTGGTGACTTTTTTTTTTTTTTTTTTGGCTGTGCTGGGTCTTCGTTGCTGCATGCAGGCTTTCTTTTTAGTTGCAGTGAGCAGGGGCTACTCTTTGTTGTGGTGCACAGGCCTCTCATTAAGGTGGCTTCTCTTGTTTCAGAGCACAGGCTCTAGGTGCAAGGGCTTCAGTAGTTGTGGCACATGGGCTCAGTAGTTGTGGCTCACGGGCTCTAGAGCACAAGCTCGGTAGTTGTGGCACACGGGCTTAGTTGCTCCGAGGCATGTGGGATCTTCCTGGACCAGGGCTTGAACCCGTGTCCCCTGCATTGGCAGGCGGATTCTTAACCACTGCACCACCAGGGAAGCCCTGATTTTTAATTTAGAGTCAATGTACACTTGAAGGGAGGACTTATGGCTATAGACTAGACTTTAACCGTGACAATGTAAAAAGTACAGTTGATGGTTTGGAGGTGGGAGTGGAGAGGAGAGCTCAGCAAAGCATGCAAATAGCCTTATCTTTAAATGTGTGGACACAAGGGATGTCTTAGTTGGTTAGAACTGAGATATAAAGGTATATGATATTATTTAAAGCTACAAACGTAACCAGTAGAGAAAGTGAAAATGACATAACCACATTGGTAAGAAAGGGAGATACCCAGAAGAGTACAGCTGAGCTAAATCCCATGTATTAAAGAAATCAATAATCATGCTTTAAATTGACTGAACAAGAAATAGCAGATGAGTATATTATTTAGAGACTAAAAGAAGCAAAAATTGGAAGAATTAAATGATTTTAAAATGGTTTCCTCTGAAGAACAGAACTAAGAGAATAGTGAGTCAGGAGACTATTGCTTTTTACTATAGCAGTGTTTTATTCTCTTCTTTTTTATTACTTTTAAAAAGGGAAGCAGAGAGAGCAAGAGAGAGGAAGGAAGGAAGGAAGGAAGAGAGAAAGGAAGCAAGGGAGAAAGGAGGAAAGAAAGAACTGTAAGGATCCTGACAGATCAGAATACAACCTACTTGGAGATTCCAGATGGACATAGACATTTTTAAGACCTGGGAATTACACCCATACCTTCTGATGTTAATATAAATTGTGTGTGTGACTCTGTGTGTGTACATATTTAATAAGGCTTTATTTTCTAAATTTTTTTATTTAAAAATAATTTCAAGCTTACAGAAAAGTTTCAAGACTAAGAATATTACAAAGAACACTTGTACATTCCACACCCAGATTCACCCTGTCAACATTTCACTCTATTTGCGTCATCATTTGCCCCTCGTCAAGCCCGTGTGTTTCCTAAACCTCTGGAGGGTTGCAGACATCAGGACCCTTTACCCCTAAATACTTGAGTGTGTATTTTGTAAGAATAAGCAGGAATATGCTCTTATATAACCACATCAAATTTAACATTGACACAAAACTTTAATCTACCAATGAGATTTAATCTGCAAATACAATCTTTTCCTACTATAAACTCCCTCCCTTCAGAGTCCGTTTTACCATGTACCTTTTTCCTTTTCTCCTCCACTTCAGTCTTCTGCTGTCACCGTTATTCTCTCTACTTGTTTTTGCTTTCGGTTTGAAGTCTTTTGTTCTATAATTATTTGAATGATTCCTGGAGCTTAAAGAAAAGACATACAAAGATATATACTTAGATTCTGTTTTGGGGAGAGTTTTTGGTTCCTTTGCCTTTCCAAAAATCACTGGCACTGTTGTTTGACTCTTTGACCCTCCTTTTGAAACATGAATTGTATAGATATGTTTCTGAGAGTTTAACGGCTGTTTTTCTTTTCTCTCTTTTTCCACTCTGGTTTATAGTTTGAAAAAGTACCGGAAGGCCCTATCCCTCCATCCACACCGAAGTTTGCATATGGAAAAGTTGGTCTGAAAAAGGTAAGGAAAAAAAAGTGACAGAAACATTGAGAGTGAGGAAGTGGAATTCAGCAGTCGTGAGTGAAAGTGTTATGCTGGGGAATCGGTTCGTTATTTTTCTGTGAACTAGTTTCCTGTGAGACTGATGGGGTGGATGATGTTTCTGGGAAAACGGAGACACGGGAGGTGAGAGACTCTGTGTGCATGTTGACAGGGTGAGCACGTGGGGCACGAGCGGGCATTCTTAGATCATTTTGGTGCCATTATCCATGTCAAAAGCAGCACTAGGAGCCCTTGTGGGAATAACGTGCACCTTATTGTTATGGCTGGTGGTGTTCTTTTCTATAATTCACCTTTCTCAAAGGGGGTTCTCAAAGGCCACAGGCGTTAACCCTCAATTATACACTCCCCTCCATCTCAAAATTATGTCCTCGTGGCTTGTGGCTTATATGGTAATTGCGACATCGGGGGGAAAGCTAGAAGTGAATCATAAATATGAGTGAAGACCATTTTATTCTAGGGAAAGAGACAAAGAAGCGAGGTTTCATTTGATAGAAGTGACGTAAGCCCAAATCAATTTGTTTTGACCATCTGTGTCTTCAGGTTTTCCCCTCTGATAATCCCTAACTCCTACATGGGTTAACTCACAAGGAAAAAACAGTTACATATTTCTTACAAATCTTGATAATTCTAAAATAGCATCATAAGTTTTTATCTTTAAGCAAAATACCAAACATGATTGTATAATTTTTCCATTCGTGAAGCCCTTTGATGTATTATTGGTTGGTTGAGCTCTTGTAACATTTTCCACCTAGTGTCGGACAGGTGTGTTATGATCTATAAAGAATGTGGTCTCTCTGCCTGATAGGAATCTTGCTTTAGATTAACCAAACTTTAATCACACTTGTAAAGGGAGTATCTTCTACTTGTTCATTGCTACTGCTACTTAAGGAAAGGGTTGGTTTGTGTCTTTTTAAAATTTTTTTTAATTTTTGGCTGTGCTGGGTCTTCATTGATGCGCGTGGGCTTTCTCTAGTTGTGGCAAGCAGGGGCTACTCTTCGTTGCGGAGCATGACCTTCTCATTGTGGTGGCTTCTCTTGTTGCAGAGCACGGGCTCTAGGGTGCATGGGCTTCAGTAGTTGTGGTGCATGGGCTTAGTTGCTCCGCGGCATGTGAGATCTTCCCGACCTGTGTCCCCTGCACTGGCAGGCGATTCTTTTTTTTTTTTTTTTTTTTTTTGCAGTACGCGGGCCTCTCACTGTTGTGCCCTCTCCCATTGCGGAGCACAGGCTCCGGATGTGCAGACTCAGTGGCCATGGCTCACGGGCCCAGCCGCTCCGCGGCATGTAGGATCTTCCCGGACCGGGGCATGAACCCATGTCCCCTGCATCGGCAGGCAGACTCTCAACCACTGTGCCACCAGGGAAGCCCTTGGCAGGCGATTCTTAACCACTGTGCCACCAGGGAAGTCCCGGTTTATGTCTTTATAGAGCTGTGAAAATTTTATTTTTATGCAACAGAAAATAACTGCAAATGTTTCAAACAACAACATTGCTAAAACATAGCTACCTTAGTACCAGAGCACATTTTGTTTACCAGGAAGGAAAATTGTGAGACCAGAAACTAAATATATACAATTGAAGATAGCAAATCGGCATATAACTAAATGAAGTTTAAGTAGAACATAGTTATATAGGATAAAAGCTTTCACCATGAGTTGAGTTCCTTTAGTTGTCCAAGTGGGAAAGCACCCACTCAGCTGAATTGGGACTGTACTTAAGACTCTTTTCGGGCTTCCCTGGTGGCGCAGTGGTTGCGAGTCCGCCTGCCGATTCAGGGGACACGGGTTCATGCCCCAGTCCAGGAAGATCCCACATGCCGCGGAGCGGCTGGGCCCGTGGACCATGGCCGCTGAGCCTGTGCGTCCGGAGCCTGTGCTCTGCAACGTGAGAGGCCACAACAGTGAGAGGCCCGTGTACCGCAAAAAAAAAAAAAAAATTCCTGACCAGTATCGTATTAGGGAAAGCCCTGGGTTTGGAGCCAAACCTAACTGCAAATCCTGTCTGTGCCTTGATTCAAGTGAGCTGCTCTGATCCCCGTTTCTTCTTTCCTAAAAAGGGACAGTAATGCCTGCCTTTCCCGGTGTTGTGAGGTTTCAGTAAGGTATGCGGGTAAAGTGATGTCTCCCCTGGAGTTTGGTGAGGCAGCCAGAGCTTATAGCCATTATCATTGTTGTTATTGCATCAGAATAAACACCGTGAGCTGCAAGCATACACAACGTAAGTATGAATTGAGTGTCTACCTTCTGCTGGCATTGGAGGTAAGCACAGTACAGACCCTGCCCTTAAGGAGCTGACGGTCAGCAAGGACAGCAGTGGTATAAACAACTGGAAAGTGATACAGGCGTGGGAAATGTGCTGCAGACCAATTCAGAGGAGGGCACAGTCGGAGCTACTTCATTGGGAGTGGTGGGAAGGCTTTACAGAGCTTTGGTTTTCATGCATTTTAAGAGCCTTTCATATACAGGAGGTTGTGTTTGCAAATAGCTATGTTTGAAACTATTTTTAAGTTTATCATCTGTTAATTTTCATCCAGGGTTAAGGAATAGATGGAATTGATTGAAGGTGACTGGGGGACAACACTAAGTAGAATTTGAACCATTTCAATTTATTTAGGGGTTGGTCAATGACGTTATTCTCTACTGTGATTACCAGGGAGGGGTGACAGTGAGTGAATGATGCTTTTGTTTCTTTTCAGTTAAAGACAGTGGAGGAAGCTCTCGACATTCTGTGTCCCTCTGGACCCGTAAAAAGCGTTTATCCCTTGACATTTATCCAGGTGAAACAGGTAGGCCTTCAAAGGTAATGCTTCACCTTTTTTCTACTTGCAAAAATGTGCTTTCTGCACTGCCTGTTCTGAACACAGAGACCAAAATGGTAAGTATATAAATCAGACCCCACATAAATTAACCATGAATCTCCACGCTCTCTTTAGTTCTAAGTACTACATGATGAGCTGATCTTTCCTGTGTTTTCCCCCCATTTCTTATTATCAGATAGGTAGTAGCTCAACCTGCTTCAGCATAATTCTGTACAAGCTATAAAATGAGTATATTTAGGACATAATTAATCTTTCTTAAAAGGTATCAGAGGAAAACCACTATTTTATTACTCAAAAAAGACAATTATTTGTCCTTAGCTCAAAGGTAGAAGGACTGTGTTCTTAATAGATTAGGTTATTAGAGATTTTTTCCTGCTTTTGAAGAGAACAAGAACAGTACATCTTGTGTGTGTGTGTGTGTGTGTGTGTGTGTGTGTGTGTGTGTGTGTGTTTAATCTCCAGGCCACAGCCCCATCTTTATTGTGAAAGTTTTCCCCAACTTTTTATTTTGGAAAACTTGCCAGAATAGTACAACAAACACCCGTAAAGCTTTCACCTAGATTCACCAAGTGTTAACAGTTACTTCACTTGCTTTATCTTTCTCTGTGTGTATACTCAGTCAACTGCTTTTTTTTTTCCAGCAGTTTGAGGTAGTTGTCAACATCATGACACTTCACCTTTAAATATTACAGCATATATTTTTAAGAAGGACATTTTCCTACACGACTGTAAATAATGATCACCCTTAAGAAATTTAGCATTGGGACTCCCCTGGTGGCA
Source organism: Mesoplodon mirus (assembly GCF_964341445.2). Lineage (NCBI taxonomy): Eukaryota > Metazoa > Chordata > Mammalia > Artiodactyla > Ziphiidae > Mesoplodon > Mesoplodon mirus. The sequence continues at coordinate 52,287,239 of NC_138988.1, forward strand.
CAGTGGTTAAGAATCCGCCTGCCAATGCAGGGGACACGGGTTCGAGCCCTGGTCCGGGAAGATCCCACATGCCGCGGAGCAACTAAGCCCCCGAGCCACAACTACTGAGCCCATGTGCCTAGAGCCTGTGCTCCGCAACGAGAAGCCACCGCAACGAGAAGTCTGCACACTGCAACAGAGAGTAGCCCCAGCTCACCACAACTAGAGGAAGCCCGCGCAGCAACGAAGACCCAACGCAGCCAAAATTTAAAATATAAATAAATAAATAAATTTATTTTTTTAAAAAGAAAGAAATTTAGCATTGATACAATCCTATTATCTAATACACATTCCAAAGTCAGGTAGCCCTGGTCATTCCAATAGTGTCCTTTATAGCTTAACTGTTTTTCAGTCCAGTTTCCAGTTCATGATCACACATTGTCTTCTTTCATCTGAAATGGTTCCTGAGTCTTTTTTTCTTTCTCTCATGACATGGACATGTCTGAAGAGGTCAGCCCAATTTTGTATATGGCCTCTCACTGGTTAGATTCAGTGAAACATTTTTGGCGCAAACGTGACAGCGGTGATGTGTTCTTCTCAGGGCACCATTTCAGGATGCCCATGAGGTCACTTTTTGCCTTTGGTTCAATGTTCAGTTTGATCACTTAGGATCTCAGCCCCGTTTTTGAAATGGAAAGTTATCTCGGCCCTCCTTTCTGACCTCCCAGGGAGATCACCTTCTAGAAGGAATAATAGCACATCTGATCTCACTCTAACATCTTCTGCCTCCAGTTACTATTGTTATACTTGTGATTTCACTCCAACAGCACTGCTTTGTGATAAATAAAAATGACTAATTAAGCTCCCCACCCCACACTTTTTTATTAGCGTTGGGTAGGTTCTTTCTCTGGTTCTAACACACACTGACTGTACGTCCACGTCCTCATCTACCTGTCTTCTCCACCTAGTAGGGTCTGAGCACATCAGACAAGACACGACACGGAGCAGTAGGGACCTGGGAAGTGAATCCCAGGCTCATGTGTTGACACCGGCAGCCCTCGTTCTTCCTCAGACCCCTTCTGCTCTCTCATCTTTGGCCAAGGCAGTGCTCTCGGATCGGGTGGGGCTCCTGGGCCCTGGCTGTTTCAGATCTGAGACAAGCCCATAGAAGATTTATTTCCAGCAACCCCCTTGGCGGGCACAGCGGCAGGGAGTGGGGTGCAGCCCTGGTACCCCTGCAGCTGCCCCCCACCCCATCCCCAGAGGCCTCAGCTTTGCCTTCGCAGGGAAGATCTCAGCTTCTGCTCCCCTCCTGGAAACCCCTGGTTAAGTTTTCCTCGGCCTCTGAGCTAGGACTCACCACTTTGGTACTTTCAAAAGATAAAAACAAGAGAGAGATGAAGATTTGGGGTCTGGGAGGGAGGCATCCTTGCACTTGAAGGTTTGGCTGGCGACAGCAATAGCATTTCTTGAGTTCAGCACTTTCCTGCAACACAGGAACGTGTGTTAGCGTTTTCCTTCCACTCCTGCAAGGCACCTCTCCACTTACCTGGGGTGCACTTTCTTGCTTTTGGGACCTGAGGAGTAGGGAACTTTGTCTCTGTTCCCTGCTGGATTTCCATTTGGACTCTCTTGTATGACTCAGGATTTATCCACCTCCCCCAGCTAATGGCCACAGCAGGAAGCCACGAACCGAGGCTGATGGATCCCTACCTTTCGGACCAGGGATCCCAGCTCTCAAAGTACTTTCTGACTTAGCGACAGGTTACACCCCCATCTCTGTTGGTTTCCCTCGTGCCTCCACTTTAAACAGTTTCTGATTGACTCTTGTTTTGTATGTTAGCGCGGATTTAGCCCAAGAATCTGGAGAATGTTTTACCGAGCATTCTGTTGCCATTTGCCTTTTGTTGTTGTTGTCTTTGGTTCTGGTTTTTGAGGTAACAGAAATAACTTTGGGATATATATGATGGGATCCCCCGAGTGATTCTGGGCAAATGACTTAACACATTCCAGGGCCCAGTTCCCTCTTGTGGGAGGGGAGCTGACGTTTGACAAAACACTCTTCAGGCTTCCTTGCAGTTCGCTGCTGTGATAGTTTTATTCTGTGACCTGAAGATTGAAGCCAGTTCCCTTCTCTCAAATGGAATTTTTGCCGAGGCTGGGAAAGCATTTCATTCCTCTGGTTTTAGAAATGTCACTTTCACACAGATCGAGGGTGACCAAGTTCTCCTAACGTGAATGTCTTTTTCTTGCATCCTTCTCTAACCAGTACTTTGGGTTTGTGCTGTACCGAACAACACTTCCTCAAGACTGCAGCAACCCAACACCCCTCTCTTCGCCCTTCAATGGCGTCCACGATCGGGCCTACGTCTCTGTGGATGGGGTAAGAATTCTCTCTGTACTTGTGGGTCTGCCTCCACGGGAGAGGAGGTTTATGGGTTGCACTTGGTAACATGACAGTCAAGGCCATTGCTGCCTTTCCATCCTCAGGCTCTACCCCTCCTCGTGATGCCCCTTAGCTGTGCCCCTTTCTTGCTGATGTAGCCTCACCTGTGCTCCATCTACCTGAGATACACCCCCTCACCCATCCGAACCGCAGGGCTGTGCTTAAGGCCCCACCTCCTCGGAAAGCTTCCTGGTTGCCCCAAGTCCAGGGCCATCCCCCTCTGACTGACCATGTGTGTCACCCATGTTTTCTTTGCTCCTGGAGGGCAGGGTCCGTTCTGTACACCCCAGATGACTCATTTAACTTTGGGTCTTCATTACATGAGAAATTATATTCTGTAGGATTGTTCATGATAATTAGAGCTAAAAGACACAAAGGCTTTGGTTTTGTAGCAAAGTAAAGATAACATTTTAGGATTTCCCTTCCTCTCACTGAAACAATCATGTGAAAAAAAACACATGAAGAGATTTTTCCTAACCAAGAAAACTTGTTCAGAAAATTTTTAATGAAAATATTTCCGTTCTGTTGTCATTAGCGGCTTTAATTTCAGTGGCAGCAAGTGTCTAAGACATTATGTGTATACTGGCAGCAGTTGTTTCTAAAATTCCAATCTGGGGGTTGTCTTAGTGAATTACGGTCATTTTTTTTTAAATCTTGCATTTAAAAAAACTAGGAATATGTTGCTGCTAAAACACCTGTTGTTTCCCCTCATTCTGTTATTTCACCTTTGTGGTTAATATCAGGTATTTTGAAGTGAGACTACTCCACCTAACTCACTGATTTTATCTCATTTGTCTCCTCTCTCCATGTTGTTTAGAAGCTACTTTTTGTGACTGCCTTTTTGCTGTGAGAACGTGAAGAGGTTCCTGTATTAGGAATCTTCCCCTGGAATTTTTGCCTCTATCCCCTTTCTGTTAAAAATAGATACACAGGCTACTCAACACTCTGTTATAACCTATATGGGAAAAGAATATGAAAAAGAATGCATATGTATGTATGTATAACCGAACCACTTTGCTGTACACCTAAAACGAACACAATATTGTAAATCAACCACACCCCAATATAAAATAAAAATTTAATTTAAAAACTAAAGGACTTTCCTGGTGGTCCAGTGGTTACGACTCTGAGCTTCCACTGCAGGGGGCACAGGTTTGATCCCTGGTCAGGGAACCAAGATCCCACATGCCGTGCAGTGGCGCCAAAAAATTAAAAAAAAAAAAAATAAGATAAAAATAAAAAATAAATACAAAATTTAAAAATAAAAATAGATGCACAACAAAACATCCCAGAGCTAAGGAAACCAGCCTTGCCCCTTCCTTGCTGGGAGCTGAGTCTGCTGATCTTCTTGTGTAGAAAGCAGTGATTTCAGGAATGTGGGCGTCTGGCCAGTAACTTGGGCAAAGGAGCCATCAGAGCATTTCCTCCCAAGTCTGGTGACATTTCCAGGCAGGAAAATGAGTGCTGAATTAACTGAGTGGGCTGCCTCTCTGCTGACCCTCCCACCCTAGTTAATTCTCATTTGGCATTGAACTGACAGGTCCCCCACGGAGTCCTTGAGCGAAATGTTGTGATCACCCTGAACATAACAGGGAAAGCTGGAGCCACCCTGGACCTCCTGGTGGAGAACATGGGGCGTGTGAACTATGGCAATTCTATCAACGATTTTAAGGTAGGCCTAGCTTCCCTGTTAGGAGTGAGGTTCAAAGGTTGACCTGTGCCTAAGCCACTAGGGAAGTTTCTGTAAATCCATTTAAAAACTCCCACATACACTCTTTCCCTCCAGCCCTGTTCACATAGAAGTAATTTTTAAAAGCACACCCACCCTTCCGTATTTGATGAGTGAACCTACCCTGATTTGTTTTGCAACCTAGAAGTTGGGTTGTTTTGAAGAACTGTTTTCCTCTGCAGGTGATGAGAAAGTTGAGCTTTGCAAACAGAAACCTTCCTTTGCGTTTGAATTCAGTCATCCTTTAGTAAGAAACAGGGGGAGAAAGCCACTGCACCATGCTTTTCCTTTGCTTAAAAAACCCACTGAGGTCGCAAAAGGCACTCCCTTGCCAACAAAGCCAGCTTAGCATTTGGTCTGCTCTGTTTTCTGGATGTGGATGAACCAGGACAAACTCTTGAATTGAACCTTTCCCTTGGTGCACTGCCTCTCACTTCTGTTGGTTAGTCTGTGCCTAGGTGTCTAGTCCATATACGTTTTTCTAATGTACATTTTGAGAGCATTATTCAGCAAACATTTGTGAAGCTCATACTCAGTGCACATGCTCCGTGAGGCGCTTTGGGGGATGCAAGGATGTTGAGATATAGGCTACCCCATGGGTAGCTCACCATCTGCTAGAGGAGGGAAGTCTTCACTGAGGGAATGATGACACCACCCACTCTAGGAGAGGACAGGTGTCTGTGGCTATTTCCTGACCCTCCTGGTGACACCTCGGAGGCAAGGCAATGACACTCTTAGGGAATAGCCATACAGGGGCCACTTTTGTCTCCAGTAGAAATGTCCCTGCTACAGTCCTTGTGCTCAGGCTGTAATCAGTGGCCTTCCTGCTTGGCTGTCACAGGCCACGATGACCTATAGAGTGATGGGGACGCTTATGAGGTGTCTAAGTCCCCAGGACCCAGCAAAGAGCCTGGCACACAGCTGCCTTGTTAATGCTTATTGAATTACTAATTGGACGATTGAGGCTTGGTATTGAGAAGTGTCCTGGGACTAATTTGGGATCCCACTGGGTTGGAGAAGTTCCCCTCATAAAAGGCTGGGAAGAGGGACTTCCCTGGTGGCACAGTGGTTAAGAATCCACCTGCCAATGCAGGGGACACAGGTTCGAGCCCTGGTCCCGGAAGATCCCACATGCCGTGGATCAACTTACCCGTGCACCACAACTGCTGAGCCTGCACTCTAGAGCCCGTGAGCCACAACTACTGAGCCCATGTGCCACAACTACTGAAGCCCATGCACCCTAGAGCCCGTGCTCTGCAATAAGAGAAGCCACCACAATGAGAAGCCCGCGCACCACAATGAAAAGTAGCCCCCGCTCCCTGCAACTAGAGATAGCCTGCGCACAGCAATGAAGACCCAACACAGCCAATAATTAATTAATTAATTAATTAATTTTTTAAAAGGCTGGGAAGAGAAAGCCAGATAAACCATGATCAAAGGCTTCAATGCAGTGGCTGATGCCATGGACACCCCAGGCCCCTGCCCCTGCTGGACAAATAGATCAACTTCAGAATGTGAGTCTGAGGCTCCCTATCATCATCACGGCCCTTTCTATCCTTTTACAGTGGGCTGGATGTTCTTTTGCATCCCCCCCTCCACTCACTCTCTCATCCTCAAATTCCATCATTTCCTCCATTCTAGCAATGTCTCTGAACCAAAAACTGAAGATTGGGGATTTGAGATCAAAAGCTCTGGCTTCAAGCCAGATCTGTCACTTTGATGTACACACCGTTTGAGTCTGCATATACTGTTTGTGTTTCATATCCCAGTTTGCTTTTCCCAGGAATTCAAGGCTGGAACACAGAGTCACTTGAAGCCTCCCTCCACCCCCACCCCCAGCTCATTGCTCTGTTTCTCCTTTACAGGGTCTTACTTCTAACCTGACCCTTGATTCCAATATCCTCACCGACTGGGAGATCTTCCCACTGGACATGGAGGATGCAGTATGCAGCCACCTGGGGACCTGGGATGGCCATGACAGCGGCTGTGCCCACAGCCCATCTGACTACACACTCCCGGCCTTTTATATGGCTAATTTCTCTATTCCCAGTGGGATCCCAGACTTGCCCCAGGACACCTTTATCCAGTTTTCCGGATGGACCAAGGTATGTGTCTTCATGGGAAGTGTTTGAATTCAGGCCTCAGACGTCTGGTTTTCAGTCTCTGATTGAGAATCAAAAAGAGCTGCTAATGGGATGCTGTGTGAGTCTGGCAGTGGAAGATTTTCTTTGGAAGTTTACCCAGTTCTCAGGAGCAGGACCATGGCAGATCTTTGAAGGTGCAATGGTCAGCATGAAGGTACACCATCTACCCCATTTTCATTGACTGACAACTTTCTTTAGAAACTTCCTCCTTCTTTTAAGAAAAATCATAGTCCCCTTGGAAAGTGCCTAGGAGGAACCCTTCTTCTTTATCCTGAAGAAAATCTGGCCCAGGCAACCGGGTGAATATCTGGGGAACCTGTTTTCTCTTGTTCATGCCTAACTATACTCTCAGAACACCCTCACCTCCGTGTGAAAGTGCCCCTGTGCCCTGGGGGCATCCACCACTGTCTGTACGATCCTCAGCTCTCCCTTGGCCACTTTACTGCCTGCTCACTCTCCTTTATTCTTTGAAGACATCAGCATGTCTTCTTTCACCGTTGTCTTCTCCACTTCAAGTCCTGTTTTCATCCTAGATGCCCTTATCATAACTCAGTTATTCATTCAACAAATATTTTAGTGGCCACTGTTACCAAGAGTGGGTCCAGTTGCTTACTGCTCTAAAGCCAATAAAGAGGCAAGGTTGGTGGAAAGGATAGTTTGCTTTATTTTGGTTGCCAGCAATTGGGGGTGGGGAGGACAGACTCCTGCCCAAAGGCTGACTCCCCCGCCGCCCCCAATCAGCAGGCAAGAGCTTTTTTTTTTTTTTTTTTTTTTTGCGGTACGCGGGCCTCTCACTGCTGCAGCCTCTCCCGCCGCGGAGGACAGGCTCCGGACGCAGAGGCCCAGCGGCCACGGCTCACGGGCCCAGTCGCTCCGCGGCACACGGGATCCTCCCAGACCGGGGCACGAACCCACGTCCCTTGCATCGGCAGGCGGACTCTCAACCACTGCGCCACCAGGGAAGCCCCCAGGCAAGAGCTTTTATAGGTGGACGGAGGGGGCTACATATAGAAACAGCACAGTCAGCCTGACAGTCATATTGAAATTGGTCCTGCGGTGGTCTGACCACCATCATCTTGATTGTTTTAAGTACAGTTAATCTTCAGCTCCAGGGTCAGTTTGTTACCATTTCCTTGAGGCCAATTCTCTGAATTGTGGCAGCTTATGTGATGGCTACAGTCTGGGCCTCATGTAGTTAACTTCTTCCACCTGGTGAGGGTTTCAGTATCTATAAGACAGCTCACAGAACATGGCTCAGAATATTATCTATAGCCCTTGAGGAGGAACTAAAGTCCTTGACTTTGCTTAATGACTAAACTATTAATGTTTTGTCCTATTTGATTGTTTTCCTTTGCTTCTGTATTTTCCCACTTCTCTCATTAAACCTATCCTTTGGCTAAAGTTTTTCTACAAGACAAAAGGCAGGTGGAGGACATGGAGGGAGAAGGACAATAGGGTCCTGCTCCATTTCAATCCCCCCTTTTCTTTGATACTCCCCAATCTTGATGAGGGACAGGTATAGAACAAGAAAGGGAATAAAGTTTTGGATAGAGAGGTTAATCATAAACTTGGCAGAGGAACTTGGTTTTAGTTCCATTTCTGTTCCAATTTCCCCCAAATCTTTGAGGGAATGGGGTGACAACTGCTCTGGCTACTTCCTGGTGAAATGGGGCCTAGTCCTGCCTAATTTGGGGACTGGACACAGAGTTGGAAATAATTTCATGTTCCAAGCTTAGCATCAATATTTTGTATTATGAAAACATTACCTCTGTCTTTGATTGCCTTGTCATAGTACCTGGACAAACATTTGAAAATTAGTAGTCATATTGCAATGAGGATAATAATCAAAATGTTTTTTTTTAAAGATCAGCTTTTTAAATAAATTTATTCATTTTATTTATTTACTTTTGGCTGCTTTGTTTCTTTGTTGCTGTGAGCGGCTTTCTCTAGTTGCAGCGAGTGGGGGCTGCTCTTTGTTGCGGTGCACGGGCTTCTCATTGCGGTGGCTTCTCTTGTGGCAGAGCACGGGCTCTAAGCGTGCAGCCTTCAGTAGTTGTGGCACGCGAGCTCAGTAGTTGTGGCTCGCAGGCTCTAGAGCACAGGTTCAGTAGTTGTGACCCACGGGTTTAGTTGCTCTGCGGCATGTGGGATCTTCCCAGACCAGGGCTCGAACCCGTGTCCCCTGCATTGGCAGGCAGATTCTTAACCACTGCACCACCAGGGAAGCCCCAAAATGTATTTTTATACTATTCTCTGAATGTATTTTTTTCCTTAATGGTTAAAGTGGATGTACAGTGTATGTTTAATAGGCCATATACAGACTGTTTGGTTAGCCTAAAGTTCAAATTAAATCAGGTATAAGACAGAATGACTTCCCCATACCTCAATATGTGAAAATTTCTTCTATCATTTTCCCCTTTCAACTGTAAATAGAAAACATTGATAATCAATGTATTTTTCCAAGTTGCCATAGTGGCTCAGTTGCCATAATGGCTCAGTTGCCTACTCTGGGTCCATTCATGTCCCTCAGTGCTAGACCTACTTTTTTTTTTTTTTTTTTTTGCGGTACGCAGGCCTCTCACTGTTGTGGCCTCTCCCGTTGCGGAGCACAAGCTCTGGACGTGCAGGCTCAGTGGCCATGGCTCACAGGGCCAGCCGCTCCGTGGCATGTGGGATCTTCCCGGACCAGGGCACGAACCCGTGTCCCCTGCATTGGCAGGCGGACTCTCAACCACTGCGCCACCAGGGAAGCCCTAGACCTACTTTTTGTTTATATATTTGTCTAGTCACCTACGTTGGGGGAAAACTAATCAGACATAACAAACAAGTACAGAAAAGCCTGTTGATGGGGGAACATTTTATAGGCTATACATTTTATCAGTTATACCCAGTTGTCACACAAACATTGTACATGTGCTTTAAGCAGTAAACTTAAAGCCAGCAGTGATACACATCATTAGTAGTTATACTCTGTGACAACTTCATTAGACACTTTTTTCCATCCTGAACATTGGTGTCAGAAGTATAGTTAGAAGAAAAACAGTAGCTTTCCATTAGAATTCTTCAAATTTCTTATCAATATTTATCTCTGAGATTCCTCAGGGGCCCTCTGGAAAACTCAAAATTAGATAGATAAAGAAACTTACAATCTGTTTTCAAAAGCAGCTCAATATTCCAGGAAAACTTTGTTCTCTTAACAGAGAGAAAACCAGATTCCCACCTTGTACCAGCTTACTGTTAATAACAAAATTCATTTACATAATTAAATTCAATCTAATCTTAATTGATCTTAACAATGTACAAAATTCTTTTCTCAAAATACCTTTTTTTACAAAAAAAGGATACTTTCTATATCCATATTAATTTGTCCCTTATTTTTTTCCCATCCAGAAGCAACCAGCTTTAGGACAAAATTATTCTACTTTTATCCCTCAACAAAGATATCTCCAGGGAATTCCCTGGCAGTCCAGTGATTAGGACTCCACACTTCCACTGCAGGGGGCATAGGTTCGATCCCTGGTTGGGGAACTAAGATCCTGCATGCCACATGGCATGGCCAAAGGAAAAAAAACAACAGAAAACAAAAATATCTCCATTCTTTATATTTTCTCTTGCCAACAACACACATCCTACTTGCTTTACATACTGAAATGTTTCCCTTATCATTTTTACATATTACAATTTTTAACCCTTTAAAACCTTAACAAAACTAAGAAACAAGTAATCAAACTGTTATACCAGCATTTTCTGATTGGCAAACTTAAGAACATATTCCATAACCTCTAAAAACATACATTTTTTTCATGCACAATTGCTCTTTAATGTGGTACCAGATGTATGTTTAATACACCTAAGTCCTCTTTCCTCTCTTTTTTTTTTTCTTTTTTTTTTTTTTTGGCTTGAAGTTCTACTAATTAACCCAAGGCTGAAGTCTCAGGCAAAGTGAGCTGTGTTTGTATTTCAAGGACGTGTTAAGAGTTAACTTCAAACTTTCTCCTAAGCATATTTTTGTTCTCTCAGGGTCAGAATTCTGAGAAAAAAAAAAAAAGTATTTATCAAGCTAGCTTTCTCTAACTGCATATACAAAAATAACCAGTTTTGGAATTTCAAAAAAAATTTCATCTTAACCAATTTTTTTCTGAGTTTGAAGAATACTGTTGGTGGCCACACAGTGTTTTAAGAAATCGTCTTTCTTTTTCTTTAGTCATAGTGTCATAGCTAAAATCTTTCTAATGAACTGTACCTGAATTTCTCATTTTACAAAAGGCAACAAGAATACCAAAGACACAAATGGAATACACATTCACACACCAGAAGACAGAACTGTCACAGATCCTCTGAGAGAATGACCAATATGGAGTCCCAAACAAACACTTTCCAACACAAACGGTCTTCAATGGTAGACACACATCAGAACCAATTGGCAAAATGCCCAAATGACACTCAGTGCTCACAAATGGTTCTCAATGTCAGACATACATCAGAACCAATTGGCAAAATGCCCAAATAGCACCTCATGCTCAAAAGAGAAGTTTGCCCAGGTACACACCAGTGAACCTACCTTGGTCTTGGAGCTCATCAGCTCGCCCAGAGGCATCTTTCTGTTCCACCAAGGAAAAGCGTACGTTGGCAGCCAGCGGCGAGCAGGGCAGAAACAGGGAGGATCCCCGAAACAAATGGTTTTGGCAGCTGCTAGGAACGCCCCCAAATCCCCCTCTCAGGGCCAGCAAACCATGAGCAGTGGGCTCCTTGCAGCCATCCCGGTGCATCGTCATGGTGGCAGCTCTGCTGGAGAAAACTCCAAGGAGCCAGATATTGTGAGAGTGCAGCTTCACATTGGAAGCCAAAATCTGTTAGCAAAAGTGGGTCCAGCTGCTCACTGCTCAAAAGCCAATAAAGAGGCAAGGTTGGTGGAAAGGAAAGTTTGCTTTATTTCCAAGGCTGGCAAGTGGTGGGGAGGGCAGACTCCTATCCAAAGCCGACTTCCCCCGCACTCCAACTGACAATCAGGGGGCAAGAGCTTTTATAGGTGGATGGAGGGGGCTACATATAGAAACAGCACAGTCAGCTCTGACGGTTGTCTTGAAATTGGTCCTGTGGTGGCCTGACCACCATCATCTTGACTGTTTTAAGTACAGTTAATCTTCAGCTCCAGAGTCGGTTTGTTACCATTTCCTTGAGGCCAATTCTCTGAATTGTGGCAGCTTATGTGATGGCTACAGTCTGGTCCTCATGTAGTTAACTTCTTCCACCTGGTGGGGATTTCAGTATCTATAAGACAGCTCACAGGACATGGCTTAGAATATTATCTATAGCCCTTGAGGAGGAACTAAAGATCCTTTTTTTAAAACATTTTTTTAAGATTTATTTATTATTTTTTAATTTATTTTTGGCTTGTGTTGGGTCTTAGTTGTGGCGCTCAGGCTCTTCCTTTCTGCACATGGGCTTCTGTCTAGTTCTGGTGCGCAGGCTCCAAGGCACGTGGGCTCTGTAGTTTGCGGCACACAGGCTCTCTACTTGAGGCAAGTGAGCTCAGTAGTTGTGGCGCATGGGCTTATTTGCCCTGTGGCATGTGGGATTTGAGTTCCCTGACCAGATATGGAATCCGCATCCCCTGCATTGTAAGGTGGATTCTTTACCATTGGACCACCAGGGAAGTCCCAAACTAAAGGTCCTTGATTTTGCTTAATGACTAAACTATTATTGTTTTGTCCTATTTGATTGTTTTCCTTTGCTTCTGTATTTTTCTCACTTCTCTGATTAACCTTATCCTTTGGCTAAAATTTTTCTAGAGACAAAAGGCAGGCCGAGGACATGGTGGGGAAGGACCATAGCGTCTTGCTCCATTTCACTACTGTGTGCCCAAACTTTGTGCCAGGTGCTAAGGATACAATAATGAATAGAACCAGATATGGTTCTTGCCCTCATGGAACTTAAAGTCTTGTTGGGGCAGCCAACCCAAATCATATAATCACCCAAATTAAATGCCAGAACTGCAGCTGCAATGGGTGCTAAGAAGAGATATGGAGATTGATGATAATTGGGCATTTGACCTTGTCAGGGAGGTCAGGGAAGCCTTACCTGTGGACATGATGCTTGACAGAGGTAGGAGTGTTGAATAGGAATTAACGTGGCAGAAAGGGGAGGGAAACATGCTCCAGGCAGAGGGGACAGCATGTGCAAGGGCCATGTGGTTAGAGGGGAAAGTGGCCAGTGTGAGGAACTGATAAAGGACTGAAATGTATGGAACACAGAGAAAAGGGAGTGTGGTTCAGAGAAGAGGCTAGAAAGCAGGTAGAGACCAGATCAGGACAGGCCAATTAAACCATATTAAGGTTTGGTCTTTCTGTTGAGAGTCACTGAAGCAGCAGAGAGACGTGGCACGATTGTGATGTGATGAGCCTCTGTGACCCCAGGATGGGTTGGTTGAGGGTACATGTGGATTCAGGGAAACTGTCTAGGAGGCTGGACCATAGTTTCATTGAGAGACTGGGATGGTGGGAGCCAAGATAGAGATGACATCAACTATATGAGAGATGTTTGAAGTTAAATTGGGAATTCCCTGGTGGTCCAGGGTTAGGACTCCGCACTTTCATTGCCAAGGGCGTGGGTTCAGTCCCTGGTCAGGGAGCTAAGATCCTGCAAACCACGTGGTGCAGCCAAAAAAAAAGAATAAAGTTAAATCAATAAGATGTAATGACAGATCGGATATAGGGATTTAAAGAGAAGGACGTATCAGATGACTCTGAGGTTCCAGGCTTGCAGCTGGGTAGATGGTACCATTTACTGAAAGAAGAAATTTCAGAAGAGGACTTGGGCTGGAAGAGCAAAATCATGAGTCTGGATGTGGACAGCTGAGTTAGAAATGCCTTGGAGAACAGTGGAGAGAAGGTACACAAGGAGGCTGTTGGATTTATGGGTGGGGATTCAGAGGAGGGATCTGGGCTGGGAACATACATATGAGATCATTTGTGTACGGATGGTTGTTGAAGACATGGGATAGATGAGGTCCTCTAAGGAGAGAGGATGAAGAAGGAAGAAAGGAAGGCCTCAGGCTGATCTTTGAGAGACACAAACATGACAGAAAGTGAGGAGGAGAGGCCAAAAATGAGAGGAGAACAACATTTATGCTGCCAAGAGGACAAGTAAGATGAAGACAGAAACATCTCTGCTGGATTTAGCACCAGGGGATCATGGGGACCCTCAGTAAGCGCTAAGCCAGCAGAGTGAAGCATTGCAAGCCAGATGGCCTTCTACTAAGGAGTGTAGGGGGAGGACATGAACACATGAATAAATACGGATACTTGAAGATAAACATTCTTGAGAAGTTTGACTCTGAAGGAGAAGAGGAAAACAATACTGGAAAAAAAACTGGAAGAGACGATGCACATGGCATGTGTTTAATAAATGCCCTTTTATAATGTTTGCTTTTTACATGTTTATGGACATATATTTTCATTATCATTCTGTTTGAAATATTTTCTTATTTCCCTTATTATCTCTTTGAACCATGGATTATTTAGAAGTGTGTTGTTTAATTTTCATATATTTGTACATTTTTTAAAGCATATCTTATTTTTGATTTCTAATTAAATTCCACTATAAAACTTCTGGAAGAAGGAGGAAAATCTTCATGATCTTGGGTGAGGCAAAGATGTCTTATATTTGACACCTAATACATGGTCCTTAAAGGAAAAAATGGATAAATTGGACTTCATCAAAATTGAAAATGTTTTCCCTTCAAAAAACATTATTAAGAAAATGAAAATCCAAGCCACAGACTGGCAGAAAATGTTTTCAAATCATATATCTGACAAAGGACTTGATTTTAGAATATATAAAAATTCGTATAACTCAATAATAGGAAGACAACCAACCCAATCAAAAAATGGGCAAAGGACTTGCATGGATAGTTCACCCAAGAAGATATACAAATGGCTGATAAGTGCATGAAAAGATGCTTAATATTCAACATCATTAAGGAAGTACAAATCAACCACAATGAAATACCAGTTTATACCCACTAGAATTGCTATAATAATGAAACATGGACAAGAACAAATGTTGGCAAGGATGTAGAGAAATGGGAAACCTCCTACATTGCTAGTGGAAATGTAAAATGGCACAAACACTTTGGAACACAGTTTGGCAGTTTCTTCAAGGGTTAAATATAAAATTACCATAGGATTCATCAATTCTACTCCTAGGTAGAGACATAAAACATATGTGCACACAAAGACTTACATGCAAATATTCATAGTAGCATTATCAAAATAACCAAGAATTGGAAATAATTCAAAATGTCCATCAACTGATGAATGGATAAATAAACTGTGCAATATCCGTACAATGGAATGGTATTCCACAGTAACAAGGAGCAGACTACTGATACAGGCTACAACATGGATGAATCTGAAAAACATTATGCTAAGTAAAAGAAGCCAGTCATAGAAGGCCACATATTGTATGATCCCATTTGCATGAATCGTTCAGGAAAGGCAAATCTGTAGAGACGGAAAGTAAGTGAATGGTCACCTAGGACTGAGGGTGGGAATAGAGAATGACTGCAAATGGTATGGGATTTCTTTTGGGGGTGATGGAAATGTCCCAAAATTAAATTGTGGTGATGGTTGCAAAATCTTCTTAAGTTTATTGAGACTTGGTTTATGGCCCAAGCATATTGTATTTCTTGATGAATATACCTCCGGAATTTTAAGCTCTACCATCCTCTCTCTGGCCACATATTTCTATCCCTCAAACTCTCATGCCTCCCAAGCCTACTCTTGGATCTTATGGATGACCTGAAGCTCCACCATTAAGGCCGCAGTTCTTCCCTATCCTGCCTAGACATCACCACCATTTTTTTAAGGGCCATCAATGCACTGACCCCCTTGCCTTTCCACTCTGTCTCCTTGATCATCCTCCACCGGGAGTGGGTCCACCATTGGCCTCCGCTGGTTCACCAGTAACTGAGCAGCCCTGGGGGAGCCACTCTGGCACATTTGTCAGGGCCACGTTCCCCTCACTGTCTCCAAACTCTGAAGGTGCCAAGTTGCCCAGCAGTCCTGGGCCTCTCTCTTCCCTGTCCCCAGATGGCCTTTATGACCCTCATCATCCCCCTTAAACCACCTTCCTCTTCCCCATCCCCTCCGCTGAGGACTCACCCTCCTTGACACTCTCAGGTGGAGCTCCTTTGTTCCTCAGCTTCCTGTCAGACTTACCTCTCTGCCTCCACCCTCGCTTCTTGCCCAGTGGCCTCTAGGAGGAAGTCTAAGCTCCAAATCCCCCTCCCACCACTTTCCTCCAGGCCGAGATCCTGTTCTCTTTCTCCTCCTGCATTTTGTCAGCCTTTCTGTCTTCTCTGCCAACTCCCGTGTTGCAGCCCAGAAGCAATATCCAGGGCCTCTGCGACCCAGAAACAAAACAAAGCCCTCCCCGGATCTTCCCACTGGAGCACAAGCAGGCTCGTTCTTGTTCTCTTGCTCCCTGCCCACCCCCGGTCCTTCCCCCCTTTTCCTCTTGGTGTCCTCTGTTCACGCTTTTTCATTCCCTCCCTCTGCCCACCAGGTCTTCACGACATCAGGACTGGCATTAACTCCTCTCTGAAACCTTCCTAGACCCTTAGTCCCCCTTGATCCACCTCGTGCCCCGCCTGGACTCAGCTCCGTGATGCTTCATCACTCAGGCTGGCACCCTGGTTTCACCCACTGAGTCATAAGTTTCACGAGGGGCATTTCTTTAAGTGCCCAGTTTATTCTGTGTCCTCCCTGGGCCTGGCTGCTCTGTAACTGCTTTCAGGTGGAAAGGGGGAATTGCCTGTGTTGCTGGGTCCCTTGAAAGAAAGCACGTGAGAGGAGTGTAGGCCCTTGGGCGGTCCTGTTGGTGAAGAGGGGCTTGGCTGGTGCTCTGGGTACAGGGCCAAGGCCAATGAGAAGACCCAACACAAACCATTGCTCACCAGGTGGTGTCAGTTTAGTGCCTTAAGAGAAACAACCTTCAGGAGATGCAAAGTAGAAAGAGAACATTATCTGTCACAGGGGTTATGAACAGGGCTAGGGGGCTCAGATGGAGCTTGAAACACACCTGAAGGATGAATGGTCCTTCATCGGAATCGGAGGCTTTGTCAAGGAGGGAATTTCAGGTGAAAGAATAGTAGATGCAAAAATGAAGAAATGGAGAAGCATAGGATGTTTTTGAGGTCAAGGGGTTTTGCCTTGGCCAGGTAATAGAAGTGTCACACCCAGGAGTTACTGACTCAGGAGTTTTGCTCAGCACTTAAGAGACACTATCTTCCTAATCATCAAAGGAGGCCCCTGTGGTAGGATATCCTGATAGTGTCTCCAGTTTGCAGATGAGCAGGTAGAGGCTCAGAGACCTCAATATCATGTGTGAGGTACAGACATGGTGGTGGAAAGGCTCCCCAGCCCCAGGTCTGTCTGACTTGAAGGCCCACACGAAAAGGCAGGCAGCATGTATGGGGCCTCGAGGGCCAGCTGGGAGATTGTGCTAATTATCCAGGCAGAAGCTCTTTACTTACTTAGTCAGCCTGATGGATTTTCTGCACCGTCATGCTTGAAAAGCACGTGTACACACAATATTTATGAATGTGTCAAGGGGTTTGGAACCCCAGAAGCCCAACTAATTTATATGTCGGATCAAAAATGAGTACACAAATGTTCACAGCAGTAGTATCCAAAATCAACCAAAAGGTCGAAAAACCCAAATGCCCATCAGCTAATGAATGCATAAACAAAATCTGGTCTACTCACATAATGGAAGATTATTTGGCAATAAAAATAAATGAAAACAAATAAATAAATAAGTAAAGTACTCATCCATGTTACAACATGGATGAGCCTTGAAAACATGTTCAGTGAAAGAAGCTAGTCACAAACCATACATACAGTATGATTGCATGTATATGAAATGTCCAGAACAGGGACTTTCCTGGCGGTTCAGTGGTTAGGACTCCACGCTTCCACTGCAGGGGGCACGGGTTCCATCCCTGGTCGCAGAACTAAGACCCCGCATGCCGCACAACACAGCCAAAAAAAAAAAAGAAATGTCCAGAACAGGCAGATCTCTAGATATGGGAAGATCAGTGGTTGCCTAGAGCAGGGAGAAGGGAATATTGGGGGGAGATGGGGAGTAAATACTAAAGAGTTCAGGGTTTCTCTTCAGAGTGATAGTTGGGTAGCTCTGTAGTAAACTAATAACCACTGAATTGTACACTTGAAATGAGGGAATTGTATGATATGTGAATTATAACTCAATAAAGCTTCACACACACACCTGCAAAAAGACCCATCCACAGGCTTTGTGGACCTGGGTTGCACGGGTCTGAAGGTCAGAGGACATACGTGTATCATACATAGGACAGAGCATGTGTGTTTTCTGTTATTTTCCAGCGAGCATGGTCCCAGTTGCCAAGGACAGTCCCGGGCCAGCTCCTGAGGTTCTGAATGATGAGCAGATGCAGAACAGACAGATCCCACTCCCAACAGGGCATGGAGTTCTGACTTTGGGAGAATGAGCACTTTGGCAGATCTGGGGGTGCGTTGGGGATGGACTGCCTGAAGCCTGGGCCGTTTCCAAGACTCTGCCTCCAGGCACTAACCCCGCTCCATCCACCTCCAGCAGGGAGGCCCTGTCAGGCCCCTGTCCCAGCCTCTTGACTTATGCTATTCACTTGCTGTAGAGAAACTACCTTGATGGAGTGAATGATAAGGGTGATTCAGGAGATTAAAAAAATCACTTCTGATTACTCAGCCTTACTTAAGTCAGATGTGGCTTTCTGGTTAAATGCCCGAATGTCAACTGGGATTTCAGTGGGAAGCGGTCAGGCATGTTTTGCTCCATCCCAGAGACACAGGCCAGCGCTTTGTCCGCACAGAACTCGCATCTGATGCAAACTCCCCGCAGTACACACTGTTCTCCAGTGCTCCAGCTGGGTCAGATGTGCCAGACCTTAAATGTCATGCTCTGCCGCTGCAGTGACGTGTGTGCTGTTTATCTCTCCTTCAGATGCGTGTGGATAATCTCACATGAACATCCTGTGTAGCCTTCCTGCATTTTTCTACCACTCGCAGTACATCTGGGTGCCTAGCAAAGCCTGGCAGTGAGAGGGGTGGGATAACTTCCCGCTTTTCCTCTACCAGAATTAAGCTTTGAATGTTGAGAATCAACATAGAATACGGACAAAAAGCAATTTTATTCTTTAAAGGCAAACATTCCCTCTTTGAAGATGTAAAAAAATCATGAAGTAAAAGAATTTATAACAAAGAGCTGACAGAAATCCCTTCTATGTTGAGACTGTTTTTGCAGCTTACCTTTGAAATTTACAGCTCTCTAATCAATTGGTCTTTCTGGTGACCAGTCCTATCCAGAAGCCTGGTCACCAGAAGGATGATGTGATTAGAGGGTTGGAACTTTCAGCCCCACCCCCAATCTCTAAAGCCAACGTTGGGGACTGGAGATGGAATTCTATAAAAACTCTAGAACAACAAGATTCGGGGAGCTTCTGGGTTGGTGAAAACTTTCAAGTGCTGGGTGGTACACCTGGGTGGGAGGTACACCTGGAGAGGGCTGGGAGCTCAGCCACCCTCCTACCTTGCCCTATGAATCTTTTCCATCTGGCCATTCCTGAGTTGTAGCCTTTATAATAAGCCCATAAATATCAGTAAAATGTTTTTCTGTGTTCTCTGAGCCATTCTAGCAAACTATTGAACCTGGGGAGGGATGCGTGGGAAACCCCAGCTTACAGCTGGTTGTTCAGAAGCAGGATTCCAGAGTTTGGAGCCTACACAACTGGAGGGCTGGAGCTGTCAGCCTCTGAGAGGGGTGACTGAGCAGCACAGGTGGGGACCAGAGGCCCTGTGTTGAGCATGTTCAGTCTCAAGTACTTCCTGTTCATCCACGAGGAGCTGTCTGCTCTTGGCCACCAAAGCCTGCAACACAGCAAAAAAGGAAAGCTGCACTCAGTACAATGGAATATTGTCATCTCTGTTTCCAGACCTGATGGCCATACTCTAGAAGGCCTGTCAGTCCTGAGTCTATACGGATAATCTGTACAAATGGGGAGGTGGGCTACAATGTAAGTTAAAGGTGTGCTTTTGGTGCCTGTCCCAGGTTTGGGGCTGTTAGGAAAAGGACCCAACCTGTAGAACTGACTCCCGAGTGGAGGACGATGGGGAGGAACTCTGCTCCCACACTCCTCGGAAACTGTCCCCGCCGAGGCCACCGACACCCACATAGTGACACCCCAGACATTTCTCACTTAATGTCTTGGCAAGTAACGTCTGACATAGGTAACCACTCCCTCCCTTGAAGCTATCCTGACGTCTGTGACTAAACTTCTGGTTTCCCTCCCCGTCTTCATTCCTCCTCAGGCTTCTCTTTCTGTGTCTGTGTTTCAGTTCTCAGGACTTGATCCTGGGCCCTCTTCTTTTTTATTTATTTATTTTTTTGGCGGTACGCGGGCCTCTCACTGCTGTGGCCTCTCCCGTTGCGGAGCACAGGCTCCGGACGCGCAGGCTCAGCAGTCATGGCTCACAGGCCCAGCCGCTCCGCGGCATGTGGGATCCTCCCGGACCAGGGCACGAACCTGTGTCCCCTGCATCAGCAGGTGGACTCTCAACCACTGCACCACCAGGGAAGCCCCTGGGCCCTCTTCTTACATTTTCGTGGGAGGTCATCCTCACAGATGTGCTGGTAATACCCAAATTTTCAGCTCCAACTCACCACTTTTGAGGACCGGGAACACCACATCCAAGCACCTGGGGGGACCAGCTACCAGAGGCCTCAGAGGCACCTCCCACCCGATACATATAAGACAGACCCTTCCTCCTCATTCCCCTGAAACCTACTCTTCTGCAGGAGAAGTGGTCCAAGGACAAGGAAGGAAGCTGGACTTTAGCGCAGCAGTTGCGGCGGGGGGGGATGGAGAAGGGGCCCAGCTGTGGGAAATAATACCAGCAGCCTCATCATGGAGCACTCCCTGCACACCAGCCGCTGTGCTGAGTGCTTACCTGTGTCCTCTCACTATCATTTCAAAACAACCCTGAGAGAGGCACGGACACGACAGAGGTAGCCCTAACGGGATTTGGTGACTATTTAGTGAAAGAGGAACTGACTAGTAGAGGATGATCCTACTCTTGTTAAATCGGGTTCAATGACATCATTTACTTTACTAAAAAGCAGAATGCTACTGTACCTTGAGGCCATGGAGATGTGTATCAGTTAGCTTTTGCTGCTTAACAAACCACCCCAAACTTAGTGGTTTCAAACCAAAACCATTTATTTAGGTCCTGATTTGGAGTGTTGGCAGACTGGGTGGTGGTTCTTCTGCTGGTCTCAGATGGGCAGGGCCTTCTAGTCAGCGAGGAGGCCCTCCTCCTGGGGGCTGGCTGGCTGTCTGCTGAGGCCACAGAGATTGGTCCACATCTCTCTCATCATCCACCAAGCCAGCCCTGGCTTGTTCATATGGTGACTGGCAGGGTTCAAAGAAAGAAGGCAGATGTGCAACATTTCTTAAGACCCAAGTCAGAATTCACATGTCACTTCTTCCATGTTCTTTGCCCAAAACAAGTCACTAGGCCAGCCCCATCCAAGGGATAGAGAAACAGATTCTACCTCCTGATAGGGGAAGCTGCACAGAATTGTGGCTATTTCTGCAGTCTGCCATAAAGTCTTAGCACTGTTTGACCCTACTTTCATTCTGAATTTGATATGTTTTTTCAACTTTTTTTGGCCTGATTTACAGTTATTCTTACCCCCGACAAAATCTACTATTTCCACCTCATTCGTTGTTTCTAGTCACAAGTCCTTTGAACTTGGAAACTACATAATCAGACTCCTTTGCATAAATATATATTAATTTAGTAACAAAACTTGTAAGAATTGTGTGTAAACAGGAGTAAATAGGCCCTGAGTGAAGGAGGTCTCCTACAAATTTTAGTGCATGGACTTTGTAACAAATAGTATATGGCTGCCTGGAGGTGGTTTTCACTCACCAGTTCCTAGCCTCATTTCAGGCACGTGAGAACGCGTGATGACTGTCGTTAGGTGAGATGCTCCGTAAAAAGATCAAGCAATGGTGGCACTCTGGGGGAGTTGAGAAGGAAGGAATTTATCTCTGGGGTGTGCTGAGAGGAGGAAGTGACTCATCTTTTAGGCTAATATTCTATGTTTTCATGGCTTCGATTCTATCTGGGTCTGTCCCAAAATACAGAGAAAGCATAAAGTTCTTTAACATTTTTACTCTTAAGACCAAGGAGGAAGCAAAGGATTTGCATTAGCTACAGACCCCTTGGGGTCTGAAGGAAGGGGTGATTTTGTTTTTCCCCTGTGTACTTCATGGAGGTTTATTTAATGTCTTATCTCTCACTATTTTACCCTTGTTTTTCCTTTTTTTTTTTTCCTCCCAAGTTAGCACCATAAATACTCATGAATTGTGTGTGGCGAGAGCCTTCTAACCTTGAGAAATGAAACTTTGTCTTTTCCACGTTAAGTCCTCCAAGTGTCTAAATGTCTTTTTCCAGAGTAGGACAGAGTCGACATTCAACCCAGGTTTGGTGTTGTTAAAGGAACTCCTGACCACATCTGAAAACTTTAAGAAGCTATGACTTAAACCAGGATTGACTCTTTTATTTATTTATTTATTTATTTATTTATGGCTGTGTTGGGTCTTCGTTTCTGTGCGAGGGCTTTCTCTAGTTGCGGCAAGCGGGGGCCATTCTTCATCACAGTGCGCGGGCCTCTCACTGTCATGGCCCGCCGTTGCGGAGCACAGGCTCCAGACGCGCAGGCTCAGTAGCTGTGGCGCACGGGCCTAGTTGCTCCGCGGCATGTGGGATCCTCCCAGACCAGGGCTCGAACCCGCGTCCCCTGCATTGGCAGGCAGATTCTCAACCACTGCGCCACCAGGGAAGCCCCAGGATTGACTCTTTTGCTTTGCGTTCTTATCAGAGGGTTCTATTAATCTAGAGAATTTAAAACAGACAAGCAGACACATGTCTGTCTGACAACACAGAGTAGGTCAGGCACTTCCTATCCTTCATTGGAACTATTACCACCTTGGTGATAATAGCAGAGAGCTGGAGTCAGCCAGGGGTCTAGCCGTGGTCAGAGAAAGTCAGCCTTTGTCATGGAGATATTTCGGCTGGGACAACCACAGGAAGCCCCAGAAGCCACTGGATTCACTCTACAGATGCTCGGCCTCAGTGAGCCTCCCTGTATTAATTAAGAGTATGTCTACTTTTAGGGATTTCCCTGGCGGTCCAGTGGTTAGGACTCCACGCGTCCACTGCAGGGGGCATGGGTTTGATCCCTGGTCGGGGAACTAGGATCCCACAAGCTGCACGGAGCGGCCAAAAGAAAAAAAAAAAAAGAGTGTGTCTACTTCTAGATCACATGTGCCTACTCTCCCCTCCACCAATAATTTCAGCATTACTTTAAAAAGAGAAACAAGAATCAGAGTGTATATGTTTGTTTGTTTGTTTGTTTGTTTTATAAGTTCATTTATTTCATTTATTTCTTTTTGGCTGCGTTGGGTCTTCGTTGCTGTGCGCGGCTTTCTCTAGTTACGCGAGCAGGGGTACACTTCATTGCGGTGCACTGGCTTCTCATTGCAGTGGCTTCTCTTGTTGCGGAGCATGGGCTCTAGGCACGTGGGCTCAGTAGTTGTGGCTCGTGGGCTGTAGAGCGCAGGCTCAGGAATTGTGGCACACGGACTTAGTTGTTCCGGGGCATGTGGGATCTTCCTGGACCAGGGCTCAAACCCGTGTCCTCTACATTGGTAGGTGTATTCTTAACCACTGCGCCACCAGGGAAGTCCCAGAGTGTATATGTTTTTTAAAATAGATTTTTTTTTAAGTTTGACTCTTTTAAAGTGTTAATCAAGGGGGAAAGCAAATATTGCATTGTTCTTCCAGTAAACAGTATTCTCTAAAATTCTTAAGCTGAGAGCAGAGGGGCATGAAGTATCTTTGAGTAGGGCTGAGTCTCTCCCCAGGCAGAATCATCCTCCAGTGTTATTTACTGAGTCAACACTGGTGTATATTGAATGTCTCTCTGCTAGGTGCTGAGAAGCTCTCTGTGAACAAGACGGACTCAGCCTTTTCCTTCATAGAGTCTCTGCTGGAAACAGCTGATAAACCAGTAATGAAACAAATGACCAAAATTTCAAACACTGACAGTAACTAGAAGAAAGAAATTAAAGGGAGAGTGAGTGATGGAATGGAAGGCCCAGAATTGAGGAGGGGATGACATGATCCTTCTCTCCGAGGAGGTGATGATGGGGTGGAGACTCGAGGGATCTGAGGGCTTCAGGTGTGGGGGACAGTCTTGCAGGCGCAGGGGATGCTTGGTGCACAGGTGACCAAGCCTGGCGTGTGGAGTGGGGAAGTGGGGAGCTGGGATCAAGGGTGAGAGGACCAAGGCATGTGCCTGTTGGCCACTAAGGAGATTAGAAGCAGAAGTATGTGAAAATTGTCTTATTTTTATGTGGCTGCTGTGTGGAGCCTGGGATCTAGAGTTAGAGGAAGTCCGGGGGCCAACCTTGGGGGGCAGCTGCAGGAGACTGGGTCAGCACTGCCTGGGACATGCTCTGGAGGACTGGCCATGAGGGTGGAGAGCAGCGGGGACACCGGTCTGATGATGGAGTGACGGCCGTTGGCTGCAACTCAGCTGTGCTGCCCAGCACGGCAGCCACTGACCACATGTGGCTCTTTTATGTTTACGTTTGAATTAATTCAAAGAGAAAAGTCAGTTCCTTACACCAGCCACACCGCAGGTGCTCAGGAGCCACTGTCAGGGCACACAGCTGGCATCGCCAAGCCCTCCATCTCTGCAGACAGTTCTGTTGACCAGCGAGGCCTCGGAGCTGTGTACCATGACCTGTGCTTTCCCAATCCTTCATTCCTCTCTTGGAAGGGCAACCAAACCATCACAGGCTTCATCGAATGTCCATTCTGTTAAGGACTGAGAGTAGAGGGGAAGTCTGTCCTGAAGACTTTCATAGCTTTGGAAAATTAACCAAAACCAAAGACAGTGTAACCCTGGGTTTTGGGAAAGTTGGAGGGAAGGTGCCAGGCAGGATGCCTACATGTTGGAGTCACTTGGACAAGTTAAAAGACAGAGTCCAGGGACTTCCCTGGCAGTCCAGTGATTAAGACTCCACGCTTTCACTGCAGGGGGCACGAAATTGATCCCTGGTCAGGGAACTAAGATCCCGCACGCTGCGGCGCAGCCAATAAAACAGTCCACGTGGGAGCTGAAGGCTTAAAATAGGCCACAGGTGATCATTTGGGGGAGAAAAGAATAACTAGAACAGGGCTTCCCTGGTGGCGCAGTGGTTGAGAGTCCGCCTGCCGATGCAGGGGACATGTGTTCGTGCCCCGGTCCGGGAAGATCCCATATGCCGCGGAGCGGCTGGGTGCGTGAGCCATGGCCGCTGAGCCTGCGCGTCCGGAGCCTGTGCTCCGCAACGGGAGAGGCCACAACACTGAGAGGCCCGCGTACCGCAAAAAAAAAAAAAAAAAAAAAAGAATAACTAGAACAGATCGTGCAAATGAAGGAGAATCAGGAGAAAAATTGTATCACCTTGGATGTGCAACTAGGAGTGACAATTGCGGGTTACATCCGTCGCAGAGTAGTCTGGGAAGTGGGGCCACCACGAGTGTTCGCTAGTGGGAGTTGGACCTTCCAGAAACATGGGGGCAGCTGGAGAAGTGAAAGTTGGAAGAAGGACCAGACCATCAAAGGCAGAAACGCGCATCACCCTCCCGATTTGGTCCAGTCGGCTTCTCTGGGGACTCCCAGGAGCAAGTGGTACCCTGGGAAGCTCACGGGAGGCCTTGGGGCCGTTGTCTGTGCAGTTACTGCACTGTTGGTTGGCAGGGCGGCGTTTAGGAGGACGAGCTGGACCTGGACCAAGGGTGAGCTGAGCCCACAGCTGCCTGGTTCTGTCAGTTCCTCGTTTAACCGTGAAAACCCCCAGCAGTGTCCCGGTTCCCCTTCCACCTTCCGGTGTCAAGCAAGTTGCTCCTTGCTCGGGGAGCGTTCTGCTCCCAGGGCCCCTGCTCGCTGCACCCTGTCTCCTTGCCCGGGCGAGTTACACCCCCTAACCCTGGAGGGAGCCAGGGGAGCCTATTTCCACCCTGAGCTCCCAGGTCCCAATAACCAACAGAGGGGACTCAGGACCCGGTCCCCAGCTTCCAGGTGGACATGCCCGGTGCAGCACGAGGGAGGTGAGGGGTAGCATCTTAGAAGGGACTGACCCTCAGCATGGCCGTGGCTGGGATGCAGTGTGGAGCTCGTGTCGCCCAGGCCAGCCCTTGTGTGCTACTCACTGTCGCACTCCCCCTTGGAGCCCATTGTTCCCCCTCGACCGCAAAAGTCAAGTTCTGCTGTTCTCTAATACTGCGGAAACGGCGCTGCCAGATCTTCAACTGATAAAACCTGGTGAGGCTGTCATTGCGTGTACCTTCAGGATGGATCGAGATAGCATATCCCGTGGTAAAAACAAGAGTAAAATAATTCTGAGAATTGTGAAACTGTCACCCTTTTTCTAAATGACTTATCCCAACAGACAGGTGGCTTTCCATCACTGGCCTCCTTTCGTGGACCTGTGGAGGCCAAGGTCTTTTCACTGTGCTGGTGTGACGGGTGCTACCACGCCATGCTGACCACGGGCCAGGCACTGCTTCCTCCCGCCCTCACTGTCCCCGAGTACCAGAGTGAGTGGGGAGCCACCCAAGGTCACACAGCCAGTAAGTGGCAGGAGTAAGGTTTGAACCCAGGTAGGACGCTGACATTGAGGGGACACCTGGGGTTAACCAGGTGAGAACTGAGTAGTTCTGCAGCTGGGTCAGGGCTGCAGGTGGCAGCCAGGACTGGGCCTCCTCCAGGGTGTCCCTCAATACATGTGGGCCACCGTGGGAGCGATATTTATACTTCTCCCTCCCTCCCTTCCTTCTTCCTTCCTTCCCCCATCCTCTCCCATGTATTCTCTCTCTCCCCACTTGCTCTGTCGTGTGTGTGAGATCTCCCCTCCTTTGCTCTCTTTCTGTGTGACAGAAGGTTCCATCTATTCATCCAGCTGCTAAGTCCCACCTGTGAGCAAGTCCTAGCTGCTGCCTAGAGGCTGTGCAGACACACCTGCACCTGGTCCCTATTCCTGAGGACTTTCTCCTCCCTCTCAGTTTTGTGGTGGAAGCAGCTTCTCCTACTCACGGAAGTCGTCTTTGCAGCTTGTAGGATCCCCTCTGCTTCTTGAAGCAAGTCCCCACCCTCACTCTGATGCTGGTGTGAAAACTGCCAAAACACAGCAGGAACATAAACACCCTCCTGGGCGGCCCCCGTCTCTCCCTCCGCGACCTCCACATCCTTCTAGAGGACCTGTGTATCCCAGGCTGCAGGCCCCGTGCTTATCTCGTGCACAGAGGCAGCGAGGTCACCACCTGCCTGGAGGAGGGGAGAATAAAGAGGGAAAGCTCGTCTCCTTGAGGAGGCAGGGAGGCAGCTGCCTACAGAGGCGCCAGGCAGAGGCTGGTGTGTGCCGACAGGCACCTGACCCCCACCCCGCCCTGGACCCAGGACGAAATCCAGTAACTTGGTGCATCTGCCACAGTGTCATCCAGTGCTGATATATGTGGTGCTGAAGCCAGTCAAAGGGACCAGACACATCTCTTCCTGAAGCAGGGTGGGTACAAGGGGCAGCTTTTGTGGCTTCTCCCACCCAGCCCCTGCCCGACTTGGCTGGACATCTCGGCAGGATGCTGGACCCCACGCTGGCCTGGCCTGGCTCTGGGCCTGGCCTGTGGCAGGAGAGCGCCTTTCTGGGGATACTGCCCGCCTCCCCACCCTGGGCCCCTTGCACCAAGGCTCTCGCACTCCCCAGGGTGGTCAGTGCAGCTGGGTTGATGGTTTTCTCTCTCTCCAGGGTCAGGTGTGGATTAATGGCTTTAACCTTGGCCGCTACTGGCCAGCACGGGGCCCCCAGATGACCTTGTTCGTGCCGCAGCACATCCTGGTGACCTCGGCCCCAAACACCGTCATCGTGCTGGAGCTAGAGCGTGCGCCCTGTGGGGACGGTGGCCCAGAACTGTGCACTGTGGAGTTCGTGGACAGGCCGGTGATCAGTGCAGCCAAGACCCACAGCCATGTCCCTGCAGACCAACACTAAGACTCATGGCTGGACCATGTGTGATGACAAGGACTGTGACCCTTTGGAATTCTAGCCTTGCTCATACCTCACATGCCCCTCGGAAGGTCAGCATTCACTGGAGAGTTTGATTGGAAAATAGATTAGGTGTGTTCTCACCTGAGGTTTCCCTGTAGCCTGGCGGTGCCTGACGCACCCCCGTCTGGCTGCGTGGACATAGGGTGAGGGTGGTAGCCCAGCAGCACACAGAGGCATCTGCAGAGTTGGAATGGAAGCGTTCAAGGTGTTTCCGATTTTTATTTTGTACAAATCATGTAGTCTTTTGATTAAATAAAATTTGTATTCAAATGATCTTACTGTTTTTAATGTTGAGCAGGTATTAAATTATAGGTTCTGATTTAAATCATAACTAGACTTGAGTGGGCTGAATAAGCCACTTCACTAACTTGAGGTTGGTTCAAAGGAGCAGAAAATAGTCTTGTTTTGATCTAGTGGACTATTGCTTTTCTGATCTTTATTTGACTTCCTTTTGAATCTCTGTGATATCTACTAGGTGAGCCTTTAAACACAACTCCAAATAATTATGCAAAGGATTGACAGTTGGAGAGCGTAGATAGGATGGTGCATCTGTACAGTAGGAGACCCCAGAGCCACTAAAATGGTGATGCAGATCATGGTAAGTGGTGTTAAAAAAGCAGGCTGCCTTAAGTTGGATCCCATTTTGTGTGTTTAGACATAAGAGCTGCATGTATGCACACATTCAGCCCAGGCCTGTTCAACGTCAGTAGACACGTGAACACATGTGGACATGCAGAGACCAGGCGTTGTGTGAGATGCATGTCCTGCCCGGGGCATCCTGCTCTCAGACGTTGGGCACTGTCCTCCACCACACCCAGTTCTGAGCATACTGTATATTTAATCCACTTGTCCCCCACAAGGACTCAGAGGAACGTATTGTCCTCTTCCCCAATTTACCAGGGCACATGTCTACAAGTGGTAGAGATACGGTTTGAACCCCGGTTGTCTGGCTCTGGTGTCTAGACACACACTGCATTCGTTGTGTATCGACACATGCTCATGTTCCCACAGGAGAGGACCACAGCAACATAAATAGAATTGTCAGTATGAGCATATCTGGGTGGTGGGTGTTTGAGAGATTGTTTACTTTTTCTTTTTTGCTTACCTGTATTTTAAATCCTGTACAGAGAAGATGTACATTTTTTTAAGGGAGGAAGAAAGGAAAAATTTCTGATGCTGATCTACAACATCTTTTACGGGAGTGTGTTTTTCTCTGTCTCCTAGACATCAGTGATGACTGTCTGGGATTCAACAGGGAGTTTGGAAACTCTGGTTGAGCCACTGCAGGAGGCAAGTGTGAGTTGAGACAGACCAGAACTTAACTCAGGACTGTCTTCCATAGCATCTTCTGCTGGATGTCCTGCATCCTTTGGATATTGGGCAGACCACAGGGTGAGGGGGTTGCTACCTGCACACGCAGCCTCACTGCATCACTCTTTCTTCCACTACTAAGTTACTGAAAACTTAGAAAACGATTCTCAAGAACTGTGCCCAATGACACGTTTTGGGAAGATGTGAGACCATTCCTTTTAAAGCCTTACATACATTGGTACATTGCACGTCCCCTTCCCAGAGATTCTCTGTCGTGGAGTCTCCAGAGGCTCAGGCAGTGGAGTGAAACCACCGCGTCAGGGTGTACATTTCCCTTCCATCCTCTCATCCGATATTCAGAACTTCACCCTACGATAGGCAGCGGTAAACCCGCTTCACAGATGAAAACATTTAAACGTCAGCGAGAGCTGGAGTTGGATTCCAATCTGGTCTATCTCTGTGCAAAGCCAGAGTGTTTTGTCTGGTTCATGTGAGGGAATCTTTTAGGGTTCTCACCCTTGTCCAGGATGACATGTTCTGGAAAACAGAATCTTAATACACAAATGGTACCACCCTGGACGCTACCCAAACCTCTCCAACTCTCTGTACTGCCTCTCAGGGGCATACATTTCATCTTCTATAATGTTGTTCTTAAAATACAATGCCCCTTCCATCATTCCTGATTTCTTAACTCTGTGGAAGGGTGCTACCTCTGAAAATAATAAGGGCAGCACCTTTATTGCCTGCTATGTAAACCTTTTATATTAAATTTATCTGAAGCTGGTTTTATTTATTTATTTATTTATTTATTTTCTGTACGCAGGCCTCTCACTGTTGTGGCCCCTCCCGTTGCGGAGCACAGGCTCCGGATGCGCCGGCTCAGTGGCCATGACTCACGGGCCCAGCCGCTCTGCGGCATGTGGGATCTTCCCGGACCGGGACACGAACCCGTGTCCCCTGCATCGGCAGGCAGACTCTCAACCACTGCGCCACCAGGGAAGCCCTTAAGCTGGTTTTAATATGTCAAAGCTTTCTGAGCAGGCCTGAGCTAACCCAACCATAACACTGACGTTCCTGGAACATTACCATATTTTCAGCCATCCTTGTAAACATCGTGGCCTTTTCCTTGGTACCCTTGGCTTAGATGTTCCCCAGATTTACACAACCTGCAGGACCTCTTGTTTTGAACAGAGTTATTGAAGTGTGATTTACATACCATAAAATTCACTCAGTTTGATGAGTTTTACTAAACTTATACGGGTGTAAACCACCATCACAATCCAGTTTTAGAACACTTCTCTCACCCCAGAAGGTTCTCTAGTGCAGAAGATCTTCATTTGCACCCTACTCCAGGGAACCACGAATCTGTTTTCCATCACTGTAATTTTGCCTTTTGTCAGAATTTCATGGAACTGGGATCACAATATGAAGTCTTCCGCGCCTGACTTCTTTCACTTAGCATAATGTGTTTGAGGTTCGCCCGTGTTGTAGCGTGATCAGAAATTTCTTCCTTTTTTCTGCTGAGGAGCATTCCATGTATGGACATCCATTTGTCAGTTATGGGCATTTGGATTGTTTCTAGTTCGGGGCTCTTATGAATAATGCTGATCTGAACATCCATGCACAATTCTTCATGTGGTCAACTGTTTTCCTTTCCCTTGGGTAGGCACCTAGGAGTAGAATTGTTTAGTCACATGATAAATGTATGTCCCATTTTTTAAGAAACTGCTAAACAATTTCAGAAGACCTTGTCTGAGGCAAGGAAGGGATGAAGTAGGGACAGAGTCGCCCTGGGTGGAGCCCTGCGGCACTGGAGTCCGTGCCCGCTGTCTCTTTACCCTGCTCTGTGTCAGGCTACTCAGTGTCTCTCTCTTTTTGTCTGTCAGTCAGTCCATTGTTATTTCTCAGCAAATCCAGTTTATTCAGAATGAAATTGTTTCGTGTTCATCCAAGTTTGGGTTTTTTTCATTGTTTCCCCAACAAGCGATAGGTCTTCTGTCAGATGACACACATAGGAAGGAAATGATCTTGTGTGGTCTTTGTTTCTTGCCTTATGAGCATAAAAAAAAAAAAAGTCATTTCCTGAAATCACTTTTTCAGTCAGTGCTCTGAGGGAGTCTGTCTGGTCTGTGGCAGAAGAGACGGCTCGGGTGGCCTAGTAGCTCGTGGGCTGTGAGGAAAGTCCAGTCGGTGTCCAGATACTTGGGCTGAGGCAGTTCTGGGTTAAGCCCAGCCTCTGCTCTTGGTCTGACTGAGCACGTTCCCAGGTTGTCCCCTGCCCTTCAGCCTTCGGGTCCTGAGGTTTGCTAACTAGACACCCTGCAGCCCTCTGTTGTCTATAAAAGCCCAGGGAAGATTCTTAACTGATTCCTCAGCAGACAGCTGCTCTGTACCCCCAGGGGTTTTCCACATGTGAGGAACCCCCCAGGAGCCCAGGCCTCTGAGCCCTCAGGCCGGCAGCACTGTCCCACCCCACCCCTGCCCCGGTGAAACAGGACAGGCTGGGGACAGAAACGCAGGTGCGTGTGCCCACGCCATCACTCACCATCGACAAGGTCTCAAGGAAGTGATTCGCTTATTAAGCCCCCATATCCTCACCTCCTAAGTGGGGTCCCCACTTGTGGAGTTTTTACGTCAAAGGCAATAATCATAGAAGCGCCTCATAGGGCACTTGCCATGGAGCAGGGGCTTCCTGAAGGCTAATTGCATTCTTTCCCATCACATTCCTCCACAGAAGCAGGTAACCGATCATCTGGAAACCTGAGGGACGCACAGGGAAGAAAAGCCACCATGAGACACCATCCTTTCCCTGGAGCTCCTTGTGTTCAGTTCAACAACTTGGCTCTTCTGACCGGGTGCCATGCTTGGCTGAAAGACGCAAAGCCAAGGAGACAGTCTAGTATCAAACATGGACCCAGACCAGAAAACAGGGGGGAGGCTCCATAGAAAGGGTGAAGGTGCTCCATCCGTCAGGACCCTCCAGCACTAGCCTGGCCTTGCTGGGAGCAGCCTGTGCCCTACAGAAAACACTTGAAATCCAGCATGGACTTCAGAAACCTCAGTGTAGGCCTTCCTTAAGGCCTCTGTTCACCTGTTCTCAAAACGTAAGCAACTTTCTGGTGCCAACACCTTGAATTCCTAATCTGAAGGGCATTTCCCATCACTGCATGCCGCGCTGGTCATGGCCTGTTGCTACACATCAAACTGCTTCAATACATTTGCATAAGTGGCATAAAAAACTATTTTGTGATGTACATGATTCCGTGGATCAGGAATTGGGACAGGCACAACAGGATGGTTTGTCTCTTCCATGACATCTGCGACCTCTGCTGGGTCCTGGAATCCTCTGGAGGCTCCTTCACTCCAGACGGCATTTGGGCTGGGATGTCTGAAGGCTGAGCTCAGCTAGGATTGTCAACCAAAGCTTCCATACATGGCCTTCTCTATGCCTTCAGTAGCCAGGTTCCAAGAGGGCGTGTTCCCGGAGGGAATTCTAGAGCGTCCTTTTTGTGGATTTACGTCCATCCCAGTAAAGTCTGAGAAGCCGGTGAACATGAACTGAATCCCTTCACCCTTGGTCCGAGGTCCCGTTGGCAGAGCACCGTGCTGGCTCCAGAGTGGGTACGTTTAGCCTGTGTTAATGAGTTGGATTCTTTTGTCTCTTTTGCAGATTACTGGCCTTTAGGGGTCCTACCAGGTATTAACGAAAGGGGAATTGTGACTCTGAACATAGACTAGAAATCCACTGTATGACCCTCCACCGGCAAGAGTATATGGCAGGGTGAGGTGATGGGAGTGTTTACTGCACTTAAAGTCTGGTTTCCTTCTTTGTTATCTTTGGATTTAGATTTCTGAGCAAGATGTGCACTCTGTCCAATTTACTTCCCCTTGGCTTTAATTTTTACTAAGCAATGGGATTTTTATCTAGGTAAATCGGGCCGTTCTGGATCACCTCTCCTCTTTTCCATGGCCTTTGAGGTCATGAAGTGTCCCAAAAAGTGTCAGTGAGGACTCCCCGGGGGCTCAGGTCCTTTCCCTTTTAGGGTGGGTGTGCTCTTCACCTTTAACTATGAGTGGAGTGTTTTCATTTATACAATAAATGTTCATTCAGTACTTACTCTGAACCTCATGCTACTGAGTAGGACTTATTTCTTGCCCCTCAAGGAGCACACAGATGTGTGAATGGACGATGCAGTGTTTTTGGGGAAGACAATTCGAAGGACAAGACCAGCGTGCTGTGAACATTCCGGATTTAGTCCTGGACCTGTTGCAGAGCTGGGATTGGTCAGGGTAAGCCTCCTGGAGTGGAGCCATGTGGAGAATAAGAGAAGGAGAAAGGAATAGAAATGAAGAGAACAGAAGGTACTTCAGGAAGGAAGCAGCAACTACAAAGATCCAACGTCTAGACAGACAATAGAGAATTCCAGAAATATTCAGACCCCAACCAATCTTACTTAACAAGCACCCTTACTTCTCGCTAGCTCCAATTCTAATTCTCGATAAACAACTCTCGTAACTGACAGTAACCTTGTGGGTTTTGCCTTTATCAGCCTCCCCCATTTTGTAGTCCAGCGGAACAAATTCAGGTGCTTCTTGAGTCTGTGTCTCCCAGGATACAGTCCTAACAACCCCCGAATAAACACTTTTTTATTTCAATCGGGTCTCAGTTTCTAAAAATTTTGGTTAAAACTCTTGTTTCATAGTCCAGTGAATTCTTCTGTTGCAGGAGTCTGCAATACAAGAACTTATTTTCCTCCTCAACTCTTGAAACTTAGATAATTTGTTTTCTTTCTTTCTTCTTTCTTTTCTTGATTGCTGTTATTATGGAAAATGGTAGGGGAGAATTTTTCTTTTCGACTCATACTTGAAGAAAACATGTCCCACACAATCCCTCCATCTGCATCATGTCTCGTAAAATCTCTCTATCTTCACACTAAATGTGCTAAGAATCTCATCTGTCTCTTTGGGACAGATGCCCACCTCCAAAAAGAACCTTTTGTTTTTCGTGCTAACTATGGACATTAAGGCAATTATCTCACCCAAAGGTTTTTGAGATAATGGGCGATTTCCTGTTTTGTTGACACTTGCTGTTAATACTGTACTCTCCCATCACCTTAACTGCCATATGTGGTCATCATGGAGCTTCTGCAGAGTAGTCTTATGCTCATGAAGCAATAGCCAATGATAATAACAATCACAAAAGAAGAGGAACTTCCATCGTTTAATTAGGCAAAGGACACATAAGTAAATAGCCTGGGCACTGTGTCAGAAATTCAGACTTGGGGATTAGGACCAGGTCGGCAAACATTCTGTGAGCCTTGGGGACAGACGAGGAAATGGAAGAGCTAAGTTGCCCTGATAATTATTAGTGGAGGGACTGTTAATCCTTGCTCAGGTTACATCTCCTTCTGTGGGACTTAGCTCATAATATTGTTGTTATTTGTTTACCGCTGACCTGAGAGCCTTCATGACAAGTACCATGTGATTTTCATTCTTGTATCCTTGGTACCCAGTACAGCACATCTAGCCCTCAATCAATGCTTCCTGGATGAAAAAATACTTCTGCGTCTACATTCACAGACTGGGAGTGGGTCCATGTGTTTTCAGTGTTCCTTTACCTGTGTCGAACACAGATGCTAGCTGAGGTGTCCTCTTTAAAAAATTTAGATGAGATTTGTCTTTAAAACCTTCCCAAGATTTCGGTGAACCCCAGGAGAGCTTCCTTTCTCATGGTTTCCTCTGGCTACACATTGTGGTTCCACTGAATTAGTTCAATTCATGAACGAGCTCATCATCCCACACAGTCTTTTGCAGTATCTTGACTCAAATGTGGAACTGAGTCCCTTGAGTTTCACCAAAACCTCACCCACATTGGGCCTTTCATCTTTAGAACTTTACAGAAGCTTTTAAGAGATGTGGGTGAGGGACAGTCTACAGAGCAACAGCATAAGCTTGATAGTACTGAATATCAGACACTCCAGTTTTTACAAGACATTCTGCCATGCTCCATATTGCTTGGCCATCCTTGTTTATCTTCGCTTCTCTTCTCTTCTTTGTCCACTCCCCCCTCTGAGTTTCTAATAACTTAAAAATTAAACATGTCCCAGCTGTATTCCTGAAATGACACATTCTCACCTTTCTCCTTCAGGTCCAGTTTCTTAGGAAGGGCCCCTGAGAAGGCTTCCATGCACTAAGAGAGAGGAGTCAAAAGGAAAGCCAAGTCAGATGCCAGGGAGCATCCCTGGGAAGTGTTCTGGCATGGCCACCTCCCATGGCCAAGCCCTTGGAGTTGGAAACCACAAGAGAATCCCCACCAAAGTTTTGAGATCTGAGCAAATGGGGCTTTGCGGGGAGGAAGCAAGATCCCTGAGCTCCCCATCGTGGCTCAAGTGTGGAGGCAGCATGAGATGGGTGTCTGCACGTGGACCAAGGCTCCTTCAAGGGTTCCTATGAGCAAGACATGGAGTGGAGAGCAGAAGGATGGTCTTTTATGCCAACCAGAGCAGCATGAAGTAGCAAAGCCTCCAGAAAGCCCTGCTAAGTCTTCTGAGGCCACAGAGGAATACAGGAGAAAATGGAGCATTGCCAGTGTTGCAAGAGGAATGCCAAAGGATCAGTGGATCAACTCAGGAGGTCAGTCCATGGGTTGATGGTTGAGGCCCAGATAGGATGAGGTGCGTTTCAGCAGGTGCTGACAGCAACAGAAGACAAAGACCAGAGTCCCTTTCCCAAAACTGTGACACCAAATGTCACTGAAGGAAGGGGGGTGGGTTAAATGCTGAATTGACTGAGATTAAGTCTCTGCCTTTTGGAGGAACTGGGGTCTCAAAACAGAAGTTAAGTTCAGTTCTAGACAGAAGTTTACTGTTAACACCCACATACATCTCTCCTAACACCTTTGGGTAGGATCAGCCCTATCTGGTGTCGGTAAATGTTTTAGAATCGTTTGTTCTTTGTTAGTAGGTGTTATTACTTCCTCAGAATGGATCAGCATATTTATTTAGAAGTATTTCCTCCGCTACTTTATTATATTGAGTTCATCTCAAGTGAGCTCGTTTGGATTGTTGTCCTTATTCATTGTTGTAGAATTATATTTCTTCCTTGGACTAAGGAGTGTTGGATTGCAGGCTCATTTTGAATGGGAGATTTCCTATTAGTTTGTTTATAAAGATTTGTTTCTCTCTCTCTCTCTGCTCCTCCATCCCTATATAGGAATTTTGAGGTTGCCTCTGTATTGGAGGCTGTTGGTACCCTACCCAGAAGCCTTTGCCCACTGCTGCACCCCTCCTTTACCTGCTGTGAGCGTTGGTTGTTCTTTTCCCCAGAGAACTACTCGTGGCTTAATTAAGAAGATGCCTCACTAACATGAGAATACAAAAGGCCATACTCTTTGCCTCAAAATGGGCTTAATTCTGTGAAACAATTCATGCTCCAGAGCCCCTGTGAAATCAAGCCAATGCAGGCAACTTGTAATGGTTAATTTTATGTGTCAACCTGGCTAAGCCACAGACATTTGGTTAAACATTATTCTGGGTGTGTCCGTGAGGGTATCTGGATGAGATTAAATTTGAATAGAAATATAACTGATTTCTTTATATAGATCTTGTATCCTGTAATCTGCTGAACTCATTTATTAGCTCTAAGAGTTTTCCTTATGGATTCCTTAGAATTTTCCACATAAAAGATCATGTTGTCTGCAGAGAGATGTAGTTTTACTTGTTCCTTTCCAATCTGAATCTGGATGCATTTTATTTCTTTTTCTTGCCTTTTTAATTTTTTCCTGACCAGAACCTCCACTATGATAGAAACGGTGAGAGCAGACATCCTTGTCTTGTTCCTGATCTTAAGGGGAAAGCATTCAGTCTTTCACCATCAAGTATGATGTGGTGAACATTCTTGAACAAGTCTTTTAAGGACTGAGGTCTTCATTTCTATTGAGTAAATACCTCGGACTAGAATTCCTGGATCGCAGGGTACGTATATGTTCAACCTTACGAAGAATTGTCAAGCTATTTTCCAAAGTGGCTTTTGTATCCAACCATCTTTTAAATTTTTCTTGTTACATGTTATGTATCATCTCAGTGAGTTTTGGAAAACAGGAAGGCCCCCAAACTGTGGGCTTCTTGTTGCACCTTAATTGGAAGTCTTCTCAGTGATAGGCTCAACACATCTACAACCCTCAAGAAGTTTCCAAGGTTGGGGGGGGCTTCCCTGGTGGTGCAGTGGTTAAGAATCCGCCTGCCAATGCAGGGGACACGGGTTCGAGCCCTGGTCTGGGAAGATCCAACATGTCACAGAGCAACTAAGCCCATGTGCCACAACAATTGAGCCTGAGCTCTAGAGCCCATGAGCCACTACTACTGAAGCCCACGCGCCTAGAGCCTGTGCTCCACAACAAGAGAAGCCACCACACTGAGAAGCCGCAGCAAAGAGTAGCCCCTGCTCGCCTCAACTAGAGGAAGCCTGTGTGCAACAACGAAGACCCAATGCAGCCAAAAACAAATAAATAAATTTTTTTTAAAAAAGAGAAGTTTCCAAAGGACATTCTTTTATTTTCAACTTAAATCCATTCCCTCATAAGCTTACTCTTTGTCGACTGTACAAACCCTCTAAAACTCCTCCGTAGTCATTCCCCCAAGAGAAGCCCAGCTAGACCACAAAACCTGCCGCTTGAACCACCATTCACTTTATTTGCATGTGATGTTTTTGTGGCGATGTCATTACAATTAGGAGGAATCCCTCTAACCAAGGCAACCATGGAGAGGTGGTTGTACAGTCCAGTCTTGGTGCAGATCTTTTTCCTGCCTGGCAGGGCTCCAGTTATAGCCTTGGGCAGGTATATCAGGATGAGCAATCACTTGCTCACCTCACTTGCGAGCCCTGATTTTTAGATTCTCTCTCTGCTGTTCATTAGTCAGTTTTCCTTAATCACAAGGTCTCCCTCTTTTTATTTTTCTAAAATGGAGGATATTGTTTTGGAAGAATATGAAAATAATGCATGTTTGTTTAAAGAAATAAAGAAGCCCTGAAATTATAAAGCATAATTCTTCCCTCTATAAAATGGCTAACATCAATAATATCTCAATAAATCTGGAAACATTTAAAATGACTAATAGTTTGGGGTTGAAGTTTGAGGTTTATCCTTCCAGGTTTTTAAAACACACTTAAGGGAAGTCCCTGGTGGTCCAGTAGTTAGTGGTTAGGACTCAAAGCTATCACTGCCGGGGCCCAGGTTCGATCCCACAAGCCATGCAGCCAAAAACAAAAACAAAAAAATAGAAGCACTTAATATACATCATGAACATTTCTGCATGGTAGTAAGTTTATAGCTGGACGTGATTATTTTTAATGGCCTATTCCATAATATGGATATACATTAATTAATTAATTTTTATTATTAAATGTTTTAACCATACAGAAGAGTACTAAGAATAATGTAATAAACATCCATGTGCCATTTAATCATCAGAAAAAAAGTTCAGTCATGTATACATATTTTCTCCAGTTTGTCATTTGTCTTCTGATTTTTCTTTTGGTGACGTTTCGTCCTGCATATTTTTGTATTCACATGGATGAATTTATTACTCATTTCTTTTATGGCTTCTGAATTTTGAGAATGTTCTTGCCTGTGCCAAAATTCTGAAGAAATTCTCCCATGTTTCCATTTAGAACTTTTATTGTTCCAACTTTTACATTTAAATATTTTATCTATTTGTAATTTAACCATGTATAGTGTGAGGTATGAATCAAGCTTCATTTTTTTCCCAGATGATGGTCCATTTTGGTCTACTCCTTAAATAAACAATTCCTTGTGTCCCTCCTTTGATTTAAGATGCCATCTTTATTTTTTTAATCGAAGTATAGTTGATTTACAATATTGTTAGTTTCAGGTGTACAGCAAAGTGATTCAGTTATATATATATAAATATTCTTTTTTAGAAGATGTGGTATATATGTATTATATATATATAATGTGATAGTACTCAGCCACAAAAAAGAATGAAATCTTGTCATTTGTGACAACATGGATGAATCTAGAAGACATTATGCTAAGTGAAATAAGTCAGACAGAGAAGGACAAATACTGTATGTCATCACTTATACGTGGAATCTAAAAAACAAATGAACAAAAACAAAACAAATGAACAAATGTAAAAAAAAAAAACAGAAACAGTCATAGATACAGAGAACAAACAGGTGGGTATCAGAAGGGAGGGGGTGGCGGATGAGTGACATAGGTGAGGGAGTTTAAGAGGTACATCTTTCTAGTTACAAAATAAATGAGTAACAGGTATGAAATGTACAGGGTGGGAAATATATCCAATAATTATGTAATATCTTTGGTGACATTTTTTCTTTTTCTTTTATTTCATATCTATATGAGATGATGGATGTTCACTAAACTTAACGTGATGATCATTTCATGATGTAGGTAAGTCAAATCATTATGCTGTACACCTTAAACTTATACAGTGCTATATACCAATTATATGTCAATAAAACTGGAAGAGGAAAAAAAATAAAATTATGAAGAAAGTACAGAGAGTTCCTATATACCCCATATTCCATTTCCCCTATTACTAATATCTTACCTTAGCATGATGCATTTGTTATACTTGATGAACCAATATTGATGCATTATTATCAGCTAATGTCCACATTTTATTCAGATGACCTTAGTTTTTTGCTAATGTCCTTTTCTTTTCCACAACTAACTACATTTAATTGTCATGTCTCATCAGGCTCCTCCTGGCTGGGACAGCTTCTCAGACTTTCCTTGTTTTTGCTGATGTTCACAGTTTTGAGAGGTACTGGTCAGATACTTTGTAGAATGTCCCTCTTTCCAGTTTTTATACCTCTAATTTATTCCACTTACAGCAAGGAGCTAGTATCTCCAGCACGATGGAGTGTAGCAGTGATGATAGCAGGCATTCTTGTTGTCTTTTGCTTTTAGCCAGAACACCTCAGGAGTGCCCTGTTAAGCATTTTGAACTGAGATAAATATATTTGATCATGGTAATAAAATACTATATTCCTACACTTCTGTAGTATTCCTATCCTGGTTATAGTCAATATTATTTTTCTTAGTGTCCATCTTTGAATTGTTTTTTTTCAATTGATTAATTTATTGTTTGTTTTTATTTTGAGCTGTTTTAGATTGAGCTTCTCATTGTTGTGGCTTCTCTTGTTGCAGAGCGCAGGCTTCAGTAGTTGTGGCACGTGGGCTCAGTATTTGTGGCTTGCGGGCTCTTGAGTACAGCCTCAGTAGTTGTGGTGCATGGGCTTAGTTGCTCCACGGCATGTGGGATCTTCTCGGACCAGTGCTCAAACCCGTGTCCCCTTCATTGGCCGGCGGATCCTTAACCACTGCGCCACCAGGGAAGCCCTATCTTTGAACTGTTAAATATGATTATGTTTGTATTTGTGTGTGTCTGTGTGTGTCTGTGTGTGTGTTTGGGGCAAGGTGTCAGTAATTTTCCAGGAGGCAAGCTGTTTTCACAACCCAATGACTCTCTTCTACTGCCACAGAGAGATATTGCAATCCTGCAAATGTGAAATTTAACAGATCTGCCTCGTCTGCTCTTCTGAATGAACTGGGACTCGGAGGGCTTCTGACTGAAGCCCTTCTCCTGGAGGTGTGCCCCTCCCTTTGGGAAGTGGATTCTTTTAGTGCTTTGTGAGGTCCGTCACTGCTGCACCCTCTCCCCACCCTTCTCTTCACCTTGCCCCACACTTTGTGCCTGACGTCGGCTGCTTTTAGCAGACCTTTCATATATTTTGGAGCCTGAACAGTATCTCTCTCTCCAAGTTTGATTGAAAATGGAGTTCGTGGGTTTTTTCATTCTTTCTTCTTGCTGTTATTTTACAATTTCCCAGAGAAGATGAAAATGCAGACTTCTGCAGCTCTGTTCATACCAGAAGTCTTTAATGAAGTCATTTTTGACTCAAAGACCACAAACTAATTTCTGGAACTAGGAGGCAATTCAATCAACCTTTGAACTCTGTCACACAAAGTTTTATTAGAAACATAATGGGGATTTTGGAGAGAGGACTGGTGAACTTTGTGTAGTGAAATAGAAACTTGAATTGCCAGCACAGAGTACTTAATTAAGAGATAAGGAAATTCACTCATTCACGAAAAAATAATTGAACAACTGCTCTGCGCTAGGCATTTTACTAAGCAGTGAGGTGATGATTATTGTTGGTAAGGTTTGTCTAATTCATTATTAGAATATTGTTTCCCCTGAACTCAGTTGCTGGGAGATAATAAAAACAACCTTATCTACTTTAAGAAGAGGCTAAAATGAGTTTCAATATATGAAAACAGTTGGTGGAGTTCTGATATTCTGAAAGGGGAATTTGGAACCATTATAAGCTTTTAAGGGGTGAAGTATTTTATTTTTATTTTTATTGAAATTAGTTGATTTACAATGTTGTCCTGGTTTACAGCAAAGTGATTCAGTTATACATATATGTATCTATTCTTGTTCTGATTCTTTTCCATTAAAGGTTATGACAAGGTATTGAACATAGTGCCTTGTGCTACAGAGTAGGTCCTTGTTGGTTATCTATTTTATATATAGTAGTGTGTATATTTTGATCCCAAGCTCCTAATTTATCCCTTCCCCCCTTCCTCTTTGGTAAACGTAAGTTTGTGTTCTATGTCTGTGAGTCTATTTCTGTTTTATAAATAAGTTCATTTGTATCATTTTTTTAGATTCCATGTGTAAGTGATATCATATGATATTTGTCTTTCTCTGTCTGACCTCCTTCACTTAATAAGATAATCTCTAGGTCCATCCATGTTGCTGCCGATGGCATTATTTCTTTTTTTTTTTTTTTGGTGGATGATTAATATTCCATTGTACATATGTATCACATCTTCTTTATCCATTCATCTGTTGATGGACACTTAGGTTGCTTCCATGTCTTGGCTATTGTAAATAGTGCTGCTGTGAACATTGGGCTGCATGTATCTTTTTGAGTTAGAGTTTTCTCCAGATATATGCTCAGGAGTGGGATTGCTGGATCATATGGTAGCTCTATTTTTAGTTTTTCAAAGAACCTCCATACTATCTTCCATAGTGGCTGCACCAATTTACATTCCCACCAACAGTGTAGGAGGGTTCCCTTTTCTCCACGACCTCCCTAGCATTTTTTTTTTTTGATTTGTTGTTGTTTTTGCTGTTGGCTGGGCCACATGGCTTGTGGGATCTTAGTTCCTTGACCAGGGATTGAACCCAGGCCCTTGGCAGTGAAAGCATGGAGTCCTAACCAATGGACCTCCAGGGAATTCCCTCCAGCATTTATTATTTGTAGACTTTTTGATGATGGCCATTCAGGAGTAAAGTATTGTGACCACAGAAATGGGTGGAGCTTGTGTCTGGTTCCTTTGAGCCCAGGAAGTCACTGACTGGTACAGAACACAGGATGTCAGGTGGCCGCAACATGGCCAAGGGTAGAGTTGGCCTATGACTATAATAGAAACAGAGTGTAGGGACAATGCCTCAGGGCTTGAGGCAGGCAAATTATGGCAGCAAAGGTGAGGTTGACTAATGGAATTGCATGAACCAAGAGTCAAATGGGGGCCAGAAGGCAATGAATGGACAGCCCTGATGCAAACGCAGTGCTTCCTCATTTTCCCACAATGGAAGTGGGGTCAATTTCCATTTATATTAGGTGCTGATCCAGAAGTCCCCATTGTAGACCTGAGTTCCTGGAAACAGACTCTGAAACCCTGAGATTAGCATACAGGAGATTTAATGGGGAGTCCTCTTGGGAACAACACCTGTAAGGGCATGAAGGAAGCAGGAGTGGGCAGTAGGAAAAGTTGGTCCACAATGTAGCTGTAACAGAGGCCCCAGCTAATCTTATGGGGAGCTCTGCAGTTGTAATGGCCTATCAGCGTTGTCCCAAATTAAAGCAAGGGGGCAAGTGTTTCTTTCTCCTCAGTATCCAGGCGCTGGATATGATCTGGCCCAGGAAGGACAGTCCTGAAAGGAGACCAGCTGAGAGCCGCAGATGTCCGGGCTCCTGGTAGATGGTGCAGTGAGTGGCCCTCCGTCCTGCATGGGGTGTGTGGATGGCATTCCACAGCACCCACTAACAGTCTCCTCCAGCCCAAGGCAGGATGGCCACTGGCTCAGGAGCTCAAAGCTGCTGCCTCTTAGGTCTGTAATTTTTCTTTTGTCTCATCTTTTCCTACTTTGCTCCTCTCCCCCACCTGCAACGTTCACTTTAACTACAAAAACCTACTCACCACTACCTGACCACACAGTGTGCTCTTGACACCACACCTGCCTTTTCATGTGTGATTTCATCAGCATAGAATGTCCTTCCTCCCTTCCATTGATCCAAATCATGCTCTTCTTATAAAGCCGACTTCAAAAGCTACTTGTAGGGCTTCCCTGGTGGCGCAGTGGTTGGGAGTCTGCCTGCCGATGCAGGGCACACGGGTTCGTGCCCCAATCCGGGAAGATCCCACGTGCCGCGGAGTGGCTGGACCCGTGAGCCATGGCCGCTGAGGCTGTGCGTCCGGAGCCTGTGCTCCGCAACGGGAGAGGCCACAACAGTGAGAGGCCCCCGTACCGCTAAAAAAAAAAAAAAGCTACTTGTATTATGAAATTTGACATTGAATCGATTTCTCCTTCATCTGGGGTCCTGAAGCATTTTGTTTGTGACTTTGTTATCCTATCTGTCCTGCTTGCACTATAGTCAATCTTGTGCTTGTGTTTTCCCTTCTCAGATTATAAATTCCATACATGCAGAGCTCACTCCTTTATCCTATATCCTATCCATTACCTAACATCCGGTTTGGCACAAAACAGACTCAACAAATAGGAATTAATTGCATCAAATGTCCCAAAGTGTTATGAGAGTTTCTTAGGAATAACCTAAGATCTGAAGACCTTTTGCCATCATCCTGTATTCTTCCTTCTCATGGGAAGCAGGTAACACATCTATTTAATAGAATTTGAGTACCAACTACGGGACAGATCCTGACAGGGCTATTTCTTATTATTCTTTTTGTTGTTGTTGTTGTTGAGGTAAAATTCACATACTATAAAACTAATCATTTAAAAATGTGCAATTCAATAGCATTTAGTACATTCACAATGCTGCGCGGCCATCACCTCTATCTAGTTCCAAAACATTTACATCACCTCCAAAGCAAACCCGCTTCTTTTGTTCTTAAAGAATTTACACCTAGCCTG
Organism: Mesoplodon mirus; assembly: GCF_964341445.2. Taxonomy (NCBI): domain Eukaryota; kingdom Metazoa; phylum Chordata; class Mammalia; order Artiodactyla; family Ziphiidae; genus Mesoplodon; species Mesoplodon mirus. The sequence continues at coordinate 52,331,304 of NC_138988.1, forward strand.
TGTTCCCCAGAAGCAAGGCATGTTGCAACAAGAAAAGGATGGGTCTAATGTCTGAAAACTTATTGTTAAACCCACCTTAAAAAGGGATTCTGGGGCTTCCCTGGTGGCGCAGTGGTTGAGAGTCCGTCTGCCCATGCAGGGGATGCGGGTTCGTGCCCCTGTACAGGAAGATCCCACATGCCACGGAGTGGCTGGGCCCGTGAGCCATGGCTGCTGAGCCTGCACGTCCGGAGCCTATGCTCCGCAACGGGAGAGGCCACAACAGTGAGAGGCCCGCGTAACACACACACACACACAAAAAAGGCTTCTGTTGTGAGTGGCACACGTAGGGCAGCTTGCTTGTTCTTTGTGCGGAATCGACATCAAGAGATTTTGGAAGCATAATTTTTTGGTACTTGGGCAGCTGGTGATCATTGGTCCTGATGCCCTCAAAAAAAAACCTTGGGCTTCCCTGGTGGCGCAGTGGTTGAGAGTCCGCCTGCCGATGCAGGGGACACAGGTTCGTGCCTCAGTCCAGGAGGATCCCACATGCTGTGGAGCGGCTGGGCCCATTGTGCGTCCGGAGCCTGTGCTCCGCAGCGGAAGAGGCCACAGCAGTGAGAGGCCCGCGTACCACAAAAAAAAAAAAAAAAAAAAAAAAAAAAAAAAAAAAAAAAAAACCTTTGTGTAGAAATCAAGCTGGCTTGCTTTCTATGTTTCTGTTAAGGGGAAGAAGGAACTTTCTTTTCAGTGTTCTGAGAGGATCATGTTTGGGTATCACCAGAGGTTTTAAATTCCCATCCTGAGGGGACACCCCCCAACTTTGGAACAAAGGAGGCCCTGAGTGGCTGGAGGTGATAAGTGACCCTACCCTCAGGTGGAAGGGTGGTAGCTGTGTGGTCTGCACTGCAGCCTTGCTTAGCATTGTATGCGATGCACAAGGAAGGGACAGTAAAACCCCTTTGGCCAGTCTTTGTCTTTTGGTGTCCTTACTGGGGTTTTGGGGGGGGGGTTTTGTTTTTTTTTTGTTTTGGCCATGCTGTGTGCCATGTGGGATCTTAGTTCCCCAACCAGGGATCGAACCCGTGCCCCCTGCAGTGGAAGCTCGGAGTCTTAACCACTGGACTGCCAGGGAACTCCCTCGGTGTCCTTAAATTTCTGTCTCCTTGTGATTAAATGAATGAGATTACAAGCTCCCTCAGGAAAGGGGAGGCAGTCACTGGCTGGGAAGTTCAAAACCACACTTTATCTATGCCTAAGGAGCATAGATGCTTTCAGTAATCATCTTATTTCTTTTTTTCAATCACTCTGAACTATATTCTGCTTTACAGTTGTGAGGAAACTGAGGCTAAGAGAGGAAAGTAATGTGCTCAGACTCACAAGGAAACACAGAGGTAAGATTTGCAGACCCTGCCATATGGTGCGGAGGATTTCTAAGGAAACACTGCCTAGGAACCCGGCCCACCCCCACTCCTTATCCATTCTAACCTCCAAGAGTTGTTGTGACAACACGTAGCGACTCCTTTCCCCATCCCAAGTGGTGATTTTAACAGTGAACCCTTTAATTCTTCCTCTCAGGGACATCCATCTCGTCTACGACATGTAGCAAAGATGATTAATCGAGACAATGGGAATATTAGTGGCTCAGATTCTCATCCCCATCGGGAGACCAAACACACACATAACCAGGAGAAACCATACCCAGGTTTATTTTATTGTATTTTATTGTATTTCTATAAAGGCAACATCAACTTACCCTGTTAAAATCACTTCTGAAAATAAATTTTCTGGAAATGCATTCTTTATAAATGTAAAGCGTGCAATAATGTGTAAATTTACAAAAACATTTTAAACTGGTTAACTCAGGTAATAGTCTGTAAAATAGGTTTTGTTTCTGGAGATATTACAGGTATCCCTAGACTTTGTTAAAGTCTTTACTTAATTCTGATTAAGGCTGTACGAACAGAGATTTATCCTAATGGTGTAAAATGATTAGTTACATAATTAAAATGACTTGTAAGAACTTTTGAGTCATCCAAAAGTTAAAAAGCAGGGCCAATATTTCAAAAGAGAGGATGACACCTTGGAAAGTCATTTTTATGCCACATCAGCAATAACTTTGGGTGGATTATTCTTGCCTCACTTGACGGCAGGCACTTAAAATGATTAAGGAAAAATTGTCATACTTGATTAGTCCTCATCATTTTTGGTTTTGAAGGAAATGTTTGTAAATGAGTAAAAGACCCCAAATAAATGTGTCTGGGCCTATGTATTATTTTTTAAATTTGAATATTCATCTGTTATAATTAAAACATGTCCACAAGCATATGAAGCTGTGTTTGAATTTCCACAAGTATGTTTAGATTTGTTAATGCCTTGTATTTCACGTTGGGAAATCAGACCATGCTAATGCCTTTTTCTCCTTATGATTGTAATCAACATTGAAAGCTTGGCTTCCATTAACAAATAATCCTTTACAATAAAAGAATCAAGATCTAGGGCTTCCCTGGTGGCGCAGTGGTTGAGAGTCCGCCTGCCGATGCAGGGGACGCGGGTTCATGCCCCGGTCCGGGAAGATCCCACATGCCGCGGAGCGGCTGGGCCCGTGAGCCATGGCCGCTGAGCCTACGCGTCCCGAGCCTGTGCTCCGCAACGGGAGAGGCCACAACAGTGAGAGGCCCGCGTACCGAAAAAAAAAAAAAAAAAAAAGATCTAAGTTCATTACTTCACTATTCGTTTCTGCAGATACCTGGCTTCATGGAGTATACCATGCTTCAGATATATTCTTAGGAAAACACTGGGACAGCATGCCGAAGTTTTCTATATTGTTTCACAAAAAGCTAGACGTTAATTAAAGGGCTCATTTTCACAGCAAGAAGTAGAGATTTACTCCCCCAGTCAATTCTCTACAGTCCCCTCTAGAGAATCCCATGAGTTCAGGTTAGAAGGGACTGGTCTTCCCTTTCCAGAATCATCCAACTCCTCATTGAAACACTGCTCAGAATCCTCCTCAGGTTTACTCATCCCTGCAGGAATGCCTGGTGCGAGGAAGGACACCTTGGTCCGGGTGAACTCTGGTCACACGGAACTTGTACTTGGCAGGAAGTCAAGCCCTACTTTTTGCAGTGGATATAATTCTTCCCGGTACTTGTTCAGGAAACTCTTACTACAATACAATTTTAAATAAGCTCTTAATTTGGGAAGCTTATTAACTCTGCTTTTTGCATTTTCATCTTTTACAGAGCATCGTGGAGATCGTGGTCCACCGTGGACTGTGTGTAAGATGAGCTGGGGGTGTCGGGGTAGATCGGGAGGAACCTACAGTACTGGCAGACCACCAAAGTGCCCCGGCAGGTTTTGAAGAGCTGTACAATGTACTTGCGAAATTTCACCCCCAGGAAAAAGTAGATGACCGGATTAAGGCAGCAGTGAACAAAGGCCAGTGTCTCTGTGGCCTGAATGGCATAGTCCAGGTGTCTCTCAAAGGTGCAGTCTTGAAGGACCTCCAGCTCCACCAGGGTGTCCAGGAAGAGCACCACGTTGTAAGGGGTCCAGAACCCCAGGAAGAGGACCACCACAGCAAAGATCATCTTCACTGCCTTGTTCTTCTTCTCATTTTTGCAGTGCTTCAAGGTCCTAATGATCATGGAGTAGCAGAACAGCATGATCCCCAAGGGGATCACCAGCCCTAGAATGTTGATCTCCAGGGAGCTCAGAACCTTCCACCTCGTGGAGTTGAAAGAATACTTGGTTTTGCAGTAGGTGTGGTTGCGCTCAGTATAACACGTGCTGAACACGAGGCCTGGGAGGGAAGCGAGCACAGCCACTGCCCACGTGGCCACGCTGGTGATGACCCCGTAAGTCAAGGTCCTCGCTCTCAGGGAGAAGACCGCATGCACAATGGCCAGGTACCTATCGATGCTCATGAGTGTGATGAAGAATATGCCACTGTAGAAGCCCACCAGGTACATCCAGGAAACTAGCTTGCAGAGGCTGAGCCCGAACACCCACTGGTCTGCAGCATAGTAGCCCCAGAAAGGGAGCGAGAGCACAAAGAACAGGTCTGAGATGGCAAGGTTGAGCAGGTACACGTCGGTCATGGACTTGAGCCGCTTGTACTTGAACAGGACCAGAACCACCACAGAATTTCCAAGCAGACCAAACAGAAAGACCAAAGAGTAGAGGGGGGGCAGGAAGAGCTCCCCAAATGCCTTGATACCTTCCTTGGTGCAGGGTTTGGGGATGCTTTCATAAAGATAATAATTGTTATAGATGCTTTCATCCAGGGTGGTGTCTGCTATACCCGTGGGGTTCATTTTCAGATTTACAGGCTCCTCACGGCAGGTCTGAGCCCAGCCAGAAGAACCTAATGAGTGGAAGAGCCAACAAGATTTCTATCAGAACAAAAGCAGATCAGAACGGTGCTGTGTACAGAGCACAACTGCTTCGTATTTTGCCCAGATCATCATACACTCTTCCCAACCTTCCCACGTTGAAGGGCTCAGGTCCTTGAACTGAAAGGCAGTGCAGCCAAAGTGAAATAATCCTGCCCTTTGGAGGCAGATTCCAAATTACAGCAGCTCTGACACTTTTCCTACCTCTCTGCTGGGAGCTCGGGTTCTCCTGTTTGTAAGCGGGGGTAGTAAAACCTCCTTATCAACAAGAGGTTTTTCTATTTTTTTTTTTTGAAGATTTTTTTTTCAATATAGGGACCATTTTTAAAGTCTTTATTGAATTTTGTTACAATATTGCTTCTGTTTTATGTTTTTTGGTTTTTTGGCCGTGAGGCATGTGGGATCTTAGTTCCCCGACCAGAGATCGAACCCCTGCACTGGAAGGCGAAGTCTTAACCACTGGACTGCCAGGGAAGTCCCAACGATGAGGCGTTTTTCAAAAATATATTTCTGAAAGCTAGTCTGGCATTACTGAAATCACTCGCAAGAATGACAAGACTAGCTGACGTGCCCAACAGAACTTTACCCAGGGCCTTTCTGACATGAAAGCCAAAAAAAAAAATTAAACAAATATTTTAAAATCTATGCATGTTTCCCCTTCAGACTGTAACACCAAAAATTCAGTGATGACTTAGGTAAATCATCAGGCTAGAAGGGAACCAGGTTGGCCTCTTGCCTTTATATAAAAATTCTGGGACTTCCCTGGTGGTCCACTGGTTAAGAATCCGCCTTCCAATGCAGGGGATGCGAGTTCGATCCCTGGTCAGGGAACTGAGATCCCACATGCCGCTGGGCAACTGAGCCTGCATGCCACAACTAGATTGCCCACATGCCACAACGAAGCTCCTGCGTGCCGCAACTAAGACCCGATGCAGCCAAATAAATAAATTTTTTTTTAAAAAAGAATAAAAGGAAAGGGGGCAAGGACCAAGAAAATATTTTTTTTTAAAATTCTAATTCCTTCTGTGTGCTTTGTACTTCATAGGATTTCAGATCATGTTCACTCCTATCGTACCTTCAATCCCAGTCCTGTGCTCCTGTTCCCACACCCCCCTCCAACAAAAACCTGGTACTCTAAGCCAAATAAGCATACTGAGCCATGGTGTAGATGACTCATGAAAGACTCAGAGAAGTTAAATGCCTCCTGAAGGCCACACAACCATGTAGAGAACTTGTTCCTCGGGCCTCAAGTCCCAGTGATGTGCTGGTGAACCAGGTTTGGGAGGGCAAAGAGGTGTGGGGGAGGGGAGGCTCTGATTTATGGCTCTTGCTGGTTTCTGTGGTGTAAATACTCCCACCGTGGCCAAGTTCAAGCCACCAACCGCCTCAAAAATTCCTGAAGATTTAACAATCAGCTCCTGAGAGCTGGTGGCGGTGGGCCCTAGCACGCCACGCCCAAGCCCCATGTTCCCTCTGGAGCACCTTCTTAGTTGGAACACACCTAGCCTCCCAGGCTGGGTGGCTGGCCACTCCTGGGCCAACCTGACACTAATGCAGCAAATGTTTTCCAGGCCCTGTAAAAGGTTGCAGTATTCAGTTGGGTAAATTGAGGGAAATTTTTGGCCTTTTCATTGAAACCACATGTAAAGAATCAACCTTACACACTGAATCCTATCAGTGGGAATTAGCAGGACAGATCTAGAAAAGGCACATCATAGCCAGAAATAAAATCTCTACCTCGCCAACCACCCTCATTTATTATCTAAATTGGCAGATGAGGAGGTTAAAACCTGCTTAAAGTTATTCACACGTCCACATGTGAATCAGAGCAATGCAGGAGGCTTTCCGACTCAAGCCCGCCTCCTCTTGCATCCTTCTTAGTGGCACCCTGATATTCCTTATCAAAACCCTTTCACATTGTTTGATAGTTCACATCTATTCCCCATCTCCCACCCTGACCACCACACACCCAAACACCCAAGCTATGTGTTTCTCAAGAGAGAGGTTTTGGTTTATTCCTGCAAACAGATGCTGAAGACCTGAGGCATCTCAGGGTCTCAAAAAAAAAAAAAAAAAAAAAAAAAAAAGCTGTGTTAAATGATTACCAATTCTAGTTAAATGAATAACAATTCTAGCCTTCCTCCATCATTTTACCACTGAAAATGAAAGGAATAAGAGAGACTGAGGTGTTAGGAAATTATCAGGAGAAGAAACGAAAGTCAACACAGCTGGTAACTGTCTGGAATTATTCTGCAGGCCTTATTTGGCTGGTGTTTCTTGACCTGGGAGTCTTGATAGAAGCCAGAAGCAGAGAAGTGTATATGTTGAATGAAAATTAGCTGTGTGTTCTGAGCCTGTGGCTTAAGCCAGATGTGTGCAGGAGGAGAGCCCTGTATGTATGTGAGAGCCAGTCAGATGAGGGCTGGGAGGGTAGGTTGTGTGTGAGCTGCAGGACAGGTGCCAACAGAACGACCAGCAGGATGACCAGGATGCCTGAGTGATGGGGTTAGCTGTGTGGCTGGGCAGCTTTCAGCGCTTCCAAAGTCCACACACCTGTGGACAAAACAACGCAGGGCCTGAGGCCCTGGGAATGCGCCCCCTCACCCGCCCCCTGCCCCCCGCCACCCCGCCACGCCGGCCCCTTACCTTGCGTTTCGGAAAGTGGCTCCAAGGCAGGTCTGCGAGGCAGTGCCTGGCTTGCTCAAGAAGCAGGGCGCTAAGAGCGACAGGAGCCTTTGAAGGGCTCGTGGCTTCCTGTGAGCACCAGCTCTGTTTCTCATCCATCTACGCTGAGTTCAAGTGGGGTTTTTTGATAGAAGTAAGAAGCAGAAAATGAGTGACTCTTAGCTTGGGTTCAGGTTAAACTCTTAGTCACTCATTTCCCCAAACTGAAAGCTGGGAAGGTTTGCTCTCTGCAAGATAAGGGGAGTCAAGTTTTTCAAGAGAGAAACTTTTAAATGTTTTAAAATTTATTTGTTGGATTTTTAATTTAAATTTTTTCATTTTAGCTGGCTATGTGCAGTAGAAGTGATCTTTATATTCTGGATCAGTGGGCTGTTTGTTATTTCCCCATCATGGATGTACAGTAGCCAGCAATCAATATATTCAGTGTTCTCTAAACAGTGGGACCTGAGGAGGTCTGAGTGAGAGGCCAGATTTATTCAAGAATAAGGATAGTCAGGAGGAGAGAAAAGTGTATCCAAATGTGTGAGTCTGGCAGTGACGTGGAGGCCCTAGTCAACCACATTCGATAAACGTCCTCAGCCTGGTGTAAAGTGACATGACAACACAGCTCTAAGCCCCTTTCCCAACAGGAAGAGCCCTCCCCCAAGCCCCTTCCACTGAGAAACAACAGAGCTTCCCCTGACAGTGCTCCTGGCTGAGAGTTTCTTCAGGTTCATGTACCCATCATAGCCAAGGAGCTGACATCAGTCCTGAGTCTTTTCTATATGGTATCCTGCCAGCTTCTGCCAGCTCCCAGCCATTTCCTTCTATGTGTCCACAGTTGCTTGGCTCTTTGGTTCAGCTTACAAGAGCCACAAATATCATTTTTCCTGAGGAATTTGCATAAATGACTGAAAAATTGAGCTAGAACGGTGTTTATCAACCTTTTTTTTTTTCCATGATCACCCCTCCCAAGGAGTCTTTTCGGATGTTTTTTTCCTAATCACCTCCCCATGATATATTTTAATACCACAGATAAATAGGCAAGTTCCCTGGTGGTCTAGTGGTTAGGATTCAGTGACCCGGGTTCGATCCCTGGTCTGGGTACTGAGATCCCACAAGCTGCTTGGTGCAGCCAAATTAATAAAATAATAATACTACAGATAAATAGTAAATCTGCTTATGTTTCGTATATATATATGCAAATATATATGCTTTATATATATGTAAGAGTAAGGTTTGTTTAGGGTGGGGGGAGTTGCTTCTGGCTTCTAATGGGAAAAGACCAGAAATGCTGATTAAAATCCTACCACACACAGGCCAGCCCTCCACAATACAGTCATACAGCCCAGAAGGCCAGCAGTGCTGAGGCTGAGGACTTGTCAGCTAGAGCAATATTCCCACCTGTGAACTGTGGAGCCAGATTCATAGAAATCCTGTGAAAAGGAAATGGACAAATAACCTTAGGGAATGCTGGGCTTGGATTCAGGTTAAATACAGTTCCTTACGGCAGTGCTTTCCAGTGTTAATAGTATCATGAACTCTGGAAGCAGATGTAGAGCAAAAATGTCCCAGATGTATTTTGTTGCCAGAGCTGACACCAGATCCTTGCTCAAAACCCTCCAACCCCTCCCTTGGACAGGAACTAACACATATCTTTAAGTCACAGGGTCTGGAGACAAAGAAGGGGAGTTATAGGAAGAGAAAAACAAAAACTCAGATAGAACCAGCTGGAACCAAGATGAATCTGACCTCCAGCAACCCCTGAGCCTCATTCTATGCTGATTTCACTACATCAGCTACTACATGACACTCCTGCTCGCGGCCATGACCCAAAGTTGCGCCACGTGGGCGAGAAGCTCATCCGTAAACAAAGTTCCCGCTTCTCCATTCTCAGGCCATTTAATAAAGCTTGCACTGCATCAATCTCAGCTTCGTTTTTGTTTCGGGCTGCAGGAACCTAAAACTTCCCTGCTGAGGCAGGGGGCCTCGGCTGGGCTAGGCCCCGAGCAGGGGTCCATACGACCTAATTCAGTAACAATTTGACCAGCAAATCTATGCCCGTTATACAGAGTAACTTATTTTTAGAAATGCAGAGCCTGAGCAAGGTTCCACCATGGAATTAGAGGTCTTGAGGGACGAATTACCCTGGGCAAGGCCATCTGAGCATGTTGCCTAAATCTCCATGGACCCTCCATGGAGGGGGGAGAAGTGGTAAGGTCTAGAACAGATGATATCTGGATGTCCAAATTGTCATAGTGGTAGTTGGTCATTGTGGGTCTGGAGATGGTCCCTTAAAGCTAGTTGGTGCTCCCTTGACTGACTGGCCATGTGACAGACACCTGGCCCCATGAGTGGGGATAAGCCCAAGCTCCAGGGTCCATGTTAGCTGAGGGCACTTGCTTTTTGAGGCCTGCTCAGTCTGGGTTTTGGTCTCAGGGCCACCATGTACTAGCTATACGAACCTCAATTTTCTCATCTGTAAAAAAGGGTGATAAAGTCTGAGGATTGTGGGAGAATTAATGACCTAATGTTTGTAAAACACTTAGCATGGTGCCTGGTACAGATATGTGCTCAGAATGGCACCAGCTGTGAAAATTAGTAGGATAAATAAAACACACAGGAATAGCTTTCTCTCTTGAAATGGGTGAGCCTGGCATGTTGCCCTTAGCCATAACTAGGAATCCAGGAAATATTTTGATTTAGACTCAGTGGGCCCCAATCAATTTCTGAGTTGCTGTTCAGGTTAAAAGCAGGTTTCAGGGCTTCCCTGATGGCACAGTGGTTAAGAATCCACCCGCCAATGCAGGGGGACACAGGTTTGAGCCCTGGTCCAGGAAGATCACACATGCCGCGGAGCAACTAAGCCCGTGCACCACAACTACTGAGCCTGAACTCTAGAGCCCTCAAGCCACAACTACTGAGCCCACGTGCCACAACTACTGAAGCCCACGCACCTAGAGCCCGTGCTCTGCAACAAGAGAAGCCACAACAATGAGAAGCCCGTGCACCACAACGAAGAGTAGCCCCTGCTCACTGCAACTAAAGAAAGCTCGTGCGCAGCAACGAAGACCCAACACAGCCAAAAACAAATAAATTTTTTTAAAAAAGCAGGTTTCAGATTTCCAAGTTACAAAGGTTACTGCCCTAGAGAAAGTCGGTCTTCAGGTTTGCAAAGTAATAATGATAGTGTCCTGGAGAAACACTAAATAGGTTTTCCCTCCAGTAAGGGATTCAAAACTAAACAATATCCCCACCCACAAAAAAAAAAAAAAAAAGGAAAGGATGAAATTTTAAGAATCCAGAGAAGGGAGGTGGTGCACTCAAGGCAACACAGCCAGAGACACAGTCAGGGCTAACGCCTACCCTCCTGACATTTTCATGGACAATATCTTTTATTGAGCTAAGTTTCTGAAACCTGACCAGAGAGAAGGTGACCAACAAAAAAATACCCAGAGCAAACCCTCCCCCAAAGCAAGGTGGTATGCCATATGCTGCACAGCACAGACCTTCAACAAGAAACAAAGCGATAGAACTCCTACAGAACACCTACTGAACGCTGGCAGAAGACCCCAGACCTCCCAAAAGGCAAGAAACTCCCCACATACCTGGGTAGGGCAAAGCGGAGAGATCCGCACACAGAGGATCGGTGCCGAGCGGCACTCACCAGCCCGAGAGGCTTGTCTGCTCGCCCGCCGGGGCGCGCAGCGCTGGAAGCTGAGGCTCGGGCTTCGGTCAGAGCGCAGGGAGAGGACTGGGGCTGGCGGCGAGAACTCAGCCTGAAGGGGGCTAATGTGCCACAGCTAGCCGGGAGGGAGTCCGTGAAAACTCTGGAGCTGCCGAAGAGGCAAGAGACTTTTTCTTCCCTCTTGGTTTCCTGGTGCGCGAGGAGAGGGGATTAAGAGCGCTGCTTAAAGGGGCTCCACAGACGGGCGCGAGTCGCGACTGAAAGCGCGGAGCCCAGTGACGGGCGTGGGACGCTGGGGCTGCTGCTGCCGCCGCCAAGAAGCCTGTGTGCGAGCGCAGGTCACTGCCCACACCGCCCTTCCGGGAGCCTGTGCAGCCCGCCACTGCCGGGGTCCCGGGATCCAGGGGCGGCTTCCCTGGGAGAACGCACGGCGCGCCTCGGGCTGGTGCAACATCACGCCGACCTCTGCCGCTGCAGGCTCGCCCCGCACTCCGTGCCCCTCCCTCCCTCCCGGCCTGAGTGAGCCAGAGTCCCCGAAGAGGCTGCTCCTTTAACCCTGTCCTATCTGAGCGAAGAGCAGACGCCCTCCGGCTACCTACACGCAGAGGCGGGGCCAAATCCAAAGCTGAGACCCAGGAGCTGTGAGAACAAAGAAGAGAAAGGGAAACCTCTCCCAGCAGCCTCAGAAGCAGCGGATTAAAGCTCCACAATCAACTTGATGTATCCTGCATCTGTGGAATACATGAATAGACAACACATCATCCCAAATTGAGGAGCCAGGAGTCAGTGCTGTGCCTCTGAGGTGGGAGAGCCAACTTCAGGACACTGGTCCACAAGAGACCTCCCAGCTCCACATAATATCAAACGGCGAAAATCTTCCAGAGATCTCCATCTCAACACCAGCACCCAGCTTCACTCAACGACCAGCAGGCTACAGTGCTGGACACCCTGAGCCAAACAACTAGCAAGACAGGAACACAACGCCACCCATTAGCAGAGAGGTGGCCTAAAATCATAAAAAGTCCACAGACACCCCAAAACACACCACCAGACGTGGACCTGCCCACCAGAAAGACAAGATCCAGCCTCATCCACCAGAACACAGGCACTACTCCCCTCCACCAGGAAGCCTACACAACCCACTAAACCAACCTTAGCCACTGGGGACAGACACCAAAAACAACAGGAACTACGAACCTGCAGCCTGCAAAAAGGAGACCCCAAACACAGTAACATAAGCAAAATGAGAAGACAGAAAAACACACAGCAGGAGAAGGAGCAAGATAAAAACCCACCAGACCTAACAAATGAAGAGGTAATAGGCACTCTACCTGAAAAAGAATTCAGAATAATGATGGTAAAGATGATCCAAGATTCTATTTCCCAGATCCAAAATCTTGGAAATAGAATAGACAAAATGCAAGAAACAGTTAACAAGGACCTAGAAGAACTAAAGATGAATCAAGCATCGATTAAAAACACAATACATGAAATGAAAAATACTCTAGATGGGATCAATAGCAGAATAACTGAGGCAGAAGAACGGATAAGTGAGGTGGAAGATAAAATAGTGGAAATAACTGCTGCAGAGCAAAATAAAGAAAAAAGAATGAAAAGAACAGAGGACAGTCTCAGAGACCTCTGGGACAACATTAAACGCACCAACATTCGAATTATAGGGGTTCCAGAAGAAGAAGAGAAAAAGAAAGGGACTGAGAAAATATTTGAAGAGATTATAGTTGAAAACTTCCCTAATATGGGAAAGGAAATAGTTAATCAAGTCCAGGAGGCACAGAGAGTCCCATACAGAATAAATCCAAGGAGAAATACGCCAAGACACATATTAATCAAACTGTCAAAAATTAAACACAAAGAAATCATATTAAAAGCAGCAAGGCAAAAACAACAAATAACACACAAGGGAATCCCCATCAGGATAACAGCTGATCTCTCAGCAGAAACTCTACAAGCCAGAAGGGAGTGGCAGGACATACTTAAAGTGATGAAGGAGAAAAACCTGCAACCAAGATTACTCTACCCAGCAAGGATCTCATTCAGATTTGATGGAGAAATTAAAACGTTTACAGACAAGCAAAAGCTGAGAGAGTTCAGCACCACCAAACCAGCTTTACAACAAATGCTAAAGGAACTTCTCTAGGCAAGAAACACAACAGAAGGAATATACCTACAATAATGAACCCAAAACAATTAAGAAAATGGGAATAGGAACATACATATCGATAATTACCTTAAATGTAAATGGACTAAATGCTCCCACCAAAAGACACAGAGTGGCTGAATGGATACAAAAACAAGACCCATCTATATGCTGTCTACAAGAGACCCACTTCAGACCTAGAGACACATACAGACTGAAAGTAAGGGGATGGAAAAAGATATTCCATGCAAATGGAAACCAAAAGAAAGCTGGAGTAGCAATTCTCATATCAGACAAAATAGACTTTAAAATAAGGACTACTAGAAGAGACAAAGAAGGACACTACATAATGATCAAGGGATCGATCCAAGAAGAAGATATAACAATTGTAAATATTTATGCACCCAACATAGGAGCACCTCAATACATAAGGCAAATACTAACAGCCATAAAAGGAGAAATCGACAGTAACACAATCATAGTAGGGGACTTTAACACCCCACTTTCACCAATGGACAGATCATCCAAAATGAAAATAAATAAGGAAACACAAGCTTTAAATGATACATTAAACAAGATGGACTTAATTGATATTTATAGGACATTCCATCCAAAAACAACAGAATACACATTTTTCTCAAGTGCTCATGGAACATTCTCCAGGATAGATCATATCTTGGGTCACAAATCAAGCCTTGGTAAATTTAAGAAAATTGAAATTGTATCAAGCATCTTTTCCGACCACAATGCTATGAGACTAGATATCAATTACAGGAAAAGAGCTGTAAAAAATACAAACACATGGAGGCTAAACAATACACTACTTAATAACGAAGTGATCACTGAAGAAATCAAAGAGGAAATTAAAAAATACCTAGAAACAAATGACAATGGAGACACGACGACCCAAAACCTATGGGATGCAGCAAAAGCAGTTCTAAGAGGGAAGTTTATAGCAATACAATCCCACCTTAAGAAACAGGAAACATCTCGAATAAACAACCTAACCTTGCACCTAAAGCAATTAGAGAAAGAAGAACAAAAACATCCCAAAGTTAGCAGAAGGAAAGAAATCATAAAAATCAGATCAGAAATAAATGAAAAAGAAATGAAGGAAACGATAGCAAAGATCAATAAAACTAAAAGCTGGTTCTTTGAGAAGATAAACAAAATTGATAAACCATTAGCCAGACTCATCAAGAAAAAAAGGGAGAAGACTCAAATCAATAGAATTAGAAATGAAAAAGGAGAAGTAACAACTGACACTACAGAAATACAAAAGATCATGAGAGATTACTATAAGCAACTCTATGCCAATAAAATGGACAACCTGGAGGAAATGGACAAATTCTTAGAAATGCACAACCTGCCAAGACTGAATCAGGAAGAAATAGAAAATATGAACAGACCAATCACAAGCACTGAAATTGAAACTGTGATAAAAAATCTTCCAACAAACAAAAGCCCAGGACCAGATGGCTTCACAGGCGAATTCTATCAAGCATTTAGAGAAGAGCTAACACCTATCCTTCTGAAACTCTTCCAAAATATAGCAGAGGGAGGAACACTCCCAAACTCATTCTACGAGGCCACCATCACCTTGATACCAAAACCAGGCAAGGATGTCACAAAGAAAGAAAACTACAGGCCAATATCACTGATGAACATAGATGCAAAAATCCTCAACAAAATACTAGCAAACAGAATCCAACAGCACATTAAAAGGATCATACACCATGATCAAGTGGGGTTTATTCCAGGAATGCAAGGATTCTTCAATATACGCAAATCAATCAACGTGATACACCATATTAACAAATTGAAGGAGAAAAACCATATGATCATCTCAATAGATGCAGAGAAAGCTTTCGACAAAATTCAACACCCATTTATGATAAAAACCCTGCAGAAAGTAGGCATAGAGGGAACTTTCCTCAACATAATAAAGGCCATATATGACAAACCCACAGCCAGCATCGTCCTCAATGGTGAAAAACTGAAACCATTTCCACTAAGATCAGGAACTAGACAAGGTTGCCCACTTTCACCACTCTTATTCAACCTAGTTTTGGAAGTTTTAGCCACAGCAATCAGAGAAGAAAAGGAAATAAAAGGAATCCAAATTGGAAAAGAAGAAGTAAAGCTGTCACTGTTTGCAGATGACATGATACTATACATAGAGAATCCTAAAGATGCTACCAGAAAACTACTAGAGTTAATCAATGAATTTGGTAAAGTTGCAGGATACAAAATTAATGCACAGAAATCTCTGGCATTCCTATATACTGATGATGAAAAATCTGAAAGTGAAATCAAGGAAACACTCCCATTTACCATTGCAACAAAAAGAATAAAATATCTAGGAATAAACCTACCTGAGGAGACAAAAGACCTGTATGCAGAAAATTATAAGACACTGATGAAAGAAATTAAAGATGATACAAATAGATGGAGAGATGTACCATGTTCTTGGATTGGAAGAATCAACATTGTGAAAATGACTCTACTACCCAAAGCAATCTACAGGTTCAATGCAATCCCTATCAAACTACCACTGGCATTTTTCACAGAACTAGAACAAAAAATTTCACAATTTGTATGGAAACACAAAAGACCCCGAATAGCCAAAGCAATCTTGAGAACGAAAAATGGAGCTGGAGGAATCAGGCTCCCTGACTTCAGACTATACTACAAAGCTACAGTAATCAAGACAGTATGGTACTGGCACAAAAACAGAAAGATAGATCAATGGAACAGGATAGAAAGCCCAGAGTTAAACCCACGGACATATGGTCACCTTATCTTTGATAAAGGAGGCAGGAATGTACAGTGGAGAAAGGACAGTCTCTTCAATAAGTGGTGCTGGGAAAACTGGATAGGGACATGTAAAAGTATGAGATTAGATCACTCCCTAACACCATACACAAAAATAAGCTCAAAATGGATTAAAGACCTAAATGTAAGGCCAGACACTATCAAACTCTTAGAGGAACACATAGGCAGAACACTCTATGACATAAATCACAGCAAGATCCTTTTTGACCCACCTCCTAGAGAAATGGAAATAAAGACAAAAATAAACACATGGGACCTAATGAAACTTAAAAGCTTTTGCACAGCAAAGGAAACCATAAACAAGACCAAAAGACAACCCTCAGAATGGGAGAAAATATTTGCAAATGAAGCAACTGACAAAGGATTAATCTCCAAAATTTATAAGCAGCTCATGCAGCTCAATAACAAAAAAACAAACAACCCAATCCAAAAATGGGCAGAAGACCTAAATAGACATTTCTCCACAGAAGATATACAGACTGCCAACAAACACATGAAAGGATGCTCAACATCTTTACTCATTAGAGAAATGCAAATCAAAACTACAATGAGATATCATCTCACACCAGTCAGAATGGCCATCATCAAAAAATCTAGAAACAATAAATGCTGGAGAGGGTGTGGAAAAAAGGGAACACTCTTGCACTGCTGGTGGGAATGTGAATTGGTACAGCCGCTATGGAGAACGGTATGGAGGTTCCTTAAAAAACTACAAATAGAACTACCATATGACCCAGCAATCCCACTACTGGGCATATACCCTGAGAAAACCATAATTCAAAAAGAGACATGTACCAAAATGTTCATAGCAGCCCTATTTACAATAGCCCGGAGATGGAAACAACCTAAGTGTCCATCATCGGATGAATGGATAAAGAAGATGTGGCACATATATACAATGGAATATTACTCAGCCATAAAAAGAAATAAAATTGAGCTATTTGTAATGAGGTGGATAGACCTAGAGTCTGTCATACAGAGTGAAGTAAGTCAGAAAGAGAAAGACAAATACTGTATGCTAACACATATATATGGAATTTAAGAAAAAAAAAATGTCATGAAGAACATAGGGGTAAGACAGGAATAAAGACACAGACCTACTAGAGAATGGACTTGAGAATATGGGGAGGGGGAAGGGTAAGCTGTGACAAAGTGAAAGAGCGGCATGGACATATATACACTACCAAACGTGAGGTAGATAGCTAGTGGGAAGCAGCCGCATAGCACAGGGAGGTCAGCTCGGTACTTTGTGACCGCCTGGAGGGGTGGGATAGGGAGGGTAGGAGGGAGACGCAAAAGGGAGGGGTTATGGAAACATATGTATATGTATAACTGATTAAATTTGTTATAAAAAAAAAAAAAAAAAAAGAAATACTGGAAGGACATAAGAGACATGATGAGTTTCTTCTCTTGACTGATTTTTGTTCCATTACTGCAGACACATCAAGGCTTAAAAAAGAAAAGAAACAAAGCGATAGCGTGAGCCTACAGCGCCCCCTGGTGGACCAAGCCTTATTTCACGACCAAAGACATCAAAATACAATCCCCGGGCCACAGGTACCGTAGCCACCCAGCGTGTCTGACCCTGGAAGGCAAAAACTCTCAAGGCCTTCAGGAGGACCTCCATGGACCTCTGCTGATAAAGCATCCAGAATTTGGCGTCAGACCTGTTACTTACAGCTTAAAATGAGAGAAGGCTGTCAGGCAGGCCACACAGGGGTTGCACCCAAGGACAGAGTAATAGCAAGCTAGAGCTGTAGGGGGCGACTTATGTATGGCAAGCAGGGTGGGGTTAGTTAGCTTTCAAGAGCTCTCTGTTGATTGGCTAAGTTGAAAAACTTTGTAGGCTTGGAGCAGGGGAGCTGTCCCTAGTCATCTGGTTCCCAGTCCCCAGGACAAGTAGGGCTGATTCCTAGTGATCCCAGCGTGCACACAAGAGGCTAATGGGGGAAGTGACTGGGGTATGGACCTAACTTCAAAAAGGGGAACTGACCGGGCCTCAAAACTGGGGGAAGAAAGCATTTGAACAAACTATATTACAGGGGAGGTCTGAAGAAACAGACAAAACTTTGGAAAGGAAATAAAAGATTGCAAACAGTTAAATTACAAATGGGTTGTTTTGTTTTGTTTTGTTTTAAATTTATTTATTTTATTTATTTATGTTTGGCTGTGTTGGGTCTTCGTTGCTGCACGTGGGTTCTCTCTAGTTGCATCATGCGGGGGCTATTCTTTGTTGCAGTGTGTGGGAGCACGGGCTCTAGGCGCACGGGCTTCAGTAGTTGTGGCACGTGGGCTCAGTAGTTGTGGCTCGCGGGCTCTAGAGCACAGGCTCAGTAGTTGTGGCGCACGGGCTTAGTCGCTCCGCGGCATGTGGGATCCTCCCGGACCAGGACTCAAACCCGTGTCCCCTCCACTGGCAGGCGGACTCCCAACCACTGCGCCACCAGGGAAGCCCTTTTGTTTTGTTTTTTGACAAGAACCAAAAATTACTGCACATTTGAAAACTAGAAAACACATTTTCATGTAACCTGGATGTCAAAGAAAATACTATAGAAAATAGAAAACACTTATAACTGAATGATAATAAAACATCATTTATCCAATATTGTGGTCAGGGACTTCTCTGGCGGTCCAGTGATTAAGACTCCAAGCTTACACTACAGGGGGTGTGGGTGGGGGAACTAAGATCCTGCATGCTGTGCAGTGCGGCCAAAAAAAACAACCAACAACAAAAATTGTGGTCGGCAGCTAAAGAGACTCTTAGAGGATAATTTAGACCTTAAATGTTTATACCAGAAAAGAAGAAAGGCTACAAATTGGTAAGAAGTGCTTAACTTGAAAAAGAAACTGCAGAAAAAGGAAGAGTAGAAGAAACTCAAAAAGGGTATAAGGAAGGACTTCTCTGGTGGCCTAGTGGTTAGGATTCCAGGCTTTCGCTGAGGTGGCCCAGGTTCAATCCCTGGTCAGGGAAGATCCTGCAAGCTGTGCGGTGTGGCAAAAAAAAAAAAAAGAGAAGAAGAAGAAGAAAAAGAGTATAAGGAAAAAATAATAAACATAAGAGAGAAATTAGTTAAACAGAAATTGAAAGTGGGGCTTCCGTGGTGGTGCAGTGGTTAAGAATCTGCCTGCCAATGCAGGGGACACAGGTTCGAGGTCTGGTCTGGGAAGATCCCACATGCTGTGGAGCAACTAAGCCTGTGTGCCACAACTACTGATCCTGCGCTCTAGAGCCCGTAAGCTACAACTACAGAGCCCCCATGCCACAACTACTGAAGCCCGTGCACCTAGAGCTCATGCTCCGCAACAAGAGAAGCCACCACAGTGAGAAGCCTGTGCACCACAATGAAGAGTAGCCCCCGCTCGTTGCAACTAGAGAAAGCCTGCGCGCAGCGACAAAGACCCAATGCAGCCAAAAAGAAATAAATAAATAAATAAGTATATTAAAAAAAAAAGAAATTGAAAGTAAAATAGACCCATAAAAGTATTTGAAAACAGTAACAAAATTGACAAACCTCTAGGAAGATAAGTAAAGAAAAAATAGGAAACAATCTTGGGAATGTAAAGGGAGAAATAAATACAGAGCAGAGACTTAAAAGATAATAAATATTATGAATGATTTTATTACAATGAATTTGAAAACTTAAATGAAATGGATAAATTCCTAGAAAAATCTACCTACCCAAATTGTCTCAAAAAGAAGTATAAATCAGTCAAAAATTGAAATAAAAATTGACATAATCTTTCAAAAATTGAATCAGTAGTTTAGATGCTTTGCACAAAAACAAAGTTAAAAAAAATACAAAAAACATCTCAGGATGGTTTTATAGGAAAATTCTACCAAACATGCAAGGATTTTTTTTTTTTTTTTTTGGCATATAGCTGCTTTACAATGTTGTGTTAGTTTCTGCTGTACGGCAAGGTGAATCAGTTACACATGTACATATATCCCCTCCTTTTTGGATTTCCTTCCCATTTAGGTCACCACAGAGCACTGAGTAGAGTTCCCTGTGCTATACAGTAGGTTCTCATTAGTTATCTATTTTATACATAGTAGTGTATATATGTCAACCCCAATCTCCCAATTCATCCCACCCCCACCCCTTTCCCTCCTTGGTACCCACACGTTTGTTCTCTACATGTGTCTCTATTTCTGCTTTGCAAGTAGATCCATCTGTACCATTTTTCTAGATTTCACATATATGCATTAATATATAACATCTGTTTTTCTCTGACTTACTTCAGTTAGTATGGTAACCTCTAGGTCCATCCATGTTGCTGCAAATAGCATTATTTCATTCATTTTTATGGCTGAGTAATATTCCATTGTATATATGTACCACATCTTCTTTATCCATTCCTCTGTTGATGGACATTTAGGTTGCCATGCAAGGATTTTTGTTTCTTTGCTAACTACACATCTCTAGCACCTAAAACAATGTCACACATGGGATATGCTCAAAATTATTCGCTGAATGAATATCTTACACAAATTACTTTATATGACATAACCAAGAAACTTAAGACTTCAGTAATGGGCAAAAAGTATAAAAGTAACAATTCACCAAATAGAAAATACAATTAGTAATAAGTGATAATGGAATAATGTGCAATCTTCCTAGCAAACAACAACAACAAAAGCAAGAGATTTTTTCCTAAGAATTTAAGTTGTGACCAATTCTCCTAGGTGAAAATTCATTCAATGATTCAACAAGATTTCCTGAACATCTCCTATGTACTGGACAATGGTGAGTTCAAGAGGAAGTGTCCATGTTTCAGGGCACCAGTTCGCAATCCAGTGGAGGAGATGACAATGTAAGAAGATAGTTATGATAGAATGTTATGTAAAATAAGATTGAACAGAACTGTATAATAAAATAAATAGATATTTTATAAAGTATAATACTGAGTAAGTGAGATATGAGCACAATTCTATAATAGAACAGAAATCATACCTGGCTCTGCTTGTTGGAATGAAGGAAGGCTCCTAAGAAGAGTTGATATTCGCCAACCATATTTGCCAAATGAAGGCATGACGTAAGGACTGACTGGCAAGGCTAAGGAAACAGTGGGGTCAGAGGCAAGGAATAGAGAAAGGACAGGAAAACTGTTTGGGATGGTGATGCTCAGTGTAGTAGGCAGGGAGGGACACTAATGGTAACTGAGATCAGACACAGGCTGAAGTCATCACTGGCATCAGCATTCTTTGAAATAAGAGAAACCATAATCTCACCAATGCTCTTCTTTCTTTTTTTTTTTTTTTTGCGGTACGCAGCCCTCTCACTGTTGTGGCCTCTCCCCTTGCAGAGCACAGGCTCCAGACGCTCAGGCTGAGCGGCCATGGATCACGGGCCCAGCCACTCCGCAACATGTGGGATCTTCCCGGACCAGGGCACGAATCCGTGTCCCCTGCATCGGCAGGCGGACTCTCAACCACTGTGCCACCAGGGAAGCCCAATGCTCTTCTTTCTAATCGAACATTAGCTCTACCTCTGAGCACAGTGATGCGGATGTGTCTAAGGCTCCATGCAGTAGGTAGCTCTTGGGAACACCCCATGGGATAGTCACCTTCCACTTCCTTGCTTTCTTTTGAGCTCCTGATGGTTTTCTTCTGCCCCAAAGCACACCAGGGCCAGCTTAGCCAGTGTGCAGCACCCCTTCTTTGGATTTAACCCTGACAATTTTCCTTCCCGTTAGGTGAGGATAGGAGACAACAGCTAATTTCCTCTTTGCATCCAAGGAACTAAATATATCACACAAGTACTGCCAAATTCTGAATAATAAAATATGCATTATTCTCTTTTTATGAACAAATGTATTAGTGTGAAGTCAAGCGGAGGCCAGCATTCATGAAGGAACAAATCCAATCATCTCAAACAGATCGATGGTTGATTACACACCTTACTCCTCCCAAGGGTGACGCTTGACGCCAGAAGGGAGCTGGAGCCCAGAGTCCAACGACCTCATTCCCACCCAGCCGGTCCCCATGTTACAGTTAGAGATTCACTGAGGGGAAAAAACTGCCCAGGGTCACTGGCCAGAGGGTATTTCAATCCCCTGAGGTAGATTTTTTTCTGGGTGAGGCTCGGACACCTCATAGCCTGTCCCCCAGTTCGGGCCCTCATGCTCTGAAGAGAGTGGAGCCCAGCCCTCCCACCAACCCCTGAGCTTCTGAACCCTAACTTCCAACACCCCTACCCCTATACAAAACCCACCAGTGGCCCAGAGAGGAGAAAGTGAGAGAAATATGGTAGGCAGCAGATAAAGCCTGAAAGCCTTCGCTCCAGCCTGGCTTAGGCTCACAAGGGTCTTGTCTGTAGGGCACAAGGAGGGGTGGTGCCTCACAGCCTACCAGCCAAGGGAGCAGCATGGGGGCATGGCTTCAGAGGAGTTGGTCATGGCTACCTGCCCCCTAACTGCTCAACACTGACCAGCAGGAGACGCCAAACACCTACTGCCACTCCCAGCAGCCGCTTCGGCAGCACAGCTCCTCAACCCGTTCCCCTTGCTTCTGCTTGGGAGAGGCTGCAAGAAGCTGGATGGTTGATCTAAGAACCTTGCTCATCTCTTTCCTCAAATTCACACAATAAAGAATGCCAAACACTGGAGCAGGCTGGGGCAACACTCCTGCCTTTTCATCTTTGCTGTACCTAATCAATAGAAACATATACGTAACCATATGATTTATGAGTTTATTTGCTGCATCATTCCTTAGTTATGGAGGCCAATTTCAATGACTTTCTTCCAGAGATAGACTTTTTACATTATTAGGAAGCCCCCCGAATATTGTCTACCACCCCCCCAAGCCCCCGGCGACTATAGCCCACTGGTGAAATTGCAGTTGTTTGACCCTGAGAAATAGTATAAAAAAAACAATGGGAGACTGTTGATGGGCAGCAGAGTCTCCAGGGAACAGCGCCTAGACCCTAGAGAGGTCCCTTCCATACTGCTAGATACCAACATGTTCCATCAGTTCTTCAGGACATATACTCCACACAGAGCAACGACCACCTTTCCTCCTCCAGAGCAACTACCACCCAACACACCTACAATCCACCAAATCCTGTCTCTGAAATAACCAACTGCCTCCAATCCTGACTTTCTACCTGTAAGTCAGCCCTGTGAGGTTCTTCCTCCCATCTTAACCCAAGGTTCTATTCCTTCCTTGTTAAACACAGCTGAAGACACAAAATATAAAATACAGCTCTGCATATTCAAAGAATATATTTTTATTTTACCATGTAAATAATTTTGGAAACATGACAGTACATTCAATATGAGGAATTTTAATAGTGCCATCTTATATGTGAGAGGGGCAGTAGAGAAGAGTATCATGGGCATTTTTACTACAGAGAAACAGTTTACCACAGCCCTCAAGAGGGTACGTGAGGAGTCACCATGAGGAAAGAAGTTGGAAAAAAATCTCCTTCCTGCAGCTCTGAGAATCCTTGGGTGGGACCTGTGGAGGCAGAAGGTGGCTGTGGAGACTGGAAAACAGACTGCAGAGGTACACCATGGTCTGTTGCTGCCATCTTTTTTTGGTCTAGGGTAAAAAGAGGAGAAAAATCTGTCGGAAAATAATGGCTCCATGATGTGCTGAATAATGAAGCCCTGAACTGAAAAACCCAGGGCTTTCAACAAAGAAAAACAAAACTGCTTAAAAGCAGTTGGGAGAAACCCTGGGCCATATTCCCTTAGGGGTTACTCCTTCCTCAGTGTTCCCAGGTGTCAGACACTGTCTCTCCCATCTCTTAGGAATAGATATCCCCATCCTCCCTCTTCTCTTTCCTCTGGCCTCCTCCGGCCCTGCCATTTCCCTGACACTCCCACGTCAACACTTAGTCCCAGAATCTGCTTAAATATTAGCACCAAGGGTTAAGAGCTGGGATATACCAAGCCTTCCTAAGTGCCAGAAGTCAATGTGGAGAGGGAAATGAAGTAGGAAAGACTGAATATTTACCTTATAGCCACATAGCCACTGTGATTCTCTCATGCTATGATATTTGAGAACATTCCAAGATAAGAAGTGATACCTAATATAAAATAAAATGTATTTTTAATCAGAAAACATTTTTTATATATTATCTATGGTACTTAAAAATGTCATGTAGAGAAAATTAACTTTTGCTCTTTTCTGAAAATATTTAAAGTTTATATAATAAAACACAAAATGATACTGTGAATATGTTATCAAACAAGAATGTGTGTGTGTGTTAGCTTGTGTGTGTGTGTGTCCCTGTATACATACACTTTTGGGTGCAGATATTATATAAGCAGTACTCACACCTACCCAATGACATGATGTAATAAAAAGCTCATGTACTAAAATGTATCCACGGTACAATGGTATATCTGCATTACAAAAGCCCTCCTCCCTCATACTTTTTTTGAAACGGGGTTCCTTTTACTTTATGGGACATGCACACATTGTTAGCAGTTCCAAGATGTATTTATTTGAATGTCTTGGTTTATTAAGGAAAAAAGGAAGAGATGTTGTGATCAATAACTGAGTGCTGGAAAAGGATCATTCTTGCATATAATTGAGAAGTGGGACTGATTTGGTCAAAAGTGTCAGCCAAGCTACATTAAACATATTTTAACATACAAAGCTGATTTTAGAATTATGAGAGTGAAACAAAGAAATGCATTTTCCATGCTGAGTGTAACTTACATCATTTATTCATGAGCAAAATCTTCTAATCAACTAAGTTTTGCAACTAAGGGAATAACTATAGTATTTAAACTCACCCATTTAGTATGTTTTTAAATGCTTTAGCTTCTTTCAGCTTCTCTAAGAGTTTCTGCTTGATGCTTCTATTACCTCCAGAGTTGAATGCCACTCCAAATTCACTGTCACATCCTCATCTGCATACTAGGGCCTCTCATGGGTTATGAAGTAATGTAACCAACTTTTCAATTCAATCTAATTTTATATCTAACATTTAAATTCAGCTCAGAGGGGGTTTCCCTGGTGGCGCAGTGGTTGAGGGTCCGCCTGCCAATGCAGGGGACACGGGTTCGTGCCCCAGTCCGGGAGGATCCCACATGCCGTGGGGTGGCTGGGCCCGTGAGCCATGGCCGCTGAGCCTGCGCGTCCAGAGCCTGTGCTCCGCAGCGGGAGAGGCCACAACAGTGAGAGGCCTGCGTACCGCAAAAAAAATAATAAATAAATAAATTAAATAATAAATAAATAAATAAATTCAGCTCAGAATTAATTTGGAGGATCCAAATAATATTATCATTCTTAAACATGTGGAAAATTTACATGTGAAAAAATATCCCTTCTCAAGAAATTGAGAGTTAAGTTTCAGAATTCTTACCTATGAATGTGCTCAAGACGATCATCAACAATATCATTCCCACCCACCTTATGGTTTAGCAGTCACAGTTTATTACAGAGCTTGGAATATTTGGGGAGAAATATTACTGTAGACTAAAACCTAGAAAAATTCACATAATCAGTTTAATGATAAAGATATTACCTCAGTTGTTATGTCATATGACAGATCTTGACTATTGTTCTTGTACCCAAACTAGGATTCAAGGCTTCATTTTGGCAGTTATTTTAAGGGCCACAATCTGATTATATGCATGTGCAGCCTTTTCATCACAGAATTTAGAAAAAAAAGTTAAGAACAGAAATAATGTACTAATTTAAAATATACTTAAAGTCACATACGAAAACTAAATTAAATATTAATATTTAGACTCTTGCCTTCTGAGATGGCCCACACTCTGTCCGTGGAGTGTGTTTTTCCCAGGGCCACTCTCACTTTTTGAGACGGACCGCATTCTGTCTATGGAACGTGTACCTCTCTAAATAAAGCCACTTCTTACCGATCGCTTTGTCTCTCAGTGGATTCTTTCTGTGACAAGGCATAAAGAACCTGAGCTTCAATAAGTCCTGACACCAGTTCTGCAGGAACTAATAAGACCCCCCACTCAGGTGGAGGATGGAATGATGATGTTGACCCTCCTGACTTCAACCAACTAAAGCTTGGACTCTGTCGACCTTTGCCCCAATTCTATGCTGAATTCTCCTCAGCTCAAGCCCCCTCCTGAATATGCACGTACCCTTAGTTTAAAACTTCCCCAATTTTGCAGTTCGGGGAGACACCTCTTTGGGAAAAGATCTCCAGTATTCTCCTTACTTGCTGCAAGGAGAATCCTTCCTTCTCCCCAACCCCCCCAAAATTAGTATTTAATTAGATCAAAGATTCCTCAATATATAAGTGATACTGGTAGAAATTTAAAGTGCATTTCAAATAATTCTTCCATCAAAGGATCTATTATGGCAGTACAGTGGTTCTTGGAGTGTGGTCCTTGGACCCATAAAGGGGCTTTAGGATTGTTTCAAGGGGCCTATGAGGTCAAAACTATTTTTGTAATACTACTACTAATACCAAAGTAAATATTTTTTTTTAATTTTATTTATTTATTTATGGCTGTGTTGGCTCTTCGTTTCTGTGTGAGGACTTTCTCTAGTTGCAGCAAGTGGGGGCCACTCCTCATCGCGGTGCGCGGGCTTCTCACTATCGCGGCCTCTCGCTGCGGAGCACAGGCTCCAGAAGCGCAGGCTCAGTAATTGTGGCTCACGGGGCTAGTTGCTCCGCGGCATGTGGGATCCTCCCAGACCAGGGCTCGAACCCGTGTCCCCTGCATTGGCAGGCAGATTCTCAACCACTGCGCCACCAGGGAAGCCCAAAGTAAATAATTTTAACTTCTAAAGAATTTCTAGAATTACAGTTGACCCTTGAACAACGTCGAGGTTAGAGACACCCACCGTCCATGTGGTCAAAAATCCGACTATAAGTTAAGTTGGCCCTCCAAGTATGCAGTTCCATGTCCGTGGATTCAACCAACCACGGATCAGATCGTGTAGTAATGTAGTATTTACTATTGAAAAAAAATCCACCTATAAGTGGACCCGTGCAGTTCAAACCCGTGTTGTTCAAGGGTCAACTATATATCTGTCTTTAACTTTTTTCTTCTATATCCTAAAGAATGTACAATGAGGGGACTTCCCTGGTGGCACAGTAGTTAAGACTCCGCACTCCCAATGCAGGGGGCCCGGATTTGATCCTTGGTCAGGGAACTAGATCGCACATGTATGCTGCAACTAAGGAGCCCACGTGCCACAACTAAGGCCCAGTGCAACCAAATAAATAAATAAATATATTTTTTCTTTTTAAAAAATAAATAAAGAATGTACAATGAAATTTCCCAGAGGCTACAATGTGATGATGCTGCCAGTGGTTTTACCTGACAATGCCTTTGCCCCATTAGTGCAAATATCAACACAGTGGAAAAGGCAAATAACATCTTATCATTATTATGAAAATAGTTTTGGACTTGCAAACACTCTAAAAGAATCTCTGGTTCCCACCAGAGGGCTCCACATTCCACACTTTGAAAACTGCAGTATTAGGGTAATGAATCTTGCCAGCAGGTGGCAGAAGGTATAGTTTAGTATATTCAAATTAATCCTAGGCACAAGTTAAGATATTGTGAGTTATCAAATGTAATCCAGGATTAGGCAAAGCCTTCTTAGATATACAACAAAAGCACAACAACAACAAAAAAAGTAAATTAGACTTACAAAAACTTTTTTTTTTTTTTTTGTGGTACGCGGGCCTCTCACTGTTGTGGCCTCTCCCGCTGCTGAGCACAGGCTCCAGACGCGCAGGCTCAGCGGCCATGGCTCACGAGCCTAGCCGCTCCGCGGCATGTGGGATCTTCCCGGACCGGGGCACGAACCCGTGTCCCCTGCATCGGCAGGCGGACTCTCAACCACTGCGCCACCAGGGAAGCCCTACAAAAACTTTTATGCTTCATAGGATGTCATCAGGTAAAAAGACAACCCACAAAATGGGAAAAAATATATATATCTGATAAGCGACTTGTATCCAGAATATATAAAAACCCTTACAACTTAATAAGACAAATAACCAAATTTAAAATGAAGAAAGGAGCTGAATAGACATTTCTTCAAAGAAGAGATACAAACAGCTAATAAGCACATGTAAAAATGGTGAGCATCATTAACTATCAGGGAAATGTAAATCAAAACCCCAATGATCTACAACTTCACATCCACTAGGATGGCTATAACCCAAAAGACAGATAGTAACAAGTGTTGACAAGAACATAAAGAAACTGGAACCCTCACACATTACTGTGGGAATGTAAAATGGTGCAGCCACTTTGGAAGACTGATTACTGGATAAACAAAATGTAATTAGCCACACAATGAACTATTATTCAGCTATAAACAGGAATGAAGTACTAGTAGATGCTACATCATGGATAAACTTAGGAAACATATGGTCAGTGAAAGAAACCAGTCACAAAGAAAAGATAGTATTTCATTTGCATGAGATGCCCTGAATAGGCAAATCTATAAAGACAGAAAGTAGATTAATGGTTAATTGGGCTGGGGGAGAGGAGGATGAGAGAATGGTGAGTGACTACTAATGAGTATGGGGTTTCTTTTTGGGGTGATGAAAATGTTCTAAAATTGATTATGATAATGGTTGCAAAACTGTGAATATACAAAAAGCCACTGGATTGTACCCTTTAAAAAGGTGAATTTTATGGTATGTGAATTATATCTAAATGAAACTGTTACATGTATACATAAGTCAGTGCCCTTATTATGACTTTAAGACACTACATGATCTACCCTTAATATTCTAACCTCATTTCCTACCATCTCTTCCTTTCTCCCTCAACACTAGCCTTTGCCTCAGAGATGCCACCAGGCATGTTGCCACCTCAGGTCATTTACATTTGGTTTTTCCTCTGCTTCGAATATTCTTCTTCCAGATATGTACAGTAAATTCTCCCATTCCTTTCAAGTTTTTACCAAAAAAATTACTTTCTGAATGAGGTCTTCAACTGTTATCCGAATGAAAATTTCAACACTCTCTGACATATTCTTTTAATCCCCATTCTGCTTTTTTTCTCCCTAGCATATCCTATTACCTAAAATACCAAATATTCTATTTTCTTGTTTCTTTTCTTATATCTTTATTATTTTTTTTTCAAAAAGTTGATTTACAATATTATATTAGTTTCAGGTGTACAGAACAGTGATTCAGCATTTTTCAAGATTATACTCCATTATAAGTTATTACAAGATAATGGCTATAATTCCCTTGCTATACAGTATATCATTGTTGTTTATCTATTTTATACATAGTAGTTTGTATCTGTTAATCCTGTACCCCTAATTTGTCCCTTCTCCCTTTCCTCCCCCATTTGGTAACCACAAGTTTGTTTTCTATGAGTCTGAAAACACTGGTATTATTTTTTAGATTCCACATATAAGTGATATCATACAGTATTTGTCTTTGTCTGACATTTTGCTAAGCATAATATTCTCTAGGTCCATCCATATTGCTGCAAATGGCAGAATTTCATTCTTTTTTTATTTTTTATTTATTTTTAAATTTTTTTATTTTTTACTTCATTGGAGTATAATTGCTTCACAATGGTGTGTTAGTTTCTGCTTTATAACAAAGTGAATCAGTTATACATATACATATGTTCCCATATCCCTTCCCTCTTGCGTCTCCCTCCCTCCCACCCTCCCTATCATTCTTTTTTTTAATGGCTGAATAATATTCCATTGTGTATATATGCCACATCTTACTAATCCATTGTCTGTTAATGGGCACTTGGATTGCTTCCATGTCTTGGCTATTGTAAATAGTGTGGCTATGAACACTGGGGTGCATGTATCTTTTTGATTTAGCCTTTTTGTTTTTTCTGGATATATAGCCAAGAATGCAATTTTTAGTTTTTTGGGAACCTCCATACTGTTTTCCAGAGACTGTGCCAATTTACATTCCTACCAACACTGTACAAGGGTTCTCTTTTCACCACATCCTCTCCAACATTTGTTATTTGTAGACTTTTTGATGACAGCCAGTCTGACAGATGTGAGGTGATATCTTGTTGTGGTTTTGATTTGCATTTCTCTGATGATTAGCAAAGTTGAGCATCTTTTCATGTGCCTTTTCATGTACCTGTTAGCCATCTTCTTTGGAAAAATGTCTGTTTAGGTCTTCTGTTCATTTTTGATTGGGTTGTTTGTTTTTTGATATTGAGTTGTATGAGCTATTTATATATTTTGAATATTAACCCCTTGTTACATCATTTGCAAATATTTTCTCCCATTCCGTAGGGTTTTTAAATTTTGTCAATGGTTTCCTTTGCTGTGCAAAAGCTTTTAAGTTTAATCAGGTCTCATTCATTTATTTTTGCTTTTATTTCTTTTGCCTTAGAAGACTGATCCAAAAAAATATTGCTATGACTTATGTCAAAGAGTGTTCTATGTTTTCTTCTAGGAGTTTTATGGTTTCTGGTCTTACATGTAGGTCTTTAAATCATTTTGAGTTTATTTTTGTATATGGTATGAGGGACTATTCTAATCTCATTGTTTTACATATAGCTGTCCAGTTTTCCCAGCACCACTTGTTGAAGAGACTGTCTTTTCTCCATTGTATATTCTTGATTCCTTTGTCATAGACAATTGAACATAGGTGTATGGGTTCATTTCTGGACTCTCTATTCTGTTCCATTGACCCATGAGTCTGTTTTTGTGCCAGTACCACACTGTTTTGATTACTGTACCTTAGTAGTATAGTGTGAAGTCTAGGAGGATTGTACCACTAGCTGTCTGAAGATGGTAAAATGTTTAGTGTGGTAGATCATAATATTAATGGTAATGGATATTAGACATAGGCTGAAGTAATCATGGGCCTTTTCAAATATGAAAAGCCATAATTCAATCAATCTTATTCTCTCACATGGACATGAATAAAATGGATAATAAGAGAACTCTAAAAGATGAACTACTGAATGTTTACTTTGTAATATACACTCTACTGAATATATATCTATCCATTTAAATCCTCACAATTACTCTATGAAGTAGGTTTTTTCATTATCTTCCATATGTGGATGGGGAAATTGAGATACACACATATTAGTAGCCATGCCAACATCATAAAGTTGGTAAGTGATGGAGCCTAGATTAACATCCAGTGCTTGAGGTTTGAGCCATTGTTTCTTGATCTGGCTAAGAGGAGTCAACCCATATCACTTCATGGGTCCACAAAGAACCCCAACCTCTCCTAAAAACAAGTGTCAAGCTACACACAAGAACCTGGATGCGGGCCTCCCTGGTGGCGCAGTGGTTGAGAGTCCGCCTGCCGATGCAGGGGATACAGGTTCGTGCCCCGGTCCGGGAGGATCCCATATGCCGCGGAGCGGCTGGGCCCGTGAGCCATGGCCGCTGAGCCTGCGCGTCTGGAGCCTGTGCTCCGCAACAGGAGAGGCCACAACAGTGAGAGACCCGCATACCGCAAAAAAAAAAAAAAAAAAAAAAAAAGAACTTGGATGGGGACTTCCTTGGTGGTCCAGTGGCTAAGACTCTGTGCTCCCAATGCAGGGGGCCTGGGTTTGGTCCCTGGTCAGGGAACTAGATCCCACATGCATGCTGCAACTAAGAGTCTGCATGCCACAGCTGAAGATCCCGCTTGCCACAGTGAAGATCCTGCATGCAGCAACAAAGATCCCACGTGCTGCAACTAAGACCCAGCACAGCCAAATAAATAAATATTTAAATTAAAAAAAAAAAAGAACTTGGATGGATTGCAAGGTAATTATGCTGAAAAATGCAATCTCAAAAGGTTACAAACTCTAAGATTCCATTTTTACAACATTCTCGACAAAATTATAGAGATTGAGAACAGATTAGTGGTTGCTAGGTATTGGGTGCAAGGCTTTATCTCATAGGTAAACCTTAGGAATACCCCCATGAGGTGGTCAATGTCTTGTGGGTTCCTATGGGGCGAGATCCACGGGAACATCTAGACGTCTCACTGTTGTGCTGTCAAGGCTCAGCACTGTGAGTAATAGGAGACTGAGAGCTACTGAATATCCAAGCCTGAATTCACACTGGTTCCTCTGCCATAAATGCCCTTCTCGCTTTCCTTCCCAGTTGACTTCGGTTCTTCCTTCAGAGGCCGACGCAATGCCATCTTCTCCTCTAAGCCTCCTCCAACCTGGGAGAATCTGATCTCAGATGGCCTGGCCCTGGTCATCCTGCATTGAGACTGCCCTGCCTTTGTGCCGCCCGCCCACGCCCACCCCATCAGACTAGGAGCTCATCTCGCCCCAGGAAGTGGAGGCAGATTGCATACTAACAACTTGCAAGGGCTGAGTCCGAGGCCAAGCTTCACTCACAGCAGGTTTCACAACCTCCAAGCTTTGTGGCCTCAGGGAAAGGAATTAACCCCTCTGAGATCAGCTTTCTCATCTACAAAAGGAAGGAAGATGGAAAAGCCTCCCTTTAAATTGTTGGATGACTAGAACTGTAAGAAAAGGGACAGATAAACCTAGCGCAGGCTCTTGTCATTTCCCTAACTAGTTGTCTGAAGAATGTGAGGAGTTCAGGGGCTGAGGAGTGGGAGGGGGATTGGTAGCACCTTCTGGTACCTAAATTTAGGCTTCTTTAGGAAAAGGCCTTTCTAGATTGGAGGCACCTCAGGATGGCATCGGCAGAACTGGGTCCAACAGTTGGAAGCCCCAGGAAAATGGCTTGGCTAGGGGGTGAGGTCCCCCTGCAAGGAGGGGTCCAGCGGGAAGAGGCTGTGTCTGGAGCTGGACCAAAAGGCCCCTCAAACTTTATCCCAGCCTCGGAATCTATGACTGAGAAAGGAAGAAGATCGGCAGCATTTTCCCCTCTGGACCCCAAGCCTCCTTGCCTTTAAAATGAGAGGACTGGGACTTCCCTGGTGGAGAGTGGTTAAGAATCCGCCTGCCAATGCAGGGGACAAGG
Source organism: Mesoplodon mirus (assembly GCF_964341445.2). Lineage (NCBI taxonomy): Eukaryota > Metazoa > Chordata > Mammalia > Artiodactyla > Ziphiidae > Mesoplodon > Mesoplodon mirus. The sequence continues at coordinate 52,363,868 of NC_138988.1, forward strand.
GTTCAAGCCCTGGTCTGGGAGGATCCCACATGCCGCGGAGTAACCAAACCTGTGCGCCACAACTACTGAGCCTGTGCTCCAGAGCCTGCGAGCCACAACTACTGAGCCCATGTGCCACAACTACTGAAGCCCGCGTGCCTAGAGCCCGTGCTCCGCAACTAGAGAAGCCACCGCAATGAGAAGCCCGCGCACCGCAATGAAGAGTAGCCCCCGCTCACCGCAACTAGAGAAAGCCCATGCGCAGCAACGAAGACCCAACACAGCCAAAAATAAATAATATAAATTAAAATAAATTAAAAATGAGAGGACTGGGCTGGACATCTCTAGGGTTAGGGAGGGCAGCTCAACCTTGGAAAAAAGCCCACCACCCCCAAACCCTTCCACTGTACATCCTTGACCTCATGGCCCTTCATCAGGAATGCCTTCTCCCACCCCACTCCAATATCCTCTACCATCTTTCACAGTGTTTCCTCCACATTCAACATGCTAAGTATTAAATACTAAAATCTGGTCATCCCCTGAGGACACTGATTTTTCTCTAACGTGCTCTAGAGCAGCTGTTCTTTCTCAAACACTCCTGGTTCTAAAAAGATTTGGAGGAGAAAAAGATCAGGGAAGTGCAGTGTCCTAGCACGGAGGAGATGAGAAGTGTGAGCCCAAAGGTAAGACAGCTTCACTTGTGAGGGGGCAGCAGCGCCTGAATTAGGGGCCTCTGAAAGCTGGGGTTTCTGGTCTGGCGCCCACAAAGGTTTTTCCCCAAGGCTGGATGACAACATCTGGGGGAGAAGAGAGAGAAGCTCTCCCTTTACTCACCAGAACCAAAATATAGAAAGGTTTTGAGCCTGGGGTTGGAACCACTCCCTGGGTTTGGGCTCCTGCCCGACACAGGAGAAGCCACTGAACCTCTGAATGAACCTCCAATCCCACCTGTCACCAAGCCTTCCAGGTCTCCACTAACATGTTTTCCCTCCGGTTTTCTTAGCTTCAGCTCTTCCCACCTATTCCCAGTCCCCACTCTGGGCTTGTCTCTTGCTTCTCATCCCTCCCCCTGGCCTCCTGCTCCTGCCATAGAATCAGCCCCCCAAGTCTCAGCCATCCTTACACCCATATCATCCTACCCACCAAAGCCAAACCACCGAGCTGAGCTCCAAGGTCCCTCTCCCCTCTGGGCAGTGTGGCGATAGGACACAGGAGGAAATGGACACCGGGACTGTGAGGCCAGGAGAGTAGAGAGAGCAGGGAGCGAAGAAGCTGTGGTTCTACATATAAAGGGAGAAGCACAGTGAGAGAGGAAATAAAGAGGAATGGGATCATTTCAGGAGAAATGACAGGAACTAGTGAGAGATTGGAAGCAGGGCACGCAGTATGTGAGCTGCACGAGGGCAGTACTTTGGTCCACGTTGTTCACTGCAGTATCCCCAGCACCTGGAACAGTGCCTGGGTCATAGAGGCGTTCAAGAAATATGTGTTCCAGAGCAGATGATTCATAGAGTGAAGTGATGACTGATGAAACAAAAAACATAATTAGTTGGAATTAATACTGCTTACAAAATTCTAAATACCTTACATAGATCTGTCATTCTTTTTTTTTTTTTTTTTTTTTTTTTTGCTGCACCGTGGGACTTCTGGGATCTTAGCTCCCTGACCAGAGATCGAACCCAGGCCCCCGGCAGTGGGAGCACGGAGTCCTAACCACTGGACCACCAGGGAAGTCCCCATTCATTTTTTTTTAATGTATTTAAGTATTTATTTATTTTTGGCTGTGTTAGGTCTTCTTTGCTGCATGCAGGCTTTCTCTAGTTGCGGCGAGTGGGGGCTACTATTCGTTGTGGTGTGTGGGCTTCTCATTGTGGTGGCATCTCTCCTGGCTTCTCTCATTGAGGATCATGGGCTCTAGGCGCCCAGGCTTCAGTAGTTGTGGCTCCCGGGCTCTAGAGCGCAGGCTCAGTAGTTGTGGCGCACAGGCTTAGTTGCTCTGCGGCCTATGGGATCTTCCCGGACCAGGGCTTGGACCCGTGTCCCCTGAATTGGCAGGCGGATTCTTAACCACTGCGCCACCAGGGAAGTCCCCCATTCATTTTTCAAATATGTATTGAGTGTTTATTCCATGCTGGACACTATCTAGGCCCTGAGAATACAACAGAAAGTGAGCTAAACAGAGAGGGAGGGGATAAAAATGACTAATCAATAAACAAGGTAAAATAAGCTAGTCATAAATGCTAGTAAAAAATGAGAAAGAAAACAAAGAGAGTTGAAATATTTGAATATTTGACTATAGAATATACTAATGAATAAACAAAAGGGCATTGCCAGAACTCTAGTCTGAGAGTGTGACAACGGAGGTCCTCCTGGCAGGTGTGAGGAAGTTGGTGAAGGAAGCCAGCTGGCAGGGAAGAGACAAGATGGGCTCAGTTTCACAGCTTGTTATGGGTGGTGTTGGCAGAGATTCCTGGAGAACTGACAAATATGAAAATGAACTCTTCGGTTCATAGTCATACCTATACTCACACACACACACACACACACCTGCATATCTGATACGATCAAGAATAAAAAGATTTAAGAAAAAATATATACATATAAAGAAAAAAAAGAAAGAATAAAAGAATAAAAATACTTTTTAAAATATATGCAAAGAAAAAAGAATAAAAATATTTAAAGCAGAAAGGAACCCAAAGGAGTAAGGAATGGCTCCTTAACACTGGAGAGTGCTACCTGGCCTCTGTCACAAATGGGCAAAAAGCCCCACCCACAAAAGGCCATTCCTCTGTCTCCAGTGGTTTCCTACTCCTCCAAAGTGGGCTTCTGCCTGCATCTCGGTCTCTCTTGCTTTAGGAAAAGTGTCCTGGAGGGAGATCTTGTTGGGAGAGAGTATGTTGCTATGTGGAAGGTGCAGCAATACACCTAAAATACCATATTGATGTACAGTTCTTTTAATCTTTAGCCTTACAACTAAGGACGATGTTCCCTTCTGCAAAAGGAGTCACGACAGAGCCTGTTTCCTGGGGATGCTGCCGGACTTGGCTGGGAACCTTGACATGCTGGCACCTGCCCCGCATGAGGGCAGTGGGACAGCGTGTTCTGGGTGGATCCCTCCCCCTTTCTCTCTCATTCCCATCCCAGACCTTAATGTTACAGGCACATTCCTAAACTGAGTTCCCAAACCTGATGAGATCTCTCAGTCCAGGTTAGAGGCTGTATTGCAGTCCCCAGCCCACCCTGTTCTTACTAAGAATTTGTCCTGGTGCCAGCCCCTCGAAGATAACCCCAGCTCATCTGGGAGAAGGTGGTCCAGGCTGCTGTTGAACTCTCCTCAGGCAGTAGGGTGTCTCCCTGGAAATGGTGAGCTAACTGAGAACACAGTGTAAAAAATTAAAAGTTTTGGGAATTCCCTGGTAGTCCAGTTGTTAGGACTGCACACTTCCACTGCAAGGGGCACGGGTTTGATCCTTGGTCGGGGAACTAAGATCCCGCATGCTGAGCAGCACGGCCTAAAAAAAAAAAAAGTTAAAAGTTTCCGATTCAACGATAGTTAGCTTGGTCCAGTGAAAATACTCTGTCTTTAGCCTTTTGTAGCAAGGATAGCACATACTACTAGAAATAGAATTCTGAGTGTTATATATGATAGCCATCTTAAAACATGTCATCAACTACACTTCAATAAAAATTTTTTTTTAATGTTGGGAATGCTTGACTGTAAAAGTTGCCAAGATAAGTCTCCAGTCACTAAAATCAAAGTTGACATCTTTTGGGTAAAACACTAGGAAATTACCCCACCCAAGAAAACAAAGTTGTCAGGCCACCTGTCCCAGCAGGCCCTAGAAGGGCTTGGTTGAGCAGAAAGTACATTCACATCATGGAACCCACGAGGTAAAAGTGGGTGAATACCCAGCCAAAATCATGCATCCGCCTGACTGGACTAGCAAGGTCATGTTCACATGTGTCAGTCAGTGTTGCAGGAATATTCACCTCCAAACCCAGTTCCAAAACCCACACAACTTCTTCCCCACCATTCCCCACCTCCTCATTTCTTCTAGGAAAGCCTTCATTCCAGCACTAGGCTAGGCATGGGGGATCAAGAGTAATTGTAAGTCATAACACAACCTTAAAACAAAAAAAGAAAGAAAAAGTCTTTTTTTTTTCTTTCTTTTTTTTTTTTTTTTGGCTGCGTCGGGTCTTAGTTGTGGCACACAGGATCTTTTGTTGTGGCGTGTGGGTTCCAGAGCGTGTGGGCTCAGTAGTTGTGGTGCATGGGCTTAGTTGCCCCGTGGCATGTGGGATCTTAGTTCCCCAACCAGGGATCGAACCCAAGTCCCCTGCATTGGAAGGCGGGTTCTTAACCACTGAACCACCAGGGAAGTCCCAAAATCAGTCTTGTTGGGGAAAAAAAAAAGATCAACAATGGAAATGGTGAGCTAACTGAGAAGACTGTAATTTTTTTTAAGACAACTTATTTAAAAATTTTATTTATTATTGGCTGCGCCACACAGCTTGTGGGATTTTAGTTCCCCGACCAGGGATCAAACCTGTGCCCCCTGCAGTAGAAGTGGAATCCTAACCACTGGACCACCAGGGAATTCCCTGTAACTGGTTTTAAGTCATCCTAGACAATGCCCAAACTAAACGACCACTCCCTGGATATGAAGAATTAGAAGGAATGAGGCAACACAGCCCAAATCCTTTTGCAGAAGGGAACATCGTCCTTAGTTGTAAGGCTAAAGATGAAAAGAACTGTACATCAATATGGTATTTTAGGTAGTAAATTTGTTTTACATAAGACTATTGGTGAAGCATTTCTGAAACTACTATATACGTATTCTAGGACTGGGCAAATAAGTAAGTATATTTTAGATAATGAGTCCCAGGTTTCTCTCTGTGAAGAAACTTACAAATAATGAAAGGAAGGAGACTGGAATAAAGCCTGTGATGTTGGGTTAGAATCAGAAGTATCAGTATGAACTCAAGGTTTTTAGTATATTACAGATAGATATGTGTGTAGGTGCATCTATGTACATAAATATATTTCCTAGTGCTGTCTGCCAAGAGGACCTAAGAGCAATGACACTCCAGCAAAAGTGAGTCCACTCTGCACCCAGATTTTTGTTTCTAAATACCAGTTTGCAATACAAGGAACCAGGGTTTCTTGGAGAAATGGCTGTCCCCACCATAATGAGCCATATTGTGGGACTGCCCTGTGGTCCAGTGGTTAAGACTCTGCACTCCCAATGCAGGGGGCCTGGGTTGGATCCCTGGTCAGGGAACATGCTGCAACTAAAAATCCCTCATGCCACAACTAACGATTCCACACGTGACAACGAAGATCCCACATGCTGAAACTAAAACCCAGCACAGCCAAATAAATAAATTTTTTTTTAATGAGCCATATTCTTACAATATATGGGTGCTTCAGCCCACATCCTTACTCCCTACCCCCCAATCCTGCAAACAGCCATGCTTGGCCACACCTGACTCTGTCTGCCCTAGGAAGGCAGTTCTAGGGAAGGGACCTGTGCAGGCCTTAGAAGCAGCATTAAGGTAATTTGAGCTGTAGCCCCAGGTTTTGCAGCATGGTCTAGAAGGGACAGCCCTTGGCCACTGGGACTCCTTCCCCAGTGGTGTGGGACATGGAGGAGAGCCAGAGTGGAGACTGCTGAAGTGTGGGACCCAGGACAGAGGCACCTTTTAAGAGAATAATAAGTGAATTTAGTATTTCAAAGGATTTGAATTATATTTTCTTTAATTTTTAGGCCCTAAGGGTCATGTGATGCTCTAGAGAAACGTAACTTAAATTTTTTTTTTTTTTCGATACGCGGGCCTCTCACTGTTGTGGCCTCTCCTGTTGCGGAGCACAGGCTCCGGACACACAGGCCCAGGAGCCATGGCTCACAGGCCCAGCCGCTCCACGGCATGTGGGATCTTCCCAGACCGGGGCACGAACCCGTGTCCCCTGCATCGGCAGGCGGACTCTCAACCACTGCGCCACCAGGGAAGCCCGTAACTTAAATTTGACTTACTATTTACTATTGAGTAGGCCCAAGCTCTCTCTCTAAAGTTAGATGTTAACTTGGGGAAGAGTGCAAACGAGTTCTGTCCAATAGGAATGATAACCCCAAAGATCTCACTGCCCTGAAGGACATTAAGTGGATTTGTAACTCACATCGCAATCCTATGCCAGCATTCCTTTTTCTGCTGACATGTGTTCGTCCCTCTTCCTATCCTCTTTGAACCAGCTTTAACACTGCCATTCCCTCATTGATGAGCTGAACACGTCTTTGACGCATGCACACTCTATATTGTGTGCATCATTTTACCTTTCAAAATTTATACTTGGTAGGTTCATCCTCAAAGAATATGAAAACAATTTAAGTCACCATCGCCTAAACTATTATTATTCTTGTGGGCCTACCATTAATTCAGAAGTGCTAGTCCTGAATCAAATGACTCTATTTAGGTGACATTTTGAAAAAGGAAAGAAAAAGAAAAAACAAATTAAAAGCCCAGTGACTGGCTGGGCTAAGGGTGCTGTAGAGGTTGACTACAGAGACACTGGAGGAATTTGGGGGGTGGTGGTACTGGCCTCTATCTTGATTGTGGTGTTGGTTACATGACGATGTACGTTTGTCAAAATTCACAGAAATGTAAACCAAAAAGAGTGAAATTTATTATATGTAAAATTTACCTCAATTTTTGAAATTAAAAAAAAGTGTTAAGTCTCTAAAATTTGATTTTCTAAATATCCCACCAGATTATATGCTTACTGTGATTTGTTCTGGTGCTCATTATTAAATTTTAATAACTAGCACTGTTGCCTAGGAGACATAAAACTCACATTTAAGCAAGAGTAAGTCTAGTACTATACACTTAGGGAGAAAGAATAGATGTCAAAGGTAGAGAAAGCAAAACTTACAACATGTCTGAGGAGAATGGAGGGATGGTAGGGAGTCATATATCACTCATGGAAAGGAAATTTCTTAATAGCTATATACTCCATTTTATTTATCTATCTATCTATCTATCTATTTATTTATTTATTTCTGGCTGCATTGGGTCTTAGTTGTGGCACGCAGGATCTTTCATTGTGGCATGTGGGCTCTTCGTTTCGGTGTGCAGTCTTCTCTCTAGTCGTGGTGCATGGGCTCCAGAGCACATGGGCTGTGTAGTTGCTGCATGGGGGCTTAGTTGCCCCACGGTATGTGGGATCTTAGTTCCCTGACCAGGGATCGAACCCACGTCCTCTGCATTGGAAGGCATATTCTTAACCACTGGACCACCAGGGAAGTCCCTATATACCCAATTTTACCCCATTTTATACCCCATTGTATTATTTCTAGAAACGCAAAGTTCTGCCATTATTGTTCTCATATTTCTGCTTCTTATTGTCATGTTTTATGAGCAAGTCAGGATCTATACTGGAGGAAAAGGGAAAATAGAAGTTCTGAGGTTTTCTTCATCTTCTTGGTCACCCTCCATTTTTAGTAACCATAAGGGGATTAGTTGCTTTCAATTTTACAACTCGCTCATCCAGCAAGAAATCCATCTTGTAACCCAGCGGTCTCCAACATTTTTGGCACCAGGGACGGGTATCATGGAAGACAACTTTTCCAGGGACCGGGGTGGGGGAGGGGTGGGATATGGTTCAGGCGGTAATGCGAAAGATGGGGAGAAGCAGATGAAGCTTTGATCACTGGCCCACCACTCACTTCCTGCTGTGCAGCCGGTTCCTAACAGGCTGCAGACCAGTACCGGTCCACACCCGGTGGTCGGCGGCCCCTGTTGTAACCCACCGAGCCACGTAATGCTGCCTGAACAAAAACCAGATCTATAACAAATATGCAGTATTGTTTTGAGCTTTTTTCAAACGTGTAAAATGTGTACTGTAAAGTCACCCTGGAACTAGCTCCTTTGACTTTTAAACATACCCACAGTTAGCTCCTGGTCATTCATTTTGGCTTCCACTGAATAAATATATCGCATGAGCTCTTCTCACGTTCTGTACTAGAATCTCTCCACAGCACACTCTTGCAGGTGAAAGTACTGGGTCTTAGTGCACACCCACATCTCCCATTTTACTAGATATTGACAAATTCCCCTACTAAGTAAGGGTTGTACATTCCCACCAGCTGTGTAGTTCTTATTTCTCACCAACACTTGTTATGAGACTCTTACATTTTTATCAAAGTTATGGGTGTGAATCTTATTTTTATTTAGTTTGTTATTTGTCTGAGTTCTAGTGCAGTTGAACTCTGTAAATTACCTTTTAAAAAAAATTTATTGGGGCTTCCCTGCTGGCGCAGTGGTTGGGAGTCCGCCTGCCAATTCAGGGGACATGGGTTTGTGCCCCGGTCCGGGAAGATTCCACATGACGTGGAGCGGCTGGGCCCGTGAGCCATGGCCTCTGAGCCTGCGCGTCCGGAGCCTGTGCTCCGCAACGGGAGAGGCCACAGCAGTGAGAGGCCCGCGTACTGCAAAAAAAACCCCCCAAAAACCAAAAACCAACAACAACAACAAAATTTACTTATTCGGTTCTGCCGGGCCTTAGTTTGGCAAGTGGGCTCCTTAGCTGCGGCATGCACTCTTAGTTGCGGCACGCATGTGGGATCTTGTTTCCTGACCAGGGATTGAACCATGGCCCTCTGCATTTGGAGTGCAGAGTCTTAACCACTGCACCACCAGGGAAGTCCCTGAACTATGTAAATTACTTAATTACTTAATCACATCCTTTGCCTGTTTTTTTAAATTGGGCTATGTTTTCCTTATTGTAGTTCTTTAAATATTCTGGATATTATTTGTTGTTACTTATGCCTTCTTTTTAAAATTAATTAATTAATTATTATTTATTTTTTATTGTGTTGGGTCTTTGTTGCTGCACACTGGCTTTCTCTAGTTGCAGCGAGCGGGGGCTACTCTTTTTTTTTTTTTTTTTTTTTGCGGTACGCGGGCCTCTCACTGTTGTGGCCTCTCCCGTTGCGGAGCACAGGCTCCGGACGCGCAGGCCCAGCGGCCACGGCTCACGGGCCCAGCCGCTCCGCGGCATATGGGATCCTCCCAGACCGGGGCACGAACCCGTATCCCCTGCATCGGCAGGCGGACTCTCAACCACTGCGCCACCAGGGCGGCCCAGGGGGCTACTCTTTATTGCAGTGCTCAGGCTTCTCATTGTGGTGGCTTCTCTCATTGCAGAGCACGGGCTCTAGGCACATGGGCTTCAGTAGTTGTTGCATGTGGGCTCAGTAGTTGTGGCACACGGGCTCTAGAGCGCAGGCTCAGTAGTTGTGGCGCATGGGCTTACTTGCTCCACAGCATGTGGGATCTTCCCGGACCAGGGATCGAACGTGTGTCTCCTGCATTGGCAGGTGGATTCTTAACCACTGTGCCACCAGGGAAGTCCTATACCCTCTTATACCATTATAGAAATCCTCTCCCAGAAGAAAATGCTTTCAATTTTTTATGTTGTTCATTGGATACTTTTTTTTTTTTTTGGCCGTGCCATGCAGCATGTGGGATCTTCAGTTCCCCAACCAGGGATCAATCCTGGACAGATTTTTAAAAAAGATTTAAAAAATAACAACCGTACACATTTTGATCACATGTACCTCCATGGTTGTTGACTGGATGTGCCTGCCTCATTCCCAGGCTGGTGATGCTGCCTTCCTTAGGATATTGCCTGTGGCCCTGGGAGAGGGACCAGAGCTCAGCAAGGGCTCACTCTGCTGATGAAATACTCCCCTTAGGAAGTGGCACCATATCACTGCCGCTCACAACCTTCGGGACAGGCTAGTCACATGACCTTCCCAATACAAGTACAGAAAAGGCAATCAGACCTTTTCATTTAAACAGAAGGGTTTTTTTGGTAATTTTTTTTTTAAGTTTTTCTTTTTCTTTTTTTTTGGCCTCGCCGCACATCTTGTGGTATCTTAGTTACCAGAGCAGGGATAGAACCCGGTCCCTGGCTGTGAAAGAACTGAGTCCTAACCACTGGACCGCCAGGGAATTCCCTAAACAGGCTTTCAATGTAGTCAGATGTATTGCTTGGTTTCCTGTGCCTTTTCATATTGAGATTATTCATATACCATAGAATTCACCCACATAGTTGTAAAACCATCCCCCCACTGCCTAATTCTAGAACATTTCCAGCATCCCCAAAAGAAATCCCAGGAGGATGTGGATCACGAGGGACGGTTATGCTTGCTTGTGGAGGCAGGAGGCCTATGGGAAATCTCTGTACCTTCCTCTCAATTTTGCTATGAACTTAAAACTGCTCTTAAAAAGAAAAAAAAAGTCTTGGGGATTCCGTGGCGGTCCAGTGGTTAGGACTCGGCACTCTCATTGCTGGGGCCCAGGTTTGATCCCTGGTCGGGGAACTAAGATCCTGCAAGCCACACAGTGCGGCCGAGATTCAAACAAAAAGAAAAACAAACAAACAGTCTTACCAGAAAAAGTAAACTTAATAGCAGTCATTGCCAATTTCCCCCAACCTCCCAGCCCTTGGCAATAACTTCCTGACTCTATGTATTTGCCTGCTTTGAATATTTCATGTATATGAAATCATGTATGGTACCTGGCTTCTTTCACTTACATTTTCAAGGTTCCCATGTATCACTATTCCATTCCTTTTTGAGGTTGAATAATATTCCACTGTAATAATATTTCATTTTGTTTAGTCATCAGTTGAGGGACATTTGGGTTGTTTCCACTTATTGGCTATTATTGTTACTATGAACATTCATGTACTAGTTTTTGTGAGGACATGTCTTCAGTTTTTGTGGATATATACCTTGAAATGGCATTGCTGTGCGCTGAGGGGCCTTGAAGAACTGCCAGATTGTGTTTCAAAGTGTTTGTAGTACCAGCAATGTATGAGGGTTCCCATTACTCCATATATTCTATTTTGATTACTGGCAGCCCCACGGGCAGCTGCAGAGGCCTGTAGTCACCTTTAGAAGGTTTAGGTCCCTCAAAACTCACCTGAATCTCCTGGAAGAGACTGGAGGAACCAGGGAGGGCTGAAGATCAAGCATTGATTCTTTCTAGAGTTTTCCTTTTCTGCACTTCCCTCGTTAGTGGGTTCTGCCTCATTTTTTTTTTAAATTTGTTTTTATTTTTGGCTGTATTGGGTCTTCGCTGCTGTGCACAGGTCTTCTCCAGCTGCGGTGAGCGGGGGCTACTCTTTATTGCCGTGCGTGGGCTTCTCATTGTGGTGGCTTCTCTTGTTGCGGAGCACGGGCTCTAGGCACGTGGGCTTCAGTAGTTGTGGAACGTGGGCTCTAGAGCGAAGGCTCAGTAGGTGTGGCGCACGGGCTGAGTTGCTCCGTGGCATGTGAGATCTTCCCGGACCAGGGCTCAAACCCATGTCCCCTGCACTGGCAGGCGGGATTCTTAACCACTGCGCCACCAGGGAAGCCCTGCCTCATTTTATTGGCAGCTTCTCCTCGGGCTTTCAGAGGATTAAAGATTTCTTCCGTTTAAAAAAAAAAAAAAGTGCATCCATCCAACTTTCTATGTTCAAAAGTCTCCCATTGTGTTCAGCTAGGAGTAAAAGGGAAATAAAAGTGAGAGGCCTGAAAAAGGAAATGGGGAATGGAGTCCAGAGTTCAGTAAGTCATACACCCCTATCTTGAGTCTTTGAGGAAACTGCTACTCAGGATGGGTCACAATCTTGAAGCTGAAGCAACCAGTGGGCAAAAAGCACTTTAAATGCTCAATGCCAACATGGGCTGAAGTGGAGAGGTTCCCTATGCCTGGCACTTTAGGAAGGAGGTTCCTGTACAGTAGGGGTAGAACCTACCACCACTGGAACTTTTGTACAGGCTATCACAGCTGGGAAGGGACATACAACAGGGGAAAACGTGCAGGGGGTGGAGAGTGGAATCCAGTGTGGTGGCTTGCCAGACGCTCCATTCAGAGGTTAAACCTAAGACTGATCAGACACAGAAAGCAGGTGAGCAAAGTTGGGGAAAATTTCCCAGTGAAAAATGAATTCTCCAGTGAAAAATGAGGTCTCCTAGTAAGCTGTGAACACATAGAGCACAAGAGAAGAGACTTCTTCATCCTCCTGGCATCTATGGTACCCTGCCAGCAAAGAGGCACTTGGGCAAGTTGCTCAAGTCCCCTCGGCTGGAGTTCACACCTAAGTAGTTCCTCCCAACCCAGACAGAGGTTATAAGGCCAGTGCCCACCTGGGTGGTGGCATCTGTGGGAAAACAGGGTGGGGGGCTGTGGTAATTGGGAAATCGCATACTTATCCCTCTAAAGGGACATCTGCTACTCAGCTTCTTGGGAGAAGACAGGCCTGTGGCTGCCAGATCTGAAACTTCCCAAGAATCCAAAAGTCCAGATTTTAAGCATTTAAGCTCTTTAACACTTCCTCATTTAAAATGCTGGTATCCACCTGTTTTGAAAACACTGCATGGACCCAATCTGACCCACTGACCAGAGTACAACCTCTGGGCCATGCATCAGAGACTCCCTTTCATGATGGGCAGTGTACACACCCTTATTTATTCTCAATTAAAGGATGACACAGACACACTCTTTCCATGGAAAAACCCTCTTGTTTATTTGATTAAACAAAAATAAAATAAGCTGCATAGGAACAATTTTAAAGTCCAAAGAGACACCAACTTTGTTTTAAGGCTGCAGTAGCTGATACAGCATCTCCTTGCTACCTTCTCCAGCCTTCTCTGTGGACCAGAGCGATACATTCAGAAGCCTGTTAGCTAACACAGGAGTTTTTGAACACTTTTCCACTGGTTCTTCACCTGCTCATTGCCTGTCATGCCTGAGGCCTGCAGTAAATCACTTAAGATTTAAAAGTAAAAATCCAGAGGGCAGGAGAAAAAAAAAAAAAAAAAACCCACCCCAAACAAAAATCTACCTTAAAGGTTTGGGGGAAAAACCTTTGTTTCCCCATTCTCCACTTAATTGACGGGATCCGCATCACCACCGCGATGCCCATTTTTAAAAGTGTCAAGAGGCAGTCAGCACCCAGGTGTGGGCTTGCAGCATGGTTTCTGTGGCCTGGGCAGTTAGTCTGGTGGTGCATATCTCTTACATGTCTGCCTTGGACAAATTAAAAAAAAAAAAAAAAAAAAAAAGTCTTACCTTAGTCATTCTAACATCAAGGCAACATGCCCGTGTTAATTTCTCCAATTTTTGCATTTACTTTTCTCACAAAAACAAAAAACCTTCAACCAAGCCATGTATTCTACACTTTAAAATTAAAACATTTTGCTGACCGGGCATGACAGCTAATGGACAGTATTAAGCAAGATTCATTTAAAAAAATACAAACGACCTTCCCACCCACCCGAATATACCTAACATGCTAGTTAAAAACAACAGCCCTTACCCTCCCACCCTCTCACCTGCATTGAATTTAGGGGAAAAGAAGAAAATAAAGAAATCTTACTGCCCTAGAAACAAGAACACCCCAGAAATGTGAAAAATCCTCCTCTGAAAAGACAACTACACAGACTGCTAGAAACACAAAGAACTATTCCAGAACTGGTTATTTAAAGAAAGTAAACACTTTGCTACACACATTAACATTCAGTCAGTGTGCTCTGAGATAGAGCCTTAAGAAAAATACTACCTGAGCTTGTAAGTTAATACAATCATTAAAAGGAGGTCTACGACCATGTGGATACACAAAACTTTTAGAACCATTACTGGTTAAATGATGATGGAAAACATCCCACCAGGCTGGCTTGTTAACCCGTAAGATCGGTTTTTAAAATAGGCATCATTGAGGTATTTCTTCACCATGACATATATAAACCAAATTCACAATAATGACAGTGGTCTTAAGGATGCTCTCTTCCAACCAAAACAAAAATTAAGCGAGGGGGGGAAGAGAGGTGGAGAGGCAATACAGTATATCATGGTAATGTGCTTCTCAACTTTATCAAGTATTTAATAAACAAGCAAAGGAAAAGAATAACCCGTCAAAGAACATGTTACCTTTGGTAGGGGGAAAAAAAATCAAACACAAAAGAGCAACACACACACTTCACCATCACTGCTCAGTAACACAGTGATTGCTGCAATGCCATGGTGAGCGACATCCTGCTGGGTCCAGAAAGGGTACAAATACAATCACGAGGTCTAAAGGATGTTCATTCCCTTCCAATAGGTGATGTTCCCAACAACTAGACCCTTAGAATTGCTCCTAAAAGGGTGTATTTTCAGACATTCAAAATACAGATATTTTTTCTCTTGAAGAGAAAAAAAAAAAAGACCTAAAGGTCTTCATTTGCAGATAAGTCCTCAAAAAGGTCAGATGAACCCGTGGTTTCAGAACACTGAACAACGTGGTAACGGTGTGCGTAACTCCTGGTGGGGGAAAAAAGCCAGATTGGTAAGAAATACTTGGATTTATGACTACATTTGCCTGTATAGGACTATTTGGTTTCAAAGTTTCTTTTCCAAGGTCAATCAAACGCTTCTCCTGTGAGAAGTCAGCTCTGGATTTATGAAAACGTTTTCTTCTCGAGGTAGCTCTCCACTCCTACCCACTCCCCGGTGGATTAATACTATTCAGAGACCCGTCAGATACTAACATGAGGTAGATGACTTTCACCAAAAGTGAGGTAGAAACTAAACAAAAACAGATGGTGTGGGATGGAGTGGTTGGTGTGTCCTGTGCCCTGGCCCACAGGCAGCCCAGCCCCGGGAGGACAGAGCGCCTCAAGAGGGCCAGGCTCCACGATTCCATCACACGCGAGTACAAGACTATGACTTTTATACAGCCCCAGACTGTTGGAAACTCAGTAAGAGTGATGTTTTAAATAAATATTTTTTGGCACCATTGGATTTCTTCTTCTTTTTTTAAACAGAAAAACAAGCCTATAACTTTGGCATATCTTTCACTATCTACCAGGACACAGCAATCTTAGAATCTTCCAAAGAGGAAGACGACACACATACAACAGTATTCTGCTGCTTCAAGCCCAGAAGACCTCCCGCCTCCAATCACTAAGCTTTGGCTTAACTAGAATAAAGCAGACTGAGCCAATCTCATGCTATTCTCTTACAGCCCCATTACAAAGTGCCTTCCATCTGGCAACTTTTTTTTGGCCCAGCGTGTAATTTAGATTCCGTTTATGGTACCCTTGTATGTGTTTTCTCGATTCCCCAAATAAGTTAGACTTTAAAGGGCATCCATCAATCAAAGAGTTAGTGCACTTGGGGGTACTGTTTGGGCCACTGGGCTCCAGCCAACTTGCATGCCACCTGCCAGCCACCACACAGCACAGGTTCTCAGACAGCATTGCTTCTCGTGACCAAATTCACAAAGAGGAATTATTTCAAAAACAAAAACCAAACAACCACAACAAAAAACAGTAACACTTCTGAAACGTTAAGTTGGTATCAACCAAAAGTGGCTTGTATCTGTGGGTTATTTAGGTTTCCTTTAGCCATCTCAATATCCAAACCTATACATCCAAATCCAATTGGCATCTCAAACCATATACTGACCTTACACCTCACCCCACCCCCTGACCAGATCAGACATACCTGGGGATTACTGTCTCGATATCACATTTCCTCAAGAGAAACATTTTATCCTCCTCCCTCACAGCACCCAGGACCTTATCTTTTCACCACGTTAAAGACACCCTCTTTGACCCAATTCCTGCTACCCTAGCATCACCTCATAATGGGCAGGAGATACGCACTGATAAACACTGTTATCTCTCACACTAGGGAGGTCCAAATGCTGGCTTTTCTCATCTCTCTTCCACATTGTACAAGAAACACACTCTGTGGAGTGCTTTGCACCAATCCCTGTGGATCAGGAGTCAATCTGGGGCAGCCACAGATGGCAATATTTTAAAAACAAAAGCTTCCCAAGTGTGACCATGTTTCTCAAATGGCAGCAATGCACAATTTTGGGTACAGAAAATGTAAGGAGACGTACCTTTTACAGAGAGTAAAGAGGCAGTTATCACCCAGCGACACGTTCATTTCAAGGAGGGGACCTGCTTGCTTTAAGCAGGCAAATTGAATAGTCTATTAATTAAGCCCTAATCATTTTAGCCACATGTGGAAACCCTGGCTTTACAACCAGATCCACAAAAAAATGTTAAATAAGCAGCTTTGGTTGCTGCTACGCACCAAGAAAATTTCTCACTCAGGTTCCAGTATTTCCCCACATATGGGGAAACTGGGAAGGAAAGGTTAAGAGTGAAGATGATGAAAATGAAGACAGAATAATCAAAGGTATTGACTACCGGAAATAACTTAGCCTAGCCATAATCATGACCTGAGTTTCTGAGAACATTTTAAAGAATTTAAGATACTTTTTTTTTCAATTAAAAAAATTTAATCATTTAAAACCAGTTGTCTTTGGTGTTTAAAGGGGGATTATTTAGGGGGCAGGGGGATTGAGAGGAGGAGGTTCAGCACCAAGTTATTCCAAAATAAAAAACAATAAAAATGTTCAATTACATGATCTCTTCACCAGTCAAAGAACTTCGAACTTAGGGACAACATAAAAGGCAACTGAATAGGAATTAGAGATGGATTCACTATTAGAGAGGGAACGACTATTAGATTCTTCAATAAAAGAAGAAACGCTTTTACATAACAAGATCCCGACACCTTCCCACCCTGAAACACAGCAGCTGGGGAACAGCGGTTTGAAGCTACTTTCCAGTTTTTGGATCCTTTATTGCATGTGGTTCTCCTTTATGGAACAAGGTTTCCCCCATCTTGGTCACTCAGAAACCCCAGAACTAAAGCAATGGGAAGAGACAGGGGACCATGAAGTGGTAAATCAAATGTCCAAAAGAGTTGGATGGGAAAAGCAGTTTGATTGGCTTGCTACACTGTTCCCCATCAGCTCCTTTTTTTTTTGTGGGGTGGGGGATGACAAAAACAATCGATCCACTTGTTAGTCTGTTCGTTAAAAACTCTATCCATATTGCAAGAGGAATTTCTCTTAAATACAGGAATAGAAACTGATCTGTTAGTCTTCCAGTTTAAACAAGAGGTGTCCTGGAAGCCACTGCCATCTGAGAGCACCTCTTTCTCCTGTGGTGCTCTGGAATTTGGTTCTCATTTCAGTATTTGAAAGACGGTTAATGCCCAGAAGCACAAGGTTCTGCACCCAAGTCCAGCTTACGACAAACCCACCCTGTAAAGTGACGGATGCCATCCCATGTTTCTGCAGCGGGAGCCTGGCTTAATAAATTTTCTTTCTTTGGTACCGAGATACAGGTTGAACAAGAGGTTTCACGTCCTATACGTTTTTCCGGTTGGGGCAATGTGGTTTACAAATCCTTTACATTCAAAGGCCTTTGGGGGGGAAATTCACGTTTACCGTGCTCCATGGCTCGGGAGCAGACCTCTCTGTAAAAGTGACCCGAGAAGAGGGTGTGGGGATGGGCTGTTCCCATAAACTTGACTTTAAAACATTCTATTTCCCTGAACTTCCAAACCAGGAAAAAATTGTGCTTTTAAAACAAAAGTTCATTCCTTTGCCTACTCTTCTTAGGAAAAGAAATGTCTAACATTAAGAGAACAACATTCAACCGCAGTCTGGGGGTCCCTTGCCTGTGTCTCATGCTCTCTGCTGACCAACTCAGCACACGCATGTCCATCCACCCACTCAATGTCCACACGCCACATGCCTGAAAATCCTCTTTCTGAAAAGGAGGTTAATTTTCTTCTTCTACTTAATTCTGTATAACCAACAGCAAACTAAAAACACAACTTCTGAGAATACTTTTAATCAAAAATCCTGAACTATACCTATTTTTCAGAAACCAAAGTGTGAAAAGAAAAAGTTCTTTGGGAGGTGGTATAGCATCTTCAGTTTTACTATTTTGGTGTAAGGTGGCTTCACACCCACACATACATACACACGCACACATACACACACACACACCCTCCCTTAGAAGAAACAAAGATTGCATACCCTAAGATAGGAATGGTCTGCTTTTCTTGGCTAGCAAGCCACAGCCACTTCTTCTAGGAATAAGAAAAGATACTGATGCTGAACGGGTTGAGAAACACACTGAGGTATAAAAGAACACAGGAAGTTCACTGTTGCAGCATTAAAAAAAAAAAAAAAAAGATTTTTCCCAAAAAGATCAAGATCACACCACACAGCCTAACCCCATAAACACAGTATTCTCAAGAACACAAATACTCTACAATTAAGCATCTTAAATCCCATTTTTCCACGTTTTATAGTTTTTTTTCTTTTTTTTAACTTAGTAGTTTTCTCGTGTTTGCTTGGCTCAATCTACAGAATGCACCCCACCGCACACATCCAGCACCCTCCCAGCCACAGAGATGCTAGGCTTGTGCATGTCACGCCCCACGGAGGGGAGAGGAAACGTGAACTCCACTGAGCGAGGCTGGGAGGGCAGAGGGCCTGTTGGAGAAGGAAATGTAAAGGTTTCTGAGGTAGATAGAGATCATCACTTC
The DNA here is from genome assembly GCF_964341445.2 of Mesoplodon mirus. Lineage (NCBI taxonomy): Eukaryota > Metazoa > Chordata > Mammalia > Artiodactyla > Ziphiidae > Mesoplodon > Mesoplodon mirus. The sequence goes on from NC_138988.1 coordinate 52,382,303, forward strand.
ACAGGCTCAATCCCTGCAGAAAAGATACGTACATTCATCTGTAAAAAAATAAAGATGAGGTAGGACATAAGCAATGTTGTACTTTTCTTGTTGTCTTTAAACAAAAGAAAAAAAAAATTTCCCTGAGACGGTTTCTTCTTTGAATTTCAAAAGGGGGAGAGAGAGAGAGACGTACACACGCGCACCCCAAACAGAGAGGCCTAGGAATGTGATTAGAAGATGAGGATTCGATTGTTGCCAAAGTCCACCACGACAATCATCCCATCCGGCGTGACAGCGATGCCGGAGGGCCGGTCCATCTGCCCAAAGCCACTGCCCTGGGCGCCAAACTTGCACAGGAAGCTGCCGTTGGACTCGAACATCTGCACCCGGTGGTTCCTGGAATCGGCCACGATGATGCGCCCCTCCTGGTCCACGGCCACGCCCTGTGGGCGCAGGAATTGCCCATTGGCGGTGCCCTCTGAGCCCAGGAAGCGGGCCGACTGGCAGTCCGGGTGAATAACCAGGAGCCGGTGGTTGTTGAAGTCGGTGACCACCAAGTGGCCCTCGTGGTTGAAAGCCACCCCCCTCGGGGAGTCAAAGTGCTTCCAGAGAGCCCCCTCGAAGCCATACTTATTCAGGAAGACCCCATCGGGCCCGAACAGCTGGATCCGGTGGTTCCGCGTGTCGGAGACCAGGATCTTGCCCTCGGAATTCACCGCCACATCCCAAGGGTAGTTAAATTGCCCGTTTTTGGTGCCCTTCTCACCGAACTTGAGGAGGAACTGACCCTCAAAGGTGAAGATCTGGATGCGATGATTGTCCTTGTCGGCCACCACGATCCTGCGGGAGGTGTCACAGGCTACGCCGGCGGGCCGGTCGAATTGCCCGGGCCGGGAGCCCAGAGTGCCGAACTTGTGGTGGAAGGCGCCGCAGGGCTTGAACACCTGGATGCGATTGTTGCTGCGGTCGGCGACCACGATGTAGCCCTCCTTGTCCACGCTCACGCCCCAGGGCCGGCACAGCTTGCCATCGCTGTCGCCCTCACTGCCGAAGCTCAGGCCCGGGAGCCCGATGCCCACGTAGCTGCGGCCGGACTTGACCACCACCTTGAAGGGGCTGTTCTCGATGTGCTGGTTGCACAGGGTGACCGACACCAGGTGCTCGCCCTCCAGCTGCGGCCGGTAGCTCACGACGTATGTCCCGTTCTGCTGGTCGCTCACCTCCGCGCCAAACAGGTTGCCGTCAGGGCCCAGGACCACAGCCGACATGAGGTCGCCTCCTGAGAGGCGGGGCTCCCCGTCGTGGTCGTAGCCGATGACGGTGAAGGAGGCCACCTTGCCCTGGAGGGCCCGCTTGAGGCCGTCGCCCGTGGCCTTGGTGAGCGGCGCGAAGGCCCCGCTGCTGACAAAGCCGAGGGACTTGATGGCGAGGTAGAGGGCCTGGTCAGGGGGTGTGAACATGACCCGGTCGTCCTCCTGGGGCTGCAGGAGGCTGCGCACGGTCTTGAGCTCCTGCACCTGCGCCAGCATGCGGTCTCGGGCCAGCAGGATGTCCAGCGCCCGCCCCTCCTCCAGGACCTGCTGCACGGCGCTGATGGTGCTCTCCAGCTTGTTGAGGTTTTGCCGCAGCTTCTCCACCTGCAGGTACAGGGACTTGGCTTTCACCTGGCGGATTTTCTCTACCTGGAGGGAAAGGTGAGAGCCGGGAGAGAGGACACAGAGGCTTAGAACGAGGAGAGAAAACAGCACATCGGCTGACATACTCATACCGAGGGAAACCTCACACTGAGGGAGGGTCTGCAGAAACGTCTGGTCTGCATTCCCCCAAAGTGGCAAAATCCAAAGACAGAGGGAGGCTGGGGAACTGTCTCTGATCACAGGAGATGACTACAGAGACCTGACAACTAAACGCAACAACTGAACCTGGACTGGGAGGACACTGCTATTAACACACTATTGGTGGGATGTCCCTGATGGTCCAGTGGTTAGGACCCCGCGCTTCCACTGCAGGGGGCGTGGGTTCGATCCCTGGTCAGGGAACTAAGACCTTACAAGCCATGCGGCACGGCCCAAAAAAACCCAAACCAAACCAAACCAAACCAAACCAAACCAACCAAACAAACAAACAAACACACCAACCCGCTATTGGTGAAATGTGACTACAGACTAAGGATTAGATATTGGTGTTGTATCAAGATTCAACTTCCTGGTTTTGATTAGCTGTGATTAAGAGAATATCCTTGCTCAGAGGAAATAAACTGAAACATTTAGGTGTAAAGGGGAAGTGTCTCCAACACTCCAACTTACTGTCAAATCACACACACACTCTCCTATTGAGAGAGAATGATGAAAATGGGGCAAGAGGTAAATAATCAGTGAATCTGGGTAAAGGATACAAGGGGCTCTTTTATTATTCCTGCAAATTTTCTCTCCGTTAGAAATTAAATAGAAGTTAGAAACAGCCATGTAACAAAGAAACGTTTACTGAGCACCTACTCTGTGCCAGGCGCTGGAGGTACATGTGGCCCATAGAAAACATGGGCCCCGCCCCACTGAGCTTAGAGTTTAAAGCAACAGATACTAAGCAAGCAAAGAAATGCTGCAAGACAATTTCAGACAGTGCTAGGGGTTAGAGGGTAGAAAAAGAGTGTGACAGACAGTGACGAGGGAGGCCTGATTTAGACAGAGGGTTGTCAGGAACAGGTGGCCTTGAACGTGGAGAGAAAAGTGGCAGAAAGGGGACCAGAGGCAGGATAGACCAACAAATTGTAGTACAAGGCTGGTCATGCACTCCCAACAGACTGAATCGAAAATGCTCCTATGTACAGAGGGCCTGAAGTTTCCTGAAGGATATTTCTCTCTCGGTCTCTCAGCATAAACGCATAAACGCATAAACACATAAACACATAAACACACACACACACACACACAAAATCAGAGACAGAAAGCCTGTGTGTGGAGAGAATAAAATGAAGGATTTGGTGAGGATCACAAACCCAGCTCTTTCCTTGTCCCGTTTTCTCTCTTCACGGGGGTTAGAAATCTTCATCAGGGAGCTTGAGAGGTCCCACACCCCAAATTTGGAGATACCAGCTTTTTAGCAACTGTTGGCCTGTATTATTTCCAAAGGGGCCTCTAAATCTAAAACACCGTGATATGTAAACACGGGTTCTGACCTGCTTCTGACTCAGCTCACACTATTAGGGAACGTGGGATTTTTGTCTGACTAATCAGTTCAGTTCTCCATTCTTTTGCAGGAAATAACTCAGTCCTCTAAGTTTAAGTGGTTTCCTCTGAAAAGAACAGATCAGTCGCCCAGCCAGTGCGTGCTGTTTTGCAGAGAGAACCATGACTTCTGAGTGCTTGACCAATCTGAAAGCCACAGAAAGTCTACTTCAGAATAAGGGTCCACTGTTGGAAGGGCTGGATTTTAATCCGATTTTCCTGTGGGGGGTGGATAACATGATTTTGGACCTGATTCATGTGTATTCATCTGTCCACTCTGGAAGGACGTGTGTGTGCAGAGAAGCCCATGGGGGGACAGATCAAAGAGAAGCCCTGTCGTTTGGTTTTGCACTGGGCCAAACCTCTCGGCCTCGATTCCGATTCCTCAACCGGATGGTTGCAGCTACCCGCCAAGAGGCAGCCATGTCCACTGGAAATGCACAAGCCACAAGAAAGGACATGCATCCAGATACCTATAACTGGGTCACCCAGCACTCAAGTTATCTCCAATAACCAGGATGCAAGAAAAAAAAACAACAACACTGTGTAAGAAGGAGGTGCCCAGACAGAGCCAGGCAAGAGGGAGCAGAAAAATCAGTGATTAGTGAAGAAGAAGGGGGACTCCCACAGGATTTGGGGCATGGTACCCCGGCAAAACAGCAAGCACAAATTGGACTGAGGTGTGTCCAGAATGAGCAAGCTGATTTTGGATTTATCCAAGAATGAGTTTTTAGGCAAGTAAAAACGAAATTGATAACATGAATAAGAGACTGACTGTCCTTCCCAACTTGCTTCTCCTACGGTAAAAAAAAAAAAAAAGTGCTCTCTATTCCTCCTGAAAGAGAACTGCCTTGAGAGAGGTCCTCAGCCCCACCGGAGGGAGGGTAACTAAGGTGAGATCTGCAGAAACCCCTGCACACAAAGGCCTTTTCATCAGCAGATCCAGAAGAGCAAGTTTGTGGCAGAGTTCACCACAGAGCTCTCAGGTTGCAAGAAGGGGCCCCCTTTCAGTTATAATTAACATTCGTGGGTGGCATGGGACTGGCAGACCTTGGGGACATCGGAGGGTCTGAAAACTGTGTCAGGCCCACAAAAGTGCCTGAACAAATCATGTGAATTAAATCTTGGACTGTTTCCATCCAAGGACTCTTCTCTTCTGTCAAAAGGCAGTAGAGAGTCAGAAGAAGCAAAAGCAGCTAGATACAGAGCTAACTCAAAGGAAGAGGCAACGCAAAAGCCCACACAACCTTCCCAAAGGCCAATACAATTTACTCTCTTAGGGGACAGGAAATTGGCGAGGATCACTTTCAGAAATCGACATGCGGTCCCCACCATCATATAGTTTGCAATAAGCCAAACAAGCACCACACCCGTTCACATCAGCTCTGTATAGTCTTGTTCCTGGGTTCAGAGAAGGTGATCCCAGTTGAACTGGCATGAGGTACTGGCCCCTCTTAGGCATGTTGCCCTCTTCTACCTGAGTGAGAGCGCAAGATCAGAGAAGAAAATGCTGCGGGGGACGTGGGCGGGGCGAGTCACCCCTCCAGCTGATTTTATCTAAACAGCACACCAGCGTGCTCAGTGCTCTTTCCGGCTCCAACAGGAAGAAAGGGCACACGTTCACTGCCCCCACCAGTGGAAAACTGGTTTTCCACAAGGGGTCAGGAAGTCCAACCAGCCGGGACACCAAAACTAAGGACGTGTGTTAGCAGCCTGCTTTCCTAACAGCAGTCTCCATTGTACTCCCTTCTTTCTGCTTCCACCTGAGTGCCTGCAAGAGAAAACTTGAGACTCTGTCCAGTCTCGGGGACCCGACTGCTTCTGAAAAGGCTTCTTGTCGTCTTACTACTCGGAGGGGGACCCCTGCATCTTTCTGCAGACAGACTTAGGAGAAAACTACCAAGCGTTCTAAACTCAGAGCCGGGATCCAGGGTGTGACATCAGCACGCTGTCACCCTGCTGTGGTTCAGAGGCCGTGCCGGCCACCGAGGAGCCCCAGGGTGGGGTGGGCATGCAAGCCCCCCCACCACGTTACCTTCCACAGCAGCTCACACTCCCGCTCCTCCAGGGCCTTCTTGTGTCTCGCAGTCACAGCTTTGACCTCCGACTGTACCACTTTTGCCTTCATCTCCACCTGCTCCGCCACCGTCTGGGCCTGCTCGATGCTCAGCTGGAAAACCAAAAACAACCTCAGAGCAAGAAGTACCTTCCCTCCTCACACGCAACACTTAAGGCTGCTTTCTTCAGCCCCGAAAAGCTAACGCCTTAGGCCCCCAACCCAGACCTCGAGGTCCACTTCCTTGGAAAGAAAGCAGGCACTGGGGGAGAGAAGGGCATCTGTTTGACATGTAACTGAAGGAGCTGCTTGGCAAGGGCAGCATTTCTTTGTATGAGAAATGGCACCTACACAGTGAATGTCAGGACTATTAAGAGATAGTCTGACACAGTGAAACCAGTGTAGCTGGGTCACAGCCCAAAACGGACTGGGGATCAGATGTGAAATGTACGACTGCAGGTGCACGAGCAACTTCCCACAGACAGGCTCCCCACCTGGGGGAAACCTCGCAGGCCGGGCACATCCCTCGGGGGAAGGTGTGCAACAGGCCGCAGCCCAGCTCAGAACCAACACCAAGTGCAAACTGGGAAACAGTGTCTGATGCACCTGAGAAGCCATGCCTATGGCCAGAGACCACCTCTGCAGCCCCATGCCCCGACCCTGTACCATCAGCCCCCGTAAATCAGCCCGTTTAATCAGACGTATGGTTGTTCATAAAAAATTAATCCAGACAGAGGCCTGGTGTTTTCATGAATATTACATGATGTGCCTTGAAAAGCCACAAGGATTGGAGATACTGAGGTATTAAATCAGGGAGTCCAAACTGACTGCAAATGCTGCAACAGGCTTTAGAGCAGGTGGCCCAGATTAGGAGGGACCCAGGGAAGCCTCAAGGGTTTAGAACCTGCCTGGGTTCAGGAATCAGCTACAGGTGACCAGTCATCTGTGTGCCCTGCAGAGAACGGTTTCTGGGACACGAAACACATCTAAAGCAGGCACAGTCCTGGACAAGCTAGGCTGGATGGTCATCCTAGGGCTCAGGAAACCCAGGTTCAAATCCTAGCTCCACCTCCTACCAGTTCAGACAAGCTCCTGGCCTTCTCCAACTTCAGAGTGAAAGTGAGAAAAATGCAGGACAATATATGGGAAGAGCTGAGTCCAGCCCCTGGTCATCCTCTCCCCTCATCCTACTTAGCTCACATCATACAGATAGGCCTATTCACACTTCCTACCTTGTTTTGTTTTTAAATTGTAGTAATAAAGTACATGCAGCATAAAATGTCCCACGAGTGACATTCAGCACATGCAATGTGGTGCAGTCACCACCACCATCTGGCTCCAGAACACCTTTACCCAAAACGAAGCTTCCACGCCTGTGAAGCAGTCATTCTCCATCTCCCCTCCCTCTCCCCCATTGCATGCATAACCTACAGTCTCTACAGACTTGTCTATCCTGGATATCTCACACAAATGGATCAAACAATACATGACCAGGCTTATTTTCATGAATATGCTCCCGGCTAATCAGCTATGACTCATTCAGTCACTTACAACTGGGACCCCTAACTGACCACCTTTCACCCTCTCAGTCTGATGACACCTGCTCACTGCACTCCCTGCCCCCATCCCCGTGAGGCCTAAGGATCCACTGAGCGGATCGGAGCTGGCACCTGGCCGATCTGGGTGGCTCACAGTTTGGCCTGGGATGCCTTTCTCTTCCAAAGTCACCTTGAAATCTCAAAACCCAGCTCAGATGCCACTTCTTCTCTAAAATCGGAAGTAAAGGACACCTATCCACAGTGTTTCCGTTCCATCTTTACTATCCTGTCCCAAGTGTCATTACAGACTGAACTAAGGTGGGCCAGGTACACAGTGCACGGTACTTAGCACTGGGTTCTAACAGGAACAATCTATACATTTTATACTTGCTCGTGTCTACGGCCATAACCATGTCCTATCAAAGCACTACGTAACTGCACTGGGTTAAATATCGTCCTGCCAAAATTCAGGCGTGCCTGAATTTTCAGAACGTGGTTAAGATGAGGTCGTATTGGGCTAGGTAAGTCCTAAATGCAGTGACTGATATCCCATAGGGCCACGTGAGGATGGAGGCAGAAACTGGAAGTAACACAGGTACAAGCCAAGACCTGCAGACCACGACCTGCAGGAAGAAGCAAGGGAAGGTTCTTCCTTAGAGCCTTCACGTGGAGCATAGCCCTGCTGACACCTTGATTTCTGACTTCTATCCTCCAGAATCGTGAGAAAACAAATTCCTATTGTTTTAAGTTACCTGGTTTAGAGCAGCCCTAGGAAACTAATACAGTAGCCAACAAGTTGAAATAGATGGCTGTATCCAAATTACCCGAAACACAGAAAGTTAGACTGACGGATCAAATAAGTGTGCATGTAAGCAGATACCATAACAGGGTGTCTCGGGCTGTCTGTCAGGATTGATTCAGAGGAAGAGAAACCTCACTAGACATTCAAGCAGAGACGATTTAATACAGGGAATTTGGTTAAACAGGAAGCGGGGAACTGCTAATGCAAAGGGCATACTGAGGATTAAGACAGACAGTAACTGCAGTCAGTAGCTACCACTCCTTGGGCTCAGAGAACAAAGAAAGTAGGGGTTACCAGGACCCAGAAGTATGAGGGAAGGACACCCCAGGCCCAGCTCATTCTGGGAGTGGCAAAAGCTGGAAACTGGAACCAACTTCTGCTGCCAGGGTAAAAAAATACTGCTGATAAGAACAGGAAGTCAAAAGGAAGAAGCAAGTCCCTTCTCCCCACTTCCAGACACGTGGTTTGAAATGAACACTGCAGCCCCAGCCTCACATAGCATGACTGTGAAAGGGTAGGTTGGTAGGTTATTAACCGGTATACCCTGTTTTCAGATGTGTTGGTTATTAATTAGTACAGAGCTGGTATCCACATCAACATCTGACTGAGGCAACCAAGCCTAGGTCCACAACATTTCTTTAACGCTTCCTCGATGGAAAGCAAAGGCAGCAAACTGCCTTCTGTTTATATTAACATCGTATTACTTAACCAAACTGAATTTCCATTAAAATCAGAAGATATGGAAATAACAGGTCCACATTCCTACAGGGCAAGAACTGGCCAGAGAGCAGGGGTGGTCGCCGCCTACCCTCCTAGCCAGGCTGCTCCCACTGTTTCCTCCCAGGTCCCTAGCAGGCCCTTGGGTTAACTCCCATCCTATGACAGGAACTATTTCTTCCATTTTCCAAATAGGTCAAAGGGGAGCAAAGCTCTGGCTATAATTTGAGTCATCCCCATTCCTAGAGTCATAAAAGTCCTATGTGAAGAGACCAAATGGATCTTTCTTCTCCAAATCCTACACAACACGCCGGCAAGCACTGCATTCCAAGACGTGCAGACCAGGACCTGCTTAACTAGTTCCCATTATCTAAGCAGGGCATTTGAAGGACGCCAAGAGGCAGGTGGGTTGGGGGAAAATGGCAGTGGGTAAAAGGGCTGGGGAAACTCTGAAAACAGAATCACACACTTGAAAGAAAGAAAGAGAAGGAAAGAAAGGAAGGAAAAAGGGAGGGAGGGAGGGAGGGTCACCTAACAAGCATGGGGGCTTGAGAAAAAATGTTAACTTCAAATGTTAACAGATTCAATCAAACACTTGAAGTTGAGGCAAGTCAGTGATGCCAGCTGACTGCTGAGTGGTGGCCACTTAGTACTGAGGAGGAGTCTGAGGCCAAATCTGGGTTTCACAAGGAAGGGTGCAGAAAGTGATTAGTGATGTCTGCCATGGAGAACAGTGGTGGCCTGATGACAGGTATTTAAAGTGTCCTGATAGAAGATACTAGAGAATGCAAGTGTCACCCATAAGCTCAAAGGCCACCATACCAGTACCAGATGGGGGAATTACTGTAGTTCACTCTAAAATGTAATTTTTATCACATTTAATATCTTTGAAACTATGATTCATCTTAACACTGTCAGTGGGTTTTTTCCCTTTGTTAGCTGTACATAAAATAAATGTGCATATCTTACAGTTAATGGCATCTTAAATGTGATGAAAGAAATAAAAGTAATGAATCAAGGCGGTCTTACATGGAGAGCAACTATATTCCTGACCCAAACTCTGGATGTCCCCCGGGGAATCTGTACACCTTTATGAAATCCTCTAATTACATAAGTGACCAAAATGTACTTTCGTGAAGAGTGAAAGTGACTTGGATATCAGATTACTTGACTCATCAGAAAGATCACTTCAGTATCACACATAGGAATGCTGATAGCTGCTGGGAAACTTATTAAAATCCTAAACCATCTGCCCACCCTAGAACACACGATTGATTCTTTACCATTTCCAAAAAAAGTCTTATGTTAAAAATAATTCATGTATTCAAATACTCGTTCTAAACAGTTTCCTATTCGATTACTTTAAAAAATATTTATCTATCTATCTATCTACTTATGGCTGTGTTGGGTCTTCATTGCTGTGCGCAGGCTTTTTCTAGTTGTGGCGAGTGGGGGGCTATGCTTCATTGCGGTGCGCAGGCTTCTCATTGCAGTGGCTTCTCTTGTTGCGGAGAACAGGCTTCAGCAGTTGTGGCACGTGGGCTCAGTAGTTGTGGCTTGCAGGCTCAGTTGCTTCACAGCATGTGGGATCTTCCCGGATCAGGGATCGAACTCGTGTCCCCTGCACTGGCAGGTGGATTCTTAACCACTGCGCCACCAGGGAAGTCCTAGCAATGTTTCTTGACTTTCAAGCTTATCCTACCAGATGAGGGAAACAACCTGTTTTTTTTGTTTTCCTAAAACCTTGTCACCTGGATCAGGCAAGAAGATTCAAAAATTAAGGCACAGTATTTATTACCTGCCTATGTAAGAGAACTTCACTATATCTCAGAGTTACACGTGTCCCTTCCTAGCCCCAGAGGGATGGGAATTCAACAGAAACAAGGGTCTAAATTACCAGGACATCTAATGCTTCCAATAGAATAGAATAAAATAGCATGGCATAGCGTAGCAATAGCTAGTGCTTCCAATAAAATAAAATTAAAAATAAAAGTAAATAACCATGGCATGACCTTTATTTATCACCCAGGAAAGAGTCTGAGATTCAACCTTAAATGAAATTTCCCATGCTCACTTATTTCTCACCTATAAACAAATCTGAGTAGCAAGATGAGCACCCAGTCTTTCTATAGTCCTGACTGAACACCCTAATATCCACTTGGATTTGGGGAGGCAGCTGGATGGCAAACAGGCAGCTGATGTGAAGGGGTCCAGCCAGGGTATCTGGAAGAAGCCCTGACCAGCCAGTAACTCCAGCCACATCACTGTCATCTTCACCAGACTGTGAGGTCTCCATGCACTGCCCCCCCATGTGATTGCTGCTGCATGGGTGTCACGTGGGCTCATGTGGGGCGTTGTCCCATGGCCTCCAGACACTGGAGTCTGCCCAATAATCTACACACGCCATCTGAAAGGGAGTGGGGAAGGTTTTATATGCAAGAAAGAACCAGGGAAACAGGTGAAGGGTGGGGAGGGACTGACCTGGATGGCCTGGCGGCCCTGCTGGGCATCAGCCAGCAGCTGGATGGTGAGCGCCCGTGAGTCCTGCAGCGCCTCCTGGAGGTAGACGAAGCTGTGGCCACCGTGCCGGCCCACAGTACACTCTCGGCAGATGGGCACTGAGCACGTGTCACAGTACAGGTGCAGCACCTGGGGACCAGAGAGGGCCAGGTGTTAATGACAAGGGGGTGGGTGGCGGGGTGCTCTGGATCCCAGGACCCCACAATAAACAAGCACACCCATAGGGAGCAGGAGCCCCGCAGGCGACTGTGAGGACAACTTGTTCCCCCCATCCCCACCCAAAGAAAAAACAACCAACACCCTCGTTCTACTCCAGTTCCATTCACAACCACAATTGAGACACCACAAAGGCAAAGATAAAACAAAATGATCCTCCAGGGACTTCCCTGGGGGTCCAGTGCTTAAGACTCTGTGCTTCCACTACAGGGGGAACGGGTTCGATCCCTGCTTGGGGAGCTAAGATTCAGCATGCCACGCAGTGTGGCTGAAAAAAAGGTAAAAAAAAATATTTTAAATGTGGTGCTCATCAACTGACCTTAGTAATTGACAGTAATTATACAGTCCTATGAATAAAACTATTTAAAACAAAAACAAAAGAAAACAATCATCCTCCATAAGAGATTTCCCTGTATCGGAGATTAATTACCCAGAAAGGTTCCAAGATTGTCTCCATGGTCTGAGATTGGTGGCCGGAATGAAAGGATAAATCGACAAGTTCCTCTTGCCACCCCACGCTCTGGGGTGGAAACCAGGCTGGGGGCCAGGATCAATCCCCCTCACACGGCAGTTGGCTGCCACCGTCCCCCCATCAAGGACACGAGTGCACCCAAGGCACTCAAGCAAGGTGCAGACTTAAGCTTCTGGAACAGAGGCCAAAGGCTAATGGTAAAGTCAGCCAGCTTCTTGTCTTTCTTCTTCCTGCCAAGTTGTTCCAAGGAGCTGACCCTGGGAGGCAGCCGGTGCTGACAGCGCTGCTTTATACGATGCTCTGTGCCTCCCTGGGGCCCTGCGTGCTGCTGGGAGGTGGGAGCGGCTTGGCACCACCTCCACCTGCTGATAAACCTGCTGAGAGCTGAGCTCTCAGGAGCCAAAGCACCTTGGCACAGAACGGGGCCAGTTCCGCTGCATCCCTCCCCAGAGCCGGCACTTAGGGCCGCTGTCTATAAATGTTTGCTGGCTTGCTTTCAAGAGCAGAGCTTCAGTTTGCCTCTGGTACACCTGGGGTGAAGGAAAGCGAGCCAACACTAGACAGGCAGGGAAGGGTGCATGTGTGTGTGTCGGGGCTGGGGCGGGGGGTGTCTTTCACATACACAAGCACTCAATCTCCAGGGGAAGAGGCTGCATAGGGAGCAAGGGCTGGTCCCAACGCACAGAGGCTGGTTACCCTGTCCAAAGCACAGAGACCCAGAAAGTTCCTATTAGGCTGAAAGTCGCACACAGAAAGGGCCTGGGGCAGAGCGAGAACGCGGCTCCTCTCATTCTCCAGGTTATTTATTTTATTCCAACCAAAGTCTCGGCGTAGTGCGTGTCCACGAGGAAATGACTGCCCAAATGACTGTCAGCTGAACAGCCTGCTCCACGTAGGGGGTGTGTGATCCAGCAGGGGTTAGGTTGCTTCTCCAAGAACTCTGGGTCCAGGAATGGAAAAAGGAAAGACTTAGGATATCACGTTCCTACTTTGAAGAAATGGTTGTGATACGGCAAGTTTTCTGGACCCTATTTTACAGGAGGGAAACGTGATCGGGTTTGTAACTTTAGTGCCCGATTTTTGTCCTGTACTGTACGTTTCCAGCAGCCGTGGGAGACGGAACCCTGGAGGCATCTGCCTTCCTTTGTGAAGGCTAATCACTTTTTGAAGAAGGTCCACCATTTAGAGACTATCTAATCTTTCTCATTTGATAAATCTAAAATTCCCAAGCCAGCCTTAGATACGAACCGAAAAATGCTAAACTGGATAACTGTGGGGAAAAGCCCCAACACTCTCATTTTACGACATGGTGCTAAAGCAATTCTCCAGCCAGTTTCCATGACTCAACCACATCCCTCCCCTCTGCTCCCTCCATTTGTCACGGGAATAAAGGGATCACTCCTGCTAATGTGAAGTGTGAAAATCTCCTGGCACAAGGCTCCCTGCTCTTACCAAACAGCTAAGCAATCTTCTCTTTACCTCTGCTCAGGAGTTAACCTTTTCTTGGACAACTGTGTGAACTGACTAGTGTCCCCCTGCTTTAGGAGTCTGTGGGGCTCCTGCGAGTAGGGAAGAACCTTAGGCTGCAGGCCCCCACATGTCCAGCCTTGAGAGCCCAGGTACCTCTAAAATGGGCAAACGGGGGTCCTGGGATGTGACCCCACCTGACAGTGTTTCACGTGGGACTGACGCAGCTCTAAGCGCCTAGAACACCCTGTGATCTTGGAAGTGCCAGTGCTTCTGCCATTCCAGACTGACTGTAGGACCACGGGGGCTGGGGCTGGGGGTGACAGTATAAGTGGGTAAAAGCAGAGCCTCAGTGGTGCTTTTAATCAACTGTTGATTTTTTTAAAAAGAACACACTGTCTAAAACCTGAAAATGCGATCACATTTTGTAAAAAAAATTTTTTTGGCCACACCATTCAGCACGTGGGACCTTAGTTTCCCGGACCAGGGATCAAACCTGGGCCCCATGCAGTGGAAGCATGGAGTTTTAACCACTGGACCACCAGGGAAGTCCCACATTTTGGAAACTTTCTAGTGAAATATCAGAGCAAAACTTTGGGAAGATGTCACACTCCATTTAGAAGCTCCACATCTCACTCACCTGACAATTTCTAAGGTCAAAAACTTACAATTTTAGAGCTTATGAGACTCGGTGAATAGGCAAAGGTGCACACGGGTGTGCATGGGTGCAACTCTCTCTGAACCAGCTTACTTAAGGTTATTTTAAAAGAATAAACTGGATGACTGTTCAGAGGGCCAACCGCCAGAAAGAAATGTGGCAGAGGCCATGAACTGTGGCTCTGGGAAGGAGCAGTCCTCTGGCGGCAGGAATTCCAAGGCCTGAGCTGCCTGTTTGGGGCTTCCCGGGCAGATGTGCGGACACGCCCCCTCCCCCCCCACATGGCGACAATCTGGCTGCCCAGCTGAATGGGGCAGGCCTGACCTCTGACCTTGCAAGTGACCACCCTCTCCCCTGCCCCCAGCTTCCAGAACACACCCCACCCACTGCCTTCCTCTCCCAAAATTTCTAAAATACCAGTGGAGACAAAGACCTAGGAATGTGAGCCCCGAAGGAGAGGAATGGGGGTGGGAGGTGGGGGTTAGAGGAAATAAATAAATAAATAAAAATACCAAGCAGGCAGGTTTACCTTAGCCAGGGCTTAAACAAAGTGTGCTCTGTTAATGAACAAGAATGTTCTAAGTTTTATATTATCGATACATGTGATCCAACAAGGAACACACACACACACACTCACTCACTCACTCACGTTGGAGCACCAGGTTAAAATACAACTATCCACATCAGTGAGAAGTGTAAACAGAAAAGTATGGAGGGGGCCTCTCATTGTCAAGATCCCCCAACTGAAATAATAAATATTAACTGCTATAAACTTACTTTTTGAGATTTCTTTGACATCCCTTAAAATGACTGGGGACATGTGGCCTCCCACAAACTCAGGCCTTGACACAAGGAGGTTTCCACCCACCACTACAGACACGAAGCGGAGGTGGGCTGGTGACAACCAGAAGCCTTATCTGTATGTAACACTCGGCAGGCTCTCCTATTAAAAAAATAGTAAACCAAATTCAAGGAGTAAAGTCCAGCCACGCAACTAAGTCTATCCAACAACACCAAAACCAAGCTTTACTTGATTTAGGGAAAATACATTGAATGCCGGTGTTCTCAAACTCACAGAAGCCCTCCTACATCTCTGGCCAGAGCTGTGGTCTTGGGGGGGTGCCTGGGAAGAGGTGAAAGAAAGGAATCTGGACCCTCCTTCTTACACAATCACCACCAGCTCAAGACAGTAGAGTCCAGCTGTGGACAAGTTACTTCTTTCTGGGGGAAAGGAGTCGGAAACTTTTTAAGACAAGTTAGGGAACACATATGCATTTTTAATGCAAGAAGATACACAGGTGTAAGTCGTTTTTAAAAAATCTGCCCCAGGGACTTCCCTGGTGGCACAGCGGTTAAGAATCCGCCTGCCAATGCAGGGGACACAGGTTCAATCCCTGGTCCAGGAAGATCCCACATGCCTCGGAGCAACTAAGCCCGTGCGCCACAACTACTGAGTCCAGGTGCTGCAACTACTGAAGCCCCTGTGCCTAGAGCCCATGCTCCGCAACAAGAGAGGCCACGGCAATGAGAAGCCCGCGGAAGAGTAGCCCCCACTCGCTGCAACTAGACAAAGCCCGTGCGCAGCAACGAAGACCCAACGCAGCCATTAAAAAAAAAAAAAAATCTGACCCAATTTTCAGTTGTTTCTACTTTTTTATATAATCATCCAAAAATATGCTATATTCTATGCATAGGTGAACTTTTTAAAGACACAAATAGGAGAGCATTATACTAGACCTTTTCACTTAATTATATTAACTGGGAGAATGTTTTGAGTTGGGCTGCCTGTTTTATGAATGGCTGCATGGTATGTCGCCTGCAGATGATAGGATTTTAATGTTGTTTCCTGATTTTTGAAAACTCACAAGCAATGCCGCAGTGAATATCCTTTTATATTGTTCTTTACAAAGCCCAGAATTGTCAATTTGATAATATATTCAACTGTTCCATCATTGGACAAATCAGAAGGAAAATACCTACTTGCATGTGTGGACAGTAAGGCTTCTCAAATTTAATAAATTGATGTCAGGTCAACCTCCATTCATGTGAAGAACAAAGGTTGTCAAGTGCCAATTTCTGTTCCCAAACAAGATCAGACCTACACGAAAGGCCGGCATGGGGACACCAGAGAGCCGGGCAATGTGGGACTGGGAGTCCAGGTCCACTCTGCTTGGCTGGAAGGTGGAAGGTGGAGGCTGAGACTGAAAAGAAGCCCCAGAGGAGCAGCAAGAAAGCAAGGCTTGTGTTTTGTGTGCTCAGGATTGGCTGTTAGATTTTCCAAAACACAAGGGTAGAGGCGAGTGGGCTCGCTTGTTGGGATGATTCCAGAGGTGGACAGTGAGGGTGGTCTCAGGCAATGTAAAGGAAGAGGGCAGTCCCAGAGGGTATCATTCAAACACCCGGTGAAACAAACATGGGTAGCCCCATACAAGCCCAGAACCCCCTTCTGCAATCCCCAAATTCAACAGATCTGGAAACCAAAAGTTTTTACACAAGCTGTTTGGCAGCAAAACCTGAACTGGTGTGAAAATGATCTCAAATTTTTATCTATACCATTTAGTGTGAGTTTTCATATATTTTACTGAAGAACTGCTAATATTCATTACTTTGTGGTGCTGTTTCGCAGTATAAGCTTTCCAAAATCATAAACGTTGAATTGTCAAGGCACATCTAATCCCAAGGGCTAGGGTAAAAGACCTGCCAAGGCCAGCTAGCTGAACAAGAGTCATTCCTGGGCTCAACAGACAAGAGAAGGAGTTAAGACTACCAGGTGGTAGAGTGGGATGGGGGTGTACAAGTGGGGTCAGAGCAGTTCTAGGCCAAATTTTTTGGCTCCTGTGGACAAGGCAAATTTGAAGAGCAAGGGTTGGAAACAGGAATGCTATCAGCTCGAACAACTTTTTTTGGTTTTGGCTGTGCTGAGCCGCACGGCTTGCAGGATTTTAGTTCCCCGACCAGGGATCGAACCTGGGCCACAGCAGTGAAAGCGCTGAGTCCTAACCACTGGACCGCCAGGGAACTCCCAGCCCAGCTCTTAACAACTTTAGACTCAATGTGGTTGCTGGTGCCAAGGGAAAGCATAGTTCAATGATAACTGAACGTCCCATGCTGTTCCCCGGAGGTTTTTGTACCACTGCAAAAGCTACATCATGATCCCTTTCCTATTTTTCAGAAGAAAATTTTCACACTCCCAATGACCACTGCTTCCCAACACCGACCAACCACCATGTACCACCCAGCAAGACCCAGCTCCTCCAGTGCCTCAACCCACGAGGCTTCCTCCAGTTTCCTGTTCCTCCCTATCACCTGCTCCCCTGCTTGTGGGACCAAGGTCCCAACACCCCAGAGCCAGGCACATGGGATCCCCACTTTATATTCCAGCAGCATTTATGTCTTATACTTTATATTCCCTGTCTCAGGGCCCTCCTCCAGGAAGAACCCACCCTGGGCACACAGCTTCTAATATTAACACATGCAAAAAGCAGAACCACTGCCTTTTTATAAAAAGCCACAGGTAATTAAAGGAGTAAGTTGTTTCTACAGTTAAATGACTGAATTTGGCTGAGCTCACTTGCAGATTTGGTGAAAAAGAGAGAGAAAAAAACCACCTCAATTTTTGGCTCAGAAAACTGTCAGAATTATTAAAAAGCATGAAAATGAGTTCATCCTAGAAAGGAAACCACTTCCCCTGTAGCACTGAAGCCCCAGAGAACAATGACACACACCGCCTTCCTCCAGTGTTGCCAGAGTCATAGACGAAAGAGCCTTACAAGTATTTCTCACCACAGCTCCCCTCCGAAACCTGAGGCTGCAGCAGTACGTCTGACTCAAGTAGGGCCTGTAGGAGGCAAGGAAGGACATGTAACCGAGGTGTGTGTGTTCTTCTGGGATCCTGATGATACTCGGGGACTGTGCAGCTGGGTTTTCAGGGCAGGAGAATCCTCCAAGGGAGCTCTAAGGGCAGAGGTCGAGGTGACGAGGAGGGTAGGAAAAAGAGCAGGCAGAAGACAGTGCTTCCCACGTAGAGCTACAGTCAGCACTTCTCAGAGCCTTTGTGAAGCCCCCCAAAGAAGCATGTTTTATAAAGGTATCATCAGGATGTCACAAAATACTCAGTGTGGGACAATACACGTGGGAACTCCAGAGACAAGCTATGCCTCTGTCCCTGCACTTCGAGTACCTGGAGTGCCCTCCCTATGCCAGCCCGGCTATACTCAGGCCCCCGGCAGCCGCACTGGCATCACTGAGAGCCTCCTCATAGGCCCGTATCCATCCTGCTTCCTCCCCAGATGCTGATAAACAAGTTCTCCATCCAAACCTCTGGGGGGACCCAACCTGCAAGAGCTCCTTCGCTCTCTGGACTATTCATTTGCCTGCTGGTCGGATTCTGGTTTTCAGGCTGGAGTCTTGGTATCTTTGCCCAACCACACAGCTTTGAGGCACAGTCACGGCTGGCCGCCACCACCAAGGCCAGCAGGGTTGACTGCCCACAGCCTGCAGTTTCTCTCCTTCCTGGAAGGCTTTAACAATGGCCCCCACAAAAGAGCAGGTGACACCCCTGTGCTGGGGGGTTTCCTCCAACAGATCCAAGTTACATGACATTCAGTGACACTCTGGAACATACCAGAACTGTGTTTGGGGTTACTGCCTACCAAATGGTTTTTCACAAATAAACTTGTTGACTTGAATAAAATGTGGGTGTTTAAAAATTCTTCCAGTTCAAGAATAAAAATCAAACTTCCCTATCAACAGAGAAACAGACAGGTATATGTCCACACAGTAGAATACTTTTAGCAATGAGAACGAATTACTGATTTTGTGCTATCACACAGATGCCTGATGGAAAAACAAGAATCACAAAAGTATATACTGCATAATTCTATTTCTGTGAAGGCAAAACTAAGGTGAAAAAAAAATCAAAGAAGTTGCGGGTGGACACAGGTGTGACTGGAAGGAACTCAAGGGAGATGTTCTGGAGCCATGGATGTGTCTTTATGTTGTCTTGGTGGAAGGAGTAGGTACACAGGTGTATAGAATTGTCAAAATGGGGAACTCCCTGGCGGTCCAGTGGTTAAGACTCAGCGCTTCTATGGCGGCAGCAGGGATCTCAGGTTCGACCCCTGGTGGGGGAACTAAGATCCCGCAAGATGTGCAGCATGACCAAAAAATTTAAAAAGAATTGTCAAAATGTATACTTTTTATTTATGTAAATTATACCTAAAGAATAATACGTGAGGGGGAAACCCTCCCAGCGACCACCTAGCGGTGGTGGGGTGAAGCTTGGAGCCCAGCCTCAGCACGGGCTCCTCACAGCTAAAGACCTAATAAATACTCTTTGAGCCCATAAATGAGTTACTCCAATGGCCCCACATAATTTACTTCTAATAGGTCACTACCATTCTTCCCACAATGTTCCCATTAGGTATTATTTTTCCTTTGCCCTCCACTATAAATATTATCTTAAGTTTAATCTCACAAGAGGCAAGTCGGACTAACTCCCTGGAGGTTTTGATAAAAATTAGAACCCCGAGTCCGATTTACAGCCCCACAGGCGGCCAGCGGTCACACAAAGCCCTACGAAATCATTAGTGTGCCAGCTGCCGCCCAGGCTTGCACCTGACCTCTGATGTACTAATGAGTGGTCCAGGCAGCTTCCAGCAGCAAATAAAAGAGATTTGTTCCAACACGGAGATCACCGCCCACGTAAATTATAGACTTTCAAATCAGGCACGAAAAGATGGATTTTGACACAGATACACAGTTTTCCTGTTTCCTGTCGCAAAAGCAAGGCCCAGTTTTAATCTGTTGTGTTCTAGACCAGAATCGGGGGTACTGGGAGGCTGACTGTAAAAAATGGCCAGACTGTAGGTGGCCACGTAACTCAGTCCTCACCTCTTAAACAGTGGGCGACGCTGTGCACCCGAAACCTTTCACCACCACCCCCTGAAGTAGCAAAAAGGGTCTCAATGGCCTGCATGGCTGAGATCATGTGGACAGGTGGATGTAAAGCAAGGGAAAGCACTCATCTCGAGAAGGGAAGCAGAAATAAAGAGGTAAGAAAAGAAAATTCATAACAAAAAAGGTTTTGAAATATTACTAGCCGTATCTTATCCCTCCAATAAGGGATAACAACCCAATATAATTGTTCCTTTCTCTCTCTCCCCTATTTGGCAAGTTCTATAATCCCGAGTAGCTGGGCGTCTCCGTTACTCAGTTGTCCGCTGCCTTGGGCAACACAGGCCCAACACTGGCCTTCCCGACGGCCCCGTGTGACACTGTCACACTCGGTGACAATTTTAAGAGCCAGCTAACCTTACCAAGCACTGCCTCCAAATCAGCAGGTTAACTGAATATTTAATGCTGTAGGAATCTTATTCACAGGCAGGAATGATTTAAATTGGGGAGGGGGCCCATCAAGGAAGCAGTAGATGGACTCTGTGAATTCTCTCAATGCCAGTAAGAGCCGCCCCTTGGCGTGGGGCTGGGGCGAGGGCTCCCCGCGTGTCTGTGGAGCCCTAAGCCTAGGCTCTTTGGTGGCACCCCTCAAAACTGCTCCCATCAAGGAGAGCATCAAATAGAGAGCAGACAGACACACTCCTCTATCCCCTGTGACACCTCAGGAATCACCAGAGGCTTTCTCAACAGTTTCCTCGGCGACCAAGAGCAGAGGGGCCTCAAACCACAGCTCCAGTGCAGCAGCTGAGGGTGAAAGGAAAACCCTCAGTCTTATCAAGAAATGGATTTCTTTTTAAAACCCTTTTCAAGCTAGCACTTTGTTAGGCAATTCATTTAAATCACACCCTCCTTCAACTCCAACAACAGGAAACTTAATCCCACGGACACCCCTACAAATGAAACAGAGCCAGGCCAGGCCGGGAGACCAGCTTTATTTAAAGAGTCACCTGTCACCCATGCTGGGCTAGGTGACATGGGGAGGAATAGGAGCCCCGGGGCCAGTTCTGTGGTCCAGGCAGTCTACAGGGTGGGTCTTAATCCCTCCCCCGACCCCCGTCCCAAGGGGAAAAAATCCAAACTGCAGTGAGCAGTGGAGACCTCAGGCTAGCAATGAAGCCCTGAACCCTTGGAGTTCACCCACCCCTCTTCCCACCAGTGTGCACAGATCCTGATAGCTGCGGTCCTAAAGCACTAATTACGGCAGGATTTGGCAAGGAGTCGGGGAACCCCAACACCGGGCCAGCAGCGTGATTTCAGGCAGGGGAATGCCAACTAACCAGGAATAAGATACAATCTGAAAAAAGATCAACGTCTGGGGACACTACGGGGAAAACCACTGGAGTCAAACTCCTGTTTAGAAGCCTGAATTCCCAGGACCACTCATCATGCGTGAATGAAGTTGTAATGAGAAAATAATGGTAATGAGAAAAAATTCAGGTCTCAGATATGGATGGAGCTTCGTCAGAAATCCCACTTCATTCCAACGAAGGAAGCCTGAGCGTCACCTCTTTGCACTGCACCTGCGTGCTGTTCAGTAGAACTTGACAGCCCGCTGACCCTGACCCAGCAGGTAATGCAACCAGGAGACACAGGAGGGGAGGGGCAGAACCTCCCCAGCATCCCCCAAGCAGATACTCAAGGATAAACTCCAGTTCAAAGGCTAGACCTGACAGGGTGGGGAAAGAAAATGTACAAGCTCTGGGCTGGGAAACAATCAGGTGGAGTGTTATGTAAGCTAAAGTTCAAGGCAGATGATAAAGGAACAGCTCTTAAATTGGTCTCTCCTTGGGTTTTTTAACTTCTGACCTGCTTTGTTTGGCTCTCTGTGGGAGAGGGAGCGGGGAGTCGCCCTTACTTTGGCTGGCACCTAACCAGGAATGGTGAGGTGCAAGGCCAGGAAGATGCAGGTGTTTGTCTGTGATGGATCCTCAAATTGCTGTATTTTGAAGTTCTGGCCCCACGTGGCTCTTCCTCAGTGCTCCTACACAGAAACCTACTGCACCTCGAACTCCAAGGGCCTTCCCCAAGCAAGAGGCCCACTGGGAGTCTCAGGCTGGCCTGTCCACTTCTGGGTCAGCCTGGCTCTCCCAACCTTTGCCTCCTGGATGGTAACTTCATCTATTTTAGAGACAGCTTTAATACAGGTTGTAGTCTTGGAGGCCGTGATGTCCTTAACAAGTATGCGGTGTTTGCAGATTTTTTGAACATTTTCCTTTAATTTTCAGAAACTTGTTTTCCTTCAAAACACCTAAACTTAGGCACTTGTAGATCTATTTATAAAACAGAGAATAAACCATAATGGAAAAGAATATAAAAAAAAGAATGTATCTATGTGTATAACCGAGTCACTTTGCTGCACAGCAGAAATCAGCATAACACTGTAAATCAACCATACTTCATCAACAACTGCAAAAAAACCAACATAGAGGGAAAGCTGTCCTAGTAAAGATACATTGCAACATTTGCTGATTTTTTTTTTTAAACCATTTATACTGGACTCAAGGCTTTCAGCTAAGAGCCTTGGGAGGTTTAAAAAACAACTCAAGAGGTTTTCAATCTCCTACAAGTCTTGGGTGGTCAGTTTGGGGAAGTCCAGTCTGTTTGTGTTGTCTAAGCATAATTATTAACAACACCCTTCTTCACTCTCAAAAATGGCCCAGTTTGGAAACCCACTGGACAGGATCAGTAAGACAAATGCGGAACTAACCAAAATACATGAGGGCAGATAGGAAAAACTGCCACCCAGAGAAGTACCAAATCCCTTCATAGGACTTACTGTGGTTGCATGGCCTGGGGGTGGGGTAGATAAGTCAGAAATGGCTTCTTAGAAAGAAAGGATGGGATGGAAGATTTACAAGTCCAAACAAAAGGAACACCTCCAGCAGAGAAGCACACTGTTCTTGGTCCAAGTGCAGGGAAGAATCTGGAGTAGACTGTAGGGAAAGTTAGCTGGGAGCTCAAGGGCGGGGGGACGAGGGAGTTGGGGGTAGGTGGCCTTGCGGGGATGACATGGAAGGAGGCCAGGGCACAGCCTGGGGTCACCTTTTTTGTTAAGTCAAAAAACCTGGGTTCAGATATTGATGTGGTCCTTCCTTCTCCAGCTCTTTTGGTTAAGTGGGCTCACTGAGCTGTTTCCACCCATAAAATGGGGAGAATACACTTCATCTCGTGGGCGGTGGTGAAGAATTCATAAGAGAAGTGTGTGAAATGCAAATGCTGACCGGCAGTTCCAGCAGCAAAGAGCGGGGTGTCGGCCTGCCTGTGAGGGCTCCAGCTTGGTAAGTGGCCAGGCAAGTTAAATCAACTCCAAGAACCTGTTTGCAGGGCTGGATATGTTTGCAAGGCAGGACTGATAAGGGCTGTAAAGCCACTCCAATGGCCTTTCGGGCCGTTGTTCACCAGAGCTGTGACTTTCTTTGCCCACTGAATGGAATGTTGAGAGATTCCATAAATAAGCCTGGAAAAGCCATACTGGAAGACCACCTCTGACTTATACATGTCTCCAACTTCCTATGCAGCCACGCTGCCTGCCCCTCCACTCTCATCAGTCAGATCAGCCTCTTTCAGGCCCTTCCAACAGATGTCATATATTCAACATGAATCCCCAAGGCAGGCACATTTCCTTATGCACCCGCTCCTGGCACCAGGCCCTTCCCCTCAAAGAGGTGACAGTCCACCAGAAGGGATGATGAGTAAGGCCAACAAGTTCAGGGCTGGGGGAAGAAAGCTAACACTGGGGCTTCGATGTAAATCTCAGCACATTTCCTGGAGGAAGGGAAGCCTGAGTTTAGTCTAAAAGTGCAAACAGGAATGGGTGGGATAAAAGGTCCAGGCAAGGAAGACTCTGGCAGGGAAACCAAGACACCTTCTCACTCTGCCTGAGATTCCACCGTCACTGCCCTACAGTCTCTTCTCCACGGGGAGAGCACCTTTTAAAGTCAGAGACAGCACCCCCTCCTTGAAGCCCTCCAGTGGCTCCCATCGTGCCACTGTTTGGATGGGTCATCCTGGACGCCACCTGTCCTGGACTCCACCTGCTGTTTCCTTTGCCTGAGAACTGTGCCCACCACCACCACCCCGCCGCCCATCCATATAAGGTTCCCTTCCCCAGTTCATTCAAGTCTCAGTATCACTTCCTCAGGAAGACACTTCCCCTGACCACTGGCTTCCCCTGCTGAATTTTCTTTGTAGCACTTTTCACTACCTGAAAGTATCTATTCACTGGTTCATGGTCTGTCTCCTCACTGGAATTTAGGCACTGCAAACGCTGCGAATTCTGTCTTGTTCAACGCTTCCTTCCCAGCCCCTACATGTCTGGCACATGGATGATCAGTAAACAATTGAGTAATAACTCTACTTAGATGAGGGGTTGGCGTTATATCCACCAGAACACACAGAAAAGGGGTGACGGCCAGCACTTCTGCAGCAGGTCCCCAGATGAACTGAGATGTTCTGGCCACCTGTTTGACCTTGTTTAGCCATCTCACTAACTGCTGATGAAAAACACCCCACTTCAAAACAAAAACAAAACAAAAAACAAGGAAAGTGGAAGGGGAAGGAGACGGTGGGAGATTTGTTCCAAGGTGTGCAGGTCTAAAATGTGAACAGAAATCTAGGTTATAATTGGGAAATCCAGCTCCCATCACTAGCAGGTAGTATCTGGGTGAATTTATTAACTTTTCCAGGAAAAGCCACTTGTGTGCAACTGCAGATGGTTGCACATGTTTTGCTATACCTCTCATCAAAATATAAAATCTACTTCCCCTCTGCTTGAATTGGGGCTGGTCTTGCAACTTCCCTTGCCCAGTCAAAGGCGTGGTGGTCACGCTATAAGCCTTAATGTGCTTGGCTGGAGCACTCACTCTCAGAGCCCAGCAGCCGTGCCCTGAAAAACCCAGGCCACAGGGAGAACCCATGCACCCCGGGCTGCCAGCCCTAGCGGACCACCAGCCAGGGGAGCCAGGCCCCGGAGACCTTTCAGACCAGCTGACTTTCCACCTTCAATAACAAGGCCAAAAGGCATACTGTGGAGTCATGAGAAACAATCAATAATCTTAACACCATTTCAATCTTATCCATGAGAAAAGATAGAACAGTTTTTCACTGAAAATAACGCCTTCTTCCCTTCTCGAGTAAGGCCTAGGGATAGAATAAGATAGTCAAGGTTCCTTCCCCGCTCTGCCCACAGCTAATTCCATCAAAATTCAATTCGTGGGTTCCACTGCAGACCCTGATCAGGCAGCAACCACAGAGGGAGAGCCTGAGGAAAATGCAGATTCTTAAAACCCCAAGAGCTGGTCACAACCTCTCAGAGCCACAACAGCCTACTAAGCCCACCCAGAAGCATCTTTCCATGTCTGAGACCAGGTCTATGAACAGGTGGTTCTCCAGAAATAACTACCCAGAACGTGGTAGAAAACCATTAAAGTGGGAGAAAGGAGAGTGTAAATCCCCAGTAAGCTTCCAAAATGATGTTTTTCCAGGGGTCATCCTTAAGCCACTGTCTCACACTTCTGACAAAACCAAACTCCAGATCTGACACTCCTGTGGGTCTAGAGCTATAATCCTATTTCTCAACCCCGGCCCACTGTGGATCTCAGGAAAAGCCTTAATCTCCATTTCTTCTCAGGAAAAAGAGAGGGCATACTTATCACTCCTCCGGCAACAAGAACCTTTTCAAGCTTTATATTCAGGCCATCCAGCTAGGAATTCGGTACTTCCTTGAAAAAAAGATGATTTATAGCACCATGTTTGAGATTGGAAGCAAACTAAATGTCCACCAATAGGAGACTAGTTAAACAACTGTTAAATAGATTGATTACTGGGCAACCATGAAAAAGAATATGACGCATGGAATGAACTCCAAAATACACTACTGAGGAGAAAATAAGGAAAGAGTAGAGTGCTACTATTCGAGTGAAGGAAGAAAATAGGTTCAAGAATTCAGGAGTACCTGAATGTGCTTAGATGCCATAGGATACTATTGTGTAGTATTTTTCACCCCACACCCAACTGCAGTGTGTTGATGTAGTTATTTATTTATTTTTAATTAATTAATTTATTTTTGGCTGTGTTGGGTCTTCGTTGTTGCACGTGGGCTTTCTCTAGTTGCGGAGAGCGGGGGCTACTCTTCGATGCAGTGCACGGGCTTCTCATTGCGGTGGCTTCTCTTGTTGCAGAGCACAGGCTCTAGGCACGTGGGCTTCCGTAGCCTGTGGCATGAAGGGTCACGAGCTGTGGCACACAGGCTTAGTTGCTCGGTGGCATGTGGGATCTTCCCGGACCAGGGCTTGAACCTGTGTCCCCTGCATTGGCAGGCGGACACTTAACCACTGTGCCACCAGGGAAGTCCCAATGTAGTTATTTAGAACCTAATGAAATTGTAAATACTTTTTGCTATTCCCACACATTCCTAAAATATTTGCTGAGATAGCTACATGTTTAATTACTGTTTACACTCAATAAATAACTAATATCAGATATTAACATGATATAATGTGAAGTGAAAAACAGAATACAAATAGTATGCACAGGATGATCTTCATAGGGGAATGGAGGGGTGCCCACTTTCTTTTAAACCATGAAATCAAGAATGATATAAACCAGGGAATTCCCTAGTGGTCCAGTGGTGAAGACTCGGTACTGTCACCACCGTGGGCCCGGGTTCAATCCCTGGTCAGGGAACTAAAATCCCACAAGACGCACGGCATGGCAGAAAAAGAATTATATAAACCAAATTGCTAACTATGGGTTAGAATGACCAGCCACTTAGTTTTCTATATTTTTTTGTTTCTACATAGGGCATCTTATTAGGGGGCTCGAATGAAGCATAGGGCTCTCCCCTGAGGTTCATTTACCCAAGCACCGTTAGAGCCAGAAGGAATTTAATAATGGCAAACACGTCTCGAAGTGTTTACTGGGGTCAGTCCCTAGACCAGATGCCATACACACATAAACTTGTTTACTCCTCATCACAGCCTTATTGGTTAGCGAGTATGATTAGTATCCATTTTACAGATGAAGAAACTGAGGCATAGATAGTGACTTGCCCAAGGACACAAGTAGAAAGTGGCAGAGCCTGGCTCCAGAGTCAATGTAGAAACCACAGGGGTTTGCCACCTCTATTAACGGTGACAACACTCCCTCCCGCACAGCCTTGGAAAACTCACCTCTGTAATCTCCCACCACCCATCTAGGGTTTAGTAATACTGTGACACAGGCAACCTGCGTGCCAACAACCACTGCTAACATCAATCCTCCGACTCAATTTTTTTTTTTTCATGAATCCCCAACTCAACAAAACCCTCGATGGCTCCACACTGCCTATGGGTCAAGAATAAACTCAAGTTGAACACGTCTTACTTTAACAGCATATTCCCCAGGCACCCTAAAATGAACTCAGGATGATGAAACCTCTCTGGGCAGAGGTTTTTGTCTTGCTCTGGCCTCTGCTCCTAACCGCTCGCCTCTGAGGGCCCCACCCTCCTCCTAGCTCTTATGGAGCCCCTTACCCTCTACAGAGGGTTTATCCCAACCACTCATCAAGTTTCTACACAACACCTCCCCCAGGCATAACCTAGTGAACAGGCGGCAGAGCTGGAAGAACCTATTCGTCTATCTCCCAGCCCTCCCAGCCCTGTGGTCCGAGGGAAGGAGCACGGCTCAACGTCCTTCTCCAGGATGTGCCCCAGGGCTCCAGTTCAGGCCACAACACTGCCCCTAATTTCACTCAGGCCCCACAATCCAAAAGGCTACCCGCCCCCCAAGGGGATCTGTGATCAATTTGGTCCAAGGCTTACGGCCAATCATAAAATAGCTGGGTCCAAGATGGCGGCTGGTCCAATACGGAGCCTTTGTTCCTAGCGACTCCCTCCGCGTCACAATCTCCCTCCCGCCCTGCAAGAGGGAAGTTGACAGAAAATTCCTTCCCCACCCCCCCCAAGAGACAGTTGTTTATGCCTGGATGGTGAAAGGAGGTTTCCTTTCTTTCTCTTTTGCAACTTCAATACTTGCCACCCTGAAATCGTTAAGCTCCAAAAAGGGAATTTCTGGGATTGTCACACAGGAGGTAATTACTTTAAACCCGAATCGCCCCATCCCTCTCAAAGCTGCCAGCTCTCTAACATCATTACCAGTCAGAAGAAAAGGTGTAGGTAACAGCAACTAAGAGACTTCAAACAACTCTCTGCTGGCCGAGTGAATTCAGTTGAGGAGGAGGAAGGCCTACAATCAAAGTCAACTCTGCACAAGCTTCTTATTTATGGACTCAGCTCTTCTGCTAATTGTTTACCTTCAACTAGTACCGACTGCGTTCATCTATCAACTGAATTCACTTTCTTTGCTCACTGTAGGCTGAAATTTAAATTTCAGGATTGGGGAATTTTTTTTTAAGTAGGAGCGGGGGTGGGGATGGAATTAAAACCAACGCCTATCAAAAAAGAACACACTTTTCCCAATTCCCCCGAAGAAACACTGTCAAACAGGTTTTAAAATGCAGGAGTTGAACTAGGGACGTTTCCAGTCACATTTCGGGAAAGGGAGCTTTTTTAATGGCCTGTTCATGAAAGTCCTAAAACAACAGGAAGGTGGAGAAGGTTGTTTTTAAAAACTAATAATGTTTTCCTCATCTTGTGTATTTTGACAAGTAACTTTTTCTATCCAAACCCCTCCCCCTCTCTCCCCCTCAGGTTTTCTAATGTGAATGGGGTTGCTGGTGGGGGTGGAGAAATGACTTGAGATTTCGGGATTTGATCAATGCAACATGTTAGGGGCAGAGCGCAAGGTCAAAAGGAAATGATTAATCCCACAAGAGAAACAGGCGGATGGGGCAGGGAATGGCTCCCCTACAAAAGCCTCACTAATAAATAGGTCAAAAGATTAAAAAAAAAAAAAAAAAAAAAACCTCTGGTGAGCAAGGTTTCCTCCCCAACCCAGACTCAGCAGTTCATCCTAAAATAGTTTCTAGAATCCAAAGAACATTAGTCGACACAAGCCAGTTTTCCTTCGGGTTATTTTTATTGGCTGATTACATTCCAGCTGTTGCCAAAGGGGGTCCAGAATCAGGGGAGAATAACCCCAGTCATCTGGATGACTAGACACTCTATGACAATTTCCATTACTGGAGAGAACCATGCTGTCATTAATGGAGACGGGATATTTCAGGCCTACTTAAAAGAAGTTAGCAGTCCAGACATACAATATCCCTTTGAAATGCTATGACATCAACACTCTGAAAGTACATAAATAGGTCAAACACAAGGAGTGGGGAGGGAAATGCCTTACAAAAATCCTCTGGGAGACAATTTTCCTCTTAGCTTTTTTCACCCTCCCTAATGCTTGCTTGCTTTTAGAGCATCACATGCAAAAATTCATATTTCTAATTAATGATGTACATTTCCCCCCCTCTAATCACCACATTCTCCTGTTCAAACAAAGCCCAGATTGGCCACAGGGCTGGCACTGTAAACAAGCTTAAGTCTGGCCTCAACACCCTTCTGCTCCCTTTACCTACCTCATCCCCCAAAGAACCCAGAGACTGGAAGGCTACCTCACCAAGGGCCTCAGGGGCTCAATCCTGACACTGTCCAGGCTGGGTGGGGCTCCGTTCCACTTTTAAAATTTCATGGTAACAGATGACTATCTCAATTGAAAGGCACTCAAGACATCCCCCAAGAATGCTTTGAGCCACAAAATCTTTTTGCTTTGTTTTGTTTCTGGCTGCGTGGCATGTGGGATCTTAGTTCCCCGACTAGGGATCAAACCCTCAACCCCTGCATTGGCAGCACAGAGTCTTAACCACTGGACCACCAAGGAAGTCCCTGAGCCACAAAATCTTACACATTACAGGGGAGCAGCCCTCAATTTGCATCCACAATTGTGAAGGTGCACGGGTGTCAGATTCTCAGAAGTCCCTGACTATTAAATAGAAAAAGGTAGGATTCCCCTGGTGGCGCAGTGGTTAATTAAGAATCGGCCTGCCAACACAGGGGGCGTGGACTCGAGCCCTGATCTGGGAAGATCCTATATGCCACGGAGCAACTAAGCCGTGCACAACTACTGAGCCTGTGAGCCACAACTACTGAGCCCTCGTGCCACAACTACTAGAGCCCATGCTCCACAACAAGAGAAGCCACCGCAATGAGAAGCCCGCGCACAACGAAGATCCAACGCAGCCAAAAATATAAATAAATAAATAAATTTATAGAAAAAGGTAAAGAATCCAGTTAATGCACTCAACTCTGTCCCTTCCATGAGACAAAAAAGCGGAGTGGAAGGAGGCTTGTTTGTCCAGGTAAACAAGCGTGGTTAATATAGGAATAAGGATCAGAACTCGGTCCTCCAGGGCCCCCGATCCAGGCTCCTTTCTCTAGCCAGGATGTTTACAAATCCGTCCTAGTAGGGGATCCCAATGCCAGGTTTATAGTCCAAAGCCAACCACAGGACTCAGCTCTACCTTCCCTCAGCCCCACAAGAAAAGATCTGCTTGCTCCCTTCTGACCTTATCCGTCCAAACCGAGGCCCATTTCCCAAAGCACAGCTTTTAACTTTAAATTGCAGTCACTGTGCCCATCCCCCCAGCTCTCTGCTTAAGCCCCCCCGCCCCACCTGCCAGGGCCAGGATCCCCAGGATCCCATTTCCTAAAACAAGAGAATCCTTGAAATTTTTAAAATAGTGTCTTAACCCTCCCCCAACCCCAGCCACCGAGGCTGCAGGGGGCCCGCTGGCTGAGGCGGAGGTGGGGGGCATTGGGGGGTGTGGGTCCCAGGTGGCAGTGCGGTGGCTCCTCTGGTGGAGCTCAGCCAGGGTCAGGGAAGGAACAGCAACCCATCCACCACTGCGAGCTGCAGCCACAGGAGGCTTTGCTTGGCTTCCTGGGTCTTCCTGCCACCTTGAGTCCCAGCTGCTCCTCCACTGGCTCCACCGCAGCCTGGCTACTGGCCCAGGCTTCAGCCAGATGCCAGGACTGGTGGCCAAAGGGTAAAAATGAAGAACACCCAGCATTGTTTCAATGCCGGGCAAAGGGAAAGTAACCTCATACTCCTGTTCACGGATGCAGTATAGTGTATTTCTGAGCCTCATGTCCCAAAAGGAGCATGGAAAGAAGCAATCCTTAGGAATATGAAATGATGAAGAGGGGGCAAAGCATCAGCAAAAACCATCTCCGTGTGTCTTCAGAGAGACATTTCCAACAATCCGATGCCCTGATGACTCAGGGCCCCATGCCCCCTGCCCCGGGGCAGAGGGGCAGTACCAGGATAGCAGTGAGGAAACCAGCTGACTTCTGCAGAAACCTTAACAGCAGATGGGCCAGACCTGTGGAACTCCCTTGGCAGGATTCCTCGCCCCGTAAGACCAAGAGGGCAGAGAGAAATGCACCCTACCCCGAGGTGTACAACTGTCAAAACTCAAACATTTCAGATTGTGCATATAGGAATGCACCTACCCTGATCCCTACTCAACAAGTAAGGAAACCGGGGCAAAAGGAGAGAGGAACGACGCTGCACAAGGTCACACGGTTGTAGGTGGCCCTTTGCCACTTTCGCATAAAGGACACCCAAACACATTCCTTTCACAATGTGTCCTATCACAACTAAAAAGAAAAGAGCAGAGCCCCATATGGAGAGCCACCTGAGCTGAGACTCAAGAGGCTGTGGGGCAGACCCGTCTGGTTGTTAGCACATTCCTCTGCCACATGAGGAAGGGGCTGCAGTTAACGGAGCACAGATACTCGGTGGATACTTGCCAACTCGATGGACATAGTACGTCAGGCGCTGGGCTGGATGCTGCCCTGCCTCAACGGGTTTAAAAAGCACAACTCATGAGCCATAGCCCCATCTCCATTTTACAGATGGTGGAAACTGACGTTTGGCCCAGGTCAGAGGGCTGGTACGCAATGGGACCCAGAAATTGCACGAAAGACACCAAGGGGCTTTATTTTTATTCCCTCACGGGGCTAGGCATGTTAATATTATTAATCCACAATATGCACAACTGGTTTGTGATGGCATGTAAAGCTCAAGTTACCTAGTGCCCACTGCTTTAAGGTCTGTATGTATAACCCTAAACAACTGCCTACAACACAGAGTGTGCCAAAGGCACAAATATCGGTTTATAAAAGAGCTAACTGCTTTGCAGGCAAGACTTAAAAAGAAAGGAATGATGAAATGAAGGAGGGGGGGGAGGAAGGGAGGAAGGAAGCCACCCCTGGAGTAGTAGCAGGAGCTGCTCAGCCAGATGAAGGACACGGGGACTGAAAACTAGCTGTGAGCAGAGCAGCCAGCAGCTGCATTCTTCCATCCTCTGTGCCCCTAGGGAATCCCAGGTTTTTCGCAAGGTCTTTGTAGGTCTAGTTCTGTATCAGGAGCAGGGTATGGGCCACTATCTCCACCTAAGCAGTGGAATTCACCGTGGGCAGTAAATGGCAGCCCTGGGGGCACACATCCACAAGCTCACCGTTTCAGCCTTGTCTTAAAAATCACTGTACTCCCTCCATGGCATAGCGGTGGCTGCTTTAATACAATCTTCAAATGAAAGGGACACTTGGGGAAGATGTGTCCTGTTTAGCACGTTCCTCCCTGCACTCGTCAGAGACTCCTCTCCTGGGGGTGGGTGGCAGTGGATGAATTCAAGGTGGCCTTTGCCACTGTAAAGAGTCTGGATGAAACAACTAGACAGAGGAGGGAAAAAAGAGAAAGAGCTTTACTTACTGACTTAGTCTTTCAACGAAACATGGAATTTTTAAAAACTGGGATATAGTATAATATTAACAGATCAATTTCCCAAGGAAGAACAGTGCAGCTCTAAAAGAATGATTATTTCTTAACCCAAAAGGAAAGCTGAATGTGCAGCACCCCCCACCAAGGGGGGCGGGGGAGGAAGGCCAGGGCTTCCTCGGGGCTGCTACATGGTCTCCCCGACTGGGCACGGGGTGATGGCCCTTACTCTCCCTGACAAGCCGCCCTGAGATGCTCCTGCGGCCTCCTCGCAGCCTAAGTGACTGCCAGGCCCCGCGGGCCCCGTGCCTGTCAGACAGGTACCTGGAAGGCCTCCAGGTGGCTCCCATGTGGCTCTATTTAGACAGAGGAGGTGCCAACTGGCAGCAGGAGCAGCAGCTGAAGACCTGGCAACAGACGCAGCCTCGCCCTGGACAGCTGCGCGGACACCGGGACTCTGGCCCTGGCGCCCCGTCCCAGAGGGGCTAACCTAGTTCCAGCTGCTTTTGTCCGTAGCAGTTCCGCAGTTCCGCGGGCAGCAACTGTGGGGCATTTCACTCCAGCACAGGCCAAAGCACTTCGTTAACCTGCTGAAATTGGATTTTCATCCCGATGTCAGTAAGACTGGAGAACTTTGGGGATATGAAGTAATGGACCCCTTGACCCTCTTTTCAAAAGTGGCTCAGAACAAACGTTATAGCTTGAAGTGAAACACCAAATAGTATGTTAAAGAATCATTTTTATCAAGGGCTGCTGAAATCAGGGCATCCTTTGATAAACAGGTGTATTGACAACTGGGGTTAAAATGCTAATGAAAAAACAAAAGTGTGCCTGGGGCTCTGCTGTGACCTTAAATCTCCTCTCCTAGGGCACCACTTAAAACCTCTCTCTCAAAGGGGCCACCTGCATTAGAACCCCAAGGTGCCAGCTACAAATGCAAATTGGAACCCCATCCCAGTTTTAAAGAATCAGAATCTCTGTGGGGTAGGTAGGGAGCCCTGGGGTTAATCAACTCCAGTCGTTGTTAAACTGGAAAAGGCTGATTTAAACAAGAAGAATGAAATGAAAAATATAAGCGAGCTCATAGTAGGCAGTCACTAAAAATGCGCTTTGCATAAAATATTTTAATTCTTCTGCTCCAATAGTTTAGGACACTTTTTTCTTTATTTCACCTCCAGGCACCTTAACAGAAAAAGTACATTATCTGATGTTATTTGCATAGCATTAAATCCAGGAGCTCCTCCACAAAAAGGAGGGCTGGTGTTCTGTGTTACTGTGGGCAGAGCCCACACCCTGGTTGCTTTCTGGTTTGGCTTTGCACCTTCCCAAGAGGCAGCAAGACAGTTTTCAGGGAGGTGCTAACAGCCCTTGGGAAAAAGGACTCCTTCCCTGAATGTTACTTGTCCTTGGCTAGGCTGGAACAGAAAATCCAGCAGGTAACAGGATAAGCATGCAGGCGGCAGCCTGCTTCCCAGGGAAGTTTAAACACAGTTAATTAAAACCCTGCAGAATGGGAGGCAGGGGATTAGTTTGTAGGGGGAAAGGGGGCACCTGCTAGCAGGAGAGGTGATGCCTGCCTACCCAGAGCTCTCTCCCTAATCAAGATCCAATGTGCACCCCACCAGCCATCACTCCATTTGACAAGACCCAGCATCCCTTACTTAAGGGCCACTCTGTAAAGCCTGTCCCAAGAGATGGGCAACCTCAAATGCTTTCTTCATAAAAAATGAAGCTTACTGAGGAGGTTTACTGCTTTATCTTAAAATGCCGAAGAATGAAAAAAAAGGGAACTAGGTGGGGAGGGATCCTCTGAAGTGCAATAATCACTCAGCCCTTCCCATCTCTCCCCGCCCCACCCTGTCCCACCCACCAGGATTCCCCTGCTGTCCCAGCCAGTCACACCCAGCTCCAGCAACCAAGGGGCCCTTGCTCGGTCACAAACTTTCCAGCCCAGGCCCCGCTGGGAAGGGCTCAAGCCACCACCCCAGTAATCCCAAAAGGTTCCCCACTCCACCTCCCAATTACAGAAAACCAAGGGCATCACCATCAAAAAGCATTTATTAAGCACCTAACTGCCTAAAGCCTGGGCAAAGATTCACAGGAGCCTGGCCCCTGCCCTGTGAGAGGGTCATTTATGAGCATTAAGGCCAGAGTAAGGCAGGCTCCTAGAGGCCCATAAAACTCCCAGGGGAGGAAGTGGGGATTAACCACTTCCTCCCACCCCTCAAGAAGGGGTTCCAAGCTCTACCAAATTGCAGAATAGAAGGGTTCCCAGGGCAGGAGAAACGGGGGACGTGGGTCAGAAGACCCCATACCCGGGCCATGGCCTCTACCAGGGGACACGACTAACCCTGGGGTCTCTCAAGTTGCTTTGATTTTTACAGATGAGGGCTTCTGGGGTCCTGTTGCCCCTGCAGTTCTGTGGGGCACATTCTAGCAAGTCTCCTCACCGCCCCTCGGCACAGGTCTGGACTCTGTCCAGGGAGGGACAGGGCGTACACGAGGATTACGTGTTTATTTGACAAGTAATATGCTGGTACAATGGCTTAATTCTTTTACATACACATCAGCCAGATTTACTGGGTTAAAAACTGTCCCTATCCTGGGCAGTTTACACCCCCCTCATCTTTCACTCAATTTTTATTGAAACTTATTTCAGCAACTCTTACCCAAATCTAAGAAGAGCAGCTTACAAAGAAAGCCAACAACATGCAGAACCAAGCTTGAGTCAGCAAAGGAGAAGCATGTCAATGAGCCGTCCTGGACTGAAACGAGGAGTTTGGCTCTGAGCTTCCTGGCAGTCAGAGCAAAACGGGCAATACGCCACAACTATGTCATTGTCAAACCATCCGCTTGAGAGGGCCAATAGTTCTCCTGGCAGCAGATTCAGACACAGCAGCGAGCCTGTAAATTGCCCTCCTCCGGGAAACGCTTTAAGGTCTGTACATGTAACAAATACACAGCTGGAAACACACTCGTGTAACCTGCTCTCTGGGCTTCCCTTCCCCCGAGTTACAGAAATCCCTGCTGAAATCCTCCAGGGACAGTCTTTCTTTTTCTTGCTAGAGAAAAGCAGGTACAGGAGAGCTTCCCCAAAAATCCTCTTCCAGAAATCTCAAAAACTACTCTTCCCAAACTACTGCCCAAACCCTTCAAACAGGAGTGCAATCTACCGCACCCCCATGACGGCCTGGAGGGGTGGTCACTAAGACCCCAGCGTGTTTGGCAGCAATGGACCAGGAGTGCGGGAAAGAGCTAAGCTTTCTCCCACCTCTGAGCTGGTATTTGGTTTCCAAGCTAACTTTCCATCTCCCCACTCCACTTTTTAGCCAGGACCCCCCTTCCTGTGCCAGAACCTGCAGTGATTGGGGTGGGGGTGAGGAGGTCAGAGGGGTCCTGTTCTAGGTATTCTGTCCTGTGAAAAACTAGTCACCTATGAGGAACTCTGCAACAAAAGGGTCTGTAGGACCCAAATGCAGAGTGGGGGAGGGGTGGATCCTGCAGCGGGTGTGGGGAGACTTTCAGGTTGGGGATTTCAGCCCCTCCAATAGCTTTAAGGAGTGCCAGGAGAACTGCCATATAAACTACAACACTACAGCCCAGTTAAATTTTAAATTCTAACAGACAATTTTTTGTGTGTGTCCCAAATACTGTATGAGACAAACTTGTACTAAAAAATTGCTTGCTGTTTATGAACTAGGCATCCTGGCGGGTGGGGGTCTAGGAGGGAGCTAGAGCTGGCAATCCTGGTCAGGAGGCTTCCTGCTGAGTTATGGGGGGGGGAGGTTTCCAGTGGAGTGAAGCAAATCTCTTGCCAGAACTTTTGAGATTACTCCTCATTGGCTTTGTGACAAGGTTTTTTTGTTTGTTCTTATTTTATTTTATTTTTTCATGAGGGGAGGGGTCTTTAGTTTGACTGTGGTTAGGACTAAAGCTGGGGCACTTAATCCCGCCCAGGGGTGACTAAGCTGGGAGATGCAAACCTCACCCCACCCCCCGCCCAAGAGCAGAGACAGAGGCTTCAATGGTGCTGGCCACTCAGCCAAAGCATCAACATTCCAGGAGGCAGCATTCCCGCCCTTCAGGAGGAACAAAGGGCCTGGGGAGGAATTCCTGCCGCCCCAAGCATGGGGGTGGGGTAGTATCCAAACAAAACTGGGCCGAAAGGAGTGCCCCCAGCAAGAGGCGCTAGGAAGAAGCCCATTCCCTCCAAGAGGAATGAGAAGGCCCAAGGAAAGCCTCCAGCACGGATATTAAAATTCAGCCTTACAAACACGGAATGCAATCTGGGGGCTAAGTCTCTATCTGCGATGGAGTAAAGTTCAAGAGAGAAAAAACCCTAAAGGAAACAGGCCAAAAGTTCCGAATTTAATCATTAACTTTACCTTGAGGGTCTTCTTTGTATTCTTGCTCCCGGCTGGCTTTTACTTAAAGTAACCAATGCGAACATTTCACTGTCCTTCAAAGAGGGTGGGATTCGCGGGCTTGTTTTTTAAACTACAGCTCCTGCGTCACCACAGATGATCTCCCAGGCAGATTCTAATCGCAGATCCCCAGCACAAAGGAACTTCGGAAGGGGGGGAGCAGGTGCGGGTGAGAACTGGGGGAATCGGCCTTGTCTCTGACCCAGGTGCGGGGGGCACCCACCTCTGGGGACCACAGTGGACAGGCTCTTCAAACAGCTGGAGGGGAGATGAGAGACTTGGGCACTCCAGGGTCTCGGTAAAGAAGTCTGCGGACAGACTGACGACTGCGAGGTTCTCTTTTGCTTTGAGGGCAGAGGTGTTTCCAAGGGTGACACCGCTCCCGTGGAAGTCCCCTTTCACCATCCCCAACCACAGGTTTTAAAGGGGCCCAACAGCTCCCTGGAGCCTGTCTGAATTTAACTCCGTAAACACTGCTTGAACATTTGCTTTGCAGATAAAGTTCTAATCACCAAGGGGTCCTCAGCAAAGTGCTTCCCAGTTTTTCAGATGCCCTCAAAGGCTCCCAGGCCTTTCTTCCAGGAGACCACGACCGACCGGTCCTCGCCCTCCACCTGAGTCCCCTCCCCACCCTCACTTCACTCTCGCTGCAAAAAAAAAAAAAAAACAAACAAAAAAAACATTTTCACGCCTTGTAGCCGGTTCTCACAGTATCCAATCCTTACTCCGGTTCTCACAGTATCCAATCCTTACTCCGTCCCAGCTCAGCAACCTACTACTTCCTTCAGCAGCCCAGTTCTCACTGGGGGCAGATACCAAACACCAGGAAAGAGAAGGAAGAGGGCAGAAACCAACTCTGGATCCTGACAGCGTTGGGCGGTCAAGGACCCCTCCCCCCACAGCAGCACTGAATGATCAAAGGACTCAACAGTTCTGCACTCGGGAAACAGCCTAAAACCAGGGGAAGGTGGTTCTGAATGACACTTAAAACAGCTGGTTCAGGGCAAGGAACTGCCCCCACCCCTAACCCCTAAGTGAAGCATCCTCTGGTAATAACTCAAAGTTTCTAAGAAGCTCAAAACCAAAATTTTCTGAAAAGGAAGGGTCTCTGGGAATGGAAGCCACCAACCTGTCACCTCCAGTTGAGTTGGCAGGCCTGGGAAGCTATGAAGTTTCTCGGAAATGCTCAGGACCACAAGCCTAGACTCAAGGATAAGAACCCTCTGAAGGACACCCAGGACGCTGGCACTCTGCTGGTAGGACTTCACTCCTCTACCGATTTACCCTTTCCTGAACCCTGAAATTTTTTTTTTTTACACATAAGCATGTGATACCTAATCAAAAACAATTTAGTACTTTACATGTACATCATTCACCAGAATACCCCCAGATCCCCGGGCACTCTATATCCCTGTATAGTGATGTAAGGGTCCCGAGAAGGCAACCTCTGTTCTGGTCCTTTGTGTCCTCAAACACCCGGAGAGAGCAGGCACATGGCCGGTGTTCAATGAGAAGTGTGTTGATTGAACGGAATTCACTTCCACATTTTCCGAGCAATCCTTGAGGAATTTGCCTCCCAGCAGGCAAGTGCTTGCTGGAAAACAATGTTCCCTGACCATTTGCATTGTGGCCCTGAAACAGCAAATGTTTAAAACAGGAAAAGAAAGTGGGGGGGGGGTGAATTCTGGGCCTTTGCAGAGGCCAAAATGCCTCAAAGGTAAAGATTTTAGGGCGTTTTACAGCTACCTCCACCTCAGCAATAAACCAGGACATCAGACATGGCAACTTTCCGTCATCAGAGACTCATTCACATCCAAAGGCCCATGTCTCACTCTAGTTTCCATAAATCCTCCCCAACACCCATGACCAGAGCAGCAGACCAAATTCTCCAGAGATTAGCACTGAAAGGTACTACAGCAAGGGAACTTTCCAGGGTGTCTTGATTATGATGGTGGTAGTATAGATGTATAACTTTGTCAGAACTCACCATCAAAAGGCATGCTTAAAAACAAGTGCATTTGATTGTGCCTACACTAAACCTCAATAAAGATGATAATGAATGAACAAACTGTATATTGTCATGCAAGGATGTGCTAGATTTAAAAAAACAAAGCAAGATGTAGAACTACGGGTGCAGTATACAAATGTTTCCCAACAACTTCATTAACATCAGTGTGTGCACAATTAAAGATTAAATAATAGGGACTTCCCTGGTGGTCCAGTGGCTAAGACTCCGCGCTCCCAATGCAGGGGATCTGGGTTCAATCCCTGGTCAGGGAACTAGATCCCGCATGCAGCAATGAAGACCCCACGTGCCACAACTAAGACCCGGTGCGGCCAAATAAATAAATGAATATTTTTTAAACGTAAAAAAAAAATTATTAAATGAGGGCCTCCCTGGTGGCGCAGTGGTTGAGAGTCCGCCTGCCGATGCAGGGGATACGGGTTCGTGCCCCGGTCTGGGAGGATCCCATATGCCGCGGAGCGGCTGGGCCCGTGAGCCATGGCCGCTGGGCCTGCGCACCCGGAGCCTGTGCTCCGCAACGGGAGAGGCCACAACAGTGAGAGGCCCGCATACCGCAAAAAAAAAAAAAAAAAATTATTAAATGATAAATACCGTCATAAAGATAATGTTGCAGAAGCATAGGAAATGAGACCAGTGATACACTCCAACCTCTTACCAGTAGTTACATCTGGGGAGTGGAATCAGCAAGTTGTGTATTTTTAGCTACTTAGCACTTGCCTGTGTTAAAATGACTATTTACTTCTCTTCCAGTTAAAAAGCCCAATGAAGATAAAAACCAAGCGGAGAAACGGCAGGTCTGTAGGGCCCTGCCCAATAACTGGTACACAGTAGGCAACAGAGCAACACATGCTTAAACACTGACTGATGTGTAACAGGCCTACACCAAATCAAGCAGTGCCACTTATCTGTTATCTATTTCCTTAATAGCCACCAAACATCAAAGAGATTTTTCAGAGATCACCGGTATTATGACCACAAAGCATGAACACTCAATATACATACATTAAACTGCAACCCAGTCGGCATTCACTGAGTACAGACCTTAACACACCCTTCTCTTCACCCCCAGCTAACAGCTATATTCATAACTGTTTCATGTACGGGTTCAGAGAAAAAGGGGAAATGAGACCATTCACTAACAGTCAGGACACCAGGCTCATCATTTGCTCTAGATAAAATTAGACCCCACCTCCTATGATACCCTAAGAATGTATTCTAAGGTAGGATTAAAGACACACTATGTAGAGACAGTAGAAGACGATCATCAGTCGCAGTAACATTTAAAATGTATACCAAGTTAAACTAAACTGAGGCAAGCCAAGGACTCTGAGGAATCCACTGCAAGAAAGAGCCAGTACTCAATATTTTGGATAAAATGCCTACAAATTGATTTTTTAAAAACCCAGGAGGGAGAGGCCCGGGAACCAAGGCAATTTGAGGAGGAAACCCAAATGGTCAATAAACAAAAAGACGCCCACCCCACAGTCATCGCAGCAATGCAAAGTAAGCCAACAGGACGAGCCATTTTTCTCCCATTAGATTGATGGCAACAAGGCCGGGTGGGGTGGGAGGAAATGTGGCTGGCGAGAAGGCAAATTAACATTTCAAATGTGCCTCTCCAGCATCTTAGCAAGTCCCCGGTGGGGGGAGAAGAGGGAGCAGGGGGATCTTCCCTCCGGAAACATCAAGGACACAAATTGATGGCAATGGCCAATGCAGAGAAAATCCCACATAAGGGAACAGCTAAATAAATTTCACACCATGAATGCCAAATTTGGAGCAGTAATGACTCGCAAAGTAAGTACAGGAAAATGTCTACATGTTTTTAAAGACTGTATGTCTATACTCGTGTGTGTATGTGAATGGCTGTTAAGGTTTGGAAGAAAACACACCCAGATCACACACTTTGGGAAGAAGTAGGACTGGGGGTACACTTAAAAAAATTTTTTACAGATAACCTGAACAAAGATATTTATTACTTGCGTAATTAAATAAGGATTAGAGTTAAGTGGTCCAAGTTACTTCCTGGGAGGGAATACAGGTAGCCCTGAGAAAAATCTCAATTTTCCATTCATCCAGCAGCTACAAACTGAGGATGGTGAAGGAAGGAAGGAAAGGTCAAATAAATAAAGTCACAGAGACATACATATTCAGAAAA
Source organism: Mesoplodon mirus (assembly GCF_964341445.2). Classification (NCBI taxonomy): domain Eukaryota; kingdom Metazoa; phylum Chordata; class Mammalia; order Artiodactyla; family Ziphiidae; genus Mesoplodon; species Mesoplodon mirus. Next base: position 52,423,232 of record NC_138988.1, read on the forward strand.
ATTACCACCCAAAATGACAAGTGCTGTGAAGTCTAAACAAGTCAGTTAAGGAAAAAACAAAAGTCTGTTAAGGAAAAAACAACTTCTCAATGTTGTTAAAAGAACACAAATTTAGGGCCTCCCTGGTGGCGCAGTGGTTGACAGTCTGCCTGCCGATGCAGGGAACACGGGTTCGTGCCCCGGTCCGGGAAGATCCCACATGCAGCAGAGCGGCTGGGCCCGTGAGCCATGGCCGCTGAGCCTGCGCGTCTGGAGCCTGTGCTCCACAACGGGAGAGGCCACAACAGTGAGAGGCCCGCGTACCACAAAAAAAAAAAAAAAAAAAAAAAGAACACAAATTTAAAACAAAATTGCTACCTCTTCCCCCTTTATAGCCCCTGTCAAGTGTTTGCAAATGTTCTATGGTTTATATTAAGCACTCATTCATCCGTGTTCCGCTTTTGTGTTCACTGTGGCAAACCTATCTGCATTTAGCACCAAGAAGGGGTGAGACCCTCCCACAGTGAGTGACAACATTTACAAGTGCCAACTGAAAGTCGAGGAGCTGAAATAAGAAGGGCCTGGCAGACAGGATGGGGATACCTCTCCCAGTTAGTTTTTTAGATTTTTTTTTTCTTAATGGGCTGAAACCACAGAATGTTATGCTCTGGATACTCTGGGCTCCCCCCCATGCAACACCCCCTCATCTGCTGAAACCATAGAATGTTATGCCTTGGATACTCTGGCTCCCCCCCATGCAACACCCCCTCCATCATGTTATACAAGCCAACGTCGAGGACTCAACAGAGCCTGAAACTCAATCCTTTCTCCCAAACCAAGGCCCAATATCCCCTCCTCATCTTCATCATTTGATCTTACATGTTTCTTAGATTTTATTCCCATTTAGTTATCTATTGCTTTTCATGCGTTTTTTTGGTTGTTGTTGTTGTTTTGTTTTGGTTTTGGTGGAGAAGAAGAGAATTGGTTTTGCATCCCAACAAGCAAAGAAATGGAAAAAAGCCTTGAAAATAAATTCTGTGGGGCTAGAACAAAGGCGCTGATGAACATTAAGTTCAGACAAATTCTGTGCTTGGTTCTGCAGTAAACACGATACAACCAATACGGGGGGGGGGGGCGGGGAAAGGACCACTAATATGAATGCTGAAAACAGCAAATGTGAAACACCATCCGTCCTTTTATGAGCAAGGGAAATGTTTGCTTTCCAACTTCAAAACTAGCTGCACTAGAAGCATTTTCACAGTCTGAGATGCCCAGATATATTCAGCGCCTTTCTTTGCATGTTTCTGTACGTTAGTTACTAACATTTCAATACAATTAGCAACTATACCTCAGTTCTTGGATCTCAAGGTACGTCTGTCTTTTTACTGCACAATATACTTAAGGATGAATAAGATCACAAGATTAATAGCTGTTGTGAACCCCAAATGTTGTCCACAATTAACCACTATCTCTTGCTAAGAGAGGATTTTGCTACGCCTTTATAACTTGGTTTCCACTCATCACCATAAATATAAACTCAAACACGATACCCCCTTTTCCCCTACTAACCTTCAGTTTAAAGTGGAGACACAAACCTAACTTCATTTACACTCCCTGGAGGCGATTCTTTCCAAAATTCTCTCAAAGCTCCAGATATTTGGGTTGGTCCATCGCTGATGAGAGCTATGTTTTTTTTTATTTTTTATTTGCACCCATGTGGCTTTTTAAAAATCTGGTTAAATTGGTAAAATAAATTTTCCTCTTCGCATATTCCTCTACATCTCTGAAAGCTCTGATAAAGCTAACAACAACAAAAAGGGAAATAAAAACCAAAGGGGGGCTTCCCTGGTGGCACAGTGGTTGGCTAAGAATCCACCTGCCAGTGCAGGAGACACGGGTTCGAGCCCTGGTCTGCGAGGATCCCACATGCTGCAGAGCAACTAAGCCCGTGCGCCACAACTGCGGAGCCTGCGCTCTGGAGCCCGCGAGCCACAACTACTGAAGCCTGTGCACCTAGAGCCCGTGCTCAGCAACAGGAGAGGCTGCCGCAATGAGAAGTCCACGCACTGCAACGAAGACTAGCCCCCCTCACAGCAACTAGAGAAAGCCCACGCGCAGCAACGAAGACCCAACGCAGCCAAAAATAAATGTAAATAAATAAATTTATAAAAGAAAAAAAAACCAAAGGGAATTTTTCTGAGAAGTTATTAAAAATAAAGGGCAAGACTGGTGGGTGGCTGGCAGGTGCTTCCACTGCCCCCTGCAGCACTGTCCCCAAAGCAATTCCTTCACTTTGAATTTCTGTCTTCACTTTTATTTATTACTTTAGAAATTCTTTTATTGAAGTGGAGTTGATTTACAGTATCATGTTAGTTTCAGGTATACAGCACAAGGATTCAGTTTATATATGTATATATACTCCTTTTCAGATTCTTTTCCCTTATAGGTTATTACAAAATATATAGTATAGTTCCCTGTGCTATACAGTAGGTCCTTGCTGTTCACTTACATTTATATATAGCACACATTGCAATTTTTCATCAGAAAATACCTCATTTGATTCTCAAACAAAAAAAGACAGCCCTAGGCAGACGAATGCAAATGTTACCATCCTGTAGAGTGATGAGGAAACAGGAGGCACAAAGCCACACACTTTTGCTGACAAATATTCCTCATCAAAATGGTGGCTCAGTGGTTGAGAGTCCGCCTGCCGATGCAGGGGACACGGGTTCGTGCCCCGGTCCGGGAAGATCCCACATGCCGCAGAGCAGCTGGGCCCGTAAGCCATGGCCGCTGAGCCTGTGCTCCACAACGGGAGAGGCCACAACAGTGAGAGGCCCGCAAACCGCAAAAAAAAAAAAAAAAAAAAAAAAAAGGAGGCTCCAGCAGAAGACAGTGACCACCAACACTCAACACAGCGCTGCTCATATTCCAGGCATTAACTTAACATAAACAGTCGCCATCGCCAAAAACAGGAAACACGAGTGCCCTCCAACTGGCGAACGTATAAACTGTGGTACATTCATACAATGGAAAACTACTCAGCAACAAATAGGGAGGCACCACTGATTCAAGCGAAGGCAGCTTGGCAAGTGGAAAAAGCCTGACTCAAGGAGTCAACACTGTCAGATTCATGATCTTCTGGAGAAGACAAAACCATAGGACTGGAGAACAGGTAGAGGGCTGCCTGAGGCTGTGGCTTGGAGCATTTGGGGTGACGGGATGCTCTGTACTGAGCACGGTGGTGACCGCACTCTATGCTCCTGTCAAAAGGTGCAGAATTGTACACGAGAAAAAGGTGAATCTTACAGTGTGCGTATCTACCTCAGTACAAAAAAACAAATACCAAAAAATCAAAATAGGAAATCACCAGACTTAGTAAGAAGTGAGGCCTTCGCTCTCAGCCTAAAGTTCTGCAGCACAAACTGCCCCTTGAACTGCAGGACAAAGCCAGGGGGGTGGGGTGGGGGCAGGTCGTCCCAAAGGCCGAGGAGAGGAAGGGGAAGCAGGGAACGGAGCTCCTTCCTGCAGGGCCGAGGCTCCTCCCCTCACTCAAGATTATAACCATAATGGGTTGCACGGGTCTAGCTCACACCAAGGAGGTACCCACGGATGCCCCGGTGCACCAGCCTTTGGGGAAGGCAAGGAGAATCCCCCAATCCCAAACTGGTTGTGTAAGCTCCACAAAGAAAGGGATTCGGGGCGATTTTGCTCACTGCTCTTTCCCCAGGGCCTCCTGCTTTACACCAAATCTGATTTCATAGAAATTCAGGTCTGCTTACCTAGAAATTCTCTGCACTTGTTCCATTTTTACTTAAACTGTGTAATTACACAAACAAGTACGAAGAACATACATAGGTCTGGGAACAAAAGCAGCAGCCTCTCTTGGTAAACACATACATGACTCAAGAGAGCTGGAAGCAGGGAGTGGGCTGTCCCTGGCTGGTGCAGCCTGCTGGCAAGTCAACAGCAAGCTGGGTTAGTCGAGACTGGAAACACACTGACAGGAACGGCACTGCTAACTTTGGACACGTTCTAGTCCTCCTTAGCCTGAGGTCTCCCCCCGTATTTTCAAGAAATTTTCAAATGGAATCAAGCACCAAGTGGTGCTGCCGGAAGGAGTGACCCAAGCGCGATTCCATCTTCCCAGCTGTGCTGCTTACTGAATTCTTATTGTCTCTCAGCTCGAACCCACCCTCCCGAGTAGGCCACATCTCTGCTTTGCTCGAACCCACCCTCCCGAGTAGGCCACATCTCTGCTTTGCCCACTGAATCCCTGTGACTCCGACAATAGGGGATTTGAGGGGGAAAAAGGCTTCGCTCTCTGCTGTCTTGCTTCCTGGGTGGTACCCTCAACAGACTTCTTACTCCAGCGTCATGGGTCCCTGGCCAGACCCACAGGTACCCTCCTATGTCTTAACGACTCCAACCTTTTCTCTTCCGATCTCCCAGCCCTTGGGTGGGAGCTGCTTCCCACAGCTGCGGCTTCCCAGGTACCCAAGTGCTCTCTCCTTGCAGTGCAGCTTCTCAGTTAACTCAAACAACACCAACAATTCTTTACGTTAAATGACCTGTTAAAGTAACTAAAGTGGCTCTGGCTCCAGACTGATATTTAGTTCTTCTACATATCAGTAACCACCCCCGCTAAGAAGGATAAAAAAGGAGGGGATCCCTAAAAAACAGAACTACCAAATGACCCAGCAATTCCACTCCTGGGTAGATATTTGGAAAAAATGAAAATGCTAATTCGAAAAGATATGTCCACCCTTATGTTCACAGTAGCACTATTTACAATACCCAAGATATGGAAGCAACCTAAGTGTCTGTCAACAGATGAATGGATAAAGATGTGGAATAAATATATAATGGAATACTACTCAGCCACAAAAAAGAATGAAATTTTGCCACTTGCAGCAATGTAGATGGACCTAGAGAATACTATGCTTAGTGAAATAAGTCAGACAAAGACATCCGTTATTTGTGGAATCTAAAATATAAAACAAATGAATAGCAAAACAGAAACAGACTTACAGACATAGAACACAAACTAGGGACTTCCCTGGCCAGTCCAATGGTTAAAGACTCCATGCTTCCACTGCAGGGGGCACAAGTTCGATCCCTGGTGGGGCAACTAAGATCCCTCCCACAGCAGTGAGGCAAAAAAAAAAAAAAAGAACAGCAACAAAAAAAAAGAACACAAACTAGTGGTTACCTGTGGGGAGAGGGAAGTGGGTAGGGGGAAGATAGGGGCATGGGATTAAGAGGTACAAACTACTATGTATAAAATGGATAAGCAACAAGGATATACTGTACAGCAGAGAGAATTATAGCCTTTATTTTGCAATAACTTTTAATGGAATATAACCTAAAATACTGAATCACTATGCTATATACCTGAAACTAATATAATATTGTAAATCAACTATCCTTCAATTTAAAAGGGGGGTGAGGAGGGCTTCCCTGGTGGCGCAGTGGTTGAGAGTCCGCCTGTCGATGCAGGGGACACGGGTTTGTGCCCCGGTCCAGGAGGGTCCCACATGCCGCGGAGCGGCTGGGCCCGTGAGCCATGGCCGCTGAGCCTGCGTGTCCGGAGCCTGTGCTCCCCAACGGGAGAGGCCACAACAGTGAGGGGCCTGCGTACTACAAAAAAATAAATAAATAAATAAATAAAATAAAAGGGGGTGAGGGGACCCTAACACCTTTCTTAGGGATGCTGAAAGGAAAAATTAGATAAAAGATCAAGACTACATTACATACCCTCTGCTACAGTCAATCCAATGCAGGCTCCTCGAAACCACTCCTGCCTTTCTTCCATCTTCTACCTAAATCCCACCATTCTCCAAGATTCATCTTAAACTCCTCTCTTTCAACCCAAACTCATCTCCCAGTCAGAACCTCTGTTTAGATGCCACGAGCTTTTAACACTTATATTTCCTCTGGTAATGTAAATGAGACCATATATAAAGTAGCCACCCAGGAAGGTAAGAATCCCCCTTCCCCATCAACTACTTTCTTCCAGTTCTGTCTTCCCAGTAGACTAACCACAAGGCTCCAGCATCCTCAGCAAGGAGCGTAATTCCTAGCAGAAAACAGACATTCAAATATTTTGATGACAAATCTTAACACATCAAGTCCTGTCAGCAATGAGAAACCGCCCAAATTATTTCATGGTATCAAATATCGCTTGGCCATCAACCAGCAAGTATTCTTTTAAGAAGGATAAGCAACATATTTAATTTCATGAAGAAGGAATTTTACCCGTTTGGCTACAACTTGCAGGAAAAATTGAAGCCAAATTTTTTTTTCAGGAGACTCACACAGTTATGTACATGTATACTGAAACAAATTTTTCTAACTCCTTCTTCAAAGCATCTTCGTATAAATCATAACTCCCCTCCACAAATAGGTCTCTAATACTACTACTACCATTTCCACCTGAAAGGTTAAGTGACTTGTCCAAGGTCACACAGCTACTTCCGCTTAACACCAGGTTGTGAACCCAGGTCTTCTTACTCTAAAGCTCGTGCTCTTGTCTTTACACCAAGAAGCTACAAGCATTTTCCCATTTACTATTCCCCTTTTAATCCCCCAACTACATAATGTGAGAGAACATTTTCAGGGCATTCTGTGGCTTGAAAAGGAAGAGATCTCCTTTGTTTCTGGCAAAGGGATCAAGGCAACATCACGAGCATATTCTGATTAAACCCAACTTGCATCACCACTGAGAACCAGCAACCTGGCAACATCTTTCTCGAATTTGTCCTTAAGTCCACTAACATCAACCAAGGCCAGATCTGGTGTAAGAGCCCCACCAGTGCCAGAGTAGTTTCTCTGAAGTGCTGGGGCCACAGAGCGAGAGTACTGGGGCAAGAGCAGGTGGGAGTCTCCACTGCCTGAGATCACGGAAGAACAGGCCTACGTTAGAGGTTGGTTGACAGAGGAAGTACCCTTCTCACTTTGATACTGTAGAGATCTGCTATGAGACAGACATTATTTCAAGAGACTAATTAAAACTCAAGACCTCGGACTTCCCTGGTGGCGCAGTGGTGAAGAATCCGCCTGCAGATGCAGGGGACACAGGTTCAAGCCCTGGTCCGGGAAGATCCCACATGCCACGGAGCAACTAAGCCCATGAGCCGCAACTACTGAGCCTGCGCTCTAGAGCCCGCGAGCCACAATTACTGAAGCCGGCGCCGCTGAGAGCCCATGCTCTGCAACAAGAGAAGCCACCACAATAAGAAGCCCGTGCACCGCAACAAAGAGTAGCCCCTGCTCACCACAACCAGAGGAAGCCCGTGCACAGCAACAAAGACCCAATGCAGCCAAATAAATAAATATATATATATATATTTTTAAAACACACAAAAAAATTAAGGCCTCTTCCTTGCTAAATCATTGTTCTGATAATACTTCGCATTAAGTTCATTCTGGAAGGAGTAGTCACGGTAATGACGGTCACACTCACTTTTGCCAAGAGACCATACTGTGGCCCATTTGTAACTACCTGTGTGCTATTTAATTTTCTCCTTAATAACTTAAGAAGACCAAAAACAAGATAAAACACAAAAAGCTAAAGATTCAAGCAAGAAATTTAATATTAAACATCAGACTTGGGCTTCCCTGGTGGCGCAGTGGTTGAGAGGCCGCCTGCCGATGCAGGGGACACGGGTTCGTGCCCTGGTCCGGGAAGATCCCACATGACGCAGAGCAGCTGGGGCCGTAAGCCATGGCCACTGAGCCTGTGCGTCCGTAGCCTGTGCTCCGCAACGGGAGAGGCCACAACAGTGAGAGGCCTGCGAAAGAGAGAAAAGAATCCGCCTGCCAATGCAGCGAACACGGGTTCAAACCCTGGTCCAGGAAGTTCCCACATGCCGCAGAGCAACAAAGCCCGTGCACCACAACTACTGAAGCCCGCGTGACTAGAGCCTGTGCTCCACAACGAGAAGCCCGCACACCGCAATGAAGAGTAGCCCCCGCTCGCCGCAACTAGAGAAAGCCTGCGTGCAGCAAGAAAGACCTAACACAGCCAAAAATAAATAAATAAAAATTAATTATTTTTTTAAAAATCAGACTTTTATTACTAGTTTCAAAAAAATAATAAATTTGCCAAATATTGTATATAAATAGTAGTGTGGGGAGTTCGCTGGTGCTCTAGTGATTAGGATTCCAGGCTTTCACTGCCACGGCCTGGGTTCAATCCCTGGTCGGGGAACTGAGATTCCACAAGCTGCATAGCACAGCCAAAGAAAAAAAATTTTTTTAATTAAAAATTAAAAAAAATAACTTAGCAGTGTGAAAAGAGTGCTAGACTAGGTAAGTTCCTGCTTAAGTCATTTCATCACCCCAGCCTGTCTCCCCATTTGTAAAGTAGCAGTTTTTCTATGACGATTTAAGGCCTTTCTTCTGATAACTGAAGTTTCCTTTTCAGGAACACCTAAACACACACCTGACAACACCGTGAAATTAAAGCTTATAAAATATTCCAGTCCCTGAAATCAGACTGTTCCCTTGAGCAAGTTGATCCATTTCCTTGAAATGTCATGGTGCCAAAAAAGATCAAGTCTTTAAAGATTAATGGTTGTCAAATACATCATATAAAATGTGAACAGAAACAGTGACCTTCCATCTCTTAAAAAAAAAAAAAGCTGAGGGCATTGATGTAGCCTCTAAACACAGTTGTGCCCATCTTTTCCCATAGGCTCGGGGAGCCATAACTCTAAGATGGTCTAGACCAGAAGTTAAAGTTGAGGTCCAGTTTTTCTAAGGTGAAACAAGTTATATGCATGTTTCTCCAGTTCACTTTGCATCACCTGAAAGAATCACTACATCCTTCCGTTTAGATCACAGTAAACTGACAGAAGCCACAATTTCCAACACTGACATTAGTTTTCTTCTATAGCATCCCCTCTGGGGGAAAGAGGGGTGGGGTGAGGAGTTTGCTGCAATACTCAACAGTTTATTAATAAAAGCTATTACAAACAACAAGGTCCTACTGTATAGCACACAGAACCATATTCAGTATCCTATGATAAACCATAATGGAAAGTATATTAAAAAAAGAATATATATATGTATAAGTGAATCACTTGGCTGTACAGCAAAAATTAACACGTTGTAAATCAACTATACTTCAATTTAAGAAATTCTTAATTAAAAAGAAAAACCTGGGACTTCCCTGGTGAGGCAGTGGTTAAGAATCCGCCTGCCAGTGTAGGGGACACGGGTTCAAACCCTGGTCCCGAAAGATGTCACATGCCACTGAGCAACTAAGCCCGTGTGCCACAACTACTGAAGCCGGTGCACCCAGAGCCTGTGCTCCGCAACAAAGAGTAGCCACCACAATGAGAAAACTGCGCACCGCAACAAAGAGCAGCCCCCGCTCGATGCAACGAGAGAGAGCCCAACGCAGCCAAAGATAAATAAATAAATTTATAATAAAACAAAACAAAGCAAAGCTATTACAAGTGTTTACAATTGGCTTCTACTGTGCTACAGACTCTTTAAATATGTTAACTGGAATCTTTAACACTGCAAAGTGTTACAGATGAGAAAACTAACGCAGAGCAAGAAATCTCAACCTAAAACCACACTGCCTAAATGCTTAAGTAAAAATAAAGCTAAATAAACAGACAGCTTTAATAAGAAATATCACAAAAACATTATCCCAACTCCTACTAAAACTTCCTTTACCATATCCACTTTTCTGCTCAACACTTACCCAGTACAAGCCTACAGATGATCCTAAGAGAAAGATCTCCCTCTGACACTGATCTCAAAGAGAGGCAGATGGCACAGAACAAAATCTGCGGATGTGGTCTATATAAACACACCATAATCGTGACTGCTGACGCAACCTATTCACAATTCTCATTTTTTAAACACCTGTGCTGAAGATGTTCTATCAGATCCATATTTAGCAGCAAAATCTCCATGTGCAGATTTTTTAGAAGAACATCTTTATAACTATCCCAATTAGTCGAAGACATTAAAGAAATCTGCAAACTCAACTGGCATTTCAACAAGGCTAGATGGAAGGAAATGGCTGCCCGAACTTCCCAGAAGCAACAATCACAACTAAGGATACAGTTGCTGACAGATGTTTGACAGAGGCTGGGCAGGGGAGTTTCCAAAGCCCACTCAGGGACCCTCAAAATTCACAAGATGTGGGAGCCATGAGGGGAGCCCTCAGTTGACACAACTGACCTGGACCCACTTCATTGTCTTGTGCACACTGCTCAGTTTCATTCAAATCGCATAAATATTTTTTTTAATCCCATTAACGATGACAGAATGTGCAATTTTGCATAAGCCTGTCGGATCAAGAAAAGCTTGTCAGATAAATAATCACAATCAAGAATTGCACCCTTGGGACTTCCCTGGTGGCGCAGTGGTTAAGAATCTGCCTGCCAATGCAGGGGACATGGGTTCGAGCCCTGGTCCGGGAAGACCCCACATGCCACGGAGCAACTAAGCCCGTGCGCCACAACTACTGAGCCTGCGCTCTAGAGCCCACAAGCCACAATTACTGAGCCCGCATGACAACAACTACTGAAGCCCACACACCTAGAGCCCATGCTTGCAACAAGAGAAGCGACTGCAATGAGAAACCCACACACCCCAGCAGAGTAGCCCCCGCTCACCACAACTAGAAAAAGCCCACTCGCAACAAGGAAGACCCAACGCAGCAAAAAATAAATTAATTTTTAAAAATTGGCCCGATGTCTTCAGATTAAATATGAATCTCTCAAAATTTCAGTTGGGTGTTAGTGGGAGATTAAACCCAGGCATTAGGGGTCTTCCCCTGTTTCATTCCACCATACCTTCAAAGCCAACTGTAAGCCAACTATCTAAAATATGAAGGAAACTGGAGATGCAATCTGAAGAGGCAAGGAATTACGCTGGAATAGGGTTTAACCCAAAGTTTCAGATGTAAATTGCCCACGCTCACCCCCCCTACCCCTCCCAATTTTTCTGTTAACAAGCCAGAGTCTTGTCAATCAAAACAGTCAATCTGGTTTCAGTCAACTAGGTTTGTGGGTACAGACAAAACCTCAAAGGGAGAAGCATAATTTAGTATTGAAGAAGCAGGAGGTCACATCAACTGAAGAGGAAAGATGGCTCAAGCCTCCTCCTGCAAGTCACAAAGCTTGAAAGGTCAAAGAACGAGGAACAGAGTGGGCTGCAGTGGTGGCACCTTTTGCTCCTTTTAGGCAACTGTAATTCTTTATCTGCTCTCTTCCAAAATAAGAGAGATGGCACAAACAGCCTTAGTGAGTCAAGCCTTCGACTCTTGGTCAGTGTTATGGGGAAAAGGGGGAGGAAACACTACTTTGAAACCGCTTGCATGGTAGAATTCTTCTCAACCTTTCGCTTAAGTGTCATGAAGAATGACATCGAAATGGTCCTTTATTAGCTAAGAATGAATACATCTGAAATAAACCTTGCCCTGTGTGAGGAGCTGGCGAGTAAGCAACCCATGTGACTTCAGTTAGCACCAAAGGAAATAAAATTTGGAGGGGATTAAATTTCAGAGCTATATAGAATTATCAAGTAAATTAAAATTCCTCATAATCAGAAAAACTTATAAAACCCTTTCTTCTGGCAAACTACCTCAACAACAAAAGCATTTTAACCATTTCACCTCCTCATTTAAGGCTTCCTCCGAAACGAACTCCCTTTCTATATACGCAGAGAACTTTTTAAATGAAAACATAAAAAGCCAAACAGTTGTGCTCAAAATTTTACATGTTAGGAGAAATTAGAAAACTACACATTTTAATGTTGGTTTTAGTGACCTGAAATATGTTTTAAAATTACATATGTGTGCATTTTCTTCTTCTTTTTTTAATTGGCTATGCCTCGCAGCTTGTGGGGTCTTAGTTCCCCAACCAGGGATTGAACCTGGGCCCTCAACAGTGACAGCATGGAGTCCTAACCACTGGACTGCCAGGGAATTCCCCATTCATCAAGCATTTTCTTAATTCAACAGATTTCAATCTACAAACATCCACCTGCTGAACTAGATTCAAAGCAGGAACCTCCAATTATTTCCAAGGTATGGAAAATTTGGTTTTCTGGTAAATAGGTGAGATGTGTGTGCTATGCAGACACACATCTACCTAGTCCTATAGAACGGGTTGAAGATGGGGCACAGAAACAACTAGAATGCACATTTCTACTCACTTTTTCTCTCTTGTCCTTAAAAAAAAGGGCTCTTGCTATAAATTTTACAATGTACAAAACACACACATATTATTTTAAAACGTATACACTGAGAGTATGCATGCCTGAAAAAACTTAGACTCTGGGATTGCAAAATAAAATACATTGGTGCCAATTCTAGTACAATCCCCATTTACAGGAATTTATTCAAAATAAGATACAAGAATTCATTCCACAACCAGTTATTTGAGGCAGCAAACCGTCTTCCTCAGTGGTTTGAGGCTGATTTTTTGAGAGTGGTTTCCTGGGGAAAGATAGTCCCCCCCAAGCCTAGGATGGCTCAATACTTAGGGTCACACTGGATTGGAATTCTAGAACCTATATTTCCAGGGAGTGAAAATAAAGTGTATCAGCACCTACACCCCATTTTCCATACGGGAGACTCAGGAAAATCCACCCCCACCCCTGCCTTCATAACGGGGAACAATACTGCCATCCTCGAGCTACAAAATATCCCTCGGCTCAAGTTGGCAACTGGGTCACCACCACCCTCCTCGCCCCCCCACTCAGTTGACAGGGCCTTTCCCGGGGACCGGAACAGGCTCAGACCCCACTCGGCTTCTCGCCATTTACAGAATCCTACCGCCCGAGCTCTGAACACACTCACACACCCTTTCTGCTTCCAGTGTCGCCTACAAGGCAGCCAAGGGCTCACATCCCACGTGCAATTAACACATTAAAAGGCACCTCATGAAGGTGGGAGCAGCGCGCTCCAGTCCCACTCAACTCCCTAATTCTCCCCGCCAGATGCGTGCAGACCCCGTCTCGGCCCCGCCGCCTCCCGCTTGCCGAGGCGGGCTCCGGGCCGGCCGGGCTGGGGCCGGCCCACCGCCGCGGCGCCTCCGCCCGCCTCTCCCAGGCCCCGCGGGAGGCGCGCGGCCAGCGGTCAGGAGCGCGGGCCCCCAATTCCCGGCCTGGCTAACCGCCGGCCTCGGCGCCTGCAGGCCTTTCGGACTGACCACCAAAGCGAAAAACCCAAACTCTGTTTTTTAAATGGACCAAATACAGAGTGAGAGCAAACAACCCTCATCATTCCGATGGAAAACCAGCTCCCTCCTTTTAGATTTTAAAATTAAGTTTTAAACCAGTGATCAGAACACCACCTTGTTAGTCCTGAGGGGCCATTTCCGGGGGGGTGCGGGGAATGCTTAAGGAAAGCAGTCTGGGAAGAGACCCTACCGGCTGCTCCCCGCACCCCTAAGTGGCCAACTGTCGGAGGCACCCTCCTTAAAATTAAAGGAGAAGAGCCAGGCGTCGGGGCCCTCTTCCCAAGGTCAGGTGGCATTAGTCACCATCAGGCAAGGGCGCCCTGAATTATTTAATGGAGCCTGTTGACCCGGGAGGCAACTCAGTAAAGGAGCACGTTTCAAAAACTGAAGTAGACTGTACCTACTGTAAAACACATGGATTTAGGCATCCAGTCCGACACAATCAAACAGAAGACAGGACGATCGTCCTCCACAGTGCCCTCAGTCTCCTTTTCCCAATCCGAAGAATGGTTTTTTTAAAGGAACAATATTACTAAACTCTGAAGGATCACTCCCTTGGAAGAAAACGAAGAATTTAGGCCATGGGTGGGATCCCCTCTGTGAACCTGGTGCTTTCCCTCCCAACACTTGACTTCTCCATTCACAGCATTGGTTTGTCCCTTTAAACTTAAATTCCCTAACATTCCAAATCCAGGAAAGATTAAAGAGATTTAACAACTGTTTTCCAAGTTTTCTTCTTTTAATGAAAAACCAAGAAAGGGAAGTAGAATTTTGCTCAAAACTGAGCAAATGTCATGTTTTAAAAGGACAGTTGGTCTAACAGTGTAATATCTTAGTGCCTTTGCCAAACAACTTCAACCTAGTATTGCACACGTTAAAAAAAATCTAAATGTTCAGGGCATCCAGGTACCTCCCAGGGTGAGGGGTGCTACACTTCACACGCTCCCATACCGTTTGAATGGTTTAATAATTTAAAAAGTGTATAAACCTTTTACAAGTCTGGCAACACTGAGCATCTACTGTTTTAACCCAAATAAAACGTATGTGGATCTTTAACTGGGAATATAAATAAAACCTGACATTTAAACTCAACTGCTGGGAGGGAGGGTTCAATCAACGCCCCTGCCAGGAGGGAAATTGTGGCGGATTCAAGGCGCCCTCTCCCTCCCCCTCCCCCTCGACGCTAATCTTCCCGGCGAATTGGCTCCCTCTTTCCATTCCCGGGATTCGGATCAGTATTTAACTCAATCCAGTTTTGAAAGAACCTACTAGACACATTCAGCCATAAATGTGGGAAAACTTCAAAGATGAGTCCATTCAAAGCTTTAAAAAGGAAGGAAAAAAATAGCTGCCCCTTAGGCTTCAAACCGAGAAAGAAACTTTTAAAATGAGGCGTCCACAACAAGTAGATTAGAATTTCTTTTTTCCAATAGGAGAAGCCGGCTTAAGGCCAGCAGGCAATAGCTCCGCCCTCCTCCCCAAATAACAGGTTAGGCGTGGAAAAGGCTGCGCTCGGCAAGCCTCAGCCGCGTTCGGAACCAGAACGCCCACTCCACCTAGCATGCAGCCAACTCGCACCAGGAGCCGTCTCCTGCCCGCGCCCAAGGCAAGACTAGCACCAGGTCTCACCAAGGGCTACAGGTAGATCGCATTAAGTCACCGACCCTCTCAGCAGAGGCTGCGCCTCAAAACTTCTGGCCCCTTCCTCCAATGGGTTCGGGTGAGTGGAAGGTGGCACAAGATGTGAAAAATAAGCAAGAAAGGTTTATTCAACAAACAGCCAAAAGAGCCAAATAAGCTCAAAGGCTGCCGTGCAGCCCTCGGACTCTGCGCACCCGGTTCGAGCCGCGAGCCCCAGGTTGAACGGGGTGGGGACACCTCCCAACCAGGGAAACCGGTTCCCGTAGCGATCGAAGCCGGGGCAGGCGGGGGCGGCCCAAGGACTTCCAGCTTGGTGAGGGCAATGGGCAAGGCCCCCCGATTCCGCTGCTCCCTGTGCAGCGGTGGGCCCACGAGGCCGAAGGGCGATTCCATACAAGGGAGGTTCAAGGGGCCAGAACACGCTTTTTCCACGGTGCGGGAACAGAACCGCGGAAGGCTGTTTTCTTACTCCACACAAGGAGGCAACGACTGCTACGGTGTCCCAACAAAAAGCACAGTTCTCCCCTCACAAGCGCGCAAGTGGAAAGCAGGTCTACACGCGCAAGCGCACCCCACACTCACCCACACGACCATCTATCTCCTCCTGGTTCATGCCCTACTTAAAAGCAACAATCGACGAGTTTTACAAACATAAGGTTGAGGAAAAAAGCTAAAGGAGAGCCCTCAGCATGCTGGGAGGCCCCTGGTGTGCCCGCACAAGGAGACCACGTCTACACATACACACGTTTCCATCTCGTGTCTCACTTAAAACAATAGCCTGCACGCTTTGTCAAACAGGAATGAGGAAATCAAAGTCCCTAAAGAAGAGGGGGTGTCTCCAACCTCGGGAACCGTCGGAGGGCAGAGGAGGGACCCCCGTACACGGAGGCCAGGTCTACACAGTCGCACACAACTACCTCCTCCCAGCTCATGCCTAACTGGAGACAGCGGCTGCCACATTTTGCCGCACAGAAAATTCGATACAGAAGCGGGGGACTCTGCGTTTTGGAACCCCTCGCAGCCCGCACACAGAGGCCAGGTCCTCTCCACACACACTTCCCAGGTCAGGATCTGCTTGGGGCAGCGACTGCCGCGTAGCCAAAAGAAAAACGAGAAATCCGGAAGGGAGAGGACCCCCTCCCCTTGCTCGGGGGCCTGCCCGGATGCCCGCGCGAGCACCCACGCGGCTCCCCGGGTGCCAGACCAGCGCCCCACGCCGCCCGGCCGCAGCCCCCGCGGGAGCGGCCCCCGAACTCACCTCGTCGTCGTGGTGCTGGCAGAAGCCGAGGCGCTCGGGGAAGACCGAGAGGATGGAGAAGGGCGCGCCGGGGAAGGGCGGCCCGAGCCCGAGCTGCTGCGCCGCCGCGGCGGCGGCGGCTGTGGGGCCGGGCGGGCCGCGCTCGATGTAGTGGTCCTTGGTAAGGCGCACGCGCTGGTGCGCGCGGACGCAGTTGTCGCACAGGTGCTCCTGGCAATCGAGGCAGCGCGACGAGGCCGCGTTGCCCTCGTCGCAGGAGCTGCAGCCGTGAGGCCGGCGCAGCAGCAGCGCCGACGGGGAGGCCGCGGGGCCGCCGGGCGCTGAGCGGGGCGGCGCGGGCGGCTGCGGTGCTGGCGGGAGCGGCGGCGGTGCCGAGGCAGAAGCGCGCGGGTGCGCGTGGTGCGCGTGGTGCCGGTGGTTGCTGTGGCCGCCCGCGCCCGCCGCGGCGCCGGCCCGCCCGTTCTTGGGCGGCGGCTCGTCGGTCGTGGCCACCACGGCGTCGAGCAAGTTACTGAGCAGGAAGGCGGACGAGGGCAGTGCGTCCATGCCCGCCGCCTCGGCCAGCACGACCTTCTGGTCGCACACAGGGCAGCGCAGCTTGAGCGGCTCTCCCGGCGCGCCGCCGCCCGCCGCCGGCAGCCGGTGCGCCTCGAGGCACGGGCGGCAGAAGGCGTGCAGGCAGGGCAGGACGTGTAGGCGGCGCGCCGCAGCCCCGGGGCCCCCGCCGCCGCCCCCCGACGACGTGGACGTCTGCGAGGACGACGACGACGCCGACGAATTGGAAGAGAGCGGCGCCGGCGAGCCGCACATCTCCTTGCACAGCAGGCAGATCTGGAAGTCGGTCTCGGAGAACGAAGCCATTTGCAACCAAGCCCGGAGGAGGGAGGAGACCAGAGAGGAAGAGGAGGAGGAGAGGAGAGCGCGGACGAGGTGGGTGGGGGAGCCGCCGACTCACTCAGAAAAAGGCATCAATTAGGCCTGCGATCCAGGAGCCGGCACCAGAGCGGCGCGGCCCGCTCGGCCTCGCCGCGTCCGGCCCGCGCGCTGCCACCCCCGACGCTGCGGGCATTAAATGCCTCTCCGGAGGCGACACAGATTCCTCCCGGAAAAGGACGCGGGGGCCGCGTGCCTTCCCGAAGCGGGAGCGCCGGAACAAGTCCCGACACGCGAGGGGCGAGCGGGGGGCAGGGAGGTCAGAGGACTCCCTGGAGCAGCTGTAGCTTAGCTTCTCGCCAGCCGAGGGGAGTCCCCCCAAGTCGAGTCTGCTGTGCAATCCCAGTCCCGGCGGGAGAAGCAGAATTTGGTTCGACGAGTATTTGGTGCGTGGCTTTTCTTTAAACGGATTTAGTCTCTTCTTGGGACAGGAAGGCTCCCCAAACTAGTAAAGGCGGGAGCGGCGCGATGCCGAGCCCGTGTCCCCCCGCGCGACGCCGACCTTCCCGCCGCATGACGCGGCGGCCAGGGGCTCCTGGGTGGCCCGGCGTGCGGCGCTCCGGGCTTGCGCACGGCCCGGCGCGGCCTCCCTGCAGGGCGGTCGGCCCCGCCGCAGCTGCAGCTAGTGGGAGCCCGCTGCGGCCGCACGCGTGTAGTACGCACGCGCGCCCCACGCGCCTCGAGTCTCCCGCGCGCCCGCCGAGCCCGGCCGCGCTGCCGGCGCTTAACACGCACGCGCGCCCCACGCGGCCCTGGGCCCTCTTGCCCCCGCCTCGCCGGGCCTGGGCGCCTCCAGCGAGCTCCTTCTCCGGTTTAGCCGCGCCGTAACGCGGGACCACAGGTCCCCGCGGGCCGTCGTGAATTATTCATCGGCAGGAAGATATTAGATGTACCCGCTGCCCGCTCCGCGCGAGCCGTCGTGCAATGCTATCCGAGCTCCGCGCGCGCCCCGCGCCCCTCCTCCTCCTCGCGTCCGTCCTCTCTGAAACCTTGGCAGCGAAGGGGGATCACATTTCCTTTGTCATCGGGCCATTTCGCCCTCGCGTTGGTCCCCCCCCTCCGATCCCGAGCGGCGGGGACGGAGCCTCCACCGGGGCGCGCCGGAATCAGTGGAACCGGCAATGGCCCAGCGCGGTGAGCTCGGGAGCCGCGTGGTCAACGCCGCCGGCCCGCTCCCGCGTCATCTTCTTTCTGAAACGAGTCGCCGAGCAAGACTCGGGTGGCCCCGGCAAGCGCTGCTGCGCCTACCGGGCTTTGCTCGCGCCTTGCGCCCTGGCCTCCTGGGGCTTTGAACAACTCCCCAATTCGGGTTGCCTGCGTGCACGCGCGCGCGTGCCCCCTCTTTCTCTGCTTTGCCGCCTCTTCCTCCTCCTCCTCTCAGTACGCTGGATATTGGGACTGATCGGAATTCGGAATCCTTTTAATCTCCAAAGGAGCAAACTCACTTCCGCCCGAGTGCTGGGAGGGGGCTGGGGGAGGGGACACAGGGGAGGGGGTTCCAGGCAAACAGGAAACATTAGCCCTCTCGGCACGGCTCGCTTTTGTGTGCTCCCTCCCTCTAACCTCCTCCCTTCTCCGGGCCGCAGGGGAGATGAACGCCCCCGGGCTTCAGTGTGACGACCTTTGAAACCTTCCGAGCGAAGAGTGGAGAGCGACTCTTCCGTTTATTTAAAAAAGAAAAGATTTCATTCTGAATCCCGGTTCTGCAGAGGCTGATATCCACTGCCCGTGAGATCTGGGGTCCCCCGACCAAGACCTTTTTTTTTTTTTTCTCCTTTTTACGTTTTCTTAAAGACTGCATATCTGTGATCAACACCAAAACATCACGCAGTTGGAATTAAACGAATCTGAATTTTGATCTGCGGAGGGGCCGGTTTCTTTTTTGAGTTTTACTGGGGGAAGTGGGGGGCAGAGGGCAGCTGTTCTGGGGAGGTTCCCGGTGAAGGCCCCGCGGCCATCTGAGTGGTGCCCGAGGCTGCCTGGGCGGTTCTGGGAAAGGAACTCGCTGGGCCCTGGAGAGAGACTAACTTGGAAGAGTGGAGAGGGCCACATACCAGGATTTAGAGGGTATTTGGTGTGGAGGCCAGCGGGTGGAACAATTGTCCCTGTCTTAACACCATCAAGCTGTGACTGACATCTTGGGTCCCACTTCTACAAGCAACAACCTGGATGAATCTCAAAAACATCATGTTAGAAGAAAGGGGCCAAACACAAGTTCAGTTCATAGTGTGTGATTCCATATACAGGAAATTCTAGAACAGGCAAAACTAAGCTTTGAGGATAGGAAAAGAACCCTTGGGGGTGAGGGAGTATTGACTGGGAAGGGGAATAGGAGAGAACCTTCAAGGGTCGTGAAGTAGAAATATGTTTGTGTGTACATTTGTCAAAACTTATAGATCTGCCATTTAAGATCTGTGCAAAATTTCACTATGTAAATTATACTTAAATTGAATTCAACCTACTAATCATGCCTGTATCATAAAAGTGAAAGAAAAAAGAAAAAACACTTTATACACAATTCCAACTCCTCCTCTGAATTTGCTCCCCAGAATTCCTATCAACCCGGAAAGAACTCTTAGATCAACCTGCTGGACAAACATGCTGAAGGCCCCAGGCTGCAGAAACACCACCCTAAAGGGAGAAAGCCATTGTGGGGCCGGTGCTGTCCTCAGATGGGAAGAATTCTAGGACAAGCTAGCAGCCAAAGTCCTCAGCTGCTGTCAAGAGGGCTCTCCTCAGCACCTGGAGTAAATCTAAGCTCAGTGAACATTCACCGAAATGTGTGAGGAGTGCAAAAATTATTATCAAATAAACCCAGAACATGTCAATTGTATCTCAATAAAACCGGGGGGAAAAAGAACAGATTTCCTTCTTTGACCAATGAAAGAGAAGTAAACACTTTATACTTTAAATGTTAGAACTAACACAACATTGTACGTCAACTGTACTCCAATATAAAATTAAAATTTAAATAAATAAATATTAGGAGCTTTTCATGCAACTATCTATTGCCAATACGTGTTTGTGTTTCTTCCATAGTTTGAGACCAGCGTGTAAACAGGTACATGCTCACACATGAATTTTCCTACAGATTTTGTACCATGCTGGCCTTGCTTCAGCAGAGGTGTTGTATGTATTCTTTGGTTTTGTTTCTTTTCCTTTCTTTGATTGTTTTTAATTTCTTTCCTTTTCTTTCTTTCTTTCTTTCTTTCTTTTTTTTTTTTTTTTTTAACAAAAACAAGAGGAAAACAGATGGGGGAAGAGAATTGCCAGAAGGAAGATGGCCCCAGAGGGTCAGAAAAGGGATGGGCCAGACCTGCTGTCTCCCTCATGGTTGGCCCCACCCACCAGCATCTAAAAAGGTTTAAAAAAGATGACCAGAGAGGGGGAGGGGAGAATTAGCAGTCCTCCTGGTCCTATGACTCTAAATATCTTGCAAGTGGATGGCAGAGATGGAAAGTCAGCTGAGGCACTGTAGAGGAGCAGGAAGGCTGTAACTCCAGAAAGAGGAATCAAACTCGACAGCAGTTGGTGGGTTAGTTTCCTGGGGACAATTGCTCAGAATAAGCCAAAAAGAAAAGAAAAAAAGAAAGAGGAGGAGAAAAAAAAGTCTTGATTTCTATTCATGAAGTAGCTTCCCCTTCCTTTCTTGAATTGACAGGACATTGCCAGGAAACAGGGCTGCAGTGTAAATTGTTAAATTAGCACTTTTCTAATTTCCATTAAGACTTAATTTACCATTGGTGGGAAAGAGGGAAATTTTTAAAGCAACTAATTTAATCTCAATTGTATAGAAATACAGTTATGATTTTTTAAAATATGGTATAGTGATAAAGAACAAATTAGGATGAGATTTTAATAAGACTATAGCTTATCCATGAGAGGAACAGGAGCCGTATATCCAGATGAAAGGCCAAAGACCGTCCCTTTCTGTAAACTAGTATTAAATTTTTCACTGCCATCCTAGCTAATAAACACCCTTTTTTAGCAAGGGAGGAGCAAGCAGCCATCCAGTTTTCCCTAACATTAGAAAGAGAGTATGTATATATCTTTCCTAATCCTGAAAATAAATCATTTGTATTTTAATCAGTAACTACTTATTAAAAGAAACCAGCCCTAAAATGATGTAGGCAGTAAATTTGCACAGTCTTTCTCGAATTCATCCATAACCATATTTTGTTTTCAAAGATGACACTGGCCCCTGCTGCTCTCTCAGGCCTGGGGTTGGGGTTCCACCACATTTCCATCGAAGTCAATCTGCATCTGCTTTTTGCATCTGATCCTTTAATTAAATATTTGATGCACCCGCTTGTTTTGATGTCAAACTTGCACCTTTCACCATCATCCTAAGGGTGCTTTCACATAATTTTTAAATACATAAATCACCAGAGTATTCTTTTTAAACATTAAACAAACATTACATCACAATAACTCTTTTAAACCGTTGGGGTTAGGGCCAGGGGTGGGGGGGGTACCAGCCAAATAGACTACCCGTGAATCATTGTCTGCATTCTGCCAGCTGAAGGGGAATGGCATTCGACACACCAGGCCAACTCTTAACTCTGCCCTGACTCTGGCCTTGGGGTCATTATGAGAAGTGTGTCAGCTGCTTTCAACAACCCAGAGTTCAGAATAGCAACAAGTAAGAGGATATCATATAAGCTCTAGTCACCTAGAACTTCAGAGACTATAGTAAAGAAGCTTGAATTGCACATAGGAGAGGTAAAAGTCAACATCCAGCTTGGTTAGTTAAATTAGTTCAGAGCTCAGCCAGGCTTATATCCCAGCTCAACACTCTTAACTGTGTGACCTTGGGCAAGTTACTTAACCTCTCTGTGCCTCCGATTTCTCATGCGTGTAGCAGGGGACTGGTGCAAGTACCTAGCCCATCAGGGTTAAATGAGCTACTAAATGTACAGGGCTTAATATAGTACAGATCACGTGTAAGTGCTCAAGCACACAGTTAAATATTAGCTTTTTGTTTTCATTATGGTTATTCAGCAGAGTGTTTTACTGCCTGCCTACCCCTTAAATTTGTCATTGCCTAATCACTACCCTCCCCTGGACCTCAGCATTTCAGGCAACCAATCATGTCCTCTTTCCCCTCCATAATAGAGAGTTGTGGTCTCATCTCCTGTCACTCACAGCTCAAGACCTCGCAGTGGCTGCCTGTGGTCCGCCACGTTTAAGCTAAGCTCTCATCCTACATTTTCTTTTTTTTGGGGCCTCACCATGTGGCATGTGGGATTTTAGTTCCCCTACCAGGGATTGAACCTGTGCTCCCTGCATTGGAAGTGCAGAGTCTTAACCTCTGGACCGCCAAGGAAGTCCCTCAGCCTACATTTTCTAAAATGAAATGTGTATCTTTCATAATAAAGGGCAAAAAACTATAAAAGTTGTTTTTAAAATAAATATAGCAGAAAATCAAAAGATACATAAATCAGTGCATACCGTTAAGCCCGACCAGCTTCTCATTCCTTCTGGAGAGACCCCGTGGGGGGTCCTGAGTCTACATGGAAAGGGAAAGGGGCCCATTTTAGCCCAGCCTCCCGGCCATCCCCACCAAGGTACCAGGCATGTGGGTGAAGCCACCTTGGATCCCCTAGACAATCCCAGCCTGAATATAACCCAGTTGGTTCCACAAGGCTTCACTCAACTGAGCCAGTCTAAATTCCTGACCCACAAAATTGTGAAATATAATAAAATGGTTGTTGTTTTAAGCCACTAAATTTGGGGGTCATTTGTTACACAGCAGTAGATAATTGGGACACTCCACCCCCACCTGCCCCATATTTTCTGCAAGATTAACATCCCTAAGTTTCTTTTCTCTCTCTCTCTTTCTCTCTCTCTCTCTCTCTCTCTCTCTCTCTCTCTCTTTCTCTCTCCCCTTCCCTCCCTCCCTCCCTTACTTCTCTCCTTCCTTTCTTTCAAAACAGCTTTAGGGAATTCCCTGGCAATACGGTGGTTAGCACTCTGCACTTACACTGCCGAGGGCCTGACTTCGATCCCTGTCAGGGAACTAAGATCCCCAAGCCCCACAGCAAAAAAATTAAAAATAAAATAAAACAGATTTGGACTTCCCTGGTGGCACAGTGGTTAAGAATCCGCCTGCCAATGCAGGAGACACGGTTCGATCCCTGGTCTGGGAAGATCCCACATGGCATGGAGCAACTAGGCCTATGTGCCACAACTACTGAGCCTATGCACCACAGCTACTGAAGCCTGCGTGTTGTAGTGCCCACGTGCCACAACTACTGAGCCCACATGCTACAACAACTGAAGCTCGCGTGCCGAAAGCCTGTGCTCCACAAGAGGAGCCACCGCAATGAGAAGCCCACGCACCGCAACGAAGAGTAGCCCCCACTCACTGCAACTAGAGAAAGCCCGTGAGCCCGCACGCAGCAACGAAGACCCAATGCAGCCAAAATAAATAAATAAATAAGACAGTTTTATTGAGGTACAACTGACATAAAATAAATAAACTACACACATTTAAAGTATACAGTTTGAGGACTTCCCTGGTGGTGCAGTGGTTAAGAAACCGCTTGCCAATTCAGGGGACACGGGTTCGAGCCCTGGTCCGGGAAGATCCCACATGCCACGGAGCAACTAAGCCCGCGTACCACAACTACTGAGCCTGTGCTCTAGAACCCGTGAGCCACAACTACTGAGCCCACGTGCCACAACTCCTGAAGCCCACGCACCTAGAGCCCGTGCTCTGCAACAAGAGAAGCCATCACAATGAGAAGCTTGCGCACCACAATGAAGAGCAGCCCCCGCTCACCGCAACTAGAGAAAGCGAAGACCCAATGGAGCCAAAAATAAATAAATAAATAAATAATAAAGTATACAGTTTGATAAGTTTGGATATATGGATATCACCACACCAAGAGAATGAATACATCTCACCCCCAAAAGTTTTCTTGGACCCCTTAATAAACCTCCATGTAACCTCTCCCCAGGCAATTGCTCATTGCTTTCTGTCACTATAGATCAGTTGGCATTTTCTAGAGTTTTACATAAATGGAACCATATAATACGTATTCTTTTGTACAATATGTACTTTTTTTCTGGTGGTGGGGCTCTGGCTTCTTTCACACAGCATAATAACTTTGTGATTAATCCATGGTGTTGCGTGGAGCAGTAATTCCTTTCTTCATATTGCTGAGTAGTATTCCATGGTATGGATGTACTGCAATTTGCTGATTTACCCGTTTGAAGGATCATTTGGGTTGATGGGTCATTTGGGTTTGTTTTCAAGTTTTGACTATTACAAATAAGGTTGCTCTGGGACTTCCCTGGCGGTCCAGTGGTTAAGACTGCCTTCCAATGCAGCGGGTGCAGGCTTGATCCCTGGTCGGGGAGCTAAGATTCCACATGCCTTGCAGCCGAAAAACCAAAACATAAAACAGAAGCAATATTGTAACAAATTCAATAAAGATTAAAAAAAAGAAAAATAAGGTTGCTCTGACCATTCATGTACAAATCTTTCTTTGGACACGTATATCTTTTCTCTTGGAAAAATACCTATTCATTAAATGGCTGGATCACATGGCAGGTGTGGTTTTAAATAGTGGTTGTACCATTTTACATTCCTACTAGCAGTGTATGAGAGTTCAGTTTTGTCTACATCCTCACCAAACTTTGTATAGTCAGTTATGTTTTTTTATTTAATTTTAGCCACTCTTATAGTTGTATGGTGGTATCTCATTGTGGTTTTAATTTTCATTTCTCTGATGTCTAACCTTCTTTTCATGTGTTTATTTACAAATCATAGATCTTCTTTGATGTAGGGTCTTTTGCGGTACGTGGGCCTCTCACTGTTGTGGCCTCTCCCGTTGCAGAGCACAGGCTCCGGACGCGCAGACTCAGCGCCCATGGCTCACGGGCCCAGCCACTCCGCGGCATGTGCGATCTTCCCGGACCGGGGCACGAACCCGTGTCCCCTGCATCGGCAGGCGGACTCCCAACCACTGCGCCACCAGGGAAGCCCTGATGTAGGGTCTTTTTAAAAATTATTTATTTATTTATTTGGCTGCATCGGGTCTTAGTTGCGGCAGGCAGGATCTTTCTTGCAGCACACGGGCTTCTCTCTAGTTGTGACATGTGGGCTCCAGAGTGCCTGGGCTTAGTTACCCTGCGGTGTGTGGGATCTTAGTTCCCTGACCAGGGATCGAACTTGTATCCCTTGCATTGGAAGGAGGATTCTTAACCATTGGACCACCAGGGAAGTCCCTGGTGCAGTGTCTGTTCATAGATTTTGCCTTTTTTAAATTGGGTTGTTTGCTGTCTTACTATTTGAGAGTTCTTTATATATTCTGGATATGAGTCCTTTTTCAGATACATGCTTTGCAAAGATTTTTCTCTCAGTCTGTAGCCTGTGTTTTCATTTCCTTTTGAATAAATTTTATATTTTGATGAAGTTCAATTTATCAATTTATTGTTCTTTTAACAGTTTTCACAGCAAAATTTATTAAAAAAAGAGTGGTTTTGAAAAGTCTAGCATCCAGTGAGAACTACCATCCACAACGTTATAGCTGGGAATTTTTCTCCAAAATATCACGGTCAAGTAACACAATGGAACCATTAAATCTTACACATACACCAAAGAACTAGCACGTTTGACATACAGAGCAAAAAAGGGGACCTCATGGATTAAAGTTTCATGTGTTCATCACATACATTAAGACACAGCTTATTTTATTTATTTAAATTTATTTAATTATTTATTTTTGGCTGTGTTGTGTCTTCGTTGCTGCGCACGGGCTTTCTTTTAGTTGCAGCGAGTGGGGGCTACTCTTCCTCGCGATGCGCGGGCTTCTCATTGTCATGGCTTCTCTTGTTGCGGAGCATGGGCTCTAGGTGCACAGGCTGCAGTAGTTGTGGCACGTGGGCTCAGTAGTTGTGGCTGGTGGGCTCTAGAGCTCAGGCTCAGTAGTTGTGGCGCACGGGCTTTGTTGCTCTGCGGCATGTGGGATCTTCCCGGGCCAGGGCTCGAACCCATCTCCCTTGCATTTGGCAGGCAGATTCTTAACCACTGCGCCACCAGGGAAGCCCCACAGCTTATTTTAGTCCAGTCAAAAATCAGAACTGCATTAAAATATTTAATGTAGTGCAATCAGACCAAAAAACTTAATTTGTGTTTATAAGTGCTCTACTAAATAAACATGGATCATAGCAAGGAACAAAAATTTTAAATCACACAGTACAAAAAAATCTGTAAATAAATGTAAACTACAGTACCAGGAAATATTGAATTATACAATTCTATCAAACTGTAAATGATATATTGAAATGAGGTCCATAAGAGTAAAGAGGGGGCGTCCCTGGTGGTGCAGTGGTTAAGAATCCGCCTGCCAATGCAGGGGACACGGGTTTGAGCCGTGGACCGGGAAGATCCCACATGCCGTGGAGCAAGGATGCCAGTGCGCCACAACTACTGAGCCTGCTCTCTAGAGCCTGGGAGCTACAACTACTGAGCCCATGTGCCGCAACTACTGAAGCCCATGCGCCTAGAGCCTATGCTCCACAACAAGAGAAGCCACCGCAATGAGAAGCCCACACACCGCAACAAAGAGTGACGCAGGTTCGATCCCTCACTGGGGAACTAAGATCCCACATGCCGCAGGGCAACAAAGCCCATGCCATGACTACTGAGCTCCCACGCCTCAACTAGAGCCCGCGTGCTGCATACTACAGATCACACACACTCTGGAGCCCATGGGCCACAACTACAGAGCCCACGTGCCCTGGAGCCTGCCTTCCACAACTAGAGAAGAGAAAACCCACACACCACACAACTAGAGAGAAGCCCGCGCACTACAACGAAGAGCCCGCAAGCTGCAAAGACCCAACGCAGCCAAAAATAAATAAATAAATAATAAACCAAAAAGAAAAAAAGAGAGAGAGTAAAGAGGGTTCCTGTTTTCTAGAAATCGGAAAGATGCCATTTTCCGTATCTTCAAAGGCTATGGGTTTTATATATGGAGAATTCCCTTTATTTATTTTAATTTATTTTATTTAACTTATTTATTTTTGGCTGCATTGGGTCTTCGTTGCTGCGTGTGGGCTTTCTCTAGTTGTGGCGAGTGGGGGATACTCTTCCTTGCAATGCGCGGGCTTCTCAATGCAGTGGCTTCTCTTGTTGCAGAGCATGGGCTCTAGGCGCTCCAGCTTCAGTAGCTGTGGCTTGTGGTTCAGTAGTTGTGGCGCACGGGCTTAGTTGCTCCACAGCATGTGAGATCTTCCCGGACCAGGGCTTGAACCCATGTCCCCTGCACTGGCAGGTGGATTCTTTTTTTTTTTTTTTTGCACTACGCGGGCCTCTTACCGTTGTGGCCTCTCCCGTTGCGGAGCACAGGCTCCAGACACGCAGGCCCAGCAACCATGGCTCATGGGCCCAGCCACTCCGCGGCATGTGGGATCTTCCCAGACCGGGGCACAAACCCGTGTCCCCTGCATTGGCAGGCGGACTCTCAACCACTGCGCCACCAGGGAAGCCTGAGAATTCCCTTTAGATGTAAGCTATCAAATATTAAAGCGGAAGAAGAATCTGTTTTGTTAACCACACATAGTTCTGCAGAAAACAAAAGGAGTTTTAAAGAATAAAGCCCTCTAGCAGACAAGTCTTAACATTAAAGATGCAAAGGGTTAAAACACTGGAATTAGAACACATCAGAAGAAACTTGCCACTGAGGACTTCAAGGCTACAAAATATGCTGACAAAACAGTCTGCGATATGTAGACTAAGGCTTTTGCTAATTTTTTGACATTTACATACTCATGTTACAGCATCAACTTTGGCAGAATCACTACTAATAAACTCAGAGCATTCCTGGCCCAATGGTTCCATCACAGTGGCCAGTGCACAGAATTCTCTAAAGACACTGTGTAAACTAGAACATCGAGGTCAGACACCCAAGGACCAGTGCTTGAATTTAGTAGTAGAATGCTGAAGAAGCTAGAGCCATGTCAATTTATTCTTCTAGGGATTGTGCTTTTGTTATTGTATCTAAAAAGTCTTTCTCTAGGCCTTGTTTTCCTTTTCTATAAAATTGGGATAAAAATAGATGCTAGCGGGGCTTCCCTGGTGGCGCAGTGGTTGAGAATCTGCCTGCCAATGCAGAGGACACGGGTTCGAGCCCTGGTCTGGGAAGAGCCCACATGCCGCGGAGCAATTAGCCCCGTGAGCCACAATTACTGAGCCTGCACGTCTGGAGCCTGTGCTCTGCAACAAGAGAGGCCACGATAGTGAGAGGCCTGCGCACCGCGATGAAGAGTGGCCCCCACTTGCCACAACTGGAGAAAGCCCTCGCACAGAAACGAAGACCCAACACAGCCATAAATAAATAAATAATTAATAAAAAAAAAAAAAAAATAGATGCTAGCAATTTGGGAATTTGGGATTAACAGATACACACAACTTTATATAAAATAGATAAACAACAAGGTCCTACTGTATAGCACAGGGAACTATATTCAATATCTTGTAATAACCTATAATGGAAATGAATCTGAAAAAGAATATATAAAAAGAATATGTATATATATATATATATATATATATATATATATATATATATATATATATAGCTGAATCACTTTGCTGTACACCTGAAACTAACACAACATTGTGACAAGACCTCGCTCAGTGGGACACTCACCCCGGAAACCCTGAGCTTCTGTAATAGAGGGGCCATGTGGAGAGGTCCTGAACATTTATAATGATGGATGGAGAGACAGATACGTAGACAGATGGTAGATGATAGGTAGATAGATGGATGGATAGATAGACAGATAGATGGTAGATGATGAATAGATAGATAGCTGGATGGATGGATAAATAGATAGAAATCCAGAGAGCTCCAACTATTCATATCATCCCAGCCAAGGAACCAGACACGTGTGTGAAGTCCTCTCTAGATGATTCTACCCTCAAACCCTTAGAGTCACTCCAGCCATTCAGGTCTTCCCAGCTGAGATTTCAGACATCGTGAAGCTGATACAAACAACCTCTGCTGTACCTTGTCTGAATTCCAGACCCATGTAATCTGTGAGCATAGTAAAATGGTCGTTGTTTACACAACTACATTTTGGAATCATTTGTAAAGCAGCAGTGGATAACTGGAGCATATACCATTATTACCATATGAAAAAATGTGCCTATTCAAATTAATGAAATACACTATATTTTGAAAGTAGAGCCAGTAAGATGTGCTGATGGCTTGGATGAGAGAATGATAAAAATCAAGAGGTGGGAGTGGGGATGATTCCAAAATTTTTGGCCTGGGCAGTTGGATACATGGTGATACCATTTCTTGAGCTACAGAATGCTGGGGGATTGAATGAGTGTATTCTGATCATGGCACTAAAAATGTGCAACTTATGTGTAGGACAGAAAACAATTCCTGGAGATGTCCTGACCGGGCTGCTTTGGGACCTGTGTGCCCTCAGATCTGTTCCCTGCCCTTCCCAGCTCCGTTCTGAGTCTCAGAGGGCCTGATCCTTGCAGCCCTACTCCCCAGGTTCCTGAGTCAGCTGTCTTCTGGCTGGGTTTGGCCAATAGGAGGTGGGCAGCTGATTAGAGAACTGGAAGAAGGGAAAGGCCAGGGGTTTCTCCCCATCACCCTCTCTGCCTTGGGTGGCAACTCCAGTCTCCAGCCATGATTGCATCTCTTCCTGGCTCCATCTCCAGGCCTGCCGTGATTTCAGCTTCCAGCAGGGGACTCCTGGGTTCTGATAACTCCATCCCCTCCTTTGATCCTCCACCCAGCCGAGATGTGGTAGCAGCTTCCCGCTCTAGCTGACCTCTGGGTTCTATCACCTGTCCAATCAAAACTCTCCATTTAATTCCCTCTGTTATAAATATGTAAAGCCATTTCTGTTTTGCTGGATTGCCCCTGACCATGGCACTCTAGGCTGAGGACTCAAGTGCAAGTGTGCAGGCTCCAGTGAGTGGCAAACACCTTGCCCAGCCCCACCTGGGGCAGACTCCCAGGCTCCAAGGTGTTTACCAGACCTTCACCTTGGGATTTGCTCATTCCTGACCTCTGCACTTTTGTACCAGACATTCCCTCCATCTGTGTGCAAAATGTGGTTTCTGCATATCCGAGGCAATCCCTGCTCCAACCCCAGCTCAGAACCCGTGGCCTCCTCTAAGCCTGTCACCAATGACTCACCTGTCCAGCCTCCAGCCTGTGGCCTTGGCTCAATAAAACATCACTTGCTGACAAATCACTCAGTATTGCATCCTGTCTCCCACCTCTGTGCTCAGCAGACTGGCCCCTCTACCATCGCTCACAACTTCCCTTGACTGAAAAATTCCTACTCAGTCTTCAAAACCTACTTCAAGTGTCCCACCTGGGGAGTAAGTAATTTCTGGCTGGTTTCCTCTCCAGACCGAGAAGCAAACTCCCATATTCCTGCTGCTGTCCCGGTTCTTGGCAAACCACACTGCAGTCATTTTACATGTCTGTCTCCCATATACAACTGCTAGCTCCTTGGAGGCGGGGCTAAGACATCAGCTGTGGTCTGGGCACTGGTGGCCCTCAGGGACTCTTGGTTGGATGCTGGCTCTGGACGCATGGATGACCATGGATTTTCAGTGACTGTAGGCAAATGCCTTCAGTCTTCCCAGTGTAGTTACAAGCCTCTCTTAGGAGGTTCCTATTTCTTGTGCAGCCTGTTGGTACCTATTTTAGGGCTTTTTTCAGGCAGGAGGAAACCAATAAATGTTGCCATCAGACATGAACATTGTGTCTATTTCCTTTAGTACCACACCTTTTCTTCCTTCCTTCCTTCTTTTCCTCTCTGCCTTCCTTTTTCCTTCCTTCCTTCCTTCCTTCCTTAGCTTTTATCTCTTCTTAATTTATTTACTTTTACTGATTTTTATTTTTGCTAAGTTTGTATTTTGAAATAATTTTAAATGTAGAGAAAAATTACAATAATATAAAGAACTCCCATCTGTTCTTCACCCAGAATACCTAAAGGTTAACCTTTTCCCCATTTTCATTATCACTCCCTCTCTTCCTCCCCATATATATGTATTATTATATACATATAATATGTACATAGTATATAATATATATATATAGTATATGTATATATGTTATATGTGTAGCTATGTATAAAATACGGATATCTTTTTTTTTTTTTTTGCGGTGCGCGGGCCTCTCACTGTTGTGGCCTCTCCCGTTGGGGAGCACAGGCTCCGGACACACAGGCTCAGCGGCCATGGCTTACGGGCCCAGCCGCTCCGCGGCACATGGGATCTTCCCAGACCAGGGCATGAACCCGCGTCCCCTGCATCGGCAGGCGGACTCTCAACCACTGCGCCACCAGGGAAGCCCCAGATATCTATTAAATAAAATACGTATATAGATTAAAAATTGTTTTTCTGAACCATTTGGGAGGGGGTACAATGCCCTTCTCTATTCCTAATCACTTCCTGTGCCTTTCCTAAGAATACAAACATTATCTTATGTAACCAAAGTACAGTATCTAAATCAGGAAGTTTAGCATTGCTACAAGACTACTATCTAATCCACAGACTGTATTCACATTTCACCAGTTGTCTCAATTATGTCCTTTCCAGGCACATTTGTTTCTCCCTTCCCAGGACCCAGTCTGGGATCACAGGCCGCCGTCCATGGTCCTGTCTCTCCAATCCTCTTTAATCAGGGCAGTCCCCTAGCCCTCCTTTGTTTTTCAGGACCTGACTTTTTTTCTTTTTCTTTTTTTTGGCCACGCCGTGCAGCATGGGGGATCTTAGTTCCCAGACCAGGGATCGAACCCATACCCCCTGCAATGGAAACCCGGAGTCCTAACCAATGGACTGCCAGGTATTCCTAGGACCTGACATTTTTGAAGCATTCAGGCCAGTTGTTTGGTTTCCTCACAGGTTTCAAAATGCCCCCTAAGATTTCACCTCTCACCACATTGTTACCAAACCCTCTTCTTGTCCAGACTCAGGGGAGGACTCTTTGCAGGGCCTTGTAAAACCTTAAATAAACGACACACGAACAAATTCCACTTTGACCGCTATCTTGTTAAAATTCCTCAAAAAAGTTAACTCATTGGCCCCAAAGTATCTTAACAAAAGCCAGGCTGTACTTGTATTCCCCCTTCCTCAAAGGGTTTTATGTGCTGTTTAATGATTTTTCACAAATCGTCTTTCTTGCCCTTAAAGTTGGATTAATTGAATTTTAATTCAGTAGGATCACCCTCTAAAAAGAGCGACACTGGCTCTGCAGGTCAAGTTAGG
Source organism: Mesoplodon mirus (assembly GCF_964341445.2). Classification (NCBI taxonomy): domain Eukaryota; kingdom Metazoa; phylum Chordata; class Mammalia; order Artiodactyla; family Ziphiidae; genus Mesoplodon; species Mesoplodon mirus. Next base: position 52,455,516 of record NC_138988.1, read on the forward strand.
GCCGCTCGACCTAATTAAGGCCTTTCTTGAGCAGAGTGGGATTCTGAAGGTTAGAAAGTCCAGCCATGCAGCACCCTAAACTCATCTCTATTTTGGATCATAATGAAGAAACCCCTTAAGAATTCCCGGGCGGTCCAGTGTTTAGGACTCCATGCTTCCAACAGCTGGGGGGGCATGGGTTGGATCCCTGGTTGGGGAAACAAGATCCTGTATGCTGTGCAGCGCGGCCAAGAAAGAAAAAAGGAAAGACAAAGAAAATGAAATTCCCTTTTCCTTCTCAGCTAAGGAAAACCTGGATGGCCTACGAAGGGAAGCCAACCACCAGGGCTTTCTGGGCTCCAACTGGTTGCCTCTCATATTTAAGGCTCCTGCCTTCAATGGGCAGGGGGGCTCCTCTTATTTGTCCCCTTGCTTCCTTTAAAAATTTTTTTGAACAACTAAACATAGTTGAAATTCCCAAAATACAAAAGACTATAACAAGAAAAGTCTAGACTTTCTCTCTCGAATTCTGGCCTCAATCCCAACCATCCATAGCTGTTTCTGGCTCAAGCCGGTTTCCAGAGGACTTGAACCCGTTTGCTGTATGAATTTTACTGCATGAATCCATGGATGAGGGACCAAAGCTTGTTATTTCCTCCCAGAAGAATCCTGCCCACTATTTTCCTCATCAGCCTGGTCTGGACTTGAGTTAAAGATAGATAGATACATAGATAGATGAATAGACAGACAGATGGGTAAGACAACCCATACTCAGAGTTCTATAAAACATTGTGACATCAAGTGGAGAGGACAATTATCACAGAAGTACCAGGCTAGCCTACAGCCACTCCGCTTCTAAGGCCTCTGAGAGGCTGACTGAGGCCAAATGAGGGGCTGCTAGTGACCTCAGATTCCTGATCCACAAAGCCACTCTATTCTTTTTGTTTTTTGCCATGCCACGCAGCTTGTGGGATCTTAGGTCCCTGGCCAGGGATCCAAACCGGGGAACAGCAGTGAAAGCACTGAGCCCTAACCACTGGACCACCAGGGAATTCCTAGCCACTGTTAGGTTTTTCAGGGGTTTTCACACTGTTCTTGGGAAAGGCCAGAAAGGAAGAAAACACCTATTTCCTTCTCTGAGAGAGAAGGCCTGGAAAAGTCAGAGGCTCCAAGCAAGGGGCAGCCAGGTGAGGCCCTTTCCCTGAAAGGAAGGTCCTAAACCAGAGCAGGACCCTATGATCCTTGCCCCCCATGTCCTCAGCCTGCCTTTTTTTTTTTTGGCTGCACTGCACAGCGTGTGGGATCTTAGTTCCCCGACCAGTGACTGAACCTGCGCCCCCTGCATTGGAAGCATGGAGTCCTAACCACTGGACTGCCAGGGAATTCTCCAGCCTGCCTTTTGTCTATGGAAAAACTTTAGCCAAAGAATAAGTTTAATCTGAGAAGTGAGAAAATGCAGAAACAAAGGAAAACAGTCCAGCAAGACTAAATAATAATAGATTAGTCAGTAAGCAGAGTCAAGGACCTTTAGTTCCTTCTCAAGGGACTATAGATAATATTCTGAGCCATATCTATAAGATATGGCTCAGAATATTATCTACAGCTGCCTTATAGATACTGAAACCCCCACCAGGTGGAAGAAGCTAACTACATGATGACCAGACTGTAGTCATGACATAAGCTGCCACAATTCCAAGAACTGGCCTCAAGGAAATGGTTACAAACCGACCCTGGAGCTGAAAATTAACTGTACTTAAAACAATCAAGATGATGGTGGTCAACGCACCTTATGGTCAACTAATCTATGACAAAGGAGGCAAGGATATACAATGGAGAAAAGACAGTCTCTTCAATAAGTGGTGCTGGGAAAACTGGACAGCTACATGTAAAAGAATGAAATTAGAACACTCCCTAACACCATACACAAAAATAAACTCAAAATGGATTCGAGACCTAAATGTAAGACCGGACACTATAAAACTCTGAGAGGAAAACAGGAAGAACACTCTTTGACAAATCACAGCAAGAACTTTTTTGACCCACCTCCTAGAGTAATGGAAATAAAAACAAAAATAAACAAATGGGACCTAATGAAACTTAAAAGCTTTTGCACAGCAAAGGAAACTATAATAAAGACGAAAAGACAACCTTCAGAATAGGAGAAAATATTTGCAAACGAATCAACGGACAAAGGATTAATCTCCAAAATATATAAACAGCTCATGAAGCTCAATATTAAAAAAACAAACAACCCAATCCAAAAATGGGCAGATCTAAATAGACATTTCTCCTAAGAAGACATACAGATGGCTAAGAAGCACATGAAAAGCTGCTCAACATCACTAATTATTCGAGAAATGCAAATCAAAACTACAATGAGGTATCACCTCACACCCGTTAGAATGGGCATCATCAGAAAATCTACAAACAACAAATGCTGGAGAGGGTGTGGAGAAAAGGGAACCCTCTTGCACTGTTGGTGGGAATGTAAATTGATACAGCCACTATGGAGAACAGTATGGAGGTTCCTTAAAAAACTACAAATAGAATTACCATATGACCCAGCAATCCCACTACTGGGCATATACCCTGAGAAAACCATAATTCAAAAAGACACATGCACCCCAATATTCATTGCAGCACTATTTACAATAGCCAGGTCGTGGAAGCAACCTAAATGCCCATCAACAGATGAATGGATAAAGAAGATGTGGTACATATATACAATGGAATATTACTCAGCCATAAAAGGAACGAAACAGTCATTTGTAGAGACGTGGATGGATCTAGAGACTGTCATACAGAGTGAAGTAAGTCAGAAAGAGAAAAACAAATATCGTATATTAATGCATATATGTGGAACCTAGAAAAATGGTACAGATGAACCGGTTTGCAGGGCAGAAATAGAGACACAGGTGTAGAGAACAAATGTATGGACACCAAAGGGGGAGAGTGCTGGTGGTGGGGTGGTGGTGGTTGTGGTGGGATGAATTGGGAGATTGGGATTGACATATAAACACTAATATATATAAAATAGATAACTAATAAGAACCTGCTGCATTAAAAATAAATAAAATTCAAAAATTCAAAAAAAAAAAAAAAAAGATGATGGTGTCCAGACCACCGATGATCAATTTCAAGATGACTGTCAGAGCTGACTGTGCTGTTTCTGCATGTAGCCCCCTCCCTCACTCTATAAAAGCTCTTGCCCACTGATTGTCAGTGGGGAGAGTGGCCTTTGGACAGGAGTCTGCCTATCCTCCTGGGTTTCCGGCCTCCAAAATAAAGCAAGCTTTCCTTTCCACCAGCCTTGTCTCTTTATTGGCTTTTGAGCAGCGGGCAGCTGGACCTACTTTCGCTAACAGATTTTGGTTCCCAGCATGGGGCTGGGCTCTCGCGATATCTGGCTCCCGGGTTTTCCTGAGCAGGGCAGCCGGCATGAAGACGCGTTGGGATGGCTGCGAGGAGCCTCCTGGTTGTGGCTCACTGGCCCTGCCCTGAGAGGGCTTTGGCGGGGGCATTCCTAGAGGCTGCCCAAACCAGTTGTTTCGGGGCTCCTCCCTGTTTCTCCCCTGCTTGGCACTGGCTGCCAATGTACGCTTTTCCTTGGTGAAACGGAAAGATGCCTCCGAACGAGCTGAGGAGCTCCAAGATCAAGTAAGTCCAGTGGTGCGCACCCGGCACACTTCTCTTTTGAGCGCGAAGTGCTATTGGGGCATTTTGCCAGTTGGTTCTGATGTGTGTCTGACGTCGAGGACCGTTTGTGTTGGGAAGTACACTTAGAGAAAGCTAGTTTGATAAAATACTGTTTTCAGAATTCTGACCCCGAGAGAACAAAAATATGCCTAGGAGAAAGCTTGAAGTTAACTCTCATCATGTCCTTAAAATATAAACAAAGCCCACTTTGCCTGACTGAGACTTCAGCCTTGGGTTAATTAGTAGAATTTCAAAAGGTATTTGGGTTTATTAAATATGTATCTTGTACCACATTAAAGAGAAATTATGATATGAGAAGAATGTAAGTTTTTAGAGGTTATAGAATATATTCCTAAGTTTGCCAGTCAGTGAATGCTGGTATAATAGTTCAATTACTTGTTTCTTGGTTTTGTTAAGGCTTTTAAGGGTTAAAAATTGTAATATGTAATTAAAGCTACTAAAAATGATAAGGGAAGCATTTCAGTGTGTAAAGCAAGTAGGATATTTGTCATCGGCGAGGGAAGGTATAAAGAATGGAGATATTTTTGTTGAGGAAAAATGATGATAATAATTTTGTCCTAGAGCTGTTTGTTTCTGGATGGGGGAAAAATAAGGGATAAATCATACGGATACAAAAAGTGATAAAACGTTTGTGAAAAAAGGGAACTTTGAGAGAAGAATTTTGTAAGTTGTCAGGAGCCATTAAGATTAGATTGGATTTAATTAGGTAAATAAACTTTGTTACTAATAGTAAGCTGGTACAAGACTGGAATTTGTGTTTGTTTGTTTGTTTTTTCTTGTCCACGCAGGCCCCTTGGCCCTACTACTGACTGTGGCAACGGGAGCCACGAGGTCTAAGGACTGAAAGGAGGCTTCTTTCTTTCTGCCCCTCCCACTCATGCCAGTTCTAAAAGCCCTATGTGAGTGGAGGTCCCCAAAGACCTGTTCCCACCTGCAGATGGATTAACCCCCAACTCAGGACTGCTGTCCACCCTGTGTTTCACCATATGCGGGTCAGGCATGAATAGACATGGCCGACCCCTTCTTCTTTTTTTTTTTTCTCTTTTCAACTCATTTATTTATTTGTTTGTTTGTTTATTTATTTATTAATTATTTTTGGCCGCGTTGGGTCTTTGTTGCTGCATGTGGGCTTTCTCTAGTTGTGGCAAGCAGGGGCTACCCTTCGTCGTGCTGCACGGGCTTCTCATTGCAGTGGCTTCTTGTTGTGGAGCACGGGCTCTAGAGCACAGGCTCAGTAGTTGTGGCTCACGGGCTTAGTTGCTCCGCGGCATGTGGGATCTTCCTGGACCAGGGCTCGAACTTGTGTCCCCTGCACTGGCAGGCGGATTCTTAACCACTGTGGGAAGCCGGGCCAACCCCTTCTTACCACCGTGGTACTTCTGATTCCAGTAGGTTTCCTCCAACCAGCATCTTGGCCACGGCCCTGGGTCTGCAACCACTTCCCATACCTCCCAGATCCTTCCCTTTCCAGTGCTCAGTGCTAATGAAAGCTGCAATCATTAAACAGCAATACAAAGTTGAGTTTCTCAATCCAGGAAGAGTTCCATTTTTAGAAAGGGAAACTTGGATGTCTTGGTGCTTTCCTTTTTGGGTTGTTTTGGGCGTGGTGTAAGGATAGGGGTATTGGAACCTCAACAGACAGGGTAGCAAGAGCAGAACATTCAAGAAACCAGGGTCTAGGCTTCTGAGGAGAGGTCCTTCAGTTGGGGGGAGGAGGTGTCAGGAACGGAAGCAATGGGCCCCCTCCTCATAAAGATGCATGTAGTCATCAAAAAATAATCAGATAAATCCAGATGGAGGAAACTTCTCCAAGACCATGGCCTGGAACCCTCAAAGCCATCAATGTCATGAGTGACCATAAAGTTTGGGGGAATGTTCTGAATTAAAGAGGACTTAGGACAACCAAATGAAATGCAGGATCCTGATGTGGAAAAACAGCAACAAAGGGCATTTTGAGGACAACTGAGAAAATTGAAATATGTACTGTGACTTATTAAAGACAATTATTATAATAAAATTATTATGGTTTTGCAGAGAATGGCCCTCTTCTTAGAGATACAGGCTTAAGTATTCAGTGGTGAAGTATCATCCTGTCTGCAGTTTACTCTCAAAAGTTCATTTGAAAAATAGAGAGAGAAGGAGACAGAGAGAGAGAGAGAGAGAGAGAGGAGAGGTGTATGTGTGTGTAGTGTGTGTAGGAGAGAGAGAGAAAGAGAGGAAGCTAAAGCAAATGTTAGCAAAGTGGTAACTGGTGGATCTAGGGTATAAAGGTGTTCACTAAACCACTTTTTCATATTTTCCATAAATTTAATCTTTTTCAGAATAAAAGGTTGAGGGATGATAAGGTGAAAATTCAGAAATGCAATTCATAGTGCTTTCCAGACAATTAATAGCAAATAAATAGTGACTCATTCTCCCTTTCTCTGAAATTACTTACACCATATGTACAGGGTCTTTGGGGGTGGGTGGGTCACAAGCGCTATGGCCTCCATGGAACCCAAAGAACCATAGTGTCTGAGAGCTGAGACTTCCCTGACAATGACCCCCTTGCCTACCTCAAATTACAGACCACTCTCCCTCTAGCAGTTGAGACCCACCGCAGTGTGACACCATAGGAACTTCTTTCCTAGTTTTATCTGTAACATGCCCCCTATGGTCCAGTCACCTGTAGTTGTCTCCTGCCCCCTCCCTCTACCTGCCCACCTGAAGTGACACTTCCTCCATGAAGTTTGTTTGAATTCTTGGGTCCTTGTCTCCCATCCTCATGTTGGCTTGGAGCTCTAGAGGCAGCTATCCAGAGAAGATACCTTGATGGAGTTTAAATATCTGATTGACTGGACATGCAACGAGCGTTTCACATTGTGTCAGCTGGAGAAATATTTATTAATGGCTTTTGGTGAACACATTTCCCTGGTCCAATTATGACATCAAACCTTGTCCCTGACTTTCAGGTGCTTCCAATTTAGTTGTGGAGATTAGACAAACACCCTGAATAATTAGCTGAGATTGTATTCATTTTCACTATTTCTCAAAACTCAGAGGCAGGAAAATACATAAACCTTAGAATAGGATGAAAAAGATATCCATCTTTTCCCTTCAATCACAAATAAAGTAAAATAAGAGAAAATAAAAACAAATGAAATGAATCAATGAGATAAAATGAATAAAATAAAATAAAATAATAGACAATATAAAAACAAAGCAAAATAAACGAAATTAAGTAATGAAATAAAAGTAGTAAAACAAAATGAATATGAAATGAAATAATCAAGTAAAATAACGAAGTGGAATAAGCGAAATAAAAACGAAATAAAAGGAAATAACTAAAATAATAATAAAGCTAATACAATAAATATAAGAAAATTAGTAAAATGAAAAGGAATGTAATTAAAGAAACACTGTGGCGATCGGAGGAAACAGTATGTTGAGCCGGATCTCGTTTTTCCTCCTGCATCTCTGGGGCCCCGGGTGTCGGCCAGAGCTAACGCGTGGTGCCCTCGGATGGGGTGGCTTTCCGAGCTGGTAAACGTGGAGTCTCGCCGGGAACGAGGGGTCCCCCGGGTCGGCACTGTCTCAGCTCCTCGGGGGCTGGTTCACTGCGCCGACACTGCTACCGGCAGGTGGCGCTCTGGGCCCCGAGGCCCGCCCGCGGGACCACCGGCCCCGCTTAACCCTTTGGACTCTTCCCTCCCCCCCGCCACCTGAGGGCTCTCGGCTGCTCCCTCGGAGGATGAGCCGCACAATGGTTACTTTGGAGCCCATGCAGTGTCACATCAAAAGCAGGGTTCTTGCCACAAGAACAGTAGTGTGAAACGGGACTGCAGGATGGTTCATACAACACCTTGATCTTCCTCGATGGAATAAATTGTGTCGTATAACTTAAAGTGTAAAATAACACCTTGAAATTGGAGTAAAAAAATTCACCTGCCTGGTGCCTCAGGGGAAAGGATATTCATTCAGAGAATTCCAGAATAGCTACCTGTGGCTTTAGCGGGGACTCAGTGATGGCAGAGGACATTTGCAGGCGGCCTTCCCTCACCCAGTCTCAGAAGCCCCCAGGAAAGCCGTGCTGGGGGGAGGGGAAGGGAGCGTTGGGGGTGGGGACGGGGACGGGGCGCCCACATGCAAATGCAGCAGTGACAATCCGGTCGGGCGCCTCCGTACCTCCGGGAGGCCGAGGCTGGAACAAAGCGTTAGCATTTTCTACATGTGAAAAGCCCGCATTCCTGGGCGGGGAGGCCGCGAGGGCGCCGCCCCCCCTCTCTCCATTTACCCTCCGGACCACACAGAGCGGCTCTCGCGCCAATTGCTCGAAGGTTCGCTCCAGCTTTTCTTTTGACTAGGGCGATGCATACGAAATGTAGATATTTCCCTAAACGCTGGCTTTGACATTTAATGCGATCCTAAGTAGCCAGAAATGTGGACGGGATTAGGACGAGGCTTGGGGCCCACAGGGACACTTGGCCAAATCCGCCTAAATCCTCCAGGACGATTGTTTGTCACCACACGGATCCCCTTTGCCCCAAATGAGGGGACTAATGAACTTCGCTGCCTCCCCTCCCCCCCGGGCACTCCCACTCCCACCCCAGGGCCTGCACTTCGGCCCGGTTCTTCCCAGGGAGGAAGGGAAGCCGAGTGTGCAAACTGCTTGCTGTGTGTAGGTATAGGTTTGGTTACTTTAGGCTGGGCCAGCTGAGTCTGACCAGTAACCCACCCATCCTGGGTCAGTATTTAACTCACTTGATGAGGCTCAGAGGGTCAAGGATGCTGAGGCCCCGTGAACCCTGGGATTATGTTAATAAGCCATCCCCACCTTGAAAGAAGTAGTTCCTGTGACACTGCCAGACCTAGAAAGAAAGCACCCAAAGTTCTGTTCTGCAGACTTTATTGTTTATCTAGAACAATCCACACACTGTATAATGCACAGCCCTGTCTTCAAAGTATTCACAATCCAGGAAGGGGAAGGAAACAGATGACAAAGAACAGAACATAGACTGAGCCTGAAGATCTGCCAGGTTACCACAGGGCTCTGTGAAAAGCTCACCAACCCGGAACACGCCTCCAGTAAGCACATGTGGAATGAATGAAGACTTGGTTTGTAACAGGTATCTCCTTGGGAGTTAGTGTGAGACAGCCAGGATGTGTACACACTGAAACTGGAATGAAGTTCTAGGGAGTGGAGGAGACTGAAGCAAAGTCCTAGGGATGGGAAATGGTGACCATTTTTGGGAGACAGCAGATTCCAGTTTGGATAACACATGGGGTGTAAGGGAGGGATCAACAGCAGCTCAGTAGGAAAAGGGGAGCAGTTACCATGAAGAGGCCCCCAGCGGGAGTCAGGGCTGTGCTGCAGGCAGTCACAGGCCACAGGCCGAGGTGAGGAGGAGAGGGTGGGGAAGAGACCTCTTGTCATCCAAGGATGAGGGCCTGGGTGAGGCAGGTAAGAATGGGCTGAGAACACAGGATGCCAGTATCTACCGAACAACTCCTACAGCCCAGACACTGGACGTATCCAGAGTGAAGGAGACAGCCATTTACCTGGAGGAGTCCCCCTGCTCTCTACCACCCAACTCTACAGTGTCAGCGGCTCAGAAAACAGTTTCTGCTTTGGTTATCCCTTATATTATACTGTAAAAAATTATAGAGTTCCCCTTTGTATATTTGGAGTTCATATACAGCAACAATGTCCAGGACCTTAAACCTCATTCCAAGCCTGTGAGGTAGGTACTGTCAGTGTCCTCCTTTTACAGATGAAGAAACTGAGGCACAAAGAAGCAAAATAACTTGTCCCGGATCAAGCTTGTCCCAGTGAGAGAGCTGAGATTTGAAGCCAGTCCAAGAATCTGGCTCCAGGGTCCACAATGTCGTCAGTCACCTTCCTCCAGGTGGCTTCCAAGAAGGGGGCTGGATGAGAGCCTGAGAGAGGCAAGGCTGAAAGGAAGGCAGTGTCGAGGGTGACTGGGCTGAGCAGGTCCTCTGGGCAACAGGAGGGTACGTGAACTCACCTGTAGTGAATGCCCACCCGGTGCCCTTTGCATTCATCATCTCGTCTTAATCTTCACACCAGGCCCTGAGGAAAATTAGCCTCATTGTGCAAACCCATCAGAAGCCTCGAGAGCGATCAAGTCATTTGGGTTGGGTAAGGGGCAGAGCTCCCAGCTTTAGTCGATAAGGGGTTCTGCGTGGTGGGAACAGCAGTTGTGTTGTTCTGAGAGTGGGGTTGGGGTGCAGGCGGGGCAGGAGAGGCCCCTGAAGGCGCTGGCTCCGCAGGGGCGTCATCTTGTGGGGTAAGGGCCTGGGCAAAATGAAAGACTACTCCAGCTCTTCTGAGGGTTCATGCCTTGCAGTTCTGGGGACACTCACAATCACGTTCTCTCTGGGTCTGTGAAGGGACCCATGCAGTGAATTTTGCCCCATTTTGTTGGTGATGGAGCCTGAACAGAAGCTAACGAGGCTCGTCTCAGAATTCACAACCCCATCAGATATGACACCACCCTTTGAGCACCTGCACCTGTTAAACTACAGAATACCATATACCATAGAAGAAAAGGTATGATCAAGGGACACAAAGGCGGGGGAGAAACTGGGACAGCTAGGAAAAACTTCAGGGATGTGGAACCTAAACCTTCTCAGTACAGTTAGGATTATCTCTGTTAGCAGACGTGGTGCTAACGGATTGGGGCAGGAAAAACAGGTCGGAGAAGCCATCTGGCTGATGGACTCCATATGACAAGTCACAGAGGTGAAGAGCTTACATGTATTGTGCCCAGATCTGCCAAGGGCCACTGTGGAAGGCAAAGCTGGGCTGCTGGGATCATAATTTGACAACACATCATATATAGAGTTCTCCATTTGGGAAAACACTTCACTGGCTTCCCCGTAAGATGTGCAGGGCTGTCCCAGCACCGGCAGCTAAGGATAGCTACATGACTTGCCCTACAAAGGAGAGGGAAGCCGAGGTCTGCTGGGGGTTTCTGGGAAAACTTTGTTCCTGATGGTCTCCTGTCACGATAGGCTGCCTTTGCCCTCTTCTTCTTGCCTTCAGTGCAGATGTAATGCTGGAACATCCTGTGACCACGGGGACAAAAGCCCAAATGCTAAAGACAGTGGTGTGAGAAAAACAGAGCTGAGTCCCTGATGGCATCACTGAGCACTAGAGCAAAGGCCACCAGCTGCCTATGTACCACCTTCTCAAGTGAGAGAAAAACTACCTTTGTTTAAATCACGGATCCATTTTGTGCTACGTGCAGCCAAGAGTATTATTTAACACAGCAACGTGGGGCCTAATCTGCCTCATAGCTGTTCCTGCTTTGCCCCCAAACCAACCCGCAAGCAGGGAAAGTTCTAATTTTTTTGAGATTTCTCCAAAGATGTACTGCCCTCGAGTACAATTACAGGCCTTCTACCACCATACACTGCCCAAGACCCTGTGGGTTCCCAGCAGTTTATGAAGCATGTGGACACTGTCCAGGAAATGCCCTGGCTAAGCAATGCTACCACCCTGCAGCACACAAGGGGGTCCCACGGTGCTGCTGCTTGTCTGGAGCTTGGGAAAGCAGCACCTGCAGACTTGGACCAGCACCAGTGCAGCTTACGGGTCCTACTCCCATCCCATTTGGAAAAGCCTTCGAGAGGCCCAAGGGAGCTAGGCCACCTCTGTTTCCTGTATCCTCCTGGGAAGAATCTACTCTGTATATAAAACTGCAACGTGGCAAAAGAGCAGTCGAGCCCTTGTGCACATCCATCCCGTGTTCAAGTGAAAGAAGAATTGCTCCCTTTCTGAGTCATCTGTGGGCAATGTCTAGTCACATCACAAATACTCAGTTCTTGTGTAGATCCCTAACTAAACTGTTTGATATCAGCAACAGAATGATTCAGATAAAGTTTCAGATAAATTCATGTGCTTATCCAAACACTCCCCTCTCCAGTTGTGAAACTGAGTAACCATGTAGCTTCAGCGAGTGAGTTTCCCTATCTGAACTTATTCTCCAAATTTGGGAACTGAAGAGATGTTGACAGCAAGGGATGATCCTAAATGGCAAGTTCTGATGAATCTACCAAATGTGCTCTTGACTAGGAGTCACCCAGTTTTTCTAAAGCAAGCCTGTAGTGTGTTTTGTTTTTCCTACTTACAGTTAGTGTATCGACCCTATGGACAAATTTTGGCCATGTCAATCCTGCAACACATACCTGTCTTGGAAAGAAGCTTTTAAGTTCCTGTTTGCATTTCCAAAGGGGTTAGCAATGAACCTTGAACTCCCTGCTAACAGGGTCCAGAACCTGTGCTTCTGCCTATGGGTACAGGAGGGTGAACGAGACCAGTGCCCTCAACTCTGTTTGTCTTCATCTGTAATTTTTAAGCAAATGATTGATTCCTATCAGATCAGTCATCTCTTCTCAACCCAATTTGACTAGCCCTATGGGTTTTATTACGCATTTTCTGGCCCTTTTAGTCCTAACTAGGCGTTCAGCACACCAGCCTCCCCTCCCCTCCCCTCCCCTCTGATCGGCTTCTGGACTGGCTACTCATCTCCTGCTCATACCGTTCTCTCCATTTTTAAAACGTTAACACTAAATCTCAGACGCCAAAATACTCTAACCGTTGCAAGAAAGACAAAATGTATTATACAAGACTGTTCTGGTAAGAGTGTGTTTTAATTGCCTATGACATAGATATATCACATAATGGCTCAAAAATAATAGTCTAGCAAAGATGAAAGGAAAACTGATGAAAATGAGCTGTGAATCCTTAATTTGATGTAAGCTTCCGGCAAAAAAAATCAGGGATTAGAATCACTTCAAAATTGTGTCTTCAAAACTAGTATCCTTTACCATCTATCTTTTATTCATTTTGCTGTGATACAACTAAAAAGGCCTGCAAATACTCCCCTGGGTCTCAGGTAACAGTTTTCCAAGAGCAAAATATCACTTCCTCTGTACAGTGAACGCCGGCATTTGGATGGGCTGGATCGGGTGGACAGGCTGGAACACTGGCTTCTTTCTCATTTCAGAGAGTGTTTTCACTGCAGGGAGCAGCTGATTCCTTTTGATGATCTGTAAGGCCAGCTGGGTATTACCTATAAAAACACTTCCCATCACAAAAAAAGCATATAACAATACCACCACATACAAAGCAAGCCGTTAGAATCCCGCAAGGGGGTAAAAGGTGATGGAGAAAAGCAGTGGTCTGCAACCTTTGCTGTACACTGGAATCATGTAATGCCCGCTGCACCATCCCCAGAAATTCTGATATAAGAAATTTCGTGTGTGACCTGGGTGACGGGATTTTTAAAAGCTTTACACTGATTCTAAGGTGGAGCTCAGTTTCAGAACTTGTCTACAGGTGGACCGTGCAAAAGAAGGGCTCTAAGACCATGCACTAACCCTACCACACCTTTTAGGAGGACAAGGCCTGCTGGGTGCTAGGCACTTAATGCTCCTTCTTCAGCTATAAAGAGAGGGGAGCCTTGGAAGGATTTCAGCAAGGGGGTATGACTAAGAACTCTTAAAACTTCTGTCCCCTCTCATTTCCCCCATTCAGCTCTCCTTTTCTACTGCACGCCTTCTCTTATGTAGGGCCCACAGCCTTTCTTCCAGTAAGCTACATCCTGGAGGTTGTATATGCCCCAGAGGCATGACCTGGATTTAGGTCTGAATAAAAAATTCTCAGCAGGAAATGGCTTACTGTAAAACTCATTAACGACACCTATGTTTAAAACACTAAGGTATACAACTCAAACCCACAGCATTCTGACTCAGGTTCTCAATTAGAGTCATTTGGATGCCTAAGAGAAAGGTTAATTAGTAGAGATTAATTATAATTGTCAGAAGTTATGCTATTCTCCATTTTCACAGATAAAAGGAAATATGCTTAACCTGCAAGAAGTAGGAATTTGCAAGATACCAAAAACTCCCTCGCTACATTTTTGTTTAGCAGAACTTGATGGGTAATACCTCTTAAATTTCAAAGAGAAAAAGCAGACACCAAAAATCTCGGGCTCTTTGCAGGGCTCCAGTCCTAACTCGAGAAGAATCACTCACCATTCTGCAGCTCAAGGTAGACGGCCAGCAGGATGGCTTCAGGGGGCACCTCTTTAGGATGGATCATTGAGGCCGCCTTTGCTCAGAACAAAAGAGAGACCCATGAAAAACTGATAGCTTAAGATACAAACTCCAAGTAATGTCAAAAAAAAAAAAAAAAGGAATGTCAACCTACCAATGACAAATTAGCAAACTTACTCAACCTCACTGGGACACTACAGTTCTGCTCAGATGGTCCTCAGCTGTCTTTGTCGTTTTTTTTTTTAAAAAGCTACTTCATTATAACTCTTTTATTTTTTATTTAATCTAATTTAAATATTTATGTTTTTGGCTGCGCTGGGTTTTCATTGCTGCAAGCGGTCTTTCTCTGGTTGTGGCGAGTGGGGGCTACTCTTTGTTGCAGAGCATGGGCTTCTCATTGCGGTGGCTTCTCTTGTGGCAGAGCATGGGCTGTAGGCACATGGGCTTCAGTAGTTGCGGAACGCGGGCCTTAGAGCGCAGGCTCAGTAGTTGTGGCGCAGGCTCAGTAGTTGCTCTGTGGCATGTGGGATCTTCCTAGACCAGGGATCGAACCCGTATCCCCTGCACTGGCAGGTGGATTCTTAACCACTAGACCACCACGGAAATCCAGCTGTCTTTGTCTTGATCCCTCTCGATTAAACTAGACATGTTATTTTTAGTTAAATATTTATCTTCCCTTGCCTAATCCATAATGAGTTCTTAATAGTAGAAAGCTTTCCTTCCCTCTTGGTTTTCTTCTATCTCTTGGCTGTATTTGGTTTTGAGATGGGTGATCAGACACTCCTGACTCTACACTCCAGTCAGCCATCCAGGTCTGCTGGTAGTTCTTCACCAGACACAGTTGCACCTCTATCCAAATCTGCATGTCTATTTTTTTCCCCTAAGTAACAGTTTAGTATTGTAAGCTGCAAATTCCCAATGTCAGGAATAAGAATTCAAACTTAAAAGGCTGGAAATATTAAAAAAAATATACCACTAAGCATGTTCAGGACTTCCCTGGTGGCACAGTAGTTAAGAATCCACCTGCCAATGCAGGGGACGCGGATTCGATCCCTGGTCTGGAAAGATCCCACGTGCCGCAGAGCAGCTGAGCCCACGCACCACAACTATTGAAGCCCGCGTGCCCTAGGGCCCATGCGCTGCAACCACTGAGCCCACGTTCCGCAACTACTGAAGCCTGTGTGCTGCAACTAATGAAGCCCGCGTGCCTAGAGCCCGTGCTCCGCAACAAGAGAAGCCACCATAATGAGAAGCCCGCGCACCACAACCAAGAGTAGCCCCAGCTCTCCACAATTAGAGAAAGCCCGCGTGCAGCAACGAAGACCCATCGCAGCCAAAAAAAAAAAGCATGTTCAATGTCTCCATTCTTAAGGACTGAAATAGTACAATTTAGTCAAATAAAATTGTTTAGGCAACATGTTGTCATTTCCTAGATCTGAGAGCCATAACACCAGCCTGCCGTTTTCTGATTTAGTCCTGTTCTGGTTGAAGGTGCTGAGATTGTAGGTTTATTCCCTCAGTCTGGGCCCCTCTGGGCCGCAGCCTCTTCCGCGTCTTACCATCAACTTGTATTCCCTCATCCAGGTTCAGGTGCTCATGCTTCCAGACTGCTTTGCGTCTTCCCTTAATCTAATCAGAAAGTGTCCTTTACAAATATTTATTGACCAAAGGTGGGTGTAAGACAGGGACTTACCCTGATATAAACAGCATGCAAATAACTAACAGTAATCCAAACAAATTTACTGTTAGGGAGAGAGGAAAGTGAACGTAGTATGAATACGAAGAGAGAGAAGAGTTTCTTCGAATGCAGAGCTTTTGGGCAAGGGAAGCCTGTCTCTGTCCTCCAAGGGGTGGATACCTGAGAGGCAGAAAGCAGGGAGGCAAGGCAGTGCAGGCCACGGGGTGAGTGTGGGAGACATCTGGGGGACCAGAAACGGGCACAAGGTCGGGTCCGGGCAGCATTAGAAGAAATCTCAGACTAGTGGTGGTTCTCGTCCAGAGCACATGCTCCCAGGTTCCTCGTGAATGAAGCAAGGAGGCTTTTTATTCCTCCTACCACATCACTGATATACCACAGCTCAGTTCAAAAAATGAGATTTTATACTTTTGGCCTAGCTTTAAATAGGCAAGACCACCTTTACATCATTTTGTGGATATTAAAATCTCCATTTTCCTTCCAACTGGCTAGTTAACACAGGTCATCTATTGTTCTTTGCACTGACTGCAGCCTTTTCTAAAATACAAGAACTCATGGCAACAACTTTATGACAGAATGGTATTTTGCTTACTGGCTGTTCATAATGGTTAGTGGTGGGCAGGCAACCTAGGAAACCTCTACTTGAGCCCTTTCCAACTCTTCACACATCATTGTTCTCCCTCCCAGGCACGGTGGGCCTCCCCATTAACAAGGTCCAGCCACTGGATTAACCTAAAAACCAAGGGACCAAAACAAAACCCCCTTCAGACCCCAAACCAGGCCTGACCCCATCTGTCTCTCCCAGCGTGGCTGCCGCCATGGCCACCTGCTGCACAAGAACCTGAGCTACAGTGTACACACTGCAACTTTACATCCAAAGCCTGTGTGCTGCAGGCCTTGAGGTCCAGGGGCACTTTCCAAAGGGCTGTTCAACAGCCCAGCCTTGCCACGGAGAACAGTGCAACATTTTAACTCTTCCCGTTTAACTCCTGCACTCAACTCCTAGATAAGATCAAACGTGTTCCCTGGACAGTCCATCACTTCACTTTGCTGATTTTGGATCAGAAATGCTGACCAGATGCCATTAAGTCGACGAAATATCACTCATGGTTATTTTCCACGTGGTAAATCTTCACTTCTAGACACAACAAGGTCACCTTCATAGGAAGCTGCCTTACCTCCTGAGAATAGGTTTAATTTCAGTTTCAGTTACTCTGGCAAACATATGGGGATGTGGGTTCTCTTATGTGCTGCTGGTGAATACACCATCTGGCACAAACTTTTTTTTTTCTTTTTTAATAAATTTATTTATTTATGGCTGCGTTGGGTCTTAGTTGCTGCACGCGGGCTTTCTCTAGTTATGGCAAGTGGGGGCTACTCTTCGTTGCGGTGCGCAGGCTTCTTACTGCGGTGGCTTCTCTTGTGGCGGAGCACAGGCTCTAGGCACATGGGCTTCAGTGGCTCACAGGCTCTAGAGCGCAGGCTTAGCAGTTGTGGCGCATGAACTTAGTTGCTCCGCAGCATGTGGGATCTTCCCAGACCAGGGCTCGAACCTGTGTCCCCTGCATTGGCAGGCGGATTCTTAACCATTGTGCCACCAGGGAAGTCCCTGGCACAAACTTACTATATTAGAAGTCTGAAAGTTCTGCATAACCCCTGATCTTGCAATTCCCTTTTTAGGAAGACATCTAACTGAAGGTCCATGGGGGCAAGGTTGTATCATGTCCACTTACTTACTACTGTCTTATTCCCTTGGCTTAGCCCAGAAGTACATGCGCTGAATTAATACCCTTTTCTTCCCCCTAATTTTTTTTTTTTTTTTTTAACTCTTTTGGCCGTGCTGCACGGCATGTGGGATCTTAGTTCCCCGACCAGGGATCGAGCCCACGCCCCTTGCATTGGAAGCGTGGAGTCTTAACCACTGGACTGCCAGGGAAGTCCTGAATTAATATCCTTCTGAGGAATTATCCCTTTCCAATTCTGGGAAACTCCTCTGGGGCTGCCAATGGCAGTACCGGTTCTCCTACTACAGGTATGGGTCCCTGCCCATGATCAGTCCAGGGATGGGCAGGTGACCTAAAGAGGCCCAATCAGAACCTTCCTTGAGACCTGCTGATGAGGCCCCTCTCAGTGGTAGAAGTCAGAGGTCTATTTTAGTTACACATTGCCAGGAGCTTTCTTTATTGTATATGGAGTTTCTTTGGTACTGACTTTGTGAACCCTTCTTCTTAAAAGATGTATTTGTAATTTAACTTTTTGAGTGGACAGAGATTCATACGATTCAAAGCTAAAAAGCATATGAGTATCCAGTGAAAAGTCTCCCATTTCAGTGCTCCATCTACACAGTACTTATCTTGCCAGCCCTACAGTCAATGTTAACAGTTTGTGGTGTGTTCATTTGGAGATCTTTTCTGCATATACAGGATTATATAAAAACTGTTTTGCATCTTGTTCTTTTCACTTAATATGTCTTGGATATGTTACCATTTTAGTATATAGGGTTTTCAGCTGCATTGTGTTCAACTATATGGACACACCATTATTAATTTTTGTGAGCCCTTATTTAGATGGTTTCCAATCTTTTGAAATTTCAATGATTAAAATCTTCAGGAAAACTCTCCATTAGGTGCCTAGATTCATTTGCAACAACAATCAGTTGTGTAGCTTCCAAGAACATGTCTGGAGGAGTAATATTCCAAAGTTTAACAAACTGATCAGAAGCCTCAAACAAAATAACAGAGCCTAGAAACTCCAAACCCTCTGCTGGCTGCCTCGCAAGATGGTCTGGCACTGGCCCAGCCTCACCTGGTGGAGACACTTCCGGGCTTTGTCATACTCGCTCCTCAGGCAGTAGGCGCTGCCCAGGTTGAACAGCATCACGGTCCGGGCTGAGTTGACGGAACTGGGGTAGCACTGAGGGGCCCGCTTCCCAGCTGGGGAGAAGACCAAACACATGTGAAGAGGCCAGGCCACGGGCCAGGGCGTAACCCCCTCTACTGCCCGAAAAGCTGCCCAGAATAAAGCCTAGCTCTACTCCTCAGGCGGACAAAGGAAGGACGCAGAGGCTCGAGGGTGAGTCTTTGGGAAGCCGGCCAGGCTACTTAAGTCTTTACAAAACGTCTTACTTACAGGATTCCATTGCTTCATTTTCACCTTTGTCTGATCCTACAAAGAAATGAAAATAAATCTGAGGGGGTCGGACAACAGAGTTTATTTTCTAAAAACCTAATTTTCTTTATGAAATGGAAATCTTAATATTAAAGCAATCTACCACAGTATTTCCTTTTCATGTAGTAGAGGTTCTAATAAAAGATATGAGAATGCTACCTACCACCACCACCACGGCCTGAGAAATAACCCTGAATAAAGTGAAAACTAGTCTCACTCCCTCAAAAACTTAGCCATGATTTAAAACTGACTTTTGAATGCGATACTTTTACTCTCCCCTGGATTGTGGAATCCCTCTGAAGAGAAAAATATAAGAATCAAAAACAAACTGTTCTAACACTATCAGCCTTTCAAAAGTTAGAATTTAGACCATGTGATTATCAACTCCTAGGTCTCCTCAGCAAACAATTAGTATAAAGTAAGTACAGCCAAAACCGTACAGTGCCGACCTAAAACTCCCTTCCCTTACAACCGTGCTCTTAAATTTCCACACATCCTGAGTTACAACGGAAAGGCAGTGGAAATGGTGAATAGTTCTGATCAAATGTGTCCTCATTAACCTTGGTCCTGCTCATTTGAAGAGATCCCTAAGGAGACATCAGTGACATTCTCCGGGTTCAAATGAGTAATAGCATCAGAGATTCTGTCCAGAGAGATGAGGGCTTCTGCAGCATATAAATGGCCCAGAAACCTAAAATGAAAAAAAAAAAACCAACCAGATTCCAAACTGAAAAGTAGGTCATCACAAAAATACCCAAGTATAATAGAATTTGGTGTATGTGTGTTTCACATATTTCAAGTCTTTCAATTGAAATCTAAGTTTATAACTGGATTGATTAAGAGTCATTTAAATTTTATCTCTTCAAAAATATCTTAAATATACAATAATTTTATGTTCGCTAAGTAAGAACAAATGACATATCAATTAAGAGAGCAGTTTAGGGGCTTCCCTAGTGGCGCAGCAGTTAAGAATCTGCCTGCCAATGCAAGGGACACAGGTTCAAGCCCTGGCCTGCGAAGATCCCACATGCTGTGGAGCAACTAAGCCCATGCGCCACAACTACTGAGCCTGAGCTCTAGAGCCCACAAGCCACAACTACTGAGCCCACGTGCCACAACTCCTGAAGCCTGCGCGCCTAGAGCCTGTGCTCCGCAACAAGAGAAGCCACGACAATGAGAAGCCCACGCACCGCAACGAAGAGTAGCTCCCACTCGCCGCAACTAGAGAAAGCCCACGCACAGCAACAAAGACCCAACACAGCCAAAATAAATAAATTTTAAAAAAGAGAGAGCAGTTTAAAGTTGGCAGTAAATCAACTATATTTCAATAAAAATTTAAAATAAAATAAAATAAAGTTGGCAAATTTACGCTGTTCTGTTTATACAGAAAATAACATAAGAAGGTAATGAAGTTCTAAAATAAGAGGCAGATCTGAGCACGGATTCCCCGGGAGTGGAGGATCAGAATTAGGGTCCCCCAGGGAGTTCCCTGGTGGCCTAGTGGTTAGGATTCTGGGCTTTGACTGCTATACCAGGGTTCAATCCCTGGTCGGCAAACTGAGATCCCGAAAGCTGCTCAGCACAGCAAAAGAAAAGAAAGAGAGAAAGAAAAAAAAAAAAGAATTAGGGTCCTCCAGCCTCTGCTGCTGGAACAGTCAAAAGGCACCAGGACGCCAGACCAGATCTGGGTTGGATCAGCTTTACTTCTATTCCAAAGGTGTCCTCCTTTTCACATCGTCTATTTTATGTCCACTGATGTTGGGCAGATGTGCTTTCCCCAGGTTTACAACAGCCTGCTTCTTCCAGTGTCTTCCTTTGAGCCATTTTCCCCATGATCATCTGATTGATTTTTCAAAATTTAAAACAGCCTCAGCCATATTACACCCTTGCTCAAAATCTTAATGACTTTTTCTACTTGAGAACAAAATAAGACAAAGCTAAACTTATAGATTTAAAGCTCTCCACAATTTGGTCCCACTTCCCTGTACTTAGTCAACATTCTCACTCCCCCAAAGATTCTTCTGTTCCCACCAGACACAGTGTCCTGGGTGGGACACCCCACTGTGCTCCCTGTGGCCTTGCCTCCTGGGGTGCAAAGCCAGGCCAAAATCCAACTCCTTTTAAAGGCCAGCTCAGTTCTCACCTCCTTTAGTTGGCCTGTCCCAACTGAGTCTGTCCACATGGATCTTGGGTCCTCAAATCTTAGGCTCTTTTCAGTTTGGCCATTTTCTGGGATTTATGCACATTAATCACTCAAGAGCTATTTCTTTATTAAGCAGTTTCTTTCTTCTAACTAGCAGGAGCTGTAATGCCCTTCTATTTTGCTTCCCCACCAAATACCCTAAAAGAAATGACAGCTTTAAAAAAAATCAGTAACCTCAAATGTATTTTGAAATAAGATATTTTAAAAAACTTCATTAAAGCAGTATCTATAAGCCAATAATCATTATAAAACACAAACACACAAATTCAAAGAACTACTTCAAATTGTTTTCTGTGAATTTACTTAAAAATTTTTTTAAACCAAATTAAATGCCTTCATTGACACTCAGAGCCCAGAACTCCAGATGAGGTGTGTGGAAGGCAACAAGCAGCTGGGTAAAGCTGCTGTGGTATCTGGGCTGCCACGGGCAGAAAATGCTCATCCTCACTGGAAAGATAGTGGTCTGGCCAGTAATTAGAAACCAATGCATAGGATAGAATAGTTAAGAGAATTAAAGATGAAGTTATCAGACATGGCTTGGCCAACCCCTCAGGGTTGGCTAAGAAATCATAAAATCTAAGAATTTTATTGTTTTGACGTTCAGAGGGAAGACGTTGATAAATGAGGTTAAAAACCCTCCAATAAATGCCAAGTAAAGAATCTAACTGGGATTATTTGAGAATAGTGATCACAGTGTCAGCCAGAGGATTAAAAAAAGCAGAGAGGATTCGTGTTTCATTTTTGTTAAAAAGAAAAAAAACACACACAACTCTGCTCTACTGACGGACATGCACACCACATCTGAGCAGCGCATGTCCAGTGGGGCGCAGGCTGATGTTCCTGACTGGTATTTCACGGGGCTGGGCCACGGGAAGGAGGGAAGGCGCCTGAGAGGTAACGCGACCACCCTGACCTCCAGCTCAGGACCCTCCAGGCCTGGATATTAGACAAGGTTTTCTCACAGGCAAGCAGGAGCGCTCACACTTGAATTGTGACAAAGTCTCCTATGTTCCTGGATGCTCTTTTAATTTTTTTTTTTTTAACACAAAGCATGAAAAAAACAAAAAATAATAAAACACAAGGCATGTTTGGGGAACACTGACCTGAAACAACCTTAATCAATGTTAATTTTAGATGCTTGTATAAAGCAATATTTTTTTAAACGACAAAAATAATTAAACATTTATAGAATTGTTCCTCAGAGTACGATCTCACAGTTCTGAATGTTGCATGTTACAAACAAAGGGCGCTAAAAGGCAAAAGAACATATTTTTGAAATTATAACTATATACCCACAGGATGAATGAAAAAACAACTGTCCTAATGCTATGCAGAGTACTTGTGATCTTGGGTAAAATTTCTAGCATCAGCATCATACAAAGATTCAAAGAATGCTGCATCTTCCTCAATTTCCATAAAAGAAAAGATGATGTGCTTTAGAAAAATTTTAGAATGACAATGACATTATATTGAAAAGGCATCTGAAGAGTTTAAATAAAACTCATGTACTCAGGAAATGGTACAGTAGTCTGGAAAAATATTTTAAAATTCTTATTTGTCTACTTTAATTTCATTCTTCAAAGCAGATTTATCCTGTTGACCAAACTCCTTTTTGTGTGGGTCTTCTCCCTGAGGACTCGGCTTGTTTGGGAGCTAATATGTGATAACATGCTCCAGTCAGACCCAGCAGTGGACACTACAGAGCCCAAAGATTCTGCTTCCCAATGCTCAGAACAGCAAATGCCATTTCCAATAACCCTTGAGGTGCAACAAGTGAAAAAAATTTCACTACCAAACACACAATTACCAAATTAAGAAAAACTTTTTGCTTTCCCTAAGATAATTTTCCACTGGGGGAGTAAAAGAAGCAATATGCATCACAAACTAACCGAAACTCTCCAAAGAAAACAAACCAGGGACACACAGGCAAGTCACACTTACTTCAGGGATCCTGACAGCTTGGGCTGCTGAAGAAGTTTATCTGCATGATTCAAAGCCATAAGGTTATCACCCAAAGCCAGAGCCACGTAAGCACTACAGGCGAGTATGGAGCACCTGGAACACAAAAGGCGAGGGCTGAAGACCTGAGTTACAAAGTGACAATGATGATATTTGTTAAACAGGAAAGAACTCCCTAATTATAGCTGTGGCAATCTGGACACCAGGAAAGGAGAGAGGAAGCCATGGTACTAATGGTAAGAATTAGAATTATGTGTAAACTACCATCTGAGGCTCAGTTTAGCTCTTTACCTAAATCATCTTTAGCTTCCATCCCATCTCCAACAAAATAACCAAATAGAGTTACAATATATATTTAGCCTGTAAAAAAATAATATAGTTAATGGCCTAGTGAGAACTTACTTCCATAGAACATTTCTTTTAACATCCTAGAAATGCTATGGAAGCACACTTGCGACTCTAAGAAATACAAAAAATCCATTTAGCTCAGCTTACTGTAAAGTGTTCTCCTCTGAAACTATTAAGAAGTCTATAGGTCTTGCTAAGCAACAGTATCAAGAGTAACTAAAAGAATTTCATTCACATAGGTACTATTATCCTAAATGAGTATTCAAGAAAAAAAACAGGCTGAATAAATACATGTGAAGATAAAAAATTTTAAGTTACACCGATTTTGCTAGGTTGGGTTGGAAACCTAAATTTCTGTTTTGTTTTCTACTTAAGGGGCAGCTCATTTAAAACAAGTCTAGCCAAAGACTTGACACTAATAGATCATTTGAATGTTAAACAACCGCTCCACAAAGCAATCTTAAAATAAACCCTTGTCAAATAGAAATGAGGTCTGAATGGCCGACCACAAATGACCTGACTTAGATGCAGGGTTTTGAATTATGTTTACAAATTACAATACATATGTATATCATGAAGTGCACTTGGGTTGTAATTTCAGTCTAAGGAAGAATGTAACCATCCTGGCAACAAACACAGAGTTTTCTAACACTCTGAAATCCTCTGACCAGAAATGCCCCTCTGGTAAAAGCACAGCCAGGCAAAATCAGAAGCAGCCTGCTGTTTCCTCCTTACTGGCTCACTCCTGGTTGCTGGAACCTTAGAAAATTATCTACTAAACGAAAAGCAGCCCCTCAACTCCTAACAACACAGAAAAGTAGACTGGCACAAGGAAATTGGTATTTATGGCCTTAGCTTATGATGATAAGGGCTAGAAGATGGCCCACTGTGGGTCCTTGTTTTATATCAGTGTAGAAACTGAGATCCAAAGTGATTAAATATATTCACTCGCTTAGAGTATGTAATTAAAGTCTGGACTAACAGGCAACACTGTGGACTCTCAGTTCACAGTTCTTCCCATCCTATCACACTGCTTCTCTGTCAATTCATAAGACTGCCCTAAAAATAAAGTAGAAAGAAAAGATTACATTATGATTTCCCTAATGCATACATAACTATGCACGCATATGTAATCTGTCTTTTTAAAAAGGAAGAAAACAGAATTTAATTGAAACATTACAAGTTTAAATTTTGTTACTGAGCACCTAATGTAAAATCTGAACCCTGTTCATAGAAGAGAGTAATTTAAGAGCAGGCAAGTAGTGTTATTTCCAAAGGGATTTTCCTGACAAGACGACTGTCATCCTTGTGTCTCCAAGAGCTGTCTTCACTTAGCAAAGCTACCCTGTAGCCACGGCCCCGGGGGGAGTCCTCTCCCTGATGGAAGACTCCAGGGCCCACAGGACGGAGGCACTGGCTAATTATCTCCCATTTTCAGGAGCACTTCAGCTCTGTGTGGTGAGATTAGGTGACTTAATTTCCTCTTTTGGTTTATTTGTAGTTTTATTTTTAAATGGCAATAAACATTCATTCATCAGCCAGATATGCATTATGAAGACAAAGAATGACGTTTAAAGGCCTAAGTCTCCAGAGGCCCAAGACCACCATCATCAGCTCATGGCAGTCATACAATTTAATATCCGTTTTCATCTGTGACTTTGCCAAAGGCCACGGTAAAGCATAGCTCCTTAAAAGCAGAAGCCTGCATCTTTTGTTTCCTACACAAAGACGAGAGCAATTTCTCACCATCTGCAGTAGGTGTTTAACAGGTAATCACTGAAGACCACAGCTTTCAACATTTTAGATTTACTTCTCCAGGCACCCAGACCCCCACCTGTCCTGCTGGCAGGCCACCCTGCTGACCAGGCCAGCTCCTTCCCGGCTCCCAAACACAGGGGAGTCAACCTGCACACTCTAGGTCCTAGAGTCTAGGACAGGTCTCACCTCGGGCAGGCTTGCTGGGAAAAGCCTGCCCCGGCCTCTCCTGACAGTAGGGGGGCTATTACTGCTCCATCCCACTGTCAAGCCCACTTTGGGTCCAGAAATCAGTCATGTAAGATTTGCAGCAGGATTCTGTTTCCCAACTATAATTATGTATAAGGTAAAAATCTTGTTTTCCTTAGCTTTTACCTCTTTCCCCATAAGATACCATATCAAATTAGAACAGAGTGAAAGATTTATACTAGTAATACAAGCCTCCTATTAAAAAATACTTGAATATGTGAATGCAAAACTCTGGGGCATTTATGCTCCTCTTCTCAGAGTGCCTTCCAACCCACCCTAACTCATCTCTCACCACCCTCTCACTCATCCTCCTTTTCCTCTTAGAAAACAACACTCCACTCTACATAATTCCTGCAGACCAGTCACAGTAGAAACACGCACGGCTCTCTCTACTGAGCCTCTGGAGAAATCACTTTACTTCTGATAGCTGCTACTTAAAATATTGACCCCCACCCACCAGCCTGCCCCACTACTTTCTTACTTCCTTGAGTCACTGTCCAATCTGCTTTACCAGCCACTCAGTGGATCTGACAGTTCATCAGACTGGAAGAACTATACCTCAAGGGAAAGGACACGCTAGCTTCTCCCCACCACTGCGGCGGATCTGACACAGCCCCACCCTCTCCTCCACATGCTGGAGGAGCTGGTTTTAGGTCCACAGAATGCCAACCCTTGGAAAAGAAAGGAACAAAAAGATGAAGAAGAAGAAAGAGAAATGGGGAAATAATTTTCCTTAAAGGACCAAACTATAGCAACAAGCTATGTTAAGACTGGGCATTAAAATTTGTCAAGCCATATATTCTGTGAGTGAAATGAACCAAGTGTCTGAAATAGCTCAACCCATATCAAAAGAGGCTAAAATGGGGGTAAATCCAGTCAGTCACCATCGGTCAAAGGAAAATAAATTCAAAGTAACTTCATGGCAAATGTTATTTGAAAAACTGGCTTAAAAAATCCTATAAAGAATTTCTTCCAATAAACTGAACATGGTACTGGATTTTAAAATTAAAAAAAATATACAAGCTGTTCCCATTTAGCTACAAAAATCTAGAAAATGTTAAACCTGTCAACTTCCAATTCAAGAAAATTAAAAAGTTAAATTAGATAAGTTTTTCACTTCATGTCTTCTGTAAACACTTTGCTTTTTTTTTTTAACATTTTGCTTTCTAATAACAGTTCTGTGCAAAAAGACTCTTACTGACAAACACACCCCAAATCCAACACTAATATAAGCCCAGCTCAAAGAAGCTGAAGAAGTTTTCCTCCTCAACCAAATCTAGCATCTCAAGGAACCCAGTCTTACCCCTGGTGGCAAATAAAATGCAACAGTCACAGACATTGCATTTTATACATGGACAGGACCTTAAGATCATGCAATCCAATTTGACAGAAGAGGAATGAAAGGCCCAAAGGGGTTAAATGATTTGTTTAATGTCAGCAGGAGCCCTGTGGGGTTTTTTCAGAGTGGGAGACCACTGAAGAATTATTCTAACCCTGGCTTGTGATCAATGTGAACATCAGTTCAGCTGAATGGGGTCCTGGGACTCAGGTGTGAATCATGCCGATGTGAACCCAAACTGCTGATAAGGTGAAGGATATGTCACATGGGCAGGTTCCCGCTTTGGCAGAGTTTATTAGATAAAAAAGTTTCAGTAGGACCAGACCCAGCTGTAAGACTGAAATGGGGTCAAGTCTCTAGCAAGAGCAATATGAGATTCAAAAGATTATTAGCTATAAACCTGTTTTAGGAATGTCTCATGAGCTATAACAGAACCACTTGTGTATGACCCAAAGAAATATGATTCCTTAAGTACACTAAAACTGCCTGTAATATTAATGTTATCAACCATTTGTTTGACTCATCTTCTTTTATAAACACTGGCCCAAGGGAGGTCCCTTTTAACTGAATGGGAAATAATTCACTGAGTGTCACATCAGAGTCTAAAAGAACTAATTAAGGTTCCATAATTTATACCTGTGGAATAACTGGGCCTAATTAAATTTGGTCTGAACATTTCCTTTTATCCATTTTGAGCCTCTTATTTAAAAAAAAGACAAACTGAAATTTCATTTTTATCTTGTATGCCCCACGTATTTTACATGTATTCCTTAGACCCTAAGGCCGCAGTGTCCGGTACCAGAACCACTCATCACACGTGGCCCCTGAGCACATGAGACGTGGCTGGTGAAAGGTCAGATGTAGGACACACACTGTATTTCAAAACTTTAAAAAATGTAATATATGTCAGTAATTTTTTATATTGACTGTATGTTGAAATGATATATTGGATTAATTTAAATCTATTAAAATTAATTTCACCCGTTTCTGCTTTTTTTAATGTGTCTACTAGAAAATATAAAATTACACTCATGGCCCCAATTATATTTCTGTTGGACAATGCTGCCTCTAAGGTTTTAGAACTGTTTGAAGTGTTTGTATTTGTTGATACATGGTTTCTACAAATGTGTAATATTGTTCCTATGCCAGTTTTCTCACATGCCACAAAATTTAGCTGAATATCTCTTCTGAAAAATTTGTCTTTAAAAGGCCTAAGGTCCAAATGAATCTTAGAATGTAGAAGCATGTGTGGGATTGATATGTTGGCCATTTGCTTTGATTTAAATATTAATGTTGCCACATGCATTTGGGAGATAATGATTGTCATATAGTGATTGGTTATAAGGATGTACTTTTTTAAAATTAATTAATTAATTAATTAATTTATTTATTTTTGGCTACATTGGGTCTTCGTTGCTGCGCCCGGGCTTTCTCTAGTTCCGGCGAGCGGGGGCTACTCTTCGTTGCGGTGCGCAGGCTTCTCGTTGCAGTGGCTTCTGTTGTGGAGCACGGGCTCTAGGCACGTGGGCTTCAGTAGTTGTGGCCCCAGTGTTATTTCCTACCCTTTTCTAGTTGTTATACTCTTTTCCAGGTTCTAGAGAAGCCTCCAATTTAGTTTTAGAAACTAAAAGTTTGCTGATATCACAATCTCAGAATGAATAACAAAGATGTCCTATATTATGCAACATATAAGACTTCGTACACATCCATGACAGTTATTAAAACACTATGCGACAATGAAAAAAATTTTTTTGGTTGTGCCACTTGGCTTGCAGGGTCATAGTTCCCCAACTGGGGATTGAACCCGGGCCACGCAGTGAAAGCACCGAGTCCTATAAGCACTGGACCACCAGGGAATTCCCTAAAATGTTAGTATGTGACTAATCCTATGAACTTATTTCTTTATCATAAGATACCACTAGTATGCAAAAGAATAAGTTGAACTCTTACCTCATACTGTATACAAAAATTAACTCAAAATGAATCAAAGACCTCATCTTAAGTGCTAAAATTATAAAACTCTTAGATGAAAATATAGGGGTAAACCTCACGACCTTGAATCTGGAAGAGGATTCTCAGATATGACACGAAAAGCACGACCAATAAAAGAATAAAACATAAATTGAACTTCATCAAAATGAAAAATATTTGCGATTCAAGGACACCTCCAAAAAAGCGAAAAGACAGCCAACAGAATGGGAGAAAATATTTGCAAGTCATATATCTGATAAGGGTCTTGGATCTCAATACACATTTCTCTAAAGGAAGAGATACAAATGTCCAATAAGCACAGGAAAAGATGCTTGACATCATTAGTCTTCAGGGAAATGCAAATCAAAGCCACAGTGAGATACCACTTCATATCCACTACAACGTATATTCAAAAAGATGAATAACAAGTGTTGGTGAGGATGTGAAGAAACTGCAACCCTCCTACACTGCTGGTAGGATTGTAATATGGTGCAGCCACTTTACAAAACAGCCTGGTAATTCCTCAAATGATTAGACAGTTACCATAGGACCCAGCAATTCTACTTCTAGGTATACACCCAAGAAAAAGAAAAATGTATGTCTACACAAAAACTTGTACATGAATGTTTACAGCAGCATTATTCTTTTTTTTTTTTTTTTGCGGTACGCGGGCCTCTCACTGTTGTGGCCTCTCCCATTGCGGAGCACAGGCTCCGGACACGCAGGCTCAGCGACCATGGCTCACGGGCCCAGCCGCTCCGCGGCATGTGGGATCTTCCCGGACCGGGGCACGAACCAGTGTCCCCTGCATTGGCAGGTAGACTCCCAACCACTGCGCCACCAGGGAAGCCCAGCATTATTCTTAATAGCCTAAAGATGGAAACAATCCAAATGTCTATCAATGAATGGATAGACAAAATGTAGTATATACATACAATGGAATATTATTCAGCAATAAAAAGGAATGAAGTACTGATACAGACTACAACTTGGATAAATCTTGAAAATACTATCCTAAGTGGAAGAGGTCAGTCATAAAAGCCCATGTATTATATGATCCCATTCATAGGAAGGTCCCAAACAGTGAAATCTATAAAGAAAGAAAGTAGATTAAGGCTGGGGAGTAGACTGGAGATAAAGGGGTCACAGCTAAAGGGTGCAAGGTTTCATTTTGAGGTGATGAAAATGTTCTAAAATTGACTGTGCTGATGACTGCACAATGCTGTGAATATACTAAAAAACACTGGATGGTACACTTTAAATGGGTGAATTGTATGGTATGTGTGAATTATATCTCAATAAAGCTGTTTTAAAAATATAAGATATGAGTGACAGTCAATAAATGTTTGACTTAAAAAAAAATATTAAAAGTACATCCTTGGGACTTCCCTGGTGGCACAGTGGTTAAGAAGCCACCTGCCAATTCAGGGGACATGGGTTTGATCCCTGGTCCGGGAAGATCCCACATGCCGTGGAACAACTAAAGCCCGTGAGCCACAACTACAGAAGCCCACGTGCCTAGAGCCCGTGCTCCACAACAGAAGCCACTGCAACGAGAAGCCTGCGCACCACAACGAAGAGTAGCCCCCGCTCGCCGGAACTAGGGAAAGCCCGGGCGCAGCAACGAAGACCCAATGTAGCCAAAAATAAATAAATAAATAAATAAATTTATTTTTAAAAAAAAGTACATCCTTATAACCAATCACTATATGACAATCATTATCTCCCAAATGCATGTGGCAACATTAATATTTAAATCAAAGCAAATGGCCAACATATCAATCCCACACATGCTTCTACATTCTAAGATTCATTTGGACCTTAGGCCTTTTAAAGACAAATTTTTCAGAAGAGATATTCAGCTAAATTTTGTGGCATGTGAGAAAACTGGCATAGGAACAATATTACACATTTGTAGAAACCATGTATCAACAAATACAAACACTTCAAACAGTTCTAAAACCTTAGAGGCAGCATTGTCCAACAGAAATATAATTGGGGCCATGAGTGTAATTTTATATTTTCTAGTAGACACATTAAAAAAAGCAGAAACGGGTGAAATTAATTTTAATAGATTTAAATTAATCCAATATATCATTTCAACATACAGTCAATATAAAAAATTACTGACATATATTACATTTTTTAAAGTTTTGAAATACAGTGTGTGTCCTACATCTGACCTTTCACCAGCCACGTCTCATGTGC
Source organism: Mesoplodon mirus (assembly GCF_964341445.2). Lineage (NCBI taxonomy): Eukaryota > Metazoa > Chordata > Mammalia > Artiodactyla > Ziphiidae > Mesoplodon > Mesoplodon mirus. The sequence continues at coordinate 52,486,170 of NC_138988.1, forward strand.
TCAGGGGCCACATGTGATGAGTGGTTCTGGTACCGGACACTGCGGCCTTAGGGTCCAAGGAATACATGTAAAATACAAAGAAAGGTTTTTTTTGTTGTTGTCAAGAAACCAAGTTTTCCATGTCATATCACCCCATAAGTGACATATATGTTAGAGAAACTGACCATTTATCTATCATTAGTGGTTAAATTATATTTCCCCAAATAATATATTTAAAATTATATTAATTTTGAAAAATTTCAAAATACCTTAAAATTTTTAAGTTAGGTATAATTTTTATACCTTAAAATACATCATTTTAACTGTACAGTTTGATAAGTTTGAATATACACAAGTAGCCACCAGCCCAATTAAGATACAGAGTATTTCTTTCACCCGAGAAATATTTCTTCCAGTCAGTTCCCCAACCACTGTTCACCTGGTTTCTGTGAACGTAAGTTAGTTTTGTATAGTTTTGCCTGTCGTATAAATAGTATAAATAAAATCATACAGCATGTACCTTATATTGAGTAAAAGAAGAAACACGAAATGTTTTGAGTTTCATATCATGTTGACTTGTGCATCAGCAGCTTGTTCCTATTTACAGCTGAGTAGCATTCCAATACATGGAGTTGCCTGCAATATATTTTTTATTCTTTATTTTTTTTAACTTTTTAAAAAATTTTGGTTGCACTGCGGGGCATGTGGGATTTAGTTCCCTGACCAGGGATCGAACTCGTGCCTCCTGCAGTGGAAGCGTGAATTCCTGACCAATGGACTGCCAGGGAATTCCTGGCCTGTAACTTAGTTATCCATTCTCCCACTGATGCATGACTGGGCTATTTCTACTTTTTGTCTATCACAAGTAAAGCTGCTATGAAATTTTTGTATGGACAAGTTCTCATTTCTCTTAGACAAAACCTAGAAATACAATCTTCTGTTTTAAAAATTTAAAGTCATTGCATTTATTTAACTCAAGGCTACAGAGTGTGTGTGTTTTCTCTTTTTTTAAAAAAAAAAATAAATTTATTTATTTATTTTATTTTTGGCTGTGTTGGGTCTTCGTTGCTGTGCACAGCCTTTAGTTATGGTGCGCGGGGGCTACTCTTCGTTGTAGTGCGTGGGCTTCTCATTGCAGTGGCTTCTCTTGTTGCCGAGCACAGGCTCTAGGCACGTGGGTTCCCGTAGTTGTGGCACGCGAGCTCAGTAGTTGTGGCACACGGGCTTAGTTGCTCCGCGGCATGTGGGATCTTCCTGGACCAGGGCTCAAACCCGTGTCCCCTGCACTGGCAGGCGGATTCTTAACCACTGCGCCACCAGGGAAGGCCCTGTGTGTGTTTTCTTAATTGAATGAAACCAATGGCTTTGCAGAGCTTTTAGCTGGTTCAGGAACTGAAGCAATATTCTCACAGTGTCATTATACATATGCTTTCCTTCATCCATTATATCAGTATCTCTAAGTTCATCTGAGCCTCACAATTAAACTATTTAGTTGATTTCTGAGACATTTTCCTGTTTGGAGGACACATTTCTGTTTTAATTGTGAGAATATTTTTCTGAAAGCTACCTTTATTTTATTTTATTTTTTAATTAATTAATTAGTTTATTTATTTTTGGCTGTGTTGGGTCTTTGTTGCTGCATGCAGGCCCCCTCTAGTTGCGGCGAGCAGGGGCTACTCTTCGCTTGGTGCACGGGCTTCTCATTGCGGCGGCCCCTCTTGTTGTGGAGCATGGGCTCCAGGCGCTTGGGCTTCAGTAGTTGTGGTGCCTGGGCTCAGCAGTTGTGGCGCACGGGCTCAGGTTGCTCCGCGGCATGTGGGATCCTCCTGGACCAGGGCCCGAACCCGTGTCCCTTGCATGGGCAGGCAGACCCTCAACCACAGCGCCACCAGGGAAGTCCCTGTGTGTGTTTTCTTAATTGAATGAAACCAATGGCTTTGCAGAGCTTTAGGTGGTTCGGGAACTGAAGCAATATTCTCACAGTGTCATTATATATACGCTTTTCTTCATCCATTGTATCGGTATCTCTAAGTTCATCTGAGCCTCACAATTAAACTATTTAGTTGATTTCTGAGACATTTTCCTGTTTGGAGGACACATTTCTGTTTTAATTGTGAGAATATTTTTCTGAAAGCTACCTTGATTTTAATACAGAATCTCATAATTGCTTCAGGTGTCCTATGCCTTCTGAAAACATACTTGTAACTCAGAATGAATTTTTTTTGGCCCCATCTTCTTTTACATACAAATGAAAAAAAAATAGTCAAGAAGCTCTGAACCATATGCTAAGAAGTGGCCATTAGAACAGTCATGATAATTTACAGCATATTAGTTATGCTGGAAATAGGAAATGAGGTTTTGCACTGGTGTCTTGGGTATTATAGAGCAGAGGGGTCAAATATAATAGTCCATAAAAACTAAACTATACACTAGTCACACACATTTCCAGTCACATAAAAGAATTCAGGTCAGAAATGGATGAAATCTCTAAGAATTCCAGGATCTCAATGGAGAACCACTGTGCTCAGACCCCTTTCTGTAGAAGACAGCTGGCTCCTGCCAGGGAACTGCCCTTTAACACACCCAACTGCTGCTGGGAGCTTTTATAGCTTTGAAAATTACGACACAAATCTTTTACGACTCCTTCCCCCACACCATTTGTCTCCACATTACCGTTACTACTGTCCTGTGGAGCGGTTCTTTTTATAAATCTACCCTAAGGCTCCTTCTGTCTTGTTCCATTTCCCTTCTCCCATCTGCTCCATAAGAAAAAAAGGTTAATATATATCAGCAAACCCATCTTTACCTCACTTTATGATGACGGAATTCCCTATGGAGACCCTTTGCCCCTTTCCACAAAAATAGGGAAGTAGTTTTATTTTCTCTGAAAACCACCAATCCTCCTACTAGGGTGTGTGGAAAGAAAAGAGTTGTGAAAGGCACAAAACTCTTTGAGAGGAGGTATGCCACCCTGCACATACCCTTCTCTTTAATGCCACTTACAGAAGGTAAAGTTAAATTACACAACTCTGCAGCTGTTCAACCAGTGTGGAATCATAAACTTCTTAAATTGCATATGCATACATAAAGCAACCCTAAGATTAGTATTCATTTAAATATATTTGTAAAAATTAAGTTAACCTTAAATATCGTTTCAAATACCTTCATCATTAAGGATTCCCCTTAAAAACTGTGCACAGTGATATTCACTGCAGCATTATTTGTAATAGCCGAGACTGAAAACATTATAAATAGCTAAATATAAATCAGTGTTAAATAAACTGTCATATCCATATAATGCAATTCTATGCACCCATTAGAAAGAATGAAACAGAGCTCTGTACTGAAATAGAACAATCTCTAAAGACATATTGTCAAATGCAAAAAGTAAGGTATAGAGCAGTGTGGAACTCTGCAGCTGTAGTGTAAAATTCCCATATATACATATACTGGGATGATAATGAGAAATCTCACTGGAAGGACACATAGGAAACTGGTCAGCAGTTGCCCCTCAAGGGAGAGGAAGCAGAGGACTGGGACTGGCCAATATTCACTTCACACTGCAGAACCTTTTGTCTTACTTGTATTTTTACCATATAAAATAACCTATTAAAGATAGATGAACCCGGAGATAGCTATAAAATGCAGGTGGCTCCATAAACAGAGAAATGCATAGAAAATATCAGGCATATTGGGGAAGAAATGGTACATTTTTTGGGCAAATTAAAGCATTTTCCCAAATATGGTCCTGGCTGAAATTTACAATCCACCCCTTCCCATCAGCTCACTTTATACCAAACCCAGTTTAGCTTTACTTAACTGGCTCTGTTTTTACACATTTCCACTCGGATGAAAATCTAGCATAGTGAGTTTATTTTAGTTATATGGTTGGAATTTGATTTTTTTCTTTTTTTGGCCGTGCCATGTGGGATGTTAGTTCCATGACCAGAGATCGAACCTGTGCCCCTTGCAGTGGAAGGGCAGATTCCTAATCACTGGACAGCCAGGGAATCCCCAAATTTGACTGTTTTTTTTTTTTTTTTTTTTAATTCCATTTTAGGGACTTCCCCTGTGGCGCAGTGGTTAAGAATCCTCCTGCCAATGCAGGGGACACGGGTTCAAGCTATGGTCTGGGAAGATCCCACATGCCTCAGAGCAACTAAGCTCGTGCACCACAACTACTGAGCCTGTGCTCTAGAGCCCACGAGCCACAGCTACTGAACCCACACGCCACAACTACTGAAGCCTGTGCACCCTAGAGCCCTCATGCCACAACTACTGAAGCCTGCACGCCTAAAGCCCATGCTACTCAACAAGATAAGCTACCATGAGAAGCCTGCGCACCACAATGAAGAGTAGCCCCCGCTCGCCACAACTAGAGAAAGCCTGTGGGCAGCAATGAAGACCCAACGCAGCCAAAAAAAAAAAAAAAAAAAAAAAAAAGAAAAAAAGTATTGCTGTGGAGTGAAATAAAATGGAATTAAATTTTTTTTTTTTTTTTTTGTGGTACGCAGGCCTCTCACTGTTGTGGCCTCTCTCGTTGCGGAGCACAGGCTCCGGACGCGCAGGCTCAGCGACCATGGCTCACAGGCCCAGGCGCACCGCGGCATGTGGGATCTTCCCGGACCGGGGCACGAGCCCGTGTCCCCTGCATTGGCAGGTGGACTCTCAACCACTGCGCCACCAGGGAAGCCCTAAAAAAATTTTTTTAAATTTATTTTTGGCTGCATTGGGTCTTCATTGCTGTACGTGGGCTTTCTCTAGTTGTGGCGAGTGGGAGCTACTCTTTGTTGCCATGCGCAAGCTTCTCATTGTGGTGGCTTCTCTTGTTGCGGAGCACCGGCTCTAGGCACTCAGGCTTCAGTAGTTGCAGCATGCAGGCTCAGCAGTTGCCGTGTGCAGGCTCTAGGGCGTGTGGGCTTCAGTAATTGTGGCATGTGGGCTCAGTAGCTGTGGCTTGCAGGCTCTAGAATGCAGGCTCAGTAGTTGTGGTGCATGGGCTTAGTTGCTCTGTGGCATGTGGGATCTTCCTGGACCAGGGATTGAACCTGTGTCCCCTGCATTGGCAGGCAGATTCTTAACCATTGCGTCACCAGGGAAGTCCCACAATATTCTTTTGTATGTTTTGTTTTTGCCATTGTTTCACCAGTAATTTGTCATAGTATTTTTTTATTTTCTTGCTATCTTATGACTCATACAAGAAATAAGAATTCAAGAAATTTTAATATAACTGAAGGTTATTGAAAAAAACAATTACTGTTGTCAAGTTTTAAAAAATCAAAACACTGCTTTCAAAACCTTATATGGGGCTTCCCTGGTAGCGCAGTGGTTGAGAGTCTGCCTGCGAATGCAGGGGACACGGGTTCGAGCCCTGGTCTGGGAGGATCCCACATGCCGTGGAGCAACTGGGCCCGTGGGCCACAGCTGCTGAGCCTGTGCGTCTGGAGCCTGTGCTCCACAACAACAGGGGCCGCGATGGTGGGAGGCCCGCGCACCACGATGAAGAGTGGCCCCCGCTTGCCACAACTAGAGGAGGCCCTCGTACAGAGGCGAAGACCCAACACAGCAAAAATAAATAATAAATAAATTACTAAAACTCCTACCCCCAACATCTTAAAAAAAAAAAGCTTAGCCTAAAATAGTTCCAAAATCTGAGCAAATACCTGATTTAAATCTTAAAAAAAAAAACAAACCTTATATGACCAACTCCTCATTTCTAACTAAATTTGAGATTTTAGATTTTCCTCCATATAATCAGAAGATTAATGCTTTCCTCCTGACAATAGGATACAGTGGGAATATACACATACATAAAACCCAGGAAAGAAAGGTTATTACTGCAAAGTAGGAATCTGACAGAATAAAATAGATAAAAAGCTGCTGTTTTGCTGAACAGGGTGCCTGGAGCCCTGAGCTTGTTGACAGCAATGCAGTGCCATGAACACACTGACCTGACAATACATGAGCAGAAAAGGGCACATCTGCTGGCCAGTCTTTCCTCCAAAGGGATTCACTAAGATTAATGAAGTTACTTCATTTTTTAAAAGTTGGAAGAAACAGATATCCAGTAAGAAGATAAAAATCATCAGTTATCCCACTACTAGGAAGGTTCTGACATCGATCCCTCCAGACTTTTTTTTATGCCAACAGACATATATGTACGTTATTTTATAAAAATGTAATTTTAAACTGTTTAGACACAAATCTTAGCATTTTATAGCTCTGTTCCAAGATTTATTTGGAAAGTTAAATGACGTTAATCAAATGAACTATACTATGAAAAATTACACAATTATGGATAGAGCCATACCTTACTTGTTTATATAAAATAAATTCTAGATAAAACAAAAATTTAGATTGGTGGTTGTGATAGTGTATCAGTAAAAGTGCTAGAAAACATGGCTAAATTATTTTTTAAATCTTAGAGGCAAGAAGGCCTTTCCAAACATTGCACAAAATGGAAAAAAAAAGTAAAGAAGATTGATAAATATGATACTTAATAAATGAAACTCTGCTTTACAAAATACCGGAGGTACTTCCCTGGTGGTCCAGAGGTTAAGACTCCGTGCTCCCAATGCGGGGGGCCCAGGTTCGATTCCTGGTCGGGGAACTAAGATCCTGTATACTGCAACTAAGCCTGTGCACCACAACTACTGAGCCCGTGCACCGCAATGAAGATCCAGTGCAGCCAAAACAAAACAAAACTAAACTAAATACCAGAAACAATGTTACAAGACAAATGATAAAGGCCAATTTCTTTAATATAGAAAAACTCTTATAAAAACAAAAAGGATGAAAAACCCAATACGAAAATGGTAAATCCTACAAACAGGAGGTTCACAGAAAAAGTAATATAGGTGATCAATAAACCTTGGCATCAGACTAAGCACCTTGAATGGACTGAAAGAAATGCAAAATTTTAAAGTGAGGTCATTTTCCACTTATCAGGGTGATCAAATTATCATAAGAAGAAAAGATGCCCCGAATCTCACCACCTAGTAGCTAATCTACTAAGTAATATAATTTTCTCCTAAGTGTTTGCCATCTGCTTTTGAGGGCAGTGCTTTTTCTTTCTTTTTTTTTTTTTGCGGTATGCGGGCCTCTCACTGTTGTGGCCTCTCCAGTTGCGGAGCACAGGCCCTGGACACGTAGGCTCAGCGGCCATGGTTCACAGACCTAGCCGCTCCGCAGCATGTGGGATCTTCCTGGACCGGGGCACAAACCCATGACCCCTGCTTCGGCAGGCGGACTCTCAACCACTGTGCCACCAAGGAAGCCCAGTGCTTTTTCTTTTACCTCTGAATCCCCTGCAACTAGCACAAGAATGTTTGTTGGAAAAAACGTGAATAAACTACCTGCAATGGTACCTGCAATATATAAATGTCTTAACTATACTCTTGTCACTTTTTGCAACTTAATAGGTGAAAAAATAAGCAATGATGGTTTTCTTTCCATTTTAATTTGAAGTCCTATTATTGAAATCATTCTTAAAAGTAATGCTGGGCCTCCCTGGTGGCGCAGTGGTTGAGAGTCCGCCTGCCGATGCAGGGGATACGGGTTCGTGCCCCGGTCTGGGAGGATCCCATATACCGCGGAGCGGCTGGGCCCGTGAGCCATGGCCGCTGGGCCTGCGCATCCGGAGCCTGTGCTCCGCAACGGGAGACGCCACAACAGTGAGAGGCCCGCATACCGAAAAAAAAAAAAAAAAGTAATGCTGAACCATTAATCAATCCTACTTCCAAAATATGAAAAAATCATGGTCAAAATATCCCAAATTTGTTGAAAGATAAATTTATAGACTTAAGAAAGTCAGATAACCCCAAGGAAGATTAAAAACAAAGAAAATCACACTTAGGGCTTCCCTGGTGGCGCAGTGGTTGAGAGTCCGCCTGCCGATGCAGGGGACACAGGTTCGTGCCCTGGTCCGGGAAGATCCCACATGCCGCGGAGCGGCTGGGCCCGTGAGCCATGGCCACTGAGCCTGCGCATCCGGAGCCTGTGCTCCGCAAGGGGAGAGGCCACAACAGTGAGAGGCCCACGTACGGAAAAAAAAAGAAAATCACACTTAGACTCATCATAGTCTAACTGCTGAAAAACAAAGACAATCTATGTTGACAGAAAAATGGCACCTACAATACAATGGCTGTGATCAGACAGTGGAGGCCAGAAGATAATGCAGGGACATCCTGAAAGAGCTGACTGAAAAGAAAACAAAAACAAAACCTAAAATGCTGTATTCAGTGAAAACATCCTCCAAGAATGAAGATGAAATAAAGACAATTCTAGATTTAAAAAAGAAAAAACAAACAAAAAAACACAAAACCTTAGGAAAACAAAGACCTGTACTATTAGAAATGCAGAAGGGAGATCTTCAGACGGAAGGGAAATGCTTGCTATCTTATATAAAAACTAGAATCATGAGAAAATGGTACTCATGTGGCTAAACATAAAAGACTACTCTGTTCCTTTTAACATATATATGACTGTTCAAAGCAAAAATAATGGGGCTTATAATCTACACAGACAAAAATATAACTTAACCAAACTGACACAGATGAAATAGAAAATCTGAAGAGCACTCATCGATTGAAGAACTTGAATTCATTATCGAAACTTTCCCACAAAGAAAACCTAGGCCAGATGGGTTTCACTGGTGAATTCTATCAAACGTTTGAGGAAGGAGCAATACCTATCTTATATAAACTCTTTCAGAGAACAGAGGAAGAAGCATTTCCCAACTCACTCATATGTTCAGCATAACTCTGAAACTAAAACCTAACCAAGACACCTTAAGAAAGAAAAGCATGGACCACCCTTCCTCGTGAACTCAGAAGCAAATATTCCTCACAAAATATTAACAGATCCAATCCAACAATTTATAAAAAAGGTAATAAATCCTGACTAGTATGGTTTAGTCACAAGATTGAAAGGTTGGTTTAATATTTGACATTTAATCAACATAATTCATAACATTAACAAAATAAAGGAGATAAACAATGTGCTTACTTAATAGATACAATGCTAATTTTGTTTAGATACTCACTTTAAGTTTTCTAATTCCTGTTTTCTCAATGGGGAAGAAGGTGGAGCTGGAATGCATTTATCTCCATCGTGGCTTTTACTGCTAAAATAAAGATAGACTGCTAATTATGAAGCACACGAATAAACAATTAAATGTAAAATTTTGTTTCCCTATACCCACTCCCATGCAACTTTTTATGAAAAAAGTGTAAAAGAACCAAAACACTGAAAAATGCGTAGTAACTTGGTATCACTAACATGTTAAAGCTACACTGCATGAGTTTCTTTTTCCCAGTACATGATACCGCTTTAAAAAGTCTCTAACAGAAAAAATATCTCTACTATACAAAGGAAACCACTCTAGTATTTTCACACATTTCTCATTCTTCTGTCTTTTACTAAGTATAGTAAAGCATAACCCCTTGATGGAGGAAAAAACATTCCACAATTTTGTTTCAAATTTTCTATAATAAACATGTTTTTCTACTATAATCAAGAAAAAATGCTGAGATGGAAGACTTGAGTTTAAAAGTGCCATGTGTAAAAAGAACTCTCTACATATAATGGTGTTTGTTTTATTACTAGATAAACTCTCCCAATTTCTATAGATTGGCATAATATTTAATTGATAGTAGGAAACCAGAAATGTATAGAAATGTTCTGGAGGTCAGTGGTTTACAGTATGTTAAGAGAAAAGGCAGAAGATAGTAAGAAAAGAGAAGTTTTAGGGACTTAAGTATTTATTTTAATAAAAGTAAAAAAAGAAAAAAAAAGTCATCCCTGACAGCAACCGGATTTCTTGCAGTGATTCCTCCTGGCAGTGAAAAGCTGTGACTTTCAACTTGTCTCGTTTAAGGTTCTTTCCTCACTTAGGTTTCACCTTATTTCTCTCTTCCAGAAATACTTAAACATTCATACTTTCCTTTCTTATTACTCAAAACAGAGAACTTTGGAAATTCAGGGTGCAGATTTCAGGAATTCAACTACAAGACAGAGGCTGACTAATGAAGTCCTGAAGATTTCACCAAGGGAGGTCAAAGGGGTCAGAATACCTGCAAGTGTCACTGCTTTCGCTGCTCTCTGTGTTGCCACCCAATTGATTACTATTTTTAGACCCATTTTCCTGCTTTGGATCTTGCTGTTCTTCAGGTAGCAGCAACAAGGCATTTCTGAGACAAATGGCTGCAAACTCCATACTGGCTACAGGAATGGCTGAAGACTGTCCATCACTAAAAGAACAAAACCAAGTTAGCTGAGAAAACAAAAACAATAAATAAAACTTTTCTATTATCAGGAATAAAACCAATATAACTGTAAATAAAAACTTTGCCATCTAAGAGGTAGAAATTTTAATATAAGCAGTTATGAGAGAATGCTAAAGAACCCAAATCCTAAATATTATACGGGCATACCTTGGAGATATCACAGGTTCGGTTCCAGACCACCACAATAAAGCAAAGATTGCAATAAAACAAGTCACATGAATTTTCTGGTTTCCCAGTGGATATATAAGTTATGCTTACACTACCCTGTGGTCTATTACGTTTGCAATAGCATTATGTCTAAAAAAACAATGTACATACCTTAAAAAATACTTAATTGTTAAAAAAAAATGCTAACCATCATAAGCCTTCAGCGAGTCATAATCTTTTTGCAATAGTACCATTGATGACCACTGATCACCATAACAAATAATTACGAAAATGTTTGAAATATTCCAAGAATTACCAGAATGTGACACAGAGACACAAAGTGAGCAGTTGTTGTTGGAAAAATGGCACCAACAGACTTGCTCTATGCAGGGTTGCCACAAACCTTGTTTGTAAAAAACAAAAAAAGGAACATCTGCAAAGCTCAATACAGCAAAGTGCAGTAAAAGGAGGTATGTCTGTGTATAAGATATAAAAAGTATAAATAATAGATTGCAAGTATATACATTAGACACCACATTGTGTCTATAGGAATGGGACTGAGGCTAGGAGCCCTGATATCCTGAAGGATATCTGCAACGTCAATGTTAAACTAACAAAGGAGTTATAGACAAGGAAAATTGTAGTGAAGGCCAGGACAGGTACAGTCAGAACTGTAAAGAAGGGAAGAAAGTAGATTTTTCACATTTGAGCCTTGTTTTGGTTGATGTTTGCTTTTGGAAATACCTTATTTACACATTTTGAAAAAGCAGTGTTATCTGTCTTATAACTTTGTTGAGATTTTATATAACTTCCTATTGGTTTTATATATCAAACTAAGTCAGCTTTATTAGGGGGAAAAAAGTGAAAAGTAGTAACAATTTTGAAACTGTAGGAAAGTGATGCTTTAACTTGTCTTTTGAAAGAAATCTGCATTACTGTTGAAATAAATTAAGAGCAAAATATTGTGTGCCAGATACTTTTTTAAAACTTTGGGAAAACTTTTAAATGGTAGTGAACAATTTTATTTTTGGGAAAAGAAAAAAAAGGAGCAAGTTTCTTACAAAGCCTACTGCTTTAGAAATAAGAGCAACTCCAAATTGGAATCTTTGTAAAAGATAAAGATGTTCATATTTAAAAGTTGTTCAATTGGAAAGTAGTTCTACAAGTGACAGCTTTATAATACTTTTGTTTATATATGTGTTAGTACTTTTTTCTCCTGATACTAAGAATTAGCTTTAGGGACTATGAGAAAATAAAAATAACTAAATGAAAAGTATCAATGATAAACTATATAAAAAGGAAACATCAAGATGCCCTCTTCTGGACATTCTGAATAATGGCACTGAATAGACCAGGGTTTCTTAGGGCATCAACAACTTCAGCACCCATGGATGTAATAAACCAAAATCATATGTCAAATAACATTCACCACATACCTATGTATAGGAGTCTATTTCTTGAAGTAGCAATAAAATCTAATTACAAAGTGGCTCCTCCTATGAAGTAATTCCTAAGCATATTTTTCATACATAACATTACTATGAAATATTATTATACACTTTCTCTTAGCAAAATACTTACTTATATACAGTATTTTGTATGGACTGTGATGCCAGAACTATTTTCCGATGATAGCCTTGACCAACAATAGACTGTACAATTCCTTTTTTACTTGGAAGACCTTTAGTTTCTTGTTCAGAAGTCTACAAAATACAAATAATTTCCAATTAATTTAATGGAATTGTAAGATGGGGTATGAAAAATAATCCAGTACCTTTTACAATTACTCTAAGAAAATTCTTAAGATCCTTAAGATTCTTAAGATCAATGTGGAGTTTTGGGTGATACAGGAAATGTCTGGTAGTGAAGAGAAGAGTACATGAGTCTGAAAGTCTGCAATATACACTACACTTTATTAGTATAAGGTCTGAGGTAGTTCTGAGGAAAAAAAGCAATTCAAGAATGACTCAAGTGGGACTCTGTGCTTCCACTGCAGGGGGTGTGGGTTCGATCCCTGGTCAGGGAACTAAGATCCCACATGCCACAAGGTGCGTCCAAAAAAAAAAGAATGACTCAACTAACAAGGTCCTACTATATAGCACAGCACAGAGAACTACATTCAGTATCCTATGATAAACCATAATGGAAAAGAATATATATAAAAAAAGAATGTATTAAAGAAAAAAATGAATGACTCAAGCATTTACTTAGAATGATTTATTTGGACCATTCTGTGCCCCAGGCACCATGCTGCATGTGATGGGCACGTTGATGTCAGAGTAAGGAAAATAAAAGCCACAGAAACACAGTGAACAAGAGAAGGGAAGCAGCTACACTTCCTATAAAACACGGATCTTTTCCTTCTTAATTGAAAGTATTAATTAAAGTGTCAACAATATATACACACTAACAAGCTATATATGTCAAAATTTACGTGGGCACAATTCTTACCTTCTAGAAAATTAAAATTCTAAAGCCCTGTAACAATTAAACTGAAAATAGTAAAAGCTACTTACACATATACATAGTTTTTTTTTTTTTTGATATTTCACTACAATACATCATCTCACTACAGGAGATTGGTGGTGCCATTTTCCTTTATCTTCCCCCTTCACTCTAAGTCTCCGATTTACCTGCATTTTGTAAAGTCCTGCAGATTCTCATACACAGGAACAAACTGGAGCCAATTCATAGGAACTTGCAGAGATAAACTCTGCCCTGCAAAAAGTCCATCTCTAAACACAAATGTTTCTGTACTATTTATTACTTCTTGCTCCATAACTGAACTTTCATATAGTTGTACTTCCATATATGTATGACTTTTAACAAAACAAGGATTCACTTGTAGATTCATTTTAGAAAGAAAGTATTACGTAACACAAAAAATACAATAAAACTGACTGGAACTATTTTGTCTTGAGGAGGTGGCTAAGGAACATTAGTGAAAAATAAGAAAGAGTGGATATTCTGAACCATGATTGGAAGGCCTTCTCTTCTGACCTTTTTTCCTGGTGGGGTGATAAATTTGTGATGGTTTGTCCATACTCTCTTCCCTGATCCTTAAGGCTGTAGAAGCTGATCAGACGGCTAGATCTGGATGGAACTAAAAATCCACAATAATATACCATAGCTTCAATAACAGATCAGTAGCCAAAAAAGTGTGCCAGAAGTCTTTCAGTCTTTCTTTCTTTCTTTCTTTCTTTCTTTCTTTCCTTCCTTCCTCCCTCCCTCCCTCCCTCCCTTCATTGCTGTGTTGGGTCTTCATTGAGGCGCGTGGGCTTCTCATTGTCATGGCTTCTCCTGTTGCAGAGCACAGGCTCTAGGCGTGCAGGCTTCAGTAGTTGTGGCACGTGGGCTCAGTAGTTGTGGCTTGCGGGCTCTAGAGCTCAGGCTCAGCAGTTGTGGCACACGGGCTTAGTTGCTCTGTGGCATGTGGGATCTTCCAGGGCTAGGGCTCGAACCCGTGTCCCTTGTATTGGCGGGCAGATTCTTAACCACTGCGCCACCAGGGAAGCCCCCAGAACAGTCTTAATGTAAAATAATGATATGTAATTAAAGTATTTGCAATTTTATAGTGTCTTGGCAGTAGGAACTGCACTCAAGAAATACGAGTTTCAGAACTCAGAAAAATAAACGGCACAGTTTCAGAAAAGTAAATGGTTCATGGTGATTTTTTTTTTTTTTTTTTTTGCGGTACGTGGGCCTCTCACTGTTGTGGCCTCTCCCGTTGCGGAGCACAGGCTCCGGACGTGCAGACTCAGTGGCCATGGCTCACGGGCCTAACCGCTCCGCGGCATGTGGGATCTTCCCAGACCAGGGCTCGAACTCGTGTCCCCTGCACCGGCAGGCGGACTCTCAACCACTGCACCACCAGGAAAGCCCCATGGTGATTTTTTAAGTAGCCTTCTCTCTTTTTTTTTTTTAGAAGGAAGGAAATTCTACTATTTTTAATGAATGAATGAATGAATTTGGCTGCATCGGGTCTTAGCTGTGGCACGTGGGATTTCTGTTGCGGCATAGTTGCGGCACGTGGGCTTAGTTGCCCTGCATGTGAGATCTTAGTTCCCCGACCAGGAACTGAACCTGTGTCCCCTGCATTGGAAAGTGGATTCTTAACCACTAGACCACCAGGAAGTCCTAAGTAGCCTTGCGTTGGGTCTTCGTTGCTGCGTGCAGGCTTTCTCTAGTTGCGGCAAGCGGGGGTTACTCTTCATTGCAGTATGCAAGCTTCTCATTGTGGTGGCTTCTCTTGTTGTGGACCACGGGCCCTAGGCACGTGGGCTTCAGTAGCTGTGGTGTGCGGGCTCAGTAGCTGTGGCTCGTGGGCTCGAGAGCACAGGCTCAGTAGTTGTGGCACACAGGCTTAACTGCTCCGCGGCATGTGGGATTTTCCCGGACCAGGGATTGAACCCGTGGTCCCCTGCATTGGTAGGCGGATTCTTAAACACTGCGCCACCAGGGAAGTCCCTGAGTCTATGTTTTTTATCTAGCAAATCTTTTCTTATATATCATACACTGCCCAGGTAAACATAAACCCTGCATCTGCCAGAAGAGGTCTGAAACAACATGCATCAGATAATGAGGACAAAATGACCTCTTTGGCATCACCAATTTAATAATTAAATTGGTTCTGTTTATTAAAAAATGAATTTATTTTGGAAGGTACAAACTGCTCTGTTCAGCATCCCTTTTGTCCTGAGTAAATAAATGTTACGAAATTTTATTTGGAGTTCAAAATTTCTCCTGTTGGGATTTTCCTCAAGTGTAATTTGGGGTTGTTTTTACTGCCTTTTCGGTCACCTCAGGTTTTATTTTACTTTATTTTTCTCAATCTTTTTTTTTTTTTGGCCGTGCTGTGCACAGCTTGCAGGATCTTAGTTTCCCAACCAGGGACTGAAACTGGGCCCTTGGTAGTGAAAGAACTGGACAGCCAGGGAGTTCCCCACCTCAGGTTTTAGAAAGAGGAGAAGCACAGAGATAAACAGATAATTATTTATAGCAAATTTCCTATTAGTAGCACAGACTGTGAGTGTTCTGGTATCCACCAAGTTATGGCAACCAAGTCACCTTTACCATCGTTTAAAAGTTACAAATTTAGAACTTTCTAGAAAAAACGGGAGGAAAAAACCTTCAGAATGAAATCCATAGAAGAAAGACAATCCTAAAAGTACTATTTCTAAAAATAAGTAATTTTAACAGAAAATGTTAAACCTTACTAAGGCCTCCAACACTGATTAAATTCATCACATTAAACAGAATAAGCAATTTCTACAGATTCTTTTGTTTTAAAAAAGTGTAAATTCTGCCTAGAGTTGTTTATCAGCTAATTTAAGAATTATCTAGTAAGAATGTTGTCCCTTAAAAGGGACAATGAAATAAACCATTAAAGCCTCAAAGATAACATTCATCTCTTCCCCCAGTGGCATACTCAAATCATAAACTACTTTAAGTATCAAGTGTGAAAACTGCCAGGCAAACACACCTCTTTAATCCCTTTAGTTCCTGTAGTTGCTTTTCAGGAAGTGTTATCACCTATGGCAAGCATGCCAGCCAAAACCTCAGGATGCCATACCCCCCACCTCCACAGACCTGATGAGCCTGAGCCCCGCAACGGCGGGGGGTAGGGGGTGGCTAGGAAATGGGGTGGTACAGACATCTGGTGATTCTGATACAACCTGTCTTTCCCCTACCTCCCACTGACCCCTCCCCACTTGAGATTCAAAAGGCTTTCACCAACTGCAGTTTGGAGATAATCTAGGCATGGACACTACTGTAAACTGGCCTATTTCTCACGGCCACCATGGATGAACACGTGTCAGAGAGAAACAGCCTGGTAATCCACTAACTGGACATTTACTGAATCAAAAGTAAACCCTGCAGGCACTGGAGGAAGCACAGCATAATGTGGTTCTTTCCACACTCACTGCGTTATCAGCAGCCCTCCTTTAATCACTGGGCGCACACACCACTCTCACACCAGCTGATGGCGTGGCCCCTGCCCCAGCAGCTCGCAGACCACTGTTTCAACAGATATGACCTTCTTAATGGCTTCAACTTTTCAACGTGACTGCTGACACATGTTGCTGTGCTCACCAAGAGTTAGAAAGTGAACACATGACTTCATGAAACTAAGTTTTGTCCAACTGATAAAGAACAGAAGACTATCTTTACAAATTCCCTGAGAGTTAAAAAGGGGAGGAGGTCTTTATGTTACCAAGTATTTATTGCTCTCTATGCAACAAGTTGGGGTGGGGTGGGGGTTCAAAAAGACAGACTCACCCCCTTATTGGCAGCAATGCAGCACTCAGCCAGCCGCAGCCAGAGGCGGGGGTTTGCATGGTAAACCTGAACAGCTTCAATCAGACACTCAAATGCAGCAAGAGGCCTTCCAATGTGAAGCAGCTGAATCCCACAGTTATACAGCAACTCATACCTCTTGTTGGTTAGTAATGTACACATGGGTCTTCCTGAAAATTTTTTGCCTGATGATAAAAAGCAGATGAGAATCATCAGATTTAAAACAACAGCTCCACTGAAAACATTTATTCCACAAAGTACTCAACTACTGCCTTTTTGACACCAATGACCCCAATCCCCAATTTGAAGTTGTAAACAGCTCTCACCACAATGATGATCTCCATCCCCAACCCCACAAATATCCTCCAGAGGCATCTCAGTTGTCTGTGCTTGTGGGGCCAGAGATGTGTCTTCTCATTACCAGCTCCTCAGACAACAATGTTCCAGGAAGGCAAAGACCCACTCTTACTCCACTGAACCTTACACTACCTTTCCACACTTTTAGAGCCTGCAAGAAGATTCCACTCTTTTTCACTTTCAGTTCAGTTAGCCATGTTATCATTATGTGTTTTCTTAACCAGAAGCATTCAGTTAATCTTAGGGTGTTAGGGAACTTTACCACGGAAATAAAAAATTTATGTACTATACCTACAATGACTATTGTTCACTCACTTATTCTTTTTTTTTTTTTTTAATTATTTATTTATTTTTGGCTGCGTTGGGTCTTGGCTGCTGCACACGGGCTTTCCCTAGTTGCGGCGAGCGGGGGCTACTCTTCGTTGCAGTGCGTGGGCTTCTCACTGCGGTGGCTTCTCTTGTTGAGGAGCACAGGATCTAGGTGCGCAGACTCAGTTGTTGTGGCTCGTGGGCTCAGTAGTTGTGGCTCGCGGGCTCTAGAGTGCAGGCTCAGTAGTTGCGGTGCACGGGCTTAGTTGCTCCGCCGTGTGTGGGATCTTCCCGGACCAGGGATCGAACCCGTGTCCCCTGCATTGGCAGGCAGATTCCTAACCACTGTGCCACCAGGGAAGTCCCACTCACTTATTTAACTTTTGCAGGCCATAATAAAATGAGACTAGGGAATTCCCTGGCAATCCAGTGGTTAGGACCTGGCACTTTCACTGTCGGGGCCCAGGTTTGATCCCTGGTCAGGGAACTAAGATCCCACAAGCCGAGTGGCGTGGCCACAAAAAAAAAAAAAAAGAAAAAGAAAAAAAGAGACTGTGATTTTTGGGATACATTTTCCATCAATTAAATAGTCTTTAAAATATTTTAAAAAGCGGAACTTCCCTGGTGGTCCAGTGGTTAAGACTCCGTGCTCCCAATGCCGGGGGCCTGGGTTCGATCCCTGGGCAAGGAACTAGATCCTGCATGCCGCAACTGAGAGCCCACACGAGGCAGCAAAGATCCCGTGTGCTGCAACTAAGACCAGGCGCAGACAAATAAATAAATACATAAATATTTTTTAAAATAATAAATAATTTTTTTAAAATTAAAAAAAATTTAAATATTTTAAAAAGCTAAATAATTGCCTGATTTTAAGCATTTCAGATCAAGGATCCACATCCTATGAATATTAAAGGAATAAACTCCAGGAATTTGCTTAAAGATTGTTAGGTGTTGTCAACAGTATCACATTTGAAACCCTGAAAGGAAGCTAGAATAAAACTAGTTTGGCACAGTCAAGAAATCTCAGCAAAATATTTTGCTTTATAGCATTACCATATGGGATTACTGACTTTCAAATCCATGAAAAAGTGAATGTAGCTTAAACTTCTTTAATTATTACTCAAAGGAGCAACATCTACTAAAAATCCCCAGAGTCAAATTTTTGGGCAGGATCAGTGTTAAGTGTATGTAAGAACACATGGCATGCATTTTATAACCAGATGCTTGCTCTTTAAAATCATATTTTCCTCAAGTAGTAAAATATAAACTGTCCCGCTTTAATGGGCTTACCTGGATCAGTGCTACCTGCACTGAGCTGTGCACAGACGTTGTCGTTCTCCTGCAGAGCCTTTTTAAAGTAGAAAATTCCCAAATTGTGCTTGCTCATGGCAAAATGAATACAACCAAGATTATTCCAGAACATGCACCTCAAGCATTCACCTGAGAAAAACATACATAAGTTTATCCACACATTTTATTGTTGATACACATCATACAAGAATCAGGCTTAGCGAGCAAGAGTTAATTATATGTGCAATTCTACTCAGTCCTTACAGAACAGTTTACAAGGCATTTGAAATTTAGGAAACATCTGAAAATTCTGTAAACTCCTTTTCTCTTAAAATCTCTTATTGAACGTTATAATTAATCCTGCATATTGATTTTGTTAGCCTGTTTAGTTTTTTCTTCTGATTTAACTTTTAATAATCATAGGCAAATGATACAAAAATGCAAAGGACAAGAAGTATTTATTAGTAACATAATATGTATGCACTGCATCCACACAACAAAATATTATGTACAAACTGGAAGGAATGCAGCAAGCTACAGAAACAGTCAAAATATATTAAGTGAAGAATAGCAAGTGTATGTAAACAGAACATGTAAAATCCTGCTTTGCTTTGTTCAACTCTAAGTCTCCACTCTTCTTTCCGTTCACACTCCTTTAAATATGACTATGGCTGAGCATCTATCTTCCCATGTGTGCTGGGCATTTGTATTTCTTATCCTGTACACTTGCCTCTTCCTGCTCTTTACCCATTTAAAAAATTTGGTTACAGATGTTTTTCCTATTGGTTACCTGCGAGTGTGTATGTTATAGAAACCTTCTGTCACATCTGTTTCAATTATTTCCCTCCACTGCCAGTTTGTCATCTGTCTTGTGACTTGGTTCAGAGTGTGTGTGTGTGCTTATGTTTTCAATCATAAAAAGTTTTACTTTTTTTTTTTTTTGCGGTACGCGGGCCTCTCACTGTTGTGGCCTCTCCCATTGCGGAGCACAGGCTCCAGACGCGCAGGCTCAGCGGCCATGGCTCACGGGCCCAGCCGCTCCGCGGCATGTGGGATCTTCCCGGACCGGGGCACGAACCCGTGTCCCCTGCATTGGCAGGTGGACTCTCAACCACTGCGCCACCAGGGAAGCCCAAAAGTTTTACATTTTTATGTGGTCAAATTTAGTAATCTTTTCTAAACTGCATGGTTCTTAGATTTTGGATAATGTTTAATCGAGGCTTCCCCACCACAAAATAAAATATTCATCCAAGTTTTCTTTTGCTGTTTTTATGATTTTATTTTTACATTATAATCCTGCATCTCTCTAGATTTTATTTTGGTGTAATGAAAGAAATCCAGGTTTTTCTACATTGTTTCTTTTTCTAAATGGTTTCCCGAACATTCCAAAACAATTTACTGGTAGTCTGTCTTGTCCTCAATGATATAAAACACCCAACTAGATTGATAAAATTAATAATCAGAATATTCATTCAATGCTAAAAACTAAAGGTTGGCCTCTGATATGTTTTAAAATTAAACAATGAGAATATTTAAGAAAGAAAAAAAACTAGGCTGAGGAAAAAAGAGTAAGAAATACACTAATGTTTTAAAGGAGGCTGCTTCTGGCGAGTGGCATTATGAACAATTTAGGAGAAATTCTATTCCCAAATCTTCTCTAATAGGCCTATTTTATCAGCAGCAAACACTGAATTTTATGTGTGGGAAGCAAATTAAAGATTTTAAAATTAATACTATGAAAAATATCAATACATTAAAGTATATAACTTTATGTAAAATCTATCCTATTAGATTATCATAACTGTTGACTAGTCAACTACATGTCCTGCTCCATTTTAAAGACTGACAATATCTGAAATTCTGAAATCTGTGTCAAGACAATTCTAAGTAAAGTTTCTGCAATGTATATACTACCTTTTTAGTCTGAGAGACTGTTCCAGTTTGGGTGTTAGAGGGTCTCTGAGGGGAAACTATGACAATAAAAACATGAAAAATAAAAATTTAACAGAATCAGAAATGGGTACTCAGAACAAATGGAGTACCCAAGAGAATTATAATGGAAAAAACGGACTTTCTCTATCCTCTGTGACTCCACTGAATTGAAGGGGTGAATGAATGTGGGAAGGTTTGAGTATGTTTGCATGTGTGTTCTGTGCATTGGTCTGAATAGAATCTCAAATGAAACAAACATTATATTAATTCTTTGCATTCTGAACTTGGTACAAAATATTTTCAATAGTTTAACCTTGGGGACTTCCCTGGTGGTCCAGTGGTTAAAGACTTCGCCTTCTAATGCAGGGGGTGTGGGTTCGATCCCTGGTTGGGGAGCCAAGATCCCACATGACTCGTGGCCAAAAACCAAAACATAAAACAGAAGCAATATTGTAGCAAATTCAATAGAAACTTTAATTAGATTTCTTTTTTAAAAAAGAAATGGTGGCGTAGTGGTTGAGAGTCCACCTGCCGATGCAGGGGACGCGGGTTCGTGCCCCAGTCCAGGAAGATCCCACATGCCGTGGAGCGGCTGGGCCCGTGAGCCATGGCCGCTGAGCCTGCGCATCCGGAGCCTGTGCTCCGCGACGGGAGAGGCCACAGTAGTGACAGGCCCGCGTACCGCCAAACAAAAAAAAAGGGAAATTTTATTTATTTATTTATGGCAGTGTTGGGTCTTCATTGCTGTGTGTGGGCTTTCTCTAGTTGCGGCGAGCGAGGGTTGCTCTTCATTGCGGTGCGCGAGCTTCTCATTGTGGTGGCTTCTCTTGTTGCAGAGCACAGGCTCTAGGGCACACGGACTTCAGTAGTTGTGGCACGCGGGCTCAGTAGTTGTGGCATGCAGGCTCTAGAGCGCAGGCTCAATATTTGTGGCACACAAGCTTAGCTGCTCTGCAGCATGTGGGATCTTCCTGGACTAGGGCTTGAACCCGTGTCCCCTGAATTGGCAGGCGGATTCCTAACCACTGCGTCACCATGGAAGTCCCAATAGAGATTTTAAAAATGGTTCACATTAAAAAAAAAAATCTTAAAAAAAAATAGTTTCTCATTTCTTGAAAAAACTGATTTTCCTTCTTCCCCATAAAACAGCAATGATATGAACTTAAATGACAGCTACAAATTCTACCTTTCATTTTACTATCATATTATTCACTGCTTTTATGGGAGAGAAGGGAAAAGTAAAAACATTATGATCTCATTTCCTTAAAAGGACTCATTTCACAAAGCAAAAGACCAAGGACATTATGCCCTAGACATAATTTCTAAGCTGGTATTAAAACCAAAATGATAGAAAGAGCATATGAAGTGAAAGAAAAGTAAAATAAGAAGGGAGGCTTCTTTTAAAATGGAAATGAGTAATAAAATACCAGGAATTTTCTGAAGCAGCAGTAATAAAACATTTTCATTTAAAAAATTAGCAAAAATCACTCTGAAGAGCAGTCTAGGGGAAAAAACCAAGGAACAAGGCACAAGAGTCAGGAAGAAAATACCCAAACTTCACAATTTTCTTTTACCTGTTTTCATGAATCCTGGATGCTCAGCAATGTTTGAACTATTCAACAGCTTCACAGCTTTTCGATAATTGCCTCTTAAGTACTCAAAATTGCTTTTAAGAAACAGGGAGGGTGCAGACTGTAAAGAAAACATAAGTTTCTTACAGTTTGTGCTCAGATGCCTAATGTGAGATCATAATCAGACTGTTGCACCGGCATGTGGTCAAGAGCTTACATGAGTCACTTAAGCCACGGTCACAAAAACTATGGTCTCTGAGCTTTCCATCGCTCTCACAATCTAAAACAATGAAACCTGGCAGAGAATAATTCTACAAATAATAATTCTACAAACTGAATTATTAAAGGTCTACCTAAAAAAATACATACAACATATATGAGTAAGAATACAGTCTGCAAAATATCCACTGACTGTCTTCATCTATTACACTATTAATTGAAAGCCAATTTAACAGCAGAAACTAAGTCCTTCATTTTAATGGTTATTATAGAGACTGGTGATCTCCCTTATTTTTTAGGATATAAATACACCTCCATTAGAACCCAAAGAAGTACAGATAATCAAATGCTTTTCCAAGTGGGGGAAAAAAGTGTCACTTTATGAATGGAAAAATTCCCTAACAGAATTCCTTATTTTCAAGGGCTAATCTTGATGTTACAAAAATCATGCTTTAGATCACAGACCACCTTTTGCTTCTCCTAAAACTTCCTCCTGAAGTTTTCCCTGATTTGGGTATGACTAACAATTATTTATTTTCCTGTTTGTCTCTCCCCTCTGACGATGGCATCCTTTAAGGAAGGGAATCATGTCTTTTCTCCCAAAAAAGGTTTGATAACGGCTGGCTGGCTACTTATACTTAAGCCTTTCCCTCTTAGCCTCAAGTCTACCCTTCAGGTCTAGGCAACAACTGTTCTCAAAAATCACTTGAGTAAAACTGACCCAGTGGCCAATCTGGATCCTGCCTGAGATTTCTAGAGTCAATTTTCCTGAACTATTCCTTCTATAAACCGTATCTCTTTATGATTTTGCACTTTTAATTAACAGTTTTCCTAAACATATCTGTCTCTTCCCTCTACTGTCTTTAAAAAAATTACTTATTAGTGGAGGGATGGGGTGGAGGGAAATGAAGGAGTAATTATAACTCAGGTACTCTGGCGCTAATCAAACTGAAGGTATTGTCAAGCCAAAGATCATTTGGAAGGGGCAGGTTTGGGCTACAACCAAACTGTTTATCTTCAATAAATGTTTTGAGTATAATCTAAAAAAATCCTAAAGTGTCTAATAACAGTAAGTGTTTAAGTGAATTGTGATAAACCACTCAAAGAATTCTGGACAGCTATTCAAAATGGTGGTTTTGAAGGCTATATACCAAAGGGAAATGCTTGTTATAATTTTAAGTGAGAAAAGTACGATGTTAAATTATAGACACAGTATGATAACTACTTCACAACTCAGTATAAAGGGTTACAGCTGGCAGTATATATACACTATAATAGACTGTGATAAATTATTTAAAACTGAAAATACCTATTGTCCAAATAAGAAAATTTAGGACATAAAAGCTGCTAATTGAAAAAAAAAGAGAAAACTCAAGAAGAAACTTACATTCCCAGCTGTGTTCATGACAGACTTGATTTCCCTTTTGCATGCCTTCAGGGACTTCATTTGAATATACGCTCTTACTTTATACTGTCAAAGGAAAAACGTTAGTATGTAGGAACTGTAGTGGATTTACAGATGCTGAAGCAATTTTACTTTCTAGTTAAGAAAATTAAACCCAATCTGTCCACAACAGTTATACCAGTTACTTGCAAAAGCGAGTTTAAAATTATCTTAAATAATCTATTTTTATCGTACTCTTGGAATATACTTTTAAAAACTAAAACATGGCAGGATGAAATTTATAACTAAGTTCCAAGCAAAAATCCTATTAATTCTTAACTGCATATGGCTAACTAACAATGAATTTTAAAATTCTACAAACCGATTTTTATCATCCAATACATTCCCAGGCCATTTCTCTCAATTTTCTATAAAGAAGTAAAAGAAATGACATTGCATTATCATCTTGAGCAAAATATATTTAGAAGGATAAATGTGCTTCTAAACTGTAATACTTCAAAGCCAAATAAACATACATGCCTTGAATTATTTACTGCTCTCAATGATCTATCACATTCTTCATCATTCATAACTACTAGTAAATACATGTCACATATAACTTCTCTTAAAATTTATACTACCTGATGTATCTTTGACTTTGCAGCTTCTATTAGAGCTCCACTTTCAGCTTTATGATTAGACCCATCTTTGTTGCTGTTATTACCAGTCTGTAGGGTGGTGAAACAAAGTTAATCAAAATTATTTTTGACCATAATTGAAATCACTGATTTCCAAGTGAGCTAATCTGAATCACCTAGAGAACATTTTCAAAATTCTGAATCCCAGGTCCCAGAGATTCAGGTTTAATTGTTTGGAGTGGGTCACAGATGTAGAGAACAAACTTATGGTTACCAAGCAGGGAACGGGGGGTGGGAGGAATTGGGAGACTGGGATTGACATATATACACCACTATATATAAAACAGATAACTAATGAGAACCTACTGTTTAGCACAGGGAACGCTACTCAATGCTCTGTGGTGACCTAAATGGGAAGGAAATCTAAAAAAGAGTGGATATATATGTACACATATAACTGATTCACTTTACAGTACAGCAGAAACTAACACAACACTGTAAAGCAACTATACTCCAATAAATTAAAAAAAAATAGTTTGGAGTGGGTGACAAGAAACTCTACTTATAAGAAGCTCATAGTTTAGTATAGTGATGGGCTGGGTTTAAAAAGCCTGGATATTGGACTTCCCTGGTGGCACAGTGGTTAAGAATCCGCCTGCCAATGCAGGGGACACAGGTTCGATCCCTGGTCTGGGAAGATCCCACATGCGGTGGAACAACTAAGCCCGTGTGCCACAACTGCTGAGCCTGTGCTCTAGAGCCTGTGTGCCACAACTACTGAAGCCCGCGTGTTCTAGAGCCCATGCTCCGCAACAAGAGAAGCCACCTCAGTGAGAAGCCCGAGCACTGCAACAAAGAGAAGCCCCCGTTCGCCGCAACTGGAGAAAGCCCGAGCGCAGCAACGAAGACCCAATGCAGCCAAAAATAAATAAATAAATTTATTTAAAAAAAAAAAAAAAGAGCCTGGATATTACTTGGTCAGAACTCAGATTGTCTTTCTGCAACCCACAATAGATCATGTCATTCCCTCTTTAAAAACTTTCTCTGGGGACTTCCCTGCTGGTCCAGTGGCTAAGACTCCACACTCCCAATGCAGGGTGCCTGGGTTCTATCCCTGGTCAGGGAACTAGATCCCACATGCTACAACTAGGAATTTGCATGCAGCAACGAAGATAATGAGTGCCACAACTAAGACTCGGCGCAGCCGAATAAGTAAATAAATTAAAAAACAAAACAAAACAAAACTTTCTCTGGTATCAACACTGCCAACAACATCATACCCTAAATACCTAGCAAGGTATTCAAAGTCCTTCACGATCTGACCCATATTTGAGCTGCCAATCTCACCCCAATGATCTCCATCACATTCCTCAGGTACTCCCCAGGTCAGATTACCAGAAATCCTCCCACACACCACTCTCACTCCTTCTGACTCTCTACTCTGCCAGGATGGTCATCCTGCTCCATCTTTCCTCTTCTGACTTGTTGAACTGTTACATCTTTCAAGGCTCAAATCAAACATCCAAACTGCTCTGAAACGTTCCCTAACCTCCTTCCTCCTTGTCATGAACAGATTTTGCTCCATCTTTCTCTTCCCACAGACGTGAGTTCCTTGAAAAGCAACAACTGCAGTGTTTTCATTTTTGTCACCTTAGTACCACCTCATAGA
Source organism: Mesoplodon mirus (assembly GCF_964341445.2). Classification (NCBI taxonomy): domain Eukaryota; kingdom Metazoa; phylum Chordata; class Mammalia; order Artiodactyla; family Ziphiidae; genus Mesoplodon; species Mesoplodon mirus. The sequence continues at coordinate 52,512,248 of NC_138988.1, forward strand.
GCACACAGCATCTGCTGAAATGAGTTATATTTCATCAACTATTACAAGTACTGAATATAAAAATGAAATATTTTACTACACAACAGTGTTTGGGAATAATGCTAAGATTATTTAACTGAACTCTCAGATACACACACTTGTAAAAAGTAATGCTAAATGTTTATTTTTAAACCTCAAGAACTTATACAGGCAGAAAGAAATGTATTGATAATCTGTTTTCTACAAACACTCCTTTTTCAACAAAGAAGCAGGAAGAGGAAGAAGGATCATCCCTTGGCGGCCAGAAGCATAAGCAAAATGAAAAACACAAGAACGAAGATGTATTCTTAATTTACACCAAGTGTCTCCAGAACGTGGTGAAGCTTAATTGAAATAAATATGTCCTCTTTTTGAAGAACTTTAATGATGAAATTTTCCCAGATTATGGAATTTTGTTGTCTTCATTCTAATCTTCACATTCTGTAAAACTAATATCTCACACATGAAAAGATGTGAACATATATCCTTGGTCATTAGGGAAATCAAAACTATTATGAGGTACTACTTCATACCCATTAGGATGGTTACAATTTTTAAAAGACGGGTAAGGGCTAGTGAGAATGTGGAGAAACTGGAACCCTCAAAAGTTGCTGGTAGGAATATAAAATAGTGCAGCTACTTTGGAAAACAGTCTGGTAGTTCCTCCGAAAGTTAAACATAGAGTTACCAAATGATCCAGCAATTCCACTCTTAAATACACACCCAAGAGAATTGAAAACATATGCCCCCACAAAAATTTGTACATCAGTGTTCATGGAAGCATTACTTGTAACACACAAAAGAGGAAAACAACCCAACATTCATCAGCTGATGAATGGATTAAAAAATGTGGCATATCTACATAACAGAATATTATTTGGCCATAAAAAGGAATGAAATACATGAAAAAGGAATGCTACAGGCTACACATGGTAAACTGAAAATAATATACCAGAGGCCAATCACAAAAGGTCACATAGTGTATGACTGCATTTATATGAAACGTCCACAAGAGGCAAATCCACAGAGATAGAAAAGTAAACTAGTGGTGGCCAGAGGCTGAGGGAAGGAGGGAAAGGGAATCACTGCTAACAGGTACAGGGTTTCTTTCCTGAGTGATGAAATTATATAGTGGTAATGGTTGCACAATTCTGTGAGTATACTAAAAACCACTGAATGGTACACTTTAAAATGATAAATTTTGTGTATGTAAATTATATTTTAATGAAGCTGTTAAAATAATATTTAATAACCATAAATATTAATCATACTTTACACTTTAGTCTGATCACCTCAGAACACTCACCTCATTCTTTCCATTTTTGTTATTGTTGCCCTGTGAAATCATTTTTTCTAGAACAGCAAGAAGATGTAAAGCTTTCTCAGCTTGGTAGGTTAATATATACAGGTCTACGAGCAAAAAACACACTGCTTGGGCAAATTTTTCTTCTGGGGGGAAAAAACATGAAAAGAAAAGTCACAATCCAAAGTGAAGCAAGTATCTCAGACCATTCCCCACAGAAAAGCTCTAAAAGCAAAGCCTGAGTCTTGACTTAAAGGAATGTTTATTACCTAGAGCTGTGGATGGAAGTGACAATGTCATTCTATTAGGCATCTCAAGGCCTCTCATATCAGGGATTCTACTGTCTGAAATTCCTTTGGCAAGATATCTACCAAATACCAGCACATGAAATGAGGAGTGTTACTTTAGATGGAAGGAAACCCTAGTTCCAGTGCCTGCTTGGCTACTTAATAGATGTGCAGCCTCTGCACATCACTTAACTACTTAGACCTCAGCTGGCTGACCTGTAAAATGGGGAGAATACTTCACATGCCTGAAGGCAGGGGGTGGACCAGGCAATCCCCTGAGGTTCCTTCTAACTCTAAAAAGGTCTATGACTCTAGGAAAAAGACTTCCTTTCTAGGCACAGAGATGAGGAAAAGAAACAGGGTGATTACAGACACAAAAGAAACAAGGTGTGGACTGGAGTATACCAGAAAATTGAAATAGCCAAGAGGAAAATATAAAGACAAGAACTTCAAAGGAAGAAGAGCCCAGCGAAGAGAGGAGGGTTAATCTGGTATATGACATAACAGTATTTTCCTTTCCTTTCAAAAGAGAAGATAAATGGAAAGGGTCTAAAAGAAGGCTGCTATAATCAAGAACTGAACATTTCAAAAGCCCTTAAGAGCCTCCTAACAAGTCTTCCTGATTCCATTCTCGCTCTTACACAGCAGTCAGAGTAGAATCCATTTAGAACTAAAGTCAGTGCAGTTGACGTGCAAAGGTCACACATCTCCAAGGGCTGCCCACTACACCTGAAAAAGAGTGAGTCCTTCCCTAGGCTAAAATGCTAACCCTGTGCTCCCACCTCGCTCCAGTCACCACGGCACTCCTGCTGCTCCTCTCACGTGCCAGGACCACGCTCACCACAGGGCCTCTGCACGCACTATTACCTCTGGCTGTGATGCTTTCCCCCAGCTGCATGGCTCACCTCTTCTCTTCATTCAAGCCTCTCTCAAATACTGTCTTATCCCAGGCCTTCCTCAATTACCTTATCTAAAAATAACATCCCCAGTCAATTCTCTTACCCAATTTTAGCCTTTCTTTGTAGCATTTAACTACCTCGCCATATGTATTTATCGTATTGCCTCTTTCTGCCATTAGAACATAAGCTTAATGAGGGTAAAGACTTTCTCTTTCATTCACTGTATTATCTTCAGACCCTAGAACAGTGTCTGCTCCATAGGGTATGCTCAATAAATTTACGTTGTATGAAGAGCCAAGTAATAAAGTTAAAAAAAAAAAAAAAGGTTTTCAAAGAAGGAGGAAAAGTGGATCTAAAAACTGACTAGTTGGTTGCTATATTCTGCTCAGCCATAGTAAAGATGAACTTCATTTCATTAACTGTTCTGGAAATTCTAAAAACCAGCTTTCTAGCAAAAGCACATCTGTGCCATCCTAGAAGTATAACTGATTTCCAGCTTTACAGGGGAAAGGAACTGGTCTCTAGCACACAATCCTTCACCACTGATGTCTCCTGCCTAGTCTGTCAGCCACTGCACCCTCAGGGCTGAGGGGCAGAAGAGCACCCAGAAAAGGTCTCCCTGGAGCCACAGTGAGAGCTCTCCAGCCAGCCGTCAGCACAAGGGACCCTGGGACCTTCCCAAAGCACCAGAGCAAGTACAGACCACCACCCGTCCCGTGGTGACCATAACAGCAATAAGGGGTTTATAAATCAGGAATTCGCCCCAGTGTTTTGAATTTAAAAGAAAGGAGCCATGGAGAAAAAGAAAATTGAAATCTGATTGCTTGCAGGCTGGAAACCAACGGCCCCCTCAAACATTTCCTGGGTCCAGCTTTGCTGCTTTATTTGCTCCTTCTCCTTTCTTTGCCCTTACTTGTCTTACTACTCTCACTTGAGGTTAGTAATTGTAAGCTAGTTAACAAAAAAGCTAATTGTGTTCTATACTATCTACTCTATGATTACCCACAAAAATTTCAATTAGGCAATATACAAAATAAAATACTACATTGTCCCCTAACATTCCAAAACACTCCTTCCTTAATACACTACTTAAGAAAGAAAGGATCAAGTACACTGAGGTAGTGTTTAAACATCAAAGAAAAAAAAATCAGTAAATCTTTTCAATTAGAAATAGCATTTCTAACGGTTATCATCAAAAACTGGGGTGGGGGTAACTGGGATATTAAAGGAAAACCTGGATTCATCTAAAAGTGATATAATTTTTATTTTTTCTAACCATTAAGAAAACTCGACACAGCTTGTTTTCTTTCTTTGAACACTCACATGTAATTCTGATTCAGGTTATTATCTAGATAAAAGTATCAGAGACCTTCACAGGTATGAGAAGATAGGCAAATTTCTGATTTGACAGATAACATACCAAAAGGTTCTATGAACTGATAAAGTTTTTCACCAATGGATATGGCTTCTGTATACTGCCGGAGATGATACAGGATGACTGCTTGATTGTAATACAACATACTGTTTTCAACATCATCTAATCCATCCATTTCTTCAACGGCCGAGTGCACCTATTAAACAATCAACAGGGATTATGTTCTAACAGTACTAAAGAGCAAAAGTGAAAGAATCTAAATGAATAAACAGGAACACAGGCCAACATTTCTTACTCTAAAATTTTCCACATTTTTAATAGGACCTCTAGATTTTAATTACTCTCACATACTAAAAATTATTTCATTCATATAAAATTCTGCTAAGTAAAACATTCTGATGGGACTATATTAAGTACCTCGCCCAAGGCAAGGCGAGTCTCTTCCTTGCCACTGTGAAGGTATCCTCAATGCTTTCTAAAAGCCAGTGTGGCTTCTGAGTTGGATTCCCACTTTCCAGCCTCACGTAGCAAGAGGCTACATAGGGAGTGGGCAAAACTCAAAACGACCTTTCCTATGAGGATGTTATGAGGTACATATAATAAGCTTGATTCCATTTTGTAAAAACCAAAGTAAATTTAAACATTAACAAATAATACTATTTAACTATGTGCCAGGCCTGCTACATTAAACCCTTTACAGAGAATACCTCATTTAATCCTTCTCATACCTCAAGGACATAGATATTATCATTTCCTTTTTATAAATAAGGAAACAAGCGAAAAATAGCTTAATTATCTTGCCTGAGGTCATGTGGCTAGAAAGTATATTTTCTGATTTTCCTATTATGTTCAGGTTTTATTCTCACAATTTAAAAAAAAAGATTTTTCAAAGTAATGAACAACAAAAATACACTTTGTCACACATGGTGGTGAAAATCAGCTTTTAATGGCTTTACTAGAACCCTAACATCCACATCCAATACCAAAAGAAGAAAAGTCACAACACTTAGCATTTTAAAGCTAATGACTATCTGTATACCCACTTTCTGTAACAGGCTTTTAAATTTTTATCAAGTTTTACAACCATTCTGTAATCCCATGGAACACATTAAAATGGAATTCTACCTGTATTAAAATTTATCTTTCTTTGCCACCACAAAGACTGCAATAAATTAATGAGGAATGTTAAGTAATTAATTCTAAGACTGACATTTTCCTAAATTAAGCAGTGGAATTTTGACATACAGTTGGCCCTCTGTATCCACAGGTTCCACATCTGTGGATTCAACCAACCACAGATTGAAAACACTTGGGGGAAAAAATTCCATAAAGTTCCTAAAAGCAAAATTTGAATTTGCTGTGCGCTGGCAACTATTTACATAGCATTTACATTGTATTAGGTATTATAAATAATCTAGAGATGATTTAAAGTATACAGGAAGATAGGAAGATGCGTGTAGGTTATATCAAAATATTATGCCATTTTATTTTTAATTTTTTTTAATTTTTTTAATTTATTTTATTTTTTTTTTTTTCCTGCGGTACGCGGGCCTCTCACTGTTGTGGCCTCTCCCGTTGCAGAGCACAGGCTCCAGACGCATAGGCTCAGCGGCCATGGCTCACGGGCCCAGCCGCTCCACGGCATGTGGGATCCTCCCGGACCGGGGCACGAACCCGTGTCCCCTGCATCGGCAGGCGGACTCTCAACCACTGCGCCACCAGGGAAGCCCCTATGCCATTTTATATAAGGGACTTGAACTGTGGATTTTGCTACCACGGTGGGGGGGGGGGTCCCAGAATCAAACCCCCGTGGACCTCCAGGTTCAACTGTACAGGGACTTAACAACCTTGGTCTAGCTAATGATAAGAAACAGAAAGTTCATGATACATAGTGATTTGTAATCAGACTTCTGCAGATTTCAATCACCCATGTGGTGAGCCTGACAGGAGGGTTCAATTGTTAACAATTGGTCCTAGCTAGCTAATAGCATGTGCATCTCAATGAGTTTGGGGTCTTTATAATTTTCACTTATCAAGTCTCTATCTTCAAGTGATTAAAAATAGTCTCTTTAAATAGAGAAAACTCAATTTCCAAAGAAAGATAACACTTCTAGGTAGTTATGCAATGAAGAGAGAATAAGCTAAGAAAGGGATAATTCTCGGCCAGAAAAAGGGGTTTTGGACAAATTAAGGAGTTTTGGTTTCAGCAAAGGTTGAACTTATTCACCAAAATAATCTAGTAATTGCTCCAGCCAGAACAAAAACTACTCACTAAATGAGATAAAAAGTCACTGAAAGTGGAATAGATTGACAAGGTGTGTCACTATGCCCAGAACATGTTACTGAACAGAAGTATGATTTACAGAAAGCAAGGAGACACAAGTACAAACACTTGTAGGAAACTCAAGAGAGTTGGAAGGCACTGGGGTTGTGTGTGTGTGTGTGTTAGTTACTGAACAAACCTTATTAAGAATAAAGGCTGGGACTTCCCTGGTGGTGCAGTGGTTAAGAATTCGCCTGCCGATGCAGGGGACACAGGTTTGATCCCTGGTCCAGGAAGATCCCACATGCCGCGGAGCAACTAAGCCCATGTGCCACAACTACTGAGGCCACATGCCTAGAGCCTGTGCTCCACAACAAGAGAAGCCACCGCAATGAGAAGCCCGCACACCACAACAAAGAGTAGCCCCCGCCTGGTGCAACTGGAGAAAGCCCACAAGCAGCAACAAATGCAGCCAAAAATTTAAAAAAAAAAAAAAAAAAGAATAAAGGCTGATGAAAGGATTTCAAGTTGTCTTGGCTTAACAGGAAGTTTGCAGGAGCCTCTTATTCTTTATTTTTTTTTAACTAATTAATTATTTTATTTATTTTTGGACGCACTGGGTCTCCATTGCTGCGTGCAGGGTTTCTCTAGTTGTGGCAAGCGGGGGCTACTCTTCGTTGTGGTGCATGGGCTTCTCATTGTGGTGGCTTCTCTTATAGTGGAGCATGGGCTCTAGGTGCATGGGCTTCAGTAGTTGTGGCACGCAGGCTTAGTAAGTTGTGGCGCTCCGGCTCTACAGAGCAGGCTCAGTAGTTGTGGCACACGGGCTTACTTGCTCTGCGGGATGTGGGATCTTCCTGGACCAGGGATCGAACCCATGTCCCTACACTGGCAGGCGGATTCTTAACCACTGTGCCACCAGAGAAGTCCCCAGGAGCCTCTTATTCTAAAAAAAGTTTTCAGGATGAACTTGTACTCAAAGCCCAAATTAATGTCCCCTGCAATAAACTGTCTATGGGGTTGTAGGGCACAAGTACTAGACATCAGCAAACATCATCTTTCCTTTGATTCTGGAGCTCCAGATAAATCATGGTTAATAAGACTAGAGCAATGATGTAATGTGATGACATACACATTTACAAAGACTGAGGCAGTTATGAGAAGAGGCTCAAGAGTCAGAAGGTCTGGTTCAAATCCTGCTTCTCCCCTTCCTAGCTGTAAAAATTAAAATTAGTAGGCCCTCTAAACCTCAATTTAAAATTGAGATAGGGGACTTCCCTGCTGGTCCACTGGTTAAGAATCAGCCTTCCAGTGCAAGGGAAACGGGTTCGATCCCTGGTCGGGAAACTAAGATCCCACATGCCGAGGGGCAACTAAAACCTCACGCTGCAACTACTGAAGCCGCGTGCTCTGGAGCCTGTGCACCACAACTAGAGAGCCCGTGTGCTGCAAGTAGAAAGCCTGTGTGCCGCAAGGAAAGATCCCGCATACTGCAACCAAGATCCTGCATGCCACAACTAAGACCCAATGCAGCCAAATAAATAAATACAATACAAAAAAAAATAAAAATTGAGATAACAAATACCTACCACAAGGGTTGAATGTGAGGATTATATGAGATATGACATAAAAAGCACTTAATATGAAATATGGAATCAAGTAATAACCATTTAATAAATGTTGGCTATTATTCTCCTTTTCATTGACAAATTTTAATAGGGTTGAAAAATTACTTTACTCCTATAAAGTCATGAAGAGCCTGAAGGGGTCTCTTATTTCTAACCATGTCACGTTTTAGGTAATGCTTCCACAGTATGGTGGTACTCTTGAATCCAGGACGGGGGCTCAAAAAGGTCTCAAGACCTTGTACAGCATGAAGCAGTAACTAAAAACACAAACAGAACTGGGTTCATGTAGCTCTTATTACTTAAAAGCTTTGTGTCTTTCGACAATTTATCCAAGCCATCTGTACCTCAGCTTTCCCATCTGTAAAATGAGAAAAAATATAGTAGCTACTTCACAGGACTACTGGGAAGAATAAGTGAGATGTCCTATACGAGGTTCTTAGTTACGTAAGGTCTTGTTACACAGTAAGCACTAAAGGTCTGCTATTAGCCCTCTTGAATATCAAAGGTCTACCCTTGTGATGCTGTTATGCCCAATGACCAAGGCAAGTCCCAAACCATATATAAATCAGAATATCTTCTATTTGATCAGTTAATCATCTCCTAATCCGAAATGCTAAAACAGTTTGACATTATTATTAATGATCAGATCTTTGCAGTTATAAATAAGATAAAATCTCGGCAGCTACTCTTCTCATATATTTCTATTTTAATTCTTTCTCAAAACTCCAAAGCTCATTCAAATTTTGTGTATTAGCTTATTCTGTTCAAGTTCAAAACCCCATAGAAAGACTTCCCTGGTGGCGCAGTGGTTAAGAATCTGCCTGCCAATGCAGGGGACACGGGTTTGAGCCCTGGTCTGGGAAGATTGCACGTGCCGCGGAGCAACTAAGCCCATGTGCCACAACTACTGAAGCCTGAGCGCCTAGAGCCTGTGCTCTGCAACAAGAGAAGCCACGACAATGAGAAGCCTGTGCACCTCAACAAAGAGTAGCCCCCGCTTGCCTCAACTAGAGAAAGCCTGTGCGCAGCAACAAAGACCCAATGCAGCCAAAAAAAAAAAAAAACAATAGAAAATAAAATCACACAACATACCTTTCATTTCCTGGAATAAGAATTTTATACAAATAAAATTAATACCAACAAATGTTTTATATTAGAAATTATGCTATTAATATCAGATAGGAAGTGAAATTAATTTTACTTAACTAACTTTATTTCACAATCTAGACAGCACCACAATATTTTTATAATGAAATTCATTTATGTATCACCTGATTCTTCAGCTGGTTAAGTGTCTGTCTTAAACTATCTGTTGTTGTCTGGTTACTTTTGAAAAACTCAGCTACTGCTGTATTCAAAATTATTTTATAATCGTCTTTGTTTATATCTTGTAGGCAGGCAAGATGTTGCAGACAGACATCATAATTTCCAGCCTAAAACAAAAACAAACAAAATTACATACCAACTTTAAGAACTATACATTCATTTCCAAATATATTTCATTGATCTTTACTTAAAAATTCTTACAAAGACAGATATAATTCCCCTAAATATACTAATTAAAGTCACTAGTTGAAGTAAGAGTCATGCCAATTAAGAAACTGTGATATGTCAATTATATCTCAATAAAACTGAAAAAAAAATTGTGGATATTTATTTCCTAAGAATGAAACTCTAACAGTGATACATGTGCATTATATCTACAAGACACACACACACACATATATGGGTATGTAATATACCTACATATAATATATATTATAATTAGATATAATATATATTAGTACATATTGCTAGCAAGGTATAATAGCCAAGGCTAGCCAAGAAAGGTAATATGATTAATTACTCCAAATTTTAATTTCTAGTATACTTGGAATACCCAAGTATCAAGTTCTTCCACTTACATGTATGTAACTTGATAATCAAATAATGTTTTCTTTCATATCGTTTAATGTTAGAGAAGTTAAAGTTTTTTTTTTTTTTTTTTTTTCTTTTTGCGGTATGCGGGCCTCTCACTGTTGTGGCCTCTCCCGTTGCGGAGCACAGGCTCCGGATGCGCAGGCCCAGCGGCCATGGGTCACGGGCCCAGCCGCTCCGCGGCATATGGGATCCTCCCAGACCGGGGCACGAACCCGTATCCCCTGCATCGGCAGGCGGACTCTCAACCACTGCGCCACCAGGGAGGCCCGAAGTTAAAGTTTTGACAATAAACTTTTGGGGTTCCATTTTAAAGTACAGTCAACGGGCCTCCCTGGTGGCGCAGTGGTTGAGAGTCCGCCTGCCGATGCAGGGGATACGGGTTCGTGCCCCGGTCTGGGAGGATCCCATATGCCGCGGAGCGGCTGGGCCCGTGACCCATGGCCGCTGGGCCTGCGCATCCGGAGCCTGTGCTCCGCAACGGGAGAGGCCACAACAGTGAGAGGCCCGCATAAAAGAAAAATAAATAAATAAATAAATAAAGTACAGTCAAGGAAGAGAACTGAAGAGAGCAGTAAAATGAAAAGACTGACTCACATATTTACAAATCTAAATTTAAGAGACTTAAAAACAACATTATGACAGTTAAAATATGTTTATGGAAACACAAAAATTTGGGAATGGCTCAAATTACTCCCATTCCTTTCACCATATTTAAACTCTATAATTAAAAAAAAATTTTTAAACCTAAACCTACTCTATAAACTTAAAACTCTTGAATTAGTACAGAACAAAAATTATAAATTAAAAAATTCACTGTGAAAATATTCATGCTTGACAGTTACTAAAAATGGAACAGATTAAGAGAAACCACTTCTTACTGTGAAAGCCTGGAAAGCACTGGTGGACAACTCCTTCTCTTGATCAGTGATCCCAGAGGACTGACCTGTCCCTTCATGTTTCTCTGATCCCTGATCTGCAAACACACAAGTTTTATAGTTCTTTAGAAATAACAGTAATGCAGTGAATGTGTCCCTAGTTTTCTTCTTTTTTTTTTTTTTTTGCAGTACGCGGGCCTCTCACTGTTGTGGCCTCTCCCGTTGCGGAGCACAGGCTCCGGACGCGCAGGCTCAGCGGCCATGGCTCACGGGCCCAGCCGCTCCACGGCATGTGGGATCCTCCCGGACCGGGGCACGAACCCGCATCCCCTGCATCGGCAGGTGGACTCTCAACCACTGCGCCACCAGGGAAGCCCCCTAGTTTTCTTCTTAATTGTCTTCTTCCTAATGAAGTTGCCAAAGTTAGACCTCTCTCAACCACAATGGCTATTAATGTCATAAGTGAGGAAGAAGCCATTCCTTCGAAAACTTAAGAAATGTTTCCTTTTGCTGTGGAAATCCTTATGTAAGGATTACAGCTCTGTCCGTCAGGTCATTCAGGCTGAGAATATTGTGTTCTCTTAAAAATATTAGATCTGTCCCCCAGCCATATACCAAAAATCCTACATATTCAAGAAAATATGCCAGGCCCTGCAGACACAAGGAGATTATAAATACATATACAATGCCTTCAAAAAGTTTATAATCCAGTTGGAACACAGCAACATTTAACAATGAGAAAACTACATTGATAAGAACTCATAGGTAATTTCCAGGCAAAGAAATCCAAAAGCCAAGATTAATACATTTAAAAAGCTTCCTTGGGACTTCCCTGGTGGTCCAGTGGTTAAGAAACTGCCTTCCAATGCAGGGAACATGGGTTCAATCCCTGGTTGGGGAACTAAGATCTCACATGCTGCAGGGCAACTAAGCCCGCACCCCACAACTAGAGAGCCCATACGCTGCAACTACTGAACCCACACGCTCTGGAGCCCGTGTACCACAACTAGAGAAGCCTGCATGCCACAACTAGAGAGAAGCCCATGCGCCCAACGAAGAGCCTGTGCACCATGATGAAAAGATCCTGTGTGCTGCAACTAACACCCGACACAGCCAAAAAAAATATATTTTTTTTTTTTTTTTTTTTAAAGCTTCCTTAGGGCCTCCCTGGTGGCGCAGTGGTTGAGAGTCCGCCTGCCAATGCAGGGGATACGGGTTCGTGCCCCGGTCTGGGAGGATCCCATATGCCGCGGAGCGGCTGGGCCCGTGAGCCATGGCCGCTGGGCCTGCGCATCCGGAGCCTGTGCTCCGCAACGGGAGAGGCCACAACAGTGAGAGGCCCGCATAAAAGAAAAAAAAAAAAAAAAAAAAAGCTTCCTTAACAGAACTGTCAATGTACATTCTAATATTCACAATTTCTACCCAATTTACTCTTTTAAAAATTAGATTTTTTAAATTTAAAAAAATAAACATAAAAATCTCAGCTGAACCAAGTCTTAAACTACTCAAGGACAACACCTGTTGGGTCTGAGCGTAAACTGGTTAAGACCTCCTGGTGAGGAATTGCCAATACCTGTCTATATAAATAGCCTTGACCAAACAATCCCACTTCTAGGTATTCACTCTACAAATACACAAAGATGCTCACTGCAGCACTATTTATAAAAGTGAATGTCTAGAAATAACACAACTAGAGATATCCTTAAATATCCCTCAGTTAAGAAATTGCTAACTATATATTCCAATTTTAAAAAAATTGCTAACTGAAGCATGGTATAGGAATACAATGGCACACTAAACAACTGTTAAAGAAGTTGAGCCTACATGTGTTGACATGGAAAAATATCTTCAACATCTTAAAGGAACAGATTGCAAACAGTTTTTTTTTTAATTAATTAATTTTTGGCTGCATTGGGTCTTCGCTGCTGCAGGCAGGCTTTCTCTAGTTGCGGGAAGTGGGGGCTACTCTGCATTGCGGTGTGCGGGCTTCTCATTGCAGTAGCTTCTCTTGTTGTGGGGCATGGACTCTAGGAGCGTGGGCTCAGTAGTTGTGGCTAGCGGGCTCAGTAGCTGTGGTGCACGGGTTTAGTTGCTCCGCGGCATGTGGGATCTTCCTGGACCAGGGATCGAACCCGTGTCCCCTGCATTGGCAGGTAAATTCCTTCCTTCCTTCCTTATTTATTTATTTTTGGCTGAGTTGGGTCTTTGTTGCTGCGCACGGGCTTTCTCTAGTTGTGGCGAGTGTGGGCTACTCTTCATTGAGGTGCGCGGGCTTCTCATTGCAGTGGCTTCTCTTGCTGTGGAGCACAGGCTGTAGGCGTGAGGGCTTCAGTAGTTGAGGCTCACGGACTCTAGAGCGCAGCTCAGTAGTTGTGGCGCACGGGCTTAGTTGCTCCACGGCGTGTGGGATCTTCCAAGACCAGGGCTCGAAGCCGTGTCCCCTGCATTGGCAGGCAGACTCTTAACCACTGCGCCACCAGGGAAGCCCGGCAGGTGGATTCTTAACCACTGCGCCACCAGGGAAGTCCTGCAAACAATATTATACAACTGAACTTCATGTTTTGTAAAGATATATACATAGATATGTACTTCTGAATATGTACAGAATAAACTTTGGAAGGATATACATCAAACTCGGTGATTACCTTCAGGGAGTGGGTCGGAAGAGGGAGAGATTTTACTTCCCTTCCTATTCTTCTCAATCGTGAAACTGAGCAGGACCCTGTCTGTGGGGCCCTCCTGAATAGAAAAACCCTTCCAAACACCCCTCCCACCCCATTTTCTTCTTTGTAGAAAAAAGCTTCAGGCTCCTAGACCTTTCCTGAGTACCAAAGGGCAGATTCAAACAGTAATTAGAGAAGGGAGGGAATGCAGAAACAAAGGTGGAGCAGTCAAGAAACAATAGTGCAGAGTACTGGTTCCTCCTCAAGGAATATATATAACACATCTCTTGAGTTCTTCTGCAGGAACCAAGGCCCCCACACAGGTGGAGGATAGTAACTTCAGGCTGAGCACAAGATTCCTGGACACCACCTTGTTACCTCACTACCAACCAATCAGAAGAAAGCCACACACCCTGCAGCCCTCACCCCAAATTTTGCCTATTAAAAACTTTTTTCCAAAAACCATCAGGGAGTTTGGGTTTTTTAAATACAAGCCACCCAATCTCCTTGCTTGGCCCTGCAGTAAACCTTTCCCTGCTCCAAACTCTGACATTTCGGTTTGTTTGGCCTCACTGTGCTTCAGGCACATAAACTTGCATTTGACAACACTTGTTTAAATTTTTATAATTTACATGGGTTACTTTTTTTTTTTTAAGTTTTAGTTTTAAATGCCTGCCTAAAACTAATACAAGGTTTTAGAATTCAGATAAGGGGTTACCTCCAGGAGTCTAGTGACTGCAAGATGCATGGGGTGGAGAGTGGGGGGTGCTTCTGGGTGTGTGAGAATTCATTAAACTGTATGTACACTTATGATGTGAGCATTTTTTGATAACTGCCTAGAAACCTGTTTTCCAGGATCATTTCAACGAATGAGCCCTCAGTAGAGCTGACTTTGGGAAGCCCTGGCCTGGCACATATAAGCAGTAAGCAAAGACCCCGAATTTCCCTCTGTCAAGATGACATCATGGTATAATGAAAACATACGTCTTGGAATCAGTCACATCTTCAGTCTGGTCTCCCCTTGACCATCTAACTCTCTTAACTAAATATGAGCTTCCTTCCCCCTTTCCTTTGACAGAACAACTAAGGATTCCATTGTGTTTTTTTGTTTGTTTTTTTAAATAAAATACTTATTTCTGCACTTTAAACATACAAATAAACAATGAAATTAGATTTAGTGTGAACAGCTCCACAGATCACTGCAAAACCCCTATTATTACAATACTCTTGAGAATCACCACTTACACTTAAAAACAAAATATAACTTGTGCTTAAGTGAACTTATCTAAGACTTAGATCTGCCCTACAAAAAAAACGGTATTCTGGTATTTGGGGTTTTTGGGGGTGTTTTTGTTTTTTTAGAGGTAAATTTTATTCACAGTGGGTTTTTAAAATATTTTATCTATTTATTTATTTATTTATTTTTATTTTTGCCTGCGTTGGGTCTCAGTTGCAGCATGCGAGATCTTTATTGTGGCATGTGGGATCTTTTCACTGCAGCACGTGAGCTCCTCTCTAGTTGTGGTGTGCGGGTTTTCTCTTCTCTAGTTGTGGTGCACGGCCTCTAGGGTGCATGAGCTCTGTAGTTGTGGTGCGCGGGCTCCAGAGCATGAGCGCTCTGTAGTTTGAGGCACGTAGGCTCTCTGGTTGAGGTGTGCAAGCTCAGTAGTTACGGCGCATGGGCTTAGTTGCCCCGCAGCATGTGGGATCTTAGTTCCCTGACCAGGGATGAAACCTGCGTCCCTTGCATTGCAGGACGGATTCTTTACCACTGGACCACCAGTGAAGTCCCTGGCATTGGGGTTTATTAGAAGTGTTACCTCTGATAATTAAAGTTAGATAAATCAGTATTTCATTTCCACTTTTGCATACAAATAAATAAGAATTGATTCGTAACAGGGAGGACAAAAACTAATAGTTTAATAGTTTAAACCAGTGAGAGAGCTCATTGGTTTAAGAGGACCCTGTCAAACAGCTTTTTCTTTAGAAAGCCAATAACAGTGAGTTACTGTTAACTCAACTGTTTACACAATACACTTGCTTTGCAAAACTTTCAGGTGCTCGATAACAGTAAGGACCATTTTCTTTAAAATGTGTAAAAATGGGGACACAGGATTTCAGGACCCCAGAAAGCCAGGTATGAGTTTAGATTGAGACAGAACCTCAACTCTAGGTATATTCACCGTAAAATTTTAACAATGAACGTAAATTCTTTGAAATTTTTTAGGAAACCTAAAGAGTTTAAAAACTTTATCTCCCCTCATAAAGAAGTACACTAAATTTAAACCAAATGCCCAAAATTCTTAGTTTGCCATCAGGTTATCTCCATAGCTTCTTCTAAAATATAGCCTCTCTAAATTAGATGACATTCTTTAATGGGACTTCTTGGCCCAACTGTCATTTATAAATTGTGATTATAAATACAAGGCAGAGGGAAACACCCAACAATTCACCAAGGCGCTGAAGAGTTTAAGCTTCTGCTTTCCACCAGAAGCAGATTGGCTTATGTGGCCACTGCTATCATTATTCTCTAGGAACTGTAAAAGTCTCCTAAAATCTTCCAAATAAGGAAAGAAGCCAACTTTTTTTTTTTTTTTTTTTGCTTTATAACAAATTTAATCAGTTATACATATACATATGTTTCCATATCCCCTCCTTTTTGCGTCTCCCTCCCACCCTCCCTATCCCACCCCTCCAGGCGGTCACAAAGTACCGAGCTGATCTCCCTGTGCTATGCGGCTGAAGAAGCCAACTTTAATAAGCTAGACTCTAAGGATGAGCTAGACTCTAACAGTCTCTGAAATAGACATTTTAGAGAACTGAGCTCAGTAAACAGCCTTTTACATGTTAACCAGCTATTATTTTACCTACATTCTTTTACTTCAAGATAAAACTAGGGGAAAAAAAACCCCACTCCAATAGGATTACTATTCCTATTTTCCTTATCTTTCTGCACTTTTCAAGTTTTCTGCAAGGAACAGGTATTATTTTCACAATCAGTCTTTAAAACATTCATTTTCTTGGTAACTACTGACTTCTTACCAGAAAGAGGCTGCACATAATTCCACAACGTGTCTTTATTTGTCCAAAAATAGCCTCTATTGCCAACTGAAAGAGTATATGACCATTCATCCATAAGCCTGACCTTCCTTCTACTCTGGCCTAATGAACAGGGCTGACCATCTAGGCGAACAGAGCTCTTCGGCGCACAGACCTTGACGCTTTTTAAGCCAACAGGCTTCATTTCTAACCAAACAATTAGGTTTAAACTAAGTAGAAAAGAAACACACTGCTTTTCCAAAACTGGAAAAAGTCAGTTAATGGAAAGCCCAGACACATTCCAACACAGAATGTTAACAATTCAAATTTGATTGGAGGGGCTTCCCTGGTGGCAGTGGTTAAGAATCCACCTGCCAATGCGGGGGACATGGGTTTGAGCCCTGGTCCGGGAAGATCTCATGTGCTGGGGAGCAACTAGGCCCGTGCGTCACAACTACTGAGCCTGCGCTCTAGAGCCTGTGAGCCACGACTACTGAGGCTGTGAGCCACAACTACTGAAGCCCACGCGCCTACAGCCCATGCTCCACAACAAGAGAAGCCACTGCAATGAGAAGCCCACACACCACAATGAAGAGTAGCCCCCTCTTGCTGCAACTAGAGAAAGCCCATGCACAGCAAGGAAGACCCAACACAGCCAAAAATAAATAAATAAAACAAATAAATTTATTAAAAAAAAAATCTGATTGGAGGATCTTCCACACAAGCTACACTTTTCAAAATACAGCTCCAATGATGTTCAAGAAAAGAAAAATTTCCCCAAAGTAACAGAAATGCAGGCCTAAGGAAATCTACTGCTACTCTCGCAAAATAGTGTTGATGCCTTTGTGAAGGAAAAGTTTAAATGAGGATGCCATTTCAAAGAAAAAGAATTCAGGTTTACTAAAGCCACCATCCAGCTAAGGTTCACACACCTCACGTGTGGTTTTCTATCACATGACCAAGTACACCTGCCTTAGCAAAGCCCTACATACGATGGCCAATTTCTCCACAGCTCAGAGGACTAACATGTGACCAGCAATGCTATAGACCTGAGCACCCTGTCCAGCAGTGCAGAAACAAAGAACAGAATACCAAACTTCAAGAATATCAGCACACTTTGGGAAAGACAGGCAAAGCAGAACGCTACCAGTGCTGATGACTGTTTTTATTTTCATATCTGAGAGCAGTTTTTATGCATGGAGAAGAGATTTACTCTAGTTTTCAAATATTAACACTTATTAATTTACAAGTTCAAAATGACTAGATTTTCCTCAAACTTTTACATTCAACGTCGACATCTTACTGTATCTGGAGTTTTCATTTTAAAGGGCTGTGATGAATGTTTGATTTCACTCACACCTTCAAACAAAATTATAACTACCTTAAATAATTTAATATATTCCATTTTAACTACAACCTTAAAACTTTTTTTTTTTTTTTTTGCGGTACACGGGCCTCTCACTGTTGCGGCCTCTCCCGTTGCGGAGCACAGGCTCCGGACACGCAGGCTCAGCAGCCATGGCTCACGGGCCCAGCCGCTCCACGGCATGTGGGATCCTCCCGGACCGGGGCACAAACCTGTGTCCCCTGCATCGGCAGGCGGACTCTCAACCACTGCGCCACCAGGGAAGCCCCTTCCTACCATTTTTACAGTCATCCTGGCTCAAAATTTCAAAGCCATCTTCAAGTACTCTTCTCCCGATTTCATATTACTCATCTGGTCTTGTCTTTCCCATATTCATAATGTCATCAACCTTTTCCTATTAAGCCTACTACTGCCATCCTCATAGTCCAAATTCTCAGATAAATTCAAATCTAGGATTTTGCATCCTAACTCCAGCCACTTTCTCCTTTCAAATAACCATCAAAAGTAAAGTCATATAAATCACCCTAAAATATTGCTGGTGTTTCACACCACTTTTATGTTACATAGGGACACGAACCTTGGAACTTTCAACTGCCCCTTCAATGTTTATCTTTGAATCACAAAGGGAGGATGGGATCAGGGCGGATGGGAACCCCCTCCCTTTATGATTTGGTTGAAATACAAATCAGGGTGTGAGAACTGCTGGCTGATCAATCACTAAGAAGCCACGTAACCTAGAAGCACAGGTAAATTAATTCTCCAGGAGGTGAGTCTTGACCAACTGGAAACAGGAAATGGGAGAAAGTTGGACAAATAAATCATCCCTTCTTTCTCTCTCATATGGACTATTCTGAAGTGTAATTTCTCCTCGAAAACCTTACAGAAAAGTCCCATATGCAAATGACCTGCTACGTCTCTTCACAGGTCACGGTGGAACAGTAGCTAGGGCTGTAGTGTAGTTCATCTTCCTTTGCCTTCCTTCTCTCCCTCACCTTCACTATCCTGGGCTTGCACCTTCCAAAAAGTGAACACCTTAATCGAGTTCTGCTTCCCAGAGGATGTGGGCTAAAACATACACCTCACCTCAGCTGATCCTCACAAGCTGTAACCTGGGGAGGTAAATAAATTAGAAAGCTATTAGGAATAAATAAGAAGATTATTAGGACCCCCATTTTACAAATAAAGAAATTGAGGCTTAACTCAGAACCTTTCCCAAGGAGCAAGGACACTGTTCAAATGTCACCTCTAAGAGAGCCCTTCCTTCTCTAACCAATCCACTCAAAGTAGGGTCCCTGCTCTCAGTTATCCTCTATCCTTTTACTCGTTTTTTCTTTTCTTCACAATATTTATCACAGCTTGAAATCCGAATTACTTCTTACTTGTTTACATTTATCTGCCTTTCATACTACATTACAAGCTCCTCATGGACAGAGACTTCGCAGTGTCTGGCAGAGCAGGCTATTGGTGAATATTTAATGGATAAATTAATATCACAACATTAGCTGGTCTCAGCTAGTTTCTGAGCTTCTAGTCTTGTTTCATTTAAATCCATCCTTGGACTTCCCTGGTGGTCCAGTGGTTAAGACTACACGCTTCCACTGCAGGGGGCACAGGTTTGATCCCTGATCGAGGAACTAAGATCTAAAGGCCAAGAGGTGAGGCCAAAAAAAAAAAAAAAAAAAAAAAATCCATTCTCTACCACAGTCAGTGTGATCAGGTCACTTACCTTCTTAAGTCCTTTCATGGGCCTCTTTCTTACCTAATGAAGAACAAGCTCCATGAAAAGGGTCTTGGGCTCAGGAGCTTGGAGTTGAAGCAGCATATAAACTAGATTTTGAATGAGAAGCATGTTCACCAGATACAGAAGAGAAAGAAGGGCGTTACCGCTCAGAAACTCAAAAGAACATGATACTTTCTAAGAATCATTTCTGGTGTGAAGAGCTAGATGTGATGATATAGAAGTATCAGATGGAAAAAGATTGTGAAGAGCCTCACAAATGACATTAAGGAGTGAGGCTCTGATGCACAAAAAATGGCACAGTCTTAGAAAGTTTATAGGCAAGGAATGGTATGATCTAAATAGTGTTTTAGAAATAAAGTGAAAATGCAGCAGTGAGAATGGACTGGATAGGAAGAGACAAAACCATTCAGAAGGATGCTCAATGTGAAACAGACCACATCAAGAGATAAAGGCCAGATGTATACGTATAGCTGATTCACTTTGCTGTACAGCAGAAACGAACACAAAATTGTAAAGCAACTATACTCCAATAAAAAAAAAAGAGAGAGAGATAAAGGCCAGAACAACAGCACTTGAAATGGGGATGGAGAGGAGGAGTGGAGAGATTCATGGGGGCCACACTAAACACGCATCTACTTAATACAAATTCAACCTTATTATCTAGGTAGGAAGTTTCCTACATTGTGGCCTATAAGCATAAACCAATCAAAGAAATAGGCCCCAAATCACTCTGGACCTTATTCTTCTACTACATATATTACATAGCTCTTCCCAAATGGGAGTGCCACTATAATAGGGCTGACTCTAACAGACTGAATAGCAGGTCTTCAAAAGCAGGGAGTGTATCATATCCATTTCTTTAATATCCAAGGCAGTGCCTGGCACTCAATTTTTATGAACGAATGAATAAGTAGAAGAATGCTTTATGACTGAGGTAGGACTTGAAAATGACATAGGTTTTAGGCCTAAAAAGGTCATTCCAGGCAAGTGCAATGGTATGGGTGAATAGAAATGGTAAACCTGGGGGAGAGACAATGTCGTAAACTAAGATGGAATATGTTGGTCCTCTTGGTCCAGCCTTGGATAGGCCATGCTTATTCCCTGCCTGGAACTTTCTCCCACCCATCCCTCCTCATTCAGTATGGCTCACCCCTTCATTTCACTGGGGTGTCTGCTCAAATATCACCTCACCAGAGGCTTTCCCTGACCAGTCTACCTAAAATTCTCTAGCGCCCTCTAAAGGTTTAGCCTCACTTTCTAAACCTTTTCTCTTGTTTTTCTTCTTAGTAAGATTACTGACGAGATGCTCTGACAATTTCATTCATCTGTACCTGTATTAGGCTTGGCTCACTTTAATTTCAAATCAAGTTCGTCAGTTATTGAGATCAGGACCTAATAAAAAACTTAGAGCACATTGAGATTTTCTTTTCCTTTTTAAAAAAAATTAATTTTACTGTAAAAAGTCTAACTGTTGACCACTTCTAAGTTCTGTCATTTAAGTTCCTTCCAACAAAACCTGGATGGATGCCAGAGAGAACATTATTTTCTTACAGGAAATATACGCCAGACCGTCCCAGAGTAGGCAGGAAAGAATTTTATATTCCTCAATGGAGAAAATTCTAGGAATGGAGCAGTAATCCATAAAGAAAATCGTTGAGATTAAACTTGAGGGGAAAAGAGGTTCGAAACGCAAGATATTATAGAGAGCACAGCTCGAAGTGATACACGATAATGTTATGCCTATTTCAATAAGTTGTTTTTACAAAGCTAATTACACAAGACGTCGCTGACCACAGGCAGGCTGATGTGGCCGAAATCACCCAGATGAGTCCTAGCCCGAGCCGGGGGCATCAAGGTAGCCGCATCTCCGGGGTGAACTTTCCTTGCTCTGCCTTCCTCAGTGGGAAGTCGAAAAGTCTGTGAAACGGCCACCTAGATTTAAGCTTTTTAAACCAGAGATATTCCGGAGAGGCGGGCAAAGGCGGCCAGAAGCAGCTTCATACTGCACTTGGTAAGAAACTATCGGGCCTTGGGCCCAAAGACTCACAGTAGCGACGGCCGAGGGAGGGGATGGGGGAGAGAAATGCACGCCCCAATTAGAGTAGCCCCGGAGTCCCCACCCCTCGTCCCCACCCGGGGCCCCGCCACCGCAGCATAGGGTCTGCCCGCCCCCGCGGGTCCCGCCGCCCCAGCGCGCGAGGCGCGGGCGCCTCACCTGCAGGCTTGTCTGCGGCCATCTTCCCGCCTCGGCTCGGGTCCTTCCCCGCAGGTGGCGTGGCCTCCACTCCAGCTGCCCGGCTGACCGCTATCCTGGACCTTGGAGGACGACCCTGAGCCCACCCCGGCTCCGGGCCCCTGGGTTAAGGCCTGGGGAGTGGGCAGACGGCGGGCTGAGGAAGTGACGAAGACTAGTTTGCGTAGTCTAGCAACAGCAGCAGCGTCTCCGCCCCGGGCGGCGCCACTACCTCCAGCCATGCACGGTTTCCGTCCTGCCGCGTCCCCTGACACACTACTTCCGGGTGCCGCGGCCGGCGTGGGAACTGCAGCTGGCCCCGCCCCACGCTGGCGTCCCCGGCGGACCGCCCCCTGCGGCGTGAGCGCGCGCGCCCGGCCGGACGTGCGCTCACACGCGCGTCTGCGCGTGTGTTGGGTGGGCTGGGTGGAGTTGCGCGCTGCTGCCGTGTGCTTATCCTGGTTAGAATTCTCGAGTATCCGAGCTCTTGTCCCTCATTTTACATAAAACCACAGTAACTACACCTGACATCTATGTGGTAAGCATTGAGCCTTGCACTTGGCTTGTACACTTTTTTTTTTTTTTTTTTTTTTTGCCGTGTGTGGGCCTCACTGTTGTGGCCTCTCCCGTTGCGGAGCACAGGCTCCGGACGCGCAGGTTCAGCGGCCACGGCTCGCGGGCCCAGCTGCTCCGCAGCATGTGGGATCTTCCCGGACCGGGGCACGAACCCGTGTCCCCTGCATCGGCAGACGGACTCTCAACCACTGCGCCACCAGGGAAGCCCTGGCTGGTACACTTCTAATGATTTCTCACAGCTCTGTGAGAAGGCACAGTTGGAATTCCCCGTTTGAAAACAAAACGAAACGTTTTATTTTAGAGGTTTTAGATTTACAGGAAAATTGCAAAATGATACATGGAGCTCTTGTATACTCTTCACCTAGTTCCTCCTGTTGTGATCATCTTGAATAATTATTACATTACTGTGGTACACCCGTCACATCTAAGAAACAACTTTGGTTGGTACATTACTATTAACTAAATTCAACATTTAAAAAATGAAAAAAACTTTTTTCAGTCAATGTCGCTTTTCTGTTCCAGCATCTTGTCCAAGGTACCACATTAAATTATTCATGTTTCCTTAGGCTTTTTTTTTTTTTTTTTTTTTGCACCCTGCTGCGCCGCTTTCAGAATCGCAGAATCTTAGCTCTCCGACCAGGGATCGAACGTGGGCCAGCATCCAAGTCCTAACCACTGGACCGCTAGGGAATTCCCTCCTTAGGCTATTCTAGTCTGTAATCACTCCTCAGATTTTCCTTGTTCCTGATGACTTTAACAGCTTTGAAGAATACTGGTCAAGATTTTTGAAGAATGGACCTGGATTTGGGTGTATCCAGTGTTTTTCATGGTTAGACTAGGGTTACAGGTTTTTAGGAGAAAGACCACAGAGGTGACTTGCCATTCTCATCACATCAAATCAAGAGTATGAGCTAACAGAATGACTTACTGATGATGTTGACCTTGATCACCTGGCTCAGGTAGTGTTTGCCAAGCTTCTCCGCTCTTAAGTCACCTCCACACACTACTCTTTGGAATCATTAAATGTAGCTCACAGTCGAATGGTGGGGGGTGTTAAGCTCTGCCTCCTGCCATGGGGAGTCTGTGCATAAACTATCTTCTCTAAGGGAGATTCGTCTCTTCTCCTCCATTTAGTTATTTATTCAATTATATATTTATGTCCTTATGGACTCATGGATGTTTATTTATTTATTTTTTTAAATTGAAGTATAGTTGATTTACAATGTTGTGTTAGTTTCTGGTGTACAGAAAAGTGATTCAGTTATCCATATATTTATTCTTTTTCATATTCTTTTCCATTATGGTTTATTACATGATGTTGAATATAGTTCCCTGTACTATACAGTAGGGCCTTGCTGTTTATCTATTTTATACATAATAGTTTGTATCTGCTAATCCCAAACTCCTAATTTATCCCTCCTCTGCTATCCCCTTTGGTAACCATAACTTTGTTTTCTATGTCTGTGTGTATGTTTCTGTTTTGTAAATAACTTCATTTATGTCATATTTTAGATTCCACATATAAGTGATATCATATGATATTTGTCTTTCTCTGACTCATTTCACTTAGTATGACAATCTCTAGGTCCATCCTTGTTGCTGCAAATGGCATTATTTCATTCTTTTTATGGCTGAATATTATTCCATCGCATATATACACATCTTTACATGGACATTTATTTTATATTGTGGTTATAATCCAATACTACATTATTTTCTTGCTCAAATTGTTTCAGCTTTGCTAATTGGGAACCTTTTCAGGTTTGCTCCTATGTCCCTTTGACATGGTTGCTCATGTTTTTAAAAAACCTTCTAAAAAATTCGTATTAACATATACACAGAAAATGCACAAAGCATAAGCACAGTTTTTTGAATTTTCATCAACTAAACATATCCACATAACTAGCACCCAGAGGAAGGACAACACATTACCTGCATGCAGAAGGCCCCTTCATGTCTCCTCCCATCCCTGCACAAGGGTAGTTACTAACTGATGGCTAACACCATTGGATTGAGTTTTAAACTCAATAAAAATGGATCACAATATATTTTCTTTAGAGTCTAGCTTCTTTTGCTCAACCTTACAAGATTCATCCATGTCACTGAGTAAAATTAGTTTCTCATTGTTATGTAATGTTCCATTATGAGAATGTACCGTAATTTGTGTATTCATTTTATTGTTGAGTATTTGGGTATTTTGTCTATGTTGAATAAGCCCAATATGAATATTCTAGTATGCCTTTTTTTTTTTTTTTTTTTTTTGTGGTACGCGGGGCTCTCACTGTTGTGGCCTCTCCTGTTGCGGAGCACAGGCTCAGCGGCCATGGCTCACGGGCCCAGCCACTCCACGGCATGTGGGATCTTCTCGGACCGGGGCACGAACCCATGTCCCCTGCATCGTCAGGCGGACTCTCAACCACTGTGCCACCAGGGAAGCCCCTCTAGTAGTCTTTGATGAGTATGTTAGAGCCCACATAAAAAGACACCTGCAGTGTTTACTGATCTTGCCACTGTAAGGAGCCTCTCAATAAAAAAGGAATTAAAAGGAAATTGAGAGAATTTGGGCTTTTTCTGGATGATTTTAAAGAGGGATTAGGGAAGTTGAGGGGTTGGCAATTTTGGATTGGAGGCAGTCGGGAAACAGACAATTCAGTGATTGAGTGTCTTAGTTTTTATCTAGTAGTTTCTATCTAGGAGGCAGGAGGATTAAAGCAAGGCTAGAGAGTTGTCATTGGTCAAGGAGCTGCATCAGTCATGTTAGAAGAAGGAGGTGTTCCCCCATTTTTGTGCTTATGGAGGGCTTCATTTCTGTCTTGTCCCAAACACAATTATGGTGTAACCTTCTCTGTGAGTGTAGTGTATGTCCCGCTGGGAGTGTTCTGCTAGCAGAATTGTTTTTCTCTTAGTCTCCAGGCTTGTCAGCAGAGCCATTTTTCACTTTCTCACATGTGGTCCCACCTGTTGGACCTTATCCATTTCACGGATATGGAAAATGAGGTGTTAACCCATTTTCCCAAGTAACAAGACTAGTAAGCAACTATTATCTTAACTGTTACATTCAGCTTTAAAGGTTCTAGAATTCACCTATGTGGAAAACATCTTGGGTTTCTTCTCTCACCTTTCCATATCAGCAGCTCTCCCTCATTTACAGGGAGGGAGAAGAGTTAATTCAGACGTGGGAGGTGTGGGACTTGCCCGGTGGCGCATTGATTAAGAATCCGCCTGCCAATGCAGGGGACACGGGCTCGAGCCCTGGTCCGGGAAGATCCCGCATGCCGCAGAGCAACTAAGCCCATGCACCACAACTACTGAAGCCTGCAGGCCTAGAGCCCTTGCTCTGCAACAAGAGAAGCCACCGCAATGAGAAGCCTGTGCACCGCAACAAAGAGTAGTCCCCTCTCGCCACAACTAGAGGAAGCTCGCACGCAGCAACGAAGACCCAATGCAGCCAAAAATAAATACATAAATAAATAAAAATTTATTTAAAAAAAAAGAAGTGGGAGGTGGAAAATCTCAGTGGGACTCTGCTTGGTCACCAGCCATGGCGAGTCAGTTAGCATCCAGCTAGTGATGGTACCAGCTAGTGATGGTACCACTGTGTACCCACAGTGCCTCAAACCCAATGTGGTCCTTGCCACTTGTGGAAGAATGTCTCCAAGAATGGTTGTCACCAGTCCCTCCCATCCCAATATGAACATTGATGCTCTTCCCCTCCCTTTGAATATGAGTTGTGACTTGCTCTAACCAACAGAATGCAGAAGTGATGCTGAGCCAGTTTTGGTTCTAGCCCTTGAAAGGCATGGCAGTGTCCACTTTTCCTCCCTTGTACTCAGCAACCATGCTGTAAGGCTCTAAGACTGTCCTGCTGGAGCGAGACCATGAGAAGGGGAGCCAAGATGTCCCAACTGACAACCAGCACCAAGGTTCCAGACATAAGAATGAAGCCTTTTTGAACCTTCTAGCCCAATCCAGCTGCCAGCTCAATGCAGTCACATGAGTGATCCTAGCTAACATCATATGAAGCAGAAAAACTGCTCAGGGACTTCCCTGGTGGTGCAGTGGTTGGGAGTCCACCTGCCAATTCAGGGAACACAGGTTCGATCCGTGGTCCGGGAAGATCCCACATGCTGCAGAGCAACTAAGCCCGTGCACCACAACTACTGAGCCCACATACTGCAGCTACTGAAGCCCGCGCGCCTAGAGCCTGTGCTCCACAACAAGAGAAGCCACCATAATGAGAAGTAGCCCCCACTGGCCACAACTAGAGAAAGTCCGCGTGCAGCAATGAAGACCCAATGCAGCCAAAAAAAAAAAAAAAAAGAAAAGAAAAACTGCTCAGTCAACTCCCAGAATGGTGAAAAATAATAAATTATTGTTATTGGACAATGACTAATTTAAAAAATTGAGATATAAGCACATACCATGCAATTCACCATTTTAAAGTATATAATTCCATGGTTTTTAATATATTCACAAAGTTGTGCAGACATTACCAATATCTAACTCTGTGTCAAACCAGCAAAGTAGAGTGGGGGTTTTGGGTTTTTTTTTTTTTTTTTTTGGCCATAACTTGTGGCATGCAGGATCTTTCCCCACCAGGGATCAAACTGGTGCCCCCTGCCGTGGAAGCATGGAGTCTTAACCACTGGACCACCGGTCCTGTGTTTTTTTTTTTTTTTTAATGACTCATTGGTTCCTTCTCCTTGAGGACATTTCCAATTTACAAGTGAAGAAAAAATATGTATGTTAAACATATTTTTATTACTCTCTAAAACCTGAATTCAGAAAGATTATTCAACTATAAATAATAGGAAAATTGAGTAGTTAAAATTTTATCATCATCATGATGAGATATTTCAGAACACAGAAAAGTACAGATATATTATGACAAGTTTATTTACCACTCAGATTTGACAAATGTCAACGTTCACCACATTTGCTTCAGATCTTTCTTTTGAAAACTGTTACTGGTACAGATGAGTCCAATTTATATTCCCTTCCTGATTGCATTTCCCTTACTCTCTTCCCAGAGGTAGCCACTTCTCTGAAGATGGTATGTGTCCTTGTAGTCCATGTTTAAAACATGATATACCCATAAACAACATTTATTATTATTCATTCAACTTTAAATATCACACTGACAGTATCATTCTGAAACTTGCTTTTTAATATTTTTATTTAAAAAAATTAAAAAGGGACTTCCCTGGTAGTGCAGTGGTTAAGACTCTGCACTCCCAATGCAGGGGGCATGGGTTTGATCCCTGGTCAGGGGACTAGATCCCGCATGCCGCAACTAAGAGCCTGCATACTGCGACTAAAAGATCCTGAACATGGCAACAAAGATCCCGCGTGCTGCAGCTAAGACCCGGCACAGACAAATAAGTAAGTAAATAAATAAATATTTTAAAAATAAAAATAAAATAAAATGTTTTTTAAAAAATTATAAATTAAAAATTTTTTTTTTTTTGCCACACCATGAGGCTTGCGGGATCTTAGTTCCCCAACCAGGGATTGAACCCTGGCCACGGCAGTGAAAGCGCCAAGTCCTGGACTGCCTGCGAATTCCCTAAAACTTGCTTTTTCAACTTTTTCAACTCAATGCTACATTTTTGAGATTGAAGTATATATTCATAATATATCATATTTATTTTAAATATATATAAACATAAATGTAGTATATATATATTAAACAACATATATAGTTTATAGTATTCCACTAAATGATGATTACTTAGGTATACTTTTGTAGCATGATCCCTACATAAAAGTCTCATAGGGACTTCCCTGGCAGTTCAGTGGTTAAGACTCCTCACTTCCAACGCACGGGGCTTGGGTTCAGTCCCTGGTCGGGGAACTAAGATCCCACATGCCTCGCAGTGCAGCCAAAAAAGAAAAGTCTCATAAATAATAAAGGCATTAAATATCTCACTGATGAGAAATCTGCAGGTAGACTGTTCCATTGCTAAGTCAGTGACTCAGCAATGTCAACATGCAATTTGGCATCCCTGGGATTCTATCTTCCTCTTGTGGTCCCAAGATAATGGCCATAGCTCTGAGCATCATACCCTTGCCTGTCGCGGTATCCAAAGGAAGTGGAGGAAGGGGGAAAAGAATTTTCCTTTTCCAGCCTTATTCTCTAACAAATAGGTACCACATTTCATCAAACCCAAGATCCTATCAATTTACTACTAAAAATAAAGAGTGCTGATAATTAAACTGACTTAATGCTTTCTTATCCCTTAGAATTTATGTTTAAATAAATAGCTCTTTGAGACCTAGACATAAAATTTTTAAAATTACATATTACTCCTGAGTATACAAAACAAGAAAATAGAAATGAACTAAATTGTTTAAGGTATTTTCAGAACGTCTTCCCACCAGAGTTCCACTCTAAATTACTTTTCAATTCAGTGCCTTCCCTGTCTGTGTTCATCATCTTCTGTGCCCTCAGGAACACTGGCAGAACAGCAATCTCCTCACAGAATCACCACTGTTGTCTCAAGAAGGCCCATTCTGCAGGTTTTAATTCTGGCACTTTCTGGATCTTACCAGAAGTCACGAATGGTAGGTTTTCAGATCAAGTGTGCACACACATGGGGAACGACAAACACACCATAGCAGCCATCTGGCAGAGATTGTGAGAAGCCTGATAATTTCAGAAACAAAAGAAAGAGTGTGTGTCTTAGAATCAATGAAGTACAGTGAATCTTTCCCATAAGTCTCTCAGCAAAATCTCCCCTTAGTTCTCCTCAGTGAAGTTGGTTGCCTGCCCACCACTGGATCAATTACTGGCAAAAGAGATTCCAACTTATGCCTTGGATTCATCACAATGCATCCATAAAACATTTATGTGGGGGATAAATAAAATCAGGATTTTATTAAACAGGAGGAGCAGGAATGGACTGCTGAAAGGACAGTCCCTTATCACTTTATCACTGTTTGTCTCTTATTGACAGACTCATTTCCAATATTCATTTTACAAACACAGCTGCAGAACCACCCTTGGACATGTGCACTGTTACGAGAGCTTCTCTAGGATACATACTATAAGGTGGAATTTATTTGAAAGTATAACAAATCCTATGTGTCTATCCCCTAGCTTCATTTCGTCATAGACTTATTTCGTCTCCCCTGTCCCCTTCTTATGCTTTTGTTGCTGGAATATTTTAAAGCAAGTCCCACACATCATACCATTCACTTCTAAACACTTCAGTATGCGCCCCAAAAGGAATATCCAAATACTTTCTTGCATAACCACAATGCCATTATCACATCTAACACAATTCAAAATAATTCCTTAGTATCATTCAATTACCAAGCCATACTCAAATTTCCTCTATTGTATAAAAATACTCCTTCTGTAATTTCTGTTTAGAATCAGGATCAAACAAGATCTCTTTTATTTGGTTATGTCTCTTGTGTTTCTTTTAAGTCTTTTAAGTCCTATGTTTCTCTTAATCTAGAACAGTCCCCTACCCTTTTATTTTTTCTTTCATTGACTGGTTGATGAAATTAGAGTCCAATATAAGATTCCTCCTTTGAGATCTGGTATATTGCTTCCTTGTGGACTACATCCTTTATGCTCAATATTTCCTGTGGACTGGAGATCAGTTTTAAAGGCTTGATTATATTATGATTCAAAAAAACTTTTCCCTGAGAATCTTTCCTAGGTGGTGCTGTGTACTTTTTGCATCACTGTCTGGAGGCATGTTATACTTTCTGTCTCATTTTTAGTGACATTAAGATTGATCCTTGGGTTCAGATAGTGACAGTCTGATTTTTTTTTTTTTTTTTTTTTTTTTTGCTGCGTTGGGTCTTCGTTGCTGTGCGCAGGCTTTTCTCTAGTTGGGGCGAGCGGAGGGCTACTCTTCGTTGCAGTGCATGGGTTTCTCATTGTGGTGGCTTCTCTTGTTGCGGAGCATGGGCTCTAGGCATGTGGGCTTCAGTAGTGCAGCACCTGGGCTCAGTAGTTGTAGCACCTGGGCTCAGTAGTTGTGGCGCACATGCTTAGTTGCTCTGTGGCATGTGGAATCTTCCCGGACCAGGGCTTGAACCCATGTCCTCTGCATTGGCAGGTGGATTCTTAACCACTGCACCACCAGGGAAGTCTCTGACAATCTGATTTTTATACATTTCCTACCAGCCTTTCTCCTAGTGGTTTCTGAAGCACTAATGACCACTGCCTTAATCAGTTATTTCACTAATAGTTGAAATAATTTTCGACTTTCGACACACCTGCCTCTGTTAACTAGAATCAGGCTGAGAGCCTCCGTGAATTTTATACACTAGGCATCTCCCTTGCCTTACCTTAGTCCTAGCCCTAGCTAGACTTCTTCTGCACTGAAAAACTTTCCCTTGTCCACAGTGATATTTGGTTGCACTGAAATTCAGTTTATATCGGAAAGGTAGGATGAATGCTTTGTTCTTTCCCTATAATTATTGATGTTCCAAGGAGTAAGGTGATGTCCCAACAATCTCTAGGACTATTTCTTTTCTAAAAAATTATTCTGAACTCATATATTTTTTATATGTTCAATATGTTTTAATCAACTGCAGTCCTTATCTTTTTGAAATAAAAATTATTCCATGTGTGGACTTCCCTGGTGGCGCAGTGGTTAAAAACCCGCCTGCCAATGCAGGGGACACAGGTTCGAGCTCTGGTCGGGGAAGATCCCACATGCCACGGAGCAGCTAAACCCGTGCACCATGACTACTGAGCCTGTGCTCTAGAGCCCATGAGCCACAACTACTGAGCCCAAGTGCCACAACTACTGAAGCCCGTGCGCCTAGAGCCCATGCTTCACAACAAGAGAAGCCACTGCAATGAGTAACCCGCACACTGCAACGAAGAGTAGCCCCCGCTCGCAGCAACTAGAGAAAAGCCCGCGTGCAGCAAGGAAGACCCATGCAGCCAAAAATTAAAAAAAAAAAAGAGGCATTCTCAGAGAACTGTAGCCCTATCCTCACCTGCACTCCCCATTCCCATTATCTTCTCTTTTTACCCTTTTCCACCCACCCACCCCTGGTAATCAACTTCTTAAGTTCCTGAGAACTGCAGTTTCCCCTCACCTTTTAGAAATATGTAAAATGTGAACATTTCTGAAGTAGAGACTCTTAGCCACCTACCCCAAATGAGTTCATCTTCCAAAGTCATACAGTCAGTGGTGGGGGGAGGGATACATTGGGAGATTGGGATTGACATATACACATTGCTATGTATAAAATAGATAACTAAAAAGGACCTACTGTATAGCACAGGGAACTCTGCTCAATACTATGTAATGAGCTGTATGGGAATAGAATTTAAAAAAAGAGTGGATATTTGTGTATGTATAACTGATTCACTTTGCTGAACAGCAGAAGGTAACACAACATTGTAAATCAGCTATAGTCCAATAAAAAATAAAGCATTGAATATTAAAAAAAGTCATACAATCTATAATTTTCACTTATCAAAGGCTCCCTTCTCCTACTCTCCCCGGCAGCTAGGTGTAGTCACAGGACTACTGCTTTAAAAGGTTTTTGCATGTCTTCTTTTTCTTCCAATTCTCCATCCTGCTGCCTGGAATGTAAATGTGATGGCTGGAGCTCTAACAGCTATCTTAGATCCTGAAGACAACAGTCCAAGGGATAGAGGAGTGGAAAGCTTAAAGAGCCTGCATTCCTGATGATATCGTAGACGCTCCATACCAGTTCCAGACTGCATTTGTCTGCGTGTTGCATGCAAGGCTTATTCATTGATTTTTGGTTTTTTAAAAATGTATTTATTTTATTTATTTATTTTTGGCTGCGTTGGGTCTTCACTGCTGCGAACGGGCTTTCTCTAGTTGCGGCAAACAGGGGCTACTCTTTGTTGCGGTGTGCAGGCTTCTCATTGCGGTGGCTTTTCTTGTCGCAGAGCACAAGCTCTAGGCACGCGGGCTTCAGTACTTGTAGCAAGTGGGCTCAGTAGTTGTGGCTCACAGGCTCTAGAGCACAGGCTCAGTAGTTGTGGCACACAGGCTTAGTTGTTCCATGGCATGTGGGATCTTCCCGGCAAGGGCTTGAACCCTTGTCCCCTGCATTGGCAGGCGGATTCTTAACCACTGCACCACCAGGGAAGCCCCTATTCATTGTTAATTTGGGTGTTATATCACATAAAGCTGAAACTAATCCTTTTTTTTAATTAATTAATTTATTTGCTTGCGCTGGGTCTTAGTTGTGGCAAGCGGGCTCCTTAGTTGCAGCTCTTGGGCTCCTTAGTTGCAGCTCGAGGGCTCCTTAGTTGTGGCATGCAAACTCTTAGTTGCAGCATGCATGTGGGATCTAGTTCCCTGACCAGGGATCGAACCCGGGCCCCCTGCATTCGGAGCGTAGAGTCGTAACCACTGTGCCACCAGGGAAGTCCCTGAAACTAATCTTTTTTTTTTTTTTTTTTTTTTTTCAGTACGCGGGCCTCTCACTGTTGTGGCCTCTCCCGCTGCGGAGCACAGGCTCCGGACGCGCAGTCTCAGCGGCCATGGCTCACGGGCCCAGCCGCTCCACGGCATGTGGGATCCTCCCGGATCGGGGCACGAACCTGTGTCCCCTGCATTGGCAGGCGGACTCTCAACCACTGTGCCACCAGGGAAGCCCCTTGAAAGTAATCTTAACTGCTTACGTTTCTAAATGAAACTAAGCAAATAGATCTGATTTTATTTTTGCTTGTGTCATTTAAATTTATTATTTCATTATTTACGGTCCCATGTAAGTCCTGTAATAACTCAGAATGAAACCGTAAGTTTGCATTAGAAATTTTGGTATTGTGATGTCGTCAGGGCTAATATTGATATATGGTTAGTGTTCATGCATATGGTTATGCTGGTTGTTTACAGATGACTCCAGTACTGAATAAAAAGTGCCTATGCCATATTTGCTACTAAATATTTCAAAAGTCACCCCAAATAAGAATTGCATTCACTGATTTGCACATTTAACAAATAGTTATGGAATGTACTGTGCTAAAGTATCAGTTCAATGGAGAATGAAAATGAACACAGACCCTGTCTATTTACAAACCAATGAGGCTATAGATATTAACAAAGAGTTGTATGTATGTATATACATTTGATTATATATATTTGTTATTATGTTATATAATATGTTATGACAAATGAGAGGTAGAAGGAGCAGAAAGATGCGATGCTGAGAGTGTTTTTTGTGGGATGTGACCTAGCCCGGGAGTCAGAAGGCTCAGAGAAAGCCTGAAGAAGCTAGATCTGAAGGTAGAAATTAACAAGGTAAAGGGAAGAACAGGTACAAAGGCCCTGTGGTGAGAGGGATCCTGCTGAGTGTGAGGGATGAACATATGTTCAGTGTGGCTTGAGCAGAGGGAACGAGGGGCAATGGGAGGTCCCCGGGGCAGGGAGGAGCCAGACTGTTCCTGGTCACACAGGCCATGTTAAAGAGTGCTGTTTGTTTCTTTTCCCACAAGGATCACTGTTTTTTATCACTTGATGTCCAATGTTTTGAAAACCATTATTTTTCATATGTTTTTGAAATATATTTTCTCTACCTTTTCCTCTAATGGTTACTTAGTATTTCATGGTATAGATGTGTCTTGATTTATACAACCAATCCTCCACGGTGATCACTGAGATATTTTCTAATTTTTTGCTATTTCATAGTGTTACAACCAACATCTTTACACATGCACCTTCTCTTCCATTGCATGATAGCTGTGCAGACACAATTTATCAATTGAAGGGGATGATGGAAGAAAAGTCAAACGCAGACACCCTTTAGGTAAATTAAACAAGACTTCTCTCTTATGGTCACTTTTCTTTCCAGAACCTGCTGTCTCTCACTCCAGGCCAGCCGCTTTCGGGAAAGCCCAGTTTACTAAGTAGGTTAGTACCTGTAAACCCCTGTTATGAATTGTTTCAAGTTCCTTCTTCGTGTGTAGGACTGCTCGGCCATTGCCAGTTAAGAGGCAAAGTTAGGCAACTGTTTTATTTATTTTTATTTTTATTTTATTTTTAAATTTTGGCCACACCGCGAGGCATGTGGAATCTTTGGGAATCTTAATTCCCAAACCAGGGATCGAACCCGCGCCCCCTGCATTGGAAGGCAGAACCCTAACCACTGGACCACCAGGAAAGTCCCTAGGCAACTGTTTTAAATGTCCCTGAACCTTCTATGATGAAGAGGAGGCCGCTCTGACCACAGCACATAGGAGTTTCTAGAGCCTCACTTCCTCACCCGGGTTTGTCAGCTGTATTGATGAGTGTCAGTACCTGGCTCCGAGGGAAGGAAAGTCAAGCCCAGTCACCCCCTTGGGTAAATCAAACAGGTTTTACATACCTAGGGGATCCATAAGGAAGCAAGCAGTCAGAAAACAAATCAATCAGCAGCAATCTTTGGGATGGACAGAAGTGCAAGCTTCAGAACCTGAACAATCTCACCATAAATGTGCGTGTGCTGGTAGTGGGGTGAGGTGCAGATGGGAACGTCTGAGTCTCCAGGGTCACATTCAGCCTCCAGGAAGCTCAACTGCCCCCTCCTGGGCCCAGACTGCTGTGTGTATGTATCAACCTGGTATGTGCTGGGCCAGGCGACCCTCACCAATCCTGGGGCTAAACACTATGGGGTTTCACTGTGGGGCACCATTTACATACCCTCAGCATGACTGATCATCACCCTGCCCGACCTCAGGTAAGCCACCTGATTTACGTACCCTCAGCATGACTGATCATCACCCTGTCCGACCTCAGGTAAGCCGCCTGGTCTACAACGTTCCTGAACTCAGAGCTGTGGACACAGAACATGGCTCAGTGCATTGGAGTCTCTGGGATCGTCCAGCAGATCCTTAGACCAGATGAACGGCCTGGCTGCAGGCATACAGGTTCAAAAGCTAGAAGCATCTTTCACCATCCATTCTTGGGAAATGCCTCTTACAACCTTTGCCCATTTCCACAGCCACTGCTGCACCTTTTCCAAGACCTCATCATACTAAGCCTCAGAATTGGCCTTGGACATGGCCTTCGTGGTCCCTGGCTCTCCACACACCTCCCACATATGTGGCTCTCATTACATGTGTATTAGCATGAGTTTAGAACTTTGGGATTTGTGTACATGCCTACACCCCTAACTTGAAAACAGAAATTTCCCACATCCGCTAGGTGACACCCCATTACAAGTTATACATTTAGGCTCAGCATTTTAAGACTGCTTGCTTTGAGAATATGTGATCTGACCAAGATAATAGCTCCCTTTGGACTGTCAAGTTTAAACATGGTGGGTTCAGTTCCAGTATGAATTTCAAGAGCTTGACTGAACGATATACACAAGTAACCATATAGAGAGACTGGTTGTGATCTCTCACTCTGCTCCTCCATTCAGTCTGTATCTGTTGAAAGGATGTATCTGTTGCATGGATTAGCCACTGTCTTTATATAGAAACATCTCCTCTATGACTTGTTTCTCTCCGGAGTACCAGAGACCCTGGTGCACGCCAATCTCAAGTCTCTCCTCAGTCCAGCTGGTTTAGTCTCATAGCTTTGCCAACTGGGAGTATGTCTTCCACCTTTGCCCTTTCATTTATCAATAAAACAGGAGGAAGAACAATAGGGCCACAAATCCCTTTCCTTAGGCAGTACAAGGAGGCCAAGGCCATGCTATTTATAGCAAATAATGCAAACGGAAATAAATCAAGATATTTTCTCTTGTGGGTAACTTTGTTCTGGCTCCTGGCTACTGTTTAACTTCCTTTGGTGATTGTAGCCGTATTTTATAAACGCTGCCAGCAGCTGGACCTCGCTCAATTGCAGCAAATGCTGGGAAATCAGACCCAGCTCTCTCTATATATACCTTGTCCTGTGCACTTGCAAATGGACAAGGCTTGCTATCTGATTTCCTGTCCTGACAATTTTGCTTTACTTCATGTCCCTACCATTAAAAAAATTTTTTTTAATTGAAGTATAGTTGATTTACAATATTATATTAGTTTCAGGTGTACGATATAGTGATTTAAAATTTTTATAGCTTATATTCTATTTAAAGTTATTATAAAATACTGGCTATATTCCCTGTGCTATACAATATATCCTTGTGGCTTATGTATTTTATAAATAGTAGTTTGTAT
The DNA here is from genome assembly GCF_964341445.2 of Mesoplodon mirus. Classification (NCBI taxonomy): domain Eukaryota; kingdom Metazoa; phylum Chordata; class Mammalia; order Artiodactyla; family Ziphiidae; genus Mesoplodon; species Mesoplodon mirus. Next base: position 52,548,535 of record NC_138988.1, read on the forward strand.
CTCTTAATCTCCTACCCCTTCTTGCCTCGCTCTCTCTCACCTCTCCCCACTGGTAAAAACCACTAGTTTGTTCTCTGTATCTGTGAGTCTGCTTCTGTTTAGTTATATTGATGAGTTTGTTTTATTTTTTGGATTTCACATATACGTGGTGACATACAGTATTTGTCTTTCTCTGTCTGACTTATTTCACTGAGGATAATGTCCTCCAGATCCATTCATATTGTTGCAAATGGCAGAATTTCATTCTTTTTTATGGCTGAGTAGTATTCTATTGTATATATATATACCAGATCTTCTTTATCCATTCATCTGTTTATAGACACTTGTGTTGCTTCCATATCTTGGCTATACTGCTGCTATGAACATTGGGGTGCATGTATCTTTTCGAATTAGTGTTTTCATTTTTTTTGGATATATACTCAGGAGTGGAATTGCTGGATCGTATGGTAGTTCTTATTTATTTATTTATTTAGGCCGCACTGTGCAGCATGCAGGATCTTAGTTCCCTGACCAGGGATCGAACCCATGTCCCCTGCAATGGAAGCTCGGAGTCTTAACCACTGGACTGCCAGGGAAGTCCCTGGTAGTTATATTTTAGCTTTTGAGGAACCTCCATGCTGTTTTCCGCAGTGGCTGCACCAATTTACATTCCCACTAACAGTGTACAAGATTTTCAAGTTTTCTCTACATCCGTGCCAACGTTTGTTATTTATGGTCTTTTTGATGATAGCTGTTCTGACAGGTATGAGGTGATATCTCATTGTGGTTTTGATTTGCATTTCATGTCCCTACCATTCTTGATTTCAGCCTGCAGTATGTGTCAAGGCTCTGTTTGTACTGTACACTGGCCACTCTGTGAAGGACTTTGCCCCCAGCAGGGTATTATAGGAGGCAGAGGACTTTAAAGTAGGGAAAGGGGAGGGAAGGATTGACAGGTCAGTTTCAGTGAGAGATAGCAGTCCTGCTAACAACTGTGGGCAACCCCTGCTGGTTTGTATTCTGTTTAACTATTTTGAGAGAAAACAGAAAGTGAGAAACCAGCAAGGTGTGAAAAGATACTGAGGGCTAACCTACTGTTGGTTTGTGTGATTAAAATCAATTCTTGTTTTCTGATCATAAACCTCAGGTTTATCTGTAGATAGTAATTCATATACACAATGCAGCAATGATATAAGGCTTTGGGTTTATCCAGAGTTGGCAAATAAAATGACAGTGGTTGAGCTTAGCTATGTGAAGTCACCAGGCAAACTAGACTGTCACCCTGACCCAGAGTAAGATGGAGGCTGGTTAACTGATGATATTAGGAAATGAAAAGGAAGAGGTCAATGGGAGGGGTTAGAGTCCATGTAGAAATAAACGAACACAGTGACAGAAGGAGGCTATGAGAAGGTCAGAAGCACAGGTCCAGCACTGCCTGGAGAAGCCAGTGCTTCCAACATGATTGTCCTTTGTGGCAAACATATTATAATGACTGCTATTTTCATCGAGGCTTCCTTTTCTTTTTCTTTTTAAAAATCATTTATTGGGCTTCCCTGGTGGCGTAGTGGTTGAGAGTCCACCTGTCGATGCAGGGGACACGGGTTCGTGCCCCGGTCCGGGAAGATCCCACATGCCATGGAGTGGCTGGGCCCGTGAGCCATGGCCACTGAGCCTTCGCGTCTGGAGCCTGTGCTCCGCAACAGAAGAGGCCACAACAGTGAGAGGCCCACGTACCGCAAACAAACAAAAAATCATTTATTTATTTTTTATTGAGGCATAATTTTTTTTTTAATTAAAAAATTTTTAAATTTTTGGCTGTACGGCACAGCTTGTAGGATCTTAGTTCCCCAACCAGGGATTGAACCTGGGCCACGCAGTGAAAGCACCAAGTCATAACTACTGGACCACCAGGGAACTCCACTGAGGCATAGTTGATTTACGATATTAAATAAGTTTCAGGTGTACAACATAGTGATTCACAATTTTTACAGGTTACGTTCCATTTATAGTTATTATAAAATATTGGCTATGTTCCCTGTGCTGTACGATATATCCCTGAAGCTTATTTATTTTAAACACAGTAGCTTGTATCTCTTAATCCCCATACCTGTATCTTGCCCCTCCCCCCTTCCCTCTCTCCACTGGTAACCACTAGTTCGTTCTCCATATCTGCGAGTCTGTTTGGGCCTCCTTTTCTTTATCTGTGAAATAAGGAGGTTAAACTAGACAATGTAGGGGAAACTGTGAAAATCATTGAAATGGAGCAAAATGATTACTGGGTGTCTTCAGTGGAAAAATAGGCAGACTTTATCTGCACACACCCTGCTGGGTCATCTAATTCTATGGAGTATCTGAGCCCTTCCTTGTCTTTGAGCTCTTTTGTAAATTCATAAACTGTAGATAACCGATGGCAATGCAAATGATTCTTGTCCATAGGCATGCAAGTAAAGTTTGATAGGTGGAAATGCAATTGAATTCTTTCTCTCCCTGCGTTCTTACAATTGTGTAGCAATTTGTAAGTTCATTATTACCGATTGCTTATATATGTGGTTCTTTGTATTATCCTTTGACCCAATTATAATATCTTATTAGTCCTCTAATTTGTTAACGAGTTAAATAAAATCTTTGACCTATTATTATTTTATATTTTTATGAGTGTCACGATTTTACCGTGTTTAAAATACTATCCTTTACCAACAATTGCTCAAAAATCCAATGATCACAAAACTATTTGGTAGAAAACCATAGTTTTTTTAGGAGGATACTGTGGTGAAAGTGATGAATTGCTTAATTTAGCCTGTGGTTATAATTATACACCAGAAAGATATAGATTAAAAAGATCAAATGCTTGCTATACACCTGAAACTAACACAACATTGTATAGATTAAAAAGATCTAATGCTTGCTATACACCTGAAACTAACACAACATTGTAAATCAACTATACTTCAATTTTTAAAAAAAGGTCAAATACTAGAGAGTAGTGGATTTACCAAATACCCCAGGTGTATGCCTGACTCATGTAGAAGCTAATTGGTTCAAGGTGTTTTCTGAACAGAAATTTTATTGGCCAGGCTTGTACCTGAGATCATTCAGAGTGGAGACTCTTCTAGCCCTTGCCTCGGCTATACTTTGGTAAATATGCCTTTGTCATGTGCCATCTGTGTCCACTTGGGGCTTTCTGTTGACAGAAACAGCTACAGCTCACTACACTGGGGTGGTTTCAAGCAAGACCGTTGTGCAAGAAATGATAGTGGAGTAAGATTTGGAGTGGGCAGCCTTGAGAGGAAATGTACATATGGGAGAAGGAATTCTGGAAGGGATCTTCACAAATCAGTCAACACTTGTACAGACCTATCTGTAAACCAGGTATGAGCTTTTTCTTTATCCAAACCTGGTCCTAGGAAACTCTCCACGAGGTCATGGTGTGGCTTGATGGAGGGGCGGCAATGCAACAGGAGTGGGTGTCAAAGGAGAAGTAGCTGTTGAATAAGTCCTAGCCATATGCTTATACACCTTGCATATGCCTTTTAGACCTGCTCCAATCTGCTCTCATGTGTACGTGCACCACCACCCTCTGAGGATACAATGCTGCTGCACACGCCTGACCTCATGGCTTGGCAGATCAGAGAGCACCCAGTCTATAGAGTTACCAGATTTCTCACAGCCAAGAATCTGGTCCTATCAGGGCTTAGTAACAAACCAGAAACTTTTTCTCAAAAGTAGAAGTTAATAGCAGAAGAGGGCATGGCTTTGCTCCAAAATTGTACCTATTTAGACTATGATTTTCCTACTGGGGCTTTGTCTGGTATTTTTATTTACCAAAAACATTCAAGTGCTATGCTGTGTCAAAAGACCCAAGTGGCAGGGTGGCTTGTACCGCAGCCTGGATTCACTGCAGAGTTTTATTGCTCTGGGACCCCACTTAAAACTGGCTTCTTTAAGGCAAGTGGGCTGGAGCAGCACATTCAAAGGTGGTATAATTTTGCCTTCAAAATCCAAAGAAGCTAAAACTATAAAACTCTTAGGAGAGGGCTTCCCTGGTGGCGCAGTGGTTGAGAATCCGCCTGCCGATGCAGGGGACACGGGTTTGTGCCCCGGTCCGGGAAGACCCCATATGCCGTGGAGCGGCTGGCTGGGTCCGTGAGCCATGGCCGCTGAGCCTGCACGTCCGGAGCCTGTATTCCGCAACGGGAGAGGCCACAACAGTGAGAGGCCCGCGTACCGCCAAAAAAAAAAGTCTTAGGAGAAAACATGGGTATAAATCTTTGTGACCTTGGATTAGGCAATGGTTTCTTACATAGATATGTGGTTTAAGATATGACACTTAAAGCACAGCAACCAAAGAAGAAACAGATACGTTGGACTTCATCAAAATTAAAAACTTTTGTGCATCAAAAGACAGTATCAAGAAAATTAAAAGATCACTCATAGAGTGAGAGGAAATATTTGCAATTACATATCTGGTAAAAGTCTAGTATCCAGAATATAAAAAGAACGCTTACAACTCAACCATAAAAAGCCAACCCAATTTAAAAATGGACAAAGGATCTGAACAGAAGTTCCTCCAAAGATATCCAAATGACCAATAAGCACATGAAAAGATGCTCAACGTCATCAGTCATTAGAGATGCAAGTCAAACCATAATGAGATACCATTTCACACCCACTAGGATGGCTATAATAAAAAAGATGGGCAATAGAAAATGTTGGTGAGGATGTGGAGAAATTGGAACATACATTGTTGTTGGAAATGTGAAATAGTGTAGCCACTTCCAAAAGCAGTTCAAAAACTTAAAACCCAGCAGTTCCGCTCCTAGATAGATCACCCAAGAGAAGTGAAAACAAATGTTCCCACAAATACTTATACATAAATGTTCATAGCAGCATTGTTCATAATATCCGAAAAAAAAAAGGAAACAACCTGTCAACTGATGCATGGATAAACAAAATGTGGTATATCTTATACAGTGTAACATCATTTGGCCATAAAAAGGAGAAAAGTACTGACACATGCTACAACATGAAAACATGCTAAGTGAAAGAAGCCAGTCGCAAAAGACCACATACTCTATGATTCTGTTCATACGAAATGTCCAGAATAGGCAAATCCATAGATAGAGAAAGTAGATCAGTGGTTGCAGGGCTGGGAGGAGGGGGATGGGGAGTGACTGCTAATGAGTTTGAGAGTTTCTTTGGGGGATGATGGAAATGTCCTGGAATCAGAGAGTAATGAGGATTGCAAACCTCTGAGAATAAACTAAAATCCACTCAATTGTACTTCGTTCTTCTTTAATCTGAAAACAGTTCTTCAATCTGTGTTTGTCTTCTATGACATTGATGCCTTTGAAGAATATAGGCCAGTTATTCTGTAAACTGTCCTTCCATTTGAGCTTGTCTGCAGTTCCTTCATGTTTAGATGCAGGTCATGCATTTTGGGGCAGAAATGATGTTGTCTTCCTCAGTGCCTTATTTCAGGAGGCACCTGCTGTCAGTTTTCCTGGTGTCACTTTGTCTCAGTACTGGTGATGTGAACTTGTATTGCGTGATAAAGCTGCTGTCTGGCAGGTCTTGCCACTGTCAGGTTACTATTTGCCCCTTTACAATCAATATGTAATTTATGGGGAGGTACTCTGACACAATGTAAAAAACCTATTCCTCGTGAAACTCTATCACTAGCTTTAGCATCCATTCACGATTTTCTGAATCCTCTAAGGTTTTGTTTTGTTTTGTTTTGTTTTTTAATTTAATTTAATTTATTTTTGGCTGTGTTGGGTTTTTGTTGCTGTGTGTGGGCTTTCTCTAGTTGCGGTGAGTGGGGGCTACTCTTCGTTGCGGTGCGTGGGCTTCTCATTGTGGTGGCTTCTCTTGTTGCAGAGCATGGGCCCTAGGGTGTGGGGGCTTCGGTAGTTGTGGTGTGCAGGCTCAGTAGTTGTGGCGCACGGGCTTAGTTGCTCCGCGGCACGTGGGATCTTCCCGGACCAGGGATTGAACCCGTGACCCCTGCATTGGCAGGTGGTGAATCCTCTAAGGTTTAAAATGACTTGTTTCTACTCAGACTAGAGGCTGTTTAAATAACTGTTGTTTTACTCCTAAATTAATACCAATTCCTCTACAGAAGGGTTTTTTTGTTTGTTTGTTTTTAAAAGTCTTGATACTCTCCTGATCACAAGAAAGGCATCCAGGCAGAGAAAAAGTTTGACACAAAGAATTAAAAAAACAGCAGGGTGCTTTCCTTTTTCTCTTCTGTTTTCAAATGCAACCTCTGTGTCTAGACATGGAAATAAACACACAGTTGTTCAGTGTAATTTTATCTATTGTTTAGGGGGCTGAATCAGGCTGGTGGGGAGGACTCACTAATGAAGAGGTTAACACTATTTTTTCCTTCCCACTCAGTGCCCATTGGAACAAGTACAGCTTTGGAAATGTAAAATAATGTTTTCGATGTCTTATTAAGCCCATCATTTAATTTCCTTTTTTGGTAGTCCTGGTGATGATGGGTGCAGATATTGGGGAAGCCAGTGGCTCAGGAGACATTCTGGAAATAAAATGCTATAGGAACAAGTGATCAGACTCCACTGATGTATATCTCAGCACACTCTCAGCACACTGCTTCCTGGCTACAAACAACCTCAACTTCAGTTTTCTAAGCCTCAGTTTCCTTATCTGAAAAGTGGGAGGGGATAATAATAGTACCCAACTAATTGTTTAAGCTAAATGAGATAATACACGTGAAGCACTTGGTATGGGGTTGGCACCTAATTAAGTACTCTGTAATGTTTGTTATTATTATCATTATTCAGTGGTCTTAACTGGGCAGGGGTTATTGCAGTGACTGCTTTAGGAGGAAGACTAAGTTGCCAGGCTGGATGCTCAATCCTAAAATCCTAATACCACTGCCTACTAATTTCATCAGTGTAGCCTCAGCCTGTTCGGGCTTTGAAGGGCTTTGTAGCTCCAGGTGTTGCCAATTAAAAGGCAAAGGCCTGAGGACATGTTCACCTCCTGTGCTGCCTTAGAGAGCAGAGCCCTGGGAGGGACAGAAATGCAGGCAGGAGAGCTCCAGCTCTAGAAGGATGGTAAGGGAGTGTCTGTAGCATCAGAATATCTGGGTTTAAATCTCACCTCCCAGGAATAAGTGGTGTGAGTTTCATTACTGTTTATTTTTTTTACTGGAGTATAGTTGATTTACAATGTTGTGTTAATTTCTGCTACACAGCACAGTGACTCAGTTATATATATATATATATATACATATATATATACTTATCTATATATATACACATATATATATACTTATCTATATATACACATATATATACTTATCTATATATACACATATATATATACTTATCTATATATATACACATATATATATACTTATCTATATACATACACATATATATACATATATATATATATATATGGGAAGCTAGTGGCTCAGGAGACATTCATGGCCGTGTGTGTGTGTGTGTGTGTGTGTATGTTTTCATATTCTTTTCCATATGGTTTATCCCAGGACATTGAATATAGTTCCCTGTGCTATACAGTAGGACCTTGTTGTTTATCAATTCTATATATAATAGTTTGCATCTGCTAACCCCAAACTCCCAGTCCATCCTTCCCTTACCTTCCTCCCCCTTGGCAACCACAAGTCTGTTCTCTATGTCTGTGAGTCTGTTTCTGCTTCGTAGATAGGTTCATTTGTGTCATATTTTAGATTCCACCTGTAAGTGATATCATATGGCACTTGTCTTTCTCTTTCTGACTTACTTAGTATGATAATCTCTACTTGCATCCATGTTGCTGCAGATGGCATTACTTTGTTCTTTTTTATGGCTGAGTAGTATTCCATTGTATATATGTACCACATCTTCTTTATCCATTCATCTGTTGATGGACATTTAGGTTGTTTCCATGTGTTGGCTACTGCGAATAGTGCTGCAGTGAACATAGGGGTGCATGTATCTTTTTGAATTATAGTTTTGTCTGGATAAATGCCCAAGATTATATATATCCTGGGATTGCTGGGTCATATGGTAACTCTAGTTTTCTGAGGAACCTCTGTACTGTTCTCCATAGTGGACGCACCAACTTACATTCCCACCAACAGTGTAGGAGGGTTCCCTTCTCTCCACATCCTCTCCAGCATTTATTATTTGTAGACTTTTTAAAAATTATTTATTTATTTATTTATTTTTGGCTGCGTTGGGTCTTTGTTGCTGCATGCGGGCTTTCTCTAGTTGCAGCAAGAGGGCTTCAGCTTCAGTGGGCTTTGTTGTGGTGCATGGGCTTCTCATTACGGTGGCTTCTCTTGTTGCGGAGCACAGGCTCTAGGCATGCAGGCTTCAGTAGTTGTGGCGCATGGGCTCAGTAGCTGTGGCTTGCAGGCTCTAGTGCACAGGCTCAGTAGTTGTGGTGCATGGGCTCAGTTGCCACAGCATGTGGGATCTTCCCGGACCAAGGCTCGAACCCATGTCCCCTGCATTGGCAGGTGGATTCTTAACCACTGCACCAGCGGGGAAGTCCCTGTAGACCTTTTTTTTTTTTTTAAATTGTGTTGCATTCTTTTTTTTTTTTTTAATTAATTAATTAATTTTTGGCTGTGTTGGGTCTTTGTTTCTGTGCGAGGGCTTTCTCTCGTTGCGGCAAGTGGGGGCCATTCTTCATCGTGGTGCGCAGGCCTCTCACTATCACTGACTCTCTTGTTGCAGAGCACAGGCTCCAGACGCGCAGGCTCAGTAGTTGTGGCTCACGGGCCTAGTTGCTCTGCAGCATGTGGGATCTTCCCAGACCAGGGCTCGAACCAGTGTCCGCTGCATTGGCAGGCAGATTCTCAACCACTGCGCCACCAGGGAAGCGCCCCCTGTAGACTTTTTAATGATGGCCATTCTGACTGGTGTGAGATGATACCTCATTGTAGTTTTGATTTGCATTTCTCTAATAATTAAGTGACATGGAGCATCTTTTCATGTGCCTATTGACACATGACACTGCCTATATGTCTTCTCTGGAGAAATGTCTGTTTAGATCTTCTGCCCATTTTTTTTTTTTTTTTTGGTCAGGGATCAATCTCTTTATTCACAACCGCATTTCAGGAAAAGGCAAACTTCGCCCGCTGCCCTTTGATGAGGCATAGCCTCTGCCCCCACCGGGCGTCTCCATGGAGCTCTGCACCCCTTGGGGACCTTCCCGGAATCCCCAGCACGCCCCAAGGGATGACGGCCAGGGAGTAAGGCAAGGTTGGCATCACAGAAGAAAAACCAGGTGGCTCTTGAACACCATTCTCTCTGGCCTCACACCATAGTCCAGAGCGCCAGGCAGCCCACAACACAACTTACTGTACAGAACACCCAAGAGCTCCAAGTCCAGGAAGAATCAAATGCAGAGAGCCAAGGAAAGCTCTCCCACATTTCTGTCCACAATAGCCAGTGCTATGAGGACAGACGGCCAGCCAGAGGCCTCTGGCTGGCACCGTTCTGCTCATTTTTTTGATTGGGTTGTTTGATTTTGGTGTTGAGTTGTATGAGCTATTTGTATATTTTGGAAATTAAGCCCTTGTCAGTCTCATTGTTTGCAGATATTTTCTCCCATTCTGTAGGTTGTCTTTTCGTTTTGTTTATGGTTTCCTTTGCTGTGCAAAAGCTTGTAAGTTTGATTAGGTCCCATTTGTTTATTTTTGTTTTTATTTCTATTGCCTTGGGAGACTGACCTAAGAAAACATTGGTACAATTTATGTCAGAGAATGCTTTGAGTTTCATTATTTATATCATTCTTTGGTTCATCAGCTTCCCCATTTGTAAAAAAAAGAATAATATTAATAATAGTATTTATTATATGTTGCCCTGTGGAATACTTGAAAAAGGCAACAGGTTCTGGCTTTGTTAACTCCCCAGAAGCTGGACGCACACAGTTTTCCCTCCCATCCAAGGAGCATGGCTGGACTGGATTGTGCATGTGTGCAACATGGAACTAGATTATTACCAGAGGTAGGTGGTGTTGGTGGATATAAAACAGATCTGGGTTAATCTGGACCAAGGATCAGAACTCCCAAGTGGCCTTGATAATAATGGCCAGTATTTTTTTTATACCCCTTACCCTGTGCCAGGCAGTTTAAATACTTTACAGAACCAACTCATGACTCTTTACCAAAAACCTATGAGGTAGGTTGTGTTTTGATCTCTGTCTTAGAGACTTGAAGTCTCAGGCACAGAGAGGTCACAGCTAGTAAGGGGTGGGGCCGATTCAAACTCAGGCAAGTTCATGCTTTTCATCAAAATATCCAGAAACACAGGGTAGAACCCAATGTCACTAAAGAGCGAGATCATCACAGACAGTCATCAGACACTTATGTCTTGGTTTACGGAGCCAGGACCTTGCTCCAGGGGCGTTGCATCCTGGGAATTCACCGCTGCCTCGGGGAGTTTGTCCAAGTGGGAGCCTCTGTGCAGATATAACACATCATTGCTCTCTCTGCGGAGGTTTGTACATGCAGGGGACAAAACTCCTTGGTGCTTTTTATAAAAAATAAAAGCCTTGAAAATCCATAACTTTGAGTACATTCTCGGGGTGAAAACAAGTTCACCTCAATTTGCTAAGTCTGTCAACCCCAGGCAGTGGCTGCCCCGGTTTCCCCCTCCCCACCCATCTTTTCTTCCAGAGGTTGCTGCAGGCACTTGCTGAGAGCAAGTGTAGCCTGACTGCACCTTGCCTCGACTGCCCTGAGCCTCTCTTTCTTTCTGCTCCGGAGGGCAGCTGTGTGGGGCTCCGCTGTGTTTTGTGTTTCCACTCCCACAGCGTGAATACTTAGATTGTGTCCAATTATCTGTCAACACAAACTATACTATGATAAACGGTCTCATCCTGGTTCCCATATGGGCCAAGATGAAAAATCCTTTGGGACATATAACCAGGGATATATTCTGTGGCCCAGGGTGTGTATATTCTTATGTCACTAAGAAATGCCCGATTGCTCTTCAGAGCATCTGCACCACTCCTGCCAGCGGGGCCTGCAGGACCCTATGCCCCTAATCCCAGCCAACACGTGGCATTATCCATCATTCTAATTTTTGCTGGTCTAAAAAGTGTAAAGTGAACTCTCAATGCTGCTTCCTTTTGTATTTCTCTAGTTACTAGTGAGTCTGAGCATCCCAGCATAGGCCTTTTTGCTTTATCTCCTATTAAATGCTCATTTTCCCATGGAGTTCCTTCTTGTTGATTTGCAAGAGTCTCTTGTACATCCTAGATATTAGTCAGCTATCAGTTTTAGACATTACAACTGTCTTCTCCTGTCTTTGTTATGTTAACTTTTTCCGTAGTGTTCTTCATTGAACACAAATAGGTCGTCAGTTTTATCAATTTTTTCCTATGGCGTGAGCTTTTTTTTTTTTTTTTTTTGTGGTACGCGGGCCTCTCACTGCCGTGGCCTCTCCCGTTGCGGAGCACAGGCTCTGGATGCCCAGGCTCAGCGGCCATGGCTCACGGGCCCAGCCGCTCCACGGCACGTGGGATCTTCCCGGACTGGGGCACGAACCCGTGTCCCCTGCATCGGCAGGCAGACTGTCAACCACTGTGCCACCAGGGAAGCCCATGGCGTGTGCTTTTGAGTTTCATTGTAGTCCTTCTCAACATAGACAGTCTCTCACATTTTCTCATTTTAAATTTATATGTTTATCTTCCCATGTAGGTCTTTAATCTGTCTGGAGCTCACTTTTGTGCGTGGTGTTAGGTAGGGATCCAGTTTTTTTTCCTCTAAAACGTGAGCCTTTTTTTTCAGGACCTTTCACTAAATAACTGCTCTTTTCCCATTGCTTTGTGGTGCCAGAAGGTACCATGTTTGTCCTGTGTCTTCTTGAGATTAGACAAACCAGAAGAAGGCAGAACCTAGTGGGGGACAGTGGGGAGAGATGCTGCTGTTTGGACTCCAGATATTTCTACATCCAGAAACCCTAACCCTGCCTTGTTTTTGCTTTACTTTTTGTCATTTGCAACTGAAGTGACTATTACAACCATGATGCCTTAATCTAGCTTCTATCTAGGAGCGCATACCCTCTTGACTAAGGCTGCCTGGGTTCCAATCCCAGCTCCACTACTAAGTGGCTGTGTGACTTCTTTTTTTTTTTTTTTAATCTTTTCTGGCTACACGTTAATTCAACACAAAACAATCTCTTCCAAACTTTACTGAGGTGGCTGACCACGTCCACGACCAAATCTGCCTCTAAACTGGAATTTGGTTGCTGACCCAGCCCCGGCCTCGGCTTTCTTGTCAGCACCAGAGGGCACAGCGCTTCATCTGTAGGTGTCTCTGTCAGCTTCCCCTCTTGTGAGTCTTGCAGGTCGCTCTCCTTCCAGACCTTTGGGCCGTGGCCTGCCAGTCTCAGGACGACTGCAGCCCAGGTTAGCAGGCACGATCTCAGGGGGCAGGTGGAGGTAATCCCGGAGATAATGGATACCCTCGTCGGTTAGGTACCAGTAGAAATGTCTCCAAGCAAACTGTTCCTTCATGTAGCCTCATGATTTGAGAGACTGCATGGCCTTCATGACGTGAAGATTGGGCACATTCTTGTCTGCCAGCTCGGGGTGCTTAGGCGTGTGGCTGTCCTTCTTGGCTACCATCACGCCCTCCTTAAAAAGGAGCTCATAAATGGCAATCCGGTTCTTCTTGGGCATCAACATCGTGACGGCTGCTGTGTCCGGGGTCGGAGCCGGAAAGGAAGGGGTATTGGCTGTGTGACTTTGTTACAAGTTACACGATCTTTCTGAGCTTCAGTTTCTCCATTTGATAAAATCAGGGTAGTAATAGTACTTAATTCATAGGATTATGGTGAAGATTAGATGAAATAATACTTTAAAGCAGAACAGCGCCTGGAATGTAGTAAATAATAAATGTTACTCACTTGCATAATCCTATGTTCCCAATTAGCTGTGAGTAAATTGTGTATGATTTTGATCTATCTGGTTATATTCTAATTACACCTGAGAGGCCATTTAGGAAGTCATTTAGAAAATTAATTTTTGGGGCATACAAATAAATTACCTCCTAATCGATCTATTTAAAAATTCCTTTTCAGGAATTCTCTGGTGATCCAGTGGTTAAGGTTCCGCACTTCCGCTGCAGGGGGCGTGGGTGTGATCCCTGGTTGGGGTTCGGGGTTGGGAAACTGGGATCCCGCATGCCACACCAAGCGAGGCCAATAAAAAGAAAGTCCTTTTCCTGCACTGCCTTCTTGGGAACTGTTGACAGTCGCCGTCACTAGGTGGCGCCTGAGTGGATTCCGGGAGCGTGAAACAATGGGCCTTAAAGCAGCAGTCCCCAGTTTTTTGGCACCAGAGACCGGTTTCGTGGAAGACAGTTTTAACACAGTCCCGGGTGTGTGGGGGGAATGGTTCCGACGCTGATACGAGCGATGGTTCAGGCAGTAAGACCGATGGGGAGCAACGGGGAGAGGCAGATGAAGCTTTGCTCGCTTCCCCGCCTCTCACCTCCTGCTGTGTGGCCGGGTTCCTAAGAGGTACCGGTCCGCGGCCCGGGGATTGAGGACCCCTGCCTTACAGAGCATCTGAGCCAGGGTCAGCTCACCATGTGCCAGACGGATTCATAGGTGAGGTTAATTTGGCCTGCAAGGAATTCACAAAACGTTTTAAAGTGCATCTGCTAATATTCAAAAATCAGGAGATTCCATATAAAAACCCGACTTCCAGTGCCTGGATACATAGGAAAGCCTGGCAACCTGGGACCTGCAGCGGTGCTTCCTTGAGGGTGGGTGGGCTCCTCCAGTCCAGCACAGCGCCACTTGTTCCTGTCATTCGTCGCTCCCTGGCTCCTCTAGGCATTTGAGTTTCTAACCCCTAATTATCCCAATCCTTCCCTTTGCATATTGGAGGCTGAGGTCCTACAGAGAAGGGAAGGGCTGGAACTGGAATCTTACCCGACAGACCAGGGCTCTTTTTTTTTTTTTTTCTTTCTGGCTGTCTCTCAAGGCTTGTGTGAGCTTAGTTCCCTAACCAGGGCTTGAACCCGGGCCCATCAGTGAAAGCATGGAGTCCTAACCACTGGACCGCCAGGGAAGTCCCCAGGGCTCTTTTTTATACCCATGTTGTTTCTTTTACACTTGGTTGTTTTCAGAGACTGGCTGAAGCTAAAAAGTGGGTAAGACATTGTGGAAGAACTGAAATTTGGGAATTTAGGGGCACCAGTTAGATGATTAAAATAAGGTGTGAGGGGACTTCCCCAGTGGCGCAGTGGTTAAGAATCTGCCTGCCAATGCAGGGGACACGGGTTCGAGCCCTGGTCCAGGAAGATCCCACACGCGGTGGAGCAACTAAGCCCGTGCACCACAACTACTGAGCCTGTGCTCTAGAGCCCGTGAACCACAACTACTGAAGCTCGAGCACCTAGAGCCCGTGCTCCGCAACAAGAGAAGCCACCCCGATGAGAAGCCCGCGCACCACAACGAAGAAGAGTAGCCCTCACTCACCGCAACTAGAGAAAGCCCGCATACAGCAGTGAAGACCCAACGCAGCCAAAATAAATTAATAAATCAATTAATTAAAAAAATAAGATGTGGGAGGGCTTCCCTGGTGGCGCAGTGGTTGAGAATCTGCCTGCTAATGCAGGGGACACGGGTTCGAGCCCTGGTCTGGGAGGATCCCACGTGCCGCGGAGCAACTGGGCCCGTGAGCCACAACTACTAAGCCTGCACATCTGGAGCCTGTGCTCTGCAACAAGAGAGGCCGCGACAGTGAGAGGCCCGCGCACCGTGATGAAGAGTGGCCCCCGCTTGCCACAACTAGAGAAAGCCCTCGCACAGAAACGAAGACCCAACACAGCAAAAATAAATACATTAATTAATAAACTCCTACCCCCAACATCTTAAAAAAAAAAAAAAGATGTGGGAAAAAGTAGAGGTCAGTAGGATTCTTTTTCTTTTCTTTGTGGAAAATAACTTCATTGGTTTTGGGGGAAATAATATATGTTTAGTGCAAAAGATTCAAACAATACAGAAAGATACGAAGAAGAGGGTAAAGATTTCCCTAAATTCCACTTTCCACTTATAACTCCCATTCATTTTGGTGTCTATGCTTCCAGCCCTCTCTCTGTGTATTTATAGATACACTTAATATAGGCACTGTCTGGGCCAAGGAGTATCTGGGAGTATGGGGCCTTAAAGTTCCCACACCATCTTCATCAGCTTCCCTCCAAGTAATTCTTTGATATGGCCCATTGGGAGTTTTTTCAATTATATTAAAGTGGTATAAAAATGAAATGTCAAAACTTTATGCTCACCGCCAACTCTCTTCCAATCAGATTGCTATCCAGCCCGCCTATATAGAAATTCTATATAGAAATTCTGGAGCTGCCAGTGCATGTTTCAAATTTTCCTAAATGAGAACATACAAATTGTTTTGTAAACTGGTTTTTCCACCAATAGAATTCCTAGAATATCTGTCCCTAGTTTATAAATACAGACTTTAGAAATGAATAAATAAATCTCACCTTCAAGAACACCCTCAGCGGACTTTCCTGGTGGTGCAGTGGTTAAGAATCCGCCTGCCGATGCAGGATACACGGATTCAAGCCCTGGCCCAGGAAGATCCCACATGCCGCAGAGCAACTAAGCCCTTGTGCCACAACTACTGAGCCTGCGCTCTAGAGCCCGCGAGCCACAACTACTGAGCCTGCGCTCTAGAGCCCGCGAGCCACAACTACTGAGCCCACGTGCCACAACTACTGAAGCCCGCGCGCCTAGAGCCTGTGCTCCACAACAAGAGAAGTCACCAAAATGAGAAGCCTGCACACTGCAGCGAAGAGTAGCCCCCGTTCGCCGCAACTAGAGAAAGCCCGCAAACAGCAATGAAGACGCAATGCAGACAAAAATAAAAATAAAATTAATTAATTAATTTTAAAAAAAAAGAACACCCTCAGTGTCATCAGGACAAGCCAGTCATTTAATCAGACTTTGCTCCATCTGACTGATGACTGGAAAGATGGGGAACAGCTAATCAGAACCCAGCGTGCACATTCTAAAGTCTGTATGATTGCTCACAGTAGACCCTAATAGGAACAATCTTTTTTTTTTTTTAACATCTTTATTGGAGTATATTTGCTTTACAATGGTGTGTTAGTTTCTGCTGTATAACAAAGTGAATCAGCTATACATATACATATATCCCCATATTCCTCCCTCTTGCGTCTCCCTCCCACCCTCCCTATCCCACCCCTCTAGGTGGTCACAAAGCACCGAGCTGATCTCCCTGTGCTATGCGACTGCTTCCCACTAGCTATCTATTTTATATTTGGTAGTGTATATATGTCCATGCCACTCTCTCACTTCATCCCAGCTTACCCTTCCCCCTCCCCATGTCCTCAAGTCCATTCTCTACATCTGCATCTCTATTCCTGTTCTGTCCCTAGGTTCTTCAGAACCATTTCTTTTTCTTTTTGATGACCATATTAGTAAGGTTTTTGCTGTAATAATATTACATAGTAATCAGCTCCCAAATGTCAGTGATTTATAACTACAAATGTTTATTTTTCTCTTGCTGGTCTGCACACAGCATATGGGTGGCCAGGCTTCCCCTGACCTTAGATTTGGGTCTGCTCCACGTGTTTCTCATTCCAGGATCCAGGCTGAAGGGGCAATGGCTATGCAGGGCATTCTCTCCTCAGAGCAAATGTGCAGGAGGTCAAGCCAAATTTCACAAATTCATGTAGAGTCTCTGGTCAGACATGACGTTTGTTACGTTCACCCACATTCCCTAGACCAAACCCAAAGTGAGTGAGTTAGAGAAGTGTGCTCTGTCTGTAGTAAGCCATGGCGAGGATGGGGAGGGAAGAAAGAGTCATGAACAAGAACATCATCTACCACAGGGACCAACCAGGATGGGAGATACAATGAAATTTAGACTAAGACCTATTGTTAAGCCTTATAAATGCAGTTTGAACCCACACAGCTTGAGAACCGCAACTGCTTCAACTAGTGTGTCCCTTAATCAAAGAACCTTTGTCCTCAAAGACTCTTACTGAAGGCTCCTCTCTGATCGCACTCACTCTGCCATTATATTTTATATGCTTTATGCTTCTGTATAGTATATGCTTTTTATGCTATTTAAAGTTATGAAGACCTCACTTGGGTCTTTAAAAAAAGGAAAAGGTTAAACTGCCCTATCAATTTTTGATTGCTATTTTGTCCTTTCCCTTTCCCTGCCAAAGTTACGCCAATCAGCAAAAATAAATTTTCCTGTGAGTAAAAACAAGGAGTATTGCTGCCAGGCAACAAATGAGAGAGCACTATTTTTATGTTTTTTGGAAGGTGTAGCATCTCGCTCCACTGTTTCCATGGAGAATCCCAATTGTCAAGTTTAATCAAATGCTGGAAAATGGAAATTTATGCAAAGAGACTAGCTTAGTAAGCAATTACCTTTGCTAAGTGACAACTAGGAGAAATATTTCGATGAAAACTCTTACCACAAATCAAGCATTATTCCTTGGTATCAGTTGACTCAAATGAACACTTTCATGTGTGTCAACTGCTTTTCTAAAGCTATTGCAATAATATTTCAACAAAATCACAAATTGCATGCACACCACTTCCAGTATAAATCACCATGGATGTTTGGAGCACATATGAACTGCATCAGAATACAGTAAGGAATATATAAAGAATGGTTGTAAACAGGGAATTCCCTGGCAGTCTGGTGGTTAGGACTTCGCACTTTCAGTGCCCAGGTTCAATCCCTGGTCGGGGAGCTAAGATCCCGCAAGTTGCACGGTATGGCCAAAAAATTAAAAAAGAATGGTTGTAAACAAAGGTGTCTCTTTTGTTAGCGTGGTAATGTATCAGTTTCTAAAGTTCTTCCCAATAAACTAATAAGAGAAAATACTCAATGTAATTCAGAAAAAGTAAGATATGGAGGGAGGGTGGAGTTCAGAGACCAGTCCTATCAGATATTAAAACATACAGCCTTTCCGGCAGTGACGACCTTCCCACGAGAACATGCCTCTTGCAAAGGATTTCCTTCATCCCTCTCCAGAAGAGAAGATGAAACACAAGAAGAAGTGCTTGATGCAGAGCCCCAGTTCCTATGTCATGGATGTGAAATGCCCGGGATGCTATAAAATCACCACTGTCTTTAGCCATGCACAAACAGTAGTTTTGTGTGTTGGCTGCTCTACTGTCCTCTGCCAGCCTACAAGAGGAAAAGCAAGGCTTACAGAAGGTTGCTCCTTCAGACAGAAGCAGCACTAAAATCACCCTGAATCAAGATGAATGGGAAACCATCCCAATAAACACATTTTGGGTACAAAAAAAAATTATTAAAACATGCAGGATAACCAAACGTAAAATAGATAGCTAGTGGGAAGCAGGCGCATAGCACAGGGAGATCAGCTCGGTGCTTTGTGACCACCTAGAGGGGTGGGATAGGGAGGGTGGGAGGGAGGGAGACACAAGAGGGAAGAGATATGGGAACATATGTATATGTGTAACTGATTCACTTTGTTATAAAGCAGAAACTAACACACCATTGTAAAGCAATTATATGCCAATAAAGATGTTAAAAAACAAAACAAACAAAACATGCAGTATAAAAAAGAAAGGTATCGTTCTGATGAAAGAATAGGCAGCTAAATGGAATAGAATAGGGAGGTATGATAAAGCATATGATCTATTTCTATGGTATATACCCCAAATAATCAAAAATTAGGACTTGAACAAATATTTGCACACCAAATTTCATAGCAGCATTGTTCACAATAGCCAAAAGGTGGAAACAACCCAATATCCATCAACAGATGAATGGATAAACAAAACGTGGTATGTACATACCATAGAATATTATTCAGCCTTAAAAAGGAAGGAAGTTCTGACACATGCTGCAGATGAACTTTGAGGACATTATGCTAAGTGAAATAAGTGAGACATAAAAGGACCTGAATATAATTTTAAAGATCCTAAATGCTGCTGCTGTGCTATTGCATATTTATTATAATTATGGGCTTTGTTTTTCTCTTCTCCATTCAAGTTCTGCTCCTGACAAACTGAAGACTTTTCTCTCGTGTTAGAGTTAAGTGATGTTTAGAAGGTGAGGTCAGATAATTATCTGAACTGTTTCAAAACTGGGGAGAGTTATGCTGACTGGGACACAGAATCCAATATACCTATTAGAAATATACATGAACTAAAAAAACAAAACAAAACAAACAAAATGGAATCCAAGAAGTTGTGTGAGGGGTCCTGTCCCTGTGAAATGAAAAGGAGAGGTGGTCTAATACCAGCCCAGGCAGCTGGCTATGAACCACAGTGCTTTGGGGAGAGGAAGTTCCAAGAATAGAACCTCCAACTGCAGGCAGCCCTCCTTACCGCTGGGAAGCCATGAGTAAGGGGAATCTACATCAAGGTCAGAGTCCTTCTTATGGGAGTCAGTGAAGGCCAGTCACAGGCACCAGTCAACACAAAACATGGTGGTCATTCAAGAAGAATGACCCTGTGTGAACAACACATGGCACAATAGCCCAGAGCAGAAAGTGAAAACTTGGATGTCCAGAGGGATCCACTGATGGAGTAAAAGGAAGGGCTCAGGACTTGACTAAGGTGGGACCAGAAGGAACCAGCCCTAGATCTCCCTCTACAACACTCCCTGCCACATGTGATGGTCCAGGTTCCACTCTAAAGAAAAACAGAAAACTGAGACAGAGAACTAGGTTGTCTCAAAATATACGCACCATAGGCTCACTGGAGTGATTTTATGAAAGACCCAGAGGGACTCAAATGGCTTTCCTAGACAATCTGCCATTATTCTACCTGCTGGCTTCTTCTTGGGCTAACAGATGAACACTGAAGGCTGAGTATTAGTGAGTTAGCCGTTGACACCACTTTCTGAGGATCAGTTTGACCAACTTGTTTTCCTAAAGTTGAGTTGGGATTCAGTCAGGGGGTGGGAGTTTTAAAGGGCAAGGAGGAGAAGGCAGGGCAAGGAAAAGAGAGGGAGGGTAGAAAGATCTTCAGAGAAGGAGGTGTGAGAATAGGACCAGGAAGGAAGTTAGGAAGAAGAAAAGGCAAAATGGGCAATGGAAAGGGAGGGGCGAAAGAAGAAAAGTGTACCCACAAGGTTTTTGTTCAAATGGACCTGCCTTACAGCCCTCACACAGCAAGAATATCATTCAAACCTTGACTTTGTGTCCACCATGTTAGACTTGCCATAGTGTCTAAAATTATGTCTAAACTATAGAAAATGGATTTCTGTATCTTCTATTTAGACATATATTTCAGCCCATAAATGTACTGTTTTCACTTGTATGATACCAAAAAACTAAAACTAAAATCTTGTTTGACTTAATTTTTTTCTCAGGAACTAAGTATGTTTCCACAAAGACCCAGATACATCTCTTTCTGTTTAGAGGGATAATGCCTTGTTTGGAGAAATGGTATTATTCCAAATAATGTCATCATGGCTGGAGGCACCTATAATGGTCCAGGAACAGTCACAAACCTGGCTAAAAGCAGAAATTGGAGCCATTTTGCACCAGGAACTCTGTTCTGAAGTGCCCGGTGCCAGGCCTCTGCACTCAGTACCCGTGAGCAAGTGACGCTAGACTAAGCACAAAGGAAAAGAAAAAGGCTTCCAGCAGAAGCGGAAATTTTTATCAATCCGATGAACAAAAATATTGTTTTAATATTGCTTTCCCTGATAACTGCTACACAGCTTTAAGAGAGTTCCTGGGGCCTCCCTGGTGGCGCAGTGGTTGAGAGTCCGCCTGCCGATGCAGGGGACACGGGTTCGTGCCCCGGTCTGGGAGGATCCCATATGCCGCGGAGCGGCTGGGCCCGTGAGCCATGGCCGCTGGGCCTGTGCATCCGGAGCCTGTGCTCCGCAACGGGGGAGGCCACAACAGTGAGAGGCCCGCATACCGCAAAAAAAAAAAAAAAAAGAGAGTTCCTGGTACCTGAAGTCCAGCTCCTACTGGGACTAATTCCATCCAGACAACTCCAAAGTGGAGAGATACACCAGAAATACAGCTACACGTGGAACAACTCCTACAGAACACCTACTGTACGCTGGCAGAAGACCTCAGACCTCCCAAAAGGCAAAAAACTCCCCACGTACCTGGGTAGGGCAAAGCGGAGAGATTCCCGCACAGAGGATCAGTGCCAACCGGCACTCACCAGCTCGAGAGGCTTGTCTGCTCGCCCGCCGGGGCAGGCAGTGCTGGGAGCTGAGGCTCGGGCTTCAGTCGGAGCGAAGGGAGAGGACTGGGGTTTGCGGCGTGAACAGAGCCTGAAGGGGCTAATGTGCCACAGCTAGCCGGGAGGGAGTCCGGGAAAAAGTTTGGACCTGCCAAAGAGGCAAGAGACTTTTTCTTCCCTCTTTGTTTCCTGGTGCGCGAGGAGAGGGGATTAAGAGAGCTGCTTGGAGGAGCTCCAGAGACGGGCGCGAGCCGCGGCTGAAAGCATGGACCCCAGAGACGGGCGTGGGACGCTGGGGGCTGCTGCTGCCGCCGCCGCGAGGCCTGTGTGCGAGCGCAGGTCACTGTCCATGCCCCCCTTCCGAGGAGCCTGTGCAGCCCATCACTGCCGGGGTCCCGGGATCCAGGGACGGCTTCCCTGGGAGAACGCACGGCGCACCTCGGGCTGGTGCACCATGCCCCTCCCTTCCCCCCGGCCTGAGGGAGCCAGAGTCCCCGAAGCGGATGCTCCTTTAACCCTGTCCTGTCTGAGCAAAGAACAGACGCCCTCCGGCGACCTACACGGAGAGGCGGGGCCAAATCCAAAGCTGAGACCCGGGAGCTGTGAGAACAAAGAAGAGAAAGGGAAATCTCTCCCAGCAGCCTCAGAAGCAGCGGATTAAAGCTCCACAATCAACTTTATGTACCCTGCATCTGTGGAATACATGAATAGACAACGAATCATCCCAAATTGAGGAGCCAGGAGTCAGTGCTGTGCCTCTGAGGTGGGAGAGCCAACTTCAGGACACTGGTCCACAAGAGACCTCCCAGCTCCACATAATATCAAATGGCGAAAATCTTCCAGAGATCTCCATCTCAACACCAGCACCCAGCTTCACTCAACGACCAGCAAGCTACAGTGCTGGACACCCTATGCCAAACAACTAGCAAGACAGGAACACAACGCCACCCATTAGCAGAGAGGCTGCCTAAAATCATAAAAAGTCCACAGACACCCCAAAATACACCACCAGACATGGACCTGTCCACCAGAAAGACAAGATCCAGCCTCATCCACCAGAACACAGGCACTAATCCCCTCCACCAGGAAGCCTACACAACCCACTGAACCAACCTTAGCCACTGGGGACAGACACCAAAAACAACAGGAACTAAGAACCTGCAGCCTGAAAAAAGGAGACCCCAAACACAGTAACATAAGCAAAATGAGAAGGCAGAAAAACACACAGCAGGAGAAGGAGCAAGATAAAAACCCACCAGACCTAACAAATGAAGAGGAAATAGGCAGTCTACCTGAAAAAGAATTCAGAATAATGATGGTAAAGATGATCCAAGATTCTATTTCCAAGATCCAAAATCTTGGAAATAGAATAGACAAAATGCAAGAAACAGTTAACAAGGACCTAGAAGAACTAAAGATGAATCAAGCATCGATTAAAAACACAATAAATGAAATGAAAAATACTCTAGATGGGATCAATAGCAGAATAACTGAGGCAGAAGAACGGATAAGTGAAGTGAAAGATAAAATAGTGGAAATAACTGCTGCAGAGCAAAATAAAGAAAAAAGAATGAAGAGAACAGAGGACAGTCTCAGAGACCTCTGGGACAACATTAAACGCACCAACATTCGAATTATAGGGGTTCCAGAAGAAGAAGAGAAAAAGAAAGGGACTGAGAAAATATTTGAAGAGATTATAGTTGAAAACTTCCCTAATATAGGAAAGGAAATAGTTAATCAAGTCCAGGAGGCACAGAGAGTCCCATACAGAATAAATCCAAGGAGAAATACGCCAAGACACATATTAATCAAACTGTCAAAAATTAAACACAAAGAAATCATATTAAAAGCAGCAAGGGAGGGCTTCCCTGGTGGCGCAGTGGTTGAGAGTCTGCCTGCCGATGCAGGGGAAACGGGTTCGTGCCCTGGTCCGGGAAGATCCCACATGCCATGGAGCGGCTGGGCCCGTGAGCCATGGCCGCTGAGCCTGCGCATACGGAGCCTGTGCTCTGCAATGGGAGGGGCCACAACAGTGAGAGGCCCGCGTATAGCAAAAAAAAAAAAAAAAGCAGCAAGGGAAAAAAAACAAATAACACACAAGGGAATCCCCATCAGGTTAACAGCTGATCTCTCAGCAGAAACTCTACAAGCCAGAAGGGAGTGGCAGGACATAATTAAAGTGATGAAGGAGAAAAACCTGCAACCAAGATTACTCTACCCAGCAAGGATCTCATTCAGATTTGATGGAGAAATTAAAACGTTTACAGACAAGCAAAAGCTGAGAGAGTTGAGCACCACCAAACCAGCTTTACAACAAATGCTAAAGGAACTTCTCTAGGCAAGAAACACAACAGAAGGAAAAGACCTACAATAACGAACCCAAAGCAATTAAGGAAATGGGAATAGGAACATACATATCAATAATTACCTTAAATGTAAATGGACTAAATGCTCCCACCAAAAGACACAGATTGGCTGAATGGATACAAAAACAAGACCCATATATATGCTGTCTACAAGAGACCCACTTCAGACCTAGAGACACATACAGATTGAAAGTAAGGGGATGGAAAAAGATATTCCATGCAAATGGAAATCAAAAGAAAGCTGGAGTAGCAATTCTCATATCAGACAAAATAGACTTTAAAACAAAGACTATTAGAAGAGACCAAGAAGGACACTACATAATGATAAAGGGATCTATCCAAGAAGAAGATATAACAATTGTAAATATTTATGCACCCAACATAGGAGCACCTCAATACATAAGGCAAAGACTAACAGCCATAAAAGGGGAAATCGACAGTAACACACTCATAGTAGGGGACTTTAACACCCCACTTTCACCAATGGACAGATCATCCAAAATGAAAATAAATAAGGAAACACAAGCTTTAAATGATACATTAAACAAGATGGACTTAATTGATATTTATAGGACATTCCATCCAAAAACAACAGAATACACATTTTTCTCAAGTGCTCATGGAACATTCTCCAGGATAGAGCATATGTTGGATCACAAATCATGCCTTGGTAAATTTAAGAAAATTGAAATTGTATCAAGTATCTTTTCCAACCACAATGCTATGAGACTAGACATCAATTACAGGAAAAGATCTGTAAAAAATACAAACACATGGAGGCTAAACAATACACTACTCAATAACGAAGTGATCACTGAAGAAATCAAAGAGGAAATAAAAAAATACCTAGAAACAAATGGCAATGGAGACACGACGACCCAAAACCTATGGGACGCAGCAAAAGCAGTTCTAAGGGGGAAGTTATAGCAATGCAATCCCACCTTAAGAAACAGGAAACATCTCGGGTAAACAACCTGACCCTGCACCTAAAGCAATTAGAAGAACAAAAACATCCCAAAGTTAACAGAAGGAAAGAAATCATAAAGATCAGATCAGAAATAAATGAAAAAGAAATGAAGGAAACAATAGCAAAGATCAATAAAACTAAAAGCTGGTTCTTTGAGAAGATAAACAAAATTGATAAACCATTAGCCAGACTCATCAAGAAAAAAACGGAGAAGACTCAAATCAATAGAATTAGAAATGAAAAAGGAGAAGTAACAACTGACACTGCAGAAATACAAAAGATCATGAGAGATTACTACAAGCAACTCTATGCCAATAAAATGGACAACCTGGAAGAAATGGACAAATTCTTAGAAATGCACAACCTGCCAAGACTGACTCAGGAAGAAATAGAAAATATGAATAGACCAATCACAAGCACTGAAATTGAAACTGTGATTAAAAATCTTCCAACAAACAAAAGCCCAGGACCAGATGGCTTCACAGGCGAATTCTATCAAACATTTCGAGAAGAGCTAACACCTATCCTTCTCAAACTCTTCCAAAATATAGCAGAGGGAGGAGCACTCCCAAACTCATTCTACAAGGCCACCATCACCTTGATACCAAAACCAGGCAAGGATGTCACAAAGAAAGAAAACTACAGGCCAATATCACTGATGAACATAGATGCAAAAATCCTCAACAAAATACTAGCAAACAGAATCCAACAGCACATTAAAAGGATCATACACCATGATCAAGTGGGGTTTATTCCAGGAATGCAAGGATTCTTCAGTATACGCAAATCAATCAATGTGATACACCATATTAACAAATTGAAGAAGAAAAACCATATGATCATCTCAATAGATGCAGAGAAAGCTTTCGACAAAATTCAACACCCATTTATGATAAAAACCCTGCAGAAAGTAGGCATAGAGGGAACTTTCCTCAACATAATAAAGGCCATATATGACAAACCCACAGCCAACATCATCCTCAATGGTGAAAAACTGAAACCATTTCCACTAAGATCAGGAACAAGACAAGACTGCCCACTCTCACCACTCTTATTCAACTTAGTTTTGGAAGTCTTAGCCACAGCAATCAGAGAAGAAAAGGAAATAAAAGGAATCCAAATTGGAAAAGAAGAAGTAAAGCTGTCACTGTTTGCAGATGACATGATACTATACATAGAGAATCCTAAAGATACTACCAGAAAACTACTAGAGCTAATCAATGAATTTGGTAAAGTAGCTGGATACAAAATTAATGCACAGAAATCTCTGGCATTCCTGTACACTAATGATGAAAAATCTGAAAGTGAAATCAAGAAAACACTCCCATTTACCACTGCAACAAAAAGAATAAAATATCTAGGAATAAACCTACCTAAGGAGACAAAAGACCTGTATGCAGAAAATTATAAGACACTGATGAAAGAAATTAAAGATGATACAAATAGATGGAGAGATATACCATGCTCCTGGATTGGAAGAATCAATATTGTGAAAATGACTCTACTACCAAAAGCAATCTACAGATTCAATGCAATCCCTATCAAACTACCACTGGCATTTTTCACAGAACTAGAACAAAAAATTTCAAAATTTGTTTGGAGAAACAAAAGACCCCGAATAGCCAAAGCAATCTTGAGAACGAAAAACGGAGCTGGAGGAATCAGGCTCCCTGACTTCAGACTATACTACAAAGCTACAGTAATCAAGACAGTGTGGTACTGGCACAAAAACAGAAAGATAGATCAATGGAACAGGATAGAAAGCCCAGAGATAAACCCACGCACATATGGTCAACTTATCTTTGATAAAGGAGGCAGGAATGTACAGTGGAGAAAGGACAGCCTCTTCAATAAGTGGTGCTGGGAAAACTGGACAGGGACATGTAAAAGTATGAGATTAGATCATTCCCTAACACCATACACAAAAATAAGCTCAAAATGGATTAAAGACCTAAATGTAAGGCCAGAAACTATCAAACTCTTAGAGGAAAACATTGGCAGAACACTCTATGACATAAATCACAGCAAGATCCTTTTGGACCCACCTCCTAGAGAAATGGAAATAAAAACAAAGATAAACAAGTGGGACCTAATGAAACTTCAAAGCTTTTGCACAGCAAAGGAAACCATAAACAAGACCAAAAGACAACCCTCAGAATGGGAGAAAATATTTGCAAATGAAGCAACTGACAAAGGATTAATCTCCAAAATTTATAAGCAGCTCATGCAGCTCAATAGCAAAAAAACAAACAACCCAATCCAAAAATGGACAGAAGACCTAAATAGACATTTCTCCAAAGAAGATATACAGACTGCCAACAAACACATGAAAGAATGCTCAACATCACTAATCATTAGAGAAATGCAAATCAAAACTACAATGAGATATCATCTCACACCAGTCAGAATGGCCATCATCAAGAAATCTAGAAACAGTAAATGCTGGAGAGGGTGTGGAGAAAAGGGAACACTCTTGCACTGCTGGTGGGAATGTGAATTGGTACAGCCGCTATGGAGAACAGTATGGAGGTTCCTTAAAAAACTAAAAATAGAACTACCATACAACCCAGCAATCCCACTACTAGGCATATACCCTGAGAAAACCATAATTCAAAAAGAGACATGTACCAAAATGTTCATTGCAGCTCTATTCACAATAGCCCGGAGATGGAAACAACCTAAGTGTCCATCAGCAGATGAATGGATAAAGAAGATGTGGCACATATATACAATGGAATATTACTCAGCCATAAAAAGAAACGAAACTGAGCTATTTGTAATGAGGTGGATAGACCTAGAGTATGTCATACAGAGTGAAGTGAGTCAGAAAGAGAAAAACAAATACCGTATGCTAACACATATATATGGAATTTAAGAAAAAAAAATGTCATGAAGAACCTAGGGGTAAAACAGGAATAAAGACACAGACCTACTTGAGAATGGACTTGAGGATATGGGGAGGGGGAAGGATAAGCTGTGACAAAGCAAAAGAGAGGCATGGACATATATACACTACCAAACGTAAGGTAGATAGATAGTGGGAAGCAGCCGCAGAGCACAGGGAGATCAGCTCGGTGCTTTGTGACCACCTGGAGGGGTGGGATAGGGAGGGTGGGAGGGAGGGAGATGCAAGAGGGAAGGGATGGGGGAACAGATGTATATGTATGACTGATTCACTTTGTTATAAAGCAGAAACTAAAAAAAAAAAAAAAAAAAAAAGCAGAAATTGGCTTTAGAGCTAAAAGGAAATACTTGCCCTGAAGAGCCAGAATCATCTTGAAAAAGAAAAACAAAGTTGAAGGATTCAAACTTCCTGATTTCAAAACAAACTACAAAGCTACAGTAACCAAAGTAGTGTGGTATTGGTATAAGGATAGACAATAGACCAACGGAAAAGAGAGTCCAGAAATAAACCTACATGTTTATGGCCAACTGATTTTTGACAAAGGTATAAAGACCATTCAATGGAGGAAAGAAGATTCTCTTCAACAAAGGGTGCTGGGGGGAGTTCCCTGGAGGTCCAGTGGTTAGGTCTTGGTGCTTTCACTGCTGGGGCCTAGGTTCAATCCCTAATCAGGGCTCAGTAGTTGTGGCTCATGGACTTAGTTGTTCCACAGCATGTGGAATCCTCCTGGACCAGGGATCGAACCTGTGTCCCCTGCATTGGCAGGCGGATACTTAATTAACCACTGCGCCACCAGGGAAGTCCCTGGTAATGGATTCTTAAATATGACATCAAAAGCATGAGCAACAACAAAATAGATAAATTGGACTCATCAAAATTAAAAACATTGTGCATCAAAGGACATTATCAAGAAAATGGAAAGACAACCTAGAGAATGGGAGAGATTATTTATTTATTTATTTTTGGCTGCATTGGGTCTTTCTTGCTGCACATGGGCTTTCTCTAGTTGCGGTGAGCGGGGTCTTCTCATTGAAAGGCTTCTCTTGTTGTGGAGCCAGGCTCTAGGCACATGGGCTTCAGTAGTTGTGGCGCATGGGCTTAGTTGCTCCACAGCATGTGGGATCTTCCTGGACCAGGTCTTGAACCCATGTCCCCTGCATTGGCAGGCGGATTCTTAACCACTGCACCACCAGGGAAATCCCGGGAGAAAATATTTTGTGATAAGGGTTTAGTCTCCAGAATATATAAAGAACTCTTACAATTCAACAATAAGAAGACCATCCAATTTTGAAATGGGCAAAGGACTTGGGTAGACATTCCTCCAAAGAAGATGTACAAACAGCCAACAAGCACATGAAATGATACTTATTAGTAATCTGGGAAATGCAAATCAAAAAATATATATAAATACACGTTTCCATCTCTTTATGTTTTGGAGGGTTGAAAACTGTCTTCTATTATTTGTTCATATGTCAGATGAATGCATTTCCAAAACAATTGGAGCACAATCACAACTAGTCAATCAAGCAAATCAAGAAATTCAGTCCTAAGACTTTGTTTCAATTACTATGGTTGGGGGAGCAAAGATGAGTTAGAGGTAGTACTGGAGATTACAAGATGAGGGAGATACGGATGGATGGAGATTGAGGAAAGAGCCTAATAAAATAAGGAGCATTGACACACATCAGCAAAGCAAGGTCTCAACTGCCCCCACTCCCATCTCCGCCTCATTTTTGGAGGGAGACAACCCATACAGATCCAGGGACTCTAATGTTATTTTAATGTTCATATAATCTTTTCTTAAAAATTTGTTTATTTTATTTATTTTTGGCTGTGTCGGGTCTTAGTTGTGGAATGTGGGATCTTTCGTTGCGGCCCGCGGGCTTCTCTCTAGTTGTGGCACGTGGGCTCCAGGGCACATGGACTCTGTAGTTGTGGTGTGTGGGTTCCAGAGTGCGTGGGTTCTGTAGTTTGCAGCACACAGGCTCTCTAGTTGAGGCGTGCAAGCTCAGTAGTTGTGGCACGTGGGCTTAGTTGCCCCACGGCATGAGGGATCTTAGTTCCCTGCCCAGGAATCGAGCCCACATCCCCTGCATTGTAAGGTGGATTCTTTACCACTGGACCACCAGGGAAGTCCCAATGTTCATATAATCTTTACCAGAGTGTTTTTTTCCTGTCTTCTCTGACTACTACATAAGTATAAACAGGTAAGCCAGTTCTCCACCCAGAACCATTAGGGACAAGGCAGCCTCGAGTCATCTTGGAAAAGAAATATATATATGATTCAAGCTAGATGAGAGCCATACTTGCCTCTGGGCAAAATATAAGAGAATATGGCTTAGATGAGATTAGAAACAAAAGATCAGAATAAGCACTTCTTTAATCTCTTATGAGAATAGGAATTTCAAGCCTCTCTCTGGAACTTTCTACCTGGCCTGGTCAGCTATATATATATACACATCAAAAAAATAAAATCATATTAAAAAGTTCAAAATCACCCTTCCTTGTCCTTCCGTCCTATTCTCTAGGAGCAACTGCATTTAATACTTTAATTTGTTTGTTCTTTTATTGGAGCAGGTTTCTAAATAATTACATTAATATTTTATTTATCAAATTTTGACATAATTTATGGCTTTCTGAATCAGTCAGTTTTAAGTCAGAGAAATAAAACCCTCACCATTTAGTAGAGAAAATGTAATAAAAAGTTTGGAACAGTAGTTCTCAACTGGGGGTGATTTTGCTTGCCAGGGAACATCTGACAATGTTCTGACAATGTCTGGAGAAATTTTTGTTGTCAAAACTGTGTGGAGGCTACTGGTATCTAATGGGTATATGTATGTGGGTATATATATATATACATATATATATGTATTTGGCCATTCTATTACCAGGTATAATCAAGAGAGAGGCTCAAAATACTTATTCTCATAAGAATATTATATATAATATTCTTATATATATAATATATAGATATATAATGTAATATATCTTATATTAATATATAATATAAATTATACATTATATATAAATATATATATAATGTTATATATATAGAGAGAGGTGTCTGCCAGATTTTAGTTACATTTATATTTAGGTCACTGAGACTAGATATCTTTACTCATTAATGCTGTCAATCATAATTTAATGAGCAGTGTTGTTTATTCACGTTGTAAATGTTAGTCATAGTTATGTTTCTTTTCTTGTACAACTTTCTGTTCTTTCTTGGAATTAACAGTAGCCTCTTTTTTTGTTTGCTTACTTTTCTGTGCATTTATCATTAATTATTCTCAAATTCCCCATTAGGTCTATAAGACTTCTTTGATATATGTTTTTTTTTTTGATGCATTCCTTCAAGTGCATTAGAAAGTCTATTAGTTTCTTTTCTTTTTTTTTTTCAGTGATCTCCTTCCTGTAAATCTTTCTCCTTTAGTGTCAGTCCTTTGACTATATCTGTAAGTTTCATTATCTTTTTCTTTTTGAAAAATGGTTTACTTTTGTAAAGGAGCTGTTATTATCCTCTAGAGCTAATCAGAGAAGTGATGAAACACAACACTTTGCCTCCTCCAATAAAACCTAAGTAGGGTTATTAGATGGATCAGTAGGAGAAGAGTTAGAAGTGATTGTCTGAAAAAATTCTATACCAGGCTAAGGACAGTTTTGACACTTGAACCACTGAAAGAAAGTTAAGTATTCTCCTTGTAGTTGAGTAGGGAGGCCAAGATGAAGTTAAAGTGGTAATTAATGGCCTAAGAGGATGAGATGAAAAGGTACTTAATTTGAAGGCATTTTTATTTCTCTTTATTATTGTTCTATATTGTTCCGCCTTATTTTATCTCATAATTAAGAACTGCTAGTTATGTTGACAAAGAGTTATGCTTTTGTAGGAAAGCGTATAAGAGCCTTGAGGTACATTTCTCTTTCATTCTGATAATTCGTGTGCTGGATCTTGGGGCAAGCTGCATCATTCACCTGGTGAAGGCTGATACTTTATTTATTTATTTTTAAATTTTATTGGAGTATAGTTGATTTACAATGTTCATTTACAATGTGTTAGTTTCAGGTGTACAGCAAAGTGATTCAGTTATACATATACATATATTCATTTTTTTCCAGATTCTTTTTCCATATAGGTTATTACAGAGTGTTGAGTTCCCTGTGCTATCCAGTAGGTCCTTATATATAATAGTGTGTGTAGGTTAATCCCAAGCTCCTAATTTATCCCTCCCCACCATGTTTCCCCTTTGGTAACCATAAATTTTTTTTTGAAATCTATGAATCTGTTCCTGTTTTGTAAATAAGTTCATTTATATCATTTTAAAAAAATCAGATTCCACGTGTGAGTTCATCATATATGTGTCTTTCTCTGTCTGACTTACTTCACTTAGTATGATCATCTCTAGGTCTATCCATGATGATGCTGCCAGTGGCATTATTTCATTCTTTTTTATGGCTAAGTCATATTCCACTGTGTATATGTATCACGTCTTCTTTATCCATTCCTCTGTCGATGGACATTTTGGTTGCTTCCAGGACTTGGCTATTGTAAATAGTGCTGCAGTGAACATTGGGGTGCATGTGTCTTTTTGAATTATGGTTTTCTCTGGATATATGCCCAGGAGTGAGACTGACGGATCATACGGTAGCTCTACTTTTCGTTTTTTGTTTTTTTTTGTTTTTTTTGTGGCACGCGGGCCTCTCACTGTTGTGGCCTCTCCCGTTGCGGAGCACAGGCTCCGGACGCGCAGGCTCAGTGGCCATGGCTCACGGGCCCAGCCGCTCTGCAGCACGTGGGATCTTCCCGGACCGGGGCACAAACCTGTGTCCCTTGCATTGGCAGGCGGACTCCCAACCACTGCGCCACCAGGGAAGCCCTACTTTCATTTTTTAAAGGACCTCCACACTGTTCTCCATAGTGGCTGTTACTAATTTACATTCCCACCAACAATGTAGGAGGGTTCCCTTTTCTCCACGCCCTCTCCAGCATTTTATTGTTTGGAGACATTCTGATGATGGCCAATCTGACCGGTGTGAGATGACACCTCATTGTAGTTTTTTTTTTAATAACTTTCTTTTTAAGAGTGTTAAGATCTTTATTATTTATTTATTTATTTTTGGCTGTGCCATGTGGCATGCGGGATCTTAGTTCCCTGATCAGGGATCGAATCCGTGCCCCCTGCAATGGAAGTGCATAGCCTCAGCCACTCGACCACCAGGGAAGTCCCCTCATTGTAATTTTGATTTGCATTTCTCTGATAATTAGTAATGTTGAGCATCTTTTCATGTGCTTTTGGGCCATCTGTATGTCTTTTGAGAAATGTCTGTTTAGATCTTCTGCCCATTTTTTGATTCGGTTGTCATTATCTATTTCTTTTAAATAAATTTTTACCTCTTCTTACTCTGTCTGTTGGTGTCTCTCTGTTCATTACATTATTTTCCCCAATGAGACAGTCACACAATAATTAATCCCTTTCATCTGATCTGTTTCAGAATTAATAGCAGTCCCAGGATTATTACATCGGTCTACAGATGGGAAACCCTGGATTTAGTGAATCAAATCCAACTACCTTGCCTTTATTTTTATGGTTGTAGTAGACACTGCTGGTGCCCTGTCCTGATCCCACTTACTGTGCTAGTGCCCTTCTTCCCAGCTATTCTAAGTGTTTGCTGATACTGGCTCAAGCTTATACCGGTCTCTGGAGATTTATCCTTGGCCAGGAGGAGCCTCCTTATTGGGAAATGCCTGGGAAGTGCTATTTCCCCTCAGGGCATCAGGCAGCCAATGACTGACTGATACGAGGAAACAAAAACTGTCCCCTTGCCTCAAAGGGGACAACTCTGCAGTGACATTCACACTCCGGAACTGGGATCAGGCTGAAGTTAGACCTCAGCTGAAACCTCATCTTTGTTTAGCCTCTTCTCCTGCTTCCCTTACCTTTTTACAAGTTTCTCCTGAAAGCACGACTTCAGGCTGTCACTTGTATAAGAAACTCTGCCTCGGTCTCTGCTTCTGGGAACCCAACCTAAGACAATGGTGAATGTTTTCTGGCTTCTTAGCATTCATCCTCCCTTCTTAATAGCACCAGAGTTTCTTCTTGGGAAATGACTTTCCCATCACCCTATTGTGGACAGTCTTGACGTGACTAAAGCTAGGTACCTGCCCTTCCATCTTGGAAACTGAAGGGGTTTGTGGAGGGTCCTTCCAGTAGATTCTTCCTCTCACTGCCTCGGGACAGCAGGCTCAGGCTTTTGACCTAAACTCCGCCAATGTGACATTCTCTCCAGGGATTATGAATCTTGAGTGAGCAATACAAAGATATTTGAAGTTCACTTTTCTCATCATGGGCTCCTGCTAGCCTGTTTCCCCTTCTCGACCTTTCTGTGGTTCCTGCCTCTTAACTTCCAGCACCTTGATTCCCGCCCACTCCCAAGCCATTTGGTTATCCTTTTGTGAATTATCCCAATCCTTCCAGTAGTCTCCCTTTTGTGTAAGGTCTCTCACTCAGGTTCTCTTGTTTAT
This sequence comes from Mesoplodon mirus, assembly GCF_964341445.2. Taxonomy (NCBI): domain Eukaryota; kingdom Metazoa; phylum Chordata; class Mammalia; order Artiodactyla; family Ziphiidae; genus Mesoplodon; species Mesoplodon mirus. The sequence goes on from NC_138988.1 coordinate 52,582,454, forward strand.
AAGCAAAAGAATCATTAGCGATGCAGTTACCTTAGTCACTTTTTTTTTTTTTTTTGCGGTACGCGGGCCTCTCACTGTTGTGGCCTCTCCTGTTGCGGAGCACAGGCTCCGGACATGCAGGCTCCGGATGCGCAGGCTCAACGGCCATGGCTCACGGGCCCAGCCACTCCGCGGCACATGGGATCCTCCCAGACCGGGGCACGAACCCGCGTCCCCAGCATCGGCAGGCAGACTCTCAACCACTGCGCCACCAGGGAAGCCCCCTTAGTCACTTTTATCTAAGTGCAGAGAGGAAAAGGATCTGGGACCACATCACTAATTCAGAAGAGGGGAGACTTAGGGCTTCTGAGCTTGGTGAGTAAGAGCCTACCTGGACAACTCTTCTTGCTCCAACGAAGAGGTAGGAGTTTGCAAAGCATCTTTCAACTGAGTAAATTATACTTTGATCTTAGGTGAGATTCTGAATTCATTTCTTCTCTTAGAAAGCTAGTGTCTGGGGACTTCCCTAGTGGTGCAGTGGTTAAGAATCCACCTGCCAATGCAGGGGACACTGGTTTGAGCCCTGGTCCGGGAAGATCCTACATGCCGTGGAGCAGCTAAGCCCATGCGCCACAACTACTGAGCCTGCGTTCTAGAGCCCACGAGGCACAACTACTGAGCCCACATGCCAAAACTACTGAGGCCCGTGCGCCTAGAGCCCGTGCTCCGCAACAAGAGAAGCTACCGCAATGAGAAGCCCACGAACCACAACAAAGTGTAGCCCCCGCTCACTGCAACTAGAGAAAGCCTGCGCTCATCAACAAAGACCCAACGCGGCCAAAAAAAAAAAAAAAGAAAAAAACTGGTATCTGGCTTTCAGCTGCAAAACATACATCTCTGGCTAAAACCTCCTCTCAGTTGGCATTTTTCCTTTTCTTACATGTTAATGCATTTTTCCTTTTCTTTTCTTATATGTTCATGTAACAGTCCTAAAAACAGAGCAACTCAACTGCATGAAGAGAGTTGCACTTCCTAAAAATATCTTCTGTAGGAAAAGAGACTTTCTTATGAGTGGAATTCTTCCCCCTAAACTTCAGTTCTGGGATTGTACAGGAGGAAGTGACCTCAACAGAAAAACCAAAATAGATACACTTGATTCCAGAGGAATCTAAAGACAACCCTCTGTTCTGAGTTACCAGGCAACTGTTTCTCCAAGGATGCTGTCATTTTGATTTTATAGAATAATAGGGTGTCTGAATTTCTGCCTCAAGAGATTTTAGGGTAATAATGAGTTCATCTTTTATTATTTCAAAAAAAGTATAAGGAGAAATCTCTCTCTTGCTTGGCACACGTTTCACTCTTTTTTCTTTCAGTTTCTTTGTTGTGTGTCTTCAAAGCAAACAGGTTTTCATCTGTTTGGGATTTTTTTTTTTTTTTTTGGGGGGGGATTTTTTTAAAATTTATTTTATTTAAGTATAGTTGATTTACAATGTTGTGTTAATTTCTGCTGTACAGCAAAGTGACTCATGTGTGTGTATATATATATATACATATATATATACACACACACATTCTTTTTCATATTCCTTTCCATTATGGTTTATCATGGGATGTTAAATATAGTTCCCTGTGCTATACAGTAGGACCCTGCTGTTTATCCATCCTGTATTTAATAGTTTGTATCTGCTAGTCTGTTTGGGATGTTTTTGTTGGGTCCTGCTGAGAGTAGACATGGATGGAAGACCACTCAAGATGTTGATTTTTAGATGCTTCAGATTCTCATTTTATGGTTACTAAGTTGTTTTATCCACAAGGAACAAAAGAAAAAATTGCACATAAACATCGCCTAAAACAATAGACCTGGGAAGCTCAGCCTTAGGCCTAGAAGCAAGGTCACTGCACACAGGTAAACAAGCTATTATTGGATAAAGAGCTGGACAAAGAAACAGGCACATAGCTGAGTCTTTTTGTCAGTGTTTGAAAAAAAAATTCCTTGCAGAAACACAGTTGTTTGTTCAGGTACTTGTGTATTAATCTCAGAATAGAGTTTTCTAAAAAATTCCATGGCTAATTTTCCAGTTTCTTTTTGTCTGTACCATGATTTGTTAATTTTTATTCATTTGTTTCTTAGTGAAAGCATAAATTGTGCAAAGATCTCTGCTGGATATGAGTGACTCCAGTGGAAGAGTCCACAGTCCCAGGCTTCAAGGCATCTACTGTCTAGAAATGGGAAGAGACAGGCCAACAACTCTTGAGCAATGATACAGAATGGAAACTAATGAAACAGAAAGGGAATGTAGGAGAAGGATGTCAGGGGAACCAAGTGTGTACAGCTAGACTTGAAAAGGTGCAGCCTAAGGGGCTCCAGGAGGCCATGCATTGGGAACCCCAGCAGAGGCCACACTTCAGAAGAGTGTAGTCAGCAAGTCCCTGCTGCCTGCAAGGAGTGACCTCCAAGTGTCATTCACTCCAAATTCCAAACTCTAGGAGAAAGGACCCAGCTGATCCAGAGGTCCAAGCCCTCTGTCTGTGTTGGGCTAATCAGGGAGGGCCTTCCTTTTAGGTAGCTGCCGAGACTTTCCGCTAAGACCACACATGTGGGGCGTCCCCCAAACAGAGAGCAGCAAATAGGAAGGTGAGGTTAGAGTCTAGAAACAAAGGGAAAGAGCCAAGCATCCACTGCATGTATTATTTCTCTTTGAATCTCAAAATCTAGGCAGAGTCTAGACACAGTGAAGACAATTCTTAATGTTATTAGGGGAGAAATTATCTATAGAAGATTGGAAGTAAAATCATCTACCCCAACCCTTTTATTTTAGAGTTAAGGGAACTAATGCCTTAGATGAATGTGGTCTACTGACATTGGGCCAGTTGAAGAGACTGGATTGCTATTCACTGTCTCACTCTCTGGTTGCCATACCCTGCATTGTTTTTAGGGTTGACATACAGCTGGCACACACTTGATTAGCTGTACTGGTTGTCAAAATGTTGAAATACTTCTGAACAAGTTGGTAAGCAGCCACTGCCCTGATCCCACAGGTACAGACAATGTCAGGGCTCCATCCTCCACCTGACTCTCTGGGTGGTTTCACCTCCAGTACCTGTTACTCTCCAGCAGCTGCTCAGCCAAGGCACAGAGAGCCAGACGTGCTTGGGGAGGAGATCCCTGCCCAACGTGGTCATGAAACAGTGACCAAGAAGTGCTGAGATAACAAGCGGCTGGCTCCCTTGCCTTTGGTTGGGAGAAATCTGCAGCATAGCTTCAATCCAGAACTTCACTTGTTTATTAGTGAAAGTCTAAACTGTGCAAAGTTCTCTGCTAGACATGAGTCTATTCCAGTGAAAGAGTCCACATTCCTAGGCTGTGACATCTGGGATGAGGCATCCCTGAAGGCGTCTGTGATGGTTAATTTTAAGCGTCAACTTGACTGAGACACAGGGTGCCCAGATATTTGGTTGAACCTTATCCTGGGTGTGTCCAGATGAGATTAGGATTTGAATTGGTAGACTGAGCAAAGCAGGTGGCCCTCCCCAATGTGAGTGGGCCTCACACAATCTGCTGAGGACCTGAATAGAACAAAGGAAGGGCGAACAAAGAGACAGAGGAAGGGAGAATTCGATTTCGGTCTGATTGCTGGAGCTAAGACATCAGTCTTCTCCTGTCAAGGACTGGGCCTTACACCATCAGTGGTCTTTGTTTCCAGGCCTCCAGATTTTGACTAGAAGTTATATCACCCATTCTCCTGAATCTCAGGTCTTCAGATTGACTGCAACTGTCTTTTCTGGGTCTCCAGCTCGCAGGCAGCAGATGGTGGGACTTCTCAGTTTCCATAATCATGTTAGCCAATTCCATATCTATATATACGGAATCATATATGTGTATATATATTCATTCCTCCGTCAGTTTCCAGGAGCCCTCGCATATACCAAAATCTGAAGATTCTCAAGTCCCATAGACAGCCCTGTGTTTCTGCATCTGTGGATTCACCCAACCCCTGATTGTGTAGTACTATATATATTTATTGAAAAAAAATCTGCATATAAGTGGACCCATGCCGTTCAAACCCATGTTGTTCAAGGGTCAGCTGTATGTGTGTATTCCATTGGTTCTGTTTCTCTGGAGAACCCCAATATAGCACCCTTGCTTGGCTTCCTCTCGTCACCTGTCTTGCTTCATCCACTTTCTTAATGGCCTTCCCTGGGAACATTTCCTTAATAAATCACTTCCATGTAAATCTGCATCTCGGAATCTACTTCCAGGGCACCTGAACTTCTAGGAAAATTCCCCAAAGCCCCACCTCTCCAGGGCCACCCTGGCCCCTTCCATAGTATGTCCCATACCTCCCCATGACCTAGTAACTACAGGGTTAATGCCTGACCCAGCAAGGACCCTCCTGGACCTTATTTCTAGTCTACAACCAGCATTGGTTGGACTAGTCATTGCCTGGGTCATAGCAGTTGTTAAATATTTTGAATATAACCCTGAACCTATTGAAATGTTACGGCTACAAAATATAGAAGCTAACGAGTGTCTGCTCTACTCACAAAATCTTTCAGTTTCTGGGAAGACTCAAATATGTCAGGGCAGGTTCAAGCCACATGAGCTGGCCATTCTGGCAATGGCTGATTGGACCAGGGATAGACACTGCACCGAAGCTGAGCTAATGAGTTTCTCTCTTCAGAAACTTGACCTGAAAGACACAGCAGTTGGGACTTGTTGGCGCTGAGTCACCACAATGACATCATTGCCCAAAGGGGAAGGTCCATGAATTCCTGGTTCTGCCCTATCCAGGGTTTGGATGTTTAACTCTTCCAGTAATAGCTTTCCAATAAGTTCCCATTTTTGCTTACATTTGCTAGAGTAGCTGTTTCTTGTAACCAGAAGTCTCTTAACTAATATCCTATATTAGCATGTGGAATGACTACTACTCGTTTGTCTTGTTCACAGCCTCCAGCACCTAGCATAGTGCCCAGCATGGGTTAGACACTCAAGAAGTATTTGCTGCCTCAATAAACAGCTCTCTGTAGGAAAGAGAAGAGCACCATGAATCTATCTATCTATCTATCTATCTATCTATCTATCTATCTGATTTGGATAAATATATAGGGTTGAAAATGAGGAAATTTCATCCACATTGCTTGAGTATGTATGGTCTCTGGAGGAAAAACAAATTTACATGCCTCTTGCTTTTGCTCATATTTTTTTCTTCATTAAAGTTTCCTCCTAACTAATTAGCCTATCTCATGGTCTATCTTTATTTCTTAAATGGAAAACATTTAATATGCTAATTAGTGTCACATAGCTTCAAGGTAAAAATCTTTTTATAATTTTTATTTTTATTTTTTGGCTGCGTCGGGTCTTAGTTGCAGCATGCAGGATCTTCGTTGCAGTGCTCGGGCTTCTCTCTAGTTGTGGCTTGCATGCTCAGTAGTTGTGGCACGTGGGTTTAGTTGCCCCGCGGCATGTAGGATCTTAGTTCCCCGACCAGGGATCGAACCCACGTCCCCTGAATTGGAAGGCGGATTCTTTTTTTTTTTTTTTTTTTTTTTTTGGTATGCGGGCCTCTCACTGTTGTGGCCTCTCCTGTTGCAGAGTACAGGCTCTGAACGTACAGGCTCAGCAGCCATGGCTCATGGGCCAGGCCGCTCCGTGGCATGTGGGATCTTCCCAGGCTGGGGCACGAACCCATGTCCCCTGCATCGGCAGGCAGACTCTCAACCACTGCACCACCAGGGAAGCCCGGAAGGCGGATTCTTAACCACTGGACTACCAGGGAAGTCCCTAAGGTAAAAATCTTAATTCAACGTGAATTTAGGAGGTTTCTGAAATACATATCATGTTGGTGAATACATATTCCCAGCTAGTGAAGTAAACCATTTGGGCACCATCTTTGATGTCCCTATGTCACTATTACTTACTCCATTGATTGCCTTTCTTTAACAGCTCTAAACTCTACACCTCCCACTGCCCAGTTTTGATCTCTTAAGTTAGAAAGCGTAGCAACTGCAGTTTAGGAATTTTGCTTAAATGAAGAGAAAGTGTGCTCATGATAAAGTCTTTTTTTACACTGGTAAAACAAACTAGCTCTATAAGTAAGGAGAAATAAATTTGGGGATATAAGGTAATGGATGAATCATACAGCTCTATGCTCTCCCCAGGCATCTTGAGAGAGAATTCTAGAAATTTCATTTCTAGAAATCAGGTTGTCGCCATCATCATAGAAAATCACCTCAGTCGAAGGCTGTTCTCTGACACAAAACAACTGGTTTTGCTGGTGGTGGCTTCTGTTGAATCATCAGTAAAAGTTAGACAACATGTGGGTGTAAACTGCAACAGTCAAAACAAGCAGAAACCCAGAGAAAGAAATCTAGGTTGTTCTCTCTCCTGCCTGTCAGCAGAGCAGTCTCTAGTTATTGCAAAGCAATTTGAAGGTTTGAGCAAACAGAATAAGTCCTTTGAAGGACTTGCAGGTATTGCTGCTTAATGAGGATGTCTGGGAAAACCAGAGGCTTGGAAATGGGGCATGTAGACTCAAAGAAAATGCTTTTGTGTGTGTAGGAGCAGAAAATGGACTCGAACCTATAAGAACTGTGAAATGTTTTCATTTTCTGCCGTTGGAGAAGGATCTGTGTGTGGCAAAGGTGTCACATGAACTTAATAATAGAAAACAGTCTATGAAAGACACCTTCACATCAGAGGGTGTGACAGCTCATAAGAAAGAAGCCTTCTCTTCATGACTCCAGAGCATTACCTCATTTTGCCCTGGGGTGGCTCAAATGTACCCATCAAAGCAGAGCAGCCATCTGAACGCTGGGAGCACGCCCACAAACACTGCTGTTTATTAACTTGGGACCTGTGAAGACAAAGCAACGTCCTCACTTGGAACATGGAAAAGCTGAAGACATCGGGCTCTTGCTTAGGTCTCTTGATTCCACCCTTGCAATAGTGAGACCAGGTACCGGTTACTGAGGGCTTAGATGTGCTGGGCACTCAGCTGGGCCATCCTACACACTGTGTCTCAAAATCTCCCGGACAATTCAGTGGGGCAGGCATGAACCCCACCACCTTCTTTACAAATGAGGGAACTGAGTCTCAGAGAGGTAAAGTGACTTGCCCAGGACCATCCAGTGGGTGGAGAGCTCTATCTGTCCCCAAAGCCCAGGGTCTTTGCTGCACGGAAATGCCTGGAAAAATTGAGGGTTGCTTGCTGCCTCTCAGAGTTGCAGGAGGACGTCCATCGCTTCTCTCTCATCTTCTTTGCTACTTAGTAGCATTTCCTGGCTAAGTGTGGTCCCCAGACCAGCAGCATCAGCATCTTCTGGAGGCATCTTAGACATGCAGAAACTAAGGCTTCCCCCCAACCCCAGACCTGCCCTCCAAAGTGGGAGGAGAACTGATCACCTTCCTCACTGTACATTCATTTCAGGCCTTTGATAATGTGCTAATTATCCTGTGAGTTACCTCAGAGCAACTCTGAGAAACAGTTTCTATGTGCTTCAACAAATCTTTGATTTTCAGAGTGTGTTCCTTCAACTGAAAAAGGGGTATCACTTCTGCTGATCTCTTGCCAGAACAGAAATCTCCATCAAACAAGCAGGGGAAAGAAGCAAGGGAAGTATTCCAAAAGGCTCTCTGATAAAGCTGTGGGCAGTTGCATTTACTAGCACCTGGGTATTACCAGGTAAGGCTAAATATTAACACCTAAGAAGATTAGTGGAAATTGCAGGAGGGGGACTCTCATTGGGTTAAAGGTCATTTGCTCTCAAATCTCTTGCTGGGGAGGAGCCTCACAGTGGAAGTGACAAGGCAGGAGGCCAGGAGAAAGGGCACAGTTATGGGGATGAGGCTTAAAGGGATTTCTCTTCTAGAGGGGAAGTGGATGACCATGGGAAAGGCTTCTTGTGGCTCCAGGTTTTTGGATAGAACAAGGGGTTACTAGGCAAAGGAAATTAGTCAACAAGGGAGATAAGAACTAAACTTAAAATACAGCCAAGAGGTTGGCAAATAGAAGAAAGTAGTAATTCAAGACAGAAGAGAGAGAAGAAATTCTTCACCCATGGAACCATACTGGAATCACCGTATTTTGCGATTTTTTTGAGATTCCAACTTCTGGTCCCTTGGAAGTCTAAAGCCCTCCCAAAGATTTCTTCAGATTACCAGGAGCTTATTTTCTTATGGTTCTATCAAGTTTATGGTTTGCACATCTTTCTAATGCTTAAGTCCCTCGTATGAAACTCCATGCAGTGATTATGTGCAGCATAATACATGTTTTTCTTTTTGTTTTTTGCGGTACATGGGCCTCTCGCTGTTGTGGCCTCTCCCGTTGCGGAGCACAGGCTCTGGATGCGCAGGCTCAGCGGCCATGGGTCACGGGCCCAGCCACTCTGCGACATGTGGGATCTTCCCGGACCTGGGCACGAACCCGTGTCCCCTGCATCGGCAGGTGGACTCTCAACCACTGCACCATCAAGGAAGCCCTACATGTTTTTCTTATTCAATGCATAGAATGATTCTGCCCAGAAGGAATTATATCCTGATTATTTTATGGATAAAGAAGGTAATGTTGGCTCAGAGAAGTATAGAAATTAGGCCAAAGAAATACAGCTAGCAAGCTGAGGAGCCAGGATTTGAATTCATATCCATGTGACTCACTGGTGGCCGCCAGTAACCCATGCCTCCTGGTGTTCATGCCCTGTGTGTTCCCTTCCCCTTGCGTCTGGGCTGGGCCTGTGACTTGCTGTAGCCAACAGAATACAGGCAGAGTTCCCGACACAAGCTCCTGGGAGCCCTGCAGTCATGCAGGAAGACTGACCACCCTGCTGGAGAGACCATGTGGAGAGGGAAAAGCTCTGAGACCACATGGAAGAGAAGCCAGGCACCTGGCAGCCAGAGTAAGCTAAAGCCCCAGACATGTGATCCCAATGTAACCATTCCTGTTCGCCACCAGCCTTGCCAGTGCTCTGAGCTGAGGCATTGGACGTGGTGGACATTATGCTTCAACAGACATCAGGTGGAGCAGAGATGATGGGGCTGAGCCTGCTCAAATCCCTGACCCACAGAACTGTTGAAAAATGCTAAAAATGGTTGCCTTAAGTCAGTGAGTTTTGGGTAGTTTGTTGTGTAGCAATAAGTCACCAAGACACACGCTGCTGTCCTGTGGCTGAGGAGAAAGAGACAGTGATGAACTCATGAGGTCTTTGAATAAGAGGCAAGGAGAGGCAGGGAAAGAGTGGGTTAAACACGATTGTCAGGGTGGAGAGAGGAAAAAAAGGGGCATAATTATGCAGACATTTAAGTAGGGGAAACAAGAAGTAAAGGAATCCTTAGGTTACCTTTACCAGCCAGCATTTCTGCTCTAGAGCAAATCCTCACAATAGAATTCATGCAAAGAAAATAAAAAGGCAAGATAAGACTATTTTCTACTGGAAGGTAATAGACCAAAGTGTTTAGGGTGGCTGTCTCTGGGTGGTGAGATTGCAAATAATGCTTTGTTAGTCTTGCATATTTTCCAATTTTTCCATATTTTCTACAATAACCTCTTAAAATTTAACTTAAAAAAATTTAATATCAAACAAGCAAAAGTACATGCATTTATTCCTGTCCTGCCCCTAGGTTCATTAGAACCTTTTTTTTTTTTTCCAGATTCCATATATATGTGTTAGCTTACAGTATTTGTTTTTCTCTTTCTGACTTACTTCACTCTGTATGACAGACTCTAGGTCCATCCACCTCACTACAAATAGTTCAATTTAATTTCTTTTTATGGCTGAGTAATATTTCATTGCATATATGTGCCACATCTCCTTTATCCATTCATCTGTCGATGGACACTTAGGTTGCTTCCACGTCCTGGCTATTATAAATAGTGCTGCAATGAACATTGTGGTACATGTCTCTTTTTGAATTATGGTTTTCCAGGGTATATGCCCAGTAGTGGGATTGCTGGGTCATATGGTAGTTCTATGTTTAATTTTTTAAGGAACCTCCATACTGCTCTCCATAGTGGCTGTATCAGTTTACATTCCCGCCAACAGTGCAAGAGGGTTCTCTTTTCTCCACACCCTCTCCAGCATTTACTGTCTGTAGATTTTTTGATGCTGGCCATTCTGACCGGTGTGAAGTGATACCTCATTGTAGTTTTGATTTACATTTCTCTAATGATTAGTGATGTTGAGCATCCTTTCATGTGTTTCTTGGCAATCTGTATATCTTCCTTGGAGAAATGTCTATTTAGGTCTTCTGCCCATTTTTGGATTGGGTTGTTTGTTTTTTTGATATTGAGCTTCATGAGCTGCTTGTATATAGAGAACGGACTTGAGGACACAGCGAGGGGGAAGGGTAAGCTGGGATGGAGTGAGAGAGTAGCACTGACATGTATACACTACCAAACGTAAAATAGATAGCTAGTGGGAAGCAGCCACATAGCACAGGGAGATCAGCTCAATGCTTTGTGACCACCTAGAGGGGTGGGATGGGGAGGGTGGGAGGGAAGGAGATGCAAGAGGAAAGAGATATGGGGATATATGTATATGTATAGCTGATTCACTTTGTTATACAGCAGAAACTAACACAACATTGTAAAGCAATTATACTCTAATAAAGATGTTTAAAAATAATAATAAAATGGAAAAAAAAGTACATGCATTTAAAAAATTTCCATATACACAAGTGCTGCAGTAAAGTATTTGCCCTCTGTCCCATCCTTTCTTTCCCATCTTGAACCCTACAGGCAACTCCTTTTAACTATTTCTAGTTTACTTCTTTGAGTGGTTAAGTCCACATCCCTAAATAATGTGCTTGTGCTTCTGTTACTTGGTTTATTAACAGGAATCTATTGGTTCCCTGTCTCAAAAGTCTTATTATTTTATTCAATAAACATGTTGAATATGATGTGCAGGTGTTACCAAGCAAGGGCTCTTGTGCCTGCAGCGCAGAAAGCCAAACTCTGACAGCAGGTGTTTTCAGCAAAGTAAGGGTTTATTGCAGGTGCCAAGCAAGGAGAAAGGTCAGCTCATGCTCAAAAGACCCAAATTCCCCAATGGCTTCCAGTCAAGAGTTTTTTTTTTTTTTTTCAGTACACAGGCCTCTCACTGTTGTGGCCTCTCCCGTTGCGGAGCACAGGCTCCGGACGTGCAGGCTCAGCGGCCATGTCTCACGGGCCCAGCCGCTCCACGGCATGTGGGATCTTCCCTGACCAGGGCACAAACCCGTGTCCCCTGCATCCGCAGGTGGACTCTCAACCACTGCGCCACCAGGGAAGCCCCAGGCAAGGGTTTTTAAAGACAGTGTTAGGGGAGAGGGTGGGAGGAGGCATGATCAGCTCATGGAGTTTCTTCTGATTGGTTGGTGGTGAAGTAACAGGGTGATGTTTCAGGAATCTAAGCCTTCTGGTTCCAACCAGTCTAGTGTCTGTGTGCTTGTGGTCAGCATGTAGTGTCACCATCCTCCACTTGCATAGGGGTCTTAGTTTCTGCAGAAGAACTCCAAGATATGCACCAGGTTGTTAAGTATATCCCTTTAGGAGGAGCTAGGAGTCCTATAACTCTGTTGTCCTGATCATTAACTGCTTGAGCTTGCTCTTTGGAACTTGGGGAAGGCCTAGGAGACTAAAGCCTTTTTTCTATGAACAAGAAATGGGGGACACGGAAGGACTTTTTTACCTGGGAAGGCCCCACAGGGTCCTGCTTGGTTTCAATCCTCCATTTTCTTTGCTATTCCTCAATCCTAAAGGAACAGGGTTTTAGATAGAGAGATTAATCATAAACTCAAGAGAACTCGGTTTTAGGGGGACTCGGTTTCACAGGCACCATTCAAGTACTGGTAAGAGGAAAGAGAATAAAAAGAGAGGGTTCCTGCCCTTTTTAGAGCACGTATTCTAGTAAAGGGCAATGGCTGATCAAAAACAAAGAAAGAAATAAAATAATATCCAATAATAAAAAGTACTATGGAAAAAACCACATAAGGTATGGACAGTATGGCTGAGTGTATTTTCCAAAAATTGGCTGCAGTAATATCTTCCATTCCACATGGCTCATCTAGATTCTTATCACTCACCTATCAAAAGGTAGAGTGTATTTTCCTTACCCTTGAATTGAAGTGGATTGGTGATTTACCTGTAACCAACAGAACACAGCAGAAGTAATGTCATGTAATTTCCAAGACTAGGTCGTAAAAGGCAATGAAGTTTCCCCTGTTTGCTGGAATACTTTCTTGAGACTGTCAGCTGCCATGGAAGCAGTCCAACTGCCCTGAAGCTGCCACACTATGAGGAAGCTCAAACTAGCACACAAAGAGAAACCACATGGAGAGGTGCTGAAACTGTAAGAGAAAGAGGTGCCCAGCCAGCCCCCAAGTGTTCCAGCCCACAGCCTGTCCCCTCCAGCCACCATCTGATAGCTAGCCTGAATGGTGAGAGAGAGCCAGCCTTGGAAAAATCTAGAGGTGAAGTGGTCCAGGCAGAGGAAACAGCAAGTGAAAAAGACCTGAGTTAAGAATGAGATTCACACCAAAAGACAAAGACAAGAATGTCCACATTAACTTTATTCACAATAGCCCCAAACTGGAAAAACCCAAAAGTCCATCAACAGAAAAATGAATAAACTGGTATTAATCATACAATGGAGTACCATTGGGTCATTAATGCAATCAGTTTACTATGCTTACATTCCCAGTTCCTCAAAATCATGCTGCGATTTTTCGTTGCTTCATACATCTTATATATTTGTTTTCTAATGTTTCTAATTGGTTCTCTTTTGCTGTTGAAAGAAGAAATATATGCTTTCTTTACTACATGACTAATATCATTTAGCTTCTTCTTCCTTTTTCCTATTGTTTGAAATGTATTCCATGTTTCTTAAAAATATTCTTGTGAGAGCTCACTGAGTCTTTGATCTAAGGTGAACTGGTTGTGTTCAGGCTGCTTGAACAGCTGAGAAGCTGGAGTTTCTTTTCATAGCACTCCTTGGGGAGTTCCACTGTGTCCTAAATACCACATCTTCCTTTGGCAGAAAGGATAATTGACAGGCAAAATTTCTAAGCTCTTTCATGTCTGATAATAAGTTAGATACCTTAATCTTTTTTTTTTCTTTTTTTGGCTGCGCTGGGTCTTCGTTTTGGTGCATGGGTTCTTCCTTGTTGTGGCGTGCAGGCTTAGTTGCCCTGCGGCATGTGGGATCTTAGTTTCCCGACCAGGGGTCAAACCTGAGTCCCCTGCATTGGAAGGTGGATTCTTAACCACTGGACCACCAGGGAAGTCCCTGGATGCTTTAATTTTTTCCTTTATTTGTGACCTGTTGTTTCTTACCTTCCTAGGAAGATTGAGGGTCTTCTCTTAATCCATGATGTTCTGAAGTTTCCCTTTGGTACCTAGACTTGGGTTTTTTAAAAAAACAACTTATTAGACCAGGAACTCAGAAGGCTCTTTCAAAGTAAGGGCATATATCTTTGTAGGAAATTTTGTTCCATAGTTCTTTAATAATTTCCTTCCTTTGGTTTCCACTTTCTCTGTTTACTGACTTCCTACTATTTAGATGTTGAACTTCCTAGGGTGGTCTTCTATCTTCATTACCTCTTCTATTTTCCATTTCTTTGATTTTATTCCATTTCCTGGAAGAGTTCCTTTTCTTTCAAACTCTCTGTTGAATTTTTTATATCTGCCATTATACTTCCAAAGATTTTTCTTGTGCTGTTGACTGTTCCCCCACCCCACAGTATTCTGTTCTTGTTTTATAAATATAATAGCTTCTCAAATCTCTTTGAAGTCACTTAAGTTTTTTTGTTTTTAAATTATGTTTCCTTCTGTTCTCTAGTTTATCTCCATTTCCTCTGGGGTTAATTGTACCTTTGACTTGGTCTTTCTTTTTCATGTTTCAAATTTTCTTAATGTTTTTGGTAGCCCTTTGTTAACTGTACATACCCAAGAGTAAGAGACTGGATAGATTTTTCAAGATATTTGGTACTGAATCCTTCTGCTGGTGTATATGTCATGCTCTTTCTTTTGGTCCTCAACTGAGAGGTGAAGTGGGCAGGCCTTATTTATTGGCAGACTTTGCTCTAGAATGAACAAGAAGGGAGTAGGCCTTGAGATGATAAGATCTCAAGATTCCAGAATAAGGACAGCTTCATTCTGGGAGCCTTCGAGGCAGTTAAGTCAGTTTCTTTAGAGTCTCTGCCAGATTGTTAACAGGATGGTTCCCAATGAATCAAACCTCCCTGTGTCCATGCCTTTTTAACAATGGCTTTGCAGCTCCTCCATCAAAAGATGAAGTCTATTTCTTACCTGTTAAACCTTGTCTGGCCCTGTGACTTGCTTTGGCTAACTGAATGCAGCAGAAGTAATGCTATGCATGTTCTGGGGCCTCAGTCTCAAAAGGCCTGGCAGCCTCCAGGTTCTCTCTCTTGGAAGCATGAGCTAGACTACTGAAGTGATGAGAGACCATGCAGAGAGGCGGCCAAATGACAGCCAGAACCAAGGCCCCAGGCCATCTTAGATCCCCCAGACCTGGTGGAGCTGCCAATTGACTGCAGCCAACCCATAAGATTGTGAGAAATAATACATGAATGTTATTTTATGCCACTAAAATCTGGAGTGGTTTGTTATACAGCCGTGATAATTGAAACAGAGCTTTAAAATTTTTTTGTCTGGATTGCCTGTGTTCCACATGTGCGAGGTAGATGCAAAGTGGAAATCTAAATGGTTCAGTTATTCTGAAAACAAACATTCAACTAACCCCTGTTTTCTGTCCTTCGCCTTGCAGCCCTCTGCACCAAACATCTCTAAGCCTTGGATCTTTCTTGGTAAGGCAGAGAGGGCTGGTTATCTGACCCAACAGCCCATTCTTTTGTTCCCTACTTAATAGCACCACTCTGATTTTAGCAGCTAAGACTGTATAATTCTAGGGCTCCTTTGCAGCTTGAGGCTGCCATATGAAGTTCTAGACAATGGGATCTAAGTGGAAGAGTTCTATGAGGTTTCCAGGCAGACTGCTTAAATGGAATTGACCTGCTAGGAAGCGTTCCTTTTGCTCTTCTGCTCTTCCTTCTTTCTGCCGCCTAGAATGTGGATGTAATGGCTGGAGCTCTAGTTGCCACCTTGGGCCATGAGAGGATGAAAGCTATGCACAAAGGATAGTAGGGTTGAAAGACCAGACTGAATCTGATGGCAGAGTGCAGCTGCCCTTTTAGTTATGCAGTGCCTACCTCCAGAATTCTTTTACATGAGAGAGAAATAAGCTTCTCTCTTGTTTAAGGTACTGCTAATTACCACCCCCTACCCTGTTTTATGTAACTGAACCTAATCCTAGCTATTATAATTTGACCTCTGCCTGTCAGCCTGGGATCTTCATCTACTGTCAATGTTTATCTTGGTTGCTTTCCTCTCTCTATTTCATCTCTAGCAGTTCCATTGGACTTTAGAATATTTTCCATATCTCATCTTATTATGCTCTAACTTTTTGAAAATACAGAACATAATTATAATAATGATTTTAATGTCCTTGTCTGCCAATTTTAACATCTGTATCAGTTTGTGTCTACTCCGCTGATCAAAGTTTCTCATATCAAGGTTTCCTACAGTTAATTCTCAAGGGGCTATATTCTCTTAGGTTGGGTTCCCCTAGAAGGAGTCATGGACGCAAGGATTTGAGTTGGGGGTGATGCCAGGAGAACTGATAGGGGAGTAGGAAAGTAAGACAGAAGGAAAACCAACCAATGCAGGGTATGTTAATGAGCAGGTTACTGCTCCAGGCGTCTGTGACCCACTCACATTGGGACCTGTGTGAGATGGTAGAGAACAAAGATGTCCTACCCACAAGGCAAGGAAACAGGGATTTTTAAACACCAACTCCCATTGGTCATTGGTTGATGGCAGGAGATGGCTTCCTGCCCTTCTAGCCTGCCTGTTCAGATGGGCCTGAGCAAGACTCCTGCAGCCAGAGAAAGCTCTCAAGTAATGCTTCTCAGGTGCTTGTAGTAGGAAGTGGTTGCTATATCTGGGAACGGTGTGTGCTGAGAGTATATGAGCAGGACTCTGACAGTGTCTGCAATACACACCATACCTTAAGTCCAAATCTTCATTCAACAAACAAGCAAAGAATGAGCTGCCTTCATGAAGGTCTTTGCCTTTTCCAGTGTGGGTTTCATTGACTCACTCTGACCCAATGCATGGTGTTCCTCCTGATTTATTTTTGCTCCTAGGCACTTCACCAAGCCTTGTGGTTTTTCCAAATGAAGGAAGAGATATTTTATCTTATTATATGTAGTCAGCTGATGGGGAAGGAGGTACCCTTTCAGGCTCTCAAGCACCAGAAGAACATAGCCTTCCTTCTAGCTGGGCAGCCAGTCGCCTGGCCATTCCATCTTCTGTGTCATGATGTAATTTAATTTCTAAAAACAACCCAAGTCTGGAGCCTGATGGCCTGGCCAAGTCTGGTCCATCTGGGCTGCTCTCAGAGAGGCTTGCTGAGGGCTTACACATACGCCAGAAGTGGTAGACAATGCCCCAAAATTGCAAGTGATTTAACCTCTTGGGGACTCAGTTTCCTATCTGAAAAACAACAAAGAGGGTGTGGGAGGAGGCTATCTCTAGGGTTCCCTCAAACTTAAGGACCCTGCCTGGCCTGCAACTCCTTAGCCAAGAGAGTCATCTCTGTCACAGATTCTCTCTAGGGACTGCTGAGTGGAGGCCGCCCCTTCACTCGGTCCCCAGACCCTTGGCCTCATTCTCTTTGACTCTGTAATCCCACACCTGAGAGTACATCCCAACAAAATACCCAGCGGTCAGATTGTCAGCACAAAGATGTTCACCACAAATTCATAGAAGAATGGCCAGATGGTTTATGGCATATCTAGGTGAAGGAGTAGGATTCAGATGACAGAGACACTGTGAATTTGTCAGTGGCATACAGATTCACACAACCCATGATATGCTTTATGAAAAACAGGATATAGAACCATGTATGTAAAAGGATCCCAACAGGCTCTAATACATGATTATATTATAAAAGATCTGAATTTTCTTTATATATAGATTTATCTATCTTGTTTATGTATTTATACAAAATCAGAACATGAATTACAGTTGATTTTTTCCCTTCTTTACCTTATTTTGTATTTTCTAAGTTTTGTAAAATTACCAGAAGTATGTATTATTTTTATGAACAAAAAGAAAACAAAAGTATTTAAAACAGTACATATTTGGGACTTCTTATTTGTCTGCAGGAGCTCTAGTGTAGGCACCAAGCATCTGCTGGACATCTTTGACTTGGTGGGCTTCATCGTCATGGCCATCACAGGTATTTAGCATTGTTCCCTGCATTCTCTAGATACAGATGATAGAGTCTGAGCCCTGTTCTTTCCTGGCTCTTGCAAATGCTGCTGTCTTGGTTTTCAGCTGAGAGTCAACGGCGTCATCTTCTGCCCAGACTTGTGCTGACTCTACAGGGGGAGGGTGACCTCATTTACTTTGGGTGGAGCTGGAGAAGGGGGATGGGAACTGCTGATGGTAAAGGCTTCAATTCCAATTTGCTTTTGCTCCACAGCCAATACCTACAGCTGGATTCTCTGCTTCTTTACTTAAAAGCAAATAGACCAGGGCTTCCCTGGTGGCACAGTGGTTAAGAATCCGCCTGTCAATGCAGGGGACACGGGTTTGAGCCCTGGTCCAGGAAGATCCCACATGCCGCGGAGCAGCTAAGCCTATGCGCCGCAACCACTGAGCCTGTGCTCTAGAGCCTGCGAGCCACAACTACTGTGCCTGAGTGCCACAACTACTGAAGCCCGTGTGCCTAGAGCCTGTGCTCCGTAACAAGAGAAGCCACTGCAATGAGAAGCCCGCGCACCGCAGTGAAGAGTAGGCCCCACCCGCCACAGCTAGAGAAAGCTCGCGTGCAGCAACGGAGACCCAGTGCAGCCAAAAATTAAAAAAAAAAAAAAAAAAAAAAAAAAGCAAATAGACCTTGCAAGGCAAAAATGGTTGTTCAGAAGTCCATACTGTGTGTGTGTGTCTCTCTGTGTGTGTGTGTGTGTGTGTGTGTGTGTGTGTATTTGGCTGAGAGGCTTGTGGGGTCTTAGTTCACCAGCCAGGGATCGAACCTGGGCCCTCAGGAGTGAAAGCACGGAGTCCCAACCACTGGACCTCCAGGGAAGTCCCCATACTGTATATTTTAAATGTGGGTCACATGGCTCATTTATGAATCGGACCCTGACCCTTGTCACAGATGCTGTCAGTGTCCCACCCATATGTCCTTCGGCTTCGTGGAGAACTTCCTAGTCTCTCTGTCGAAGACAGTCTCTGACCCTGGGAAGTGGGGCTGCTCAGTCCACTCTAGGGCAGACCAGAGGCGTCACATAATTAATGCCCCACACTCACCCCTTGGTCCCTGAGGGATGGGAGTGGGTGTATATACACTCCACCTTTCCGCCCTCAGTGAGATGGTTTTGAGGCATGTTCCAGGACCTTCAGAGTCCTCAGAGGATGAAGCCACAGGGGTCATGACAGAGACCTGTTGATGAGCATCTGCTTCATTGTTTCTCCACCCTCCTTTCTCCTCTCCCTCACTGTGGTCCTCAATAAACCTCATGTACCAAAATCCTTGCCTCACTCCATGCGTACCTGACAATGCTTTGGGCCATTTGGAATAAAAGACATCACCTTTATCCTCCCAAACCAAGGTGGAATTAGGGATATCAAGTTCACTTACTGCATAGGCCATAAAGCAGGAAAGTACCCTAAATTCCAATGGTTTGAAACTCTCTCAGTTGGATATGAGCAATGAATCATTTCCTGTTACTACAAAGAAAGAACTCATTCTGGACAGTGGCTGGAAAAGAAAAGAGAACCTAAGTCATTTCCCTAAAGCACTGGAGACATTTCCTCCCAGGCCAGCAAGAGCTTTGAAATGATCGTGCCCTAAAAATAACATTCTCACTCCTGAATGCGTTATAAAAACTGAAACGGTGGGTTATTTTCATCCACCTCCAGAGCAGCTGCTCAGGAACTCTGAACATCGGAGGGGATTATGCAATGACTTGGCACTGTTTTCCGCTTGGCAAAGTAAATCACTGCTCTGTGATGGGCTTTCAAGGTAATGCAATAGGACATGTGAGGATCCGTGCAAGGAGGGAAGGAAAGGGGTGAAGAGTGGGGAGAACGAAGAGGGGAGTAGGAAGGGGGTCACACGCAGGGCCTGCCTGCCTTCCTGCTTACCTTGGAAAGTACCCCGCACTCGCCCTCTGCACCTCACCCAGGAAAGCCCTGATCCTCTCTGCCTTATTCGCCCTGGCTGTGACTTTCCCCACACCACCCCTGGACTTGACCACTGGTCTAGAATTCACTACTGACCTAAACTCCACTCCTGACAGGTCCTTGGAGAACACACAGGCTTTGCAATGGAGTCAGACACTCCCAGCTTCCTGGAAGAAGCCACTGAGGCCACACTTGATTACAACTCAATTTACACAGAGAGCTTTTTCAGTGAAGATTATACAGCTGTCACTGGTGTTTATCATGACTGGAGCGCCAGACCAGCCCAACACCTCCTTGGGAAGCGACAGTAAGTCCCAAATAAAGAATTATTTTTCTCATATATGGAGAAGTCCAGAGGTAGGTTGTTCAAGCCTAATATAGCAAATTCACAATGCCCTTAGGAACCCAGATCTCTTGCACTTTTCTGCTCTTCCATCCTTAGCATTTGACTTTCATTCTCTTGACTACAAAATACTACTCTACCTTCAGGCATCACATCTGTATTCAAAGAAGGAAGCCAGAAGGGCAAAATCCATATGTCTGCTGAGTCTTTCCTTCTCTATCATTGAAATAATAATTTTGCGGAAGGCTCATCCAATAGACTGCCGACCAAATCCCATTGGCTAGGAATGGGTCACCTGGTCTGCCCTAACCTGTATGGGAGACTGGGAGACAACATATTTTAACTGGCACATTGCCCAGAGACAAAATTGCAGTGTTGTGAGTGAGGAAGAAGACAAGAGTAAACACTGGATAAACAATTGTTAGCTCATGCCATTGAGCCCACCTAAGCACATTGGGAATGGGGCGGTGGAGCAGGCATCTGGACCCAAGCTTCCCAAGGCTTATCTCAGGGAGCAGACAGGGCCACTGACTTTGTCCTCAACATCACAAAGGGCCTCAGATTTTGTCCTTTGACCTTATATATATGTTCAATCATTGCATTTTGTGTATATGTTAAATTATAAATTTATTAAAAATAAATATTTGAGGGGACTTCCCTGGCAGTCCAGTGGTTAAGACTCTGCCCTTTCACTGCAGGGGGCTCAGGTTCGATCCCTGGTTGGGGAACTAAGATCCCGCATGCCGTGAGGTGCAGCCAAAAAATTTTTTTAATCTTTTTTTAAAAATAAAAATAACTAAATAAATAAATATTTGAGATATATAGTACCTTTTTTTCCCACAATTCTCTTTTGACTTTTCTTCACTAAAAAATTTCCCTAGGAGTTTAAAATATATCCCAGCTGTCTCTCATTTTCTGGCTCTGTTGCAATGACTTAACTAGTGATGGGCAGTGAATGGACATATGGACCCTCACATACAACAAAAGCTCTGTGATCCAGGGAGGTCTGCAGGCTAGGTGGGAGCAAAGCAAAGCTAGAGATGTGTGATGCTGTAATTTTGGTTCTACCCATGGGTGGTAGAAGGTGGATATCTTGGGGCCATAGGCCTTTGGATGGTCTTGACCCTACCCAAGGGGCTTCCATAGACATTTCCCAAGGCAGTGCAAAATTAAACTCCTGCCTCAGTATAGCCAAGGTCTGTTCTCTTAGGCAGGACAATAGACAAGAATTCTGAGTCAAGACCGTGACATCCAGGGCACCTGCTTTCCCCGAACTGCTCCCTGTCCTCCCTGTTTCTCAGCTCTCTCCTGTAAGGAATTTCAGTCTGTCTGCAGACAGGGCAGATGCTCTAAGGGAAAAGTTGCTGCATTAGGTTCAGTTGAAGCAAACTGTTTGTTCCACTTTAGCCAGTTTCTACTCACTCCAATTTCAGACACCAAAGCACCCCTTGCCTTTGGGTTCCCATGTACTACTCCAGCTGCATCAGCTGTTTTCCTCCAGTTGTTGGAGAAAACACCAATAATGTTAAGAATGATGCTTTAGATGCTTCTACTCAAAGTGTGGTCCACACACCCACATCATCTGGGAGCTTGTTGGAAACACAGAATTTCCATCCTTATCTCTGATATTCTGAATAAGAATGTTCATTTTAACAAGATCGCTGGTGATTCAAATGCATACTGAAGTTTGGAAGCTCAGCCTTAAATGTTAGCACCTTAAATCATGAATCATAAATCTAGCTCTCTTTCCTCATTC
Source organism: Mesoplodon mirus (assembly GCF_964341445.2). NCBI lineage: Eukaryota > Metazoa > Chordata > Mammalia > Artiodactyla > Ziphiidae > Mesoplodon > Mesoplodon mirus. The sequence goes on from NC_138988.1 coordinate 52,603,776, forward strand.
ATTCAGCCACCTAATGATTATAATTTGACGGCTGCAGCAGAAATGCCCGACCCAACGTCCTTTTCCTTGCCTTCTTTTTTTTAAAAAAATATTTATTTATTTGCCTGCATTGGGTCTTAGTTGTGGCATGTGGGATCTTCATTGCGGCATGCAGAATCTTTAGTTGTGGCATGCAGGCTCTTTGTTGCGGCATGTGGGATCTAGTTCCCTGACCGGGGATCGAACCCAGGCCCCCTGCATTGGGAGTGCAGGGTCTGAGCCACTGGACCACCAGGGAAGTCCCCTCCTTGCCTTCTTTTTATTTATTTATTTTATTTGTAAATTTATTTATTTATTTTTGGCTGCGTTGGGTCTTCGTTGCTGTGCGTGGGCTCTCTCTAGCTGCGGTGAGCGGGGGCTAGTCTTGCGGTGTGCCGGTTTCTCATTGCGGTGGCTTCTCTTTGTTGTAGAGCACAAGGCTCTAGGCGCACAGGCTTCAGTAGCTGTGGCTCAAAGGCTCTAGAGCGCAGGCTTAGTAGTTGTGACGCACGGGCTTAGTTGCTCTGCGGCATTGGGATCTTCCCGGAGCAGGGCTGGAACCCGTGACTCCTGCATTGGCAGGCAGATTCTTAACCACTGCACCACCAGGGAAGCCCCTCCTTGCCTTCTTGATAACAGACTTCAATTTTATTTGGGCAAGCAATATGCCTGCCTAAATGACCACATTTCCCAAGTACGCTTGCAGCTAGATGAGGCTGTGAGATTCTCACCAATCACATATAGGTGGAAGTGTTTATGGGACTAATGGAAAGTCTCTGAAAACCAAGTGGTTTCTTCTTTCCTCCTAATTGCTGCCTGTGATATGGACATCACGGCTGGCCTTTAGAAGTCATCTTGGGACATGAGGTGACCTTGGGAATAGAAGTCACAGGCTGAGAATGGCAGAATAGAGAGATGAAAGCTTATGTCCCAGAAGACACAGTGAAATTACTGTATCAGTCTGGATATGCTGATATAGTACCATATATTATATCATATGTTGTGTATGTCCAGACCTCTCTTATGGGAAACTTCTATCTTGTTTAAGCCACTGTAATTTTGGGTTTTCTGTTATATGTAGTTGTTATTTGGGTAAGTGTCTAGAACTTATTGGCAAAAAAGAGAGCAAATATTCAGCCCCTTAGCAGTTAAATCTCTCCTTGTACATTAATGAGATTGAGATTCTGGTTTATACATCAGTCTCTCTGAACTCTGGTAATGTGAATCTGTCCCTGAGAAATGACCTGGTGACTAAGTGTTAGGGGAAGGGCAATAAGGGTGTCAGCCGGGAGGACCACCAGGTGGCCAGCTGGTCCCTTTCCAGGCAGCACCCCTCTCTCTTGCCTTTCATTTTCTTCTAATCTTAGTACATACTATTAGCAAGAAGAAGGAGAAATAAAAAGCCTAATAATTTCAGACAGAATAATCCATTGTTCAATCTCTAATCAACTTATTTGTAAACTGTTTTCTGAGTTATGAAGAGTTAATTGGTCTTTATAAACACATCAGTATTCTAGACAGAACATCTCTTTTGAAGACTATTGTTCTATTCTTATTATTAAGCATGGAGAATTTCACTGTAATTCCGACATCTTAAATTATTTTCCAAGCTACAGTTACTAATGGTAATATTTGTTGTATGCTTTCTACCTTACAAAGCCCCTTCACATACTTAGTTTTATTTAATCCTCTACAGCCCTGTGAGTAGGTATTCAACCCATCAACTTATAGATAAGGGAACTAAGGTTCAGAGAGGTTAAGTAATGTGCCCAAAGTCACAAAGCCAGAAAGTGGTAGCAATTTCACCAGGCTCCTGGCCACAGTGCCACACTGCTCTAATCCTTTGCAGGGACTCACTTAATGGGGCCAGAGAGGATATACTGGGGAAGTGGCACATAGTGTCCTCTTCCATCACATCATATAGCCTTTGCATATTTATGTGTGCAACTGTCTTTTTTATGTTTTTATATTTTTATTTTTTATTATTGTTATTTTTAAAAACATCTCTATTGGAGTATAATTGCTTTACAATGGTGTGTTAGTTTCTGCTTTATAACAAAGTGAATCAGCTATACATATACATATATCCCCATATCTTCTCCCTCTTGCATCTCCTTCCCACCCTCCCTATCCCACCGCTCTAGGTGGTCACAAAGCACCGAGTTGATCTCCCTGTGCTATGCGGCTGCTTCCCACTAGCTATCTATTTTACATTTGGTAATGTATATAAGTCCATGCCACTCTCTCACTTCCTCCCAGTTTACTCTTCCCCCTCCCCATGTCCTCAAGTCTATTCTCTACATCTGTGTCTTTATTCCTGTCCTGTCCCTAGGTTCTTCAGAACCTTTTTTTTTTTAGATTCCATATATATGTGTTAACATATGGTATTTGTCTTTCTCTTTCTGACTTACTTCACTCTGTATGACAGACTCTAGGTCCACCCACCTCACTACAAATAACTCAATTTTGTTTCTTTTTATTGCTGAGTAATATTCCATTGTATATATGTGCCACATCTTCTTTATCCATTCATCTGTCAATGGACTCTTAGTGCAACTGTCTTTTTACAGCTGCAGGTTACACACAGGCTGCAAGCTGGTTTGAATTTTTCGTTTCTTTCAGAGGTAGAAAGGACATGAGGTTTTCCACTATTACGTACCCCCATCCCTCAGATAAAGTCTCCAAAGCCCAAAGAAGTGAAACAATGTAATGCAAGATCTCAGTTAGTTAGATACAAGTCCTAGACTAAACCCCCAAACCCCTTACCTCTGGCAGAGTGAACGCTCCTCCTAAAACATCACCATGATTCTCAGTAAATTCTGAGCAGATCATGTTATCACAGTAATGTCTTGACAGAAATAAAGTATCCTTGGTTTGTGTATCAAGATGCAACACTGGTTGCTAGTTAGATCTGGCCCAGACTTCCACTGATTAACACCGAAATGAATCACTGGCTGCTCTAGGACCCGCATATCAGTAAAGGAATGAGTCCACCTAGAAGCCAGAGCTTGCACAGCAGCTACTGTCTTAAATCAGCACATGATTACCTTTGAACTACCCTGAATTGATATTTGAAAAAAGCCTGAAATCAATCACTACATAGCTTTAGACTAAGTATTACTCTACAGGGCTGTAGACACAAAACCAGTTTTATATGTAAGCCCCAAGCAGCCAGCTTTGTTTGCAATGCAGGAGCTGTTTCTTCCGCTGAGCACCAGATGAAGTAGCTGACTTGCAGTTAGGCTTCATGTTGTATGAAAAAACCCGTACCTTTACTAGAAGCACATTCAGTGTGGCCAGACAGCCCCCTACGAGAGGCAGGTGAGCAGTGATGTGCCAGTTAGCTGGCTCTCTGAAATAAAGCATCCTGATTTGTAGCATTTGTGACATCTATGGGGTGAATACTCCCACCATAGCCAATTTCAAGCTACCAACATGATGTCACTGAACACAGAGTTGGGAAGAGATGTGCACATTTGCTCCAGTACCCGACTGAGAGCCAAGGACTGACTTGCCTGACTCAGAGATCAGTGGATTCTATCTCCCACTTTCCTCTCAGTTCAGAATTCCAGAGCATACATCCTGAATACCAGACATAATTAGCTGCATGATTGAATATTTTTGTTCTTTTCTGTGTTTTGTTTTTTTGGTCAAATGCATTTAATTGAGTCAATGCAAATGAATTGTACCTCTGATGTCTGTCTCACCTTTAGTTGAGAAACAGATAAAATCTTTCATGCTCAGATAAAGTGGATCACTTAGATGATACTCACTGTGGTCACTTGGGAACCAAAGGTCCCTGTGATGGCCGGGCTGAATTTACGAAACACCGAAGGATGTGTTCTCCCATCTCTACCTCAGTCTCAGCAATACCCCCAAGATTCCTTTCTGCCTTGGTCTCTCCAGGCAAACAGAATGAGGAGCCAGCTTCATGCTGGCAGCAAATTTAATATCCCCTACCTGCATGGATGTGTGGATGTTGAAACTTTATTTTCCGTCACTTTTTGTTATGTTGGTATATATTATTTATGCAAGGTAATAAAAAGAAAGTACATTAGCTGTATCCCACTAAAAATAAAAATTAGAATTAGTGTAAAAGCATTAAAAATTTTTTTGGCAAGAATCATATTCTTGACCTTTTTTTTTTTTTTGGCGGTACGTGGGCCTCTCACTGTTGTGGCCTCTCCCGTTGCGGAGCACAGGCTCCGGGTGTGCAGGCTCAGTGGCCATGGCTCATGGGCCCAGCTGCTCCGCGGCATGTGGGATCTTCCCGGACCGGGGCACGAACCCGTGTCCCCTGCATCGGCAGGCGGACTCTCAACCACTGCGCCACCAGGGAAGCCCATCTTGACCTTTTTATTAAGGTCAATATGCATATATTAAAGTGTATGATGTATATTAATCTTAAATGTACAGCTTAAGGAATTTTTACCTAGGTATACACACACGACTAACATCCAGATCAAGACCTAGAACATTTCCAGCATCCCAGAAGTCTTCCTTATGCTCCTTCCCAGTCAATATGTGCCCCGCTCACCCCCCCTCCCCCCACCACCCCGGCCACCTGTCCCAGGTATTTTATTTATTTATTATTATTATTATTTTTTTTTTGTCTGCACTGCACGGCTTATGGGATCTTAGTTCCCGGTCCAGGGATTGAAACCAGGCCCTTGGCAGTGAGAGTGTCAAGTCCTAACCACTGGACTGCCAGGGAATTCCCTGCCCCAGGTATTTTGATGTTTGTTGTTGTTTTTTTAAAGATAATTCTTAATCATAGGCTCATAAAATGGTAGAATTCATCCAAAATGCTTATTGTACTGACGAGGCAATGGAAACTTACAGGCCAAGTGACCCTCCCAAAGTTGTCAATTTGTTGTCTGGGCTGCTTCTAGGAGCCAGGACCCAATTCTAGTCCAGCGGTTCTTAATGTGTCCCCCAGACCAGAAGCAACGGCATTATGTGGGAACTCACTATAAATGCAAATTCTTACGTAGCCCCACTCCCACCTCCTGAATCAGAAACTCTGGGGTGGGGCTCAGCACTCTGTGTCTGAACAGGCTCTCCAGCTGATTCTCATGCTCACTCAAGGTTGAGAACATCCCACTCACTTCACTCATGTGCCTGCCTCACCCCTACAGGTGTTTGATCTGTGAGGATTGAAAGAGACAGTGTATGAAGAATTCCTAACATGGAAGGAAGAATATATCTAGCTTGGTGCCGGGCATGCAGTTAATTCCAAAAATGTTAGTTTCCTTTCACTCTGTTTATTCATCTTGATCCCTGAAAAGGACGTTGGCATCTATTTCCAACTTTACCCCGATGCTCAGTTGTTCAATGTGTACATATAATCTAGAAGGGATATAATTGAGAAGGCCAACAAAATGGGTCACATCTAACAAGGTGAGGAGACCAAAAAATGAAAGCAAATCAGGAGAGAAGAAAGAGACTGAAATTCTTCAGTCTAAGAAAATAAAGGCTGAGACGAGACACAATCAAAACTATAAAATCTTGGACTTCTCTGGTGGCACAGTGGTTAAGAATCCACCTGCCAATGCAGGGGACATGGGTTCGAGCCCTGGTCCGGGAAGATCCCACATGCTGTGGAGAAACTAAGCCCGGGCGCCACAACTGCTGAGCCTGTGCTCTAGACCCCGTGAGCCACAACTACTGAGCCCATGTGCCACAACTACTGAAGCCTGCGCACCTAGAGCCCGTGCTCCGCAACAAGAGAAGCCACCACAATGAGAAGGCCGCGCAGTGCAACGAAGAGTAGCCCCCGCTCACCACAACTAGAGAAAGCCTGCGCACAGCAACGAAGATCCAACACAGCCAAAAATAAATAAATAAATAAGTAAAAACAACAACAACAACAACTATAAAGTCTTAGACAGAAGGTGTGAAAAGTGAGAATTTTGTTCAGAATATATTCCTTCCTTCTCTGCCCCACCTGCATGGGAAAACAGTACCTCCACATCCCATGGATGCTGGGCTTGGCCATGTGGTTTGTTTTGGCCAATGGAATGTGGGCAGAGCCGACACACTGTCAGTTCTGTGTGTGTGTTTGTGAACTCTGCACCCGGGCCTCTGGAAGATTCTGACCTCCACCAGGAGAAGAACGTGACCCGGGTAGCCACTAGCCCTCATCCTGGACCACAGAAGGAGCCCTGTGAAGCAGACCCACAGTCTGGAACCAATTCCAGCTGACCTGCAGACCCACAGCCATAAGTACATGCTTAGTGTGGTATGCTGCTGAGTTGCGGGGTGCCCTTTTTTTTTTTTTTTTTTTTTTGCAGTACGCGGGCCTCTCACTGTTGTGGCCTCTCCCGTTGCGGAGCACAGGCTCCGGACGCGCAGGCCCAGCGGCCACGGCCCACGGGCCCAGCCGCTCCGCGGCATATGGGATCCTCCCGGACCGGGGCACGAACCCGTGTCCCCTGCATCGGCAGGCAGACCCTCAACCACTGCGCCACCAGGGAAGCCCGCGGGGTGCCCTTTTATGCAGCATTATTGCAGCAAAAGCTGACCACCTGGTATATCTGGTGACAAACTTTTATAATTCCCTAAATGCAAGGACCAGGCATCTAGACATTGTTCTGTGTGAAACTTCAAAAGAGAAACCATTTCTATCTTGTCCCTCTTCTTTAAAGCCTCCATTCTCACTCTTGATGTCCCCTCCCTCCGTTGCCCCCGATTGTTTGGTTTCAGTCATACACTGTGGGTAGATTTCCCCCATCTCTTTATTTCCTCAAAATAAGCTGTCCTTTGGGCCATTCCTCAGAGTTTTACTTCCTCTCCAATGATGATAGTAATTAAAGCTAATAATAAATAGTGCTTTCTATGAGGTAGGGAATGTTCTAAGTGCTTGACAAAGTTTAACTCATTTAATTTTCACAGCCATCTATGTGGTAAGTACTATTTATTAATTTCCATTCTGTAGAAGAAGAACTAAGGCAACAGAAATTAAGTAATGGCTCCAAAGAGCACAGGGTTAGTAAGTGGACTAGTGAGGGTTCAAGCCGGGTAATTTGACCCTCCACTCCAAGCTCTTTGCCGTTGTCTTTTCCTTTTTATTGGTGGGTGAAATGAATCAGCTAATCTACGTTAACATTAATTAGTTATCCAGTATTGGTTTATTATTTCCTCAGATACCATAATGTCAGGGACTTCCCTGGTGGTCCAGTGATCAAGACTCCACGCTGGCAGTGCAGGCGGCACGGGTTCAATCCCTGGTTGGGGAACCACATGCTGCGGGGCCGAATAAACCCCCCAAAGCCATAAGGCCATAACTCATTACGTGTGTAGAGGGCGCCCTGAAGAAATGAATCTAATGATGGAATTTTGCCCTGTGACATGCCACTAAGGAGATAATTTGAAGGAGATTTTTTCCCCGTGTCCCTCGGATCATACTCTAATTTCAAGAGGGCCAAAGAATGAGCAAACTCAGACTTTGAAAGAAGAAATTTTGGCAAAAAAAAGGAAGTGACTCTTGTCTTTGGACAGTGCATTCTCCACATGCAAATCACATGACTGTCAATGCACATCTGAGTGTCGCGGAGGGGGGCCCTCCTACCAGGTGCCTCCCCAGGATTTCAGACTCCACCTCCTCATGCTTGTCTGGATCCTGGCAGCTTCAGTTCTATTGTTCCTGCATCATGTCCGGATACAAAACTCCATCTCCTCGGTGGTTCCTGCAAGAATATCAATGGGACTAAGCATAAGATTGTTTTCTATTTTTACTGAAAACATGTTAAGACACAGAGGAGGGGATCACATCGCAGATCACACAGTCTCTGCCATCTTGCGAGGTCCCATTCAGCGCCTCAGGCCCCGCCCCCCCGTTTCCAAAACCACGACACCCTCTGTACACAGAGCCTTGGGTGTGCAGTCCCCAAGCTTTGGCTGCTTCTCTCAAGAGGACCAGGCCCACCAAGCCATCTATTTCTCTAGCTTTCAGCTACCCTTTCCCCTAAAATTCTGATAAATCCAAATTTCTCTATCTTGTTACAGTAAGAAGTACTAAGGAAAGTGGTGGGCTATGATACCATTCCCCCACAAGAAAATCTACTTGAAATGAATAAAATAGTTCAGCAAAATTGGTGGATAAAGTATCAACATACAAACAACAATAGCATGCTGATATACCAGAAACCAACAATTACATAACCTTAATTTATTATTATTCCATTAATAAATAACAAATGAATCAATGCCATTTAGCCTATTTACCAGAACTATAGGGTACCTAGTGATAAGTCTAACAGAAGATATCTAATAGAACAATTTAACTCTTCCTTTGAGGGAGAGTGGATTAAATAAACTGGATTATTCATACAGCAGAATTCTGTATAGCAACTAAAATGAATGATCCAAGACCCTCCTACATATCTACATGGCTCAATCTTGAAAATATAATATTAAGTGAAAAAAGCAATTTGTAAAATGTACACATAGTATAAAATTCCTGTAGGGACTTACCTGGTGGCATAGTTGTTAAGAATCTGCATGCCATGCAGGCGACATGGGTCCAATCCCTGGTCCGGGAAGATCCCACATGCCGCGGAGAAACTAAGCCCGTGCGCCACAACTACTGAGCCTGAGCTCTAGAGCCCTCGAGCCACAACTACTGAAGCCCGCGTGCCTGGATCCCGTGCTCTGCAACAAGAGAAGCCACCACAATGAGAAGCAGGCGCACCAACCGCAGCGAAGTGTAGCCCACCCACCCCAGCTCGCCACAACTAGAGAAAGCCCGCGTGCAGCAATGAGGACCCAATGCAGCCAAAAATAAATAAAATAAATAAATTTATTAAAATAAAATTTATGTAAAAATTTAAAACCTACTATTGACTATACAAATATACATCTGCATGAGAATGAAATTCATCTATTTTTTTAAGATTTTTTTTGATGTGGACTTTTTTTTAAGTCTTTATTGAATTTGTTACAATATTGCTTGTTTTTTATGTTTTGGTTTTTTGGCCACGAGGCATGTGGGATCTTAGCTCCCCCACCAGGGATCAAACCCACACTCTCTGCATTGGAAGGAGAAGTCTCAACTACTGGACTGCCAGGGAAGTCCCAAAATTCACCTATTTTCAAGACGAGGCTACCTCTAAGAAAGGACTGGAAAAGTGGACTTCCTTTAAAAATTTCTAACAGGACTGTATACCTCAAATTTATATAGTGTTATATGTCAAATATATTTGATAAAAATAAATTCTAAGAGGGAAAGACGTTCTATGGTGATATTATGTTACTTTTACATAATGTGCATATTATTAATGCATATTAATATAACAATAGATATATATTACTTTTTGGTGTTTATACGTTTGAAATATTTTATAATTAGAAATTGAAATGGAAATTTTATATGGATTCAAAAAAGGATTTCAATGAGATAACGCTGAAAAACCTTTCATCTTCTTTAATTATTTTGCTCTAATCATGTATATTTCTAAATGTCCAAGACAAAAAAAGGAAAACAAAAATTTGGCCCTTAGCAGGAAGCTAGAGAGGCTAACCAAATGTTGTAAAATAAGAGATCAAATTTCCTGATTGAAATTTTACCATTATGGAAAGATCAGATCAGATGTGCAATAACTTGCCCTTATTTTGAGAGGTTTTTAGGTAATCCTGAAACAGGGCAAGTCACTTAACAATCCTGCACCTCAGTTTTTAGATCTAGTGGCTGAACTAAGAAGTCCCATCCAGGTCTAACATTTTATGAGATCCTAGAACCCTACGCTCTCCGTGTGAGCTTCGAACTCAGATCAGCTTGCCTGGAAGGGCCTGCTCCTGGCAAAAGTTAAAAGCAGTCTCTTTTCTGTCAGCTGGAGAGAATCAAACAGGGAAGGCTCAGAATACAGAGGACAATGTGGAGAGGAAATCAACACCTAGACTTGGCAGATCAGTTAAGAACTGGCAGTGAGGGGAAGGATGCTGAGGATGTCAGTCCTGCAAAATGACTGCCCTGCCCTCTTTGACAACAGCAGTGTTTAGGAAACAAGCATTATTTACTTTGTTCTTAAGTGTGGGGCTATTTTGAATTCTATTTTAACATGTATACATGCATCTCATTAACTATAGTAAAAATTGGATGGTAATTTAAATATATGCTATAAATTCAATAGTTGCAGTATGTTTGAAATAATTATTATAACGGTATAATGGTTATGGTTTTTGTTTGTTTTTTTGGCCATGCCGTGCAGCATGCCAGATCTTAGTTCCCTGACCAGGGATCGAACCCACGCCCCCTGCACTTGGAAGCTTGGAGTCTTAACCACTGGAAGAGTCCTTGGTTTTTAAAAATATGTATTGAAATATTTATTTATGGGTGAAATAATACTATGTCTTGGATTTGATTTAACATAATTCAGAGATGGAAGAAGAGGGTGAGAGTCAAACTAAAATAAGACTGGCCATGTGCTGGTAACTACTGAAGCTGAGTGACGGGTTCATTATACCTCCTCTCTACTGTGATATATGTTTGACATTTTCCATACTATAAAAGGTAAAAATACTGTCGGTTAAATAAAATGCTTCACAAGCTAGCTTCTTTCCTCAGTTATCTCAGTTACTTGTAGAAATTCTACCCACTCTGGCTTTAGGTGCCACCACTTGCCTGGGGCATTTTCCCAATCTGTTCCCACAACATTTGCTTGCCATGCAATGACAAAACTTTTAAATCAACGTTGAAGTGGATTTCATAATGATCGAATTCTAAGAAATTTTCAAAGATTGGAATTTTTAGCTTTTCCATGAAGGAAAACTACTATAGTCTCAAAACTACCATAAGTCTCCCATACTGGATGGACCAGTAAAGCATTTCTTATAGAAAAACTGAACTCAGATTTGTTAAGTACTTACGATATGTCAGGTATTGTTTGAGTTCACTATTTTTTATTTAAAGAAGATTGATTTAATTAGAAATACATATTATTATCTCCATCTTAGAGATGAGAAAGCTTGACCTTGCCCAGGTCATACTGCTAACATGTTTGGAGCCAGGATCCCAGTCTGCAGATGGATAAATCCAAAGCCTGAGTTCTTTCTGCCACATATCCTTGCTTTGTGGTCAAGCAGTATAGATACCCACTTGGAAGCTTGTTAGAGATGCACTCTCAGGCCCCATCCCAGTCCTACTAAATCAGAATCTGCATTTTAACAAGGTTCTAAGGAATTCGTGAGCACATTTAAACCATTTCAACATTGAGAAACGCTGCTCTACAAAACACCTAATAAATTTATTTCAAATAAGAATAACAGTAAATGTTTCTGCTGAGTCCTCACTATATGTCAGATTCCATTTGTTTACCTCACAACTCTATTAGAGGTGAGGAAACAGGCTTTACAGTTTAAACAACTCCAGGGTCACATAATAAGTGGCAGAGTCTAGATTTGAACTCAAATTGGTCTGATTCTGGAGCCTGGGCTGTACCCATGACCCCATGCACCTCATTGCAAACGCTGAATCCAAATACTTTATTTCATCTAAATGATGCAAATCAGCTATCTTTTTCTTTCTTTCTTTTCTTTTTTTTTTTTTTTTGGCTGCATTGGGACTTCATTGCTGCGCGGGCTTTCCCTAGTTGTGGCAAGGGTGGGGCTACTCTTTGTTGTGGTGTGTGGGCTTCTCATTGTGGTGGCTTCTCTCTTGTTGCAGAGCATGGGCTCTAGGCATGCGGGCTTCAGTATTTGCAGCATGCGGGCTCAGTAGCTCCACAGCACGTGGAATATTCCTGGACCAGGGATCAAACCCGTGTCCCCTGCATTAGCAGGCAGATTCTTAATCACTGTGCCACCAGGGAAGTCCCTGCAAATCAGCTGTTTTATCTCTTGATTTATCATTAACATTGTTTAATCCAATAATTAGGTTTGATGGTGTGGACAGGGTCTAAAATATCAGACTCAATATAATATTGCTGCTATTTAAAAACAAACTTTTAAACCATGAGGTCACGTGACAATATACTCCTTAGGCTGGAGCCAGTGTATTAAAAATATATATATGTACTAGGGTGAAAATTCTATTAGGTTACCTGTCATCATTTACCAATGAACTGAAATAAAAGATGAGGTTGATTCTTCAACACAATCCTGAGATTTTCTGAGGAAGAATTGGATAGGACATTCTGCTTCCCGATTTCACCTTTACAGTACTTGACAACTCTAACTTTCTGTTTTCTAATAGTAAAAAGTTGAAGATCATTAGAGTCTCCTTAAACACCTTCGAATAAACAACTCTTTAATCTTACATGGTGTAAACTAATTGATTCATTTTGCTTATAAGAAACTTCCCACTGGGCAACTCATTCATCCTTTTTCCCATGTGGGGAAAACGTAATGTTTTTGTTGGTGCAGAATATAATAGGTTATGTTCTAGGCTTACTTTTAGTAAAAGCAATAAGAAACCATAATTAGCTCTAGACTAAAGTAGACTAAATTGTTATGAACATGAAATCACCTGCAGCTCCAAAAGACAGTGCATTTCTAAAAATGCCATGGAATTTCATATTTTTTGCCTCATGTAGAGCCCCCAGAGCAGAAAAACTTAATGACCTTGATGATGTAGTGTTGGCAGATCTCAATCTATAAAGTCAGTTATTAGATATCTTCTCCTTTAGGAAGTAAAGAGGCTGGCAGAGTGTAATTCTGGAAATCTAAGAAGTAAGCGGCATTAAAATCACTATTCTTTTGAAAAGGTAATGGACTTGAACTTCAGAGTATCTGATTACAAGGAAATGAGATCCTCCAAAACCATATGTAAGAAGTATCCAGCTAACAATATATTAATCAGTGAAACTTTTTCTTTCTTCTTTTTAGTGGGAAAGAACAGATTAAAACAACAATGACAACTAAGCATTCTAAAAATCCTAATTGTTCTGTATTAAAAATGAAGAAACATTCTTCTAGCCTAAAAGATAAAGTGTCTTTGTTTTCCCTGTGTCTCACAGAACATCTACTCCATGTGGATGTGGATTGATTTACAGGTTGTTACCCTTTCATTCATCACCCATTTTCCAGGAATGAACATGGATATTGTGGTGAGGAGCTCAGTCCAAAATGACAAGACAATTCAAATTATTGTCTTATTCTGGAATTTTAAAAACTATTCAGGGCATATTATTTTTCAGTGATACAGTTATAAGAAAATGAAACATTTTTTCTTTGTAAACCGTAATCCTCAAGTATGCTTGTACACAAACACACACAAATGCATACACAAGCATTTATTTTTTAAAAAGGAGGGGCATGGATTTCATTTTAGACCCAGAAATAGAGGAGATTCTCTTCTGCTGTTTCCTATGAAGGGGAAAAAAAAAAAGCCCCTAAAAATGTCTATTTCCATCTTCTCCTGTCAGGTATTTCCCCATCTCTTTCTTTGTCTAAGATATGAAGTTCTGTCAGGGCTCACCTGATAAAAATCCTAGGTGAGTGGTAGGAGAGAGGTTAGATCTGTAATTTAGAGGGATTGGTGACTGAAAAGTGAATTAAATACCCATCATTGTATTCTTTCTAAAGAGGTACTTAGAGTGAGATAACAATGACTCAAAGGAAAGCAAAAAAACCAAGATTCAGTGTCTCTTTTCCCTCTAATTGGATCCCTGGATCTCCTGCTGGAGAGTAAGAAAGGACTTACTCTTACTGACTTGTAAGCAAGGACTCTGCCAATTCTAGCATTACCGTTTTGTCTCACATGTCAGGGATGTTAACAACAACAACAAAAAATTCATACCATGTAGGAGAGGGCACTCTTTAAACTCTGAAGTTCGTTCTGACACTTTTATTTTTCAAGTTGTTCATAAAGTCAAATTTTAAGGGGCCACTCATCGCCTTGCTTATTTCCTTTTTCTTTTGGTTTTGGCTTTTCAGCTGGCATTTGTATCAACTGTGATTGCCAGCATTTGGCGCAGTGGGGGAAGCAAGTCTTGTTTGAAAATCTGCCAGAGGCGGCCTGTGGAAGCTGGTACGACAGGAAGCAGCTTGAGGGGTGGCTGCTTTGTCTCAGTTCTCAAACTCAGAGGGAGGCATCCCTGGCAGAAAGAGGAAGTGGCCTGCTTCCCCCACCTCAGCCCTCCAGAAGGTTCCCCTCCCTAAGCAGTTTTCTGCAGAGCTCTTGTGCCTGACAAATGATTGCTTTTTCTTGAGATACAGAAATACCTAACTGTGGCCTTGAGGAAGCTGATGAGTAAGCAGAGGATGATGGTTGACAGAGAGAGAGGAGAGACGTAGCTCCCGAGAGATGGAAAGCTGGAGAGAGGAGCTGTCCCTTCTCTGACTAGTGTTCCATTTCCCACTTCCAGGCGCCCAGGCTCAGCTGAATTAGAAACGAAACCAAAAAGGATATCTGGGGTATACCCTGGCGTATCCCAGCAGGATCTAAGACTTCCCCATACAACAGCAGGATACTATTGAATATTATTGAAAAACCTAAAGAGGCCCAGAGCCTTCAAGAATAGCTAAATCAGTATTCAGGAAACCTGTTAAAGTAGCAAGAGGACGTGGAATACTTTTATATCAAAAAGTGTTTAAAATATTGTAAAAGAGAGCTCCTGCTTTCCAGCGTTGAAGAATTTTTTTGTATCCCCTGCTCCTCTTGAAACACACACACACATCGTCATCATCATCATCATCATCCTGAAATTTTAGAAACCTGGTGACAAGCAGTAAATATGTTCCTTTATTCATACCTTCAACAAATCTTCACTGAACGTCTGCTATGTTCTAGGCACAAAGTGCTTGGGGTACATTAGTGAAGCTCTCAAGAGCTTAAGTTCCAATAAATAAGTAAATTCTGAGGTCAGCCCTCTGTATCTGCGGGTTCCATGCCCACAGATTCAACCAGGCTCAGATTAAAAATATTTGAAAAAAATTCCAGAAAGTTCCAAAAAGCAAAACTTGAATTCGCCGTGTGCAGGCAACTATTTATATAGCATTTACATTGTATTTACAACTATTTTCAGAGCATTTACATTGTATTAGGTATTATAAGAAATCTAGAGATGATTTAAAGTATATGAGAGGATGTGCATAGGTTAAATGCAAATACTACCCCATTATATACAGTTGAGCATCATGGATTTTGGTATCTGTGGGTGGGTCCTGAGCCAGTCCCCTGCAGATATCGAGGGATGACTGTACTATGTTAAGAGGTAATAATCAGTACATTTTATACTATGTTAGAAGGTAGTAAGTGTTATGGGAAACAAAAAGGCAAGCAAGGTAAGAAGAACCTGGAATTGCAGGGGTGAAGATTTAAGTTGCAGCATTGAATGAGGTGGTCAGGGTAGACCTCATTGAGAGGCTGAGAACTGAGCAAAGATATTGGAGGAGGAGAGGGAGTTAGCCAAGTAGCTATCTGGGGGAAGATATTGGTTTGGGCAGCTCTTTATCTCCTTCAAGGCAGAAGGAACAGCTAAATCAAAAGGATACACAATATGTTTAAGGAACAGCAGTGGAGCCAGTGTGGCTGGATGGGAGAAACTGAGGGACAGGGTGGAGCAGAAAAGTCCAGAGAGGCAGTGGGGGCCAGATTCCGTAGAGCCTTGTGGGTCATTGTAAGGACTTTGGCATTTACTCTGATTGAAATGAGGAGTGACTGTGGGGTTTTGAGTAGAGGAGTAACATGATTTGATTATTTTTTCAGGTGTGTGTGTGTGGGGGTGACGCTGGCTTACGGGATCTTAGATCTCCAACCAGGGATTGAACCCAGGCCTCGGCAGTGAAAGCACCAAGTCCTAAACACTGGACCACCAGGGAACTCCTTTTTAAAGGATCTCTCCAGCTACCATGTTGAAGAGCCTTTTACAGCAATTCAGGCAAGAGATGATAGCTCAAACTGGTATCAGAGAATGAGTGATAAGAAGTTGGATTGTGGGTATATTTTGAAGGTAGAGACTCCAGGATTCCTAATGGATTCAATTGTGGAGTGTGAAAGGAATGGAGGAGTCAAGAATAGCTGAGGCAACAAGGAGCCGCTACCTAGTGGGGAAGGTGATGGGTGAAGCGGGATTTGAGGGGAGAGGTCAGCAGCTCCATGTGGAGCATGTTGAGTTTGAAACGTGCTGTTAGTCATCCAAGTGGAGATGTGGAAGAAGCAGTTGGGGGACTTCCCTGGTGGCTCAGTGGTTAAGAATCCGCCTGCCAGTGCAGGGGACATGGGTTTGATCCCCGGTCTGGGAAGATCCCACATGCTGCGGAGCAACTAAGCCCATGCGCCACAACTACTGAAGCCTGCTCACCTAGAGCCTGTGCTTCGCAACAAGAGAAGCCACCACAATGAGAAGCCCACGCGGTGCAACAAAGAGTGGCCCCTGCTCAACGAAGAGTAACTAGAGAAAGCCCGTGTACAGCAACGAAGACCCAACGCAGCCAAAAATTTTTTTTAAAAAAAGCAGTTGGATGTATTAATCTAGAGTTCTAGATGGAGCTCTGGGCTGGAGAGAGAAACCTGGGAGTTTTTATCATACAGATGGAATTTAAAGCAACAAGACTGCATGAGATCACCAAAGGAGTGAGTATAGATAAGAGGAACAAAGGCTGAGCCCAGGAGTCCTGTAACATTAAGTGGTCAGGAAAATGAGGAAATGGTGGAGGAGACTGAGCTAGTGAGGCAGGAAAAAAAAACAAGAGAACATTGTGACCCGGAAGCTATGTGAAGAAGGATATTTAGAAGGGGTGATCAGCTGTACCATATGCTGCTGAAAGGTCAAGAAAGACGAGGAAGGCGAATTTACCATTGGATTTAGCAACAAGGAGATCATTGATAAGAAGAATAAGAGCAGTTTCTGTGGAGTCATGGGGTAAAAGTCTGATTGAAGTGGGTTCTAAGGGCAAAGGGGAAGAGGAATCGAAGACAGCATATAAAGACAAATATTTTAAAGAGTTTTGCTGTAAAAGGGAGGAAAGAAATATAGTAGTAGCTGGTGAAGGAGCAGGGTTAAGAGAAAATGATCCAGTTGAAATCAATAAATGATTATATAGAGAAAGAGGGGGGAGAATTGTTGGAGCAATGTCCTTGAGTGGAGGAGAGGAAATGAAATCTAGTGCACAAGTGGAGAGATTGCTTTAGTGTAAGGGTATGGATTATTTGTCTATGATAACTGGCAGGATAATTATTATGACAGTGCAGGCACTGGAAGGGGGTATGTATGTGTTAGTGGAAATCTGTGGAAGTTCTAAAAGTCTCCAAGTAGGGGAAAAAAAAAAGAACACGTAACAAAGGATTAGGAGTCAGAATGACTTTGGATTTCTCAGGGACAACACTAAAATCTAGCAGACAAGGGGTCAAGGCCTTGAAAAACCTAAGGGAAGATAATTTGCCACTTAAGAATTCTATACCCAGGCAAACTATCACTGATTGCCCTCTGGCTTTTGGTAGGGTTGCAAATGTGAGACACTGGCAGGATACCGCAGGGCAAAAAGAGCGGTTACTGCTGTTCCTTTACGCAAAGCCACAGATCTTGCTGATCAACACTTTTCCTATAGCTGCAGCTCTCTGGATTCTAGCAAACATCCCTTCCTTTTTCCCCTTCAGCCCTAAATCTTCCTGCTGTTGCTAGCCACATCTCTTCGGATCAGTCACACCTTTGTAAATAGTTCCTTCATTAAGCCTTCATCTGGGCCTTGATTGAATACACAGGTCTCCAAAAATGTAGCCATACACTTTTTTCTCATAAAACTAATGGAGAAAGTTCTCCACTAAGATAAGAAAGAAGACGACACAGGAATGAGGCAAAGAGAATCTGCAGAACAATGGTGAAAGCAGATTCCAGGATGAAATTAGGAATCTCTTTTGTATTACGTACAAAGAACAACCAATTCCAATTGCAGCAAGCGGGACGGCAATGACAGTGCAGGAATTCCACACCCGCTGCGGGGTTTGTGGACCCGACTGAAGAGTGGGAGGGAGCACTGTTCACCTGACACACCCCAGCGCGCCCAGCTGCAGCCTAGGGCTGCGGAGGGGGTGGCGAGAAGCGCTTCAACCCGCTGAGATCAGGAAGACTGGAGCTGCAGGAGAGCAGCTCGCCAGGCCACCTGCGCACGCGCATTTCCCCTTCGCCGGCCGGCGGCCTGCTGCGCACGCGCAGTTCGCCGGATCTCGCTCCGTCAGTCCCTGCAGTGCCTGGGCCCCACCCCCGCAGGCCCCGCCCCGCTGCCGTGCGCCGAAGGCTGCATATCCGGGTTCTCGCCTCCGCCTCCGCCGCGTCCGCCGCCGCCTCCTGGCTCATTCAGCTTTGCTGGGACCGGTGTGTTCCCGACCAAGATGGCGGCTGTGGGGCGAGTCGGGTCTTTCGGTTCCTCTCAGGCGGGATTAACCTCGACTTACACGGGCGGTCCCTTGGCCAACGAGCTAACCTCGGGCAACGGCGGCGCCGCGGCAGGGGACGACGAGGACGGGCAGAACCTTTGGTAAGGACCGCACCCTTCCCCGGTCCCCGCCGGCACCCCCGGGCCGGGGACGCCCCGGGGTTGCGTGCCCGCCGGAGCTCGGCGCCCTGCCCAGGCCGCCGCGTTCTCGACCGCCCCCGCCCGGGCGCGCGAGGCCGGTGCCGTTCCTCCCGCGCGGGACTCCCGCCTGAGCGTGCGCCTTGTTCCCCGCCAGGTCCTGCATCCTCAGCGAGGTCTCCACCCGCTCGCGCTCCAAGCTCCCCGCGGGGAAGAACGTGCTGCTGCTGGGTAAGTGCCCCCACCTGCTCCGCCCTGCGCGGCCCCCCGGCGTGGCCTGGGTCCGCCCGCCGCTCTCTGGCTCGCTTTGTGCGGGCAGCCGGGGCTGGCCCCGCCCCGCCGCCCGTCCTGTGGCTGACAGCTGGGGGAGAAGGAGAACAGGGACCCCTGCCCCGGGACCTGCAGGGACCCGCCCTCCCCTGAAAGTTTCTCCTCCCCTGGGTGTGTGGGGTTGGCCCTGACAGCTTCCTCCGGGAAGGACAATGCGATAGCCCATCTGAGAGATTCTAGTGGCTTGGGGTTTACCTAGAAAATAAGGACTTTTTTCTTTCATGACAAAAATTGGTAGCAGGAGGCTCTTCGCGACAGCTCCAGTGCAAATGGCATGCCATCAATATTTAATAGCCGGCACTTTGTATAATTTACAGAAGCTAGAAATTAGACCTGGTGTAGTGATAAATGTAATTATTTGATTCAGCTTTTACGGGTACAGTGGGCTCGTGTTGCAGCTGCCTTTTTCACTGTCACTTATAATTCTGAAATTTGTGAAGTGCAGTAAACGTTTACCTTTCTCGTTCAGTCCCTTCGGCCTGATGGGTGTAATAATGAGAAATGGTCTAACGTCTCAAATCTCCTGATTGTTCTATATTCCCTCTGCTCTCTGGAAGTTATGTATTTTGTTTCTTTACTGACTCTGGGGGTGGACGTGGAGGACAATTCACAGGTTCACATTTTTGCAGGCTTAGCTCCAAAGTAATTTAGAGATTTCTTTCATATTATTTAGATGTGAAAATTTGAAGTTTGGCTTATAGGATGATCGTTGAATTTTAAAACTTTGTTATTGATGTCTCAAGACTTTTTAATGTTCATTTAAAAACAGGAAGGGAAACAAAGAAGTCAAATGATACTTGTCAGGGTCCGCTTCTAATGGGAATGTTTAGATAGAAACAAATTATTTTTCATGAACTCTAGATAATCTACAGTATATGATTCTTGGCGTTATTTAAAGTTACTGGAGCTAGTTGAAAAATTAGTGTTACCTTTTTTTCTTTTTTTAATATATATCACTTTATTTATTTATTTTTATTTTTGGCCGTGTTGGGTCTTCGGTGCTGCGCTCCGGCTTTCTCTAGTTCCGGCGAGCGGGGGCTACTCTTTGTTGCAGCGCGTGGGCTTCTCAGTGCGGTGGCTTCTCTTGTTACGGAGCACGGGCTCTAGGCGCGCGGGCCTCTGTAGTTGTGGCACACGGGCTTAGTTGCTCCACGGCATGTGGGATCTTCCCGGACCAGAGCTCGAACCCGGCTCCCCTGCATTGGCAGGCGGATCCTTTACCATTGTGCCACCAGGGAAGTCTCTACCTTTGTTTTTAATGTGATTGAAAGTACCACTACTGCGGATTCACCTGGGTTCATTCATGACCCTGTCACATACTAGTCTTATGATCTTAAGCAAGTTCTTTGACTTATATGACCCTCAGTTTCTTCTTCCTTAAAATGGATGTTACAGAAATAATAATGTCTACTTCCTAGTGTTATGGGGAGAACTGAATGAGATAATGTTTGTGAAGTGATAACAGCACAGTGACTTTTTGTGATGAGTCTCTTAACTGGATTAGAAAATATTTTATCACAACTCTTTAAAAACTGAGTTAGTGCCTACATAACATATTTATAGGGCAGATATAGGTTAGGATCCAAGAGCAAAAAAAATTCAGAAAATGTTTTCAGATTACTAGTTTAAACAAATTACTATTAAGTGCTAAACTAAAATGGACCTAAAGCAAAGTGACCTCATTGAAGTGGGTTATATTTCAAATACTCTTAAGTTAAATAAGACTTCTTTTCAAATACTGCCATTGTAAAGATAATATTCCTGAATTTTGTTTTCATTTTATAAGTTCCTCCCAATTATTCCTGTGCATTAGATGTTAGTAACATGGTTCTGTTTTTAGTGAAACAAAAATGACAGTTTTGTTCATTTCTTAACATTCCTAATTTGCACTGAGGTTGCACCGTGCTTTATTTTTTATTTTATTTTTTTGCGGTACGCGGGCCTCTCACTGTTGTGGCCTCTCCCGTTGTGGAGCACAGGCTTGGGACACGCAGGCTCAGTGGCCATGGCTCACGGGCCCAGCCGCTCCGCAGCATGTGGAATCTTCCCGGACCGGGGCATGAACCCGTGTCCCCTGCATCGGCAGGCGGACTCTCAACCACTTCGCCACCTGGGAATCCCCCCATGCTTTTTTTTTTAAACCCGTTTTTTAATCTGCCTTTGACACTGGGTCAGTGCATATGGCTGAATATATTTAGAGGCTCTAGACCTCCATCCTTCCAAACTTAGAATAGATTAAATTTCCTTTTATATAAGCTTTTTTTTTTTTAATTTATTTTTTGGCCACACCATGCGGCACGCAGGATCTTAATTCCCCAAGTGGGGATCGGACCTGTGCCCCTTGCAGTGGAAGTGCAGAGTCTTAACCACTGGACCAAGGTCCATCTAGTATCAAGTTATACAAGCTTAAAATTAAAAAAAATTTTTTGAGTACTGTTGCTATTGGGATTTTCATCAAAGTCCTTTTCAGCTTTGGAAAAAGCTGATAACAGATTTTTATACTGATTACATAAATAGCTTTAATTTTCTAGAATACCTCTAAAGATTTCTTAAAGACATTTTACCATCACATATTATGGCTGCATTCAGTTTATGCTGGTAGAGGGGAGAAATAGAGAAATAGGGATTGTGGTTTTCTTTGTTATGAGTTTGAAGGTGCTAGGCAGGAGGATGCTTGGCCCTAATATATCTTTCATGAATTACGGTGATCTCTGGAGTCTCATATTTAAAAAACCAAATCTGAGACTATAACAAGGTTTTACATTTCCAGCAACTGTATAGAATAGGAACATTGATCAAGGCTTAAGTACCCCAAACACAAATTGCAGTTTAACTTTACCTTGCTACACGGCCTCCCCTCCCACTGCCTGTGAGTGAAAGGGGTCAGAACTAGCAATGTGTGCATGTGTGTAAGCCATCCTCAAAGCATTTTCATACGAATCTTAGTTTGCCTCCTCTATCCCCCTTTCCCCATCCCCCCCAAAACCTGGGAGATAGATGTTAACACCAATTATAGATGAGGTACTGAATCTTGGAGACCTGTTCAGTGAGTTTTCCGAGGTCACACAGCTGTAAAGACCCTGCCTTCTGTGACTCTGGCCTGGTTTTCCAACTTGATAGAAGTTCCTTCAAGGGAGGAGGTGCCACGTACTCTTCCTACTGCATAACTTTTTTTAAAAGGCCATCTTTGAGTAAAAATACTAATGATTATTTTAAAGTAAAATCCAAATATTTGTTGGAGTCTAGGATGTAGCTTAATGAGGGACACGTCTGTTGCCATGGCATTTGTGTTGAAGCGGTCATTTACTCTACCCGGGCCTGACCTCTAGTGAAACCCAGAAACACGATGGCATTAGCATTTAACCAATGTTTCATGAAAGATTTTGCGAATGAACTTGTTTGTTCGTAATATTAAAAGGAAAAAAAAATTTTTTTTAAATATTTATTCATTTGGCTGCGTTGGGTCTTAGTTGTGGCACGTAGGGTCTTTTGCTCTGGCGCGAGGGCTTGTGGGCTCTGGAGCGCGTGGGCTCAGTAGTTGTGGTGTGCTGGCTTAGTTGCCCCACTGCATGTGGGATCTTAGTTCTGACCAGGGATCGAACCTGCGTCCCCTGCATTGGAAGGTGGATTCGTAACCACTGGACCACCAGGGAAGTCCCTAAAGGGCAAAATTTCTTGTGCATGTATTTTAAGTAGGATTTAACTTATAAATGGACCTTTTAAGAACTGTTTTTTCCTCTTTACCCTTTATATTTAATCAAACTTTACAACAGTGATTGTAATTATATGTATTTCAATAGCTGTTTTTGAGGGCACTTTCTCCATACCTTGGTTACTTAACCATGTTTTGATAAGAAAACTACCTAAGGAAAATAACAACAATGATACTTAAAATTTATAGAGCACTTACCTGTACCAGCCACATAAGGATTGTTTACATACCGTGATTATCCCCTTAAAGATCAGGAAACAAACACAGCTGTTAAGTAAATTGCTGTGAGGTTACATAGCCAGAAAGGGGCAACATCAGGATTCTGAATTGTGCATCCTGGCTCCACTGGACTGTCTCTCTACAGGAAGAGAGCTTTCTTTGTAGGAAAAGCAAGAAGATGTTTAGCAGTTATTAAGGAATTTTATCTGATTATCGTGATGTAATCTGTCTCACTGCAAAAAAAATCTCACTGATAAAGATTAATTGAATTCATTGTCTGTGAAGATACATATGTAGCCCTGGACCCCAGCACAGTGCCTGGCTTATAGATAAGACATCAGTATAACTTCCTGATTTAAGGCCAGCATGAATTAATGAAAACTAGTTGGCCCTTCCGGTAAATCATGTAAGCCTCATTTTTCTCACCTGTAAATTAAGATATTTGGATTTAGTCATCTCTTAAGTCTTATCTTTTCTGACATTCTGTAATTATTTCTAATTGTAAAGCTTGTGAGTTGTATATTTTTAAAGAAATGTTTTGAGAACATATTGCAATTGGATTTAAATTAGTAAAGTATTTCTTTGTATACATGGGCTGTTTGATTCCACTCAGGGAAGCAATCTCGAGTCTGCATTTTTCCCCGAAGGTGATAATTCAGGATAGTGTGCAGCCAAAAAAAACCCCACAAAATACTGAGCATCATCAGGAGTAAAACTAGTTTCTATTATGTTTGAATTATTGCAAGTAGGAAACCTCAAGATATACACTGGACTAGAGATCTGTTCAGAGAAGTAACTTGTCAAAGAAGTGAATGATTTTCTGTGTGAGGACTTACTCTAAAAATAATGAGATTGTTCAGTCAGAAACTTAATTTTGGGAGAAGCTGGGATTAAAGATCCCCAAGGTTATATGACTTGTGGGAAACACAGATTTTTATCAGTTGATGCTGTTTTCTGGCATGATTGGTTATGGGAATGTGATGCAAGGAATAGTGTTACCACATATATGATACTGGACTGGTAATTTTCAAAGGATTAAGGAAACTATTGCCTGTTATGTGTCACTACTGCTAAAAAATATAAAATGTTTTTGAGAGTCCAATGGCATATTGATATTTTATGATGGTCAGCAATCTATTAAGGCCACATAGTAAATAATCCAGGCTCCGTGAGCCATAATGGTCTCTGTTGTAACTACTCAACTCTGCCCTTGTAGCCCCCAAAGAGCCATAGATAATCCATACGTGGATGGGTGTGGCAGTATTTAGTAAAATTTTATTTACAAAAACAGGCAGCAGACCAGATTTAGCCTGTGGGCTCGTTTGTAGACCCTTGCTTTAGGCTATTACGGGCATCAGTTTTATCAGTAAGCACAGGTGCCAGTTAATAAAGGTTTCTGGTTAATGGAGTATGATGTTTGGCCCCTAATAGGTGCTCAGTAAATAAACATTGGGTGATTGATGACCAGCTTTTACTTTATTCCAGCTAGAGGTATAGTTTCAACGCAGGTTTAAGAAATGTCAAGAGTGGTTCATGTATTTCCCCTTAGTGCTGCTGTCAAAAACAGAAAACAGAGCTGGAAGAACTACAGATGTCGGCCAATACAGTGGTAAGTCAGCCGGTGTGAAGTCCATGTGAGAGAAGGTCAGCAAAAGTACTTTGAAAATGCAAAACACACAGGAGCTCTGAGTTAGGAAAAAGAAAAGACCCAAGTTCAGCATGGGACTGTTACTATTGAGTGACCATGGACTAACATTTTGGGGCCTTATTTGTAAAGTCAGGGCAGTGGCTGTTAGACTTCACAGTTGACCTCTTTATTTATTTGTTCATCAAGTGTTTATTAGAACGTGCTGTGCATAAAATGCTCTGCTGGGTCATCTGGAGGAAACGGGGCTCACTAGGTCCCTGCCCTCCAGGAGCTTATAACCTTCTGTGGGAAAAGACTCAAAGTATATAGTAAAAAAATCAAATGTCAGTCTGAAATAATTGCTAAATAGCTTACATAAGTTTTTATGGAAAAGGTGGTATCTGAGTAAAATTTTGCTAAGTAGGGTGGGGAGGAGACACTGCAGGACTAAGGGAATGTGTTGCTGTAGCTAAAAACCTGGTGAAAAGGCCCGGGGCGCTCAGGTGTGGAAGAGTCCTTAACTAGAGGCCCCCAGGTGTGGGAGTCAGCCCTTCCTACCATTCGAAGCTGTGGGATTGTGGGCAAATTACAGCCTCCTAACTGAGATTCTTTCATAGTTCCTGGGATTAAAAGAACTGAAAGAAATTATGTGTAACATACCTTCCTCTTAAAATTAGTATTCACTATTTTAAATTATAAAAGTAATACATGTTTCTTGCCAGAGAGAAAAAAAAATCTATGAGGATAGGAATGTTCATTTTTTCTATGTGTATATTTGTTTTTTAAACAAAATAGGCTCATACCTTGTGTTTTGAAGTCAGATTTTTTTTCTTTATGTATCAGAGGGTTTTTTTTTGCGTGGCAGTAGATATGGATTTCTTCCCTTTTAATGACTGAATAAAATATATGGCTCTATCATAATTATAAGATTGGTAAACAGATTATTATTGTTATACCCCATTTTCCACTTGCCAAATATTATCTTTGGGATAAATTCTTTTAAGTTGAATTGCTGGGTCAAAAGTATATATATTTTAAGTCTTTTTGTATATTACTAAACAGTAGTTTTGGAAAGCTGTACCATTCTACATTCCCACCATCAGTATGTGAAAGTGCTTGTTTGTCTAGCACTATTGCTGACACCAAGGATTATTCATTTTAATCTTTGCCTATCTGGTAGGTAGGTTAAAAATTGGCATGTTAATTTAAAGGCAGTTTTATTGTAAAATATATATCATGTTTGTTAATTAAGAACTATTGCATTAGTGTGACTTTGACCTTCTGGAGCATAGGAACTGTTAATAACCATTGGGATCAGCACTTGTTGGCCTTGGGAATGTTTATTGAATTAAACTCAGTGGTTTTCAGTTCATGTCTAGTCAGGCTGCAAGAGTGAGAGAAATGATAAAGGGATAAGTTATATTTTTTAATTTGATGTGGATTGCTGAATGTTATTCAAAGGTAGGGAACTGATGGGGTGGGAGTATCATATATTATGCTTGTTACTTGAGTGTTCTGCTAGGTGCTTTACTATGTAGCATGTTCACTGTTTTGGAGAAGAGGGCTTTGAACCCCAGGTTACACAGCTGAGCTAGGATTCAGGGTTGGGTTTGTCTAACTTTCCATTGTATGTGCACTCCTTGACGTATTGGAGGGAGGTAGTCTTGAGTCACTGGGTGCAGATGCTACAGCTGGTTAAGTTTCTCCCTGCTCTTGCTGGCTGAGGAAAGGGAGGAGATGCTCTTTGTGAGATGGACAGCAGATCAAAACCCCCCACCCTATCTGGGTCATCAGATAATTTATGGAAGGCCATGCAGAAGGTCCAAGCCAAAAAGTACCTCCAGTGATGACTCCTCATGGCTCTTGTCACCAGAGCTTTCAGGTAAAATAGGATGATTTATTTTATATCATACAAAGCCAAATCAAAAATGTTAATTTTACAATGTTGGTATCTTATTTGGGTAAAGAAGGAATATGGCATGTTAGAATTCTCTCTGTCATGATGCTGTGGACCATAAAGTTTCCTACAGAAGTTTGGAAGTGTGAATCAAAGGTCTGCATAGAAAGCAGGCATCAGGCACACAAACCTGTGCTGAGCAAGAAGAGTACAGTGCTTCAGCTTTCCACAGTAGCAGGAAAGGAAACTGGGAGGAAGGGGAGGCAGAGTGCTGCTTAATTTTACCTTTTGTCATCCCTGTCTGTCTTGAGCTGGGGGGAGAAGACTGGAAGCTGCTCCTGATCAGTGACTGTGATAATAGTGTGGAGGAGCATTGCTGGATTTAAATCCTGACCGACCCTTCTTTAGCAAATTGCTTAATCTTTCAGATTATACTGTTTGCCTTTTAGGATTATCGTGAGGATTGTATGAGGTAATGTTAGTAAAACACTTCAAACAGTGGCATACATGGGAAGTGTTCAAGATAGCTGTTGCTAACGGATTGTGTGTACTTAGTGTTCTGACTGCTCATTTTCATGATTCATGTTTTTATGTTATCTTTTTAAAACACTGTTGATGTCTTATAAAAATTTTTTTTCTAGTGTGTCACTGATCAAGGAGGTATGAATTGTAATAGTCAAAGAATTTTAAATCCATCACTTCAGAGGTTGTCTGGATTTATCTCCCCCTCTGTTTAGAAGACAGGGAGCAATACCTGTCAGGGAAATACCTGACTTGTCTGGGTTCACACATCTAATGGTGACAATGTTATAGTTGGAAATCACATCCCCTAGATCTTCACATATTTAATTCATTAATTAAATTATCATTATAAAGTTTATGGACAGTACATCGTATTGTTGAATTAGATCTTTTGAGGACATCAAACAATATCATGAGCACACCTTTACCTCTATACTGTTTTGGTGACTTTGTGTGGAGTTTTTCTTTTGTAATCAATTTGGTTTTCAAATTTGAGCTGAGAAGTGAGAGTTGATGGCTGTTACTGCTTTATGGTAAAACTGAAGTTCTTTTAAGTGCTTGGATCCTGTACTTGGTTCACTCACAGAGAGTGACTTATTTGAATAGGGTTCAGACAAATAATTTGAAATACAGGCTTATTTGCTATGGAGAATTTCACTGTAATTGGATCAACAAATCTTTCCTCCTTTTGGTCCATCCACTAGGACAGGGTTTGGCCTATAGACTGTTTTAGTATGGCCAGCAAGCTAAGAATGGGGTTTGTTTGTTTTTTACATTTTTTAAAGAGTTGGAGGGGGGGAACTAAAGATAAATATGTGACAGAGACCTTATGTGACCTGCAGAGCCTACAATATTGCTGTCTAGTCCCTTACAGAAAAAGTTGCCCAGTGCCTGGATGAGGACATGAAAATAACTTTATTATAATAGAATTTGATCTAATGAAAAGTTACGGTTTTTTAAAATTTTTATTTTATATTGGGGTATAGTTGATTAACAATGTTGTTTTAGTTTCAGGTGTACAGCAAAATGAATCAGTTATGCATATACATGTATCTATTCTTTTCCAAATACTTTTCCCATTTAGGTTATTATAGAATATTGAGCAGAGTTCCCTGTGCTGTACAGTAGGTCCTTGTTGATTATTTTAAAAATAGTTGTGTGTACATGTCAATCCCAAACTCCCAATTTATCTCCACCCCCACCCCCCGCCACCACCCGCCTTTCCCCTTTGGTAACCATGAGTTTGTTTCATTCTATGAGTCTGTTTCTGTTTTGTAAATAAGTTCATTTGTATCATTTTTTAAAGTTAATTAATTAATTAATTTATGGCTCCATTGGGTCGTTGTTGCTGCGTGCAGGCTCTCTCTAGTTGTGGCAAGCAGGGGCCACTCTTCTTTGCGGTGTGCGGGCTTCTCATTGTAGTGGCTTCTCTTGTTGTGGAGCATGGGCTGTAGGTGTGCGGGCTTCAGTAGTTGTGGCTCGCGGGCTCTAGAGCACAGGCTCAGTAGTTGTAGCGCGTGGGCTTAGTTGCTCTGCGGCATGTGGGATCTTCCCGGACCAGAGCTCAAACCCGTGTATGTCCCCTGCATTGGCAGGCAGATTCTTAACCACTGCGCCACTAGGGAAGCCCCACTGTATCATTTTTATAGATTCCGCATATAAGTGATATCATATGATATTTGTCTTTATCTGTTTGACTTACTTCACTTAGTATGATCATCTCCAGGTCCGTCCATGTTGCTGCAAATGGCACTATTTCATTCTTTTTAATGGCTGAGTAATATTCCATTGTATATATGTACTACATCCCTTTTATCCATTCCTCTGTTGATGGACATTTAGGTTGCTTCCATGTCCTGGGTATTGTAAACAGCGCTGCAATGAACATTGGGGTGCATGTATCCTTTTTTTTTTTTTTTTAAAGCATTGACTAATTTAATCCTCACATCCACGGTGGCATTGGTACTTTTTTTTGTTTGTTTGTTATTTTTGCGGTATGCGGGCCTCTCACTGTTGTGGCCTATCCTGTTGTGGAGCACGGGCTCCAGACATGCAGGCTCAGCGGCCATGGCTCACGGGTCTAGCCGCTCTGCGGCATGTGGGATCTTCCTGGACCGGGGCACAAACCCGTGTCCCCTGCATCGGCAGGTGGACTCTCAACCACTGCGCCACCAGGGAAGCCTGGTACTTTTGTTTTTAATTAATTTATTTATTTTTGCTGTGTTGGGTCTTCGTTTCTGTGTGAGGGCTTTCTCTAGTTGTGGCAAGCAGGGGCCACTCTTCATCGCGGTGCGCGGTCCTCTCACTATCGTGGCCTCTCTTGTTGCGGAGCACAGGCTCCAGACGCGCAGGCTCAGTAGTTGTGGCTCACGGGCCTAGTTGATCTGCGGCATGTGGGATCCTCCCAGACCAGGGCTCGAACCCGTGTCCCCTGCACTAGCAGGCAGATTCTCAACCACTGCGCCACCAGGGAAGTCCCCTTTTTGAACCTTGGTCTTCTCTGGATATATACCCAGGAGTGGGATTGCTGGATCATATGGTAGCTCTATTCTTAGTTTTTTAAGGAACCTCCATACTGTTCTCCATAGTGACTGTACCAATTTACATTCCCACCAACGTAGGAGGGTTCCCTTTTCTCCACACCCTCTCTAGCATTTATTGTTTGTAGACTTTTTGATGATGGCCATTCTGAGTGGTGTAAAGTAATATCTCATTGCATTTTTTTTTTTTTTTTTTTTTTTTTTTTTTTTTTGCGGTATGCGGGCCTCTCACTGTTGTGGCCTCCCCCGTTGCGGAGCACAGGCTCCGGATGCGCAGGCCCAGCGGCCATGGCTCACGGGCCCAGCCGCTCCGCGGCATATGGGATCCTCCCAGACCGGGGCACGAACCCGTATCCCCTGCATCGGCAGGCGGACTCTCAACCACTGCGCCACCAGGGAGGCCCTCATTGCATTTTTTTTTTCCCCTTTGACTGCATTGGGTCTTCGTTGCTGCGTGTGGGCTTTTCTCTAGTTGTGGCAAGCGGGCGCTACGCTTCGTTGCAGTGTGCGGCCTTCTCATTGTGGTGGCTTCTCTTATTGCGGAGCACAGGTTCTAGGTGTGCGGGCTTCAGTGGTTGTGGCTCACAGGCTCCAGAGCGCAGGCTCAGTAGTTGTGGCGCGCAGGCTTAGTTGCTCCACGGCATGTGGGATCTTCTTGGACCAGGGTTCGAACCATGTCCCCTGCATTGGCAGGCGGATTCTTAACCACTGCGCCACCAGGGAAGTCCCTCGTTGTAGTTTCGATTTGCGTTTCTCTAATAATTAGCTATGTTGAACATCTTTCCATGTGCCTCTTGGCCATCTGTATGTCTTCTTTGGAGGAATGTCTATTTAGGTCTTCTGCCCATTTTTTGATTGGGTTGCTTCTTTGATATTGAGCTGCATGAGCTGTTTGTAGATTTTGGAGATTAATCCCTTGCATCATTTGCAAATATTTTCTACCATTCTATGGGTTGTCTTTTCATTTTGGTTATGGTTTCCCTTGCTGTGCAAAAGCTTTTGAGTTTAATTAGGTCCCATTTGTTTATTTTTGTTTTTATTTCTATTACTCTGGGAAATGGATCAAAAAAGATATTGCTGCCATTTATGTCAGAGTGTTTTTCCTATGTTTTCCTCTAAGAGTTTTATAGTGTCAGGTCTTACATTTAGCTCTTTAATCCATTTTGGGGTTTTTTTGTGTGTATGGTATTAAAGGATATTCTAATTTCATTCTTTTACAGGTAGCTGTCCAGTTTTCTCAGCACCACTTATTCAAGAGGCTGTCTTTTCTCCACTGTATAGTCTTGCCTCCTTTGTTGTAGATTAACTGACCATAGGTGTGTGGGTTTATTTCTGGGCTGTCTGTCCTGTTCCATTGATCTATATTTCTGTTTTTGTGCCAGTATCAAACTGTTTTGATGACTGTAGCTTTGTAGTATAGTCTAAGTCAGGGAGCCTGATTCATCCAGCTCTGTTTTTCTTTATCAAGATTGCTTTGGCTGTTTGGGGTCTTTTGTGTCTCCAAACAAACTAAAAATTATTTTGTTCTAGTTCTGTGAAAAATGCCTTTGGTAATTTGATAGGGATTGCACTGAATCTGTAGATTGCCTTGGGTAGTATAGTCATTTTGACAATATTGATTCTTTCAATACAAGAGCATGGTATATCATATCTTTGCATTTGTTTGTGTCAGCTTCGATTTCTTTCATCAGTGTCTTAGTTTTCTGAGTACAGGTCTTTTGCCTCCTTACGTAGGTTTATTCCTAGGTGTTTTATTCTTTTTGATGCAGCGGTAAATAGGATTGTTTCTTTAATTTCTCTTTCTGGTCTTTTGTTGTTAGTGTATAGAAATGTAATAGATTTCTGTGTATTTATTTTGTATCCTGCAAATTTACCAGATTCATTGATGAGCTCTAGTAGTTTTCTGGTAGCATCTTTAGGATTTTATATGTATAGTATCATGTCATCTGCAAACAGTGACAGTTTCACTTCTTTTCCAATTTGGATTCCTTTTATTTCTTTTTTTCTCCGATTGCTGTGGCTAGGACTTACGAAACTATGTTGTATAAAAGTGGTGGGAGTGGACATCCTTGTCTTGTTCCTGATCTTAGAGGAAATGCTGAATTTTCTTAGCTTTTGCTTGTCAAATCTGAATGAGAACCTTGCTGAGTATTCTTGGTTGTAGGTTCTTCCCTTTCATCACTTTCAATATATTGTGCCACTCCCTTCTGGCCTGTGGAGTTTCTGCTGAGAAATCAGCTGAAAACCTTATGAGTATTGCCTTGTATATTATTTATTACTTTTAATATTTTTTCTTTGTCTTTAATTTTTGTCAGTTTGATTGCTATGTGTCTCAGCATGTTCCACCTTGGGTTTATCCTGCCTGGGACTCTCTGTGCTTCCTGGACTTGGGTGACTGTTTCCTTTCCCATGTTAGGAAAATTTTCAGCTATTATCTCTTCAAATGTTTTCTCAGGTCCTTTCTCTCTCTCTTCTCCTTCTGGGACCCCTATAATGTGAATGTTGGTGTGTTTAGTGTTGTCCCAGAGGTCTCTTAGACTGTCTTCATTTTTTTCATTCTTTTTTTCTTTATTCTGTTCTGCGGCAGTGATTTCCACCATTCTGTCTTCTTATCTGTTCTTCTGTCTCATTTATTCTACTGTTGTGTCTTTCTAGTGTATTTTTTATTTCAGTTATTTATTGTTTATTTCTGTTTGTTCGTTAGTTCTTCTAGGTCTTTGTTAAACATTTCTTGTATCTTTTCGATCTGTTTCTCCATTCTTTTTCCAAGATCTCGGCTCATCTTTACTATTATTACTCTGAATTCTTTTTCAGGTAGATGGCCTATCTCCAGTTCACTTCGTTCCTTTGGGGTGTTATCTTGTTCCTTCATCTGGGACATTTCCCTCTGCCATCTCATTTTCTCTAGCTTACTGTGATTGTGGTTTCCATTCTGCAGCCTGCAGGGTTGTAGTTCTTCTTGCTTCTGCTGTCTGCCCCCTGGTGGATGAAGCTGTCTAAGAGGCCTGTGGAGGCTTCCTGGTCAGAGGGACTGGCTCCTGCCCTGGTGGGTGGAGGTGGGTGTTGTCCCTCTGGTGTGCAGAGTTGTGTCAGGGAGTGTGTTTAGTGGGGAGCTGTATGCTCAGGAAGACTTTAAGTATTAGTCTGTCTGCTGATGGGTGGGGCTGTGTTCCCACCCTGTTGGTTGTTTGGCCTGAAGCATCCCAGCACTGGAGCCTACAGGCTGTTGGGAGGGGCCGCGTCTTGGTGAGAAAATGGCCGCCTCCAGGAGGGCTCACGCCCCTGAGTACTCCCCAGAACTACTGCTGCCAGTGTTTTTGTCCCCACAGTGAGCCACAGCTGCCCCCTGCCTCTGCAGGAGACCCTGTAATACCAGCAGGTAGGTCTGGTCCAGGTTCTTATGAAGCCACTGCTTTTTTCCCTGGGTCCTGATGTGCATGAAACCTTGTGTGCGCCCTCCAAGAGTGGAGTTTCTGTTTCCCCCAGTCCTGTGGAATTGCTGCAATCAAACCCTAATGGCCTTCAAAGCCAGATTCTCTGGGAGCTTTTCCTCCCATTGCCAGACCTGCAGGCTGGGGAGCCTGACGTGGGGCTCAGAACTTTCACTCCTGTGGGAGAACTTCTGTGGTATAATTATTTTTCAGTTTGTGGGTCGCCCATCCAGTGGGTATGGGATTTGATTTTATCGTGATTGTGCCTCATTGTGACTTATTCTTTGTCTTTGGATGTAGGATATCTTTTTGGTAGGTTCCAGCGTTTTTTTGTTGATGATTATTCGTTAGTTGTGATTTTGGTGTTTTTGTAAGAAAAGGTGGGCTCACATTTTTCTACTCTGCCCTCTTGTCTTGGAAGCTCTAGTTATGGTTGTTTTTTTTTTTTTTTTTTGCTGTGCCCCATGGCTTGTGGGATCCTAGTTCCCCAACCAGGGATTGAACCTTGGCCATCAGCAGTGAAAGCATGGGATGCTAACTGCTGCACCACCAGGGAATTCCCTGATTTGTTTTAAAAACATCTTTAAAATATGCCTTCTTTAAGAAAACCTAATACAGAAATGCACATTTAGGTGAACTATTTAGAGAATAATTTTAACATCATCACTAAAGAGTGCTTTGTAGAAGGGCTTTCATCTTAGTCTGTTTAAACAGGAACTCTCTACTTGTACAAGTGTATGTTTACAGATCATTAACTATCTGGCTGGCACACTTAATGCTGGTGTGTCTGTTTCGCTGCCAGCTGAAGGCTGAGGAACTGAAGATAAAACTTTCTTAAAGTTCATAGGTGTTACGTAGGTGCATTCTTTGAGCATTGTTTGAAGCCACACAGACCCCGTTGCCCTACTTGCCACTCTAAAGGTATATTAATTGGACAGAATGAAGTATGTAATTTTTACTTCATTTTACTCATACTATTAGGCTCTGTGTTTTGTTTTCCAAAAATGACTTGGAATTTAATGGCTTTTGTTTATTGAATGGTTAGGCCGTTAAAGATGATTTTTAAATGTCCATCAATTCAAAACATAGGCATCCTGAATTTTAACATTTTTTGATCCTTCTAATTGTATAATAGAATAAAGAGAAGGTTCATGACGGACTTTACAGTATCTTCAAACTTAGTTCAGCTTGGCTGTAGCAAGGCAGCTGAATACTGACAACTCAGTACAATGACAAGAAAGTTTTCCTAAGTTTAGTGAAGGAGGTATGTTTTATGATCTGTTATTGATGAGAGGGAGCCGCTTGAATTTTATAGATATGAGTGATGAATTATTATAGTAGATTGTGGTAAAGGCCCAGGATAAGCAATGACAGATGAGGTATAGTTATGAAAACAGAGACTCCATGTGGTTGTGATTAAGAAATAAGAATGTTGGTAAAGGATCTTCTGTGTATAGGACAGGTGCTATAGAGTGAGTGAGTCCCCTCAAATTCATGTTGAAATTCTAACCCTCAATACGATGGCATTAGGAGGTGGGGTCTTTGGCCAGTGATTAGGTCATGAAGGTGGAACCCTCCTGAATGGCGTTAGGGCTCTTACAAAAGAGATTCCAGAGTGCTCTCTCACCCTTTCTGCCATGTGAGGACACAGTGAGGAAACTGTCCTTGACCCAGGAAGCCAGCCCTTACTAGACACCAAACCTGCCAGCACTTTGATCTTGGACTTCCCAGCCTCCAGAACTGTTAGAAATACATGTCTGTTGTTTAAAGCCACCCAGCCTATGGTGTTTTTGTTATAGCAGCCCAGAGAGACTAAGATACGGTTTCTGGTTTTGGCGAGCAAGCAAGCAAGTACCCGTTAAGAATGGGATAATTTCTTTCCTGTA
Organism: Mesoplodon mirus; assembly: GCF_964341445.2. NCBI lineage: Eukaryota > Metazoa > Chordata > Mammalia > Artiodactyla > Ziphiidae > Mesoplodon > Mesoplodon mirus. The sequence goes on from NC_138988.1 coordinate 52,638,408, forward strand.
AGCATCTTAAAAGCAAGGGCTTTATATCTTGCTTACTGTTAAGATGACTTGCCCAGAGAATATTTGTTGAAAGAAGGGGACAGACGTGACACACTGAAGGAAACACACAAATAAGCTGACACACTACAGTGAAGTATATGAAGTGTGTGGAATGTTGTGGAAGTACAAAGAAGGGTGCTTAACTGGACTTCTGGAGTAAGAGAAAGCTTCTTAGAGGAGACTAAACTGAGACAGGAAGGATAAGGTAGGGTTCTCCCAGGTGCAGTAAGGAGAGGGGAAGAATGTTCCAGAAAGAAGTGAAAGCGTGTGCGAAGATTTAGAGTTGAGAGAGCAAGGCCTCTCTGCTGCACTGGAAGAAGTTGTGAATGGCTGGAGCCTAGCGTGCAGGTGGTGGGACATGGTGAGAGATGGGCAGGAAAGGTGAGGGGGCCTTTGCAAGGGACATTGGCCTTTACAGTTTGCCCTTTACTGCGAGAACAGCAGGGAGACCCTTAGGGTTTTCTTTTTGACATTTTATGAAAATTCCAAATATACGGAAAAGTTGAAGGAATTTTACAGTTAATATTCATATACTCAAACCCAGATTCTTCCGTTAACATTTAACTATTTTTGCCTTGTCATATGTGTCTCACCATGCAACTATGAAAAAAAATGCATTTCAAAGTAAATTGCAGATGTTGGTATATTTTCCTTTAAATACTTCAGCATGAATATCGTTAACTAGAATCCCTTTCAAGGTCTTAAGAGGGAGAATGGCATGATTGTTTCAGGAAGATCACTCAGCTGCAGGGTACAGAATGGATTAGAGCGTGGTATGAACTTGGTGAATGTTCAGTTTTGAGTGGAATGTTTATATAGTGAGAGAAGAGAACTGGGAGGCCGATGGGTTAAGACAGAGAGAAAAAGCAGTCTAACAAATAATGTGGTTGGAAGATGTGTATAACCCTAGAACAAGACTATATCTTTGCAAATACCTCAGATGAGATTTCTGGAAACAGTAGGTAACAAATGAGATTTTGTTTACAGAGTATGTCTTCATTGGCCTTTTCAGACCTTTTAGGAAATCTATTTTCAGATGTCTGCATTTGCCATCAAGACAGATCATGTCAGAGTTCATTTAGGTGTAAAAAAAAAAAAAAAAGTGACAGCAACAGAAAATGGTCATTATAATTGAGGCTTAAGACTTATTTTAAAATGTGTAGAATATGAATGTTTAATTTTCAACCAACTGTAACTTCCAAATGTCATTAAAGTTGAAGACGGGAGAAATTTTGTTCCCAGAAAGACTTTGTTTCGGCAAGCAAAGTGCGTCTTCAAACATCTTCTTTGTTAGTTAGGTTTAGAATATTCTTGAGAATAAGATATTCTTCTGTTTTTCTTCCCTCATTGTATTTTCTTCTGAGGACAAAGGGGAGTTGCACTCTTGAGAAGGTTGACTTGGATTCTCTTGGGAGGTTTGGATTACTGTCACCATGTTCCCACAGTCTTTGTGACTGTGGCCTGGCCTCAGCTTCCTCATCTCTAAGTAGAGAGGATGTCGTTAGAGTTCCTTATAACCCATGTGTGTTTATGAAATGTTCTTTATTCTCATTGTGAACACTTGTAATTTGTTACCAGAAATGAGAAATTTCAAATCACAGAATGGGAGGAAAAAAATCTCTAACTACCATATTTACCGTTTAAAAATCTCTAACTACCATATTTACCGTATTCCATTTATTTGACAGTATACTCTTTTTTTCCAAATTTAATGTTGTAAAATTTTTCTTAAAATGGGTCCCCAAGGTTTAAAATTCCAGGAGAGAAGAAAATACTAGTATGGTAAAACAAACTTCATTCCCAATCCTTAGAGGTAGAATCAGGAGAATGGGAACATAACCATCCATCATCACTCAGAGGCTGCCCACAGAGAGGAATGCATTAAATCATTTTTCTTTTTCTGCTGAAAATAAGTGACCCCTGGAAGTATGAATGTCTTATTCTTTTGTCATAATACAAAAATAATAAGCAGTATGTTTAATAGTCTTCTAAAGATTTAATTACTGTTTATTTGTTGTATATTGGAAAGAGGGTGCTTTGGAGTTCAATTCATGTGAATTCAGATCCTGGCCTTGTCATTTCCTACCTGTTTGAGACTTTGGATAAGATACTTTAACAATTCTGAGCCCCAGGTATCCTCAAATGGGAGGTAATCATCATTCCGCTAGAGTTGCGGTAGTGTTGGAATTACTGCTGGTTAAATGCATATGGTAGGCACTGTGTGTTTGCTGCTACTGCTGCTTCCATAGAGATGGAAGCAGAAGCCACTGATGGTTCTGTTTGACTAGGCTGTGGGCAAAGGGAGGTAAATTACAGTCCTTTAATTTTTCTTATATAGAAGCACATTGATGGACTTGAAATTTCATCCCTTTTCTGTCCTGACTTCTGAGGCTTTTGCAGTGATGCACACTAAAGTTTAAAAACCCTCCCGGGACTTCCCTAGCAGTCCAGTGCTTAAGACTCCGTGCTGGGACTTCCCTGGTGGCACAGTGGTTAAGAACCCGCCTGCCAGTGCAGGGGACACGGGTTCGAGCCCTGGTCTGGAAAGATCCCACATGCCGCGGAGCAGCTAAACCCGTGTGCCACAACTTCTAAGCCTGCACTCTAGAGCCCACGAGCCACAACTACTGAGCCCACATGCCACAACTACTGAAGCCTGCGCGCCTAGAGCCCATGCTCCACAACAAGAGAAGCCCGTGTGCTGCAATGAAGAATGGCCCCCGCTCGCCGCAACTAGAGAAAGCCCAAGTGCAGCAACAAAGGACCAATGCAGCCAAAAATAAATAAATAGAATAAATAAATTTATTAAAAAAAAAAAAAAAGACTCCATGCTTCCACTGCAGGGGGCATGGGTTTGACCCCTGATCGGGGAACTAAGATCCCATATGCCGCAGGGCACGGCCAAAAAAAAAAAAAAAGAAGAACTCTCCCTAAGTGGGTAAGGGGACAGAATTTGTATTTGTTCATTCAGGGATTTGTGAAACTTGTATTAATATCTTGGCATATTTTTTTGTTGTTTGAGACAGTCTGTCAGTGGCTACTGTGTAGGAGGATTAGGAATATACTTTTCACTATGAAGAGTTAATAGGCACTGGAGATGCAGCAGTTATCAAAACACAAAAATGCCTGTTCCTCTGGAGTTTTGGGGGGTAGGGAGTGACTAAGCAAAAAAAAAGAAAAAGCCGTATTATGTTAGTAAGTTCAATGGAGAAAAAACAAGAAGCAGTAGGGGTGTTGGGAGGTTGTGATTTTATTGATTGATTGAGGTTGTGATTTTACATGAGGTGGTTAGGGACAACAGCCTACCTGAGGAAGTGGTATTTGAGGGAAGTTACGAAGAAGCTTAGGTAACACATAGAAGAGTATGTTCTAAATAGAGGGAACAGTGGATAAGGGCCTTGATGTGGGACTCTTTTATTAATTATGTAAGTGAATGTTTGGGGGGAAAAATGCAAGATAATGATATTAATACTTCTGTGCATATCGAAATGTGAGTTATTTATGGGACATCCAAATAATGGTGACCAGTAAGTAGTTCAGGAGAGACTGAGGCTGGAAGGAAGTCTGTGAGTCACCAGATTATAGGTGGTATTGAAGTCTTGTGTGGAGATTCCCCTAGAATTATATGTAGAGCGAGAAGAATAGAGGTCTGAAGAAGGAACCCTGGGAGACACAAATGTTGCGGAGGGCGGGGTGGAAGCTTGCAAGGAAGACTTAGGACCAACCACCTAAAGGTGAGTGGTAGAACAGGAGGGGTGGCGCTACTGTAGCTGTGGCAAGGGAGGGTCTTCTCTGCCCTCTGTGTTTCCCTTAACCTTTCTGCCAGCTCCCAGCCAAATCAGCCTTTGAGTCCAGCTGTCCCACCACACCACTAATACTTTAGTTCAGACCTACCTCATTTCTTGCTAGGACTCCAGTAATTGTCTATTATCTAGTCTCCTTACTCCCAAGCCTACCCTTGTCAGTCACTCTTCCACACCTCTGTGATAGCAATCTTTCTAAAATACCTAAATACTGCCAGTGACTCTTCAGGATAAAGCCTAACCATCTCAGCCTGGCATAGGATGCCCTTCGTGATCTGGCATTCCCTTTTTATTCTCACTTTCTGGCTCCTTTTCCCCCTTACATTCTAAATTTCATGCATTCAAATTATTTGTCCCTTCTAGAAGGACATTTCTTTGTCTCCAGGCCTCTGTATATGCTTTCCTATTTCCTGGAATGACTAACTCTCTATGGTCCATTAACACTACAAGATCTGGCTGAAGTGTTACTTTCTGTGTAAAGCCCTTTTTGACTTCCAAGCAAATCCAGGATCTTCCCTTTGGTCTGGTTTCCTGCTTGTTGCACATCTCTAGTGCAGTCCTAATGACAGTATCTTGAAATTGTCTTCTGTTTGTTTTCCCTCTCCAATTTATGAGCTCCTAGGACAGCAACTTTGACCTGTGGATCTTTGTAATCCTAGTGCTTGGCTTAGTGTAGTAAACGTCTAAGTGACGTCTAAACGTCTAAGTTCTCAAAGTGTGGTCTTTGGACCAGCTGCATCAGCAACACCGGAAACTTGTTAGAAATGCAGATGCATGGGCCCCACCCCAGACTTACTGACTCAGAAAGCCAGGAGGTGAGGCCCAGCAGTGTGTTTTAACAAGCCCCCCAGGTTATCCTGATGCATTTTTGAGAGCCGTTAGTCCAGTGAAATGAATGATGGTCAGTATTCACTGGGGAGGAATAAACTCTGGTCTCATGATAAGTGGGGGTGGCCCCTTCCACTTGCAGTCAGACTTTAGAAAAAGGCAGCAGCCACACTGTGCTGATGGCTGCAAGAACTTAGAGTGGTGAGCGTGTGCAGCTACGATTGACAATATTTTTGATACCATGAATTCGGGCGCAAAATCTATTCTGAACCTGTTGACTTAAACCTTTAAAGTTAGATAAACTAAAAGGAAGACACGAACTTATTACTTAAGGAATCACTCATAATCTTACCATCAGAGATAACCAAGTTATCGGTGATTATTTCTAACGGATATTATTATGGTTTTATTCTTTTTGCTTATGCTTAAGATTATCTACGAGTATATATATTTTTCAGAAACTTTTGTATATAAAATACGTATTTGAAATATTAAAAAGAAGTTGAGGGCTTCCCTGGTGGCGCAGTGGTTGAGAGTCCGCCTGCCGATGCAGGGGACACGGGTTCGTGCCCCGATCCCGGAAGATCCCACATGCCGCGGAGCGGCTGGGCCCGCGAGCCATGGCCGCGGAGCCTGTGTGTCCGGAGCCTGTGCTCCGCAACGGGAGAGGCCACAGCAGTGAGAGGCCCGCGTACAGCAAAAAAAAAAAAAAAAAAAAAAAAAAAAAAGAAGTTGAAACAGACTCAAATTTTTGACCCTTTTAAAGATACGTTAGGACTTCCCTGTTGGTGCAGTGGTTAAGAATCTGCCTGCCAATGCAGGGGACATGGGTTCGATCCCTGGTCCGGGAAGATCCCACATGCTGCGGAGCAGCTAAGCCCATGAGGCCACAACTACTGAGCCTGTGCTCTAGAGCCCGTGAGTCACAACTACTGAGCCCGTGAGCCACAACTACTGAGCCCACATGCCACAGCTACTGAAGCCCACACGCCAGAGCCCGTGCTCCACAACAAGAGAAGCCACCACGGTGAGAAGCCCGTGCACCACAACGAAGAGTAGCCCCCACTGCATCAAATTACCCTTTTGGTTGAAGCTAGTTCCAGTTGGGTTTTCTCTTGGTACACTAGAAAGCATTCTTAAATAGTCCATATTATAATTTTAAAGATTTGTCCTTTTTTACAGGTGAAGATGGAGCTGGAAAAACAAGCTTAATAAGAAAAATTCAGGGAATAGAGGAGTACAAGAAAGGAAGAGGATTGGAATATTTGTACTTAAATGTTCATGATGAAGACAGGGATGGTGAGTGTCGTTTATTTGTAATGTAAGTTTACTGAAGTCTTTCCAAGTTGCACTGCTGTTCATATTAATATTAGTCTTTGACTTTTCTTAGCGTGTCGTTTTTTACTAGGAGACCTACTGTGTCATGCCAGTCAGTAAATAGTTATGTTAGGGCATACTTTTATTGGTTTGAGATTGGGATTCATATAGTGGTATTTTTAAATGTCTTAAGGTATTGGTGTGCAGACTTCAGCTTTCTTGCTAACCTTGAAGAATCTCAACTTTTCAGTTCATTTTCCCTCCGATAGTGAAATAATAGTATCCTATGATTGTTTTGCCCTCTTTTTACCATCGTCTCATTTTTCGACATGAAAGTGTCATTTACTCCCCAGCTTTTCTTATCTGATCAGCCATTTTTTTCTTCTATAGATCACTTGCCTTCTCATTTTCGTATATAATAACTTGAATATGCATGGCTCTATCTGCTGATGGTAAGAATAGAAACATGTTACTCAGTCTGTGGTTTGGGATTGAGAAATATGAAGTAGAGGATGCTGATTTTCTGTGTTGGCAGTTAAATCATTTTCTTGAGCATTCATTAGCACTTTACTGAATTGGTAGATGTAACCCAAGTAGGTGAACCTTGCCAAAGGAGACATCTCCTGTGGAGATGCCTTAAAATACCAAGTAGTATTGTTAGTTGGCTGATGAAATGACTTTATCCTGTTGCCTTGGTAACTTTCTTTTGTCTGTTGTAGATCAAACAAGATGTAATGTATGGATCTTGGATGGAGACCCGTATCACAAAGGCCTCCTTAAATTTTCACTGGATGCCATTTCTCTGAAGGACACTCTAGTTATGTTGGTTGTTGATATGTCAAAGCCTTGGACTGCTTTGGATTCTTTACAGAAATGGGCAAGTGTTGTTAGAGAACACATTGACAAATTGAAAATTCCTCCTGAAGAAATGAAAGAAATGGAACAAAAGTGTGAGTAGTCTAGAAAATATAGATTTCAAAGACAAAATGTCCTAGCTGACTATCAGAATTGTTAGGAACTTTTGACTTTGAATAAGGTTTAATGAAGGAAACTCAATGAGAGTACTGCTTTTGAAATTCAGTTTGAATGATGTGCTGTTTTAATATAGTTTTACATTGGAAACATATACATAATGGCAGACTCTTTAGTAGAGGCGCCTCTTCTTCTTTGCCAAAAGGCCGTATGTGTTCATTTTGGAAAGCGGGTTTTCAGGATAAAAAAATTTGAATCTTTCTTCAGCTGCTCATTTTCAGTAGTCTCGTTTCTTGATAAGTAGAACAATCTTTACTAACCTTGTCAAATGAAGTATGTCCATAATGATGTTGAGTAACAACATAAATATAAAGATGTTAAGCTGGTTTTATGATTTACAAAGTACATAATATATTTTGTACATGCCCATGTAAGTTGGAAATTTTCATGGAAATTATGAAAATGATACGGGTCATTTCTTTTCTTTTTTTTTTTTGCGGTTCGCGGGCCTCTCACTGCTGTGTCCTCTCGATACGGGTCATTTCTAACAAGTTGTAAGCCACTTGTCATAGTTCTTAATTTCACTGAGAGCTCTTCATGTGTCAGTGTTGCACTTTGCTTAAGAAAATATATGGGGACTTCCCTGGTGGCGCAGTGGTTGGGAGTCCGCCTGCCAATGCAGGGGACACGGGTTTGTGCCCCAGTCTGGGAGGATCCCACATGCCGCAGAGCGGCTGGGCCCGTGAGCCATGGCCGCTGGGCCTGCGCGTCCGGAGCCTGTGCTCCACGACAGGAGGAGCCGCAGCAGTGAGAGGCCGCAAAAAAAAAAAAAAAAAAGATATGCTGCTGTTCTTTGCTATTGTTAGCTGATAACTTTTAGGGGAAGTTTGACAGCTTACTGGAATTTATATGCACGGAAACAGTAAAAACTTAAGAGAATGTATGTCCTAAATTATTGAAAAGGATGTCTAACTGCTTTTAATCTATACCTTTTTTTCCTTGTTGGCCATTACCTCTGGGGCTTTTTTTCCCCCTCTCTAAGTTTATGCTATAGTAGTCAGTGGTTTTCAGTGTGTGGTCCTAAGACCAGCAGCATCAGTATCAGTACAGTTGAGAGCTTGTCGGAAATACACATTCTCAGGCCCTTTCCCAGACTGCTGAATCAGAAACTTCTGGTGCATGCTAAAACTTGAGAACCAGTTATATTTCAGCCTCTGATTTTAAGGGTGATAGCTACCAGAGCTGCTAAAGGTATACGTATGCCCCTCTGTTCCTGGTGAAATCATGCTCAACTGTTCAAGATTCCCTCTTCCTGACCCCATGCAAGTTTAGGACAGTTTTCCTTCTTTGTGGCTCTCTATATATAATATTCCCACATACATATACTGTTTTAATCCTGTGCTGTGGATAATTTGTTTCCAAATTTGTTGTTTTGCCTTTAAACATGAAAATCAGTTGTATGGAAATCACTGTGTGTGTCACTGGTCCCTTAAGAATTCCTTGAAGAGTAATTACTAAATTAAAGTATACATTGTTAACGCTCTTGGTATATTCACATTAACTTTTTTTTTATTCAAACAGAAAATCACAAAAATGATAATCATCCTCATCAGTTCACTCAGTCCCATGTAATTAATTTTTTTTATCTTAATCTTTTGTTAGCACTTTTATGAATTCATCAGTTTTCCATTAGAGTTCTGAAAATGCTCATTCATTCACTTCAGCAGTATAGTCAGTTACCAGAAACCTGTACTTGTCAGAGTCTTTTCCATGAATTCCTTGAAGATGAAACCCTTTTATAGGAACATTTTTGCGAAAGCATCAGAGTACACCCGGAACTCTCTGTAAATGACAAAAGACTTAAAAATGACCATGGTTAAAGATTTGATGAAAGTTCATAATAATGCAATTGACAAGGAAATTTAGTTATTTCTGAGATATACATTTTAAAGTAATAACTAGAATTATGACTTACAACATTATACCAGAACATATAAGATTTTTACAAATTTCATGTAATGTCTGAAACATTTATATTAACATATTTCCATACAAATAACCCAAAGAAAGTTTAGTATTAGTTTCCTTGTTTGTTTGTTTTTTTATACTGCATGTTCTTATTAGTCATCAGTTTTATACACATCAGTGTATACATGTCAATCCCAATCGCCCAATTCAGCACACCACCATCCCCACCCCACCGCAGTTTTCCCCCCTTGGTGTCCATACGTTTGTTCTCTACATCTGTGTCTCAACTTCTGCCCTGCAAACTGGTTCATCTGTACCATTTTTCTAGGTTCCACATACAAGCGTTAATATACAATATTTGTTTTTCTCTTTCTGACTTACTTCACTCTGTATGACAGTCTCTAGATCCATCCACGTCTCAACAAATGACTCAATTTCGTTCTTTTTTATGGCTGAGTAATATTCCATTGTATGTATGTACCACATCTTCTTTATCCATTCGTCTGTCGATGGGCATTTAGGTTGCTTCCATGACCTGGCTATTGTAAATAGTGCTGCAGTGAACGTTGGGGTGCATGTGTCTTTTTTTTTTTTTTTTCTTCGGTATGCGGGCCTCTCACTGCTGTGGCCTCTCCCATTGCGGAGCACAGGCTCCGGACGCGCAGGCTCAGCAGCCATGGCTCACAGGCCCAGCCGTTCCACAGCATGTGGGATCTTCCCGGACCGGGGCACGAACCCGTGTCCCCTGCATTGGCAGGCGGACTCTCAACCACTGCGCCACCAAGGAAGCCCTCATGTGTCTTTTTGAATTATGGTTTTCTCTGGGTATATGCCCAGTAGTGGGATTGATGGATCATATGGTAATTCTGTTTTTAGTTTTTTAAGGAACCTCCACACTGTTCTCCATAGTGGCTGTATCAGTTACATTTCCCACCAACAGTGCAAGAGGGTTCCCTTTTCTCCACACCCTCTCCAGCATTTGTTGTTTGTAGATTTTCTGATGATGCCCATTCTAACTGGTGTGAGGTGATACCTCAGTGTAGTTTTGATTTGCATTTCTCTAATAATTAGTGATGTTGAGCAGCTTTTCATGTGCTTCTTGGCCATCTGTATGTCTTCTTAGGAGAAATGCCTATTTAGGTCTTCTGCCTATTTTTGGATTGGGTTGTTTGTTTTTTTAATATTGAGCTGCATGAGCTGTTTATATATTTTGGAGATTAATCCTTTGTCCATTGATTCGTTTGCGAATATTTTCTCCCATTCTGAGGGTTGTCTTTTCGTCTTGTTTATGGTTTCCTTTGCTGTGCAAAAGCTTTTAAGTTTCATTAGGTTCCATTTGTTTATTTTTGTTTTTATTTCCATTACTCTAGGAGGTGGATCAATAAAGATCTTGCTGTGATTTTTGTCAAAGAGTGTTCTTCCTATGTTTTCCTCTAAGAGTTTTATAGTGTCCGGTCTTACATTTAGGTCTCGAATCCATCTTAAGTTTATTTTTGTGTATGGTGTTAGGGAGTGTTCTAATTTCATTCTTTTACATGTAGCTGTCCAGTTTTCCCAGCACCGCTTACTGAAGAGACTGTCTTTTCTCCATTTTATATCTTTGCCTTCTTTGTCATAGATGAGTTGACCATAGGTGTGTGGATTAATCTCTGGGCTTTCTATCTTGTTCCACTGATCTGTGTTTCTGTTTTTGTGCCAGTACCATATTGTCTTGATTACTGTAGCTTACTGTAGTATAGTAAGCTACTTACTTGATTACTTCAGACTTACTGTAGTATAGTCTGAAGTCAGGGAGTCTGATTCCTCCAGCTCCGTTTTTTTCCCTCAAGACTGCTTTGGCTATTCGGGGTCTTTTGTGTCTCCATACAAATTTTAAGATGATTTGTTCTAGTTCCGTAAAATATGCCATCGGTAATTTGATAGGGATTGCATTGAATCTGTAGATTGTTTTGGGTAGTATAGTCATTTTCACAATATTGATTCTTCCAATCCAAGAACATGGTATATCTCTCCATCTGTTGGTATCATCTTTAATTTCTTTCATCAGTGTCTTATAGTTTTCTGCATACAGGTCTTTTGCTTCCCTAGGTAGGTTTATTCCTAGGTATTTTATTCTTTTTGTTGCAGTGGTAAATGGGAGTGTTCCCATAATTTCTCTTTCAGATTTTTCATCATTAGTGTATAGGAATGCAAGAGATTTCTGTTCATTAATTTTGTATCCTGCAACTTTACCAAATTCATTGATTACCTGTAGTAGTTTTCTGGTGGCATTTTTAGGATTCTCTATGTGTAGTATCATGTCATCTGCAAACAGTGACAGTTTTACTTCTTCCTTTCCAATTTATATTCTTTTTATTTCTTTTTCTTTTCTGATTGCCATGGCTAGGACTTCCAAAACTATGTTGAATAATAGTGGTGAGAGTGGACATCCTTGTCTCGTTCCTGATCTTAGAGGAAATGCTTTCAGTTTTTCACCATTGAGAATGATGTTGGCTGTGGCTTTGTTGTATATGGCCTTTATTGTATTGAGGTAGGTTCCCTCTATGCCCACTTTCTGGAGAGTTTTTATCATAAATGGGTGTTGAATTTTGTCAAAAGCTTTTTCTGCATCTATTGAGATGATCATATGGGTTTTATTCTTCAGTTTGTTAATATGGTGTATCACATTGATTGATTTGCGTATATTGAAGAATCCTTGCATCTCTGGGATAAATCCCACTTGATCCTGGTGTATGATCCTTTTAATGTGTTGTTGGATTCTGTTTGCTAGTATTTTGTTGAGGATTTTTGCATCTATATTCATCAGTGATACTGGTCTGTAATTTTCTTTTTTTGTAGTATCTTTGTCTGGTTTTGGTATCAGGGTGATGGTGGCCTCAAAGAATGAGTTTGAGAGTGTTCCTTCCTCTGCAATTTTTTCGAAGAGTTTGAGAAGGGTGGGTGTTAGCTCTTCTCTAAATGTTTGATAGAATTCACCTGTGAAGCCATCTGGTCCTGGACTTTTGTTTGTTGGAAGATTTTTAATCACAGTTTCAATTTCATTCCTTGTGATTGGTCTGTTCATATTTTCTATTTCTTCCTGGTACAGTCTTGGAAGGTTATACCTTTCTAAGAATTTGTCCATTTCTTCCAGGTTGTCCATTTTATTGGCATAGAGTTGCTTGTAGTAGTCTCTTAGGATGCTTTGTATTTCTGTGGTGTCTGTTGTAACTTCTCCTTTTTCATTTCTAATTTTATTGATTTGAGTCCTCTCCCTCTTTTTCTTGATGAGTCTGACTAATGGTTTATCAATTTTGTTTATCTTCTCAAAGAACCAGCGTTTAGTTTTATTGATCTTTGCTATTGTTTTCTGTTTCTATTTCATTTATTTCTGCTCTGATCTTTATGATTTCTTTCCTTCTGCCAACTTTGGGTTTTGTTTGTTCTTCTTTCTCTAGTTCCTTTAGGTGTAAGGTTAGTTTGTTTATTTGAGATTTTTTTTGTTTCTTGAAGTAGGCTTGTATAGCTATAAACTTCCCTCTTAGAACTGCTTTTGCTGCATCCTATAGGTTTTGGATCGTCGTGTTTTCAGTGTCATTTGTCTCTAGGTATTTTTTGATTTCCTCTTTGATTTCTTCAGTGATCTCTTGGTTATTTAGTAATGTATTGTTTAGCCTCCATGTATTTGTGTTTTTTACGTTTTTTTCCCTGTAATTGATTTCTAATCTCATAGCGTTGTGGTCAGAAAAGATGCTTGATATGATTTCAGTTCTCTTAAATTTACTGAGGCTTGATTTGTGACCCAAGATGTGGTCTATCCTGGAGAATGTTCTGTGCGCACTTGAGAAGAAAGTGTAATCTGCTGTTTTTGGATGGAATGTCCTATAAATATCAATTAAATCTATCTGGTCTGTTGTGTCATTTAAAGCTTGTGTTTCCTTATTTATTTTCATTTGGACGATCTGTCCATTGGTGTAAGTGCGGTGTTAAAGTCCCCCACTATTATTGTGTTACTGTCGATTTCCTCTTCTATAGCTGTTAGCAGTTGCCTTATGTATTGAGGTGCTCCTATGTTGGGTGCATATATATTTATAATTGTTATATCTTCTTCTTGGATTGATCCCTTGATCATTATGTAGTGTCCTTCCTTGTCTCTCGTAACATTCTTTATTTTAAAGTCTATTTTATCTGATATGAGTATTGCTAGTCCAGCTTTCTTTTGATTTCCATTTGCATGGAATATCTTTTTCCATCCCCTCACTTTCAGTCTCTATGTGTCCCTAGGTCTGAAGTGGGTCTCTTGTAGACAGCATATAGATGGGTCTTGTTTTTGTATCCATTCAGCAAGCCTGTGTCTTTTGATTGGAGCATTTAATCCATTCACGTTTAAGGTAATTATTGATATGTATGTTCCTATGACCATTTTCTTAATTGTTTTGGGTTTGTTTTTGTAGATCCTTTTCTTCTCTTGTGTTTTCCACTTAGAGAAGTTCCTTTAGCATTTGCTGTAGAGCTGGTTTGGTGGTGCTGAATTCTCTTAGCTTTTGCTTGTCTGTAAAGCTTTTGATTTCTCCATCAAATCTGAATGAGATCCTTGCCAGATAGAGTAATCTTGGTTGTAGGTTCTTCCCTTTCATCACTTTAAGTATATCATGCCACTCTCTTCTGGCTTGTAGAGTTTCTGCTGAGAAATCAGCTGTTAACCTTATGGGAGTTCCCTTGTAGGTTATTTTTCATTTTTCCCTTGCTGCTTTCAGTAATTTTCTTTGTCTTTAATTTTTGCCGATTACTATGTGTCTTGGCATGTTTCTCCTTGGGTTTATCCTGTATGGGACTCGCTGCGCTTCCTGGACTTGGGTGGCTGTTTCTTTTCCCATGTTAGGGAAGTTTTTGACTATAATCTCTTCAGATATTTTCTCTGGTCCTTTCTCTCTCTCTTCTCCTTCTGGGACCCCTATAATGCAAATGTTGTTGCGTTTAATGTTGTCCCAGAGGTCTCTTAGGCTGTCTTCATTTCTTTTCATTCTTTTTCTTTATTCTGTTCTGCAGCAGTGAATTCCACCATTCTGTCTTCCAGGTCACTTATCCGCTCTTCTGCCTCAGTTATCCTGCTATTGGTTCCTTGTGGTGTAGTTTTCACTTCAGTTATTGTATTGTTAATCTCTGTTTGTTCTTTAGTTTTTCCAGGTCTTTGTGAAACATTTCTTGCATCTTCTTGATCTTTGCCTCCATTCTTTTTCCGAGGTCCTGGATCATCTTCACTATCATTTTTCTGAATTCTTTTTCTGGAAGGTTGCCTATCTCCACTTCATTTAGTTGTTTTTCTGGGGTTTTATCTTGTTCCTTCATCTCGTACATAGCCCTCTGCCTTTTCATCTTGTCTGTCTTTCTGTGAATGTGATTTTTGTTCCACAGGCTGAAGTATTGTAGTTCTTCTTACTTCTGCTGTCTGCCCTCTGGTGGATGAGGCTATCTAAGAGGCTTGATGGGAGGGACTGGTGGTGGGTAGAGCTGACTCTTGCTCTGGTGGGCAGAGCTCAGTAAAACTTTAATCCACTTGAGTGTTGATGGGTGGGGCTGGGTTCCCTCCCTGTCAGGTTGTTTGGCCCAAGGCAACCGAAAACTGGAGCCTACCTGGGCTCTTTGGTGGGGCTAATGCCAGACTCTTGGAGGGCTCCCGCCAAGGAATCCTTCCCAGAACTTCTGCTGCCAGTGTCCTTGTCCCCACGGTGAGCCACAGCCACCCCCCGCCTCTGCAGGAGACCCTCCAACAGTAGCAGGTAGGTCTGGTTCAGTTTCCCCTGGGGTCACTGCTCCTTCCCCTGGGTCCCGATGCGCACACTACTTTGTGTGTGCCCTCCAAGAGTGGAGTCTCTGTTTCCCCCAGTCCTGTCGAAGTCCTGCCATCAATTCCCACTAGGCTTCAAAGTCTGATTCTCTAGGAATTCCTCCTCCCGTTGCCGGACCCCCAGATTGGGGCTCAGAACCTTCACTCCAATGGGTGGACTTCTGTGGTATATGTGTTCTCCAGTCTGTGAGTAACCCATCCAGCAGTTATGGGATTTGATTTTACTGTGATTGCGCCCCTTCTACCGTCTCATTGTGGCTTCTCCTTTGTCTTTGGATGTGGGGTATCTTTTTTGGTGAGTTCCAGTGTCTTCCTGTTGATGATTGTCCAGCAGCTAGTCGTGATTCTCGTGTTCTTGCAAGAGGGAGTGAGAGCACGTCCTTCTACTCCGCCATCTTGGTTCCTCTCCCACATTAACTTTTTTTTTAAGTGAAGGTTTTGGCAATTCTGCAAACGAGTTCTAAAAACTTACTAGTATTGGTAATATCTCCCTAGTTTTTTGGGGGGTTATAGGATAAACATGGCTCAAGATTGCACCTAGGTAAAGAGGAGGAGACCTGAATAAAGGGTTTTGAGAAAGGAAGTTAATATTAGAAAGCCATCTGGAACTGTCTTTTAGATTGTGGAAACCTTCCCCCCCATATTTATTTTTTCTTTTATCCTTTCAGTGCTGTTTGTGAATTAGAGAGGGTAGAGGGACAGAGCTCAATTGTGACTTGCCCACAGTAATTTGCACAGATTGAACCAGGCCTGCATTGAACCCCACTCTTTGGAGCCACTCAGTGTTTTATTCTGCCTCCTGATAATTAATGTGGGTCCAGAGTTTCTGTACTGTCTTTGAATTGGATTTCTCAAAACCTTTTTGTTTCTTAACACAAGACTAAGTGTGAACTCTAGTAACATATGTATTTAGATGGCAGAAAAGCTACCTGCTGAAATAAAGAGCCATTTCTAAACTATGTATTAAATTATTTACTTTGATTTTCAGTGATTAGAGACTTTCAAGAATATGTAGAGCCAGGAGAAGATTTCCCAGCTTCTCCTCAGAGAAGAAATACCGCATCACAGGAGGACAAAGACGACAGTGTGGTTTTACCTCTGGGTGCAGATACACTGACACAGAACTTGGGCATTCCAGTACTAGTAGTTTGCACAAAGGTTAGTTTGCTTCCTACAGATTCTACTACTGATACTAACCAAGGGTGAACAACTGTTTTATTTTGTAGGCTTCTTTTGGAGTTGACACATTAGTTTTCCTAGGTAACTTTTCTTAATAAGTAGATATAATAGTTTAAAATATTGAATGATATTCACATGTTTGTTTTGTGAACTTAATCATAGTTTTCTTTGAAAGAAAATGTTACTTCAGATATTCTAAAATTTGTGATCAAATTTCATTTTCCTAATTCCAGTTAGACTTCAAATTGTATAGTCAGTTTAGTAGAGATAGTTACAGGTAAGATGAAAACTATCAACTTTATAAAATAAACTATTTTTCCACAGTAAGTTTTATATACTGATATCTTGATATTAGAAAATGTACTTAAAATAAAATAGACTTAATTTTAAAGGTGTATCAATAATCATTATGTAAAGTTGATATGCAGTTATCAAAGGCCTTTTATTTATTTAAGAGATTCTGGAAGGATTACTATTATAAAAATTCTGTTAGGGGCTTCCCTGGTGGCGCAGTGGTTGAGAGTCCACCTGCCGATGCAGGGGACACAGGTTCGTGCCCTGGTCCGGGAGGATCCCACAGGCCGCGGAGCGGCTGGGCCCATGAGTCATGGCCACTGGGCCTGCGCGTCCGGAGCCTGTGCTCCGCAACGGGAGAGGCCACAACAGTGAGAGGCCCGCGTACCACAAAAAAAAAAAAAAAAAAAAATTCTGTTAATGTAGTTCTGTCACTGTATACACTTTATAATACAATCAAATTTCCTTTAAAAAATAATTTATAGTTCATCTTCTCCCCATTTGGTCCTAAGTAGTATGTCTTTACTGTGTAAGCCATGGAATAGTTAAGATAATTACAGAACATATAAACACTTTTGAGATCTAAAATTATTATGTTTTTTGTAATGTAAAATTTTCACATCTAAATGAAGAAGGGTGTGGAATTTACTCACCTTTGGAATAAAAATGATAAAAAATGTAAATATAGCTTAAGTTTTACTTTAAAAACTACAAAAATTATCAATAACAAAGGAATGTGGGGGAGCATTTAAAATAATTAAGTCAAAGTCTATTGTCTGCTTTTCAAATGGTGATTCAGGTGTAGTTAATTACTTATATCTTTTGCATAAAACTGTGCTTAAACTCTTACAATAGAATCCTTTTGTCTGCGGTTTGTTTGGGTTTTATTTTGTTTGGCAAAGAGCTGTTTATTGGCAGATATTTTCCTGTTTTTACACCACAACTTGCCTTATAAAAAGCTCTTTATTTTCCAAAGAAAAAATGTCAAGCTTTAAGGGGACCCGAATCAGTATCAAATGAGTCATAGATTCATAAAATTTTCAAGCCAAAAGAGATCATCTACAGTATTTCACAGAATCTAAGACACCGTCAGTTCTGCTTCAGTTTAAGAGCTTTTAAAGTGTGAGGGGGGATGGGGGAATGTGTGTCTCAGGATAGATGAAGAATGGTAGTTCAACTCAGTTTAAAGATGCTTGAAATTGAGACTCAGAGAGACTAGGTTTTTTGCCAGATCCTCATATTTCAGTTAAAAATGTTTTAAAAAGTTTACTAAACTATCATGCTTCACCAAAAATGTCATAAGTCAACAGTATAATAATTATAAGTATCTTTAATAATTTGAAATAATTACTCTCAGTGTTCTATATAACATGGACAGTATGCGTTTTTTCATGTTATATAAGGAGACTGTTCTATGTATATATGCATAACAAAAAATTACATATCAAAAAAATGACATCAAATTTGCCCCCAAACTAATATTAGGTATGATGGACATTGTTTATTTTTAGATTTCATAACCTTCAATTCTCAAAAGTTTTGATGAAGTTATTTGGATATCATGATGTTTGAACATGCCTTAATTTTTTTCCTAACATTTTTTTTGTAGCAAGCAGAATTCAGAATTGTTTCATTGATTGTACAGGTGACATTTCAGAAATAGCCTGTAATTCCCCTTTTTTGCTGTTGGTGAAATTGAAGTGAGAGTGAATAAAAGCGCCAGAAAAGAAATAAAAGTCAATTAAGAGCTATCAAATAAGCAGAGGAACAAAGGGAAAATAGTGAGAGGTGCAGACTCCCTGGATATACAGAGTGTTTTATAGAACTAGAATAGATTTTAGATCTTAAAAACTTTGTTCTAGGACATAAGTCGTTGAGTTAGCAAGTATGACCGCCCATTATAAGCTTGTCCTGATATTCTTTATTCCTTTATGTACTAAAACTTTCTCTTTGGTGTTCTCATCACATTCAATATATCATAGAAATCAGTGCTTTTTAAAGAAATAAAAGTATTCATTAGTCTTAAGACTCCAACTAAAAGTCTCTAGACATATAGGAGTAATTAATATTCTAGGTTCTACTGATCAGTCACTGTATCAGAGTGGTAGTTTTGTGATATTCCCTCACCCAACATTGAACTGTTTAAATCATTATATTATTATTTAAAGTTAATATTGTTTTTTAAATTATTTTAACTCAGTGTGATGCCATTAGTGTGTTGGAGAAAGAACATGACTACAGAGATGAGCATTTCGATTTTATTCAGTCTCATATCCGGAAGTTTTGTTTACAGTGTATCCTTTTAATACATTGATTGGTGCAGTGTTCCTTAGCTGTTTGTTTGTTTGTTTAAGTAAAGGAATAAATTGATGACTTCAGAAATTCCATAAACTTTTTTCCTCCTGCCTCTGGTTGGAAATTTCAATTCCCAAATCATTTATATCTAGGTATTTTGAGATATAAAAGCAAGTATTGAAATATGTAACTTTGATTTGCTGTTTTTAAAATACTGTGATTAAGAAAAATAATCAGACTTATGTAGAAAATTCTAATAAGTTGGCATTGAAAACATTCTCGCTGAAAACTGGTATTCATTTCTTGGGGGTGGGTGGTAGGGAAAGATCAATATTTGGGTTTGTGTGTTCTTGTTTTTAATTTGTTTAGTATGTTATCTCCACTATAGTCTAATGCAATGGTTTTTAAATCTGGCTGTGCCCATCTAAGACTTACTGAATTGGAACATTCCAAGGGGAGGCTGGAGAATCTATGCTGAATTTTAAAAAAGCTTTCTGGGTAATTTTGATGATCACAAGGTTAGAAAACCTAGCATAAGGAATCTTGTGTAGTCTAGGTTGCAAGGATTATATGAGCCAGTGAATAACATTTATAACTAAACAAAGGATGAAATGAGTGAATGCTTTTAAGAGAATTTCGTGTTGAAAACTTCAAACAGCTTGAAAGCACCGAAGAGAGGTGTTCTCACTTGCCCCCTTGGATCAGATGTTTTGCAGTTACATTCACCAATCAAAGCTTTTGGGTCTGAAAAGTGAAGAAATGATAGATAGTAGGAGTAGACAGGAATAAGTAATGTACACGTTTATAGTATCTGTAGTTTTTCATCGTCATTAATGGACGTTTAATTTAAGGACCACGTGGCAAGAACCTCGTTGAATGATGAATAAGATCACGACACTGGGAGTTTCCCTTTTCCCTTTTTCCTTCAGTACTTTGTCCTCCATGGCACTTTCTCTTCTCATGTCACATAATGGTTAGTTGGATTGAATTAAAGGGCATTTGTCTGCAAAAGAAAACAAAAAGAAGTAATTGAAGTAGGTGTTGATAGCCTTTTTTGTTATCTTTGCAGATTAGAAAATTTGAGAACAAACAGTCTCTTTAAACATTTATTTAAAGCTACACTTGGAAATGTACATATAGAGATGTAATCAGGAAGGAGACTGTCCACTACAATAATTACAGACCTTTAGTAGAGCTGGTTGATTTTAAAAGAATACAAAACAACAAATCACTTCAAGATAGTGAGAGGGGGGCTGCCCTGGTGGCGCAGTGGTTAAGAATCCGCCTGCCAGTGCAGGGGACACGGGTTTGAGCCCTGGTCCGGGAAGATCCCCACATGCTGCAGAGCAACTAAGCCCATGTGCCACAGCTACTGAGCCTGCGCTCTAGAGCCCATGAGCCACAACTACTGAAGCCCATGCGCCTAGAGCCCATGTTCTGCAACAAGAGAGGCCAATGCAATGAGAAGCCTGTGCACTGCAACGAAGAGTAGCCCCTGGCTCACTGCAACTAGAGAAAGCCCATATGCAACAACGAAGACCCAACACAGCCAAAAAAATAAAAAATAAAAAAGATAGAGGTGTGTGTGTGTGTGTCAGTGAGGACAATTCAAAATCATCTTTATTTTAAAAACTAAAAAATTTTAATTGCATTGCAAATTTTCCAGCTGTGTAAATCTTCCAAATTATAAATTGGCTCTTGTGAGAAAGATCATTCATGAAAAGTTCACACAATTAAGCATTTACTTAAGATTATGATGTTTGTTTCTACCAAATTAAGTATTATGACAAGTAGTATTTAGCCAATACCATTTTAAGGTTCATAAGCCTTGGTTTGTGTCCTAGAAACTACGAGTATCCTAGTTCAGAAGTTAGACCATTGTCAGCATTTCCTCTTGGCCTGAGTCATCATCTCTCTTGAGACCCAATGGCTAGTGCTAGCGTTTTGGTCATGAAGTCTACTTTTGCCTTTGATTGTTCCTGAAAGCTTCCTGATGGTTCTTGACGGTTCATCTTCTCTGTTCAGTAAATCTCCTGAGCTTTCTCCCCCAAGTCCTAATTCCTGGACTAGTAAACACTGTCAGAGCCACTAGTGCAAACCACTCTTGTTGAAAAGGCGAAACAGCGTTTGATAAATGATATCCCTCCTTCATGAAGTTTAGGAAGGGTAAAGACAAAAAGAAATTGCCGCTTCAGATGCTTTAAATGCAGAGGTAGTAGTGGTGTCAGTTGTTACATTTACCTTTACTTTCTTGGCTAATGAGAGTTTTGCCCTCCTAAGTTAAATCAATTATGTAGAGATAGTTTTATTTGCATTTTAGCCTGTATATAAGTATTTTATAGTTTTGAAAGTCTTGATTACCATGTAATTATACCTTTGGAAATTATCTTTGAAACTAATATGCATAAATGCTAAGCTGAGAACACAAAATTTTATGGTACCTGTTGATGGAGTTTGTCCAAAAATTTCTTTAACAGTGTTCATTCAGATGGTGCAGCACTTATTTACACTTCAGTAAAAGAAAACAAAAATATAGATTTAGTATATAAATACATTGTTCAGAAACTCTATGGATTTCCCTATAAGATTCCTGCTATTGTTGTGGAAAAAGATGCAGTATTTATGTAAGTATACTCTTAAATGTATTGTTTTATCATGTGTTGTTGCTCCAGTTCGATGGTGCATCATCATCATCATCTCATTTTCATTTGAAGTGAGACTAGTAGACTTTTCCATGATGAGTAGGTGAGAATCTGTTCCTAGATTGTTTTATTTATAACCTGCCTTGATTTATTTATCTTTGCCTTTTAGTTTTACTGCTGGCCTGAACCCTTTTGAAAGGCTTGCTATTATAACTAAACTATCTATTGGGTGCATATATCAATGTATCTACTCTCTAATTGGTTACGATACATAAAGGACCCAATGTATAATCTAGAAATGCTTTGAAAAGTTATCTGAATAAATTGGGAGGTAAAAATAATTACCACGCTCTCCCCAAAAAACCTGTAATGACAGTTTTAAAATCAGGAAGATTGATAATAATTTTAAGTAGAAATTAGTAAACTTGAACATTATAATAAAACTGATTAATTTTCGATAATTGGTCAAATTTAACTTCATAAAAATATTCCCCTTAATATGATCATGGATTGAATGAAAGAATGACTATATAAATGCTTGAGAATTTGTCATGTGCATTTCTTTCTAGTCCAGCAGGATGGGATAATGATAAGAAGATAGGAATATTACATGAAAATTTTCAAATGTTAAAAGCAGAAGATAATTTTGAAGACATCATAACTAAACCACCTGTCCGAAAGGTAACAGTTTTAGTGTATAGTCTCAATATTTAGGCTTTTAAACTGAAGGGGAAGTTCATAATTTTAAGATTGTAGGTAGAAAGGTAAGGGGGTCCTTTTCTATCAAGTTGTGAACTTTACAACCTAGAGCTCAACCAAAAGCCAAGAACACCTTGTTAGAATAATTGTACTGGCTTCTGTCTGTCTAGGCAGATCTTGCATCTTCATGGTCATTAGTTATTCATACTAGCCCACAGCTGTCCAGGGGCTGCCAGGTTCCTAGATTTAATTTTAGTCTTTACTGTTACATGTCATTCTTATAACTATTAAATATCATTTCAGAAGGTATTCTTCTTTTATATATCTTGATTTTGCTTAGCAGTATATGGTGTTTTATGGTTAGATAGTATAGATGCTTATGAAAAGTTGTATAAAAATGAGTGTTTGCATGTAGTACTTCTCACTGGCTAATTTGAACATGTTTCGGGAAAAAGTAATTTTGATTTAACATATAATCAAGTTCTTAATTAAAAACCCAAATATTTACATTGAGCAGTTAGAAATAAGAAAAGTAACGTCAAATGAAAAATCAGTTAGTGTGTTACTTGGTTTGGATGTCTGTTAAAAGAAATGCACACATCAAAAAAAAAAAACCCAATTTTTCCCATTCTCCCTTTTACCAGCAAAATTGTGCTTTAAGTTGTCTTTTATTCATTTCGCAAATATTTATTGAGCCACTGTTTAGGCACTAGGTGCTGAATAGGAGGGTGATGCAGTAGTGAATCAGTATATATGCCACCTCTCAAGTGGTGATCAGTGCTATGGAAATGAAGCCGAGTGAGGGAAGGGTGAGTGAGAGGACCGAGGTGGGGAGGGCTGCAGTTTTAGAAATGATGAGGGCATGTCTCTGATGAGAGGGGAGAATGTTGAAAGCACAGGGAACGGGAAGTGCACATGCCCTGAGGCAGGAGTGTGTGAGGGGGCCAGAGAGGCTGGAAAAGAGCCCCAGAGGGCCAGAGTGGTAGGAGAGAAAGGCCTCATCATTAGGCTGCAGTCAGGACTTTGGATTTCGTGCTGAGTGGGATGGAAAGTGACGGGGGTGGGGGGGGCGAGTTTGAGCAGAGGAGTGATATAATCTGACCTAACCTTTCAAAGGATCGCTCTGGCTACTGGGTGGAAAATAGACTATGGCTTGCCTTGTACAGAAATAGGAGGAGCGGGAGACATTTGCAACTCCTTTTTTTCTTATTATTCAGCAGGTATAAGAGGCATTATGTTTTTATTTCAGGGAAACCAGGGACAAGTTGATTTTCACTCAGCTGGGATATTATTGGCCCTTTTAAAGCACCTAACTGTTGCTTAGCAGATTTTATAAGCGTGACTGATATGCTTATGGCTCTCAGGTTGTGCTGTCCAATACAGCAGCTACTAGTCACATACAGCTTTTAAATACAAATTAAGTACAACTAAATAAAATTAAAAATTCAGTTTCTCAGTTACAGTAGCCACATTTCAGCTGCTCAGTAGCCACAGGCTAACGTATTGCACAGCACAGATATAGGACATTTATATTATTGCAGATAGGTATCAGACAACTCTGCTGTAGGGCCTTGGGGAGGGCAGCTCACCCATGTAAATATGGTTTAGGTAATGTTCATATTCTTGGTGTTTTTTTAAAAAATTATTCTAATCTAGAGAGTAAGTTATGAATGACATTAACATAATATATGCAACTTGCTCATTTATGTGTTGCTGATTTCAGTTTGTGCATGAGAAGGAAATTGTGGCCGAAGATGACCAAGTGTTTCTTATGAAGCTACAGGTATGAAATTACATCAGAAACAGACTTAGTATGATTAATGGTTAAACTATTCTTGTACATATTTTCTTTAAAAATACAGCAATACATGCCTGAATATCTAACCTAGAGTTTTTGTGTGTTTTTCAGTCCCTTTTAGCAAAGCAACCACCAACTGCAGCTGGAAGGCCTGTGGTCAGTATTACAGATTTTGACACAATTATTAAAATGCAGTGCATATTGTTTTAGTTCTTTTTTTCTTAATTATATACCTGTCTCAAATGGGTATGCTTTGATATAAACTTGAATTAAGGATTCTCCTGGAATTTGTGAGATTTTAAAAGATAAAACTTCACTCCCGTTTAGAATATTGAAATCATAAATATCTACTTTGCAACATTTGTCCCACATGAGTTACTGTGCCAGACCATTTATATGTGCTATTTTATAAATCCTCACAACAGCCAGATGAGGCAGGTCCCCCATTTTGCTGGTGGGGAAATGGAGGCTTTGGAGGACATCATGGCTTGCCTGAGATTTTACAGCTGGTGGGATGGGGTGCAAGTCCAGATTGGAGTCCAGATCTGACTCCCAAGCTTATACTCATAACCACACCTCATATTCAATATGTTCTTATTTTTCCGTTGAAGGGAAAGTTAGTATTCTAAAATGCAATGGGTCTCTGGTATTCTAATAATGAGAACACAATTGCTAAACACTTCTACCCAGGGCTTGCAGCGTAAAGGGACCAGTAGAAGATATGGGGGACAGTTGCAAAGTAGTTTCTTTTTGTGATAATTTCTGTGAAGTTGAAAGTTTCAGGGTTCTGTAATTATGGCTTTCCTATTTTTACTTAGGATGCCTCGCCAAGAGTCCCAGGAGGCTCCCCTCGAACACCAAACAGATCTGTGTCGTCCAATGTTGCCAGTGTGTCACCCATCCCTGCTGGGTCAAAAAAAATTGATCCAAACATGAAAGGTACATTTCTCTCTTTCTTAGAGAAAGCAACACAATACATTTAACAATAGAAATCTACCTAGAGTCATTCCACCTTTTGCTTTAGCTATTTTCATTTTTATTCGATAGCTTCTAATCTTTGTGTCTGTCAGTACAATCTCATAGTTAATCAGACTGTGAACCATTTTACGGTATAGTCTTAACATATCATCTCTGTGCTGTGAGCTTTATGAAAGCTTTGTGTTATATTTAATCATTCTGCTACGGTAGGTCATTGAAGAAATTCATGTTTTTCCTATAATGGGTTATCTGCAGTTAACATAAAGGAAAAAACTATATGCATTATAGTTATTTCTATAGGAATAATTGCCATAAGTGGGATTAGTAGGTGAGAGTTTGTACCTTTTTATGCCTTTTGGTGATGTTTCTCAAATGAATTCTTCAATTTACATATCACTGAGTGTTGCAGTTTGCCCACAACCTAATCAGCATTCTCTAAGTACTAATAAGAGCTTTTCCCCCTAGTATTTCCTTTCTGTTTGTTTTTTCTTCTGTGAATTGTTTATTGCTATCCTTTGCCCATTAATATCTTAGAACTTCTACTGGTTTTCATATAGCATTGGGTAACTTTTTGTAATACATGAAGCAAATATTTCTCAACAGTTATATTTTTGAAGAACGCCTTTCAAGAGAGAGATATATTTGCATCTAACAATCTGTTTTAAATGCCTTTTGCCTTTTAAAAATAACACTCTAGGGCTTCCCTGGTGGCGCAGTGGTTGAGAGTCCGCCTGCCGATGCAGGGGACACGGGTTCGTGCCCCGGTCTGGGAAGATCCCACATGCCGTGGAGCGGCTGGGCCTGTGAGCCATGGCCCCTGGGCCTGTGTGTCCGGAGCCTGTGCTCCGCAACGGGAGAGGCCACAACAGTGAGAGGCCCGCATACCACAAAAAATAAATTAAAAAAATAAAAATAAAAAATAACACTCTAATTTTTTAATAATTATCTTATGCTCTTAACACTCATATTTTGTTTCATATATGAGTAGATTAGAGAAGTTACCCAGCCTCAAAAGATTAAACTTGAATTTGGAACATTTTCTGTGTATAATTCTACAATAATAATTTATAGAAAAGTTGAATGCTTTGAGTACAAGTTTTTTATCTTACCTTTTTTTTTTTTTATAGCTGGAGCTACAAGTGAAGGTGTCCTGGCAAATTTCTTCAATAGTTTGCTGAGTAAAAAGACTGGTTCCCCAGGAGGCCCTGGTGTTGGTAGTGGTAGCCCTGGAGGTGGGGCTGGAGGTGGAAGCAGTGGTTTACCACCATCTGCCAAAAAGTCAGGTATAGTTACCGGGAGCTTTTTTTTTTTTAAACAGCTTTATTGAGATATAATTTACATACCGTGAACTTGGCTCATTTAAAGTGTACAATTCAAAGTTTTAGTATATTTACAGACATACGTAAACCATTACCATAATCTAATTTTAGAACATTTTCTTCTCCCTAAAAAGAAACATCCAACCTATTAGCAGTTATCCTTGCCTAATGTCCAGCCTATTAGCAGTTATCCTTCCCTCCCCTGCAGTCCTCCTGGGCAACAAACAATGTTTTCTGTCTCTTTGTATTTGCCTATCTGGAGATTTCATATAAATGGAGTCATATAGTATATGCCTTCTTTAAAATAATGTTTCTGAGGTTCATCCATGTTGTAGCATATGTATCAATATTTTGTTTTTATTTACTGCTGAAAAAATTCCATTGTATGGATATGCATACATATTTTATTTATCCATTTATCAGTTGATGGACATGTTTTCATTTCTCTTGGGTATTTATCTAGGAGTGGAATTGCCGGGTCATGTGGTAACTCTATGTTTAAATTTTTAAAGAACCGCCAAAGTGTTTTCCAAAATGCTATACCATTCTACATTCCCACCAGCAGTTTATGAGGGCCCCAGTTTTTCTCCATCCCTTCCAACAGTTGTTATTGTTCATCTTTGTGTTTTAGTTGTTTTGTTTTTTTTGGTTTTGCTTAACCAAGTCCAAAATGTCTCTCTGTTTGTGTGTGTGTTTTAATTGAAATATAATTGATTTACAATATTATATTAGTTTCAGGTGTACAACATAGTGATTTGGTTTTTTTTGTGTGTGTTTTTTTTTTTGCGGTACGCGGGCCCCTCACTCTTGTGGCCTCTCCTGTTGCGGAGCACAGGCTCCGGATGTGCAGGCTCAGCGGCCATGGCTCACGGGCCCAGCTGCTCCGCAGCATGTGGGATCTTCCCGGACCAGGGCACGAACCCGTGTTCCCTGCGTCGGCAGGCGGACTCTCAACCACTGTGCCACCAGGGAAGCCTGATTTGATATTTTTATACATTATAAAATGATCACCACTTGTCCATCTTTTTGGTTAGAGCCATCATTTTGGCTGTGAAGTTGTATCTCATTGTGGTTTTGATTTGCGTTTCCCTGATAGCTAATTATGTTGAGAATCTTTTCATGTGTTTAATAACCATTTGTATATCTTCTTTGATGAAATGTCTGTTCAAATCCTTTGCCCATTTTAAAATCGGGTTATTTCTCTTATTGTTGAGTTCTAAGTGTTTTTTATATATCCTCTTTACTAGACCCTTATCAGATATAGGATTTGCAAATGTTTTCTCCCCTTGTGTTGGTTATCCCTTCACTTTCTTGAGTGTCCTATGAAGCACAAAAGTTTTGAATTTTGATGAAGTCTTTTCCTTTTGTTGTTTTTATAATTGCTCTTCAAGCAGACTTTTTAACCCATTCCCCTTTTTTAATCATACCTTCTTGCCACCTTTTTCACAAGTACCTGCAGCTACCATTTTTGAACATTTTACAGGTTTCTGGGTATAAATTGAATTATTTTCTGGCTTCTCGCACTCTGTGTTGAAGATTACCTTTCTTGATACTGCTGATTTAATTACCACTCACTCATGTTTCCACATTCCGAAATTTTGTTGCTATTTTTCTCTTTTACTGTTCCTATTGTTCTATGCCTTTAAAAAAGTATACCTTTATGAGATTAAATGGTAGATGCTAGTTTTACTTCTATTTGATAACAGACCCCACAATTTAAAATGAGGGAATTTAGGGGCTTCCCTGGCGGTCCAGTGGTTAAGACTTTGCTTCCACTGCAGGGGGTGCAGGTTCGCTCCCTGGTCAGGGAACTAAGATCCTGCATGTTAAGTGGTGAGGCCAAAAAAGAAAAAAAAAAGGGAATTTATTTTTAAATTAAGGACGTTTATATAACTGTGTTTTAGATAAAGTTAATGAAACTGTTGGCAATTGTTAAATGAAGACACATTGGTGTTAAGGATATTTTGACTTATGTCTAAATCTTGGTTTCTTTTCCTTTAAATAGGCCAGAAGCCTGTCCTATCAGATGTTCACGCGGAACTAGACAGAATTGCACGAAAACCAGTTACAGCTTCTCCTACGGCATCCACATCTCCTACGGAAGGAGAAGCTTCTTGAAGATACCAAATAAAGCCATTTATTCAGTTTTCTGGGATAATGTAAACTTGCCTCTGCCTTCTCCTTCAAAAGTGGAATTAGGGAGCTGGAGTGCTTTTTCAGATGGACTAATAAATTCATGTCTTTTTTGTGTATGTGGTTGCCCATTTTATAATAGGGAAGTGTACAGAAGAAAAATTATTCTACACTATGTAGGATTGCTGTTTGCATTGCCACTTTGCATAAGGAAGTAATTTCGGATTTTGAAAAACTCACATTTATAGATCTGAAATACAGCCATGCGATCATATTCTAAAGGCTACTTAAAACATATAGGAGGGTTTGAGAAGGGCAGAAAATAATATGCTTTGGGCATTCGACTTACTTGGGAGGAAGTCCAAGCTTATTTTAGTTAAGACTATTAAAAAATCATTTAAAAAAATTATGTGTTAGTTTTGCTGGAAAAGAAGATGATCAGTTGTCAGATTTTCTACACCAACATAAATATACCACCACACATGGAATATGCTGAGAAAACGATCAGATAGCATTTGATACACTAGTCATTGTCTCAATCCATGATCCTGTAAGTTGTCATCAAAATATGATTTAGAAATATTGGTCAAGATTTGTTTCTTTAACTGAGAAGAAAAGAAAGCACACTGCCTAAATGTGTAAAAGAAAAATGCAGAGGTTGTTAAAATGTAAAGAGGTAACAGTCTTTGGATTTGTCTATATATATATATCTACATATCTATATATATATCTCTATATATATCTCTATATATATTGATATATATATATATGGCTCTGCCTTAATATACCCCTTTTTTGTTTGTGACTTTCAACTGTAATCAGTTAATAAAGTATTTATTCTCTGCATTCAGGTTCAAATAACTTGTTGCATTCTCTTATATTTAAATTTGTATTTATCATATAATGAATAAGATTTGTTAGTATTTTAAAGTGTTTGACTTAATAGGATTATTAAGCTTTCTGATCTTTTTTCTTTC
The DNA here is from genome assembly GCF_964341445.2 of Mesoplodon mirus. Lineage (NCBI taxonomy): Eukaryota > Metazoa > Chordata > Mammalia > Artiodactyla > Ziphiidae > Mesoplodon > Mesoplodon mirus. Next base: position 52,667,476 of record NC_138988.1, read on the forward strand.
TAAGAGACGAGTACATGAGATTCACTGCCTTGTCAAAGGAATTTACCTTGATCAGTACATCTTCCCCATCAACATGTCTCGAACTACAGAATCTTACATCAGCATTCCTAGTAGAAAAAATAGAGCCTTTTATCATTATTTAATGGACAGAAGCTGTTTTAAAAGTTTGGCAAGTGCACCGAAACATAGCTACTCCCTTACAGGTGAGATCACCTGGTAATAGTTCCACCTTTTCAATACTCAGATTTCAGTGCTTGTTTTGGAACCTTCATGAGAATAGTTTGATTTTCCTACTGAAGTTCAACTAAAGAACACATGTACATTTGACCTATTGTGTAATTTCAGGTAATTGGGGGACAATGGTTACTACCCTTTACATTGGTCTTTGTTATAACTTTAAAATATATATTCCAAAGATTTTTTTTCAACAAAATATTTGAGGACAGTATCTCTACTATCAAACATAATTCTTTCATTAGAACTTTAAAATCTGTTTGGTTTTATAATAGTATTTGGCTCCTAATGGTTGAATGTAAATACTAAAGATACATGAGAGGGTTATAATTTGTTTCAGTGTGGGAAAAACTTAGGATGTTTGTGGGCATGGAAAAATTAATTTGCAAAAATATTTTGTTTAATAAAATATGAGATGAAAAATGCCATTGATAAAATCTTCAGTCCGGAAGGGGTTCTGTAGTCCTGGTGTTGTAAAGACCAGTTTTTCTAAACTAGTAGTACTTGATGAAGTAAGTGAAACTAATGAAGAGAATTGCAGACCGTGCATTATGGTATACTTTGGTATGTCTGCTGTGTTTGCATGTCTAGACCAACTCATGTTTTTTTTCTGTGTGACATTGGAGATGTACTAGAAAATCCTCAGAATTACATTGTTACCTGAAGTAATTGTAATTGTTCACTTTATATGGGATTCAGTTTTAAATTTTTTAAATTTTATTTATTTATTTATGGCTGTGTTGGGTCTTCGTTTCCGCGCGAGGGCTTTCCCTAGTTGCAGCAAGTGGGGGCCACTCCTCATCGCGGTGCGCGGGCCTCTCATTATCGCGGCCTCTCTTGTTGCGGAGCACAGGCCCCAGATGCGCAGGCTCAGTAATTGTGGCTCATGGGGCCAGCTGCTCCGCGGCATGTGGGATCTTCCCAGACCAGGGCTCGAACCCATGTCCCCTGCATTGGCAGGCAGACTCTCAACCACTGCACCACCAGGGAAGCCCTGGGGTTCAGTTTTAACTAATCAAAAATCTTGTGTTTACTGCGTTTAAACCTATTTTTGTCCCTTTTTTTTTTTTTTTTTTTTTTTTTTTTTTTTGTGGTACATGGGCCTCTCACTGTTGTGGCCTCTCCCGTTGCAGAGCACAGGCTCCAGACGCGCAGGCTCAGCAGCCATGACTCACGGGCCTAGCCGCTCCGCGGCATGTGGGATCTTCCCGGACCGGGGCACGAACCCGTGTCCCCTGCATCGGCAGATGGACTCTCAACCACTGCGCCACCAGGGAAGTCCTGTCCCTATTTTTGCAAGGAAATTTGTTTTTAAACTACTTAATCTTTTTTGTTTGTTTTTTTAGCACTTTTTATTGAAGTATACAGTACAGAAAAGTGTACAAGTTACAGGTGTATGGTTTGAAATATCACAATATCACAAATATCACATATAACCAGCACCAGGATCAAGAAAGATGGCGTTATTTGCACCCCAGGTGCTTCCCTTGTGCCCCTTGTCAGTCCTCCCACCCACCAAGTAACTACTGCCCTTTCTTCCAAAGCTGTAGATAAGTTTTACTTATTTTTAAGCTTTATATAAATGGAATCTTACATTTATATTCTTTTGTGTCAGGCTTCTTAGTATTCTGTGGTTCCTCCATTTTGTTGCCTATAGCAGTAGTTATCCATTCTTATTGCACCATAGTATTTCATTGTGCAAATACACTGTAATTTTTTCAGTATGCTATTGATGGGTATATATTAGTTTCCTATTGCTGCTGTAACAATTTACCAAATTTTAGTGGCTTAATACAGATTTATTATCATACCATTCTCGAGGTCAGAAGTCCAAAATCAGCTGTACTAGGTTAAATTAAACTGTCAGCAGGGCTGGTTTCTTTTGGAGGCTCCAGGGAGCATCTGTTTCCTTCCTTTCCAGCTTCTAGAGGCTGCCTGAATTCCTTGGTTCCTGGCCCCCTCTCCGTCTTCAAAGCCAACAGCATAGCATCTTCTACTCTCTGCTTCCATCACATTGCTTCTCACTCTGACCCTGCTGCTTCCCGTGTATCAGGATCCATGGGATTAAACTTTGGCCCACGTGAGTAATCCAGTATAAGCTCCCGCAGCACGTCACTCTTGCTTGCATGGTTTCTGTAAAGAAATTGGATGTTATTCTTAACCTTTGCTCCTCCATAGGTGTTTTTTCCCTTTGGCTTCTTTTAAGATTTTTTAAGTCTTTGATTTTATGCAGTTTGAATATGATATGCCTAGGTGTAGTGTTTTTTTGGGGGGGTGGTTATCCTTAGTGTTCTCTGAACTTCCTGGATCTGTGGTTTAGTATCTGACATTAACTTGGGGCAAATTCTCGGTCATTATTGCTTCACATACTTTTTCTGTCATTTTCTGTCTTCTCTTGGCATTTTCATATATATGTTACAACTTTTGTAGTTGTCTCACAGTTGTTGGGTATTCTGTTGCCTCTTTTTCTTCCCCAGTCTTTTTTCTCTTTGCTTTTTAGTTTTGGAAGCTTCTGTTGACAGGTCCTCCAGCTCAGAGATGCTTTCCTTAGCCATGTCTAATCAACTAATGAGCCCATGGAAAGCATTCATCATTTGTCAGTTTTTTTTTTAAATCTCTACCTTTAAAAAAGAATTATTTCTTAGAATTTCCATGTTTCTGCTTACATTAGCCATCTGTTCTGGTGTGTTGTCTACTTTTTCTGTTAAAGCCCTTAACATATTAATCAGAGTTGTTTTAAATTCATGGTCTCATAATTCCAACATCTCTGCCGTGTCTGAATCTGATGCTTGCTCTGTCTCTTCACACTGTATTTGTTTGCCTTTTACTTACGCCTTGTAACTTTCTGTTGATAGCTGGACATGCTGTACTAGGTAAAAGGAACTCCAGTGAATAGACCTTTTAGCACTTTGGTGGTGAGGTGTGGGAGAGGGGAGGCATTCTGTAGTCCTATGATTAGGTCTCAGTGAACCTGTGTCCCTGGGCTGTGAACTTCATAAGTGCTTCTCCATTCCCCCTGCCCCCTTACACACCATAGGTGAGACAGGATGGCTAGAGGGAGCTGGAGTTGGGTATTTCCCTTCTACCAGGTTGTTTAGGCTCTGATAAACCCCAATTAAGGAGGCTCTGATAAAATGCCTTCTCTCGAGGGCAGGCCTTGTTAAGAAGAGAATACTCTGACATTTCAAAACGGTTACTTTCTTCCTTCCCCTACTGGAAGCACCAGGGGATTTTTCTCTGATTTTACCTTTGAGACCCTGGTAGGGCTCCAGGAGGTAAAACTCACAAAGCAGTGGGGATCCCCTTCTAACTGGGGTTTTTTAACTCACAGACTTGTCCACTCTGAGCCTCCAGCAATTTGTCAGTTACAGTTTCAGCTTTCTTACCCCAGCACTGTCTCCCTTAGAGGTTTCTGCTTGGAAATTTCTGCTTCAGTAAGTTGTGGTTCTCTGTGTCCACCTGCCTGCCTCTCCAATATGGAGGACTGCAGTTGGCCCTGTGACCTCACTTCTCTGACAGATGTAAGAAGAGTTGTTGATTTTTCAGTTTGTTCAGCTTTTTACTTGTTAGGATGGAGAGATGACTTCCAGACTCCTTACTTGGTGGACCAGAATCCCAAAGTCTAATTTCCCCCTCTCAAAATCCTAATCACACCTGCAGAGTCCCTTTGCCAAGTAAGGTAGCATTCACAGGTTCCAGGGATTAGGATGTGGACATCCTTGGGGGGCCAATAGTCAACCTACCACAAGATGTTTGGGTGGTTTCAGTTCTCCAATTGCTGTTACTAATTGTGTTGTTATGAACAGTCTTGAATGTGTCTTGTGGAAAACATGTTCTCCTCGCTCTTGGGTGTATATGTAGACATGGATTGCTGGATTCAAAGGCTATGCGTATATTCAGCATTAGCAGGTGTTAAATGTTTAGCCAAAGTTTTTCCAAAGTTATAAGAGGTCCCATTCCTGGGAGAAAATATTTGCAAATTATATATCTGATAAGAGTATAGTATTCAGAATATATAAAAACTCTTAAAACTCAATAGGAAGACAGCCCAGTGTTGAAATGGACAAAGTATTTGAATAGATATTTCTTCAGAGAAGATATACAAATGACAGGCACATGAAAAGTTGCTTGATATCATTAGTAACTGGCGAAATGCAAGTCAAAGCCACAATGAGATACCACTTCACAGCTGAAATAAAAAATAAGTGTTGGTGAAAATGTGAAGAAATTAGAACTCCTGTACATTGCTGGTGGGAATGTAAAGTGGTGCAACCACTTTGGAAAACAGTATGGTTAAACATATAGTTACCAGATGACCTAGCACTTCCATTCCTGGATATATACCCAACAGAAATGAGAACGTATGTCCTCACAGAAACTTGTATACAAATGTTTATAGCAGCATTATGTATAATAGCTAAAAGGTGGAAACAAACAAAACATCCATCAGCAGACAAATGGGTAAACAGAATGTGATGTATCCATACAATGGAATATTTTTCAGCTATAAAAAGGAATGGGAGTTCCCTGGTGGTCTAGTGGTTAGGACTCTGTGCTTCACTGCCAAGGGAACTAGGATCCTGCAAGCCACATGGCGTGGCCAAAAAAGAAAAAGGAATGAAGTATTGATACATGCTACAACATGGATGTACTTTGAAAGCATGTTAAGTGAAAGAATCCAGTCAAAAAAGTCAATGTATGATTCCATTTATATATGGAATGTCCAGAATAGGCAAATGCTTTGAGACATAAAGTAAATTAGTGGTTGCAAGAGGAGAGGGCAATGAGGAGTGACTGCTAATAGGTATAGGGTTTCTTTTGAGGGTGATGAAAATGTTCTGGAATTATACAGTGCACAGTCTTGTGAATATACTAAAAACTTGACGTCGCTTCAAAAGGGTGAATTATGGTATGTGAATTACATATCAATTTTTTAAAAGGGATTCGCATTACTACCAGCAGTATATGAGTTCCAGCTGCTCTGCATCTTTGCATACACTTGCTATTGTCTATCATTCTGGCAGGTTTTTTATTTATACAATAGGATCTCATTGTGGTTTTAATTGTATTTCCTTAAAAACTAATGAAATTAAGCATGTTTCATGTTTATCGGCCATTTGGATATCCTCTTTTGTAAAGTACCTGTTGAAGAATCTTAAGAGTCTTCTTTTTTTTTCCCCCTCAGAAAAATAGGGAGATATTTGACTTTTTCTTACTAACTCATTCTTTACGTATTCAGAATACTAGTCCTTGTCAGATACGTATTGCAAATATCTTCTCTCATTCTGTGGTTTGGCCTTTTCACTCTCATTGCTATCTTTTGATGAATAGAAATTGATTTTAATGTTCCATTTGCTAGCTTTTCTTTATGGTTATTGATTTTTTTTTTACCTGTTTTGAAGAAGTCTTTGCTTGCCCTCAAGGTCATGAAGATAGTCTAAGTTTTTTTTTTCCTAGAAGCTTTATTGTTTTACTTTTCTACAGTTCATCAATTCATCTGGGATTGATTTCTGTGCATGCTATGAAATACGGGAAAAAGGTTGTTTTTTTTTTTTTAGTGTGGTGTTCAATTAATTCATTACCACTCTGTGGGGGGTATCATCCTTCTGAACTGCAGTGTCACCTGGGTCATAATTTGTCCATTTATGCATGCATCTCTTTCTGGACTTTTTGTTCTTTTCCATTTGCCAGTTTCTCTACCCTGTACCAGTACTACAGTCTCAATGTCTGTAGTTAAAATTTTATCTGGCAGCCTAAGCCCTCCCCTATTGTTTTTCCTTAAGATTGTTTTTGCTATTCTTGACCCTTTGCATTTCCATATAAACTTTAGAATCAAGTGGTCAGTTGCCACACCAAAGAAGTGGCCTTTTTTTTTTTTTTTTTTTGCTGTATTCGGGCCTCTCACTGTCGTGGCCTCTCCTGTTGCGGAGCACAGGCTCCGGACGCGCAGGCTCAGCGGCCATGGCTCACGGGCCCAGCCGCTCCGCGGCATGTGGGATCCTCCCGGACTGGGGCATGAACCTGTGTCCCCTGCATCGGCAGGCGGACTCTCAACCACTGCACCACCAGGGAAGCCCAGAAGTGACCTTTTGATTGAGATTGAATTTATGGATCAATTTGGGGATAATTATCATATTTACAGTATCTTCCAAGCTATGCACAGGAATATCCTTCCATTTATATAGGCCTTCAGTCTCGTAGTGTTTGTAGTTTTCAGTGTATCATCTTGCACCTTCTTTTTTTTTTTTAATTTTTAGCTTTTTTGTTTTGGACATTTTTAAATTTATTTATTTATTTATCTTTGCTGTGTTGGGTCTTCGTTTCTGTGTGAGGGCTTTCTGTAGCTGCGGCGAGCAGGGGCCACTCTTCATCGCAGTGCGCTGGCCTCTCAGTATCGCGGCCTCTCTTGTTGCGGAGCACAGGCTCCAGACGCACAGGCTCAGTGGTTGTGGCTCACAGGCCCAGTTGCTCCGCGGCATGTGGGATCTTCCCAGACCAGGGCTTGAACCCGTGTCCCCTGCATTGGCAGGCAGATTCTCAACCACTGCACCACCAGGGAAGCCCGCACCTTCTTTTGGTAGATTTTTTCCCAGCTAATTTTTTTAGGCTATTTTATTTTTTATTCAGTTTTTTGGCCACACCGTGTGGCTTTCGGGATCTTGGTTCCCTGACCAGGGATTAAACCCGGGCTCTCAGCAGTGAAAGCTCAGGGTTCTAACCACTGGACCGCCAGGGAACTCCCTTTTTGATGCTGTTTTAAATGGCGTCCTTTTAAGATGTTTTCTTTGTTGCTGGTATGTAGAAATACACTTTTTTCATATTGATCTCATCCAGCAACCTTACTCAGATTCATTTGTTAATGTCCATCCGTAGTTTATTTTACATGTGTCCTGTCTACAGTCCTCTGCTCTCCCAGCTGAGCTATTGAAAGGTGCACCATCTGTAATTTATTTTATATTTTTCTACATACAATTATGTCATCTGCAAATAACGAGTTTTAGTCTTTTCTAACGTTATTTTGCTTTGTGACGCCTATGCTCCAGTATAGGTTTCTATAGAACCAATGAGAGGAAGCATCTTTATCTTGTTCCCCATCTCAGAATGAAAGCTTTAAATATTTCACTATTGAGTATATTTGCTGCATGCTTTTTGTAGATACTCTATCAGAAAGAAAGTTCTCTTCTTTCCTAGTTACTTTATATCATAAGTTTTATCATGAATGGGTGTTGAATTTTATAAAATGTTTTTTTATTTATTGAGATAATTTTTCTGTTAATGGTATCAGTTACATTACCTTTTAGAAACATTAAGCCAACTTTGTATCCCTGAAATAAATTTAACTTGATCTTGATGTATTAGTTTTATTATATTGCTGGATTTGGTTTGCTAATATTTTATTAGGATTTTACATCATGCTCCTGAGAAAAATTGGCCTGTAATTTTCATGGTTTTGTCATTGTTTGATATCAAGATTATGTTGACATCATAAATCAAGTTGGAAAGTATTCCCTCTTTGTAGTCTTTGTAAAGAATTTGTGGGACTTCTCTGGTGGTCCAGTGGCTAAGACTTTGCTCTCCTAATGCACTGGTTCGATCCCTGGTCACGGAACTAGATCCCACATGCCACAGCTAACACCCGGCTCAGCCAAATAAATAAATAAATATTAAAACAAACAGTTTGTGTAAGATTGGTGTAATATTTGTTAGTTTTGCTTCTTTAAAACTATCAGATATCAATTTATAAGGCTTGTTGTGGAACTTAACAATAGCCCAAATGGTAATATCTATTACAGTTTTTGTATGTGGGCTTTCGTTTTAGAGAAAGTACTTGCTTTTTTTTTTTTTTTTTTTGGTACGCGAGCCTCTCACTGCCGCAGTCTCTCCCGTCGTGGAGCACAGGCTCCGGACGCACAGGCTCAGCGGCCATGGCTCACGGGCCCAGCCGCTCCGCGGCATGTGGGATCCTCCCGGACCAGGGCACGAACCCGTGTCCCCTGCATCGGCAGGCGGACTCTCAACCACTGCGCCACCAGGGAAGCCCCAGTACTTGCTTTTTAAACTGGTAAAATGCCAGAATACAGGAATTCCTCTTTCATGTAGCACCTTATTAATGTCTTTATCAAATAGTGGTTCCCCATGCTGAAATAGGATTGTAGACAATGATATCAGGGAATTCTCACTATATGTGTAAGAGTTATCCTGTGATCATGATCACGTCAGAGAATTATAGGAAAAATTGTAGTCCATACATACAATAAAAAATACATGAAGTAATTAATGTGAAGAGGTATATGAAATTCAAGGATTTTTAAAAGGTATTTCTCAATCAGATAATTAGAGAATATATGGATAGAGTTATACTTTGAGAAATAATCATAAAATAATGATACTTACAATTTCTCAATATATGACTATATATATAGAGAGAGGGAGGGAGAGTAATATATACAGACACACACGTTTGGGGCAGAGTAGTACCTTGATCTCATTGTATCACCAAAATCTTTTTAGAATTAGTTGGTGACAATTCTTTTCTGTCTTATGCTGGGTTAAGATTTTTTTCTAAAATTCAAATATGGGTGATTCTTAAAACTCTTGGTCACAAGACTCCTTCCCCCACCCCCTGTGCGAGGCCTGGGGGGGGGGTCTTAGTTCCCCAACCAGGGATTGAACCTGGGGCCTCAGCAGTGAAAGTGCTGAGTCCTAACCACTGGACTACCAGGGAATTCCCAAGACTCCTTTATATTTGTACTTATTAAGAACCCCAGGGCCTCCCTGGTGGCGCAGTGGTTGAGAGTCCGCCTGCCGATGCGGGGGATACGGGTTCGTGCCCCGGTCTGGGAGGATCCCATATGCCGCGGAGCGGCTGGGCCCGTGAGCCATGGCCGCTGAGCCTGCGCATCCGGAGCCTGTGCTCCGCAACGGGAGAGGCCACAACAGTGAGAGGCCCGCGTACGGAAAAAAAAAAAAAAAAAAAAAAAAAAGAACCCCAAAGAATTATTGTTAATGTGGTCACTTACCTGTATTTGCCATATAATAAAAGCTGAAAAATTTAAAATATTCATTTATAAATAACAATAGTAATTCCATTACATGTTAAAGTAACTTTTTATAGAAAACAACTTTACACTTTACAAAACTAAAAGTATGTAGAAGGGTATTGTTGTTTTATATTTTTACAAGCTCTGATGCCTGGCTTAATGGAAGACAACTGGGTTCTCTCATCTGCTGTATTCCGTCTGATCTGATGTGCTATTTGAATTCCAGGAAGAAAATCCAGCCTCACAAATACGTAGGTGGAAAAAGTAGGAGTATTTTAATAGCTTCTCCAGATAATTGTGAATTTTCTTTTCTGATACTAAAGCTTGACAAGTGTTAGTTTTTTAAAGGTTAATTGCAGTGTGGAATCCATTGGTCTTTCTTGCCCTTTGAGTGGATTTTTACCCTTATGTGATTTTGTAACATTATTCACTGGATTTAGAAAATATCAGTTCACTGAACTACAGGGTTCTTCCAAATATTGACATGTCCCATTATAAAATGTCTCCCCAAATCACATTTATTTAGTTATTATCAGATCTCATTAGAAAAGATTAAGTGGGAAACTCAGGCTGAGTGATGGATACAAATTTTCCAAGATTCTGATTTTTTGAAAGTTCAAATTTTATCGGTGTAACAGATACTGTCAGTTTTACTCCTTGTACTGACAGGCTCACTTTGTTCATTTCTGAGAAAATGTCTGCCAAATACATCTGAAAAACCAGTTGGGCTGTAAGTAGTTCTTTCAAGTAAGCCTGGTGGAAGAAGTGGCCAGTTCAGCTTACCACTCGATAGCACAAAAACACTTCTGTAAGCAGCAGAAGTGGTACACGTGTCCTTCCATTTCCTCACACAATTTTAGAAGAACTGGTACTAAATGGTTGCAACTTAGTGAAATTAATTTTTACTTCATCAAGGGAATTCTTAAGTGAACTTGGCTTTATATTTTCCCACAGAGTGGTAGAGTGGTGAAGAATACGATGACTACAAGTTCAGTTCGGTGCCACTGCCTTGCCTTGTGCTAGAGTGCTAGCAGTTTTACTCCACCTGCGGTGCAAACAAATGTTCACACAGTGAAAGAGGCAGATGACCTCTTAGTTTAGTAGTAGTATGAGAATAGTTTTGACTTTATGGAATCCCAGCAAAGTTCTCAAGACCTCTAGGGGTCCTCTGAGCACACTCAGAACTGCCATTATAACCCAGTAGCCAAAATCAGTCATTTGATTTTGTCCTGTGTTGCCTTAGAATTTAAAACAAGGCTTTGGTTCAGAAATTTTGGTTGACGTCCTGTAGGATGTGACTCTTCTAAACATTTTCTGTTAAAGTGTGTTCTGTCTTTAATGCTACAACTTTGCCAGTAGTTACCTGGGTTAGTCTCCTATTATTCTGTGTTTTGTGCATGTGCACTCTGGTCTTTTCAAGTTCTACTCAGATGGGAAATACTATTAAAATGATAGGTGAGGGCTTCCCTGGTGGCGCAGCGGTTGAGAGTCCGCCTGCTGATGCAGGGGACATGGGTTCATGCCCCGGTCTGGGAGGATCCCACCTGCCGCGAAGCGGCTGGGCCCGTGAGCCATGGCCGCTGAGCCTGGGAGTCCGGAGCCTGTGCTCCGCAACGGGAGAGGCCACAACAGTGAGGGGCCCGCGTACCGCAAAAAAAAAAAGATAGGTGATAACCAAATCTTTTTTTTTTAATTAAAAAAAATTTTTATACAATTTTTAAAGGTTACTTTCCATTAACAGTGACTACAAAATATTGGCTCTATTCCCCATGTTGTACAATATATCCTTGAGCTTATCTGATACCCAGAAGTTTGTGCCTCCCACTCCCCAACCCCTGTAACCATTAGTTCTCTATATCTATGAGTCTGCCTCTTTTTTTGTTATATTCACTAGTTTGTTGTATTTTTTAGATTCCACATATAAATGATATCATATCTGAGCCTGGAGCAGCCACCTGCACCTTGTGTTCCTGTCTCCCTGTGTCTGTGTGCTGCCCTGGTCCACTCTCCTTGAATTCCCCCTGGTTAATCCCCTAGTATTTGTCTTTCCCTGTCTGACTTATTTCACTTAGCATAATGCCCTCCAAGTCCACCCATATTGTTGCAAAGGGCAAAATTTCGTTCTTTTTAATGGCTGAGTAGTAGTCCATTGTATATATGTACCACATCTTCTTTATCCATTCATCTGTTGATGGATTCTTAGGTTGCTTCCATATCTGGCAATTGTAAATAATGCTGCTATGAACATTCGGGTGCATGTATCTTTCCGAATTAGTGTTTTTATTTTTTTCGGGTATGCACCCAGGAGTGAAATTGCTGGGGATGGCCACATCTTTTGCTGTACTCCCAAAGCTTTTGCTGCTCTTTAACTGCAGTAGATGCTTAATATTTCGAGAGCATTAACTTTCAAGTAAAGTAGTCTTAGTCCAACCCTACCTTGCAAGATATGAGCGTCTTAGCCACCACCTCCTCCTTAAATGGGCTTTGTAAAGCCACGAGCATCTTCATATGCAAGAACTGCGGTGCCAGGACGCTGTGGAAGACCCTGGAAAGAGGCAGAAGAGTTGGATTACTCCATTTATTAATCCCTTGACTCTGTAAGTCATTTATTGTTCTGTAGCCTTAGTCCATCGTCTGTGTAGTGTCAAGGACAACCTGCTTAGGTGTAGAGTTACAAATGTGGTAAATGAAGTTGAGGCTGTGGGGTCCTTTCTAAACTAAATCGTTGCACAGATTAAATTTTCATAGCCACCAGGGAAGGAGTTTTAATTTACATAAATTCCTTAAATACTAGTCCCATGATTATTCAAGTATGTTTAGCTATCTGCTCTAAATATATTAATGTACTTAGACCACTTCTGAAACGCCTACTGCCTTGTATGCTTGTTTCTATAAGAAAATAGTTATATATATACACACATATATATTTATACATGTGTATATATTTATACATATATGTATAAAATGGGATTATACCAACTGATAGCTATTTGTAAAGATAAAATTAGATCCATACCTGACATCAGTCACAGGAATCAACTCCAAATGTATCAGAACTAAATATAAAATATGAAACCATAGAATTACTAAACGAAGACATAAAATTATTTTGTATCTGAGTGGGGAAAGGCTTTCTAACTTTAACTCAATCCACATGCAATGAAAGAAAAATTTTATATTCACCTACCTAAAAATAATTGGGGAAAAGAAAGCATGATGGCAAAAAGCACCATAAGCAGAGCCAAAAGGCAAGCAAAAAGTTTGAGAGATAGTAGTTATATCACAGATAAAGAGCTGATATACCTAATATTTGAAGAACTCTAAAAATAGAGGTGGGGGAACTAAAGTCCTTATAGAATATAAATAAATAGGCAAAAAACATGAACAGACAAGTAAAACATAAAAATAGCCCTTGAACATATGTAAGTATGTTCAGTTTTCCTCAGGGAGAAATGCAAATTAAAATTACACCAAAATATTATTTCTCCCCATCTGAACAAAGAAAATTCAAAGCTTGATACTACACTTTGTGGGAGATGTGGAGATGTTGGAGAAACAGTTGTGTTCACTATTCCTGGGAGTGCAAAACAGTATAACCTCTCGCAAGGGCAATTCGCAGTATTTAACACAACTACACAAACTTAATATCTACCTAGGAATTTACCCCAAAGATACATATCTGACAATACAAAAATAATATTCAAACAGTTATTCATTGTGACATTATTTGTAATTGCAAAATATTGGAAACAATCTAAATGCCTATTCATAGGAAATTGGGTGAATAAACTGAGGTATGGCCACTCAATGTAATTATTCAAAAAAAACAAAACCAAGAAACGAAGCTGACTTCTATGAACTGACATGCAGCAACTTCAGGACAGTATAAGTCTCTTTCCACTAAAGAAACACAGGGAAGATAACCAGAAGCAAACAAAACGTTACCTGCAGAGGGTGATTGAGCAAAATGAGACAGAACAGATAGACTGAACACATAAGTGTACCTTTTTGTATGTTTTTACTTCTGGAACTTTTGTTAATGCTTCACATTTTCAAACACTAATACTTAATCGATGATGAGGGGAAAACAGATTGTTTTCTGGAATCTTTAATGATGCTCAGTGTGAGGCACCCTGTGTTAAGAGTGGCCTTGTAATGACAGAGACACCCTGTAATCTAAATCCCAAACTGGACCCCACCCTCTTTTCCCAAAGCAGTCAAAAGATTCCACCTTGCTCCATCACATCTCCCACCCAAGCAATCAGACTGTCCTGAACTAAAATACCCAACTGATATTGAGGAAGAAGGCTAAGTTATCTAGAGTCTTTTCCCCCCAAATACCTCTGAGGAATTAACTCCGTGCACAGGAGTGCAGAAAGCCTAGAATGAAAGGCATCACTAGCATTCCTTTGCCATTGCAGCCCTCTGCTGGTATACATAAAATGTGGAGATTGATGAAGTTATTTGCTTATCCTCTAATCTTGTTGATAAACTATCATCCCTAGGAGATTTCTGATCCAAACTTTTCTTTGCTTACCTGGCACAACACAGCACCAAACACTTTGTTGACGAGGAAAACTTGAGACCTTTTTCTTTGCCTCTATGACACTACTTCTGTGTTATCCTGCTCTCTAAACATGCCTTTATTTCTGTGACTCCTGTTCACCTTCTCTCCCACTCCTGCCAAAGTCCTAGCCTAAATCCTTCTTCTCTCTGTAGGTTCTTCCCTTGAATTTTTTTTTTTTCTGGCCATGCAGCTTGGGGGATCTCAGTTCCCTGACCAGGGATTGAACCCAGGCCATGGCAGTGAGCCCAGAATCCTAACCACTAGGCCACCAGGGAACTCCCTTTCCTTGAACATTTGCACAGTTCTATCTGTTTGATGAGTTGCCCAAATGTTTTATCTCCTCCAGCTCCATATTTGAAACTAGGTACTAAGAACTCCACTTGAACTTACTTCTTTCCTTACTACGGAAACCTTGGTGTGTCCTAGTCTGAGTTCTTCACCCTGGCTTTGTTTAGACAAAAGATCCAAAACCTGAAAATAAGGCTGAAGGATTACCAAGTGCCCTTTCAATGCCATATATCAGACTAGAGCAGTGCTTTTCAAAAGGTGGTCCTGGACTAGCAGCATCAGCAGCACGTTGGAACTTGATATAAATACAGACCCCCAAGTTCCACTCAAGATCTCCTGAGTCAGAAACTGTCGGGTTGGAGCCCTAGAAATCTGTGATTCGACAGGCATTCCTGGTGATTCTGCTGAGAATCTGAGGTAAGAACTACTGAACTAGAGTGGGATTGTCAGACTGTGGCTTGTGGGCCAATCCGGCCCAGTGCCTGTTTTTATAAAGTTTTATGGGGATATGGTTGCAACATAGCATTTATTTATGTATCATTTATGGCTGCTTTCACTCTACAACAACAGAATTGAGTACTTATGACAGAGACTGCATTGCCCTCATGGCCTAAGACACTTACCATCTGGCCCTTTACAGAAAAAAGTTTACAAACCCCTAAACTACAGCATTGTCCCCCATACCCTCTGAAGGGTCATCAGTGGTCTAGGGAAAGATAATTTTACTTACTATTTATTATTGAATTGGGCCCAGAGTCTATAACGTTAGATGTTAATTATAGAAGATATATAAGCTACAAATAATTTTTTGTCTTTGTTTATTTTAATTTTAAAGATTGAAGTATAGTTGATTTACATTGTGTTAGTTTCAGGTATACAGTAACTTGATCAGTGAGACGTATATCAATTTTTTTCAGATTCTTTTCCCCATATAGATTATTACAGAGTGTTGAGTTCCCTGTGCTATCTAGTAGGCCCTTGTTGATTATCTATTTCAGTGGTCCCCAACCTTTTTGGCACCAGGGACCAGTTTCATGGAAGACAATTTTTCCACTGACCTCCCCCCCCGCCGCCAGTGACGCATGGGGCAGGCGCAGGGGTATGGTTCAGGCTGTAATGTGAATGATGGGGAGCGGCAGATGAAGCTTCACTCTTTTGCCCGCCACTCACCTCCTGCTGTGCGGCCCAGTTCCTAACAGGCCGGGACCAGCATGGGTCCGTGGCCCGGGGGTTGGGGACCCCTAATCTATTTTATATATATTAGTGTGTCTATGTTAATCCCAATTGCTAATTTATCTCTCCACCCCTACCTTTCTCCTTTGGCAACCATAAGTTTGTTTTCTAAGTCTGTGAGTCTCTTTCTGTTTTGTAAATTAGTTCATTTGTATCAGTTTTTAGATTCCACCTGTAAGTGATACCATGATATTTGTCTTTCTCTGTCTGACTTACTTCCCTTAGTATGATCATCTCTAGGTCCATCTGTGTTGCTGCAAATGGCATTATTTAATTCCTTTTAATGGCTGAGTAGTATTCCATTGTGTACATGTACCACATCTTCTTTATCCATTCATCTGTCGATGGACATTGTGGTTGCTTCCATGTCTTGGCTATTGTAACTAGTGCTGCAGTGAACATTGGGGTGCATGTGTCTTTTCGAATTATGGTTTATCCTGATACATGCCCAGGAGTGGGATTTCTGGATCATATGGTAGCTCTATTTTCAGTTTTTTAAGGAGCCTCCATAGGGTTCTCCATAGTGGCCATTACCAATTTACATTCCCACCAAACAGTATAGGAGGTTTCCCTTTTCTCCACGCCCTCTCCTGCACTTATCATTTGTAGACTTATTGATGGTTGGCCATTCTGACTGGTGCAAGGTGATACCTCGTTGTATTTTTGATTTGCGTTTCTCTAATTAGCGATGCTGAGCATCTTTTTGTGTGGTTTTCTCTTTTTAAACAGTGTGAGTAAAATTTACCTCTTGAAAGTCTGCCCTGTTTTGAATTATGTTTTTCTTTTTAAAAAAATATTTAAAATTTATTTATTTGGCTGTGCCAGGTCTTAGTTGCGGCACGTGGGATCTTTGTTGCCGGTGCCAGATTTTTAGTTGCAGTATGTGGGATTTTTTTTTTAGTTTCAGGATGCAGAATCTTTTAGTTACGGCATGCGAACTCTTAGTTTTGGCATGTGGAGTCTAGTTCACTGACCGGGGCCCGAACTCGGGTCCCCTGCATTGGGAGCTTGGAGTCTTAGCCACTGGACCACAAGGGATGTCCCTTGAATTGTTTTTTGATGACCTACCCCAGGACATTTCTTTTTTTTTTTTTTTTTTTTTTGCGGTACACGGGCCTCTCACTGTTGTGGCCTCTCCCGTTGCAGAGCACAGGCTCCGGACGCGCAGGCTCAGTGGCCATGGCTCACGGGCCCAGCCGCTCCGCGGCATGTAGGATCTTCCCAGACCAGGGCATGAACCTGTGTCCCCTGCATTGGGAGGCGGACTCTCAACCACTGCACCACCAGGGAAGCCCAACCCCAGGACATTTCTTGAGGGCAGGTGTCACATACAGCCCCTCAGGCCTTGTAAAGAAGGAAGTGCCCGTTAAGTCGAGGTTTTAAAGTTGTTGTTGTGGTAAATAGCCACAAGGTGGCAGGATTTCTTCATGCCCAGGTCTGGTTACTCAGGCAACCAGAGCCTTTAGCGAAAGTGGTGTTCCTAGGTTGTCAGTTAGAGTGGAATGTGCCAGAACAAAGGCCTGAGGACTTGTGTCTCATTACTTCTTCCCCTTTACTTTTCACCTTTCCCTAGTCAAACCCCAACCCCTAGAAAACCGCTACACTGAGGGTGCTTTCGTCTGGAGGTGGGGCGATTCTAAGGAAGGAGGCTGGAGGTGAGAACCCCACCACCAGGAGATGTGGAGACCAGGTGACTTTTCAAAACTCTTCCAGCCCAGAGGGTCCACCCTTCTTTGTGTGCACTGGGCTTGGTTTAGCTGTAAGAGGCCCCGCCTGAATCTGGAGATTGTGGTCCCATCCAGAGTGGACCAGGCACTAGAGGGCCAAGGGAGGCTTATTTGATGGCACATCCTTTCTAACTCCCTGAATCCCAGGGTAGTCCAGCCTTGGGACCCAAGCCTCCTCAGGCTCCAGGGATGGGACATCAGCTTGGGTCTCCAAGGCCTGAGGGGAATATAGTAGGTGTTTCTTTTTTTTTCTTTTTAATTTAAATTTAATTTTTATTTTATATTGGGGTATTGTTGATTCACAGTGTTGTGTAAGTCTCAAGTCTCAGCGACCTGATTCAGTTATACATAGACATGTATCTATTCTTTTTTGGATTCTTTTCCCATATAGGTTATTACAGAGTGTTCAGTAGAGTTTCTTGTGTTATCCAGTAGGCCCCTGTTGATTATTTTATATATATTAGTGTGTCTATGTTAATCCCAATCTCCTAATTTTTTATTTTTATTTTTTATTTTTTTTTTTGTGGTATGCGGGCCTCTCACTGTTGTGGCCTCTCCCGTTGAGGAGCACAGGATCCAGACGTGCAGGCTCAGCCGCCATGGCTCACGGGCCTAGCCGCTGCACGGCATGTGGGATCTTTCCGGACCGGGGCACGAACCCGTGTCCCCTGCATCGGCAGGCAGACTCTCAACCACTGTGCCACCAGGGAAGCCCCCAATCTCCTAATTTATCCCTCCCCCCCACCACCTTTCCCCTTTGGCAACTATGAGTTTGTTTTCTAAGTCTGTGAGTCTGTTTCTGTTTTGTAAATTAGTTCATTTGTATCAATTTTTAGATTCTACCTATAAATGATATGATATGATGTTTGTCTTTGTCTGACTTACTTCACTCTTTTCTGATAGAAGTGAAAATAATTTCTCTGCTAGAGTTAATCACAAAGGCAGTAATTTGTGATTATTACAAATTAGCCATTTAGTTAATGGCTAAACATTAGCCAGTTTCAGGTCTAACCTAGTAATCTTATTCCAGCTTTATTTCATACATAGACACACTCACAGACATATACATGCATACCACGATCTTTCATATAATTCTCTGAACCATTTTTGCATTCTTTTGATCGCTAGTAAGTTAAATAAGTCTTTGAAGCATGCTGACATACTTGGAGGACCATCATGTTTTTCACTTTTTGAAGTTTATACTTTGATCCTGACAAGAGTTAATTCCTCCTATGTTCCTTGTCTCTGTCAATCTATGTTACATGGCTTGAAAGTTTAGCATCTGTTCCAATTCCTCCCTTTTTCTTCAAACAAATCAATCGCCAAATCGCACTGGTTTTCCCTCCCACAGGGTCTTTTCAAGCCATCCCTTCTGCTCTCTTTCCATGACCACTGTCTGAATTTGAGCCTCTCTTTCCTACTTCCAGAACTTCTACAGCAGCCCCTACCTGGCTGTTTGTAACCAGCCCAGTCTACACAAGGCTGCTAGAAAAATATCCTCAAGCAAGAGCTCTGGTCACTTCACTTCCCTACTTCGGTGGCTCCTCATTGTTCAACAGTAAAGGAAAGCGCTAGTTCCTTAGCCTGATTTCTAAGGCCCTCCAAAATCTGACCCTCCGTTTATCCTCCTTGACAACCCTTTGTCCTTCCTCCTTCTGTTCTATGTGCAGGCTCTTTGCTTTCCATCCTGTTGCCCCTCTGCCTGCAGTACCCTCTGTCCTCTTTCTGCATGTCCAAAGCTCAGTGTTCTTTAACCCCCAGCTTGAAGCTCTACCATGCGGATCCTTTTAGCTGAAAGTCATTTCCCTCTACTCTGAATTCCCAAAACATTTACTTTGTATCTCTTTTATGGCACATACACTTTGTTTTGTGACCTGGTCTGTTAGGTATGTTTCTTGTTTCTGTGGCCTCTTTGTAGGACAGTGTCTGTGGTCCAAATTTGTATCCACATTACTGCCTAACTGTGCTAACATAGATAAGAGAGCCATGAAGTTTTTTCAGTAGGAGCTGCTGGAAACTTAAAATTTCAGCTGAAAAGGTAGCACCAAATTATTATTATTATTTTATTTATTTATTTTTTTCTGGTACGCGGGCCTCTCACCGTTGTGGCCTCTGCCGTTGCGGAGCACAGGCCCCGGACGGCAGGCCCAGCGGCCATGGCTCACAGACCCAGCCGCTCCGCGGCACGTGGGATCTTCCCAGACCGGGGCACGAACCCGCGCCCCCTGCATTGACAGGCGGACCCCCAACCACTGCGCCACCAGGGAAGCCCCAAATTATTTTTTTAATGTTGAAAATCTCAAATTATATTTTCCCAAACTATCTCTTTTTGTGAATGTTTTCCTTCATTTAAAAAATATTAACTATATTAAAGGAAAAAACTGAATACTCTCCAAAACTTAAATGAATCTTCCTTTCTTCTATTTAGTGTATCTTTTCTCCATAAATAAGATTTCTCATTTCAATGTAGCAAGTCCCAGCATTTAACTATTCAGTGTTATTTATTCATTAATGAAGCGAAAGTTTTCTGTGTGGCTGCCCCCATCCAAAGGACTCCCTAGTACAGTCATCCTGTGATGTCCAGGGGTGGGGGGGACTGGTTCCAGGACTCTCCCTGGATACCAAGATCCTCAGATGCTCTAGTCCTTTATATAAAAACATGTATTTGTATATAACATATGCACATCCTCCCATACACTTTAAATCATTTCTAGATTACTTATAATACCTAATACAATGTAAATGTTATGTAAGTAGTTGCTGACATACAGCAAATTCAAGTTTTGCTTTATGGAACCTTATGGAATTTTAAAGAAGTATTTTCTATCTGTGGTTGGTTGAGCCTGCAGATGCAGAACCCATGGATACAGAGGGCCAACTATACAAGTATTTGTTCATGAAGACCTAAAATCTTCAGTTGGGCTTTTAATTTATTAAGAAACAATAAGCAATGCACATTTTTTTTAACTGGCAGGGATATTAGTGTCTAAATGCTAGGCACCCCCAAATCAATCAGAGCAAAGGAGGTTATGGCACGTCTGCTGTCTCCTACCTAATAGCTTTCATTCCCATCGTGTTATGAAACAGTGTTCCTCCACATGTGGATAGATTTCTCACCGGTAGTATCTGGAGAGCTTCTTACAAAATTATATTCCCAAGACCCACCCAAATCCAGACACTTTGGGGCTGGATCTCCCAGGAGCTTTATCTTTAACTTCCCAGATGATTCTTCGGCACCCTGAAGTTTGTGAATCACAGGCTACATTCTATCCTCTTCTAAGTTCAAAGAGAAGCAGAGAACCTTTTTAGACTTTCCCAAGTGCACCGTAAACAAACCAAGAGCGTTGAGAGTCGTCCATTTTTTCTCCTCTAAGTGTCCTTCTTCTTTGTAACTTTCCCTTAATATTTTATTTTGAAAATATCCAAACCGAAGTTGAAATAATTGTGCAGTGGACACCCATGTACTACACCATTAACATGTTATCACAGTTGCTTTATCACAAATCTCTCCTTTCATCCATCTCTCTGTTCATTAACTTTTTTTTTTCATGAATTTCAAAGTAAATTTCAGACACAGGTAGTGTCTAATTTGGGATGATGGTGACTTGAAGAATAACAAGGCAGTGAATTCTTGTAGCCCTTGTGAAAGCACAGTGGCTTTACTGGCCAGGATTGGTGGCTGCTTGACCTCAGCAAGAGGTTAAGAATGTGTTTAATCAAAGACAGAAGGATAGTTTGGGCTGACTGTAGATTATCTCCCTACCCCCCACCCTCACCCCCTCCAGCAGAGTAGTATCTATTTGTCTCTATTCATTTGAATGGGAGCTTTTGTTTTGTTACAGGTGGAAGAAAGGGAGGTTTGGGGTTGTGGAGAACAGAAGATAAATGTGGAAGCAGAGGGCAGCAGTAACCCTTCCTTTTAACACGGTTTCAAGGCCCTAATGGAGAGATGGGTTACAGGCTGAGGTTGCTGGCTTAGTGGTTAGCAGCAAGGCCATGAGTCAGACTGCCTAGGCCTACATTCCACTTGTCCCTGGGTGTTTGACCTTGGATGTGATACTCAGCCTCTTGGTCTTGTTTCTGAACCGAACTTGGGTCCTCTTGCCCAGCATGCAGCAAAGCCAGTTTACTGACACTGGGTTGTAGTAAAGGAAAGTACTGCATTTATCGGAGGGCCCAGCAAGGAGAATGGAGAGCTCATGCTCAGAAGACCCGAGCTCCTCGATGGTTTTCAGGGGAGGGTCTTAAAGGCAACATTTGGGGTGAGAGTTGCAGAGGGCATGACTTTCTTCTGATTGGTTGGTGTTGAGGTAACAGGGTGGTGTTTCAGGAATATTTTTTTTTTGAGGTACGCAGGCCTCTCACCGTTCTGGCCTCTCCCGCTGCGGAGCACAGGCTCCGGACGCACAGGCTCAGCGGCCATGGGTCACAGGCCCAGCCGCTCCGCGGCATGTGGGATCTTCCCGGACCGGGGCACCAACCCGTGTCCCCTGCATTGGCAGGCGGACTCTCAACCACTGCGCCACCAGGGAAGCCCAAAGCCTTTTTTTAAAAACAAGAACTGGGGGACATGGAGGGGCTTTTGTACCTGGGAGGACTGGGTTCCAGCCTCAGTTTTCTCATCTGTAAAATGAAAGTAATGACAGTACTCACATTATATTGTTGTGGAGAAAATGTGTGCCTAGCATGTAACTTGATCAACTTCAGTTGCTAAAATATAATTACCTTCCTTGATGAGTATCTTTAAGTTCACACAAAATTAACATATAGGGCTGTAGCAGCTGGTGAACAAAAAAGAGACAAGTAAATGAAACTATTTTGATAATTAAGCCTAGAAGGAATTCAGAGAGAAGCAGGAGGGAGAAATCCTGAAAGTCCTTCAAGGAAACCCATAGCACTTAAAATGAAATCCAATTTTTTCCCTTGCTCTGCAAGGCCTCTACAGTATCTGACCTCTGCCTACATCTCCAACTTCACCGCCTCTCTTTCTCCCTTATTTAACCTAGCCACACCAGCCGTTTCATAACGAGACGAGCTCACTGGATCCTCAGGACATTTGCACCTGCTGTTCCCTTTCCTTGAGTCTCTCCGCAGATCTTTACAAGTTGGGAAAGAGGTAAGGCCTCGAGGCAGGGGGCGGGGCTCTGGAGGAGGCGGGGCAGGGGCGGAGTCGGCCGGAAGTGGGGCGGAGGCCCAGGAAGTGAAGGTCCTGGTAGCGGAGTCGGCGAAGTCTGCGACGCCAGTTGCGGCCTTGCGTTCCCGGACCGTAGGCGATGGAGAACGGAGCGGTCTACCGATCCACCACCGAGGCGCACCCGGGCCCCGCCAGAGGCGCCCGGAGCGGCCTCGTCGCCTACTTCACCCTGCGCCGGCTCAAGGGGACCCGGCTAATCATCAAACTCCTTCAGCTGGTGAGTCCGCGGCCGGGGCGGGCGAGAGGAGACAGTCGAGCGGCTCTCAACTGGCAGTTAAGGAGCGGCCGTTTCCACATCTCCAGTTCCTTCCCTCTCCGCCTGGGGAGGGGTCGTTCCCCTCGGGGCTCCCCCTTCCCGCCGGCGCCCCCTCATCCCGGGTCCCTCCCCCGCTGGGTCCCCGACGGCGACCTAGGACCACCGAGCGTGTTTGGCGGGCGCAGGAAATGCGTCAGAGACTCAAGTCAGACGCTTAGACTTTCTCTCCTCCTCTGTAGGACTTCGGCTCTTCTCCCAGCTGTAACTCTGCATTATCTCCCAAAGTGCCTGTATTTAGACTATGAAACGCTTTTTGTTTATCTTTCTCTGGTTCTTGCGGGTTTCCTGGTGCGAGCCCAAGGGGGCAGTTTAATTTGTTGGACAAAGTCTTCCGATACTACACAAGGCATAGAGATGTATGTGTCCAATAAATTGTCTCCCAAAAGTTTTATATTGACTGGAAAAGAATTACTTCTGAATGAGCAATATGTGTGTACCAAATACGAAGTCAAAAGGACAGCTTTTTGTGTGTGTTGTGTGCAGGTAGCAGAGCGAGGGCATTCTTTTTCAATGTCGCTGAGTTTCAGTTTACTTTGGGCATTGGTTAAGGACCTTAAACCTACTACTGAAAATATCAAAACATCTTGGAGATTTAAATTTTAATTCAGATTACACACATATTAAGCTCCTCCTATGTTCTGTTTTAACCAATGATGGATAACACTTTCTGCAAGAGGAAAACTCAGACTGTTTATAGAGTGTTTATGGGTTGGGTTGGTTTTTTGAACCAACCAAGTGAAAATAGCCAGTTAGTTTCCTTGGGAAAATCTTAAGTTCTTAGAAATCAGGTAACCAGAACTTACATTCTTAGAACTCAGATGACCTACTTTTATTGGATAGAAAAATAGTAGTCAGAAAACAAACAGTACTTTTTAGCCACCAAAATGATCACTTCTGAGAATAATTGGGGAGTCACTTGGAAGCAAGTGACACTGTGGCCTGTGGAACCCAAGGGTCTGGCTCTATCTCCTTTTAATTCCATACTGGCAACCTTTCTGTTCTTACCAGGTGTCATCAGCTCTCTCCTGCCATTGTTCCTTTGCATGGGCGGTTCCTTCTACCCAGAAGGGCTTCCTTCTGCTCTTCCTCTTGTCAGCTCTCACTTGACTTTTAGATATCAGCTATGTTTCTCTGCCTTAGAGCTAAAATGTTTCTGCATAAATAGTAGAACTCTTTAGAACAGAAAAGGGTTATAATATTCATCTGAAGCACTCTTGCTGCTCAAAAGACATCATCAATTCTAGTCTGTTGCCCATTAAATCTGCTTTTAGTTGCCTTTATTTTTCCTTTCTAATCAGAACTGGCAAATCTAAAGTAAAATTTCCCATTACCTTGTTTATAGTTTAGTAAACTGTAGTTCCATATCTTCAGAATAGAACACAGCCAGAAGTTTGGATAGACTTTTTACTTGGATGTGGAGAAGAGAGGAAGATGAGTTTGCCTTTCAAGGGTTGTTAGACTATTCCTGCTTGTTCTCCATCATCCATAGGAGAAAGAGTGAGAGAATAAAAACTGCCACTGCACAGCTTGTGGGATCTTAGTTTCCTGACTCGGGATCGAGCCTGTGCCCTCCCCAGTGAAAGCTCGGAGTCCTAACCACTGGACCGCCAGGGAATTCCCTCTGTTTATGGGGAACTTGTAATGTTACAAGAACACTTTCTTTAATATAGATTTTAAAAAATATTTCATTATTGCCTTTCATTTTGATGGTTTTCTTTTTGTTCCTGCTTTGTCTGTTTTAATGTCTTACCTCTTCACAACAGTATATTATAGGAGTTACCCAGAAAGTCCCAAGGAAGTTATATATGGAATAAATGAAAACTGTCATCCAGCCAGGGGCAACAGGCAAAGTCTCCTTTACCTTAACTCAAACTCTGCCTTTAAGTTGTTTTACTTTAGATAACTTATTTTTTAATTAAATAGAATTGGAAAGCTCCAAGAAGGAAACAACCGTAGTGGAGAAACCCATAATCAAAAGAGGAGGTACTTTGGGCTTCCCTGGTGGCGCAGTGGTTGAGAGTCTGCCTGCCGATGCAGAGGACGCGGGTTCGTGCCCCGGTCCGGGAAGATCCCACATGCCGCGGAGCTGCTGGGCCCGTGAGCCATGGCCGCTGAGCCTGCGCCTCCGGAGCCTGTGCTCCGCCATGGGAGAGGCTACAACAGTGAGAGGCCCGCGTATCGCAAAAAAAAAAAAAAAAAATAGGAGGTACTTTAATAAGAGGCCTGCAAGCCCTATGACATTTTATTCAAAATATAGTGCATTTCTGTGTTTGGGTACATTATTCTAGACCCATAAGTCTTATCAGATTCTCAAAGACCCCAAAAGGGAAATGAATCTTATTCTAAAACTTAAAAAACACTGTGTACTTAGGAAATTCTTAGAGTCCTAGAAAGTTGCATTGGATTTCCTCTGAGGTTCTTTCCACTCCTAAGATTTTTAGAAATCTCTGAGGCTCTGTGGGATGTGCTTGCTGGTACAGAGCTGAACACCAAAGGGTAGATAGAGAACGGAGCCTGCAAACAGAAGGGGAGGTTAGAGAGAAAAGAGAATAACCAGCTCTTGAGTTAACATGCTCTGGGAGTTACATGGCTCTGTCTGCCATTCAGATGTGACCTTAATTTTTTCAAAGGCTTGTCCATCCACCCTTCCAGAGCTGAAGAAAAAATAGACTCAGCTGAGAATTTACCATAAGGAGTCATTGCAGGTCTAAATTGATGCAGTCACTTTATTAGTTTATTCTACCCTTAGACTGGCCCTTATGCCCATATTTTATTTTGTGACGTTTTTGTTGTTATTGTTATTTTTGAGGGAGTTTGTTTTTAAGGGGAGAACTGACCTTTGGCAACCTAATTCCTTGCTAGTAAACTGGTGCAGTGATCTAAGTATGTGTGATATTCTCTCTGCCACAAGCCAACATTGTGTTTATGGTACCAGTTGAATGTCCTGAAGGCTACATAGTACTATGATTATAATGACTTCTTTTTTTTTTTTTTTTTTTGGCTGTGTTGGGTCTGCGTTGCTGAGCGCGAGCTTTCTCTAGTTGCGGCGAGCGGGGGCTTCTCATTGCGGTGGCTTCTTGTGGCGGAGCACGGGCTCTAGGCACGTGGGCTTCAGTGGTTGGGGCACGCTGGCTTAGTAGTTGCGGCAGGCGGGCCCTAGAGTGCGCGGTCTTCGGTAGTTGTGGCACATGGGCTCAGTAGCTGTGGCTCGCGAGCTGTAGAGCACAGGCTCAGTAGTTGCAGTGCACGGGCTTAGTTGCTTTGTGGCATGTGGGGTCTTCCTGGACCAGGGATTGAACCCGTGTCCCCTGCATTGGCAGGCGGATTCTTAACCACTGCGCCACCAGGGAAGTCCCCATAATGGCTCTTCAGGCAAGCAGTTTGATTTAGAATTCACCAGTCATTTAAATTTATTAAATTATAAATATTGTTACTCTGTAAGTGCCAACAAACAGATCACTTAGAAACAGTTTGTATTATGTTGGTGCTGTTTTCATGATTTAAATGTGAAAACTGTTAGGTACTAAATTGAAATGCTCTGTTTTTACCTTGAAGAAGATCTGTAATGTCAGCAAATTATATCTTCGAACCTTTGGGAGAATAAATGTTTGCCGAAGGCAAGGGAGGCTTACCTGATTTCAGGCGACTGATTTGTTTACTTGAACCTTATATATCACTACAAGGTTTTTAATAGCAAATTCAGAAATTCACAGACTAATATAATTGTGTAGATGGAGCCTTATAATCAATAGCAAACGTTAAACCGTTCTTTTTATGAGTTTTTTGGTGGTAGACTGCTAAATGATGGAGAATTAGTATGTAGTGTGATGACTGAAGTTTCAGAAAAGGTAGTGAAACTGAAATGGAGACACAGGGTAGTCATTATCTGAATATTTAAGTCACCAGAAGTGTAAGACCATCTTTAGTCACTAAGACTTCCCAAATGTGTTGACCCTAGCACCTTGGTTTTAATGTATGATTTAACAGCAAAAGGGGAAATGCACAAAACTATGGTTGTAACTTCAAAAACCCAACTTACAGGGAAAACCTACACAAACATACATAGTTGTAAAATGAACTTAATGAACAGTGCTTTATGGGGGGAAACAAGTACAGAGTGGGAGTTAGGAGACCCGGGTTCTTGTCTGTGCCTGGCTAACTTGGGATTTAGTCTGTCAGAGATTAAGTCCATCAACTGTAAGCATGAGGCTGGAAGACTGTCCTCTCCAAGGGCTCTCCCAACTCTAACAGCTTGATAATTCCCTTAATTATGTTTGGGTAAAATTTCGTCATTAGAAGGAGCCGCATTGCATGTACGTACTGTTGTTAGGTGCTTAGCCTAATATTCAGTAAGCAATCTTTAGTACATGTCTTCATGCCATTGAGAGCAAAACTGTTTACCAGAAAGTAATCAGTGAGCCTCTAAATTTATGGGTTGCATTCACCATTATTTCCTTACGCAATTCAGTGACTTTATCTCTTTTCCAATCTTTAACCACTTTGGTATTTAATGCTGGTGACCACACATTTCTCAAACTTCCTCCCTTAACTTTCACATCTTTTTTCTTTTTAATACAAAAAAGTGTCTGCTTACAAATATAAACATAAATATATATGATTACTTACATATATATGATTAATAAAATAAGCCACACTTCAGCCCTCACACCACTCATACACTCCGCAGCATCATTGTTAGATTTACAATTTGGAGGAGTGTGTTTACTTCCTTTCTTTTTTTTGGCCGCACCGTGCAGCCCCCTACATTGGAAACGTGGAATCCCAACCATTGGACCACCAGGGAAGTCCTTGTTTTTAAAAATTTTTTATTTGTTTGTTTATTTATTTATGGCTGCATTGGGTCTTTGTTGCTGCGTATGGACTTTAGTCGTGGCGAGCGGGGGCTACTCTTCGTTGTGGTGTGTGGGCTTCTCATTGTGGAGCATGAGCTCTAGGTGCGCAGGCTCAGTAGTTGTGGCACACGGGCTTAGTTGCTCCATGACATGTGGGATCTTCCCAGACCAGGGATTGAATCCGTGTTCCCTGCACTGGCAGGTGGATTCTTAACCACTGCGCCACCAGGGAAGTCCCGGAAGTCCTTGCTTTTTAAGGAGTTTAGGAAAGAAGTGTTAAACTTCCTGTGACTTGCTTGTCTGGTGCAAGTTGCCCTGTTCCCTCCTCCCCTTGAACTGTTGATGTTCCTTCAGGCCTCATCCGGACCTCTGCTCCTCCTGTCTGCTAACCAACTAAACCAGACAGGCAGTGCCTGCATCTAGAAGTCCATACTCCCTGGCACGATCATCACTGTCACTCAACTCCTTAACCATTTTCCTCATCAATTCCCATCCAGTTAGGTTGGTTGCCTTATTATCCCTTTTGGGCTGCTGTGCAAATCCTTGCTGGCATGAATCTGTTCCTTTTGTGCTGCACCTGGAATGCCCTCTGCCTATCCTGATCCTGTGTGTCTCTTGGCCCTGATTTGAGTCTTGCTTTTCCACTCACCTTTCTCCAGCTATCAGTGCAGGTGGATCTGAACATTTTCCTGAGATTTCCTGAATTTGTGTATAACAAATGCTCAATTATGAGATATAAAATTATTGTTTTCTTATTTTTTCTTATACATTGATCTTTTGCTCTGTTATTACATGTTCCTATATATATTACAATGTTGGATACATGATACTCAATACACTGTATTTTTTTAACTTTTCTCTTTTTCAGCATCTTTATTGGAGTATATATTTTTTTAAATTTTTACTTATTTATTTTTGGCTGTGTTGGGTCTTCATCACTGCATGAGGGCTTTTCTCCAGTTGCAGCACGCGGGCTTCTCATTGTGGTGGGTTCTCTTGTTGCAGAGCAAAGGCTCTAGGAGCATGGGCGTCAGTAGTTGTGGCTCATGGGCTCCAGAGCACAGGCTCAGTAGTTGTGGCGCACGGGCTTAGTTACTCCACGGCATGTGGGATCTTCCCGGACCAGAGCTCGAACCCGTGTCTGCTGCATTGGCAGGCAGATTCTTAACCACTGCGCCACCAGGGAAGCCCTATTGGAGTATAATTGCTTTACAGTGGTGTGTTAAGTTTCTGCTGCATAACAAAGTGAATCAGCTATACATATACATATATCCCCATATCTCCTCCCTCTTGCGTTTCCCTCCCACCCTCCCTATCCCACCCCTATAGGTGGTCACAAAGCACCGAGCTGATCTCCCTGTGCTGTGTGGCTGCTTCCCACTAGCTATCTGTTTTACATTTGGTAATATATATAAGTCCACGCCACTCTCTCACTTCGTCCCAGCTTAACTTTCCCCCTCCCTGTGTCCTCAAGTCCATTCTCTATGTCTGCATCTTTATTCCTGTCCAGCCCCTAGGTTCTTCAGAAACTTTTTTTTTTTTTTTTAGATTCCACATATATGTGTTAGCATACAGTATGTGTTTTTCTCTTTCTGACTTACTTCAATCTGTGTGACAGACTCTAGGTCCATCCACCTCACTACAAATAACTCAATTTCGTTTCTTTTTATGCCTGAGTAATATTCCATTGTATATATGTGCCACAACTTCTTTATCCATTTATCTGTGTGGACACTTAGGTTGCTTCCATGTCCTGGCTATTGTAAATAGAGCTACAGTGAACATTGTGGTACATGATTCTTTTTGAATTATGGTTTTCTCAGGGTATATGCCCAGTAGTGGGATTGCTGGGTCATATGGTAGTTCTATTTTTAGTTTAAGGAACCTCCATACTGTTCTCCATAGTGGCTGTATCAGTTTACATTCCCATCAACAGTGCAAGAGGGTTCCGTTTTCTCCACACCCTCTCCAGCATTTGTTTGTAGATTTTTTTCAAGATAGCCATTCTAACTGGTGTGAGTTGATACCTCATTGTAGTTTTGATTTGCATTTCTCTAATGATTAGTGATGCTGAGCATCCTTTCATGTGTTTGTTGGCTGTCTGTATATCTTCTTTGGAGAAATGTCTATTTAGGTCTTCTGCCCATTTTTGGATTGGGTTGTTTGTTTTTTTGATATTGAGCTGCATGAGCTGCTTATAAATTTTGGAGATTAATCCTTTGTCAGTTGCTTCATTTGCAAGTATTTTCTCCCATTCTGAGGGTTATCTTTTTTTTTTTTTTTTTTTTTTTTTTTTTTTTTTTTGCTGTACGCGGGCCTCTCACTGTTGTGGCCTCTCCCCTTGCAGCAGAGCACAGGCTCCGGATGCACAGGCTCAGTGGCCATGGCTCACGGGCCCAGCCACTCCATGGCATGTGGGATCCTCCCAGACCGGGCACAAACCCATGTCCCCTGCATCGGCAGGCGGACTCTCAACCACTGTGCCACCAGGGGAGCCCCCAATTTTTATTTTTGTTTTTATTTCCATTTTTTTAGGAGGTGGGTCAAAAACGATTTTGCTGTGATTTATGTCAAGGAGTGTTCTTTCTATGTTTTCCTCTAGGAGTTTTATAGTTTCCAGTCTTACATTTAGGTCTCTAATCCATTTTGAGTTTATTTTTGTGTATGGTGTTAGGGAGTGTTCTAATTTCTTTCTTTCACATGTAGCTGTCCAGTTTTCCCAGCACCACTTACTGAAGAGGCTGTCTTTTCTCCATTGTATAGTCTTGCCTCCTTTATCAAAAATAAGGTGACCATATGTGCGTGGGTTTATCTCTGGGCTTTCTATCCTGTTCCATTGATCTGTATTTCTGTTTTTGTGTCAGTACCATACTGTCTTGATTACTGTAGCCTTGTAGTATAGTCTGAAGGCAGGGACCCTGATTCCTCTACCTCCATTTTTCTTTCTCAAGATTGCTTTGGCTACTCAGGGTCTTTTGTGTTTCCATACAAATTGTGAAATTTTCTGTTCTACTTCTGTCAAAAATGCCATTGGTAGTTTGATAGGGACTCCACTGAATCTGTAGATTGCTTGGGGTAGTATAGTCATTTTCTCAATGTTGATTCCTCCAATCCAAGAACATGGTATATCTCTCCATCTGTTTGTATCATCTTTATTTCTTTCATGAGTGTCTTATAGTTTTCTGCATACAGGTCTTTTGTCTCCTTAGGTAGGTTTATTCCTAGGTATTTTATTCTTTTTGTTGTAACGGTAAATAGGAGTGTTTCCTTAATTTCTCCTTCTGATCTTTCATTCTTAGTGTATAGGAATGCAAGAGATTTCTGTTCATTAATTTTGTATCCTGCAACTTTACCAAATTCATTGATTAGCTCTAGCAGTTTTCTGGTAGCATCTTTTGGAGTCTCTATGTGTAGTATCATGTCATCAGCAAACAGTGAGAGCTTTATTTCTTTTCCGATTTGGATTCCTTTTATTTCTTTTTCTTCTCTGACTGCCGTGGCTAAAACTTCCAAAACTGTGTTGAATAATAGTGGTGAGAGTGGGCAACCTTGTCTTGTTTCTGATCTTAGTGGAAATGGTTTCAGTTGTTTACCATTCAGAACAATGTTGGCTGTAGTTTTGTCATATATGGCCTTTATTATGTTGAGGTAAGTTCCCTCTATGCCTACTTTATGGAGAGTTTTTATCATAAATGGGGGTTGAATAATGTTAAAAGCTTTTTCTGCATCTGTTGAGATTATCATATGGTGTTTCTCCTTCAGTTTGTTAATATGGTTTATCACATTGATTGATTTGCGTGTATTGAAGAATCCTTGCGTTCTTGGGATAAACACTATTTGATCATGGTGTATGATCCGTTTAATGTGCTGTTGGATTCTGTTTCCTAGTATTTTGTTGAGGATTTTTGCCTCTGTTTTCATCAGTGATGTCGGCCTGTAGTTTTCTTTCTTTCTTTCTTTCTTTTTTTTTGCTGCGTTGGGTCTTCGTTTCTGTGTGCGGGCTTTCGCTAGTTATGGCAAGCAGGGGCTACTCGTCGTTGTGGTGCGCAGGCTTCTCATTATGGTGGATTCTCTCATTGCAGAGCACGGGCTCTAGGCGCGTGGGTTTCAGTAGTTGTAGCATGCGGGCTCAGTAGTTGTGGCTCGTGGGCTCAATAGTTGTGGCTTACAGGCTCTAGAGCACAGGTTCAGTAGTTGTGGCGCATGGGATTAGTTGCTCCGTGGCATGTGGGATCTTCCCAGTCCAGGGCTCAAACCCGTGTCAGCTGCATTGGCAGGAGGATTCTTAACTACTGTGCCAACAGAGAAGTCCCTGGCCTGTAGTTTTCTTTGTGACATCTTTGTCTGGTTTTGGTGTCAGGGTGATGGTGGCCTCATAGAATGAGTTTGGGAGTGTTCCTCCCTCTCTGTATTTTGGAAGAGTTTGAGAAGGATAGGTGTTAGCTCTTCTCTAAATGTTTGATAGAATTCACCTGTGAAGCCATCTGGTCCTGGGCTTTTGTTTGTTGGAAGATTTTTAATCACAGTTTCAATTTCAGTGCTTGTGATTGTTCTGTTTATATGTTCTGTTTCTTCCTGGTTCAGTCTCGGAAGGTTGTGCTTTTCTAAGAATTTGTCCATTACTTCCAGGTTGTCCATTTTATTGGCAGGTAGTTGCTTGTAATAATCTCTCATGATCCTTTGTATTTCTGCAGTGTCAGTTGTTGCTTATCCTTTTTCATTTCTAATTCTATTGATTTGAGTCTTCTCCCTTTTTTCTTGATGAGTCTGGCTCATGGTTTATCAATTTTGTTTATCTTTTCAAAGAACCAGCTTTTAGTTTTATTGATCTTTGCTATTGCTTCCTTCATTTCTTTTTCATTTATTTCTGATCTGATCTTTATGATTTCTTTCTTTCTGCTACTTGGGGGCTTTTTTGTTCTTCTTTCTCTAATTGCTTTAGGTGTAAGCTTAGGTTGTTTGAGATGTTTCTTGTTTCTTGAGGTAGGATGGTATTGCTGTAAGCTCCCTCTTAGAACTGCTTTTGCTGCATTGCATAGAATTTGGGTCATCGTGTTTTCATTGTCATTTGTTTCTAGGTATTTTTTGATTTCCTCTTTGATTTCTTCAGTGATCTCTTGGTTATTAAGTAGGGTACTGTTTAGCCTCCATGTGTTTGTATTTTTTAGAGTT
This sequence comes from Mesoplodon mirus, assembly GCF_964341445.2. NCBI lineage: Eukaryota > Metazoa > Chordata > Mammalia > Artiodactyla > Ziphiidae > Mesoplodon > Mesoplodon mirus. The sequence continues at coordinate 52,700,101 of NC_138988.1, forward strand.
TTTCCTGTAATTGATATCTAGTCTCATAGCGTTGTGGTCGGAAAAGATACTTGATACGATTTCTATTTTCTTAAATTTACCGAGGCTTGATTTGTGACCCAAGATATGATCTATCCTGGAGAATGTTCCATGAGCATTTAAGAAAGTGTATTCTGTTGCTTTTGGAAGGAATGTCCTATAAATATCAGTTAAGTCCATCTTGTTTAATGTATCATTTATAGCTTGTGTTTCCCTATTTATTTTCATTTTGGATGATCTGTCCATTGGTGAAAGTGGGGCGTTAAAGTCCCCTACTATGATTGTGTTACTGTCGATTTCCCCTTTTATGGCTGTTAGCATTTGCCTTATGTATTGAGGTGCTCCTCTGTTGGGTGCATAAATATTTATAATTGTTGTAACTTTTTCTTGGATTGACCCCTTGATCATTATGTAGTGTCCTTTTTTGTCTCCTGTAATCGTCTTTATTTTAAAGTCTCTTTTGTCTGATATGAGAATTGCTACTGCACCTTTCTTTTGATTTCCATTTGAATGATGTATCTTTTTCCATCCCCTCCCTTTCAGTCTGAATGTGTCCCTAGGTCTGAAGTGGATCCCTTATAGACAGCATGTAGGTGGGTCTTGTTTTTGTATCCATTCAGCCAGTCTGTGTCTTTTGGTGGGAGCACTTAATCCATTTATATTTAATGTAATTATCGATATGTATTTTCCTATTACCATTTTCCTAATTGTTTGGGGTTTGTTATTGTAGGTCTTTTCCTTCTCTTGTGTCTCCTGCCTAGAAAAGTTTTTATTTTTAGCATTTGTTGTAAAGCTGGTTTGGTGGTGCTGAATTCTCTTAGCTTTTGCTTGTCTGTAAAGGTTTTAATTTCTCTGTCTAATCTGAGTGAGATCCTTGCTGGGTAGACTAATCTTGCTTGTAGGTTTTTCCCTTTCTTCACTTTAAATATGTCCTGCCACTCTCTTCTAGTTTTCAGAGTTTCTGCTGAAAGATCAGGTGTTAACGTTTTGGAGTTACCTTGTATGTTGTTTGTTGTTTTTCCCTTGCTGCTTTTAATATTTTTTCTTTATATTTAATTTTTGATAGTTTAATTAGTATGTGGCTTGGCGTGTTTCTCTTTGGATTTATCCTGTATGGGACTCTCTGTGCTTCCTGGACTTGGATTAGCTGTTTCCTTTCCCATGTTAGGGAAGTTTTCAGCTATAATCTCTTCAAATATTTTCTCAGTCCCTTTCTTTTTCTCTTCTTCTTCTGGGACCCCTATAATTCCAATGCTGGTGCGTTTACTGTTGTCCCAGAGGTCTCTAAGACTGTCCTCAGTTCTTTTCATTCTTTTTTCTTTATTCTGCTCTGCAGTAGTTATTGCCACTATTTTATCTTCCAGGTCACTTATCCGTTCTTCTGCCTCAGTTGTTCTGCTGTTGATTCCTTCTAGAGAATTTTTAATTTCATTTACTGTGTTGTTCATCATTGTTTGTTTGCTCTTTAGTTCTACTAGGTCTTTGTTAAACGTTTCTTATATTTTCTCCATTCTAGTTTCAAGATTTTGGATCACCTTCACTATCATTACTCTGAATTCTTTTTCAGGTAGACTGCCTATTTCCTCTTCAGTTGTTTGGTCTGGTGGGTTTTTACCTTGCTCCTTCATCTGCTGTGTGTTTCTCTGTCTTCTCATTTTGCTTAACTTACTGTGTCTGGGGTCTCCTTTTTGCAGGCTGCAGGATCCTAGTTCCTGTTGTTTTTGGTGTCTGCCTCCAGTGGCTAAGGTTGGTTCAGTGGGTTGTGTAGGCTTCCTGGTGGAGGGGACTAGTGCCTATGTTCTGGTGGATGAGGCTGGATCTTGTCTTTCTGGTGGGCAGGACCGCATCCGGTGGTGTGTTTGGGGGTGTCTGTGACCTTATTATGATTTTAGGCAGCCTCTCCGCTAATGGGTGGGGTTGTGTTCCTGTCTTGCTAGTTGTTTGGCATAGGGTGTCCAGCACTGTAGCTTGCTGGTCGTTGAGTGAAGCTGGGTGCTGGTGTTGAGATGGAGATCTGTAGGAGATTTTCACCGTTTGATATTACGTGGAGCCGGGAGGTCTCTGGTGGACCAGTGTCCTGAACTTGGCTCTCCCACCTCACAGGCACAGGCCTGACACCCGTCCGGAGCACCAAGACCCTGTCAGTCACATGGCTCAGAAGAAAAGGGAGGAAAAAAAGAAAGGAAGAAAGAAAAAAATAAAGTTACTAAAATAAAAAATTAGAAATAATTATTAAAAAAGTTAAAAAGTAATAAAAAAAAGAAAAAAAAGAAAGAAGAGAGCAACCAGACCAAAAAAACAAATCCACCAATGATAACAAGCGCTAAAAACTGTACTAAAAACAAAAACAAAAAACGGACAGGCAGAACTGTAGGACAAATGGTAAAAACAAAGCTGTTCAGACAGAAACACACAAAGAAGCATACACATACACACGCTCAAAAAGAGAAAAAGGAAAAAAATATATCTATATATTTCAAAAAAAAAGGAGGAAGAGAGCAACCAAATCAATGAACAAATCTACCAATGATAAGAAACTCTAAACACTAAACTAAGATAAACATAAAACCAGAAATAAATCCAATGCAGAAAGCAAACCTCAAGTCTACAGTTGCTCCCAAAGTCCACCGCCTAAATTTTGGGATGATTTGTTGTCTATTCAGGTATTCCAGAGATGTAGCATACATTAAGTTGATTGTGGAGATTTAATCCGCTGCTCCTGAGGCTGCTGGGAGAGATTTCCCTTTCTCTTCTTTGTTCACACAGCTCCTGGGGTTCAGGTTTAGATTTGGCCCCGCCTCTGCGTGTAGGTCGCCTGAGGGCATCTGTTCCCTACCAAGACAGGATGGAGTTAAAGTAGCAGCTGATTAGGGGGCTTTGGCTCTCTCAGGCCAGGGGGGGAGGGAGGGGTGTAGAATGTGGGGCGAGCCTGCAGCGGCAGAGGCTGGCATGACATTGCAACAGTCCCTGAGTTGCACCGTGTGTTCTCCCAGGGAAGTTGTCCCTGAATCACAGGACCCTGGCAGTGGCAGGCTGCACAAGGCTCCCAGGAGGGGAGGTGTGGAGAGTGACCTGTGCTTGCACACAGGCTTCTTGGTGGCTGCAGCAGCAGCCTTAACGTTTCATGCCCGTCTCTGGTGTCCGTGCTGATAGCCGTGGCTCACGCCTGTCTCTGGAGCTCCTTTAGGCGGTGCTCTGAATCCCCTCTCCTTGCGCACCCTTTTGGGAAGTCTGAGGTCTTCTGTCAGCGTTCAGTAGGTGTTCTGTAGGAGTTGTTCCACACGTAGATGTATTTCCGATGTATTTGTGGGGAGGATGGTGATCTCCACATCTTACTCCTCTGCCATCTTGAAGGTCTCCCTCTAACTTATTTTTTAAATTGAGGTATAATTGACATGTAACAGTTTTAGATGTACAGCATAATAATGTGATATTTGTGTATATTGTGAAATGATCCCTTTATTTTGTATTAGAGACTGTACAGTGCTGTGGGAGATTTTAAAGGAAGGTTAGTAGCATCAGAGATGGAGAGTCAAGGGAAATTTTCATACTGAATATAGCTTGTCAGTGCTGATTTCTTGGCCTTTATCTGGGACTAGGAACTAGTAAATCCCGAACTTGATCTAGTACCCCTTCATTCTCTAGGATGTCCATGCAGAACCCTCCTCTTGATACTGCTTTAGGGCTTAAGGTCAGTAAGAATGACTCCTTTAATAAGTTTGGAATAGGTCTTGTAATGACTTGTCACTGATTGCTTCTGGCCCAGCTGGATCCTGCCCTCTTCTTAGGGAGAGTAGATAAGCAGTCTTTGTCTCTACTACAGATAAGATTTTATTGTCTTATAGCCTGCACTGATGAGTGTTCCTGATAATCTCATTATTGTAGGGAAGAATAGTTCAAGATCAACTATTCTCACACCCCAATTAGAGTTTTAGGCTCATATCTTCTCATAGTTAATTGACTTTCATACACCTCAGGTATATTTTGCAAATGTCTCATAGAGAAACTCCTAAAACTTGGACAAGATTTAACAGAGTCAAGAATAAAGCAAATGGAATATTAAGACATTTGGTATCTTATTATACCGTAGACTTATAAAAACTCCTCTTGTAATTATAATTACAGGTGAAGAAGTACTTTTACACAATGACCTTTTGGGACTTGTCTTGGTGTGTCGCTTTATCCTGTGGTGCGGTGACTGGGAAGGCCTTGCCTAACATCTGTCTGATGTGAGGAAGTTGTTTGGGATATTCTGGACCATTTTATGCCTCATTAACTTACAGGAAATCACAGCAATAGGACCTATTTTCGTCCTTACATGCATTCTTTTCAGTTGTGGGAATATATGAATTTTGTATTGCCAACAGGAAGGAGGAAATCCCTTTGAGGTTTAGATGCCAATTTGGATTTGAATTTTTTTAACTTTTTATTTTGAAATAATTGTAGAATCACAGGAACTTGCAAAAACAAAATGTAAAGGGAGGTCCTTTGCATTCGTGTGTGTGTGTGTGTGTGTGTGTACGTGTACGTCTACGTGTACCTCTATGCTGTTTTATCAAGTGTAGCTTCCTTAATCACTGCTGCAATCAAGAATCAGAACTATTCCATCAGACTTCCCTGGTGGTGCAGTGGTTAAGAATCCACCTGCCAGTGCAGGGGACACAGGTTCAATTCCTGGCCCGGGAAGATCCCACATGTCGCGGAGCAACTAAGCCCGTGCACCACAGCTATTAAGCCCGCGCACCTAGAGCCCATGCTTCGCAACAAGAGAAGCCACCGCAACGAGAAGCCTGTGCACTGCAATGAAGAGTAACCCCCGCTCACTGCCACTAGAGAAAGCCTGCACGCGGCAACAAAGACCCAATGCAGCCAAAAAAAAAAAAAAAATGAATAAAAATTAAAAAACAAAACTGTTCCATCATCACGTGGTTCCCTCATGCCACCCCTTTATAGCCACACCTCTCCCCTCCACTCTGGCCACCACTAATTTGTTCTCTATCTCTATAAGCTTTGTTATTATATAAATGGAGTCATGCAGTATGTAACCTTTGGAGATTGGATTTTTTTCACTTTGCATAGTTCTCTGGAGACTCATCCAGATTGTTGCATATACCAAGTTTGTTTTTATTGCTAAGTAGTATTCCATGGTATGGATTACCGCAGTTTGTATAACCATTGAAGGACATCTGTAGTGTTTAGAGTTTGGGTCTCTGATGAGTAAAACGTTATGCACATTCATGTATCAGTTTTTGCAGGAACGTAAGTTTTCATTTCTCTTGGTCATATACAGAATGTAGGAATGCAATTGCTGGGTCATACAGCAGTTGCTTGCTTAGTTTTTAAAGAAACTGCTAAACTGTTTTCCAGAGTGGCTGTACTATTGACCTCTGATTTGATGAAAGTGTTTAGTAGGATAAAATTTTGATTGCCTACTTAATGTATGTGTTGATTTTGGTAGCAGTCTTATTGCCATTAATATATCTGGTTGCTCCTGCTGGCCTGACTTGTGTGAGACGGCATTTCCCAAAAGGCTTTCACTTGGGTCATCAGTCATTTTGATGGTTTAATACCCAGAAGGAAATTCCCTCAGCTTCTGCAAAACCCACACAAACTGCACAAGTGAATCTCTTCTCTCTCTTCCTTCCTATTTCTAGAGAAGAGTTAGCCTCACACCTTGAGCCCTGAATCTTGCCTTTAGAGATCCTCTTTTCTTTCTCTGTCTTTAGACATCTTACAGGTTTCTGTCTAAGCATTTATCATGCTCAGTTCTCTCCTGTCTTGAAATTCCTTTCCCTTTGACCTCATCCACTACTACCCTTTATCTGGCCACTCAAAGCTGCACTGGGTGACTGGGCTGTCTCTATTGCACTGCCTTGTCCAGCCCTCACTTCCAGTGTACAGTACAGTAATCTAGGTTGCCTCCCTGAGCACACTGAAATGGTCCTGTTGATGTCACCAGCAACCCTGTAGCTCAGTCTCATGTAAGCATTTCAGTACTGTGAGTAGCATTCAGCACTCTTTTTTTGTTTGTTTGTTTTGTTTTGTTGTTTTTTTTGTTTTTTTGCGGTACGCGGGCCTCTCACTGTTGTGGCCTCTCCTGTTGCGGAGCACAGGCTCCGGACGCGCAGGCTCAGTGGCCATGGCTCACGGGCCCAGCCGCTCCGTGGCATGTGGGATCCTCCCGGCCCGGGGTACGAACCCGTGTCTCCTGCATTGGCAGGCGGACTCTCAACCACTGCGCCACCAGGGAAGCCCCCAGCACTCTTGATTACTTGCTCTGAGTAGAAATACTTTTTTCTTGATCGACTACCCCTTGGTCTGCTGCTCCTAATTGTCCTTTGCTGGTGTCTCCCCCTCTGTTCATCCCTTAAATCTTGGGGTTCCTCACAGTTCTGCACAGGGCCGACTTTCCTCATTCTAGGTAATCTCCCACATCTTGGTCTCCACCTCAGACCTGTCTCCTGAGCTCCAGACCCATATATCCTTTTGCCTCCTAGCCAGCTCCACCTAACTCTTCTGCAGACCTCTCATATACAGCATATTTAAAATGGAATTTATTCTCTTCCCAGCACCCTTGCCTCTTAAAAAGAAGAAGAAAAACTCTTCTTTCTTCAGTGAGGCATCAGTGTGTTAATACCACATCACACAACAGTGGGAGTGCTGTTAAAACCACCTGCGTTTAATTGAGTTGCCGAATTAGCCAGAGATAACTGTTCTCCATTCAATGCAAATGCATAAAAATTATACTTAAAAAAAATTTATTTAGCCGCGCCATGTCGTAGTTGTGGCACATGGGATCTTCACTGCCACATGCGGGATCTTCATTGCAGCATGCAAACTCTTAGTTGTAGTATGGGGGATCTAGTTCCCTGACTAGGGATTGAACGCGGGCCCCTTGCATTGGGATTGCAGAGTCTTAGCCACTGGACCACCAGGGAAGTCCCCCAAATTATACTTTTTATGGCCAGTTAAATAACTGCAAGACTAAAATTGAATGTGAAAAGGAATTGTTTCTATGAAAATAAATTGAATGCTTTGGAAAGACCAAAAAAGCTACTAAAATACTTGCAGTGGAATTAAGTAAGAGCAAGGCAACTGTGAAAGGCTAGTAAAACTCGTCCAACTCTAGAAGGATTCTGCGTGCTGCTTCTCAGGTGTCCCAGATCTCGCTCCACTTCAAATAACATCAGTCTGGAAATGGTAGTCATAAATGATGGAAGTGATTAATGCAGAAAACGTGATGGGGAATTCCAGTCAGGTGCATTCTCAAAGAAAAGGCCCATTTCAAAAGACTGAATAAATAAATGTGCCTTTTTGTTTTAAATGAAAATAAAATGGTTTAAGCATATATGTATTACCTTGTTTGCTATTCCGTTTGTATTCATCCTGTCTGATGAGGGCTTCTATTGCATCTTCCAGTGATTTCACTCTTGTCCATTACTACTACCCTGCTCACTGTCTTTCCTCTGATTTCTTACATCAGCTTCCCCAACTGGATGTCCAGCCCCAGTTTTGCCCTCCCCCACTGTCTCCCCCTCCCCGTCTCTCCCCCATCTCTCCTCCCCGTCCCTTCTTTATATTGTAGCTATAAAGAACTACTAAAAGCATAAACCTCATCATGTTACCCCTTTGCTTTATACATTTATTTATTTATTTTTAAAATTTATTTTTGGCTGCGTTGGGTCTTCATTGCTGCGTGCAGGCTTTCTCTAGTTGCGATGAGTGGGGGCTACTCTTTGTTGCAGTGCATGGGCTTCTCATTGCAGTGGCTTCTCTTTGTTGCAGAGCATGGGCTCTAGGCGCGCAGGCTTCAGTGCTTGTGGCACGTGGGCATGCTAGTTGTGGCTCGCGGGCTCCAGAGCACAGGCTCAGTAGTTGTGGTGCTCAGGCTTAGTTGCTCCATGGCATGTGGGATCTTCCCAGACCAGGGCTCAAACCCGTGTCTCTTGCATTGGCAGGCAGATTCTTAACCACTGCGCCACCAGGGAAGTCCCTACCCCTTTGCTTTAAAAACGCTTAAAATCCAGATTCCTTAAACTAGTAAAAGGAGGCATTTAGATCTGGCCTCTGCTTATTACCTCTCTGGTCTCATTTCATCATTTCTGTGCTGCCATCCCCTCCCCTCTGACACGTTAGCCATGTTGACTCAACTCACTTTCACAGTTGAGTGGGGCTTGTGGGATATCTGTGTGTGGTTGGCGTGAGAAGGTACCAAGCTCTCTCATTTCTAGGTCTTTCTGTGCACTGCTTCTCTGCCTGGAACTTTTCCCCCTACCTTTCACCCCACAACTGACTCTACTGTCCTTCTGGTCTCAGCTTTCCTTCAGGAAGCCTTTCCCAACCTCCAGGTTGAGTGCCTTTTCTGTGTGCTCTTATAACAACACCTCGGATTTCTCCTGTTCTAGCATTTAGCACACAGTAGGTAGTTAATTATCTGTGTACCTATATTCCCTTCAAGGCAACTGGAGTGTAAATTATGTGTAGATCGGGTTCATTCAGTAATCTTGTTTGCCGAGTCTCCACTTGATAAATATTTGAGTGAACAGGTGGTGTTTTCTGAATAACGTAGGTTTCCCTGAAAAACACTTAAGCAAAATGTTTTGTTTCTTTTGTAGGTGCTGTCTCTGTTGGCCTTTATCTGTGAGGAAGTTGTGTCACAATGTACTTTGTGTGGAGGCCTTTACTTTTTCGAATTTGTAAGCTGCAGTGCCTTTCTGCTGAGTCTCCTTATGCTGATTGTGTACTGCACTCCAGTTTATGACAAAGTTGATCCTGCAAAAGTCAAGTCATCGGTAAGCATGAAAAAATATAATCCCTATAACAAGAATTTAGATATTTTTGGATCTTGTGTAGTTGTATTGTTCACAGTCGTAATGCTTTCATAACTCAGTAACAGGAAAAGACTCTATCCATTGTTCCAGCTCTGCCTCTAAGCAACTCAGTTTTTCCCTGCCAGATGGTATGGTAGAGGGGGAAGGTGAAATTAGAATGAGAGTGACAGACACTGCTGATAATTTAGTTATTGGTGGTTTAATCTAATTCACATGAGGTATTTTGTAAAAACTAGGATTTTGTCACTTTTGATTTCTCCTATTTCAGACTGTCACTCACTGGTTGTACAATTATTCATTGTGTGCCTATCGTAGGCCAGGCGTTATGCCAGACGTAAGAGATGGAGTAGTGAACTAATGTGATATATTGATACTTCTGAAGCCTTTAAACAAAACATGTAATTCTACCTATTTTGTTTTGATTTTATTTTATGAAAGAAAGATCTCTATAAGTGAATTTAGAAGGTATTTGTTAAATTTATTGCATAGAAATTTACCTTTTAATAAGAGTCTATGTGAGAATTTTATACTCACAGAATTAGAGATGTATAACTTTCTAAAGACTTAGTCTGCTGACCCTCTGTTTTTATTTGAGTATAATATGGATTTTTGAGATAACAGATGAGATAATTTACATAGTTACTGCATTTAAGGAAGAAAGAATTGAGCAGTTTACTTCTTCAATAGCGTTCAAGTTATCAGGAGTGGTTTATCAGGAGCTGTAACTATCAGGGTTGATTTATGAAAGAATTCTCAGTTTTGAGGGAAGAGATAAAAGTTAGGGTAAATTTTAACTATTAAAAGAAGAGAGGGACTTTCCTGGTGGCACAGTGGTTAACAATCCGCCTACAAACACTTCTCCTCGGCCAATTGGCAAAAAAAGTGGCCCACGCCATCCAGAGTCCCATTGTTGCTGTCGAAATAGAAGCCCAGAGAGAGCTACAGGGTGAAAGTGAAAGGGAGATCAATCAAGAAAAAATGGACAAAGAAGACAGGAGATAAACAGAAAACAGGAGGAAGAAACTCTTGAGAAAAAAAGCAGAAAAAAGAGAAATAACAGATGGAGCTGTGTGGCTGACAGGGTATTGGTGCTCAGGCCGGGTGTCAGGCCTGTTCCTCTGAGGTGGGAGAGCCAACTTCAGGACATTGGTCCACCAGAGACCTCCCAGCTCCACGTAATATCAAACGACGAAAGCTCTGCCAGAGATCTCCATCTCAACGCTAAGACCCAGCTCCACTCAACAACTAGCAAGCTACAGTGCTGGACACCCTATGCCAAACAACTAGCAAGACAGGAACACAACCCCACCCATTAGCAGAGAGGCTGCCTAAAATCATAATAAGGTCACAGACACCCCCAAACACACCACCGGACACAGTCCTGCCCACCAGAAAGACAAGATCCAGCCTCATGCACCAGAACACAGGCACTAGTCCTCTCTACCAGGAAGCCTACACAACCCACTGAACCAACCTTAGCCACTGGAGGCAGACACCAAAAACAACGGGAACTAGGATCCTGCAGCCTGCGAAAAGGAGACCCCAAACACAGTAAGTTAAGCAAAATGAGAAGACAGAGAAACACGCAGCAGATGAAGGAGCAAGGTAAAAATCCACCAGACCAAACAACTGAAGAGGAAATAGGCAGACTACCTGAAAAAGAATTCAGAGTAATGATAGTGAAGATGATCCAAAATCTTGAAACTAGAATGGAGAAAATATAAGAAACGTTTAACAAGGACCTAGTAGAACTAAAGAGCAAACAAACAATGATGAACAACACAGTAAATGAAATTAAAAATTCTCTAGAAGGAATCAACAGCAGAACAACTGAGGCAGAAGAACGGATAAGTGACCTGGAAGATAAAATAGTGGCAATAACTACCGCAGAGCAGAATAAAGAAAAAAGAATGAAAAGAATTGAGGACAGTCTTAGAGACCTCTGGGACAACAGTAAATGCACCAAATTGGAATTATAGGGGTCCCAGAAGAGGAAGAGAAAAAGAAAGGGACTGAGAAAATATTTGAAGAGATTATAGTTGAAAACTTCCCTAATATGGGAAAGGAAATAGTTAATAAAGTCCAGGAAGCATAGACAGTCCCATACAGGATAAATCCAATGAGAAACACACCGAGACACATATTAATCAAACTATCAAAAATTAAATACACAGAAAAAATACTAAAAGCAGTGAGGGAAAAACAACAAATAACATACAAGGGAATCCCCATAAGGTTAACAGCTGAACTTTTGGCAGAAACTCTGCAAGCCAGAAGGGAATGGCAGGACATATTTAAAGTGAAGAAAGGGAAAAACCTACAACCAAGATTAGTCTACCCAGCAAGGATCTCACTCAGATTAGACGGAGAAATTAAAACCTTTACAGACAAGCGAAAGCTAAGAGAATTCAGCACTACCTAACCAGCTTTACAACAAATTCTAAAGGAACTTCTCTAGGCAGGAAACAGGAGAAGGAAAAGACCTACAATAACAAACCCCAAACAATTAAGAAAATGGTAATAGAAACATACATATGGATAACTACCTTAAATGTAAAGGATTAAATGCTCCCACGAAAAGACATAGACTGGCTGAATGCATACATAAACAAGACCCATCTATATGCTGTCTACAAGAGACCCACTTCAGACCTCAGGACACATACAGACTGAAAGTGAGGGTATGGAAAAAGATATATCATGCAAATGGAAATCAAAAGAAAGCTGCAGTAGCAATTCTCATATCAGACAAAATAGACTTTAAAATAAAGACTATTACAGGAGACAAAGAAGGACACCAAAGGATCAATCCAAGAAGGAAGATATAACAATTGTAAATATTTATGCACCCAACATAGGAGCACCTCAAAACATAAGGCAAATGCTAACAGCCATAAAAGGGGAAATCGACAGTAATACAATCATAGTAGGGGACTTTAACACCCCACTTTCACCAATGGACAGATCATCCAAAATGAAAATAAATAAGGAAACACAAGCTATAAATGATATATTAAACAAGATGGACTTAACTGATATTTATAGGACATTCCTTCCAAAAGCAACAGAATACACTTTCTTCTCAAGTGCTCATGGAACATTCTCCAGGATAGATCATATCTTGGGTCACAAATCAAGCCTTGGTAAATTTAACAAAATTGAAATCATATCAAGTATCTTTTCCGACCACAATGCTATGAGACTAAATAGCAGTTACAGGAAAAACTCTGTAAAAAATACAAGCACATGGAGGCTAAACAATACACTGCTTAATAACCAAGAGATCACTGAAGAAATCAAAGAGGAAATCAAAAAATACCTAGAAACAAATGACAATGAAAACACGATGACCCAAAACCTATGGGATGCAACAAAAGCAGTTCTAAGAGGGAAGTTTATAGCAATACAGTCCTACCTGAAGAAACAAGAAACATCTCAAACAACCTAAACTTGCACCTAAAGCAATTAGAGAAAGAACAAAAGAGCCCCCAAGTACCAGAAAGAAAGAAATCATAAAGATTAGATCAGAAATAAATGAAAAAGAAATGAAGGAAGCAGTAGCAAAGATCAATAAAACTAAAAGCTGGTTCTTTGAGAAGATAAACAAAATTGATAAACCATTAGCCAGACTCATCAAGAAAAAAACGGAGAAGACTCAAATCAACAGAATTAGAAATGAAAAAGGAGAAGTAACAACTGACACTGCAGAAATACAAAGGATCATGAAAGATTACTACAAGCAACTATATGCCAATAAAACGGACAACCTGGAAGAAATGGACAAATTCTTATAAAAGCACAACCTTCTGAGACTGAACCTGGAATGGAAGAAATAGAAAATACAAAGAGACCAGTCACAAGCACTGAAATTGAAACTGTGATTAAAAATCTTTCAACAAACAAAAGCCCAGGACCAGATGGCTTCACAGGTGAATTCTATCAAACATTTAGAGAAGAACTAATACCGATCCTTCTCAAACTCTTCCAAAATATAGCAGAGGGAGGAACACTCCCAAACTCATTCTACGAGGCCACCATCACCCTGATACCAAAACCAGACAAAGATGTCACAAAGAAAGAAAACTACAGGCCAATATCACTGATTAACGTAGATGCAAAAATCCTCAACAAAATACTAGGAAACAGAATCCAACAGCACATTAAAAGGATCATACACCATGATCAAGTGGGAACGCAAGGATTCTTCAGTATACACAAACCAATCAATGTGATACACCATGTTACCAAATTGAAGGAGAAAAACCATATTACCATCTCAATAGATGCAGAAAAAGCTTTTGACAAAATTCAACACCCATTTATGATAAAAACTCTCCAGAAGTAGGCATAGAGGGAACTTACCTCAACATAATAAAGGCCATATATGACAAAGGCACAGCCAACATCATTCTCAATGGTGAACAACTGAAACCATTTCCACTAAGATCAGGAACAAGACAAGGTTGCCCACTCTCACCACTATTATTTATTTATTTATTTTAAAAAATTTATTTATTTATTTGTGGCTAAATTAGGTCTTTGTTCCTGCACGTGGGCTTTCTCTAGTTGTGGCAAGTGGGGTCTACTCTTCGTTGCGCTGCGCGGGCTTCTCATTGCGGTGGCTTTTCTTGTTGCAGAGCACAGGCTTTACGCCTGCGGGTTTCAGTAGTTGTGGCTTGCGGTCTCAGTAGTTGTGGCTCACAGGCTCTAGAGCGCAGGCTCAGTAGTTGTGGCGCATGGGCTCGCGGGCTTAGTAGCTCTACGGCATGTGGGTTCTTCCTGAACCAGGGCTTGAACCCGTGTCCCCTGCATTGGCAGGCAGATTCTTAACCACTGCGCCACCAGGGAAGCCCCTCACGACTGTTATTCAACATAGTTTTGGAAGTTTTAGCCATGGCAGTCAGAGAAGAAAAAGAAATAAAAGAAATTTAAATCGGAAAAGAAGAAGTAAATCTGTCACTGTTTGCAGATGACATGATGCTATCCATAGAGAATCCTAAAGACTCTACCAGAAAACTGCTAGAGCTAATCAATGAATTTGGTAAAGTAGCAGGATACAAAATTAATGCACAGAAATCTCTTGCATTCCTATACACTAAGAATGAAAGATCAGAAAGAGAAATTAAGGAAACACTCCTATTTACCATTGCAACAAAAAGCCTAAAATACCTAGGAATAAACCTACCTAAGGAGACAAAAGACCTGTATGCAGAATACTATAAGACACTGATGAAAGAAATTAAAGGTGATACAAACAGATGGAGAGATATACCATGTTCTTGGACTGGAGGAATCAACATTGTGAAAATGACTATACTACCCCAAGCAATCTACAGATTCAGTGGAATCCCTATCAAACTACCAATGGCATTTTTCACAGAAGTAGAACAGAAAATTTCACAATTTGTATGGAAACACAAAAGACCCTGAGTAGCCAAAGCAATCTTGAGAAAGAAAAATGGAGGTAGAGGAATCAGGGTCCCTGCCTTCAGACTATACTACAAGGCTACAGTAATCAAGACAGTATGGTACTGACACAAAAACAGAAATACAGATCAATGGAACAGGATAGAAAGCCCAGAGATAAACCCACGCACATATGGTCACCTTATTTTTGATAAAGGAGGCAAGACTATACAATGGAGAAAAGATAGCCTCTTCAGTAAGTGGTGCTGGGAAAACTGGACAGCTACATGTAAAAGAATGAAATTAGAACACCCCCTAACACCATACACAAAAATAAACTCAAAATGGATTAGAGACCTAAATGTAAGACTGGAAACTATAAAACTCCTAGAGGAAAACATAGAAGGAACACTCCTTGACATAAATCACAGCAAGATCGTTTTTGACTCACCTCCTAGAGAAATGTAAATAAAAACAAAAATAAACAAATGGGACCTAATCAAACTTAAAAGCTTTTGCACAGCAAAGGAAACCATAACAAGATGAAAAGACAACCCTCAGAATAGGAGAAAATACTTGCAAATAAAGCAACTGACAAAGGATTAATCTCCAAAATTTACAAGCAGTTCATGCAGCTCAATATCAAGAAAACAAACAACCCAATCCAAAAATGGGCAGAAGACCTGAATAGACATTTTTTCCTAAGAAGATATACAGATTGCCAACAAACACATGAAAGTATGCTGAACATCACTAACCATTAGAGAAATGCAAATCAAAACTACAATGAGGTATCACCTCACACCAGTCTCAATGGCCATCATCAAAAAATCTACAAGCAGGGGCCTCCCTGGTGGCGCAGTGGTTGAGGGTCCGCCTGCCGATGCAGGGGATGCGGGTTCGTGCCCCGGTCTGGGAGGATCCCATGTGCCGCGGAGCGGCTGGGCCCGTGAGCCGTGGCCGCTGGGCCTGCGCGTCCGGAGCCTGTGCTCCGCGGCGGGAGAGGCCACGGCAGTAGGAGGCCCGCATACCGCAAAAAGAAAAAAAAAAAAATCTACAAGCAGTAAATGCTGGAGAGGGTGTGGAGAAAAGGGAACCCTCTTGCACTGTTGGTGAGAATGTAAATTGATACCGCCACTATGGAGAACAGTATGGAGGTTCCTTAAAAAACTAAAAATAGAATTACCATACGACCCAGCAGATCCCACTACTGGGCATATACCCTGAGAAAACCATAATTCAAAAAGAGTCATGTACCACAATGTTCACTGCAGCTCTATTTACAATAGCCAGGACATGGAAGCAACCTAAGTGTCCATCGACAGATGAATGGATAAAGAAGATGTGGCATATATATACAATGGAATATTACTCAGCCATAAAAAGAAATGAAATTGAATTATTTGTAGTGAGGTGGATGGACCTAGTGTGTGTCATACAGAGTGAAGTCAGTCAGAAAGAGAAAAACAAATACCGTATGCTAACACATGTATATGGAATCTAAAGAAAAAAAATGGTCATGAAGAACCTAGGGGTAGGAAAGGAATAAAGACGCAGATGTAGAGAATGGACTTGAGGACATGTGTAGGGGGAAGGGTAAGCTGGGACGAAGTGAGAGCGAGGCATGGACTTATATATACTACCAAAATACATAGCTAGTGGGAAGCAGCCTTATAGCACAGGGAGATCAGCTTGGTGCTTTGTGACCACCTATAGGGGTGGGATAGGGAGGGTGGGAGGGAGACGCAAGAGGGAGGAGATATGGGGATATATGTATATGTATAGCTGATTCACTTTGTTATAAAACAGAGACTAACACACCATCGTAAAGCAATTATACTCCAATAAAGATGTTAAAAAAATAAAAATAAAAAACAAAAACAATCCGCCTACCAGTGTAGGGGACATGGGTTCGATCCCTGGTCTGGCAAGATTCCCACATGCCACGAAGCAATTAAGCCCGTGCGCCACAACTACTGAGCTCTGTGCTCTAGAGCCCACGAGCCACAACTACGAAGCCCACACGCCTAGAGCCCATCCTCCGCAACAAGAGAAGCCACTGCAGTGAGAAGCCTCTGCACTGCAGTGAAGAGTAGCCCCTGCTCGCTGCAACTAGAGAAAGCCCGTGTGCAGCAACAAAAATAAATAGAGAACTGGATAAATACAAAGCAGTAAGATTTTATTGGTTTAAATTAATGAGAAGCAAGCGTTGGGTCCTATATTGATCATACACCTACGATTTACTTTTTTCTGTATACTCATTTGTACCTCTTAAGTTTTGTACCATTAGAATCTATTGCCTTCTTTCACTTATTTTTTTGCATTTAAAAAATTTTATTGAAGTATAGTTAATTTACAGTGTTGTGTTAATTTCTGCTGTACAGCAGAGTGATTCAGTTATACATATATATATCCTTTTTCACTATGGTTTATCACAGATACTGAGTATAGTTCCCTGTGCTACACAGTAGGGCCTTGTTGTTTATCCATCCTGTATATACTAGTTTGCATCCGCTAATCCCAAACTCTCAATCCTTCCCTTTCCCACCCTCCCTCCCCTTTGGCAACCACAAGTCTGTTCTCTAAGTCCACGAGTCTGTTTGTTTAGTAAATAAGTTCATTTGTGTTGTATTTTACATTCCACATATAAGTGATATCATATGGTATTTGTCTTTCTCTGTCTAACCTACTTCACTTAGATGGACCTAGAGATCATCAGACTATGTTGCTGCAAATGGTGTGATTTTATTTTTTATGGCTGAGTAATATTCCATTGTGTGTATGTATGTGTGTGTGTATACACGCACACACTCACGTATATATATATACACCACATTTTCTTTATCCAGTCATTTGTTGATGGACATTTAGGTAGTTTCCATGTCTTGGCTATTGGAAATAGTGCTGCTGTGAATATTGGGGTGCATGTATATTTCTGAATTACAGTTTTGTCTGGGTATATTCCCAGGAGTGGAATTGCTGGATCATATGGTAACTATTTTTAGTTTTTTGAGGAGCCTCCATACTGTTTTCCATAGTGGCTATACCAATTTACATTCCCACCAGCGGTGTAAGAGGGTTCCCTTTTCTCCACACCTTCTCCAACATTTATTATTTGTAGACTTTTTAATGATGGCTGTTTTGACCAATGTGAGGTGGTGTACCTCATTGTAGTTTCAATTTGCATTTCTCTAATAATTAGCGATGATGAGCATGTTTTCTTGTGCCTATTGGCCATCTGTATATCTTTTTTGCAGAAATGTCTATTTAGGTCTTCTGACCATTTTTTAATTGGGCTTTTTTTTGTTATTGAGTTGTTTGAGCTGTTTGTATATTTTGGAAATTAAGCCCTTGTCAGTCGCATCATTTGCAAATATTTTCTCCCAGTCCATAGGTAGTCTTTTTGTTTTGTTTATGGTTTCCTTTGCTTTACAAAAGCTTTTTAAGTTTGATTAGGTCCCATTTATTTTTGCTTTTATTTCTATTGCCTTGGGTGACTGGTATGATTGGTACGACTTATGTCGGAATGTTTTGTCTATGTTCCAGGAGTTTTATGGTGTCATGTCTCATATTTAAGTCTTTAAGCCATTTTGAATTTATTTTTGTGTATGGTGTGATGGTGTGTTCTAACTTCATTGATTTGCACGTGGCTGTCCAACTTTTCCAATACCACTTGCTAAAGAGAGTGTCTTTTCCCCATTGTATATTCGTGCCTCCTTGGTTGAAGATTAATTGTCCATAGGTGTTTGGGTTTATTTCTGGGCTCTCCACTCTGTTCCATTGATCCATATGTTTTTGGGCCAAAACCATGCTGTTTTTTTTTTTTTAAATAAATTTATTTATTTATTTATTTATTTATTTTTGGCTGCGTTGGGTCTTAATTGCTGTGTGCAGGCTTTCTCTGGTTGCTGTGAGTGGGGGCTACTCTTCGTTGTGGTGCGCGGGCTTCTCATTGTGGTGGCTTCTCTTGTTGCAGAGCACGGGCTCTAGGCGCATGGGCTTCAGTAGTTGTGGCACATTGGCTCAGTAGTTTTGGCTCATGGGCTCTAGAGCGCAGGCTCAGTAGTTGTGGCCCACAGGCTGAGTTGCTCCGTGGCATGTGGGATCTTCCCAGACCAGGGCTTGAACCCATGTCCCCTGCACGGGCAGGCAGACTCTTAACCACTGCACCACCAGGGAAGCCCAACCATGCTGTTTTGATTATTGTAGCTTTGTAGTATTGTCTGAAGTCTCTGAGGATTATACCTCCTGCTTTGTTCTTTTTCCTAAGGATTGCTTTGGCAATTCTGGGTCTTTTATGGTTTCATATAAATTTTAGGATTATTTGTCCTAGTTCTGTGAAAAATGTCATGGATAATTTTATAGCAGTTGCATGAAATCTGTAGATTGCTTTGGGTAGCATGTCCATTTTAACAGTTTTCTCCCAATCCAAGAGCATGGGATATCTTTCCATTTCCTTGAATCCTCTTTAATTCCCTTTATTAATGCTTTATAGTTCTCAGCATGTGAGTCTGTCACTTCCTTAGTCAGGTTTATTCCTAGGGGTTTTTTGTTGGTGGTGGTAGTGGTGGTGCTGTTCTAAAAGGTATTGTTTTTTTTACATTCCCTGTCTGATATTTCATTGTTAGTGTAAAGAAATGCAACTGTTTTCTAAATATTAATCTTGTATCTTGCTACTTGCTGAATTCATGTATTAGATCTAGTAGTTTTTGTGTGGAATCCTTAGGGTTTTCTATGTTTTGTATCATGTCATCTATATATAGTGAAAATTTTACCTCTTTCCTTCCAATTTGGATACCTTTTATTTCTTTTTCTTGCCTGATTGCTGTGGCTAGGACTTCCCAATACTGTGTTGAATAGAAGTGGTGAGAGTGGGCATCCTTGTTCCAGATTTTAGCAGGAAGACTTTCAGCTTTTCACTGTTGGGTATTATATTGGCTGTGGGTTTGTCATAAACAGCTTTCATTATGTTGAGATATATTCCTGTATACCCACTTTGGCAAGAGTTTTTATCATGAATGGATGTTGAATTTTGTCAGATGCTTTTTCTCATCTATTGAGATGATCATGTTATTTTTCTCTTTTTTAAAATTTATTTATTTTATTTATCTTTGGCTATATTATAAAGCCTGCTGCACGCAGGCTTTCTCTAGTTGCAGTGAGCGGGGGCTACTCTTAGTTGTGGTGCACGGGCTTCTCATTGCGGTGGCTTCTCTTGTTGTGGAGCACAGGCTCTAGGCACGTGTGTTTCAGTAGTTGTGACTCGCGGGCTCTAGAGCACAGGCCCAGTAGTTGTGGCACACGGGCTTAGTTGCCCTGTGGCATGTGGGATCTTCCTGGACCAGGGCTTGAACCCGTGTCCCCTGCGTTGGCAGGCGGATTCTTAACCAATGCGCCACCAGGGAAGCCTGACCATATGTTTTTGACTTTTGTTAATGTGTATTACATTGATACGCGTATGTTGAACCATCCTTGTGAACTTGGGATGAATCCCACTTGGTCATGGTGTATGATCTTTTTTATGTGTTGTTGGATTCAGTTTGCTACTATATTGTTGATAATTTTTGCCTCTATATTTGTCAAAGATATTGGCTTGTAATTTTCTTTCTTGGTATCTTTGTTTGATTTTGGTATCAGAGTGATGGTGGCTTCATAGAATGTCTTTGGGAGTGTTCCCTCATCTTCAGTCTTTTGGAAGAGTTTGAGAAGAATTGGTAGAAGTTCTTCTTTGTATGTTTGGTAGAATTTGCCTGTGAAGTCATCTGGTCCTGGACTTTTGTTTGTAGGGAGTTTTGGTTTTTTTAGTTTTATTTTTGCGGTACGCGGGGCTCTCACTGTTGTGGCCTCTCCCACTGCGGAGCACAGGCTCTGGATGCACAGGCTCAGCGGCCATCGCTCACGGGCCCAGCCGCTCGGCGGCATGTGGGATCTTGCCAGACTGGGGCATGAACCCGTGTCCCCTGCATCGGCAGGCGGACTCTCAACCACTGTGCCACCAGGGAAGCCCTGGTTTTAGTTTTTTGATCACACCATGCAGCATATGGGATCTTAGTTCCCTGACCAGGGATCAAGCTCTTGCCCCTTGCATTGGAAGCGTGGAGTCTTAACCACTGGACAGCCAGGGAAGTCCCTGTAGGGAGTTTTTTTGCTTTTTTTTTTTTTTTTTTTTACTATAGATTCTGTTTCACTTCTAGTGATTGGTCTGTTCAAATTATTTCTTCTTGATTCAATTTTGGTGGGCTGTATGTTTCTAGAAAGTTGTCCATTTCTTCTAGATTGTCAAATATGTTGGCATATAATTGTTCATAGTATTCTCTTACAGTTTTTTTTGTATTTCTGCAGTATCAGTTGTGATTTTTCCCCTTTCATTTCTTATTTTGCTTATTTGGGTCTTGTCTCTTTTCTTCTTGGTGCACCTGGCCAGAGGCTTGTCAATTCTGTTTACCCTTTCAAAGAACCAGCTCTTGGTTTTATTGATTTTTTTTCTATTTTTTTAATCTCTATTTTATTTATCTCCTCTCTGATCATTATTATCTCCTTTCTTCTGCTGACTTTAGGTTTTGTTTGTTCTTCTTTTTCTGATTATTTTAGGTGGTGGGTTAGTTACTTGAGATTTTTCTTGTTTCTTAAAGAAGGCCTGTGTCACTATGAACTTCCTTCTAAGAACTGTTTTTATTGCATCCCATAGATTTTGTTTATCTTTTTTGGCTGCGCTACATGACTTGTGGGATCTTACTTCCCTGATCAGGGATTGAACCCGGACCCTCAGCAGTGAGAGCATGGAGTCCTAATCACTGGACCACTGGGGAATTTCCCCATAGATTTTGTATGGTTGTGTTTTCATTGTCATTTGCCTCAAGGTATTTTTAAATTTCTTCTTTGCTTTCACCATTGACCCATTGGTTATTTTAGGAACATGTTGTTTAGTCTCCATGTAATTGTTTTTTTTCTTGTTTTTCTGTTGTTGATTTCTGGTTTCATGCTGTTGTGGTCAGAAACGATGCTTGAAATAATTCCTATACCCTTAAATTTGTTGAGGTTTGTTTTGTGCCCTAGTATGTGGTCAGTCCTAGAGAACGTTCCATGTGTGCTTGAAAAGAATGTGTATTCTGCTTTTTGGGGGTGTAATGTCCTGAAAATACCAACTAAGTCTAACTGTTCTATTGTATCACTTAGGATCTCTGTTGCCTTATTGATTTTCTGTGTAGAAGATCTGTCCATTGTTGTGAGTGGGGTGTTAAAATCTACTATTACTGTACTCCTGTCAGTTTCTCCTTTTATGTGTGTGTTTCTTTAATGTATTGGGGTGCTCCTATATTGGGTACATACATGTTGACAAGTGTAATATCCTCTCCTTGTGTGATCCTGTTATTATATAGTGTTCTTTATCTTTCTTTATAGCCTTTGTTTTAAAGTCTATTTTGTCTGATGTGAGTATTGCAACCCCCACTTGTCGTTTTCATTTGCATGAAACATCTTTTTCCAACTCCTCACTCTAAATCTATATGTGGCCTTTGCCCTAAAGTGGGTCTTTATTTTTAATTATTTATTTATTTATTTTTGGCTGCGTTGGGTCTTCGTTGCTGTGCACGGGCTTTCTCTAGTTTCGGCAAGCGGGGGCTTCTCTTTGTTGCGGTTCGTGGGCTTCTCGTTGCAGTGGCTTCTTTGGTTGCAGAGCACAGGCTCTAGGCACATGG
This sequence comes from Mesoplodon mirus, assembly GCF_964341445.2. Lineage (NCBI taxonomy): Eukaryota > Metazoa > Chordata > Mammalia > Artiodactyla > Ziphiidae > Mesoplodon > Mesoplodon mirus. Next base: position 52,722,053 of record NC_138988.1, read on the forward strand.
GCTTCAGTTGTTGTGGCACACAGGCTCAGTAGTTGTGGCTTGCAGGCTCTAGAGCGTAGGCTCAGTAGTTGTGGCGCACAGGCTTAGTTGCTCCGTGGCATCTGGGATCTTCCCGGACCAGGGCTCGAATCCGGGTCTCCTGCATTGGCAGGCGGATTCTTAACCACTGCGCCACCAGGGAAGTCCCTTAAGTTGGTCTCTTGTAGGCAGCATAGTGTAGGTAGTCTCTTGTTTCATCCAGTCTGCCACTCTGTGTCTTTTGATTGGAGCATTTAGTCCATTGACATTTAAAGTAATTGTTGATAGATACATATTTACTGCCATTTTAAACCTTGTTTTCCCGTTGATTTTATATTTCTTCTTTGTCCCTTTTTGTTTTTCCTTTTGTGGTTTGAAGACTTTCTTTGGTATTATGCTTATGTTCTCTTCTTTTTGGTGTTTGTGAACCTATTGTGTGTTTTTGATTTGTGGTTGCCCTGTTTTTCAAGTATATTAACCCTTCCCACTTGCTTTAGACTGGTACTCATATGGGTTTGAACACATTCTAGGGAAAAAAAATTACATTTTCTTCCTCTCCTCCCCCACATTTGATGATTTTGATGTCTTCTTTTACATCTTCATGTTCTTCCTTTTGCTGTTCATTGTGGTTATCATCACTTCCACAGACATTTTTTTTTTTTTTTTTTTCTGTACGTGGGCCTCTCACTGTTGTGGCCTCTCCCGTTGCGAAGCACAGGCTCCGGACGCGCAGGCCCAGTGGCCATGGCTCACAGGCCCAGCCGCTCCGTGGCATGTGGGATCTTCCCGGACCGGGGCACAAACCCATGTCCCCTGCGTCGGCAGGCGGACTCTCAACCACTGTACCACCAGGGAAGCCCCCACAGAAATTTTTCATTTTTTTTTAAAATCTGTATATGAGCTTACTTAAGTGATTTACTTTCTGATTAGGATTTTCTCTTTTCTATAGATTCTTCTTTTCTATTTAGAGAAGACCTTTCAATATTTCCCTTAGGATGGGTTTGGTATTACTGTATTCTTTTAGTTTTTGCTTGTCTGAGAAATTCTTTATCTCTCCTTCTATTCTAAATGATAATCTTGCTGGTAGAGTATCCTAGATTGCAGATTTTTCCCTCTCAGGACTTTGAATGTATCTTGCCACTCCCTTCTGGCCTGCAACATGTTTTTTTTCCATAGGCACCTTTTTTGGGGGGGGGCGGGGGAGCTACATTGGGTCTTCGTTGTGGCACATGGGATCTTCACTGCGGCATGCAGGATCTTTTGTTGTAGCGTGTGGGCTCTTCGTTGCAGTGCATGGGCTTCTCTCTAGTTGTGGTGTGTTGAGTTTTCTCTCTCTAGTTGAGGTGCATGGGCTCAGTAGTTGTGGTGCATGGGCTTAGCTGCCGCATAGCATGTGGGATCTTAGTTCCCCGACCGGGGATTGAACCTGTGTCCCCTGCATTGGAAGGCAGATTCTTTACCATTGGACCACCAGGGAAGTCCCTGGCCTGCAACATTTCTGTAGAAATATATGTCTTGGTGTAGATCTGTTTGGGTTTATCTTGTTTTGGACCCTCTGTGCTTCCTGTACTGGGGTATCTGTTATCTTCTTTAGGTTTGGGAAGTTTTCAGCCATCGCATCTTCAATTCCCTTTTCTCTTTCTTCTCCTTCTAGGATCCCAGTTATGCGTAGATTGGCATGCTTTGTATTATCCCACAGGTCTCTTATGTTGCTTTCATTTTTTTTTCATTTGCCTTTCTGTCTGCTGTTCTGTTTGGGTGATTTCCATTATTCTATCTTCCAGGTCATTTGTTCTTCTGCATTATTCGTTCTACTATTCATTGCCTTTAGCTCAACTTTCATCTCAGTGAATGAGTTCTCTAATTTTTCTTGGTTTCTTTTTTATAGTTTCTAGTTTCTTTTTATAGTAATCTGCATTTCTATCAATACTCCTTAACTTCTTCAGTGTTTTCATTATCTCCTTTTTTTTTTTTTTTTTTTTCCAGTACGCAGGCCTCTCACTGCTGTGGCCTCTTCCGTTGCGGAGCACAGGCTCCGGACGCGCAGGCTCAGCGGCCATGGCTCACGGGCCCAGCCGCTCCGTGGCATGTGGGATCCTCCCAGACCGGGGCACGAACCCGTGTCCCCTGCATTGGCAGGTGGACTCTCAACCACTGCGCCACCAGGGAAGCCCCATTATCTCGTTTTTGAACTTACTGTCTATTAGACTGAAGAGGTCTGTTTTGTTGTTTGTTCTTTTGGGGAATTCTCTTGATCTTTTAATTGGGAGTGGTTCCTTTGCTTTTTCATTTTACTTATATTTCTCTTGGTTTATGAGTTGAGGACAAACAATTATCTACTGTGGTTTGGAGGGCTGTTTTTATGTGAGAGTGTTCCTGTGTAGCCTTTGTGGGTGTGATATTTTTTGGTGCGAGGGCTGTTTTTAGCTTGGATGCCTGCCACCTCTTTCCTCGGTGTATGCTGGCTGTTGTTTATCCCCTTGCTAGGAGGTGTGACTGGTGTTGTGGTGACCAGAACCTGCACTGCATATTGAGTGGGGCCTCCTCCTTGCTCTGTGGTTTTCACTGCTCTATCAGGGGCTGGGTTTGTTCCCTAGTTGTTGTAGTAGAAGCCCCCAGATGCATTTCTGAGTGATGGTGCAAGGTAGGTGGGATTGGCGTGCTCCCATTGGGAGAGGAGCCACTATTTATCTGCTAGAGCTGTTCACAAGTGAGTGTGCTCACCTGTCACCTGTTGTGCGGGCTCACAAAGTACACTGTTGTTGGCACTGCCCTTGCCCCTGTCTCAACCTTGGGAATGCCATCAGTCAGCCCTGGTGTCCCTCTGGCCCTGTTTTCACAAGGCCACCAGTGCGGCCACCAGTGCAGATCCACTGAAGTCAGGTTCCAGGACTACAGTAGTTGTGCACCTGGACCCGCTGTGGGGGCTATGGAGGCAGCTCAGACCCTGGCCCAGCCCAGTCCCCACATGCATGTGCCCACAAAGCCCACAGCTGCTAAGGCCACATCTGTCCCAGCCATGGGAGGACCTGTTGTCCCTTGGATGTGCTGCAGGTTGTCCCAGGATGTGCTGACTTTACACGGCTGGCAGCGGAGGTGTAAGTCTGTGGCTTGCACAGCTGCAGGGAGAGATTTCAGCCCTACCTCCTAAGTTGCGTGGCTGCTGGGGTCCAGCTGTGGTTTCAGCTCTGCCTCTGTGTGTGGGCAACCTACTGGCGTTTACGCCCGGAGCCTGCCAAGGCAGCAGCTGGTTTGCCGGAGCCTGTCAAGGCAGGAGCCCCCAAGGCGGTGGCTGGGGTGTGCTCGCCTGGAGCCTGCCGAGGTGGGGGCTGGCACGTGAGAAAGAGGCTGCTATGGCGGCCTCCATTGCCTCCTCGTACGCCACTTAACGATGGCGCTTCACTTCTGTGACAGGCCTGGGCTTCTTCCGCAAACATCCCCAGTTGCGACCACACCACATTCCAGCCCCTTCAGGCTGTTTCCACACAGCCAACAGAGCCCTCTCCCTGTTCTGTCCTCTAAACCCTGAGTTTCAGCACCCAGCCCCTGTCCGTACCAGCAGATGTGCGTCTCAGGCTGGGATGCGCAGGGCGGTGGCACGGCTCTCTGTGCAAGTCTCTGTTTGTTCTGCCTCCCACAGACCGGTTGTTGCACTCTCCTCTGTGCCTCTGAAGCTCCCTTTCTGTCCTGGTTGATCTCCCTGCCAGTGAGGGGGCATCCCAGGGTGCGGGAACCTTTCCTTTTTCCAGCTCCCTCCCATGGCCGCAGATCCCGTCCTTCTTTCCCTTTTTTTTTTTCCCTTTCGTCCTACCTGGTCACATGGAGATTTTTCCTGTCCTTTCAGGTGTTTGAGGTCTTCTTGCTGGTGTTCAGTAGGTGTTCTGTGAGAACTGTTCCATTTGTGGGGGTATTTTTGGTGTATTTGTGGGAGGAGGTGAGTTCCACGTCCTTCTACTCTGCTGTTTTGACTGGAGCTCCTATTCCCTTCTTTTAATTCTTTAAGCATGAAATATTGCCATTTGCAGTAATATGTTAGTTACTGGACCTAGAGAATATTAAACTTAGTGAAGTAAGTCAGAGAAAGACAAATACTATATGATATCACTTATATGTGGAATCTTAAAAATAATACAAAAGAATCTGCATACAAAACAGAAACAGACTTAACAGACATAGAAAACAAACTTATGGTTACCAAAGTGGAGAGGGAATGGAGGAGGGGACAAATTAGGGGTGTGGGGTTAACAGATACAAACTACTATACATAAAATAGATAAGCAAAAAGGATTTATTATGTAGCACAGGGAACAATATTCAATATCTTGTAATAACCTATAATGAATATAATCTGAAAAAATATAACTGAATCACTTTGCTGTACACCTGAAGCTAACACAATATTGTAAATCAACTGTACTTTAATAAAAAATACATATATATATAATGATTCTTTTACGTTTGAAAAGTTAAAAAACAAGAAGTTGATACCAAACAGCTAAAAAAATAACTTTGAAAAACAGAGTCTGAATCAAATCCATTAAGCCTTTGATGAACACATATGTGCAGTTCCTGGTATGGCCAATATATGACAGTTGCCATTATGTTACCCGATAATAGCTGCTGTCAGTGTTTACTGTGTGCCAGGCACTTTATGTGCTGTGATTTAGAATCTTCACACCTCAATGCTCCATTTTTCTGTTGAAGAAACTTAGGTTGAGAGTGGTTAAGTAACTTGTCCGAAGTTACACAGTGAGGGTAAAAATAAACAGATTTGAACCCAGGAAACTCTCACACTCTGCAGTCCATCATGTGGCCTAGGCAGAATGCTGCTAGAACCACTGCCCTAGTAACTTTAGATGCTATTATGGCAAATATCGTCACCACAAGAGTCTTTGTATAGCAATGACAACAGAACCCATTTGTTTTATGAAGTACGTATTAAGAAGAGGATGCAGAGAATATCTTAGAACTTTTGTTAATTATATTTTTAATCTTTGAAAAGTCGTCCTTTTTACAGATCAGTATGTGATAAGATTTGGACAAGGGAAAAATTCACTAGCATCTGAGCTGGTTGATTTGTAGCTTGAATGTGTAAATTTATGTTTTAAACATTAAAGATTGAAAATATTTTTTTCATTTCTTATCTCAACAGCAAAATAGCACTACTTTCCATAAAAATATTTTTAGAAATGTTTATAGTTTTTTAGTGCTGCATCTGTAGTGTTTAAGAACATTGATCTTTTTGACAAGAAACAATAAAATATTTTCCAGTTTAGTATAATGGTCAAACTAAGCAAAATGTAAAGCAGTTATTACATCAAACTTGAGCATTTAAGAAGTTATTTTAGAGTAAATACTAATTTTAAAATACTGAGGAAAAAAAGAAAAATTAGTCATTTCATCCTAAAACAGCTTTTGTAAATATTGTACTGTATGTCTTTTGGGTCTTATAGAAAGTTTTAAACACAGTTGTAATTGTAGAGTATGTATGTTCTACTTTTCACCTAACATCATAAGGAAGTCATGTTTGTTTGAATGGTTTAAAAATTACTTTTACTGTCTGCTTATTAATATACTTAAATTAAAAAAATCTTTATGTAAGGGGTTTTCTGTTTTAGAGAAAATGTTTTGAGTGTGTGGTGGTGGTAGTGTCTAGGGAGTCTAGGGAGGAACAGTAATCTTTTTGGAAAGAGAATCTTTTCTATCCCATGCTCTTGCGGGTCCCATTGTATCAAGAATAACAATAGCCAGTGTTTATGGAACATTTATTGTGTTTCTGGCACTGACCTGAGCACTTTCCATGGATTAACTCTAATCTATAGAATCACCTATGAATACGATATTGTTACTACTCTCATTTTGCAGATGAAGAAACAAAGGCACACAGATGTTAGGTAACTAATTCAATCATGTAGCTAAGAAGTAATATTACTGGAATGTGAGCTCAGGTAGTCTCGCTCTAGAACCCATGTTTATTGAATACTGCATTATTCTGTCTCAAAATGATTGTCTTGTTTAAATACCTCCTTGAGTGTACTCCAAATATTAGTAAATAGTTTTATATTTGTATGTAACAGATTTAAATAATATTCAGTTCAAAGGAATAGAAAAAAAGAGAAAGTGCTGCAGAAAAACACCTCTTTTAGAAGCAAAGAGGAAATCTCTGAAATTTCTTAAGTGAACTAACAAAATAGTGAATTCTGTTTTGGGTAGTTTTACTGATACTAGGTTTAGTGGAGATTGCATTTCAGAAAACTCAAAGTATCAGACTTAAAACACTTTGGAGTGGCTATCATTTTTCCAGTTTCTCCTCTGAATCAAGTATGTATGTCAAGCACTGTTTTCAGTTGGCATTTGAGAGCGAACCTCATGAGGTGATGCCTGAGAGAGCACTTGGAAACCATGAAGAATTCCATTGCTGTAAGCTGCATTATGATGAGATGTGGATGCTTTTATGTAGTAGATAATCTCATCATACAAGCTCATGTTGGATTACCCCCTTGGCACAATTGAAAACAACATGCTATTCCAAGAAAGCCTAAGTGTCTTTAGTTAATGATGGGTGATCCTTTTGAGTCTCTCTTTTTCCAAAGTGCTTTAAAAGCACTGAAGTACTCTCAGAGACGCCATCCTAGCATGGATTATGTTGAAAGGGAAGAAAAATGCTGTTCTTTGCTGGAAGTAATGTGGGATTTAATAAATCCTTTGGCTTTGATCTTAATATGTCCTAGAGAGGGGACTTCCCTGGTGGTCCAGTGGCTAAGACTCCGTGTTCCCAATGCAGGGGACCCGGGTTCGATCCCTGGTCAGGGAACTAGATCCCACATGCCGCAACTAAAGATCCTGCACGCGGCAACGAAGATCCCACGTGCTGCAACTAAGACCCGGCACAGCCAAATAAATAAATGAATATTTTTTAAAAATTAATACATCCTAGAGAAAAAGATAAGCACACACATGCATGACCTTTGGGGAACTGTTTTTATTTTATTTCATTTATTTGTAATAGAATATAATTGAATTTACAATATCATATTAGTTTCAGGTGAACAACATAGCAATTCAGTATTTTTATAGATTATACTCCATTTAAAGTTAGTTACCAAAAAACGGCTAGATTTTCCTGTGCTGTACAATGTATCCTTGTTGCTTATTTATTTTATACATGATAGTTGGTACTTCTTAATCCCCTTCCCCTATCTTGCCCCTTCCCTTTCCCTTTCCCCACTGGTCACCACTAGTTTATTCTTTGTGTCTGTGGGTCTTTGTTACTCATTTGTTTACTTTTTAGATTCCACAAATAAGTAATAATGGATAACTATTTTTATTAAAACATTATCTTGTGATGTACTTTCTGAATATGCCCTGTCCAGAGTGTGCATAGTGTCCTTTACAGGGTATTTATCAAATACCAGGCTTATTGAAAAGTTAGAAGTTGAAGTATGTAAGTTTGAGTCAAGAAAAAAAAGTCACTGAAGTTTTTTAAAAGTTAAAAATTAAAACATTTGTTTTCAGCCACCCTAACCATGCTGTATTCCTTATGTTTTATGTGTATGTGTAGGATTTTTATATTACTGTGGGAACAGGATTGGTGTTTTTGGTGGCATCCATCCTTTTCGCTTCGACACATGACAGTACCGCGGCTGAACTTGCTGCAATTGTAAGTACCTTTTATCTTTGCTTATTTTTATTTGCTTAGAAATATGGAATTTGGAAAGTACTTGACAGGTTATACAATAAGGGAGAGTGGTTTGTCTTTTAACTTATTTTTTAGTGTAATTTGATTAGAGGCCTAAAAGCAAATAAATATGATAGCCTTAAAAACCTAGAACCTGGGCTTCCCTGGTGGCGCAGTCGTTGAGAGTCCGCCTGCCGATGCAGGGGACATGGGTTCGTGCCCCGGTCTGGGAAGACCTCACATGCCGCGGAGCAGCTGGGCCCGTGAGCCATGGCCGCTGAGCCTGCGCGTCCGGAGCCTGTGCTCCGCAACGGGAGAGGCCACAACAGTGAGAGGCCCGTGTTCCGCAAAAAAAACAAAAAACAAAAAACAAAAAAAACCTAGAACCTGTCTTTAGAATTTGACTGAGTTTTGTTAACAAAAATCCATTGAAGCCACGTATGAACTTTATTGCTAATGGAAGTGGTAAAATTGACTTGATTATCTCATATTTCTCCCCTTTTTGGTTCAACAGAAACACACCTACATATCATGTGCTGTTTTAGGTGTAGAGAATAGACAGGAGAAATGACCCCAAAGTTCAGCTTAGTATAAGAGATAGATAAGTAAATGTTTTTATCTGAAATCCTTGAGGGACCAAATGTTTTTTAGAATTCAGAATATTCTGCATTTTAGAAAGGTAATACTGTGCATATACTGTATTACACACCTTCAGAGGGCCTGGGCAGCACCTTGTAATCCAACATATTAATTTTTCTGAAGCATCTGAATATTCACAGTAAAAGAGATAGGTAAAGACTGTAAAGAGTTTTACCTTGTGTCAATTTTGAGCCAAGTAAATCATGAAACTTCGAGTTTTTGTTGCTTTTTGGACTTCAGAATCGCAAATCAAGGATCATGGACTTAATTGGTGCCAGTGCTGTGAACATGAACAACTAACAACTCGTTAACAAGTCCTCTTACCAGTCAGCTGATTTCCAATTATTGCTCTGTTCATAAGAAAACTGAAGTTGTAATTAATTGAACTGTCAGCTAATAGATCATTAAAACTGCCTTTTATGATAGAACAACTCAAAAGGAGTTCAGAGAATTAGATAGCTATAACATATCTACCTATTTATGTGAACACGGTTTCTTAGTACTTACACGTGTAAAAACAAAACAATAAAATTAATGCCGAACCTTGATGCATTCTAGCAATAAGTACTATTTAGTCATGGATACATGAACCAGTTGAAGAGAAAAGAAGCCTTATGCTTAATTTGTTTGTAATCATATTTTTGTTGCAGAAGAATATGATAGGGTGAATCAGTAAAATACTTTCTAGTGTAAAAATGTATTACTGTAAAATCCTGTGGAGGAAGTAAAATAAAGTTGAGGAAATGTTGAGTTCGTGGGGGGAAAGAAAGCATGTCCTAAAATTACCAGCTATTAAAAAAAAGCTTATTTATGTGTTTTAATTAGGTGGTATGTCAGAATGTTACAGTATTCAGATTTCATTAGGTATATTTAAGAGCGACTGGTGGTTTAAAAGCTCAGTATTTATAATATGCTGGAAATTACCTTTTGCAACTAGTTAAATTATGAAAATTATATAGACTGAAATGGGTGAGGGAGTCCATTTTTTAAAAAATTGTGATGTGAGCAGAAGAGCTAGAAGATCATTTGGGTTATATGCATAGAGGGTCCTTTATGGACTGGAGCTCTCTAAGGCAGTCAGAGATGTCTTCGTAGACAAGATGACATCTGATCTGCCTTTAAAGTGTCAAATAAATTTGCCAGTCAAGTAAGGGGACAGATGCCATCAAGCCAAAATACAGACTCCAGAGTGGAGAAGAGACTTGGGTTTTGAGGGGTGGAATTGATAATTACATTTTGGTGGGCTGTGTTGGGGACATCCAGGTGAATTAATGAATTGGGAGCTCCGTTTGCTTTACAGTGAAATGAGGCAGAATGGAGGGATGGGGTGTGAAGGGCAAGAGACTGCAGCAAACGACAACAAAATGTTAAACTTCATGGAGATGGAGCCTTAGAATTGGGACTTTAGCCGTAACCTACATCGATTTTCTCTTTTTACAGAGCTCTTCTTTGGCCCCCTTCCTTAAGCGTTTTCCTAGTGAAGAAGCTAAATTTGCACCATGGTCTTCTGTCTCTTGACAGAATTCTCAGAATGTTTGATTAGATGTTAGAAGAGTACAATGAGGAAGTGATTTAAGGAAGAGGTAGTAGGTAGTGGCGTCATGTTGCTGTGTCATTACAGTGTGACAGTGAGCTGGAAAATATTTTTTAGGTAATTGAACCATTTAACCTAAAAGTATCTTCAAAATAGAATTTCTGTTTTGATACAAATAACCTTTTCCATTTTTACCTAGGCATGGCTGCCTGCTCTTCTCATCTGTCAGTCTAAACCACTGCTAACAATCCGGTGTTTTGTATCATGTTGTAGGATTTTGTTTTTCATCTATTAACCTTAGCTTCATAGATTGGCACCTCACACATACACACACACACAAGACAGGACATTAATATTTTGTGAGACCTTGACTAATGGCCATTATTCTGGATTTTTTTTGTAACTTCTTTCCATTTTTTGATGACCTTAAAATTTTTTTAACCACTAATGTTAAGAATGATGTGTATAAGATAAATTGATGAATTGTCTTGCTTGTATTAAACACGATCAGAGCCAAGTAGGAAATGTGAGAGTATATTGCAGCATTCCTCATATAATCTTTGCCCCCTTTTCCCTCCTCAGGTGTTTGGATTTCTAGCAAGTTTTGTGTTCCTGTCTGACTTTTTCATTATGGTCTATGAAAAACGTAAGGAGCCCCGGCCAAGAAAACCTGAGGCTACTGTTAGTGAACCACTTAATGCTTAGAGACTCTAGGGGAACAGGTGTTACGTCGCCACTGCATGGTGCCTGAGCCCTGGCAGAAGGTCTTGTAGAGTCTGTCATTATTAAACCACTTCTTTTGGAGCGCAAGGCAGAAAGGCAGTTTGATCAGTATTGATTGGACTGTGTGTCAGTCACCACAAATTGGGCCAGAGGGCTTTTTGTTTAAAAAAAATTTTTTTTTTTTTTTGGTAACAGTTGAAACTTGTGTCAGATGAAGTTTTGTTTTGTTTTGTTTGGAGGTGAGGGCAATTGTTTGTTTAAATCACATAGCTCAACTGATGATAAATTATTCTGTCATTGTTACTAGGCTTAGCTTTCAAATTATGCTTTATAGCTGTATAAACAGCATGATTAAGTTTATCCATTTAGAAATGGTTTCATTTTTAAATTAATTTGCTTAACTATAACTTTGCTTTTTGATGACTAGATAAAATTTAATGTATATTTAAGAGATCAATATTTTAAATGTTGGTCTAGGTTTTTTCCTTAAAATGTAAAACCCAGGCTTTACTGTATCTCACTCAGAGTTAAAATTATACCGTAATATTTTAGGATAATAATAAACTTTTTCTGAGACCTTTTATAGCCTAACAGAAAATGTATGGGAGATGCTGATATTTTACATAAAAGCAACAGCATCAGTAACCCCATGTTTATACTGTACTTTGGTTGTCAATATCAAGTAAAAAAAAGATCTTTATATAGAAAGATAGAAAAATGGAAGAAACTGCTATCATGACTAAGGACCAAAGATAAGATACACTTTTGCACAGTGCAGTGAAAGTAGTTATAAAAGTAGGCCTCAACCACTTCCAGATGCCTGAAGAGATGAGTTCATACTAGAAGACAGAAAATTGTTTGCTCCCTTTTGCCATATGATTATTTCTACTGAAGTTAATACAGCTCTGCAGGTTCTGTTCAGTGTTTTCTTTGTTCAGTGTTTTCTTTGGAGCCAGCCTTCTTTTGAAACCTCAATCTTTGATTTTTGATTTGAGAGCCTCCCTTTTCTGTCTCCTTATCAGAATGGTCCATGTACTACTTCATCAGGCATAGCTGGGCCTCTGGCTCTGGCTTCCTTGATGGCAGATTCTCCAGAATCTTGGGCCCTTTTAATTGCATAGAGTATAGAGCAGGATCTTTAGGGTTCTTGTTCCCACATAGGAATTGCTCTGGTTTCTCTTCAAAGGAGACCTTCTTAAGAAAGTGAATATCCAGAGATTCCTGCCCAGTTTAATACTGTTGATGGTGTAAGAAACCATTCTCAGAAGACACTTCATACCCAGTTCTGATAATCTGGAAGAACTGTCTGTTGCTGGCAGTCTGTCTTAGAGCCAGCCAGCCAGGGCACCTTGAGCAAGACTTTTCTTAAAGTGGGTCCTTTTTTTTTAATTTTTTATTTAAACGGGACCTTTCTGACCAAGTGGTTCACAGACTAGACCTTTCTTGTCCTCCTGGTAGATTTTTTTGACTCAAGACTGTAGGGCTCAGGCAATGAGCCCATGCAATCACATCCTTCAGTACTTCGGTGAAAGTCTCCTGGGCTAGTAGGTTTTCTGTCTGAAAGAGTGGAATCATGTTTCCAGTGAGACAGTTTAATGACCTCATCCTTTTTAAATTTCTCATCTGCCCATTGTGTGTTGTGGATGGTTTTCGGACGCAGGTGGCCAGACACAGCTTCTGCTCTTACCGACTCAGAACCTTATCCATTTGTATCAGAGCTTGGATGCTAGTGCTAGTGGCGATGTCACCACTACCTGCTTGGGAGATAATGAAGCCAATCTTGGATGCTGTTTTTACTAGGTGTGCTGTCTGAGAGAGGAGAAATAGCCTGGGTCTTGGGTTCAAAGATAAGCAGCTCATGATAGGCAGGTTCTCAAATTTCACATCCAGCTATACCGTTGTCCTTTTAAGTATCATCTGCACCCAGCTGGGATTCAGAGCAGACCATCTGGGCTACCTCAGGGTCCCCACTCATGCACTGGGCTCAGTTGAGTTTGATGGAATGTCCTCTGCTGGCCTCACATCCACAGCATGTTGGCGTGGAACTTACTTAAGCTCTGCGTGTTCTGAGGTTTCACTTCCATTTGTTTCATTGGCGCTGAATGGACCTCTTAGCTGGCCACCGAAAGGTAATATCTTCACTGGTATTTTGGGTCACTCTAGAACCTTTCTTCACATTGTTTTTTACAGGACCCATGGCTGATTAGCCTCCGTCTTCTATTGTAGAAGGAGTTAGTTAGGAGTAAAAAGATCTTTGTGGTAAATAAAAATTTCAAAATTTCAAGGTGAACTTGAAACCAAAAATACTGTTACTTACAGAAAAGGGCACACCCAGTTAACGCAAATGTAAAATAATTTATTAACATTTATGGTAAATTTATATTCTACACAAATAGGCTGTTTAGAATGGTTCTTAAAAATGATAAGGGAAATGCACATACAAAAATTTTATAATTGCTATACTTCTGTTTGGGGACTGGGAAATGTATTTTTACATTGTTTATAGCCAATCATTTTTGTATTTAATAATTTTAAATCCTGAGTCTTTTATATCTCTGTGTCAAATTTTGTAGTCTTCTTTTTAAATAAACACACTTTATTGTTCACACCTTTGTAGTTGTTTAATTATTATAAAAACATGGTGTTTAAATGAAAGCTTTCTCCAGAGTTCTAGGAGTTGGCTCTACAACCTTGGTAAGAATACTGGACTTTGGATCTACCTGGGCGTGGGGCATGGGTAGACGTCCAGCTCCTACCCATGGGCTGTCCCTCTTCTTGGAAAGTTGGAATACACATTGAAACAACATTTTTAGGGAGCCGTGTGTGAAGAGTTACAAAGGAATGGGCTTCCCTGGTGGCGCAGTGGTTGAGAGTCTGCCTGCCGATGCAGGGGACATGGGTTCGTGCCCCGGTCCGGGAAGATCCCACATGCCGTGGAGCGGCTAGGCCCATGAGCCATGGCCGCTGAGCCTGTGCTCTGCAACGGGAGAGGCCCGCGTACTGCAAAAAAAAAGTTACAAAGGAATATTACGGACTAAATATGCCTTTAAATACTCCCAAAGCAGCAAATTTGGACTCGATCACATTTCTCAGTGTGGCCAACCATCCTAAAAACAAAATAGGTACATTCTCTTTCAAGCTGTTCAATGATTGGGAAAGTGTGAAGCAAAACTGAGGTGGTTCTGGTAAAGCTACAATTATTTGTGTAGTTTGCAAAATTCCTGCCTCCAGACGTACAGAATAATAAGGTCTTTATAGTCGTCATGAACTCACTGGAATTTGTACATTCTTCAGAGTTTTGTGTTTTGTTTTGATAAGGAACGTGATTTTATCAATGTGCAATCAACTGCAAGGAGCAGAAACGTAATTAAGTAAGTGGGTCTTAAACAGTAAGGAAAATTTATTTCACAAGAAGTCTGGGTAGGGCAGTTCCACAACTGGTAAATTCAGTGGCTCACCAGGGACCCAGGCTCTTTCCATGTTTTTCTGCCCATCCACCTTTTTTTTTTATTATTTATTATTTATTTTGGCCATGCTGGGTCTTAGTTGCGGCATGCATGTGGGATCTAGTTCCCCGACTGGGGATCAAACCCAGGCCCCCTGCATTGGCAGCACGGAGTCTTTCCCCTGGGCCACCAGGGAAGTCCTTGCCCATCCACCTTCTGCTGTGAGAGTTTTTGTTTTCTGGATTGACCCTTTATGGTTTCGCAAGATGGTGGCAACATCTCCAGGCATCATCTGCTTGTACAACGTCCAAAGGTCAGAAGAGAAGAGGTTGTTGATTCTTCCATGTCCTTCCAAGGTGTTCCTTTTTCACAGAGGCCCCTTGGTGGACTTCACCTACTTATCTTACTAGGAGATATTAAATGCCTGTTTCCAAATCACTTTTTAACATGGAGACTAGAATTGCTGTGATTGGCTTAAAGTAATCAAGATTCCTCCCCTTAGGTTGTGAAAATCCTTTGAAGCCTATAGCCTTCTGATACCTGAACAAAACTGGTTCTGTTAGCAAGAGAAAGCGTCATGGGTTAGGGATCAACAGTGTCTGTCATAAGCATGTAAAGGATTGTGACCTAGCTAGCAGAAATAAAATTTCCAGTTTAAGAAATTCCTACAACATTGTAAGTCAACTGTACTTCAATTAAAATTAAAAGCAAAAAATTTCTGTAGGCCTGACTACTCCAAAACAATTTAAAATAGAAAAACTTGTTTTATTTCTTACACTAAATTATAATTCTACAAATAATGTCTACCATAGAAAATTGGTTTAACAAAAGTGGGAAGTATTTTTCTTTCCCTGATATCTTTGCATTTAGCTACTTTAAAAATTTTTGAAATATGTCAAGCACTGGAAGTACAGAGGATAATGCTTATTGTAGATACCACCCAGCTTTAGTGGATCGTAACATTTTTGCCATATTTGCTTTAAGGCCCTTGTTTAAAGAGAAAATGAAGTTATACTTTTAAAGTACCACCACCTCTGATCTTATTCTCTTTCCTTTTCCAAAGGTAAACACTGTCTTGAATTTGGTGGATATCTTTCCTGTTTTTCTTGCCTGACATATATATAGATGTATCCATAAACAATGTACAGCGTGGTATAGTTTGCTTTTTTTAGTCAGTAATGTTTTTTTAAATTTATTATTTTGGGCTGCGTTGGGTCTTTGTTGCTGTGTGCAGGCTTTCTCTAGTTGTGGTGAACAGGGGCTACTCTTCGTTGTGGTGCGCGGGCTTCTCATTGCGGTGGCTTCTCATTGCAGAGCACGGGCTCTAGGTGCTCAGGTTTCAGTAGTTGTGGCTCGTGGGCTCTATAGTGCACAGGCTCAGTAGTTGTGGTGCACGGCCTTAGTTGTTCCACAGCACGTGGGATCTTCCCAGACCAGGGCTCGAACCCATGTTCCCTGCATTGGCAGGCAGATTCTTAATCACTGTGCCATCAGGGAAGTCCCAGTCAATAGTATTTTGAAATTCATCTGATACTTGTAACTCTAGTTCATTCATTTTAACTGCTACTTGGTGTTCCATCATACGTATACTACATGCCACGATTTACTTATCATTCCTATGTTGATAGAAAAAATTTTTTAAATTCTTGATCATTTCAACCAGTGCTGTATTGAGCAAACATACTTGGAACATCTTGTGTACATGTGTTGGGTGTGTATTAAGAAATCAAATTGTTGGGTCAGAGGGTATATGCAATTTCAACATGGCTAAATATTTCCAAATGGGTCTGCAAAGTGGTGGAACCAATTTGTTTATATTCTTTTTATTTTTAATACATTTATTTATTTATTTATTTTGGCTGCATTGGGTCTTCGTTGCTGCACACGAGCTTTTTCTCTAGTAGCATCGAGCAGGGGCTACTCTTCGTTGCGGTGTGTGGGCTTCTCATTGTGGTGGCTTCTCTTGTTTCAGAGCAAGGGCTCTAGGTGCGCAGGCTTCAGTAGTTGTGGCACTGTGGCACACAGGCTCAGTAGTTGTGGCTGGTGGGCTCTAGAGCATAGGCTCAGTAGTTGTGGCACACAGGCATAGTTGCTCCATGGCATGTGGAATCTTCCCAGACCAGGGCTCAAACCTGTGTCCCCTGCATTGGCACGCAGATTCTTAACCACTGCACCACCAGGGAAGTCCCCCCAAATTTTTTGACATTATAAAGTACCATAAGGTAATGATGAAAGAAATATTAAAAGTAATAAAAAGCAAAGTTTATTCCTTTTACCTTTTGTATAGTGATTTAACTAGTAAATATTTAACAAAGAGAATTTAAGTTAAATATCCCAAAGCCAGATGAGCTACTTATGAACAGTTTACCAGAATAAACTCACCTATGTGGCAAAATAGTGAGAAGATTTATAAGTAGAGGTGATAAGCCTAATGAGCCTGGTGATAGCTGGTTGTCCAGAAACTTAGTTCAACTTTTAAAATTACCAAAAAAACTATAAATTTTAATGTATTTCTTTTTTTTTTTTTTTTTTTTTTTGCAGTACGCGGGCCTCTCACTGTTGTGGCCTCTCCCGTTGCGGAGCACAGGCTCCAGATGTGCAGGCTCAGCGGTCATGGCTCACGGGCCTAGCCACTCCGCGGCATGTGGGATCTTCCCAGACTGGGGCACAAACCTGTGTCCCCTGCACTGGCAGGCGGACTCTCAACCACTGCGCCACCAGGGAAGCCCTTAATGTATTTCTAAATGTTCATCTAAAAAGGTACAGCTTTTTAGAAACAGGATACAACCTTATCTAGAGAGTAAATATAAACAATACCATAGTTGGCTTAAAAGCAGCCACCAATTAAGAAGGCATTCAATGGGGCTTCCCTGGTGGCGCGGTGGTTGGGAGTCCGCCTGCCGATGCAGGGCACACGGGTTCATGCCCCGGACTGGGAGGATCCCACATGCCGTGGAGCGGCTGGGCCCGTGAGCCATGGCTGCTGAGCCTGCACGTCCGGAGCCTGTGCTCCGCAACGGGAGAGGCCACAACAATGAGAAGCCCGCGTACCGCAAAAAGAAAAAGAAAAAAAAAAAAAAAGGCATTCAAGCTCAACAATATAATTATCTTCTCTCTCTTTTTTTTGTTTTGTTTTGTTTTGTTTTTGGCCACACCATGTGGCTTGCGGGATCTTAGTTCCCCGACCAGGGATTGAACCCGTGCCCCCTTGCAGTGGAAGCGCAGAGTCCTAACCACTGGACTGCCATGGAATTACCAACAAAATAATTATCTTAATACCAACAACAAATTAACTCCTAGTTTAATACTGGACTTATTAATTAATAGAAGCAGTAATGTTAATGAGTAACAAGAAATATTTCTCTTTGCATAAGCTTACATCAGTGACCAATGCTATACTGATAATTAACAGTAGATAAACGAAACCAATGATAAACTATTTATCAAATACAGTTAACCTTTATACAGTTATGCACCTAAGGAAGATTTTAAAAAAGTGAAAGGAACTCTGCAAATACAAACCCCACTTATTTACCAAAAACATCACCTCTAGCATAAGAAGTATTAGAGGCACTGCCTGCCCAGTGAGTGACATCTGTTAAACGACCGAGGTATCCTGACCATGCAAAGGTAACATCACGATTTGTTCTCTAAATGAGGACTTGTATGAATGGCCACACAAGGGTTTTATTGTCACTTACTTTTGATCAGTGAAATTGACCTTCCCATGAAGAGGTGGCAATGACAAAATAAGACGAGACGACCCTATGGAGCTTTAATTAATTAACCCAAAAAATAAACGATTAAGGGACAACAAAAATTTCATGCGGGTTAACAATTTTGGTCCAGGTGACCTCAGAGAACAAAAAAACCTCCGAGTGATTAAAATCTAGACCTACTAGTCAAAATAATTTATCATTTATTGATCCAAAAAAATTGATCAATAGAACAAGTAACTCTAGGGCTAACAGCACAACCCTGTTCTAGAGTTCATATCGAAATAGGGTTTACAGCCTCGATGTTGGATCAGGACACCCCAATTGTGTAACCACTATTAAAGATTTGTTTGTTCAACTATTAAAGTCCTACTTGATCCCAGTTCAGACAGGAGTCATCCAGGTCGGTTTCTATCTACTCTATATTTTTCCCAGTTTGAAAGGGCAAGAGAAATAAAGCCTACTTTATGAAAGCACCTTAAAATAATTAATGATATAGGGACTTCCCTGGTGGTCCAGTGGTTAACACTGTGCTTCCAGTGCAGGGGGCGTGGGTTTGATCCCTGGTCAGGGAACTAAGGTCCTACATGCCGTGTGGCGCAGCCCAAAAAAAAAAAAAAATTAATGATATAATCTTAATTTAATTAATTCCTAATTACTCAAGAAACGGGTTTGTTAGGGTGACAGAGTCCAGTAACTTCATAAACTTAAACCTTTATAATCAGAGGTTCCACTCCTCTCCCTAACACAGTGTTTATAGTTAATATCTTAATACTCGTTGCAATTCTTCCAGCCGTAGCATTCCTTACATCAACTGAACAAAAAGTACTAGGTTATATACAACTTCGAAAAGGACCAAACATCACTGGACCATATGGCCTATTACAACCTATTGTGAACACAGTCAAATTATTCATTAAAGAACCACTATGGGTCACACCGGTTAGAATGGCTATCAAAAAGACAAGTGATAACAAGAGTTGGTAAAGATGTGGAGAAAAGGGAATCCTTGTGCACTGTTGATGGGAATGTGAACTGGTACAACCATTATGGAAAATAGTATGGAGTTTCCTCAAAAAATTAAAAGTAGAACTAATATATAATATTATCCAACAATTTCATTTCTAACTCCAAAGGAAATGAAACCACTATCTTGAAGAGATATCTGCAACTCATGTTCATTGTAGCATTATTCACAATAGATAGAAAGATATGGAAACAACCTAAGTATCCATTAAAAGACAAGTGGATAAAGAAAATGTGGAATATTTATTTATATAATTCAACCATAAAAAGAAGGAGATCCTGCCTTTTGTGACAGCATGGACCATGAGGGCATTGTGCTAAGTGAAATAAGTCTGACATAGAGAAACTGTATGTTCCCACTTATATATGGAATCTAAAAAAAATTTAACTCATAGAAATAGAGAGTAGAATGACGGTTACCAGGGGCTGGGAGTGGGGGAAGTGGGGAGATGTTGATCAAATGGTACAAACTTCTAGCTATAGGATGAGTAAGTTCTGGGTGTCTCGTGTACAGCATGGTGACTGTAATTAGCAATACTGTATTATATACTTTAAAGTTAAGAGAGTAGACCTTAAACATTATCACCACATGCAAAACAAGGGTAATTATGTGAAGGGATGTAGGTGTTAACTTACATTTTTGTGGTATTCATTTCACAATATATTCATATATCAAATCAAAAAAAAACTAAAAAATGAACCATTATGGGGACTTCCCTGGTGGTCCAGTGATTAAGAATGCATCTTGCAATGCAGGGGATGCTGGTAAGATCCCACATGCCACAGGGCAACTAAGCCCACATGCTGCAACTACAGAGCCCACACGCCACAACTAGAGAGAAGCCCGCACACCACAACGAAGAGCCTGTGCACTGCAACGAAAGATCTCGCATGCCACAACTTAGACCCGACGCAGCCAAAAGATAAATAAATAGGGCTCCCCTGGTGGCGCAGTGATTAAGAATCGTTCTGCCAACACAGGGGACATGGGTTCGAGCCCTGGTCTGGGAAGATCCCACATGCTGCAGAGCAACTAAGCCCGTGCGCCACAACTACTGAGCTTGCGCTCTAGAGGCTGCGAGCCACAACTACTGAGCCTGTTTACCACAACTACTGAAGCCCATGTGCCTAGAACCCATGCTCTGCAACAAGAGAAGCCACCGCAATGAGAAGCCCACACACCACAGCGAAGAGTAGGCCCCACTTGCCACAACCAGAGAAAAGCCCACGCACAGCAACGAAGACCCAATGCAACCAAAAAAAAAGATGGGAGTTTAAATCTCCCCTTAATGATATGCCACAACCAGAGACATAAACAGGATTCATTACTATTTCATCAATCATTCTAGCCCTACTTATTATAGTCCAATAAAAATTTTCAAACTATGTTTATCACTTAAACCCAGAATTAAAACTCACTCAAATGCCAAAACAATCCACCCTTTGAGAAACAAAATGAATGAAAATGTATTGGCCTCTTTCATTACCCCAACAATAACAGGACTTCCTATTGCTATCTTCATTGCTCTAGTCCCAAGCATTGTATTCCCCACTCGTAACCCATGAATCCACAACCGTATCATTTTTACTCAACAGTGACGAGTCCAATGCACATCAAAACAAATAATGGCCATTCACAATCACAGAGGACAGACCTGAATACGAATACTTCAATCACTCATTCTATTTACTGGGTCAACAAATTTACTAAGACCCCTACCACCTTCATTTATTCCCACCACACAACTCTCAATGCACTCAGGTCTAGCAATCCCTCTATGAGCAGGAACTGTAATGACTGGTTTTCCCCACAAAACAAAAGCATCCTTGGCCTATTTTCTACCACAAGGACCCCAGTGTCTCTTATCCCTGTGCTAGTCATCATTGAAACTATAAGCCTGTTTAGTCAACCAATAGCCTTAGCCATTCGATTAACAGCCAATATTAGAGCAGGTCACTGATTAATTCATTGAATCGGAGGGGCGACTCCAGCACTGCTACATATTAGGACCACCACAGCCCTTACGACAGTCATCATCATCATTATTTTATTTTAGTATTTATTTGGCTGCATCGGGTCTTAGTTGCGGCATGCAGGCTCTAGAGCTCGCGGGTTTAGTCGCCCCTCGGCATGTCAGATTTTATTTTCCCAACCAGGGATCAAACCTGTGTCCCCTGAATTGAAAGGAGGATTCTTAACCACAGGACCACCAGGGAAGTCCTGACAGTCATTATTCTTCTCCTACTCACAATCTTTGAATTTGCTGTCCCCCTAATTCACACTTACATATTCACCCTACTAGTAAGTTTCTACGTATATGACAACACACAAAGACCCACAAAACCCCTGCATGTCGTAGAGTAAATCCTAGTCCCTGACCCCTTACAGGAGCTCTTCCAGCCCTCCTAATAACATCCGGCCTCGTCATAGGATTTCAGTTGAATTCAATATTATTGATAGCACAAGGCTTACTAATACTCTAATAATATATCAGTGATGATGAAACATCATCCGAGAAAGCACCTTCCAAGGCCATCCTGTACCAACTGTTCAAAAACGACTTCGATATGATCTCATTCTCTTCATGATTTCAGAAGCCCTCTTTCTTACCAGCTTTTTCTGAGTCTTCCATCACTCGAGCCCCACCCCACACCTGAACTAGGCAGATGCAGACCATCCCGGGCATCTGCCCTCTAAACCCACTAGAAGGACCACTCCTCAACACCTCAGTCCAATTAGCCTCCAGCACACAGGCTTAGTTGCTCCGTGGCATGTGGGATCTTCCTGGACCAGGGCTTGAACCCATTTCCCCTGCACTGGCAGGCGGATTCTTAACCACTGCACCCCGAGGGAAGCCCCTCATTTTTTTTTTTAATGGATAATAGTCCATTGTGTGTCTGTATACCTATATATATACATATATATATATGATGCATCTTCTTTATCCATTCATCTATGGATGGACACATAGGTTGCTTCTATACACTGGCTATTATAAATAATGCCCAATGAACACAGGGGTGCATGTGTCTTTTTGAACTAGTGTTTTTGTTTTCTTCCGAAAAAATACACAGAAGTGGAATTTCTGGATCTTATAATAGTTCTACTTTAAAAGTTTTGAGGAATGAGGTGCATTACTCTTGAAACGAAGTTTACCTGGTGATGTTAGGTGAATCCATCCAGGATCTCTGTGAAGACCTCCAAAACTGTTAAAACATAAGGGTAGGGACTTCCCTGGTGTCCAGTGGTAAAGAATCCGCCTTACAATGCAGGGGCCCTGGGTTCAATCCCTGGTCAGGACACTAAGACCCCACGTGCCGCAGCATAACTAAGGAATGGTGTGGAGGAGGTTAAGGAAAAGACCACGTCAAGCTCAGAGGCCGTTTCAGATGGCAACAAACTCCTGACATTGACTGAAAATCAAAGTTCTTTATGTGGAACAATCGAAGAGGCAGGGTGGGTCCTGTTAGCAAGGTCCCCTGAGATGCCAGGTCACCTGACCCCCAGCTCCAGATGCAGAGATGTCCGGGACCCAGGCTTTGCTGGCCTGGGAAGGCTGAGGGTGCCCAGCTGCTGACAGGACACACGGGGTGCGGGGGGCAGGGGGGAAGAGTTGGTTGCCGCCCAAGGCAGAAGAGCGTCTGTGCAGAGCTGCCTCGGCTCAGCCTCGAGAAGCCTGTCTCAGAAATCGACAGCAAGTCTTCCAGAAGCTCTGCGCATATTCCATTCAGGCGTCACCGGTCACACCTGTGGGTGCCTGGATGAGGACTGGGGGCCCACACGTTCACACACTGAAAGTTATTACCAAATGCAAGAGAGTGAGGGATCAGACCATGAACTACTCTAATTTTAATGCCTAAGTAGAATCACGCGCACCTTATTCTACTTTCCGGTTTTGCATTTGTAATTTCACAAAATGGGTGATTTGTGGGGCTTTTCTAATTGCTTGTCATTTTGCCTGATGAGAAAAAAACAGCACAATAAGAAAACATTATAGTTTTCACTGGTAATGGGCATAAAAATATATGCACTGTTACTGCTTGAAAACAGCATTAATGTGAACGTTCCAGATGATTTTCTATTTGGTGATGGGTTAAGTGGCTTGCCCACGTTCACTTTTATGTAAAGGGAAGATTAGAAAATTGCACTCTTCTTGCACTTTAAACTTTAAGAAAATGGATTTCAGGAAACCTGGATAACAAATTAAGAAAGCAATCAGGACTGCAAGTATTTAGGGGTTTTAGGTTAGTTTCAAAACACAAGGGAACAACCCATGATGTATGTGTCTTAAAAGACCACTTGGTACAGTAAGATTCCACAGACAGCCTTATAATAACAGAACTCAGAACTGGTTACACATTTGCCACAAGCCACTTTCTCAGTGTTAGGTTAACAGTGTCGGCTCACTCCCCTGCTTGGGGGCAGAGAGGACCGGTCTCCTTTCCTTTCTCAGATTCTTTTCATGAGTGGCTAGAAAGCTTAAGCACTGGAATTCCATTAGAGAAAAGGAGTATTCCTCAGAGGATTGTAAATGACACAACCCCAAGTGGACTTTAACAGCTGTGTCCCTGTGTCAGAGATCTCCCACGCATGGCTGGGGCCCAAATGACACAGAACAGCGGGGGCCCAAGGGCCACAGTCCTAGGACGCCGCTCCCCAACCAAAAGAGTCCTCTCGCTCCTCAGGGAAAAACAGAGGTGTTCTCAGACACACACAGCCTCCAGAGCCAGGAAGTGAGCACCCCACCTGCCTGGCCTGTCCCAGGAGAGTGGCTGATGCAGTGCCCAGAACCAGAAAGGGGAACTGAGACCCAACAGAAAGGGAACCACGAGACCAACACATTCCTCCCCCCTCACCCACCTACCCCCGCAAAGAAGCTGCACCCCAGTACCAAGGAGGGTGCTCTTCAACTAGGAATCTTATCCACACAAACGTGCTGATTTTGAGAAACTTTTGAAACGCATAGTATTCAACCTCTCAAAGTAAAAAAAAGGAAGGAATTACATAGCAATGCTGGAAAATACAGGAAAAAGACAATAAACCTTGGAAAACAATGTCTACTAACATGACCCCAACTGGAAAAATTTAGAAACATTTAAGACGACTCTGAAAGCCAATAAGACAAGGAAAACAAAACAGAACAAAAGAAAACAAGACAGTATTGGGGCAGGAAGATGGGCAGTGACATGAACAGGCCCTTCATATAAAAACAGAAATACATCAGTCTGAAAAGACCACAGAATGAAGGGCTCCAACTACGTGACATTCTGGAAAGGGCAAAAATACACAGACAGTAACAAGACCAGCAGCTGTCGGGGGCTTGGGGGCACTGGGCGGGTGAACAGGTGGCCCCCAGGGATGTTTCGGGCCGTGAAATGGTTCTGGGTGGCACTGCAGTGGTGGCTGCAGGTCATCACACCTGTCCAAACCTGAACAGTAGGACACAGAGAGTGAGCCTTAATATAAACTACAGACTCCAGGGGAGAATTAGGTGTCAATGCCGATCCATCACTGAGATGACGCGCCACACAGGCGAGAGATGTTACCAAGGGAGGGAACCCAGAGGGACGGGTGTAGGAAACTGCTGTCTGCTCGATTCTCCTGTAACCCTAAAACTGCTGTAAAGACTGTCTACCAATTAAAAAGAAGAAACAGCTTCTAAGCACGTGAAAATACTCTCAACCTCATTCATGAGTCAGAAAAACCCCAAGGGAATGTCCATACTGCTTACCGGGGCCGAGGATGAGCGGGAACACGCCGCGGCCTCGCCCCTTCCTGTCGGGCATCGCGCTGGAGCCCAGAGTCCGCCTGACTTGACCCACCGCACCCCACCCCGCGTTTCATGCCGTCCACAGTCTCTACACATGACTTTTTTTTTTTTTTTTCGGTACGCGGGCCTCTCACTGTTGTGGCCTCTCCCGTTGCGGAGCACAGGCTCCGGACGCGCAGGCTCAGCGGCCGTGGCTCACGGACCCAGCCACTCCGCGGCATGTGGGATCCTCCCGGACCGGGGCACAAACCCATGTCCCCTGCATCAGCAGGCGGACTCTCAACCACTGCGCCACCAGGGAAGCCCTACACATGACATCTTTTGATCAGATGACTCACTGCCCCAATTACAAGGTTTCAGTTTCTCCACAGGATGAAACCAAAACCAGCACAGAGGGGAGGCTCTTCAGTCAACCTCAGGGTCTGCCTGCATTCACGTCCCGCTCTTCCTGACGGGAGGCCCACATCCTAAGGAAGGAGGTCCTTACCAGCACCTCAGGAGCCTCATCCAGCCCACCTCATGGTGCTCTGAGAGCCTCGCCAACCTCTGCAGCTACCTAAGTCCTGGTCACTTGAGGGCCATCACCCTTCCGCGATTCACTGAGCCACGTGCTCTGACAATGCATTTATAACCAGGCTCTCAGACTTCCCTGGTGGCACACTGGTTAAGAATCCGCCTGCCAATGGTGGGCACACGAGTTTGAACCCTGGTCCGGGAAGATCCCACGTGCTGCGGAGCAACTAAACCCATGTGCCACAACTACTGAGCCTGCGCTCTAGAGCCCGCGTGTCACAACTACTGAGCCTGTGACCCGCAACTACCGAAGCCCGCATGCCTAGAAGCCATGCTCCGCCATAAGAGAAGCCACCGCAATGAGAAGCCCGTGCACCGCCACGAAGAGTAGCCCCCGCTCGCCGCAAGTAGAGAACAAAGCCCGCGCGCAGCAACAGAGACCCAACGCAGCCGAAACTGAATAAGAAGTAAACAAATAAAAAATTTAAATGAATAAATAAATAAAAGCAGGCTCTGCTTTGTCAGCACTCTGGAGTTCCCTACGTATCGACGGGCAGGATTCCCGTCCTCTCCTGTAAGTGCGTCTGTGAAGTGCCCTTCCCGAGGAGAACAGAAGCTCCCGGAAGCAGAGAACTGCTTCTTAAGATCACATGCAGAACCTGAAGACATTTGATGTTTATGTCTCAGATAAAAGACACAACACTAGATGGTGTGAAGGGTCCCCGAAGCCAAGAGCCAGGCAAGCAGGACACTTCCTCTGGGGACCCTTCCATCAGCAGAGCAGAAAACGTCTGTGGCCAGAACTAGCACTCAATTCGCTTTGAGCTGAGAAGCACCCATGTAATTACACAGGCTCCCCAAAGAGTAATTACTCCCACATTTAAGAAAGGAGGTGGCTTTTCAGGCAGGGAAGGCAAGTACAGTCTTCCCAGCTGGCTGGACTGTGTGTGCTGATGGTCACGATGGAGCTGGGCCCCAGAGCTCTGCTCTCCCCTCAAACCCCCAACCTCACCCTCACCCTCAGCTGAGGAGCTGCTTCCCTGAGAACAGAGAAGCCATCGGAGGGCTTCCCCACCTGCAACCCAGCTCTGCCATCCCCGCCCCACTCCAGGACCCCGGGCAGCAGCTCTCCCCTCCCCCACACGCATCTACTGGATCATTCCCACTGTTATTTCTCCCATCACAACACAACACAACACAACACAACATCCTCCCCGGACCTCAGCTCCTACCCCAGCTACTGTCCAGTTTCTATTTTCCCCGTCACAGCAAAATGTCTTGAAAAAGTTGGCAAAAGAACAAACCCAGTTCTCCCACTCCTCTCTCCTAAGCCTCTCTGATCAGGATTTTACCCCACAGATCCATCCAAACGCATCATCAGCGAGGTACGACCTCCCCCCAGTGCTGGGCTCGATGGTTAATGGCTCCACAGAACGGCAACCTCGTTTGTCCAGTCACCCAGGGAACCTCTAAAGTGCTTCCCACATGCAGACAAAATGCTGTGATTAATATTTTAGGAGAAATACTCAGCGTGGAGAATACACTTGAGCTGCTGGAAGAAAGAGGGAGCGGCACAGAAAAAAAGTTTCTGTAACTACAGAAATGAAAAGATAAGCTGTTTTAATGCTAGCAAGTATGGGATGAAGGAGAACGAATAAAAACCATTTGGAATACGACATTAACAAGCCTCATCCTACAACGTGGTAACAGAGGATGCAGAAGGACTTCAGAATGAACTCATTTTTCTGGGTAGGTGACAGGCTGGATGATGCAACAATGAGCCGCCAGGGACAAAAGGACAAGGCAAGGGGCAGGGGAGCTGTAAATAATCATTTCTGGATCTACTAGATCTAGTAATCCGAGGTGCCCTTTGGACAAACTCCACAGAGATGCTGGCAAGTGGCTGGACAGAGGCATCTATCTGGTCCAGGTGGGAGAACTGACAGAGTTGGAGGTGAAAAGCGCCAGAGGTTGAGATCAGACGGGTTGAAGAGTCATGAACCAAGGGTGAAAAGACAACACACAAAGAGGGCGGAAGAAAGAATCAGTCAGGGGCTTCCCTAGTGGCGCAGTGGTTGAGAGTGCGCCTGCCGATGCAGGGGACACGGGTTCGTGCCCTGGTCCGGGAAGATCCCACATGTCGTGGAGTGGCTGGGCCCGAGAGCCATGGCTGCTGAGCCTGCGCGTCCGGAGCCTGTGCTCCGCAACGGGAGAGGCCACAACAGTGAGAGGCCCGCGTACAGCAAAAAAAAAAAAAGAGAGAATCAGTCAGGAAGAGAGCAAGGAGAGATCTGTCACAGAAACCAACATAGCAGACTCTGCAGAAGGGAAGGCGACAGTGGTCTGAGGTGACGACGGGCAAATCTCCACTGGTTTGTATGCTGGATGCCAGGTCACCTCAACCGGATCAGGTTCCGGGGAGGGGCAGAACCAAGACTGCAGGCTGCACGATACAATTCAGCTGGGAAACAAGGAATCTTTGCCAGAGACCTCACTGCATGGTGTGTAACCCGACCCTCTGAGATTGTAAGAGACAAAGAGGGAAATTTACTGGAAGGGTGACAAGGCTGTTCTTCCAGATGATCCTCATTGCATCCCTCGACTGAGCACTGAAAACAATGTACCTATGTGACAACGGTGTTCTACTGAACCGACAAGTTATATGCACTGAGTGCTCCCTGAACAGCACGCTCTCGGCTTACAGGAAGCACAAGGAAGGCACCAATGTCAACATGTTAGGGGCTGTCGCTCAGGAAGGCTCCCGGCCTACAGTGGGATCCTCAAGGAAACCTTTTAACACCCGAGAACAAAAGTGCTTCGGCAGGACAACGTAAGTCGAGCAAGGGATGGTGTTTTGCCACAGATGTCAAGAACACGAGGCTTGTACTGTGGCTCTAAGAGGATCGTGGGATCTACACGTAGAACTTGCCAGAAACACTTGGTGCTGACCTGCTCCTCTACGCTTTGTCTAACCACATCTTTTACCTACTCCTACTTTCCCATTTTAACTTTTGAACTATTCGCCTCCCAAGGTGTTATCACAAAAGAACAGCAGCAGGTAAACACGTAAACAGCAAAACTCACCAGAGGCTGATTCATTTTCCGCTGCTCTTGGAACAACGTGCAGGACTGGGACAGCAGAGGCGGACCTGGAGAAGGAAAACGCAGGCAGTGAAGCTACGACTGAAGCGGCTCGGGGTGCACGAGCACCCGCCCCGCGCTCCACAGGAGACACCTGTGGGAGACCCGTCCTTTCACCTTCAGAAGGGCCTGTGAGAATAAGGAGGGAGCAACCACCCTCAGGTCTGTAACTCCCACGTGACTGTGGTACCCGAGGGGATACCTTTTTTTTCAGTAGCGAGTGTACATTGAATCCTATTAAAATAAACCTCCGTCATTAAATATGAAATTAAAAAACGCTTAGAGTTTACCTCTTCTAAGTCTCTTAACAACTTAGATCAGAACATCCACAGGATACCCAGAATAAAGGGACACACTCAGGTGCGTTTCAGTCTTGCAATTATTCGTACAAACTTTACAAACTTAAGTGCGACGCTCAAAAACATCTTTTATTAAAACTGACTTTACGTGGACAGAACACCTGCCCTAGGAGTTTGGAGTCCTGTGAGCGACCCCACGTGCACACCCGGTGAGGATCTAGGACAAGTCACCTCCCTTCTCAGGCCCAATCGCTTCCTTCCTCACCCGAGGCAGCAGGACAGAAGCCCTGCAGACTCATCCTGCACCGATTACACTGGGCGACTCCACAGGGCACAACCCAGGGGGGCGGCGGACGCTTACATTAGATAACCAAGGTGCTGACGCGCCTTGAGACACACGTGCGAGATGCCGAGACGGCGACAGGAGGGGGAGGACGAGGAGGACGAGGAGGATCGGGGTTGGACGGAGGGGAGGACGCGGCATGTCCCGGCCGAGCCTGTGGACCCTGCTCCCCCAGGACACCCAGAGCTCACAAGTCCCACGGGAGCCCCATCCCCTGTCCTCCAGCCCGGCCCCTCCACCTCCGGGAAGCGGTCAAACCCTCCCGGTGGCTCTACCGCGGGGCCCGGGGCGGGCTACCCCAAGCCCCGCTCTCCAAGGGCCGCAGGCTCCACAACCGCCTGCAGGCCTGCAGACGCAACACCTACCCCGTCGGGACTCGCTCACCGGCCCCGGGCTCCCGAGGCTCCGGTCCGGGGGCTGCTCCTCGGGCGCGCTCCTCTCTCGGGGTCCCTTCGCTCCGCCTCCCGAGACCACTGGGCCAGAGGAGCCGGCTCTGGGCCTACGGCACCAGCTCCCTTCAGGCCCACGTCCCTCCCGGGACCTCGCTTGGCCGCGCGCTGCAGACGGTCTGGCACTGCACCGCCACCGGCCGCTCGGCCACTCCGGCCCAAACGCGGGCTCCGCGGCTCGAGCTCAGGGGTCACAGTTCCAGCCTCCGCCCGGCCCGCGCGAGCCCTCGCCCGCACACACCGCTCCCGCTGGCTGCCGGCCGGCCAGGACTGCGTCCAGCCCCGCAGGCCCCGAAATGCTCGCCCGCAAGAGGCCAAGACGGGGAAACGACGGCTAGCGACGACCTGGGCGCACGCACAGGAAGCGAGGGCGGTGCGGCGACGCTGCGCTTGCCGCCAACACGCACAAACCCTGAGGCGCACCTGCGCAGGAGGACGCCCGGAGTCCGCCTGCCAAAGCCCGCCCGGAGAGTGGGACAGGTACCAGGACTCTATTTCCCAGAAGTCTCCGCGCCGTCAAGACAGGGAGCGTCTGAAATGTCTCCATCTCATCTGGCGCTGAAGAGCTGCTGTGCTGGGAGCGTGGGCCGCCTGGACCAGGGACTCAGTTGCCCATTTGTCTTCACTCCTGTTAGGGATCAAGGAAAGGTGTGGCCTCAAGTGGGGGCTGTGTGATGGCCTCCAGGGTCCCTGGTCCTTTCCCGGCCCTGGGACATTTCGGGTTACATCTGAGATTCCCCCACCACCAGGAGAGGGGAAGGAGTGCATCACGTTCGCTTAACTGAAACACTACAACTTTCATTCAAATCCTAGAATACAATAAATGCCCAGCCACGATACAAACTAATATTACCCACGGAAGGAAAAGAAAATAGAAATTGTAGCTGTTTAGATTACACAACCAGGACCCTGGGAAGATGGCGGAAGAGTAAGACGCGGAGATCACCTTCCTCCCCACAGATACATCAGAAATTCATCTACACGTGGAACAACTCCTACAGAACACCTACTGAACGCTGACAGAAGACCTCAGACCCCCCAAAAGGCAAGAAACTCCCCACATACCTGGATAGGGCAAAAGAAAAAAGAATAAACAGAGACAAAAGGATAGGGACGGGACCTGCACCAGTGGGAGGGAGCCGTGAAGGAGGAAAGGTTTCCACACACTACAAGCCCCTTCGCGGGCGGAGACTGCAGGTGGCGGAGGGGGAAAGCTTCGGAGTAGCGGAGGAGAGCACAGCAACAGGGGTGTGGAGGGCAAAGCGGAGAGATTCCGGCACAGAGAATAGGTGCCCTCAGGCACACACCAGCCCGAGAGGCTTGTCTGCTCGGCCGCCGGGGCGGGCGGGGCTGGGAGCTGAGGCTCGGGTATCCGCTTTCAGTCGGAGCGCAGGGAGAGGACTGGGGCTGGCGGCAGGAAGAGAGCCTGAAGGGGTTAGTGCACCACGGCTAGCCCGGAGGGAGTCCGGGGAAAGGGTCTGGAGCTGCCGAAGAGGCAAGAGGCTTTTTCTTCCCTTTTGTTTCCTGGTGCGCGAGGAGAGGGCATTAAGAGGGCTGCTTTGGGAAGCGCCGGAGACGGGCGCGAGCCGCGGCTAAAGGCGCGGATCCCGGAGACGGGAGTGGGAAGCTGGGGCTGCTGCTGCTGCCGCCGCTGCGGGGCCTGTGTGCGAGCGCGGGTCACTGTCCGCCCCGCCTTCCGGGGGGCCTGTGCACCCCGCCACTGCCGGGGTCCCGGAACCCGGGGACGGCTTTCCCGGGAAAGCGCACGGAGCGCCTCGGTCTGGTGCAACGTCACGCCGGCCTCTGCCGCCGCAGGCCCGCCTCACTCTGCACGCCCCTCCCTCCCCTCTGCCTGAGCGAGCCAGAGCCCCCCAATCAGCGGCTCCTTTAAACCCGTCCTGTCTTAGCGAAGAACGGACGCCCTCCGGCGACCTACGCGCAGAGGCGGGGCCGGTCCAAGGCTGAGACCCGGGAGCTGTGAGAGCAGAGAAGAGACAGGGAAATCTCTCTGTGCAGCCTCGGAGGCAGCGGATTAAAGCTCCACGGTCCACTTGATGTGCCCTGCATCTGTGGAGTGCATGAATAGACAGCGAACCATCCCAAATTGAGGAAGTGGACTTTGAGGACAAGATTTAAGACTTTCCCCCCTTTTCCTCTTTTTACAACGAATTATCCCAAATTAAGGAGGTGGACTTAGCAAGATTTCAGACTTCTCGCCCTTTTCCTCTTTTTACAACGAAGTAACCCAAATTGAGGAGGTGGATTTGGAGAGCAAGATTTTTGATTTTTCCCCCTGCTCTCTTTTTGTGAATGTGTATGTGTATTCTTCTGTGTAAGATTCTCTCTGTATAGCTTTGCTTCCACCATATGTCCCAGGGTTCTATCGGTCCGGTTTTTTTTTTCAATAATTACTTTTAAATTTTAATAACGCTACTATATTTCATACTTTATTCTATTTTACTTTACCTGCTCTTTCTTTTTTTCCTACCTTCCCTTCCTCCCTCCCTCCCTCCCTCCGCCCCTCCTTTCCTTCTTTCTCTCTCTTTCCTTCCTCCCTCCCTCCCTTCTTCCATTCACTCTTCCTTTTTCTTTCATTCCTCCCTCTCTCCCTCCTTTCTTTCTTTCTTTCTTTCCATCCTTCCTCCCTCCCTCCCTCCCTCCTTTCTTCCTTTCTTCCTTCCTTCCTTTCTTTCCTTCTTCCTTTCTTTCTCTCTCTCTTTCTTTCTTCTACTAATTCTTTCTTTCTACTTTTTCTCCCTTTTATTCTGAGCTGGGTAGATGAAAGGCTCTTGGTGCTGCAGCCAGGAGTCAGTGCTGTGCCTCTGAAGTGGGAGAGCCAACTTCAGGACACGAGTCCACAAGAGACCTCCCAGCTCCACATAATATCAAGCAGCGAAAATCTCCCAGAGATCTCCATCTCAACACCAGCACCCAGCTTCAGTCAACGACCAGCAAACTACAGTGCTGGTCACCCTATGCCAAGCAACTAGCAAGGCAGGAACACAACCCCACCCATTAACAGAGAGGCTGCCTAAAAACATAATAAGGCCACAGGCACCCCAAAGCACACCACCAGACGTGGACCTGTCCACCAGAAAGACAAGATCGAGCCTCAACCACCAGAACACAGGCACTAGTCCCCCCCACCAGGAAGCCTACACAACCCACTGAAACAACCTTAGCCACTGGGGACAGACACCAAAAACAACGGGAACTACGAATCAGCAGCCTGCAAAAAGGAGACCCCAAACACAGTAACATAAGCAAAATGAGAAGACAGAAAAACACACAGCAGGTGAAGGAGCAAGATAAAAACCTACCAGACCTAACAAATGAAGAGGTAATAGGCAGTCTACCTGAAAAAGAATTCAGAATAATGATAGTAAAGATGATCCAAGATTCTATTTCCAAGATCCAAAATCTTGGAAATAGAATAGACAAAATGCAAGAAACAGTTAACAAGAACCTAGAAGAACTAAAGATGAATCAAGCATCGATTAAAAACACAATAAATGAAATGAAAAATACTCTAGATGGGATCAATAGCAGAATAACTGAGGCAGAAGAACGGATAAGTGAGGTGGAAGATAAAATAGTGAAAATAACTGCTGCAGAGCAAAATAAAGAAAAAAGAATGAAAAGAACAGAGGACAGTCTCAGAGACCTCTGGGACAACATTAAATGCACCAACATTCGAATTATAGGGGTTCCAGAAGAAGAAGAGAAAAAGAAAGGGACTGAGAAAATATCTGAAGAGATTATAGTTGAAAACTTCCCTAATATGGGAAAGGAAATAGTTAATCAAGTCCAGGAGGCACACAGAGTCCCATACAGAATAAATCCAAGGAGAAATACGCCAAGACACATATTAATCAAACTGTCAAAAATTAAACACAAAGAAATCATATTAAAAGCAGCAAGGGAAAAAAAACAAATAACACACAAGGGAATCCCCATCAGGTTAACAGCTGATCTCTCAGCAGAAACTCTACAAGCCAGAAGGAAGTGGCAGGACATAATTAAAGTGATGAAGGAGAGAAACCTGCAACCAAGATTACTCTACGCAGCAAGGATCTCATTCAGATTTGATGGAGAAATTAAAACGTTTACAGACAAGCAAGAGCTGAGAGAGTTCAGCACCACCAAACCAGCTTTACAACAAATGCTAGAGGAACTTCTCTAGGCAAGAAACACAACAGAAGGAATATACCTACAATAACGAACCCAAAGCAATTAAGGAAATGGGAATAGGAACATACATATCAATAATTACCTTAAATGTAAATGGACTAAATGCTCCCACCAAAAGACACAGATTGGCTGAATGGATACAAAAACAAGACCCATATATATGCTGTCTACAAGAGACCCACTTCAGACCTAGAGACACACACAGATTGAAAGTAAGGGGATGGAAAAAGATATTCCATGCAAATGGAAATCAAAAGAAAGCTGGAGTAGCAATTCTTATATCAGACAAAATAGACTTTAAAATAAAGACTATTAGAAGAGACAAAGAAGGACACTACATAATGATAAAGGGATCTATCCAAGAAGAAGATATAACAATTGTAAATATTTATGCACCCAACATAGGAGCACCTCAATACATAAGGCAAATACTAACAGCCATAAAAGGGGAAATCGACAGTAACACACTCATAGTAGGGGACTTTAACACCCCACTTTCACCAATGGACAGATCATCCAAAATGAAAATAAATAAGGAAACACAAGCTTTAAATGATACTTTAAACAAGATGGACTTAATTGATATTTATAGGACATTCCATCCAAAAACAACAGAATACACATTTTTCTCAAGTGCTCATGGAACATTCTCCAGGATAGAGCATATGTTGGGTCACAAATCAAGCCTTGGTAAATTTAAGAAAATTGAAATTGTATCAAGTATCTTTTCTGACCACAATGCTATGAGACTAGACATCAATTACAGGAAAAGATCTGTAAAAAATACAAACACATGGAGGCTAAACAATACACTACTCAATAACGAAGTGATCACTGAAGAAATCAAAGAGGAAATTAAAAAATACCTAGAAACAAATGACAATGGAGACACGACGACCCAAAACCTATGGGACGCAGCAAAAGCAGTTCTAAGGGGGAAGTTTATAGCGATACAATCCCACCTTAAGAAACAGGAAACATCTCGAGCAAACAACCTGACCCTGCACCTAAAGCAATTAGAGAAAGAAGAACAAAAAACCCCCAAAGCTAGCAGAAGGAAAGAAATCATAAAGATCAGATCAGAAATAAATGAAAAAGAAATGAAGGAAACGATAGCAAAGATCAATAAAACTAAAAGCTGGTTCTTTGAGAAGATAAACAAAATAGACAAACCATTAGCCAGACTCATCAAGAAAAAAAGGGAGAAGACTCAAATCAATAGAATTAGAAATGAAAAAGGAGAAGTAACAACTGACACTGCAGAAATACAAAAGATCATAAGAGATTACTACAAGCAACTCTATGCCAATAAAATGGACAACCTGGAAGAAATGGACAAATTTTTAGAAATGCACAACCTGCCAAGACAGAATCAGGAAGAAATAGAAAATATGAATAGACCAATCACAAGCACTGAAATTGACACTGTGATTAAAAATCTTCCAACAAACAAAAGCCCAGGACCAGATGGCTTCACAGGCGAATTCTATCAAACATTTAGAGAAGAGCTAACACCCATCCTTCTCAAACTCTTCCAAACAATTTCAGAGGAAGGAACACTCCCAAACTCATTCTATGAGGCCACCATCACCTTGATACCAAAACCAGGCAAGGATGTCACAAAGAAAGAAAACTACAGGCCAATATCACTGATGAACATAGATGCAAAAATCCTCAACAAAATACTAGCAAACAGAATCCAACAGCACATTAAAAGGATCATACACCATGATCAAGTGGGGTTTATTCCAGGAATGCAAGGATTCTTCAATATACGCAAATCAATCAATGTGATACACCATATTAACAAGTTGAAGGAGAAAAACCATATGATCATCTCAATAGATGCAGAGAAAGCTTTTGACAAAATTCAACACCCATTTATGATAAAAACCCTCCAGAAAGTAGGCATGGAGGCAACTTTCCTCAACATAATAAAGGCCATATATGACAAACCCACAGCCAACATTGCCCTCAATGGTGAAAAACTGAAACCATTTCCACTAAGATCAGGAACAAGACAAGGCTGCCCACTCTCACCACTCTTATTCAACTTAGTTTTGGAAGTTTTAGCCACAGCAATCAGAGAAGAAAAGGAAATAAAAGGAATCCAAATTGGAAAAGAAGAAGTAAAGCTGTCACTATTTGCAGATGACATGATACTATACATAGAGAATCCTAAAGATGCTACCAGAAAACTACTAGAGCTAATCAATGAATTTGGTAAAGTAGCAGGATACAAAATTAATGCACAGAAATCTCTGGCATTCCTGTACACTAATGATGAAAAATCTGAAAGTGAAATCAAGAAAACACTCCCATTTACCATTGCAACAAAAAGAATAAAATATCTAGGAATAAACCTAACTAAGGAGACAAAAGACCTGTATGCAGAAAATTATAAGACACTGATGAAAGAAATTAAAGATGATACAAATAGATGGAGAGATATACCATGCTTCTGGATTGGAAGAATCAATACTGTGAAAATGACTCTACTACCCAAAGCAATCTACAGATTCAATGCAATCCCTATCAAACTACCACTGGCATTTTTCACAGAACTAGAACAAAAAATTTCAAAATTTGTTTGGAGAAACAAAAGACCCCGAATAGCCAAAGCAATCTTGAGAACGAAAAACGGAGCTGGAGGAATCAGGCTCCCTGACTTCAGACTATACTACAAAGCTACAGTAAACAAGACAGTGTGGTACTGGCACAAAAACAGAAAGATAGATCAATGGAACAGGATAGAAAGCCCAGAGATAAACCCACGCACATATGGTCAACCTATCTTTGATAAAGGAGGCAGGAATGTACAGTGGAGAAAGGACAGCCTCTTCAATAAGTGGTGCTGGGAAAACTGGACAGGGACATGTAAAAGTATGAGATTAGATCATTCCCTAACACCATACACAAAAATAAGCTCAAAATGGATTAAAGACCTAAATGTAAGGCCAGAAACTATCAAACTCTTAGAGGAAAACATAGGCAGAACACTCTATGACATAAATCACAGCAAGATCCTTTTGGACCCACCTCCTAGAGAAATGGAAATAAAAACAAAGATAAACAAATGGGACCTAGTGAAACTTCAAAGCTTTTGCACAGCAAAGGAAACCATAAACAAGACCAAAAGACAACCCTCAGAATGGGAGAAAATATTTGCAAATGAAGCAACTGACAAAGGATTAATCTCCAAAATTTATAAACAGCTCATGCAGCTCAATAGCAAAACAACAAACAACCCAATCCAAAAATGGGCAGAAGACTTAAATAGGCATTTCTCCACAGAAGATATACAGACTGCCAACAAACACATGAAAGAATGCTCAAGATCATTAATCATTAGAGAAATGCAAATCAAAACTACAATGAGATATCATCTCACACCAGTCAGAATGGCCATCATCAAGAAATCTAGAAACAATAAATGCTGGAGAGGGTGTGGAGAAAAGGGAACACTCTTGCACTGCTGGTGGGAATGTGAATTGGTACAGCCACTATGGAGAACAGTATGGAGGTTCCTTAAAAAACTAAAAATAGAACTACCATATGATCCAGCAATCCCACTACTAGACATATACCCTGAGAAAACCATAATTCAAAAAGAGACATGTACCAAAATGTTCATTGCAGCTCTATTCACAATAGCCCGGAGATGGAAACAACCTAAGTGTCCATCATCGGATGAATGGATAAAGAAGATGTGGCACATATATACAATGGAATATTACTCAGCCATAAAAAGAAACGAAACTGAGCTATTTGTAATGAGGTGGATAGACCTAGAGTATGTCATACAGAGTGAAGTAAGTCAGAAAGAGAAAGACAAATACTGTATGCTAACACATATATATGGAATTTTTTAAAAAATGTCATGAAGAACCTAGGGGTAAAACGGGAATAAAGACACAGACCTACTTGAGAATGGACCTGAGGATATGGGGAGGGGGAAGGGTAAGCTGTGACAAAGCGAAAGAGAGGCATGGACATATATACAGTACCAAACGTAAGGTAGATAGATAGTGGGAAGCAACCGCATAGCACAGGGAGATCAGCTTGGTGCTTTGTGACTGCCTGGAGGAGTGGTATAGGGAGGGTGGGAGGGAGACGCAAGAGGGAGGGGATATGGGAACATATGTATATGTATAACTGATTCACTTTGTTATAAAGCAGAAACTAACACACCATTGTTAAGCAATTATACTCCAATAAAGATTTTTTAAAAAAAAGATTACACAACCAACGCATTAAAAACTGTATGGGGGCTTCCCTGGTGGTGCAGTGGTTGAGAGTCTGCCTGCTGGTGCAGGGGACACGGGTTCGTGCCCTGGTCCAGGAAGATCCCACATGCCGCGGAGCGGCTGAGCCCGTGAGCCATGGCCGCTGGGTCTGCGTGTCCAGAGCCTGTGCTCCACAACGGGAGAGGCCACAACAGTGAGAGGCCCGCGTACCGCAAAAAAAAAAAAAGAAAAAGAAAAAGAAAAAAAAAACTGTATGAAAATCAGAAGGTACACACAAACCGAAAACAGAAAACAGATACCTGGGATCTTACCTCTTAAAGAGGATACTGTTTATGTTAGGTAAAGATATCATTTTTCAAAATGGAATCAGAAGGGTAATGATTTATCACTATTTTGGGGATGAAATGATATAACTGTGTTCTTGGCCAACTGTTCCTTAAAAGCTGCTAGGGGAAAAGTTAGAAATAAAATCTCCAGGGACTTCCCTGGTGGTCCAGTGGTGAAGACTCCTAGGTTCCACTGCAGGGGGCACGTGTTTGATTCCTGGTTGGGGAACTAAGATCCCGCATGCTGCGCAGTGCAGTCTCATTGATTAATTAATTAACGAACACACAAAATAAAAATAAAAATAAAACCTCCCGCCAACCGAGAAAATCCTCTCCACAAATGTAGAGATAAAGAAAACGGTTTTACTGTTGAATAACCATTAAACCAGCCTGTGCTGTGCATCCACAGGTGAACCACTAATGTTTGTGCAAATGAAATCAACCTCACCTTTTTTTTTTTTTTATAGCTCAGCAGATAAATTCTTTGCATACACGTTCTCAAGATAAACGGGAACTTGTCTCATGTGAAAAGACTTGACAACACCATAAAAATGGCATACATTCTTTCAGAGTACATCCTAAATTCACCTGGTCATCTTGGTGGTTGTCCATGCTAGTTAATACCCTTTATCCAAAGGAGAAAGACAACTTCTCCTGTCTCTAGGACAAGCAGGTACTTATAGCGCAGAGGAAAGTGCCTAACACCTAGCCTAAACTCCCCTGGTGACAGAGAGATAAAGAAGATAGCTCTGAGGTCCTTAACATAAACATTCCTGGGTTGTAATGCTGGCAAGAGACTGATTTACCTTTTAAAAAGATTCAGATACTTACGAAAGGGACAGAGGAAGTATTTATATTACAAGCGTCTTGAGGAAATCCTCTAAAAGCGGAAATAAGAAGTGATGATTCATCCAAATGAGTAAGCACCTAACGCATTCCTGATTTCCCCAGCTGAACTGCC
The DNA here is from genome assembly GCF_964341445.2 of Mesoplodon mirus. NCBI lineage: Eukaryota > Metazoa > Chordata > Mammalia > Artiodactyla > Ziphiidae > Mesoplodon > Mesoplodon mirus. The sequence continues at coordinate 52,761,074 of NC_138988.1, forward strand.
ACATTAAATGAATCCTGCACAAAATGTGTGCTTCTCCAAAACTGCTCTTGGAAGTGGCTGCTTAGAGCCATGAATGGTCTTTTCCAGTTCTTGCTGCTGCTGACTGTGGCCTCTGCCTGAATTCTCACTGATGAAATGCTGCTTGTGTGGGAATGACAGCGACCACGCCTCCTCTGAGCCTGAGCCTGGCAAACCTCCAGGGCGCATTTCTCGCATTTTCCATGTTCACCACGTAAAGACGTCAGCTACACGGAGTACCTTGCTCGGAAGCACCTTGGATGGGCAGTGCGCCCATCAGTCCGCCACCAGGCCTCCAGTTCTCACCTCACCCACGTGCACTGACCGGCTCTCAGCAGACGACTGGGGTGGCCTGTGAACCCCAGCTGCTGTGCCCACCTCAAACCTCACTCTATCCCTTCAGCCCAGAGACATGCTGGGCTCCCCAGCCCCCTGCCCTGGACACTCTCTGGAAGTATTTCTATTACAAGTTGTCTTGAGGAAATGCTCTAAAAAAGGGAATAAGAAGTACGGAGTCATCCCAATGAACAGGATGTCCAGCAGTGAGCTGATGTCTCTCACGACTCACCCCTCTCTCCAAAAGGCGAAAAACCGTCATTTCATACATTTCCCTCTTTTTAAAGTTGTCGAAGCTAGGAGGGTAAACCTGCACCCTGCGATTTCACCTTGACCAGAAGCAGCAATGGCCACCTTTTAGTTTGGTTTCATTAAGATCTCTTCATATATATGGGTATTTACAATAAAAAGCTTTCTCTTTTTGTATCTGCATTTCTATTAAATACAGATATTTTCCCTACTTTGTCACTTATCTATTTTTATTGAAGTATACTTGGTTTACAATATTTCAGGTGTAGAGCAAAGTGATTCAGTTACATGTATTTATGTAAGAATATATGTATTCTTTTTCAGGTTCTTTTTTCCATTATGGGTTATTACAAGATATTGAACATAGTTCCCTGTGCTCTACAGTAGCTCCTTATTGTTTATCTATTTTACATATACAAGTGTGTATCTGTCAATCCCTGTTCTTTATCTTTTTAACTTAATTTTTTACTCTCACATTCTGTTATACAGACACTTAAAAAGATATTTTGTGTTCAGATCTTTCACTTTCACTTCATACTTTTCATCGGCTTTGACACTGTACTTGAAGAAGCCTTTCCCATCCTGCATTTCCTAAGTAGTTGCCTGTGTTTTCTCCTGTTTATTTTGGGTCTCTTAACATACCAATTTTATCAAGATAACTGGCACCCATCTTCAGGATTTGTAAAATCATTTTCCTCTTAAAGTCTCTCAACCATTTTTTTCAACACTAACACACCTACCACAACCAGGAAACGCAACGTTGAAGAAGAAAACTCAAGTTTCTAATCTAACAGAAAAGGACAGGCTCTTCTTTGAAGCTCAGCGACACGTCTTACTTTCAAGGCAGGGGAGGGACTTCCCTGGTGTTCCAGTGGTAAAGAATCCGCCTTCTAATACAGGGTACGTGGGTTCAAAGCCTGGGAACACTGGTCCGGGAGCTAAGATCCCACACGCCACGGGGCAATTAAGCCCACGTGCCGCAACTAAGACACGATGCAGCCTAAGAGAAATAAATAATTTTTTACAAATAAAAATAAAAAAATAAAGGCAGGGGAAGCAGGAAAGTGACCATCACATGTGAATTCCTTCTTATTCAAAATACAGGTCGTAGCAGTTTACTTGGGCTGCATCACAAAGTACGACACACTGGCGGGCTTAAGCAACACAAATGCACTGTCCAACATTTATGCAGGCTGGAAGTCTGAGATCAAGGTGTCAGCAGGGTTGGTCCCCTCTGAGGGCTGTACGGGAGGATGTGCGCCAGGCTTCCTGGTGGAGAGGGCAGTTTCCTCAGCAGCACATGCACTATGTATGTACCAGGTAGGTGCCTGGGCTGAACTCTGATCCCAGGGCTGCTTATCCGCAGCAGCACCAGGCCGCTGGAGGGCTTGTCACAGACCCGTTGGCAGGAGGACTGGAGGCTGACACAGACGTCCGCTCAGCTGTGGACCCATGGCACGGCCACAGCCCCGCCAGAGGCTGCCTGGGTGAAATCCAGGTCACGGTTCTCCTCCCTCCTGCTTATTGCATTCAACGACGCCTTGAAGACCCTCTACTGCACCAGCCTGGGTGGCACATCCCACCCAGACATTCCCGAATCAGAAGCATGTCAACTGAGAAGGTTAAAATTAGGCCCTAGCTCAGTGCTGTGCAATTAGAATCTGTGAGGCTGGGTCCAGGCATCTGTGTTGGAATATTTTCTCCACGTGACTCTCATGCCCAAAGGATTGTATTGACAAAGCACTTCTGCTTCACTCTACCGATATTTCTGCACTAGAGCTACAGCCGTTGTTATACTAAACTGCATCCACAGGAGGAAAAGAGAGGAGGCGAGGTGATAGTTTTGCTTGTCTCCAAACACGCTGTTACTGAACCAAACTTGGGTCCACTCGCCCGCTCGCACTAAAGCCAATCTACTGACACCAGGTCATGGTGAAGGAAAGTGCCACGTTTATGACAGGGCAACAAGCAAGGGGTCCAGGTATCTAGGGTTCAAAAGGCCCCCACTCCCCAATGGCTTTCAGGGAAAGGTGTTTACAGATGGGGTGAGGCTCTTGGTGGGAATGTACACTGGTGCTGCCGCTATGCAGAACAGCATGGTGGTTCCTCAAAACACTAAAGCTAGAGCTACCATAGGACCCAGCAATCCCACTCTGGGCATATACCTAGAGAAAACCATAATTCAAAAAGACACATGCACCCCAATATGTATAGCAGTACTATTTACAATAGCCAAAACATGGAAGCAACTTAAATGTCCATCGACAGAGGAATGGATAAGGAAGATGTGGTACATATGTGTGATGGAATACTACTCAGCCATAAAAAAGAATGAGATAATGCCATGTGCAGCAACATGGATGGACCTAGAGATTATCATACTAAGTGAAGGAAGTCAGACAAAGACAAATACCATATGCTATCACTCCTATGTGGAATCTAAGACAGTGATACAAATGAACTTCTTAACAAAACAGAAACAGACTCACAGACATAGAAAACAAACTTATGGTTACCAAAAGGGAAAGGTGGGGGAGAGGGATAGATCAGGAGGTTGGGACTAACGTAGGCACACAACTACATATAAAACAGACAATCAACAAAGACCTCCTGTATAGCACAGGGATCTCTACTCAATATTCTGTATTAACCTAGGGAGTTCCCTGGTGGCCCAGAGGTTAGGATTCTGGTCTTTCATGGCCGTGGCCCAGGTTCAATCCCTGGTCAGGGAACTGAGATCCTACAAACCACACAGTGCCATGAAAAAAAGCAAAATTCTGTAATAACCTAAATGGGAAAACAATCTGAAAAAGAATAGATATCTGTATACATATAACTGAATCACTTTGCTGTACACCGGAAACTAACACAACACTGTAAATCAACTATACTCCCAATATAAAATTTAAAAAATGTTTAAAGTGAATTACAAAAGAGTGGGTGAGGGAGGGGAGGTTGAGGGGTGTGTGGTCAGCTTGTGGACATTCTTCCGACTGGTTGGTGGTGAGGTAATCTGAGGTCAACATCATCAACCTTCTGGTTCCAGCTGGTCTGGGGTCTACGTGCTTGTGGGCAGCATGCAGTTAATTTCTTCCCCCTGCTGGGGGCTTCAGTCTCTGCAAAACAGCTCTAAGGACATGGCTCAGAACAGTATCTACAGCCCTTGAGGAGGAACTAAAGGTCCTTGACTTTGTTTAACGGCTACACTAGTATTATTTGGTCTTTTTGGACTCTTTTCCTTTCTTTTTGCACTTTCTCCCTTCTCTGATTAAATTGTTTGTTTTGAACTCAGGGAAGCCTAGGAGGCTAAAATTTTCTAAAGACAAGAAGCAGGCAGAAGACATGGGGAGAATCCGTCCCAAGAAGGCCCCACAAGGTCCTGCTCACTTACAACATCACATTCAATCTGGGCTGTTTACGCCATTTTTGGACAACATACCAACACATCTTAAGATGGGTCCCACCCGACTGTAGCACATCTGGACAAGGTGCGGTGGGGTGGGATTATGCAAATCCAGATCTGAAGACTAGATAAAGCAATCAGGGTATTTCACAGTACACAAGAGAAATTTTCACGGGGACAGAATACAAACCTTCCAATATTTGAAAGCCTGTTAATCAACAGGGAGAGTGAACTTCTGTTTTGTTATACAAGGACCCAATCAGCTGTGATGGTTGAAAGCATGATGAATACAAATCTGAATTCATTTGCCTCCTAACAATGCAACGTCTACAGCAGAGGGACACAGGTTCTCAAGCAGCAGTGCTTTCCCCAGCAGTGCGGACCCTGAGGAGACCCGGGCTGTGGCAGCTCTGGAGGACCTCGGACACTCTTTGCGTGGCCTCTGAGACCTAGAACATCTCAGAAAGTCCACGAGTGCAAACCAAAGAGACACTCAGTCCCTGCACCTTGGATGAACTGACTTGACTCTACGTATGCATTGCTTGGGCTAATTAGAAATGTGTAAGTGATCAAAAGACAAAATAAACCTCTGGGCACATCCTGAACAACAGAGATACTTCTCATCAAAGTCCAAACAATAATTCAAAAGCAAGATTCAGGGCCAAAATGTGGAAACAACCCAAGTGTTCATTGACAGATGAATGGATCAAGAAAATGTAGTGTGTATATTCACACAACAGATATTATTCACCCACAAACAGGAAGGAAAGTTTCTAATTGATACAAAGACCATTTATGTATTTTTCAAAGATTGACATTTCTTTGTATAAACAGTGAAAATTCAACAATTCCACTGTTAAGAGGAAAGGTTAGTGTTTCTTTGTAGAAACAATTAAGTCTCAGCAGTAGAGGCATAAGCACACACGTGCACACAGAGTTAAACAGAAATAGCGCCCCCTACCTGCCTCCAATCTGATCCCCCGATGAGCCCTGCTGATTCTCCCTCCAAATACAGAGAACCTGTTTACTTCTCTCCATCTTCTCAGACATCGTCTTCCTGGACTACCACGCCAAATTCCTAAGCATATCTGAGTCTCCCGACTTCCACTCTTACTGAATCCCCACCCCATCCATTTATGCAGCAGCCAAAATCAGTTGTTTCCCTTTCAGTGCAAACTGGATCACGACACCTCTCCTCCACTGGTTTCCCGCTGCACTTGGCATACGTCTGAACTTCTTCAGACCCACGGTTTTATTTCCTTCTCACTCACTGTGTACTGTCCACACTGGCTTTGGGGTCTAGGAAGGAAATTTTGACACAGGCTACCACACAGATGACACTTGAAGACATTATGCTAAGTGGATAAGCCAGATACAAATGGACAAATGTTACATGATTCCACTTCTGTGAGATCCCCAGAGGGGTCAAATTCATAGAAACAGAAAGTGGAGTGGTGGGTGTCAGGGGCTGGGAGGGTGATGGGGAGTCAGTGTTTAATGGGGACAGAGTTTCAGTTTGACAGGATGAAAACACTCTGGAGATGGATGGTCGGGATGGTTGCACAACAATGAGAATTCTTTTTTTTGTTTTCCTTAAGATTTTTGTTTTACTTATTTTCGGCTGTGCTGGGTCTTCGTTGCTGTGCACAGGCTTTCTCTAGTTGCGGCGAGCGGGGGCTACTCTTCGGTGTGGTGCGCGGGCTTCTCATTGCGGTGGCTTCTCTTTGCGGCAGAGCATGGGCTCTAGGCGCACGGGCTCAGTAGTTGTGGCTCGCGGGCTGAGGAGTTATGGCTTGCAGGCTCAGGAGTTGTGGCGCATGGGCGTAAGTTCTCCGTGGTATGTGGGATCTTCCCGGACCAGGGCTCGAACCCATGTCCCCTGCATCGGCAGGCGGATTCTTGACCACTGTGCCCCCAGGGAAACCCAAGAAAAAAAGCAAGACTCAGACCCCCAGGGGAGGAATGCAAGTATGAGTTGGGAGGTTCAGAAGCTTCCAGTGACACTGCATGACCCTGAGTTGGCTATTTTCTTCTCTGCATCTCGGCTACCCTATACTTCCTACCTTCATAGAAAAATAACATGTCTGGAATTGGAAATTCTTCCATTTAGTCTTTTTGTGCATGTGACATTTTTATTCAGAAAAATAATCTGTCTTGAACTGGAGATTTTTCCATTTAGTCTTTTGTACATGTGACATTTTTATTCAGGTAGTGAAATCTCTGGGTCAACAGTGATACCACATTCTCAAAATTTTGATACGTAGACTACAACTTATTAATTGGAATCGAGGGGCAGGCTTTGGACAATCCATGGACTTTGTGACATCCAAAGGTGCCCTTTGTGTGTGTGTGTGTGTGTCTGTGTGTCTGTTTGTAGACACCCTTTGAAGGATGCGTGAGCACCTGTAGTTTTCTATGATTTTAGCTTCTCCAAATGGCTCTTGTACTGAAAGGTGCCTGAGGGGAGCGGACGTGTGCTCCCCCAGTACAGAATTCTGAACACAGTGTCAGTAAACATTGAGCAGAAGAGCTTTGCCAAATTGCGAGTTTTAACGTAACTTTTTAATCCAGTTAGTCAATGTACCTGGGCTCTTTTTTTACATACTTATCTCGATTTTTTTTTCTTTTTTTTGCAGTACGCGGGCCTCCCACTGTTGTGGCCTCTCCTGTTGTGGAGCACAGGCTCCGGACACACAGGCTCAGCGGCCATGGCTCACGGGCCCAGCCGCTCTGTGGCATTTGGGATCTTCACGAACTGGGGTGCCAACCCGTGTCCCCTGCATCGGCAGGTGGACTCTCAACCACTGCGCTACCACGGAAGCCCTTATCTCACTCTTATAAGGCTGAACCGTTGCTGCTTCCCCTAACTTTCCTTGTCCCTCTCCCCACTCTCCCACGAGGCTATGGAAAAGGAATGGGACGGAGAGGGAGAGTCCAGCAGGGAGAGGACAGTGCACCTGCTGGGAAGCGGTAAAGAGGGGTCTGGACCCCTTGAGGGGGGTTTTGTAGGACGGGCAGAGGTTGGGTCAGTGGCAGGAGATACCATTTACCCCTGATCTCTGGGACAAGTGCACACATAGGTCTGACAGTTACTTGCGTTTTCCTTCAAACTGGTTTCCTTCAAACTCCGATTATGACATTAGAGGCTTCCGACCTTTCTGATTGGAAGGACCAGATTCCGTGGTGCTTGGCAGCAGTAGTAGACAACAGAATCTCGCCAGAGCTTCTCTCCACTGACAGTTGCCCCACAGCTTGGAGAAGGGATGACCACTTGTGTTTAGCCCAAGTCCAGAAGAAGAGTTGGGACAAAGCAGAGTCTAGGCTTCGAGGAAGGGAAGAGTTTAGGAGACATCATGGACAATCGTCAACCAAGTTCCCAGGCTGAGGACCAGAACTCTCAGTCCAGCTCTTCAGGGTACCCCCTGGAGGTGACTGTCTATGAAGAAAGCCCAGGACCGTCAGGTGAGGGAGATGGCACGAGAAGGAATTTCAGAGGCTTGACCAGTAAGGAGGAAAGGGTACAGAGGTCGGGAAGGAGCACCTGCGTAAGATGCCTATGAAAGAAAGGAGACATTCAGAAAGCGAGGGATTGAGGGAGGAGAGCACAGGAGCTGGGGACACGGAACACCTGGGGAGCAAGAAAGAGGGTTAGGAGATGAGATCCAAGGATGAGAGAAGGGAAGAGAGGAAACAAGGGGAGGGTTCTTTTTTTTTTTTCTTGGTGGGAGAAATTATCTACCATGAGAAAGAGTTTCGAGGACAGGAAGCTAGACAAATGACAAAAAGAGTCAGGGAGGTGATAGGTAGATATGGACAGAGAAAGATGGAAAGATGACTTGGGGCAAGGTCAGCGGTCTGTGAGACTGGAAAGCCCGGGGGTGCTTCGAGGGGGAGGCGGAGTCAGGGTGGGGTTGGGTGGTCACCAGTGGCTGAATTCCCAAGACGAGTGCGTCATACTGTAGCCTCTTCTCCTTCGTCAGCCCCCTGGGCCGGTTGCAGCCCCCTGCCTCAGGGCCCCGACTGTAAGAGGAAGAGGTCAGTGGCACTCAGAGCGGAGGTGGAGGGCAACACGGCCTCTGAGGCCCAGGACACCTCAGTCGTGGAGTCGCTGAGTGGGCTCAAGATGAAGCTGAAGCGACAGCGGGTGTCTTCAGTGCTGCCTGAGCACCACGAGGTGTTCAACAGGATGCTCGGTAAGGACCCGCCCCTCCCCCCACCCAGCACCCTCCAATCCTATACTTGAAAAACAAGCAGACAAAAACTTCCCATGACTACACTTTTCCGGTGGAAAAGAATTCCCTGCTACTTGGTGCGCTCTCCATCCCTGGCGGACTGTCTACGGATAAAGGATACAGGGGACACATAAATGATACAGGATGAGGTTAAATTTAGAAATGATACAAGACTAGGTTAGATTTAGAAATGATACAGGATTAGCTTTGCTTGGTTTCAACTGTACCTGAGACTCTAGCTCTTACTGGCCTTTTGAATCTTACTGGCATATGGCGGGGGGCGGGGCTTACAAGCCATGTTCACCCCGACATGACTGTCAATTGAGACATTGGCTGAGAGTAACTCGATGGCCTCTGCAGTGGTACGTAAATGCATGATGAAGGGGCATCACTCCCTGTCACTCGGCCCCCCTAGAAGGGGAGTCACCCCCTTTCCTCCCACAGTGAATGGTCTTCCCTCCCCTCTTCCCGTCAGCTTCACCCTGGGCCACATCTTGGCATTTCCCCAGGGGGGCACGGTTCTCCCTCTTGGCTCTGGAATGCTCCCACGACAGCCCTGTTCCCACTGGCAACATCTGCCCTCTTTTCACAGAGGATCCCGTCGTCAAGAAATTCCTCGCAAGGGACAAAAACCTGGAAGTATCTGACAAGGTAAGTCACCCACTGAGATGGATTCCTGCGCCAGCGCCTGTCCTGGGTGGGTGCACTGGGTGCTTTCTACACCCACGTTTCCACTCCCCTCCCAACCTCATGCCTTGTCAACACTTCCCTCCAGGGGCCTTGAGGTCCCCTCTGGGATCTGAGCCCCAGGAGTGCCCCTTTGGTGGTTGCTGCCTAAGTCCCCTCTCCTCTCAGCTCCTGGGGACTCGGCTTGGCTCTGGTTCATTGAACACCGTCCTGTGCCAGCAGCCCTAAGTCCACGCCCTCAATCCCACAGCCTCCCATCCTGGGAGCGCCACCACCTCTGACCTTCTGTCCTCTCCCCTTCCCCAAATAATCAGGCTCACCCCACACAGGGGTCTCTCCTCCAAGTGGCATCACCCATTCCTCATGCCCTGCTCCCTTCTCCCTCCCACTCTTTCTCCTCTTCCAGGATGTGACCTGTCTCCTACGTTTTTTTCCCTCTTTCCATCGGTATCTCCTGTCCATGGTGATAGCTTATGTTAGCCGGGCCGGGCTCTTCTCCTGGGAATTCCAGAGAATCCATTTCTTCATAGCTCTGTGAGTACCTTGCTCCATCCCCGCCATCAATATTCACTACCCTGGGAGGGCGGAGGGAGAGACGTGGGGCTCCGACTTTTCATCTATTTTTTTAAATCCCTTTGTACTGTTTACTCTGGGTGTGAAAATGACAGGATTATGGTACAGTGGTTTCTTTTTCAAACCAAGTTCTGTTTTTTATACCATTCATTGTCAAAACAAACTACCCTAATGTTAATTAAAACACAACGAAACAAAGCAAAACGCGAAACCTTCCTAAGAGGAGAGGAAGAAAGAACTGACACCATCCTGCCCCCCGAGTAAACAGACTTGAGACGTTTCCGGTTCTGATTCTCCGGTCTCAGGTCTTCCCACATCAGCACCAAGTATGATTATCTTCCGTTTCTGCGTTCCCATGACAAATGCCACAATCGGGGCCCGTATCACATAGCACGGATCTGGTGTCAAATGCTCCCCACTGATGTTTCTTCCAAGTCTCCCAAGCCAGTCGGCTCTATCTGCCTGAATATCCTTCCAAACCACAGGTCTGACCGCTTCACACAATTTCATTGGCTAATGACATGCCAAATCAAGGCCAGAGTTCTGGGTTGGAATTCAACTCTCTCTGCAATCTCCATCACACTGTCCTGATACTTTATTCCTGTGTTTCACTGTTCCTTCCAAATACCCTGCCCTCTAAGTTCCTATTGGGCTTTCTGTCCAGGTATCTTTCCCACACATTTATCTGAAGAAAATGACCCTATCCTTAAAGTGGGTTCAAACACCAAAACCTTCACAATGCCCAATCTCCCTAACTTCTGCATCCCGGAGGCACTTTAGTTAAAATCGTATTATAATGTGACGCTTTGCATTATAGTCATTTCTTATCTCCCCCCTTCCCCTTCCCCAGTCCCACTAGACTAGACACCATGTGGAAGGCAAGTATCGTCAAAATGTCAATGCATTCCCAAAACACTCAGCACAATTCTTTTCATTTGGCAAATGTTTGTTATTGTGAGTCTTCCAGGTAATCAGTATTGCATTTGGCCATGAGATAAAATGTCCATTCATTCATTCATCTAACAAACGTTATAAAGTACACCCTACATGCTGGGGAATATGAGGTGGTGGGAACAGAGATTCACAAAAGGCTGTTGAATTCATGCATCAATATGAACCAAGCCCTAAATGTGTCATTTGCTAAGAGAGGGATGAATGCAGAAACAGATCAGATCAGCTCCTGCCCTCACGAACTGTACATGTACCTACAACATAGGGAGAGAGATGTGTGCACATAAAACAAGTTGAAGGGAACGGGGGGTTTGGATCGTGGCCTCATCATCAAGGTGTGAGAGGCACCCTTCCGAAGGTCCTGCCTGGCAGTGTCTCCTTGATGACTGGGTGGCTCTCGGTGACGCTGGGCAGGGCTGGGTGGGTCGTGTGAGGATGCTCAGCCTGCCTCTTTTCTGGGAAGCTGATCTCAAGTGGAGGCCCTTCCTGTCCTGATGACAGCGACCTGATGTCTTTCCCCAGCTATGTGGCCAGCGACATGGAAGAGGACAACCAGGCCCCCAAGCAGGCCATCGTTTCGTTCCTCTATGGAGAGAACCGCTCCCAGCATGCCTTGTTCCACAAACTGCGTTTGCGGTTCATCCGTTCCATGGGCTGGAAGAGGAGGGTCACTTGGGAAGAGTGCGAGTAGGTGGGCGGGCTGTGGTGGTCTCGGGGAGGGGGAGGGCCGGAGAGGAGGTGGGGATCATGGGGGACTCGGTTTGGGACTTGGAGAGAGACGAGAAGGAACCGGAGGCCGGGCAACGGGAGGCAGCGGCATCCTCATTGCCAGGGGCTGTTTGTCTTTCCAGATCCAGGCTTTTGATCCAGAGCTCTGGGTGTGGGGAAGAGATCACGCCCTCTTGCCCCAGAGGCCCCAGGACCACGCAGGCCTGAGGTCATCGGCCTGCGCAAAGGTAGGTCTGCGTGCACAAAGGTGCGGGTGGAATGACGTGTTGTCTACTGAGGAAATCGGAGGAATCCCACTGCTGGACCCACATCACCTCTCACGCTGTGAAGGGGGCCAGCCGGGCACACAGCCACATGTGGACTCAGCGCCAGCCACGGACTGACAGCCACACACAGACACCAGCACCACGGGGCCCGTGGGCGCCAGACCTCGGGGAAACCAGTTTGTCCCAGATGCATGGGTCTCACTGAAGTCATTTCACCCAAAGCAATTGGGTCCAAATAACAGCTTTGACGAGATGGTGATTGTTTTCCATATACTGTGTTTCCAGTTTCTCTTTTTCATTCATTTTTGGCCTTACATTCTTCAGGGATATGGGTTCTAGCATTTACCTACAACAAAGTCAATGTCTACAAACAGGATATTAGATAGAACAGCCCATACGTTCAATAAGAAAAGATGAATTATGACTAGCTTTATTTTCATCCAAATTTACTTTCAAATTGCCTATGGCCACATCACTGGGACTCTTTATTTCCCTTGACTCACCACTTCTGGACCAATGATTCTTCTTGTACAATTCACCTTTTCCCCCTCACGTTTATGGTCAAGGGGGTTTATCACAACGACTGAAGGTTAAGGAATGCCACCTTCAGCATGGCTTATTGCAATTGACACATTAGAGTTCTAGATGTGGGCAGAGGATTGAGCAGACATTTGGTTTAAATCTTGCAAACTAGCTGTCTTAGTGCATTCAACCTGCCCTACTACAGACCGCATGGCTTATAAACAACACAGCACGGTCTCTTTTACAAGGGCAATAATCTCATTCATGAGGGCTCTACCCCATGACCTAATAACCTCTCAAAGACCCTACCTCCTAATACCAGCACCTTAGGGGTTAAGATTTTAAGATTTCAACATAAGAATTTGGGGGGACACAAACATTCAGCCCATAACACTAACCAAGTTTAGGACTCAGTATTATTTAAACATTAGCATCCAGGGAGTTCCCTGGTGGAGCAGTGGTTAAGAATCCGCTTGCCAACGCAGGGCACATGGGTTCGAGCCCTGGTCCGGGAAGACCCCACATGCCGCGGAGCAACTAAGCCTGTGCGCCACAACTACTGTGCCTGCGCTCTAGAGCCCACGAGCCACAACTACTGAGCCTGCATTCTAGAGCCCGCAAGCCGCAACTACTCAGCCTGTGCACCTAGAGCCCGTGCTCTGCAACAAGAGAAGCCGTCATGAGAAGCAACGGAGAGTAGTCCTCACTCACCAGAACTAGAGAAAGCCCACACGCAGCAACAGAGACCCAATGCAGCCAAAAATAAAAGAAAGAAAATAAGTAAATAAATGAAAAATTAATAATTACATACACATTAGCACGCAGGGTTAGGTTTAGGGATCCGGCCTCAGGTCTCCTGGTCCACGATGTTGACTTGTCAGTGATGTCCGTAGTGTGCTTCCAAGTTCAGAATTTAAGTGGTGCCAAAGGACCAAGGTGAGTTAAGACTAAAGCAGCATTCTCCAAATGCCAGCTCCCTGAGCAGAATCACCTGGAGTCTGGGCTATAAAGCAGATTACTGGGCCTGACCTTAGGTGTATTCAGTAGTTTTTGGAGTCAGGGTCACCAAAGTCCAAGAATCGCACTTGAAAACAATGAATGGTTCAGGATTGGGGTTCAGAATGGAGAACTTGAGATAAAACTGCAATCATAAATGGGTCTCAATTCTGGTTAGAATTGACTAAGAATGTGAAAACCTTTATATCTGGACAGTTGCCACTTTGAAATCTGACATCCTTGCTCCTTCTCTTACTTCCAGATCACAGAGTGCAGGAGAGATGGGGATGTTCAACACGAGGTCAATCCAGACACTGGTGAGAGCCGTGAGGAAGGAAGGGAGAAGCCTCTTGTGCAGATCATCGGGAAGAAGCCAGCATCTTCTAGAATGAGCTGAGGAGAATTTTCGTGTCATACTCCTAGGAGCGGGGCGTGCTTCTAGGAGTCTGTGGCAGGAGAGTAAGAAAACAGGGTTTTTTCAGATTCCACCCTTTTGGAAGGCACCATCCCAATTTTCAGATCATTTCATTCCCATCTCCCCTGAGATGAACATTGGAGGTCCAATTTTTTATACACTTGTTTGCCCCAGTCTAGAAGTGTTTGAAGGTGGAGTGTAGGGGCTCAGAATAGGAGGGAATAACTTTAAAATATATAATTAGAGCCATAGGGTTCTGACTGATGACAACTTTCACTGGCTTATTTTGAAAATGTCACCTATAAAATTATTGTATTTTTATATTTTATATTTATATATTTATTTTAAATAGTTTTGAAATCGTCATTTTGAAACATCTTGTTCCTACAAAGTGTTCTGATGAGTATCATAGCTGTTGTATATTTACACATATATACAATTTTACTCACATTTTCAAGAGAGATTGTTGATTTTATCTATTACATAATATACATTTTATCTATTACATAATATTTCCATTCTACTTATAGCTTGGTGGGTATTTCCCCCCAATTCTTGTGAGCATAAATTTTATTTTTTTAGTTCTCATTATTGAATTGTGGGAATTCAGTCGTAATTTTTTAGCTTGTCTCAGCATGTTATTTGTATGTTATTTTGTATGTTATTTTAGATTATTAAAGAGTACCATGCGATGCAGCTTTTGGGGAACTACAATAAAGATGAAAGTCTTCTCACAGTCATGACATGTGTGGTCATTACCAGTTGGCTTCGCCTCTTTGCTGTCCAACGAGGTGTTGCTTAATGGCGTTGTGATTATCCAACCACATTTCTTAACTCTGAAGAATAATCCTGAATTATTTTTCATGTAGAGAAAACTACAGAAGATGAGGCAGGTCTTGCATCATTCAGGACTCCAATACTGAGAGACAAGTGTTGGGTAAAAGGAAAGATAGCTTTTATTGAGGAAGCTGGCAGTCCAGCGGAGAAAGTGGACTCATGGCCCGAAGAACCAACTCTCCCCTCCTGAGGTTTTGCTTGAGGACTATACAGGGAAAAGAGAAAGGGGCTACATGTTGAAGAGAGGATTACAGGGTGCGTGATCAGCTCACGGACGTTCTTCTGATTGGTTGGTGGTGAGGTAACGGGGACTCAACATCATCAGCCTTCTGGTTCCAACTGGTCTGGGGTCTACGTGTTTGTGGGCAGCATGCAGTTAACTTCTTCCACCTGCTGGGGGTTTCAGTCTCTGCCAAACAGCTCCAAGGACGTGGCTCAGAATATTACCCGATAGCCCTTGAGGAGGAACTAAAGGTCCTTGACTTTGTTTAACGACCAAGGTATGATCATTTTGTCTTGGCTGTTTTTTTGGCCTCGCCACGCAGCTTGCAGGATCTTAGTTCCCTGACCAGGGATCAAAAACAGGCCTCTAGCAGTGGAAGCGCAGAGTCCTAACTCCTGCAATGCCATGCAGTTCCTGACAGTACACTTTAAAAGAAAAAAAAAAAAAAAAACAGACCAAAAAGAACACAGTTTTAAGGAAGCTTAATTTTCTCAGAAATGCAGAAATTTTGTTGTGCATTTATTTTCTTTCTTTTTTTCAATACATTTATTTATATATTTATTTTTGTCTGCGTTGGGTCTTCGTTGTTGCACGTGGGCTTTCTCTACTTGCGGTGAGCGGGGGGACTACTCTTCGTTGTGGTGCATCGCCGTCTCAGTGAGATGGCTTCTCTTGTTGCGGAGCATGGGCTCTAGGCACGTGGATTCCAGTAGTTGTGGTTTGCAGGCTCTAGAGGTTTTTTTATTTTTTACTTTTTGCAAGTATTCATCAAATGTTTATTGCTTGAATGAATGACAAATAATTTCTTCCAACAACCTTCAAACTGCTTAACACTATGACAATATTTAGCATTTCAAATTTCACATAACCTTACTCTTTCCGTGCTCTAGTTTCTAAAAGCATGTGGGATCTTCCCAGACCAGGGCTCGAACCAGTGTGCCCTGCACTGGCAGGCAGATTCTTAACCACTGAGCCACCAGGGAAGTCCCTGTGCATTTATTTTCAAAAAATAATAAGGCCGGATGAATTCAGAACTAGGTGCAGAAAGCTCTTCCACTGAGATACAGAATCTCTACTGTTTAGGCAGATTTAGAGAACATTTCCAACCACTTATTAAAGAGACCAATACTGCACGAAAAAAATTTATCATTTATACAGAGAGAAACCAGCCTCCAGCTTTGTATCAATATAATATTTGATACTAAGAGAACCGTAAGCTCTTTTTTGAAAATCTCTGGAATAAACATCAAAACTGAGCCACCTTCGGCTCAGACAAATAAAATTCCCTTTCCACCCATCTCCTACAACTTTCTATACTCATTCAGGTTGTGTCCTTCACTATCCTCTTTCTGGTGCTGGAACAATGAGTCATTTTACTTTAGGACCAAACTATTTTTGTTCCTGTTAATACACAAAATTACAACTCATTATCTTGCATACAAAGTTGTACCTCTCGGTTGCTGGAACCAAGCAGGACCCTGCAGGGCCCTTCCATGTCCCCTGCCTCTTGTTTTTAAAAGAGCTGCAGTCTCCCAGGCCTCCCCTGAGTCACCAAAGAACAGGTTCAAGTAGTTAATGATTAGGACAACAGCAGTCACAGAATCTTTAGTTCCTCCCGAAGGACATAAGTAACAGTGTCAGACACACACTCCTAACTTGTTTTGCAGATACTAAAACCACTACAAGAGGAGAAAGCTAACTGTACGATGACCAGACTGGATCTATGACACAAGCTGCTCCATCTGGAGCAGACCTGAACCAATGGCTTACACAATTCCAGGAACTGGCCTCAAGGAAATGGGAACAAACCAACACTGGAGTTGAAGATTAACTGTGCCTGAAACAATCAACATGACACTGACCACACCACTACATGACCAATTTCAAGACGACGGTCAGAGCTGACTGTGCTACTCTGCATGGAGCCCCCACCGGCACTGCCCAGAGACTTCCCGTCTTTTCCCTGTCAACCCCTCTCCCCTCTCATTGGCAACTGGGAGATGGTTTTGGGGACACTAGCCCACCATCTTCCCAGGTTGCCAGCTTCCTGAATAAGCATCTTTCTTCTTCCACCAACCCTTGTCTCTGGAACACTGACTTCTGAGCGATGAGCAGCTGAACCTGAGTTCTGTTCCAGCCGATAACATCACTATTGGTCAACACTCATTCATATTATATTAATAACTTTGAACCAAATTTACTTCAATTTCACAAAGAAAACTAGGAGTGAATAATTGACAACTGCCCATCACACATAAGTATTTTAGGCTAGCAGAGCTCATGAACACACATAACAACTTTACACAGCCACAAACATCCCTTACACATCTTCTCCAAGTGGCAGAGACAAACACATTCATTAACACACCCATAGACAGAGCCTCTAGGTAACAAAAAAAATATGCAGCAAGAGCACATAACTTGAGATTATGCTTAGTAATGAATGTTTCATGTTTCTGTCTTGCGTAGAAATGACCTCGGTATCCAATAATTATCCAGTAAGTAACACAATTTAGTATCAGTTCAAGGGTGTACGTAAACTAAAGATCTTGGAATTTATCGACAAGCTAAGACAGTACAAAACATAGTTACTGTTGAAAGAAAGTTTGTCAGAATAAAAATTAAATGTGGTTAAACAAAAATTTACATTTCTGATAACCTTAAATATTAAGTAGAAGTAATGTTAGCTTATTTGATGGGCACACCTCTATAAATTTAGGAAGAACACACCCAAGTAGAATTCTTTAAAATGTATGCCTAATACTGATAAATAAGATAGGAATGAATGTTTTTAAACCAGAAATATTAAACTAGCTTCATTTGTCAAAGATTTACCTAAATTATGTAAACTTGAAGTTTTTAAATTTCTGAGTTGGTTTTTTTTTTTTTTTTTTTTTTTGGCTGCACCGAGAGGCTTGCTGTATCTTACTTCCCTGACCAGGGACTGAACCCGGATCCTGGCAGTGAAAGCACCGAGTCCTAACCACTGGACCACCAGGGAATTCCCTGGCTTCATTTCTATAAGAATACTTCTCTAGCACATTTAAAATATTAGAAGGTCTAATTCTTTTCTCTCTAAGAATTTTAAGGATATATAATTTTTATAAGCAGATTTGTATCTTTGTAAGCCAATCAGGACAGAAACCCTTGAATTTAAGAGACTCTACAATCTACTTTAATAAATCCAGAAGTAGGAAAACATTACATACTCGCACTGTCAGAGGTAAAGACCTTTTTGAATTACAGACACACAGACATACAGAGAAATGGAACTTTTACCTGCAGTTTTAAGTCTTAGACTTGGGTCAGGAATAAACACTCACCAGTCTAGATATTAAAGAGCCGTTCTCCTCCCATTGTGCAAGAGATTCTTAATTGATTTGAGTTTGTCAAAGTAGACAAATAGACAAACAGAAAAGACTAAGAAAAGATTAACAAACTAAATTCCCTGTTACATCTCACCTACCTGAGATTGGTTCTGTAGAAACTTAATCCCTTTAGAGACCATTAAGTCTTCAAACGACAGAGTCAAACTCAGAATCACTGCTACGACAAATGGGGAACCACTTAGGTTTAATCTGAAAACAAAGGAGAAACACAAAATTAATAGAAGGGGAAACTGAAGAAACAGGAAGTGAGCCAAGTTCAAAGGCTGCTTGGGTTCACCCCTGGGAGAGGAGAAAAGATGTATCTGGGCTTCACCGGCTCATGAAATACACCACTTTTTGCTGGGCTTTTACAGTTTTATTTACGTATAACTGATATACAAAATCCAGCCCATGTTTAATGTATATAACTTGATGAGTTTGGACATATGCACACACCTGTGATACCATCACCACAATCATGGTAATATACTCGTCACTTCCAAAAGATTCCTTCTATCCCTTTGTGTGTGTGTATGTGTGTTTGAAATACTTAACACAGTACCAGGTATATGAAAAGGTGCTCAACGTCACTAATCATCCAGGAAATGCAAATCAAAATCATCATGAGATACTACCTCACATCTGTTAGAATGCCTACAATTTTTCTTTTTTTTTTAAGGTAAGAGTTGTCAAAGTTGTAGAGAAATCGTAAGTCTTGCATATTGTAGGCAGCAATGTAACATCGTGCAGGCACTGTGGAAAACAGTATGGAGTTTTCTCAAAATCTTTTAAATAAAATTTCCATATGATCCAGCAATTCCACTTCTGGGTATACAGGCCCAGCTCAGAGACACTGCAGCTTCAGTTCCAGAACACTGCAATGAAGTGAAAACTGCCATAAAATGAGTCACATGAATTTTTTCGTGTACCCGTGCATGAAAAGCTTCTGTTTACACTATACTGTAGTCTGTTAAGTGTGCGACAGCCTTGTGTCTAAACAAACAATGTACATACCTTTATTGAAATATACTTTAGGGAAGAGAAATATAGATCAATGGAACAGGATAGAAAGCCCAGAGATAAACCCACGCACATATGGTCACCTTATCTTTGATGAAGGAGGCAAGAATATACAATGGAGAAAAGACAGTCTCTTCAATAAGTGGGGCTGGGAAAACTGGACAGCTACCTATAAAAGAATGAAATGAGAACACTACCTAACACCGTAACACAAAAATAAACTCAAAATGGATTAAAGACCTAAAGGTAAGGCCAGACACGATCAAACTCTTAGAGGAAAACATAGGCAGAACACTCTATGACATAAATCACAGCAAGATCCTTTTTGACTCACCTCCTAGAGAAATGGAAATAAAAACAAAAATAAACAAATGGGACCTAATCAAACTTAAAAGCTTTTCCACAAGAAAGGAAACCATAAACAAGACAAAAAAACAACTCTCAGAGTAGGAGAAAATATTTGTAAATGAAGCAACTGACAAAGGATTAATCTCCAAAATATACAAGCGGCTCACACAGCTCAATATCAAAAAAACAAACAACTCAATCCAAAAATGGACACAAGACCTAAATGGGCATTTCTCCAAAGAAGATATAAGATTGCCAACAAACACACGAAAGGATGCTCAACAACACTAACCATTAGAGAAGGCAAATCAAAACTACAGTGAGGTATCACCTCACACCACTCAGAATAGCCATCATCAAAAAATCTACAAACAATAAATGCTGGAGAGGGTGTGGAGAAAAGGGAACCCTCTTGTACTGTTGGTGGGAATGTACATTGATACAGCCACTACGGAGAACAGTAGGGAGGTTCCTTAAAAAACTGAAAATAGGGCTTCCCTGGTGGCGCAGTGGTTAACAATCCTCCTCCCAATGCATGGGACACGGGTTCGAGCCCTCGTCCGGGAAGATCCCACATGCCGCAGGGCAACTAAGCCCGTGTGCCACAACTACTGAGCCTGCGCTCTAGAGCCCGCGAGCCACAACTACTGAAGCACACACACCTAGAGCCCGCGCTCCACAACAAGAGAAGCCACCGCAATGAGAAGCCCACGCACCACAACACTGAAGCGCCTGCTCGCTGCAACTAGAGAAAGCCCGCGCACAGCAACGAAGACCCAACGCAGCCAAAAATAATGAATAGATAAAAATACATAAATTTATACAAAAAAAAACCAACTAAAAACAGAACTACCATATGATCCAGCAATCCCACTCCTGGGCATATACACTGAGAAGACCATAATTCAAAAAGAGACACGGGGCTTTCCCGGTGGCGCAGTGGTTGAGAGTCCGTCTGCCGATGCAGGGGACCCGGGTTCGTGCCATGGTCCGGGAAGATCCCACATGCCGTGGAGTGGCTGGGCCTGTGAGCCATGGCCGCTGAGCCTGTGTTCCGCAACGGGAGAGGCCACAACAGTGAGAGGCCCGCGTACCGCAAAAAAAAAAAAAAAAAGAGATACAAACTACTGTGTTTAAAATAAATAAGCTTCAAGGATATATCGTACAGCACAGGGAACATAGCCAATATTTTATAATAACTATAAATGGAACGTACCCTGTAAAATTTGTGAATCACTATGTTGTACACCTGAAACTTATTTAATATCATAAATCAACTATGCCTCATTGGAGTTCCCTGGTGGTCCAGGACTTGGTGCTTTCACTGCCGTGGCCCAGGTTCAATCCCTGGTTGGGGAGCTAAGATCCTACAAGCTGTGCCGTACAGCCAAAAATTTAAAAAAAAAAATTTTAATTAAAAAAAATTATGCCTCAATAAAAAATAAATAAATGATTTTTGTTTGTTTGTTTGCACGTCCGGAGCCTGTGCTCCGCAACGGGAGAGGCCACAACACTGAGAGGCTCGCGTACCACAAAACAAAACAAAACAAACAAAAAAAAGAGACACATACCACAATGTTCACTGCAGCACTATTTACAATAGCCAGGACATGGAAGCAACTTGAGTGTCCACTGACTGATGAATGGATAAAGAAGATGTGGCACGTATATATAATGGAATATAACTCAGCTATAAAAGGAAACGAAATTGAACTATTTGTAGCGAGGTGGATGGACCTAGAGTCTGTGAAACAGAGTAAAGTAACTGAGAAAGAGAAAAACAAATACCATATGCTAACACATATTTATGGAATCTAAAGGGAAAAAAGAAGTGGTTCTGATGAACCTAGTGGCAGGACAGGAATAAAGACACAGACGTAGAGAATGCACTTGAGGACACAGGGAGGGGCAAGGGTAAACTGGGACGAAGCGAGACAGTGGCATGGACATATATACACTACCCAATGTAAAACAGATTTCTAGTGGGAAGCAGCCGCATGGCACAGGGAGATCAGCTCAGTGCTTTGTGTCCACCTAGAGGGGTGGGATAGGGAGGGTGGGAGGGAGACGCAAGATGGAGAGTATATGCGGATATATGTATACATACAGCTGACTCACTTTGTTATACAGCAGAAACTAACACAACATTGTAAAGCAATTATACTCCAATACAGATGTTAAAAAAAAAAAAAAAACTTTAGGGACTTCCCTGTTGGTCCAGTGGTTAAGAATACGCCTTCCTACAGGGGGCGCAGGTTTGATCCCTGATCGGGGAACTGAGATCCCACGTGCTGTGGTGTGCATCACAGCCGAAACAAAAAGAAAATTAAAAATACTATACTGCTAAAAAATGCTAACCATCATCTGAGCCTTCGGCGAGTAGTAACCTTTTTGCTGATGGAGGGTTTGAAATAGTGTGAGAATTACTAAAATATGACACAAAGACAAGAAGTGAGCAACTGCTGTTGGAAATACGGTGCCAACAGACTTGCTCAACAAAGAGTTGCCGCAAACCTTCAATTTGTGAAAAACACAAGATCCTGGAAGCACAATAATTATACTAGAATATAATACAATATAATATAGCCTGTATATTCAAAGAAAAGGAAATCAATATCTAGAAGAGATACATGCACCGCTATAGTCATTACAGCATTATTCACCAGAGCCTAGATAGGAAAACAACACAAATTTTCATCAACAGAGAAATGGATAAAGAAAATGGGGTATATACATAGGATATTATTCAGACTTATTAGAAGGAAATCCTACCAGTTGTGACAATGGGGATATAACTGGAAGACATTATGATAAGTGAAGTAAGTCAGTCACAGAAGGACAAAACTGTGTGTTTCCACTTATATGAGATATCTAGAAGAGTCAGACATAAATTGTCAGGGGTGGGGGAGGAGAGAATGGGGAGTTGTTCAACGGGTATAAAGTTACAGTTACACAGGATGAATATGTTCTAGAGAATTGCTGTATGACTAAGCGTCTCTAGTTAACGAGGCACACTATTCTTTTCGTTTGGATTAAAAAATTTTAATTCAAGTGTAACTGACCCACAACACTATGTTAGTTCCAGATGCATAATGTCAATATTTCTGTACATTAGAAAATGATCACCAAGATTAACTCTAGTTATGGTCTAGTTACCATCCGTCACTGTACAAAGTTATAATGTTACTGACTGTATTGCCCATGCTGTATATTTCATTCCCATGACTCATTTATTTTGTAACTGCTTATCTGTTCCTCTTAATCTCCCTCCAATATTTCACTCATCCACCTACCCTCTTCTGGCAACCACCTGTTTGCTCTCTGTATCTGTGAGTCTCTTTCTGTTTAGTGACATTAGTTCATTTGTTCTGTTTTTTAGATTCCACACACAAATGAGATCATACAGTATTTGTCTTTCTCTGTCTGACTTACTGCACTTAGCATAACACCCTCTAGCTCCATCCATGTTGCCACAAATCGCAAGATTTCATTCTTTTTTTTTAATTTTTAAAAATTTATGTATTTTACTTTTGGCTGCATTGGGTCTTTGTTGCTGCATGCGGCCTCTTTTCTAGTTGCGGCTAGCGGGGGCTTCTCTTCCTTGCGATGCGTGGGCTTCTCATTGCGGTGACTTCGCTTGTTGCAGAGCATGGGCTCTAGGTGAGTGGGCTTCAGTAGCTGTGGTACGCGGGCTCAGTAGTTGTGGCTCGCAGGCTCTAGAGCATGGCTCAAGACCATGGCTCATACCCATCACCTGAGCCTGCCACAACCTCATAGAAGCAAACCAAACACACACGCTCCAAGCACTTTCTATGACAATTGCGTTGCGTGTTTACTTCACACTCTACAAGCCTCAGAATAGTACAAAACACCTTTTACAATTTTAGATGGTGTATATGGATCAACTTTCTTCATGGCTACAGGATTCCACGGCCGACATGGAATGATTGATTCTACTTTCCTAATCATCTGCTTCTTACACCAATTAAAATTTCACTTTACATCCAATCACCACTTGGAATCTGTGGCCTGATATTGACATTCTGTAGACATAGTATGACTATTCCTTTACATATCTATTTATTGATGAGGATCTTCTTCTTTAGTATTAAATCGTTCAGTTGACTTTCAATCAATTACTGTTGATATAATCCAAAAAATAACAAATCTTATACTGATATTAATCACAAAGAGAGCACTATCCTCACTGCTTGTATGTATCACATTCTGGCTCCTTCCATTAAATACTTACACAGAAAAAACAAGTCTCTATGAGTGTGGATTTGACCCCATGTGGTTGGCACGCTTATCCTGTTCCAGAAAAGTTTTCTCAGTGGCTATGACATTTCCTCTCTTCGACTTAGAGATTGCTCTCCTTTTACCTTTACCCTGAGCATCCAAACAAATAACCTAAAAACAATGCTCATTATAGCTCTGTTTCTAACACTACTAGCAAAAAGGCTGGCCTATGAATGAACCCAAAAAGCATTAGAATGAACTGAAAATGATCATTAGTTTAAGCTACAATAAAGGATTTAAACTCATTAGATTATGATTAAGTTCATAATTATCAAGTGCCTTTAATATATATATTATTATAGCACGTACAGTATCTCTTGTAGGATTACTAATGTACCAATGTTACCTAATATCCTCACTAGATATTATGCCAAGAAGGGATACTATTATCACTATTCATTATAGCAACCTAATAATTATTTGCAACCCTAATAATTCTAAACACATTTCACTCTAGCAGAATACCCATTTTCCTACTAGTATTTGCAGCTTACAAAGTTGCACTTGGACTACCCCTGTTAGTAATAGTATCACACATACATGGCACTGATGAGGTACAAAATCTTAACGTTCTCCAATGTCAAAAATCATTATCCCTACAACTATATTAATACCACTAACAGGATTATCAAGGAATAATAGAATAGGAAGTAACCCTATAGCCCAGAGCTTACTGATTAGTTGAATAAGCCTACTTCTTCTCAGCCAATTTAATGATTATAGCCTCAGCTCTTCACTAGTTCTTTTCTCTGACTCCCTATCAGCACCACTATTAGCTTTAACAACATGACTTTTGCCACTGATACTTCTAGCCAGCCAATCCCACCTGTCCAAGAATCCCTAACCCAGAAAAAACTGTACATCACCATACTAGTAAAATGACAAATATTTCTAATCTTAACATTGGCTACCATATATGGAAACACAAAAGACCCTGAATAGCCAAAGCAATCTTGAGAAAGAAAAACGGAACTAGAGGAATAAGGCTGCCTGACTTCAGACTATACTACAAAGCTACAGTAATCAAGAGAGTATGGTATTGGCACAAAAACAGAAACAAAAATCAATGGAACAGGATAGAAAGCCCAGAGATAAACCCACATACCTATGGTCACCCAATCTATGACAAAGGAGACAAGAATATACAATGGAGAAAAGACAGCCTCTTCAGTAAGTGGTGCTAGGAAAACTGGACAGAACACTCCCTAACACCATACACAGAAATAAACTCAAAATGGATTAATGACCTAAATATAAGACCAGACACTATAAAACTCATAGAGGAAAACATAGAACACTCTTTGACATAAATCACAGCAAGATCTTTTTTGACCCACCTCCTAGAGTAATGAAAATGAAAACAAAAATAAACAAATGGGACCTAATTAAACTTAAAAGCTTCTGCACAGCAAAGGAAACCATAAACAAGATGAAAAGACAACGCTCAGAATGGGAGAAAATATTTGCAAATGAAGCAACTGACAAAGGACTAATCTCCAAATATATACAAAGAGCTCATGCAGCTCAATATCAAAAAAACAACCCAATCAAAAAATGGGTGGAAGACCTAAATAGACATTTCTTCAAAGAAGACATACAGATAGCCAACAAACACATGAAAAGATGCTCAACATCACTAATTATTAGAGAAATGCAAATCAAAACTATGAGGTATCACCTCACACCGGTCAAATGGCCATCGTCAAAAAATCTACAGGCAATAAATGCTGGAGAAGGTGTGGAGAAAAGGAAACACTTTTGCACTGTTGGTGGGAATGTAAATTGATACACCACTATGGAGGTTCCTTAAAAAACTAAAAACAGAACTACCATATGACCCAGCAATCCCACTACTGGGCATATAACCAGAGAAAAACATAATTCAAAAAGACACATGCACTCCGATGTTCACTGCAGCACTATTTACAATAGCCAGGACATGGAAGCAACCTAAATGTCTATCAGCAGAGGAATGGATAAAGAAGGTGTGGTACATATATACAATGGAATATTACTCAACTGTAAAAGGAATGAAATTGGGTCATTTGTAGAGATGTGGATGTACCTATAGACTGTCATACAGAATGAAGTCAGAAAGAGAAAAAATATATATATTAATGCATATATGTGGAATCTAGAAAAATGGTATAGATGGTCTTATTTGCAAAGCAGAAATAGAGACACAGACGTAGAGAACAAACATATGGATACCAAGGGGGAAGGAGGGGTGGGATGAATTGGGAGATTGGGATTGACATATATATACTACTGATACTATGTATAAAATAGATAACTAATGAGAATGTACTGTATAGCACAGGGAACTCTCTCTACTCAATGCTCTGTGGTGACCTAAATGGGAAGGAAATCCAAAAAAGAGGGGATATATGTATACCTATAGTGGATTGACTTTGCTGTACAGTAGAAACTAACACAACATTGTAAAGCAACTATACTCCAATAAAAAATAATAAAATGTTTCCAGAAGAAAGAAAAATGACTGCCATAGAACGAATCCTAGTTTACATTTTATTTGAAGCAACTCTGGTTGCAACACTTATTATCATTACCCTGTTATATAGTCCAACAGAACGACTGATGCAGGACTTTATTTCTTTCCTACACACTAGTAGGATCCCTCCCACTTCAGGTTTTTTTCTGGGTTTTTTTTTTTTTGGCCACACCTTGCAGCTTGTGGGATCTTAGTTGCCCGACCAGGGACTGAACCTGTGGCATGACAGTGAAAATGCTGAGTCCTAACCACTGGACCACCAGGGAAGTCCCCCCATTCAGTATTTTTTAAATTTGGGGGATGCTTCACCTCAGCTATGGCATCTGAGGCCCTAACACAGTCAAATACATGTACATTTGAGCTTGAGCATCTTTTTTTTTTTTTTGCAGTATGTGGGCCTCTCACTGTTGTGGCCTCTCCCGTTGCGGAGCACAGGCTCCGGACGCGCAGGCTCAGTGGCCATGGCTCACGGGCCTAGCTGCTCTGTGGCATGTAGGATCTTCCCGGACCGGGGCACGACCCCGTGTCCCCTGCATCAGCAGGCGGACTCTCAACCACTGCGCCACCAGAGAAGCCCGAGCTTGAGCATCTTTTCATATGTTTGTTGACCTTTTAGGTCATGAGCCCATCTATACCAGTAGGTACAGATGCTGATACACAATCATACTTTACATCAGCTACTTCAATTATCTCTATTCCCACAGGAATAAAAGAATTTAGCTGATTAGCCACTCTTCACAGAGGTAACATCAAATGATCCCCCGCTATATTATGAGCCCTAGGATTTCTTTTCCTTTTACAGGTGGTTTAACAGGAATTGTTAGAGCCAACTCATCCCTAGATACTGTCCTTCTCGACACACACTCCGGAGTTGCACTTTTCCACTGTGCATTAGGAGCCGTCTTCACCACCATAGGAGGCTTTGTGCAACTGATTCTCGCTATTTTCAGCTTATACACTCACTTCAGCAGGAGCAAAAATCCATTGTGTACTTATATTTGTAGGCATAAATATATCCTTCTGCCCACAACATTTCCTCGGTTTATCTGGAATACCACAATGATATACTGACTACCCTGACACATATACAACGTGAAATACCATTTCATTAATAGGTTCCTGCATTTCAGTTACAGCAGTCATACTAATAATTTTCATCATCTGAGAAGCACCTGCATCACAACGAGCGGTCTCAACAGTAGATGTAACCACTCCCAACTTAGAGTGATTACATGGATGCCCTCCACCATATCACACATTTGAAGAACCCACTTATGTCAGTCTAAAATAAGTAGGAAAGGGACTTCCCTGGCAGTCCAGTGGTCAAGACTCTGCCCTTCCGATGCAGGGGGCGCGGGTTTGATCCCTGGCTGGGGAACTAAGATCCTACGTGATGTACGGCACGGCCAAATAAATAAATAAAATAAAACAACTAGGGGACTCCCCTGGTGGTCCAGTGGTAAAGAATCCACCTCCAGTGCAGGGGACGCAGGTTCAATCCCTGGCTGGGGAACTAAGATCCCACATGCCCCGGGGCAACTAAGCCACAACTATTTAGCTCGCAAGCCTCAACGAGAGAGCCTGTGTGCCGCTGACTACAGAGTCCATGCGCTATGGAGCCTGCACACCACAACTAGAGAAGAGAAAACCCACATGCCACAACTAGAGAGAAACCCGAGCATACCGCTCACCATAACGAAAAGATCCCACATGCCTCAAAGATTGCGTGTGCTGCAACTAAGACCCAATGCAGCCAAAAAAAAGAAAAGAAAAGAAAAGAAAACTAGGAAAGGAAGGAACCAAACCCTCTTCTACTGTTTCAAGCCAATACCGTAAGCACTATGTCTTTCTCAAAAATGAGATATTGGTAAAAAGTACATAACTTTGTCCAAGTTAAATTATAGGTGAAAGCCCTATCCCTCTCCATGGCATATCCTTTTCAACTAGGCTTTCAAGATGCAACATCACCCATGATAGAAGAGCTTCCTACATTTCCATGATCACACATGAAACATCTTTTTTTTTTTAATTTACTTACTTGGCTGCACCGAGTCTTAGTTGTTGCATGCGGGATGTTACTTGCGGCATTTGGGACATTAGTTGCGGCATGCGGACTTCTTGGTTGTAGCATGCGGGATCTAGTTCCCTGACCAGGGATCGAACCCCGGCCCTCAGCATTGGGAGTGCTGAGTCTTAGCCACTGGACCACCTCAGAAGTCCCGAATCATCCTATTTTTCATTGGCTCTTTGGTTCCTTATATTATTTCACTCATACTAACGACTAAACTAACACATACAAACACAAGAGATGCACAAGAAGTCGAAACGATCTGAACAATTTAACAGCCATCGTCCCAGTCTTAATTGCCTTGGCATCTTTATGACTTCTTTACATCAATCATCCTTCTCTGACTGTAAAAACTCTAGGGCACCAGTGAGACTGGAGTTACAACTACACAGATTATGAAGCTTTAAATTCTGACTCCTCTGTGATCCCTGCCTCCGACCTAAAGCCAGGAGAACTGCGATTGTTAGAAGGAGATAACCAAGTAGTTCTACCCATAGAAGTGACAATGCGAACATTAACCTCTTCTGAAGAGGTTTTACACTCATGAGCTGGCCCTTCATTGGGCCTAAAAAGAGGTGCTACTCCAGGATGCTGAAACCAAACAACCCTTATATCAACACAGCCAGACAGTGCTCAGGAATCTGTGGAGCAAATCATACCTTCATACCTATCATCTTCGAATTACTTCCACTAAAGTATTTCAAGAAATTGATCTGCAACAATATCATAAATTCATTAAGAAGCTAAACTGCATGAAACTTTTAAGTTAAAGATGGGAGTTTAAACCTCCCCTTAATGATATGCCACAACTAGAGACATCAGCACGATTCATTACTATTTCATCAATCACTCTAGCCGTATTTATTATATTTCAATGAAACATTTCAAACTATGTTTATCACTTAAACCCAGAACTAAAACTCACTCAAACACAAAAACAATCCAGCCCTTGAGAAACAAAATGAATGAAAATGTATTGGCCTCTTTCATTACCCCAACAATAACAGGACTTCCTATTGCTATCTTCATTGTTCTAGTCCCAAGCATTGTATTCCTCACTCCTAACCCACGAATCCACAACCGCATCATTTCTTTTTTATTAATACAAATTTATTTATTTTATTGATTTATTTTAGGCTGCGTTGGGTCTTCATTGCTACACATGGGCTTTCTCTAGTTGCGGTAAGCGGGGGCTACTCTTCATTGTGGTGTGCGGGCTTCTCGTTGCGGTGGCTTCTCTGGTTGCAGAGCACGGGCTCTAGGCACATGGGCTCTAGAGCGCAGGCTCAGTAGTTGTGGCGCACGGGCTTAGTTGCTCCATGGCATGTGGGATCTTCCCGGGCCAGGGCTCGAACCCATGTTCCCTGCATTGGCAGGCGGATTCTTAACCACTGCACCACCAGGGAAGCCCAACCTCATAATTTCTACTCAATAATGACGAGTCCAATGAACATCAAAACAAATAACAGTCATTCATAATCACAGAGGACAGACCTGAACACAAATATTTTGATCACTCATTCTATTTATTGGGTCAACAAATTCACTAAGACCCCTACCACCTTCATTTATACCCATGACACAATTCTCAATGCATTCAGGTCTAGCAATCCCTCTATGAGCAGGAAATGTAATGACTGGTTTTCCCCACAAAACAAAAGCATCCTTGGCCTATTTTCTTTTCTTTTTTTTAAATTTAAATTTATGTATGTATGTATGTATGTACGTATGGCTGCGTTAGGTCTTCGTTGTGGCGTGGGCTTCTCATTGCCGTGGCTTCTCTTGTTGCAGGGCACGGGCTCTAGGCACGCAAGCTTCAGTAGTTGGGGCACACAGGCTCATTAGTTGTGGCTCGCGGGCTTTAGAGAACAGGCTGAGTAGTTGCGGCGCATGGGCTTAGCTGCTCTGCGGCATGTGGGATCTTCCCGGACCAGGGATCGAACCCGTGTCCCCTGCTTCGGCAGGCAGATTCTTAACCACTGAGCCACCTGGGAAGTCCCCTTCCCTATTTTCTATCACAAGGAATCCTCAGTGCCTCTTATCCCTGTGCTAGTCATCATCAAAACTATAAGCCTACTTAGGCAACCAATAGCCTTAGCCATACGGTTAACAGCCAATATTAAAGCAGGTCACTTGCTAATTCATTGAATCAGAGGGGCAACTCTAGCACTATTCAATATTAGGACCACAACAGCCCTTATGACAGTCATTATTCTTATCTCACGATCCTCGAATTTGCTCTCCCCCTAATTCAAGCTTTCATATTCACCCTAATAGTACAGTAAGTCCCCTACATATGAACAAGTTCCGATCCAAGAGCACATTCGTAAGTTCAATTCGTTCATAAGTCCAAAGTTAGCCTTGGTACCCAACTAACACAATCGGCTATACAGTACTGTAATAGGTTTATAATACTTTTCACACAAATAATACATAAAAAACAAACACAGAAAATAAAGATAACATTTTTAATCTTACAGTCCAGTACCTTGAAAAGTACAATGGTACAGTACAACATCTGGCATACAGGGGCTGGCTTTGAGTGAACAGGCAAGAAGAGTTACTGACTGGAGGAGGGAGAGGAGGTGGGAGATGGTAGAGCTGAAGGATCGTCAGCAGTAGGAGACGGAGGGCAAGCTGCAATTTCACTCATGCCTGACGTTGATGGCACAGGTTCTGGTTCCTTGCTGGATTCAATTCTATCTACTCTCTTGAAAAAACGATCCAGTGATGTCTGGGTAGTCCTGTAGTACCAGCTACATCACCGCTGCTTTTATGCCTGCTTCCGGATGTCCTGGGCTTGAAATAAAGACACTATACTACTGTACTCTATATATTACTGTACAGTAAAGTACACAAAAGCACAACTGTAGAGGATGCAGTCATGTGACAGTGTACACCAGACACGTGAACTAACTTACGTGCTCGGACATGCAAATGCACATTCACATCTTTGAAAGTTTGCAACTTGGAGGTCCATATATAGGGGACTTACTTTAAGTCTCTACTTAAATGACAACACCAAACCCCTGCATGTCACAGAGCAAATCCTAGTCCCTGACCCCTTACAGGAGCTCTTCCAGCCCTCCTAATAACATCTGGCCTCGTCATAGGATTTCAGTTTAATTCAATATTATTGATAGCACAAGGCTTACTAATACTCTAATAATATATCAGTGATGATGAAACATCATCCGAGAAAGCACC
Organism: Mesoplodon mirus; assembly: GCF_964341445.2. Classification (NCBI taxonomy): domain Eukaryota; kingdom Metazoa; phylum Chordata; class Mammalia; order Artiodactyla; family Ziphiidae; genus Mesoplodon; species Mesoplodon mirus. Next base: position 52,792,333 of record NC_138988.1, read on the forward strand.
TTCCAAGGCCATCCTGTACCAACTGTTCAAGAAGGATTTCGATACGGACTCATTCTCTTCATGATTTCAGAAGCCCTCTTTCTTACCAGCTTTTTCTGAGTCTTCCATCACTCGAGCCTCACCCCACACCTGAACTAGGCGGATGCTGACCATCCCAGGCATCTGCCCTTAAACCCACTAGAAGGACCACTCCTCAACACCTCAGTCCTATTAGCCTCCGGGGTACCCATCACCTGAGCCTGCCACAACCTCACAGAAGGAAACCAAACACATACGCTCCAAGCCCTTTCTATGACAATTGCATCGCGTGTTTACTTCACACTTCTACAAGCCTCAGAATAGTACAAAACGCCTTTTACAATTTCAAGTGGCGTACATGGATCAACTTTCTTCATGGCTACAGGATTCCACGGCCGACATGGAATGACTGATTCTACTTTCCTAATCGTCTGCTTCTTACACCAATTAAAATTTCACTTTAGGGCCTCCCTGGTGGCGCAGTGGTTGAGAGTCCGCCTGCCGATGCAGGGGATGCGGGTTCGTGCCCCGGTCTGGGAGGATCCCATATGCCGCGGAGTGGCTGGGCCCGTGAGCCATGGCCGCTGGGCCTGCGCATCCGGAGCCTGTGCTCCGCAGCGGGGGAGGCCACAGCAGTGAGAGGCCCGCATACCGCAAAAAAAAAAAAAAAAAAAAAAAATTTCACTTTACATCCGATCACCACTTGGACTTTGCAGCCTGATACTGACATTTTGTAGACATAGCATGACTATTCCTTTGCATATCTATTTATTATTGAGGATCTTACTCTTTTAGTATTAAATTGTACAACTGACTTCCAATCAGTGTCAGTATAATCCAAAAAAGAAAAATCTTATACTGACGTGAATCACAAATAGAACACCAGCCTCACTACTTGTATGTATCGGATTCTGGCCCCTCCATTATATATTTACACAGAAAAAACAAGTGTCTATCAGTGCGGATTTGACCCCATAGGATTGGCACGCTTACCATGTTCCATAAAATTTCTTAGTGGCTATGACATTTCTTACCTTCAACTTAGAGGTTGCTCTCCTTTTATTGTACCTTTACCCTGAGGATCCCAAACAAATAAAGACAATGCTCCATGAAAAGATGCTCAACATCCCTAATTATCAGAGAGATGCAAATCAAAGCTACAATGCAGTATCGTCTCACACCAGTCAGAATGGCCATCATCAAAAAGTCCACAAACAGTGGGCTTCCCTGGTGGTGCAGTGGGTAAGAACCTGCCTGTCAATGCAGGGGACACGGGTTTGAGCCCTGTTCTGGGAAGATCCCACATGCTGTGGAGCAACTAATCTCATGCGCCACAACTACTGAGCCTGCGCTCTAGAGCCCACGAGCCACAGCTACTGAAGCCTGTGCACCTAAAGCCTGTGCTCCGCAACAAGAGAAGCCACCGCAATGAGAAGCCCGCCCACCGCAACGATGAGTAGCCCCTGCTCGCCACAACTAGAGAAAGCCCGCTCACAGCAACAAAGACCCAACACAGCCAAAAATAAATTAATTAAATAAAAAAATTTTTAAAGTCTACAAACGATAAGGTGTGGAGAAAAGAGAACCCTCTTACACAGTTGGTGGGAATGTAAATTGGTACAACCATTATGGAGAACAGTATGGAGGTTCCTTAAAAAACTAAAAACAGAGCTACCGTATGATCCAGCAATCCCATTCCTGGGTATATACTCAGAGAAAACCATAATTCGAAAAGACACATGCACCCCAATATTCACTGCAGCACTATTTACAATAGCGAGGACATGGAAGCAACCTAAATGTCCATCAACAGTGGAATGGATAAAGAAGATGTGGTACATACATACAATGGAATATTAGCCATAAAAAAGAATGAAATAATGCCATGTGCACCAACATGGATGGACCTAGAGATGATCATACTAAGTGAAGTCAGACAAAGACAAATATCATGTGATATCACTCATACGTGGAATCTAATTTTTTAAAAAACTGACACAAATAAACTTATTTACAAAACAGAAACAGATTTACAGATACCAAAATCAAACTTATAGTTACCAAAGGAGAAATGTTCAGGGAGGGACAAATCAGGAGCTTGGGATTAACATACACACACTGCTATATATAAGACAGGTAACCAACAAGGACCTACTGTATAGCAAAGGAACTCTACTCAATATTCTGTGTTAACCTATATGAGAAAAACATCTGGAAAAGAATGAATGTATGTATATGAATAACTGAATCACTTTCCTGTACACCTGAAACAACACTGCAAATCAACTCTACTCCAATAAATGCAGTACACAGGCCTCTCACTGTTGTGGCCTCTCCCATTGCGGAGCACAGGCTCCGGACGCGCAGGCTCAGCGGCCATGGCTCACGGGCCCAGCCGCTCCGCGGCATGTGGGGTCTTCCCGGACCAGGGCACGAACCCGTGTCCCCTGCATCGGCAGGTGGACTCCCAACCACTGCGCCACCAGGGAAGCCCCAATTTTTTTTAAAATGCTCATTTTAGCTCTGTTTCTAATCATACTACTAGCGACGAGCCTGGCCTATGCATGAATCTAAAAAGGACTAGAATGAACTGAATATGATCATTAGTTTAAGCTAAAATGAATGATTTTAACTCATTAGATTATGATTAAGTTCATAATTAGCAAGTGCCTTTAGTATGTATAAATATTATTTTAGTATGTACAGTATCTCTTGTAGGATTATTAATATACTAATCTCACCTAATATCCTCACTAGATATTATGCTGAGAAGGAATAATATTATTACAATTCATGATAGCAACCCTAATAATTCTAAACACACATTTCACTCTAGCCAGCAGAATACCCATTTTCCTACTAGTATTTGAAGCTTACAAAGCTGCACTTGGACTACCCCTGTTAGTAATAATAGGGGTATAATAATAAGAGTAATAATAATAATCAAACATGTATGGCACCAACTAGGTGCAAAATCTTAACCTTCTCCAACGTCAAAAATCATTATCCCTACAATTATATTAATACCACTAACAGGATTATCAAGGAATAATAGAATAGGAAGTAACCCTATAGCCCAGAGCTTACTGATTAGTTGAATAAGCCTACTTCTTCTCAGCCAATTTAACGATTATAGCCTCAGCTCTTCACTAGTTCTTTTCTCTGACTCCCTATCAGCACCACTATTAGCTTTAACAACACGACTTTTGCCACTCATACTTCTAGCCAGCCAATCCCACCTGTCCAAGAATCCCTAACCCAGAAAAAAAAAAACCCTCTACATCACCATACTAGTAATACTACAAATATTTCTAATCATACGTTGCCTGCTATAGAACGAATCCTAGTTTATATTTTATTTGAAGCAGCACTAGTTCCAACACTTACTGTCATTACCCGATGAGATAATGAAACAGAACGACTTCACACAGGACCTTCTCATTCTGCACGCTAACGGGATCCCACCCACTCTCAGCAGCACTAGGACACACCCACAGTACTACAGGCTCATTAAACTGTGTGCGTGCGTGTGTGTGTGTGTGTGTGTGTGTGTGTGTGTGGTACGCGGGCCTCTCACTGTTGTGGCCTCTCCCGTTGCGGAGCACAGGCTCCGGACGCGCAGGCTCAGCGGCCGTGGCTCACGGGCCCAGCCGCTCCGCGGCATGTGGGATCCTCCCGGACCGGGGCACAAACCCGTGTCCCCTGCATCGGCAGGCGGACTCTCAACCACTGCGCCACCAGGGAAGCCCTCATTAAACTTCTTTTTTTTTTTTTTTTTTTTTTTTTTTTTGCTGTACGCGGGCCTCTCACTGCTGTGGCCTCTCCCGTTGCAGAGCACAGGCTCCGGACACACAGGCTCCGCGGCCATGGCTCGCGGGCCCAGCCGCTGCGCGGCATGTGGGATCTTCCGGGATAGGGGCACGAACCCGTGTCCCCTGCATCGGCAGGCGGACTCTCAACCACTGCGCCACCAGGGAAGCCCATAAACTTCTTAATAATTCACGGACACAGAGAACAGACTGGTGGTTGCCAAGGGCGAGGTGGGTGGGGGAGGGATGGAGAGGGAGGCTGGGATTAGCAGACGTAAGCTTTTATATACAGAATGGATAAGCAACAAGGTCCTACTGTATAACACAGAGAACTATATTCAATATCCTATGACAAACCATAATGGAAAAGAATATAAAAAAAGAATGTATATATATGCATAACTGAGTCACTTTGCTGTACAGCAGAAGGTAACACAACACTGTAAATCAACTATACTTCAGTTAAAAAATATTTTTAAACTTCTTAATAATTCAACATCAAACACAAATAATACCCGACTCCTGATCTAACATTTTCATGGTACTAGCAGGCATAATAGCCTTCAGTGTAAAAACACCTCCCGACAGCCTTCACCTCTGACCGCCCAAGCCCAGGTAGAAGCCCCCAGTGCAGGATCCATAGTCCTTGCAGCCATACAACCAACATGTGGAGGCTACAGCGTGCTATGGTCACAACAATTCTAAACCCACACACAGATTTCAGAGCATATCCCTTTCTCATCCTTTCCTGACCAGGAATAGTTCTCACTCGCTCCATTTCTTCACACCAAACAGACTTACGGTCACTCACCACATATTCATCAGTCAGCTGCACAGCACTAGTCGTCATAGCCATTCTCATCCAAACACTTTGAAGCTATAGAGGAGCTGCCACCCTAACAATTACCACCGCCTCACATCATGTGTACTCTTCTCCCAGCAAACATACCACCAACGCATTCACAGCCAAACAAGCATCCCAGCACAGAGGCCCACCAACACTCCTCCCTTCACAGCAACGTGATTATGACCAGCAAGCCTTACAGATTTAGCCCTACCCCCAACTCTCATTCTAATTGGAGAATTTTTTTAATCGGACTAGAGTTGATTTACAATGTTGTGTTAGTTTCTGCTGTACAGCCAAGTGAATCAGTTATACATATACATATGTCCGCTCTTTTTAGATTCTTTTCCCATATAGGTCATTACAGAGTATTGAGTAGAGTTCCCGGTGCTATACAGTAGGTCCTTATTAGTTATCTATTTTATATAGAGTAGTGTGTATATGTCAATCCCGATCTCACAATTTATCTGCCGGTAACCATAAGTTTATTTTCTACATCTGTGACTCTATGTCTGTTTTGTAAATAAGTTCATGTGTACCTTTTTTAGATTCCACATATAAGTGGTATCATATGATGTTTGTCTTTGTCTGACTTACTTCACTTACTATGATCATCTCTAGGTTCATCCATGTTGCTGCAGACGGCATTATTTAATTCTTTTTTATGGCTGAGTAATATTCCATAATATATATATATAAATAATGGAATATTATATATATTTGTATATATAATGCTACATAAATATATATCTTTATCCATTCCTCTGTTGATGGACATTTTGGTTGCTTCCATGTCTTGGCTATTGTAAATAGTGCTGCACTGAACATTGGGGTGCATGTATCCTTTTGGATTATGGTTTTCTCCAGATACATGACCAGGAGTGGGATTGCTGGATCATATGGTAGTTCTATTTTTAGTTTTTTTTTTTGAGGTACGCAGGCCTCTCCTGTTGTGGAGCACAGGCTCCGGATGCGCAGGCTCAGCGGCCATGGCTCACGGGCCCAGCCACTCCGTGGCATGTGGGATCTTCCTGGACCGGGGCACGAACCTGCGTCCCCTGCATCGGCAGGTGGACTCCCAACCACTGCGCCACCAGGGAAGCCCTATTTTTAGTTTTTTAAGGAACCTCCATACTGTTCTCCATAGTGCTTGTACCAATTTACATTCCTACCAACAGCGTAGGAGGGTTCCTAGAGTACTATTTGTAGTAATATCATCTTTCTCATGATCAAACATTACCATTATCCTCATAGGAATTAAAATAGTAATGACTGCTTTAGACTCCCTATAAATGCTAATCATAACACAACGAGGTAAATATATACATTACATTAATAACATGAAACCATCACTGACATGAGAAAATGCCCTTATAACTGTCCACCTCTTATCTCTCTTACTCCTATCACTTAATCCCCAGGTTATTTGGGGGCCCCTCTACCATAAATATAGTTTAAAAAAACCCACTAGATTGTGCATCTAGTAACAGAAGCTCAAACCTTCTTATTTACCAAAAAAGCATGCAAGAACTGCTAATTCACTCCTCCATACCTAACAGGATGGCTTTTTCAGACTTTTAAAGGATAGTAGTCATCCCTTGATCTTAGGAGCCAGAACACTGGTGCAACTCCAAATAAATTGAATAAACTTATTTGCCTCTTTCACACTAGTTACATGATTTATTTTAACACCACCAATTATAACAACAAACTCTAACATCTATGAAAGTAACATATATCCATCCTACATAAAAACCACTATCTCAGAGGCTTTATTACCAGTCTGATCCCCACAATATTATTCATTCACTCAAGCCAAGAAATAATGATTTCAAACTGACATTGAGTCACCCTCCAAACCTTCAAATGATCACTTAGCTTCAAAATAGATGACTTCTCAGTAATATTTGTACCGGTAGCACTATTTGTTACATGATCTATTATAGAATTCTCAACGTGATATATATATATATATATATATATATATATATATATATATATATATATACACAGACCCGAATATTAACTGATTTTTCAAATACTTACTCCTCTTTCTAATTACAATACTAATTCTTGGTACTGCCAACAATCTTTTCCAACTTTTCATCAGAGGAGGAGTTGGAATTATATCTTTTTTACTGATTGGATGATGACATGGCCGAGCAGCTGCAAATCCAGTGGCCCTTCAAGCAATCTTTTTTTTTTTTTTTTCTGTGGCCATGCCATGGAGCTCGTGGGATCTTAGTTCTCCAACAAGGGATCCAAGCAGCCCTGGCAGTGAAAGCACGGAATCCTAACCAGTAGGCCACCAGGGAACTCCCTGTCAAGCAATCTTTTATAACCGCATGGGAGATACTCGTTCTTATATCGATAGCATGATTCTTATTCAACTTAAATGCATGGGATTTACAACAATTTTTTTTTTTTTTTTTTTTTTTTTTTGCGGTACGTGGGCCTCTCACTGTTGTGGCCTCTCCCGTTGTGGAGCACAGGCTCCGGACGCGCAGGCTCAGCGGCCATGGCTCACGGGCCCAGCCGCTCCGCGGCATGTGGGATCTTCCCAGACCGGGGCACGAACCCGTGTCCCCTGCATCGGCAGGCAGACTCTCAACAACTGCGCCACCAAGGAAGCCCTACAACAAATTTTTATACATAACCTAGACTACCCAAACTTACCCTTCATAGGACTTCTTTTCCAGCTGCAGCTGAAAAACCCACCACATTTGGCCTATCCCCTTGAACTCCCTCAGCAAAGAAAGGCCCTACCCCTCCCACCCCTCCCCCACCCCCAGCCCTGCTCCACTCAAGTACAAAATCGCAAGACTGGTAACAGCATTTTTCTACTTATTCACGTTTATCCCCTAGTAGAAAATAAGAAGTTCCTTCAGAAACAGCATTACGCTTAGGAGCAATCACCACACCCTTTACAGCAACGGGTGTTCTCACCCATAACGACATCCAAAAAATGGTTGTTTTCTCCACTTCCAGCCAAGTAGGCCTCATCAGAGTAACAATGGCAAGAATCAACTTCATTGAGCCTTGCTGCACATTTGTACACGCACCTTCTTCAAAGCCATATCGTTTCTATGCTCCGGATCCATGAGCCACGATTCAAACGATGAACAAGACATTCGAACAATAGGAAGTTTACAGAAAGCCGTATCTTTTACCGCAACATCTCTGGTCATCGGAAGCCTCGCGGGAACAGGAAGACCTCACAGGTTTTCATTCCAAAAACCTAATGATGGAAACTCCTGACGCATCATATACCAACACCTGAGCCCTGTTAGTCACTCTCATCACCGCGTTGCTCCCAGCTGTCTACAGCACTGGAATTCTTTTCTTCCTGATCGCAGGGCAACCTCGCTTCTCTACATTAATTCTCATCAGTGAAAACACCTGCTCTTAATCAATTCCATCAAATGTCTATTACCCAGAAGCAACTTCACTGGATTCCTTCTCTCCAACAATATTCCCCCACCAACAATTCCACAAATAACTATGCCTCATTATTGGAAATGAACTGCCCTGGCTGTGACTGTGTCAGGTTTTATTCTGGCCCTTGAAATCAACCTGACTACACAAAATCTAAAATTGAATTATCCTTCCAACCTCTTCAAATTCTCTCACCTCTTAGGATATTTTCCAACTCTCATGCACTGCCTCTCACCATACTTAAATTTATCAGTGAGCCAAAAATCAGCCTCATCGTTTTTTAAAAAAATTTTATTGAAGTATAGTTGATTTACAATGTTGTGTTACTTTCTACTGTACAGCAAAGTGAATCAGTTATACATATACATATATCTACTCTTTTTTAGATTCTTTTCCCTTATACGTCATTACAGCATACTGAATAGAGTTCCAGTAGGTCCTTATTAGTTACCTATTTTATATATAGCAGTGTTCCTTTGCCTTTTTTTAAATATTGAGTATTTTCTTCATTTGAGAGTTCTTGACATATTATAGATATAACCCTTTGGAACATGCCTTGGAAATATCTTCTCATATTCTGTGAATTATATTTTAACTTTGTTTCTGTAGTTACCTCAAGGTCAGAGACGTTCTCTTCTTTCTAAAATGTTTAAGGATTTGCATCTTATATTTAATACTTGCTTCTGCCTTGATTTTTGTGTGTGGTGTGAGTCTCTCATCCCCTCTGATTTATTATTTCAGTGAGTGACTCTGCTCTTCTAATAGACAATATTGCCCCTGTCATTTACCAGGTTTATGTATATGCCTGGGTCTGGTGCTAACTTTCTTGGGCTATTTTTCCCCTTGCTAATACCACAGTCTTGAATAAAAATCTTAATATCTGATATGGCAAGTTCTAAATTGTTTTATTCTTGGCACTTTTTAAATTTTAAAGACGTTTTAGGGAAGTTTTGGGTTTACAATAAAATGGAGAGGAAGATTACAGAGGCACTTTAGTTTTCATTATGAATTCTTAAGGCGGATTTGGCAAGTTTCATTAAAAAATGAAAAAACCTTTTTGATTTTTTTCTTGGAATTGCATTAATAGATTAATTTGTGGAAAAATGATTTATTATTGAACCTCACAGTCATGAACATAGCATCTTCACTGATTTAGGTCCTGTATTGTTTTTCCAGTACAGTTTCATGGTTTTCTTCATAAAAGTCTTGCCCGTCTTTTGTCAGGTTCATCCTAATTTTTGTAGCTACCCAGAATGGGATATTTTTCTTATTTTGGCCGCGCAATGCGGCTTGTGGGATCTTAGTTCCCTGACCGGGGATTGAACCCGGGCCCTCGGCAGTGAGAGTATGGAATCCTAACCACTGGACCACCAGGAAACTCCCCAGAATGGGATCTTTATTTAAAGATTACATATTCTGATTAGAATTGTGGAACAAGGATGGGGTTAATTTTGATTACTTTGTATTCAGCAATGTTGCTGGCTTCTATTTTTTTCCCTCTAATAGTTTGGATTCCTGTAAGACATCTCACATTCTGGAGTTATCTGTTTGTGTTCTTGTGTTATTTATCTTGTTCCTCTATTGCTAGTATTTCCTCTAAACAGAAAGCAAGCTCTAAAGTCTTGCTTAAATTCAGGTTAGGCTTCTTCTTGTTTTAAGCGTTTCTTGTAGGTGATGCTGTGCACTTCACCAGGCAGTGTGTACCCTGACGTAGTGCCACGCTTAGTGCACACTTAATCAGTGGGTTCAGGTGCTGATAGCCTGACTCCTCCCACTGTAAAGTTTCCCATCACCTTTTTAGCTGAAAAGTTTCATCCATTGACCTTTGTCTAAATCTGTATTTTAGTAAGGGTTGCAAAATGGTGACTTTATAATTCTGTAATTCCTGCCACTTTTATTAACTAAAATTCTTCAGTAATACTGTTACATTTTTAGAATGCATATTTGATTTTATACAAACGTATAAATTTAATCAGTGTTCCTACCCATCTCCCAAACAAAACTCACCTTAGAATGAATACCCATCAGTTCTTCCCATCTACTGCATTGTTGTTGCCTAGTCATTTAAATTTATCTTGTTTTAACGTCTCCCTCAAGTTAGCTATTATTGTCGTTTTATGCGACCATTGCTTTTTTAGACTTGCCAATATATATATTTTTTCCTCACCATTGCCTCTTTACATTCTACTTATTTTTGGATTCCAATTTCTTCTGACTCAAAGGTTAGTTGTCCTTTCAGCAAGAGTGCCCTTACACTTAAAAAATAGCTAAGCTGAGGGCTTCCCTGGTGGTGCAGTGGTTAAGAATCCGCCTGCCAATGCAAGGGACACAGGTTCGAGCCCTGGTCTGGGAAGATCCCACGTGTCGCGGAGCAACTAAGCCCATGTGCCACAACTACTGAGCCTGCGCTCTAGAGCCCGTGAGCCACAACTACTGAGCCCACGTGCCACAACTGCTGAAGCCCGCGCACCTAGAGCCCCTACTCCACAACAAGAGAAACCACCACAGTGAGAAACCCGCACACCGCAACGAAGAGTAGACCCTGCTCGCCGCAACTAGAGAAAAGCCCACACGAAGCAACAAAGACCCAATGCAGCCAATAATAAAACCAAATAGCTAAGCTGGGGCTTCCCTGGTGGCGCAGTGGTTGAGGGTCCGCCTGCTGATGCAGGGTGCACGGGTCCATGCTCCGGTCCGGGAGGATCCCACGTGCCGCGGAGCGGCTGGACCCATGAGCTGTGGCCACTGGGACTGCGCGTCCGGAGCCTGTGCTCCGCAGCGGGAGGGGCCACAGCGGTGAGAGCCCCGCGTACTGCAAAAAAAAAAAAAAAAAAAAAAAAAAAGCTAAGCTGGATGGTGAATTCTAGATTGACAGTTTTTTTTTTTTTTTTTAATCTCAATCCTTCAGAGATATTATTCCATTGTCATCTGGGCTCTAACATTGCAAAAAAAATCTGCTGTGAGCCTACATTCATAGTAGGTCATCTTTGGTTCTTTTAAGATTTTATCTTTGCATTTGGTATTGAGTTTCACTGGAAGACATCTAGGTGGATTTATTTTTATGTAACTTGAGAGGGATGTGGTATGCTTCCTTAGTCTGAGGATTGATGTTCTTCATTTCTAGAAAATTCTCATTTGTTTTCCACTTTGAAATAAGCTCTCCTTATTCTTCCTCTGGATTAGATTCTGCATCAGACATGTGTGGGACCTTCTCATTCCGTCCTCTGTAAAGTTTTTTTTTTATGAGAAATGTGTGGGGTTTTTTAATATATATATATTTTTGGCTGTGTCAGGTCTTAGTTGCAGCACATGGGCTTTTCGTTGCAGTGTGTGGGCTTCTCTCTAGTTGTGGCATGCAGGCTCCAGAGTGCATGGGCTCTGTAGTTGTGGCACACAGGCTCCACAGCATGTGGGCTCTGTAGTTGCAGCACATGGGCTCTCTAGTTGTGGCGTGTGGGCTTAGTTGCCCTGTGGCCTGTGGGATCTTAGTGCCCCAACCAGGGATTGAACCAGCGTCCCCTGCATTGCAAGATGGATTCTTAACCACTGGACCACCAGGGAAGTCCCATCCTCTATAACAATGAACTCTTTAATATTTTCTAATTCTTTATCTCTCTGTGCTACATTCTGGATGGTAGCCTCAAACACTAATATTTTTCTTAAGCTGTATTTCACTTATTCATTGAATTTTAACTCTAATTTACAGTATAGCAGCTCCACTGAGTTTTTAACTTCATTTACTTTATTTTCTTTCGATTATTCTATGAAGATCCTAAGTTCTTTTGATGCTAATTCTCCTATTTGTTGGGTTTACTGAATCTTCCTCACATTGGTTCCACTGTATCCTTTGGAAGTGCTAACTCCAGGTTTCCAATGGCTCAGCCCTTTTTATTTGATCCTCAAGTTCGACTCAACCACCTGTACACTTGGCCTAGCTTCTGAATACCTTTCCCAGCCACCAGTTACCCCCCTTCCCTCACAGTCAGAATATTTAACATCTACAAAAAGATTGTTCCACCAGAAGCCAGTAGCCAGTTGGAACCTAATCCTGGCTCTGGACAAACCAATGTCAACACATTGCTTCTGCCTTTGAAATCCTCTCAAGTTAGGGTTTAACCTAAAATCTACATGGTCAACAGAGAAGCCAGATCTTTTTTTTTTTTTTTTTTTTTTTTTTTTTGCCATACTGCAAGGCATGTGGGATATTAGTTCCTTGATCAGGGATCGAACCCATGCCCCCTGCAGTGGAAGCCCGGAGCCCTAATCACTGGACCACCAGGGAATTCCCAGAAGCCAGCTCTTAATAAAACCAGCCTCTATGGAGCAGGAGGTGTAGTTGGAGACCCTGAAGTTCTAAAACCCCCCTTGGTGCCTTCTGTAATTATCTCCACAAATAATGATGCATACTAAGTAACTCCCAAATTCAGTGACTTAACACTATGTATTTAGCTCATGAGTCTGTGGGTCATAGTTTAGGTTGCGTGGCTTTTCTGTCCTTGGCAGGGCTGACTTGAAGTCTGGGCATAGGCTTGCTGTTGGCTGGAAGCTTATGCTTCTGGGTCATCTCCCTGTCAACAGGGGAAACCGGTCCTCCTCCATGTGCCTCTCACATCCTGCCAGCAGGCTGGCCCAAACATGTTCTCATGGCAGTGGGAGAAGCAAGAGGGACAAGCCCCAAAGGGAAAGTGCTTTTCAGGTCCCTGTTTTATCCTGTTTTAACATCCCACCCATGTCTCTACTTCCTTGAGCACATGCCCTCACAACGAAGGGTGGTAGCTGCCACCCTGATGGGCATCCTCTGATTAAAGACTATTTTCCCTCAAATGTGAATCTGTAGGGGAATACATTCACTGAATGGAATACAGAAATTCTCTACTGATATGGAAAGATATCCAATTTAATATGACACTGTGCCTCTTGGTACACATATAAGTAAGGCATATTGGGGGGAATCAAGCAGGTTAGAAGTTGAGTGTGTGCAGTTCCCCAAGCTTTCATTAGCCTATAGTTTGTTCAGGACATAAACAGACTACAGGCAGAGAGGCACCCCACCCCACAGTGCTCCCATGTGTACGTACAGAAGGTACAGGGGGCACTCGAGTAATCATTCAACTCTCAAAGAATGGAAGCTTTCTGGAAGAGTGGCCTTATTGGAAAAGGAGACCCTCAAGAGCTCAGGGGCTGGACAATCCCACTCCTGGGCATATATCCAGAGAAAACTATAATTCAAAATGATGCATGCACCCCTATGTTCATTGCATCTATTTACAATAGCCAGGATATGGAAGCAACCTAAATGTCCATTGACAGAGGAATGGATAAAGAAGATGTGGTATATACAATGGAATATTACTCAGCCATAAAAAAGAACAAAATAATGCCATTTGCAGTGACATGGATGGACCTAGAGATTGTCATACAAAGTCAGTCAGAAAGAGAAAGACAAACATCTTATAATATCACTTATATGTGGAATCTAGGAAAATTGTGCAAATGAACTTATTTGCAAAGCAGAAAGAGTCACAGATGTAGAAAACAAACTTATGGTTACCAAGTGGGGAAGGGGAGGTGGGATGAACTGGGAGATTGGCCTTGACATATATACACTACTATGTATAAAATAGATAACTATTAAGAAACTACTGTAGAGCACAGGTAACTCAGTGCTCTGTGGTGACCTAAATGGGAAGGAAATCTAAAAGAGAGTGGATATATGTAAATGTATAACTGATTCACTTTGCTGCACAGCAGAAACTAACACAACATTGTAAAACAACTATACTCCAATAAAAATTTAAAAAAAAAACAAACTCAAGGGCTGGAATCAGTATGTTTTTCCATTGTGCTAACTCAGACCTTTAGAGTCATCTCTCCAATAAGCTACCAAAATGAGGGAGGAAATGAACCTCCAGGGCCATCCAAATTTGTCTTAATCCACTCCTGGCCCTGGGGCCCTGCAGCTGGGTTAGATGAGGGTGACATATTCAACATCATGAGAACCAGAAGATTAGGGGAAGGACATTTGAAACTGTTGGTCCATACTTGTAAAAGGGAAAAAAAAAAGTTACTCATGTCCCCTTGACCTCCGTGTATTTCTGGGGTCAGACATGTTCCCACCTGATCAGTTGAGATCTGTCATCTCCCGTCAGGGATGAGCCACATCATCCTCCTTTCTGGACTCAGGAGTTGCCATTTTCCAATGTAAGTAGACAGTGGGCAGAGGAAGGTGGCCACAGAATACCTGGGATAAAGTGTCCAAGTTTGTCTACATAGATTTGAATGAAATGAAACATCCACGCATTCATCTGTTGAGGTCAAAGCAGGTGCAAAAGTCCTTGAGTACCTAGGAGCTCAGGTAGACAGAGGCGGTAATCACCTTGTGCAAGTTGTAAATAGGTGAAGACAGACCAGCTGGCCTGTGGAAGTCATCACTGAGGATTCTGCTATAGTTGGCAAATAATACAAGTCTTTGCAGTGAAGAGTTGCTTGCATGATTTCTCACTGGGCATCTCAAGCTTTATGGTGGTTGCTTACCCATGGTGGACTTGAGCACAGTCCACTGGTCTGTGGTAGAGGTGATGGTCACACATGTTGGCTTTTTCCATGTATGTTTGTCTCAACACTTTTCTCTAGATGTGGTTGCTTCATCTAAACATACATATAATATAAATATTGAGTCTGTAATTAGTTATGTTTCCAAGGGGGATGAACCCAATATATGGTATGTCTTTACAAGTCCAGTCCTGGGTGGCCCAAAGACCTGACCACTACAGCTAGGCCATTAGTGACAGCCCATGAGCTTATATACAGATATTGTTCATTAAATCCTGGGGGGAGGGTGCACTCTGGCTAGAAGTCCCACCTTAAGTTCAGCTCATCACAAGGGGCATCCATTGCTGTGGGCCATCGGCCGTTTGCTCTCACTGAAAGGCTCTAGCATCATAGAGGACCTGCTCACCTTGGAGGTCAGTGGGCTCCTTTGTCACTGATTCTTGTCAGCTGGCCTTCATGAAACCAGCAGCCCAGTAGGGAAGACACATGTTTGTAAAGTTAGTTAAAGGCTTAGGGGCTGGCCTTAATTGGAAGATCCATGATATTTTCATGATAGAACTTTCCCACCTATGGAATTTAGTTCAGAATTGCAGGATGTCAAGTTGGAGGCTGTTTTGATTAGAGCTCAGTCATTCTCACAGTCACTTCTCAGCGGTAGGAGAAAGTTCTCAAGTTCAAAAGCTCAGAGGCCCAGGAGAACTGGAGGAGTGGGCGTTGCCAAAGGCCCCCTTCAGCTGTGTGGTTGGTCACAGACACCTGTACTTCCTCTAGGTCTGAAGGAGACAGAGGTGCTAGGGTAAGGCGTCTTTCATTGCTGCCCAAACGGCTTCCAAGATTATTGGTTTTTTGGGGCCCTCATTCAAAGGTGGCCACACGTCTGATGACTTGGGGCGGAGGCTGTGGGACTATTTCCAGGTTTGGGACGTACTCCTGTCTCCAACAGCCAATATGCAAAGTGGCCAGGTTGGGGGTGGGGCCCCTCTTTTGGTAAGCAGTGGCTACGACAAAGTTTGTCCTTAATTGATTGTGAAATGTCTCTTTGGCTGTGACGCAGCTCCCAAGATGGTTAGTTGGAAGGCAGGTCACTTGGATTTTGTCCTCGTTGAGGGGCCCATCTGTCTTTCATCAGCTGTGCTTGGGTGATGCAGCAAAGCAGTTTTCTCTGTGGAGCCATTACAATGCCTGCATACCCACCAACAGTTCACATGATACCAGGTGTGTCCAAACCACTGATGCTCTCTCACTGGAGAATTCAGGGCAATAAGTGTGCTGTGTGCTGTGCCAGGTGAAGGCAAACTGATTCCACCCGTCCCTCACCCCCCCACGCCCCCATTTAAAAAATAAACTGTTAGCAGTACCCCAGGCTGCAAACTTAGGGCCAGGTATGATGGCAGCAGCTCCTCCATCCACTTTGGAGACGTCGGGCACTGCGGAAATGAAATTGGCCACCTTCTTATTTAAGCGCCCCGAGTCCACAGTAAAGCTCCCAGCTTCCATCGGCCAGACAGCGGGGTGCAACTTCTAAGGAAGCTTGGAAGCTACGTGAAGCAGCCCTGGCCATCCAAAACCTTGGGTGAAAAGACCTTGTACCTTTTCTTCTCCCAGGAAAAGGCACTGTTTCAAATGCTCGGCGAGCTTTATGGGGAAACCCTGTCCTCGGCCCTGCCTCTGACCCCTTACATGAGCCACCAACAGTGGATGCGATGAACGGATCCCGCGAGCAGGTTCTTACAAAAGAGCAGCAAGCACAGTCCAGACCAAAACCAACCAAACAAAACCCCACAAAACCACCGGCAGTATCTATAACAGAGTCTAGGAATATGTAGGGCTTCCCCTTGGGTGGGGATGAATCCCGCCACCCGATCCTGTACCTGAGTCTTGTCCCTGCTTGTCTCATGGCTGTAGTTTATCCGGCCTGAGTGGTATCAGCTCACACTGAGTAGTTCTTTGCTGCACAGGAGCCGTGGACTCGCTCCAGGTTTCTGCCTCTGCTGGTCCACTCCGCCCGCCCCTTTAAGGCTGTCAATCACCTGACTTGGCTTTTAGTCGTAAATTAGATGCATCTGTGCAGGAATTTTCCTGGGCTGCCTTCTTCCTGGCATTCAGTGGCCTCATTACCCAGGATTTTTATTTGGTAGGTGACTCACCTCTTGTTCAAACGACTTGATCATCTGAGAATCTTAGTGGCTTTCTGTCCACCCACTTCTTGGGGTCCCTGGCCGTTCACTGCCCCCTTGAGGCTGTGTATTTTCTTTCCTTGGATGAGTCAGATGCTCAGAGCTCTGGCCACTGGGGCCGCCAATCTCCACTACTGCCTTCTGAGTAAGGCTGTTGGTGCAGCTGCCGCATATTGTCGGCTTGTACCCACAGATCCAGATGAACCATCTACGTGGGCAGTGAAGCCGGGAAGGAGAGAGAACCAGCCAGTAGGAGGATGCGCTGCCGAGTGGACCACCCTCTGTGATCATTTGCATGGTCCCATGGGACTGTCCTTGGAGACACTGTATAAAACCTGCCTCAGGACAGTCTGTCCCGGGAGAGAAGGAGGACAAATATATCCACTGACTCCTATGTCCCATTAGCCAGCATCACCCCACGGGGCAGGAACTCCTGCACCTGCGGGCTGGACACCCCTGGCGGCGACCACGGTAAAGCTCTGGTGTGACAGTTAAGAGCTGTCAGTGAAGCGTGCAGCCCAGCTCCGTGGTTGCGCTGGAGTGAAACTGGTCACAGCCCTTGCAGGGCAGGCAGGCGGTGCCGGCTGGATTAAGAGATGGGGGGGCCAAGAGGATGTCCAGTGCTTCCTAAAAGGCGGTGTCTGTTACAGCAACACAGCGAAAGGATGACATACAGCGTGGGGTTTAATAACTAACTGCCATACTTAGCTGCACTTTTTAGGCAATACATCGAGCGACGCTGGAATTATGTAATAAGAAAAGCAAAGGTGTGGTGAATGGTAGATTCGGAAGAGAAGAGGACGGGGGGCGATGGGAAGCGTGTAGTTACAGTTAAATGGAGGCCGCGGTCACGAACCAGAAGATTATGATTCATCTGAGCGCCTGAAGTCCAAATAAAACGTGCAAGTTGTGCTTCTGTTCCCGAACCCTGGAGTCGGACGAACTAGGCTCCCCGCGGCCACCAAAAGGCGGCGCTGCGGGCGCGGGCGGCCACCTGCGGGGTCCGGTGAGTTTCCCGTAGAAAGGCAGGCCGAGCCCCCCGAGGAGCCGCGGCGGCGCCGGGCAGCGGGCCTCGGGTTGGGGACCCGGCTCCCGCTCCCCGGGGAGGGACCCGCCCCGGCCCAGCGGTCGGGAGGAAGCAGCTGACTTCCTGCGTCTCCCCCCCCGACCCCCCGCGCCCACCCGCCCCAGCACCGCCGCTCCGGGGCCGGGTAGCAAACCTGGGGCCCGCAGGCCGCAGCCAGCCCCACGCAAGTTTTGTTTGGCCTAAAAATCCAGATTTCCACTTCTCTCAGTCACTTGGGGAATGAGGCTTTCTTTTTCCTTTTTACAGTTTTGGTCAGAGCAATAGTCAGAGCGCCCATTTTCCTGGCGGCTATCACTCTTCAGAACTGAGCCCTGCGCAACGCTTCATACCATAGCATTTCTTCTTTTGCACAACTTTATATATTAATCATGGTCTTTTTTTTTTGCATAATTACTTATCTATACAGAAAATTACAGTAAATCTTCAACAAGCCACCAGCGGCCTCAGTCTCCTTACAAGGTCCAGAGGCACCTGAGGAAGTTTCTCCCGGTGTCCTGCCCCCTCCAACCTGGGCCGGTCGCTGTGTCCATTTGTCTGGTGCCCCGTGGGCAGCCTGGCAGCTCCCTTCAGTGCAGGGGGTGCCTGACTTTTCTTTTTTAAAGCAGAGAAATCCCCTTTCTCAATCTAAATCCCCCATGAAATTCCATTATATAAAACAGGAAATATAGTATTCATATAAATAACTCATTTACATTTATAACACTGACTTATTATGAAGTGAGTCTAGAAGAGTAATGGGATTAATTTGAAAAGCGTATGATTTGGAGGAAGGAGCTAACTGGGGCTGTAGCCTCATCTTCCATTCATTCTGCTGCTTGGTGCTGGTGGCAGGAGTTGGAGGAAGCCTGGCTCGCCCAGGACGTCGTGGAAGGTTCTCAGCCACTCACCTCCCACTCCTGGCGTCTCCCTGGACCAGCCCAAGCACAAGGCCAGCCTTCCCCAAGGTCTGCATGAGGCCAGGAAGCCTGTGCTGGAGCACGGCCAGCCCAGGGGTTCCCACCGTTCAGTGTTTGCCACTGATAACAGAAGAGTGTGCGTTTTAATATGTTAACATATATTTTGCACATAAAATTGACATCTGTGAGCTCCTCGGAGCACCTGTGAGAGTTCACAGGCCGCAGTTCAGAAACCACTACAGTGGGGAAAAGATGGGGCTGAGAAGGGGCCCAAAGGTCTGCGGTGTTTCCATGGCAACAGAAATTAGCTATCCTTGCTAAGGATGAGGCCTGGGAGGTGGTGGCACAGGGAGTAGGACAGCTCTGGGTCACCTGAGCGTCCTGGCTGGAGGCCCAGGCTGAGGGCCAAGCAGGTCACCATGTCTGGAAGAGAAGCCGCCAGGCCCAATGCAGCACAAGGGCTGTGTCAGGCCAGGGCCTCCGTCAAGAACACACTTGTGGGGCTTTCCTGGTGGCGCAGTGGCTGAGAATCCGCCTGCCAATGCAGGAGACACGGGTTCGAGCCCTGGTCTGGGAAGATCCCACATGCCGCGGAGCAACTGGGCCCATGAGCCACAACTACTGAGCCTGCGCGTCTGGAGCCTGTGCTCCGCAACAAGAGAGGACGCGATAGTGAGGGGCCCGCACACCGTGATGAAGAGTGGCCCCCACTCGCTGCAACTAGAGAAAGCCCTTGCACAGAAACAAAGACCCAACACAGCCAAAAATAAATAAATAAATTTATTTAAAAAAAGAAAGAACACACTTGTTTTCTTCTCTGGGCCTCCTGCAGACACCAGGGCTACCCGCCTGTGGAGGAAACCAGCTGGCACAGGCTGGCTCGGGCCCCGCCCTGCCTGCCCCCGCAGAGGACCTGGACTCAAATCCCAGCTCTAGCCCTAACCTCACTTCCCCTCGGCTGTCTCCTTGGGTCTCCCTACTCCACGGCCCGATCTTCAGGATAGATGCGCTTCCTAGCGGGGCCCTCAGAGAAAGAGGCAGTGCTATGGCTGCACGCCACCTCCTGCAGAGAGAAGCACAGCTAAGCTGTTTTCCAGAGCCTCTCTGAGCAGCAGTCTTTCTTGTGGGTGGTGAGAAAACACCTGTGCAGAGGCCTGCTGGACAAAGGGCACCAGCCCACTGTCCAGCCCTCCTCCCCAGGTCTCTGCTGGCCAGGAGCTGCCCGCTCGTGGGAGATGATGTGGGCAGACCCACTCTGGTCTCATCTCCCAGTGTCCCTAGTGCCCCAGGTGCCAACACCCTATCCTGGGCCTGCAGTGGCCACGATGAGCCAAGGCTGGCTCTTGGTCCTTGGGGCAGGTACCTGACTCCCATCCTCCCGCCATGGGTCCAGTCTTCCCTCCTCTCACACCTTGGCTTGGTCCTGCCTGGCTGGGTCTGCTCAGTGGGTCACCTCCCCGTGCTGGGACAGAGTTTGGCTTACGCCTGGGCACTCCCCCTGGGTGAGCAGCCCCAGAGAGCACCTGGTGTAGAGAAGACACACACATCCTGCAGCCTGTATCCTTTACACCTGCGACGCTTAGCTGTGAAAACACGGTGCTGGCCTCTGCTGGGCTGTGGTGCCTGCTGTGGGGTGTGCGTAATTGGACCTCTGCCTTCCTCCATTTCCCAAGTAGCTTTGCAGCTACTTAGGTGCCTTAGACAGAAGGTCCTGCCTTGCTTTAAAAAAAGAAAAAATCGTGGTAAAATATACATAACATAAAAGTTAACCGTTTTAACAAATTTTAGTTATACAGTGCAGTGGCATTAATTACATTTAGATTATTGTGCAGCCATCACCACCGTCCATCTCCAGAATGTTTTGTTCTTTTTTTGGCTTCTCGGCATGTGGGATCTTAGTTCCCCGACCAGGGATCAAACCTGTATCCCCTGCAGTGGAAGCACGGAGTCCTAACCACTGGACCACCATGTAAGTCCCAACCAGAATGTTTTCATCTTCCCAAATGGAAACTGTACGCATTAAACACTCACACCAGGGCCCCTCCCTCCAGACCCTGGCAACCAACCACCATTTTACTTCCTGTCTCTCTGAATTTTGCCTACACTATGCACCTCATGTAACTAAAATCATACAGTATTTGTCCTTTTGTGTCTGGCTTATTTCACTTAACATAATATCTTCAAGGTTCATCCATGGTGTAGCATGTATTAGAACTGCCCTCTTTTTAAAGGCTGCCTGTGTTGCTTTTGAGTCTTGTGTAAACAGTACTGGCTTCCACCCTTTATATCAATTTACTTTGAAAATACACAAGGACTTCACTGGTTTCACAGTGGTTAAGAATCCGCGTGCCAATGCAGGGGACATGGGTTCGAGCCCTGGTCCGGGAAGATCCCACATGCCGCGGAGCAACTAAGCCTGTGCGCCCCAACTACCGAAGCCCGCGCGCCTAGAGCCAGTGCTCCTCAACAAGAGAAGCCACCGCAATGAGAGAAGCCCGCGCATCGCATGGAAGAGTGGCCCCCGCTCTCCACAACTAGAGGAAGCCCGCGCCCAGCAACAAAGACCCAACACGGCCAAAATTAAATAAATAATTTATAAAAAAAGAAAATACTCAAATCTTGAGAGGCCAGGACCATCTGCACCCTCTGCTCCTCTTACCTCCAGTGGACCCCCAGGTAGCGCTCACTTCACAGCCTTCTTCTAACTTAGTAAGAAATCCTTCTGCAATTGGCCAAGTCAACATTTTATTTAAAAACACACAAACACGTACACAATGGTAACAACAGGAAAGGAGCCAAGAGCTCCTATCTGGGGACAGGCTGACCGCATGGTGCTCCCGTAAGCCTCACTTTAAGAAAGAGGGTACCTTCAAGACCAGATTTCCAAGCGAGATAAATTAGGAGGTGGCTGTGTTTTCACAAGAGGATTTAAGGCAGCGCCCCTCCCCGAGGGCTGGGGAGAGGGGAAGGGTTCGGCAGAGTATTCAAAAACCACCCCTTCACCTTAACTGGGGGAGGGGGGCATCAGTCCCTGAGGCGGTTCTAAAGCAGGAGAGAGAGAGATCAGATTTCCCTGGAGGCTGCTTTTCTTTCCCGGACGGGGAGGAATATTCTCTGAGGAAGTGAAGAAGGCTGGCGAGAGAGGCTGGACCCGCTCAGGAGCCGGAGGAAGGGCCCGTCCCGCACCCACCGGCCCGGGGACCCAGACCCCGGTCTCTCCTGCGGCCGCCGGCTCAAGCCCCTCCATCCGCGTGGGTCACACGTCCTGCAGCGCCTCCTACAGGGCTGGCGGGCTGTTAGGGCATCAGACGGCGGCATCTGGGGAAGGAAGCGGCAGAGTTGGGAGAGCTCGGCCGGCAGGGCTGCCCCACGGCTGCGCATGCGCTGCCTCCCCCCGCCCGCACCACCGCCCGTGGCAATGATGATCCACCTCCCTGCTCCTCTCCACCCCAGGCCTCTTCCTCAGAGGTACTGTAACTTCTTCAGCTGTTTCCTTTGGCTCTTCCTCCGTAATTTTACCTAGTATATGTATACTTACACTTACAGATTACTTTTAGACATTACCTATTAACTTTTTCGCATTCTTTTTTCATCATTCATTTTTTCTTAAACAGCTTCACAGACATATAATTCATATACCATACAGTTCACCCATTTAAAGTGTTCAATTCCGCCGTTTGCACTATATTCACAGAATTGTGCAGCTACCCCAATTTTAGAACATTCTCATCACTTCCAAAAGAAGCACCACAGGCATGTGCAGTCACCCCTGTATCCCCTCCCGCCAGCCCTAAGCAACCACTACCCTACTCTCTGTCTCTGTGAATTTGTCTATTTTGGACATTTTCCCTAAATGGAATCCTACAATATGTGGTCCTTGGTGACTGGCTCCTTTCACCTAGCCTTCTGTTAGCTTTTTTTTTTTTTTTTTTTTTTTTTTTTTTTTTTTCTTTTTGCGGTATGCGGGCCTCTCACTGTTGTGGCCTCTCCCGTTGCGGAGCACAGGCTCCGGATGCGCAGGCCCAGCGGCCATGGCTCACGGGCCCAGCCGCTCCGCGGCATATGGGATCCTCCCAGACCGGGGCACGAACCCGTATCCCCTGCATCGGCAGGCGGACTCTCAACCACTGCGCCACCAGGGAGGCCCCTGTTAGCTTTTTGCCAGTGGGACCATTAAGATTGAAGCGCTGCTGTGGCAACCTCTCTGCTGGGCAAGGTAAGGTGCTTCGATATTTTTACTGTATTTTTAAAAAACAAAGAAAAAGAAGAAAGAAAGGAAGTGCTGGATCAAAGAAAGAAGTAAATTAACCGAAATAGCTGGTTTGACTTTCAGCAATTCTATTTCTAGAAATTTATTCTAAAGATAAAAAATATTAAGTGTGTGTATAGGGATATATTTACAAGGATATTCATTACAGCACTGTTTAGTAGGAAAGAATTTTTTTTAAAAAATAAAAAAACAAACCTAATGCCCTCAAATAGGAGACAAGTAAACTACGGCACCGACATGCAATGGAGCCAGTGCAACACCGTGGAGCCATGAAGGATGCCAGAGAAGGACACCTAATGATGTGGGGAAAGTGCCTGATAGGAGGCTAGGTAGCAGCAGAAGAGAAGGTTACAAAATAATACATCAACTCTGATCCTTTAATAAATGCACATGTGTTGGGACTTCCCTGGCGGTCCAGTGGTTAAGACTCCGTGCTTCCACTGCAGGGAGCATGGTTTTGCTCCCTGGTCGGGGAACTAAGATCCTGCAAGCCACACGGGGCAGCCAAACAAACAAAACAAGCACATCTCTCTATATATACTCAGAGAGGAAATGCAGGAAGGATAGACACCCAGCAGATACTATTTCTGGGTAGTGTGATAATGGTTTTTATTTTTAAAAATTTTTTTCTTATTTCGATTTTCTATATGTATTACATTTTATTTTTGTCGTTAGGAAACTCATTTAAAGAAAACGCTTGGCCATCAGAGACGTAGATGTTAGGGTGCCCCTGGGCGCTGTGGAGACGAGACGGAGCACAGGGTCCTCTGCAGCAGGGTGGTTCCCGACTGCCGAGCTCCAGAGCCTGTGTCCTCCCGTTCCTGAGCAGAGGGAACCTTCTTGGTCATCTGTTTTCAGACCAGAACTCACCTGTTGACTGGGTCACGCACGAGATCTTGTAGGACAGCCACACGCTCGCCAGGCAGAGGAAGGTGGCCAGGAAACCGAAGATCTGCACGGGAGAAAGGGGGCAGGAAGCGCCCAGGCCAAGGGCAGTCACTCGGGCAGCCCTTTCTGCTGCTCATCCCTGGGCCTGTTTCCTATACCAGCTGTGGCTGGGAGGGAGCTCAGGGACTCAAGTGACCCGGCCACCTGTCCTCGCTCAGGTGTGGAGGTGACGCCCGGGCCCTAGCCGGGCCCGCAGCTGGGACACAGTCAGGCCTCCGGTCGCCACCCCTCGCCTCTTCTCTAGGCAACTACCTGCCCACGCTCGGGTTTATGTTTACAGCCGAGCTGGGGCCAAGCCACCGCACTTTAATTATCCTGGGCTAATAAGACAGAAAGAGGAGGAACAGTACACTTTAATTTGGGTTTTTAACACATTAACGTTCAAATGGATTTTCTTGGTGTGGTACCATCATCTGCACTTCATCCATAAAGGCTTTCTGTCTGGCTGGCTTTACAGCTGTGTTGGAGCCAGAAGCTGAGGCTCTAATACCTAGTCTTAGGTTTGCATGTATTTAAGTAACATTAGGCTGAAGTAAGCTCAGGCAGCGCGCCTTTCCTTTCTGTGCTCGGCTGTGAGCACCTAGAGCAGAGCAGCCGCCTCATTTGTGATAAGGAAAGGGCCTCACGGTGGCTCATTAAACGATGGAGCAAGAAGCAGGCAGGGACTCAGGTGTCTTGGCCTGGAACTTGGAAGCCTGTAGCCTCTCCTGACTTGTCAACAACACTCGCAGCTGCAGCAGCTAACACTGACTGAGCGCTTACTTCGTACCAGGCAGTGTTCTAAGGCCTTTAAAGGAACCCGCACAGCTCTGCCAGGTGGGCACGGCTGTTACCTCTCCGCCCTCATTTTTCAGCTCAGGAAATCAGGGACGGGAGGTCAACTCTTCAGCCCAGGAATGTGGAGCCAGCAAGGGCCAGACCAGAGATCTGAGCCCAGAGTCCACCTCTGCTTGCCTGTTGCCCAGGTGTCCTCGGGCCCTCCAAGTGCACGGCTGGGAGCTCCCTGAGGTCCAGCCCAGGAGCAGCCAGACCAAGCGCAGGATTATCCAACCTAACTGCTGGTTTCCACACGTGGCTGCCCGTCACCCCACCCCCGACCCCGTCCATTGCCGTGGCTCCTTTTGCACCAACTGTCTGCACCACATAATCAGCCTATTAGAGCCTGTCCTGGCCTCTCATTGTCTGTTCCACACAATTAGCACATTATACACCATCCCAGTCTCCAACTGTCCACACTGCATAACTGAACAGTTTATTATAGGGCTACACAATGCTCTTCGGGATGACAGTGCCTTGTGTGCTAATTGTTTCATGTGCCCTGGCCTCCTAAGCTAGATCACCACTTTCTCAGCAGCAGGGACCATGTCTTTTCATTTCTTCTGGCCCCTCGCCCGGCCCATGCTTGGTCCTAGGCACAGAGATCGTGTATGACAAATGGGGTTTATTGGGATTCCAGGGCTAACATTGTAATGTGCCACTTCAATGAGGAAACCCAGTGGGAATCTCCCCGCATGGTCCTGAAACACAGCGGGTGCCAAGCTCTTCTGTCCCCCCTCTGCCAGCCTGCCTGCAGCTGGGCAGGGGGCAACCATTCCTCTTCTTGGAAACTGCCTGGGGAGGGGGGGAAGGTGCTTAAGGGGCACGAGTGCTCAGGGGTTTGGCTGCCCCTCCGCGGTGACCTTCTGCCCCGTGCAGATTCCACCCCTCCGTGGAATTCCACGCACTCACCCACTCTTGGCCCAAAGTCAAGAGAATTTTGGTACCGTGTGGAAGTGAGTGACTATCACACAGAGAGCTTTTCTTAAAACTCGTTTGAAAAGTGAGGCACATCAGTTCTGGCCTACAGACTTCCAAACTGTAAACAATTAGCTAAATCAGAAATCAGATGACACCAATCTATAGATCTTTTTACAATAATGTATATACACATATGTGTATCTGTGTGATAAATATATATCGCTCCCATAGCACTGTTTTGTCCACTTCCATGCTACTTCTATTCAGGTTAGCAGATGTGTCAGTTTTCACCTATGAAAGGTACAGGAGTGTTATCTCCTGGACTGAATACTGTTAAAAGTCAGGAATGGCAAAGCTAGGACTCACGGCAGATTATCACTAGCTGATCACAATAATGTTCCCCTGGGCTGGAAAAAGGCATCAGAACCTTTCCCTGAACGGGGCTGAGACAGCCATGAGCAAATGACCAGGGTGAACATGAGAATTAAAACCTACTTGCCCCCTGATTTAAGGAGTGGCTGTAAGAGAAAGAGGCCTGGGCCGCTGGGGCCATTTGAGTTTGTAACAGCCCTGCCCATCCACCTTCTGACACCCTCCACCGTGGGCCCAAGTTTAAGGCTCTTTGCAGACCACTGCTGGTGGATCAAGGTCCGGACTGATTCTGAGAAAGAAAGGCCCCAGAGAACAACCCCTTTGCTGCCCCGAGAGGAAGAAAATGAGCATTTGGAACAGGAATTCACTCCTGCCGCCTCCCGGAGAATGTCCTCACCGCTCCAGCCACCAGTCGGCTCTGGTTGTAACTCTTGGAAGCTGCCACGATGGACGCGATTAGGAGAAGCAGGGTACCGATTAAATAGTGCAGGAGTTCCTGGGGGCAAAAACAAAGCAGAGCAGTGGGTAGGGAGCTCCACTCCTGGTTCTCAGAGGCACCTGGGTGCCAGGAGAGATGAATGGAAGGGAGGGAGTGACACTTCCTCTTCTCCCTGTAACACCCTGGCAGGAGCAGCGAAGCTCACTGGCAACGAGAAAGGAAGGCCAGCCAGGATGAGGCCACACAAGAGAGAAAAGACGCCAGGCAGGCAGGAAGAGAGGCGACAAAGAGAAAGGATGCTTCTCGGGTGAGGAGAGATGTCCCCTAAGGACCACTCCACTCCTGAGGTCAATCTGTCCACGGTACCTTGACCTCCGGCCAAAGCTTACTAACAAGCAAATGAGCTGCTTCCAACTCCAAGGATGGAGAGTTTAAATGAAGCTCCAGCTCTGAGAAGCAAAGCCCCTTAAAAAGATGTGTGCCTTCGCTTCTGCTTCAGAGAAAGTTCTGGGCTAGCAATGTGCTGGTTTTGGTGGCTGCCTGGAGGGTCTCCCCATTCCGTGAACAAAAGTCCTCCCAGTTCTGTCCTCATTTTGTCTTCCCTCTTCTTTTCTGTTGGAAGTGTGCCCTCAGGCCAGACTGCTGAGGGGTCTGCAGGAAGGGCTGACTCCGCCTTTGCTTCCCTTGGGTCCACAGGGGCATCCATGTCCACCCCATTCACTCTCCATGATAAAATGGGGTCTTTGCAGGCCCTGGATGAGGCGGGGCCTCTATCATTTGACAACAAAGGAATGCTTCGCCTCATCCTTTCCCCTCCCCACAAATACCAGATCAGAGGAGAACTGGGGCTTAGGGTCACTGACGGTGGGGTGTGCTACAGAGAGAAATTTATAGCTTTCAAGGCCTATATTAAAAATGAAG
Organism: Mesoplodon mirus; assembly: GCF_964341445.2. NCBI lineage: Eukaryota > Metazoa > Chordata > Mammalia > Artiodactyla > Ziphiidae > Mesoplodon > Mesoplodon mirus. Next base: position 52,819,838 of record NC_138988.1, read on the forward strand.
AAAGGTTTCAAATTAATAACCTAACCTTTACCTTAAGACACTGGAAAAAGGAAAGCAAACTAAACCTAAAGCAAGAAGAAAGAAGGAAATAAAGATTGGAGCAGAAATCAATGATACAGAGGACTGAAGAAAAATAGAGGAAATCAATGAAATCAATAGCTGGTTCATTGAAAAGGTCAACAAAATAGAGAAACCTTTAGCTAGACTGATCAAGAAAAAAAAAAAAGAAACATTCAAATGACCAGAATCAGAAATGAAAGACAGATGGGAATTCCCTGGTAATCCAGTGGTTAGGACTCAGTGCTTTCACTGCTGGGGCCTGGGTTCAATCCTTGGTCTCGAAACTAAGATCCCACAAGCAAAGAGCTGTGGCCAAAAATAAATAAAAGCGGGGACATCACTACTGGTTTTACAGAGATAAAAAGGATTTTAAAAGAATACTATGATCAATCATATGCCAATAAGTTAGATAACTTAGATGAAATGGAGATATTCCTAGAAAGACATGCTACTGAAAATGACTCAAGTAGGAATAATCTGAATAAAATTTATAATAAGTGGAATTTGAATTAATAATAAAAACACTACCCACAAGAAACGCTCAGGACCAGGTGGCTTCACTGCAGAATTCTACCAAACGTTTAGAGAAGAATCAATTCCAACTCTTCCCAAACTCTTCTAAAGAACACAAGAGGAGGGAACACTTCCCAGATCATTCTATGAGGGCAATATTACCCTGGTAACAAAACCAAAGACATCACAGGAAAACTAAAGACCAATAATATATCTTATGATTACAAATGCAAAAATCCTAGCAAACCAAATCCAGCTACACATAAACTGAATTATACACCACAGCCAATCAGAATTTATCCCAGTAATGCAAAGTTAGTTCCACATGTGAATATCAATGTAATATGCCATATTAATAGAATCCTGGGGGGAAAACCTACATGACTATCTCAATAGACAAAGAAAAAGCATTTGACAGATTCTAACACCCTTTCATGATGGAAACAACAAAGTAGGACTAGAAGGTAACTTCTTCTATTTGATAAACCTCCTACAAACCCCCCACCTAGCATCATATTTAATGATAAAAGATGAGTGCTTTCCTCCTAAAATCAGGAACAAGATAATGATATCTGCTCTTGCCACTTTAATGCAACATTCAACTAATTTCTTGCAATGAGCCAAGAAAATGAAGCAAAAAGCATCTAGATTGGAAAGGAATGTAAAACTGTCTCTATTCACAGATGGTACGCTCTTATAGATAGAAAATCCTAAGGAATCCACTAACAATCTATTAGATCTAATAAATGATTTCAACAAGATTGAGGCTACAAGATCAATATACAGAAATCAACTGTATTTCTATCCACTTGCAATGAACACTCCAAAAATGAAATTAATAATTACATTTGAAATAGTATCAAAAAGGGTAAGATACTTAGGAACACACTCAACAAAAATAGTATAAAACTCATGCTCTGAAAACTACAAAACATTGTTGAAAGAAATTTTTTTTTTTTTTTTTTGACGGTATGCTGGCCTCTCACTGTTGCAGCCTCTCCCATTGTGGCGCACAGGCTCTGGATGCGCAGGCTCACGGGCCCAGCCACTCCGCAGCATGTGGGATCTTCCCCAACTGGGGCACGAACCCATGTCCCCTGCATCGGCAGGTGGACTCTCAACCACTGCGCCACCAGGGAAGCCCAAGAAATTTTAAAAGATCTAAATAAATGGGAAAACCTCCCATGTTCATGGATCATGACTTAATATTGTTAAAATGGTAATACTCTCCAAACTTATCTACCGATTCAATGCAATTCGTATTAGAATCCCAGCTGACTTCTTTGTAGAAACTGAAAAGCTGATTCTAAAGTTCATACGGAATGGCAAAAATCCAAACAATCCTGAAAAAAAAGGACAAATGGGAAGACTCACACTTCCTAACTTCAAAACTTACTGCAAATCCATAGTGATCAAGGTAGTATAGTAAGATCAATGCAACAGAGTTGAGAGTCCAGAAATACATCCATGCATTTGTGGCCAACTAATTTTCAACAAGCTGCCAAGACCACTCAATGGGAGAAAGAATAGCCTTCCCAACAGATAACTGGGACAACAGGATATTCACATGCAAAAGAATGAAGCTGAATCCTTGCTTCATACTATCTACAAAAATTAACTCAAAATGGATCAAACACCTAAATGTAAGAGCTAAAAGTATGGAAGGCTTAAAAGAAAACACAGAGGTGAATTTTCATGATCTTGAATTGGCAATGGCTTTTTCGATATTATACCAAAACCATAAACAACAAAAGAAAAATATAAATTAGATTTCATCAAAATAAAAAACTTGTCCTTTAACAGATACTATCAAGAAAGTAAAGACAAAAAGAAAAGAAAAAGAAAAAATCATGGGAGAAAATATTTGATAAGGGACATTTAACTAGAATATACAAAGAACTCTTACAACTCAATAATAAAAAGACAACTTAATCAAAAAATTGGCAAAGGATCTGAAAAGACATTTCTCTAAGGAAAATATACAAATGGCCAAAAAGCACATGAAAAGATGACTAACATCGTTAGTCATCAGAGAAATGCAAATCAAAACCACAAGCTGTAACTTCACACTCACTAGAATAAAATCTCAAAGTCGGAAATAACAAGCGTTGACAAGGATGTGGAAAAATTTGAACCTTTATACACCACTGCTAGGAATGTAAAGTGGTACATCCACTTTGGAAAACAGTCTGGCAGTTCCTCAAACAATTAAACATAGTTACCATGTGACCCAGCAATTCCACTCTTAGGTATATTCCCAAGCAAAATGAAAATATGTCCACACACAAAATTTGTACACAAAATGTTCATAGCAGCATGATTCATAATTGCCAAAAGGTGGAAATTCATAATTGCCACATGTCCATCAATGATGAATGAATAAACAAAATGTGGTATATCCTTTCCATGGAATATTAGCTATAAAAAGAAATGAAGTACTGATATATGCTACAACATAGATAAACCATGAAAACACTCTACTAAATGAAAGAAGCTAGTCACAGAAGACCAAATATATGAGTCCATTTATATGATATGTCCAGAATAGGAAAAGTTACAGAGGCAGGAAGCCAATTGGTAGTTGCTCAGGGCTCGAGGTGATGAGGGATAGGAGGTAACAGCTAAAGGGTACAGGGTTTCTTTTTGAGGTGATGAAAACATTCTAAAAATGACTGAGGTAATGGTTACACAAGTCTGGGAATACACTAAAATTCATTGAATTGTACACTTCAATGGGTAATTGTATGACATGTGAATTATATATAAATAAAGCTGTTTTTAAAAAGAATAGAGTGGGAAGAAAAAACCCTAGCAACTTCTGACATGTCTCCTCAGACTCTGCCAGTCCACTTTAGCTGACAAATCTTATCAATACTCACACAGTGTAAATACCCATTACCCCTATCAGCTTCTTCCCTCCATGTTCCTCCTCCAAGTCACACACACACACAGACCATTGTCTGTCACTTGAGAAAACAAGCACCGAGGTGAAAGGCACAGCCTTCTTGTAGCTGGAAGGTGAGTTTTAGAAACCAGTGGTGAGTTTTAGAAACCAGTGGGACATGAGGCATAGAAGTCCACCCAACAGTGGGAAATTCAGAGCTGAAGCAGCCAAGGATGGTGCAGGAGGCAGGGTAGGCAGACAGGACGGACTTCGTCAGGTCTCAGCGCCCAGCCAGCATCCTGACTCGTGCAAGCCGAGAGCAGGCCCGGCCACTCCCTTACCGACAGGGGCCAGCTGATACAGGTGAGCACGCGGTACAGGCGGAAGAGGTGGACCAGGTAAAAGGCGAGAATCATGATCAAGTTGCAAACGGTGACCACTTCAAAGTAGCTGTAGGCACTGTAGCTGGTCCACAGAGAGCTCCTCACGCAGATGAAGGCAATCAGCAGTGAGACCTGGGACGTGAACACAGAGACATCAGAGAAATGCCCACCCAAGATGGGCACCCAGGGAATGAACAACAAAACAACAGAAACACAAACCACCACAGGGAACCGAGGAGCTGCCACGATCCAGGTTACCCCATCAAAAACTGGCTGGAACAGTGCAATTTCCCACAGTACAACCTTTTGAAACACAAGCCGTTGTGAACGCTGAGGACGGCAGGGAGTGGTCTGTTCTCTGAGGTCCATGTGCCGGCAGGATGCATCCTCAGGGAGAAAGCAGGAATTCTGGAAATAACCAGGCAGGACCACCTCCCTTATTTGCTGGACCTCCACAGAGTCGGCGTGATATTGAACCCCAGGTTTCCCATTTTAGGTTGAACTGAAGGAAGTTGCCAATATTTGACTGTTTTTGACCCACCAAAATGTCAGTTCATATGTATAACCTACCAGCTGGCAGACAGTAAGTTACTGTCAATGAAAAATCAAATAACCAGCAAGCTAAGAAGAAAGAAAAGAGAATTGTATTCGGGCCAAACTGAGTACTATAACCTGGGAAACATCAGAAGCTCTGAGAGCTGCTCCATTGATCAGGCGTTAGAAATGCAGTTTTATATATATTTTTAATAAATTTATTTATTTATTTTTGTCTGCGTTGGGTCTTCGTTGCTGCCCACGGGCTTTCTCTAGTTGTGGCGAGTGGGGGCTACTCTTTTTTTTTTGCAGTGTGCAGGCCTCTCACTGTTGTGGCCTCTCCCATTGCGGAGCACAGGCTCCGGACGCGCAGGCTCAGTGGCCATGGCTCACGGGCCCAGCCGCTCTGCGGCACGTGGGATCTTCCCGGGCCGGGGCACGAACCCATGTCCCCTGCATCGGCAGGCGGACTCTCAACCACTGCACCACCAGGGAAGCCGGGGGGCTACTCTTCGTTGCAGTGCATGGGCTTCTCACTGCGGTGGCTTCTCGTCGCGGAGCATGGGCTCTAGGCGCGCATGCTCAGTAGTTGTGGCGCACGGTCTTAGTTGCTCCACAGCATGTGGGATCTTCCCGGACCAGGGCTCGAACCCGTGTCCCCTGCATTGGCAGGCGGATTCTTAACCACTGCGCCACCAGGATAGTCCCACAGTTTTATATATATATATATATATATATATTTTTTTTTTTTTTTTTTTTGCTGTACGCGGGCCTCCCACTGCTGTGGCCTCTCCCGTTGCGGAGCACAGGCTCCGGACACACAGGCTCCGCGGCCATGGCTCGCGGGCCCAGCCGCTCCGCGGCATGTGGGATCTTCCGGGATCGGGGCACGAACCCGTGTCCCCTGCATCGGCAGGCGGACTCTCAACCACTGCGCCACCAGGGAAGCCCTTTATATATTTTTGAGACAAAGAAATTATGTATCATATTGACAGGTTAGCATTGTGTACACAGTTCCTCAAGTGTTTTTTTTTCAATTATGCACGTAGAGACAAACTTTTTAGTCAATGCAACCCCTTATAGAAGATGAAAAAGAAATATATTAATCATAGAATTACAATGCTGGCATGTGAAGAAAGGGGCCAGCTTTTTCTCAAATGTTGATCTCATCCTCCTGCTTTGAGGAGGTCTGGTTAATGTGTAATGCAGATGCACACTGCCCATGGGGTAAGGCCTACCACAAAGGGGGCATGTCATTTGTTGTTGCTGTTTTCGTTTTTTTGTTTGTCCTGCCATAGAAAATTTACGAATTTCCTCATCATTACCACTTACTGATGCTTGATGTACATGATCTCCTTGAGACTCCCCACAAGTCTGCCAGGTCAACAAGATCACCCCCATGCTCATAAGGGGAAATGGAGGCACACAAGCCTCCATAATTAGCTTAAGGCTACGTCCAATGTAAGCTGCGGAGGCACGATTTGAACCTTAGTCTGTCTGATTCCAGGGATCGTGTTCCTCCAAGTCAGATGCAGCTTCGCCTTCCAAAAACTGTGAGCCCTCACCACAAACGACCTGAGGAAGGCAGATGTGCCATCAAATGTGTGGGAATCCTGGCTACAAGGTGGTGCTTGCTCCTGCCTGGGCCTGCAGTGAGAGCTTGCTAAGTATATTATTACATGAATGAATGAGTGTGCAGAATTAATAAACTAATGACCTAGTAATGAATGAACAGATCAGGTCAATTATTAGCAACATAAGAATACCATGGAAGGGCAGACTGGAAGAGGGGAGAGAATATTCTGAGTTTCTGGGAATGCCACTCACAGAGAACAAAGTCTTGTTCATCCCACACAGGGGATCAACCAATAACACGCAGGTGTTAAATGTACATAAAGTCTCAGGGTCTATTTTATTTTATTTTATTTTATTTTTTTATTTTTTTTCAATTTTAAATGCTAATTTTTATTTACTGCTAAATGTGCAAAAGACACCAATCCTGTGCAGGAAAATGGTTACATAAATCCAATATTAAACAACACCACATGGGATAAATCTAAAGCAGAGCGCCATGTGCCTTCAGAACTGATTAATATCACAGAACACAACTCAGTTCACACAATTCTTAAGAAACCTGAAGAGAACTCTCACTTAATATTAAGCTAGTTACTCAGAAGCAAATGCGCTTGGTTTTGTTGTTTCATTTTCTAGGAAAAAGTAGAAGTTTTTCCAATTTTGCATGGTTTAATATGATGTGTGACATCGGAACCAAGGCAATAGTTCATAAGATTTACTCCATTTATCAATTGGTACCATCAGCTAACACAAAGTTGACAAGCTGGCTAACAGGAAAACAGCTGAATACAATGAAATATGCTCAAATATGGGGCTACATGTACATTCATCTCAATGTCCTTATTCACAACCCAAAGAAATATTCCTTTATTTTAAAGAACTACTTTAAATCAAAAGATAAAATAATCTTAAAAACAGATACAACAGTAACCACTCTAACCACTCTTAAACATTAACATAAAACACTTTTTAAAAACCAAACAACAAGAAAAATGGCAGTGCAAGAACACGTCATACTACTGAATCTTCCATATTCTGAGGTACATAATGAGAAGGTGAGGGAGGTGAAGCAATATAGGCAAGTGGCCCAGGACTCATAGCACCACGAACCTGAGAACCAACATATGCAGCACTGACTGGATGCCAGGGGGCAACACAGGGATAATCTGGCACAACAGGAAGGCAGGAATCAAAACCTGGCAAAGGTCGCTGCCCATAGGGATCTGACACCACTGGATAACAGAATGCTCCATGGGGGACAGATGCAGGGTCAGCATTTGGAAAAGTACCTGCAACAGTGGGAGGACGCTGCGAAGGAGGAAAGGTTTCCACACTAGAAGCCCCTTCGAGGGCGGAGACTGCTGGTGGCGGAGAAGGGGAGCTTCGGAGCTGATGGGGCGGGCGGGGCTGGGAGCTGAAGTTCGGGCTTCAGTTGGATCCCAGGGAGAGGAATGGCGTTGTCCGCGTGAACCAACCACGGCTAGCCGGGAGGGAGTCTGGGAAAAGTCTGGACTTGCCGAAGAGGCAAGAGACTTTTTCTTCCCTCTTTGTTTCCGTGTGCTGATACATCTGCCTGTGTGCCGTCTTGTCTCCCCACCTCACTGTATAACTGAGGAATGGTTTGGTTCACCAGAGGTGGCGGCTCAGTATAGACTGGATGGTTCTCTACATGAAGCTGCTGCTGCATCTGCGGCACACAGACCATGGAGTGCCACAAGCTTTGGTGGTAGCACCGCAATCCCAGATTGAAATAGTACTGCAAAACGCTCGCATCTTGAGGCAGATCACCGCCACGTGGATCGCAGGAGTAAGGGGGAGGTAGTGGTGGGAAGTTTGAAGCGTCTGTCACCTCAAGAGGAGGAGGAGGAGGAGGAGGAGGAGGTGGAGGAGGAGGAGGAGGTGGAGCAGGTGGAGGTGGTAGAGAGGCAGCAGCGGCGGGAACAGGAGCAGCCAGGTATGGATAGAATGCTGGCCTGCCCTGTGTAGGCGGAGATACAAACAGAGGCTGTAGAGCATTCTGTGAGGACACAGAAGTGGTACCACTAGCGTGATTAGCTGCTGCACAGTGAGGCAAGACTGGAGCTGGAATAATATTTGCACAGGGAGCTGCAACTGCCGCAGAATTCACCATCACCACCTTCTGGGGGTAGCTGTATGAGGTAACTGTATCATGAGGAGACACAGAACATGGTCTTCTGTCCTGAAGAGACAAGTTTGCTGTAGATTCAGTTGTGCTGTAAACACCTGAAGTTTCATAGTCTTGTTCTGAAGGATAAATATATTCTTCATGATATCCCCCACTGTCACTCTGGCCATCACCTTCCTCTGAATTCAGAGTCTGTTTGCCTGAGCTATGTCCTCGCCTTGCAACATGGTATCTCGAAGTAGCAGGAACCATTGTAGAGGGCCCTCCAGGATTAGGTAAAGCTGGATAAGACATCTCATCCCCTTCTTCAACTTCATAAAAAGTAATGGTTTCTTCCAAGCCCCTGGGCATCTGTCCATTCTCTGGAACAAAGCTAAACTGGCACTCCTTATTCATACAATGCATCTGGCGGTGACTACGTCTAAAGGAACGAGATCTATAGGAGAAGTTATCATAGCTCTGGCAGCACCTTCTACCCGAGCCAGGGTAAAAACCAACTTTAGGGCCTGCCATGTTGTGCCTGTTTATAAAGCGAGGTGAATCCCTGGGCGTCCCATATCCCCGACCTTGTCCCTGAGATGAATGTTGAGGATGAAAACGTCCATTAGACATAACACCGCCAGCTGTCTGTGAGCAGTGCATTGGAGAGTCATGCCCATAACGCATACTGTGCTGAAGCATGGGTGGGAGGAGGGGGTCTCCCCTGCTGTAAGTCATAGTCATATAAACCTCTTTCCCTCTAATTTTCTTGAACATCTTCCTCCGTTGCTTCATGTCCATCTCTGACATAGCCATTTCTGGGACACAGCCGCAGGAAATTTTCTGGTAACCTCTTCCTTTCCTACTGGGTGTAACATTCCAGGCAGGAACAGGTGTTACTTGGGTAAGTGGTTTTAAGTTAGCCAGTGGAACAACATGCTTTTCTGCCAATTCTTCAACGAAGACTGTTACAGAATTGCTTTCATTTCCAACTTCCTGAATATGAGCATTATAATATCTTCCACCTGATTCCAAGTGAACCTGACATTTGTCTCCCAAATAGTACTGTCTCCCAGCATACTCCATATAATCAGATTTTTGAAGTTCTTTTCTGCTGTCCAGCCAAACATCAAATTCTACATTACGATAGATTTCTGGATCCAGGGCTTTGAGCACCTTATAAGGGAAGAGCATCTTTGATGGATTTTCTGGAGACTTTGCTTCTTCTGTTCCTTGATTGTACCCCTCTGGTATATTTTCAACATTGCAGCAGGCACCCCACTCTTCAGTCCTATCCTGAGTTGAACTCTTGGAGTCAATATGGACATTCCTACTTCTAGTCACAGCATTGTTCCTGTTCTTCTTGGAACCACTTCGAAACAACTCAATTGCAGTCTTCAACTCTTCTTCATCCACAACAAACACATCTTTATAGAGAATTTCATACAACACAGCTTGACAAATAGCTGCACTTGACTGAAATTGTTTTGAGTACACTGAATCATAATGACCATTACTTGAACAGCAGAGTAGAATCTTGTCTTCATAGCCATTATCTGTGACATGAGTTGGAGGCCTGCCAGGATAGCGATAAAGAATGAAATCCCGATTATAAATTAGAGAAAGAGCTCTTATTTCCAGATGGCCAGCACTTTCCTTGGGATCTCCCAACCGTTCCAGGTATTTCTCAAAAGATCCCTCCACATAAGACTCATAAGTTTGTTGATTTTCTCTCATATATGAGACACAAGCCTTCCTGATTTCCAAGTGATGGACCTGGCTGCAAAACAACTGCTCTGAAATAGCCCGAAAGAGGCAAGAGGCATCCTTGGCAGTCAGCTTTCGAAACAGCCCTAAGCTGCCTAAATATTCATCCATTGATGCCTCATTCAGAGACTTCTGGCCGCAGTACTTTTTCCATCCTTTATGCATTGTGCACAGGGGGTGGAGTTGGGGAGGGGGAGAAAATAACACAGGTGTGACAAGAAGGAAAAAGCAGGGTGCAGGTAGGAATGGGTAGCAGTGACAGGGCTTGCTTATGCAGGTATCCAGAAAGCAGCCCGAAGTCTAGGCACGAGAAGGCAGTTGGAGTCAGCGCTGCAGAATCTTGGCACTTCTCAGGAGCAGGAGAAGCAAAGGGCTGGTCCAGGATAAGGCGGGACCCTGTGAAAACAAGAGGAAGAGCCGATGCTCCTAGGAATAGAGAACTTGACTTGAGAAGGAGATGTGGGAGCAAGAAGGAACTTGCAGAGCTACCTTGTTGGGGAAGGGTGGGATTCTCAGGGTCTATTTTAAAAGCACAACTAATTTAGGACAAAGGTTAAATATTTCACACTGCCTCTTTCCTACAGAACAGTGATTCTCCAAGGGTGTGTGTGTGTGATTTCGTGTCCTATGGGACATTTGGCAGTGTCTGGAAACATTCCTGGTTGTCACAGCTGCAGGGGGGATGTTACCCGCCCTCCACAATGCACAGGATAGGCCCCGTAATACAGAACTATCAGGCCTCAAGTGTAGCCTTCAAACTACTGTCCTACTGTGGAGAAACCCCGCTGTAGAAAATTGAGTCTGCAATGAGAATTAGATCACGAAATGGATCTAACGCTGGTTAAAGTGGCTAACGCTAAAAACTCTATTTTCCAAAGCCCCTCACTGCCAGCATTCTACCAAGGTCCTCGGGTACAGGGACACCAGCTAGCAAAGAACACTCAGCTTGAGCCTAAAGTAGGCGTGAAGAATGTTCTGCTTAACAGATCAAAGCAGAAGAGTGTGGCCCTGACACACAGGACCCTCAACATTTGCGTATTTCCCTTTGCTAATGAGCAGCATGAGGATTTTCATTTTTTCAGTTCCTCTCCAGCCAGCCGGCCACAGTGATATAATGATTCACACCTTGAGGTTGTTATAAGCCTCAAAGGGAGGCTTTGCTTCACTCAGGAGTATGCATGATGGTCAGAGCTCTGCTGCCCTATAAGCCCCCATTTCCAGGCCTCGTCTCTCTGGGGAGTCTGGGGGGGTCTCCCCAGCCTTGCACTGACCCTCTCACACACACTGGGGCATTTTAACTCAAGGCCTGCCTTAAAATGCAAATAACCCAGGATTATGCAGTGGATTTCTAGGTGGAGAAGCTGTTTTGCACCTAATTCAAAGATAGAATAATTTTTGTAAGTCTTCATCTGTGACAAAGTCTGCAGACACGTGGGTGGGAGTTTCCCCAGCCAACGAAAGGGGCCCGGGCAGGTCTTCCCCTCTGAGCCCCGGGGCTGGGCGCCGTGCAGCAGGAAGTACATTATTGCTCTACCCAAACTGTCTCAGACCTCTCTGGGAAATCTGTGAAATAAGACTTTCTGAATTCTGACCCCTGAGTCTCAGGCCACCTACCACGTGCTCTTCTCCAGCAGAGCCCAATTTTGGACAATCTCATTTAGACAGCACATGGTGTGTACTTGTGCACACTACTGAAAGTGTCCTTTTTGCCGAAGGAGTCATTTATTACTACTTTAGCTAGCCAGCATCTTAGCTAGTGCACTTAAGAAAAAAAGAGAGACTTGATTGACTCTAAACTCTTCAAGAACTCCTCCAGGGCCAGTGGGTAACCTCTGCAAGTGCCCTGAATCCTCTAGATCAATACTCAGGGGGCAGTCAGGAAGGTGAAGCAGAAGAAAGAACAGACAACGGAGAGAAAAGGCCTGGGATGTGGGCGACTGCCCCACCGCCTGCAACCAGCCCTCTCAGGACCTCTTCTTCCCCCACCCTTTTTAAAAATTTGAAGTAGAGTTGATTTACAATGTTGTGTTAGTTTCAGGTGTGCAGCAAAATAATTCAGTTATGTGTGTGTGTGTGTGTGTGTGTGTGTGTGTGTATATATATATATATCAGTTATACATGTATGTTCTTTTCCCGATTCTTTTTCTATTATTCAATATTACAAGACATTGAATATAGTTCCCTGTGCTGTACAGTAGGACACTGTTGTTTATCTATTAGGACCTTTTCTTGTTCTCAGTGAGAAAAGCCTGAATTCAGAGAAACTGAAGTGAAGAAGGCTGAGAGGCTTTTGGAAGACACATACGGTTCTGTTTATTCATTTATTTTTCCTTAAAAATTTATATTAGTTTTTGGCTGTGCTGGGTCTTCGTTGAGGCACTCGGGATCCTCGTTGAGACATGTGGGATCTTTTAGTTGTGGCACACAGATTTCTTAGTTGCAGCACGCATGTGGGATCGAACCCGAGCCCCCTGCATTTGGGAGCATGGAGTCTTACCCACTGGACCACCAACGAAGTCCTGGTTCTGTTTAGAGTAACGTCAGTGTGATACCACCTAAAAGGACTCACTTGTTTCTCTGGGTGCTTCCTAGCTCCTCTCAAAAAGGTCTGTTCTTTTTTTACTTTTTATTATTATTATTATCTTTTTTGGCCTCACTGCGCGGCCTGTAGGATCTTAGTGCCCCGACCAGGGATCAAACCCATGCCCCCTGCAGTGGAAGTGCAGAGTCTTAACCACTGGACCGCCAGGGAAGCCCCAGGTCTGTTCTTTTATAATGAACTGTCATGAAAGTTGAAAATAAGGTATCTAACATAAACGTCCAGGGGTTTAAAAGTCACGTTGCAAGGACCCTCAACTCAAAGCCGGGTCTCACAGACGCCCCGTGGCGCTGTGTACAGCCACTGGCTTTCCCTCAGACTAGAAACTTCCTCTCCCTCAAACCGCGTCCTTTCTGACTCCATGCTATCAGAATTCTTACCAGAAAGAAGAGATAATTTTTGTGAAAGCAGCAGTGTGTTTCAATCTCACAGGAGACGAAGCACACTGAACATTACCTGAAAGAGACGATCGTCCCCTGAGAATTTTGGAACTAAAACAGGCTGGTCCCTAAGTCCAGCAGGCCAGGCCTGGGTGGATCGCCCTCAAGGAGGAAATGGAATTTTGACGTAGTGCTCAGGAGATGACCTCTGGTGGTCTCAGGGTCCTGGCTGCCTGTGCCCAGGGACATTCCCTCGGCAGGCCTGTCCCCCGATGCCCTGCCACGTCTGGGGCACTGAGTGTGCCTGTGTCTGGCTGCAGATGGCACCAGACACCTTTGTTTGAGAGCCCGGGGCTGGATGCCAGCAGGTCACCCACCCCACCCTCTCGCAGCGTTTTTATTCTGACCTTGGGATAATGTCTCAGAGAGAGACAGGCAGGAAGAGGGAAAGTAACTGATAAAAGGCAACGTCAAAAGGCCTCAGACCAACTCTAAGAGGCTTTTCTGGAAAAGCCCAGGAGATGAAAGCCAAGCTTGTTCAAAAAGTCAGAGATGTGGATGATGATGCAGTGATGGGAAACTGCATTTGTAGATTCAAGCAGGCCCCTAGTGACTCTGCTTGGCAGCGGGCAGGCAGGCAGGAGACTCTGCAGTGTGCCAGCTGTGGCTGAGCTCTGCCTTGGGGCACGGGGAGACGCACCTGTCTGCTGGTGAAGCCCCCTCTAGGGACCAGGAAATGGCCCCGTGCAATCTCACGAACAGCCACGTGCCAAAGGATTATTCATTGGTTATTAAAATTCACTTATTTTGCTTTCTTGTATTACAAAGATCACACGTCAAGTTGTAAAAAGCACTTTATGACACGTCTTGGAGCTCTTTAATGGCACATATACAGATCTACCCTTTCCTTTTTTTTTTTTTTTTTTTTTTTTTTTTTTTTGCTGTACGCGGGCCTCTCACTGTTGTGGCCTCTCCCGTTGCGGAGCACAGGCTCCGGATGCGCAGGCCCAGCGGCCATGGCTCACGGGCCCAGCCGCTCCGCGGCATATGGGATCCTCCCAGACCGGGGCACGAACCCGTATCCCCTGCATCGGCAGGCGGACTCTCAACCACTGCGCCACCAGGGAGGCCCTACCCTTTCCTTTTAATCAGCTGCGGCTTCACTGGATTCAGGGTCTCTCTACCTTGGCACCACTGACACTGACCAGGAGGATGCACTGTCGTGGGGGGCTGCCCTGTAAAATGCCTGGCTGCCACCCGGTCTCTTGTTTCCCACGTGGACTTCCTTTCTGTCGCACTGACCATCCTTGACTTGATGCTCCACAAAGGACAGCCCTTCGTGAGCACTTACTACACCCAAGCCCAGGGCTCAGTGCTCTACAATTTTTAACCAAGTTCATCCTCACAGCAGTCCTAGAAGGTAAATACTACCGCCATCATTTTACAAGGAAAAGAAGGCACAGAGAGGTTAAGTGACTTGCTGAAAGTCACACAGCAGGGAAGTAGCGCCGGCTGGGCCCCCGGCATGCGACTGCATGTCCTTGCTCCCCACCATGATGCTGCCCTGCCTACAGGACCTGTTTGTTTCTCTCCAGGACGGTTTCCTGGCTCTTGCCTCTGTTTTCAGTCAAGGTCTTGAACTCTCTGTCCAGTTCCCACTAGGGACGAGCACGGAACAGCCTGTGGGACCCCGGATAAAAGAAGGGAACCCTACCCTGATTCAGAGTCCCACCCACTCGGAGGCAGGGCTCTGGGGCTCCAACTCAGAAAGGTGGGCCCGTTAAAAGTGGCGGTCATGTCAAGTGTCCTGCTCAACTGACAGGGTTACTCTAATTACACAATCAATACTTATTTAGTATAGAAAATTAACTCATACAGGTGTCTATTTAAGAAAACAAAAATCACCGATCATCCCACTTCTCAGAGATAACCACCACCCCTGGTATTTTGGGGTATTTCTTTCCACATATGGATGTTATGAGCACATATGTATTATTTTTCCTTTTTGAAGATTGGATTACATACTATATACAGTTTTATACTCTGCTTTTTAAAAAGATTAAGTATTTTATCATTTGTAGTCTCTCCTCACTCGGTTACTCTGCTTTAGAGCCCCAGCAAGCTATGTATTTCACCTGTTTATTTTTGTTGTCACCCCCCGAACATAAGCCCCCTGATGATGGGGGCTTTGATCTGTTTTGCTCACTGCTGTTGCCCCAGAGCCAGGAACCCTGAATGGTGCGTGGGCTCTCCATGGTTATTTGTGGCTGGAATGAATGAATACAGTTTACGGTGCACCCCTGAGGCCTTCCACGTTCCAGGCACTGGGCAAGGCCACACTCCTGCTGCCTCGTGCTGAGAGGGGAACAGAGAAAGGAAAAAGCATCGCCCTGGACAGGCCCTACCTTTTACGCGCGGGAGGAGACCAGTACGTTTGTGGTTCTCCTGTGCATCTGAAACAACTGCGAGCTTTAACCCCAGAAGCAAGGGGTCACCAGGGAAGCTGTGCAAAATACACACGCACACGTTCAGGTGTGGATCAGGCCAGAGTGACGCTTTGACAAGCTGGCCACCCCAGCCGAGGCCACCGCTGGCCACTGCATTCCTCATTGGAGATGGGTCAGCTGTGGGCACGCGGGCAGGGCCCAGAGCGAATTCCCTGCTGTACTCACAGGGCCCAGCACAGAAGAGGCCTTCAGTGACGTGTGCAGAACTGCATTTGGGGTGAAACTGGATTCTCACCGGGACCCCGCAGTAAACATGGCCTGTGGGCGGACTGCAGCCTGTTCTCCGCAATCCTGTCCCCTTGGCTCTCAGGTTACAGGAGGCAGCACTGGACGCAGGGGTTTGCTTTGGGGGCACAAGCAGGAGGGGGGCTGCCTTAGCAGGGGCCACCACAACAAGCAGATGGGAGTGCCCAGCAATTGAGACACACCCTGCAATATTTATGGATGAGCCAAAACGTAGTATAGGAGCTGCTTCACAATAATATGGGAGCAAGTGGGCATGAGGGGTCTTTGGGGGATGATGGAACTGTTCTAAAATTGGATTACGGTGATGGCTGCACAACCCTGTCAGTTTATGCAAAATCACTTAATAGTATGCTTAAAATGAGTAGCTTTTACAATATGTACATTATGCCTCAATAAAGCTGTTAAAAATAATATGGGAAGAGTAAGGGGATGAGAATGTATTTCAAGGAGGACTGGGCATGAATTGGTGACTGTTACAGCAGGTGATGAAGGTGACAGTACACCCTCTAAGGATGCGATGAGGATTAACTTCAGTTAACACGTGGGAAGTCCTGGTGCTTCACCCCAAATAAGTATGCAATGAACCGTGAAATAAGATTAACAGGGAACTAACATGTGAGGGTTCATACTGAGCACGGGGGACTTCCCTGGTGGCGCAGTGGTTAAGAACCTGCCTGCCAATGCAGGGGACATGGGTTCGATCACTGGTCCGGGAAGGTCCCACATGACGCAGAGCAACTAAGCCCGTGCATCACCATTACTGAGCCTGTGGGCCACAACTACTGAGCCCGCGTGCCACAACTACTGAAGCCCGCACGCCTAGAGCCCGTGCTCTGCAACAAGAGAAGCCACCGCAATGAGAAGCCCACGCACTGCAACGAAGACCCAACGTAGCCAAAAATAAATGAATTAAGAAAAAAAAACTGAGCATGGGCTTGGGAGGCACTGCTGGGCTCAACACCGAATTGTCAAATATCTTTAAAAAATGCATATCCTTTGACCCAGTAATGCCATCTCTAGTAAATTATCCTATTGAAACAGTGGTGGGTTTTTTTGTTTGGCTTCTAGTCTTGCAGAATCTTAGTTCCCCAACCAGGGACTGAACCCAGGCCTCGGCAGTGAAAGCGCTGAGTCCTAACCATTGCACTGCCAGGGAATTCCCCAGCGGTGGGTTTTCAATTGAGGAAACACAGTATTAACTTAGAACAGGGGGAAACATAGAAAATACATTAAATGCTCTTTTTTAAGATTCTAAGATCAGGATAAAATCAGATGATGAGACCCCTGTGTGCAGCCAGGGTCTGACTCAGTAGGAGCTAGTGTTTCTCAGAGGTTCCCTGATGAATAATAAAAATAAAATAAAAGAGGGTGACTGCCAAGAATCTTCTCCAGGACAGGGGGAGCAGGGGCAGGGTCCACAGCCCTTGTTGGGACCTGAGCTTTTTACAAAGTGCTGAAATAATGATGATTATTCTCACGAATGGCTACTACCCATTAGGTACCTCCCACGTGCCTGGTACAGGGTTGTGCTATTATGACTCCCCTTCTACAGATGAGGAAACAGATGTGCCTGCCCCAGGCCAGAGAGCTATTTGCACAGAGATGGGATTCAGTCTTTTCCACCATCTGGTTCCCAAATGCGGTTCTTAACCACAGCACCCTGCTTCCTGCCTCTTTTATGTGTTTTTTTCCCCCAAGCTGTGGGACTGGGCAGATGACTTCATCAGCAAAGCTTTAACTGTAAAGCTTTCCCTGAAGACTCAATGGCCTGTGGTAGGAGACGGGATGGGACCAGACCGGGCTGCACAAGAAGCTTAAACTCTCTGCAACCAGATATTCTGATTCCTTCGGCCTCAGCAGTGCAGGGTACAGGGAACATCCGACACCCCATTAGCACACTGTGGCTGACTATGTTCTCCAAGAACGGCCACAGCACCACCTCCAGGCTCCTGTGCTTCTTCCAGAGCCTTGCTGCTCCCCACCAAGAAGCAGAAGCCATCCACTGCCCTTGAATCTGGGCAGCCTTGGCACCGCCTGAAATGTGGTGGGAGTGACAGGGCAGGCCTCCCACGGCTGGGTTAGGGGCCCCGACATAGCTTCCCTGTGGCCCCCCCATCTGCAGACGCACCCCTGGAACTCTCCCACCAGAGGTCACTTGGTGAGGCCACGGGTGGGCGTCTGGCCAAAACCCCAGCTGAGGGCTGGTCACCAGCCAGTATCAACCACCACACGTGAGGAAAGCTAGTCTTCAGTCATTCCGGCCCCAGCTCTCGAGGTCTCCCAGATGCAGCCCAGTCATCCTGGAGCAAAGACGAGCCCTGTTCACTGCATCCTGCCCGAGCTCCTGACCCACAGACTCTGTGAGCGTAATAAGTGCCTGTTTTACAGCTACTAACCTTGGGCGTGATTTGCTGTGCAAGCACAGCAGCTGGAGCAAGCGCTTAAACAAAAAAAAAGGTCCCGCTTGGTCTGCTTTGAAAGTTGCATATGCATTGTTCTGGGTTTCGTGTTTTGATTCTTTGCAAGGGGAAGTTGAGGTCCGCTCAGAGGGCAGTGGTGGGCCCAGGTGAGAGATCACATCTGCGTCTCGCACCTGGCACTCTGGCTTAGACACGTCCCCTCTGCGGAGATGCTCTTGGGGCAGCTCAGCTGGAAGGCAGCTGTCGCCTCCGAGAACCTTGTCGCTGACTATTACATAACGAAGCCGCTGGAAAGGGGACGGCGGAGGATGGCTCGATAGATCCCCACCTCCGTCCCACATCGCATCCGAGAGGATGCCTGTCCTGGATCGTCCTCGACGAGAGGCTCTGATGGGGCAAAAACTGCCTGGGCCTGGAGGCTCCGGGTTCGATTGAGAAAAATGAAAAATGCCAGTGACAGTCAGAGGCTACATCCTCGAGCTCTCGGTCTGGGCTTCCTGCAGCCATGGCATCTAAGAGGGAAAAGCAGGAGCCCAGGACGGCTGCCTTGGCATCCTCTCGGCCCACCCCGAGTGGCTCAGCTGGTGAGAACCACTTATTTATGCTTCCCGGTAAGATTTCACTTGAAAAGAAGATCCTCCTACCACATACATCTACGTATTGATTTTCTTTTAATTCAGGGCGGCAACTGTCTACACAGTGCTGAGCACAGGCAGCTCCTTGAGTCTGGGGAGTGGGTACTGCCCACCATGAGCTCTGTGACAACGCCACCTCCCACCATGTCACGAGACTCAAGCTGCTGGGCTCCCAGAGGGTGACAGACACATGGATAGTGCCGAACCCAGTTACTCCAGCCGAACCCAGCTCAGATCAGACTGGAAGCTAACCTCGAGACATGGAAGCCAGCCCGGGTCATGATTAGCAAGGTCAACCCCAGCTGACCTCCGTCATGTGAGCAATGAACACTCATTGTTGATGCCACCAAGATTTTACGACTGTTTGTCATGCAGCAAAAGCTAACCGATGCATCTGTTTTCAGAATTTTCCTGGTTTCCCATTCAGGCGACCCCAGTTTTTAAAGCAGAAAGAAGAATAACTTATTTATTCAGTGATTATTTATTGAGTCCTAACCATGTTCCCAGCCCTGCTGAGGGACACAAGGCTACACTGGTTTCCACTTTGCCAAAGACAATCCTACGGAAACCTTGATGAAGAAGAAAGGGTTATGCCACTCAGTACTTTGGCCAGATCCTGGGGAAGTAAATATTTGAAGAAGCTGTGCGGCCAGCCCCAGCAGGAGGCCTGGTATTCAGCCCTGGGCACATGCCAGAAGTAAGCACCTGCTGAATTTGAGAATGTGGGTGTGGGATACCTTGATTAAAAACCCAGGCAGCATGATGCCAAATCAGTACCAGCCTGGGGGAAAAAGAAATTAGTCTGGGATAAAAAATGACAAAGCAAGTACCTAAGAACCATTAAATGATTGTAAGCATGTGTCACTGATGGAAAACCACAGTGGTTAAGGATACATGATTGTCGTCTGGTATCCTGTGAGGAGTGGAGAAGGACGCCTGAGTGTTGGCCAAAGGCCACCTCCAATCAGAATGAGTGAGGCTGAAGGGGAACAGTAAAGCACGGCCAGCAACCACGATAGGTCAAACAGTCACTTAACAAACACAATTACTAATGGGCCAGTTAACCTCGCTGGGCCTCAGTTTCCTCATTTTTAAAATGGGGATAGGGCTTCCCTGGTGGTGCAGTAGTTAAGAATCCACCTGCCAATGCAGGGGACACGGGTTCGAGCCCTGGTCCGGGAAGATCCCACATGCTGCGGAGCGACTAAGCCTGTGCACCGTGACTACTGAGCCTGCACTCTAGAGCCCTCAAGCCACAACTACTGAGTCCGCGTGCCACAACTACTGAAGCTTGTGGGCCTAGAGCCCTGCTCTGCAACAAGCCACCGCGATGAGAAGCCCATGCACCGCAACAAAGAGTAGCCCCTGCTCGCCCCAACCAGAGAAAGCCTGCGCACAGCAATGAAGACCCAACGCAGCCAAAAATAAATAAATTAATTAATTTTTAAAAAGTCCTTGCAGAGGTATTTTGGGAAGAATAAACAGGATGATTTTGAGAAGCTCTTAGCACAGAGCAGCACTTAAATGGTGGTTCATCTAAGCGCAGCGAGTTGTCACCAGGAGTGAGCACAACGTAAGGACAGCTTAGACACCCATGTTGCCCAAAGGGAGAGGAGCCTCGGACCCGGACACAGGTACCTAAAAAGAAAACAGGGGACGAGTGCCATCAGGGAGGTACCGTCTGTGAGGAAGGATGCTGGAGGAGAGGAAGGCCAGGGACGTCCTCTGTGAAGAGCGGGTGTGGCCCAGTGTGGACCCACAGGAGGCAGGATCTGAACACACAGGGAAGGGAAAAGGAGGCTTCCAGCTGAGGGAACCTGGTGGGAAGGCGTGGGGTGGAAAAGCACGGGGCGTATTTGGGGACAGGTGAGTTGTTCTCCATTGCAGGCAAACCACACATGTGCGTGACAAAGCTGGCAGGGGCGGGGCGGGGGGCGCGTCCGATTCCAGGCTGAGGAAGTAGATATTCCAGACAGGCAATGGGGGAGCCAGCGAAGGTTACTGAGCAGGGAAGAACCAGAACAGAACTGCAGGCTTGGAAAATGAATCTAGTGGAGATGGGGGAGAAGGAGTGCGGGGTCAGTTAGGAGGAGGCTGTGTCCATCCTTGCAGGGGACGAGGAGCAGAATCAGACATACAGCCAGAGGAACGGGCAGGGAAGGTGGGTGGGAGGAGGACGGCAGGCGGCACAGATGTTCCGGGGACCCTTGGGGGTGACGTGGGGAGCAGCCCCCGCATCACGGCAGGCGGAGGCCAACAGGAAACTCCCCCTGTGAGCCCATTCGGGAGGGGGCTGCCTCGGATTCCTCAGACTGCTGACCACAGGCTCCAAATGAGCTGTCAGTCCCATCTGTCCAGACCTTGGCACAAAACCACTCATGAAAGAAAAATGTGCCAGGCCTCCCTCTCCTGCGGGCCACCAGTGCCCCCTCTCTTGCTCTCTGGCCCAATTCTAGAGAACAACTCCCCAGAGAGGACAAGACCATGGGGCTGGCATGGACACCTCGCCCCTGTCTTCTTCCCTCTCCAGCCACCGTGTCCTCGGTTCAAGGGCACAGTTACTGTGACCTGTGCCCCTAGCTTCAGTGACATCACTCCCCAAGGCAGGCCCTTCTCTGATGCCTCACTCTCCTTTGCTCTCTCACTTTCGAGTCACCTGTGTGCCCGGTGAAAACAAAGACTTTCCTTCAGAAAGTTCCCCACCCCCTTGACCTTCGCTTACAAAATAACCGGTAAGGCTGGAACCTGGCCCCTCCCTACACTTCCCCTCACCAGGCCTGCAGGGTCACCCTGAGCCTCCTGGCTGCTGTAAAAGCTGCCTGGTGGTAAGACACAGGGCCTTTCGGTCCCCACGGAGCAGCCCTGTCTCTGCCCTGGTCTAGATGCCTGTGGAGGAAGCAGGAAGGACAGAGACATGAACATAAAGTGCCTCCTAAACAAAGCCCCCTCTCGTGCACCTGCTAAGAGGGAGCCAGACCACTCAGATAAATGCAGCACAAATACACTGTCCCCAGGGCTGCACTGGGGCCGGGCACAGAGCAGGATCTCAGTAAGGTGAGACAAATCACCTTGGATCTGGACTCAAATGCTTCTTTTTACATCCTGTTTCTGAGTTGAGTTTCACTACGTTATGCTGTTCTAACTCGTGGGCAGAAGTGAGACACAGGTAAAGCCCAAAAGAGCAGCAACCACAGGAAGAGGAATGAGAGACAAGGATTCAGAACAACCCGCGCTGGCTTATCAGTATGTGAATGTCTCAACGAGAAGGTCTGGAAGTGGGCTGGGTCATTAGTGAGCTGCTGGATCAGCTCTTTCCAGGCTACCAAAACCCTCAACAACATATTGGCATATTGAATCCAACAATCTATAAAAAAACATAAATGCTCAAGAATTAACTAAAGTTTGTCCCAGGAATGCACGGCTGGTTCAACATTTGAAAATCAATGTATGTACCGTATTAACAGACCAAAGAAGAAAACCTAAATACTCGTATCAACTGATACAGAAAAAGCATTTGACAAAATTCAATATCCATTTATGATAAAAGCTTTCAGCAAACTAGGATAGCAGGGAACTTCCTTAACCTGATAAAAGGCATCTACAAAATAATCTAAAGCTAACAATGTACTCAGTAATGAGAGACTGCATGTTTCCCCCTAAAATAGGGAACAAGGATGTCCTCTCTCACCACGCTTATTCAACATATTTCCAAAGGTTGCAGTAAGAAAAGGAAATGAAAGGCATGTAGATTGAAAAGGAAGAAACAAAACTTCTTTATTTGTAAACAACATGATTATTTATGTGGAAAATCCCAACAGAATCTACAGAAAAAGATTCTAGAACTAATAAATGGGTTTAGCAATGTCACAGGTTTCAAGATCAATACCACAATCAACTGAACCTGCAGATCTAACTGCCAACTGGTAGGAAATACTGGGGACTGAAGAAATTGTTAAGGACACTGCAGGGATGCACTCAGACGCATCTACTCAATGGGAGTGAACCACAGGAATGAATGAACAGCTTTATTCAAGAAATAAATTGTAATGAAAAAGAAGGAAGAGGAGGAAGCCATAGATTAAAAGAGACTTGAGAGACACATGAACAAAATACAATGTGTGGTTTTTATCTGGATCCTGATTTGAGCAAACCAACTGTTTAGACACATACACACATAACTGGGGAAACCTGAACAGACTGGATATTTGATATTGCTTGTCTTTTAAGCTATGACAACAGTAATATAACAATATAATATAATATAGTAATAGTGGTCACTATTAAAAAGTATACATACTGAAATATGGAATCTAGGATTTGCTTCAAAACAATCCATGGGGTAGCTGGGAGACAGACATAAAACAAGATTGACGGTGTGTTGAGAACTGTTTTAGTTGGGTGATGGATGCAGGGTCATTATAATAGTCTCAATATTTTTATGTTGAAAATTCCCCATTATATGGGGCTTCCCTGGTGGCACAGTGGTTCGGAGTCCGCCTGCCGATGCAGGGGACGTGGGTTCGTGCCCTGGTCTGGGAGGATCCCACATGCTGAGGAGCGACTGGGCCCGTGAACCATGGCCGCGGAGCCTGTGCTCCGCGGCGGGAGAGGCCACAACAGTGAGAGGCCCACGTACAGCAAAAAAAAAAAGAAAATTCCCCATTATAAGAACTTTAAAAAGCAATGTACAGAGAACTGTGAGTAGACCCGAACCATGGAAATAATGCTGCGGCCAGGGAAGGGTGGCAGCTGAACAGAGGTGTCAAGAAACCTTTTCCCAGTTTATCCTGTTTAGACTTTCAATGAAAGACCCAGATGAAACAGGTAAATTAACACCCTCACTGCTTGATTAATTCCTCCAGCAATTTTGATGAGGCAGTTGACAATGATGGGGAAGCTGTCAAAGCCTAACAGAACCATGACGAACTGATGTCTATGGCTGACAGCGCTTCCATACCTCACCACTACCAAAACGCCCGTTCTGTGAACCGATCAAGAATCTTTCCAAACTCTACACCTTTGCACGGGCCGTTCCCTCCTCCAGAACGCTCTTCCCGCCTTTTCCTCCTGCCTCGCCATCATCCCACGCTCAGGTCTCAGCCTGGAGGCGCCTTTGCTGGGAAGGTCTGAGCACAGGCTGGGAGGACCCGGGGCACCCTCTGCCCCCTCCTGCAAAATCTGGGCCCCTATGCTAATCACACTTCACGGATTCAAAGACGCCTCGTCTTTTCACACCATCCCTTCCCGCCAGCCGGAGGCGGAGCTACACCTGCTGCCGGCCAGACCAGACAGCACCTGTGGAGCAGTTACCATTGTCTGCCATGTGCCAGCATCAAAACTTGAGAATGGATGTCAGCACATGGAAGAAAATCCCAGAGGCCAGAGCGGAGCACTCTTCGAAGCCCTGGGAACCAGAGGTTGTGGGGCTGAGATGGCGAGATGGTGAAACAGGCACATTTAGCATCATTTCCAGAAGCAGGAGTCAAAGGCCAGCTTACGAGCCCAGCACCAGTAGCTTTTAGTTCTTTCACGGATTCTTCTAAAGAATGCTGCACTGCTCACGCTTTGGATGGCACAGAGGACCAGAGTATGCAAAGATATTTTAAAAGGATTTCTTTAAAAAGAGTCCTTAAAAAAAAAAAGAAATTTAGAAGAGGGCTACTTTAGGAATATCTTAACCAATTTATTTTCCTTCATTAAGTTTCCTTTTTATGTATTCACAAGAATATATAAAATCTCCATTTAGTTAAGTCTAAAGGAACTCTTTCAAGGAGCATAAAATAAAATTTCTAAATGATAAGAGATTTGCATCCTCATATAGTTAACGTTGGCTTCCTTTCCTAGCAGTGCCTAAAACAATGCGGCCTTGGAGGTGATGAAATACAACACCTGTATAGTGTCCAGATCTTCTGCCCAAGGGGAAAGGTCTGATCAGCCTCATTCACCGCTGTCCCCCTCAACATCTGGCACAGGGCTGGGACAGAGGAAGCATCAAATAAATATCTGATGCAGTGACCTGAAGCAGAGCCTCTGCCAGACAAAGAGCCACGACTAGGACCACACGAAGGTTTATCACTCGAGCCAGAACTAGAAATCCGAAAGTGAGCTGGCTGCATCAGGTCTTCTATTCTCTCAGCCTTTAATCCACTACAGCGATGCCATTGTTCAGTGTTTGCTGGTGTTGCTTTAAACTAGGAGCCCCATCCTGACAGCTTGACAAACCGGCAGACGCTTCTCTCATCCCTCGGCTCATCTCTGCTGGCTTTGGCGTCGGAACCCCGTTTTGAGTGTGTAGGTCAGTGGAAAGCTGTTGACCCAACTAAATAAAATCGGGCATCCAGCTTCTCCCCGCAAGCTCCTGCCTCCTGGCCTGCAGGCCTGAAGCGACTGCCCCGGGCCCTTCCACAGCTGGGCCACTCCCCTCTCCCTCATTATCCCTATTAATGATCATGATTAATAATGATCATTACTGGGTCTTCTGAGGAGGTCCACGTCTCTCAAGCACTTCACCCAAGCTGACTTTTCTGAAAGGAGTGCTATTACCAGAGGCTTTGGCAAAGAAAATCTTCTTTCATTTCATTCAAAAAAAAAAAGATTCTGCACGGACAGAGAGAACAGACTGGTGGTTGCCAAGGAGGAGGGGGTCGGGGAAGGATGGAGAGGGAGGCTGGGGTTAGCAGATGCAAACTATTATACACAGAATGGATAAACAACAAGGTCCTACTGTATAGCACAGGGAACTATATTCAGTATCCTGTGATAAACCATAATGGAAAAGAATATTTTTTAAAAAGAACGTGTGTATATATACACATGCATAATTGAATCATTCTGCTGTACAGCAGTAATTAACACAACACTGTAAATCAACCATACTTCAATAAAAAATAAATTAAAATAAAAGCAAAAACAAACAAACAAAAACGACAACAAGAAAAAAAGATCCTGAGTGCTTTCTAAATTCCAGGCACCCTGTGGTGACCCAGACAGGACGGTCACTGCTCCTATGCAGTTCAGGTCCTGGTAGAGAAGACCCACCACCAACAGGTAATGAAGATGTGAGCAAGGGGATTTCAGCTAAAGAGGTGCTGGGAAGAAAACAGAACTGGGCAACAGAACAGGGGGAAGCAGGCCGTCCCTAGACCTGGGATTGTTTCTGTTTCCTTATCTTTAAATAGGAAAAAAAGGGGAAAACCACACGGTCCAGTGGTTAGGACTCAGCGCTTTCACTGCCGAGGGCCCAGGTTTGATCTCTGGTTGGGGAACAAAGATCCTGTAAGCCATGTGGCATAGCCCCCAAAAAACAAAACAAAACCATAAATATGAAAAATAGGGCCTTGGAGTCCTCTGCACACAGCTGACAGAACAAAGAGTAGAGAATCCTGCCTCTTAAGAGCCTCAAACAGGAAGCGACAAATAACACTTCTATGCTCATTCCATGGGTGAGAGCTAGCTGCATGGCTGCACAGCTGCCGACCAGAAACAAGCCTGCACCCTGGGAGAGGGAGCACAGGTTTTTGGTCAACAGCTAAATACTTCAGCTGAACTCTGGCGTAAATTACTGTGAACTAGGGTGCATGGCAAAAAAAAGAAAAGAAAGGAAAATAACAGTAACTAAATGATAGAGGCTGTTGTGAGGAATTGCCCAAGCAATTTTAGCCGCTGTCCCAAGGATATTACCTTTTTTTTTTTTTTTTTTTTTTTTTTGGCCAAGCCATGAGGCATGCAGGATCTTAGTTCCCCGACCAGGGATCGAACCTGTGCCCCCTGCAGTGGAAGCGTGGAGTCTTAACCACTAGACCGCCAGGGAAGTGCTAAGGATGTTACCTTTGAGCTAAGCCATTTTTGCTTTTTCTTTTTATTAACAGGACATGCAGTTAAGCTCAACTTGAACTATTACCTCCAGATAGGAAGTCTGCAAAAGGGACTTTTGTGAAAACAAAAGCACTAAAAGGGAGATCAGTCACCATGATCCAAACACTTTTCTTTCCTTTCTTTCTCTTTTGCCTCTGTTGTAGCCACAAAACACGGAGAATCAGAGGGTCCCTCCAAACCAACTTCAATATCCAACGATGGGGCTGCTCTGCCCTGGACTCTTCACAAACGTCAGTCACGAAAGATAAGAGAGACCGTTCCAGGTTGAAGAGATTACAGAGACACAACCACTGAAGGCAACAATAGACCAGAAAAAGGACGTTAGTGGGTCAACTGGTGAAACCCGAGTGAGGCTGATAGATTAGACACGACAGCACTGGTGTCACGGATCTCCTGACGGAGGGAGCCGTACTGCAGTTTGTAAGAGAAGGTCCTTCCTAGGAAATGCTCACTGAAGCACTGGGGACAAAAGGGCATCATGTCTGCAACTCACTCTCAAATGGTCCAGAGGAAAAAAAATAACGTGTATGTAAGTAAAAAATGATTAAGCAAATGTGGCAAAATGTTAACGACCGGAGGACCTGAGGGAAGGGTATGTGGGGAGTTCTTTGTGCTGTTCCTGCAAAGTTTCTGTATATCTGGAATTGTTTATAAATAAAAAGTTACAAAGGTATATACGGTTTAGAGACAAATCACTGGGCACTTCTACAAACATTGAAAACAGCAACTATTTCACAAGCAGTAAATTAAGCAGGGTTCACTCGACCATTTTAAGACATATTTGAGCTGCAGTCTCTTATCTGTAAAGATTCTACTAGAATGCGGTAAAATTTATGTGGCATTCTAACAGTTTGGGGGAATTGGGGACACTTCATTTACTGTCTGTGGAAGGCCAGACAGCACATCTCTGGAACCCACTTTTCATCTTTTGCCTCCACCCTGCCATCTGAGAATGACTCTGAGGCTCTCTCTCTTCAAGTCTGCTCTGTCTTTATGGTTCTGCTTTTCTCAGCAAAAATTCAAGGACCGCTTCTCTCTCTGAAGAAGCTATTAAGGAAAAAAATGTGCTAAAATAAAGAAGATGGAGGCGTAACTGCCAGCCAGAGTGGCGGAGGGTGGCCATCACCTCTCCAAAACTTCATGCCTAGAAATAAGCAAAGCGCTTCTAAAAGGACAAACTAGGGACTTCCCTGGTGGTTCAGCGGCTAAGGCTCCACACTCCCAAAGCAGGGGGCCTGGGTTCGATCCCTGGTTGGGGAACTAGATCCCACATGCATGCCACATCTAAAGATCCTGTGTGCTGTAACTAAGACCCGGCACAGCCAAATAAATAAATATTAAAAATATATAATCAATTAAAAGGACAAACTATGAAAAGTTTGCCCACAATGGACAGTCTTTAATTGGTTTTATTAGTGTCCTGTGGCTGCTGTTACAAGTTACCACAAAATTGGTGGCTTAGAACAACAGAAATTTATTCTTTCACAGTTCTGGAGGCCGGAAGTCCAAAATCAATATCACTGGGCTGCAATCAAGGAGTTGGCGGGGCTGAGCTCTCTCTGGAGACTTCAGGAGGGTGTGCTCCTTACTCCTCCCAGCTTCCACGGCTGCTCTGGCCATCCTGGCTCATGGCTGCATCACTCAAGCTCTGCCCCATCTTCCCATCACCATCGCCTTCCCCACAACCCTGCTGCTGAGTCTCTTATAAAAACACTTGTCGTGGGATGTAGGGCCCACCCAGAAAATCTAGATAATCATTTAAAGACCCTTAACGTGATTAAATCTGGAAAGACCCTTGTTCCAAATAAGGTAACATTCACAGGTCCCTAGGTTTAGGACGGGGATATAAATTTGAGGGGAGGGGGACCAGATGACCCACTACACCTGGAAATCAATTTTTTATCTCTAAATGACACTAAGACAATTATATGTTGAAATGGTGATCATAGCGCTAAATATAGGCATATCTTGTTTTACTGCATTTTGCTTTATTGCATTTTTTACAATAGCACTGGCGTCACTGATCTCCTGGAGTATCTATTGGTGCCTGTTTTCCAACAGCATTTGCTCACGTCATGTCTGTGTCACACTTTGGTAATCCTTGCAGTATTTCAAACTTTTTCATTATTATTATATTTGTTATAGTGATCTGTGATCAGTGATCAGTGATGTTACTATTGTAATTCTTTCAGGGCACCACAAACCATGCCCATGAAAGACGGTGAGCTTGGGACTTCCCTGGTGGCGCAGTGATTAAGAATCCGCCTGCCAATGCAGGGGACACGGATTCAAGCCCCGGTCCGGGAAGATCCCACATGCCGTGGAGCAACTGAACCTGTGCGCCACAACTACTGAGCCCGCGTGCCACAACTACCAAAGCCCGCACACCTAGAGCCCGTACTCCGCAACAAGAGAAGCCGCCGCAATGAGAAGCCCGCGCACCGCAACGAAGAGTAGCCCCCGCTTGCCACAACTAGAGAAAGCCTGCACGCAGCAACGAAGACCCAACGCAGCCAAAAATAGATAAACTAAAAAAAAAAAAGATGGTGAGCTTAACCAGTAAGTGTTGTGGGGTTTTGTTTGTTTGTTTGTTGGGGGTTTTTTTGGCTGCACCCCACGGCATGTGGGATTTTAGTTTCCCGACCACGATCGACCCCACGCCCCCTGCAGCGGAAACATGGAGTCTTAACCACTGGACCACCAGGGAAGTCCCTGTTGTGTGTGTTCTGACTGCTCCACCGACCAGCTGCTCCCCATCTCTCTCCCTCCTCTCTAGTGTCCCTATTCTCTGAGACACAACAATATTGAAATTAGGCCAATTAATAACCCTACAACGACCTCTAAGTGTTCAAGTGAAAGGAAGACTCACATGTCTCTCAGTTTAAATCAAAAGCTAGAAATGATGAAACTTAGTGAGGAAGGCATGTCCAAAGCCCAGACAGGCTGAAAGCTCGGCCTCTTGTGCCAAACAGCCAAGCTGTGAGTGCAAAGGAAAAGTTATTGGAGGAAATTAAAAGTGCTCCTCCAGCGAATACACGAATGATAAGAAAGCAAAACAGACTTAATGCTGATAAACAGAAAGTTTTAGGGGCCTGGTTAGAAGATCAAACCAGCCACAACATTCCCTTAAGTCAAAACCTAATCGAGATCCAGGTCCTAACTCTCTTTAATTCTATGAAGACTGAGTGAGATGAGGAAGCTGCAGAAGAAAAGTCTGAAATGAGCAGAGGTTGGTTCATGAGGTTTAAGGAAAGAAGCCGTCTCCATAACATAAAAGTGCAAGGTGAAGCAGCAAGTGCTGATGTAGAAGCTGCAACAAGTTATGTAGAAGATCTAACTAAGATAATTCACGAAGTTGGCTACACTAAACCATAGATTTTCAATGTAGACAAAACAAACTTCTATTGGAAGAAGATGCCATCCAGGACTTTCATAGCTAGAGAGAAGTCAATGTCTGGCTTCAAAGCCTCAAAGGACAGGCTGATTTTCTTGTTTGGGGCTATTGCAATGTTAAATTGAAGCCAATACTCACTTATCATTCCGAAAATCCTGGGCCCTTAAGAATTATGCTAAATCTACCCTGCCTATGCTCTCTAAATGGAACAACAAAGCCTGGGTGACAGCACATCTGTTTACAACATGGTTTACTGAACACGTTAAGCCCACTGGTAAGACCTATTGCTCAGAAAAAAAGATTCCTTTCAAAATATGACCACACGTTGACAAGGCATGTGTTCGCCCAACATCTCCGATGGAGATGTACAAAGTGAATGTTGTTTTTAAGCCTGCTAACACAACATTCTGCAGCCTGTGGATCAAAGAGTCATTTTGACTTCAAGTCTTATTATTTAAGAAATACATTTTGTTAAGACTATATAGCTGCCATAGATAGGAATTCCTCTGATGGATCTGGGCAAAGTCAACTGAAAACCTCTGGAAAGGATTCACCATTCTAGCTGCCATGAAGAACATTCATGATTCATGGGAGGAAGTCAAAATAGCAACATTAACAGGAGTTTGAAAGAAGTTGATTCCAGCCCTCATGGATGACCTTGAGGGGTTCAAGACTTTAGTGGAGGACGTCACTGCAGATGTGGTGGAAACAGCAAGAGAACTAGAATTAGACGTGAAGCCTGAAGATGGGACTGAATTGCTGCATCTCCTGATAAAACTAGAACAGAACAGAGGTCACTTCTTATGAATGAGCAAAAAAGTTGTTTCTTAAGATGGAATCTGCTCCTGGTGAACATGCTATAAAGCGTGTTGAAATGACAACAAAGGATTTAGAATATTACAAAAACTTAGTTGATAAAGCAGCAGCAGGGTTTGAGAGGATTGACTCCAATTTTGAAAGAAGTTCTCCACTGGGTCAAATGCTATCAAACAGCACTGCAGGGCTTCCCTGGTGGCGCAGTGGTTGAGAGTCCGCCTGCCGATGCAGGGGACACGGGTTCATGCCCCGGTCTGGGAGGATCCCACATGCCGCGGAGCAGCTGGGCCCATGAGCCATGGCCGCTGAGCCTGCGCGTCCGGAGCCTGTGCTCCGCAACGGGAGAGGCCACAACAGTGAGAGGCCCACATACCGCAAAAAAAAAAAAAAAAAAAAAAAAAACCAGCACTGCAGGCCGCAGAGAAATCATTTGTGAAAGGAAGAGTCAATCTATGCGGCAAACTTCAGTTGCCCTATTTTAAGAAATTGCCACAGCAGCCCCGACCTTCAGCATCCACCACCCTGATCAGTCAGCAACCATCAAACACCAAGGCCAGACCCTCCACCAGCCAAAAGGTTATGACTCGTTAACGGCTAGAGAAGCATCTCTGTGGTGCACCTCACTCTCCAGAGCTCCTCGCAAGATCAGGCTGAGGCGAGACTTCTCAAACCCATCTGTCTAGTCCTCCTCTTGCCCTTGACTGCTGCCCTCACTCCAGAACCAGTTGCACGAGAATCCCCATCTCTAGCTCTGCTTTTAGGGAAGCTGACTTCAACACTCCCTGTGATGGATGTTGGGAAATTCTAAGAAAAATGCTGGTCATGCAGGTCTTCTTGTTCCCTAGACTTTTCTGTTTCTTAACATCTTAAATAAAGTTAAGTGGGAGTCTAGAGCAGTGGAACTCTGAACCTGAACACAAAGCAGAGTCTCTCAATGGCAATAAATGTGGAAGACCCCTGAAACCCTCTGGGAGAAGATCACAGGAGATGTGTGAGAATCTAAATTACAGGACAGATGAAAAAATTTCCACGAGCAGGCAACATCTGGTCCAGGAATTCTACTTTTAGGAGTTTATTCTTCTGATTACCTTGTACACACACAGAACTATGATTATGTACAAGGGTATCCACAACAGCACTACGACCTAACAAAAGATGGGAAATAACCTAAATGCCTGTTGAGAGGGGACTGGGTAAATAAATTATGGTAAATCTATTCTCTGGAACACAATGCAGCTGTTAAGGAAAATGAGGAGAATGAGAATACACTGAACACATACGGAATTATCCCCAAGATGAAAAGAAGATGGACAAACACACACACACACACACATCAAAACATAAAATAACTCCTGAAGGATATACAAGAAACCAGTATCACTGGTAGCCTCCAGGAAGGGAAAGCAAGAATTGGAGGACTTTTTGAACTTTTAAAATCTTGATCATGTGAATGTTATCTGTTCAAAAAAACCAAATACAATTTTAACAATTGTACAACCATAATTACTGTTTGCATAAGGATTTTTATTTTTTAGAATGGCTCTGGGAAGTGACCCTGGAGGACAGTGGGACTACTGGGCTATAGAGGCCGTTCCTACATGT
Source organism: Mesoplodon mirus (assembly GCF_964341445.2). Taxonomy (NCBI): domain Eukaryota; kingdom Metazoa; phylum Chordata; class Mammalia; order Artiodactyla; family Ziphiidae; genus Mesoplodon; species Mesoplodon mirus. Next base: position 52,852,153 of record NC_138988.1, read on the forward strand.
CTAGTAGCTGCACAGAAGGTATTTAAATTCCCCCACACGGTTTCCTCATCTGTAAAGTGGAAGTACTGATGCCTCTTAGGGATGTTGTAATGACGAGTGAGTTCTTGCATTTAAAGCATTCAGCACAATGCCAAGAGCAAGAACTCAGCCAACAGATTTACGCCACAGGAATTCAATGACATGTGACCACAGCCCAGATAAAAACTTGTATAACTGTTATTGTAAAAGTGGCCACTGCAGGGGCTTCCCTGGTGGCGCAGTGGTTGAGAGTCCGCCTGCCGATGCTGGGGACATGGGTTCGTGCCCCGGTCCAGGAAGATCCCACATGCCACGGAGCGGCTGGGCCTGTGAGCCATGGCCGCTGGGCCTGTGCGTCCGGAGCCTGTGCTCCGCAACGGGAGAGGCCACGGCAGTGTGAGGCCCACATACCGCAAAAAAAAAAAAAAAAAAAAAAAAGTGGCCACTGTACCTCCTGTCTCCTGCACGGCTGTTGCCCCATGTTTTCTTGCTAAGGAGCAGCCGTGAGAGCATCAGATTTGATGCAGGAGGCCCAGGCTTCTGTGGGTGTGTGAGATGTCTACTGCTGCATAACAAATTACCCCAAGTTGGTAGCTTAAAACAGTATTCATTTATCATCTCACAGTTCCCACCAGTCAGGAGCCCTGGCAAGAGACTTCTGCTCAAGGCTGCAGTGTAGGTGGTGGCCAGACTGGGGTTTCATCTGAGGCTTGGGGTCCTCACCCAAGCTCATATGCTACTGCAGCTATAGGAATGAGGTCCCTGTTTTCTGGCTGTCTGTCAGTAGAGGGCTGCTCTCAGCTTCCAGACAGAACCTACAGATGCTCGCCACGTGGTCCTCTGCCAGGCCCTCTCCTAGCAAGGCAGTTTACTTCTCCAGGGCCAGCCGGAGCATCTCTCCTTTGGGAAGAACCCAGTACAGCAGGTCCCCTATGTACGAACCTTCAAGTTGCGAACTTCCAAAGATGCGAATGTGTGTTCGCACGTCCAATCACATAAGTTAGTTCACACGTCTGGCGTACACTGTCACGTGCGTGCATCCTCTACAAGTGGTTGTGCTTTTGTGTACTTTACTGCACAGTACTGTACTGTAGAGAGTACAGTAGTACAGTATCTTTAATTCAAGCCCAGGATATCCACAGAGATTCACGATGCAGGAAATGGCATGGGGATTTTCTTTACTTGAGGAGGCACTGTTAGTTTCTGAAGCACAGGACCTGAACGTAGAACGGTACACGAAGGTTGCAGCAGCCATTCAAAACGCAATCCAGGGCTACCATGTCATCTATGACGAGACAAAAGGATCTACCAGCAGTGAGAGCTACGACTATCACTGGATCCCTGTTCACGAGGGTAGAGAGAATTGAATCCAGCAGGGAACCAGACCTGTGCCATCAACGTCAGGCGTGAGTGGAATTGCAGCTTGCCCTCCGTCTCCTACTGCTGACGATCCTTCAGCTCTACCATCTCCCACCTCCTCTCCCTCCTCCAGGCAGTAGCTCTTCTTGCCTGTTCACTCGATGCCAGCCCTGTGTGCCAGCTGTTGTCCTGTACTACTGTACTTTTCAAGGTACTGGACTGTACGATTAGAAATGTTTTATTTTTTGTGTTTGTTTTTTATCTAGTATTTGTGTGAAAAGTATCATAAACCTATTACAGTACAGTACTATATAGCCGATTGTGTTAGTTGGGTACCTAGGCTAACTTTGTTGGACTTACGAACAAACTGGACTTACGAACGCACTCTTGGAACGGAATTCGTTCATATGTGGGGGACTTAACTGTACCTCTTTTGAGGGCTGTCACCTGATTAGATCAGGCCTACCTGGAGATAATGTCCTTTTTTTTTTTTTTTTTTTTTCTTTTTGCGGTATGCGGGCCTCTCACTGTTGTGGCCTCTCCCGTTGCGGAGCACAGGCTCCGGATGCGCAGGCCCAGCGGCCATGGCTCACGGGCCCAGCCGCCCCGCGGCATATGGGATCCTCCCAGACCGGGGCACGAACCCGTATCCCCTGCATCGGCAGGCGGACTCTCAACCACTGCGCCACCAGGGAGGCCCGATAATGTCCTTTTGATCAACTCAGAATCATGTGATTTAGAACCTTAATTACATCTGCAGCATCCCTTCACCTTGGCATAGGACATAACCATGGGAATGACATCCCATCATCTTTGCTATTTCTTATTGGTTAGAACAAGTCACAGGTCCTGCCCACACTCAAGAGGATGGAATTACATAAGGTTGTGACTCATTGGGGGTCCCCTAGGGTGTGTCTGCCACAGTGGGCTAGCCTGGGAGCCTGTCTGCCATACATACACAGACAGACAGCACACCATGGTGGGGAAGGGTTGGGCCTTGGCCACACCTAGGCTCAAATGCTGGCTCCAGAATTTAATGGAATTTTTGAAACTTGGGCAAGTTACAAACCCTCTCAGCCTTCATTCAACCAACAGAAAGGGAAAATAAATAACAGAGTCATTAAGGGTTAAACAAAGGGAAACTGCATGTAAAATTGCCTGACATACTAAAGCAGACACCCAAACCTTAGTTCTCCTCGCAGGAGGAACTTAGGACTTAAACACAAAGATGATACTAATGGTTTCCTCTTAAGCTTTCCAGCAGCCCAGAGAGTACATGCGAAACGCTCTATAAAATACGACACACACTGTCTGGCCTATACCCCAGTGAGGGGTTTTCCCCACTCTGGCTGAGTTCATCTCTGGCAAAAGGTGAAACTGTCATTAGTACCTGCTGTCATATCTCAGAGCACCTCCTTTTAGCTCTGCTACCGTCTGCCCACCCATGAGGAGACAAATGGATAAGTTATGGTCCAACCAACTACCATGTGGAGTTATCACAGCATCCTTTTCAAATAAGGTTTAATGACTTGGAAAAATTCTCATGGCATATTGATAATGATAAAAAATAACCCCAAATTGTCCTTTTATGAGCTCAAGATCTGGACTCTAACTGCTTCACTATTTAATGGCTTTGTGACTTTGGGCAAGTTACCTAATTTCTCTGTGTTTCCTCATCTGTAAGGGGCAGATAATGATCGGACCTACCTATCGTGAGGACTAAATGAGGTCACACATGTAGAACACCCAGCCCAGTGGCTGTCACCTAACAGGAACTCAACATGTGACAGATGCTATGATGATTAGTTAAGTATCACTTTCATCATTTGAGAGGAAAAGTTTAAAAAAGACTTCTTTATAAACAATATTAGCATTGTTGCCACCTCCTTAGGGGAATAAAGAAAACCTAAGAGGAAGAAGTGAGTAAAGAGGTATGGAGGGTCATGCTATATTTAATCACTCCCTCTGCCTTCCAGAAGGTCCAAGTTACTCTGTACCCGAAAGCCTTTAATTTCTCCCCCCTCCTTCTCATTCCCTTCTGAATTCCCTTCACTTTCTCCATCTCTAAAAAATGAAAATGACACCCTCTTTACTCTTAAATTTCACAGCAACCTCTTCCATGAGTAATGTGTGGCAACCACTGTATGGACAATTTCTCTTTATCAATCAATCTATCCTTCTATTTATGTAAAGTAAAAGGCTGCTCAAGGGAAAGGAATAGCCTTGTCACTGCCGCTGTGAAGTAAAACACAAACCAGGTGAAAGGCTTTCTCAGCAGGACACTGAGAAGCTTCTCGGTGCTCATTTCCGCCAGGGAGCAGGACAGGGCTGCACTGGGGAGAGGCCCCGTTCTCCTTGCCAGCCCTCATCTCTCAGGAAGACCCGGGGCTGGAGGACCAGCTGCCAGCACCAGGCCCTGAGCCAGGCCACGGATGCCAGGAGTTGCTAAGGACCCCAGAGAGGAATGCCCGGGAGTGAGCAGTGGGCAAAGGAACTGCTGAGCCAAACTGGTGACAAAGAAGGAGAGCATCTGGCAGGCGGCGGGTCAGAGGGAGGCTCCCAGGCAGCAGGCCTGGGGCAGCACCTCGGGCAGATGGCAGGGGGAGGAAACAGATGGACAGCCAGGGGCCCAGGCAGGAAGTGCCAGCACTGAGAGTGGGGGATGAGGGATGGGAGGAAGGGAGCAGAGAGAAGGCCTTCCCTGGTACAGAACTGAAATCAATGCACTGACCCACACAGGGAGGCCTCGGAATGTCCTGGAGGGTCTCCAGGACCCACTGTAATGCCAGAAACCCTGTGCAACTCTGTCCGGACTCATGCGGGACAATGCACCAGCCCCATTCCCACCCTGGTCCCCCAGCCTCATGGACCCTTCAGCTGCTATTTGCATCAGGACCATCTTCTCTAGCCAGTGGTTCCCAATCGGGGGTAAGGGGGGACAGGCAGTTATTTGGGGTGCCCTGGAGGGGAATTCTTGCCAGTAGTTAGGAAATCCACATGCTCTGCAGCCTGAATAAATAATGCCTCATACCCTCGTGGTACTATCATCCTTCCAATGTACGTGGCTGTTGCCATAGCTTAAATACAAGTGCCTTTAAAAGTATTTGATGAAAAGAAAGGCTGCAGTAGACGTTATACAGTTCTCATTTCATACTGGACATACAGAAGATGATTTCTCCAAGACCCCTTGCTTTTGGAAAGGACATGCGGCTGCTTCTGACCAATGGTATCACCTTTGAGCCAAAGAATAAAAGAGAACCTGTAAGATCCTTATGTGCTTGTTATCTTCTTTGGTTTCAACTGAAGAAGGCATGTGTCATAGAGGGTGTCCCAAAGTCACGGTGGTGACTCCATCAGCCTTGCACTGTGTGACTTGTGAAAAAGATAAATTTTCACACCAGCAACCAATGACTGATATAAACTCTGAAGAAATAAATCTTTTCTTATTAAGCTCTAAAAAAATAAAATAAAAGCATTACGAAATTTCCCAGTCCATCCATGTCACTGTTCCTTTTCCAAACCATCAGACACCAAAAATACTACTATGACTTAAAATATTACTACTATCACATTTGGCTCCTTGAAATTTCTGGATGATAAAGGGACAACTATTGATTCTAGATGTTAACAAGTCTAGATAGTTATTTAATGCCAGCATGCTCAGCAGGGAAAGAGGTGCTCCATTCCTCTCTCTGTGAAAGGTGAGGGCCATTTATCCCGGGGAAGTATTTACAGCTTTGCACACCAAAACTTCTCTACAGGGGAGTTCATCACTGTCTTATTTGTGAATAGGCAGAACTGGAAGCTCCTTGAGCCACAAAAAGGGGGAGGGGGCTGGTCACACAGACTAAGGGACATTAGTGACTGGCTATAAAAACGCTGTTCAAAACCTAATTGCAGACAAACCTTAAGTGACATGAGAAATCATTCATTACATATTAAGCAAAAAACTTACAAACTGTAGAGCATCACCCTTCTTTTGTAAAACCAAAACAAAACCAACAACCACAAATTCTCTCTCTCCTATGAAATAGTAGAAAATCTTACTTTAAATATCAATCTTGGGGGAGAGGGAGTGGGAGACTCTGGTTTCTTCCCTGTGTTTCTCAAAGTTTCTACGATGAACAAGTATTACTTCTGTTATTGGGAACAAAGCCCATAACTTATGTCTTATCATTTTTATTTGTTTGACCATTGATGGACAGCTGTTTCTTGTTCTTGGATCGGGATTGGGTTTGGGTCAAAGACTCCTGACAGTGAGGTTCTTCGCTGCCCTTAACTCTGCAGCTTCCAGGAAACAGGGCATGGGGGTGCAGGTTGCATTTGGGAACCAAATGATCTGAAACAGAACACGGAGGGGTGGGCCATTCTGGGCTATGCTGGCTCATTCTCCACTCTATTCACGGTTATATTCTATTCACGGTTATATCGGAGGCTGCGATCCCCCAAAGTCTAACTCCATTTGGAATCTCGGCTGTGAATGTCCAAGGGAAGACCATACTTGCTCCGACCTCCTAGAAAGTCTTTAGGATGCTCTCTCTGGCCAGAAAACTCAGGCAGTCTCCCCCGACTCACACACCCACTTAGGCTCCTTCAATCGTATTTCTGACAATCCACCTCTTTAGAAGCGTAAATAAGTACTTGCAGTACCTCTTCGTTCTATGAAATGAATAAAATGCATCCTGAATATGACCCTAATCCCTGTGACAACTGAAAAAAGCTTCCACAAAGTTCCAAGATGACCCCTAGGGGGCTGTACAGCCCCAGGTTGAGAACCATCACTTCAGTGGTGGGTTGATACCATGATTACTTCTGGGATAGTCTCAGAATAAGGACCATATCCTCAGCACTATCTGGCAGACCCTAGATAGTCTAGTCTTGGCATACTTCTCCAGACTCACCCACATTACTCCCAGCCGTGTTCCTTCCCTCCAACCATTATCACTACTCCTTCCTCCAGCCTCAGAGCCGTTGTCTGTGCTCTTCCTTCTTTTGCTAACACTGTTCCCTCATCCTTCAAATATCCCTTCCTCAGAGAAGCCCATCCTTACCTCCCAGACAGGGCAGACCCCCTAGTTAATCCTCTATGACACTGAGGACCTCTCTTTCATAGCTTTTGTCCCAGTTTATAATTTTATATTTAAAACCAATTGATTAATACTTTCCCTATTACAGTATAGAGAGAACAGGAGATGACCTGTCTGGTTTACTCTGCTTTCCACACTGCCCTAGCATACAGCAGGTGCTCAATATTTACTGAGTAAATAAAGGAAGCTTCTTGGAATTCCCTGGCGGTCCAGTGGTTAGGACTCTGTGCTCTCACTGCAAGGGCCTGGATTCAATACCTGGTCGAAGAACTAAGATCCCACAAGCCCCGTGGTGCAGCCAAAAAATAAAAATAAAATAAAGGAACCTTCTGGAAGACACTTAAATTTCCATCTTTACTGCTTATGAAACTACACTCTGATTCTCCTTCCCTATTATGGTTCTGCAAATGTCCCAGTCACTGCCGAAAGGATCTATCTTGTTAACGGCTGTATTCCACACGCCTCGCTTGCACAGAGGTAAGAAGAGAGCAGATGCTCAAGAAGTGAGAGAAGCCTCTTTCTACATGTCAGGGTGGGAAGGGGAAGAACTAACTGCCCAACACTGGCCCATGTCTCGCCCTACCTCCTTCCTTTCCACCACCCCAGCATCACCCAGCTCTGTCTTTCGCACACTGAATAAGGACATGGTGAGGCCAACGGGGCACGCCCAGCCCAACACACCCACATTCATCTCCCAAGATTCAACTCAAATGTCACCTTCGTCTTCCCTCCATCTTTCCTCCCTTATGTGGGCAACCACAGAGCTTTCATCTCCCCAACCACGGGGTTTGGGGACTTGTGTGTCTCCTCAGAACCAAAGACTCCTTGAGGGCAAGGGCTCTGTCAAATCCATCTGTTTCCGCAGAAATGGAGATGAACATGGCACTCACAACGTCTGCTGAACAAACAGACTCATGAGGAGTGCTGGTGGAGCCCTGAGCAAGGCCCTCTGGATCCCTGCAGCTCAGGCCCCTCAGGGATCCAGGTGATGCCAGGAGACCCGGCTCCAGCTTACACTCTGTGAGGTTCCAGATGGACATTCCTTCCTCGAGTAATGGACTTGGGGAGACTCCCAGAAAAGAGGAGAAGGAGGAGAATGGGGAAGAGATGGACAAGGGGCCCACGCAGAGAGTACTAAATGGTCTCTCTGTTGTAATATGACCATCCAGCAAGGGCAACTTCACTCCCAGGGGCTCTGCTCAAACCAGCCTGCAGCCACACGGCAGTCCCCAGGGGAGGAAGATGTGAGAGTCCTCTGGGCACACAGAGAAGCAATCCTCCAAGTCTTTGTTCTCTTTGGAACAAGCGGCCCATCACTGTCACCTGCAACTTGGCACAAGAGCCTGAGGTAAGAGGCTAGCTTAGGAGCTTAGAGTGAAACAGAGGTTTCTCTTCTCCATAATCTTTGTCCATTAAACTCATGGACCGAAACAGAGGGTCTGACCGTGATTTTTCTCCACCAAACTCATCATTCAGCTCCTGATACATTTTCCAATGCTCAGCTAAGGCCTGACCCACTCCCACCCATTTTTTTTAAGGATGGGGAAGTAGGCTGGTCCCCTCTATTTGGCTGATCAGATCTCTTAGCCTGAACCCCCAGAATGCCTTGCTCAAAACCAACACAGCTCAGCATGATTTTTTTCTGTAAGTAACTAAAATGCCTCTACTTCCTAATTTTTAGTCCATCTAGACGCTCTTCTTTGAGAAAAGGGAACTAAGTCCCTCTTCCCTTCAGGTCTGGCCCAAGCAGGAAACCAGAGCCCCCTCTACACACACTCAGCACCCAGAGTAACAGAGCTGTGGATGCCTGGGCAGCCCTCACCCTGTGTCCAGGCCTGGGGCTGGCCCACCTTGGTACGCCCTGCCTCTGGGTCTGTGACCTTGCGTCTAACCCACAACCCCTCCTTCACCCCCCCTTTCAAAACTACCACTTCCCCCTCACCATTCTGGCTGCAGACATGACAAGGAGTGGAGTCACAAAGAACCCAGCCCAGTTTCAAAACTTACCGAACAAACGGGAAAGGTGTTTAAAATTTTAAAATTGTAAGGAAGAAAAACATGGGAAGGCAGAGAAGAGTGCGGAACAGGGTAACAGGCCGGGCAAGGTCTGCGTTGCTGGAGGTCCCTGCAGCGCCGGTGGCACTCGGCGCCCAGGCCTTCGTCCTGCCCGCTCCACAGTGACCCCCATTCCGGCGACTCCCGCTCTCCCCAGATAAGTACCGGCTCCCCAAAAGGCCTTCCCCATTGACCACTGCCGTCCAACGGCCCCGAGAACGGGCCCGCCCTTGGAACTTGAGGGGCAGGGCCCGGGACGGCTGCCCCAAGGGTCCCAGGGCTTTCTACCCCGTGAACGCCTGGCTTTCAGACCCCGCGCTCGGGCGAGGGTGAGCCCCGAGCAGGAAGCCCTGCGGCGAGGGGTCCGGGGAAAGAGGCGGCGGGAGAAGGTCGGCTTCCGCGGCCTGAGCGCCGCCGTCCGGCCGCTCTCCACCCTCGGCCTGGGTCCGAAGCGGCGCGGCCCGAGAAGAGGAAGAAAGACACACAGGAACTTTGGCCGTGGTTTCGGTCACCAGCTCGCAGGCTCCGCAGAGTGGCTGGAAAAACTTGGGACCTCCGAGCGGGGGCGGCGCGAGCAGGCCGGCTGGGTGCGCCGAGCTCCAGCGCGGGGGCTGCACGCGCAACTCGCCCGAGGAAGCCCCCTCCAACTTGACTTGGGCGGCGAGACCCACGCCCGGGGCGCGATGCTCCCGCCGCGAGCGCGTCCCTGCCGCGGCCACCCCGTGTGACCCCGGCTCGCGCCCGGGCCTCTCTTACCATCTGCGCCACTTTCAGCAGCGCTGCGTAGGTGCGGGGGTAGGCGGGGTCCAGCAGCCCCTCCGAAGAGCTCGCGCCCAGTTGCCCCGCGCCGGCCCCGGCTCCCGGGGCGCTGCCGCTGCTGCACGTGGTGCGGACGAGCCCGGGTCCGTGCGACATCGCGCGGCCCTCGCCGGCCGGGAGCCTCCCGCTGCCGCGGTCGAAGGCCAGAAGCGGAGAGACTGGGTGGGGCCGCGGGGGCGGGGCGCCGGGGCGGGGCGGAGCGCCGGGGCGGGGTCCTGGGGTGGGGCGGGGCCCGCGCCCCCGGCCCGCGCTGAGGACGCCCACCCAGCCTCCGCCGGACGCGCGGGGGAGGGCCTGGCCCGAGCTCTCCGGAAAGGTGGCGGCAGCCCCCGCCCTCGGGGAGTCGCGAAAGTTGGGCTTGGAGGGAGGAGAGAAACGGACGCCAGGGGCCGTGGCCTTTCCGAGATGGGCGAGGCCCGGGCACAGCTGGGTGTCAGCCTCCTGGGATCTGGTGTGGGTGCGGCTGCGGTGCTAAGGGTACTTGATTGAAGTATAACTCACATACACTGAAATGTCCAAATCTTCCGTGTTCAGCTCCGTTAATTGTTCTGTATGTGTATGTAATGTACACCTGTGTAACCACCGCCCACAGCAACAAATACCGGGCCGATACCCCCAAAAAAGTTCCCTCTTGCTCCTTCCCTCTTTCTGTCACTATAGATTCGTTCTGCCTCTTCTCAGACTTGATGTACTTGAAATAATGCAGAATATTCTCATTTGTGTCTGGCTTCTTTCACTCAACAAGATGCATCGAGATTAATCCCAATAAAGCTGTGGTGAACATTCTGGTGAGATTTTTTGGTGGACAGCTCTCATTTCTCCCGGGAAAATACTTAATGAGTGGGTTTGCTGGGTCACAAGGTGAACATAGGTTTACTTCTAGCAGAAGCTGTCAAACAGTTAGAGATGCTACATTGCACTCCTTCCGGGTTAGTTTTAAAATGAGCAAGCGGGACTACAGAAATGAAATGTTATCAGTGTTCTCTCTGAGCAGAGTGTCCCTGTGGCCAAACTTGATATATCTCCAAATGTTTCGAAATAACACAAAAAATCTACCTCATGACATCATTGGATGCTAGTGCTGTCCTGTCATCAGAAGACTGTCAATGTGGCAAAGTCTTGATAATTCTAGAATGTGGAGATACTCACGCAATCTGTTCTGACAAGTCTCCCAGGTGATTCTGATGACCACTCAAGTTGAGCACCATCATTGCCAAAGCTGAGGCATTTCAGGAATCGTAATACCATGTTCTCTACTTGTGCGTACATTTCAAAGTTTTCATGACCAAAAAAAATTGCCTCTAATACCTGTTTTCTGTTTAGATAATAGTCACAGTGCCTTCCATTTCGTTCTCTATAAAACAAAGATAATTGCATCTCGGGGCTGCTGTGACAATGTGATAGCCGTGCAGGCGCTCTGTGACAGCTCCAGATGCATGTCGTTTTCCATACAGATTTACATCTTCACTTTTGTACTTTTCCAAGGCTTCGGAACCCATCATGGAGATGACAGGGGGTCTTTTTTGAAGTGAGGGCTTCAGGGAAGCAGAAAAACCCAGCAGTGGATAATTTCCCCTCCTTCCAGGGGCCTTCATCCAATTCTCCAGCCATCTTCTAAATCCTATCCCTAATTGTGAAATGGGCTGATAGCGCTCATTTTTGAGGTTCAAACAGAAATGAATCTGAAAATGTTAAAAGAGGTAACAAAGCAACATACAAATGTAAGGAATCATTAGCTTTTGGTGCTAATATTTTCTATCAGCATCAGTATTCCTATGAAGTTATCAGGACAGGGGAGGGAAGGAAGGGGAGAGGGAGGAGAGGAGGCTCTTTTTCCTTCTTTATCCATGAAATCTTTCATAAATGAAATAAATGATGACCAAAGATGACTACTCTTCCCTTCAAAAGGAGACCAAGGAATGGGCATAGTCCTCTGAATGGTTTTTGTGCAGTGATTTTCCATGTATGGTCCCCAGACCAGCAACACCAGCATCACCCCGGAACTGGTGAGAAATGCAAATTCTTAGCCCCACCCCACCCCCATCCGCCCCAGACCTGCTGAATCAGAACCTCTGGGGGGTGAGGCTCAGCAATCTGTGTTTTGGCAAGGTCGGCCCTCCACCTCCCACGTGATTCAGATGCATGACGGAGTTTGAGAACCACTGGCGTTTCCGGAATCCACTGGAGCTGAGACTTGGCTGGGTTTCTTGGACTGCCGTTGGCCCACGTGCCACCCAGCTTAGATCGGAAATAATCACTGGTGGTGGCCCCTCTGCGTTAATCGCTTTATCATGATCACTTAAAAGCCCGAGCGAGAGGCTTGGCAGCACAAGAGCTGCGTGCTGGCCCGGAGTGCAAGAAGAGGCTCCACAGACCAGACCTGCGGCCAAGTACACGGAGGTGTCTACACGGGGCAATGACTTCTTGGTGGGAAGGGCTGCCCCCTGGGGAGGAAGGGCTTTGGTGGGTGCAGGGCTGGGTGCACTCAAAAGAGGGGGCCCACCCACCTTTGCCATCTTGTCTTGCCACCTCTCCAGCCAAATCTAGCAGCTTCCACTCCTTTGGACCCCATGCTCAAGCCTGAATGAACGTCACGCCCTCTGCTATATCATGCCTCTGAGTGTTTGTCTGAACTCCCTTCTCCACCGACGGCTGGTTAACAGCTCTTTATCCTTCAGTGTGTGTGGTTGAGATGGCCCCTCCTCCTCCAGGAAGCCTTCCCTGACTTCCCACCACTTCCCAGTAAGGGTAAGGTGACCCTGGTGGGCTCCCATCATTTGATTAGGAAGTTGCATGGTGATACTGTCAAGTCATCTTTGGAAAATACCACCTGACATGACTCCTATGAGGATTAGATTAATTAAGGCCTGGAAAGTCCTCAGTACAGTGCTTGGCATATAGCAAGTCCTCAACAGTGTGCAGGCTCTTCTGGGCCTTTATCCTGTCATCCATGGCACCAATCACAATGCCTGGGACACAACGGTGCATCTTTATTGCTTTTCAATTTGATAGTGGAAGAACCATTTATTTATGCTTAATTGCCATGAAGCCCAAGAATAATCATGACTATCAGGTGTGACTAACAGGTCACATCAGTTTTACTGGTCTATTAAATTAAAACTAAGTCTGAACATGAATGCTCACTCTGCATTATTTGTTGTGCATAAGGAACAATCTTCTACTTGCAAATGGGGGGAAACCTATCTGGAGATTCAAGAAAAGAGTAGCGTGGAAAGAGCACTGGATTCAGAATTAGAAGACCTGGCTGGGAATCCAGGTGCCTCGGAGCAGGAATCTCCAGATCTGCAAAGCAGGGGGCGGCGCTGCTTACTCACAGGGCTGCTGTGAGGAGTGAATGAGATTACACATGTTCAGGCATTTGGTACACGTTAGTGGACCCTGAAATAGGCCGGGATAGAGGACGGCTGTGTCTGCTAGGTTGGGGCACTGGCAGACGGGCAAACAGCATTCTGAGCCAGGACCTAGCAAAAAACAAGCAAGCAAACAACGAAGCAAAAACCTCTGGGCTGCCCTTGGTTCAGATCTGCCCTTTTTGTTCATAAACCTTGACCAGCTTACATGCCTTGTACCACGTCCCTCCGATACCCCCAAGAAACGTCTGTAAACAACTGAGGGGCACGAAATATTGCTAACGCTTGCTGCCCCGCTCAGGATGTTTGTACTTGGTTCCTGCCTACACTTGAGAATTTGGTGCTGACTCACACAGGTGGTCCCCGAATTACCCCCACCCCCGCCCAATGTGTCTCTGGAAAGCCCACCCTATATGGTGGATGTCACGTTGCAGACTGATGTCTGGCAGTGGTTGATGAGAGCACAGTGACACTGGATGGATCAGCAGTGAAGCTGACCTTGGACAATTTTCTCTCATTTTCTGATAATTTCCTGTGTGCTGCCATGACTCCTCAAGTAGACTGTAGGCTCCCTGTAGACCATCTGCTTTGTGAATGCTCTCCACTGGCTGTGACTTGCTATGCTTTGGGGCTGTACACTTGCAAGAGTGGGGCAATGGAGGACCCCTAACTCCTTTAGCAGTGGGACAGTCTGCGTAAAGGTCCTGGTTTTATTTGCTTGACCTCTGGAATGAGGAGATGGGACTTTGGTTGCTGGTCTGCCCACAAGTGAAGTTATCTGGACCTCAGTGTTCCTATTTGTGAAATGGGCTGATAGCGCTCATTTTTGAGGTTCAAACAGAAATGAATCTGAAAATGTTAAAAAAGGTAACAAAGCAACATACAAATGTAAGGAATTATTAGCTTTTTGTGCTAATATTTTCTATCAGCATCAGTATTCCTATGAAGTTACCAGGACAGGGGAAGGAAGGAAGGGGAGAGGGAGGAGAGGAAAGGAGGCTCTTTTTCCTTCTTTATCCATGAAATCTTTCATAAATGAAATAAATGATGACCAAAGATGACTACACTTCCCTTCAAAAGGAGACCAAGGAATGGGCATAGTCCTCTGAATGGTTTTTATGCAATTGCTCTGGTCACCTGCCCACCTTTATAAGAGAACTTGAAGATGTTAATTTTTCCACAAATAATAAGGATCCTTTTGTTTTTTTGACCTGCTGAAACCACTGCCTTCTCGTCTTTTATTTTAAAATGTTTATTTCCTGATGATGAAGGTATTTCCTGCTCATCGTAGAAAATTGGGGGAAATTCAGAAAAAACAAAGAAAATTGAAATCACCCCATGATCCCACCACCCTTTACAGTTTCGTTTGTTCTGCCTGTTGTAAACTCCAAGTTATACTGCAAACATTTCCTGTTAAAAATTACTCACAGGGCTTCCCTGGTGGCGCAGTGGTTGAGAGTCCGCCTGCCAATGCAGGGAACACGGGTTCGTGCCCCAGTTCGGGAAGATCCCACATACCACGGAGTGGCTGGGCCCGTAAGCCATGGCCGCTGAGCCTGAGCGTCCGGAGCCTGTGCTCCTCAACAGGAGAGGCCACAGCAGTGAGAGGCCCGTGTACCACAAAAAAAAAAAAAAAAAAAAAAATTACTCACAAAGGGTTTTTAGTGGGAGCATTGATTTTTTGTGTGTGCTCAACTTATTTTTCTCCATTATATATTTTTAGGAAGACAGTACTTTAACAACTGATTTTCGTTTTAATAACCAATCTAGCAACCACAGTTCAAGCACAGCTTGAAAAATGTGTTAAAAATACAAAGTTAAATCATTAATGATGATGACTCTGATTAAACTTGGGTTGTAGTGCATTCATTTCTAAAGTCTCATTCAATGGATTTAATTAATTATTGAATCATTCTCCTACTGTTAGGGTTTTAGGCTAATTTAGTTCTTTTTCCCTATTATACATAAGACCAGGACTAGCATCTTTGTGCATGAATCTTAGACTCCTAAGAGAAACATCCCCAAGTTCAAGGGAATGGATAATTTTTAAGGCTCTTCATATGTATAGTGAAATAGATTTCTGGAAATGTACCACTTCATCCCTGCAGCGTATGTAGTTTTCACCTGGTTCCTTTCCTCACAGTACAGATGTTCTCTATCCACTATGCTGGAGGAGCTGGAAGCTCAATGATGTCATCATTAAGAAGTTTCTTTCCCCCTCCATCTCTCATCCAGTCACCTTCATCCTGCGACTGGCTTCTCCTTGTGGTCGCAAGATATTTGCCAACAACTTCCTGCCTACGCATTTCCTCAGAACTCCTTTCCCAGAACTCCCCAGCAAGCCTGGTCGCGTGCCCCTGCCTGAACCAGTCGCTGTGGCTGAGGTGGGACTGGCTTAGGCCATTGCTAGAGCACAGCGGAGCTGACTTTCCCCGAAGTTGCTGGGGTGTAAGTGGGTGGTATGGATGTGCAATAAAAACTAGGGTAGTCGGATAACAAGAGGCGGGGAGAAGGGATGCTGAGGCAGCAACAAGGTTGGCTACATCCTGGATGAGTTATTCCGAATATTCTAGAAAAAAGTCTTCCATTGACACACAAGTTTTCTCAAAACACACCTTCCAAATGGGATGTCTCTTCAACTTGCTTGCCACTCACCTTCCTAAGTTTCTGAAAAATCATCACCTCTAGGTTGCCAAGCACTTTCCCCCAAACCTGATCCTCTTTTATATACACCGAACACCTAAGTTTACTTATAACAACACATATTCTAATCTTCCCCATTATCCTAGGTCATCAGCACTGGAACAGTTACCTCACCTTCCTTTACAGCTGTCTGCTTACAACTGGCAGCAAGAACATAGCCAGAACATTTATGAAAGGCCAAGTTAGGAAATACTTCTCAGGTTGCCCTTTTTCAGTGTAAGTGTGCACACATCTGCCCCAGGCTTATATGGGCTTTCCTCGGAAATACGGCGGGTCTGGTCCCAGACCACCACGATAATGCGAGTCACAAAAACTTTTTGGTTTCCCGGTGCATATAAAAGCTCTGTTTAGGGCTTCCCTGGTGGCGCAGTGGTTAAGAGTCTGCCTGCTGATGCAGGGGACGCGGGTTCGTGCCCCGATCCGGGAGGATCCCACATGCCGCGGAGTGGCTGGGCCCAGTGAGCCATGGCCGCTGAGCCTGCGCGTCCGGAGCCTGTGCTCCTCAACAGGAGAGGCCGCGACAGAGAGGCCCGCATACCGCACAAAAACAAAACAAAACAAACCCCACAATGTACATACTTGATTTAAAAATATTTTACTGCTAAAAAATCCTAACTATCACCTGAGGCTTCAGGAGTCCTAATCTTTTTGCTGGTGGAGGGTCTTGCCTGGATGTTGATGGCTGCTGATCAGGCGGTTGCTGAAGGTCAGGGCATCTGTGGCAGTTTCTTAAAATAGGACAACAGTGAAGTCTGCTTCATCAATTGAGTCTGCCTTTCACAAATGACTTCTCTGCAGCCTGCAGTGCTGTTTGATAGCATCTGACCCATAGATCTTCTTTCCAAACTGGAGTCAATCCTCTCAAACCCTGCCACTGTTTTATCAACTAACAGTCTGAACCCTCAGTTGTCATTTCAACAACCTTCACAGCACCTTCACCAGGAGCAGACTCCATCTCAAGAAACCACTATCTTTGCTCATCCATAAGATGCAAACTCTCTTCTGTTCAAGTTTGATCAGGAGATGCAGCAATTCAGTCCCATCTTCAGGCTCCACATTTAATTCTAGTTCTCTTGCTATTTCCACCACATCTGCAGTGACTTCCTCCACTAAAGTCTGAGGGCTGGAATCAACTTCTTCCAAACTCCTGTCAATGTTGATATTTTTTACCTCTTCTCATAAATCAAGAATGTTCTTAATGGTATCTAGATCAGTCCTTTCCAGATTTTCAATTGACTTTGCCCAGATCCGTCACAGTAATCACTACCTATGGCAAAATCTTATGAAAAATGTTATTTCTTAAATAACAAGCTGAAATGACTCCTTTATCCATGGGCTGCAGAATGGATGTCGTGTTAGCAGGCATGACAACATTATCTCATTGTACGTCTCCATCAGCGCATTTGGGTGACCTGGTGCCTTGTCAATGAGCAGTAATATTTGGAAAGGAATCTTCTTCTGGGCAGTAGGTTTCAACAGTGGGCTTAAAAGAGTCAGTAAACCATGTTGTCAACAGATGTGCTGTCATCCAGGCTTTGTTGTTCCACTTACAGAGCACAGGCAGGGTGGACTTAGCCTAACCCTTAAGGTCCCTAGGATTTTCAGAATGGTAAATGAACACTAGATTCAACTTAAAATCACCAGCTGCATTAGCCCCTAACAACAGTCAGCCTGTCCCTTGAAGCTTTGAAGCCAGGCACTGACTTCTTCTCTCTAGCTATGAAAGTCCTAGATGGCATCTTCTTCCAGTAGAAGCTTGTTTTGTCTACACTGAAAATCTCCTGTTTAGTGTAGCCACCTTCATGAATTATCTGATCTTCTGCACAACTTGCTGAAGCTTCTACATCAGCACTTGCTGCTTCACCTTGCACTTTGATGTTGAGACGGCTTTTTTCTTTAAACCTCATGAACCAACCTCTGCTAGCTTTAAACTTCTCTTCTGCACCTTCCTCATCTCCCTTAGCCATCACAGAATTGAGATATAGGACCTGGTGCACCTTCCTCATCTCCCTTAGCCATCACAGAATTGAGATTTAGGACCTGGCTCTAGGTGGGCTTTTTTTTTTTTTTTTTTTTGACTTAAGGGAATGTTGTGGCTGGTTTGATCTTTTTTTTTTTTTTGCGGTACGCGGGCCTCTCACTGTTGTGGCCTCTCCCGTTGCAGAGCACAGGCTTCAGACACGCAGGCTCAGCGGCCATGGCTCACGGACCCAGCCGCTCCGCAGCATGTGGGATCCTCCCGGACCGGGGCACGAACCCATGTCCCCTGCATCGGCAGGCGGACTCTCAACCACTGCGCCACCAGGGAAGCCCCTGGTTTGATCTTCTAACCAGGCCCCTAAAACTTTCTGTGTATCAGCATTAAGTCTGTTTTGCTTTCTTATCGTTCGTGTATTCGCTGAAGGAGCACTTTTAATTTCCTCCAAGAACTTTTCCTTTGCATTCACAGCTTGGCCGTTTGGCACAAGAGGCCGAGCTCTCAGCCTGTCTGGGCTTTGGACATGCCTTCCTCACTAAGTTTCATCATTTCTAGCTTTTGATTTAAACCGAGAGACATGTGAGTCTTCCTTTCACTTGAACACTTCGAGGTCACTGTAGGGTTATTAACTGGCCTAATTTCAATATTGTTATGTCTCAGGGAATAGGGAGGCCTGAGGAGAGGGAGAGAGATGGGGAATGGCTGGTTGGTGGAGCAGTCAGAACACACACATTTACTGATTAAGTTTGTCATCTTGTATGGGCATGGCTGTGGTGCCCCCAAACAATGAACAATAGTAACATCAAAGATCACTGATCACAGATCACCATAAGAAACATGAGAAAGTCTGAAATATTGGGAGAATTACAAAAATGTGACACAGAGGCATGAAATGAGAAAATGCTGCTGGAAAAATGGCACCGATAGGCTTGCTCCACATAGGGTTGCCACAAACCTTCAATTTGTGAAGGTTGTTAAGGTGAAGCACAATAAAATGAGGTCTGCCTGTATGCCTGGATTGTTTTTTTCTGTGAAAATCTCTCTTTTTAATTTAATAATTGTCTAGGGAACAGAAATACAGACTTTTAAATTGATATTCTACCCAGGGCTGCATCTTCAGTTAGTGGTTTTAAATGTCTGTCCTCTACACAGAGATATTTTATGTATTTAAAATCTTTTGTGTGCTGATACCCTGAAGGGATTTTCCTATGAAGGGAGCAATTTAAAAATGTACAAAAGCAACTGACACTGAACATTCTTGTCTCTAGATTTTCTTACAGTTTTAAAATATTGGCTAAATATTTACCTTTGGGGGCTATGAGTTGGAAATAGCAATGGAGAGAGATTAAATGCCTAAAGCATTTCATTGATTTGCCACGAGTGTGGAAATACATCAAATTAAAATCCACCCAGCTCTATCAAAGAGAACGTGATGGTTCTGGAAGGGCTGAGAGGTGAATGCAGACAGCGAGCATAGACAGCAGAGTGTAAGCACACTCTATACTATCCCTGAAACAACATTTTTCAACCCCAGAAACCTATTCTTCTTGTTATGCTGGCTGTGTTGCATGTGGCTTTGCTTTTGTTTTTTTCTTCTTTCTCGAGAGAAAAATTAAAGCCAGTTCAAAACTTATAGCTTTAGCTGAATAACAGAGAATCATTTTGTTGTCTAAAAACCCACACTTAAAAATTATTCATGAACAAAGTCTCTCAGCATTCAAAAGAAGAAATAATTTCCTTTCAGCCAAAAATAAATGTTTTTTGGTTTTTTGGTGGTTTTTTGGGATGAACTTTTAAGGCAACACAAAGGGTCATGCTCTTGAAAACCCATATATAAAGACATGACAGCAAGTCCCCTCCGCAAGGATGCAAATGAATCACTGATCTCTTGAAACAGATCTCTTTGGCGCTACCAGTTCAGGAAAGGCCTACGGCTGGTTGTGGTCTATTTGGAAGACATTTCAAAGTGGCATATGAAATCTTTTACTCTGGAAGTTATTTCCTATATATGTGTCCATGATTATAGAAATCATACTCACACACACACACACACACACACAATCATAAAAGCAGGCTTCTTTCTTTATGACTGTTTCCAGAAACAGACCTATTAGGTTACAGTTTTTCTACCTCTTATGGAGACTTGATTGCAATATAAAGTACTTTAAAAATCTACCAGGTTATGAAAGAGAATGTAAAAAAGAATATGTGTGTATATATATACATATAACCAAATCACTTTGCTGTACACCTGAAACTAACACAACATTGTAAATCAACTATATTTCAATTAAAAAAAAATCCACCAGGTACATGCAAGGTGAACATGCTTCTGGGAGTGTGAGAGGGAGAGATGGACAGAGCGGCAGCACACACAAACCCTGACTAGTTATTTCAGCTCTTCTTGCAAAATCAGCGAGTCGGAGGCTGTCCGGGTGATGACTGGGAACGCCGCTCCAGAAAGATCGTAGCCCTGGTCACCTGCAGGTCTGCATCACTGAAGCTGAAGCTTCACAGCTACACGCGGGACCCAAAGAGGCCTCTCGTGTTCCCCACGCCAACCCACTCCCACCCTCCACCCCACCTCTCCCTCTTGGTGTCCCCTCCCCCCTACCTTTTTGGACACACAACCCAAGAACATTCTTCATTGTTCCTTTCAAAGGTCTGGGGTGGGTGTCATTAGACACTGAAGAAATCCCAACTCTCCTTTATAGGGGGAAACAGCTTGGCTAAGGAATTAGATGAACAGGAAAACCAATGCAAACAACACACAACAGAAAGAAAACAGCACTGCCACACGAGCAGAAAAGAGGTGGCCACGGGGCCATGTCCACAGAGTGCACGGCTGAGCCCTCTCCCTACCATCAACTAAACTAACGTTTCAGTGGTTTTTTGTTTTTCAGTTTGAAAACTCACCCAAGATACACTGCCATTCCAGCAAGAACCATCTTGCCTAAAAACACTTCCTCTAAGTGCACATCTGCCTCCAGAACAGGGTTCTTCCCACTGTCTCAAAATATCTAATAACAATGTTACAAAATATTAGGGCTTGGAGATTTGGAGCCTTTTGGTCCGGTATGTTCCACCTAATATGGTACCTGTGTCTCTGTGGGCAGCAAGATGGGTTTTAAGGTACATGGAAGTATTTATCCTTTTAATGGTTATGAGCTTATTTTAATCTGTATTAGAAAAAAATACCACCAGCACATCAGCCACTGTGCTCAGAGCACCACTTAAGGCGAGCTCATTACTAAGTCCTACGGCTAGTGTCTCATTAGATGCTTTCTGTGCCAACCAGTTGGCATGTGAGACATGCCGCCGGTGATCCCCAGACCTGGGGAGAAGGGTCTCTCTGACCATGCTGGCCTGGGGGCTGTGGACAGTGTCTCCTGGCAATATCACCCCAGGCAACCCCATGAGGATGAAGAATTCCCCACAGCCCCCAGCTTCAGGCTTCAGCAATAGATCTCCTTTCTTGAGTCAGACGCCACATTACCCTGGATTGTAAAACATTTAATGAAAAAAGAATCTGGCATTTTTAAAAGTTAGGTTTACAAACTTGATGCATTCTTAATATTAGCAATTTATCTATTTCTAATACATTGCCTAAGAAAATAAGGTCTATGAAGACATCAACAAGATATTTAAGATTCATTATAAGCTACAGCACTTTGCAAATAAGTATCCAGTTTAATTATAACAAACCACTGTGAGCAAATTTAACTAAGTATATAAAAACATTAGTTAAATACAATTCTCTGGAAATATACATTATACCTACAGCTGTTTTTACAGTGAGATTCTTCCTTTTTTTTTCCCTTTTAATTCTCAAAATGGTGAATCACTGTATGGTCCTGGATCTCCAAGCTATAAAACTGAAATATGTGTTTCCAGCATAGCAGATGGTGACCAGGAAGGCGAAGAACTGGAGAAAACAAAGCATAATAGAAAGGGGGTTTAGGGCACATCCTAATTAGCAAAAGTTGTCATTTCACCTCTACTGAATAATGCACTTATGGCATCCCTTGACTCCAAGCTTTCTCATCTAAACCTGCTTTATTGGTTCAATTATCTTCCTTCTGAAATAATTTCAGGCTAGGCTGTTTTTCTTTTTTGGAACCTATCTGGAAAGCCTGTAGTCTTACTCCAATAAGCCCAGGGTGTTCACGTGGGGATGAATATGGTGGTGTGCATCTGAGAAAAGCCTGTGTACTTCTAATTTAGTATTGGTGATTTTAGACCAAAGCTTAACCTCACACTGTCACAGGCTCAGTTTACACAAACAAGCTGAGTGGGCGGAAGGAAGCCAGGGGCCCACATGGGATGTGAGTGCAGAGCTGGGAAAACGCCAGGCCCTCTCCTGGGGCAACCACAGCCCAGTTCCACCTGATTCTTCATTTAAAAAAAAATTTTATTGATGTCCAGTTGATTTACAATGTTGTGCTAATTTCTGCTTTATAGCAAAGTGACTCAGTTATACATATATGTATGCTCCTTTTCATATTCTTTTCCATGATGGTTTATCACAGGCTATTGAATATAGTTCCCAGTACTATACAGTAGGACCTTGTTGTTTATCCATCCTATATGTACTAGTTTGCATCTGCCCAGCTGATTCTTGCTGTGTGCTAACTTGAGCCCTGTGACTTTTAATCTCACGTGGACCCACGCTCTTTACCCTTAAATAGAGATTCTGAAATATAGGTCAAGAATACGATGAACACCCATGGATCACCCACCAGCTTTAACATCATACTGTTGGTCTTCCTGTCTAACTGCCTGCCTTCCGCCCCCATCACTTCTACTGCGGATGGAATATTATAAGGCCCATCTCAGAGAAACTTTTAAAATTCGTTTTTTGAATTTGAAAAATATACACTTATAGTTTAAAAATGCGAACAGTACATAAACGCATAAATTAAAAAGTAGAAGCCCCTCATCCCATGCTCCTCATGGTCCATCACAGTCCCTGGAAGGAGCCTCTGCTGGTGTCTATCTTCCTAGGCATCCTTAGAGCATAAACAAACATTTCTACTTCAACAAACAGAATCCTAGTGTGCTCATTTTCTGCCTCTCTCTCCCACTGACACTGTAGGCAGCAGAATTATTCTTAGAATCCCTCAAACATTTTTTCTCCCTCAAACAGTTATTTTGTTCTAGCATTTGGCTTTTACTCGAGTGGACTCTTTCAGCCACTTTGTGCTCCAGGCCATCGGGAGGCCCCATGATGCTCAAACCAGTAAGTTCACTGCCAAGGTGTCCCTCCCGCAGGTGATGCTTTTCCCTGCAGGTAACTTTGTCCTCCTCGCCCAGATCCTCAGCCGGCCTTGGGGAGGGAGGAGGAGACCATGGGGATGAAGTGCTCACTCACCGACGAGGCTGCCCAGCTGTTGAAGTTGTGACTGTCCCTCTCCGGGGAGACAGAAGACGCATCCACAATAGCGGCTGAGAGGTATAAGACGAAGGCACTGCCATTAAAGCACAGACCCTGGGAGACAGAGGCGCAGAGTGTTTAGGGAGCCTGGGAAGGTCTGGGCACACCCGGACCTCAGAAGCGGCCAGAAGCGCACCCCGGCTGTGGCAAGGGGCCCACCTGGACTCGTGAGGGGGGCAGGGGACAAGGGCGATGAGAAGGCAGCTCCTTGGCGCCTTGGGGGTATTTGGTACACGCTGCTTCCTCGCTTACCAACGCTCTGAGGGGTTGCAAAGGGGCTCCGCAGTTGGAGCAGCAAATAAAATATCCCAACCAGAAGGCAGACACGTCTGACGTCTAGCATCTGCCAGCAGCAAGTAAAATTTTCAAAATTTGGCTGTAAACATCTTAAAACTGGGGGAGTTCACACAGAAATCCAGATTTCTGGATTCTCTTAGGAAGGGGAAAAACAACAACAACAGAAGAGGTAGCGATCCTGGGAGCACATTTCCAGCTTACTTCTCTGTGAAGAATATCCTGCGGTTGTTTAAGTCAGTGCATCTGGGTGGCAAGGATTCAACAGAGTTTACGCTCACTTGCATGACTTTCTGGTCTCTTCACACGAGTGAGTGTGGAATCCCAACATGGAGGGGTCTCCTGACTGCTGGCCAGGGCTCTACTCACTACTCAGGCAGAGGAGTGCCCAGAGCAGGATGACATCAGAAAAAACTGCTGGATGGAAGTCGAGAGACATGGGCCCAATTGTGCGTGAACCCGTGCAAAGTCAGGAGGCTCCAAACCTCAGTTTCCTTAGCTATAAAATGGGGACACACCTCATGATGATAAATTCTGAAAATGCAAATCAGAGCATTTTAAAACCAGGGAGTTTCGGAAGGGAGCGGTGTTAAACATGAAAAAAAAAAACCCAGTAACATTAAAGGCAATATTTTAAGTTCTTAATGTAATAAATCAATGAGGGAGGCTTAGGTTTGGAGGAGAGACAGACTAATAGATGCTCTAAGCCAGAGGTCAGCAAAATAAGAACCCTGGCCAGCAGTCAGGAGACCAAGACTTTGAGTCCCTTCAGAACTGTCACAAAATAGCTAAAAATATGGAAGTGGCTTTGGCACTGGCTAATGAAGAGCGGCTGGAGAGTTCTGAGGCACACGCTAGAAATATGGATGTTTAAGGAGATTCTGGTGAGGTCTCAGATGGAAATGAGGAATATATGTTATCGGAAACTGGAGGAAAGGTGATCCTTGCTATAAAGTGGCAAAGAACTTGTCTGAAAGTTGTTCTAGTGTTTTGTGGAAGGGAGAACTTCAAGCAATGACACTGAACATTTAGCTGAGGAAATTTTTTTAGCAAAGTGCCAAAGGAGTGGCCTGGTTCCCCTGACAGCTTGGAGGAAAATGCAAAAGGAGAGAGATGAATTGAAGAAGGAATTGTTAAGCAAAAAAGAACCAAAACTGGGACTTCCCTGGCAATCCAGTAGTTAAGACTCCGCACTTCCAATGCAGGGGGTGCGGGTTCGATCCCTGCTCAGGGAACTAAGATCCCACACGCCGTGCGGCGCAGCCAAAAAACCAAAAATAACAAAACCAAAAAGAACCAGAACTTGAAGATTTGAAAAGTTCTCAGCTCAGCCATATTGTGAAACATGAGAAAGCTCTTTCAGAACACTCAGGGTGTGGCCGAACAGCCTTTGGATAAAGAGATTACAGGTACAAGCCACAGATCTAATCGACCATCTCAGCAGAAGCCAGGAATAGGTAAGGGATTATACCAGTAGAAACATTACGAGTTTGAACTGAAGGGGATGCAGACGGGCCAAAATGAAGGAGGGCTGTGGGACTTCTTGGATTCTATGGGACAGAACCACAGAACTATTTGACTGCGAAATAGCTTTATCTTTCACGAAAACAATGAATCATCCGAAGGTGATTCAGAGGTCCTCAGGGCTGCCACTCTCATTGCGGGCCCAGTGGGCAGGCTGGTTCCTCCTCAGTTTCAAAGGGTGGGATTTCTGTGAGTCAGGATGTCCCTACCCAGTGCCCCAGGGGCAGGGCCACCCTGAAGAGACACCAGGGTGACAATGCTACCCCAGTGCACCGGGACGGCAGAGCACTGAACCAAAACAAGGCTTGTTCTGGAGCCTCAAGATCAGATGGAATTTGCCTTGTAACTTTTGGGCTTGCTGGGGACCTGTCACCCCTTCCTTCTTTCCTAGTTCTCCCTTTTGACATGGGAATGCCGATCTGTACCCGTCTCACCGCTGTATTTTGGAAGCACTCAACTTGTCTGGTTTCACAGGTTCATAGCTGGAGAGGAATTCTGCCTCGGGATGAACTGTACCTCAAGCCCCACCCATATCTGACACAGATGACACTTAAAGGAGACTTTGGATCAAGACTTTAGTTGATGCTGGAATGAGTTTGGGGGATGCTGAGATGGAACGAATGTATTTGCATGTGAGATGGTCAAGACTGGGGGGGCAGAATTTTTTTAAATATGTTATTATTTTTATTGATATTAGTATAATATTTTTTATACATTTATTTATTTTTATTTACTTATTATTTTTGACTGTGTTGGGTCTTCGTTGCTGCATGCAGGCTTTCTCTAGTTGAGGCAAGTAGGGGCTACTCTTCGTTGTGGTGCGTGGGCTTCTCATTGCGGTGGCTTCTCTTGTTGCGGAGCACAGGCTCTAGAGCGCGTGGGCTTCAGTAGATGTGGCACGTGGGCTCAGTAGTTGTGGCTCGTGGGCTCTAGAGCGCAGGCTCAGTAGTTGTGGCACACGGGCTTAGTTGCTCCGTGGCACGTGGGATCTTCCCGGACCAGGGCTCCAACCCGTGTCCCCAGCATTGACAGGTGGATTCTTAACCACTGCGCCACCAGGGAGGCCCGGGGCAGAATATTATGGACTGAATGTGTCCCCTCAAATTCATATGTTGAAGCCCTAACCCTCAACGTGATAGTATTTGGATACGGGGCCTTTGAGGTAATTAGGGTTAGAGAAGCTCATGAGAGTGGGGTCCCCCTGAGAGGGTTAGCACCCTTCTAAGAAGAGACGAAAGTGAGCTCACATCCTCTCTTTCTCTCTCTGCCATGTGAGGACACAGCAAGATCAGCAGGCATCTGCAAGCCAGGAGGAGAGCTTTTACCAGAAACCAACTATACTGACACCTGATCTTAGACTTCTAGCCTCTAGAACTGAGAGAAATTTCTGTCACTGAAGCTTCCCGTCTAGAGTATTCTGTTTTGGCACCCAAGCAGAAAAAGACAGGTTCTGTAATCTACACATTTTCTTATCTATTCCCCCTGCCCCACCCCTAGGCTGTGGCTCCCTTTGTAATCATGCACCCAGAATGGAGTCAGGACAAGAATCCAGTCAGGCTTTTTTTATTCACCCCCCCCACCCCCACACACACCCCCACACCCCCCAACCCCCCCCACACCCCACACACACCCCCAACCCCCGTACGCGGGCCTCTCATTGTTGTGGCCTCTCCCGTTGCGGCTCCGGACGCGCAGGTTCAGCGGCCATGGCTCACGGGGCCAGCCGCTCGGCGGCACGTGGGATCTTCCCGGACCAGGGCACGAACCTGTGTCCCCTGCATCGGCAGGCGGATTCTCAACCACTGCGCCACCAGGGAAGCCCAAGAATCCAGTCACTCTGGACCACTCTTGCTCCCCCATGTGAGGTCACCTAGTTGCTCTAACAGTGACTTTCATTTTTCATTCTAACTCTTCACCTCTCAACATCAAAGAACTCTGGTACAAAAAGGGTTAAAGCCACGGCCCCAGGAGGGGTTTGGAGGACAGAAGATCTGCAGAGGCTATGCCCTGACACACCTGTTCTTAGATGACACTGCTTATAGGGAATTAATAAAACAGAGAACAGAGCTTCTCTTGATTCACTCTTCTGAGGACCGGTTTGCTACTTTGCCTAAAAGGAATTCCTGGACCTTCCAACAATGCTGTTTCACACTCAGGTGTAAAACACCTGTGCTGGGTTCTCCCTGGCTTTGCCCTCTGCTTTGACAATCCCGAATTGTCTGGAGAAGGACTAAATTCCGTCCTACTTAATGGGCAGTGGACAGGAAGAACACCCATGGTTTACTTACCACCGTGGTCCAGGGCACCTGGGGAATCCTGGTGTAGGTCATCGTTATGTAGATGATGAGGAAGAAGACGGTGAGGACCCAGTAAAACACAGCTACAAACATGACCCAGCCAAATGCAGGGACCCGGAAGTACTCAGTTCCAGCGATCAGTGTCCATACCAGCAGTCCCAGAACCTGTAAAAGAGGAGAGGCCATGGAAAAGAAAAGGGAGGTGGAAGAGAAAATGAAGAAGGAGGAGGAAGTGGGGACAGAGAAAAAAGCAATTATACAAAGTGTCAATTACAAGTTTTACTCATATATATGGGTACATGTACCAAATGTGATCTGGCTGCAAGCTCACATTCTTGCAAATGCCAGGAAGGTAAAATGAATGAACAGAACAGGCAGGGCAGAGACCAGGACAAACAAGAAACCCACGCCTTGTTTCTGGGGGAAGTCTCTGCCCAGCTCCGGGCAGGTGTGGGCTGGTTTTCTCAATCTTTCTCCCACCCCCACCCCCAGGAGAACACAGAAACTCAAGTTTGTACGTGATGATCTCGATTTTTAAATGTCAGCACTAATAAAGAGGGACAAAACAACACACATCTGTGGCTGGAATATGTTCCCGATACCTGTGAAGGGAACAAGACATAAGTCATGCATTTATTCCAGCAACGGTCACCCGACTTCACTGCTGCTACAGAGCAAGACAAGCCCGAAGCCCCACCACATCACCACTGAGTGAAGGAAGGATGCTGGCCTACGCCGTGTGAGTCTCTGGTCCTCAAGGAGGGAGGCCTTCCAGGGCCCAGGAGGACTTTATTCCTACTCATAGGAAAGTTGGCATCTAAACCCTATTCCCAGGAGACAGCATCAGGCGTGTGGGACGGACTCTGGCAGCAGATCTGGCTGCTGTGTAACTCGGGGCAGGCGATTTCCTTCCTGTCTCAGCTCTCTCCATGGGATGTGGGACAAGACAGGAAAGTGACTCTAATCACAAAGCTGGTCATTCGGCATTGACACCTGAGCACCTGCCCTGAGCACATGCCACAGGCCGGGCTTCCTGCTCCGCGGGCCCCGAGGATACAGCAGGGCAGAAACCAAACAGACCTGCTCATGCATGACTTAGAGTCTCATGGGGGAAAAATCTGAATAGTTACAGTTGTGAAAATGCTCTGAAGGAAATAAAGGGTGTGACAAGGGTCTGTGACGGGGGCTGTGACCTTTTAGGCAGGAACAACAAATGTCCGAGGGGGCTGTGCTGAGGAAGAGCCTGAAGACCCTCTGGGAGCTAGTAAGACGGGCAGAAGACACCGTCCCAGGCAGAGAGCATGGCATGGGCAGACGGCTCCAGGGGAAGGGCCTTCTAGAACCTGTAGGAGAGTGGAGGACATTAGGACATGGGTACAAGATGTTAGAGGGCTTGGGGAGGGTCAGATTACGTGGGCCCAGGAGACCTAAGGATTTTGTACTTTATCCTAAGAGCTACAGGAGGATTCTGAGCAAGACAATGATAAGATCAGGTTAAGTTTTTGCAAGATCACTCTGACTGCACGGCGAGAACAGACAAGCAGAGTGGGGGGTAGGGGTAGGGAAACAGTTCGGAGACTGCTGTAATAATCCAAGTGGAAGAAGATGATGCGTCCAACACCAAGATGCTGGTGAATACTGGGAAGTGAGTGATTCAAGGCAAATTTCAGAAGGAGACAGGACCTTCAAAGATTTGACAGATTAGATTAGGATAAAGTGGAATTACCCCCAGGTTTCTGGAAAGACTCCCCAGTGGATTAGGGTGTCACTTCCTCAGCTGGAAGGATGCAACAGGAACAGGTTAAAGGGCTGACCTGGGCTCAGTTTACAACCTATCCAGTCTAGGGGAGCCAGAGACCTCAGGATGGGGTTAGAAGTGGACAGTCCAGGGGGAAGAGTTCAGGCCCCTCTTTAGGAAAGAAGACTTCCTGTTAGGATCACTTAGTCCTCAGACAGCCTTCCAGGGGACCTTTTAAACTGTCCACTGAGACAAGCCCACCTCCCTGGCGAGGTCTGGATGTCTGTGCTGGGGAACAGGGAACAGACTCTAAGTGCTGCTGCTTCCTCTCCTTAGACCTGAAAGTTGATGTTCTTTTTATCTGCTTGATGTCATATATGAATTCCGAAGAAACATTTAATGGAGATGTATTTTTGTGTTTACATCTGTGGCAACGAAATTTATTGAAAGTGAAGAAGCACAAAACAGGATAAAATCCCAGAAAGTGCCAAGCCTCAACACCCATGGGGTTTTGGCCCAGAATTCATCACAACTGACAGGTCATCTACACACACAGGTGTGCTATTCCATTGGATCAGTAAGACAGGTAACACACCTCATCCAGCATGGCAGGGTCTGAAACAACAACAAGGGCTTCCTGATTCAAACTGAAGGGGTCAGAAGGGCTCTCTGTTGATTCACACAGGAAATAACCACAGGAAGAGCCACTGCAACGTGGCAGCTGTCTCTCCAGGAGGGTGCAAGAGGTTAAGAGTTGCCAGCATAAGCTTGTGCCAGCTGAACAGGCTCAGCTAACAGCTCTTGGCTCTGAATGTGAAAATGTTTTCATTATTAAAGCAAGTGGAGTCCACTATCCAGAGACGCTCTGTCTAATGTGCTAGCGGCGGTCATCTTTTACACACAGAGATAATATCGCTAACTGAGCTGTCTCTCAAAAAACAGGAATCCTTGACCCAAGATCTTACTAGCAAACACAGGAAAAGAACTGTCAAGAAAAGAATTACTCTACCCAAGTGAATTTCCTAGGTAAGTGAAATATATCCAGAAGCACACTTTTTGTCTCTCACTATAACAAATACTGATGAAAAGCACTCTACAAAAATGTTACTCAGCTCTGTGTGTGTGTGTGTGCGTGTAACTACATCTTTGTTTAGAGTACAAAAATACTGTTTGTTTTTTCACTGATAAACATTATTTTAAGCCAGCCTTTTTTTTGGAATGGTAAATCTAAGAGTTAAAAAAGTTTAAGAAAGTGATAAGTGCAGGTAAAAATAAGCACAGCAGTATAAAAACTATATATAAAACACACAAAGAAGTTACAAACACCAGTTGTAAATTCTCGAGAAACCAATATAAAAATTTTACATTGAGCCTTCCTAACTTCTTTCGCTTGCATTTCTAACTACCACCTGCAAATCCTTTTCTTTCTCCTTTAAAAATACGGATCACTGGGGCTTCCCTGGTGGCGCAGTGGTTGAGAGTCCGCCTGCCGATGCAGGGGACACGGGTTCGTGCCCCAGTCCGGGAAGATCCCACATGCCACAGAGCGGCTAGGCCCGTGAGCCATGGCTGCTGAGCCTGCGCGTCCAGAGCCTGTGCTCTGCAACGGCAGAGGCCACAACAGTGGGAGGCCCGTGTACCACAAAAACAAACAAACAAACAAAAAAAAACAAACAAAAAAACGGATCACTCAGTATATGGTGCCTATAACCTGTTTCTTTCAGTCAGCCATGCCACCAAGGACCTCTTTCCAGATCTATGTCGATTTTAACAGCTGCCCAGTTTTCCATAATTCATGTAACCAGTTCCCTATGGAGAAAAATTTAAGTTGTCTCCTTTATGTTTGTACAAAAAATACCCAGGGAACATTCTTATATAATGTATACCTCTGCAAACGTGAATTCCAGGATAGACTTCTAGAAGTGGAATTTCTGGAATATTTTAAGCTTTAGAGGTACTGTCAAATTACTCATCAAAAAACTTGTGCTAATTCATCCTCTCATCTGAGTATGTCTGCTCTTCCCTTCCAACCTCATTAAATGCCCAGGTTTTAAATGATTAAAAACCTGACTAAAAAACAAAACAAAAGAGATCTCATGTTTTGTCCTTCACTGCTTGACTGAAGTACAGCACAGAGAAAAGTGTACAAATCCTAAGTGAGCAGCTCAATGAATTTTCACAAACTGGACCAACTTGTGTCAACCAGCATCCACTCAAGAAAGAGAACATGACTAGCACCGCTGCGGCGGCGGCGGGGGGTGGGGGGCGCTCCATCACGCCTAGTTACTCATTCCCTCCTCCGAGGGTCCCAACCCCCCTGGTTTCTGTCATCCTGTTTTGGAACTTCACAGACATGGAATCCTATCGTCCATGCTCCCATGGTTTTTTTTTGGTTTTTTTGTGTTTTTTTTTGCAGTATGCGGGCCTCTCACTGTTGTGGCCTCTTCCGTTGTGGAGCACAGGCTCAGAGGCCATGGCTCACGGGCCCAGTCGCTCCGCGGCATGTGGGATCCTCCTAGACCAGGGCACGAACCCGTGTCCCCTGCATCGGCAGGCGGACTCTCAACCACTGCGCCACCAGGGAAGCCCCATGCTCCCATGTTTGATTTCTCTCACTCAACATTGTGAGATTCATCCACGACACTGAACGTCATTTGTTCACTCTCTCAGCTGCCCAGCAATGGTTCTCAAACATCAGAATCAACTGAAGGGCTTGTTAACCTACAGGTGGATGGGCTTCCCCCCAGAGTTCGTGATTAGTAGTAGGTCTAGGAAGGGATCTGAGAATCTGCATTTCTAAGTTCCCAGGGGATGCTGCTGGTTCAGGGACCACACACTAAAAACAGATGTACTGTATCCTTCTTGTTTATTTTAGTTTGCGTTTTCCTGATCAGTTGTGTGGATGGAAGAGCATCTTTTCAAATGCTTATTAACCACTTCTAGTTCTGATTTACTGACATTTAAAAAAAATCACTTTCTTACCGATCTGTAGAAAACTTTACATAACAGGGATGGTAACAAACTACGTATGTGGCAATATTTTCCCATCCAGCTTTTTAAAATTCAGTCTTTAGTCACATGGGAGTTTAAAATTGTTACACAGTTAACTGGTAGCTCTTTGAGCCTTCTTCTATTCCTATGTGCTTAGGAAGGGCTTCCTCAGCACATGATTATAAAAATATTCTCCTATATTTTCTGATAGTTTTGTGTGTATGCTTAAATCTTTAAACAAACTAGAATTGAATCTATATACGGGGTGAAGAAAGTCCAACTTTATTTTTTTTCTAGCAGATGGTCAGGTGATCTGTTATCACTTACTAGTGACTTCTCACATTTTGGGTCAGTTTCTGGAAACTTTATTCCACTCATCTGTGTTGACTGCTGTGCCAGCACCAATTCCTGTAGCTTCAGCATGTATTTTAGGCTTTTGGGTAAAGATGTCAAAATGGACACATGAATCTAACTTTGTTCCTTCCCCAAACCCTTCTAAAATTATCATCAGAATGAGATGAATAGGAAAGGAGACAAAAGTGACACATTTTTGGAAGGGGCTCCCCTGAGTACCCAGCATAATGGATGAAAACAGACCCAACCGAGGTTCAGAAATCTCAGAACCTCAGGTGCAAAGAGAAGATGTTTTGAACAATCAAAGAACCACCAAGGATCAGAAAACAGAAAGGCTTTTAACCTTTTCCAGAATCAGACAGAATGTTCGAAAATAATGGCAAATGCTTTCAAATTGGAAAGTGGTTTCTAACCCAGAAATTACCCAGGAAAATAATCAGTGAAGAGCAAGAGGCAGACTTTTTTTTTTTTCAGATATGCAACATCTAAAAAAAATCCACCTTCCACACATTCTCTCTCAGTAATCTACTGAAGGATATGACCCAACGAAATGAGGGTATAAACTCTAAAAGAGAAACTATTGAGTAAACCAACAGAACTCTGTGGGAGAAAGCTGAGGGTAATCCCCAGAAGGAGGGGAAATCCAGGCATGCATGACAAATGACCCAGGCACAGAAGGCAACCCGGTCAGATTGGAGCCGAGTGACTCAAAAGACAGGGACTTCCCTGGTGGTCCAGTGGTTAAGACTTCACACTCTCAATGCAGGGGGCCCCGGTTCCATCCCTGGTCAGGGAAGATCCCCCCCATGTCACAACTAAAAGATCCTGCATGCCGCAACTAAGACCCAGTGCAGCCAAATAAATAAATAAATAATAAAAAAACCCAAAAACAAAAGACAGGCATGGTGAAGGCCATCACCACCGTGCCTTTTGTCACTTTACCTTCTTCTTGTTTTTTTTTTTTTTTTTTTTTTGCGGTACGCGGGCCTCTCACTGTTGTGGCCTCTCCCATTGCAGAGCACAGGCTCCGGAGGTGCAGGCTCAGCAGCCATGGCTCACGGGCCCAGCCGCTCTGCAGCATGTGGGATCTTCCCAGACCGGGGAACGAACCCTTGTCCCCTGCATCGGCAGGCGGACTCTCAACCACTGTGCCACCAGGGAAGCCCCTTTACCTTCTTCTTAAACTGGTGAGTCAATTAGGGAATCTGCTCCACCCCAAGTGAGGGAGGAAGCCAAGAAAGAGGAAGACAAGGGATCCAGGAAACCAGAAAGTCAGCCCAACAGAAAGGTAAAGGGAATTCCAAGGTGAAGGGAGATCCCCAGGAGAAATGCATCCAAGATAAAAATGAGAACTCTGATTATCTGATGGGAATGGCTTGTGGGAAACTTTACTGAAAGGCTATTAGAAAAATGCGAGGTAGGGGGCTTCCCTGGTGGCGCAGTGTTTGAGAGTTCACCTGCCGATGCAGGGGACACGGGTTCGTGCCCCGGTGAAAAGAAAAGTGAGCAAATTCTTAAAAAATATGTATGTTATTAACGTCACTAAATACCAAAAGAAACTATTAGCAGCTGTTTGTAGTTAAGTGTTCACTGTAACACTTGACTCTAATATTTACACAGAGATAATAAATACTGAATATTGGCCTGAACAAATGATAACAAGGAGAGGAAAGCAATAGGGATGATGCAATGGACTGAATATTTCTTTTTTTTTTTTTTTTTTTTTTTTTTTTTTTTGCTGTACGCGGGCCTCTCACTGCTGTGGCCTCTCCCGTTGCGGAGCACAGGCTCCGGACACACAGGCTCCGCGGCCATGGCTCGCGGGCCCAGCCGCTCCGCGGCATGTGGGATCTTCCGGGATCGGGGCACGAACCCGTGTCCCCTGCATCGGCAGGCGGACTCTCAACCACTGCGCCACCAGGGAAGCCCTGGACTGAATATTTCAATTAACTGCCTTATGGAATGAGATTGATTGCCCCACCCACCCTGCTTCCTGAATGGTACCAGATATCTGTGTTTTTTCTATGAAGAAAGTTTAAAACTGAAAACCTTCAACGTCGTGACCTCTTGAGACCGTCAGCAAGCTGATTCCAACAGCCCTGCTGGATCCTCCGCATGCACATGCCCCCACGCAGCTTCCTTATTCTAGGGTCCTGTGGACCAAGCAAACAGATGCCTTAGATTTTTAAAAATCACACTGAAAGACACACTGAGTTTGTCTGTGAGTTCTCTCCTGCCTCTGAAGCCTCTGAACTTTGTGACAGCTGTTCTGCTGCTCAGAGGAGTTGAAAGGTTCTCATTTATTCAAATGTACACTGAGCATCTCTTATGAGCCAGGGTTTTTTCGAGGCACTACAGGTTGGCTGATTTCTTTATGACTTTAGCCTGGAACCGGGATAGGCACCATCTGTCCTTCAGCCTTGAAAACAGACAGGTGACTTCTGACAATGAACTAGGCTACCCTAGGCTACCCTGGGAGCAACGCACCAGCTGTTTCCAGCTGGCTTTGCCCCGGGGGAGTTGTGTTGATCCAGGTGTGAGCTCAGCACACCTCCAAAATACCTCATTGGGCTTTAGATCATTGACCAGATTAATTCCTTGCAATAAAGTGGCGTCGAAAACTGGCTACTGTAGACTTTCTCTTATGTGTTCTGCAAGGAGAGAACCAAACAATATGACCATGCCAGGCTGTCTCCTCCTGCCATGTTTAATACCACCCACACGTGACAACATTCAAACATTCAAAAACCTCACTGAGGGCTTCCCTGGTGGCACAGTGGTTAAGAATCCTCCTGCCAACTCGGGGGACAAGGGGTTCAAGCCCTAGTCCAGGAAGATCCCACATGCCGCGGAGCAACTAAGCCCGTGTGCCACAACTACTGAGCCTGCGTTCTAGAGCCCGCGAGCCACAACTACTAAGCCCACGTGCCACAACTACTGAAGCCCATGCACCTAGAGCCCGTGCTCCGCAACAAGAGAAGCCACCGCAATGAGAAGCCCGCGCACCACAAGGAAGAGTAGCCCCCGCTCGCTGCAACTAAAAAGAAAGCCCACACGCAGCAACGAAGACCCAACGCAGCCACAGATAAATAAATCATTTATTTTTTAAAAAAAAACCTCACTGAGTGTGCACCGGTGGTGCATTGATGTGGGAAAACAGACGTGGTCTCTGCCTCTGGAAAAGGTCCGTCAATGGGTATTCGACTATGAACTGTGGTTAGGTCCTACGAAAGGAAACTAGGCTGATACAGGAATGTAAAGCACAAGGACCCAACCAGGTCTGGATGGTCAGAGGCAGTTTAAGATTAAGTAGGTGAATGGGGGTTAGCCAGGCAACATTTGGGTGATGGGGGAAAGCCAAGACTCTGAGATCTCAAAGACATCCCACTGATGACGTGAGTCTCCCACAGGCTCCGACCCAATACACGAAGGTCAGGTGGAAGTTCAGTTCCAGAGGAGACTGACCCATGGCTTGGCATCGGATGTCAGTCTCCAGACAGCACCTTTTCTCAAAGTCAAGACTCATTCCATAGCGGTTTGAGGGCCAAAGAATGTGAATGCTGGAAGAGAAGCTCAGGAGATGCTTGGGATCAACAAGCTTAGAGCTAGTTAGTGGTCAGAGCAGAACCAAACATCTAGTCTGATGTTATTTTAATTTGGAGCATCGGGTCCTGATGTCTTCCTCTCCTTCTCCACTTCCCCATTCTCTGGCTGGGGTGGTGCTAGCACTCGCGGTAACGTCAGACTGAGAAGCAGAGCTGGCTCAGTGGGGAAATCAGGTACTCCAGATCCAGCCTGTCCTTGGCCAAGTTACCAACCTGAGCCTGTTTCCTTATCTGTAAAATGGGGATACGGAAACTTTCTTCATAGGGTTGTTGGAAGACAAAGTGAGTTGATATATGCACAGCAGTGCTTGGGCTCAGCTGGGTGCTGGGTCAGTTGTTACTATTATGCTAGTATTATTAACAGGGTTGACAGTCGCTCCCAGGAATCCGTCCCCTCCTCCTTTCCCAGTATCCTCTTCTCTATCTTTCAAGATTTTTACACCTGTAGGGAGCCAAGGGGTCTTACCTATGTCCAGCTCCCTGACATACGGACTGAACTTGAGGCCTCTCCTATGGCCAAGATGCCCAAGAAGATGCCAGGCTAAGTGAACCAGGAGCGTTTGACCCTTCAGCTCTGCCCTCTCTGCCTGTGTGGACACCCTCAATATCATGGTTACCATGTCCTCCGTTCCTATTTGGTTAAATGGTACAATGCCAAGGCCATCTGGCCTGGTAGAAAGATTCAGGCTTTGAATTCTGACCAGCTGTGTGACTGGGCAAATCACATTTATCTCTTTAACCAATATTTTCTGAGCACTTACTATATGCCCAGGCCCCAGGTAATAGTAAAAACACATTATGTCCTAGAGAGTAAGGAAGAGCTTTACATGCCTCACCTCACTTTAACCCACACAGCTGCCCTCTGAATAACTTTCATCAGGACCGTTTTACAAATGGAGAAACAGGCACTATGTGTTACATAACTTAGTCCAGACTTTTAACTATGGTGCCCCATAATATCAATAACATGCCCCAAATCAGTTAATTTCTCCGTGCCTCAGTTTCTTCATCTGTACCCAGGGATAAAATGTATTTTCTAGAATTCACATGAGACAAGATGCTCTATAAATGATAACTACTATTGTGATTAATAATGGCAAAAACAGAGCGTTTGGCAGACCACAAACCTGCCCTGAGGGCCAGCCACATGCAAGGCTGAAGAGGCCGGCACCTGCTCTGTTTTCTTGCTGTGCTGGTTTGGAGCATCACCTAGAATGCCACCAGCCAACCCCTCCCAAGCACAAGTCTCTGGGCAGAAATAAGCTCTGGTAAAATGAGCAGATGCCTTGACGCAAACCCATGCCTGGTTCTGCAAAACAAAATTCCTCAGAGCTGCCCACTGATGCTGGGCCACCAGGCAGTGCTCGAGCTCATCGTTACAAAGCCTATTATCTGCTGGCCTCTCACGTGGCACCTTGGTTCATTTAAAAGAGACAAATAGAAAGAAAACAGGGATGGCTGCAAATCCTATCTGCTCTGATGCTTTAAACATCCGATTCAGAGAGTTGCTGTTTTTAACTCAATGAAGACCAAGAAATCCTGGAAGAAAGCTGATATGTTACAGAGGTTGACATCAGAGCCATCTCAGGTCAGCAACCACGCCGTGAGCACCTGCTACAAGCCAGACACGGTGCTGGGTGCTCAGGGTCCAAAGGTGAGCAGGGCAAGAGCTCCCACTCCTGAGGACTCTACCACCTCGTGTGAGAGATGAACACAATCCAGTTCCTTCTTTTTCATGGGGGTTGACAACTGTGGGCCATGGTCACCCGCAGCCCACTGCCTGTTATGTACAATCCACAAACATGGCCAATGCTCATCCATTTAAGTGTTATCTAAGGCTGTCTTCATGCTACAACAGCGGAGTGCATGGCCTTTGGCTGCAAAGCCTAAAATATCTACTATCTGGACCTTTACAGAAAAAATTTAGCCAATCCTGTTAACCGTCACACTTACTCTCTGCATCAGGAAATATACACACATGCACATATAGTTGTTGTATTTTTGTTTCCTGCATTGTTTCAAATAAACCAGATTATTAACACATTGAGCCAGAGGGGATGATAGGGAAAAAGCGTGCACCCTTTCCCTGCACCATCGAGGAACTGTATCATACTCAAGATGACAGCTCCCTACACCTGCTGAGTGCCGTCGCGTCACCTCCACGCCCCTTCCACATCAGTAGTGCTTCTGTTCAGCAAGCATGGCGAACTTTTCCATTTACCCACTAGAGGGTGCCCGAACACTGCTCATGAAAGATTTAGGAGCTACGGTCCCTCTTCCGTGGGATGAGATCAGAGTTTACCATCTGTCTGGATAAGTTCCTACATTTGAAGCACATTCCACAGAGGTGGCAGGATGTGGAAGAATAAACTCGGTCTGGGACCCACCCATTAGACCCAGATGTTGCCTGGAAAAAGATCTGACAAGAAATGTACTCAGCTGGCTTGCGATAAGGATTAATTAATACAAAGACTTGGAAGGGCAAATTTAATCCACGTGCCCCAACTAAGCTTTACTGAAGTATGCTTAATACCTGCTGCTTTCTTCAACAAGAAACTGTGCCTCTTCGGGCCTCTGCTTCCCAATCTGGGAAATGGGGAAGACAGAGATAGGAAAGCAGTTTTCAAATGGGAGTGGGGGGACCAGCACCTGGGAGATGCATATGTGAATCACCCAGGGGTATTTCAAACCACTTTCTTCTTGGTCGTCTTCCCACTTTCACACACCATGAGGGTGGGTGTCTCCCTCTGGCCCTGTTTGACTGCTCCTCAAGGAGACCCTTGGGTGCTGCAGAGCAGAACAAAGCTTGAGGCCTACATGATGCTAGTAGTTTGTGACTTAACCTTGCTCTTGCTTGGAACTTTAGTGTGACATCTATGATCAATTAAAGGCCTGCTCTGAGGGAAACCACAGAACCTCAATAGTCCCAGCAGGCAACTGAATGGAAATCTGCATACTGGGCTGGTTTTCAAATATATTTACAAATTCTTTGACACACCTCTTGAGTACAGGCTCCCCTCAAATGTTTCTGTTGAACGGAGTGTGGCAGAAATGATGCTATGTGATTTGGGAGGCTAGGTCATAAAAAGGATCCAGCTTCTCCTGGGCTCTGGGGAAGTTAGCAGCCACGCTGTGAGGACACTCAAGCAGTCTTGCGGGGAGGCCCACACAGAGAGAAACAGAGTCCTCCCACCAACTTGCCAGCCAGGCGAGTGACTGCCTTGGTGAAATGGATCTCCAGGCTCAGTCAAGTCTTAACTGACTGCAGCCCCAGAAGACACCTGACTGAGCCCCAGGAAAATGCCTGACCCAGAACTGCCCAGTTAAGTTGATCTTGAGTTCCTGATCCACAGACACTGCGAGTGATAATACACATTTACTGCAGTTTAAAACTGTGTCGCTTGGGGGTAATCTGTTACGCAGAATAGATGACTAATACACAAAGTTCATCCAATGTGGGCTTGTGTCCAGAGGCAGAGTGGTAGGGAGGGAGGACTGAAGACCTAAGTTCGTCACTAACTTTCTGGCCCCTCTAAGCCTCAGTCTGTGCCTCCATGAGATGGGCATGGCACCATCTAGGTTGCTGCAGGGTCTGAAGGTGTTTTGTGACCTGCAAAGAGCTACATAAACAGCAGTGATTACTGGTCTCATGCTTTTCTCCTCTAGGAAACATGATGCAATGCTTAGCAGAGCTGGCATCTTGGCAGTAAGGGTCCTAGAGTATTCAGCCAGTAAAATAAAGTGGGGTCTATTCCTGTAGTTAGAACCACGGGGCTCAGGGCATTA
Organism: Mesoplodon mirus; assembly: GCF_964341445.2. Taxonomy (NCBI): domain Eukaryota; kingdom Metazoa; phylum Chordata; class Mammalia; order Artiodactyla; family Ziphiidae; genus Mesoplodon; species Mesoplodon mirus. The sequence continues at coordinate 52,891,566 of NC_138988.1, forward strand.
AGGACGCGCTAGAGGACACGCTGGCACACTTTTCCTGTGAAGGGCCACACAGTAAATACTCTGGGCTTTCTGGGCCATATGGTCTCCATCACAACTATTCAATTCTGCCACTGTGGCATGAAAGCAGCCACAGACAATATGCAAAAGGATGGAAGTAACCGTGTTCCACGAAAACTATTTACAAAAACAGGTGGCAGGCTGGATTGGCTGGCAGGCTATCATCTGCCAACCTCTGCCCTCGAGCCTTGCTTCTCCAAGTGTGTGGTCCCCAGAGCAACAGTCACACCTCCAAGGAGCTTGTTAGAAATGCAGACTCTGGGACTTCCCTGGTGGCCCAGTGGCTTAGACTCCGCGCTCCCAATGCAGGGGGCCCGGGCTCGATCCCTGGTCAGGGAACTAGATCCCACATGCCACAACTAAGAGTTCGCATGCTGCAACTAAAGATCCCACATGCCGCAACTAAGACCCAGCGTAGCCAAATAAATAAATATTTTTAAAAAGAAGAAGAAGAAATGCTGATTCTCAGGCCACCCAGCACTGAATCGGCATCCCTGGGGGAGGGGTCCAGCCACGTGTTCTGAAAGCCCCCAGCAGCTCAGCTCTGAGAAGGCCCACCTTCCTTCCCTCCTTTCCCCCAAACCCCATACACCAGGGGCTTACGAGGGATCTTGGGTGACAATGACCTGATCAAAGATCTCAGACCTCACAAAGGACACACATCATCTCAATATTCTCCATGAATCGGTGAACAACACTGGCTTCATGGTCCTGGGTCACCAGTAAGCAAAGGAGCAGTCAGTCCTGGTCAAATAGCTTAGAGGCTTCAAGAAAACAGAGCAAACTGTGTGGTAGCAGCACTCTCAGGGTGAAGGGATTGGGTTCAGTGACACCCAAAGGCCTCCTCAGTCCCTGAGGCTGAGGGAGCCCTTTGTGGTCAGACGCCGGCCCGGCTCCCAGCCCTGCTTGCTTCTTTCAGCAAAGTTCTTTGAATGCTGGCTTCCTTCCGTTTTGGTGAAGCGCTGGGGTATAAAAGGCAAAGGGCGGAAGGAAAAGGGATACCTTTTAAGGAACAGAAGAGAGATGAAAGGCTTATAGGGAAGAAGCAATAGGAAGGAGGAGAAGAAAGGAATTATGGGGAGCGGGGATCTCTACAAAGCAGCACCTTCCTCTTTGACCTGCGGGGACCCTCCATCCCATCACGACGGTAACTGTCTTGCCTCTCATCAGCATCGGTGTCTGCCTATGGTTTTGCCAGTTACATCACTCATCTCATTCAGCCACACACAGCCGCGTGGTGCCGAGAGTCATGACCCCCAGTGTAAGGTCAGGTCCAAATCCACAGTCTACAAAGCCGGGTCTGAGGACTCCTTTCTGCTATGGAACCTCCCAGCACTGCCCACAGGAGCACAGCTATGCTTGAGGTCAAGGAAGCATCTCACACGAACGAGCCTTCCTGTGTGCTGACTCTACTGCATCGCAGGCCCCCTGTGGGCACGTCCCCCCAGCGGTGGGGCTCCACCTCTGTCCTCCACCCTTGAGGCACCAGGAGAAGGAGGAGATCAGACAAAGCAGTTCAGACACTGTAAATAAACAGTATCAGAAGTCACACGGCCGCTCGTTAAAGTCAACCTTAAAAGCACTGTAATAAAAATCAAGCAAGGAGGATTATGAACCGCTTTCCTCCACCAAAGATGCCGAGCACTCGACCCACAGCTGCGGTGTGAAAAGCCGAACCCTCACATTGAGGAAGCCGGATCAATGTGCTGGATGTGGGGGGCTCTGCAGCTCTCTGTCCAGGCTGCTGTTCTATGCAGTCTGTCCTTCCCTCGGTCCACGTGCCCTTTGGGTGTCTAAGTGACTCTGAGTGCAGGAAATAAGGCTGTGCTTCATCTTTAGCCGAGGGCTCGGATCCCTCAGCAGTCAGGTCTTGCTTCCACGGAGCTGGAAAGGCACCGGTGACATGCTCCCCTGATGGTCCAGCGGTTAAGAATCCGCCTTGCAGGGACTTCCCTGGTGGCGCAGTGGTTGAGAATCCGCCTGCTAATGCAGGGGACACGGGTTCAAGCCCCGGTCCAGGGAGATCCCACATGCTGCAGAGCAACTAAGCCTGTGCGCCACAACTATGAAGCCTGTGCTCTAGAGCCTACGAGCCACAACTACTGAGCCCTCGTGCCACAACTGCTGAAGCCCATGTGCCTAGAGCCCATGCTCTGCAACAAGAGAAGCCACTGCAATGAGAAGCCCACGCACCGCAATGAAGAGTAGCCCCCACTCACCACAACTAAAGAAAGCCCTCACAGCAATGAAGACCGAACACAGCAATCAATCAATCAATCAATCAAGTTCCCTTAAAAAAAAGAATGGGCCTTGGGCCTGGAACACAGCATTACCAAGAGATAAAGAACCCAGAGAGCCTGTGCAGGGCTTATCACCTTGTGTGGGAATATCTTTCCGTGTTTCAAGCGCAATGAGTGTTCCTTTGTTCTGCTTTAGTATGTACACAATGGCCCTCAGGCATGTCCCAGCTTTCAGACTCCAAAGGGGAAGCGTTGGGGCCTTTCTGCTGTGGCTTAAGAAGGGTGCTCACAGGCCAACTGCTCTGTGTTGGCCACCAGGGGGGCTGCCTAGTGAGGAGGGACTGATGTCTACTACTGAAACTGATGTCTCTTCTCCACGTAGGTAAAGCAATGTCCCATCCAGTTGTGTTTTTCTTGGTAACTCCAGTTCCAAGGTGCAGTGGCAGAAGTGTCTGAAGTGCTGCCTGAGATTGGTGATCAGTACAAGATGTTCTGCTCCCTTGGGATTGAAAACTAGTGATGGTACTCAGCTTGACATCTGTCTTTATGTCATTTCCATACTGTTTTGATTACTGCAACTTTATAACAAGTTTTGAAATCAGGAAGTGTGAGGCCTCTAGCTTTACTTTTCTTTCTCTAGATTTTTTGGATGTTCATGATCCTTTGAAATTCTATATGAATTTAAAATTTTTTCTGTGCTTTGGTGCTGGGAAAACTGGACAGCTACATGTAAAAGAATGAAATTAGAACACTCTCTAACACCATACACGAAAATAAACTCAAAATGGATTAAAGACCTAAATGTAAGGCCAGATACTATCAAACTCTTAGAGGAAAACATAGGCAGAACACTCTATGACATAAATCACAGCAAGATCCTTTTGGACCCACCTCCTAGAGAAATGGAAATAAAAACAAAAATAAATAAATGGGACCTAATGAAACTTAAAAGCTTTTGCACAGCAAAGGCAACCATAAGCAAGACGAAAAGACAACCCTCAGAATGAGAGAAAATATTTGCAAATGAAGCAACTGACAAAGGATTAATCTCCAAAATTTACAAGCAGCTCATGAAGCTCAATATCAAAAAAAACAAACAACCCAATCAAAAAATGGGCAGAAGGGGCTTCCCTGGTGGCGCAGCGGTTGAGAGTCCGCCTGCCGATGCAGGGGACACGGGTTCGTGCCCCGATCCCGGAAGATCCCACATGCCGCGGAGCGGCTGGGCCCGCGAGCCATGGCCGCGGAGCCTGTGTGTCCGGAGCCTGTGCTCCGCAACGGGAGAGGCCACAGCAGTGAGAGGCCCGCGTACAGCAAAAAAAAAAAAAAAAAAAAAAAAAAAAAAAAAAAAAAAAAATGGGCAGAAGACCTAAATAGACATTTCTCCAAAGATATACAGACTGCCAACAAACACATGAAAGAATGCTCAACATCATTAATCATTAGAGAAATGCAAATCAAAACTACAATGAGGTGATCACCTCACACCAGTCAGAATGGCCATCATCAAAAAATCTATAAACAATAAATGCTGGAGAGGGTGAGGAGAAAAGGGAACCCTTCTGCACTGTTGGAGGGAATGTAAATTGATACAGCCTCTACAGAGAACAGTATGGAGGTTCCTTAAAATACTAAAAATAGAACTACCATATGGCCCAACAACCCCACTACTGGGCATATACCCTGAGAAAACCATAATTCAAAAAGAGTCATGTACCACAATGTTCACTGCAGCTCTATTTACAACAGCCAGGTCATGGAAGCAACCTAAGTATCCATCGACAGATGAATGGATAAAGAAGATGTGGCACATATATACAATGGAATATTACTCAGCCATAAAAAGAAACGAAATTGAGTTATTTGTAGTGACGTGGATGGACCCAGAGTCTGTCATACAGAGTGAAGTAAGTCAGAAAGAGAAAAACAAATACCATATGGTAACACATATATATGGAATCTAAAAAAGAAAAAATGGTGTTGAAGAACCTAGGGGCAGGACAGGAATAAAGACGCAGATGCAGAGAATGGACTTGAGGGAAGGGTAAGCTAGGATGAAGTGAGAGTGGCATGGACTTATATATACTACCAAATGTAAAATAGCTAGTGGGAAGCAGCCACATAGCACAGGGAGATCAGCTCGGTGCTTTGTGACCACCTAGAGGGGTGGGACAGGGTTGGGGGGAGGGAGGGAGACACAAGAGGGAGGAGATATGGTGATATATGTATATGTATAGCTGATTCACTTTGTTATAAAGCAGAAACTAACACAGCATTTTAAAGCAGTTATACTCCAATAAAGATGTTATTAAAAAAATTTTTTTCTGTGCTTTTGCAAAAAATGCCATTGGAATTTTGATACGATTGAGTTGAATCTGTAGACTACTCTGTGTAGTATGGACATTTTAACAACACTAAGTTTTCCAATCCACAAACACAGATGTCTTTCCATTTATTTGTCTTCTTTAATTTCTTTCAGAAGTGCTTTGTAGTTTTCATTGTACAAGTCTTTTGCCTCCTTGATTAAGTTTATTCCAAAGTATTTTATTCTTTTTGATGCTATTGTAAATGGGATTGTTTCTTAATTTTCTTTTCAGATTATTCACTGCCAGTGCATAGAAATGCAACTAATTTTTGTGTGTGGATTTTGTATCCTGCAACTTTGTTAAATTCATTTACTTGTTTTAACAGGAGCTTTGTTTGGTGAAATATTTAGGGTTTTCTACATACAAGATCATATCATCTGGGAAGAGAGCGAATTTTACTTCTTCATTTCCTATCTGCATGACTTTTTGTGTGTGTGTGTGTGGTACGTGGGCCTCTCACTGTTGTGGCCTCTCCCGTTGCGGAGCACAGGCTCTGGACGCACAGGCTCAGCAGCCATGGCTCACGGGCCCAGCCACTCCGCGGCATGTGGGATCTTCCCGGACCGGGGCATGAACCCGTGTCCCCTGCATCAGCAGGTGGACTCTCAACCACCGCGCCACCAGGGAAGCCCTGCATGACTTTTATTTCTTTTTCTTGCCTACTTAGTTTGGTTAGGACTTCCAGTACTATGTTGAAAGCAGTGGTGAGAGTGGACATCCTTGCCTTTTTCCTCATCTCGGAGGGAAAGCTTTCAGTTTTTCACCATTGAGTACATTGTTAACTATGGGCTTTCATATATAGCCTTACTTATGTTGAGTTTGTTCCTAGTTTGTTGAGCATTTTTATCTCGAAAGGGTGTAGAATCTTGTCACATGCTTTTTCTGCATCAATTGAAATGATAATGCAGCTTTTGTCCTTCATGTGTTAATGTGGTGTGTTATACATTAACCTTCATATGGTGAACCATCCTTGCATTCCAGTAATAAATTCCACCTGATCATGATGTATAATCTTTTTAATGTGTGGTTGAATTGGGTTTCTTAGTATTTTGTTGAGGATTTTTTCATCTACATTCATTAGGGATATTGGTCTGCAGGTTTCTTACAGTATCTTTGTCTCATTTTGGTATCAGGGTAATGCTCACCTCATAGAATAAGTCTGGTAGTGCTCCCTCCTCTTCAATTTCTGGGAAGTCTGAGAGGACTGGTGTTAATTCTCCTTTAAATGTTTGGTAGAATTCTCCAGTGAAGCCATCTTGTCCTTGGTTCTTTTTTAGGAGGTTTTTGATTACTGATTTAATCTCTTTCTAAGTTATACGTCTGGTTCAAGTTTTTAATTTCTTCACAATTCAGTCTTAGAAGATTATATGTTCCTAGAAATTTATCTGTTTCTTCTGGATTGCCCAATCTGTTGACATATAATTGTTTACAATAGTCTCTTGTGAGCATTTTTATTTCTGTCCCATCAGTTGTAATGTTTCCTCTTTCATTTCTTATTTTGTTTCGGTCTTTCTTCTCTTTTCTTAGTTAGCCTACCTAAGGATTTGTCAATTTTGTTGATCTTTTCAAAAAACCAATTAAGTGTTTCTTTCTTGCTGGTGAGGATCACATACCTCTATAGCACACATATAGGTATATATTCATGGGTTTTAATATTCACTGATTGAAGGTTCACCTACTACTGCAACAGAAAAGAATCCACGGAGAAGGAGGCTAACTTGCCATATTACTGAAGACTGTGCAGGCAGTGTCCATTATCAGTATATTCTACACTTCAGTCTTTTTGACCTGTCATATAAAGAATGAACTTTCTCTCTACATTAAGGGCAAGGAGAGGCCGCAGCACAGCTTATACGATTTGGTGGTTTGGACTGGACCCTTCCAATTGCCTTCCAAAAACCCCTCACGTGCTGAATCTGATATTTTGTAATTAAGAAAAATGCAATGGGATTATTTTGGCAATCTTGTTTGGGAGTCTCAAATTCAAACTTCACTCTAGCTTTTTTCCTAAAAGAGGTTATCAAGTTGCTGTAAATCAAAATTTATTTTAAAAGCCTTAGAGAAGCGCCATTCACAAGAGGATGCATAAAATCCTGTTTGGGAGCATAATTACCTTCTAACTCCATGTAAACTTGAGTTTTCCTAGTCTGCATCTATTTATAGCACATCTGTGTTGAAACTCCATTTTTTCCTCCTTCCACCAGCTGAATGAGGGGCACTCATATTACCGTACACCAGGACAACCAAAGAGATGGACTTGCACGAGGCCAGCGCGTGCAAGAAAAAAGACACGGCTCTTTCCCTTGAAGAATGCTCAGTGTGGCCGGGGAGATGAAACAAACAGAAAACAACATGGCAGCACAGCCCAGGGTAAGGGCCTAGGAAGTGCAATCACGTCAAGAAATGCTGAGAGGTTCATTCAGGAGAAGCAAAAGATGACTCTGGGTGCTCGGAGAGGACTGACAGCCTCAGGAAGGCCAGGATGGCAGGCAGTGGTGAGGCGGGGGCTTGGCTCCCACCCACTTTAAGGATGTGGGCAAAGACAGAGGGTTGGCAGCGAGAGACGCGGAGGGACAGAGTGGTTGGGGCCACACTGTGGAGAGCTCAGGGCGGCAGGTTAAGGAGTTCAGATCTTATTCACCAGGAGGGCATGACAGGACCAGAGGCACTTTTGGAAACAGATATTTCTGGCATCAGCATTTCTGAGTTGGCACACCTTCAAAATCTCCTTTGGCAATGGCTGCATGGGGTGAACCGGTCATGTAATCGAGCGCGGCTCGTCATCGGGAGGATCTGTTTCAACGTAATGTTGCCTGGACAGCCAGCAGGTCAGGGGAGTGCCGGGGCCCCTGCCGGGCTGGCCTCTGCACCACCTGGCTGCGTCTGCTTCATCTTAGGAGCAGACCTGCGATCCTGAGGGAAGGTTCTAAGCCAGCTGTCCTGAGCCGGCTTATTTCACGGCTCCCATTAAGTGTCTGCATCCTAGGTGATGCCATCACCTACCATTGCTCCTGGGAGGGTAATGTCCCTCCACTCCGTGGGTTCAGATGCTCAACCCGGCATTTTACAGTCAGCCACTGGCCCCTTGGGACTTCCTTTGTGACTGTCCAGGAATACTGTACACATGACTAATCTTGGGGAGGATGTGGCACTTTGCCACATTCCTTCTTCCACCAGCTGAATGACGGGCACTAAGGTTACTGTACACCAGGACAACCAAAGAGATGGGCTTGCACGAGGCCAGCGTGTACAAGAAAAAAGACACGGCTCTTTCCCTTGAAGAATGCTCAGTGTAGCCAGGGAGACGAAACAAACAGAAAACAACACCGCAGCACAGTTGTATGGGAAGCCACATTATCTTAGCATCAATTTTATCCGAAGATCTGGGGGTAAGTTAGGGGAAAAGTGCTATCACAGATAAATAACTAAATACCAGCTATAGACTGAAAGTTTGTGTCCCCTCCAAATTCACATGCTGAAACCTAACCCCCAATGTGATGGTATTTGGAGGCGGGGCCTTTAGCAGATGATTAGGTCATCAGGGTGGAGCTTGCACGAGGCCGGTGCACGAGTGGGGTTAGGCCCCTTCTAAACAAGTCATCAGGAAGCTCCCTCTTCCCTTCTGCCATTGAGGACACAGTGAGAAATCAGCCATTTATGAACTAGGAAATAGGCTCTCACCAGACACCAAATCTGCCAGCACCTTGATCTTGGACCTCCTGCCTCCAGAACTGTGAGAGAGAAATCTCTGAGGTTTATAAGCCACCCCGTCTATGGTATTCTGTTAAAGCAGCCGAACGGACTAAGACAGTACCTTTTCACTGAAAATCAAAACCAGAAATATTGCAGAGGAGAAGGCTCACAGGAATTTTAAAAATAAAATATAAAACTCCAAAAAAAAAAAAAAATCCACCTGGGCAGCATCAAGCCTCACCCTCAGATCCCTGAGTTCACTCTCAGAGGCTGGGGAGATTTTTGGTTGAAAAACTTGATGAGCCCAGGCTTATAGAAACAAGACTTGTTAATTTGCATACTTACTGACACATTTTCCTTCCACTGAGTGTCTAAAAATGACAAGTCCCCTCCCCTCCCCTCCCCTGGGAGAAGCTAATTATCCGTGGCTCAGCTTGGACTTTTCTCTGAAGAACAGGCGACCATGGAGGTTTTTTTAAGGCTGCCAATAACAATGCATCTCTATTACTGGAACTTCTTCCCTGCAGCTGAGTTAACACCTAGAAACCCCTTAGTTTATTTCATAATTTAAATAGGCAGGCGATGCTCCACCGGGCATGGTCACAAACCAGTGCTCCCATTAAAACTGGAATAAGATGCTGCTGCCAAAGGAGCTGAAATTTTAAACAGTTCACCAAGCTCCTTCCTGGGCAAGATGACGTGAGAGACCCCAGCCTCCTTTTCCCTTAGACGAGCTTAACAGTAATAATTCCCTAAATGAGGAAAAAAGGTCCACCTGCTATTTCCTGTGCTCTCGCAGAGAGGCCTGACAGAGCTTCACATAAGAGGAGGACACACAGGCCAATAAACCTGGGATGATTACACTAAATTGGCAGCAGCCCACTGGAGGCAGAACATTTTAACAAATAGGCATTTATAATATTTATAACAAGTCCATGTTGTCTTTGGAAAGGAGAGCCCAGAGAACATCTTTCACGGGGGATAACTAGAAGGCATTTGTGGATGGAAGGAGGTTTCCGCTACTCATGAGGTAGGGCTCCTAGACGGGAGAAATGTTTTCACGTTACAAGCAAACAGCTTCATGACCAGGCCCCCAACACCACACTTTACTCTTCTTAAGTAAATGGTCCAATAGATCGTGTTGCAAGCCACCAGTGAAAGGTCTCATCATTGTGAACACACAGAAATGAAGGGAAGGGCCCTGATGTTAAAAGAAAGCCCAGCCAACTCAGTTGTAGAAACGTGGGGCTGGCATCCAAGTCAAAGTTCACCAGAAATACCCCAAATTCGCTTGGCCAGTTTCAAAGCCATTCATTGCTGCATCCACCCAAATGTGTTGGCAACTAGCAGAACTGATCAGCCTTGGGCTGGGTCTGCATCATTTTACACAGGGGAAAAAAAAAAAAGAAACAACTAGCATTCCTTGAGTCCATGTTATGGGCTAGGGGATTCCTACGTATCACCACCTATCAAGGCAACAACTTGACAATGTCGGTAATTTTGTCCGCATTTTAAAATGCAGAAACAGAAGGGAGGATGGCAATTTGCCCAAAGCCAGCAGCAGGTGTAGGATCTGCACCTGATTTTCTGATTCTGGAGGCTGTGGTCACTTATAAGATCTTGGGCCGCCTCTTTGGAGTTATGCTCAAAAAGGCCGAAAGGGATGTAGCAGGTCAGACTCCTTGGATGACAGACACCGCTTGGTGACAAAGCCTCAGAGCTCTTGGGAGTCTCTTGGATACTAGGCAAAGCTTGTGATGACTCGGCCTCTGGTTCAGGAGCTACGGGGAACTATTTATGTGGGAGGATTATTAGGGGTAGAAACTACAGAGCTACATTATGGGTGAAAGTTACCAAGTTTGAGAGTCAAAGTCTGGCCCTGCTGGTGTAGATTTAAAAACATGCTTTTTATACATAGAGCTTGTGTATGTAAACTACTTAAGACGAAGATGGAGAGTCAGAGGAAGAAGCGGAAATGGCTGTTTTACCGCTGATGCTTGCTCCCAGAAACCCAGGAATGCATCTTGAGGAAGCGAACTGGGGACAGGAAGCCTGGCAGATGAGTGGCAAGTGGAAAGCTACCAGGGCAGGTCCACAACATCCACCCCGCAGTCCCGTCTCCGCCCCCAGCCCTGCCGGCCTCGGGAGCTTAGCAGCTGTCAGAGTGCAGTCGGGAGGACCAAACCTCTTCCAACCAAACCGCCTGAATCTGCTCCAGCATCCTCAGGCTGTTTGACAACCATTAGGCTGGACCTCACTGCCTCCCTGCTTATGGGAAAGGTCAGGCCCCAGGGCTGGCAGCTGGGCCAGCGTTTGTGGTGAGAGCTCATGCGGTTCTCCAGGAGGTCCAACCCCACCCACCCCTAAAACACCCACTTTGCTGAAACAGGAACCAAGATCGACCAAGATGCCCTGGGGAAGGCAAGAAGCTCCCTCTGCTGTCTCCACCTCTGGATTTCTCTGTAACTCAGCCACGGAGAAGAAAAAGGCCACCCATGTTGCCAGTGTCAGTGCTCTGGTCACTTAGGGAGAGATGACAGCAACTCAAGTCTCAAGTCTAACTTCCTGGGGAGGGACTTCCTTGGTGGTCCAGTGGGTAAGACTCCCCGCTCCCAATGCAGGGGGCCAGGGTTCAGTCCCTGGTTGGGGAACTAGATCCCTCATGCATGCCACAACTAAGAGTTTGCATGCCACAGTGAAGATCCTGCGTGCCGCAACTAATACCTGGCGCAACCGAAATAAATAAATACTTTAAAAAAAAAAAACTTCCTGGGGACACCACTGATGGGCCGACTTAGGTCAGCTGCCTATCCCCAGACCACCCAACTGTAGCCATGGCTGGGTTTGGGGGGAGGTGGCTGCCACCATTGCCTCTTCCACTGCCACCATCTGTAGAGAGAAGGAAATTCCTAGAAACCCTGTAAGCAAAGAACTCAACAGGTGTCTGGGACCAGGACAGCATTAAAAGTGGCCCAGGGCTTCCCTGGTGGTGCAGTGGTTGAGAGTCCGCCTGCCGATGCAGGGGACGTGGGTTCATGCCCCGGTACGGGAAGATCCCACATGCCGCAGAGCAGCTGGGCCCGTGAGCCATGGCCGCTGAGCCTGCGCGTCCGGAGCCTGTTGCTCCACAACGGGAGAGGCCACAGCAGTGAGTGGCCCGCGTACCGCAAAAAAAAAAAAAAAAGTGGCCCAGCAAGCAAGTTACCTGGGTTACCAATCCACGAGGACATTAAAACCCTCATGGATAAAATATTAAACTTGATGTCATGCAAAATGTAAATTAGCTTCATGCCAGCTCCTCAATGACTTTAAATGCTCCTAATAAGTTATAAACCCACCACTAAAGAACACTTGAAAGATGACCAAAAATAATGACCTACTTGATAACTCCAAGGGAAAAAAAAAAAAAGAAAAAGCCATCTGATTAATACAGAGCTAACATGCCATGCAGAATAATCTGGATTGAACTGCCTGCTAACTTGGGTTCTGTAGTTTAGCTCTGAGACCTGTGGTTTTTCCTCTCAAACACACACAGTGCCCAAGTTCCAAGTACCACGGATATAGGCCTGTTCCCGGACTCCCGTGGGAAGGGAATTCATCACTGAGCACTGAAGTCAGCAAACTTTTTCTGTAAAGGGCCAGAGAGTAAATAGTTCAGGCTTTTCAGGACAGACAGTTGCAGTAGCTCATCTCTGTGGCTGAGGCCTGGGAGCAGCTGATATGCAAACCAATAGGCATGGCTGGGTTTGAACAAAGATTCCTGAAACCTGGCAGCAGCACAGGTTTGGCCCCCAGGCTGTAGTCTGCCAACTCCTGGTCTAGCAGATTACAGACACAATTTCCTTGCACCTAAAAAGCGGTTTGGGATACTATGGTGGGGCTCCCCTACCTGTGAGGCACGCTGCTGCTCACCAGAACATCTCCCTGAAGAGGTCAGGACAGGATGTGCCTCTCCCTCTTGTGTCCCAGGAGGGAGGCCCGAGGAGTCAGTCCACACACACACGCACACGCGCGCCCACAGGTACACTTTCACGAACTGTGTGGTCCTCCCCCGCTCCCCATACAATTTTCGATTTTCAGCAGATTGTCAAGTGAACAAGCTGGTGCAAGACCCAAGCCTCACTTAGGTCCCCAATGCCGTTTAAATAGTGCCACGTTTCCCTGGGAAGCATGTTGGCACAGCTTTTACACCAAGAGGAAAATACACCTCTGACTTGGGTGTTGCTTTTATTTATATTTATTTTTTAAATTTTTTGGCCTCACCACTTGGCTTTCGGGATCTTAGTTTCCCGACCGGGGATTAAACCCAGGCCCCCAGCAGGGGAAATGCAGAGTCATAACCACTGGACCGCCAGGGAATCCCCTTGGGTGTTGTATTTAAATCCTGTCTCCTTGTGGGTCATATAAATAAAACGGCTGATTCTTAGCCGATACTAGCACTGATTTCTCAAGACCAAAGTAACCGCCGACATAGGAAAACTCCAGAAAAGGAAAGTCACCGACTATTGCCCAAGAAGTACAACGATGGGGCTTCCCTGGTGGCGCAGTGGTTGAGTCCGCCTGCTGGTGCAGGGCACATGGGTTCGTGCCCCGATCCAGGAGGATCCCACATGCCGCGGAGCGGCTGGGCCCATGAGCCATGGCCGCTGAGCCTGCGCGTCCGGAGCCTGTGCTCCACGACAGGAGACGCCACAGCAGTGGGAGGCCCGCGTACCGCAAAAAAAAAAAAAAAAAAAAAAAAAAGAAGTACAACAATGCTTTAAAATAGGTTTGGGGGGGGGTTCTTGGGTAGAGAAGAAAGGAAGCCATTAGCTGCTAAAGGAACCACTGTCCTAACCCCGAATGAAGGACGGGAAGTAAAATAAGATCACAGGGTCAAATAAAGTCACTTCTGTTTTCCAGTGATTTTGCGGGGAGAGAAACTAAGTTTACATGGAGTTTCAGAGATGAAAGGAAACCACATCTCCTTCCTCCTTCATCTCACCTACCACACCCCAAGTCCAGGACAAAAAGCAAAAACAGATGCCAAGGAAGAGGTTCAGGTACATCTCGAGGCATATAAATTAATCCAGTGCTATTTAATAACAGCTTTATTGAGATGTAATTTACACACTATAAACCCCACCCATTTAAAGTGTACAATGCAATGCATTTTAGTGTATTCACAGAACTGTACACCTGTCGCTATCATTTTCGAACATTTTCATCACCCTAAAGAAACCCCTTCCCCATCAGCAATCCCTCCCCCTTTCCTCCCACCATCACCACCCTCAGCCCTGAGTAAGCACTGATCTACTGTCACTACACATCTGCCTATTCTGGACATTTCATATAAATGGAATCATGCGATACCCAGCCCTTGTGTCTGGCTTCCTCGTTGCAGCATGTTATTTTTTTCAATGGCTGAATAACATTCCATTGTATACCACACCACATGGTGTTTGTCTGTTTATCAGCTGATGGAAATTTGGGTTCTTTCCACTTTTTGGCTTTTTCATTTCTTCAAAGTCTGATTTGATTTCAGATGTACGAGGGAAACTGACTAAGGATCTGAGGGAGTGGCACCATTTGGGGTCAGTTTAGGTTTTCAACAACAGACTCACAGATCTCGGGGGGAGAAGCAGAAGTTTCTCGGGGCACTCCCTCTCCGACAGAGCTGCTCCAGCGGAGCACGCCTGCAGGAGGACGTCCACAGGGGCCTGGACTTTCAAGTCCACTCTGCATATTACTGATTGCAGCTCCCAAAGCCTTTTATGTCAAGTATCCCAACGTGAACTGACAAACCACTATTTCCACCGAGGGTTGTTTTTTTCGAGGATGGTTTTGACAGCTCTGCCATGCCTCCCTTCTCAGCAGAGCTAGTTTGCACCAATATCTGAATATTTTGTGGTGTTTTCCCCTTCTTAGCTCATTAGAGCGAGTGTTAAATGGATCAGTGGAACCACCAATGCAGGCGACAGCATCGTTAACTATGTGTTCACAGGATGGAAGTCAGCAGACCGTCCAACTGAGAAGAACAAACTTCACACATAGAAAATGCTGGAAGTAGCTCTCTGGAGAGCACCTAAAAAGCAAGGTGAGGGCTTCCCTGGTGGCGCAGTGGTTAAGAGTCCGCCTGCCGATGCAGGGGACATGGGTTCGTGCCCCGGTCTGGGAAGATCCCATATGCCGCTGAGCGGCTGGGCCCGTGAGCCATAGCCGCTGAGCCTGCGCGTCCAGAGCCTGTGCTCCACAACGGGAGAGGCCACAACAGTGAGAGGCCCGCATACCGCAAAAAAAAAAAAAAAAAAGCAAGGTGAAGTGATGAATGAAGTGGTAAAACCTTTTAAAGTATGGACTGAGAATTAACATTTCAACAAAAACCCCAGCATGGTCAATTTTCAAGTGAGACAGTATCGTGATGGGGGGTGGGGGAGTAGAGAGAAGCTGACTTAAATATTTTTTCTATTTTAAAATATAATATTTTCAAACATTGAGTTAATTCCTATCATTTAGAGCTACTCACCACAATGTTTATGGATGAAATGACATTTCCTTCAACATCTTCCTGGAGGAAGAATGGGTAGGAATACGGAGCAAACAATACTGACCATAAATTAATAATGACTGGGATTGGTTCAACTTGGTGGAGTAGAAGGACATGTGCTCACTCCCTCTTGCGAGAACACCAGAATCACAACTAACTGCTGAACAATCATCAACAGGAAGACACTGGAACTCACCAAAAAAGATACCCCACATCCAAAGACAAAGGAGAAGCCACAATGAGATGGTAGGAGGGGCGCAATCACAATAAAATCAAATCCCATAACTGCAGGGTGGGTGACTCACAGACTGAAGAACACTTATACCACAGAAGTCCACCCACTGGAGTGAAGGTTATGAGCCCCACCTCAGGCTTCCCAACCAGGGGGTCTGGCAACGAGAGGAGGAATTCCTAGAATATCAGACTTTGAAGGCTAGCGAGATTTGATTGCAGGACTTCAACAGGACTGGGGGAAAGACAGACTCCACTCTTGAAGGGTACACACAAAGTAGTGTGCACATCGGGACCCAGGGGAAGGAGCAGTGACCCCATAGGAGACTGAACCAGACCTACCTGCTAGTGTTGGAGGGTCTCCTGCAGAGGCAGGGGGTGGCTGTGTCTCACGGTGAGGTGAGGGACACTGACAGCAGAAATTCTGGGAAGTACTCATTGGCGTGAGCCCTCCCAGAGTCTGCCATTAACCCCACCAAAGAGCCCGGGTAGGCTCCAGTGTTGGGTCACCTTGGGCAAACAACCAACAACCAGCCCCACCAATCAGAAGACAAGAGGATTAAAGTTTTACTGAGCTCTGCCCACCAGAGCAACAGCCAGCTCTACCCACCACCAGTCCTTCCTACCAAGACGCTTGCACAAGCCTCTTAGATAACCTCATCCAGCAGAGGGCAGACAGCAAAAGCAAGAAGAACTATAGTCCTGCAACCTGTTGAACAAAAACCACGTTCACAGAAAGGTAGACAAGATGAAAAGGCAGAGGGCTATGTACCAGATGAAGGAATAAGATAAAACCCCAGAAAAACAACTAAATGAAATGGAGATAGGCAACCTTCCAGAAAAAGAATTCAGAATAATGATAGTGAAGATGATCCAGGACCTCGGAAAAAGAATGGAGGCAAAGATCGAGAAGATACAAGAAATGTTTAACAAAGACCTAGAAGAATTAAAGAACAAACAAACAGAGATGAACACTACAATAACTGAAATGAAAAATACACTAGAAGGAATCAATAGCAGAATAACTGAGTAAGAAGAATGGATAAGTGACCTGGAAGACAGAATGCTGGAATTCATTGCTGCAGAACAGAATAAAGAAAACAGAATGAAAAGAAATGAAGACAGCCTAAGAGACCTCTGGGACGACACTAAATGCAACAACATTTGCATTATAGCGGTTGCAGAAGGAGAAGAGAGAGAGAAAGGACCCGAGAAAATATTTGAAGAGATTATACTCGAAAACTTCCCTAACATGGGAAAGGAAATAGCCACCCAAGTCCAGGAAGTGCAGCAAGTACCATACAGGATAAACCCAAGGAGAAACACACCGAGACACACAGTAATCAAATTGGCAAAAATTAAAGACAAAGAAAAATTATTGAAAGCAGCAAGGGAAAAACGACAAGTAACGTACAAGGGAACTCCCGTAAGGTTAACAGCTGATTTCTCAGCAGAAACTCCACAAGCCAGAAGGTAGTGGCATGATATACTTAAAGTAATGAAAGGGAAGAACCTACAACCAAGATTACTCTACCCAGCAAGGATCTCATTCAGATTCGATGGAGAAATCAAAAGCTTTACAGACAAGCACAAGCTAAGAGAATCAGTATCACCAAACCAGCTCTAAAACAAATACTAATTTCTCTAAGTGGGAAACACAAGAGAAGAAAAGGATCTACAAAAACAAACCCAAAACAATTAAGAAAATGGTCATAGGAACATACATATCGATAACTACCTTAAACGTGAATGGATTAAATGCTCCAACCAAAAGACACAGGCTTGCTGAATGGATACAAAAACAAGATCCATATATATGCTGTCTACAAGAGACCCACTTCAGACCTAGGGACACATGCAGACTGAAAGTGAGGGGATGGAAAAAGATATTCCATGCAAATGGAAATCAAAAGAAAGCTGGAGTAGCAATACTCATAGCAGATAAAATAGACTTTAAAATAAAGAATGTTACAAGAGACAAGGAAGGACACTACATAATGATCAAGGGATCAATCCAAGAAGAAGATATAACAATTCTAAATATATATGCACCCAACATAGGAGCATCTCAATACATAAGGCAACTGCTAACAGCTATAAAAGAGGAAATAGACAGTAACACAATAATGGTGGGGGACTTAAACACCTCACTTACACCAATGGACAGATCATCCAGAGAGAAAATTAATAAGGAAACACAAGCTTTAAATGACACAATAGACGAGATAGATTTAATTGATATTTATAGGACATTCCATCCAAAACAGCAGATTACACTTTCTTCTTAAGTGTGCACAGAACATTCTCCAGGATAGATCACATCTTGGGTCACAAATCAAGCCTCAGTAAATTTAAGAAAATTGAAATCATATCAAGCATCTTTTCTGACCACAATGCTATGAGATTAGAAATCAATTACAGGGAAAAAAACGTAAAAAACACAAACACATGGAGGCTGAACAATACATTACTAAATAACCAAGAGATCACTGAAGAAATCAAAAAGGAAATCATAAAATACCTAGAGACAAATGACAGTGAAAACACGACGACCCAAAACCTATGGGATGCAGCAAAAGCAGTTCTAAGAGGGAAGTTTATAGCTATACAAGCCTACCTCAAGAAACAAAAAAAAAACTCAAATAAACAATTTAACCCTACACCTAAAGGAACAAGAGAAAGAAGAACAAACAAAACCCAAAGTTAGCAGAAGGAAAGAAATCATAAAGATCAGAGCAGAAATAAATGAAATAGAAACAATAAAACAATAGCAAAGATCAATACAACTAAAAGCTGGTTCTTTGAGGAGATAAACAAAATTGATACACCATTAGCCAGACTCATCAAGAGGGAGAGGACTCAAATCAATAAAATTAGAAATGAAAAAGGAGAAGTTATAACAGACACCGCAGAAATACAAAAGCATCCTAAGAGACTACTACAAGCAACTCTATGCCAAAATAATGGACAACCTGGAAGAAATGGACAAATTCTTAGAGAGGTATAACCTTCCAAGACTGAACCAGGAAGAAATAGAAAATATTAACAGAGCAATCACAAGTAATGAAATTGAAACTGTGACTGAAAATCTTCCAACAAACAAAAGTCCAGGACCAGATGGCTTCACAGGTGAATTCTATCAAACATTTAGAGAAGAGCTAACACCCACCCTTCTCAAACTCTTCCAAAAAATTGCAGAGGAAGGAACACTCCCAAACTCATTCTATAAGGTCACCATCACCCTGATACCAAAACCAGACAAAGATACTACAAAGAAAGAAAATTACAGACCAATATCACTCATGAATATAGATGCAAAAATCCTCAACAAAATACTAGCAAACAGAATCCAACAACACATTAAAAGGATCATACACCAGGATCAAGTGGGATTTATCCCAGGGATGCAAGGATTCTTCAGTATATGCAAATCAATCAATGTGATACACCATATTATCAAACTGAAGAAGAAAAACCATATGATCATCTCAATAGATGCAGAAAAAGCTTTTTAAAAAATTCAACACCCATTTATGATAAAAACTCTCCAGAAAGTGGGCATAGAGGGAACCTATCTCAACTTAATAAAGGCCATATATGACAAACCCACAGCAAACATCATTCTCAGTGGTGAAAAACTGAAAGCATTTCCTCTAAGATCAGGAATAAGATAAGGATGTCCACTCTCACCACTGTTATTCAACATGGTGTTGGAAGTCCTAGCCACGGCAATCAGAGAAGAAAAAGGAATCCAAAAGAAGAAATAAAACTGTCACTGTTTGAAGATGACATGATACTATACGTAGAGAATCCTAAAGATGCCACCAGAAAACTACTAGAGCTAACCAATGAATCTGGTAAAGTTGCAGGATACAAAATTAATGCACAGAAATCTCTTGCATTCCTATACACTAATGATGAAAAATTTGACAGAGAAATTAAGGAAACACTCCCATTTACCACTGCAACAAAAAGAATAAAATACCTAGGAATAAATCTACCTAGGGAGACAAAAGACCTGTATGCAGAAAACTGTAAGACAGTGATGAAAGAAATTAAAGATATCAACAGATGGAGAGATATACCATGTTCTTGGATTGGAAGAATCAACATTGTGAAAATGACTATACTACCCAAAGCAATCTACAGATTCAATGCAATCCCCATCAAATTACCAATGGCATTTTTTACAGAACTAGAACAAAAAATCTTAAAATTTGTATACAGACACAAAAGACCCCAAATAGCCAAAGCAGTCTTGAGCAAAAAAAACGGAGCTGGAGGAATCTGACTCCCTGACTTCAGACTATACTACAAAGCTACAGTAATCAAGACAATATGGGACTGGCACAAAAACAGAAATATAGATCAATGGAACAAGATAGAAAGCCCAGAGATAAACCCACACACTTATGGTCAGGTAATCTATGACAAAGGAGGCAAGGATATACAATAGAGAAAAGAGAGCCTCTTCAATAAGTGGTGCTGGGAAAACGGGACAGCTACATGTAAAAGAATGAAATTAGAACACTCCCTAACACCATACACAAAAAAAAACCTCAAAATGGATTAGAGAACTAAATGTAAGACCGGACACTATAAAACTCTTAGAGGAAAACATAGGAAGAACACTCTTTGACATAAATCACAGCAAGATATTTTTTGATCCACCTCCTAGAGAAATGGATATAAAAACAAAAGTAAACAAATGGGACCTAATGAAACTTAAATGCTTTTGCACAGCAAAGGAAACCATAAACAAGACGAAAAGACAACCCTCAGAATGGGAGAAAATATTTGTAAACGAATCAACGGACAAAGGATTAATCTCCAAAATATATAAACAGCTCATGCAGCTCAATATTAAAAAAACAAACAACGCAATCCAAAAATGGGCAGAAGACCTAAATAGACATTTCTCCAAAGAAGACATACAGATGGCCAAGAAGCACATGAAAAGTTGCTCAACATCACTAAATATTAGAGAAATGCAAATCAAAACTATAATGAGGTATCACCTCACACCAGTTAGAATGGACATCATCAGAAAATCTACAAACAACAAATGCCGGAGAGGGTGTGTTGAAAAGGGAACCCTCTTGCACTGTTGGTGGGAATATAAATTGACACAGCCACTATGGAGGTTCCTCAAAAAACTAAGAATAGAATTACCATATGACTCAGCAATCCCACTACTGGGCATATATACCCAGAGAGAACCATAATTCAAAAAGACACATGCACCCCAATGTTCACTGCAGCACTATTTACAATAGCCAGGTCATGGAAGCAACCTAAATGCCCATCGACAGATGAATGGATAAAGAAGATGTGGTACATATATACAATGGAATATTACTCATCCATAAAAAGGAACGAAATTGGGTCATTTGTAGAGACGTGGATGGGTCTAGAGACTGTCATACAGAGTGAAGTAAGTCAGAAAAAGAGAAACAAATATCGTACATTAACGCATATATGTGCAACCTAGAAAAATGGTACAGATGAACCAGTTTGCAGGGCAGAAACTGAGACACAGGTGTAGAGAACAAACATATGGACATCAAGGGGGGAAAGTGGTGGGGGGTGGTGGTGGGTGGTGGGATGAATTGGGAGATTGGGATTGACATGTATACACTATGTGTATAAAATGGATGACTAATAAGAACCTGCTGTATAAAAAAATAAAATAAATAAATAAAAAGCAAGGGAAAAAAATGACTGAAGCTGGGCAGTGGGTAGATGGGAGTTTATTACCCTCAGTTTGAAATTTCCCATAATAAAATTAAAATAAAACTACACATTCCCGAGACCTAAACATGGAGAGAAATTCCCAAGGTCTCAGCACTGTTTGGCAACAGTTTGCTGTCACCTTTATCAAAAGTGGAAGGTTGTGGTGGAAATTCCTTCTGATTATTTTAATTCATCAAACAGGTAATACACTGACATGGCTCGGAAATGGAAAAGTATAAAGAGTCAGACAGCAAGGCGTCTCCAGGTCACTGGATCCCTCTTGGGTCTCTCCTCCCACAGCTTCCCCTGCTCCCTGCCTCCGCCCAGAGGCAAACGCTGTTATTAGTTTCTTGCGCATCTTTCCGAAATTACACTTAACTCTCCCCCTCTGCCTCCCCTTGCTGTCCTGACTTAATATGTTTTGGAGCTCTTTCCCAAGAACTTAGAAAGCATCCTTACGTCTCATTAAACTGCTACATAATGTTCCTGAGTGTAGAGTCTTTGCTAGTTCCGCATTGGTGGACATTTGGGTTTGTTTCCGGTCTCCTGCTCTGCAAACAGTGCTGCAAAGGCTCACCTTGTACAAATACCATTTTGTATGCATTCGGGTTCGCTGTGGGGTAGATTTATACAGCAGTGTAACTCCTGAGTCAAAGAGTACCTGTGCCTGTTCCTACAATACCTGCTGTTAAACTGCCCTTCATAAAGGTTAGACTTCCATTTACTTTTATTTACTTTCCCACCAACAATATGTGAATTTCAAAATAAAACCCAGACAAAGTTCCGAGCATCTCTTTCCTCCTTCCCTTTAGCATTGTCTTTCCTCCGACATGAATGCTTGTTTTCCTACTAAATGTCATTTCAGTTGAGATGAACCAGGTCAGACATGAAGAGTTTACTTTAAAGAAGTAATCACAATTTTCCATGCTTACTGTTTAATCTATGTTTTAAGTCCTTACATAAAAAATGAGCTAACATTTACTGAGCAGCCCCTAAGAGCGAGGCGGTGCTTCGAGCCCTTTCCGTGGACCCACACACTTAGACCCTGTACAGTTTTGAAGTCAATTCTATCACCAGTCTCAGTTCAGATGAGGAGAGAAGCCCGGACTGAGTGACCGTCCCAGGTCACACAGCTTGGGAGTGACAGGTGATGTCAGAGGTCCTCCACCACCCTGATGGTTAGAAAAACTTATAAATTCAGATTCCAGGCCACTTCCCAATATCCAGGTCTCTAATAGTAACATGTAAGTCTGGTGTTCCATTTTCAAACAGTGGCTTGTCCTGCATTTTTAGGAATAAATTATACACAAAAGCATTTTCTTATCAGAGGAAAATGTCCACCATATTGGCAAACAGACTTCCAAATCTGTACTCACAACCAGTTGGATGTGAGCTGAGCGTGGAGCCCTGAAATATTTATAAATGGAAAATGTTTGACATTAAAAAAAAAAAACCCACAGCAGTCCATATATTCTATGACTTAGGGGAAAAAAAAAAAGAGAGAGAGAGAGAGAGAGAGAGAGAGAGAGAGAGAGAGAGAGAATTGGGACTTCCCTGGTGGCGCAGTGGTTAAGAATCCGCCTGCCAATGCAGGGGACACGGGTTCGAGCCCTGCTCCAGGAAGATCCCACATGCCGCGGAGCAACTAAGCCCGTGCGCCACAACTACTGAGTCTGCGCTCTGGAGCCCACGAGCCACAACTACTGAAGCCCGTGCGCCTAGAGCCCGTGCTCCGCAACAAGAGAAGCCACCGCAGTGAGAAGCCTGAGCACCACAACAAAGAGTAGCTCCCCCTCGCCGCAACTAGAGAAAGCCCGCGTGCAGCAACGAAGACCCAACGCAGCCAAATAAATAAATAAATAAATAAAAAAGAATTGAACTTAGGGGACTTCCCTGGTGGCACAGCGGATAAACCTCCACACTCCCAATGCAGGGGGCCCAGGCTCTGCAGACGGGAAAGCCAAGGCACAGAGAGGTTAAGTAACACCGAGGTCGTGAACAAAGACAGAGCCCAATCTCCTTGTGTCCTATATCAGTGTCCTTCCCACTGTCCCACCCAACACTCCAAGGCTCTGGAGAAGGACCTGGGCAGTGGAGGTGCCCAGGTGTGTGCTAAGGGGCATCCCTGCAAATCGTCTGTTTTCTTCCGAGCACATATACACACAGAGATGGGCAGGCAACTTTATACATTTGTTTCTCCCCATATAGAAAACTCAACAGATTACTCTGCAGCTTGCTTGTTTTTTAGTTCACATCACTAAGGTCCCCAACAGTCTGTAGACATGAACCTGCTTCTGTGTTGTCTGATGCTGCTGAGAGCAGGACCCTTTAGCCTGAAGGCATCCTCCTACCCAGGCCAAATTAGAGACAAGAGGTGGGTGGAGCCTGAGGGAGCCACGGTTCCTCTTCTATTTTTCTGAAAAGGAAGCTTATGTCTCTTCCATCCTGAAATAGTAACAGTAGGAATAATAATAATAGTAATAATACTAATATTAATAATAGTACTACTACTAATAATAAAAGAAGAAAAATATGCTTCTCTCCATCTCCCTTTTTTCTCTTTTCTTTCTGAATTGTGCTCCTAACGGGAATGGCCTTAAGTTGCACCTCGGTTTCTTCTTAAAGCAGCAGCCTCTTGTCTTCTAAGAGCTTACACTCTGTCAGATTCTTTTGCTGCTTTGTTTTCCTTTGCACATTCCCTGAACATGGTCCTCCAGGGCCTTCTCCACTTGTCCTCTTGTCCTACACTGGTGGTCCCCAGACCAGGAGCAGTGTCACCTGGAAGCTCCACTCCAGACATACTGAGTCAGAAACCCTGCGGGGGGATCAGTGAGTTGAGATTTAGCGATCTTCCTGGTGATCCTAAGGTTTGAGAGCCTCTGCCCCCAACAACTCCAGCCCACAGTCACCTCCCCTCATCGTGTGTGCCCAGATCCTCACTTTTAACCTCAACTTCTTTCCAGCTGCACATCCACACACGCAGGTGTGCTAACACTGACGCCAAGGACTTCTTCTCTCCCCCAGGGTCCCTTCTTCCCATACCCCAATGCCACATCCCCACCTACCCAGACGAGCCAGGCAGGTGACACCACAGACTCTTGCTGTTCCCTCACCTTCCCCATCCAATCGGCTACCACGCCAGGTCAATTCTACCTCTTCTCTCCATTTCTAGGGCCTTACGTCTGGTCCTCATCATGTCTCAGCTGGCCTAACCTGGGTGCTTCCAAAGAGATGGCGGCAGTGTGGGACTACAAGAACACGGCACGGCTGGTCTGAGTGAGGCCTACAGCAAGTGTCTTGAAGAATGTTTGCATGTAGTCAAACTAAGTGTAGATATATGCTATGCCTCAGCAATCTTATTCCTGGGACTGTGTCCCCCATATTTTCACACAGGTCCACGGGTGACAATATACAAGGATGATTATCACAGCATCCAGGGTTGGAAGGAACTTGGCCAAGCATCCCTGGGAGACAGGATAGGTAAAAGGTGATGGACGCACACTCTGTTTGACTAATCGCATTGATGGCCCCAATTAACCTACTACCATGCCCCTTGCAATGTGATTTTTCCACTCCTTCCTTCAAGAGGTAGAGTATTTCCCCACACTTTGAATATGGGTTGAACGTATGACTTGGTTTAGCCAACAGAATATGATGGCAATGAGTGTGTGTAAGTTCCAAGTCTAGGCCTTGTGCATTTCCCTCTCTTGGACTCCTGTCCTGCCACCATGTGACCAAGCTTGGGCTAGCCTCACAGAGGATGACCACAATATACCAAAGACCTCTGAAACTACCAAGCCCCCAGCAGACCCCAGATGAATGAGTGATACCCGCTGAGATGACCAGGGCCAGGCACAGATCAGCCAAACCACTCAACCAATCACTCAGACTCAGGAAAACTGAGTGACTGTTGTTTCAAGTCACTAAGTTTGTGGTGGTTTGTCGCTAAGCATAACTAACTGATAACACACACTCCAAGGAGTACCATGCAGCAACTAGAAGCAACAGAACAGACGGGTGTGTAGCAAAATAAATTGATTCTAACAGCATAGAGCTAACTAGAAAAAAACGTGAGTGAGATGATTTATGCAAATGCAATTGTGTTAAGATATCCACACAAGTCAATAAAACGCATTTTATGGAAAAAAAGGAAACATGCAAAATCAAAGACTTACACTTAAACCCTAAGTATGGTTGCCATGGTGTAGAGGAAAAGGAGGATAAAGGGGAAACAATAAGAGGCCTCGCAGAGGTCAATGCTAATGTATGAACAGAAGAGTGATTTCGTAACCCTCCACGCTGACTCATCCTGTAAACTCCAGCTCAGAGGAAGCGCCTGTTCTCAGCCTAATGCATCAGTTCCTCTCCAACAGCTAAGGTGGCCTGTAAACTAAGAACATGCATTTAACAGAGTTTGGTGATTGTCTACTGGTCTGTTTTCCTAATGAGATCATCAGCTTTGAGCACAGTGTCTTAATTTTCTTGGAACACCCAGTACCTCATATACTGCAAACATTTGTTGATAACAGAACTCTTTTATCCTGTAAAAAGGAGCTTTTCCACCTTGGTACTACTGACATTTTAGACCTGATATTTCTTTGTTGTTGGTAGTATGTATGTGTGGTGGAGGACGGTGTCCTGTTTACTGTAGGATATTTTAGCAGCACCCCTGCCTCTACTTAGTAGATGCCAAATAGCACCCTCCCGGTTGTGACAATCAAAAATGTCTCCAGGGGCTTCCCTGGTGGCGCAGTGGTTGAGAGTCCGCCTGCTGATGCAGGGGACGCAGGTTCATGCCCCGGTCCGGGAAGATCCCACATGCCACGGAGCGGCTGGGCCCGTGAGCCATGGCCACTGAGCCTGCACGTCTGGAGCCTGTGCTCCGCAACGGGAGAGGCCACAGCAGTGAGACGCCCACGTACCGCCAAAAAAAAAAAAAAAGCCTCCAGGGACTTCCCTGGTGGTCCAGTGGTTAAGACTCCACACTCCCAATGCAGGGGGCACAGGTTCGATCCCTGGTTGGGGAACTAAGATCCTTCAAACCATGAGGTGCAGCCAAAAAAAAAAGAAAATCTCCAGATTTTGCCATACGTTCCTTATGGGTCAAAACCACTCCCTGGGGGGCTTCCCTGGCGCAGTGGCTGAGAGTCTGCCTGCCGATGCAGGGGACACAGGTTCGTGCCCCGGCCCGGGAAGATCCCACATGCCGCGGAGCGGCTGGGCCCGTGAGCCATGGCTGCTGAGCCTGCGCGTCCGGAGCCTGTGCTTCACAACGGGAGGGGCCACAACAGTGAGAGGCCCGTGTACCGCAAAAAAAATAAAAATAAAAAAACACTCCCTGGTTGAGGACCACTGCCATAAAGGATTGGGCTACATGATGCTACAATTCTGAGATGGCACTTTACAAACAGTGAACGTGTTTGAAACAAATAACGTCTCAGATGACTAAATTATACCACACTCTACAGAATACTTCTCCAGGAGGATTCAGATTGCCAACATTTTTCCTTCTTCGATGGTTCTCACCTAGTAGCTCAAAACTAGTGTCTTCGCTCACTACCCTAAGGGGAGAGATGAAATATTCAATACAAAATCCACTTGAGTTTTCACATCCATGCAGAAATATTTCTAAGTTTTTCGTCAAACCTTTTCTTTTTAATTAAAGTATAGTTGATTTATAGTATCATGTTAGTTTTAGGTGTACAGCACTCTGATTCAGTTATACGTATTTTTTTCAGATTCTTTTCCCTTATAGGTTATTACAAAATATTGAGTATAGTTCCCTGTGCTATCCAGTAGGTCCTTGTTAGTTATCCATTTTACAGTCAAACTTTTTATTTACAAAGTTTAAATGTCCCTTTAAGCCAGCGGTAGATGCTGCAGATTTTTCTCATGACACTGCAGAGGCTGTTTATCTAGCCAGCGCTGCTGAAGCGGACATCCCTGTTCTGTCCTATTAACTAAACATGAAAACCAATGCGTAACCACGCTCACATAATTCTGCCTCATTTGTCTTGTGTGCGCCACCAGGGCAAACACCAGGCATTTCAATAACCTCACCCAGACCTTCAGTAATCACTGTAGGCTACTGACTCCAGACAAATATTTGCCTTGGAGGTCTCTCTATGGGGAGAGGGAGCTCAATAAGCTTCTTTTGTTCATATAGACGGAGTGAAACAATCTGGAAGCGACAGAGCACGCACATCGTTCATTTCTTGCAATTATACAAAGAAAGGAGCCACAGGGACGGTTCTACAAGGATCTGACTGGACGCCCTTCCTTTTACTTCTTTTTCCCTTGCAGCCTCCAACAACAAATCAAACAGGGCTAAGAAGAACATCAGTGGGTGAAAGTCTATTGGGGAGGAGTACACTCACATGGTCTCAAAAGAGGGCCCCACAGACTTATGACAAGAGCGCCCCATTTTACAAGATCTGGCAGATACCCCTGTAACCCGGAGACCACACTCAGCAATGCTGCTGTGGAAACAAGCCATGATCATGTGCCTCCTGATGTGACCTGGTCAGAAACATACAGCACCACCTACCTTGTATTCTTGCCCACACTGTTTAACCTGAACCTCATCATGAGGAAACAGACAAACCAGGCTGTGGAACATTCCAGAAGAAAATGGCCTGGACTCCTAAAATGTCAGTGTCCTAAGACAACAAAAGGCTGAGGACGTTCCTAGATTAAAAGTGACTAAAGAGACATGGCCACCAAATGCAATTTGTGATCCTGATTGAATCCTTGAACAGAAAAGGTGGAGGGAAAGGACATTATAGGGACATACTGGGACATTAAAGAACATCTTGGGAATGCGAATATGGGCTGCATTAACTATATAGTACTGAACTGATGCTAAATTCCTTCAGTGTGATAAAGGGATTGCAATTATAGAGTATCTTTGTTCTTGGGAGATACACTGGAGTATTTAGGGACTGTCATATCTGCAACTTCAGAGTGACTGAACAAAAAATAAAATACACAAGCAGAAACTAACACAACATTGTAAAGCAATTATACTCCAATAAAGATGTATTTTAAAAAAAACCACACACACAAGGAGGTACAGCAAGTGTGGCAAAATGTTAAATCGGAAATTTAAATGAAGGAGTTTAGGGACTTCCCTGGTGGCGCAGTGGTTAAGAATCCGCCTGCCAATGCAGGGGACACGGGTTCAATCCCTGGTGCAGAAAGATCCCACATGCCACGGAGCAACTAAGCCTGTGTGCCACAACTACTGAGCCTGCGCTCTAGAGCCCCGCGAGTCACAACTACTGAGCACGCGTGCCACAACTACAGCATGCCTAGAGCCTGTGCTCCTCAACAAGAGAAGCCACCACAACGAGAAGCACACACACCACAATAAAGAGTAGCCTCTCCACCTGCCAATGCAGGGGACACGGGTTCGTGCCCCGGCCCGTGAAGATACCACATGCCGCGGAGCGGCTGGGCCCGTGAGCCATGGCCGCTGAGCCTGAGCATCCGGAGCCTGTGCTCCGCAACGGGAGAGGCCACAACAGTGAGAGGCCCACGTACCGCAAAAAAAAAAAAAAAGATATTGAGTGTAGTTCCCTGTGCTATACAGTAGGTCCTTGTCATTTACAGAGTATGTTATTCTTATTTAGGAAAAAAAAATTAGAATTTAGTGACTACTCTTAATTCCACCAAAGGAATGAGTCTATTTTTGTTACAAAATTTTCAGCACCAGAAGGAATATTAATGACTAGAGAGTCCCAGCTTTCCATTTTACATATGATATGCAAAAACAAAAGTGCCCTGATTTATCCAATGTCACACAGCTAGTTGGCTACAAACTCAAAACTCAGAACCTCTAAAGCCAGTCCAATGTTCTCTGGAATACCACCCAGCTTCTCCACATTAATGCCTTCTGAAAAAAACATTTTTCCTCCTTCTTTGTTTTAAGACTATCAATAATAAGAACCTCTGGCTGGAGCCAAAAAGCATTCTTGGAAAACTGTGTGAGCTGTCAGGAATCTCCAGTACAATGTCACCACTGTGCCTGGAGAAGCAATGCTACAGCTCCCCTGAGCCCAAGCGGGCACAAGAGATCCCCCTGAGCTGTGTCTCCCCTCTGCCCCTCTTCACCCACCTCCACCCTACCTTGACCATTTCCTGCACTCATCTGGCAAGTTGGAAGATAGGGCATAAATCTTTTATATTGAATGATTTATTGAATTGCCTTGTTCTTAGTTTTAAACAGAAATGAACAGAAATTTCTACATTGTTATTTAAAAGGTACCATGTTGCTTTTTATCCATGTGGCTGTCAAAGTATACTTTTTGAAAATTTAAACACTTGCCTCTCATGTAAATATAGGGGAGACATGCCAAAGATTTAACTCATTGATGAAGGAATCAGTAGGATGACAAAGCTGGCTCAAAGGAGGGCACAAAAACCGAAGTGGAGGAAAAAAATTTATGGAAAAAATGAACTCTGGAATAGACTAGAAATTCTGATACAAAACTAGTTAGGAAATTCCCTGGCTGTCCAGTGGTTAGGACTCCGTACTTTCACTACTGAGCTCCCAGTTTCGATCCCTGGTCAGGGAACTAACATCCCACAAGCCGCGTGGTGTGGCCAAACAAAACAAAACAAAACAAAACAAAAAACCCAAAAACTAATTAATGTCCTACAGGGCATAAAGCTTTAGCCTTGATGGGCCTTTCCTACCTGGGAGAAATCATTCACATCTTAATTGGACAAAAATCATTTGCAACTTATTAATATCAGCCTGTTTTCACAGGGCTTGTGAGTGAAAAATGATTTTTATATTTTCAAATGATTGAAAAAAATCAAAAGAAAAATATTTTATGACACATGAAAATTACATGAAATTCAAATATCAATCATAAATAAAGGTTTATTGGAACACAGTTGAATGCATTTATTTATGCATTGTTTATGTCTGTGTTCACAATACAACGAGTTCAGTAGTTACCACAGAGATCAAATGGCCTACAAAGCCTAAACTATTTACTATGTGACACTTTATAGAAAAAAAAATTGCTGACTTCTGCCTTAGAACATCAGATGATCTTCAGGAGGCTTGTTAGACAACATTCTAGTAGGATACAGAAAGGGCACTTGGTCAGTTCTGGATAAATTTTTCTTAAATCTTTCCACGAGTTTTTGATGTTTCTCCCCTTGAGTTAATGACTCCTGTAGAAGAAAAACGTATGTCTAGTGTAGGAACAGCCAAACTAGATAGAATCCTGGCATTCTTATGGTTAAACCGAAGTCCTCCAACGTGTTTACAAAATACAGGGTAACCTAAGTCAACGTTTTCATTGATTTAAACCAATGCTCCCTTTTGAACACATCTCCAAAAGGAGGAGTAGAAGGAAGAGACACTTACATTGGAAAATGGTGCCGCAACATCCTCTGACCTCGGGTTGTTTGTCTAGGACCTCGGACTGTCCTCCGTGGAAATACATCAGACTCTTCGAAAAATGAACCCAACCACGATGGGTTTAAACTAGCCATGTGATGAGGGGCTGGCTGATAGGGGAGAGCAAATGAAATATAAAATCAGGACTGTTTTCATTTTATAAGCAAAGCTGGATGTAAAGAAAAATTCCTGCTAAGGTTTCTCTGGAAAGAGACCAAGAATTCTGAAAAAAAATTTTAAGGAAAGATTTCAAAAAGCAATGAGGGCTTCCCTGGTGGCGCAGTGGTTGGGAGTCCGCCTGCCGATGCAGGGGACGCGGGTTCGTGCCCCGGTCCGGGAGGATCCCACATGCCGCAGAGCGGCTGGGCCCGTGAGCCGTGGCCGCTGGGCCTGCGCGTCCGGAGCCTGTGCTCCGCAACGCGGGAGGCCACGGCGGTGAGAGGCCCGCGTACCGCAAAAAAAAAAAAAAAAGCAATGAGTCACATGCCAATTGCATGTCTCATATTTTAGATCTTCCAATGCTCGAAGTTTTTAGTTAGGAGATTATCGAGAGTGTGTGGGGATTCTATGAACAAGGAACACTGCCAATGACCATGAAATGTGCTGGGGAACACAAACCAGGCCTCTTTGCCTTTGCCCTGGGGTTCCTTGGCATCTCTGACTTCTCTCTGGCTATTCTCATCCAGAGTTCCCTCATAAACAAACATTCCAAGTCCTTAAATTAGTACCCAAACTATTCCCCCAAATTCTTCCCACATACAGATCTTCTTTTCCTATTTTAAACTGCCAAAGCCCCCTGAGTTTAAGAACTTTATTTTCTTTAACTACCACAAGCTGGTAATGAAGTATTCCTCCAGATAAGGCCGGTGAACAATAGAATAAATTATCTTTCACCACCATTTTCTGCAAGACGCTGTAACGACACTACTGGGACTTCAGGCAGACAAAGCAACCTGGAGCATCCACCCCAGCAGTGACAGGGCTGAGACCAGCTATGGGGTTGTCTGGGTGAGGCAACCATTTATTCCACAAGGGGAGTTTCAGTCACAAATATTGCTTCATAGAAGAGAGTAGCCTGGTTAAAAGTTCAAGCTCAGACTGTGTCCATTCAAGGCAAGGAAATGGTGTGATCCCTCTTCAAAAGTAGAGGGCAATTTCCCTAAAATCATCTTTTTACACTAACACAGAATACGGGGATTGATTCTTTGTCCAGTGACTAAAACACAAATCTCCCAGAAAAACCACCATCTTTTGAGAGCAACCGCATAGGGAATGAGCTGAAAAGGTAACCTCCTGAGGCTTATTAAAACGATAAAAACGTGGACAGTAGGTGGGCTGCTCTGCTGCCCTGTACTGGCGGGGCCAAGGATCAACAACACACAAAGGCACCCACGCAAACGTGGGCACACACACACCCCTCCTGTGCCTCTGTGATTGAACGAGGCACTGATCTTCCCAAGAAAAACCTGGGTGAGGAAGGCGGAGGTTGCAACCCATGGAATCTCAAATCCAGTAGGAACATCTGAAGCAACACAGCACATTAAGCAACCCTACGGGCGCCATTCCCAGGGAATAACGTCGACAGAGCCCTCAGAGTGAAGCAACACTGCAGCCCCAGCAGGTCATTTAATAAATGTTCCAGAAGAACAAGTGATCTCCCCAGGGTCATCAGGCCAGTAATGGGGCCAGAAGCAGAACACGTGGCTTGTCTCAAGGGAGTGGCAAAGGGAAACCAGATTCCTACAAAGGAAAACAGGTTCCAACTGTGCCAGGTTGAATAAAGATACACAATAACAAGCATCCACGGTCTGTCCTATGCTTCAACTATCTCAGAGGAGATGGCGTTTGGAAGCCTCAAAGGACAGTGAAAATTTTGAAAGCGAGGAGGAAGAGCATTCTTGGGGGAGGAACGGCAAGAGCAAAGACCCAGAAATGGACAAGTGCAGGACACTTGCCACGCGGGAAAGCAGATGAGGCTGCATTTCACTGAGCACCTTGTTCACCATGAATAAGGTTATTAAAATAGATGTTGGGACTTCCCTGGTGGTCCAGTGGTTAACACTCCGAGCTTCCACTGCAGGGGGCAGGGGTGCCTTCCCTGGTTGGGGAACTAAGATCCCACGTGCTATGCGGCGCAGCCAAAAAAATAGAAAATTAAAAAAAATTTTTTTTAATAGATGTAATGCTGGCTGATGAGGAAACACGTGGCATTGCTCACCTACAGAGCCAGCAAGAATCTGAAGTTTCTACAACACCGATGGTGTGGCAATGGGGAAACAGCTGATGGGATTGCCCAAGGGCACGGCCCTCGTGGAGGGGAAAGCTGGCAAGAGCCACCAAAATGAGAGAAGTTTACCCTTGATCCAGGAGCCCCACTTCTGGGGACCTATCCCACAGATACACCTGCACAAGGGGACCATGGCCATGAATAAGCGGCTGACCAGCAGCAGCCTACAAGCCAGGGCCCAACGAGGGGGACTCGCTGACTCCATCACAGTGCCGCCACCAAGGATGCGAGCAGCTGAGGACCCGGGGTGGGGGGGGGGTGGCTGGGATATCTGTACACGGAAAAGTAAAAATAGGCAGACAGACAGAAAGACAGGCAGACAGACATCGCAGGAAGAGGAGCTGTGTATAGAGCTTGTTAAGGTAAAAAGAGGTGGGAAATAAAGATGCTTGTATTTGCCTGAAGAAGCAGTTCTCAACTTTGAAACAGTTTTGCCCCCGGAGGCGTTTGATGAACATCTGGAGACATTTTTGATTGTCATGAGGCATGTGGGTGCTTCTGGCATCTAGTGCATATGCACAGGACAGCCCCCTGTCCCCCAACAAAGAACTACCCAACCCCAGACGTCAACAGTGCTGAGGCTGAGGAACCCCAGCCTAGAGAAGTGACAGAAGGATAAAGAAGAAGCCTAAGGCTGTCCTGTGTGAGAGGCGGGGTTAACGACAGGGGTGGGGGGCAATATTTCTGTGCACAGCTTCGCGTAAGTTTGCCTTTTGAACCATGTAGACATATTACCTAGTATATGCCTGTTTGGAAACTAAGTGCAATTAAGAAAACAGAAACACAAAGTCGTGATGTGTGTGAAACAAGAGAGGCTCCACACTGGGACTTGGGGCCCGGCTCTGCCACACCCCGGTCTCCAGGCGCAGCCTCCTCATCTGTGAAAGGAGGCACCTCTGTAAGAGGAGCTCCACGCCCCTTGGGAATCTCCTCCAATTCCAAGCTGCCCTGCACCACAAGGAGGTCACGACCCAAGGTGATGTGGGTTGAATGAGGGGGCAGACATTTCTCCCACGCTCAAACTCAAACTCAGGAATGCTCAGATTTTTTTTCTGAATATTTTCTCCAATAACCGCCTTGAAAAACACGGAACATTCTCTGTTT
Source organism: Mesoplodon mirus (assembly GCF_964341445.2). Lineage (NCBI taxonomy): Eukaryota > Metazoa > Chordata > Mammalia > Artiodactyla > Ziphiidae > Mesoplodon > Mesoplodon mirus. The sequence goes on from NC_138988.1 coordinate 52,925,218, forward strand.
CCAGAGCATTTTGTTAAAAATCAAGCCACGAGGTAAGCCTGGACAGAAGAAAATGAGAGCTACAGATCATGGGAGGGGTTTAAGGAGATAGAATCTCACCTAATTCATACCCTATATGTTAAATTACCAAGTCATACAGGCTGGGAAAATAAATCCCACTAGCCATCCAGAGTGGCGGCAAAGGCCACCTCCTCCTCTAAAAAATAAATTCACACAGGAGGAACCAGGTGTAAGGGGGCAGGATGTAGGGCCCAGGACTTGTGCCCAGGTCACTGGCTTAACTCACCACAAACCAGGCGGGTGCCGGGTACCTCAGACCTTTAGGTGGGAAAAGGAAAATTCAAGAAATAAGGTTTCCATATTCCTTCCTTTCCTGGATCCAACTGTGACCATCCCAGTGAGGCCACCACTCATCCCTGCATGACAGCTTGGTAGAAGGGGATGCGGGCTGAACTGGCATCCTCTCTGTTTCACTTCCAGCTACGTGGCTTTCAATAAGTCACTTAACTTTTCTCCATTTCTTCATCTGATTAAGTGAAATGCCTACAGACTTGTCAACAGTTGACCTACAACAAATATGCTTCTCCACCCAAACTCATCTTTGCCTCTCATCTCCCATGAGGTTGCCAGCAGAGAAAGAAAAATAAAATCTACATCATATTCCAGCCCTACTTAGCCTGTTTTAGTATTTCTCCATCTTCAATAGTACATGGGCCTCTTTAAAGTGAACATAATTCTTACAACAACCCTCAGTGATGGCTAAGTCATGTAATGTCAGTATGAATGAGAACTAAACGTACATCCTTTCTTTCTTCTTTTTGGCCACACCTCGCGGCTTGTAGGATTTTAGTTCCCTGACCAGGGACTGAACCCGGGCCCCAGTAGTGAGAGCACAGAGTCCTAACCACGGGACTGCTAGGGAATTCCCAAACACACATCTTTTACTTACAGGTTCCTCCACACTGATAAACCAAACCAAACTTGCAATTAAATAGAACACAAAACCATAAATCCAATAAACTTCTAATCAACAACACTAGTTATTTTTCAGTAGCAAGATTTTATGAAACCAGACACTCTTTGCAACTGAGATACGGTACTGAAAGCAGTTGTGTCAGTTGTTTTGTGTTTACTAGCCATGTCATATCCAGTGTGGAAATACAATTCTCCAGTCACTTTACTCCAGCTGCCGCAAGCCCCTTCATGAACTGTGGCATTACTTGGCCTCACTTGGTCTAACCAGACCCCTATATAATCAGTCTGTTTGTTCCTTTGTCATTAGCCCATGATGGATGACTACAGCTCAGCATCAAGGTGATGCAAACACATCACAAGTGTCTGCCCTGAAGATGCCTGGCAACCCTTGGGCAAACTCAGAATGTCCAGAATTTGCTTGTAACACTACAGTTACTCAAAATTTTTTTTAATTTCTGAAAACACAAACACTGACTCCAGCCTAAGAAACACTGCCATATTAGATCACATCTAAACTAAATAATCTAGCACCAAAGTACTCGAAATTTGGCCCCAGACTATCTTGCTTCACATAGGAACACATTTTAAAAGCAGCTTAAGTTACACATACCTTACAGTTACCCACACAAAGGTTTTGTGATTTGGACTGTAATTATTTTGAATGAATTTATTTGGGAAAGAGTTGACATCTGTACAATATTGATGCTTCCCCATTCATGAACACAGTATAGCTTTCCATTTTTTTAGATCTTCATCTTTCATAGCTCTGTTCTATAAAGGTCATATACAGTAAGTTTTAAAAATTATAATTGCAAACTGTTTATTGCTTGTGTACAGAAATGGAATTGACTTGGCCATCTCCATACAGCTGGAAGATACATGAAATAATGAGGATTTTTATACAAAGACTAATTTTCTAAAGTATTTATTCAGATTCTATCAATCTAATCAACCTTTAAAAGCCTCCCAAGATGCATTTATATATTCTACTAAACTTATATCACGCTAAATCCAATGTTCTAATTTAAATGTATTCTGATTTGGTAGAATAACTGTAGTTCCTGTCATACACAATGACAAAATATAAACCTTTATCAGCACCCAATAAATCTAACACTAAAATTTATTTGAACACTGAGAAAATAATTCACCTAGTAATAGTTTAATAGTATTAGCAGCTGAAGTATTTCGTGATTTTAAGAGTAAAAGTAATGATCACATTGGCCCCCAACCTGGTTAGGAACAAAATATCTGGGAGGTTTAAGTAAAACTTTGAAAAAAAAAAAATTCATGACTATGTGTCATGCTAATTCTGATAAAGATAAAATATTGAAGAAAAAACTTCAAATTGAGAGAACTGAGCAGGTGTGTATGTGTGTGTCTAAGAAAATGGTGACAATCTTACTGTATTCCTTTCTAGCTGGGAACTCCCTTACCTCATCTGGGTTCAAATATCACAGAAGGTACCCAATAAAAATGGTAGTTATGCGCAAGGGCTTAATTTCTAAAATATGCAAATAGCTCATACAACTCAAGGACAAAAAAACCAAACAACCCAATCAAAAAATGGGCAGAAGACCTAAACAGACATTTCCTCAAAGAAGAAAAACAGATGGCCAATAGGCACATGAAAAGATGCTCAACATCGCTAATTATTGGAGAAATGCAAATCAAAACTACAATGAGGTACCACCTCACACTGGTCAGAATGGCCATCATTAAAAAGTCTACAAATAACAAATGCTGGAGAGGGTATGGAGAAAAGGGAACCCTCTTACGATGTTGGTGGGAATGTAAATTGGTGCAGCCACTATGGAAAACAGTATGGAGGTTCCTCAGAAAACTAAAAATAGGATTACCATATGATCCAGTGATCCCACTTCTGGGCATATACCCTGAGAAAACCATAATTCAAAAGGACACACGCACCCCCAATGTTCACTGCAGCACTATTTACAATAGCCAGGTCATGGAAGCAGCCTAAGTGTCCATCAACAGAGGAGTGGATAAAGAAGACGTGGTACATATATACACTGGAATAGTACTCAGCCATAAAAAATAATGAAATAATGCCATTTGTAGCAATGCAGATAGAACTAGAGATTATGACACTAAATGAAGAAAGTCAAACAAAGACAAATATCATGATATCACTTTCTAAAAATCTATACAAATGAACTAATTTACAAAACAGAAACAGACTTAGAAAACTTATGGTTACTAAAGGGGAAAGGTGGTGGGGGAGGATAAATTAGGAGGTTGAGATTAACACATACACACTAATATACATAAAATAGTAAACAAGAAGGTTGGGACTTCCCTGGTGGTGCAGTGGTTAAGAACCCGCCTGCAAATGCAGGGGACACAGGTTCGAGCCCTGGTCCAGGAAGACCCCACATGCCGCGGAGCAACTAAGCCCGTGTGCCACAACTACTGAGCCTGTGCTCTAGAGCCCGCAAGCCACAACTACTGAGCCCATGTGCCACAACTACTGAAGCCCGCATGAGTAGAGCCCATGCTCCACAAGAGAAGCCACTGCAATGAGAGGCCCGCACACCGCATTGAAGAGTAGCTCCTGCTTGCTGCAACTAAAGAAAGCCCGTGCGCAGCAACAAAGACCCAATGCATCCAAAAATAAATAAATAAAAAATAAAATAAAATAACAGGCAAAGATAAATATTATTAAAATGCACTGATATAATAGAAGAAAAACCCAACTCGAAATTGTTTAAAAAAAAGAATGTAGGTATATACGTATAACTGAATCACTTTGCTGGACAATAGAAATTAACACAACATTGTAAATCAATTATACTTTAATAAAAATATATTAAAACTGAAAAAAAATACAGTGGTTACGTGCTAGGGACCTTACATATTGTTGTGTGTCAGTTCTCAAAGCAACATGTTGACGTATTTATTGGATGAGTGTAACTACTTAAGCAGAAAAGGGGATTCAGTGGATGTCAGCCAGCTCAAAATAAAAGATGGGAAGCACCACAAACCTGACTCCACTGCACATCACAACTCCAGTTCTAACGTGGAGGCAACTGGGTTTCAGAGGGACTGAGGGACCTGCCGCCCTCCCAGAGCTGAAAGGCTGTTCAGGCAGGCTGAGCCCAGATCTATCTGACCTTCCAGGAGACAAGTTCATCTGGAGAACAGTCCATAGAGAGGTGCCTGGAGCTGAGGGGATTTTTGTGAAATATGTACACAGGAAATGGGGCTTCCTGGACAATGCAGGCTGAGGCCCCAGGAGCGGCCTTCCTCCCAGCCCAGAGAGGGATGGTTACACTTACCCCTTTGTGTGGGGGAACACTGACTCTGCCCCAAAGTCTCGAGTTTCCAGAGTTTCTGTGTGTGCCTGTAGCCACTAACATGGAGAACGAGCTTGGGAAAAAGGCAGAGCCCACAGGCCCATGAGCTAAGGGTGATTTCTATATTTTTAAATGGTTGGGGAAAAAAAGAAGACAAATACTTCATAAAGTGAAAACTACATGAAATTCAAGTTTCAGGGCTTCCCCGGTGGCACAATGGTTAAGAATCCGCCTGCCAATGCAGGGGATATAGGTTCGAGCCCTGGTCCGGGAAGATCCCACATGCCGTGGAGCAACTAAGCCCATGCACCACAACTACTGAGCCTGCGCTCTACAGCCCACGAGCCACAACTACTGAGCCCACGTGCCACAACTACTGAAGCCCACACGCCTAGAGCCTGTGCTCCACCGCAAGAGAAGCCACCGCAATGAGAAGCCCAAGCACCACAATGAAGAGTAGCCCCTGCTCGCCAAAACTAGAGAAAGCCTGTACACAGTAACAAAGACTAACACAGCCAAAAAATAAAAATAAATAAAATTTTTAAAAAAAGAAAGAAATTCAAGTTTCAATGTCTGCAAATAAAATTGCACTGGAGCACACGCAGGCTCACTCAGCTACAGGCTGCCCATGGCTGCCTCACTGTGGTGCAGAGCTGCATGGCCTGCAAAGCCCCGAACATTTTCTCTGGCTCTTTGTGGAAAGTGTGCCAAGCCCTGAGTCGAGTGTTTGCTCTCAGGCAGGCCCTGAGTTCCACCCACATTACAGACATTTAATTCTCCCAATGCCCGAAGGAGGTGGCATTGTTCTCCTTGTCAGAAAACCAGAACAGCCTCAACTTCAAAGTCACCTGTGCTACCTTCATTCAAACATTTGAGTACAAAAAACAGGTGCCAGGCACTGTGCTAAGTAGGGGGGAATTTAGCAGTGAACAAAACGGATACAGCTTCTGCTTTCAAGGACTTTATATTCCCAAGGGGAGAAAGGCAAAGAGCAGTATGTAGTTATCAGTCGGGATAAGGGATACGGAAAAAGTCACCAATCAGCACAGGATAGGGTGAGGCGGAAGTCAGTTCCGTTGCCAGTCCCTGCTATAAAAACAAACAAAAAAAAAAACCCCAAAAAACACAAACTTTTTATTTTAAATTATAGACTCATAAAACAGTACAGAAGGGTCTTGGGTACCCATCACCCAGCTTCTCCCAATAGCGGCATTTTACGTTAACTGTAGTACTTTATTAAAACCAGGACATTGATACATTGAGACAGGCACAATACACTTAACTAGTCTACAGAAATCATGTGGATTTCATCCATTTCTGCAAATACTTTTTTGGGGTATATGCTTATGTATAATTCTGTGCAAGGTCCCTGCTTTCTACTACTATATTACCTAACTTCCAACCGAACCGCCTCCAGCACGTACCCGCTGCTGCCTCAGAAGCAGTAACATTTAGGGGCTGCTCTCCATGTGCCCTGAGGGTCCTAAGCTTCCTCCTTGGGTCAGGTCAAATGTGCCTAGACTGCATCGCTGGAGACTCTGAAATGCTCCCTCATTCAACTGCCCTGCGATGCCAGGCCTGCAACTTCCCTCTACAAGGAAAGGCTGCATGGACCCTGCATCTGAAGTTTCACCCAAGCTTCTCTGAGGACAAGATCCAGGACACCACTCAACATTCCTGATATAACTGCCCACATGAGAGAACTCTCAAAAAGAGCCAGGAAGGGGGGCAGGGATAAATTAGGAGTTTGGGATTAACATACACACACTAGTATATATAAAGTAGATAACCAACAAGAACCTATTGTACAGCACAGGGAGCTATATTCAATGCTTTGTAATAACTCATAAGGGGAAAGAATCTGAAAAAAAGAATATATATATGTATAACTGAATCACTGTGCTGTATACCTGAAACACGACACTGTAAATCAAGTATACTTCAATTAAAAAAAGAAAAAAAAATTCACACACACACACACACACACACACACAAGAAAAACAAAACAGGGACTTTCCTGGTGGCGCAGTGGTTAAGAATCCGCCCGCCAGTGCAGGGGACACGGGTTCAAGCCCTGGTCCGGGAAGATCCCACATGCCACGGAGCAACTAAGCCCATGTGCCACAACTACTGAGCCTGTGCTCTAGAGCCCGTGAGCCACAACTACTGAGCCTGTGTGCCACAACTACTGAGCCTGCACTGTAGAGCCCGTGCTCTGCAACAAGAGAAGTCACCGCAATGAGTAGCCCGCACACCACAACCAAGAGTAGCCCCCGCTCACCACAACTAGAGAAAGCCTGCGTGTAGCAACAAAGACCCAATGCAGCCAAAAATTAATTAATTAATTAATTAATTTTTTTAAAAAGAGAGAAACAAAACAAAATGAACCAGGAAGAAAACCAAGCAACCAAACAAACTCTCCCTCAAACAATTGACTGGCTTCTTCTGTTCCAGTAAGGAGAACAGTAGTACCATTCATTTACTCAATAAAATATTTATCGAGTTCCTCCTGCCTTCCAGGTACCAGAGTACCATGACGAATAGGGACAGTTCACGGCCTTTCTGAACTGTGATCTTGGCCAGAGGTGGAGGCACACACGAATCATCTAGAATGTCTACTCTAAGTCCTAAATACACTTTTTTCGATGATGCTATAGAATCAGTTACTTAGATTTTTCAATAAAAAACACAACATGATGACTAAAAGAAATAAAAACTTATGAGTGACAAAGCAGAGTGCGGCAGTCGTGGGGGGCAGCACATCTCCCCAGTTCCTGGTCGGTGGGCAGCAGAGAGCGTGGGGCGCAGTGGGCCCCTCCTACCCGCCACCACCACGATGCTCACTCACCTGCTTCCTCCTGCTTTCCCGGGCTAGAGTTTTTCCCATTTTCTTTTGTTAAATGTAAGTGTATATTTGCGTGGGGGTTTATATATACTCCTAAAGCTACTTCAAATCCTTTTTAGAAACAAGTGGGCTACAAATAAAATACCCAGTGGATAATTATAAACGGAGTTTCAGAGAAGACACCAAAGGCATTCTGAATATCCAGAGCATCATTTTCTGGCCAGAAACTAACAGTGCATTGGAGTCTCTGCATGGATTGCCTCATTTCTCTGTTACTCCTCCTCAAAGGCTCTCTGTACCCTAGTTCTCAAATGGGGGTATGTGCACGTGTGTGAAATGTACTGAAGATGTTTTTGGTGTCAAGATCAATCCTGGGAGCCAGAGGCAGTAAACATCTTATCATGGGGGAAGAGTCCCAAGCAATGGTCAACATTAGCCACATAGGATGAGCTCAAGAGATTGTGGTTCAGTCCAGAAAGAAGAAATTCAAGTGGGCTTTCCCCTGTAAGAGTCAATTAGCCAAGTTCTGCTCCATGACATGTAGCTGTCACGGATAAAATGACACAGATTGTCCCACGAGGGAAAAGAGCAAAGAACAATACAGTAAGGAGGGTAATAGCAGCTCCTAGATGATCACGCGCTTTCCCACGACTTGGGCTAAGGCCCATTTCTCAACCTTTTTGCATGATTGTCCCTCATTCCCAAGGAACCTTTGTAAACATTTTTTCCCTAATGTCCTCCACTTCTCCCCTCCATGAAACATGTTTTTCTTTTAACAAACATTTATTTAGTGCCTATGATGTGTAACGAGATATTTCCAGCCCTGGGGGTATAGAAGTGAGCAATATAAACAGTCCCTACTCTCACATCGCTCTCATTCTAGTAGGAGTATCAGCCCCACAAAAGTACGTATGTCAGATTGTCAGATGGTGATACATGTTATGGAGAAAAATAAGGCAGGTACAAGGAAGCCGAGTAGCTGGAGAGGCTGACCCAGGAGCGGAGTGGGGCATGGGGTCTTGTAGACTGAACAGATTTTGGCTCTTACTCCAAATGAAATGGATGGGGCATAACATGACACATCTTAGCAGGATCTCCGTGGCTGCTTTGCTGAAAACAGACTGGGGCTGGGGTGGCAGAAGCAAGGGGATCAGTTAAGAGGCAACTGTAAAAATAAGACAAGAAAGGATGCTGGTTTGGCTGAGGGTGGTAATACTGGAGGTGGGAAGAACTGATAACATTCTGGGTAGATTTTAACTTTCTTTTCTAGTATAACCAAATCACCATCATCACAGCTAAAAAAATTAACAGTATTTAATACCAATACTCAGTCAATATTCAAATATCCCTGATTATCTCATAATTGTTTTTACCATTGGCTTGTTTAATCAACATACAAATAAGGTCCCTAAAATGTAACTCACGGACATTTATCTCTTAAGTCTCTCTTAATCTATAAGGTTTGTCTCCCATTACTCACTTTATTTTTTCTTTAAAATTTGTTTTTTGAAGAAATTGGGTAATTTGTCCTATAGACACAGTCTGGATTTTGCTAACTGCATTCCCTTTTTTTTTTTAGACGTTGGGGGTAGGAGTTTATTAATTAATTTATTTATTTATTTTTATTTTTGCTGTGTTGCGTCTTCATTTCTGTGCGACGGTGTTCTCTAGTTGTGGCAAGCGGGGGCCGCTCTTTATCGTGGTGCGCGGGTCTCTAACTATCGCGGGCTCTCTTGTTACGGAGCACAGGCTCCAGACGCGCAGGCTCAGTAGTTGTGGCTCATGGGCCTAGTTGCTCAGCGGCATGTGGGATCCTCCCAGACCAGGGCTCGAACCCGTCTCCCCTGCATTAGCAGACAGATTCTCAACCACTGCACCACCAGGGAAGCCCCCCCCCCTTTTTTTTAAATTTACTTATTTGTATATTTTTGGCTGCGTTGGGTCTTCATTGCTGCACACGAGCTTTCTCTAGTTGTGGCGAGCAGGGGCTACTCTGTTGCAGTGCGCAAGCTTCTCATTGCGGTGGCTTCTCTTGTTGCAGAGCTCTAGGCATGCGGGCTTCAGTAGTTGTGGCTCGCGGGTTCTAGAGCACAGGCTCAGTAGTTGCAGCAGACGGGCTTAGTTGCTCCACAGCATGTGGGATCTTCCCGGACCAAGGATCGAACCCATGTCTCCTGCACTGGCAGACAGATTCTCAACCACTGCGCCACCGGGGAAGCCCCCACTAACTGCATTCTTGCGAGTTCTTTTAACATGTTTCTCTGACCCCCATATTTCCCGAAAATTGAGTTGCCAATGAAACATACAAGAAGAGACCTATACAAATCTGGGATTCAGGGAAGATTCAGGGGAGAGGTCCAAGCTGGAGATAGAAATTGGGAATCATAGGGACTTCCCTGGCGGTACAGTGGTTAAGAATCTGCGCTTCCACTGCAGGGGGCACGGGGTTCGATCCCTGGTCAGGGAACTAAGATCCTGCATGCCACGTGGTGTGGCCAAAAAAATTTAAAAAGGAAGTGGGAGTCACAGACATTGAGAGAGAGCATTTAAAGCATGATTCTGGAGATCAATAAGTGCAGATAGACAAGAAAAATGTTGTAAGGCCTGAGTCCCCACACTCCCATGTTTAGAGTTGGGGAGATGAGGAGGTACCAGGAAAGAAGATGAGGAGGACATCCAAGGAGATAAAAGAGAATGAATTTAGGACAATAACCCCAAATCCAAGAAAAGAAGGTATTTAAAGAAAAAAGGAGTGGTCAACTGTGTCAATGTATTACACAGCTTCAGTAAGATGAGGACTGAAAGTTTACTGTTGGGTTTGGCAAAGTGGATGCCAGTGGTGACCAGAGCTGGCTGGGTGGGGTAGTGACAGGTTGACTGGAGTGGGTTCAAGAGTGAATGGGATGAGAAAAGTACAGGCCAAGATCCCTGATGAACACAGATGCAAAAAATCCTCAATAAAATATTAGCAAACCAAATTCAAGAATATGCGAAAGGGATCATACACCATGATCTAGTAGGATTCATTTCAGGGATGCAAGGATGGTTTAACATCTGCAAATCAATCAACATGATATACCACATTATAACGAAGGATAAAAATCATCTCAGTAGATGCAGAAAAAGAATTTGACAAAATTCAACATCCATTTATGATAACTCTCAATAAAGCTCTTTGACATCAGTCTTAGCAATATCTTTTTGGATATGTCTCCTCAGGCAAGGACAACAAAAGCAAAAATACAAAAAAAAGGGGGGGGGGTCTAAACTGAACTAAAAAGCTTTTGCACAGTACAGGAAACCACCAACAAAATGGAAAGGCAATCTACTGAATGGGAGAAGGTATTTACAAATGATGTATCCAGTAAGGGGTTGATACCCAAAATATACAAAGAACTCATACAACTGAACATCCAAAAAACAAACAACCAATTTAAAAAATGAGCTAAGACCTGAATAGACATTTTTGCAAAGAGGACATATGGAATACCAATAGGTACAGGAAAAGATGCTCAACATCACTAATCATCAGGGAAATGCAAATCAAAACCACAATGAGATATCACCTCACACTTGTCAGAATGGCCAGCATCAAAAAGACAAGAAATAACAAGTGTTGGCCAGGATATGGAGAAAAAGGAACACTTGTGCACTGTTGGTGGGAATGTAAATTGGTGCAGCTACTGTGGAAAAGAGTATGGAGGTTCCCCAAAAAATTAAAAATAGAGTTACCACATGGTCCAGCATTCAAATTCTGGGTATTTAAGCAAAGAAAAATAAAAACACTAATTAGAAAAGATATATATACCCCTACGTTCATTGCAGCATTATTTACAATAGCCAACATATAGGGACTTCACTGATGGCACAGTGGTTAAGAATCCACCTGCCAATGCAGAGGACATGGGTTCGATCCCTGGCCCGGGAAGATCCCACATGCCGCGGAGCAACTAAGCCCATGTGCCACAACTACTGAGCCTGCGCACCTAGAGCCCGTGCTCTGCAACAAGAGAAGCCACTGCAATAAGAAGCCCGTGCACTGCAATGAAGAGTAGCCCACACTCTCTGCAACTAGAGGAAGTCCGTGAGCAGCAACAAAGACCCAACACAGCCATAAATAAATAGATAGATAGATAGATAGATAGATAGATAGATAGATTTTTTAAAAAATAGCCAACATATGGAAGCAACCTAAGTGTCCATCAACAGATGAATGGATAAAGAAAATGTGGTGTCTATATACATATATACACACATATACAGTGGAGTATTAGCCATACAAAGAATGAAATCTTGGGAGTTCCCTAGTGGCCTAGTGGTTAGGATTCGGCGCTTTCACTGTCATGGCCCAGGTTCAACCCCTGGTCTGGGAACTGAGATCCCACAAGCCGCGCAGCATGGCGATAAATTAAATTAAATTTAAAATAAAATAAAATAAAATAGGGCTTCCCTGGTGACACAGTGGTTTGAATCTGCCTGCCAATGCAGGGGACACGGGTTTGAGCCCTGGTCCGGGAAGATCCCACATGCCGTGTAGCAACTAAGCCCGTGAGCCACAACTACTGAGCCTGTGCTCTAGAGCCTGCGAGCCACAACTACTGAGCCCGCATGCCACAACTACTGAAGCCTGCGCACCTAGAGCCCGGGATCCACAACAACAGAAGCCACCGCAATGAGAAGCCCGCGCACTGCAACGAAGAGTAGCCCCTACTCGCCGCAAGTAAGGAAAGCCCACGCGCGGCAATGAAGACCCAATGCAGCCAAAAATAAATAATAAAATAAAATAAATAAATTTATAAAAAATAAAATAAATAAAATAAAAATAAAATAAAATAATGAAATCTTGCCCTTTGTGACAATATGGATGGATCTAGATGGCGTTATGCTAAGTGAAATAAGTCAGACAGAGAAATACAAATGCCATATGATTTCACTCATATGTGGAATAACAAGCAAAACAAATGAACATATAAAACAAAACAGAAAAAGACTCACAGATACAGAGAACAAACTGGTGGTTGCCAGAGGCAACGGGCAAAATAGGCAAAGGGGATTAAGAAGTATAAACTTCCAGTTATAAAATAAATAAGTCACAGGGATGTAATGTACAGCACAGGGAATACAGTCAATAATAATGTAATAACTTTGCATGGCGACAGATAGTTACTAGACTTACAGTGGTGATCACTATGCGTACACCTGAAGCTAATATAATACTGCATATCAATTATAATTCAGTTTTTAAAAAGAGCAAATGGGATGAGAGGAATTAGGAAATAAAGACAAGTCTTTCAAGAAGTTTTGCTGCAGAGAGTTCCCTGGTGGTCTAGTGGTTAGTATTCAGCACTGTCACTGCCGTGGCCTGGGTTCGATTCCTGGTCGGGGAACCGAGATCCTCAAGAAAGTTTTACTGCAAAGAGGAACAGAGAAAAGTGTGATAACTGGAGGCGTATATGATCTTGAAGAAATTTGCTGTTGTTTTTGAGAGGGGTCCCATGAGAGCAGAGTCTCCTCATGCAATTCTAATACCACAGACAAATCACTCACAGACATAGAAAACAAACTTATGGTAAGCAAAGGGGAAATGGGGGGCAGGGAGAAATTAGGAGTTTGGGACTAACATATACACATATGTATATACTATACACAAAACAGATAACCAACAAGGTCCTACTGTACAGCACAGGGGACCATATTTAATACCATAAATACCATATTTAATCTATAATGGAAAAGAATCTAATATACATGCATGTGTGTGTATATATATACACACATGTATACGAATCACGTTACTGTATACCTGAAACTAACACAATAATGCAAATTAACTATATTTAATTTTTGAAAAACTGTAAATTTACTAAAAAACAATGAACTGTACACTTAAAAACAGGTGATTTTTTTTTTTTTTTTGCAGTATGCGGGCCTCTCACTGCTGTGGCCTCTCCCGTTGCGGAGCACAGGCTCCGGACGCGCAGGCTCAGCGGCCATGGCTCACGGGCCCAGCCGCTCCATAGCATGTGGGATCTTCCCGGACTGGGGCACGAACCTGTGTCCCCTACATCGGCAGGCGGACTCTCAACCACTGTGCCACCAGGGAAGCCCAAAACAGGTGAATTTTATGGTATGTAAATTATACCTAAATAAAACTATTTTTAAAAATACCACAGCTAAACCATATATCTATTTGTGTACTATACATATATATGCACTTATACATGAAAAGAGTAAGATTTTTTTTTGTTTCCCCCCACTGGGAACAAGTTTTCGCTCCCTTGCAGATAATATTGCCTCCATTGGGAATGCATGTGCTAAAGTAACCAAAATGTTCCAAGAGAAGAATCCAGCTACCTGACTCCTCCTACTTCCATTAATGTAAAATGAGTTCTTTGCTAGCCAAGGAAAGTGTGTTCAGGTATAGCCACCAGATGTATTCCAGGGAAAGCAGAGCTTATAGCTACATGTGTACTTCTACACAAAATCCTCCCATGGTGGGGATACTAGATAATTCCATATTCTGACAGTCATACATAAAGGCATCAAACCTCAGTTTTCCCCAAACAAAGACAGGAGTTCCAGGGTCATTCACTCTCCAAACAGTTGGGTGCAGTGAACTAAGCACCCACCATCTGGAGTCAGAAAGACCTGGTTTGAATCCCACTTCTGCCACTTCCTGGTTGTGATCTCACATCACCATAACTTCTTTTAGCCTCATCTGTGAAATGGGATAAGGGTAGTTCCAGATATAGTGGGCTCATGCTTTTGCCTGTTTTCTCTCTCCTTGGAGAGCTACCTTTTCTGCAATGTAATTTGAGAGGGGATGACTCCATCCCCTGGTACCAGAAGTAGACAGATGACCCAGGTGTGGCCAGTGTGTTCTATCTCCTTGTCCATACTGACTGGACCAGGAATGGCCATACGACTTAAGGTAGGCCAATGCGAGACCTCCTCCAGCACTCGGTTACCACTATGAAGAAAAAGATTCATGTTCTTTTTTTTTTCCCTGGAATCAGTAACTATAAAAATAATACTGAACTGTGGGTGGCATCTTTGTCATCATGTAGAGAAAGCCTTCCTGAGAACAAAGTCTACACAGAAAAAAGCATGGCCAAGAGATGGAGAAAGACTAAGTTCTGCTATCATTTGTGCTCCTGGTTCCAGCCATACCTGAAGCTAGACCCATACCTCCATTTCTCAGATACATGAACCAATAAATGCTTCTCCTTTCTGCTGTTGTTCAAGTCAGTTTGGGTCAAGTTTCCATCATCTACAACTAGAAAGGCCGCGATTAACACGCTATTTCATTGTGGTACATTAAAAATGTTTATACAAGTTCTACAAAGTGTCTTTCTCTGAGTAAACACTCAATAAATGGTACTGATCATTACCCTGTTATGCACCAGGTGCTTTGCCAGGCATCGAGGATATAAAGGTAAGTGACAGGTATCGTGTAGAATTAGCAGTTTGTGTATTAGGATGGGACAAAGCAGGGAGAACTCAACTTGGGAAAGAAGGGGCAGAGTTATCCTGAGAAGGAGTTTGCCAGGCCTGAACAGGAGGGAAGGGAACTCTAAACAGAGGTAGCGGAAGTATAAAAGCCTGAAGGTGTGTTGAAAGAGATGATCAGGGTAAAGCTGAGCAAGCAACCTCAAATGTCTACTGGGACCAAGCAGGTAACAAAATGAGTGAAACCCGTGAGGTATAAGGCAATGAACAGCTATGACTCTCGGGCTCAGTTGTGAGCAATCTGGACGGGGTGGAGGGCTGCATCGAGGTGAACACAGGGCCTGCAGTGGCATAAAGCAGGACCCACTCTCACCTTCTCTCTTTATGAAGAAATGGGTTTTAGTTATTCACACAGCCATAGAGACAGAAACCACATTTCCCCAGCCTTAGCTGCAGCCAGATGTGGCTAAACCAACAGGACAGGCCAAAAGAGAAGAAATGACACGTGCAACTTCCAGGTTGGGTCTTGAAGGGGTGCAGCCTCCACTTTGCCCTACTACTGGCGCCTGGTGCAGACATGACGGTGGGAAACAAAGTAGGATCTGGGACCATAGATGAACCCACTGTTCAGGGCAGAGAGAGAACAAGACAGAAGCAGCTGGATCCCTGGCACCTTGGAGCCATCCTATCTGCTCTGGGAAACCAGCCTTTTGGCTGCTGAATGCAAGAAAAACACATTCCTGCCTGGTTTAAGCTCCGTATCTTGGTCTTTGTCACAATAGTCAAACATGCATTTAACCAGTACTCTTACAGGTAGAGGCCAGCCACCTTTTGGTTCCAGAGAATGACTGCCATGAGGGACTGTAGGCCCCAGGTTGTGCCTTGATCCAATTTTCCAAGAGAACAGGGAAATCTAGATTTTCTTTTCCTTTTTTCTTTCTTTCTTTCTTTCTCTTTCTTTCTTTCTTTCTTTCTTTTTTTTCCTTTCTTCCTTCCTTTCTTTCTTTCTTTCTTTCTGTCTGTCTGTCTTTCTTTCTTTCTTTCTTTCTTTCGCCATGCTGCTGTGTGGCATGCGGGATCTTAGTGCCCCGACCAGGGATCAAACCCGTGCCCCCCTGCAGTGGAAGCACAGAGTCCTAACCACTGGATCTCCAGGGAAGTCCTGGGAAATCTAAATTTTCTTAAAATATCTAATTTTTACATATTGGCAATGAATTCTGATTTTCAACACTATACAGGCCAGGCTCATTTCTGTTTCATGGGCTTCTCTGAAACAAAGACTTGTCATCAGAACAAATAACAATTTAGGGTGACAACAGTGACAAGACATTCAGAGTCCTGAATGTTTGGGCCACACAAGAGAGTTCGTGCAAACTCTTATCACTCAATACAGGCCTCAGAGCAACTCCGCCTCCAGAGCACCAGCTGTCCAAGCCCGAGAGCAGCAGCAGCAGCCATGGGGTCTGACCTGCCTGCAGCCCACCATGCAGGGCCTCCCTGGATACCAGCGGCCTCTGCCAGGGTGAACGCTTCCCTTTCTTTCTCTCCCTTCCCGCTTCTTTTCAAGATTAAAGAATTTCTCATGAGACAGGGATGGACAGCAGTGTCTGGAGGTGTCACCCATTTGTGCAAAAAAAATAGGTGGTGAGAAAGGCATCCCTCAGTTTCCTATGGAAGGGCTTGGAGCCTCACTGAACAGGTTCACCCAGACAGACAGCTCCCTGGAGAAGGAGTGGGAGGTGGCAGAAGACCTAGAAGGTATGACATCCACTGCTCATCCACCAACTGAGTGGCATCGGCGCCGGGCAGGGCCCCAAGGGATCCTTCTAAAAAGTAATCTCCTGGTGACGCAACTTCAGTTGAGCCCTCCTTCTGCCCAGGAACGCAGGGGAATCACCCACACAAAGGTCCACGGTTAACCAGAGGCAACTCTTCTCACTGCTCAGAGGCGATGACGCCCATCAAGGTGCTCAGACAGGTGCAGACCACGTGACATCCTCGCGAGCCGATGTAACGACAGGAGAAATACCAGGGCATTACTGTTGCTCAAGGAGCACAATGAACAAAACAAAACCAATCACGTTATAGAAGAAGTAGTTCCTATTTATAGTGTCATCTGCCCTCTAGGGAGCTGGTTCCTAGCCTGCTGCAGAACCCTTGTTCTGTGGCGCCCTCACCGGATTAAGATGCATAACAGAGGCAGATGGATTTGGAGGTGAGGAGGGCGAGTAAGCCAGGAGGGAAGGGTGACACAAGAACACTAGAATGGAGGCAGAGGTCAGCTTGCACTGGCCAAGCTCCAGCCCCCATCACTGGTCAGTGCCCAAAACTAACCCAGCACTTGGGCTGGTGGGCTTCTTATGGATACGGGAGACGGGCAACAACGAAGGGCAGGGGAGATGGGGGAGGAGGCAGGAGACCAAGAGAACGCTGGCAGGAGGCCTTTAGGCTCCACCTACAGGGATACTGAGGTTCTGAGCCATTTCACCAATACCCTTGGCAATGGTAGAGGGGGAAAATCTGCCTTTCAATTTAGAGCCATATGCAGTCTCTCCTTTGGGTTGGGTCTGGGTCTGTGAAGATTGTGATAGGCATAGTAGATAGGAAAAAGGTAAAGAATTTCTAGAAACGTAAGAGAATTGAAATTAAAATTTGAGTATATAAATTAAACTAAAGAAGGAATTATTAAAATGGAAGATATAGCAATAACATTGATACATATGTATATCAGAACACAGAGTTGGAAATTATCAATTTAAAAGACACGGCAGGGAATTCCCTGGTGGTCCTGGGTTAGGACTCGGCACTCTCACTGCCATGGGCCTGAGTTCAATCCCTGGTCAGGGAACTAAAATCCCACAAGCCTCGCAGTGTGGCCAGAAAAAATAAATAAATAAATAAAAGACATGGCAGATAGAGTCTGAGGATCTAACACATATTTAGTTAGAGTTTCAGAAGGAGATGAAATAAAATGACAAAGGTAATACTTTCAACATTTCAATAGATAATGGCTGAGGGTTTTCCAATATTGTTGAAAGATCAATCACTGGATTCAAGAATCCCAATTAAACCCAAGGATATATAAAAAGAAATCCTCAGCTTGACCTATTATAATGAGATTGCTGTACATACAAAGACAATTTTAAAAGCAAAAACAGTTCATTTAAAAAGGAATGATGGGGACTTCCCTGGTGGCGCAGAGGTTAAGAATCCGCCTGCCAATGCAGGGAACATGGGTTTGAGCCCTGGTCCGGGAAGATCCCACATGCCACGGAGCAACTAAGTGCGTGCGCCACAGCTACTGAGCCTGCGCTCTAGAGCTCACGAGCCACAACTACTGAGCCCACGTGCCACAACTACTGAAGCCCGCATGCCTAGATCCTGTGCTCCGCAACAAAAGAAGCCACCGCAATGAGAAGCTTGCACACCACAACAAAGAGTAGTCCCTGCCCACCGCAACTAGAGAAAAGCCCGCACGCAGCAACGAAGACCCAATGCAGCCAAAAATAAATAAATAAATAAATTCATTTAAAAAAAAAAAGGAATGATGAATTACGCTTTGACTGCCAACTCTGACAGCAACCATGGAAACCAATAAGACAAAATAACAATACCTTCAATGAACTGAGACAAAAATGACCGTCAGTTTGGAATTTGGCCTAATAATCTTTCAAGAATGAGGAAGAAAAAGATTTTCAGAAAAACAAAAACAGATGGGAGGTCTGAGATGGAAGAAGGAACAGTGAGCAAAGATGTCAGGCAACCATGTGGGCTGTGGATAAAACTAAATTGTTGATTGTATACAAGTGTCATGCCTATCTTGTAGGTAGAGAAGAGGACAGAACTAAATGGCTAGACCATATTTTAAACTGTGAGGGACGTCATCTGAGCTAGAGTTCCAAGGTCTCTGTTTCTGTGTAAGAGCAAGGGAAAACTACGGATTCATTTTAACCTGGATGACAGACTAAGCCTGCTTGTTACAATAGGTAGAGAATCTACCTAACTAACGGACAGAGCATAACTTCCAAACAAATAGGAGAAAGGAAAAAAAAAAAGAGAAACACAAAAAAGAGAATTTAATCCATCTAAAACATGGCAGTCCAGGCAGCCATCAACACAGAAGAGGCAGGTGACAGTACATTGATATAATGGACTACAACTTGGAAAGCGAGTGAATACACATGTAGCAACGTGGAAGATGCCGAGTGATGAATGAAAGTAGCAAGTCGTAGAAGAAAATATCACGTGATACTATATTCTGTTAACGGTCAAAATAAGTCAAGGCTAAAGAATGGCCGGACCATGAACTTTACAGAATACAAAGCCAGGACAGTGGGTTACCTCTGGGGAAGTGGGCAGGGCACACCAGGGGCCTCTAAGATAAGGTCATGTTCTATTTCTTAAACTGAGTGGATAGCATATGATTACTTGTTTTATTATTCTTTAAATTATATATGGGTTTAGTGATGTATGTTATTTCACACAAAAAAGTTTGAAGGAATCTTAGTTCTGGGGGCATCATAAAGTCTGCAGAGGACACACCTCCCCACTTCTTAATTATATGTCAGCCATGAAAAGACTGTGGCTCCACCTTTTTTAAGTGCCTCAGGAGCTGGGAAATGTGAGGGCCAACTCCCACCGGAGCTTCGTTCCACAGCTGGCAGCTAAGCCAGCCTGATCTTAACGAGTGGCCTAGTTAACCTGATCGCTGGTCTTGCACCTGTCACTAAATCAACCTAATCACATAAAGGGAAGTTAAAAAAATCCAACATTCGCCTCCCAGGGCAGTGTGAACATCAGCTCATGATTTGAAATGTGAATGAAAAGGAAAACCGCTCAAGATTCATGTCACAGTTAAAGGAACCTTAGCCATGACTTCCAAACTATAAGCTAGGAGAATATTAAATACAGCTATTTGAGATCTCCTCAAACATCCATCTCTAAAGAAACTTCTGGGCCTGTGAAATCCGGAGAAAGGCAGGGCCTCAAAGCACACAGACTTTGTTCCCCCGAAAGTAAACCTAAAGCTGAAGGAAGACTGGCTGACAAATCTTCCATACTTTCTCCCCTTGACGGCCGCACACGGTGTCGGGCAACACAGTGGCTTTGTGCCTCCAAGAATCTTATTCAAGAATGTTCCTTCAAGTCTGTTCAAAGTTTAGTGCTTCAGATAAAGTGTTTCTTTTTCTAAAGTGATCTTTGATGCCTGCCAATCCATGACTGATGTAGATTTCTTGTTGCATCCTTTAAAAACTTCAATTCAAAGATTTTTGTCCTGCCTCAAGTCCTTTCTGGAAACAAGGCAGGTTATAAATCAATGATAAACATGTCTTTCTCCTCTGAATTATTTTTCCCCCAGAAAGTGGCACTTCTGATAATTAGATTTGGGATAGATGAAGGTAAGGGGGAGGCAAGATAAGAAGCAAGGTCAATGCCTTGCATGTTTTCCAAAACACTGCATTAAACTCAGACCCTTGGAAAACGGACCCACCCCGTGGCTTTTTAGACCTTCTCTGAGTAAAGTCTACACAGGAACACAAATAGATGAAATCTTTCCACTGCATCTACAAACCTGGCATCACTCATAACTGTGGCTAGATCACTCTACTAATTTTTCACAGTCTAAATGAACTAATCGTATTGAAAAGTTAAAATAAGCAGGTCTTTGTGTTTCTCAATGTAACTTTTAAGCTTTCTTTAGTTAAAATTCTAATCCTAACCCTAACCCCACTACACACCACAGAGGCTAAATTCTATATTCATGCTCATTGCTGGGTGCATGAGAACTCACAAGAAACTAAGATTTGGCCACTCATTCCAAATGCAGCCCTGTTCGAGGCGGGTTAATCTACAGAGTCTGGACCTACTGAGGGAAGAAATGAACCTACATTTACCCAAGAAATAAACTAATATTTCCCTCTGAGACAGGGCTTACATATATTTTAGCTCACTTCATCTGCTAACCTGTGAAGTCATCATCACCCTTCTCATTATTATAAATGGAAGTTCAAGAAATCTTAGGTTGGTCATGCAAGGTCACAGAGCTAGAAATCAAACGCACATCTAGAGGGAATTCTCTGGCGGAACTGACAGGTTCAATCCCTGGTCGGGGAACAAAGATCCCGCAAGCCGCATGTCCAAAAAAAGAAAAAAAAGAAAAGAAAATGCACATCTAAATGGAAAAAGGGCAAGTCCTTAGAATGTTCTAGAAGTGTGACAAATCACAGGAGGTCTTCCACCTCCAACACAGTGACCTTGGTAGAATCCAATGAAGGTGGCCGTAGCAAGCACTGCACATGGAGCCACTCAGCTCCACTCCCCTCCCCTCACAGCGTTGCTCACTCTCACGAGACGCTGGAAAGCCAGACCGCCACAGCTCAGGTCCAACACATGATGGAGCTCTGGCAGACACACCCATGCAGGATTTAGAAGCCAAAGACCACATCGTGAGGCCAGAAGACAGGCTTCAGCAGCTTCTGCATTCCCACTGGCAGACTCAGCCAAGGCAGCGTTTGTTTTTTTCTGGCAGCGGTAACTGAAATCCCAGTGTCCCATCCCTAGCTTCAGAGTGTTGACAGATAAGTCAGGGGGCACGTGGGGCCGTGTGTCACAATGGAGGTCCAAGATCCAGCAGCAATGAGGAGATCCTGCTTCTTTGCCTTCCTAGGATAGGCCAGTTCTGTGGTGTTATACTGGGAAGTGTTGCTGGAAGCTCAGCCTAGAGCCTGCTCCCCCAGCTCTACCAAAAATTTTGGAAGCCATCTAGTGATTTATAATAATAAGTCTCCTGATGCTCCCACTAGCTAAAGTGGATGCTGTCGTCTGCAACTGAACCTTGACCGAGACAGTGGATATAGTACGTTCCCGTGGAAGGGAGATTCCACTGGGCTGGTTACCATGAATCTCATGGGTACGTATGGGAGAGGTAGAAGCAACCAATGGAACTGTTTCCCCTTGCACCCCACAAAGGTGTGGCTGACTCATTCACATATAATTTGAGAACTGCTTCCTCAAATCATGGCTCAACTAGAAATGGGAATGAAAGAAGGGATTCCCCAAAACCTGGGGCTGGCTTCATATCAAGTGAGATAATAAACATGGAAATTCATTTAATTTTAAATGAAAATGAATGGTAAAATGCTCATCTAAGGAAAAGTACTACTACCTTCCTGGGAATAACTCTAGCCATAAATCTTAGCAAAAAAAGGAAACAAATTGTATTCTGCATGTGTTAAATTTCAGATATAAGTCCTTGAGATGAATAAAAGACGAAAGGCCAGCAAGGAATAAATGCCTCTTGAGTTTCTGCTCAAATTTGAAAATTTAAGGATTTTTTAAAAACTACCCTTCGATATCATCCTAAGCATATTTTTCTTTTCATGTCTTACATCCTATCATTGATCATTCCTTTAAATAAAAATAGAAAGGTGCTATACCACTATATTCTAAACGTTAGACAAAGGTTCTGGAACACAATAACTATTCAACACATATTTGATGACTGAATAAATAAGATACGCATTATTAATTTACACTGTAAAACTCACAGCATTATAGACTGGAAAAGACCTTGAAGAGCTTAAGAATCAATAAGAAGATGTAACAGAAGACAAGGGAACAGCTGATGAGTCTTCTTCTTAGGAACTATAAAGTAGTATAAATCCCTTTTCCAAACATTAATCTATGTATTACATAATAACCCAATCAAAAGCCAAGATAATTTTACAGAGGAGAGGGGACACAGCAGTGAATGACTTTTTAGAAAATTCTAAAATTTATGGCTGGGGTGGTTTATGTTATCATATGGTAAAATGTATCCTAGAATGACAGATTTTAAAACTTGGGAACAAAGACTGGAATAGACTAGAAAGTACAGAATTGAGCCCAAGTCGATACAAGAACCAAATAAATGAAATAAAGAGAGCAACCCAGATTACTGAATGAAAAATAGATATATAGATTATCATTATATCATGTTGGGACGACTGAGAAGATGTCTAAAAGCAAAGTTAGAGCCCAACTTTCTACCTTCAGCTAAAATAATTAAGATTAAACATTAAAAAGTACTATAAGAAAAACACAGGTTAAAAATTAATGTATAATTAATTATATTCAGTTTTGTTAGAGAAGTAGAATTTTCTAATGAACCAGACATAAGGAAAAAAAATGACTGATTAAACTTAAAGATAAGCTTTACACTGTGTAAATAAAGTCAAGGCATGAAAAGCTAGAAAAAAATGTCTGCAACACAGAAAGGAGGTCAATACTCTTTATATCCATAAAAAATGCCTTTACATGAATAACAAAATAGCAGAACTTCTCTCTCAAGGCAGCTGACTAGACCTGTATGTTTCTCTCTCCATCCTTCCCAAATTCCACTGAAATGACCAATAACAAAAAACACCACACACATGCAAATAATTTTAAAATACACAGTAGTGCTGAGAAGCTGCAAAGAGCAACAGCAACTATCTATAGCCATGAGGGATTCCTGGGAGGCATGTGGGAACAAACTAAGGATAAGCAATGGGGTTTCCAGTCTTCAGCCCTGGAGAGGAAAACAGAGGACCATCAAAAAGGGGAATTTCCAAGCAGACGCTCAGAAAAATTCAAAGATTAAAGGTAACAGCAGAAGTGGGAAAAGGAATGATCCAAGAGTAATCTGATAAGGACTAAATTTAAAGACTTAGAGAGCTGTCAATCATTCTCTCCACATCCCCTCTAGCAGTTACTTCTGGAAACAGTCTCCAAGATAAAGCTTCAAGACTTCCAGATGCTTCAACAAGCTATGTGCACACCTCATAGCAAAGCCTGAGCAGCCACACTGCCAATGCCCCTTCTACCCCATTAATAATTCCTTTCCTCTGAGAAAAAGACACTAGATGCAGGTCATGTGGTGAAAACCTGCATTTGCTGCTGGGGGCACAGGGATTCTCACTTAAGCTGAGCAAACAGTCTCCAACCATCTCATCTACAATTACAAATCGACAATCATGAAACACCAAATGATTGAGGAAAACAGCCGTATAGAAGCAACAGACTCAACAAGCAGAAGTGGTCTCTTTGTAAACTAAGAAAAGCTTAAATACGATTGACCTCTGAACAACGCAGGGGTTAGGACCACCTCTGACCCTCTGCGGTTGAAAATCTGAGTATAACTTATAGTCAGCCAACCTCGGATCATGTGATACTGCAGTATTTGCTATTGAAAATAACCCACCTGTAAATGGAACCAGACAATTCAAACCTGTGTTGTTCAAGGGTCAACTGTATACCCAAGAGTCTTAAAGTGATTCAGTAAAAAAGCAATCAGACTACAAAGTAAAAGAATGACAAAATGTTGGGAATTAAAACTATCAAAGCCAAAATAAAAATTCAGGAGTTGGGCTGAAGAGCAGAACATACTCAACAGAAAACCACCTGAATTTGGGCTGGAAGTGTTATTGTCCTGGGACTCTGCAAAAGAACAAAGAAACGGAAAGTATAAAAAAAAAGTTAGGAGATATTGAAGACAGTTTAATCTCTTCTGGAACGTCTTTTGAATGAAGATTATTTTTTGAAAGAGAAAACAGAAAAAAAACAGATGCAGGAAATACAAGGAATTTCCCTGCACTGAAGACAGATTTGAATATTAGTTATAAAGGGCCCAACGAGTACTGGGAAAGATGAATTTTAAAATGCCCTTCTGGATTCATAGTGGTACAGCATATGATCTCTAAAGAAGGGGAGAAAATTCCAAAAGCTTTCAGGGAGATTTTTTTTTTTTAATTTGGTTACTTAAAAGGAAATAAAAAAAAAAAAAAAGGAAGTGAGAACCTAATTCCCCCAGAAGAGTGGGTTTGAAGCCTAGTAAAACAAGTCTTTGACTTAAATACTATAAAGCTCACAGTTTACTGCAACTGATGCAAAGGACATGTTCTCAGCAGGGAACATCTGGCTACAGCTGTCCTGAGAAAGGGGTTTCAAGGTCTTCCTGATTTCTCCCAGGCTGGAATGAGGGCGTTCAGCCTGCCCAGGCACAGATCCCACCAGGACTCAGGAAACTCCAGGTGGAGGCTTAACAATCTTTTACTCCCAACCACATCAACCTGATGCTCCAGTATAATTACCTCATATGGTTGCAAAACTGCCTTTCATGAGCCATTTCACCCTGATATAGTAACAACATTCCACCTAAAATTTCTTGCTACACCATCAACACCAGCTTTCTACATTCTCATAGGTAGTTTAATGTGCAAGGCATCATTCATGTAATGTTGTACTGCAACTAAATCTGTGGGAATGGCAATCATGAGACCAAGGGGGGTTGGGGGGACTGAACCTTACAGGCCTGTCCAGGGACTACCAGACCATCAGGTCTCTTATTAACACCACCAGATGCTAGAAGACAATGAAGCAACATCTTCAAATAATTAATGAAAAGAAATTTTAAGACCTACAATTTTATACCAATCAAATTATTCAAGTATAAAGGTAAAAGAAAGATGTTATTAGATGTGCAAGGATTCAAAAAATTCAACACCTTCAAACCCTTGCTAAAAGAATTACTCAAGGAGGTACTTCAAAAGTGAAAAATAAACCAAGAAAGCAAATAACACAAAAAACAGCATGAAAAAAATTAAACCTGTAGTTGTCAAAATAGTTGTTTGGCAATATGGGTGGAAAGCTTCAGACAACTGGCAAGTAATTATTCCAAGAAATCATTTTTTTTTAAAGTAGCCCAGGGATTTTAAAATGGTGCATTCACTTTGGAAACCAGTCTGGCAGTTCCTCGTACAGTTAAATATAAAGTTATCACACAATCCAGCAATTCCACTCCTAGGAATACATCCAAGAGAAACGAAAATATATGTCTACACAAAAACTTGTACATAAATGTTCTTAACAGCATTACCAATAGCTAAAAGGTGAAAACAACCCAAATGTCCATGAACTCATGAATGGATAGATAAAATGTAGCCATACAATGAAATAATATTTAGCAATAAAAAGAAATGAAGTACTGATTCATGCTTCAACATGGATGAACCTTGAAAATATCAGGATAAGTCAAAGAAGAGAGTCACAAAAGATCACATATTGTGGGATTCCATTTATATGAGATGTCCAAAATAGGCAAATTTTATAGAGACAGAATGTAGAATTAGTGATAGCATAGGGAGAGCTGTGGGGAAATGGAGAATGACTGCTAATGGGCATGGGGTTTCTTTCTGGGACGATGAAAATATTCTAAAATTGATTATGGTGATGGTTGCACAACTCTGTGAATATTCCAAAAGCCACTGAGTTGTACACTTTAAGTGGGTAAACTGTATGGTATATGAATTATATCTCAATAAAGGTTATTAAAAAAACAAAAAATTGTCTAACACAAAGTGCATAGTGAGGAATAGGTTAAGTGTTATCTCCTGAATGGAATGTGGTTACACATCTTAATTCTCTGGGTAGTTAGAAAAATATGTATAAATAATTTGGGTAGATTTTTAAAAGTAACTCCAAACAAAATAGAAATGGAATTTATAATTTTCAATCACTAGAGGAAAAATAAGGAAAACCAAGAATTCTAAATAAGTTATCACAATAAATATGAATGTGTTAAAAATTTCCATATTGAAAGACAAATTCTCAGACTCAGTATAGAACTAAAATCTAGTTATATGATCAATACAGAAGGCATAACCAGATGACAAAAAGGAAGAAAATTAAAGGTAGGGTTTCCTTTGAGGAGATAAAAATGTTCCAGAACTAGATAGAAGTGATCACACAACATTGTGAATGTACTAAATGCCATTCAATTGTTCATTTTAAGAGTTAATTTTATAGACATACCTCATTGCATTGCACTTTGATTTAATGCACTTCAAAGATATTGTGTTTTTTACAAATTGAAGGCTTGGGGCAACCCTGCATCAAACAAGTCTTATTGGCACCATTTTTCTAATAGCATTTGCTCACTTT
Organism: Mesoplodon mirus; assembly: GCF_964341445.2. Taxonomy (NCBI): domain Eukaryota; kingdom Metazoa; phylum Chordata; class Mammalia; order Artiodactyla; family Ziphiidae; genus Mesoplodon; species Mesoplodon mirus. The sequence continues at coordinate 52,951,762 of NC_138988.1, forward strand.
GTGTCTGTCACATTTGTTAATTCTCACAATATTTCAAACTTTTTCATTATGTTAAGTAGGGTTTTTTCTGTTTGTTTTTTTAAATTAATTATTTAATTTTTTTTTTTGGCTGCGTTGGGTCTTTGTTGCTGCACAAGGGCTTTTTTCTAGCTGTGGCGAGCGAGGGATACTCTTCATTGCAGTGCGCAGACTTCTCATTGTGGTGGCTTCTCTTGTTGCGGAGCGTGGGCTGTAGGTACGCAGGCTTCAGTAGTTGCAGCATGTGGGCTCAGCAGTTGTGGCTCGCAGGCTCTAGAGCGCAGGCTCAGTAGTTGTGGCACACGGGCTTAGTTGCTCCATGGCATGTGGGATCTTCCCGGACCAGGGCTCGAACCCGTGTCCCCTGCATTGGCAGGCAGATTCTTAACCACTGCACCACCAGGGAAGTCCCAATCTTTTTCATTTTAATTACATTTGTTATGGTCATCTGTGATCAGTGATCTCTGATGATACTATTTTAATTGTTTTGGGGCACCATGAACCCAGTCCATGTAAGATGGTGAACTTAATCGATTGCTGAAATGACAACAGAGGATTTAGAATATTACATAAACTTAGCTGATAAAGCAGTGGCGGGGTTTGTGAGGATTGACTCCAATTTTGAAAGAAGTTCTACTGTGGGTCAAATGCTGTCAAACAGCACTGCGTGGTATAGAGAAATCATTCATAAAAGGAAGAGTCAATTGATGTGGCAGACTTCACTGCTGTCTTGTTTTAAGAAACTGCCGCAGCCTCCCCAACCTTCAGCAGCCACCGCCCTGATCAGTCTGCAGCACCAACATCCAGGCAAGACCCTCCACCAGCAAAAAGATTAGGACTCACTGAAGGCTCAGGTGATGGTTAACATTTTTTAGCAACAAGGTATTTTTAGTTAAGGTATGTACATTTGTTTTTTGAGATGTAATGCTATTATACACATAATAGCTTACAGTATAGTATAAACATAACTTTTATATGCACTTGGAAACCCAAGAATTCATGTGAGTAGCTTTATTTTGATATTTGCTTTATTGTGGTGGTCTGGAACCACAATATCTCTGAGGTATGTTATGTGAATCTCACTTCAATTAAAAAGGGACAAGAACATATCAGATAAATGCTAGCCAAAAAAAGCTGGGGTGAGTGGCAGTATTAAAATCAGACAAAATAGAACACAGCAAAGTGATCTACAAGGCTGGTCTTATATATGAACATAGACACAAAACCCTCAGATATGATACTAACAAATCAAATCCAAGAGTTAAAAAAAATTTTAAATCCACTAGTTTATTAAAAGAATACCTTATAACTAAACAGAGATTATCCTAGGAGTACAAGAATGATTCAACATTAGATTTCCTAATACAATTCACTCCATTAGCAAATAGAAAAAAACAAAAACCTATATGATCACCTAATAAAAAGGCACCCCACCCCCCAACCAAATCCTATCTCCCCAATTCAACAACCATTCCTGATTAAAATAGTTACACAGTTAAACCTACCTTCCTTACTTCAATAAAGAATATCTACCAGAACCTACAGTAAAACCTGTATTATCATTAAAGCATTAGAAACACCGCAATTAAAGTTATGAGTCCGCCAAAGATACCCATCTCATCCCAATCATTCAATATTACACTGGCAGTCCTAACCTATGTAATAATGAAAAAAAAAGTATAAATATAAAAAGGAAAAGAAAACCATCGTTGTTTCACAGATATTACTATAATTTACTTATAAAATAATAAAACTGGGCTTCCCTGGTGGCGCAGTGGTTGAGAGTCCGCCTGCCGATGCAGGGGACGCGGGTTCGTGCCCCTGTCCGGGAGGATCCCACATGCCGCGGAGCGGCTGGGCCCATGAGCCATGGCCGCTGGGCCTGCGCGTCCAGAGCCTGTGCTCCGCAACGGGAGAGGCCACAACAGTGAGAGGCCCGCGTAATGCAAAAAAAAAAAAAAAAAAAAACAAAAAAAAATAATAAAACTATTAGAACTAATTACTCAAATAAAATGGCTACACACAAGAGTAAAACAAGATAATCAACAGCTTTCTTACAAACCACAAATAGTCAGAAATTGCCAAATCCAATTCATTTTTTATAAATCCTATTTATCAAATATAGTAAGAAGTACATAAGACTCATCTGGATAAAACTTACAACTTCAAGAGCATCAAATGACCTTAAATAAATAGAGAGATACAATATTCCTAGGTGATAAATTCAATATTATAAGGACATCTCTTCAAATTAATTTATAAATTTAATGCAATCTCAATCAAAGTTGTAGTGGAATGTAAGGAACACTGATTTTAAAAATCACCTCTAGGGCTTCCCTGGTGGCGCGGTGGTTGGGAGTCCGCCTGCCGATGCAGGGGACGTGGGTTCGTGCCCCGGTCCGGGAAGATCCCACGTGCCACAGAGCGGCTGGGCCCGTGAGCCATGGCCGCTGAGCCTGTGCGTCTGGAGCCTGTGCTCCACAACGGGAGAGGCCACAACAGTGAGAGGCCCAATTAGCTTAAAAAAAAAAAAAAAAAAAAAAAAAAAAATCACCTCTAACTGTTAGTGTAAGTATACAAGCACAGCAAGAAAGAGAAAAATTTGTATGATTTACCCTACTGAATATTAAAATGCATGATAAAGCTATAGTCAATTTGGAAATGACTCAGAAATAGAACAGGGTCAAGAAATAGTTACACATATGTGGGAATATAATATGATTAATGGTGAGACAACTAGCTATGCATTTGGGGGAAAAAAGTGAGATTACATTCGTATCCACACAGAAAGAACTTACAGCTTTAGATGGCAAATTTTTAAAAAATTATTTTTTTAATTTATGTATTTATTGTATAATTTGTATTTATCAATAAATAAATACACCCCGTGCGGCGTGCGGGATCTCAGTTCCCCAACCAGGGATTGAACCCAGGCCATGGCAGTGAAAGCACTGAATCCTAACCACTGGAGCACCAGAGAACTCCTACTGATAAATATTTTTAGCATTTAAAGAAACTATATTTTCTTCAAATATCTGTGTAATCCTGGGGATAAGGAAGCCATGTTTAAGCAAACTAAACCCCGCAAGGCTAAATAAAGGTAACACTCTAGATTTCATGCAAATTAGAAACTTATTTTGATGAAAAATGTCATGAATGATACTAATAACAAATGACTAAAGAAAATTAATACCCATAATACACAGGAAACATAAATCAACAAAAAGCGATATGGAAAAATATCAAGATATTATTAAATGAAAAATAAATTGCAGAATACGTAATACAATCATTCATGTGTATTTGTTTTATACTACGTGTGTATTTGCAAGTGTACAGAACAAGTGTACAGAAAAATGTGAATGGTAGGGACTTCCCTGGCAGTCCAGTGGTTAGAACTCTGTGCTTCCACTGCAGGGGGCCCGGATTCTATCCCTGGTCAGGGAACTAAGATCCTGCACGCCACAGGGCGCGGCCAAAAAAAAGAAAAAGAAAGAAATGTGGAGTGAAGGAGGTAGGTTAGAGGAGACCAAAGACATTCAGTTTTCACTCTATATATACATGATTTTAAATTTATTTGTACAATGAACACACTGCTTTAAGCTTCTGTAATTACATTAATGTATAAATATATTCTCATTATAAAAAGTTTAAACCATACAAAAGATAAGGAGTTAAAAAGCAAACATCCCTATTCAAACACATCCCCAAAACCAATCTTATTTCCCTCCTGGGAGGTAATTTTCATTAACGTCTTTGCTCCCTTTAATATCTCTAAAACATTTTTTAAAGAAAGAAAGAGCCCCGGGATTTCCCTGGTGACCCAGTAGTTAGGACTCCACGCTTTCACTGCCAAGGGGCCGGGTTCAATCCCTGGTCAGGAAACTAAGATCCCAGAAGCCATGCAGCCGGCCAAAAAAAAAAGAGCCCTATTTTTTTAAATGGGTGAAGGAAAAAAACAACAACAGGTAGTTACTAAAAGAAAAAATAAATGGCTAATAAGCATATATAAAATGTTCAATTTTAATAATCACAGGAACACAAACAAAAACCATTTGCTTTCTGTGTGAAGTCAGATAAAGACGAATATATGATATCACTTATATGTGGAATCTAAAAAAACAGTACAAATGAACTTATTTACAATACAGAAATAGAGTCACAGATGTAGAAAACAAACTTATGGTTGGGGCAGGGTATAAATTGGGAGTTTGGGATTGACATATACACACTACTATATATAAAACGGATAACTAATAAGGACCTACTGTATAGCACAGCCAACTGTACTCAATACTCTCTAATGACCTACCTATATGGGAAAAGAATCTAAAAAAGAGTGGAGATATGTACAACTGAATCACTTTGTTGTACACCTGGAATTAACACAACATTGTAAATCAACTCTACTCCAATAAAAATTTTTTTAAAGTTTGCTTTTTGTCACATGTGCAAGGCTCCCCTGAATATTAGCTGATGGTCTGCCTGGTGCGTGTTTATGCCAAGTCAGTTTTTATTAATCTGAACATCTCCCACCCCAAGAAAATGGGCAAATATTAAAAGTTTGAGCATTTGCAAAAACAAACCCTGTCAAACACTGAAACACCACTAGAGGGAATGCAAATCAGTTTAAACCTTTCTGTACAACTTGGCAGTAATATCAAAAGCCTTAAAAACACATAGGCCAACCCCACCCCACCCCCTACACACACACAAACACACACAAAACTATTAGAACTAATAAATGAGGTCAGCAAAGTTGTAGGATACAAGGTCAAGGATACAGAACTTAGTTGGATTTCTATGATCTAGCAATGAACAATTTGAAAATGAAATTAAGAAAATAATTCCATCTTCAATAGCATCAAAAAGAATAAAGTACTTAGGAATAAATTTAACAAAAGAAATGCAAGACATGTATGCAGAAGACTATAAAACATTGGTAAAGAAATTAGAGAAGATCTAAATAAATGGAAAGACATCCCATGTTCATGAATTGGAAAACAATTTTTTTAAGGCGGCAATACTCCCCAAATTGATCTACAGGTTGAACACAATCCATATTAAAATCCCAGCTGCCAGGGCTTCCCTGGTGGCGCAGTGGTTAAGAATCTGCCTGCCAATGCAGGGGACACAGGTTTGAGCCCTGGTCCGGGAAGTTCCCACATGCCGCAGAGCAACTAAGCCCGTGCGCCACAGCTACTGAGCCTGCGCTCTAGAGCCCACGAGCCACAACTACTGAGCCTGCGTGCCACAACTACTGAAGCCCGTGTGCCTAGAGTCCATGCTCCGCAAAAAGAGAAGCCACTGCAATAAGAAGCCTACGCACCTCAACAAAGAGTAGCCCCACTCACCACACTACAGAAAGCCTGCGCGCAACAACAAAGACCCAATGCAGCCAAAAATAAATAAATAAATAAATAAAATTTATATATATAAAAAAGGAAAATTTGTTAAAAAAAAATCCCAGCCTCCCTTTTTGCAGAAATTGGCAACATGATACTAAAATTCAAGGGCTTGTATTTGGAAATACAAACCAAAACCACTATGAGATACCACTTCATACCTTGTAGGATGATTAGAATCAAAAAAAAAAAATCGTGGTGAGGATGTGGAGAAATTGGAACACTCATATTGCTGTTGGGATTGTAAATCAGTGCAGCCATTTTGGAAGCAGTCTAGCAGTGCCTCGAAATATTAAACAAAGAGTTACCATATGATCCAGCCATCCCTTCCTAGGTAAATGCCCAAGAGAACTGAAAACTATGTCCACAGAAAAACTTGTACATGAAGGTTCACAGTAGCATATTCATAACAGTCAAAACCCAAATGTCCATCAACTGACGAATGAATAAACAAAATGTTATATATATATATATATATAATACAATGAAATATTATTTGGCAACTAAAGGAATGAAGTACTGAGACATACTACAGCCTGGATGACCCTTGAAAACATTATGCTAAGTAAAAGAAGCCAGACAGAAAGGGCCACATATTATAGGATTCCATTTATAAAGAAATGACCAGGATAGACAAATCCATAGAGGTAGAAAGTAAATTAGTGGTTACCAAGGGCTGAGGCCAGGGGAGACCAAGGAGTGACTGCTAACAGGTAGAGGTTTCTTTTTGCAGTGACAGAAATGTTCTAAAATCAGTAGTGAAAGCTGTACAAATGTGAATATCCTAAAAATCCCTAAATTGTACACTTTTAAAAGATCAACTTTTCGTGAATGATATCTCAATAAAGCTGCTTTTTAAACACGGCTATGCCCAAACTCATAGAACTCTACACTAAAAAGGGTAAATTTTACTGTATACCTCTATAAATTTGACTTTAAAGAAGATTCATATACCCTGTTACTCAATCTTAAGTACTCATCTGTAGAAAACATTAAAGATCATACAGAAAGATGTAGCTTAAAGAAAGTTTGTTACAACACTGTTACAGAAAAGAAAGAAACCTAAACTGAGCAGCAGGAACCTGGATATTTATGGAATACTAGGTGGCCTTTAAGAATGCCAGAAGAGGGCTTCCCTGGTGGCGCAGTGGTTGAGAATCTACCTGCTAATGCAGGGGACACAGGTTCGAGCCCTGGTCTGGGAAGATCCCACATGCCACAGAGCAACTAGGCCCGTGAGCCACAACTACTGAGCCTGCGCGTCTGGAGCCTGTGCTCCGCAACAAGAGAGGCCGCGATAGTGAGAGGCCCGCGCACCATGATGAAGGGTGGCCCCCACTTGCCACAACTAGAGAAAGCCCTCGCACAGAAACGAAGACCCAACATAGCCCTAAATAAATAAATTAATTAATTTTTTTAAAAAAGAAAAAGAATGTCAGAAGAGAGCTTCCCTGGTGGCACAGTGGTTAAGAATCCGCCTGCCAATGCAGGGGACATGGGTTCGAGCCCTGGTCCAGGAAGATCCCACATGCCGCAGAGCAACTAAGTCCATGCGCCACAACTACTGAGCCCGCATGCCACAACTACTGAAGCCCATGTGCCTACAACCCATACTCCACAAAAGAAGCCCGCGCACCGCAACGAAGAGCAGCCCCCACTCACCACAACTAGAAGAAAGCCCGCGGCGCAGCAACGAAGACCCAATCAGCCAAAAATAAATAAATTAAAAAAAAAAAAAGAATGCCAGAAGAAATTAATCACTGATGGGGAAAGGTAACTTATCAGGTCTCCCCAGAAACTGGCACATTTAGATTGGGTAATCTGAGCAGAGTTTAATAAAGGTCTTATTTAGAAAGCAGGGTGCAGAAGACCACAAGCCATAACGCAGTGCCTGGCAAGAGGAAGCAGCTGGGAGTGACCAGTCAGCAGAGCCAGGGAAAACAGCCGAGTGCAGAGGACTGCCAGACAGCCCGCCCAGCACGGAGGGACACAGCCAGGCTGCTGAGCCCCAGCAGGGAGGAATCCCAGGAACCTGCTCCCCTCCCACCTTACAGCCTCCTGCGGGTGCCAGGAGGACATCGGAATCCAGTGGGACATCAGAGGGGACCCTGGACACGATCCGTGCAAGTCAGCCTGCAGGGTGGAGAGCTGGGTGGAGAGTGCATCCAAGTGACAAATGGAAGATGTCCAGCACAGATGGTCACAGCAGTAAACAAGGAGTAGTTTACAAGTGACTACATTTTTAAAAAAATACAGATAAGTAACATACAACCACTTAAGAAACTCTAGAATGGTTTACTCCAAGGGGTAAACAGTGGTTCACCCAGAGTTCCTCAACGGTGGTGCTGTTGGCAGCTGGCAAAGCAATTCTTCATGGTTGGGTACTGTCCCAGGCACTTTAGGACATTAGCCTCCCTGGCCCCCAGGGCACTAAACACCAATAGAAACCTCAGGCATTACAATAACCAAAAATTTTTGAAAAGTCTCCCCACTCCCAGACATGGGTTGGTACCATGCCTGATAGTAACCACCGTGGGGGTGAGAATTAAAGGGTTTTTTTTTTTTCTTACCTGCATTTTTATAATTTTTCTACCAAGACTAGGTACTGTTTTTGTGAAGCAGAAAAAATATGTTCACTATTCTTTAAAAAGAACTCAACAGGATAGAATAATTTAGATTCCAGCTCTCGGGAAACCCTATTTTGTCCTTCCCCTAACTTTGCTCATGACAGTAAGTAAATGAAAGGCGATCTGACATTATTACACGGATGACATAACTCATTTTGAAGTCACCAATAACAGGAAGGGTGAGATTAACTCACCTTCTGACAAATCACTTTTATTCTTCATATACTCATAACTGTTATGAGATCACAGCATCCTACGAGTCACAGGTCAAGTACTAGATTGCTTCCAGCTTGTTATAAAACTTTAAAAGGAAGGAAACCAATACAATTTGGTTTCTACACGATGTTACATTGGCACAGCCTAGAGTATTTTAGCAGGTTTAGCTATTATCACTCACCCCTGTGAGAAAGCCAGGGCAAGGGATTTTGACAACAGATTTGGGGAAACGTGTTTTGTTCTCTATTACTTCCCCCAGGCTCAAGCAGGGAGTCAGGTTCTTAGTAATTCTTTGTCTCAGTACTTTGTATTTTCAAGGCAGAAAGTAGCATTCTTCTGGGGGCAGGTCTAACCTAATCTAAGGGCTGGAAGAGTAATAGTTTGAAACCGCCCTGCCGCCATCCTGGGATAAAGAAGCAGTGGTACCATTTTTCAATAAGTTCAAGAAACCATCCATTGTAAGCTGCATCCTGACCCAGATATTAAAACATGAACAAAAAACGATCTTGGATCAATAAAACATAGTATACCACTTAGGGTGATCCTTAGCATTTTTAATTTTAAAAGTTCTTCTAATGTAAAAAAATATTTTTAGTTTAATAGGCTCACATTACTGATGGCAGTTTAAATTAATACAGCTTTGGGGAAAGATAACTTCAGGATATGTATCAAAACAGAATATGTAGATTTGTGTACCTTTTGACACATCAATATATACTTTAAGGAACTTTCCCTCCATAAAGTCAACTGGAGGGTTTCCCTGGTGGCGCAGTGGTTAAGAATCCGCCTGCCAATGCAGGGGACAAGGGTTTGAGCCCTGGTCCGGGAAGATCCCACAGGCCGCGGAGCAGCTAACCCGTGCGCCGCAGCTACTGAGCCTGAACTCTAGAGCCCGCAAGCCACAACTACTGAGCCCGTGTGCCACAACTACTGAAGCCTGCGTGCCTAGAGCCCGTACTCTGCAACGAGAAGCCACCGCAACGAGAAGCCCACGCACCGCAATGAAGAGTAGCAACCGCTCGCTGCAGCTAGAGAAAGCCCGTGCGCAGCAACGAAGACACAACACAGCCAAAAATAAATATATAAATAAAATTAATTAATTAAAAAAAAAGAAAAGAAAGTCACCGGAAAAGTGTGGAAAGAGAGGGAAAAACAGGAAGATTGCTACACCTCTGGCTGTACCAGTACAACCTAGAACATGTTAGTTTTAAAACAGAAAGCCGAGGAACTCAAATACAGTACTTCTATGTGACAGACAACTGTAATAATGCAAGAGATCCAAGACCCTGAAAATGTTCACAGTAAGGAAACACAGCAGTTAACAAATCCATGAGAAAAATTATAAGAAGATACATGCGTAGGGGAAAAAAGTGTAAAAGGAATTTCAGAAAAAAAACTAAGAAAACGTAAAGATAAAATATCAAATTTTGGGGCTTCCCTGGTGGCGCAGTGGTTGAGAATCTGCCTGCTAATGCAGGGGACACGGGTTCGAGCCCTGGGCTGGGAGGATCCCACATGCCGCGGAGCAACTAGGCCCGTGAGCCACAACGACTGAGCCTGCGCGTCTGGAGCCTGTGCTCCGCAACGGGAGAGGCCGCGATAGTGAGAGGCCCGCGCATTGCGATGAAGAGTGGCCCCCGCTTGCCACAACTAGAGAAAGCCCTAGCACAGAAACGAAGACCCAACACAGCAAAAATAAATTAATTAATTAATTAATTTTAAAAAAAATCAAATTTTTGGGCTTCCCTGGTGGCGCAGTGGTTGGGAGTCCGCCTGCCGATGCAGGGGACACAGGTTCGTGCCCCGGTCCAGGAAGATCCCACATGCCGCAGAGCGGCGGGGCCCGTCAGCCATGGCCGCTGAGCCTGCGCGTCCGGAGCCTGTGCTCCGCAACGGGAGAGGCCACGACAGTGAGAGGCCCGCGTACCGCAAAAAAAAAAAAAAAAAAAAAAAATCAAATTTTTAGAAATCTCCTTAACCGTCCATGAGTTTTCCTGATTGAGAGAACACACCAGGTCCTTAGTATTATGGAAGAAAACGGACTCCTATGAAGGCACATCATTAGGATGTTACAGATCTCTGGGGAGAAAGAAGATTCTATAAGCTTCCAGAAAGGGTGGGGGGGTGGGGATCAAGAATTGGAATTTTTTAAAAAGAATTATAAGAGCTAGAAGATAACAGAGGAATACTTTCAAAATTCTGAGGGAAAACAATTTCCAATCCACCCTTCTTTACCTAGTCACCCTATTAATTATGTGTAACAGTAGAATCAAGACATTTTGAAAGATGCAAATCTCGATTTACACATGCATCCTTTCTCAGGAGGCTGTGTGTTCCCCCAGCGGCAGTGAGTCAAGACAGAGAAGGACACAGGTCATGGGAAGGACAGGGTCCAACCCAGGAGAGAGGGGAAGAGAATCTCCAGGGTGACACGCAGGAGATCCCAGGCCATCAGCTGTGCCCAGGTGAGCAGGCTGGGTGGGAGGAGGTCAGTAGCTCCCAGAGGATTGGTCAGAAGGATGACCCTGACTGAGTACCTGCTGTGTCTCAGTTTCCTGAAAGGGGATTCAAACAACTAAGGTAAAGTTAGTGTCTAAATATCTAGAGAACTAAAAAATGGAAATAGAATTACAAACTCCAGGGAAAACAAGAAATTGGACAGAAAAGGAAAAGCACTCATAGACCACTCAGTGGCTCCTCTGTGAACAGTGTTTCCGGTATCCTAAGGTAGCACTGGTTAGTGATGTAACCCAAAGACAGGAAAGGAGTATGTATAATGGGGGTGGGGAAGAGGTGGTCCAAGAGAGCTAAAGCCTCATCTTTCAGAGTGGGAAGCCACTGAATAACATCTACAATTTGGGAGGGGGGGTGGTTGGAATCAAGAACCAGAATTATAAACACATTATTTAGAGCTCTAAGAGATGTGAACGTGGGTACCTCTGGTATAGCGATGGTGGCGGAAACTTACATTTCTACCCGTAGAACCATGACTCTTTCAAACTTGTGCATATATAGACGTGTCAAAAATAAAAACCCGACTCTAGTAGTAATAAGGACAATTTTTCTTACATATTTTTCCATTTTTTTCAAAAAACGTATTGAAATCGTAAAGTATACATGCTAACATATCAACAGTGGTTATTTCTAGAACGCGACTGTGGACCATTTACATTTTTTCTTTCACTTTCCAACTTTCGGAAAAAAGTATGTAACATGGAGTTTATTGACAATAAATCAGAAAACAAGAGGTGTGTTACTTTAAGTCTGGTCCACATCCACCCCAGGGTAGAAGCCCCATCTCTGTCATTTTAGCTTCTGCTCGTTCTGCTGGAGCAGGGGAGCCTGCCAACTCCTTCATTCACACAGCAAATATTTGTTGGATTCCTATAAGCCAGGCCCTGCACAGTGATTCCAATACCCCAGCTTTTTTTTTTTTTTGGATCTCAAGGCCTCAATGCCAGCTGGGGGAACTATATGGGGCAACCAGCTGGGGCATGGGCTAAGCAAACACTTCAAACTCCTCGTGCACTGGATACATCTGGGATTGATTCAGTTGGTCTGGGTTGGGCTCTGAGACTCTGGAGGAGCAAGCAAGCTACTTGATGTGCACAGGTTTTGCTGAAGGTTTCTCAGAGGAACCACTGGGGTCCTCAGTCACTTCGGCACCATCATGGCCCCATATAGGCTAGATTTCAATCCCACAAATGTTTAAGTGAAAGTATACGAGATACAGCAAAAGGGGTGCTGCTTAGACAGCTGGAAGGGATGCCCCTTGGCAGTTAAGAGCAGGACCCTGGAGTCAGGCAGGCCTGGGTTTGAATCCCACCTCCACCACCCCCAGGTGCGACATACTTCCTCTCTCTAAGCCTCAGTCTCTTCACATGTAAAATGAGATAATTAAAGCTACCTTCACAGGATAGGGTTGTTGTGTGGTACATGAGAGCACGAAGGCATCTAAAGCGCTTGACAAGACCCTGGCACAGGATGAAGACAATAAATAGTGGCAACCACTAGCTGTTAACACGGCCGGCGTCCTTTCTCAGCCACGAAGGGACCTAAGAGGTGATCACTTGACCTCTCAGCCTCCATGTCTTCCTATGGAGAGGAGAAGGCACATGCCCGGCCTTCTCCCCAGGAACGTTCTGAGTCTTAAACCAGGATGTGCACAGCACCAAACAGGAGACCCTTTGGTCTTCAAAGAGCACCAGACAAGAGACCCTCAGATTTTATTCAGTAAACGTCTCCTGATTCACCTCGATTTTACTACCAGGGAGATAAATTTTAAAAAAAGAAAAAGTCTTCTCCTCTCCTCTAATCTTCGTAAAGTTTTGTTTTTAGGGAAAAGGCCACCCAGGTAGAGAGCAGGTAAGGGAGGCACCAGGTGTCCCTGACACTCATTAACACAAACTCAATGCCCACCAAGCATCCTGCTCCCAGAACACACCACGCCCACAAAGAGGGCCCAGCAAGTCGAGTTTCTCTCCAATGGACCTCCCAAGGGTCACGACCCTCTCCCCCAAAAGAGCCCAAGGTGATGAGACCTCGTTCAGAGAGGGGGTCTCTGAGTTCGGCACCTGGGGATGAAGAAGAGGCTGAACAAAAAGGACTCCTTCGAAGCCCTCCCGAGCATGTGAACAAGCTCCCAGGCGAGGAGCACGGCGCGGGGCCCAGCTGCGCCCCTGCCCCCAGCCCCGCCCGCCCGGAGGTACTCACGATCTCCGCCACGATGAGGAGTCCGGGCAGGGTGCGGAGGAACTCGCGGTCGTAGGCGAAGCTGCTGCTGGTGGTGGAGAAGTTCTCCGCGAAGGAGCTGGCGGTGGTGGTGACGGTGTGCGAGCGGGCGCGCTGCGGCTCCTCCATCGTCGCGCCCCGGCCGGGCCGGCCCCGCCTCGGGAACCCCCGGCGCCTCGGGGCTGGCCGCGCGGCCCTGAGCCCGGGGACACCGGCGGGGGGGGGGGAGGGGAGCGCGGCGGCACGGGGACCAGGGCGCACGGGGGGCACCCGCCGGGATCCGTCCGGCCACAGTGCGTGTCCGGCGAGTGCGCGGCTGCCCCTGCTCCTAGGCGCGCGGGCTCTCGGCCTGCGCGGGGGCCCCGGAGCAGGAGACGGGGTGAGGGGAGGCCGCCAGCAGCCAAGGGAGGCGGCGGAGGCCGGGCGGAGGGGAGGGGGCGTGGAGAGGGGCGGGCGCGCGGCTGGCGAGGAGAGACCGCCCCGCGGAGGCGCCGAGGAGCGGCGGCCGCTTCACCTGTTGCGGGGCTCGCGGCCGGGAGGACGCGCTGGCGCGCGCGGGGCGGCGGGCTGCACGGGGAGTTGGGGGAAGGAGGGCTTGGGGAGTAGCGGGAGGGAGGGAGGGCGCGGGGAGTGGGGGGAGGGAGGGCGGGGGTCGCGGCCGCTCCGCCAGGCCCCGCCTCCCGGGGGCGGGCCGCCGCTAACCTGTCTCCTTCCACCTGGTGGCGGCCAGCCCTGGGTCCTTGGACCCCGGGGAGAGCCAGGCCTCCTGACCCTGCGGCTCCGGGAATGGAGGGGGTGGGGAGGGGCGGTGACTCCAGGGGCGTAAGAGCGGCTGGAATTACGATCCGGCCGGACCTTAGACCCGAGATCGATGCTAGGCCGCCGGGACGGTCCAACCAGAGCTTCTCCCCCTGCCGCCGCTTCCGCTGCCGAAGCCCGACGTGATTTCTTGCCGCTCCTGCCGGGAATAATTTGAGGAACCAACTTTTTCGCTGGGTTTGGAAGACGAGATGCTTCTTGGCGCTCGCAGTGGCTCGATCGCCGGGATCCGTGGAGCCTCGGCGCCGGCGCCTGGCCCGGAGATGAGAGCGGGGAGATATTTGGGATCCCTGGTCATGATGAATCAGTGTCCCATAACCCTCGGGAGGAAATGTTGGAGGAAAGCTTGAACGGTGTGTGTGTTGCGCAAACTGAAGTTTCTGACTAACGGGCTGTACTTTCCTGGGGTGCGGGAGAGGAGGAGGGAGCCCCACACAGTGAGGCAGCTTGTTAGAGGGTCGGGCTGACCCGAGCTCCAACACCGGCACTTGCATTTCTCAGCTGTGTGACCAGGAGCAAGGACCTCCACCTCTCTGTGCCTCAGTGGTGCCATCTGTAAAATGCGTAGATGGGCGCATGGCCAACAAAAGCATCTTCGTGGCGCTCTCTCCTTTTGTATTGTGAAAGGATGGCAAGAAAGGATGGTTCTATTTTATTCAGAAACCCCCAAAAGGAAATATCCTTGTTCACAAATAAAGCGTTGCTTTGGGGTCACCACAAAGCCATTCCCTCTTATCTGCCCCAAGACACGTTTAAAAAAGATCAGAAGGGACATTTTTTTCCACAATGTCCTATCAGCTGAGCTGAGAAAGCAAAAACTATTGCATACAATCTAATAAAACAAAACAAGGAATTCGTTTCTTTTAGTCTAGGGCCTACTCAGGCGGACCTCAGGGAGTAAAAGTTAAGGCTTCAAAAGCATTACAAAGACGACGATTTAGAGAAATTCCATCCATGAGCATTTGCTAAGTATCTTGGGCTGGTGGGTAAAGAGAATAAGAAATATAGCCCTGGGGCTTCCCTGGTGGCGCAGTGGTTGAGAGTCCGCCTGCCAATGCAGGGGACACGGGTTTGTGCCCCGGTTCGGGAAGATCCCACATGCCGCGGAGCGGCTAGGCCCGTGAGCCATGGTCGCTGAGCCTGCGCGTCCGGAGCCTGTGCTCCGCAACGGGAGAGGCCACAACAGTGAGAGGCCCGCGTACCCCCCCCCCAAAAAAAAAGAAAGAAAAGAAAGAAATATAGCCCTTTCCCCGAGAGCAGCGGTTCCCAACGTGTGGTACCCGGACCAGCAGCATCAGTATCAACCAGGAACTCTCAGAAATGCAAGTTCTCAAGCCCCATCCTAGACCCACTGAATCAGAAACTCTGAGGGCAGGGGCCAGGAAGCTGTTTTTGAACCAGCCTTCCAGGAGACTCTGATACATACTGAAGTTTGAGAGCTACTGGTTTAGAGAAACCAATTTTGCAGCTGTGGAAATAAGAGATACACACATGGAATGGCTGGAGAAGCTGTCTGTGGCATCATGCAGGACATTTAGCGAAGGCACGAAGGAAGTCGAAACAGCTCTGTTTCTGTATTACAAAGGACAAGCCCTTCTCAGAAAACCCCTAAGGCCAAATGGATTTCAAAACTCAGATCTTTAATTTAGAAAGGTAAAAATGTACATATACCATACACCATATAACACCCTCAGTGAGGTCTGGAGTGGCACTTTCATCAAATACACTAGTTTTCGGCAATGAAAATACGTACATGAATTAAGTGTGTGTTTGGCTTATCTACTGCAGTGCGATAAATGCTCCCAAACATCAGTGGTTTAAAATAACAACCATCTAGGGCTTCCCTGGTGGCTCAGTGGTTGAGAGTCCGCCTGCCGATGCAGGGGACGCGGGTTCGTGCTCCGGTCCGAGAAGATCCCACATGCCGCGGAGCGGCTGGGCCCGTGAGCCATGGCCGCTGAGCCTGCGCGTCCGGAGCCTGTGCTCCGCAACGGGAGAGGCCACAACAGTGAGAGGCCCGCGTACCGCAAAAAATAAAAAAAAAATAATAATAACAACCATCTTACTCATGAATCTGTGGGTCAGGAATTTGGGCGGGGCTTGGCTGGCAGAGTCTTCCGCTCCACAGGGTGTTGGTTGGAGTCATTAACTCAGCTGTTTTCAGCCGGTGGCAGGGCAGGTGTGGAAAGGCTGAAAAGCCTTCAGTGCTTTTCAGAGCACTTCAGTGCTCCTCTACCTGGCCTCTCTCTCTCTCTCTCCCCGCCCCGTGAAGCTTATTAGGCTTCCTCATAGCATGGTGGGTTCAGAGTAGTTGGACTTCTACACAGTAGTTGGCTTCCAAGAGGGGAAAAAATAAGCAGAAGCTGCAGGTCTCTTAAGATCCAGCCTTGAAATCTACAGAGCATCATTTCTGCTACATTCTATTGGTCAAAGCCAGTGATAAGGGCAGCCTGATTCAAACAGAGGGGAAAAAGACACCATGTCTGGATGAGAGAAGCAGCAAAGGACTGTGGCCTTTGCTTTTAATCCACAGCTTTTCATCTTTTAATCCATGAAGTGGGATAAAAAAAGACAATGAATAACTTCATACCAGGTTAAGTCATATGTTTCTACCAAATACATTTTCTGCAAACTTGAAACTTTTGGTTTTCATCTTCTTAGATTTCAGAATTACAAAGAAGCAATTATACACTGGTTGTTGACAAATGGGCTGCTCCTTTCCAACTGCTGCCTAAATTCAGGTGCTCATCTTCTGCCTGGAAGCATCCTGATGGGATGTCCATTCCTCCAATGACATGTTTATACAATCCACCCTTCATCTACCTGTAAGAATTATTGTCCTGAAACCCCAGGCTCAGATCTGGGTTAATGTCCCACTGTGCACACTATAAAAGCCGCTAGGAGGTGGCACACCTTACGTTTCCAGCCCTTTTCCCAAAGTGCTCTAGAATGCTTCCCATTCCAACCCCAAATACATTTTCACATGTCTCTGTAAGTGTGACCACTTTATGTCCCTAACCAGCTTTTCTCAGCCTAGAAAGCCTCCTACCTTCACCCACAGCTCAAATCTGCATCCTTTGGGCCCATTTCAAAAGCCACCTTTTCTGTGATTTCCATTAGATTTCCATAAAGCTTATTCTTCTTTGCTTTAGAATTCGTTCATTTTACGCACCTCTCTTTACCACTTCTTGAGGGACTATGAACTACCCTTCTTTATCTCCCTCCCCACCAGAGGAGGTATTGAATGAATGCTGAAACCCAAACTTTATTCTTTTTTTTTAATGTTGATGAAGTCTAGATTATTTTCTTTTGTTGCTCATGCTTTGGATTTTATATCTAAGACTCCATTGCCAAATCCAAAGTCATGAAAATTCACACCTGTGTTTTCTCTTTTTTTTAATTGATTAATTAATTTATTTATTTTTGGCTGCATTGGGTCTTCGTTGCTGCGTGCGGGCCCTCTCTAGTTGTGAGCAGGGCCACTCTTCGTTGCAGTGCAGAGGCTTCTCATTGCGGTGGCTTCTCCTGTTGCTGAGCACAGGCTCTAGGCACACTGGCTTCAGTAGTTGTGGCGCACAGGCTCAGTTGCTCCGTGGCATGTGGGATCTTCCCGGACCAGGGCTTGAACCCGTGTCCCCTGCATTGGCAGGTGGATTCTTAACCATTGTGCCACCAGGGAAGTCCCCCAAACTTTATTCTTAAATGCAGAAAAATATCAGAGGAAGAAAAGGTAGGCCCTGCCCTCCTATAAAAGACTTCATGAAGAACAGAGCTTTGAGCTTAGACTTGTAGGAGGTATCTAATTCATTAAAATGGAGGAGAAGGTGGACAGGTAAGACAGACATCACCCAGCCTATAGGAACAGGCGAAGCAACACCACAAGTACCAGCATGAGTAGGCCAGGTACAAACAGATACAGAGAAATCTAAGGAGATCTGTTTGCATGGAAGAATGTTCTCGTGTGGGTTGTTGAGGGTTTATACAGAGTCTGAAATACGGTTTCCACTAGGCCATATTACCCAAGAAGCAAGCTATGAGATGTAGCATTGCCAAGAATCCGTGGAGCCCAGGCCATTCCATAGGGACCCAAGGCTCATCAATAATTCAGTGAAAAAGTGGACACCTTGTGACTTTTACCTACTATCTGAAAGAGGACCAAGGGACATTCTCATTTATAAAGAATTTTTTATAGATTCATCTAACACTCCTTTCTCTTCATTATTATTCTAGTTTAAAATTAATTATGATTTTTTCAGGCAAGAATCATCAATGGATGTTAGAATTAGTGAGTGGAAGTATGATGAGAAAAAAGGATATTTACATCATCTCAAAGTATCTCCCCAGAAGATACAGTTTTCCCTTTGAATACTTATGAATTCATAAGTAAGTCTGCAGTAGGGAGACCTGTGAGACACCACCAGATGTCAAAGTCAGTATTATCAGATAGCGTGTACCTCCTGATCTGACGCATCGAGGAGAAGGCAACATCACTTCTGTGGTCTTCTTATCAAAATGAATAACCTGACTTCAGTCATGAGGAAAGAACAGACAGACCAAAATCAAAGGACATTTTGTTAAGTATCAGGGTCATAAAAGACAAAGAAACACTGAGGAATTGTTCCACACTTGAGAGCCAAGTGCAAGGTAAAATGCTAGATGAGTCGGAAAAAGAACCTCAGGGGACTTCCCTGGCGTCCAGTGGTTAAGACTCCGTGCTTCCAATGCAGAGGACTCGGGTTCGATTTCTGGTTGGGGAACTAAGATCCCACATGCCACTCGGCCAAAAAATAAAAAAATAGAATAAAACACATGTGAATTCAAAAATATACAATTAAAAAAAAAACCCTCAGTGAGACAGTGGGGGAAATCTGAATACATTTTGTAGATTAGATAACAGCATTGTATCAGTGTTAATCCCATGATTTCAATCTTGATACTCTTGTTATGTAAAATGTTAATATTTGTGGCATCTGGGTGAAAGTTTACAGAAAATCTTTTTTTTTTTGCAACTTTTTGATTAGTCTGAAATTATTTCCAAAAGTTAAGAAAATAAAAATATTTATGGTTGATCATAAATAGGGTTCTCTAGTTCCAACTGTAGTTCAGATTCTCCAAGCACATTTGATTTTGTAGTTTATCCATCCCAGAACTTCCAGTCTCCCCTCCTCTTGTTATTAATGTGTCTTGTAGGGAAAGCAGGAGTTTGGCTTAGAAGTGAAAATGTTCTTTCACTCAGTCCTGAAAGCTACCAGTCAGTCTGGTCTGCCCTCAACTTGAAAACAGGCAGACATGGGGCCCAAATCCATTCACCAATGAAGCTGTAGGTCTGTTTGTTTGGGTTCCAAGATGCTCTCTCAATTTGACCAGAGGCCTTAAGTCCTCTGGGGTTAGCAGATAAGGTCAAACAAGTAAATGTATCAGCCGGTTTTGTTTCAGAATGGCTTCTTGAATTGTGGTCTTCTAACCAGATACACTTGGGCTTAGAATATTAACTTTGTAGAAGGTTCTTACCTTACACAAAGGAGTCCATTCACTCCCATTTTTCTTGAAACATATGATCCCCCGGGTCACACTTTATTTTTGTGTTTTAGTGTTAGAAACAGGGACCAGAAATATTTCACTTTCCTCTTACCATAAATCCACATTTGGGAACCTGGAAATGCAGTGAAATCAGCTCAACATTCAAACTCAGTTGAGGGGCATGTCATAGAGAATGGTGGGGTCTGTGGTGAACAAGAGCACGAATGCTCTAAAAGGGCCACCTGGGTTTCTACCCCACCTGATTGCTACCTTGCAAAACTTTAGGCCTAGTATTGCTAGAAATCCCCGTTTATTTATTTATTTATTTTCAGCCACACAGCGCGGCTTGTGGGATCTTAGTTCCCCGACCAAAGATCGAACCTAGGCCCTCGGCAGTGAAAGCTTGGAGTCCTAACCACTAAAATACCAGTTTTTAAATATTGCCAGTTAACGTCCATTATTTTAAAAGACTGTATGTGTCACCTTTGTGGGCTGAACAACGAATCTGAGAAACCGTCAGTTGGCATCACCTGATTCAGGCAAAGGGGGAAGGCTCTCTTCTCCCTTCCCAGCCCCCTCTCCCTCTCCCTCCCCCTGGGAGGCCCTCTAGAAGTCTGGGAGGGTGACTCTGAGGGTGGAGGGGCTGGAGGAACTACTGAGGAGAGAGAGGTGAGTGAAATGTGAAATCAGTGGAGGGATGCTTAGGGTTGATCAGGGTTCTCTGGAGCCGAGGAAGGTTAAGAGTGGGAAAATTTGGAGGGGTTAAGAGTCAGCTGATTTAGAACTAGGTGTTTAGAAGGTGTAATAATAATAACTAAGTAGTAATTAATTTATTATTGGCTTATTTTGGGTCAAGCACTGCCTTAAGTTGAATTCTATTCTATTTTTAAAAAATCTTCTTGGGACTTCCCTGGCGGTCCAGTGGTTAGGACTCGGCGCTTTCTCTGCCGAGGGCCCGGGTTCAATCCCTGGTCAGGGAACTAAGATCCCACAAGCTGGGCAGAGCCAAAATAAAATAAAATGAAAAATAAAAATAAAAAATAAAAATTTTAAGGGTCTTGATCTCAATGAAAAAGATGGGCTCCCCAGAGTTCTTAGCTGCGGCCACTGGCTCAAGAAACATTGATCTAATATCTACAATGTGCTGTGCACTATTGGACTACACAGCTCTGTACGACTGTCCCTTCCTTTACTGAATATGTCATCAGAAGCGGGGAGAGAGCAGTAAATGAGTGATGGGTGGGATCCCTGCCAGGCCAGGGGTGGGCCCAAGGTCAGCCTGCACAGTGGGAAGGCAGCATGGTCAGCCTGGGGACCAGGGACTGTTTCTTCCAGAAGCAGACATTTAACTGTTTTCAAGGGCCATTCGAACGAAGTTAACTAAGCAAAGAACTGGGATAGAGGAGGAAATTCCAGAGGAAGGACACAATTCCCCCATCAGGAAGCGCTGGAACGGTGTGTTCGTGTTCGCTGAGATACATGGTGAGATGGGTTTTCAGCCCGCCTGGCTGTCCAGGGTAAAAAGCAATGGGCCTGCTCCCTCTCCATTTGGTCCATAAACATTAATTACACTGTGCTTGGCAAAGGGGGAGATGGGGAGAAATTCCATCAACGAGCATTTATGAAGCTCGTTATCATACCATACCCGCTCCTGTTTGAGTCACTGAGAGCTGCAGGGGTGCGTGTGTGTGTGTGTGTGTGTGTGTGTTATCATCTTCCTAGAGGAGTGAATAAAGTCAAGATCAGGTACCTGAGGCTCTCGTGATCGTCAAGCTTTTTACTTTTTCTGCAAGTACTTTACAAGCAAGTAGAAAATTAAATTGACGATACATATAACATTTCCACCAAACCAAAGCTCAAGAAGAGGACTGGGAGGTGGGGCGGGGGGGGGGGTACCGTTCACTCCCTCCCGAGGGGCAGCTTAGTTGACCCCTCACACCAGGTCCTAGAGTGGAAAATGACTGAGGTCTGTGGAAGGAAGGGCAAGTTTTCCTGCAGCACCTTGCAGGGGCCCATTTATCACATTCAAACAATAAAACAGCATCAGTCACAAGCAAATGGAAACCCTGGAACGTGTCAGAATGAGGCCCACGAGGGTGGGCGCTGGATTCAGAAAGGAGACCCGGTGCGTTTGGAGGAGCCGCCCTAGAAGTTCCAAAAGGGGTGGGAAATCGGAAGCAGCCGCTGCTAAAAATACCCTGTGCTTGTGAATATCTCTTTGTGGAGGCTCCATGGGCCTAATCTACAGACTTTGCTTTGTAGGACTGAAAAAAATTCTAGGCTCTTATAACAATCTGAAACAGAGGTGAATTTGAGGGTCCTGTTGCCAACACCTTTTAATGAATAAAAGTTAATTAATGCTAATGAATAGCGTTAATTAGGTGCCCACGAGCAAATTCCTCTGACCTAGGTACTGGATGAGCAAAGACCTGTCCCCACATAGCTGACCACACCCAAAGAAGCGCCAGGAACCTTTCCAAATGAAATCAGAAGCACACCCAAAAATTGGACGGCAGAGATAAAGAGCAGAGTAATTATACCCCCAAGTCTCTCCAGAATGGACTCTCAAGAGGAACGCATTAAGCAAGCAATTTTAGGGAGTGGGTGTTTGCTTACCAACTACCTTTGCTTTAGAAAGAATTAATTGGAGGGTTTGTTTATAGATGATTAACTGTTTGACTGAAGAGAGAGGATGCTGAGAAATTTAAAGGCAGCTAGGATCTTTAGCCAGAGTCCGAGAAGCACCAATGAAACACCCCATTTGTACAAAGAGATACATTTAAATGCATTCTTGAAGAGTTGCTGGCAAATAAAAGGTAAAATGTATTATGGGGTTGCCTGTTTATAATGCCAAGAATCACCCCCTTGTGTATTTGTCTTGGAATTCCCAGGGTCAAATCCACTTCGTTCACAGGTAAGTTGCTATTTCTTTGCGCGCAGCATGTACTTGCCTTGGATGGTGGGGGAGAGGCTCAAAGCCTGGGTAGCACGTCCACATTTGCACAAGCCTAAGTCATATTAGCATCAAGCTTATTAACGGATGGATGACAGACTGCACTTGGGTTTCTCCCCTCCCTCGACCTGGTGAATCTGTAACCAGAAAAGCCAGTAAGGTCTCCTGGCACAGTCAGGGGTGGGGGCTGACGGAGAAGGAGCAGGTGGACTAGTTTTGTGGGATCTGTGCTTTTCAGAGGGGGGCATCCTGTGAGAGCCTCGGAATGTATTATAAACTCACTGCCCGTGAGAATGGAATTCACCACGGACTCCTAGCCTCGTGCGTGGAAGCTGATAAGCATGCAACAAGAACTGAGGCGGGAAAAGAGTAAAAAGTACTTTTCATAAAACCACAGTACTGTGGGACCTCTAAACAGGTTGTCACAGACAATTGAGACAGCGCTCGGCACAGAGCCTCATACGTTATTCTTATTTTTAATTCTTATTATTATTTTGGCCACGCCACACAGCTTGCAGGATCTCAGTTCCCTGACCAGGGACTGAACCCAGACCAGGGCAGTGAAAGTGCCCAATCCTAACCACTGGACCACCAGGAAAATCTCACGTTATTTATTTATTTATTATTTTTATTTTTTTGCGGTACGCGGGCCTCTCACTGTTGTGGCCTCTCCCGTTGCGGAGCACAGGCTCCGGACGCGCAGGCTCAACGGCCATGGCTCACGGGCCCAGCCGCTCCGCGGCATGTGGGATCCTCCCGGACCGGGGCACGAACCTGTGTCCCCTGCATCGGCAGGCGGACTCTCAGCCACTGCGCCACCAGGGAAGCCCCTCTCACATTATTATCGTTTTGATGATTGTCTCCATCTCTAGGAGTGGATCATGTCCACCCCATCACACAAGGAGGAGTTGACATAGGGTTTTTAGGCCCAAATTGGAGATTACAATCGCTTCTCATCAGCAGTCTTTTTACAGGACTGATTTTAGCAACTCTGACATGACAGAGACTCTAGCTGTCTTCAGATGTCCCCTGTCCGCTCCTTCCTTTAATAATAGAACTCTAGAGTCTTAGCAGGGCACACAGTCACCTAGTTAAGGACATTTCCCAGCCTCCCTCAAAGTTAGGTGTGGCCATATAGCTAAACAAATAATAATAACAACAATAACAACTTACAGTCTCATATGTTTCAGGTAACTATTCTAAGTGCTTTAGATGTACCAACCCATTTAATTTTCACAATAACCCCATGAAGGATTAGGAAACAGAGGTGCAAAGAAATTAACTGACTTGGCCAAGACCACAGATGGTAAGTGGTAGAACTGGGATTTCAACCCCAAAATGGGGGTCCAGAGTTTGCCTTCTAGCTCCCATTCAGCCCAGTGGAATGTGAGTAGAACTTCCAGGCCCTGCCTCCAGAGGGGAGAGGCTCACTCCCCAACACCCTGTCTCTCCTTCCTACCAGCGGGAAATTGCCACCTTAAGCCACAGGATGGAAGCTGCCTGTTGAAGGCAGCGGGACAAGGTGAAAGGATGGGTGCCCAACACCATAGAACCCATCAGCCTGATGCCTTATGCTCAGCGTGTTACAGGAGAGAGAAAGAAATCTTTATCTGATTTTAACCATTGCTATTTGGGGAGAGAAGGGTTAGGGTTAGGTAGTCTTCGTTACAGTAACACTGTAAGAACATAACCTAACGAATCCACCTTAGGTCAAGAGTGAAGTCATGGAGGGAAGGGAAACATGTCTTTGAGCACCTACTGTCTTCACACATTGTCTCATTCATTCCCCACAGACGTTCTGCAAATAGGCATTGTTAGCCCATATTTGGAATGAAGAATCTGAGGCTCAGAGTAGGTAAGAAACTTGCCTAAGACCACACAGCTCGTAGATGGATGGGCTGAGATTTCAAGAAACCTTCTCCAAAGGCCTCTTTTCCACTGTTCCACAGTGATGCTCTGGGAAAAGGTGACTCATTTATAAGATGCATTTCTACAACATCTGTAACGTGATCAATACACTTTTATGAGTTACTCCTCAAAGCAATCTGATCAGATTGGTGCTCTTAGTTCCATGCTGTAGATGAGAAAACAGGCAAGACAAGCAATTATACCCCCAACATCCGCAGAGGGCTAGATTTAGAAGCCACAGCTGCAGAAATTCAAGGCTGATGATTCCTCTACAAAGAGAACAAATTTGAGAACCTAGCAGTCCTTATTTTTAAACTTGTGAAGTGTCTTCTCATTTTTCAGGAATTTTAATGGTGGGGGATAGAAGGGGAAGAGGTCAGTTGCTGATGATACAGAAGTGCTGTGTTTAGTATGAGTTTTACAGATTTTTCCTATTTGACTATTCAAGGTTTGTTGGTCCTATCAGACCTTCTGAGTTGCGGGGGACAATTACATAAAGACCCCCCAACCCAGAAGCTGGCCCTCTTCTAGAGACAAAGGAGGTGGTCACTGAGGGTCTCACTCATTCTGGCCATAGACAGCCTCAAGATGGGAGACCTGGGGACCCCTGGGTCCTCACTACCACTTTGCCTCTTCTCCTGTTTCCTGCAGGAAACCAGCTTTCTCTGTTCCTGGTCTATCTGTGGGGATATGGTAGCCAAAACTTCTCTACCCCATTTCTCCTGGGTTAACAAGGGCAGCCAGACCACGCTGGAATCTGCATCTCCCACCCAAATTCCCAGGGAAGGGGTCCAAGAGTGTAGTTTAAGCCCACTGCCTGCTCCCTCATACAATCAACGATGGCCGATGCACCACAACCCTGTGGATTGGGGGTGGGGGGGCATTCCCACGGAAACAGCAGTGGCCAGATGACTTCGTACAAGGGGTCCTCAAAACTAGCTGCACATCAGTCATCTGAGGAACTTAAAAAACTGTCCAAGTCCAATCCCCACCTCCAGAAACTTCGATTTAATTGGTCTGAATGAGATGGAGTATGGAATCCTGGCATCAGTGTTTTGGGGGAAGTTCCCCAGGTGATTCTTTGTAGCCATGGTAGGGCACTTGCAATGTATCTTAACAGCAAAGAGGAACATTTTCAGGAAGATTTTTAAGCAGGAAGCTGTGTGTTCTGAAAAGCTGTTTGCTTTGCTGTGATTTGTCAGTGGCTCCATTCCTCTCTTACGTTAAAGAAACGTCTGGAGATCCTGCTGCTTGAAGAGTGGTGCCTAGACCAGCCGCTGCAGCAGTGGCATTGCAGAGCCTCGGGCCCTGCTCAGGCCTGCTGGACTAGACTCTGCATTTTAACAAAATCCTGGGTGCTTCCGTGCGTATTAGAAGCACTGCTTTAAGCCCCTGGTTCTCAAACCTGGTTGCACATTGGAGTCACCTGGGGAATATTAAAAACTACTGAGGCCAGGCCCTACCCCCAGGGATTCTGATTTAATTGGACTGAAGTACAGCCTGGGTATTGGGATTTTGAAGAGCTCCCCAGATGACGGTAATAGGAAGCAAAATTTGAGAACTATGGCCTTAAGAGTCTTCCCTTCCCACATTCCCCGCCCCACTTCTCGCCCTGTTCCCCCCCACCCGCCACCCGCCCTGCCAAAAAGCAAGTAGGGGAGTCAGTACTGAAGATCCTACTCTGTTAGGATGGTGAATTCCAAGAAAGCAGTTTTCCTGCTTTGTACAATTTGCTGTAGGCTTAAGGATGGTAAACAGCTCCAGGCAAAAATACAGCCCTAAAGATTCGACTTAAACTTTTACAAGAATTGATTTGGAGACCGTATGCCTGTCCAACTCTCAACCCTTACCCTCTCCAGAGCCGTACCCCTAGGTGTCAGCCTGGCGTTCTCTCCAAACCACTGCTTGAGGGCAGGGGAAGGGGGAATAAATATTAGGCTTCCAAACACCTCCGTGTCCACAACACAGGAGAGAGTTTTTCTTTTCTTTCTTTCTTTCTTTTTTTTTAAGTGGGCTGCTCAGTTTATGCTTTGCCCTGCGCTGAGCAGCTGAACTGAAAAGCACTCCAGAGTCCATCAAGCGGGGCAGACAGCATGGGAAGGAAATAATGGAAAACCATAGCAGAACAATTGCTCTTTTATACAAGGTGACCTTCGCTGGGGGAGGGGACTCTTTTGTTTTATTATTCTCCAAATTAGCCTCACAGGAAACGGTCTGTGCTCTCCCCCGAATGCCCATCACCCCAATCCTGGGCTTTTCTTTGTCACCTTTCAATCTCCCCAACTCCGTAGTTTTTCTTGGGAAAGAATCACGTTTCCTAAAAAGGGTTGAGGCAGATGTTGAAACTCAAAACCAAAGAACTTAAATCTGTAGGATTTCAGGAGCACCAGTGACCAATGAAATACGGCAGAGTAGAGACAAAACTGAACGAACAGGGAACTGGGTCATCTCCCCAGTACCTGGCTCCAAGCAGCAGCCACCTGGAGCTATGAAAATATGCCACAGTTCCTTAGATCTTCCTGAACCAGGTCTTGAAGTCGAAGGGTAACTTCCAGTGTGACAGGGTGGGTTTGTTGGACTTTGAGTTTGCCTCTGTAACATCAATCATACCCCTCCATCATTGTAGGGTTGCCAAGATGGGAGAATGAGCCTGACCCCACCCCAGCCCCTTGGCTGGTCCCTGATTGGTTCAAGGCAGTCGGGATACTCCTACCTCTGAATCCTGATTGGTTGGAAGAGAAGCCTATCTCAATACTGTGAGGGGAAGCTGGACTGAGGACCAAGCCTACACGGGGGAGGAACACTGAGCTCAAAAGCAGAGAGGCACCCCTCAACGTGGCCCTGAGGAGTCAGCGCATATGCAGCTCAGCGTCCTCATTCCTGGGTCGGGAGAAATCTGCGGCGTGTGTTCCAGCACACTTCTGAGAGCTTCCCGAGGGACTAAGCTTAGGTGCCCAGAGTCTGTAACTGACTTAACAGTGCTCCCTTTATTGGCCGCCTTCCCTTCCCCTTATCACTTCCCAGCGCTTTTCTCGTGTTCCCTTAAGATCCCAGAATAAACTACTTGTACTCAAATCCTCATCTCATGTCTGCTTTTGGGGGAAACCTAAGCTAAGACAGTTTTGTTCAAGTCGAACTTTTAGAACAAATAGGAGCTTTCTCTTTGTGGATGCTGTGGTGCTTTTTGATCCTCTGCCTGGATTGATTGCCCCTTCTCCCTGGTCTCTGCTAGACAAACTCCTACTCGCGCTTCAAGACCCAATTCAGGGCTTCCCTGGTGGCGCAGTGGTTGAGAATCTGCCTGCTAATGCAGGGGACACGGGTTCGAGCCCTGGTCTGGGAGGATCCCACATGCCGCGGAGCCGCCAGGCCCGTGAGCCACAACTACTGAGCCTGCGCGTCTGGAGCCTGTGCTACGCAACAAGAGAGGCCGCGATAGGGAGAGGCCCACACACCACGATGAAGAGTGGCCCCCACTTGCCACAACTAGAGAAAGCCTTTGCACAGAAATGAAGACCCAACACAGCAAAAATAAATAAATTAATTAATAAAACTCCTACCTCCAACATCTAAAAAAAAAATTTTTTTTTTTAAAAGACCCAATTCAGACTTGTCCTTCTCTGGGTTCTTCCTAGAAGACTTAGTCATGGCCTCCCTCGTGCCATCACTGGACTGTGAACAACCCTCCACTGTTGGAATGACCTTATTGGAGATGGGCATTTACCTGGCAGTCTTTCTTCCAAACTGAGTCAAGCTCCTCTTCCCCAGGGACTTGCACAGAAGGTGGCACACAGCTGTCATTCAATAAATATTTGTTGAGTCCATGTGTGAATCCCTGACATGATAACATGGTGGTTGTTTTACATCACTAAGTTTTGGGATGGTTTGCTACATAGTAGTAGCTAACCAGACAGCCATGATTAACTTTTTTACCTTGTGCATGCTACTTGAACTTTCAGGTTGCTTACCTGAAAAATGGGGATGATAATAGTCGTACATGCTGTCTAGCTGGGTTTTTGTGAGTGTAAGTTAAGGGATTTGTGCCTGGCAAGTAGTAATTTCCCAAGGAATACTTTCACTAGAGTTCTTACTGGCAGGGCCAAGCACTGAACTTGTGATCTTAAAGAGATGTTTAATAACCACACAGCTGGCTTTCCAACAGGGTCCTTTTAAGCAGTTTCGGTTCTGAGACTAATTCCTCTCCCAGAGGTTTAGTTCTTCACCTGCCACAGGTGGTGTTTTTTTGGGCTTTGGGAGGCAGGGGCTTGTGGCAGATGGGTACCCATTCCCCAACCCTTTCCCTGGCCTCACCCAAGGCCCAGAGGGCTCACTTTAACTGCCAGTAGAGGAAACAGGCTTCCCAATTCCCTTCATCCCTGATTCTCACAACATTCTGCTGCCATTGTACAGAAGATGAAGCAGTCAGCCTGTGCTAGCCTTGCAAGGGCCTCTCCTCCCCTCCCTCCAATCTCCTGCTGAGGCTCCTGAGTGGCTAAAGAGAGCAGCCTCCAGGGCAGTCTGGTACCGCAGCAGGATGGGAAAGGGTGGAGAGGAGAGCTACAGGGGCAAATGGAAGTCCTCCAGCTCAGCATCGGTGTCTTGATTGAATTTTCAGGGGGAAAACCATAAAGGCTCAAAAAAGATTAAATCACTTTCCCAAGGATACAAGGAAATGGAAGGCGCTCCCTGGAGGGATGGCCCAGTTATTCTCCTTATAAATATGTCTTTGAATGCAAGTTCCTTGATAATATCAGAGCAAGATTTTTAAAATTGTTTTGGAGGGAATGGGATGCAACTTAAATATATTTGAATCTTCTTTTAAATCATATTTATGTCAATTAGGTTGGGTTTTTGTTTTGTTTTTCTGCCACACAGCAAGGCTTGTAGGATCCTAGTTCCCCAACCAGGGATTGAACCTGTGGCCTTGCAGTGTAAGCGTGCAGCGCTAACCACTGGACTGCCAGGGAATTCCCCAATATCAGGTAGTCTCCTTGGGAAAATGTTTCTCTCACTGGGCTGGGTCTAGGGCTGGGCTGAGAGCAGGGTGACAGTGATTAAGGTAACTCCCTTGAACCCTGGAAATCACTGGTTTTGAATGGAAAGGCACCCAACATTTTTCCCATTTTTCCAAGTAGGTTTACAGTGTGACTTAACTCCGTTCTTCCTTTTCTCATATGTTTCAACTACGTCTGGGTTCTAATAAAGACTAAATTGAGACATGTTGGTCTCCCTTGCTAGTGAGCAGTCATTATTTGCGCTATCTAAGGATTGCATACCGTAGGCAAATGCCAGAGGCTTGGAACTACTTCAGGCATGAATAAAAGCCGGGCTGTTTTTAACTATTGCTGGTTCCTGGATCTCCCTGAGCCTTATCTGGGAGGCAGGAGTGTAGCCAGAAGCATAGATCCTGAAGCCAGAACACCCAGGTCTGCCATTTCTAGCTGTGTGACCATTGGCAATTAACTTAACCTCTCTGTGCCTTGGATTACTTATATATATATATAAGGAATATATTCAGTCATATATATATTATATATATATATATATATATAATATATATATGTATGTATGACTGAATCACTTTGCTGTTCGCTTGAAATACTGTAAATCAACTATATGTCAATAAAGAAAAAAAATCCCTGACCCTCTGGAGCTGACATTCTAACACTTGTTGGTCATAGACATCAAAGGTAGACTTACCATGAAGATCAAGACTACAGGCCCCTCAATTGCACAGGCCCTTCCAAAGGCTCTATGGGCACCCCTACCAATGCCTTTTCATTTCTTGCCTAATTTTGTACTCATAATTGTGTATTCTCTTTCTTCAAGAGGGCCCTCAAAACTGCAGAAGCCTGAGTCTGCAAACCCCACAAAACCTGAGTCTGCCTTCTTTTTTAAAAAATATTTATTTATTTATTTATTTGGCTGCACTGGCTCTGAGTTGCAGCACACGGGATCTTCATTGCTGCATGTGGGATATTCGTTGTGGCACGTGGGTTCTTTAGGTGCGGCATGCAGGATCTTTTAGTTGAGGCATGCAGGATCTTTAATTGTGGCATGTGGGATCTACTTCCCTGACCAGGGATCGAACCCGGGCCCCCTGCATTGGGAGCATGGAGTCAGCCACTGGACCACCAGGGAAGTCCCAAGTCTGCCTTCTTACTGTTTATTACTAGTAATAATTATTATTTGGGTGATAACAATCATTATTATTTGTTGGGAAATGAGGCAATGCTGTAGGTGACTTCTGAGGTCTTATGTTATTACTCTGAATATCTATTCCTTTAAGTATCCCAAAGAAGGTTATCCCTGGTAGACTCACAGGCCAGGTGCAGAGCCTTGTGGATCCAAATAGGAATTAGAACATCTCTTCCTTTGTCACCTCCCCCATCCCCTTTGGCACACTGTGCCATCTAGTTAAGCCTGAAAGCTGTCAAAAAAGAAAATTGTTTGCATCAGCTGCTCCACCTGATTCATTCCCTTAAGGCTGTGGACTGGGCTTGGACTCTTTTGGTGAGAAGGGGGCTTGGAGACCGCAGGGCTCCAAACCCTCATTTCACACACACAAGAGCAAGCCGGGGTGCTCAAAACTAGGACCTGAATTCAATACTCTTCCCTATAGCGGCCTGGATCCGTCATCCAGAGAGGGGACAACCCATATTTGTCAAAATATCATGTAACAAGTATTCAGGTGTTTTTTTCACAATGTACCTACTGCTCAGGTATCCGCAATACACATGCAAATATAACTTCTAACCTGCCCCCATGGAGTGGCCTCTTTGGATGGCAAACAAGACTTTGCTCCCTTTAAATGCCTCTGTACACAGAGTGTATGCAGCCCACCTCACCCCACGCAGCTGACTCCGGAAAACAAACATATTTGTCAATAGGCACAGCCATTAAAGACCCATGCAGGAATTTTATTTTACAGGTTCTAAGTCCCTCTAGAAAAACTTTTGCTTTTTGGACTGGGAATATCTAAGGAAGTAGATTTTAAATAGTTGGTTTCATATCAGTTATCTTGTGCTATTTATTGCCATTCTGAAAAAAAACGTATAAAATAGAATTGCCTGTCATGTAGATTCTGGGGGGAATTACATGCAAAATTAATTTACTCTTTAAGCCAGACAGCATATATAATTATCTGCTGTGGCTAGGATTGCAGTTTTAAAGAGTGCTGGGAATAGCAATGGGTGAAAAAGGAAAGATTTGGATAGGAGCTTTCAAATAATTATTCCATTAGAGCTGGTTTATTAACTTTGGTATTAAATTAATATATCGATGGCATACTCATTCCAGGAACAAATTTTCTTTAACCTTCTCCATGTATCCAAATGCCCACAGAACTTTCAAAAATTATGCTGGGCAATTTTGCTTTTAAAAATGCCTTGAGGGACTTCCCTGGTGGCGCAATGGTTAAGAATCCGTCTGCCAATGCAGGAGACACGGGTTCAAGCCCTGGTCCAGGAAGATCCCACATGCCATGGAACAACAAAGCCCGTGCACCACAACTACTGAGCCTGCGCTCTAGAGTCCATGAGCCACAACTAATGAGCCCATATGCCACAACTACTGAAGCCCAGGGGCCTAGAGCCCGTGCTTCACAGCAAGAGAAGGCACTGCAATGAGAAGCCTCGGCACAGCAACAAAGACCCAACACAGCCAAAAAAAAAAAAAAAAAAAGCCTTTTAGGAACTTTGCTGGTAGTCCAGTGGTTAGGACTCCTTGCTTCCACTTCAGGGGGCATGGGTTCCATCCCTGGTCGGGGAGCTGTGGTGAGGCAAAAAAAAAACACTGCCTTTTATACAATGGTCTTTTGGATAAAAGTTCGGGGCTTCCCTGGTGGCACAGAGGTTAAGAATCCACCTGCCAATGCAGGGGACATAGGTTCGAGCCCTGGTCCGGGAAGATCCCACATGGTGCTGAGCAGCTAAGCCTGTGCGCCACAACTACTGAGCCTGCACTCTAGAGTCCGAGAGCCACAACTACTGACCCTGCATGCTGCAACTACTGAAGCCCGCATGCCTAGAGCCTGTGCTCCTCAACAAGAGGAGCCACCGCAATGAGAAACCCACGCACCGCAACGAAGAATAGCCTCTGCTCGCCACAACTAGAGAAAGCCCACGGGCAGCAACAAAGACCCAATGCAGCCAAGGATAAATAAGTAAATTTATAAAAAAAAAAAGTTCTTCACAAGTTAAATAACTTAATTGCACATGATTTTTCAAAGCATAGCTTTAAAGTACTAGGGGATCTGAAATGGATGGTAATTTTTATTTCAGTTGTTTTGTTTTTTCAGCCAGTGTGAGTTTACATATCTTGTCTAGGTCTCATGGTAATATTGGTTGGCCAAAAAGTTCGTTCGTTTTCCCCCTAAGATTGCTCTGGTAGGACTTAGTTGTCTTTAACTTCATTCGAAACAATTTTGTTATATTGTATTGTGACAGCTGTCATATTAGCATGCATTTAGAAAAAAACTTATCAAAATTGGTGAATATTTGTGTAGCCATTTTAATATTGAAGACAGAAGAAAAAAAGCAACATTTTGGCATATTATGCTTTATTTCAAGAAAGGTAAAAATGCAACTGAAACACAAAAAAAGATTTGTGCAGTGTATGGAGAAGGTGCTATGACTGATCGAACATGTCAAAAGTGGTTTGCGAAGTTTTGTACTGGAGATTTATCGCTGGACGATGCTCCAGGGTCAGGTAGACCAGTTGAAATTGATCAAATCAGTTGGATTTGATCAATCCAGTTCGATAGCGATCAAATCGAGACATTTACTGAGAACAATCAACGTTATACCACACAGCCGACATACTCAAAATATCCAGATCAATCGCTGAAAATCATTTGCACCAGCTAGGTTATGTGAATTGCTTTGATGTTTGGGTTCCACATAAGTTAAGCGAATAAAGCTTCCTTGACCATATTTCCGCATGTGATTCTCTACTGAAACATAACAAAAAACATTCTGTTTCTAAAACAAATTGTGACGGGTGATGAAAGTGGATACTATACAACAACGTGGAACGGAAGAGATCATGGGGCAAGCGAAAGGAACCACCACCGACCACACCAAAGGCCAGTCTTCATCCAAAGAAGGTGATGTTGTGTATATGGTGGGATTGGAAGATAGTCCTCTAGTATGAGCTCCTTCCGGAAAACCAAATGATTAATTCCAACAAGTACTGCTCCAAATTAGACCAACTGAAAGCAGCACTCTACAAAAAGCGACAACAGAAAACGCATAATCTTCCATCAGGATAACGCAAGACCACATGTTTCTTTGCCTTTTTAACAGGCAAAAACTGTTAAAGCTTGGCTGGGAAGTTCTGATTCATACACCTTAGGCACCAGACATTGCACCTTTGGATTTCCATTTATTTCAGTCTTTACAAAATTCTCTTACTGGAAAAAACTTCAATTCCCTGGAAGACTGTAAAAGGCAGCTGGAAGAGTTCTTTGCTCAAAAAGATAAAAAGTTTTGGGAAGATGGAGCTATGAAGTTGCCTGAAAAATGGCAGAAGGTAGTGGAACAAAACAATGAATACGTTGTTCAATAAAGTTCTTGGAGAAAATGAAAAATGTGTCTTTTATTTTTACTTAAAAACCAAAGGGGGACTTCCTTGGTGGTGTAGTGGCTAAGACTCTGTGCTCCCAATGCAGGGGGCCTGGGTTCGATCCCTGGTTGGGGAACTAGATCCCAAATGCATGCTGCAACTAAGAGTTCACATGCTGCAACTAAGAAGTCTGCATGCCGCAACAAAAGATCCTGCGTGCTACAACAAAGACCCAGTGCAGTCAAAATAAATAAATAAATATTTTTTAAAAACCGAAGGAACTTTCTGGCCAACCCAATAGTATCTTCTCTGGGAGTTCCCCGGTGGCCTAGTGGTTAGGATTCTGGGCTTTCACTGCTTCGGCCCGGGTTCAATCCCTGGTCGGGGAACTGAGATCTCACAAGCTGTGCAGCCAAAAGAAAGAAAAAAAAGTGTCTTCTCTGACTCTCAAAACTGTCCCACCTTGAGGATAACTTACCTGGTCACCCTAATTCTACTGCAGGTCATGCTTGGTAAAGGTGTCTCCCTACAAAGACTATCAGTTGTTTACTGAATGATTAACCACCAGTCACCAAAGGACCGATATTTCCTACTGAGGTAGATGGACTAAGTCCAGTGTTAATGATTTCATTCTATTTACTGAATTGTGCTGGAGCCCATTAGCTAACCAGCAACTGGCCATTAGCATGCTGGGAAACGAAAAAAATAAATGATAGAGTTACAACAATATACCAGGCAGAGGAAAACAACGGAGATGAACATGAGCAAAAGCCAGGGAGTGTTCCAAATATAGAAATGACCCCAGAATCTGTTTTTCCTTTTAATTGAAGTATAGTTGAGTTACAATGTTGTGTTAGTTTCTGGTGTACAGCAAAGTGATTCATATATGTGTGTATATATATATGTATGTATGTATGTATGTGTATATATAGATATGTAGATATACAGATATATTCTTTTCCATTATGGTCTATTACAGAATACTGAATATAGTTCCCTGTGCTATACAGTAGGACCTTGTTATCTCAGAATCTTTTTATTTAACAAGATCTGCTCCTGAAAAACCAAAGTTTGTAATAACCTATCTGAGAAGAGAATCTGAAAAAGAATGCATATATGTATAACTGAATCACTTTGCTGTACACCTGAAACTAACACAACATTGTAAATCAACTATACTCCAATATAAAATAAAAATTAAATAAAAAGGAAAAAGAAAAAAATTAAAATAAAAAGTATATCTGGATGCTAAAAAACAACAACAACAAAAACCAATGTTTGGAAAAAATGGAATCTACCATGCAGTCAAAAATTATTAAGGGGACTTCCCTGACAGTCCAGGGGTTGGGACTCTGTGCTTCCAATGCAGAGGGCGCGGGTTCGATCCCTGGTCTGGGAACTAAGATCCCACATGCAGCGAGGCCAAAAAAAAAATTATTAAGATCTTTCAACATTTAAAGTAATATCACAGCTGGAAAGATAAAATTATTTATAGTGTATGACTTAGCTGTGGCTGGAGAATGATATATTTTGCTCCTGAAAAAATAAAAATGATGTTTTATGAAATTTTAATAACTATCTAATCCATTATGAAAAAATCTAGAACGTTTGGGGAAATGCATGCAAAAAGTCAGTTTTAATTCAGTAATTCATATTTATTTATCAGAGTAGTAGAAATAGTTTTGATGTATAAATTTATTCCCATGCTGAAATTATTCCTAAAACATAAATTTCAGAACCACTAAAAATGGAAAAAGGTTCCCCTCTGACAATGAGGAATATTCAGGAACATTTTCACTGGGTGATTTGAGTCTTGTAGCTGTTTAAGGAAAAGTCTGCTCTGAGCATGTTTCCTTCCCCAAATTATTAAACTAATAAAAATTCATTGTATAATATTCCATCAGTAAAGAAATGCCAGAAATGAAAATTACTTCCTCCCTATTCCACTCTCCAGAAGTAACTATCATTTTTGCTTTCAACTTAAGTGGGATTTTTTTTAAAAGAAATCTTTTTTTTTTTTTTGGCTGTGTTGGGTCTTCGTTGCTGAGCACGGGCTTTCTCTAGTTGTAGTGAACTGGGGCTACTCTTCGTTTCTGTGCGTGGGCTTCTCATGGTGGTGGCTTCTCTTGTTGCTGAGCACAGGCTCTAGGCACGTGGGCTTCAGTAGTTGTGGCACATGGGCTCAGTAGTTGTGGCTCACAGGCTCTAGAGCACAGGCTCAGTAGTTGTGGCACACAGGCTTAGCTGCATGTGGGATCTTCCCAGACCAGGGATCGAACCCGTGTCCCCTGCATTGGCAGGCGGATTCTTAACCACTGTGCCACCAGGGAAGTCCCTAAAAAGAAATCTTTAAAGCTTAGAATAAATATGCTTTGTGAACAAAAAAAGTGAAAAAAATTAATAATATCAATGCAAAGATACTTTTTCCAGGGGGCAATTTCTCTTTACTTGTTAATGGTGTAAAAATCAATTCTAACCATAAAGCCAAGACATAATGATCCAAAAGATCACTTTTTTTTTTGAAATTGTTATTTTGAAATGATTATAGTCTTGTTATGGACTGAATATTTTTCTCCCTAAAATTCAAATGTTGAAGCCCTAACCCCAGGTGATGGTATTAGGAGGTAAGTTAGGTCATGAGAGTGGAAACTACATAAATGGGATTACTGGCCTGAAAAGAATAGGCCAGAGAGCTGGCTTCCTGTCTTTCTGCTACGTGAGGATACAACCCAGAGGCCTCTGACCAGACCCCGACCCACGCCAGCACCCTGATCTCAGACTTCCAGCCTCCAGAACTGTAAGAAATAAATTTCTGCTGTTTATAAGCCACCCAGTCTCTGGTACTTTGTTATTGTAGCCCGAACTGACTAAGTCTCAAAAGAAGTTGCAAAAATAGTACAGAGGTCCGAGGTATCCTTCACCCAGCTTCCCCTAATGGTTACTTCTGACATGACTATGGTATACTATCCAAACCAGGAAACTGACAAGATCATTTCTTTTTGAAACACCAAATGTTCAGGGGAAAATCCTGCCATAAATATGATAAGAGACCAGTTGGACTCTTTAGAGTCAAATAAGATTATTCTCCAAGGTATCTATATAGTAGAAGGACCTAGTAACAACTATTATTATTATATGCAACCTGACATCAAGTCACAAGCCTGGATAGATGTCAACACAGAATATTTAATGGGCTTTGATGGACTACACATTGGTTTAAATGCTATGCCATTCTGGTTTAAATAAGCTGAATTTAAAGTAACAAAGGATATTGATGGAATGAATACATTTATACTTAATGGTAATGAGACTGGAAATACATTTCTCTTTTTTTCTTTATTTTTATTGGAGCATAGCTGCTTTACAATGTTGTGTTAGTTTCTGCTGTACAGCAAAATGAATCAGCCACAGGCATATATATGTCCCCTCTTCCTTGGATTTCCTTCCCATTTACCTCACCACAGAGCGCTGAGTAGAGTTCCCTATGCTATACAGTAGGTTCTCATTAGTCATCTATTTTATGCATAATAGTGTATATATGTCAATCTCAATCTCCTAATTCAGCCCCCCTTCCCCCCTTGGTATCCATACGTTTGTTCTCTACATCTGTATCTCTATTTCTGCTCCACAAATAAGTTCATCTGTACCATTTTTCTTGATTCCACATATATGTATTAATATACAATATTTGTTTTTCTCTTTCTGACTTACTTCACTTTGTATGATAGTCTCTAGGTCCATCCACATCTCTGCAAATGGCACAATTTAGTTCTTTTTTATGGCTGAGTAATATTCCATTGTTTATATGTACCAGTACCACATATTCTTTATCCATCCCTCTGTTGATGGACATTTAGGTTGCTTCCATGTCCTGGCTATTGTAAATAGTGCTTCAATGAACACTGGGGTGCATGTATCTTTTTGAATTATGGTTTTCTCTGGGTATATGCCCAGGAGTGGGATTGTTGGATCATATGGCTCTGTTCTTAGTTTTTTAAGGAACCTCCATACTGTTCTCCATAATGGTTGTACCAATTTACATTCTCACCAACAGTGCAAGAGGGTTCCCTTTTCTCCACACCCTCTCCAGCATTTATTGTTTGTAGATTTTTTTGATGATGAGAAATACGTTTTTCTTTAAAGTACTATTTATTTAATTTTTTAAAATATTTATTTATTTATTTGTTTGGCTGCACCAGGTCTTAGTTGCGGCATACAGGATCTTCATTGCCGTGTGCGGGATTTTTAGTTGGTGGCATGAGAACTCTTAGTTGTGGCATGCATGTCGGATCTAGTTCCCTGACCAGGGATTGAAGCCGGGGCCCCTGCATTGGGAGCATGGACCCTTAGCCGCTGGACCACCAGCAAAATCCCTAAAGTACTATTTAAATACAACATTGCTTCAAATGGAAATCAGCAGCTATACACAACCACAGAACTTATAGCACTGATGTTTTAGTTGTAACAGAAAAGCCTGTCTCCCAGGCCACACTTAGCATTAGTTCCTCAAAAGCACGGTTTTAATTTATTTTGGAAACACCTACACTTGGTGCATCCTTCACTCTTGAGATTGCATTTAGCAAAATCCAAGAAAACAAATAATAAAGTAATGTGGGTACTACCACTATAGTTTTATAGTTATTAAGCAGGTGGTTTGGGGCTTGGAAAACGTAATGACAGTGTATTTTTATAGGTCAGAACTACTGAACAGGGGAACACAGAAGGTCAAAGGACTTTTCAAGATAAAAAAAAAAAATCTATTTATTCAAGAAATACTTGTTGAAGATCACCTGGTAGGCAGGCACAGGCCCGGGCACTGGGTACACAATGCTGGAATAGCCTTTTTTTTTCTTTTTCACATTTTGACACCTCAGAAATAGAGAGGTCATTAATGGTGTCCTAAAATCACTGTTGGCCGCATGGCAATTGTGGTGTAGTCATCTCTGCCTACAAATTTGTGAATTTAGCTATAATTCCTGTTTGTGATACTGGTTAACTGCTACCCTTCAATGGTTTGGTCAACAAATCATTTAAGAAGCATTTGAAGAAGGAATATGAGCCCTAGTTGTTGTATGAAAATCTTCCATTGACCCTTCCAGTAGCATCTTGAAAGCACAAAATCAAAACTTGCAAAATGGGCATCAGGTCATTGGAAAAAAATTCTAGAGACAATAGTGGAGTACTTTCTAAAGAGATCCTGAATAAATGACATTCTTGATGTCTTAGAGGAGAATATCATGTTGGAAAACATCTACACAAAGACTCTGGATTAAAAAGTGGTTCAGAAGAATAAGACTACAAATGTGAATTTTATTACTCATGTATATATTATATCTACATACATGGTATATATGTGTGTAATATGTAGCATATCATACACATGATATATAAGGTACATATATATGAATCAACAAATATATTTCCCTTCTACATAAATGCAAGAGGGATATATGATCAAATATATGTTTAAATAAGCTTATTAAAAAGGTCAAAGAAATCCAATAGGAAAGGGTCATTGTTTTCAACAAATGGTGCTGGAACAATGGCTAGCTATTAAAAAAAATAAAAAATAAGGGCTTCCCTGGTGGCGCAGTGGTTGAGAGTCTGCCTGCCGATGCAGGGGACACGGGTTCGTGCTCCGGTCCGGGAGGATCCCACAGGCCGCGGAGCGGCTGGGCCCGTGAGCCATGGCCGCTGAGCCTGCGTGTCTGGAGCCTCTGCTATGCAGCGGGAGAGGCCACAACGGTGAGAGGCCCGCGTACCGCAAAAAAATAAAAATAAATAAATAAAATAAAATAAAAATAAAGAATACTGGGGCTTCCCTGGTGGCGCAGTGGTTGGGAGTCCGCCTGCCGATGCAGGGGACGCCGGTTCATGTCCCGGTCCGGGAAGATCCCACATGCCACGGAGCGGCTGGGCCCGTGAGCCATGGCCGCTGAGCCTGCGCATCCGGAGCCTTGCTCCACAAATGGAGAGGCCAAAACAGTGAGAGGCCCGCATACCGCAAAACAAAACAAAAAAACCAAAAAAAATAAAAAATAAAAAATAAATAAAGAATACTGACCCCAACTTACACCACATACAAAAGTTATTTTGACAGCTTAAGGCTGTGGATATATGGTATAAAATTGTTGCAACTTTTTTGTATGGTTGAAAATTTTCAAAATAAAATAAGTCTAAAAGAGCTCTATCAATTAATATAAAATAAAAATTCTAAGTGGTAAGGAGTCATTGTCTCCTAGTTTAATTGACAGGGTGTTTTTTTTTCCTTTCTTAATTGTACACAAGATAATGATGTATCTTAAAGTTGACAGAATTTCAGATTTGAAGAAATACAGTGGTTCCTAGGATGGAGGAAAATACAGTCCTCTTTCACCCTTTGGGACATGAATCTGAGATTGAGAGGTGTTAAGTGCTATAACAGGGTGGTGTGAATGTAGCCCTAAAGTAACCCTTACATTTTAGAGCTTTGCAGTTTGTATTGGGCGTCCACATTATAATTGCAATGAATTATAATTCATTGGTAATGAATTATAATGGTAATTTCTTAACCATCTTGCAGGTAAGTCACACGATTAGCCCAGTGTTCATTGGTCAACGAATGAATGAATGAACACATAAAGAAACTAGGGCCCACATCATTAAAAAGTCTACAAAAAACAAATGCTGGAGAGGGTGTGGAGAAAAGGGAACCCTCCTACACTGTTGGTGGGAATGTAAATTGGTGCAGCCACTATGGAGAACAGTATGGAGTTTCCTCAAAAAACTGAAAGTAGAATTACTGTATGATCCAGCAATCCCACTCCTGGGCATATACCCAGACAAAACTGTAATTCAAAAAGATACATACACTCCTATGTTCATAGCAGCACTATTTACAATAGCCAAGACATGGAAGCAACCTAAATGTCCCTCAACAGATGAATGGATAAAGAAGATGTGGTACATATACAAAATGGAATATTACTCAGCCATGAAACAGAATAAAATAATGCCATTTGCAGCAGCATGGATGGACCTAGAGATTATCATATTAAATGAAGTAAGTCAGGTAAAGACAAATATCATATGATATCACTTATATGTGGAATCTAAAATTCAATACAAATTAACATATCTACAAAACAGAAACAGAATCACAGACATAGTGATCAGACTTATGGTTGCCAAGGGGGAGGAGGGAGGGAGAGGGATGGAGTGGGAGTTTGGAGTTAGCAGATGCAAACTGTTATACATAGGATGGATAAACAACAAGGTCCTACTGTATAGCACAGGGAACTATATTCAATAACCTGTGACAAACCATAATGGAAAAGACTATGAACAAGAATAGATATATTTGTATAACTGAGTCACTTTGCTGTACAGAAGAAACCAAACACAACATTGCAAATCAACTATACTTCAATAAAATTTTAAAAAAAGAAAAAATTAAAAAAGAAAGAAAAGAAAGAAACCAGAGGGTGCAGAAAAATTAAGTATCTTAACCTAAGATCATCCAACAAGTAAGGGTTTTAAGACTTGGTTCTTCTGACACCTCTTCCTGCTAAACCATTTATCTTTGATTGGGTTCCTTAAAAGCAGAGCCTGAGGGCTTCCCTGGGCTTCCCTGGTGGCGCAGTGGTTAAGAATCCGCCTGCCGATGCAGGGGACACAGGTTCGTGCCCCGGTCCAGGAAGATCCCGCATGCCGCAGAGCGGCTGGGCCCGTGAGCCATGGCCGCTGAGCCTGCGCGTCCAGAGCCTGTGCTCCACAACGGGAGAGGCCACAACAGTGGGAGGCCCGCGTACTGCAAAAAAAAAAAAAAAAAAAAAAAAAAAAAGAAGAGCCTGAGCTGAGGATGTCCTGTGCATGATTTATTGAGGTTGTTATCTCAGGAAAAACCTGTAAGGGATGAAGGGAGGCAGGATAGGGCCAGGGATTGAAGCTCCGTGGAGACGGGAGTTCAGCCAAAGTCCAGCCTCAGCCTGCTCACAGGAACCCTGGAGAGGGAGTGTCCCACCTTGGGGCGGGGGGCTGGGCTTGTTTACTCCTACATCAGCCTGTTCACCGCTTGGGAGGCCCCACCTTCTCATGTAGGGGGTAGGCATCTTTGAGCAAAGTGGCTCTGAGCCAAAACTCAATTGCAGCTAGAGAATGGGGGCACCAGCCAGGGAAAGGGGGCCTGGGCAGAACAACACAGCCTCCCCTCTACCAGTGGGAAGAATGTTCTCTTTAAGACTCAAGAGAATATACAATGGAATACTACTCAGCCATAAAAAAGAACGAGATTTTGCTATTTGCAGCAACATAAATGGACTTGGAGGGCATTATGCTAAGTGAAAGAATTCAGATGGAGAAAGACAAATACTGTATGATATCACTTATATGTGGAAACTAAGAAATACAACAAACTAGGGACTTCCCTGGTGGCAAAGTGGTTAAGAATCCGCCTTGCAGGGGACACGGGTTCGAGCCCTGGTCCAAGAAGATCCCACATGCCGCGGAGCAACTAAGCCCATGTGCCACAACTACTGAACCTGAGCTCTAGAGCCCACGAGCCACAACTACTGAAGCCCACGTGCCTAGAGCCAGTGCTCTGCAACAAGGGAAGCCACCACAATGAGAAGCCTGTGCTGCAACAAAGAGTAGCCCCACTCGCCGCAACTAGAGAAAGCCTGCGTGCAGCAACGAAGACCCAGCACAGCCATAAGTAAGTAAATAAATAAATAAATAAAAAGAACTACAACAAACTAGTGAATATAACAAAAGAGAAGCAGACTCACAGATACAGAGAACAAACTAGTGGTTACCAGTGGGGGGGGGGAGGGGCAATATAGGGCTGGGGGAGTGGAAGGTAGAAACTATTAGGTGTAAGATAGGCTCAAGGATGTATTGCACAACACGGGGAAGATAGTCAATATTTTGTAATAACTGTAAATGGAATGTAACCTTTAAAAATTGTATTAAAAAAAAGACTCAAGGGCTTCCCTGGTGGCGCAGTGGTTGAGAATCTGCCTGCCAATTCAGGGGACACGGGTTCGAGCCCTGGTCTGGGAAAATCCCACATGCCACGGAGCAACTGCGCCTGTGAGCCACAACTACTGAGCCTGTGCGTCTGGAGCCTGTGCTCCGCAACAAGAGAGGCTGCGACAGTGAGAGGCCCGCGCACCGCGATGAAGAGTGGCCGCTGCTTGCCGCAACTCGAGAGAGCCCTTGTACAGAAACGAAGACCCAACACAGCCATAAATAAACAAACAAACAAACAAACAAATAAATAAATAAATAAAAAGACTCAAGGGCTTCCTTGGTGGCGCAGTGGTTGAGAGTCTGCCTACCGATGCAGGGGACACGGGTTCGTGCCCCGGTCCAGGAGGATCCCACATGCCACGTAGCGGCTGGGCCCGTGAGCCATGGCCTCTGAGCCTGCGTGTCCGGAGCCTGTGCTCCGCGACAGGAGAGGCCACAGCAGAGAGAGGCCCGCGTACCGCAAAGTAAACAAACAAACAAAAAGACTCAAGAAGAGAGGAGGCCTGATTTAGCCCACGTTGTTTACCCTCAGCTTTATGCTTTGGTCATGAGGAGTAAAGAAATGAGGCTGAGCCTGCCAGTTCTGCTTTATGAGTGACAGCTCCACAGGGCGCCAGCTCTCCCCACGCTGCCTCCTCCCCCTCCTCCCTCCCCTTCTCCCCTTTTCCCCCCCTTCTCTCCTCCCCCTCCTTCTCTTCTTCTTCCTCTTCTCTTCCTTCTTCTTCTTTTTAAATTACGGAGTGACCAAGAGCCAAGCACAACAACTAAATGAGGTGCTCAGTATGAATATCATCCCCTAGTTGGTGTGCCAGCATTCCACATCCCCTTGGATTTCTTTACCACTTCCCTTCACACAAGCTCTCTAGCTGAGTCTCTTTGGTGTCTTTGTCCTAACACAGCCCTCAGGCTGCCGGGCGCCGGCTTACAAATGCCTGGCAATTTACAGACCTTCCCCAGGAGCCCTTAATCCCTGTGGCCCTGAGTCAAAGGGACCATCCTACCATCTAGTTCCGCAGTGGGTTTCTTCTGGGAACACTTCCCAATACATAACTTTCACATGAATATATTTGCTGTCATACAAAATTTATCACATTGACATTTTTCCCTCCTTTTCATTGTGGGAGTCTCACATGAGACTCTAGTCTCAGAGTCTGTTTCTGGGAAGTTCAACCTAAGACATTCCTTTTTATCACTCAGGGAAACTGAGATGTAAGTTGCCCAAGCCAAAAAAAAAAAAAAAGTGATTAACACTGAGATGGCTCTCTTCTGGTTCTCAAATCCACATACCAACTATTCTATTCAATACGGCTTTGTGAATCAAGGTCCTCATTAACGTCCAGGTCTCTCTGCAGGACAGCTCTGCACAAAATGCTGCTAGGAAGGGCCAGCCATGCCAAGCTGACCACCTCTTTATCCACTATCCCAGGGTTCATTAAAGTTAGTTCTTAGAGAGTATACTCTGCTGTCCTCAACTTTGCTCCCCTCGTCCTGTAGAACTCAGCAAATTTTCCAATATCCAGATATCAAGGACCAATGCCTGGCAATGATAAACTTTTCATTGTACCATATGAAAAGGAGGGAAAAATGTCAATGTGGTAAATTTTGTATGACAGCAAATATATTCAATTTAAAGGACTCTTCTTTACTCTGAGATGGTGTCCTTCCAACATTTT
This sequence comes from Mesoplodon mirus, assembly GCF_964341445.2. Lineage (NCBI taxonomy): Eukaryota > Metazoa > Chordata > Mammalia > Artiodactyla > Ziphiidae > Mesoplodon > Mesoplodon mirus. The sequence goes on from NC_138988.1 coordinate 52,996,205, forward strand.
TAATGTTGAAATATCCTTTCTTATATAAGATAATAGTAAAAGTAGATAGCAGTTGACTTTTTTAAAGTGGTCTAATGTAACAATATTAAAGTTGGCAACTCTGTTATAATAGATTTTTTTAAGGTAATGGTGGGTGGGTTGGGGGGCAATTTTATTCCTCTTGAAATCCAGTAGTCCAGAAGTTACAGTCTTGGGGGTGTACCAGGCCCTGCGGGTGTCAGGAAATTTTCTTATTTCAGTAGAACCCTTCCTTAATCATGACTACCAGTGTTAACCAGGATTCTCTTACTTCAAGAAGGTGCTGGTAGGCCTCACAGACAATGGAACTAAGCACTCAAAAACCACTGTGACTAGGAGTTTAGGATTAATATATACACACTACTATATATAAAATAGGTAAACAACAAAGACCTACTGTATAGCACAGAGAACTCTACTCAATATCTTGTAATAACCTATGATGGAAAAGAATCTGAAAAAATACATATACATATGTATAACCGAATCACTTTGCTGTACACCTGAAACTAACACAACATTGTATAACTATACTTCAACAAAAATTTTTAAAAACCTTACTGACTATCCATGTTCCCAAGTATAACAATTGTGTATTTTTAAAATTAATTAATTAATTTGTTTATTTTTGGCTGTGTTGGGACTCCGTTGCTGCACGTGGGCTTTCTCTAGTTGTGGTGAGCGGGGGCTACTCTTCGTTGTGGTGTGTGGGCTTCTCATTGTGGTGGCTTCTCTTGTTGCAGAGCACGGACTCTAGGTGCACAGGCTTCAGTAGTTGTGGCATGCGGGCTCAGTAGTTGTGGCTCGTGGGCTCTAGAGCGCAGGCTCAGTAGTTGTGGCACATGGGCTTAGTTGCTCCACGGCATGTGGGATCTTCCTGGACCAGGGCTCGAACCTGTGTCCCCTGCATTGCCAGGCGGATTCTTAACCACTGAGCCACCAGGGAAGCCCAACAATTGTGTATTGTTACATAACAAACCACTTCAAAAATCAGTAGATTAAAACAACAATAGTCACTTATTACACTCATGAATCTGCATTGGACAGGGTTTGGCAGAGAAGGGAAGGCTCGTCTCTGCTCCATGCAGTGTCAGCTGGAGGCCTCACTTAAGGGCTCCTTCTAAGGTAGCGCGATCATGTTGGCAAATTGGTGCTGTTAACTGGGTGATCATCTGCACTGAGGGCTCCAGGTGCAGGTCTCTCCATGTGACTACTGCTAGCATGAGAGCTGGATTCTAAGGGCAGGTGCCAGAGGGCCAGCCAGGGGGAAGCTGTATTGCCTCCTATGAGCTGGCCTCCTAGTCAGACGGTACGCTCTGCCCTCCCTATCAGGGGAAGGCAGTCACAAAGCCCCACCCTGCTTCAAGGGTTGGGGATAAACTTCTCCTCTTGACGGGGAGTGGCCAGGTTCTGGAAAAGCGTGTGACATGTGAAATACGACCGTGGCCACCTTCTGGAAACACCAGTGGCCACACCTAGCATTGTCTTCATTCTCTCCAGTGGATTTCTCCCAGGCATGGAGGGCATGGCCATCTGTGATTCTCAGGCTCCTTCATCTGAGAGGGATGCACTCTTGCCTTTGGCCCAGCTTGGGGTAGATCTTCGTACCAATTACAGCAGGAAGAGATTGAATAATGTGATTGGCTTTTTTGGGGTTAGGGGTTTACCAATCACTGTGGCCTAGGGGGTGAGGTCTGAAAGAAGATGGCCCTAAGCATGGGACCAGGGGCAGGATAGGGGCAAAACACAGAGCCAGCAGAGGGGGGAGTGCTATCATGAGCAGACGGGTCAATAGCTGTCCACCACAGGGCTTGCTCATAAAGGCTGCTCTTCCCCTCCCCCACAGGGTGACAAGGAATGCGGCCAGGGCCCTGATAAATGGGATCTCTGCTTACAACCCCAAGAGAGGAATTGTATTACTTTATAGACCCAATTCTGACAATAAAACTACAGGTTTGGGTGGAAGCTGTGGAGATTTACGTTTAAAGAAGCAAACCCGGCAGGCTTGGCAATAGATGGAATTCATTTCTTTCTGGAAGTTTCTGCCCCCAAGGAGTTGTGACGTTTCAACCTATATGCTCCTGATGGCTGCAAGCAACTCACATACATTTCTCAAAACAACTTCTTTGGTTGAACACTTCAGCTTTTGAACGCCAACTTTGGCCCCCAAAACGCAAGAAGCCACTTGAGATCATCTGAATAAAATCGAGATTTGGGGATAGTCAAGACCTTCTACCAACTGGCTCCAGCTGAAAAAAACAAGCCTCGGGGCTTCCCTGGTGGCGCAGTGGTTGAGAGTCTGCCTGCCGATGCAGGGGACACGGGTTCGTGCCCCGGTCCAGGAAGATCCCACATGCCGCGGAGTGGCTGGGCCCGTGAGCCATGGCCGCTGAGCCTGAGTGTCCGGAGGCTGTGCTCCGCAACAGGAGAGGCCACAACAATGAGAGGCCTGCATACTGCAAAAAAAATAAAAACAAAAAAAAACAAGCCTCCATTTCCACTACCAGTGTAAACTGTAACAGATAGAACTTAAAATAACGTTTTAGGGGGACTTCCTGGAGGTCCAGTGCTTAAAACTTCGCCTTCCAATGCAGGGGGTGCGAGTAAGATCCCTGGTCAGGGACCTAAGATCCCACATGCCTCGCGGCCAAAAAACCAAAAACATAAAACAGAAGCAATATTGTAACAAATTCAATAAAGACTTAAAAAATGGTCCACATCAAAAAAACCTTTAAAAATAAAATAACGTTTTAGGGAATTCCCTGGCAGTCTAGCGGTTAGGACTCCATGCTTTCACTGCCGAGGGCCTGGGTTCGATCCCTAATTGGGGAACTAAGATCCCATAAGCCTTGTGGTGTGGCCAGAAAAAACAAAACATGTTTTAAACACTTTTCAGTATTTTTATTTGTCACCTTTGCTAGTTTCCTAGGTGGTGGATTATGGACCCTTTTGGTTTTCTTCTTCATCTTTTTCTGTTTTTGAGGAAACCTAATAAACATTATTTTGGGGGAAACAAAATTCTTCCCTCAGTAGAGGGGTGCTCTCAAACCTGTCAGGTGCTGCTGGAGCTCTTCCATGGGGGAGAGCACACTGCGTGAAAGGCTGTGCATCTTCCATCACCCGACTGTTATCCCTGTGAGAAGATCACAGCAGCCCCCAACCTGCCTCTCTCATGCCCAGGAATGCAGTTCTGGGCTCTGGACCAAGGTGCACAATCCTCAACCACCTTCCCACCACTGCCCCCTGGGTATTTTAAGATCCTTATCCAGGTCATCCCACACCTCAGCCTAAGCTTTGTTGCCAAGTTAACCAGATTCAGGATGGTAGACAGGAAACGCCACCTGCCATTCTAGTCAACAATGAATGTTGCCCACCATCAAGCCATCAGCCATTGCAGCACCCCCGACGGTATAACGTCCAATTTACCTTCATTTACAAGTGTCAAAAAGAATAACTTTCAGAAATGTGTAAGGTCAACTAAGGCATCTGCTAAACCATTTTGCTGGTCGTTTTGAAGCCTGGACGATTCAGGAAGAGTCTATTTTTGTGCTTATTGTTGACAGCGGCAGGAATCAACAGGAAAGCAAACCCCATGAGTGACGTCAGATCATCTCGGACAATGGGTTGTGGAGCCACTGTCCCAAAGCTGCTGGGTGAGTCTGAGAGTTAGGGTCTCCCCAACCCGCCACTGGAGCAGCCCAGGTGCTTCTAGGAGCTTCACAGAGCAGAGGTCAGAGGCAGATCGGGGGCTTGGGAACCTGCCAGCCTCTGATTTGTGTGGCGTAACGGTCAATGAGGTAAGACAAGGAAATAGAAATGGTTTCTGCTTGTGCTGATGCAGGCCAGGCCCTTGGGCTGGAGTGTGTGTGCCTCTGTGTGTGTGTGTTTCTGTATATGTCTGTTTGTGTGTGTGTGTGTGTGAGCATGTGTGTGTGTAAGCATATGTTTTCCTGACCAGCACAGACCTATCTCTGCTCAGTGTTGGATTGTTAAAACTTCTGAAACCAAATATTGCTTCTCATCTTGCTGTTTATAGAGACTGACAGATTTCTTTCATTATGTAAGTTTAAAACCCTTTATGCCTCCTAAGAAGTTTATGGACTCCTAACCCACTGCTGTGTGAGGGAGCCGGTCTGGTTTAGACACCTGGGAAAGCAAGCAGTCTGGAAATACTTAGAGAAATTAGATTTGCCAATATGTACCTATAGCCCAGCCTTCCTCACTCCTGGGGATATGCCCAGAGAAACTCATTCCTGAGTTCGTGAGAACACATATAGAAGAACATTCATTGCAGCATCCTATGTGTGACAGAGGGCTATGTCTGCCCATCACTGGGGAGTAGAAAAGTAAACTGTCGAAGAGAGGCAGACCATGGAATTCCTGGACCAGCCAGCATCAATGAACTAAAGATACATACAATAATATGGACAGATCTTGCAAATATGATGTTGAATGATAAAACTTTAAAAATAGAGGGATAGGGGACTTCCCTCGTGGTCCAGTGGCTAAGACTCTGCGCTCCCAATGCAAGGGGCCTGGGTTTGATCCCTGGTCAGGGAACTAGATCCCACATGCCGCAACTAAGAGTTTGCATGCTGCAACTAAAGATTCCACGTGCTGCAACTAAAGATGCTGCAACTAAAAGATCCCGCATGCCGCAACGAAGATCCCACGTGCTGCAACTAAGACCCGATGCAGCCAAATAAATAAATAAATAAATAAAGATTTTTTAGAAAATAGGGACTTCCCTGGTGGTCCAGTGGTTAAGAATCTGCCTTCCAGCCCAGGGGATATGGGTTCAATCTCTGGTTGGGGAACTAAGATCCCACATGCCACGGGGCAACTAAGCCCGTGCGCCACAACTAGAGAGCCCGCGCACCACAACTACTGAGCCTGCACTCTCTGGAGCTTGCGTGCCACAACTAGAGAGAAGCCTGCACTCCGCAACTAGAGAAGCCCGTGTGCCACAATGCACAATGAAGATCCCGTGTGCAGCAACTAAGACCCAACACAGCCAAATAAATAAATTATATATATATATATATATATATATATATATATAATAGAGAGATATCTAAAACAGTACTTCTCAACATACAGATGACCAACAAGCACATGAAAAGATGCTCATCACCGCTAATTATTGGAGAAATGCAAATCAAAACTACAACGAGGTACCACCTCACACTGGTCAGAATGCCCATCATTAAAAAGCCTACAAATAACAAATGCTGGAGAGGGTGTGGAGAAAAGGGAACCCTCCTACACTGTTGGTGGGAACATAAATTGGTGTAGTCACTATGGGGAACACTATGGAGGTTTCTCAAAAAACTAAAAACAGAGCTACCATATGATCTGGCAATCCCACTCCTGGGCATATATCCAGACAAAACTATAATTCGAAAAGTTAATGCACCCTAATGTTCATAACAGCACTATTTATAATAGCCAAATCGTGGAAGCAACCTAAATATCCATCGACAGATGAATGGATAAAGAAGATGTAGTACAGGGACTTCCTTGGTTGTCCAGTGGTTAAGACTTCACGCTTCCAATGCAGGGGGCAGGGTTGAACCCCTGGTCAGGGAACTAAGATGCCACATGCCATGCAGTACAGCCAAAATATTAAAAAAAAAAAAAAAAGATATGGAATCTCAGCCCCACACAGACCCACAGAATCAGTGTCTGGGGTGGGGCCCAGGAATCTGTGTTTTCTCCAGGTGATTCTTTTTTTTTTTTTTTTTTTTTTGCAGTACGCAGGCCTCTCACTGTTGTGGCCGCTCCCGTTGCAGAGCACGGGCTCCAGACGCGCAGGCTCAGCGGCCATGGCTCACAGGCCTAGCCGCTCCGCGGCATGTGGGATCTTCCTGGACCGGGGCACGAACCCGTGTCCCCTGCATCGGCAGGCAGACTCTCAACCACTGCGCCACCAGGGAAGCCCCTCCAGGTGATTCTTATGCAGCTGAAGTTGAATTACCATTTACACGCATTTCAAATACATACATACATTAAACAATTCTCTGTATTTTCCCAAAGTAGGTTCATATCCAAAGAAATCTACACATTACAGTAAGTGCTCATGGGGAGAAGCATGGAACTGAGGTGAAGGGGGAAATCCAATGAAATAAACATAAAAGTGAGGCCCGGCCCGCTCTTGATGATAGTAAGTGATAAACTGAATGAGTAACTTAATTCTGCAAAATCCTAAAAGTAAACTGGAGAGAGAGGCACTGCAGACACAGCGAAATCTTTTTGTTTTTTCCTTTCCCCTGTGTGTTAAGTGCACTGACTGCTCCAGCCAGCAGAGGTATACGCTGTGAAGTGTTCACACCTGTGCATGAATAGAAGCTCGGTTCCTCCTACTCCCATTAAGCAATTTTTTTTTTTTTTGGCTGTGTTGGGTCTTCATTGCTGTGTATGGGCTTTCTCTAGTTGTGGCAAGCGGGGGCTACTCTTCCTTGTGGTGCGTGGGCTTCTCATTGTGGTGGCTTCTCTTGTGGAGCATGGGCTCTAGGTGCACGGGCTTCAGTAGTTGCAACATGCAGGCCCTAGAGCGTTCGGGCTTCAGTAGTTGCGGCGCATAGGTTCAGTAGTTGTGGCTCGGGGGCTCAAGAGCGCAGGCTCAGTAGTTGTGGCACACGAGTTTAGTTGCTCTGCAGCATGTGGTATCTTCCTGGGCCAGGGAACAAACCTGTGCCCCCTCCATTGGCAGGCGAATTCTCAACCACTGCGCCACTGGGGAAGTCCCTAAGCAAATATTTAAATATATCAGTTTGAGGGAATGCCAAAGTATTAGCCTGCCCAAAACGTCCACATATTTTATTCCAGCTCTGAGAGGATTACCTTATTTTAAGAGGCCTGTCAAACAGGTGAGAAGCTATAGTTGGAAGAAAAAACACACCTTCTCCAGGAACAAGTTAGCCCGCAGATCCCATAGGACGTGGCCAGAAAATCAGGTCCAAGGGGCCCTTGGCCCACCCAACAGGGAAGCTGAATGACCACAAAGAAACAAACTTCTCTCCTGTTATTTCTTTTTTTCCTCTTTTGTTTGAGAATCTTACTTCTGACTGTTGGGAAAAGCAGAGCAGTGGTTTCCTTGGCTGAGCCCTTAAGCATTAGGTTATTTAGGTGCCAGAGGACCTGATAGATATAGTGGTGAACAGGTTGGCACCGTGCAGACCAGGAGCCCTGTTTATCTGGATGCACCCTCAGTGGTGGAGGAGCTGAGTGGCCGGCTGGGATGGTTTATAGTAACAGGTCCCCAGGCTGGGAGTGGAGAAGGCTGCGTTTATCCTAGGAATGCAAGGTTGGCAACAATTGAAAATCCATCAATGTAATATACCACAAAAATAGAATCAAGGGGAAAAAGCCACTCCTACTGTACAGCACAGGGAACTATATTCAATATCCTGTGATAAACCATAATGGAAAGAATATGAAAAAGAATGAATATATATATGTATAACTGAGTCACTTTGATGTACAGCAGAAATTAACACAACATTGTAATTCAAGTCTACTTCAATAAAAAATAAATTTTAAAATAGTGAAAAAAGCCACATGATCATCTCAACAGACACAGAAAATGCATTTGACAAATTTCAACAGTTTTTCATGATAAAAACACTCAACAAACTAGGACTAGAACCTCCTAAACTTGAAAAAATAAAACAAAACAAACCTAAACTCAACTAAACTAAGCTCACATCAACTAAACTAACATCATACTCAGTGGCAGAAGACAGAATGTTTTCTTCCTAAGACCAGGAACAAAATAAGAATGTCTGCCCTCACCATTTCTATTCAACATTCAACAATTTGACAAGTCTACTAGGCTTGTTATATTAGAAATAAAAGGCATCCAGACTGGAAAGGAAGACATAAACTTTGTGTCATCTATTTGCAGATGACATGATCTTATATATAGATAATCATAAAGCACCCACTAAAAATTATTAGAACTGATAAACAAGTTCACCAAAGTTGCAGGATACAAAGTCAGTATACAGCCCTTGTATTATTGCACTTTACTACACTTTGCAGATACTGAGTTTTTTATAAATTGAAGGTTCGTGGCAACCCTGCATCAAGCAAGTCTAATGGCGCCATTCTTCCAACAGCATCTGCTTACTTCGTGTCTCTGTGTCACATTTTGGTAATTCTCGCAATATTTCAAACCTTCCACCTACAAAAAGATTACGACTCACTAAAGGCTTGGAAGATGGTTAGCATTTTTTAGCAATAAAGTATTTTTTAATTAAGGTATGTACATTTATTTTTTATTTTTTTTGCAGTATGCGAGCCTCTTACTGTTGTGGCCTCTCCCTTTGCAGAGCACAGGCTCTGGACACGCATGCCCAGCAGCCATGGCTCACAGGCCTAGCCACTCCACGGCATGTGGGATCTTCCCAGACCGGGGCACAAACCCGCGTCCCCTGCATCAGCAGGCAGACTCTCAACCACTGAGCCAACAGGGAAGCCCAAGGTATGTACATTTTTAAAGACATAATGCTATTGCACATTTAATACAGTACAGTGCAAACATAACTCTTATATGCCCTGGGAAACCAAAAAAGGCATGTGACTCAATACTGCGATGTTCACTTTACTGTGGTGTCTGGAACTGAACCCACAATATCTCTAATGTATACCGGTACAAAAATCAATTATATTTATATACACTAGCAGTGAACAATATGAAAATGAGATTAAGAAAAATTCAATTTATAATATATCAAAAGGCATAAAAATACTTAGGAATAATTTAACATGAGAAGCATAAGACTAGGACACTCAAACTATAAAACACTAAAAGAAATTAATGAAGACCTAAGTAGATGGAAAGATATCCCATGACTATGGATTGGAGGATATATTGTTAAAATGGCATACTCCCCAAACTGATCTACAGATTCAATGCAGTCTCTATCAAAATCCCAGCTGGCTTTTTTGAAGAAATTGACAAGCTTATCTTTAAAATAATATGGAAATTCAAGGGACCCAGAATAACCAAAACAATCTTGAAAAGGAGGAACTAAGTTGGAGGACTCACACTTCCCTATGTCAAAACTTAATATAAAGCTACAGTCTTCAAGTCAGTGTGGTACTGGTGTAAGAATAGACATATAGACCAATGGAATAGAATTGAGAGTCCAGAAAGAAACCCATAAATCTATGATCATTTTTTTTTTTTTCGGTATGCGGGCCTCTCACTGTTGTGGCCTCTCCCGTTGCGGAGCACAGGCTCCGGACGCGCAGGCTCAGCGGCCATGGCTCACGGGCCCAGCCGCTCCGCGGCATGCGGGATCCTCCCAGACCGGGGCACGAACCCGTGTCCCCTGCATCGGCAGGCGGACTCTCAACCACTGCTCCACCAGGGAAGCCCCGATCAATTCATTTTTGACAAGGGTGCCAACACCACTTAATGGGGCAAGAAGTCTCTTTCATAAATGGTGCTGGGATAACTGGATAGCCATATGCAAAAGAATGAAGTTGGCCCCTACCTCACGCCATATATAAAAGTTAACTCAAAATGGATCAGAAACCAAATATAAGAGCTAAAACTATAAAACTCTTAAATGAACACATAGGTTAAAATCTTCACACATATACACGCTACTATATATAAAAGAGATAATCAACAAGGACCTACTGTATAGCACAGGGAACTCTATTCAATATTCTGTAATAACCTATATGGGAAAAGAATCTGAAAAAGAATGGATAAACGTATATGTATAACTGAGTCACTTAGCTATACACCTGAAACTAACACAACATTGTTAATCAACTATACTCTAATATAAAATAAAAATTAAATTTAAAAATAGAATAAAATAAAAGTACTCTGCTCAATACTGTAAAAAAAAATATTCAAGATCTTGGATTAGGCCATAGTTTCTTAGGACATGCAAAAGCGACCAAAGAAAAAGTAAATAGGACTTCATCAAAATTAAAAACCTTTGTGCTTTAAGGACACAGTCAAGAAAATGAAAAGAAAACCCACTGAATGGGAGAAAATATTTGCAAATTATGTATTTGACAAGAGACTTGTATCTAGAATATATAAGGAACTCTTACAACTCAATAATAAAAAGACAATCCAATTTAAAGATGAGCAAAGGATGTGAATATCAGTTTCTCTAGGAAGATATACAAATGGGCCATAAGCACATGAAAAGATGCTCAACATTATTAGTCATCAGGGAAATGCAAATCAAAACCACAATGAGATACCACTTCACACCCACTAGGATGGCTATAATCAAAAAAGCAGAAAATAACAGGTGTTGGCAAGGATGTGGAAGATTTGGAACCTTTGCGCACTATTGGTGGGCACTTAAATGGTACAGCTACTATAAAAAATAGTATGGCAGTTTCTCAAAATGTTAAACATAAAGTTACCATATGACCCAGCAACTCCACTCTGAGGTGTATATGCAAGAAAATTAAAAACATATGTCCAGGGCTTCCCTGGTGGCGCAGTGGTTGAGAGTCTGCCTGCCGACGCAGGAGACGTGGGTTCGTGCCCCGGTCCGGGAAGATCCCACATGCCGCTGAGCGGCTGGGCCCGTGAGCCATGGCCGCTGAGCCTGCGCATCCGGAGCCTGTGCTCCGCAACGGGAGAGGCCACAACAGTGAGAGGCCCGCGTATCGCAAAAACAAAACAAAACAAAACATATGTCCACACAAAAACCATACATGAATGTTCATAGCAGCATTATTCATAATAGCCAAAAAGTAGAAACAGGGACTTCGCTGGTGGTCCAGTGGGTAAGACTCCACGTTCCTAATGCAGGGGGCCCGAGTTCGATCCCTGGTCGGGGAGCTAGATCTCTCATGCATGCTGAAACTAAGAGCCTGCATGCCACAGCAAGGAGCCCACAGGCTGCAACTAAGAAGTCTGCATGCCGCAACTAACAAGTCCGCATGCCGCAACTCAGAAGTCTACATGCTGCAGCTAAGGCCTGGAGCAGCCTAAATAAATAAATAAATATTTTTTTTAAAAAGTGTTAACAACCCAAATGTCCGTCAACTGATGAATGTGGTATATCCATACAATGGAATATTATCCAGCCATAAAAAGAAATGAAATACTGATACCTGCTACAACATGAATGAACCTTAAAAACAATTATGCTAAATGAAATAAACCAGATACAAAAGACCACATAGTGTAGCATTCCATTTATATGAAATGTCCAGAACAGGCAAATCCATAGAGATGGAGAGTAGATACAAGTGGTTGCCAGAAGCTGGGAGAAGAGGAGAGCGGGGAGGGATTGCTAATGAGTTTCCATATAGTGTGGCCAGCCTTCTCGGTTTTTCTGGGACTGAGGGATTTCCATGGTGGGTCTCTCAGTGCTAAGCTGGGACAGCTCCAGGCAAACCCGGAAGAAGTGGTTGCCCTATTCCGTATCTGTAAATGAAAGTGTTATATTAGGTTGTCTCTAAGGTCCCTTCTAGCTTACAAATTCTTTGAGATTTTATTTGTGAAAAAAACAAACAAGCAACAACACAGATCAAAGCCCAGAACAAGAAAAGCCTGTTTTTCTTTCCCTGTCTGGTAAATGATACGCCCCAGGCAAGCTTGCTGTCCAGACCTCTTGGTCATTCCCAGGGTATCCATAGCCTTCCCTGAGTGTGGGAGAAGCATGGGTACCATGTATCTACAAAATACCCCTTTTCAGTCTCTAACCCCAAACCAAAGAAATAAGAACATCTGGATGTGGGACCCAGGCCAAGAGGATTTTTTAAAAATCTGCCAGGTAATTCCAATATGCAGCCAGGTGTGAAAACCAGAGGCAGTGGGATCTGACACCTGCCCTGCTCCTCTTTCCCAGCCCCTCCCATGACTGGGCTAAGGGCTGCTGCGAAATATCAGAGGAGCCGATCAGAGTGTCTCTCAGGAATCTGAACTAAGCCATTTTGGGGGAAGCTTGAGAAATGCAGGAGAGGCCATAGTAGGTCACAGGTGAGAGGTTGTGGAGGCGGTTGGGTTGAGAGCAGAGGTCACAGGAAATTGAGGAAGATCAAGAAAAACCAAGCAGACAGGGACCCAAGCACAGATTTCGCAGGAGGCCACAGACTAGTGACTGCTGGTCCCGCTCTGCTTCCATTCCAGGGTTTGCCTAATTCTGTTGAGTTTTATAATAAATCCTCTTTCTCTTAGCAGGAGGAGATATTGCATTTTCTAAAGATGGCTACAACAATATCTCCAGCCCGCATACTCCCCCACTGTGACCTCACCACTTCCCCATCAGAAGGTGGCAGGTAATTTCTCTCTCCTTGAATCTAGGGGGTGACCTTATGTTGTAGCCAACAGAATGCAGCAGAACTCTATGTGACTTCCAAGGCTGAGTCAGAAAAGCCATGCAGCTTCCATCTGGTTCTCTGGGGACCTTCTCTCAGGGAGCCCTGAGCCACCAGGCAGTAAATCTGACTTCCCTGACACCGCCATTTGAATAGGTCATGTAGGCTCTCCAACTGACAGTCCCAGCTGAGCCCAGCCCTCCAGGCATCCCCACCAAGGCGCCATATTGGATTCTCCGGACAAACCACTAGCTAGTACCACTGAGTGACCTCAATCAACATCATGAGAAGAATTGCTCAGCCTGAGCCCTGCCCACATTCCTGCCCCACACAATTTATGGGATGTAATAAAAAGGTTGTTCTCAATCTACAAAGTTTGGAGTAGTTTGTTACACAACAAAATAGGAACAGGTAGTCTAAGAAAATCTGTATTCCTTGTCATCAAAGAGGCTGCTGGGCACACCAACTCTCTCCCAGGGTTTGTCCCCATTCGTAACTCACCTTTGGTTTAGTTTGTTTGTTTGTTTTCTGCGGTACGCGGGCCTCTCACCGCTGTGGCCTCTCCCGTTGCGGAGCACAGGCTCCGGACGCGCAGGCTCAGCGGCCATGGCTCACGGGCCCAGCCGCTCCGCGGCACGCGGGATCCTCCCAGACCGGGGCACGAACCCGCGTCCCCTGCATCGGCAGGCTGACTCCCAACCACTGCGCCACCAGGGAAGCCCCTAGTTTGTTTTTTGTGTTTTGTTTTTGGCCGTGCAGTGTGTGGGATCTTAGTTCCCTGACCAGGGACAAAACACACGCCCCCTGCAGTGGAAGTGCAGAATCTTAACCACTGGACCACCAGGGAAGCCCCACCTTTGGTTTAGTTTTCATCAGGCCCCCAACAACCAACCTCCCACCACCGACGGGTGAAACTTGCACTGTGGATAGGAATTGCTGACACTTTTCACAATCAGAATTGTTCCTAAAAAACCACAGCACAATTATAAAGTATTAAAAGAAAATATAAGCAATATATTGTTTAAAGTTGTAAAATATACATAAAACCGTTTTAACCATTTTTAAGTGGCATTAAGTACATTCACATCATTGTGTAACCATGACCACCATGCATCTCTAGAATTTTTCATCTTGCAAACCTGAACCCCTATATCCATTAAACAACAGTTTCCCATTTCCTTCTCCCCTCAGCCCCTGGTGACCACCATTCGACTTTCTGTCTCTGTATTGGACCACTCTAGGTACCTCATGTAAGTGGAATTATACAGTATTTGTCCTTTGGGGTCTGGCTTCTTTCACTTAGCGTAATGTCTTCAGGGTTCATCCATGTTGTTGCAAATGGCAGAATTTCCTTCCTTTTTAAGGTTGAATAGTATTCCATTGCATGCATATACTGAATTTTGTTTATCCATTCATCCATTGATGGACACTTCAGTTGCTTCCACCTTTTGGCTATTGTGCATAATGTTGCTATAAACATGGGTGTACACATATCTGCTTTCAGTTCCTTGAAGTGGAATTGCAGGATCATATGGTAATTCTAATTTTAGTTTTTTGAGGAACCCCTGTATTCTTTTACACAGAAATTGCACCATTTTTCATTCCCACCAGCGGAGCACAAGGGTTCCAACTTCTTCACGTTCTCACTAACTCTTTTTTTTTTTTTTCCTGGCGGCGTTGGTTGTTTGTTGCTGCACGCAGGCTTTCTCCAGTTGCGGCAAGCGGGGGCTACTCTCTGTTGCGGTGCGTGGGCTTCTCACTGTGGTGGCTTCTCTAGTTGCAGAGCACGGGCTCTAGGCGCACAGACTCTATGCACATGGGCTTCAGTAGTTGCAGCACGCAGGCTCAGTAGTTGTGGCTCACGGGCTCTAGAGCGCAGGCTCAGTAGTTTTGGCACACAAGCCTTAGCTGCTCTGCGGCATGTGGGATTTTCCCAGACCAGGGATCGAACCCGTGTCCCCTGCATTGGCAGGCAGATTCTCAACCACTGCACCATGAGGGAAGCCCTCTCACTAACTCGTTATTATTATTATTATTATAGACATCCATCCTAATGGATGGAAAGTGGTATCTCATCGTGATTTTGATTTGCATTTCTTTAATAACTAGTGATGTTGAGCATCTATTCATGTGCTTTTCATGTGCTTTTCATGTGCTTATCTTCTTTGGAGAAGTGTCTATTCAAGTCCTTTGCCCACTTTTTCACCCGTTGTTTGGTTTTTCATTGTTGAGTTGTAGGAGTTTTTTGTAAATTCTGTATATTAACTTATTATTATTATTATTATTATTTGGCCGCACTGCGCAGCTTGCGGGATCTTGGTTCCCCAACCAGGGAACACGGGCCACTGCAGTGGAAGCATGGAGTCCTCACCACTGGACCACCAGGAAAATCCCTTGACCCCTTATTAGATTAATGATTTGAAAATATTTTCTCCCATTTTGTGGACTGCCTGTAAGCAATATTGAAAGAGCTGGGACTAACGCAACATTGTAAGTCAACTGTACTTCGATTAAAAAGAAAAAGAGGGACTTCCCTGGCAGTGCAGTTGTTAGGACTCCACGCTTCCACTGCAGGGGGCATGGGTTCGATCCCTGGTTGGGGAACTGAGATTCCACAAGCTGCGTGAACCAGCCAAAAAACAAGCAAACAAAAAAAAAAGAGAGAGAGAGAGAGAGCTGAGAAACAGCTGGGTACTTTCTGAGCATGGTACCAAAACAGAAATAATAAAGGAAACAGTCAGTGGATTTGACTACATAAAAATATGTGTTAGCTATGATTAAAAAATACAACAAACCGGGACTTCCCTGGTTGCGCAGTGGTTAAGAATCCGCCTGCCAATGCAGGGGACGCGGGTTCGAGCCCTGGTCCAGGAAGATCCCACATGCCACGGAGCAACTAAGCCTGAGCGCCACAACTACTGAGCCTGCGCTCTAGAGCCCACAAGCCACAACTACTGAGCCTGCATGCCAGAACTACTGAAGGCCGCGCAGCTAGAGCCCATGCTCTGCAAGAGAAGCCACTGCAATGAGAGGCCTATATACCACAACAAAGAGTAGCCCTCACTGGCCACAACTAGAGAAAGCCCATGCACAGCAACAAAGACCCAATGCAGCCAAAAAATAATTAATTAATTAATTTAAAAAATAATTAAATAAAAACAAAACCACAAACCATATCAAAAGTCAAATGACACAGGAAACAATTTTTTGCAATATACAGCAATGGATTTTTAATATGTAGCAAGTAAAATACAAGTAGTCTAGTAAACAAAAGCTAAACCCCAATAAAATTAAACAGGGCAAAAGACACAAATATATAGTTACAAAAGAAGAAATACACAATCCTTGCTACACATAAAAAGTCTTGTGGAAGCAAAACTGACATCTTGCTTCCATGAAGTCCCAGGTTTAGGGGAAAATACACTTTCAGGCCTGTCAAATTCTAGCCCCTCGAATAAATGGACTCCTGAGCATTGCCTGTAAGGTGCTGACAACTTAATGCAAACAACTTTATCCCTGACTTTTGCAATGCTGCTGTCTGAAGTCTGGCCACAACCTCATAGAAATGATAACCCGGTAAGGAAATTGCTGGTTTTCAGTCCTGAACATACCAACTATAAATTTAGTCACCTTGGTAATTCTGCAGTGTTTGGCTTTAATGACCTGCTGTGTTTTTTAATTTGAATAGCAGATCCTTCTGGCTGTCTCATATTTCTTGCAAGTAAACTTCTTTCCTTTTCTTACTGCTGTTATCTGAGTCTTCAGTTCACTGGGAATCAATGAAATGCACGTTAAAATAAAATATTAAAATATCAAGGTACCATTTTCACCTATTCAGTGGGCAAAGATGTATTTTGCCAAGATACTGCTCAACGTCAGCTGGCTGGGCAGTAAGTTGGGCCCACCTACGTGGCTACTAACTTTTAAAAGATACACTTTAAATCCTGTAATTCTAGTACCTGCAATTCAACAATGGTTATTTAGGTATATCCTAAAATTAAAAAGAAACAAACACTAAGATGTCATCAACTTACAAAGAGTCAAATACATTTTCTAAGAAT
Organism: Mesoplodon mirus; assembly: GCF_964341445.2. Taxonomy (NCBI): domain Eukaryota; kingdom Metazoa; phylum Chordata; class Mammalia; order Artiodactyla; family Ziphiidae; genus Mesoplodon; species Mesoplodon mirus. The sequence continues at coordinate 53,012,596 of NC_138988.1, forward strand.
ATGTAATACTCTGGGGAAATGCTCTTGATTTAATGTAAAATGAAAAAAGTGGGATCATACAGGATGATGGAAAATTTGATAATAAAACCATACATATGGCATTTTCAAAACTGATAAGAAAAAGAAAGTACTTAAATCACCACCCTTTCCTTTTCTTTAAGGAAAAAATAATTTATATGACTGCTGTCATTTAATAACAGAGCACACTAGAACTTATTAAGTTCAATTAAAGTGGAATTATATATAATGTTGTGTATTAAGGTCAGTTAAGGTGGGTGGGACTGGATGTGGCGGTTGGGAATGAGCAAAAGAAACAAGAGCGGGGAAGAAAGAGCTGGGATAGGGTGGGGGACTGAGAGAGACAGACAGACAAACCTAGAAACTTAGGCAGAACGATCAAATGAAATCAATCCCTAGAGCATTGTTTCATGTCCTCTCTCTCTCCCCCCCACCCTCTCTCTCTCTCTCTCTCTCTCTCTCTCTCTCTCTCTCACACACACACACACACACACTCCAGGCTATTGTTTCAGAAGGTTCTCTAACAGAAACCAACAAAGAAGACAGCTCTCTGCACCAACAAGAACACAGACTCCCCTGCAGTTACAAGTGAAAGGAAACGATGTTCACATCGAATCCTTGTCAGAACAGCAGGACATCAGAGACGGCTCAGAAGCTGTGGCGGGCTGTTCTGGAGACAAAATAAATCTTACGGCAAACGGCTCTACACCCTTCCCTGGAAATCACCAATAAATGTCGTGCAGGGGCTCCCACCTCCGGGAGGCGGGGACTTGGGCTCAGCCTACTGAATTATTTATTAGAGCCCTAATTTGCAACAATGAAACCAGTTTAAACAAATTAAAAGGGCAGGTAAGGGTAAGCAAGCACTGGCTGAAAGAAAAGAACAAGCTGTTATTTACGAAGGATGCACAGGCACAGGCGCAGACATGCCGTGTGATCAGAGAGGCAGCATACCAGCAAATGAGCAAACGTCTTTTGCAAAGATCAAAACCAAGAGTAACTGCCCACAGCCGGCCCAGGTACCAGCTGCTGAGCAAGCGATCCTGGCTTCTGTCGGGTACAGAACTGGCTCTGTGTAAAGAGCTTTGAAATGCTGGGTCAGATGAGGTCTGTCCTATCTCAAACTGAGACGCACACCTTGAATTGCCCAGGTTTGAGAAGGCTTGACTGGATGAAAACCCTCCAAGGAGCCTACTTTAAGTAACAGGGAATGTCCCAGAGCTGGAATTAGGAAAGTGTCACCAACACAGGAGATTTAACACTCGGTGCCTGGAAAATAAAGCAGGGTTCCTTGGCACAGTATGAGAGAAGCAGGTCAAGTTAGCAGCTTAGCAATTCAGCTACCCCTGGAGAGAACCCAAGAAGCCATCCAACACCTGTGAGTGCCCTGCTGGGTGTGCATTTCAGGAACCTCAGGGTCTTTGATTCTTGTGTAGTCACTCCTTCCAATAAGTCAAATTGGCCCAAGCTCTGAGGTGGCTGCATATAATGTAACAGAAAGTTCAAGAGGACCTCACACAAGATGTGGTATATATATACAATGGAATACTACTCAGCCATAAGAAAGAGTGAAATAATGCCATTTGCAGCAACGTGGATGGACATAGGCATGATCATAAATATTAAGTGAAGTAAGTCAAGAAGAGAAAGACAAATATCATATGATATCACTTATATGTGGAATCCAAAATAGGACACAAATGAACTTATCTATGAAACAGATACAGACTTACGGACATAGAGAACAGACTGGTGGTTGCCAAGGGGGAGGGGGTTGCGGGAGGGATGGAGTGGGAGGTTGGGATTAGCAGATGGAAACTATTACATATAGAATGGATAAACAACAAGGTCCTACTGTATAGGACAGGGAACTATATTCAATATCCTGGGATAAACCATAATGGAAAAGAATATTAAAAAAAAGAATGTATATACATGTATAACTGAACCACTTTGCTGTATAGCAGAAATTAACACAACATTGTAAATCAACTGTACTTCAATTAAAAAAAAAAAAGAGGACCTCGCACATGTATCTGTGAGTTAGATAATGGCAGGATGCACAGAACAGACATATCTTCCTGCCCCCTCCCTCCTGTTTCCTTTAACTCGGAAAAGTGGCCTCAGCCTCAGTGCTGGGGCATGGCTGCGACACTGAGACAGATGTAGGGGAGGACTGTGACAGGGAGATGTAGACAACACCCGGTAAAGGGGTGAAACTTTCTACCAACAGGCAAAGTGGAGTTGTACTGCCCACCTGGAACCATGAGCTGGTCATCGTAGCCATGAGATCATAACAACACGACAGGGCACATAATCAGGGCACAGAGGAAGCCAGCACATGGAAGGAAGTCCTAGGAGAGATGAGAAGAAGGCAGGGAAATAGATTTGACAGCTTGTTGCTGCCAGAGCTTCCTTAGCAAAGATAAGATCAGGATTGGGTTTATTTAAAAAGAGACAAATCCTGGTGTCTACCCAAGATGTTTGTTCCTATTGTATTTAATCTGTTGGCAGAAGCAGGAAAGAAGTCAGTTTGGGGTAAACACTGCTTCAAGCAGTAGCCGTTCCTCGCAGAGCAAGTTTGGACACTGGATGCTGAAAATGGACCAAGAGAAACCAGCACATCCTGGCAGCATGCCCTGCACCGGGGCTTCAGCTGTGTTTTTTGAGAAACACAGACCATCTTCGTCAGCAGAGCTTTGAATGCCCACTAAGATGCGAGGTCAGAGAGCAGAAGGTGAAACTGGCCATCACACTCCAATTCCTTAGAAAAGGGACATACGGGTCCCTTCCTGAGAGCCATCCAGTCAGTTTTGCTAAACAGAACTGCAAACCCTTGACATATAGAATAAATATTCCTACATTAAAGTGGTTTACAGGAAAAAGTTGAGATTGCCCCTAAAAGACATCTCTATCAGCACTTCTCAGGCCAGCAGGTCAGCGGAGTCGCCCAGGGAATCTGGAACCCGCTCAAGACCAGTGAATCCGAATTTCAGAAAATTGTTGTTTGCAGAGCCTTCCAGGTGGTTTCAATATGGATGCAGGGTAAGAAATAGTAGTGTAGAGCAGAGCTTTTCTAACTTTAATGGGCATACATCTCACCTGGGGATCTCCTTAAACTGGAGTTTAATCCCAACAGGTCTGGGGAAGGCTGAGAGCCTGCATTTCTAATGAGCTCAGGGGATGGGGATGCTTGATCCAGGTCTACACTTAGGATGCCAAGGGCCTCTAGAGCTACCTCTTTAATTATGGGCATTGGATTAAGGTTTCTTATCAATAAAGTACAATTCAAAGCCAGGGATAAACCTTTGTATTATTTTGGTCAAAACAACTTTTCTTATCATGTGTGGGAGGAAGACAGGGGTAAGCAATCAGATCAGATGGGCAGAAATCAGAACAATTTTTAATTTTGGTCACATTTTTCAGTAAACATTACTTCAGCTGATGAATCGGTAAACTAAATGTGGTACATCCCTACACTGGAATATTATTTGGCCATAAAAAGGAATGAAATCTTGATACATACTACATGGATGAACCTTGAAAATATTATGCTGGGAATTCCCTGGAAGTCCAGTAGTTAGGACTCCATGCTTCCACTCCAAGGGGCCTGGGTTTGATTCCAGTTTGGGGAACTAGGATCCCACAAGCCTGCGGTGTGGCAAAAAAAAACCCAAAAAACCCAAAAACAAACAACTATGCTAACTGAAAGAAGTCAGTCATAAAAGACCACATATTAAATATTGCATTTACATGAAATGTCCAGAATTAGCATATTTATAGAGATAGAAAGCAAATTAGTTGTTGCTTAGGGTTGGAGGGATGGGGGGAAAGGAGAGCTAGCTAAAGGGCAGGGGGCTTCTTTACGAGGTCATGAAAATATTCTAAATATTCATGAAATATTCTATAATTGACTGTACTAAAAAATATTGAATTTTACACTTTAAATGGGTGAGTTGTATGACATGTGAATTATCTTTCAATAAAGCTGTTAAAAAATTACTGAAAGGGTTTCCCTGGTGGCACAGTGGTTAAGAATCCGCCTGCAATGCAGGGGACACGGGTTCGAGCCCTGGTCTGGGAAGATCCCACATGCCGCAGAGCAAGTAAGCCCATGCGCCACAACTACTGAGCCTGAGGTCTAGAGCCCACGAGCCATAACTACTGAGCCTGCGGGTGCACCTAGAGCTGGTGCTCCACAACAAGAGAAGCCACCGCAATGAGAAGGAGCCCATGCACCACAAGGAAGAGTAGCCCCCACCCGCCGCAACTAGAGAAAGCCTGCACGCAGCAACGAAAACCCAATGTGGCCAAAAATAAATTTATTTAAAAAAAAATTACTGAAAGATCTTTGCAGTGCATATAAGCAACAAAACATATAAAGAATGTATAATATTTTTATGTATTATATATGATATACATTATGTTCTTTATATACTATCTTTAATATTATATAGAATATATAATATAAAATACAAAGATTATGTAAAGCCTTGTGGGAGTAAGTCTATTGAAAAAAAAAAAAGGCAAACAACCCAACAGGAAAAGAGATAGAGGATGTGCACAGACAATTCACAAAAGAGAAAACCAGAAGTCAATATACACATGGAAAGAGGCTCCACTTCTTTGGAAGTCAGGGAAATAAACATTAGTATATCAACCAGTTATCAATTCAGACCCATCAGATTGGAAAAAGAAGTGCAAAAATTAGGATGATGACACTAAGCTATGCTAAATGTATTCTCATGTATTGCTGGTGGGAAGAGCAGACTGGTCCAAAATCTTTGGAAAGCAATTTAGCAATATTTGAGTACATCTAAAGTGTGCCTATTCCACGACTTGCTAGTATACACACATGAGAAAGTCTCACCCACATACACAGGAGGCATGCACAGGAATATTCTTCCATTATTTTCTGTATTAGTAAAAAACTTCAACAACTTATATGCCATCCATAGGGAAATGGATAGCTATATTGGGATTTATTCACATAATGAAAAATTAGCATTTAAGAATAAATGAATTTGAGCTACTGTATGTAGTAAAATATTTAAAATATGATTCATATTACCTCCTAGAAGTAGTCTAAAGAGAGCAAAGGTACAGGAGAAAGTCAAGTTGGCAAATACGTATGTGACTTGGACCTGACACTCCATCACCTCCACCCCATTGCCTTGGCCAAGCCAGTCACGCTCCAAGCCCTATCCTCAAGGGCTGGGAGATAGACTCCATCTGTAAAGTCTCATGGCCAAGGTGGATTCAGAGAGGGCCGAGGAATTGGGGCCATGATTGAAATGAAACAAAATGAAATGTGGACTCTGTCCAGGCCTTGCCCTGGGCACCTCAGTCTTATTTAGTGGTTCCTGGGCTCTAGACCCCCTCCCCTCCACACCTCATAGACCTCCCTCAGGGCAATCCGACCTCATAATGGCCTCACCCAACACCTCTGACGCTCATCCGCTTTTGATCTGTGGTCTACAATGTTCTCTTGTCTCCTGGACGTCTCCCTGCAGAAGCCCCCAAGCAATTCAAACCAAGTATGGATTTGTCTTTTTCTCCCCACGTTCTTTCCATCTTGAACTTCCCTAATATGTTCAGGGAACTGTAAGAAGCAACTTATACATGTTCTGACTCCTCAAGAAACCTGACACTCTACAGACAAGGAAACTGAAGCCCAGAGAGGTTAAGTAATTTGCCCAAAGTCCCACCAGGCCAGAACCTGAATTCCGACCTGACTCCAAAGTCTTGAAACTAGATGTGGACTCCATGTAAGGGGCCAGAAGCTTTTAGAACTTGGTGATTTCTTTTTAAGAAAAAGAATACAGGGAATTCCCAGGCAATCCAGTGATTAGGACTCTGTGCTTTTGATGCCGAGGATCTGGGTTCGATTCCTGGTTGGGGAACTAAGATTCCACAAGCCACACAGTGCAGCCAAAAAAAGTAAGAAAACAAAGTTAGGTACAAGGCTGTGTAGAAGGGATAAGTACAAGTAAGAGTCTTGAAGCTTAAATTTCATTCACTTCCTGATAAAATAGCCTCTAAATGGAAATCACACTATCTCCAAAGATAATGAATAGGCAAACCAGGGAGAAGATTCAGATGCGAAGAGGTTTTTTTCTTCATTGCATACCACCCTCCTGGCTGAAACTTCTTTAAAGCATGGAAGGAAGGTCCATCCTTTAGAAGCATTTCCCCAAATATGTTCCTGGAGTCTTTCCTGAGAACAAAAAGGAAGCAGACTGCCTGGAGGGGTGGGATAGGGAGGGTGGGAGGGAGGGAGACGCAAGAAGGAAGGGATATGGGAACAGATGTATATGTATAAAGCAGAAACTAACACACCATTGTGAAGCAATTATACTCCAATAAAGTTGTAAAAAAAAAAAAAGGAAGCAGATATTTTTGCTTTTGCCAGAATGTCAGTGTCAGAATAAGAGGGAGAAGAAGACAGACATTTAACAAAGACAGACATGAGTGGGAGTCCAAAATCAAGGAAGGGAAAGAAATCCAGAAGCAACAAAATCCAGTCCGATGTTTAAGTGGATACAGAACAGAGTCAAAGCAAAACATCAAAACTTACGGTTCTGGGTTACAAAGTCAAAACGAAACCTAGATCCTGGACAATTGCCCAGCACAAACTCCACTCAGCTCATAAGAAATGCATGGCCTTCTCGCCACTTGACCAAAAAGCCACAGGAACAATGATGCTATTTTTCGCAGGCTGCCGACTGCCTGGGGCAAAGTCATTTCCAAAGAGTGACCTCTAGTGGACAGGAGGGTCATCGTTCACTGGAACTGGGAATTTCCTGACAAGCATCTTAACCCATTTCAGCTTGCTTTTTATTGATACAAGAAAGAGCCTTCTGGGGTTTTGCTTAAACAGTGAATTTGTGATGTTTTAAATTTTTAATTAACGTTTCTTATTTCAACGTTCCTCGTAAACAGCTCACTTACATGACATATTCTGTGCCTATATAAACCTTCAGCACCACCAATTCTTACAGCTGTAAGACGGTTTTTTTAACAAAATTGTAGTTTTTTTTTTTTTTCAAATTGTATTTATTTATTTATTTTTGGCTGTGTTGGGTCTTCGCTTCTATGTGAGGGCTTTCTCTAGTTGCGGTGAGCAGGGGCCACTCTTCATCGTGGTGCGCGGGCCTCTCACTGTCGTGGCCTCTCTTCTTGCGGAGCACAAGCTCCAGACGTGCAGGCTCAGTAGTTGTGGCTCACGGGCCCAGTTGCTCCACGGCATGTGGAACCCTCCCAGACCAGGGCTCGAACCGGTGTCCCCTGCATTGGCAGGCAGATCCTCAACCACTGCGCCACCAGGGAAGCCCAAAATTGTAGTTTTGAATAACAAAATTTTACTTTTTATGGTAAAACTGGTAGGAGAGACTTCTAAATTCTTTTTTTTTTCTTTTTTGCCACACCTTGCAGCTTGCGGGATCTTAATTCCTGACTAGGGATTGAACCTGAGCCCCCGGCAATAGAAGCACTGAGTCCTAACCACCGGACTGCCAGGGAATCCCCCTGAATTCTTGATAAATATAAAATTGTGTATTTCTCGGATTTATTGATTCGATTTAGATCTCTGTTATAAAGGTATCCCTAGTAGACGTTATAGAAGTAATCAGGAAAAGAAAATGAGGTCAGAAGTGTAAATTGCAGCCATCCTTCTGAAGGTTAATTTGGCAGTGTTTGTTAAAATATAAAACACATAACTTTGTGCCAGCCATTCCACTTCTAGTACTTTATCCTCTAGATTTACTTACCTAAGTGAACAGAGATACATGTGCGAGGATGTTCACTGAAGCAATTCCCATAATTAAAGAAAACAATCTAAGTATTCATCTGTAATAAATTATGGAAGTCATATAATTAAACATATGCAGATATTTAAAGGATGTGGGAGATCTATATTTTCCAATATTAAGACTATAAAAGAAAGTTTTAGAACGGTATTGTTTTTTTATTAATTTTCATTGGAGTATAGTTGCTTTACAGTGTTGTGTTAGTTTCTGCTGTACAGCAAAGGGAATCAGCTATACATATACACATATCCCCTCTTTTTTGGATTTCCTTCCCATTTAGGTCACGACAGAGCACTGAGTAGAGTTCCCTGTGCTATACAGTAGGTCCTCATTAGTTATCTGTTTTATACATAGTAGTGTATATACGTCAATCCCAATCTCCCAATTCATCCCACCCTCCCTTCCCCACCTTGGTATCCATACGTTTGTTCTCTACATCTGTCTCTATTTCTGATTTCTGAACTTATCTAAGTTCATCTGTACCATTTTTCTAGATTCCACATATAAGCGATATTATATGATATTGGTTTTTCTGACTTACTTCCCTCTGTATGATGGTCTCTAGGTCCATCCACGTCTCTACAAGTGGCACAGTTCCGTTCCTTTCTATGGCTGAGTAATATTCCACTGTATATATGTACCACAGCTTCTTTATCCATTCCTTTTTTTAAATAAATTTATTTATTTTTGGCTACATTGGGTCTTCGTTGCTGTGCGTGGGCTTTCTCTAGTTGTGACGAGTGGGGGCTACTCTTTGTTGCCGTGTCAGGCTTCTCATCGCGGTGGCTTCTCTTGTTGTAGAACACGGGCTCTGGGCATGCAGGCTTCAGTAGTTGTGGCTTGCAGGCTCTATAGCGCAGGCTCAGTAGTTGTGGTGCAAGGGCTTAGTTGCTCTGTGGCACGTGGGATCTTCCGGGACCAGGCCTCAAACCCATGTCCCCTGCATTGGCAGGCAGATTCTTAGCCACTGTGCCACAGTCCCGTCTGTAGATTTTTTGAAGAACAGTATTATGTTTTAATATCTAATACATGCATGAACACTGTGTATGTATACACGTTTTCAGGAAGAATTGATTGATTGCATCTTTGACGTTTCCAGTCACTGTCTGATTTTGTTTCACCATGAAGAACGGCCATTACTCAAAGGAGGTGACATAACCTAAAATTTAAGAACCCAAATTCTGAAGGCAACCTGCTTGAGTTTGAATCCTGGCTTTATCAATTACTATCTCTGTTAGGTAAGTTCTTTAGCCTCTTTGTGCCTTAGCTTTCCTGTCTGTATATGGAATGACAAATTTTGAGGATTAAATAAATTCATATATATGGAGAACCAGAGTAGTAAAGCTAAAAGTGCTTTACCACTATTATTTTAACTTACAATTTTAAAAACTAGGTGTTGATATATTCAGGGAAACTGGGTGGCCCTGAGAGTTTTCTGTACTATCTTTGCAACTTCCTGTGAATCTATAATTATTTCAAAATAAACAGTTCTTAAAAAGTTGCTTAAAACAAACCACTGATATAAAAGATGGTCAAGATATAATGTTGATTGAAAAAAAGCAAGGTGTATAGTAAGCTCTATTTTGTGTAGGAAAATGGGAAAGGGATTAAGTATATATTTGCTTATGTAAAATGAAATTCTAGAAGAGCACATTAGAAATTAGTTAACAGTGGCTACTTGGGCAGTGGGCAAATGGACTTTATTTTGGAATCAAGTGACTGTTTCCCAAAGATTATTTTAAATAAGAGTTATAACAAAAAAGAATCACAAATAACACTTCTATCAAAGCATAAAAGCACTGTATTTCCATTTGCAACAAGTTGAATAACACCAACCTGACAAATTACAAGTTCAATGATGAAGGTACCTTTCCAATGGCTCAATTTTACTCAATGTGTAAAATTCAGAGATGTTTCATTCTTTAGTTTTTGAAGCAGAGGTGAAGAGTCACTCCTTTTGGTTTCTGCTAGACAAGGTTTTTATTTTTTATTATTTTTAAAATTTTATTTATTTATTTTTGGCTGCACTGGGTCTTTGTTGCTGCGTGCGAGCTTTCCCTAGTTGCGGTGAGCAGGGGCTACTCTTGGTTGCAGCGCGTAGGCTTCTCGTTGCCGTGGCTTCTCTTGTTGCGGAGCCCGGGCTCCAGGCACGTGGGCTTCAGTAGTTGTGGCTTGCAGGCTCTAGAGCGCAGGCTCAGTAGTTGTGGCGCATGGGCTTAGTTGCTCCGCAGCATGTGGGATCTTCCTGGACCAGGGCTCGGACCCGTGACTCCTGCATTGGCAGGCAGATTCTTAAACACTTCGCCACCTGGGAAGCCCTAGACGAGGTTTTTAGAGTTGACAGCGGGAATGTAGGCTTATCGAAAATCTAATGACTTTTCTAATTAGAAGCTTTTGAAATGAGGAAGACAACTTAAGGACACTCCAGTGTTAAAGAAGCACATGTTAGGGAGGTCCCTGGCAGTCCAGTGGTTAGGACTCGGAGCTTTCACTGCCAGGGCCTGGGTTCAATCCCTGGTCGGGAACGAAGATCCCACCAAGCCACGTAGCATGACCCCAAAAAATATATATATGCACACATTATAAATCCTGGAACTTGATGGCATTAATTCTGGAGAAGGGACAATTACATATACAAAGTCTGAACTTAGCAAGTTAGTCCTGGGAGGAGAGGAACAGACATAACCACAGTGTACCCACCCACATTCCAATACAGCCTCCTGTGTCCAAACAAGCGATGCCAAAATAGATACTAGGATGCTATAGGAACCAATGTATAAATTCTCTGAAATCTCTTGATATATCTGTAAGTTCCATCTCGTCTTAACTCCTCAAATGTCTTTTTAGCAACATCTTAGGGTAAGTTATGCCAGCTGCTGTAATAAATAACACTTAAATCTCAGTGGCATAATAATGTTTTTTGTAACTATCACAGCCCAACGTGGACTGAGGGTGGGGGGACTTTCTCCACACAGTCATGTAGGAATCCAGGCTTTAAGAGCCAACATACGGCTTCCAGGTCATCCTGGAAATTGATATCTAGTCAGCACACAGGAAAAGAGTAAAGACAAACAGAATCGTAACCCTAGGAAGTGGCATTTTTTTCTTCCCTATGTCATTGGACAGAATTCAATCACCTAACCACAGGGGAGGCTGGGAAATGTAGTTTGTGCATCTCAGAAAAAATTTTATAATTTAGTTAATATATATCCTTGTCTCTGCCATAAGCAGCTATAAATCTTTCTCCTTTAATATGTTAAGATTTCCTGGGGTGGGATAGGGAGGGTGGAAGGGAGGGAGATGCAAGAGGGAAGAGATATGGGAACACATGTATATGTATAACTGATTCACTTTGTTATAAAGCAGAAACTAACACACCACTGTAAAGTAATTATACTCCAATAAAGATGTAAAAAAAAAAAAAGATTTCCTGCTTTTCACTGACCTTCACAATAATCCTTTGAGCTAGACTGCATGGATATTATTCCCGCTTAAACAATGAGGAAAATGCGCTTCAAAGAGGACTTGGCTGCCTTGACCAAATGTATACTAAGACAATGAAGCATGATCCTGAACCCAAGCCTTGCCACAGCGCTACACCTCCCACCCAAATGAAAGGGGATGCAGCTTGCTTCAGTACTCATCCAAACGAAAGGGGACACAGCTTGTTTCAGTACTCATCCAAACCAAAGGGGACGCAGCTTGCTTCAGTACTCAAATCAATCACACCTTCAGTAAATTAGTAGATTATGCTTATAGCTTTCTCATACAACTTATTTCCTCAAAATAAAAAAGAAAGAAAGGGTTCACCGTCAACTTAAGTTTACAAGTAGTCATAAAAAGTTATAAAGATTATGTGGTAAAATTTTAATGGAAATATATTTGGGAGAATAACAAAATTGATCACATACAATAAATGCTGGACAAATTTCAGACTTCATTTTTTCAAAAATTGCCTCTCCCTCTTCTTTCTTCTGGAACTTCTCTCAGATGTATGTTGAATCTTATCCTATCCTCTACTTACTCCTTAAATTCTCATTTTCTCTGCTACTTTCTGTTAACATCTTCATACCTATCTTCCAGTTTGCTAATTCCCTCTACAGCTCTGTCAAATCTACTCTTTAATCTGTCCAAAGACATAAGGTAAATTATATTCATCTCAAGATGTTCTAATAGGTTTGTTTTCAAGTCTCCTTTGTTGTTCCTCCACTCCCAACAGTAATTTGACCTTAATTCTTTAATCCTCCTTTTATGTCTCTATTTTTAAAATTACCCCTCAAAGCATCTCTCATTTTGCTCAATTAAATATCTGGGCATCTAATTCTTCTGTTTCCAAAAAGCTGTTGACTTCCACTCATAATGAACTATTTTGCAATTATTTTATAATTTTAAAAGTGCATATTCAGTGAGAATATTTGTAGGAAGTGCATACTTATGGGAAGCCTGTGCAGCCTGGATCCAGAGTGATTTCTGCAGGTGTTTTTGTTTTTGCTTCTCTCAGTTACCTACCGGCATTACTGGCCCAAGTTCCAACGTTTATGCTAACTTTGGCTTGTGGTTCCTGGATATAAAAATTCAAACCCAAAGCCTGTTTGTGGTGCTGGCATGATCACAGGTTTTCAGCAGAGACCTTTTTCTCTACCTGGAGTCCAACTTTCTTGCTTCTGCCCATACATGTGTTTTCTTAGCCCTTTTCTTCCCAACAGTGTAGCCCTTGGAGGTTCTAGCATAAGCTTTATAGCCCAAACCCCCAGGTGATAATGGAGAGCACTCCCACACCCTCCCCTGAAGCCACAGAGCCACCTCAAAGCCTTACTGCTCTGGCCATCAGCCCCCATTTGTTTCAGGCTCCTGGGGATTTCCCTCACAGTCCACTGGATGGCTGCAACTGGAAGGCCTCCATCCTACACTTACAATTATATAAAAAGATCAGCAAGCAATAGAAAGGAACACAGACAAATGGAAGCAGATGTATTTGAGCAGTGCATTAGAGATAAAGCCTTTCTTTTAAAATTCGCCTTTTTATTGTTGTCAATGCAACACAATTCAGGGAGAAAAAAAAGAGCTTCTTAAACAAATAAAACTATTAAATAAGCTGATTTTAAAAAAAAACAGGATAAGTAGCACAGGTTTGGGGGATTAAATGTTTATTAAATCAAGCTTTCAAATTATATCCACCTACAGTCTGTAAACAAACATGGTACGTGTGTAGGTAAAAGGCTCAGATTAGAGCTAGTGGAAAAACTGAAGATTCCTTTGTACAGTGGCACCTCACTACTCCCTGGGCCGATACCATGGGGCCAATGTTATAGCTAAGAGTTAAATGAAAAACCAGAAGGAGTTTAGCTCAATTCCACCTGCTAGGATGGGTTTCAAGACAGATATTTGTTCCATATTATCGTAGGTTGGATTATACAAGGCAACAGTGTAGTTTTTACATTCACAGATTTGGCTGAAACAGTATAAATTAAGCTTCTCTTCTAGATGTCTCCCTCCCCTATTACCATAATTAGTAAGAAAGGTGAATTAAAATAAATGATGGACCACAGGTGGTTATAAAAATAGATAACTCGTAGAGTAATAAATATCTACAGTTAGCAAAGCACAAACTTATATAAAATTTACCTTTTTCCATATGTGCAGAATATTATAATTATGTTCAAGAGGTACAGTCAGAAGACCTCAGAGTGGTAAGAGGGCATTTATAAAGAAAAAACGCTCAAGTACAAAAACCCAGAGTAGGAAGCTGAATGCAGATGAGAATATACAAAAGACAAAATCCGAATTCCTCACATCTGATGATCCTACTTGACAGACACCACAATTAGCTTACAGCCCTTTATGTATCTTAAAAAGCAACACTTTGTTACCTATGTACAAACTTTTCAAAAGATTAATTATGAGACAAGCAAAAATGGATTGACTTAACAGTGGCCCTAAAATCAATGAAATTTGTAGCATTTTGTGTGCTTTCATATACTTCTGTGTATAGGAGTTTTTAAAATTCCCACAAAACCTGTTCTATAATCATTTTGGGTATAGAAGGGAAAAAGTCCCAAGCTGGAAAATAAAAAAGGTCAAAATCTCAAAGTGACTGAAAATCCATGAATATGTAAGACATTCATACATTCCCTTAAACACTTATCAAGTACTATGCAAGGTAACTGTAATGCTATCCTGAAACCAATCACATTTACGAAGATACAGTAATTCCCATTCTAATTCTAGAATTAAAAGCACTTAGTCCACACAATGTGCGTTTCAGCGAGGTTGACATCCACTTGGCTGTACCTCATAGTGTCACCTTAAAGCTACGTCAAAGATCCATGGCAGACCAGAACTGTAAAGGTTCAGAATGAACACCACCACAGGTAGTCATTCATCCTCATTTTTTGCAGAGAGTGAAGGGTATACTTGAGCTGTCCTAAGGTCACCTTAGCCTGGAAACTTTGGCAAGTTTCCTTGCCAAAAAAAAAAAAAAATCTCCACAATCTGTCTGGGACTTGCTGGGCTAAATAAACAGGTTCCACTAACACACATTCTACCCCTTCAGGAGGGGGGTACAGATGCAGCTTTTCCCAAACTCACTGGACCTTGCCAGGGAACACCGGAACCACCACTGGATCCCGGGACACTCGTTTCCTATGGAACATGATTTGAGAAATGCCAGTCTAAAATAAATTTTCTACAGTAGTGGTTCTCAAACAGTAGTGAGCACTGAAACACATGGAAGGCATGTCAAAGCAGAGACACAATACCCCCGCTTCAGAGGTCTGGGGTGCAACCCGGGAACCTGCATTTCTAAGAGACTCCAAGTGAAGCTGCTGGAGTGAGGTCCACACTGAGTGATATCCTTCTAGACAAGGACCCACGCAAGCCTCAGCTGCAGGAAGCCCGCCGACGGCCTCAAGAAAGGCTGCAAATGGCATTTGCGACAACCAATTAGCGGGAGTTCAAACCAGCTCAGTGATGTCTGAGAGCCTCTGGCTGTGCCCCTACTCACTGGGCGACAAGGCACAGTGACTGCACCTTAAAAGAGGAATAACAGCAGCCCCCTTTCAGGGGATCTGTGAGGCTTAAAGGAAATACTTGCACAAAAGTACGACCTGACAAAAAGCATCATACAAGTGTCATTAATCAGAAGAATATGTCAGTCACAGCAGAAAAGTCCCAGATGAGTTTTCTGTCTTCTGCCACTGCTGAGCCTTTATGAAAGCACATTCTGGTAGCTAATGAAGAGAAAAGAGGCTAAAAATGCAGAAAACTGCAGTGAGAGGAAAATATATGAGTGGATTACCTAATTAAAAATAAGTAATTGTTGGACTTCCCTGGTGGCGCAGTGGTTGAGAGTCCGCCTGCCGATGCAGGGGGCGCGGGTTCGTGCCCCGGTCCGGGAGGATCCCGCGTGCCACGGAGCGGCTGGGCCCGTGGGCCGTGGCCGCTGGGCCTGTGTGTCCGGAGCCTGTGCTCCGCGGCGGGAGGGGCCGCGACGGTGAGAGGCCCATGTGCCGCAAAAAAAAAAAATATAAGTAATTGTTAAAAAAAAAAAAGATCACCCACAATTCAAAGTAGTTAATTATGTTGGCTTTGAGAAAGTGTTTAAAAGTTACAGTATGTTGATCTTTGAACTCACTCACTCGTTCACTTTACCATGTTAATGTTGGTTAAATTTTAACCTCAAGAGAATGAGAAAAAAAAAATTCCTTCACTGGAATACATAGGAATTAGATCCAAAACTTTTAGCTGCGATAGTTCCAATCTGATAAGCTACCACAGTGGGAAAATTTCAAAAGTGATTTTTAAAAAGGGCCTTTAATTTTGGTTCATAGAAATATCCGCAGAATGAAAAAGGAACACACACTCACACGTTCATATATGTGCGTCTAGATGTTGCCCAGTAACATCTTAGCCAATGAACTTCATCTCGCAATTCAAAAATGAACCTGTAAAAATTCATACACATCCATGTTGGGATTACGGTCAAGCAAACATCTTGTTGCCAAGTCCCGGTTTCCATCTGAATCCAAATGACTGATTGGAAAGGCAGGCCTTTCCCTGACAGGTTGCAAGATTCACTTTATACATGCTCTGGATGGCTCTGGAGACAAGACAACATCTCTTGAACAGGCCTGCTTTCGTAGCAGATCTGGTACACCGCAGTGAACAATGGAAACCTGGTCAAGGGGACAGGAGAAGACAAGTTAAGCCATCTGGTCTACCTCACAGAACCAACTAGTCTTTCTCTTCTGCCTAACGGACTACAGACTAGCATATGCTAGTATTGGAAAGCAAAGCGACCGCCTTCACATCCCTCCATTATTTGGTCTGCAGAGAGCCTCTGCACAGTGGCTGTAAGAACTTGGTACAACCTAAACCATCCCCTGCCTTGCTGTTTGGAGTGCGCTGTCTACACTCACATCCCAGGGTAGTCTTTACAGGGTGATCTGTGGTCAATGACATCAAGAGTTGTGGCTCAGGCTCTTGGCCAAATCTAGAATGAATCCAAGTTTTTGTCACTATTTTAAAAGGTTGGAGAATAAATTTTAAATCGCAGGGAGGTACTGCTCTTGCTTCTCCAAAATGAATCATCCAAGAATGAAGATGAGGCAGCCCACACAGCACCATAAATAATGCAGGCCTGGAACATTCTCAAAAGAATCAACGTGGGGACCCACAATTAGCGAAGCGCTGATCTCATGTTGGAAGTGGGGTTTATTCTGCCTTTTCTTCCAAGATGTGAACACAGGTATAAATGAAAGTTTGAAATGGATGACGGCACGAAGGAGTGAGCTAAGAATCCACTGTAAGAAAGGATAACATTATCCCAGGGCACTGCTGGCTCAGCAAGTTAGTTATTTATTTTTTTATGGCAAAAATCACTAAGGAAATAATTTTATAATTTCAATCAGGCTTTTAAACACACACACATACACACACAGCCTAAAGTGAGCTTGAAAGAATCACAGGAATCTTAAAAGCCATTCTGAAAATTATCTAGTTAAGCATCCTATAATGACCATGTAATTTAAGAACAGCAAACAGTGCTGATTAGTCATATGTCTTTATGACAGTCTGTCACTGTGGGTTTTTTTTTTGCGGTACGTGGGCCTCTCACTGTTACGGTCTCTCCCGTCGCGGAACACAGGCTCCGGACGCGCAGGCTCAGTGGCCATGGCTCACGGGCCCAGCCGCTCCACGGCATGTGGGATCTTCCTGGACTGAGGCACGAACCTGTGTCCCCTGCATCGGCAGGCGGACTCTCAACCACTGTGCCACCAGGGAAGCCCCACTGTGGTTTTTTTAAGGTTCAGAATGTTCTGGGGTTTTTTTGGAGTCAGGTAGAGAATCAAATCTGACTCCACAGCCTATTAACTTTGGGCAAGTTTCACAAACCCTCTGACCCTGTTGCTCATCTGCAAAATGGAGCTGGACACTCAAGATTATTGTAGTAACTGACTTGTGTGTAAGGTGGACAGTACAACACTTGACACATGGTGGATGTGCAATAAATAAACAGCTTATAAATGCAGCCATAGGGTGGCCACTGGGTCCCAGACTGTTCGAGAGGACAGGGCCCAAGCCTAGTTTGTTCACCTCTGCATCAGCACAGCCTGGCCCAGTGCAGGCAAGGGGCAGGTGCTCAGTGAATATTTGTTGAATAAATTCTTGTGAATGGGAGTTAGAGCCTGGAGATTTCAACCCCTTCCATGGCTGAGTTTTCCTCTTCCTAAGATGAGAACAACTTGTATGTCCCTCAAGCAGGGTGGCAGGTGGTAAGTGGCTACCCGAAACCATTCCCAACCCCCTTCTCTCCTTATCGAGATTGGAAATAGCCTAAGGCTCACTTTCTCAGCCTTTCACCTAGAATTGGCCCAGTAATTTCTAGCCAGCAAGACACAATACACCTGGGAGAGTTTCTGGGGAAGATCTTTCTCTCCTTGAGAGGCACTGGAAGAAAAATCTGCTACCCAGGCTGCCCTTGCTCCCTGCCCCTGAGTGCAGTTGTGTATGTGATGCTTGGAGCTGCCGGAGCCATCTTGAAGCTTTGAGGGAAGGTTAACAAGATCACTAAGCTTCTAATCCAGAGGCACTGAGCCAACACCAATAATGTCCACCTCCAGATTCTTTGTTACGTGAGAAAAATAACCCTACTGTTCAAGGCATTTTAACTGGGCGTTGCTCTTGAAGCCAAGAGCAATTTTATGACCAGCCATTTCCAAAACGTGTTCTGTAGATGAGATGTTAACAAGTGATACAGAGGTAGGGAGAGGGGGGATTTCTATCAATAAGTAATTTATTTAACCCTCACAACTGCCCTATGAGGTAGATAATATTATCTCCACTCTATAGATGAGGAAACTGAGGCACAGTTTCTGACTTTGTAGCCAACACTCAACCACTAAGTTATAATGCCCATCTAAATGCTATTTTCTAAATTTTAAGATGCTACAACTACAAAGCCAATTAGATCAGTTTGGGGAACTCTCTAAAGAAGGTTAGAAGTGAAAGGAGGACAAGGAAACCATAAACAGAATGAAAAGACAACCTAGTGGATGGAAGAAGATATTTGCAAATGGTATGACCAATAAGGGGTTAATATCCAACATGTATAAACAGCTCATACAACTCAACAACAAGAAAACAAACAACCCAATTAAAAAATGAGCAGAAGAAGTGAATATACATTTTTCCAAAGAGGAGATGCAGATGGCCAACAGGCACATGAAAAGATGCTCAATCATCAGGGAAATGCAAATCAAAACCACCATGAGATATCACTTCACACCTGTCAGAATGGCTATCACTAAAAGGAACACAAATAACAAATGTTGGCCAGGATGTGGAAAAAAATTACAGTCCTATTGGTGGGAATGTAAATTGGTAAAGCCACTGTGGAGGTGGCTCCACAGTATGGAGGTTTCTCAAAACACTAAAAATAGAACTACCATACGACCCAGCAATCCCACTACTGGGCATATATCTGAAAAAAAACAAAAGCACTAATTTGAAAAGATACATGCACCCCAATATTCATAGCAGCGTTATTTACAATTGCCAAGATATGGAAGCAACCTAAATGGTCATCAACAGATGAATGGATAAAGAAGATGTGGTATATATAAACAATGGAATACTACTCAACCATAAAAAAGAACGAAATTTTGCCATTTGCAGCAAATGGACTTGGAGGGTATTATGCTAAGTGAAATAAGTCAGAGAAAGACAAATACTGTACCATATCACTTATATGTGGAATCTAAAAAACACAACAAACAAGTGAATATAACAAAGAAAGAAGCAGACTCACAGATATAGAGAACAAACTAGTGGTTACCAGCAAGCACGAGGAGAGGGAAGGGGGGAGGGGCAATACAGGAGTGGGAGAACAGGAGGTACAAGCTATTATGTATAAAATAAGCTACATGCATTTGTAACATGAGGAATATAGCCAATATTTTATAATAACTGTAAATGGAGTATAACCTTTAAAAATTGTGATTCACTATATTGTATACCTGTAGCATATAATATTGCACAGCAACAATACTTCCCAAAAAATAAATTTTTTTTTCAAAAAGTGAAAGGAAGACAAAATATTTTATTAAAAAATGGGCATAAACCAAATAAATCAGCTATCCTACTAATGGATACTGAGGGCTTAGATGCGTCAGGCCTCAATCATGAGCAGGGATGTGCAGTATTATAAATGAGGCCCCAGCCCTCAAGGAACTTACAACTGTTATGGGCTGATTGTACCCCTCCCCCAAACTCACCCAATGCCCCAGCCCCTCAGAATGACTATATTTGGAGACAGGGCACTGAAGGAGGTAATTAAGTGAAAAGGGTTCATTAAGATGGACCGTGGGACCTTCCCAGCAGTCCAGTGGTTAAGACTCTGCCTTCCAATGCAGGAGGCTCAGGTTCGATCCCTGGTCAGGGAACTAAGATACCAAACGCCGGTGGTGTGCCCAAAAAAAAAAAGATGGGCCCTAAACCAATATGGCTGCAGTCCTCATAAGAAAAGGAGACTAGGACTCAGACGTACACAGAGGGGGGACCACGAGAAGATGCGGGGAGAAGAGGCTTCAGAGAGGTCAACCCTGCCAACACCTTCGATTTCTGTCCTCTATAACTGTGAGAAACAAATTTCTGTTGTGTGAGCCACTCTGTCTGTGGCATTTTGCTGTGGCAGCCCAAGCAGACTAATACAAACACCTGATACTCACACGTGGTCAAAAAGACACAGGCGCAAGGACATTAAATAAAGCAAATTTCACAACAGCAGAAAAACCCCAACAATGTCTATTAATGTCTTAATGTCTATCAAGAGAAGATTGGTTAATAAATAAACTGAGGTTCTCCCACACCATGGAATGTTCTGCAGCCATTAAATGAGACCTCTAGGTGCAGATGTGGAATGATTTTCAAAATATATCCTAGGGGACTTCCCTGGCGGTCCAGTGGTTAAGACTCCATACTTCCAATGTAGGGGGCACAGGTTCGAACCCAGGTTGGGGAACTAAGATCCCACAGGCTGCATGGCATGGCCAAAAAAAAAAAAAAAAAATTCTGAAGTGATGAAAAGGGACAAAGCAGACTGTGGAGTTCGTTACCCATCACACAAACAAAAGGGCCATGTGGAAAGTTCACTGAACCCTGAGAAATCCACCTCCATCAGGGGTAGGGATCAGGACCCACTTTAACCTGTGTGCCTTTTTCTTTCTCTCTCTCTTTTTTTTTGTGGTATGCGGGCCTCTCACTGTTGTGGCCTCTCCCGTTGCAGAGCACAGGCTCCGGACGCGCAGGCTCAGTGGCCATGGCTCACGGGCCTAGCCGCTCCGTGGCATGTGGGATCTTCCCGGACCGGGGCACGAACCCGTGTCCCCTGCATCAGCAGGCGGACTCCCAACCACTGCGCCACCAGGGAAGCCCCTGTGTGCCTTTTTGTATGACTTTAATTTTTTTTTCTGCCAAAAGCATGTGCCCCCACTCCCAAATTTGAAAAATAAAAGTAAAATTGTAAGTTTATGCAATAAGTCCATAGCACATTAGCAGCAATAGTGTCTAAACCAGGGGCTGGCAAACCATGGCCTGAGAAGCAAGTCTGGCCTGTGACTTGTTTTTGTGCCGCCTGTAGGCTAAGAATCATTTTTACATTTTTAAAGAACTATGAACAGAAACAAAGACTATAGGGCAGAGTCCTGTATGTGGTCTACAAAGATGAAATCTTTGTTATGTGATTCCTTACAGAGAAAGTTTGCCAACTGCTGCTCTAAACAGTAAGTTCAAAGCAGGGAAAATGATCTGTATCTGGAGGATACAAAAGAGGTTCTCTGAGGACAGACCTGGCTTGCCTTGTGGGCGGTGATGGCTGAGATGCTCATAAGGGGGTGTCCAGGCAGGCCAAACCGCAGGACAGATGCACACAGGAGTCTGAGAAGGAGGTGGCTGGGGCCAAGGGAGGTCCGCTTCCACTAAAGCAGGGGTCACAGGACACACTGTTAGAAACAAAGTTGGTACTCAACTGAGATGCCAACCTAAGGCCTGTGGACCTCCTTCTCTAAGAGCAGGTGGCCTCTGAGTTAGAGGTCACCACAGCAGTCATCTGGTCTACCCCTTTGACTTTGTGGATAAACGGCACAGAGCAGCTAAAAACATGACCTGCCCAAGACCACACAGCCAATGAGACACAAGGCCACTGTCCTCCTGCTCAGCGCTCTTTCTATAGCAGGGAAGGGAGAAGGAAATGGAGGAAGACCAGCACGGTGATGGCTGGAATGGAAAAGAAAGAAATCCAGGTAAGCGGCGGTGCAAAGGGAGAATAGCAGGACTTGGCTCTACTTGTGCCACTGGGGGCGGGCGCAGTGGGGGGTGGACCCATGGGACTCGACACTAGGCCTGGGAGAAGGGCAGGTGCCCCTCAATCCAGCAGCGACCTCACTAAGCACAGGGATGGCCGGGTCAATTTCTAATCAGAAGAAAATGGGACATGACCGTGGAGAGGCAGGTTTCTCCTGCTTGGTTACACTTGCTTTTAAACAGGCAGGTACTGATCCCAGAACACCTGTTCCAGCCTGTATCCTCCAGTAGTTAGACAACACACACAGACTCACACAGGCCAGTGTGTCAACTCATAGAATCCTATCAAAGGACAGGACCCTATCCTATCTGTATACTACTGTGGGATCCTAGGACTCGACCTTGGTTGCACACAGATGCCACTTTAAAACTGTGATTGGGAGAGACTCACCATCATCAAACACCCAGGTATTTTTTTTAAGACTTAAAACAAAAATTCCTGATAAAGACTTAACGGTCATTAAAGTAGCTCCAATCACACACAAACCCATCAGTGTCTGCTGTTAAATAGGTAAGGAAAACCAAGCATGTCATGGGTATTTTCCTTTTAATCATGATTGAAAGGTAGTTCTCCTCCTCCGAGGCTTGTTTATGACTCCCCCTCCTGCCCGGCTGGCATTGAAAGCCGTTTCAAAAAAATCAAATGCAAATTAAGGAAGGAAGACAAATGCTCTGTTGCCCCTCATTTCTAACTTCCAATAGGGAACTGGACGGCTGAACAAGGGGGAGAGCTGGATGCAGGCGGCAGGGTCAAGATGCAGGTGCTTGGGACCAGCAGCATCTAGACTGACCTGTAGAGGGTAAGGGAGCTGATGGCAGACCCGTGACCCACCTCCCGGTGCAGAGAAGTGCACGCTGGGGACCAGCTCTCCACTCTCCCAGGCACCCACCTCTCCAGACTATTACAGGAGAGTTAAGGACGCCCAGGCATTTACTGGGTGGTGTGGTGGCATCGTGATTATGGAGACAGGCTTAGCAACTCAACAGGAGGAAGGGCTGTGGCAGCCTCAGACGCTGGGCAGCTTCTGTGGGATTACCGGGCTTCCTCCCTCCATCCCGCAGCAGAGCAAGCTGATCCAAGCCACCTCTAGCACGTGACCCGCCTGGACAGGCAGCCGAGGATGGGTGGGGAGACTACAAGGCTATACCTCACACCTTAAACAGGGCATCTCTAGTGCTGGAGTCCTGGGGGAAACTTGTCCTTCCTTCTTTTCTGAATTGTTTGACATTTCATTAACAAGGCTATATCTTTTTTTAAAGGGACAAAGTAATCTTTTTTTAAAATTTAAAATGTACGTCATGTAGCTCTTACCAAACACCCTGCAGGACAAGCCAGAATCTCAAACTTCCTATTTTGTACTATGCCCTACAGCGCTGAGCCTTCCTCCCTCGTTTCGTGTTTTGTGTAAATGCTCATTTTCAGGGTAGGCAGATGTTTCCTGCCATAGACCCTCACATCACACAAAGGATGGAACTAATCCAGTAACTTTCTGCACACACTCATCAAATGCCTGTGCTCACGTGCTGACCAGGCTGGGGGTTGTGAGCAAGGCAGGGGGATGATGGCCGCTCCTCTGGCCTCATGGACAATGGGACACTTACTTGTCGAGCAGCCCCTTCTGTTTGAGTATGTGGTACACCTCGGCCGAAGTCTGAGGTCCTTGCAGCTTCTGCCCATTCAGCATCTCCTTCTCCAATTCTTCGATGGTCTTAAAAACAAAGGATGAAAACAATCTCCTGTAAAATCTAGAGCATCACTTATTTTAAGAGCAGAGTGGGGGAGGAGAGCTGCAAGCCGAGAAAAGATAATGACATACAAGGCAAAGGGTGTAGGACTGAAGCGCTTTTAAGCAAAGGCAGATGGCAGTTAGCAGGACAAGCCCAGCACACACAGCCTCCACCCCCAGGACAGCGGATCTCCCCAGCCCGGGATCCCACACCGGGGGCTACCTTTCCGGTCCTGGCAAAGGCCTCGGCCACCCTGCGGTTCCGGCCCCCATAGCAGGTGGTGATCAGATCAGCCACGCCGCAGCTCTCCAGGAAGGTGGCCGTGGACACCTGGCCCTTGCAGAAGATCCTGGCAAAGGCGATCATTTCCATGAGCCCCAGGCGGATGACAGCGGCTTTGGTGTTGTCGCCACAGCGGAGGCCGTCGCAGAACCCAGCTCCCACAGCCACGATGTTCTACAAAGGAGACAAGAAGCCCGGGGATGCCGTCACATGCCCGCTGGGGGAGAGAATGCAGGGAAGGCAGGGACACTGGCTCCCCTGGGTCCCACACGACCCAGGGTTCTTTTTTTTTTTTTAACCTTTATTTATTTATTTGGCTGTGCCGGGTCCTAGTTGCAGCAGGCGGGATCTTCGTTGCTGCGTGTGGGATCTTTTAGTTCCAGCATGTGGGATCTAGTTCCCCGACCAGGGATCGAACACAGGCCCCCTGCATTGGGAGCTCACAGTCTTAACCACTGGACCACTAGGGAAGTCCCACGACCCGGGGTTCTGCTTTTGTACCCGTGAGAGAGAGAGAGTAGAAAGAAGGCACCAGGCTCCCATATTCCCATTCACAGGGCAAAGAGCCCACAACTGTGCTCAGAGGGAGGCATCAGCCAGAATGGGAACGATGGATGATAGTCTCTGGTCAAATACTGTTTGAACAAACGGCTTTTTTTTTTCTTTTCTTTTCTTTTTTTGCGGTACGCGGGCCTCTCACTGTTGTGGCCTCTCCCATCGTGGAGCACAGGCTCCGGACGCGCAGGCTCAGCGGCCATGGCTCACGGGCCCAGCTGCTCCGCGGCATGTGGGATCTTCCCGGATCGAGGCACGAACCCGTGTCCCCTTCATCGGCAGGCGGATCCTCAACCACTGCACCACCAGGGAAGCCCTTTTTTTCTTTTACAGTTGAATAAATAAAATGCTTTATTCAACTATAACATTCACAGAAAAGTGGTCAAATCATAAGTGCACAGCTTGATGAATTTTCACAAACCAGACACAACTGTGTAACCAGCACCCTGATCAAGGAGTAGAACGTAACCAGTGCCCCAGGAAGCCCCCTCTGACCTTCTCCTGGTCACCCATGCACCAAAGGTAACCTCTCTCCTGACTTCTAATGGCACAGGTTTACTTTCCTTGTCCTTAAACTATATATGAATAGAATCATACAGGGTGTAATCCTTCGTGTCTATCTTCTGTCTCAATTTGACATCACGTTTGTGAGCTTCAGCCGTATTTTTACACATAACGCATTTATTTTCATTGCTACATTATATTCCATTGTGCAAATATACTGCAATTTATCTGTTCTGTTGATTGGCATTGGGGTAGTTTCCAGTTTGGAGCCATTACAAATGGCTCTGCTATGACACCTGGTACATGACCTCTGGTGGCTGTGAGCAGGCACTTCTGTTGGGAGCGTACCTGGGTCAGAAGTGCTGCGTGATGATGAATGCATACGTGCAGATCAAGTTTCTGCCTTTTGTTTCATTTAATAATCCCTGGGATTTCCCTGGTGGCGCAGTGGTTAAGAATCCACCTGCCAATGCAGGGGACACGGGTTTGATCTCTAGTCTGGGAAGATCCCACATGCTACGGAGCAACTAAACCCGTGCGCCAGAACTATTGAGCCTGTGCTCTAGAGCCCATGACCCGCAACAAGAGAAGCCACTGCAATGAGAAGCCCATGCACTGCAACAAAGGCCCAACTCAGCCAAAAATAAGTAAGTAAGTAAGTAAATAAATAAATTTAATAATCCCTAAATGAGCATTTCTGAAGCGCTGGGTTGTTGCATGGCTCTATGCTGGACACCAGGCAGATCAGACACAGACTTGCCTCTTCAGAAGCTGATAACCTAGTTCGGGGGTCAGCAAATTAGGGCCAAGTGTTATAAGTAACATTGTACTGGAAACCAGTTCAGTTACATACTGTCTGTGGTTGCCTGTGTGCTGTCAACAGATCTGAGTAGTTGTGCAGAGCCCTTTATGGTCTGCAAAGCCCACATTTTCTAACGAGCTCTTCTGGAAAAAGTTCGCCACCCCCAACTTAGCAGGAAAATAAAACCTGTGCACAAATCACAATGATGCTCAGCAGAAAGCGATATTCCGTAAGAGGTACTGAAGGTTGGGTCTCATTTCAACCCATGTGTACTGAGCGTGCACTGTGGGAAGCCCCGCTGGACCCTGGAGGGGCTGAGGGTGCCCTCAGGGGGTGGGGGGCTGCAAAGACATAATTAGACACAGGGCGTCCTCAAGGAGTTGACAATATCACTGGGAAAAGACATAGAAAAGCACGTCAGGAGACAGAAGGACGAGATTGTGCGGAGAAGCTTCATTTCAAAGCAGGGAAGCCTGCATGGAGGAAGTGGCATCTGAACTGGGTCTCAAATCCTATGTAAAACCAGACAATCACATATGCCAAGTAATGCCTGAGTGGAGGTGACGGGGGGGTGGCGGTGGGGGGGTGGACTTGTTTGGGACACCAGTCAACCCTCAGGTTCCCAGCTCTTTCCGTGTTACCAGCTCCCTCTCCAAGAGCACTCAATGCAGGAAAAAATGCAAGTATTCTGCCTCTGTCTAACCACACAAGCATTTTGCCATAATACCTGATGCCTATATATGGATTTGTGCCTTAAGAGACCTTTAACTATGAAGCCAGTTAGTAACAATGAGAAATAAGCTAAAATAAGTACATTTCTTCCTCACTCCCCCTAATTTTTTAAAATTAATTAAAGACAGAACATTTTTAAAAACATTCAGGACTATAAAATCTGAGGGATAAGGTAGAAAATGGAATGACCCGGGGAGGAAAAATGTCTTCTCTGGTTGATATGCAGTTTTTTATAAAACAGATCAAACACAGCACTGATGTGGCCAGGCTCACCCTGACAGGACGCGGCCACTTCAGATGAAGAAGTTCCCGTGAGCCCTCTAGAAGCTTCGGTGGGACCAGAAGGCAGGGGCCCTAAATGAACCTTCCCTTCCTCAGCAATCACATCAGGCCTTACTCTGGTTCTGGCTATTCCTCTGCAAAGGCCAGGATCCACGCAGACCCCGGCTCCTACAGCTGCAGGCGGAGCTGAGGAATCCAGCCTCCTGACCCGGGAGCATGCTTTCCTAAGGTACCACCTCTGCCTGTACCTGTGA
This sequence comes from Mesoplodon mirus, assembly GCF_964341445.2. NCBI lineage: Eukaryota > Metazoa > Chordata > Mammalia > Artiodactyla > Ziphiidae > Mesoplodon > Mesoplodon mirus. Next base: position 53,039,421 of record NC_138988.1, read on the forward strand.
GCTTCTCCAGTCCTTCCCACCACACAGGCAATGCAGACTGTAGGTCTCAGCAGCTCCCTGACGGCAACCACCAGCCCCAGGCACCTGCTGCGTGTGCACAGGGATGGGGGGAGGGCGATTCCTGGCTGGGCGCGCTTGGCGTCTGGCAGCATCACGTGCAGAGAGGGGAGAGGCAGAGTGAAGGAGCTGGAGAGATGCTGACGGGCGAACTGAGGTCCATTCTGCGGCTCTGCCCCGGAGCTGCTGAGCTGGGATGGAACCGCCAGACCTTTTAGATGGGACACTGTGCAGAGACCAGGAGCAACAGAAAACACCCAAGGCTGGGCCCAAACAGGCCCAGTCACCCTTCCTGGCATAGCAGCCAAACTGAGGAAGCGCATAGGGAGATACGAGGGGCACACGCGTGACATTCAGAGGGCTTCTGGTTCTCAGTCTGCCTTGTCGCTGTGTGACCTTGGGATAATCACTCCACCTGTCTGAGCCTTCTTGGCCTTGGTTGTTAAATTCAGGGCTTGGACGAGATCTCTCAAGGCTCTTCCGGTGGTGACATTCCTCCAGGGAATCTGGCTCAGTTGTGGCCTGCCCTTGGACTGCAGACAGTGGGACAGCCCTGGGGCAACAGAGAGACACCTAAGGCCGTGCAGAGGGACTGACCACAGAGGCCACGAAGCCAACTGTTGGTGAGCCCAACAAATGGTTTTATCGAAGTTACCATGGCAACATGCCAAGGCCTAGCTTCCAAATGGTTAGATTGTGGAAATGGCTCTCTGATGCCTCCTGGGCTGTGTCCCTGGGCCCCCCCTCTTCCTCACAACGCGACCCACTCTGGAGGTCACTTGACAAACCAACCCCAGCCAACGTCTACAGACTGGATGGGACATAACACGGACTTCCTTTCAACAAGGGGCTCCTACGGATTATTTACGAAGCGCCTACAGTGAGCCCACCAGGCCACTGCACACACGGTCTCATCCAAATTCTCATGGCAACCCCGGCAAGCGTGTGCCTGTCCCCCTTGCTGGCTCACTGAAGGTCAACGGCTTGCCAAGAACGCCCGGCTGGTAAGTGATGCACGTGGGACACGCCCCCGGTGCCTGGCTCCACGGGCCCCCTGTTCCCTGTCCCCTGCTGCTTCCATGGTATGTCAAACGTGGCCTGGCCACCCCCACCCCTCTCCGGGTCCAAGAGACCTTCCTGAGACCTCTGCAACCAGATATCAAAGAGGACTGCCTCTTGGGCCTGCATGGAGGCTCAGGAGGCAAAAGCGGGAGGCCTAGGAGGAGAAAAGATTTATGGGAAAGAATAATAAAAATAACAACAAAAGTTAACCTTATTGATACGGGGAGGGGGAAGGGTAAGCTGGGACAAAGTGAGAGAGTGGCATGGACATATATACACTACCAAACGTAAAATAGATAGCTAGTGGGAAGCAGCTGCATAGCACAGGGAGAGCAGCTCAGTGCTTTGTGACCACCTAGAGGGGTGGGATAGGGAGGGTGGGAGGGAGACGCAAGAGGGAGGAGATATGGGAACATATGTATACGTATAGCTGATTCACTTTGTTATACAGCAGAAACTAACACACCATTGTAAAGCTATTATACTCCAATAAAGATGTTTTAAAAAAAGTTAACCTTATTGAACTGTTTCTAAGTGCTTCATATATTATCAACTGATTTAATCTTCACAACGTTCCTACAAGGCAGGTCCTGTTACTACACACAGTGAGAGGCAAGGAAACTCAGGCACCTGGGGTACGCAGCCCACCCAAGGTTGTACAGTCAGGATCAGGAGAGCTGGGTTTCGAGCCCTGGCAGCCCAGCTTCCTAGTTCTCTCCAGGGAGCAGATCACACAAGGCTGCTCCAGACCAGTGAGTGGAAGGCACAGAGGGGCCAGCTCAGCAAGACAAGAACTTTCTAACAAGAAGAGTTGAGCCCCCCCAACGGAAACGACCGAAGCAAAGGGACTGCGCTCTCAGTCACTGGACGCATCCAAGCAGGAGCTGTAACGCATGAGCCCTGAGCTCCAATGCGTGCTTCTAACCTTCTATGTCACTGCGCTCAGAGAAAAGGCAGAGGAGGGTGCCCGTGGCCCAGGCGCACACAGGTTGGGACCACCTCCCAGTTTCCCCTGGATGTCTGGCCTCCACACCACGGGGAGGAGGGGCCACTGCAGAGTCAACCCCTCCCTCCTAAGGGGACCCTGGGCCTGTTTAATCACCATATGATGCATCCTGAAATCCTCACTCTCTCACCTACCACTTATCACTGTCAAAAGAAAAATAAACACACTGAGCTGGTCAAATCATGTCTGAATAGCACCCGGATGAGATCGCTCAGCTGTGAAATTTATCACTATCCGCTGGGCATTTAGATCTGCTTTAAACTATTCATGTGAACAGTGAAAATTTATTCACTATTTTAAATACAGAGCTAAAAATACCATGATTTTCAGAAGACAGGCATCCTTAAGCCCCTGCCCATTTCCCGGGTGATAGCAATACTCAGAGGCAATCATCCTCCGCGAAGTGCGGTCTCTGCAATCCTGAATCGGGGTGGGTTGGATAGGGCTGTTTCTTTCGCTCACACCCTCCCACAAAAAGACTACAAAACTGGAGGAGCGGCCCATGTGACCCACAGTTTATGCAAACACTCTCACCACCTAGGGAGAATGGCCCTGCTAAAACCCAAGTCAGTATTTTCTGTAAGTCCAACAACCCGCCTGACTCTTCCTGAGGCCACCTCCGAGTGCATCTGACCTCGCCTCACGGAAACCTGAAAAGTGTAGGCTAACTACGCTGAGGTACCACGTATGGTTTGCAGGTTGGGTACTGTGTAAGGCCACCTGTCTGAGATGTCTAGGAGGCCCAAAGTCAAGCCCACGCTCAGCCCACCAGGCTGCACACCCTGATGAGAAGCTGCCTTAGTGAGAGCAGTGTTGTCCAGCAGAAGTTTCTGCGATGACGTAAATGTTTGCTATCTGCTCGTCCAACAGAGCAGCCACTAGCTGCTGAGACTCACTGAAGACTAATGTGGCTACTGAGTCTCTGAAATGGGGCTACTGTGACTCAGAAACTGAATTTTGAATTTTAAAAAAAGTTTTAATTAATTTGCATGTAAATGCACACAGCCACATGTGGCCCTGGCTGAGACTGGGCACCAGGCTGTGGCCCACAGTACATTCATCACAGCCAAAGCCCTGGAGGAAACCTACACGCCCAGCAATTAGGGTGGTGAGCCTCACCACAGACAACCCTACAAAGAACGCCGAGCCTCTGTGGCACAGGTAATGGGTGTATCTCCCAATCTACTCTCTTCTTTCTGAGTCCTAGAGTTCCTGACTTTCATGCAAGTATATGGCTACCCAGAGAGAGGGGGAAATTTCCCAACCTCCCCTGCAGCAGGTATAGTCACACAATTAAGTACTAACTGCCCATTAAGATGAAGCCAAAGTGTTGCACTGTGACTCCCAGAACCTGCCTTAAAAGACAGCTGCCACATGCCCTTTATCCTTTTCTTCACCCTGCTGCCTGGAAGGCAGATGCAATGGTTGGAGATCTGGTCACCATCTCGGAATACAAGTACAAGAGCCATACCTCGTGAGCTGGAAGGAGCCTGCGTCCCTGAGAATTCGGTGGAATGGAGTTGTCATATGGATTCAGGATTTTTACACAAGAAACAGATAAACTTCTGCTTTGCTTAGCCACTACTTTTTTTTTAATTGTTTGTGAAACTAAACCTGGTTTTAATGCACAGGTTTTATTATTTATTTACCTACTTATATAAATTTATTTATTTTTTATTTTTGGCTGTGTTGGGTCTTTGTTGCTGCACATAGGCTTTCTCTAGTTGCGGTGAGCGGGGGCTACTCCTCGTTGCGGTGTGCGGACTAATTGCAGTGGCTTCTCTTGTCGTGGAGCATGGGCTCTAGGCGCGGGCTTCAGTAATTGTGGCGCGCAGGCTCAGTAGTGGCGCAAGGGCTTAGCTGCTCTGCGGCACGTGGGATCTTCCCGGACCACGACTCGAACCCGTGTCCCTTGCATTCGCAGGTGGATTCCTAACCACTATACCACCAGGGAAGTCCCAGCCACTATTATTTTGGGTCTCTGTTAATGAAACTTAATCCTGATAAAGTATTTATTAAAAATAACATAGGTTGAGGACTTCCCTGGTGACGCAGTGGTTAAGAATCTGCCTGCCAATGCAGGGGACAGGGGTTCAAGCCCTGGTCCGGGAAGATCCCACATGCCGCGGAGCAACTAAGCCCGTGTGCCACTACTTAGCCCGCGCACCACAATTACTGAGCCCGCGTGCCACAACTACTGAAGCGTGCTCCACAACAAGAGAAGCCACTGAAATAAGCCTGCACACCGCAATGAAGAGTAGCCCCTGCTCTCCACAACTAGAGAAAGCCCTCGTGCAGCAATGAAGACCCAATGCAGCCAAAAATAAATTAATTAATTAACTAAAAAAATAACATAGGCTGAGCTGTACACTTATGGTTTCTGTACTTTTCTATATGAAGTACCTCTTAAACTTTACATTAAAACAAAAATTCACTGTTAGTGAAAGAAGCCAGACACAGAAGAGTACATATTGCACAACTCCATTATAAAAATTCTATAGTGTACAAAAGCAGATCAGTGGCTGCTGGCTTGGGAAAGAGGGATGAACTATAAAAAGACATATACATGGGCTTCCCTGGTGGTGCAGTGGTTAAGAATCTGCCTGCCAACGCAGGGGACACAAGTAAGCCCTGATCCGGGAAGATCGCACGTGCCGCGGAGCAACTAAGCCCGTGTGCCACAACTACTGAGCCCACACTCTAGGGCCCGTGAGCCACAACTACTGAGCCTGTGTGCCACAACTACTGAAGCCCATGTGCCAAGAGCCCATGCTCTGCAACAAGAGAAGCCACTGCAGTGAGAAGCCCACACGCCACAACGAAGAGAAGTCCCCGTTCGCGGCAACTAGAGAAAGCCCATGCGTAGCAACAAAGACCCAACGCAACCAAAAATAAATAAATAAATAAATAAATTTACCAAAAAAAGACATAGAGAATTGTTTGGGGTGATGGAAATGTTCTGTATTGTGGTGATGATTTTCAGGGTATATACACCCAACTGTTAAAACCCACTGCATTATATATTTAACTGGATGTAGTTTAATATACACAAATTATGCCTAAATAAAGTTGATATTTAAAAAGGAATACTCCCGTAGTGATTAAGAGATTAATTTAGCTAAGAGGTGAAGGACATTCTGAAGCAGTAAGATGCACTGGTACAACATGATTTTGCATTTTGAATTTTCTTTTTCTTTTATCCTTGTAAGGAACTGTTATGTTTCTTCCTCCTTTTTTTTTTTTTTTGGCAAGTCAAATGCCCTCATGTTTTTGAGCACACAAAAAAGTGTACTTCAAAAATTTTTTTAGTGTGGAGAAGATTACTAAAGGTTGTTAATGTGGAAAAAGTAAAACATACAAAAAAGAATGTATATATGTGTGTAACTGAATCACTTTGTTGTACGGCAGAAATTAACATTGTAAATCAACTATACTTCAATAAAATAAATTTTAAAAAAAGTAAAACATAAACTGCTTGAACAGTAAGATCCAGTTTTTGTTTTAAAAATGTGTACTTGCTAAAAAGACTGGCAGGGGAGACAACAAACATTAATAGTGATTATCTCAGGATGTAGGGACTGTCTATCAGTCATTTTCACTTTCTTCTCTACATCTCTCTGTTGTGTGAAACTACCTTTTATAATCAGGAAGAAAACAACAAAATGATTAATTATGTAATCAAAGAAACACATGCCCATTTGCCCTGGTTGGGCAGGCTGTAGCAAGGGAGGGCTTCATTTCATTCAACTGCCTGGACACCAACCAGAAAAGTCAGGTCGTCCAGAGTAACAAAAGAACACCGGACTGAATCTTAAAATCCATGATCACATTCTGACCGTGCTAATATTTGCTAAGTTTGAGTCATTTACTCTTTATTTTTTTTAAATTTAATTTAATTTTTTTATACAGCCGGTTGAGTCATTTACTCTTTGGCTCTCTTATCTCCTTATCTGTCCAATGGGATGGTTAGACTCAATTACTGCCAAAGCACCTGTTTCTCAGTTTTCAAAACTCCCAGCTCTGATGCAAGCCGGCAGCAATGATGGTAACTGATCCTGTTTTAAAGGAAAGCCAAGGGAAGGATGATAAATGGTCCCCAACCCCCATCTGCCTCTGCCCCCCACGAACCACTCTATCATGGGTAGCGGGAGGCTTCCTGCCAACAGACATGAAAAGCCATGCTCAGTTCAGACACAGGACCAGCATGTGGTCCCATCAGCAGAAACTTCTCCAGAGCCCTCAATCTAGAGTCTTTCTTCTCCCCCTGTTCCTTTGTTCTGGGCGGGTTCTCACAGCTTCCCCATCCACCACCAAAAATAACCCAGTCACTTCAAGACAGCTTTAGAGCACACGGACCATGCTGAGCAATTAGGCCTTCATGGTGCCACTGCTGGCAAGTTGTTATTAGTTTAATGAAGGACTATTAAAAACACATAAGAATCTCAACCAACAAAAATAAACACCACAGCCAAAGCCAGCATCTTAAATGTATAGCAGGCCATGTGCAATGTGAGAATCCCCCACCAGCATTCCAAAAGATGGACTGGGGCTTCCCTGGTGGCGCAGTGGTTGAGAGTCCGCCTGTCGATGCTGCGGACACGGGTTCGTGCCCCGGTCCAGGAGGATCCCACATGCCGTGGAGTGGCTGGGCCTGTAAGCCATGGCCACTAGGCCTGCGCATCCGGAGCCTGTGCCCCACAACGGGAGAGGCCACAACAGTGAGAGGCCCAAAAGATGGACTGCCTGGGAGCCCAAGTCTTTCGTTGGCTTCCATTTCTAAAATTCTCACTGTATGGAGACGTGACCACACATACACACACGATATTAATTCTAAAAAGTGGTTTTCAATTCTGACCAGGAAAAAAGGTGTATACACTTTGGAGAAAGCGTGGGAAGGCACTCTTTGGACTGGTCTCCCCTGCATTCTTTTGATCTTTGCAATTTTCACCTGACAAAGTGAGGCGAATGCCAGATTACTTAATTTTCTACCCTAGGTGCTCAAATTCTTGAAAGGCCGCTTCTGCTACAAAAGAAATTACTCAAAAGTGACTCAAAGGGGGTATCTATTCACATGGAAGCTCTTTATTTTTCCTTTTTTTTTTTGAGATGGCAGCTAAGGCAGCTCTGATTCCAAGGGGAGAAGGATGAGAAGTTGCAGCCCAGCTTCCCGTGGGCTGTCCCCCACAGTCAGGATAGAGGGACCCCAACCACGACTTTTAAAGGCAGAGGGGAACAAGTAAGGAGCCCAAGACCAAGTGCGGAAACTTCCCTTGACCCTCCCAAGCCACTAGCCAATAGAAGCCGGTTCTTTAATCTGATCTTTTCCCTTTACAGGCAAAGATAAAGCTGTTCTTAGAAAGACCTGTCAGCAGCAGATTGTTTTCTTCCTTTAAAAACAACAACCAGGGCTTCCCTGGTGGCGCAGTGGTTTAGAGTCTGCCTGCTGATGCAGGGGACATGGGTTCGTGCCCGGTCCGGGAGGATCCCACATGCCATGGAGCAGCTGGGCCCGTGAGCCATGGCCGCTGAGCCTGCGCGTCTGGAGCCTGTGCCCCGCAACGGGAGAGGCCACGACAGTGAGAGGCCCGCGTACCGCAGAAAACAAAACAAAACAAAAAACAACAACCAACCACACCGTCAAACCAGTAAAGTAGCATCATTCAGAGGGGCCAAGTTCCTCTTCCTGCTCAAGCCAGTAAGGAGAAATGTATAAATTAATAGAATACTTCACTCCCAGGTAAGACTCCACAATCAAAGTAGTCCCTGGCTCTCCAAATGCTAATGCTGTCAATTTCCCAAAGAACAAAAACCCACCCTTCTCCCAGATTTACAAATAAAAGCCAACCATGAGTGAGAGAGGAAATCTAACCGCCAAGGAAAGGCTGGGGCAAGGCAGGAAGTGATAAACAAGGCCGCCCGTTCACCATTCTCCCCAGAAGTACGTGCACAGGACACAGAGGCCTTTCTTCAGGACTGGCTGCAGTGACGCTAGCAGTGGCCCTGTGTGATCGATCGCCCCTGTGAGCAGGAAGACCAAGGCTGCTGTACCTTCAGAGCACCGCACAGTTCAACCGTGTCTGCGTCATCCACCACTGTAATTCGAAAATTTGGAGTCTGCAGAAGTTCTTTGAAGAGAAGGCCGTTCTCTATTACCTTGCTGCCTATTGAAAGGTTAGAAAAAAGGACAGTAATAACAGCCTCTCATCTTAATGTTTGCATCTAACGCAGTTTAAAATGACGTTTTTCTTCTTACAAAAATAACATATTTTCCTGATAGGAAATTTTGAAGAGTCATAGGACTAGAAATAGAAATTTAAAATATTCCACAGTCCCACCACAGGATCATTAACAATTTGGCATACATCTTTAACTTACTGAAATAGGAATATACATAGTTTTTCTCAAAATTGAGAACAACATATGTGATTTCATAATCTGCTTTTCCCCATTTATGGCAGGAATAATTTTCAGTGACATCATACACTTTCTACATTACTTTAAATGGCTGCTTTGTATTTTACTGCATACATGCATTATATTTTATCTAAGCATCTTTCTATTGTTTGATATCTAAAACTGTTGCAATTTTTTGCTACCACGCACACTTATAAGCTCCTTCCAGGGGAGGAAAGTACATCCCTTTCTACCAACATTTGGCTTGACCAGAGGACGTGCCTGGACTCACAGAGGGTGGTGGGACAGATTTCCCCACCCCTTGACCTTGGGCTTAGTCATGTGACTGGCTTTGGTCAATGGGACATTAATAGACCTGACAGTGGAGGCTTGAAGCCTATTTGTGCAGCAGTAGGGCTGGTTCCCTTGTCTCTCTGCCTTCACCATGAGAATACATCCTGGCTGGCCCACTGGACTCTACAGGAAGATGAGACAAAGGAGCAGAACCACCCCAGCTTTGATCCGCCAGCCTCCAGCGGACCGACAGACGTGTTAGCTGTGCTTATTTTGGATGTCACTGAGAATCTGGGATTGTTTGTTACTTAGCATCACTATGGCAACAAGAGAACTGATACAACATCAACAAACATGTTCCTAACAATTGTGGAAGACGGAAATGCAATTCAAAGGGTCCTCATTTTTGTTCCCGTTGTATCCCCTCCCTTGGGACCGTGCTTAGAATGACACAGAGGATCAGTACTTTTCACGTTATTTTTTTGGTGAGCGACTTTCAGTTCAAAACAAAAATAAAACTTTACACGTAGAGCCTGATGTGAGATCTGCTCTGGTTGGTGGGATGCAGGGTGGCGCTCTGCTCTGGGAGGGCTCCAGAAATAAGGATGATAAAATTCACCAGCCAAGACCTAGCTCCCACGTGATGATCTCCACACAGAGCCTGGGGACTATGGCACTGTGGCCCTTCCTGCCTCGAGGTTCTCAAGCCTATTCCCAAGCTTGTTTTCACATTACAATCACCCAGGGTCTTTAAAAACACCAAAGGCTGGCCACACCCCAGACCCATTAAATTACAAGCTCTGGGGTGGAGCAGGCATCACTAATTTCTGAAGCTCCCCAGGTGACTCCAATGGGCAGACAAGTTGGCAAACCTCTGATTTAACCTCCTCTAGCCTCATGAGTAAAACACTATGGCAGCTCAGGACTGTCTGAGGTTAAATAGGAATCAGGTGTGAAAACAGCCTAGGCTCACAACGATCACACAAAGGTCTATATAATAATAATAATAATAAGATAGCTGATACTTACATGCCTATGACTGATTTGCCCCATTGACAGACAGGAGGCCCAGAGAGGTTTACCAAGTTGCCCTAGGTCACACAGCTAGTAGGAGGCAGAGCCCCAACTCTAACCTAGGTGCTCTGGCTCCAGGGCCCGCACTCCCTCTCTATGCTATGTTCCTCTCAGGGGTGGGAAAAGAGAAGATAAACAAGCAACAAACATCACACTCAGAACTATGGTCTTCCAACGCAGGAAGAAAACAAGAGGATTGTCAACAATCTAAGTTACACCCAGAAGTAATATAATGTCAAAATGATCCAGGGGAGAGTGGAAAGAGGGTGGGAAACAGGTGAAATAAGGCCAGCCAGCAGTTAATCATTACTAAAGATGGGCAGTGGTGTCATGATACTGTTCTCCCTACTTCTGTTTGGTTTAAGGAAATCTGCCATCATATAATAAAATGTTTAAAATACCTACACCCAATACTTAGAAACACATTTTCAGGACCTCCCTGGTGATCCAGTGGTTAAGAATCCACGCTTCCAATGCAGGGGGTACGGGTTCGATCCCTAGTCGGGGAACTAAGATCCCGCATGCCATGCTGTGCAGCCCAAAAAGAAACAACAACAAAAAAAGAAACACATTTTCTATTCTACAGGCATTGCTATGATGTCATTTAGCTGAGTTCTCCTCTGTCCAAATATTAGAAGTACGTCTGCTTGAGCAAACTGTCCTCTTCCTTTTTTAAACAGTCCTCCAGACCTGCAGCACCGTTTCATCACCTGGGTTGGGCAAACCAGCCCCGGTCTCACACTGTGATGTTATTCCTGTCTTTTTCCTCTGTCCTCACCGCCACGGCCACTGCCTGGTGCCTCAAGGCTCACAAGCGTTCCAGACAAGCGTTCCAGACAGGCCCCCACTCCTCCCACTCGAGCCACTTTAATCCAACCATCAGCAGCTGTGAGTAACGTGACACATGGCAGGGAGAAGACTGTTCTCCATTTGCCACTGATACAAGGTGGCATCTGTTGGTGCCTCTGTGGCTGCAAATTACACATGGTGTCCATTAGATAGGTGAGCTTGATTTACAGCAATCTTACATTTTCTCAAACTCACCTTTTATTTATCTTTATTCTTTTCCATTATGGTTTATTATAGGATATGGAATATATTATATATTGAATATAGTTCCCTGTGCTATACAGTAGGACCTTGTTGCTTATCTATTTTATATAGAGTAGTTTGTATCTGCTAATCCCAACCCCACCCTCTTTCCCCTTTGGTAACCACTGTTTTCTATGTCTGTGAGTCTGTTTCTGTTTTGTAAATAAGTTCATTTGTATCATATTTTAGACTCCACATATAAGTGATATCAAATGATATTTGTCTTTGTCTGACTCACTTCACTTAGTATGATAATCTCTAGGTCCATTCATGTTGCTGCAAATGGCATTATCAAATGTACCTTTAAAATTTTTAGATCTTTTATTGTTTTAAATCATGGATAAGAAAGCACTGACCGTATTATTATTACCAGTCATAAGCAGTGATGCAGCAAGCAGGGACCCATGGCATCTGGTCCAGAACAGGGAAGGCCCATCAGCCACGTGGAAGGGTTCCCCAAACTCAATATGAACTAAAAGACAGGAAAATCCCACTTCTCTTCCACACCAAGTTTTGGAGGTAATCAACCTATTTAATAAGACTCCTTCAAAACCCTCATCTCAGTCTATAATTCCCTATTGTTTGTGTACCTAGAAGCTCCTTCTACATAGAAGGGGCTTATGAATCCTTGACATTTAGCATCATGACTGATACATAACAGACGTTGAACAATATTTGTGGGTTGAGTGGAAGTCTCAGACTCTGTGAAGTCAGTCCCAAGAAGGAAGGGAGTTCTCACCACAAGGGGGTGCCGCAGTTCCCCATGCTCGTTAGTATTTTTACCAGACACTGAAAACAATGCCACCTTCTTCCTCCTCCACAGAAGACTCAAGTGGACTAAGATTCCTGAATCTGTCATAATTAAAAATGAGTTGGCTGCTTATGTCATCAAGAAAGGAGACCTGGATAACCACAGCACAACGATCAAATCCGGAAAATTTAACATTGACACAATTATCTAACTACAACCCATATTCAAATCTCCCCCATTACCCCAGTGTTGCCTTTATGGCAACCAGGATCCAGCCCAGGATCCTGCACTGCACTTAGTGGTCAGGTCTCTCTAGATTTCTTTAGCCTTTCAATATCTTCTATGACACTGACATTTTTCAAGAGTGTGGACCAGTTGTTTTGTACCAATGTCCCTTCCTTTGGGCTTGTCTGATATTTCCTCACAATTAAATTCAGATAAAATAAGAAAAATTTTAAAATATCACTTTCCTGTTCTATCTTACTTTCAACAGTTAAGTTAATTTAATTCAGGTCACTCTTACCAGCCATGGACCAACCCACAGAGAAGGCAGTAGAAGCACTGGGTAAACAGAAGCCAGAGGAAGAGATGTAACTTCTGTGCATTTGTCTGTGTTACACACCAAAAAAGTCTAATGCACCCAACTGGGAGAAACAAGGCCAAGAGGCAGGTAAAAATCCTAGCTAAAATCTACAGGTTTTTTTTGTTTTTTTTTTTTGGTTGCGTCAGGTCTTAGTTGTGGCACACAGGACCTTTCGTTGCAGCGTGGGCTCTTTTGTTGTGGCTCACAGGCTTCTTTCTAGTTACGGTGTGCAGGTTTTCTCTCTCTAGTTGTGGTGCGTGGGCTCTGTAGTTTGTGGCACACAGGCTCTCTCATTGAGGTGTGAGCTCAGTAGTTGTGGCACGTGGGCTTAGTTGCCCCCGGCATGTGGGATCTTAGTTCCCCAACCAGGGATCGAACCCACATCCCCTGCATTGGAAGGTGGATTCTTTACCACTGGACCACCAGGGAAGTCCCTCAAATCTACAGTTTTGCATCAAGGATTGGAGAAGTCTCAACCCTATAGAACGTTTGGTGTAACCAGTCAATCCTAACCAACTGATTAGCAAATTGATTACTGGCAAATAGGATTGAGCTGGAACAACTAGTTAACAATTATTTTTGAAAAATAAAAGTAATTACGTAACAATTTGACAGGCTACATTAAAAGCATAGATGAATAAAAGAACTAACTATGAAAGAATAAAACCTATATACAGACTAGCATACATATGAAAATTTTTTTTCTGGAAGGATACATGGGAACTGCTAACAGTGATTCTCTTTGGGAAGAGGGAATAGGTGGGAAATTACAATCTTAATTCTAATTTATACCTTCTCGTACTGTTTGAGTTTTCTTACCTGTGACTACATTGCTCTTGTAAATATCAACCTGGGTAATGTTATTATAGGTCATTTTGTTTTCTTCCTTTTACTATTTGTGATACCTCTCCTCTCCAAAATTATTGTTTCTCCCCCCCCAAAAAAATTTTTCTAAGTGCCCAGATAAATGGATTGTCAACAGAATGCAGCTATGAAGATGTATGCTGATAGAAGTAAATGAAACAATTATAAAAGAGTATATAACAACCAGAGCCGTAAATAGTTTGCCACAAATAGAAAAAAATAATGAAATTTAAATGAAATTAAAAATGGTTTTTGTAAGTCAGAGAAAGACAAATATCATATGATACTGCTTATATGTAGAACCTAAAAAAAATGGTATGAATGAACTTATTTACAAAACAGAAATAGAGTCACAGACATAGAAAACAAACTTATGGTTACCATGGGGGAAAGCAGGGGGAGGGATAAATTAGGAGTTTGGGATTGACATATGCACACTACTACATATAAAACAGATAACTAATAAGGGCCTACATATAGAGCACTGGGAACTCTTCTCAATACTCTGTAATTACGTATATGGGAAAAGAATCTAAAAAAGAGTAGATATATGGATACGTATAACTGATTCACTTTGCTGTACAGCAGAAACTAACACAACACTGTAAATCAAGTATACTCCAATAAAAAATTTGAAGAAATTTTTAAAAAATGGTTTTCTTTTGATTATCTCTATTTTCCACTGTAATCAGATAATGTCTGTACAATTCCAAATAAAAGAGAAAAAAGAAAAAAAAAAAAAAAGAAAGTGAAAATGTCCTAACTTACAGGCATGTATGAGAACCTTTCCCCATACATCCCATCTTACTCAAGACAGCCTGATCTTGCTCAGATGCTCAGAGCTTCCTTTAACAAAGCTGCCAAGGAGAAATGATTCACATTGCTGGTGTGTTTGACAAGAGTGGAAGTAAGTTCTGGAGTGGCAGACAAACTTAAATACACTTTTGCAAAGCACCTGCAAACCCAACAGTATTACTCTTCTATGAGTCCTATAATATGGGCACTTGGGAATTCCAAAGCCCTTTTTAAAAGAAACAAAAATTTTCACAACACCAATGTGTAAGAGTAGAAAGAGCTTTCTGTTTCAAGAAACAGGAGACCCAAGTTCACGCCTGGGTTCTATATTAGCTGTGTGACCTTGGGGCAGGTAACTTACTCTCTGGGCCTTGGGCTTATTCATCTGAAAGTGGGGATCATTCCCATTAATTTCTAGATCTCCTTGGAATCTAATGAGGATCCAGATCCTGGCACTTGTGAGTAAAGAAAAGCTGGGTTTCCCTTATAAGAAGAGGTACCAGAGAACTTGCTTTCCCTGATCCCACCTCCCCACCCCCATGTAAGAAGGCAGCTGTCTGCAAGCCAGAAAGAGAGCCCTCATCATAGAAAAGTGTTGGTTAAACCTTAATCTTAGACTTTCTAGCCTTCAGAACTGTAAGAAATAAATTCCTGTTGTTTAGACAAAAAAAAAAGGAAAGAAAAGCTGGGTTTCTAAGGCCCCACCATGGATGTAACCACCTGCTTCTTGGTACAAGTACCCTTGTGTTTTTGTGTTTAACCTGGAAAATGCATTACTGGATCACAGCAGGTCAACATGGTCTCCTTGGCTTTACTTTCACTCCAGAGGTTACTGAAACGCTTCAGTCCCACAGAATGGCCTCCTACATAAAATTCCCACCCCACTGAATGTCCACCCCAAGAATGTTAAGGGCAGGAGGGAAGAGTCCACTACAGAAAATTCCAGAAACAGAAAGTGTGCCTGTTAAGACACCCAATGTCCCTTCCCCAGGTGGCCCTCACCGATGGTGGTCTCGCAGAACTTCCCAGCGGCCACCTCATTGGCAATGTTGGCTCCCATCAACACGCTGATGTCAATGCCCATCTTCTCTCGGATGATGTCAGAAATGAGCTTCAGCCCCTCAGGACCCTCGTCTATGCCCTGCAAGGATGTCAGCAAGTTAGGGGAAAATGAACCACCAAGGCCAAGAGGCAGGAGATCATTGATTTATAGGTCATCTAGATTCAGACTTCCAATGGCATACGCAACTTGAAAAACCTCTCTTATTTACAACAGTAAACAGACATATTGTGTATGTACCATTTAAAGAGTAAAACTAAATGAAAATGTAACCACCCAGGTTAAGAAAGAGAACATGAAGGACACCACTGAAGTCCCGTGTCTCTCCCCAAGTTCATCTTCCTTATTAGTGTTTCCTGGTCCCTGCCAGGGTGAAGCCCTATCCTGAACGCTTTATGCCCTGTTCCTTTGCTTTTCTTGATCATTTTGCCACATAAAACTACACCTAAACAGTAAGTTATATCAGTATATTTTTGAAAACCTATAAATGAAACTGTACTGCTCACCTGTGTGCTGTTTTGTGCTATATTATTACTTTGGAGATTCACCCACACGGCTGCATGAATGCTCTGGTCCATTCCCATTTACTACTGTGTAGTATTCCACCATTCATCTGTCCATTCTATTGATGACTGACATTGAACTGTTTGCTTTCATAAACATTCACCTATGAACACTATGGAACACACTCTCTCACAGAGGGTTCTTCCCCTGACAGCCTGGGGAAGTTTATGGACTCATTCTCAGACTTCATATGCATAAAGCAAAATACATAAGATTACCCAGGAAGACAATTATACTGAAATATAGTTATCAAATGTTAAAAAAAAATGTGACAAGTAGTATATGTATGTTATTAATGTAATTATAAAAAGATGTCACGGCAGGTATAATAATTACCATAATTTCCAAGTAGTGTTGAGCATAAATGATACTTTGAGATATCTGAAGCCACGGTAAAGTGATACGAAAATACCTGTAATTTCTATTATCACAGGGTCAAGGTCCTGCTAGTACTACTGTCATTGGAACTCTGGCCTGTGGCCTTCACTCATAAGCGAAGGAAACACTTGTTTCAGTTAGAGGTTAAAATGAATAAAAATGCAATTCCGCCCCCACATTTAGGTCCATGAACTCTTGAATTCTATCTGTGGACCACTGTGGGTGGTTTGTGGACTTCTGGTTAAAAACTCTCTCTTTCGGGAATAAACCCAGAATTGGGAAGTAAAGATGATTAATTTCCCAGCGAATGCAAACCATGCAAGATTTCCAGAGCTGGTGGTTCTTTCTTTGGGGGACCCCACTCTCACGCCCCCCGCCCCTGCGAACCCTCTCTACATAGAAAGCAGCCCCTCCTAAATGTGAGAGGAGCAAGGCTCGTGGACAGCGTGGTTTTGATTCTCTTCCGGGCATCTTTAAAAAAACAAATCCAAACCAGCCATAACTTCCCTTCAGCTCCTTATCTCCAAGAGGTGAAAGAGGAAAGGAAGTTCCCAGTAACCGGCGTGCAGCGAGGGCCCGTCACCTTGATGAGGGTGATGCCCAGCGCGTCCTTGGGCACCCTCCCTGTGATCTCTTCGCAGATCCGGTGGATGAACTGGTGGGGGATGACAAACACCAGCAGGTCTGCGTCCTGCACGGCCTCGCTGAGGTTCGCAACAGCAACCTGCGAGGGCGAGGGGGACATGGTTACTCCCAGTCCGAAACACATCTCTCCACGCGCTGACCAGGCATCAGATGCCTCCGCTGTGCAGACTGACAGTCAAATCAGAGCTGTGTTTGCGCTGCCTTCCCCACTCGGGACGTGCAGACGTGCATCTGAGGCCAGCAGGGTCCTGCCTCTGCTGCTTACCAGCTGGGTGAGTGCCCTACCCTCTCCCCACCTCGGTCCCCTCCCCTGTAAAAGGCGGTCATAACCATCCTGTGCGGGTGGTTCTCTGTTGCTCTCCCACCTACCCCCACCCCACTCCCCCGCATCCATTTCTACCATTCTTTGCCCCACTCTCTCCCCAGGAGGCTGCACTCTGTGGGCTGTTTCCCCAGGCACCCTTGCTCTCTGGCTTCCAGGTGGCTTCAGCCCAAGGTGGGCACTGTCGGGGACTCCAAGGTGGGAGGAGAGACAGGCAGGGTGTTGACTTGCTCCTGGGGCCACTCCTACTCGGCTCGCAGGGGTGCTGGCCTGGCTTCCTTCTACAGCTCCACCTCCTGACCTGGTCTGAGGCAGCCCCTCTTCTGCGTCGCTAAGCTCTGGTGGGGCCGGTGGAGTGACACTGGTCTGTCCACTTGCCCTTTCAGGGGTGGCCATGGCTTTCTGCTGCTGCTAATCTCTGGATACTTCACCGAGCCCTTCTGGTTCTCTCGACTCCGCCCACACCTCTGTCAACAGTCCTATGCTAAGCTCTCCTATGTAAGCACTTCGAGAGCACTCTTGTGAAAAATAAATGACATAGAACAGAGTCTGGCACCTGGTAGGCACTCAATAAATGTCAGCTATTATGATGATTTCTTCCCTTCAGATAAGTACAAAGATGGGTTTTAAAATTTAACATGGGGACATACACACACACACCCCCCCAGAGGCAGAGGTGAGGCCACCGAGTGAGGACACAGGGGCATGTGGTCTCTATCAGAGACTGCCTGTTGTTGCCCAACGTCTGTTCTCCCCCTTCTTCCTCAGCAAGAGAACCCCCAGTTTAGGGTGAGACTCATAACTGCCAGGAAAGGAGGCTACATCTCTAACCTCCCTTGCAGCTAGGTGCCCTGTGTGACTAAGTTCTGAGCAATAAGGTGTAAATCGAAGTGTTGCGTGTGACTTCCAGGAAATGCCTTTGAAGGCCTTTCTTCCTCCTTTGGCCAGAGGGAATGTGAAGAGATGGCTGGAATTCAGGCAGCCATCTTGGACCATGAGGAGCAAAGCAAATGCTGAGATGGCAAAACAGAGTCCCTGACATCATGATGCATCATCACGACAAACATGGTTTTTCTTTTTTTTGAAAAGTATATAACAGATTTCTTTTTTATTTACAATCAAGTTCTGTTGGGCAACAAAATTAAATAAATAAAAGATGTGATGAACGTCTTTTATCTAAGAGAAAAAAAGCACAAACGTTTGGTTAGGTCACTGTTATTTTAGGTTTTCTTTTCTTTTTCCTTTATTTATTTTTAATTTTTTTATTTTTTGGCTGTGCCACATGGCATGTGGGATCTTAGTTCCCCAACCACGGATCGAACCCGAGCCCCGTGCAGTGGAAGTGTGGGGTCTTAACCACTGGACCGCCAGGGAAGTCCCTATTTTAGGTTTTCTGTCGTATGTACCTGAACCTAACTGAAACTGACATAGTTCCCATTAAGCACTCCTGGTTCCCCAAATGAAGGGAACTGGATGCAGAATCTTCCCTGAGGAAGTGCTATCTGCCACAGGAACATCATTCAGAATGGATAAGCCTCCTAGGAAATCTAGTTTGGGAGTTGTGATGGAGATGCCAACTGCTTGACAAAACTTCTTCTCCCCTTTCTCCATAAACACAGAGCTGCAAGCTGGTCACTGGTCACCTAGCTCAGGACTGCATTTCCCAGCAGCCCTTGCAGTTACAGAAGGCCAAGGACCAAGTTCTCATCAACAGAATGTGAGACGGAGCAGTGCACACCACTTAAGGCCCAGAGCCCTTAAAACAGTGGCTGCTTCCTCCACACTTTCCCTTCCTACTTTTGTGCTAGTTGACAACCTAGATCTAGGAGATGGCACAGAAATGATGAAGAAAGATGGGACCAAGAACAATGGTGTGAAGCAAAGCTGCTAGACCACTATTACGTGAGAGGGAAATAAATCCCTTTGTCCTTTAAAAGTCACATTATTGTCTCTCCTTACAGCTTAGTCTAGCCTATTAACTAACGTGTGCAAGAGTTACTCCCTCACTGAAAATATTCCCCAAGGGAATCTACCTGGCATTACTTCACTTCCTCCTCCCTTTGGCTGGTATGCAAGACCTGTCATTTACCGCCCAGCCTTCATTCCCCTTCTTTCTAGCAAAAGTGCCTCTAGATTTCATTTCAAAAGCTACTGCTTCCCCATTTTACCATGCAATTTGGGTGGAATGGGCACCTCCCCTGCTCCATGGATGGTCCTTAAGTTGTTCAAGCCAATGGGCACATAAAACAATAGGAGCCAATGTTTGCTGGAGCTTCTGAGGAACAGTTGCTTCCTTATACTTCTGCAACAGCTATTGGGTCTTTCCTTGAAAAGTATGGGATGACAGTGCAAGGTCTGGAACAGCTACAACCATTTTACAAATGTGAGGGGCAGAACCTAGACCTGCCAAGGGGCTCCCATGTGAATGAAGGCAGAGCAGAGAAACAGAGGAAAACAGGGCCTCACTGACATCACTTAAGCCACTGTTTCAGACCGCACCTGAAACCGGCCCTACCCGAATTTTTAGTCATATAACCCAAAACATCAGCTTAAGCTGATCTGAATGGCAACAAAGTCGTTCCCCATAGAGCAGATCACAACCCGGAGATTAGCACTTCTCCCTCCTTATTCATACCCCCAAAGGCTGGGGGAAACCTGCCTTCCTCTTCAAAGGGGCTTCTTCAGGTTGGTAATCTAGGCTGGATAGCAAGGACTCATCACCAAAACTCTACCTGCCTATTAGTTCCCTGGCATCTGGAGATTTTACCTCCTCCAAAAAAGCAGTTACTTATTCTATTCCATTAGCCCCGATGCCAACATACAATGGCTCTGCTTGTCCCTGATTGGCAAGGCTCATTATGTATTACACATTCCCTGTGGTCCCAGCCAGAAGCACCAGCCTTTATAAGACTTCTGACTGCCCACTCCCCCTTGGGTTACTAGCCTTACGCAGGGACTTCTGCTCTTGACCCCCTTCTCATATGGCCACTTAAATTTTAATGAAAACCCTTCTACCTGTTGTTTCTCCTCTTCCCCACCCACCTACACACACACACACACACACACACACACACACACACACACACACACACACGCCCTTTCCATCTCTTCAGGGTACTTCCCTGACATGGTGAGATAGAAAAGACACCAGAACCAGAGAAAAGATGGAAAAGATGTATGTTTGTGTCCCATGTTTGCAACTGATCAGCTGTGGGACCTGGACAGATGACTCCTGTTCACTGACCTGTCACCCCGCCTACAGAATGGGGATAAAAATCACCTTTCCTAACAGCTATTTCACAGAGCACTTTCAAATTAATATAAGTAACAGCACTCTGCAGTGATATGAAACAAGTGAAAGAGATTACTTATCAGAAAAATCTACCTACCTCCTATAAATTCTTAACCTTTAAGGCATCAGCCCATCCCTATGTCCCCTGTTACAAAATATTCCCATGGAAGCTGCCAGAGGGCCCAGGATTTCTTCCTGTCTCTTACATTTCCTTTCTCAACAAATCAAAGAACTTGTGGCTGGTTGGGTGTGACGGGTCTCTGGGACAATATGCCTGGGGGCTCACTCAGCCTGGACTGATGTCCTTCCATTGTCCTTGACCTTGCCCAAGTGCTTAGGGTTTAACCCACAGAAGCAACCTGTAAGCCAGAGCTGCATTTGTGTGGTGCACACGGCCCGTGATTCCTGTTACACAGGATCAAAATGAGCTCTCCTCAACGAACACAGTAAATCAAACACCCTCTTTCAGAATTAAAGCTTTAGCTAAGCCTCTATCTTATCTTTTACCCTGAATCAAATCGAGACACTGCTTTGGAAACGATGACCTATTTCATGGGTCACCTGCCAAAATCTTCTGGAGGGTATCCACCATTAAAGATCCTGAAATGTGTTGGGAAAGACAGCTCAGAAGAAAAGGGCTTGCCTTTCATTGGCAAGGAGGACAGGTAATCAAATCAGAACAAAGGCATCATGGCTGGTCCGCTCGATGCCAGGAATCCAGGGCTCCTCGTCCAAGTTAATAAAGAAACTAATAATAATTAAAATCATTTAAAACAGAGCCAGTAAAGTCTGTGGGCCAAGCCTGAAGGTTCTTTTGTTTCCCCCTGGATTAGCTATCACTGTGCAGTGTGTGGGCATCTTGACCCAGTTCTACCACCAGTTAGCTAACTGGACACCACAGGCAAATCGCCTACATTCTTCAGGGAATAAGCATTTAGGTTAAACACAACAGCGTGAGTAATACACAGAGCAAAGTACAGCTGGCACACAGTAGGGGTTCAAACATATTGTGGTTTCCTCCTGTTCTCCTGACCTCAACTTAGGCCAAGATTGTAGGTGAAATTCACATCCTTGGCTCTACACTCAGAAAAATGATCCTCAGGTACAGACGACCTTAACTGACGATTCTTATATAAATACACCAGCGTGGTAAGTGAGCTTGCTTCTGGGGGGAAAAAAGGAAGGTGCTAACCCCCTGAATTCCACAATACTATACGAGTAATATAAACTTATTATGTAGACCAGTGGTGTCCAAACTGTGGTTCCTCAACCAACAGCATCACCATCACCCAGGAAATCCTCAGAAATGCAAATGCCTGGGCCTCCCCTGAGACCCAGTGAATCAGAAACTCCAGGGGTGGATCCAGTGATCCCTGTTAAATTCTCCAAGTGGTTCTGAGGAACACTTAGGTTTGAGAAGCACCAGTGAAGATGAATCCTCCAATGAAAATGAGAAAGCTAAACTCAGGCAGGAAAGAGTTAACAATGAAGCTCCTACTGAACTGATATTCTAATTTCCAAAAGCCTTTAAGCCAAAATTAATAGATATATTCACAACCCTACTACCCAAGTCAGTGGTCATTTTTTTTTTTTTTTTTTTAATTATCTTGGCCTAACCCTCCATCCCACGGGACACCACCGAAAGCACTGAAACAGAACCCTCCAGCCTGGTTAGTTCTCCCTTACCACCTCTGCTGTCCCTGGCACTAAGCCAAACCACAAATAACGCCTGGCACTATTCCAGGCACTGAGGAAACATCAGTGAATGCAGGCCTATGTAAGGAACCAAATCCAGAGAGTTAGTAACAAAGAAAAATATCTAAATTGGATTTCAAAACTTCAAATTTTTTGGACTTCCCTGGTGGCGCAGTGGTTAAGAATCCGCTTGCCAATGCAGGGGACACGGGTTTGAGCCCTGGTCCGGGAAGATCCCACATACCACGGAGCAACTAAGCCCATGTGCCACAACTACTGAGCCTGCACTCTAGAGCCCGCAAGCCACAACTACTGAGTCCGCGTGCCACAACTACTGAAGCCCACGCACCTAGAGCCCGTGCACCGCAACGAAGAGTAGCCCCTGCTCACTGCAACTAGAGAAGGCCCACACGCAGCAATGAAGACCCAATGCAGCCACAAAACGAAGTTTAAAAATGATATCAAAACTTAAAATTTTTACGCTTCAAAGGATACCATCAAGAAAGTGAAAACTCACAGAATGGGAGAATATACTTCCAAACTATGTAGCTGAAAATGGATTTGTATCTAAGAAAGAATCCTTACAACTCAGTAATAAAAAAACAACCCAATTTTTTTAAATGGACAAAAGATCTGAATAAACATTTCAGATATGTAAGATATACAAATGGTATATTGTTTTATATTTTCCAGATATAAAAGATATACAAATGTCCAATAAGCACATGAAAAGATGATCAACATCATTAACCATCAGGCAAATGAAAATCAAAACCACAATGAGGGGCTTCCCTGGTGGCACAGTGGTTGAGAGTCTGCCTGCCGATGCAGGGGACGCGGGTTCGTGCCCCGGTCCGGGAAGATCCCACATGTCGCGGAGCAGCTGGGTCCGTGAGCCATGGCCGCTGAGCCTGCGCGTCTGGAGCCTGTGTTCCGCAAAGGGAGAGGCCACAACAGTGAGAGGCCCCCGTACCGCAAAACAAACAAACAAACAAAAACCACAGTGAGATACCATTTCATACCCACTAGGATGGCTGGGATCAAAAAGTTAGATAATAACAAGTGTTGGTGAGGATGTGGAGGAATTGAAACCATCACACACAGCTGGTGGGAATATGTATAATGGTGCAGCCACTTTAGAAAACAGTCTGGCCAGTTGCTCAAAAAGTTAAACAGTTACCATAAGACCGAGCAACTGTACTCCTAGGTATATACTCAAAAAGAACACTTTACACAAATGTTCCCAGCAATACCATTCATAATAGCCAAAAAGTGGGAACCAAAATGTCCACCAACCAATGAATGGATAAACAAAATATGGTACACTCATAAAATAGAGTATTAGTCAGCCATAAAAAGGAATGAAGTACTGATGCAGGGTACAACGTGGATAACCTTGAAAACATTATGCTAAGTGAAAGAAGCCAGTCACAGAAGATGACGTATTGTATGGTGCCATTTACATGAAATGTCCACAACAGACAAATCTAGAGACAGAAAGTAGATTAGTGGTTGTTTAGGGCTGGGAACAGGAGGAAATAGGAGGTGACTGCTAAAGGGCATGAGGTTTCTTTTTTTTTTTTTTTTTTCTTTTTTTTTGCGGTACGCGGGGCTTTCACTGTTGTGGCCTCTCCCGTTGTGGAGCACAGGCTCCAGACGCGCAGGCTCAGCGGCCATGGCTCACGGGCCTAGCCGCTCCGCGGCATGTGGGATCTTCTTGGACTGGGGCACGAACCCGTGTCCCGTGCATCGGCAGGTGGACTCTCAACCGCTGCGCCACCAGGGAAGCTCTGAGGTTTCTTTTTAAGGTGATGAAATATTCTAAAATTGATTGCAGTGATGGTTGCCCAACTTTGTGAATATACTAAAAGCCACTGAATTGTACACTTTAATGGTAAATTCTATGTCTGTGAATCCTATCTCAATAAAGCTGTTTTTAAAAACAGAGCTGGCGGGCCTCCCTGGTGGCGCAGTGGTTGAGAGTCTGCCTGCCGATGCAGGGGAGACGGGTTCGTGTCCCGGTCTGGGGGGATCCCACATGCCGCGGAGCGGCTGGGCCCGTGAGCCATGGCCGCTGGGCCTGTGCGTCCGGAGTCTGTGCTCCGCAACGGGAGAGGCCACAACAGTGAGAGGCCCACATACCGCAAAAAAAAAAAAAAAAAAAACAGAGCTGGCAAGGCTTAGAAGGCAAAGATGAGGGCTTCCCTGGTGGTGCAGTGGTTGAGAATCTGCCTGCCAATGCAGGGGACATGGGTTAGAGCCCTGGTCCAGGAAGATCCCACATGCTGTGGAACTAAGCCCGTGCACCATAGCTACCTGAGCCTGCGATCTAGAGCCCGTGAGCCCCAACTACTGAAGCCCACGCACTGCAACGAGGAGCAGCCCCCGTTCCCCGCAACTAAAGAAAGCCCGTGCCCAGCAATGAAGACCCAACGCAGCCAAAAATAAATAAATAAATAAATAAACTTGGGGAAAAACAAAAAGAAGACGACAAAGATGACATGCCATGACAACTGTAATTCACAGAAGATGCTGCAATTGTCAATCCTGGAATCACACTGAGGTTGGTTAAAGCTGGACCGAGGCAGAAGAGCTCTCTACCTGGGTGACCTCCTCTAAACAAAGGCCCTGGGCAGACAGCCATAACACAGGACCAACAATTTTTATCCTGTAGTGACAGGAAATCAGAAATGTTCTTCCATTCAGGTCTAAGGGGAAATCACAAACCCAGACTGCCTCAGCTTCTAGTGAGAAGTTGATGACATGGTGATGTCATTGTTACAGAAGGTTCCCCTGTGGAGGGGTCACATATGAGCACGTGATGACCTGGAGAAGGGTCAGGCGGGCAGCAGTCTGGGGGCACCAAGCAAGCATGACTCACAGTCTCAATCAGCAAAAGTGGCAGACGTCATAGAAAACAATCTGACGTGGATGAAATGCAGCACATCTCTTCTGCTTGAATCCGCAAGACAGAAATGAGTAAAGCCAACTTTTTAGCTCTAGATCCACATTTGCTCTGAGTCAATTAATCTTATGTCTGGCTTTTCATCTTAAAAAATGGTAACAATAATCGGTCTTGGTCTAACACTAGTTGACTTTTTAAATGATCGAATGAGGTATTTGAAAAACTCTGAAATAAACATAAAAATTTTTTAAAAACCAACAAAAACAAAGCCCTAGCTTTGCAACAGATTCTTAACACTAAACAATTTATGTGAATCATCTCATTTACTCCTCACAGCACCACTAAGGAAACTACT
Organism: Mesoplodon mirus; assembly: GCF_964341445.2. Lineage (NCBI taxonomy): Eukaryota > Metazoa > Chordata > Mammalia > Artiodactyla > Ziphiidae > Mesoplodon > Mesoplodon mirus. Next base: position 53,064,608 of record NC_138988.1, read on the forward strand.
CACAGGGGCCCATCTTACCAAGAGGAGGGGGGCTGCCCAGGCTCACTCAGCAGGTCCGACTCACCACCATGCTTCACCACTGTTCAACTTTTAAAATTACTTATTATGAGACATTTCATACATACAAATTCTAGAATCTAGAAAGCACAAGGAAAAACAAACGATCAAGCACCTGTGTACCTTCTGCCAGCTTAAGAAATAAAACTTTCCAATACCCTGGGTGTCCTCTACCAAGTGCCAGCAAGGATGTGGAAGGATGTGAGTTCTCCAACCCCACTAGGTGTGTGGAGATGGGCACAACTGAAACAGGAGGGAAGGGGGCAGGGCACAACCTTTAAAAGAAGGACACAGCCATTGAGGATACAACATAAACTGGTCAGAACCAATTAGGCCCAAGATGGCAGAAGATTCGACTTCCGGTAGACCTTGAGCCTCATTAAGCTCTCATTATAATACATTAGCATATGCTAAACAACACACCCACAGGCACCATGACTGAAGGCCCCCCATAAAAGGCCCCAAAGTGGGTGGGGTCCAATTGCTGGAAATTCTCGCCCCTTCTCCAAGACTGTTAGAATACTCCTCCCACTCATTAGCCTATGAAATTAGCCAGCCTGTGAACACTAACAACCCCTGTAACCCCGAGGCCTCTGGCCTTCTGAGATGGCCCACACTCTGTCTGTGGAGTGTGTTTCTCCCTGGGTGCTCTTGCCTTTTGAGACGGACCGCATTCTGTCTATGGAATATGGATCTCTCTAAATAAATCCTCTTCTTACCTATCACTTTGTCTCTCACTGAATTCCTTCTGAGCTGAGACATAAAGAACCTGAATTTCAGTAGGTCCTGATACCAGGTGTATGATTTTAATTAAAAGACAGTGGGTTCAAGTCCCAATCTGGGTTTCAGTTGGTTCGAGTCCCCACCCGTGGGTTCAAGTCCTAATCTGAGTTGTACGGTTTCACTATCACACTGGAAACCGGTGGTGCCATCTGGCAGATTACAGGCTGCATCCCTGTGACCCAGCGATGCCATCCCTGGGACAGAGACAAGGCCTTTCCCAGAGGCACTGTCTATAACAGCAAACGACCGGAAACCATGCAAACGTCCAGTCCAGGGAACGGATACACTAATTGTTATGAGCCTACAAGGCTTCAGATATCAACCATCTGGGAGCAGAGAGTTCCTCCCTCATCCACACCTGGGCACCCGGGGAGGTGGGGGGTGGAGTCAGTCATGGGCCAGGCTCTGAGGGACGTGGCTCTTGACTCCCTCCTTCCCCCCTGCTCCCCTGTTCTCTGTGCAGGCAGAGAACCATCTGGCAGATTCACCTCCCCCCATGTTCCCTGAGCACTACGCTAGGAACCTTGGGAGAACGAAACCCCAGAAAGTCAAGCCCACATGCCTGGGGCAGGTGGGGGTACAGAGTGGTCCACACAGAGCGGAAGGAACTCTCTACAGAAGGGAAGGAGTAATCGATCCCGACAGGTATGAGAAGGGAAGCTCGGAGGAATGGTCTGTGCCAAGCATGGTTAGAGATGACCTCAGAGGCCTTCCAGAGCCGCGGGAACAGCGGCGCCTCTACTCTTTCCACCAGACACTTGGGTAACTTAACTGCCCAGCTCAGAACCCTAGGGAACCTTCCTCTCCCCACTTACTGAACCAGGAGTAACTGCAGGGAAACGCTGCCCGGCCCTAGTGCAGTGACACAGGGAAGTCATCAAGTCATCACTGTCTAAAAGGCCATGACTCAGCAGGCTCAGGAACAGGTGTGCCAGCCACCAGCTCTGTGACCTGGGGCAAGTTCATTAACCTCTCTGAACCCTGGTTTCTTCCCCTATAAAATCAGAATCACCATCACAGTAAGAAAGCTAATAGCACCAACCTAAGAGGGTCACTGAGAACATTAAATGAGACTGTAACCAGACAGGGATGGGGTTCCCTGGAGAAAGAGAACAAGGCATGGCTTTCTTGACAGAAGAGAAGCCATCTTTGGCCTAAGCCACTTTGTGATCTGAGCCCCAGTGCTTGCCTTTGAACAGGTCTCAGTAATTAATGATCAAAAGGACAAACTTATCAGGCAAGAGAAGTAACAATAGCAAAGATAATACATCAGTTGTAAAGACTCCCAGTTACACTGGCCTAAAGCACTACCTTAAGCGGTTTGCAGGATTTAAACCCGCCTCGGGTTTAAACACCACCAGATCAACTGGAACCTAAGGAATGATGATGTTGACCATTTCCAACCCTTGTAACTTTCAATCCACTTTAGCTTGGACTCACTCAGTCCACCACCCAAGACCCTTCTTGAGTATGCATGTTCCCTTAGCTTAAAACTTCACAAATTTTCCCCCTCCCCCTTGCCTTTGACTATAAAATTGTAGCCCACTTAATCCTCAGGGCAGAGCTCCCTCGCCTGACCGCTTGCATCTCATACAAGCGTCCTATATTACTAAATCTACTTCTTGCCAAAAAAAACTTCCCCAATTTTGTTGCTGGGGTGACACTGCTTTAGGAAAGATCCTTGGTGTTCTCCTTACTTGCTCCAAGTAATAAATCTAAGAGGTAAACCCAGTTTTCAGGTAACATGATGATACATGTAAACTACTCTGCACAGGGCTTGACACCAATGAACACTGTAGCCAAAGGCAACTGGAAATCCTCAGTGAGCAAGGTCTTTGCATCTCCAAACTTGCTGGCATTCATCAGCCAAGAAATCTGTCTCCCCTGCTAGGAGTCAGGCAGCCACCTGGGCTGGTTTTCAAACAGATTCTTACAGAAAGCCATCCAGGGGTGAATCTGGAACAGGAATTCATAAATTCCACTCACACAAGCAGCCGGGTCACCATTTTCATTCTCAGGCTCACCTTCTCCTTCCTCTGCAAGTCACTGGAATGAGGCCAGGCAATAACCTAGATTTTTCCTGCTCAGGACTAATAAGCTGGAATTTTAAACTGTCAGTCTTCCCATTTTCTATTTCCTCCAATCTTATTCGGTAATTTAGGTCTTGACCTTGATTTTAATTACAGACCAATAAAACTGGAGGGAAGGGGGCAGGGCACAACCTTTGAAAGAACGACAGAGCCCAAGGACATGACAGAAACAGATTAGAACCAAATGGGTCCAAGATGGTGGACAAGTCAACTTCCAACAGACCTTGAGCCTCAGTATATGCTCACTGTAACACATCAGCAAGCTAAATGACACACCTACAAGCGCCATGACAGTTCTAAGGCCAACCATAAGGATCCAAAAGTGGGTGGTGGCCCAATTCCTGGAAATCCCCACCCCTTCCCAAAATAGCTGGAATACTCCTCCCACTCATTAGCCTATAAAATTACCCACCAGTATAAAAACTGACAACCCCCATACCCCGGTGCCTTTCTCACCTTCTGATATGGCCCACACTCTGTGGAGTGTGTTTCTCTCTAAATAAATCCACTTCTGACCTTTCACTTTGTCTCTCACTGAATTCTTTCTGCGATGAGACATCAAGAACCTGAGCTTCATTAAGTCCTGAAACCAGGTGTGTGACCTCAGTTGGAAGACTGTGGGTTTTGGCTGGGTTTGAGTCCCAGCACGTGGGTTCAAGTCCCAATCTGAGGTGCACGGTTTCACCAGTGCATTAGCTGGCCTAGGGATGGACCAATGTCCATGTGCTTAGAAAGGGTATGTGAAATAAAATTCATATTTTGTGGCAAGACAAGAAAAAGTTAAACAAAATAAATTTTCTCTGCCCTTTGGTCTCCTCTCTCCCCTCTACTGTGCTTTGTGTATCTGCATTACACATGGACCAAACCTTCCCCATCGGCAGAAACACCTGCTCAACCATGAAGAGCAACATTCTTTTAGCATCAAGGAGACAACTCCTTAAACATAACATTCCTTCTTTATCTTGTACAGATTTGGATTGTATGAACTGTCAGTAATTCATTTAACATAAAGCCCTCTGTCTCAAAAAACTTATGTAACTATGCCTTGACTTCTAATGGGCAGAACAGTTCTCAACACTGAGATGCTATTCCCAAGTTATAACCCTCAATTTGGCTCGAATAAAATTTCTACTTCTTTCTTAGACCGACTGATTAATTTTTCGTCAATAGGTATCCAGGGAGTTACCAAGAGACACAAGACAAAGGTAAAATTATTAGTTCTAGCTTTGATGTGGCCACCATTCTGAATGCCAAGAAAGTAGCCTATGATGAGCTGCAATGTGTTCCCCCAAAATTCATATGTTGAAGTCCTAACTCTAGTACCTCAGAATGCGACTGTATTTGGAGACAGGCTCTTTGTAAAGGTTATTATGTTAAAATGAGGTCACTGGGGTAAGCCCCATTGCAACATGACTGGTGTCTGTCTTAGGACACAGATACACAGAGGGAGGACCACGTGGAGACACAGGAAGAAGAAAAGTCCAGGAGAGGCCTCAGAAGAACCAACCCTACCAACACCTTGATCTTGGGCTTTGTAGGGGAGCAGATTTTGCCACCTCAAAATATGCCTCTTTGGCACATTAATTATTACTATTATTTTTTGTGGTACGCGGGCCTCTCACTGTTGTGGCCTCTCCTGTTGCGGAGCACAGGCTCCGGACGCGCAGGCTCAGTGGCCATGGCTCACGGGTCCAGCCGCTCCGCGGCATGTGGGATCTTCCCGGACCGGTGCACGAACCCGTGTCCCCTGCATCGGCAGGTGGACTCTCAACCACTGTGCCACCAGGGCAGCCCTGGCACATTAATTATCTTAAGGTGGTTGTTTTTTAAGAAACAGCAGACAAGGAAGAAACTGAAAACCAAGTAGGAGTTGTCCTTTTGTAAGAAACATTTACATTCATGAGGGAAATCTCCATTTGTAAGGGGGTCTCCCTCCAAGTACCTGGAAGAGCTGGGAGGACTAAATCTCTAGAAACTCTCAGGAAAGGGGCAGGCACTGACTTAAATCTGCGTAAACACCTTACCCTTGTTTACTGTGCTTTCCCTATCACCTCCCAGAACTGACTCTCCCCACCTTCAACATCCTCTTTTGTCTTTAGCTGAGGATATTTAAGGTGAGGGCTTCAGCCATTTTGGTGAATGACATAGTTTTCCTGGTTCTCTCCTATGCATACATGTTATTAAACTTTGTTTGATTTTCTCCTGTTAATCTGTCTCATGTCAACTTAATTCTCAGACCAGACAGAAGAACCTAGAGGGTAGAGGAAAATTTCTTCCTCCAGACAATGTGAAGCCTCCAGAGCTGTGAGAAAATTAATTTCTGTTGTTTAAGCCACCCAGACTATCGTACTTCGTTATGGCAGCTCTAGCAAACTAACACAAGGCCCATGTTCAGAGTCAGGAAAACCAAAACGGACCAAGCAATGAACCTGGTGGTAGAGAGGAACAGGAGACCCGGGAAGCAGCTTTCCCATCTCCCCACATCCCAAGTGCTAACTCAACTGAGTGTAACTTTTAGAATTAACCAGTCTTACCACGTTTTCTGGCAGCTTGTGTCCAGGGAGATATTTTACATTTTCATGGTCATTATTTATGATGTCTGTCAGTTTTCTCCCATTAACCGTTTCTTCAAAGACCCACATCTTGACCGTGGAGGCAAACTTCTGAAGTTTCTTGACATTATCACCAATTATTTTTGCAACAGCTGAACCCCTGCAAAAGAAACAGTGGAAAAGAAAACAAACTCACTTGGGCAGAAGAGAAAAAGCACTAGATTATATTTCAGGAGACTTGTGTTCTGATTCAAGCACTGAGCTTAGAACTCAGATGTGATGTCGCCTCAGCCACAAGCTGTTTTTTTGTTTCTTTGGTTGGTTTTTTAATAAATTTATTTATTTATTTGTTTGTTTTTGGCTGCACTGGGTCTTCGTTGCTGCGCGCGGGCTTTCTCCAGTTGTGGCGAGCAGGGGCTACTCTTCGTTGCAGTGCGGGCTTCTCATGGCGGTGGCTTCTCTTGTTGCAGAGCATGGGCTCTAGGTGTGCAGGCTTCAGTAGTTGTGGCACATGGGCTCAGTAGTTGTGGCTCGTTGGCTCTAGAGCACAGACTCAGTAGTTGTGGCACATGGGCTTAGTTGCTCCATGGCATGTAGAATCTTCCCGGACCAGGGCTCAAACCCGTGTCCCCTGCATTGGCAGGCGGTTTCTTAACCACTGCGCCACCAGGGAAGTCCAAGCTGTTTGAAACTTAGTTGTTTTCACTTGGAAATACCACCCCATGATCAGGAAAGCCCCAGAATTTGCTATAAGGTCAGAAAGCACCACCCCTTGAAACTAGTAAGCACCAACCTATCTTGGAAGAGGGTATCACAGAAGGAAGAGAAATCCACCTGAAGGATGGCATAAAAATAACACTTCAAGTGTTCATGAAGTCTCCGAAGCAACTAGGCTATGTTTCAAATCCATCAAGGAGATTAATATGCAGCTACCGTAGGATAAGCTGTGTTCTGGTGAACTGCAACAGGCTCCATGTACAGTCATAAAGGAAAGACAAGACCCAAGTGGATTCCAGAAAAGGAGCACAGCAAGGGCATGGGTCCCCCCAGCAGACACCCAGAGGCCTCTAGAAGCTCCCTTTTTTCTGCATCTCTATTCACCAAACCTATTCTGGTCATGAATCCGTCTCCCACAGGCTTTCCCACAGGGGAAGAGAAGATGCTAGTTAAAGCCAGTCCTCTGCACAAGAGCCGTGGGTGTGCGGCTGGTCCCCGTGGCAGAGGTGATGATGGTCAGCGAGCGCCTGTGCTCATCTCACAGGTGTGTTGAGTGCACACTGATTGGGCCATGGGTGGGACCTAATCCCGGCTGAACCAATCAAGCTCTTTTATAGGAATCCGAACAGAGAAATAGTTTCTTAGTTAACTTTCCTGGTGTGAAGAGCAAAGGAAAGAATCGTAAAGAGCACCTTGAGAATTCACGTGTCAGGGCGTTCATTATTTTTTCTAACGATTTTTTCTAATGATTCAGACAATTTGTGAAATGGAGTAAGGGGTGATGACAGAAAGGGGGTGGGACCAAGCTGATGCAGAACAGATTGGAGACAGTTATCCTTATGTTTATGTTTGGCTGCACAATAGAATTACCTGGGAGACTGAGTCCCAGGCCACAGCCAAGATCAATGAAATGGGTACCTCTGGAGTGGGAGCAGGCATCAGCAGTTATTAAAGCTCCCCTGGGACTGACGTGCGGCCAGTTGAGAACAGCTGCTCTGCACAAGGATCTAGAACTTTGGTGCTCTCCTTCCTCACAAAGGAATAGCTGTAAACATCAAAGCTCTGTGGCTTTCCCTGGGAAGTCCTTATTCTCTGTCAGCAGGACAGTTTATTAGCTAAATATCCATTAATCCAATTCTCCTCTGACACCCTGCAGAAAAAAGTCCGAGAATCTCCCCACCATCACTATCACTTTTACCCTAATGTTTATCCTAATAACTCACACAAGGTCAAAGAGAGCAAGTGTGATTCTGGGGAACTGAGCAAACCGAGGAGGGGATCTATAAGACACTAGGAATCCATGTCTAGTAAATCAAGTGGGAAAATAAACTAGAACCATGAACCCCCTACCCATGGTCCACAGTCTTACTGGAATACACCTGTTTCTCCCTTTACAGCCGCCTCCTGTGGAAGCCAAGCATTTGCAACCAGAGGCAAACCTACTGTGTTTCTGCTGAAAAGTTAGTTAAGAATTGGAACTATTGGGACTTCCCTGGTGGCCCAGTGGGTAAGACTCCATGCTCCCAGTGCAGGGGGCCCAGGTTTGATTCCCGGTCGGGAAACTAGATCCCACGTGCATGCTGCAACTAAGAGTCTGCATGCTGCAACTAAGACCCGGCACAGCCTAAATAAATAAATTAATAAATTAAAAAAAAAAAAAAAAAAAGAATTGGAACTATTAAGAATTAAGCCCACCAGGGCTTCCCTGATGGCGCACTGGTTAAGAATCCGCCTGCCAGTGCAGGGGACACGTGTTCGAGCCCTGGTCCGGGAAGATGCCACATGCCGCGCAGCAACTAAGCCCATGCGCCACAACTACTGAGCCTGCGCTCTACGGCCCGTGAGCCACAGCTACTGAGCCCGCGTGCCGCAACTACTGAAGCCCACGCACCTAGAGCCCGTGCTCTGCAACAAAAGAAGCCACCGCAATGAGAAGCCCACGCCCCGCAACGAAGAGTAGCCCCCGCTCACTGCAACTAGAGAAAGCCTGCGCATGGCAACAAAGACCCAATGCAGCCACAAATAAATAAATAAATAAATTTATTTAAAAAAAGAAAGAACTAAGCCCACCATACCTTGTTCTTTGGTGTTCAAATGGGGCTTAGAAGAGCAAAACAAAAATAAGGGAAACTCCAGTTGCATTTTTTACTCATGGGAGGTCAGCAGGACCTCACTTTACCTCCTCCCAGGTTTCATCAAGGACCTCATTCAGTCATTCATTCACGCATTTATCTCAGTTATCAAAAATGTCCTGAGCACCTACTGCACATAATGCCTTGGGCTAGATGCTGGTGATATAAAAGGCACAGCTCTCAAAAGCTTCCCACCCACTTGAGAGATGAACAAGGTAAAAGGAATTCACAATCCTGTGTGTGATAAGAGGTGAAAGGGAATGAGGGACACTGTGATTAGAAGGTTAAATTGCGAGGGACTTTTAACATAAAGGACTCAGATGTAACCCAGGTAATCCATGGGAAGGCTAGCCTGCCCAGCGTTCAGCTGAGGGAACCAAGGTGGACAGACCTGGCTGGGGTCCCGGGAGAAGACATGGGAACGGTGCTGAGGAAGACCATACCTCTGCAGAGAAGCAAAAAGGGCTTCATTCACCAGGGATGGGAAAAGCAGGCAAAGCAGAGCTTCCAGCCAACACTCAGCTAATCACAGACACGTGAGGGAGCCGGGCCAAGCCAAGAACTAACCAGCTGATCCAGAGATGCACAAGCAACAATGTGTGCTTGTTATTTTCAGCGTGTGCTTGTTATTTTCAGCACCGAGTTGGCGGAGGGTGGGCTATTTTGCAGTGGTAGCTAAGGGATGCATGAGACTCAGCAACGCTGAGGTAACTCCAGGTAATTCTGGGCCAAGCTACTGGATCTGCCACTCATGGATGGGGGAGGGGAGGGAAGGGAAGGGAGGAGATGGACGCGGGGAAGAAGCATGAAATTCAATTCAAGAATGAATCCAGGGAGGGACTTCTCTGGTGGCGCAGTGGTTAAGAATCCTCCTGCCAATGCAGGGGATACGGGTTCGAGCCCTGGTCCGGGAAGATCCCACATGCCGTGGAGCAGCTAAGCCCATGCACCACAACTACTGAGCCTGTGCTCTACAGCCCGTGCACCACAACTACTGAGACTGTGCTCTAGAGCCCGTGTGCCACAACTAGTGAAGTTCGCACACCTAGAGCCCATGTTCTGCAACGAGAAGCCACCGCAATGAGAAGCCCGCGCACCACAACGAAGAGTAGCCCCTGCTCACCGCAACTAGAGAAAGCCCCCGTGCAGCAACGAAGACCCAACGCAGCCAAAAATAAATTAATTAAAAAAAAAATGAATCCAGGGAGATGAACAAAAAGATTCTAATGCCTATAAGGCCTAGTCTTGTTCCTTTCTATATAACTTATACAATAATATATTTTTTTGGAGATCAGAAATGAAAACACTTTAATTTGTTCTGTTTTAATCTCTTTCAGTACCATCTCCATTTGAACCAAGTATTTTCTTTGCTGTCCACCTTTTCTGTGTTGTTTATAAAACCTCAAAAGTATATAATTCACCTCAACATAATAAAGGCTATATATTCTATACAACAAGCCCATAGCTAACATAGTACTGAATATTCTTACCACCAAAAATGGGGAGATGGGGGCAGGAGGAAACTCTTGGAGGTGATGGATGTTTATTACCTTGATCGTGGTGATGGTTTCATGGGCATATCCCTATCTCCAAACCCATCAAATATTAAGTATGTCTGAGTTTTCTGTGTTTCAATTACACCTGAATGAAGTTGTTTTTGTTTTTAAGTATAATCCATACCCAAAACTCCTCTGTGGCTCTGAAATGGTACTAAATGTGTTTGTCACATATGTGTAAGAAGAGGATCAAATAGCAAAGGGAGTGTTTTGGAAGAACCCGTGTGTTTTGAAGGCAACTACATAAAATCCACATATAAGTGAAAACCCTGTCCTAAAAAGATGCCTGGCCTACAGAGGACCAGTCTAAAAATATGCACAGATATATTAGAACTGAGCCTAAAATCAAATAAAAATACTGCGTCCAGTCCAGTCCATGGAGGCACTTTGTGTGTGGCTCAGCCATGGTCGGGGCTGGGGTCCCATGGCCACGGTGGTGGCATCTCCTTGTTTCAGGGGCTGTCCTGTAACTGTTCCAGCCCGGTCAGGCACAGATAGTTAACACGGCTGGGTCAAGGGCACAAGCAGCCATCGCTCCACCTGCCAGCTCGTCCAGCTACTAAAGGCCAGGTCTGCAATGAGTCCGGTTTTCCCCCAAGTGAGGAGTGGGGGCCAGAGGTAGCCCCAATGGCTGAGCGCTTGCCCACACCCCCCCACACACACACAGCACCAAGTGACAATGACGCATGTGTGCCCTTTTCAACTCTCCTGGCCTCCCTGAGAGAGCGCCGAATGTCTCATGTGAGTGTTGCGGTGTTTCCCAGCTCCCCAGCCTGTGTGAATTTCCCTTCTTCCCAAAGTATGAGGCGGCCTCCACTCAGAGCCTTGGCAGGGACCAGTATCTGGCAAGGATTTTATAATACTGTTTTGTTTCCATTCTACTGGTGGCTGCTGTTACCTTCTACTTGCAGTCTTTGGAGTGGTGATATAAAGTTTTCTTTTAAAGTCAACTTTTAAAGAAAGTCTATGTGAATAAGCAGAACAAAAGCGACCAGGGCAGTTTAAAGGAGGTTTAATTCCATCTAAACCTCCACCTGGCAGATTAAGACATGACACAGGAGGCTCAGTCACTCTGACCTTGGGTTACTCAACCAGGTAGTGCCAGAACTGGGAGGGGGACTCAGGACGACTGACGGCCAGTCCTGGGTCTTTACTCCGGGATATAATATCACATTTCCCATGGAATCATGAATTATCTTACCACAACAGGTCTTGGGCCTCAAAGTACAGACTAGTTTGCACCCTCAGCAATATTATGCCAACAAATTTTTTTTTTTTTTTTGCGGTACGCGGGCCTCTCACTGTTGTGGTCTCTCCCGTTGTGGAGCACAGGCTCCGGACGCGCAGGCTCAGCGGCCATGGCTCACGGGCCCAGCCGCTCCGCGGCATGTGGGGTCTTCCCGGACCGGGGCACGAACCCGTGTCCCCTGCATCGGCAGGCGGACTCTCAACCACTGCGCCACCAGGGAAGCCCAACCAACAAAATTTAAAAGGGACTTGGGGTGGGAAATCACAACCCAGTGCCAGCTGGGTACACACCGGGTATTTGACACAAGAGCTCATTTCATCTTTCCAGAAGCCACGTTATCCCCACTTTACAGATGAAGAAGTAGAGGCTCAGAGAGAACGAATAAGTCACCCGGTCACACTGTCCACGTAGAGCCAGCAGTTCTGGCCCAGATCTGTTTCCAAAGCCCACACTTTCTACTAATTCCTGTTTGCTGAGGGGTAGAGTAGAATCATTTGTTGAGAATACACATTAAGCACCTATGCCATGCAGACACTGTGCCGGGCACAGAGGACACAGGGGATAAAGCTGGTAAGTCTAAGGTTGGGGTGGGGAAGAATTCGAGCCAGAGGGAAGGGCCCGTGGAGCAAAGGTGCAGGAACAGGGCGGGGCATGGAGACTGTCCTCTGCTTTTACCCAGAGTCCACACCTGGTGGGAGGTGGAGGAAGGGGGGAGGGGAGAGGTTATGAGCAGCAGGGGGAGAGAGGGAGAGGAGGCTGAGAAAGGAGCAGAGGGAAAGGGAAGGGGAGAGGGAAGGATGGGGCAAGAGGCACAGGGTAGGGATTTGCTGACTACCAGGTGTCAGGCACTGTTTGTTTGCTTTTTGTTTTTGATTGACACGTAATTGACAAATAACATTGTATAAACTGAAAGGGTATAACCACTTGGTCTGATACATTTATGTATTGCAATCTGATTACCACGAGAGTACTGTTTTCAATACCTTACCCACATTATCTGTTTTAAGCCCTAGCAACCCTCTGAGACAGGGACTATCACGATCCCCATTTTTCAAGTGAACACACTGAACTCCCGGGATCACACTGGTGGTCAGTGGAAGAGGAGAGATCCGCAGCCCAGGCCATGTCTTCACCACTCTGCTCTCCCTCCCTGGGTCCCAGCTGGACAGACACTCACCTGCTGGAGGTCCTAACCTCCACTGGCAACACCCCCCTTCCCCCAACCCCTTGGCATTCACTCACCTCTTCCTCTCTAAAAAGATGTGACATTTTAATCAACCAAGGAACAGGATGCCTATCAAGTCAGGTTGACAATTCCCAGAACTGCACGGGGTGCAGAAGCTTACTGGCACAGAAAGGACCCCACAGACCATCCCTCTTTTACCAAGGAGGAAACTCTCTAGGGAGAACAAACAAAGGTTCAGCTAGGTTCTCCCCATCCCATGCCCAGGGCTGATCCTACATGTGGATCCAAGGGAAGAGGGTGATCAGTTTTGGTTTAAATAACATCTACTTTCTTATTCATAAAAGCAATACATGAAAGACAAAAAAAAAATTATAATCTTACCACCCAGGGAGAACAACTGTTAACATTTTGTGTAATTCTTTGCAGTTAAAGGGCTTTTAAAGTACAATCAAATGCCAGAGTATTAGATGCAAATGTGAAAAATAAAGTATTTTAAAAATAGATTCAACTTGGTGAATGTTTATTTGATCTCTGGATAGGGAAGCTTTCTAAGTTTAAAATCAAAGATGGCAACCACAGAGGAAAAAAGATCAATGTGAACAACTTCACATAGAGAAAAAAAGGAGGGGGAGAAGCAGATGAAAAAGTCTTTCTGGGGCTTCCCTGGTGGTGCAGTGGTTGAGAATCTGCCTGCTAATGCAGGGGACACGGGTTCGAGCCCTGGTCTGCGAAGATCCCACATGCTGCGGAGCAACTAGGCCCGTGAGCCACAACTACTGAGCCTGCGCGTCTGGAGCCTGTGCTCTGCAACAGGAGAGGCCGTGATAGTGAGAGGCCCGCGCACTGCGATGAAGAGTGGCCCCCGCTTGCCACAACCAGAGAAAGCCCTCGCACAGAAATGAAGACCAACACAGCCAAAAACAAACAAACAAACAAATAAATAAATAAAAGCCAAGCATTTGGGGGGAAAAAAAAGTCTTTCTGTCTATCAAAATCCAAACTGCAGAGGAAAAGCCTCAAATAGAATGTTACATTTAACAAAAAACAGGATGCAAAATTGTATATGCCATATGATCATATGCATCACATGCAATTAACAAAATATCGTCTCACACCTGTTCGTGTGGCTACTATATTAAAACAAAAGAAAAACAAGTGCTAGAATGTGCAGAAATTGGAACCCTTGTGCTCTGCTGGTGGGAATATAAAATGGTGTAACTGCTATGGAAAACAATACAGTGGTTCCTCAAAAACCTAAAAATAGAATTACCATATGATCCAGCAATTCCCCTTCTGGGCATATGCCCAAAAGATTTGAAAGCAGAATCTTAAAGAGATATTTGTACACCAATGTTCATAGCAGAATTAGTCACAACAGCCAAAAGGTGGAAGCAACCCAGTGTCCACTGATGGACTGAACAGATAAACAAAAGCTGGTATATTCATACTATGGACTATCATTCAGCCTTAAAAAGGAAAGAAATTTTGGCACATGCTACAAAAGAAGTGAACCTTGAGGACATTATACTAAGTGAAATAAGCCAGTTACAAAAAAGACAATTACTGTATGATTCCACTTATGTGAGGAATTTATATGAACTCTCTCTTGAAGTTGGAATCCAGCCACGACATGGAGAAGCCCAAGCTCGCCTGCTGCAGAAAGACAGACACGTGGCCGGTCGCCCCCATTAGCCTGGCCAAAGCCCGCCCACTGTGAAAGGGGGCATCGAGGACCAAGAGCCCCAGCCCACTAAACACCTGACCGCTGCCTTATGAGTGAGCCCAGGTGAGACCAGCAGAAGACTCTCCCCGCTTAGCCCAAATTGCTGACCCCCAGAATCAGGAGCTAATCAATGATTGCTGTTTGAAGCCATTAAGTTTCAGGGGAGATAGTGGGGCAGCAACAGATAATCAATTAAGTTCCTAGCACCCAACTGTGGAAGGAACTGAGCCCCAAAGTAGAATGATGGCAAAGTGCCACTAGGATAACCTTAAAGGAGCAGGGGGACTTCTGGCTTAGTCCCTGGCGTCATCAAGCCTGGGAATTAGGGATGAGGGGAAGAAGAAAGACCTGGATGGTTGACGACCCCAGACACAACTTCCCACCAGCAAGGACTGAGAGGCTTGGAGATACTACTTGGCCTGCCACAGGGAAGACTTAGGGGACATGTGACTCTTCTATCCAATGGGACATGTTTTAGAAAAGAGTGGGCTCGGTCTTCTCTGGTGGTGCAGTGGTTAAGAATCCACCTGCCAACGCAGGGGACACGGGTTCGAGCCCTGGTCCGGGAAGATCCCACATGCCATGGAGGGACTGAGCCCGTGCACCACAACTACTGAGCCTGCGTTCTAGAGCCCGCGAGCCACAGCTACTGAAGCCCACGTACCTGGAGCCCGTGCTCCACAACAAGAGAAGCCACTGCAATGAGAGGCCCGCCACTGCAGCGAAGAGTGGTCCCCACTCGCCGCAACTGGAGAAAGCCTCTACACAGCAACAAAGACCCAACGCAGCCGGAAAAAAAAAAAAAAAAGAGTAGGCTCGCCTCAGCACTGCTCACAGACTAATGGGTAGAAGCTGGAGGTGACAGATTCTCCTCTCAAATATAAGACTTTTCTAATAATTAATTTACTAGATTAGTTTTAAGATCAGGTGCCTTAAAAACAGTAAACTATGATCATGTCACGTCTACAAGAAATGGGATGCCTCCTTTGGAGGGAAACTGAACAGGATGATTTTTTTTTTTTGGCCGCACTGCAAGGCATGCAGGATCTTAGTTCCCCAACCAGGGATCGAACCTGTGCCGCAAGCAGTGAAAGTGCAGAGTCCTACCCACTGGATTGCCAGGGAAGTCTCTCCAGGATGATTTTTAAGACCTCATTTCAATTTGATTTTTCTTAAGTGGAATATTGTTATACTAGACTTTTTTGGGAGGGTAAGCTACTCAATATTTTTGTGATGATGGGATTTGTTCTCAGGTAAAAGTATGCTTCTCATTAAAAATAATAAGAATTTATAGAAACACGGACACTGGAGTTAGAAAGATCTGGGTTTCAACTCCACCTTATTAACCACTGACCTTGAAAAGTTTTCTAATCTCAGTTTTGTCATCTAAAATAGGAATAATAGGGCTTCCCTGGTGGCGCAGTGGTTGAGAGCCCGCCAGCCAATGCAGGGGACATGGGTTTGTGCCCCGGTCTGGGAGGATCCCACATGCCGCGGAGCGGCTGGGCCCGTGAGCCATGGCCGCTGAGCCTGCACGTCCGGAGCCTGTGCTCCGCAACGTGAGAGGCCACAAGAGTGAGAGGCCCGCGTATCGCAAAAAAAAACCAACAAAACAAAACAAAAAAAATAAAACAGGAATAACAGTACTACCGCACAGACTTGTTATGAGATTTAAATGAAACAACACACATCCCAGACACAGAAAATGACCCTAAGTGGTAACTGTTATGATTATCCCCCGTAAGGGAGGGGAGGAAGTGAAGAATGATGAAAGAGGTGAAAGAGGGCTAAGATATGAAAATCAGACTCATCCCCAATATAGCTGTGATGTATACACTGCACAACAACAGAAACAGGTGTGCAGATCAGCCTGGCAGGTGTCCTCAGCTTGGCTCCTAAGGGAAATGGGTCTCCTCCCAGGTCAGCCCGAACCGCCACTACCTCTCCCTCCAACTTCCACAGTAGAGGTGTGTCAGCGCCGTCTGTGGACCAGGAAGGGGTCGTTTTGACCTCAGAGGAGCTAACACGCAGATGCCTAAACTGTTTCGAGCTCTCCACGTGGGGGTACAGCAAGAATCATCACAGGCACTGAGCAGCACAGTCGAAAACGATGACACTGGGGGATAAAGAGCTGCCAGGCTGCATTCAGATGCTTCCAACAGGACAAAAAGGGTCAGCCACACGTCCAGTTTCACTCATCAGTGCAAAGTAGGCCAAAGCTCTCCCTGACTTTCAGTCCCAGGAGTCAAGCTGTGGTGAAAACAAGGGCAAAAGATAACTCCCGGAAACACCTCCCGCTCTTTTACCTTCTCCCTTCCTCTGCCTCTATTCCTTAGCATTTTGTGATTGGCATTGGTAAAAGTACACTTCTCACTGAAAATGCTAAGAATTTATATGGACATTGGAGTTAGAAGGATCTGGGTTTCAATTCCACCTTATTAACCGCTGACCTTGAAAAGGTGTTTTGTGATGGCTCTGGTCAAGGATGATGGAACTAACCCAGACAGCATTTTTTCATTAGCTGCCAACTACTGAGTGCTAGTCACTTTGCACTCTCTCAGATCATCTCATTTCATCCTCACCACGATCCTAGACAGCAGGTACCCATGTCAGGAGCAATGATTCTTGGAGGGAAGCAGTTTGCTCAAGGACCTAGAACTTGATGGGGCCAGAAACCCGGGGGGTGGGAATCCCGAGTGCCTCCTTCCACCGCTGCCTGACCCGGCCTCCCAAGGAGGTGTGGGGTGTTTCTGGACTTAGACTGCAAATACAACCCTGAGGTTTTAGTTCTAGAACTGCATCTTGTACTGTGTCTGGGTGCCCTTCCCAAGGTTCTGGTGAAGGAACTTTGTTTCATCTTTGGAGGAACCTAAGAAGCTTTTTTTTTTTCCTTTCTGTTGCTATTGTGAGTCACCAGGACCAAGAAAAGCCACGTCGGTTAGGAAGCACCTCCCTGCATCCCCACAGGGGGCAGCACAACAGGGCTCAGCTGGATGCAAGAGGCCCCTTTGGCCTCCTCTCTCCCACCGTCTAGAGGAAAAGAGGTGAGGGAGGGCGGGACAGGCCCATCAGTCTTCAGGTATCTGCATAGCAATTGATGATTATTTACATTGGGGGACGCACCAATGTGAGCTTTAGAGTCACCTTTTAGCTATAGATGTAACATCATTATTTCCATAAGCATTCTGAGCTGCTTCAAGGTCCCAAATGTAGGGACTTCCCTGGTCGCGCAGTGGTTAAGAATCCGCCTGCCAATGCAGGGGACACGGGTACGATCCCTGGTGCGGGATGATCCCACATGCTGTGGAGCAACTAAGCCTGTATGCCACAGCTACTGAGCCTGCGCTCTAGAGCCCGTGAGCCACAACTACTGAAGCCCATGAGCCACAGCTACTGAAGCCCACGTGCCTAGAACGCGTGCTCCACAACGAGAGAAGCCACCACAAGAAGCCCACGCACCGCAACAAAGAGTAGCCCCTGCTCTCTGCAACCAAACAAAGCCCGGGCACAGCAACAAAGACCCAACACAGCAAATAAATAAATAAATAAATTTCTTTTTAAAAAAAGTCCCAAATGTAAACAATGCTTAAGCAATTTCCTATTCCTGAGCATCTGGAAGGGTCCATCTTTTGGTAACCTGTTTCAAAATCAGCAGGCGGCTAAAATCCCTTAGGGAAAAATCTGTTCCACCCTCAGGGAATATGATTCAGCAAGTCTAGCTTCAGTGCGAAGTCTGATGCAAGTTGTCTTTGGACCACATTTTAAGAAACATTACTAAAAACACTATTTAAAATGTCTACTCTTGGGACTTCCTTGGCAGTCCAGTGGTTAAGATTCCGTGCTTCCACTGCAGGGGACATGGGTTCGATCCCTGATTGGGGAACTAAGATCTCACATGCCACATGAGAACAAAAAAAAAAATTCAGAACAAAAACAAAAATCTAAAACGTCTAATCTTGTGACAGATATTTCATTCTACTTTGTATTTCTTTTGAATTTATTTTCCAAATCCTCTTCTATCTGTGACCTGAAGGAAGGGATGGTGTCCACTTGTGTCCCTATCCCTGGAAAAACCACCGTATCTGCATGGAGCAGACAGTCAAATGTCTTTGACCAGAGCTGAACACTCAGTGGGCCCCTGGGCAGCCTCTCTGTGTCCTTTTCTGTTCCTAAGTTCCTGAATCTCTCTGGGGAGGTCGTAAGCCTCTCTCTAGGACTAGCATGGCTCTGCACCCAGGGCAGCGACAAGGAAGCCAACGACTGTTCCGGTCTGATCCCATCATTAACGGAACCGGCAGCCAGCCCAGACCATCGGCACATTTCTCAATTGCTCTGATCCAGTGTCACTAGCCAAGTTCTACTCCATTTCCTTGGGCTGGAGTGAGCCAAGAAGAAGTCAAGTACATCAGAGAGAAGCTGCGGGAAGCCGGGGGCATGGGGCCAGCAGGGGGAGGGGGGACGGGGGGGCAGGGCTGCAGGAGGGTCACTTCACAACTCTTGTTTCAGGCCCAAATCTGGCGTAGCCCAGCCATGCCACTTTTCCTGCACCTTGCAAAGGACGAAAAGGTGCTGTCTGTGGTCCTGTGGCCTCTTACAGAAGAGGAAACTAATGTTAAAGAACACACACTGAATGGGCGCGTTTTCAGTCTCAGGGCCCACAAGGCAGCTGACATTTCACTCAAGTGACCTTGGGATCAGAACTGGCAAAGTCCAGCTGAAAGTCCATACGAAGCTCTGCAGTGGGTAGGTACAAACTCCATTAGGTGTGGGACAGAACATTCTGTTGTTGGTTGAAAAAAGAAGTTTACAGAAAAGTGCATAATATCCTAGTATTTGCAGGGCAGAGAGATAAAAGAATATATGTAAACATTCGCTTGCATCTGATAGAATTCTTCCGGAAAGAACAGAAGAAACTGGTAACACTGGTCTTCTTCCAGGAGATACCTTGGGAGACAAGTGTGGATGGGAGATGTTTCACTGGTTTTTTTTGTGGGGTTTTTGGTACCTTTTAAACAATGTGAATTATTGCCAAATCATATACAATTACATTTTCACATTAAAAAGTTAGTTTTTAGACATTCATTTAGTATTTACTTAGCATATGCCCGACACTAGGTAGATGCTGTTCTCAAGAGCTGGGAGGGGAGGAGTGGAAACAGATAATCAAATAAATCATCACCTTGCAATGACAGATGTCAGCAACAGAGGCACGGGGAGAGGCCCCTCACCTTGCTGGGATGGAAAAGTGGAGAATCAGATAAGGTTTCCTGAAAGAAGTACTTTCTGGGCCAAGTCTTAAAGACGGAGACCTAGTAACTAGTACCAATTGCTGCAGGACTCCTAGAAGCCTGAACTGTGATAAGTGTCCGGCCACCAAAAAACAGGACTTTAAGGACATCACTTTGAACTATTCTATACTAGTCCCTCGGATGTGGGAAAAATAGGGCGCAGCTGTGGAAAAAAGATTGAAAATATCAGATGCTATACCATATTCTGCCTCCTCTCCCCCAGTCCACTTTCCTCTACAGTAACCCAAACACACCAAATAATCCCACTGTGTAAGTTTCAGAAAGGTAACTAAAAGAGCTGACATTTAAAGTGCTTAAAAGAACGCCTGGCACAAAGTGCTTTATAAACGCTAAAGTCAAATAAAGCCTATCGGAGAAGCAAAGCTGCGCGAACATCCCCCCAAAGGAGAATTCCCAAAGTCCCTGAGCTACTGGGGGAGCCCGGCCTGTAGGAACTTGGATTTTCTTCCCGATACTTTATTAAGATACTAGACTTCGCAGAAGCCGGAGCGGGACCCGCACTTGGAAGGGCAGAGCCGGCCCCGCCCTCGACCTGGATAGCAGGCGCCCTTCAGTCCCCTCTGCCTCGGTTTCCTCGATTCGGAAACCCCAGCAAGAACGCTCGAGCCTCCTCCAACTCGACCCAGGCGATGTGCCCAGGAGAAATGAAGAACGCCCTGAAGATGTTGCGCAAACCCCCCGGGCGTGGCGAGCAGGTGGCCTCCGTGCGCCCGCCGCGCAGTGCCGTGAGCGCAGACAGGTGCCCGCCGGTGCGCCGTCCCCTCTCTCCGCGCCGCCCCCACGAGCACACGGGCCCAGGGCCTCCCCGCCCAGTGCCTCGGCGCGGCCTCCCCGGACGCGCGGTGCCCAGCCCGGCCGCGAGGCCGCCCGCCCCGCCTCCCCACGCGCGGTGCCCGGTGCCCACGCCGCGGCGGGGACGCGCACCCTCGGACGTCCGGCAGAGGGGCTTCCCGCAGGCGGAGCCCGCGCCGCCGGCCCGCCGCCGCTCACCAGTTCCCCGAGCCCACGATGCACACTTTCAGGGGCGCCGCTGCCATGGCCAGGCCGGAACGCAGCAGACCGGCGCGCGCCTCCCCGACCGGCCGCCCGCCTTCGCCCGCTCCGCCTCCGCCTCCTCCCGCTCGGCCTGAACCAGCTGATGCTCGCGGCAGCCCCGCCCCTCCCGCCTCTCGGCCAATGGCCGCTACCATCCCCGCCCGAGCGCACAGGGCTACAGCTGACAGCCGGGAGGACCCGCCCCCCCACTCCCGAGAACCACCGCGCACGCCCGGGCCCTGCTGGCCTCCCGGCCCCGCTCCGGCACCGCCCAGCCCTGCCCGAGGCCTGTCGGGATTTGTAGTTCTCGCCCCCTAGATCGACGCTCCCGCCCCGCCCCTTGCCTCCCCGGGCGGTTGCGCCCTGACTCGCGCTCCGGGCTCCGGGGGCTGCACTAGCCTTCCCGCGGAGCAGTCCTGACCCGGCTGGCCCGGGTGCCCCCCACTCCGACCCTCTCGGGAAGAGCTGCCGGGGGCTGCACTAGCCTCCCCGCGGAGCAGTCCTGACCCGGCTGGCCCGGGTGCCCCCCACTCCGACCCTCTCGGGAAGGGCTGCCGGGGCTGCAGTTTGGAGCCGAGAGAGAATCCGGGATTGACTCTAAAGTCAACCAGGCTTGGTCCAGAGCTCGAAGTGGCCACCCCATCCTCTTCAGCTTCCGCCTCCCTTGTGGAAACAAGAAACCACCTGGCACCGCCGAACTTCGCGGTGGCCGTGTATCTTCTGAGGCCTTCGGGACTTGGCCGGACAGTACCTGCGCACTAGGGAGGGGGAGAGCTGGACGCGGGCGGCGTCGCCGTCACCCACTGGCTTGGCAGGACTGGCCTCCTCATGGTCTTCGCCCCAGGACACCAGGAGGTTTGCGGTTCTGAGACCACGCTTCCCTCCTTCCTGAGAAACAGGACGTTGTGTATCCATTCTGAGCATCACTTTCCACCAGGCGCCGCGCTGGACCCTGAGGAGGAGGACAAAGCGGTGTGAACCAGGGTTTCTGAAACTCCGCTGCAGCTCTGAGTCTTTGGAGCTTTTCAAAATCCCCACGCCCAGTCAGCACCCCAGACCAATTGCATCAGAATCTCCCGGAATGGGATACAAAACATTCAAATTTTTTAAAGTTCAAGGGGTGATTGCAAAAGGACTCAAGATTGAGAACCAGAGAACTAAAATATCAGTGGAGACTGGCTGAGGAAACAAATACTCTAGTACCTAGAAAAATACTAGGCTTATTAGTTTGATGCCCAGAGGATTAACTGTTATTTTTGTTTTCACTTCTACATTGTATGAAAAATTTATCTCTGTTACTTATGACACTTAGGCAAGGAACTACTTAGAATGAGTGAGACAGAACATGCCCTCCACTCCTCACTGGTGGTGAGTTCTCAGTTATTTGCCAGGAAAGATACCAAAGCGGGAATGATGTGAAAGATGGACTATCCAAGCTTTATTCATTTTTTTCCCTTTGCCACTTGTGTTACCAAACAGATTTGTCTAATTAAGTAATGAACTCATGTACTTGAGGAGTCAACATACTTTGCCAAGATTCACACCAACGGATCGGCTCATTTTTAAGCTTTGCCTAAAAGATTTATTCCTTATATGGACGCTCCCATTCGGCAATGCTGCAGCTGCACCTGCATGAAAATGAACTGCCTGGATGTTCTGTGGACCCATTCTGCACAACATCATACAGGGTTTATCAATCACCGGAGATGCATAACACATTGTGCCAGGATGGACATAGTGAGTAGTCATTTATTTTCTAGACTGGCTACAAAGATCATGCAAAATTACATGTATCAACAGGGATATATACATACATAGTATAACTGTAAGGGAAAAGAAGGGAAGGAAACACAAAGTACAGATTGTGGTTTTAGTGGAGAGGAAGGTTGGTTATGCTTTACATTTTTACATATATTATAAACATTTTTGTGTATTGATTTAATGAAGGTCGTGGGGGAGGGGAGAAGCTCCAGGACAGAGGAGTGAGACAATCCAGTGCTGAGATGGCTGGTCCTCTGCCAGTCCCCCTCCTGGTCAGCTAAGATGGCAGGGCTGCCGAGGTTGGCCTTCTGTGGGTCACCCAGAAGAGGGTTAAACAACCTGGAGGACCACAAGTTAGCCCGTCTCACTGGACGTGTGAACCCTTGAGGGACCTGGAGAAGTCCCAGGGTGTATACGATTCGGTGCGTGGAGACAGCACCTGACAACATAACTGGGGTACGCATGTATCTTGGTAAAAACTCACCAGGCAGCTAGGAGAAGCCAGGCAGCCCTTTAGAAACTCAGCCTAGCAATCTCCTTAACCAGGTCATTGAGTTCATGCAGCACACTTCTGATTTTCTGCATTACAGGAGGCACAGCAACACTATTCCAAACTTTCCTATATAACTGGAGTCTCCTTTACTCTCTTGGCTCCAGCTAACATTTTCCTTCGTTCTCTTAAGCCCTCACCACCAGCTTCCTACCCTGTCCCTAACACCCTCCCAGGGCCTTTCGACTCCTGCCTGCTACCGGGTCCCAAAGCCAATGCTGCATGTCAGGTAGCAGCAACACTCCACTTGCAGGGCTCAACATCCGCCTGGTTACTTCTTGTTGCTTAACAAAGCATCCCAAAGTTAGCTCTCCAAGCAACCACATTCATTTCTTTAGCTTCAGAATCAGAGGGGAAGTCTCTCTCCACATGGGGTGCACGGTCAAAGGGGGCTGGAGGATCCACTTCCAAGCTGGCTCATTCGCATGCTGGCAAGTCGGTGCCCACTGCTGGCTGGTGGGCTGCAGGCCTGAGTGTTCTCCACGTGGGTGGGCCTCCCCAAAGGCTGCTTCCCCTCGTACCTGCATCCTACCAGCAAACATCTCAAGGGAAAGGAAATGAAAGTTGCCAGTTTCTTAAGACTTGAACTCCTAAATTAATCACAGCATCACTTCTGTCATGTGATCTTTTGGTCAAGAAATCACAGAGGCCAAATTCTAGGGGAGGGGACATAAGCCTCACCTCTCAGTAAGACAATGTCAAAGAAGTTGGGGGCCAGGTTTTAAAACTGCCACAATCTGTAGTGTATTTTCATATTATACGTGAGGACATTGAGATACAGCAAGACTAAAAAGGACTTCCCAAAGTTCCCATGGGGAGTCAGAGCCAGGAATTGGGGATTCTGTATCTTACACTCATCTGACTACTCATTCATTCAGTGTGTACTTACTGAGAACCTGCTGTGTGCCAGTCGCGGTGCTAGGTCCCAGGGATGAAGTATGAAACGAGAGGCAAGGTCCCTCCCCTCTTAGATACTTACATTTAGAGGGAGATACAGGGCCAGTTGACAGGTAATTACCCTACAGTGTAATTTACTATGGCAGCCCAGAAAAAAAGCCTCTGTCCCAGATTTGGGGGCTCACGGAAGGCTTCTTAAATAAAGTAAGATCTTTGTTGAAGCCTGAAGAAAAAGGTGCTGTTGGCAAGGTGAGGGGCTGGCGGCGGGTGGGCACACAAAGGAGCTCTTCCAGGCAGACGGAAGAGTATCAGCTAAGATTCAGAGATTACAGACAGATGACATGCTCAGGAACTAAAAGGAGCTCAGTATGGTTGGAAGGGAGAAGGAATAAGGGAAAGAGTATGAGGCGCAGGGTAAATGGAGAGAAATGAAGGTAGGGAGGTAGAGGAAGTGCCTGATCATGATTGGCCTTATAAATGATTTCAAAGAATTAGAACTTAAATCCTGAGGGCAGAAGAAGCCATTGTAGGGTTTAAAGGAGGAGCTTGACATCGCCAGGGCCAGGAGGCAGAGGCCAGGTGGGAGCCTGCTGCAGTGTTTATTTTATTTTTTTTAATTAATTTTTATTAGAGTATAGTTGATTTACAGTGTTGTGTTAGTTTCAGGTATGCAGGAAAGTGATTCAGTTGTACATATACATACATCTCCACTGTTTTTAAGATTCTTTTCCCATATAAGTCATTACAGAGTATTGAGTAGAGTTCCCGGTGCTGTACAATAGGTCCTTATCAGTTATCTATTTTATTTATTTATTTATTTATTTATCTATTGGCCTCACCATGCGGCATGCAGGATCTTAGTTCCCCGACCAGGGATTGAATCCGGGCCCTCAGCAGTGAAAGCATCGAGCCCTAATCACTGGACCTCCAGGATATTCCCTAGTTCTCTGTTTTATACATAGTAGTGTATGTATGTCAATCCCAATCTCCCAATTCATCCCTCTCCCCTCTTCCCCCCCTTGGTAACCATAAGTTTGTTTTCTACATCCGTGATGCAGTGTTTATTCTACATGAGAGGTGATACTGGCTTAGATAGGATGGAGGCTGGTGTGGTGTTGCTGGCGATGGGGAGATGTGGGTGAAACTGAGACATATCTAGGAAGTAGAAAAATAAGACCTACTACTTTCTTGGGGGCAGAGAGAGGAAGGAGTCTAGGATGACTCCAGCTTTCAGGCTTGGGCAACTGAAGGAGTATCATTTGCTAAAACAGGAAGAGGAATTGATCTGGAGAGAAGGGTGATGAGCTCAGTTCTGGAGAAGTTAAGTCTGAGGAGTCCATTTGGATTCCATGTGCAGATTTCAGGGAGGCAGTTAGAGACACATTTGCAGATCATCAGCACGTACTTGGAAATCCCAAGGGGTCAGTGCCTAGGACGCTGCCAGGCACAGAGTAGACACTCAATAAATGTTGAGTGAAAGTGATTGACATCACTCACAGAGATGGGTCAAGTATCAAAGGAAGACAAACCAGGACAGGACTCTGAAATGGACTTAACACTTAAGAGCCTGAGAGGATGAGAAAGGAGCAGCAGGAATGCAGAGTGTGGTGTTATGGTTGCAAAGGAAGACTGCATTTCCAGAAGGAGGGGTGGTCACAGGGGAGTTTGAGAGTGGTCAGACAAGATGAGACCAGAGTGCATCTTTCAAGCTAGCAGAAAGAAGGCTACCAGCAAAGTATGGTCATGCAGGTAGCACACTGCACAAGGCCAGTGGGCGCCATGCACATTGTGGACATTGCGGATTGGTGTGCTTGAGAGGACCATTTTCTGACAGAGGGAAGCAAATGTCTTGAGGAAGGGATACCTTTTTCCAGTCCACACTGGAGAGGTCTGGTATGGGCTAACCACTGCCCTGGTTGTTGGTGGGCCCAGTGAGAAGACTTCAGTTTCATTTCTGGGCAGAGATTTTGGTGGGTGGAGGCATAAATGGAAAGCAAAGAAATGGGCCTTGAGAGAGTATAGACTCTGTTTTCTAGAAGTTTGGCTGTCAGCAGAAGATGAGGGCTAGGGACGTGTGGGGAGGGACGGCAAAACCGAAGGGGGAAGGGAAGAATTCATAGGGCTTTTTTTCCCCTTTAAATCGTGCAGGAAAGGCTAGAACATGTTGAAATATTCCTAGGAAGGAACCAGTAGAGAGGAAGAGGTTGAAAACACAGAAGAGAGAATGAGAGGGAAAGTGGGAGAGGGAGAGAGGGATTAGCCTTAAATTAGATGAGATGATTGGAGAAGGACTCTGAGCAGGGACACCTGAGTGAATCAAAGGAGCCAGCACTCCAGGGACGGGGGAGCAGCCAGCGCAAAGGCCCTGAGGCAGGAAATAGCCTCCATGTTTAAGGAACAGAAAGAGCTGTAGAATAGTGAATAGTGAACAAATACAAGAGAGGGGAGAATTGCAGTCAGAGATGCAGTCAGGCCAGGACCTGGTGGTTCATGGTTTAAAAAAAAAAAAAAAAAAAGGATTTCCCAGTAGCCAAATCTGTGTCAACACAAGCATTAAAGTAAATAATGATAAATAACAAGGATTTACTGTATAGCACAGGGAACTATATTCAATATCTTGTAATAACCTTTAATGGAAAAGAATCTAAAGAATATACATATACATGTAAAACAATCAGTTTTCTGTACAACTGAAACTAATACAATGTTGTAAATCTAATAAATAAGTAAATAAATAATAAATAACTAAAAATAAATAAATAATATAGTAATGGGCTTAAACCCTTGATGGGTCTATGGTGATTTAAAGAAATACGTAAACAATCTAGCAGAAGGGAGGGCTCCTGCTTACAGTAGCATGCCAACTAGTAAACACAGAGGGTAGGACAGTGCTCCACAGTCGTCAGTGGGTGCCAAAGTAGTGGTAGAAGTTTGATGAGGGACAGGATATTTACAGAGCCTCAAAGTTTCCACGCAAATTGCTTACATGGGATAAAAAAACTTCACAGTAGAGAAGACTGGCCGACACCACCTTAACCAATTGGGCAACATCGACTTTACCCGTGATGGGACACACATGCCTTCTTTAGCTGGCTCAAGAAGGCATTTAGTTAACATTGGTTTGTCGAAAAAATATTTTGAAATAGCTCCCAGGCCTTGGGATTTTATACATTAAACACATTTTTGCTTGCCTGGAAGTCTGACAGAGAATCACCAATTTTTTTTTTCCAAGTAAGGATATAAACCATTTGCCATATACTATTCGCATTTCATTTATTTTATTTATTTTGATTCATCTTATTTATTTTAATTTGATTAATTAATTAATTTATTGAATAACTGCTGCATTCACAGGATTCAAAATCCAAAAGGATGGAAAGGGTATACAGTGAAATTCTCTCTCCCTTCCTTTTCCAGCCTCCAGTTCCCTCCCTTGAGGAGACATTGTTACCAGTTTCTCTTATGGACACATTATTCTGTTGCCTGCGTCCCCACTTAACATTATTTCATATTGCAAATGCCAGTCAATGCCAAAAACTATGCACATAATGAAAACGCAAAATGAAGGATGTAAAGAATAAATTAAGCTCTTTAGAAAACTCTCCCCACAAAGTCTTTCTGTTCCTTATATTTCTGTGGTACTGAAGATGTTTTCACAGGCTGGTGTTGGTTAAATTCATTCCTCTAATTCCTGGGAAGATGTAAACTTGGGTCGCCCTGGAGAAACATTTTATCTACTCTGTCCCCCAGTACATGCATCACTGCTCTGTTTCCTAATTACACACCATACAGCCCCCAGTGGTAACATTTGTTCTTGGTACACAGGCTTCAACTGAAATTGCCCATCTTCAGTATTGCTATTGACAGTCTAATTAGAAAGTACAGATTTTTGGCCAGAGAAAACAGTGTCTCATTCTGGAAACTTATATGGGCTTTTATCTCACTTCCTTGGGGAAAAGAGACAGAATAGATGAAAGGCAGATTTCGCTGCTTGAAAAAACCAAATAGAGTTCCAGACACAACAGTAGCCAGTGTCAATTATAATCTGTTCATACCAACGTATTAAATTATCAAAAGGGTTGTGCACCAGGGTGTATCCACCAAATGTACCTTTTCAGCAGCCCCTTAGACTGGGGTGGTGTAAGGATTTGTTGCTTGTTTTCAAGATCATACTACTATAACCTACCTTTTTTTTTAAATAAATTTATTTATTTTATTTTATTTTTGGCTGCGTTGGGTCTTCGTTGCTACGTGTGGGCTTTCTCTAGTTGCGGCGAGTGGGGGCTACTCTTCGTTGCGGTGCGCAGGCTTATTGTGGTGGCTTCTCTTGTTGCGGAGCTTGGGCTCTAGGCGTGCGAGCTTTAGCAGGTGTGGCTCATGGGCTCAGTAGTTCTGGCTTGTGGGCTCAGTAGTTGCGGCACGCAGGCTCAGTAGTTGTGGCTTGTGAGCTCTAGAGCGCAGGTTCAGTAGTTGCGGCTCATGGGCTTAGATGCTCCGCGGCATATAGGATCTTCCCAGACCAGGGATTGAACCCATGTCCCCTGCATTGGCAGGCGGATTCTTAACCACTGCATCACCAGGGAAGTCCTATAACCTACCTTTATTTAGGAGCCAGCTCTTAGCCAAGCAGTGGGTATTATTATTGATTACATCTGGTGTACCAGCCACCTTGGATGACTTGGAGAACTTGGGAGTTTTAAAGATGAAATTATCAGACTCAGCACTGTACCCTACCAGAGAGAGTCAGAGATACTTATTCAGTTTCCACCTGATTAAAAATCAAATGTTAACCTGGTCTTTGTTCTAGATTTGAGTCTTATTCGTGTGCTTATTCAACACTGAACTCCTACCATATGCTGGGAGCTAAGGATACAATGTTGAAGAAAAGAGGCAAAGGTTAGTCTGCAAAGGAGATCAGATAAAGAAACAATATCTTCCATAGAGCCCAGCCTGGTGTTGCTCTGATAGGAAACAGGGGACTCTAGAAACAGATGGGAGTGGTACCCACTGTGCCCAGAGCACCAGGTAAGACTTTCTGGAAGAAGGATGTCTGAACTGAAGAACTGAAGGATGAGTCGGAATTAAATGGGAGAAGACTGAGGCAGAGAGAATAGCACATGTGAATGCTTGGAGGCAAAAGAAACCTAGCTCTTTGTTCCTTTGGGAACTGAAAGTTCAGTCACTTAGAGGATAGAGCAAGAGGTAAAGACAGATGAGGCAGACAGATGGACAGGGACCAGGTAATGGAGAGTTCTCTTGTAGGGGTTTGGATTTTACTTTGAAGGCAGAGGGGGAATATTGAAGCATTTAGGCAGATAAGTGATGTGGTCATATTTGTCTTATAGACGATCACTCTGGTTGCATTTGAAGGGGTGAGGGGGGGAGGGAGTTAAGGATGACTTACAGATTTCTGACTTGGGTCGCTGGGTGGGTGGGAGTGTTTTGAGGCAGAAGTTGCCTTTCTTGGCAAAAGCAAAATATCTGTTGCTTTTCTAGTTTTCCTGTTTTCTAGACCATGAAATCAGATACCATGCCTGTGTTACAATCATGCCCAGCTGTATTCAAGATTGGTTGTAGTTTTCTGTAAATGACCTGCCAGCATAAGAGATGTGATTAAATTTGCAAAAGATTGGCACTTTGGAGGAATTAAAATTTTTTTCCATTCTTAGGTCACTTCTCCATGCAAGACAGAGTTGGGTACAGCTTAGCCCTCATAATAGCACTGTCACTCTCCATGGGTTTTTTTCTCTTAATTTTTTTTTTTTTTTTTGCGGTATGCAGGCCTCTCACTGTTGTGGCCTCTCCCTTTGCAGAGCACAGGCTCCGGACGCGCAGGCTCAGCGGCCATGGCTCACGGGCCCAGCCACTCCGTGGCATGTGGGATCTTCCCAGACCAGGGCACGAACCCGTGTCCCCTGCATCGGCAGGTGGACTATCAACCACTGCACCACCAGGGAAGCCCTTTCTCTTAATTTTTAAAAACCAAAGTAATACATACACATAGTTTTAAACTGTGTATTGTACTAAATACTACTAAGTGGAAAGTGACAATCCACCTCCCTAGATTCCACTCCCTGGAAATAACCACTTTCAACTACTTTTGGTCTTTCATCTGATATTTACTTCCATATTTCTAAATAGTGTTCTTATGCTACTATTTCTTTTTAAAGTAAAGTTTTGGGGTAAGTAATATGTTCATGTGGTCCTAAAATAAGACATGTAGAAAGAAATACAGTAAAGAGTCTCTCCTTCTTCAGTTTCCCATCAGTCTACTTCCCACCCAATCCACTTTTCTCAGGTCACCACTGTTAGTTTTCTATATGTACCTATATACAAGAAAATAACATTATATATTTCCTTTTCTTTTTTTCACACAAAAGATGGCATAGTACCCCTCATCAATCAGGGTGAAGTAGAATGTGTTGCAGTAACAAACCATCCAGACACCTTAGCGGCTCCTTTCTCATTCATGCTCCATGTCCTCCCTTGGTGGTTTCACGTTTTCCTCATACAAGGTTGCAAACCAGCTGAATCTCTGCCATCTGGAGTGTCATGCTTGTGATGGCAAGAGGCAGGGAATATAACAAATTGTTCTTAGGCCCCTAAAGGCTTCCTCCCAGGGATGACACGTGTCACTCCTGCTCTCATTCATTGAGCAAAGCATGTCATGTGGACCTGACTGTTTAAAGGGGGCAGGGAAGTGCAAACGTATCGTGTGCCCAGGACTCAGAGAGCTGGATGTGCTGGTGGACCACATTGATGGTCACCTCATAGCCGCACCGCTCCGCACCTTGCTTTTTTTCAGCTAAGAACATATTTAATCATGCCCTATTTGCTCCATTTGAGCAAATAGAGCATCTTTATTTATTTATTTTTTTAAAAGGAGATGGACATTTGCATTTTCCCCAATGTTTCCTTTACAAAAAAGGCTGCAGTGAATATTCAGATGTTATTTTGCACACACGTGAATATGTGTCTAGGATCAATTCCCATAAGGGGCATTGCTGGTTCAAAGAGTACACACATTTGTAATTTTGATAGGTATGGTCAAATTGCTGTCCACAGAGAATAGGCCAGTTTACATTCTTCCCAGAGCCTTGCCAAGGGAGGGAGTGTACTACCAAACTTGTGGGATTTCACCAGTTTGATGGGTGAAAATATTCTCACTTTATTTTTACACTATTATTTTTACACTCTGATTATGAATAAAGTTTTCTGCTACTTCTTGATTTGTATAATTCAACTGTCCTGTAATAGTAGACAGAGAGTTACTTCATTAACACTGGTGCCCACCCCACCTCCACCACTCCACATGCACCTATTTCCTCCCCAACATCCTCTCTGCTCTGTAATTGCATCACAGTTTGGGGTCGATTCAGTAATTAGTTTGCCTTTTTATGACATGAAAACATATTTAGCTATAGCACTGAGAAGTGTATTATAATAAGATTTCCTCTTGTGTATTCTATCTCCCCCTTGGACTTAATAATTGCCTTGGTTTTTTGCTCACATTTTTTTTTTCTACCAATCCTTAAAGTTTTATCATTTGCTCCATTGGATCAAGTATATTCCTATCAGTAGTTTTCCGCAAATGATCGAATGTATTGACTATTTTATTGATCCTATCTTTACCTGGCGATTTCCTTCCCACTGTCTTCTGTCTCTTACACCATCCTGACCTATTTGCTCTCTAAGCCTGCTTCTTGGATCCCATGTCCTTCTTCTTCTTGGATTACTCCTTAGTTAAGTAGAGCATATCAATCAAGAACTTCTTAAAAATTCTGTTTCTAGGTCTTTAATGGCTTTGTTCTGACCTCACCTTGATATTGGACTAGTATGACATCATTGGGTAAAGATCATTTTCTCTCAAATTATGGAGACGTTATTCATTGGCCACTAGTATCCAGTGATGTGTGAAATAATACAGTTGAGTTCTGTTTATCCACCAGGATCCATTCTTCCTTTTTCCTTTAGTAAGAAAATGCCTGACTTGTAGCTTCACTGGAGATCACATTTCCTAGCCTTCCCTGCAGTGCTCTCTGGACAGGTGACTTAAGTTCTGGCCAGTAGACTGAGTTGAAATCCTCCTTTCCACTTCCAGGTTGTAACCTGGAAGGAATCAGTGTCCACAGTCCTTTCACTTTTCCCTCTTCCCCGAGGAGAGATGCAGACATGATGGAGGGACCTAGGTCCACCCCTAAACTCAGAACTAGAAGCTGGACGGTGAAGATTCCTGAGCTACCCTTCTAGCCGTGGGCTCTACCTCTGAGCTATGGCTGGAGCTGGGAATAAATTTCTATTTTGATTACATTGCTCCATTTTCTGTATGTCTGTGTTAAAGCCACTTAGATTATTCCCTACTACACTGTTCCTTTCTCTATGACCTGTGTTTCTTTCTCTGAAACTTTTAGGGTCCTCTTTTTAACCCCAGTGTCCTGAAATTTCGTGATTATGGCCCTGTCACAGGTCTTTCTAAATTCAGTGATGCACTTTCCGTCGGAATTATTATGTTTTTCAATTCTTGTCTCGTTTCTTGAGGAATTAGATCCTATCTATTTTCTCTGTAGTTTCTGTCTGCAACCTTCATCATTTAGCATTTGTGTCCTTCACTGAAGTCCTGCCCCCACCCTCACTTTCTGGATTTTATCTTTCAGCTCTTTTGGTGCTTCTATTTTTTTTTTTTTTTAAAGGCTGTGTTGGTGGTTTCAGTTTCCAAGAGTTCTTTCTCATCATTCTTTTTTATCTCTTTGAACATATTAAGTTTAGATTTTTCCCCCTTCGTTTTCTTTTGTGTTTGCATTATCCTGTGTGTGTTATCTGTCATGGCAGAGGCTTTTCCACACGTTTGGTGTTGTGAGATGTTCATAGTTAAGTGTGAGGCACCTCTAGGTGGCTTGGGCGGCCTTGTCAACAGAGGGGCAGGAGGACTTTTATGTAAGGCACTCCCAAATGTCATTATCCTGATGACTTTTCTCCAGAGCAGGTTAATTTCTCAAGAGGAGAGTTCTGTAGTTTCCTGGCAGGGTGGAGGGCATATGCCTCATCCTTAAAGTTGAGGGGGAGAGAGATCACACGTACACTTCAAACTCGCTTTCACATGTAAAGATATTAATGATTCACTTTAGCAAGCCAAGGATCATAACATATGCATACTGTAGCATGTTTGTTTGTTCATTTAACAAATATTTATAATGACTCTCTCAGTGTGTGTGTGTGTGTGTGTGTGTAAGGCTGGTAAGACAAAACTGAGAAAGACCCCATCTCTGCTTTGGTTTATAGCAGATGTGATCACACTGTGTGGTCAGATAAGGACTGCCGTGATGGGGGTGGCGATGCCAGGCAGGGGATTCACCTGTATGTTGCAGGGAAAGGGGGAGAGTGGGTGGGGGAGGGACTCTACTCTTTTCTGCCCATTTTACAGATGTGGAGCTTCCCTTCCTGCTTGTCCCCTCTCCTGCCCACCCCCCCAAAAAATAAACCCAGGTCTACCAAGTATATACTGATAAATCAATATGTGTTGGTAAAACCTTTGACATGCCAATACTCCTGAGAAAATGAAAGCCTCCCTGTCATTCATACCTTGGTATTAATTATGTTAACCAGATAATCACTTAAACTTCACTAAACTGTGGGATGTTAAATGTAAGAAAGGAAGATCACTAACTGCCAGTCTAAGAGAAAGCTGAACGTATTTGCTTGCCTGGAAAGGGAGAGCTATGCCATTCAGTCTGAGTTCAGAGTGTTACCCAAAAACTGGGTTTGCCTCTTGGTGAGTGTCGAGCCAAAAGACACAACCAAGCCAGAGATCGAGAGAAGGAAGGATTTACTACTTGCAGCAAATAAGGAGAACACTGGGGACCTTTCCCAAAGCAGTGTCTCCCGGAACTGCAAAATTGGGGAAGTTCTAAGCTAAGGGAACATGCATACTCATGAAGGGGCTTGAGCTGAGTGAGGAGTCAGCATAGAATCAGGGCAAAGGTCGACAGAGTCCAAGCTTCAGCTGATTGAAGCCACAGTGGTCAGGAAAAGTCAACATCATCATCCCTTAGGTTCCAGTTGATATGGTTGTTGAGCCCCCCCCCCCCGCCCCCGAGGGCGGTAGAGTTAAATTCTGTAAAATAGCTCAAGAAAGCGCTTCACGCTAATCTTTACCATGAAACAGAACTGGGAGCTTACAACTGGTTTATTATCTTTGCTGTTGTTACTTTTCTTTCTTGGTAACAATAGTTTGTCCTTTTGTTCCCTTCAGATCATTACTACTGAGACCCACTCAAGGGCAAGCATTGGCCAGGCTTAGATCATAAAATGGCTTAGGCCAAAAATGTCTTCTCTTATGTCAATAAAGACATGCCTGGGGGCCTCCCTGGTGGCGCAGTGGTTGAGAGTCCGCCTGCCGATGCAGGGGATACGGGTTCGTGCCCCGGTCTGGGAGGATCCCATATGCCGCGGAGCGGCTGGGCCCGTGAGCCATGGCCGCTGGGCCTGCGCGTCCGGAGCCTGTGCTCCGCAGCGGGAGAGGCCACAACAGTGAGAGGCCCGCATACCGCAAAAAAAAAAAAAAAAAAAAAAAAAAAAAAAAAAAAAAAAGACATGCCTGGTTCTCTTTCTCGGGGGACCCTTGACCTTACCTGCTTACAAGAGCAGAAATTGAAAGGGCTAGGTACAGAGCAAGAAGGGAGCAAGTAAAAACAAGGTAGCCTTCTGAGCTCTGGTCTCTGCATGGTACACAGGGAGGACTGTAAACTCTCCTTTGTAAACAGTCACTTTCCTTCCAAGTGTCACATCAGTGATTCTGAGAAGCTTAGATTCAAACAGATCCAGGAGGGGCCCAGGACAGGATTCAGTAGACAGGATTGTCTAAAGATAGTTGAAACTTAACAAGATGTTCTTGTTGTTTTTTTTTTTGTTGTTTTGTTTTGTTTTTTTTCTTTTTGCGGTATGCGGGCCTCTCACTGTTGTGGCCTCTCCCGCCGCGGAGCACAGGCTCCGGACGCGCAGGCCCAGCGGCCATGGCTCACGGGCCCAGCCGCTCCGCGGCATATGGGATCCTCCCAGACCGGGGCACGAACCCGTATCCCCTGCATCAGCAGGCGGACTCTCAACCACTGCGCCACCAGGGAGGCCCTGTTGTTTTGTTTTTTAAAACAGGGACCAAGTGGTTCCATGACAGTGTGGATTGAGTTTACAGGAAGCTTGGAGGCCTTCCAGGTGGGACATTCCCGAGGCAGCATTAAGGGGTCTGAAATAAAGGAGGAAGCCTCTAACAGTGTCAGGGGGATGTAGAGAGCGTTAAGTGTGTCTGTTTGGAAGAGGAACTTAATAGACTTTGCTGCTTTACTTAGGGTCTTAGGGTCTCTCTCCCCTACGTCTGCAACCATTCCTGGTGGTCTTGGCTCCTCTCCATGCAGTAATGAGGAAGTTGGAAAGTTGATCACATTTAGCTGAATCAAAAGGAACCCCACCCAGTCAACCGTCTTGGGACTTACCCGGTGGCGGTGGCGCAGTGGTTAAGAATCTGCCCGCCAGTGCGGGGGACATGTGTTTGATCCCTGGTCCGGGAAGATCCCACATGCTGCAGAGCAACTAAGCCCATGCGCCACAACTACTGAGCCCATGTGCCACAACTACTGAAGCCCGTGCACCTAGAGCCTGTGCTCTGCAACAAGGGAAACCACCACAAAGAGAAGCATGTACACCGCGGCGAAGAGTAGCCCCTGCTCTCTGCAACGAGAGAAAGCCTGCGTGCAGTAACAAAGACCCAACACAGCCAATAAATAAATAAATAAAATTAATTTTTTTAAAAATTAAAAAAAAAAGAAAGAAACCGTCTTGCACAGCCTTTGGTCTCTTTTTGTTGCCCTTCTCTGACTTGAGTCTTTGTTTTTGGTTTTTCCTTTTTGATGTCTTTTCTCCCTACTTTCCCCCAGGTTTTAATTCCCCCATGCTCCCCAGGATCCACCTCTGTGGACATTTCCTGAGCTGTACCTTCCTCTATTCCCATAGGGTCCAGATCCTTCACCTCCATTGCCAGTTAAACTTCAGGAAATTGTGTAAAATATGGAACAGATCAGTGAAGAATATCCTAATATAAAAGAGCTCTTATAGCTTAGTAGAGAGAAAACTGAATATCCTAGCAGAAAAATGAGCACAAGACAGGAAAAGAGAATTTGTACCAGCAGAAACACAAAGGACCAATAAACGTGTAGAAACCTTCAGGATCAGAGGTAATATTTAGATGAGGGAAAGAACAGGTAACCTTTTAAAAATTTATATCTTCTAAATGTTCTATAATAGATATGTATTACTTCTGTAACAAAAGAACAGCAATAAAATATGTTCAAACCATCTTGGATTCAAGTCCTGCTTGGTTCATCTTGGTTGAGGAGTTTGTAAAGGATGGAACAGGCTTTATGTATTCCCCATTCAAAAAAAACATGTACTGGGAATCCCTTGACGGTCCAGTGGTTAGAACTCTGCACCTTCACTGCCGAGGGCTCGGGTTCAATCCCTGGTCGGGGAACTAAGATCCCCGCAAACCACACGGCACGGCCAAAAAATAAAATTAAATAAAAATTAGAAAACATTTACCTTTGAAGAGGGGTACCCAGACCTTAACACAGGGGAGAGAACAATTATCTTTTTTCCGATTTCGTAAGACATAGACTCTCTATTCCCAAATGGGAATGGTAGGAATTCCTGAGCCAGCCAGAAAGAGGTGATAAGAGACTTCTGAGCAGGCCTCTGATGTTTTAGATCCTGCTTCGTGGGGCAGCTGCCTTCAGAGAGAGCTGATAAGGACTCAGTGCTGATGGTTTCCTTGTCAGCTGATTCCTGGAAGAGAAACCGATCTTCGGGTGCATTTTCAGAGGCAGTACCATGATTCTTGGGAGTCACGGAGAGAGCTGGACAGAGACAGAATGGGCCTCACAGGAAGGGGGATCTTAGCACGGAGGTCTCAGAGCAGAGCCTCGATGACTGTAAGAGAACCTGCTAGACGGGCCCATCCTTGGTGGACCAGACACCTTAACGGCTGCTTTTGTACTATTTACATTCTATGACTCTATTTGTCCATGTAACTGCCCCTAATGGCACCAGCAGGACCAAACTAGAAGACAAAGCTGAGTTTATAGCTCGCCATACACTACCTGCACAAAGGCAGGGTAAGGCAAGGTGGAAAGGGATTAGAATAAGGATTTCGGTTTGTGACCTTGATCAGGACTGCATGAGGAGGCAACTATGCAGGATTGGCAAGGAATTTGAGGGATTCAAAGAATCTTAAGGTGCAAAGTATCTGTTGCTGGTTTCCACTGAAGGGTGGAGTATCTTTCAGGAAGTTCCTGTTCTGAACAATCTAGTCTTTTGTCTCCGGGGCATAATCTTCTGGAACAGTAATCATGCTAACAAGGGCAGTGGAATTCTAAAGTTAAATCAACACAGCCTCTAAAGGGTGTGGGGGGCAGGTGGTCTCAGTCCTCAGGGCCCAAGCTGCGTGTGGGAGGAGATGGTTTGCGTTCTTATATTTAAAGTTGAATCTAAGAGAAGAGTGCTCTTTTTTATACGTTTTTACTCACCTTGCTTTCCCAGGTTGACTGCTTTACTGCGAAGAGGACATGTTAAGGGCTGATCAGTTCACCTGCGTTTAGATTTCTTATCCCAGGTGAGCCCTTGTACAAATCAGCCCCGTGGTGTTCCGTGTCCCAAGCTCTTTATGTAATTCATTCAGGCAATGCTGGTAGTATTTACCATGAGGCAGGCTCTTTGTTTAGCATTTCACATTCATCATTCATCTATTTATTCATTCAATAATTTTTCAATGAGCACCTATATAGTGTCAAGCAGAGTGCCAGGTGCCAAATACACAATTGTGACCAAGACACAGCTGCTGTTCTCAGGTGGTTTATCCTCTAGGAATCTCATCTTCAAAGCAGTCCCAAGGGATACTGTGTGAATGTCCTTTATGGAGGAGGGGACAGGGATGCAGAGTGCTCACATGATTTGCCCTGTCTTCCTGATTGCACATGGTGAGTTTGCAGGAATCCTGGTTAATCTGACTCTTACGACCCTGCCCTTAACCTCTGGTGTTGGTCTGTTTACCCCTGGCCTGGTCACTGTGATGTTAAGGCCCAAAGATCCTAAGCTGTAGAGCTGAGACCCTGGACTTCTACTTGGCCGCCTTCCTGGTCTTCACGTGGCTCTAAACCCCTTGCTTCCTTGGCAGCTTCCAGCCCAATGCAGGATTAAATGGGGAACTAACTGGTCACTCTGGTGCTAAAAATAGTCAGCAGCCACCTCTTCTGGTGAGATACTTCAGATCAGTATCACTCCTTACTTCCTCCAGAGGGAATGCAATGCCCTGCTATTGTACCCTTGAAACATACCCAGGTTGATTCAGCAACCAAGAAATGGAGTTGAAACTAGAAATGGGGAATTCCCTGGCGGTCCAGAGGTTAGGACTCTGTGCTTCCACTGCCGAGGGCCTGGGTCCAATCCCTGGTTGGGAAACTAAGATCCCACAAGCTGCATGACACGGCAAAAAAAAAAACCCCACAAAAACAAACAAAAAACCTAGATATGACTCAGGGCTACAATTCAAGTTTTATGACATCCCACTGCATGGTTTTTGAAAGATCACTATGGTGCTCGTCAAGACTGAGGAATAGGGGCTTCCCTGGTGGCACAGTGGATAAGAATCCACATGCCAATACAGGGGACATGGGTTCGAGCCCTGGTCCGGGAAGATCCCACGTGCTGCAGAGAAACTAAGCCCGTGTGCCACAACTACTGAGCCTGTGCTCTAGGGCCCGTGAGCCACAACTACTGAAGCCTGCTCACCTAGAGCCCGTGCTCCGCAACAAGAGAAGCCACCGCAGTGAGAAGCCTGCGCTCCGCAATGAAGAGTAGCCTCCCCTCACCGCAACTAGAGAAAGCCCGCGCACAGCAACGAAGACCCAACGCTGCCAAAAATAATTAATTAAAAAAACCCAAACAGGTAGTCAGAACATCAAAAGATTACTGTTAATTAAAGAAAGCCAGGCATCTCAAGTTAATGAATTTAGCCCTTTTCTATGTATGGGCAGATGCAAGAGTCTGAGATCACTGAAATCATTCCTTTGATATGCACCTTAGCTATCTAGGACCAGTGTCCTGCTTTTCTCCCTCCTGAATCCCGTCAGGGTGAACAGTCGGGGGTGACTTCAGTGGCTGAGGGCTTGGCAGCCCTTTGACTCCATCCTGAGTTCCCTCAGGGCTCACTGTGGGAGGGCAGTGGTGGCTGTAGTGGCTGATAACTGTGGCATCCTTCACAACTGGAAGTAAAAGACGTCAGTAGGTGGTAACGCCAGGCCATGGCCACATGAGCACCAAGTGCAGGTCCTGCTGGAACCCCGCACCCCAGCCTTTCTCTCCCCTTTTCAGTTCTGCGTCCTGGGGCAAGTTTCCACATCTGCACTCAAGAGTTTTTGTCTAGCCCAACCTGAAAGAACTTTCTAAATCCTAAAGACAATGTATATCATACAAACACCAGCTATTGTGATTGAAAACAACTGAAATCCTAAAGGACAATTAGAACCAGATAAAAACATAGATTAGGTTACAGAGCCTTGTAAGAAAGTAGTACTTAGCCACGGGTGAGCACTGTTACATGCCTAGCCAAGATCCTTAACATTAAAGGGTTTAATTCGTCCAAGTTCTTTCATTTTTGTCTTTTGAGAAAAGTGTCACTGAAAAGCAGCATTTAACAGAAGTTCTGAACTATTAGTAAAGGTCGTCTACGTGAAACCCTTCATTTTGTTTGCAAATGGGGAACCTGAGACCCAGGGAGACTAAGTTGGTCTGACGAAGGCCACACAGCAGGTTCGTGTCAGGCTGGGTCAAGAATCCCACCTCCCCGTGCGGCCAGCATTGCCTCCCTCCATGTTTCTGATTCGGGGTGTGGGGAGCACCCCAGATATCTGCCCTGGTTTCCCTTAGATGATACATTTCCTCCAGGGTCACTCCTGCTCTCGCCCCCTTTTCCTCCCCCAGCTCTGTTCTCCATATCGACGCCCACCCTGGCACATAGTGGGCACACACAGACCGTTGATTCTCCTGCCCCAAACTAGCCATCTCCCTCTCCCTAAGTTGGCTAGATTGCTCTCCAGGTTGCTAAATCCAGCAGCTTGTATAGGAACTGCCCCCTCCTTTGGCCTGGAGGCGAAACTTGACAATTGAATGGAGAATGCATTCATTAAAGGGTTTTAGGATGTAAGGACCTCAGGTTCCCCCGCCCTACCCCAAAGAACTTCACCTAGGCTGGTGATAGATAAGTAACTTTAATTTTACCACGGATCATTTAAAAAGCATTTCTTCATCTCATCACTCATTTATGATTTCACTTACGTAACAAATATTTATCGCACTCCTACTCTGTGCCAGGCCACGCTCCTGAAAATAGAGTGGTGCAAGGGCAGACACCATCCTTGCACCCACAGTCCTGCAATTTGTCTGGAAAACAGATATTAAACAAATACTTGGCGGGGCTTCCCTGGTGGCGCAGTGGTCGAGAATCTGCCTGCCAATGCAGGGTAAACGGGTTCAAGCCCTGGTCGGCGAAGATCGCACATGCCGTGAAGCAATTAAGCCCATGCGCCACAACTACTGAGCCTGTGCTCTAGAGCCCGTGAGCCACAACTACTGAGCCCGCATGCCGCAACTACTAAAGCCCGTGCACCTAGAGCCCATGCTCCACAATGAGAAGCCACCACAATGAGAAGCCCGCGCACTGCAACGAAGAGTAGCCTCCGCTCGCCGCAGCTAGAGAAAGCCCGCACGCAGCAGCGAAGACCCAACACAGCCAAAAGTAAATAAATTTATTTTTAAAAAAACAAAAAAACAAATGCTTGGGACTTCCCTGGCAGTCCAGCGGTTAGGACTCCGTGTTTTCACTGCCCAGGGCACAGGTTTGATCCCTGGTCGGGGAACTAAGATCCCAGCAGCCGCGTGGCACGGCCAAAAAACAAAACAAAACAAGACAAAACCAAAAAACAAATACAATCAGATGTGGTGACTGTTCTGACAGGGCGTCTGGGGTTCTCGGGGCAGAGCAGGAGGACCTTCTCAGCGCTGGCCTCCACAATGGGCTCTGGAGGAGGTGCCTGAAGGATGCACAGGGAAGGTGAGATGCAGAGGGGAGAAGAGTGATGTGCGGGGCCTGGGGGACAGCCTGAGTGAGGCTCCTGTGAGGAACCAAGAAGGGTCTGTGTGTCTGATGGACAGAGAGGGGGATGGAGAGGGTTCCGAGGAGAGGGAAGAGGCAGCAGGGTCAGACCAAGGAGGGCCGTGTACTCCATGCCAGAGTCTGGGCTTTGTCCCCAGGGCAGGGGAAACCACAGAGGTGTTCTTTAAGCTGGAGAGAGACACGGTCAAATTTGCCTTCTTGAACATTAATTCTGGCTGCAACTGAAGAGAACGATCGGAGACAGAGTGGGGCTACCTTTACTCTGGGGGAATAGTGCCCTTGGCGAGGGCAGAAGTGGGAAGCACGGGGTAGATTTAGGATAAAGATAAATGGTAAAACCAATATTATTTTTGGTAGCTGAGTGTCTGTGCAGGATAAGAAAGAGGGAGGAATTGAGAGTGATGGTGTCCAGCCTGGGTATCTGATGGATAGGGAGAGAGAAGGATGATGAGCTTGTGGGAAGCACATTGAATTAACCTCCATACATGTGGGAGGTGGGAGGATTGAAGTGCAAACTAGTGCGGAGGAGGCCAGACCTCGCCTGTAGGAGAATATAGCCAGCAGCTATTTAGTTAGTTAGTTAACTATTTTATTTTATTTTATTTTTTTGATTTTTTTTATTATTATTTTTTTTGCGGTACGCGGGCCTCTCACTGTTGTGGCCTCTCCCGTTGCGGAGCACAGGCTCCAGACGCACAGGCTCAGCGGCCATGGCTCATGGGCCCAGCTGCTCCGCGGCATGTGGGATCTTCCCGGACCGGGGCACGAACCTGCGTCCCCTGCATTGGCAGGCGGACTCTAACCACTGTGCCACCAGGGAAGCCCTATTTTTTTGATTTTTGTAATCAAGATATAGTAATTGATTTATAATATATTAGTTTCAGGTGCACAATATAGTGATTCACAATTTTTAAAGATTATACTCCATTTAAAGTTATTATAAAATATTGGCTCTATTCCCCGTGCTGTACAATACAAATTTGTAGCTTATTTATTATATACGTAGTAGTTTGTACTTCCTAATCCATCCTAATCCCCTACCTCTATTTTGTCCCTACCCGCTTCCCTCTCCTCACTGATAACTACTGGTTTGTTCTCTGTATCTGTGAGTCTGCTTCTGTTTTGTTGTATTCACTAGTTTGTTGTATTTTCTAGATTCCACATATAAGTGATAACATAGACTGTTTGTCCTTCTCTGAATTATTTCACTAAACAGAATGACCTCCAGGTCCATCTGTGTTGTTGCAAATGGCAAAATTTCGTTCATTTTTAAGGCTGAGTAATATTCCATTGTGCGTGTATACACACACACAAACACACACACACTTAGGTTGCTTTCATATCTTGGCTATTGTAAATAATGCCACTGTGAACATTGGGGTGCATGTGTCTTTCCAAATTAGCATTTTCATTTTCTTCAGATATATATACCCAGGAATGGAATTGCTGGATCATATGGTAGTTCTATTTTTAGGTTTTAAAGGAACCTCCAAACTATTTTCCACCGTTGCTGCACTGATTTACATTAGTTAGTTAGTTAATTTTTATTTATTTATTTATTTTTTATAGCACTTTTTGTTTGTTTTTTATTTTATTTGTTTTGGCTGTGCCGAGTCTTAGTTGTGGCATGCGGGATCTTTTAGTTGCAGCATGTGGGATCTAGTTCCCTGACCAGGAATTGAACCCGGGCCTCCTGCATTGGGAGCGTGGAGTCTTACCCACTGGACCACCAGGGAAGTCTCTCAGGAATGCCTTTCTTTCCTGTCTTCCTTTAGTGTCTCTGAGCTGTCCTGATACAATTTTTTGTTTGTTTGTTTTGCCACGCCACATGGCTTGTGAGATCTTAGTTCCCTGACCAAGGATTGAACCCGGGCCCCCTGCAGTAGAAGCTCAAATCCTAACCACTGGATCACCAAGGAAATCCTGTCGTGATACATTTTTTAAAGGTGACAATCAGACTGTCTGCCTGAACAGGTATCATGCTACCTGAAGCCAAAAGTGTAATATTATAAACAAATAGTCCAGCAAGTTTGTTTGATGTATGCTTACTGATTCAGAACCAGTTAAAACATACAGAAGTAGTCAGGACTCAAAAAAGGCCATACTTTTCTGTAGTTAAAATACATTTTTCGTGGTTTTTTTCTTCTCAATTTGTTAGTTATCTGTAATCATATTTATGTCAATGTTTTTGTCTGGATATCTCATCATGAAAATTTTCAAACATACAGAAAAGTTGAAAGAGTTTTACAGAGAACACCTATATACCCACAGATTAGATTCTATAACTGGCAACATTTTGTTAAAGCTGCTTTGGCACATACATATCCAGTTAGCCATCATCAATTTATCTGATTTGTTCTGTGTTGTGTGGTTTTGGCTGCACCATATGGCTTGTGGGATCTTAGTTCCCTGACCGGGGATTGAACCCAGACCCATGGCAATGGAAGCTCAGAGTCCTAACCACTGGACCGCCAGGGAATTCCCTATCTGATTTTTTTTTAAAATAAATAAATTTATTTATTTATTTATTCATGTCTGCGTTGGGTCTTTGTTGCTGCGTGTGTGCTCTCTCTAATTGCGACGAGTGGGGGCTACTCTTCGTTGCGGTGCGTGGGCTTCTTATTGCGGTGGCTTCTCTTGTTGCAGAGCACGGGCTCTAGGCACGCAGGCTTCAGTAGTTGTGGCACATGGGCTCAGTAGTTGTGGCTTGCAGGCTCTAGAGTGCAGGTTCAGTAGTTGTGGCACATGGGCTTAGTTGCTCCACAGCATGTGGGATCTTCCTGGACCAGGGCTCAAACCTGTGTCCCCTGCATTGACAGGCAGATTCTTAACCACTGTGCCACCAGGGAAGTCCCCCCCATCTGATTTTTAATGCATTTCAAAGTTGCAGACATTGGGACAATCCCATGCATATCATTAATTAGAGTTCAAGGTTTGGTTACAGATTTTTTTTTTGAGGTAAAATTTATATGCAGTGAAATGCACAGATCTTGAGAATGCTATTAGATAATTTTTGAATGTCAGTGGTTTCCTGATAATGCCATGAATTATTAATCCTTTGAATGATTCCTATCACCGTACCCACACAAGTCCATGCAATAAAAGATCAAGGTCATTCTCACCTCAGCCTGGTTTCTTTGCATCGGTTACTTTCCTCAG
The DNA here is from genome assembly GCF_964341445.2 of Mesoplodon mirus. Lineage (NCBI taxonomy): Eukaryota > Metazoa > Chordata > Mammalia > Artiodactyla > Ziphiidae > Mesoplodon > Mesoplodon mirus. Next base: position 53,108,579 of record NC_138988.1, read on the forward strand.
GCTCCAGAGCTAAGTACGTGTGTCTCAGCTGGTCCTCTCCTGGGCTGGTGCCCTGACCTGAGGCTCCACGTTTCCCTTTCACCCCCATGGGGGCCAACAGGTGGTAGACAGTGTAGAGCAGATATTACCAATCCCGGGGCAATGGCTGGATCAGTTGGCAATGGGATGTGGGGTTGGGGCATGGAAGAAAGAGCCAGGCTACCATGACGGTGTGCAGGAGAGAAGGTAGGTGTGAGAACGGGTTCTGGATCTTTGAAGGCTTGGATGTTAGGAGTGGAGAGATGGGAGGGGGATACCTATCAGGATTGGGGAGAAGGAAAAGAAAGGAAAATCTAATAGATGTTGCCCAGTGCAGTGGTCAGAGGAGCAGGGGTGGGGTCAGACTGCCTACGTTCATGCCCCTGCGCCTCCATTTATTAGCTGTACATTTGTTTTCACTGAAGTCAAGAGTGTTCCACAACTCTCAATTTCCACATCTGTAAAACGGGGATAATAAGAGTCCCCACCATTCGATTCTTGTCAGGCGCACGTGAAATCATGTAGATGAGAGTGAATAACGCTGTTTCCTGGTTGGTGAGGGACAAATGTTGGCTGAACAGGTTGGAGGAGTGGTTGTCTGGTTTAGCTCTGGGGCCAGTCTTAGACATTTACAGTTTAGAACACGGAAGGCCTCCTGCCTCTCTTCCTCATTCCCGCATCCTCATCACTTTGCCATCTGCCTGCCGTGGAAGCAGCATTAGTTTCACAGGAAATAGAGCTACTCATTTTGCAGAAAGTCTTAGTTGCAGATGCCCAGAAGAGTTACTATATTAAGTGGGTTTCATTTAAAGTGAAGATCTCTGATCTTTTTTTTGATAGGGAAAGGTAGAGAGAACTAGGAGTCTAAAGAAAACAGAAGAACTAAAGCCACCAGGAGTGGGGGTAAGCAAAGGGGAGAGATGGGTACATCCAAACTGATTCTGTGGAGTGTCAGTTATTAATTTTTTTAATTGGAGTATAATTGCTTTACAATGTTGTGTTAATTTCTGCAGTACAGTGAAGTGAATCAGCTATATGTATACATATACCTCCTCCCTCTTGGACCTCCTTCCCCACCCACATCCCACCCATCTGGGTCATCACAGAGCACCAAGCTGAGCTCCCTGTGCTATATAGCAGGTTCCCACTAGCTATCTATTTTACACATGGTAGTGTATTTACGTCAATCCTAATCCCCCAGTTCATCCCACCCTCCCCTTCCCCCTCCGTGTCCACACGTCCCTACATCTGCATTTCTATTCCTGCCCTGCAAATATGTTTATCTGTGCCATTTTTCTAGATTCTACATATATGCGTTAATATATAATATTTATTTTTCTCTTTCTGACTTACTTCACTGTGTACAACAGACTCTCTAGGTCCATCCACGTCTCTACAAATGACCCAATTTCATTTCTTTTTATGGCTGAGTAATATTCCATTATATATATATATATATGTACCACATCTTCTTTATCCATTCATCTGTCGATGGATATTTAAAGCAAGCAGTGTTTTCATATATGGAGGACCCCATTTTTGCAATGCAAAGATTTTCCATAATGTAACTAAGAAATAAGCTACAGGAAAATGGGTTCAGGACAAACAGTGGAGCTAATATTCCAGATTTTTTTTTAAACCTTGAACAATCACATTTATTTATTTATTTATTTATTTATTTATTTATTTATGTATGTATGTATGTATGTATGTATGTATGTCTGCGTTGGGTCCTCGTTGCTGCGCTCGGGCTTTCCCCAGTTGTGGCGAGCGGGGGCTACTCTTCGTTGCGGTGCGCAGGCTTCTCATTGCGGTGGCTTCTCTTGTTGTGGGGCACGGGCTCTAGGCATGAGCGCCTCAGCAGTTGTGGCACATGGGTTCGGTAGTTGTGGCTCGTGGGCTCTAAGCGCAGGCTCAGCAGTTGTGGCACACGAGCTTAGTTGCTCCGCGGCATGTGGGATCTTCCCGGACCAGGGCTCTAACCCGTGCCCCCTGCATTGGCAGGCGGATTCCTAACCACCGGGCTGCCAGGTAACTCCCAATCACATTTATTCTTTCTGCGATTTTGTTTCGTGCTGCTGAGTCAGCCCTGTGGAGGAGGCAGAGAGGAGAACGCCACCGAGCCAACCCTGCTTTCCCCCAGTTCCCCTTCGAGGAAGATCGTGCGGGAAATCTGAGAGGCTGACAGAATTTTCAAGCTGCAGGGCCAGTACCGCCTCTAAAAGTGCTTGTCAACTCTGGCTGCAGGCTGAACGCTGTCAGTTGGGAACATCACCGCCCCTCCTCCCCCACCAGGTAGAAAGCCAAGCTTGCAGCCGTTCCCTTGTTGACCTTGTGTCCATTTCCCGATGACTCTGCTGTGTACACAGAGGTTCACCTTTTGCACCCTCGCTATGGCTCTTTCACAACCGTCTCTGCTGGCTCTTTGCAGATTGATCTGTTAGCATTAACGCAATTATCAGTTTATCCTTATCATAATCACCATAACAGCTCCTCCTAAAATTTACTTTTACGATAGTCATTAATGGAATCTGGCTCCTAAGTGACTCACAAGCGTTTTCCTGCCCATGGGAGAAGGCCAACCGAGCCTTCATGCAGAGGGAGTGGGAATGTTCTCTGGCAGGAACCACACTCCTAAGTGCCTTTAGGAAACCGCTCAGGGCTCCACCCGGACTTTCTCACTCAACCCAGCTCCTGGCATCAGCCCTGTGTCATCTCAAAAGGCAAGGCATGCAACAACAATGAAAAATGCAGGTTAAGGGAAATTAAATACAATACTGTAATTTATCTCACACTGTAAATTAACTTTAAAGGGAAGACACAATTAGGTTACTCTGGAGCCTTTCAAAGCAGGCTGTTCATTCAGAAGTAAGCCTAGTTTGCCCTCCAAAATCAGGTTCCCGTTCCTGCAAATTTCCAGGAGAGGCTGCATTGAATTGTTATTTCGAGTAAAATTCTTTTTTTTCTTTTTTTGACCGCGCTGCACCGTTTGTGTGAAAGCGCCGAGTCCTAACTACTGGACAGCCAGGAAATTCCCTATAAGATTCTTTCAACAAATGTTCTGTGAGATCCTACAACGTGCAGGGCTCTCCACTAAGTGCGGCAGCTCAGGGAAGGGAGGGGCAGCCGTCTGCCACTAAGCATCCCAGCAGGCTGACCACAGGATCAATTCTGACCCTGGAACTGGTGGTGCACGGGTTGGTGGGGGGCGGGGGTTGCTTTTGTTGCCTTTTTAAGGAAGAAAAAGACTTTGACCCCTCAAAACGGAGAAAAATGGTATGTTCTAGTTCCTACTAGTGCATAATAAGCTGCCCTAAAACTTAGTAGCCAAAAAGAATCATTTTATTATGCTCACAGACCCTCTGCCTCAGCAATTCAACAAGAGTACGATGGAGACAACGGTATCCAGGTTCCCCAACTAGAAAGACTTCAAGGCTGCAGGTGACCCCACAGCTGGGGGCTGGAATTTTCTGGAAGCATCTTCACTTACATGGGTGGCAGTTGATACTGCCTACTGGATGTGACCTTAGTTGGGGTTGTCAGCAGGATACCTGACGGTGGCCTCTCTGTATGGCAGGGTCTTCCTCACGACATGGTGGCCGGCCTCAGGATGGTCAGGTTTCCAACTTGGTGGCCCAGGGCTCCGAAACCGAGTGTTTCCAGAGAACCAGGCAGAAGCTGCATGGAGTTTTCTGACCTAGCTTTGGAAGTCACAGCGTGTCACTTCCACTACATCCTATGGATTACAAAAGAGGCACCAAGGTGAGCTAGCTCAGTTTCAATAGGAAAGGACAGAGACCCTCACCTCTTAATGGAAGGCATATGGCTAGTTAAACACTTGTCACAGGTGTGCTGAGAAAGCACAGGAGCATGTGGTGTGCTTCCAGCTGCCTGGTGGTCTGTGCTGCTGGAATTTCCCGTGCAGAGTAGAAAATGGGGCTGTGAATTCGGACCAGAGCCCCAGTTTGAAAAATCTTTACTGCCTTTGTGGCAGGCACCATATCTGAGGCCACACATCACAGAAGAAATAGAACTTTGTTTTTCTATGAGTCAATCTGCTTTTTCTTTTGAGAAATTCCATCAGGGCGTGGAGACTTAATCTCAATTCTGGCAGTTCTCTGCCACTCTGGGTTATTCACCAGAGCGAGCTCAGTCCCCCCTCCTCCCTTCTCGGGGCGTATGCAGTGGGGAGGGAGCGAGGTCAGGGTTAACTTCCATCCCAGCTGGCATTGGCCCAGATGTGCCTGTACCTGATTTGTCCTGGGATGTGATTCCAGCAGGGTGTGCCATGTTGTCCCTTACTGCTGGGCTTCTTGAGCTTGGCTCTAGTTCACCTAAAACTGCCCTCTTCACAGGGCATGTGGTGGTGGGGGGTGGATTTTGGCTCCTCTCCTGCACCTCCCTGGGGCTGCAGGGAGCTCTGGGAGGTGCTTTGGGATCTTCTCTGTCTACCTACTGTGTTTCACTCCTGTGCCAGGCCAGCTGCACAGAGACAGTTCAAGACCTCAGAGGTAACAGTCAGGCTCCTTCCCCTCTAGAACCTCCAAAGCTATCTGGCAGCTCTCCCTTACTCCCTTTGCCCTCAAAAACCAGGTTCCCTCCCCTGCAAGTTTCAAGTAGAGGCTGCATTGAATTGCTATTCAAATAAAGTTGAGAGATACCATTCTTTCAGCAAATAATTTTAACCACTCTCCCTTACCTTTTTTCCGCCCCAAGCAAGGATTCCTTAAGATCTAACCCAATAGTAAACCCCTGGGACTCAGAATGTGAATTTGACCACATTCTTCCAAAACCTTTTGTATTTATGCCCAGAGTACCTCTCTTTTCCAAACTCAAAGGTAAAGATTGGACTCAGGTCCTGAGTCATTCCTTCCCTGAGGCAGTGCAGAGGAAAAGACAGCTCCTCAGCGTGCAGAAGGTCCAAGGGGTAAGAGTGAAGAGGGAGAGCATTGATCACCTCGTATACTGAAAACATTCCCATGACAAGCCTGGTGAGGCAGGCACAGAGGTGCACCGCTCATATCCCCTTTCAAGGAAGGGCTGGTTGCCCAGCTCTGAGAAGTGTGCTTGTCTGGCAGCTTCCAGCCTCTAGCTTCTTCAGAATCTGCCTCAGCTTCCCCCCCCCCCCCCCGCAATTGTGGTAAAGTAAACATAATGTAAAATTTACCATCAGTGGTATTTAGTCCATTCACAATATTGTGCAGCCATCACCTCTATCTAGGCCCAGAACATTTCGTCGCCCCAAAAGGAAACCCCAAATGCATCAGGCAGTCAGTTCCCTTTTGTTCCCTCCCCCAGCTCCTGGCAGTTTTCCCTCTACTTTCCGTCTCTATGGATTTGCCTACTCTGGATATTTCAAATACATGGAAGATATGGCCTTTTGTATCTGGTTTCTTTCACTTAGCGTATATACAAGGTTACTCTATTGGCCATTGTGATTAGTGCTGCTGTGAACATTTGTGTGTAAGTTTTTGTTTGGACACCTGTTTTCAATTCTTTTGGGTATATTAACTTAGGAATGGAATTTCGGGTTCATATGGTAATTTTACGTTTAACTTACTGAGGAACCACCAAACTGTCTTCCACAGTGGCTACACCCTTTCACATTTCCACCAGCAATGTATAAGGTTTCCAATTTTTCCGCATCCTCACCAGCACTTACTATCTGTCGTTTTGATCATAGCCATCCTAGAGGGTAGACAGTGGTATCTCATTGTGGTTTTGATTTGCATTTCCCTAATGATAAATGATGTTGACCTAAAAAAATGCACAACATGAGAGTTGTGAGTTAAGTTTTTTTTTTTTTTTTTTTTTTTGCTGTGAGTTAAGTTTTATTTGGGGCAAAATGAGGACTGCAGCCCGGGAGACAGCGTTTTGGATAACTCTGAGAAAATGCTCCAAGGAGGCGAGGGGAGGGGCCAGGATATAGAGGAGTTTTGCAACAAAGGGCAGGTAGTCAGGAACCTCAAAATATTGTTAATTAAAGAAAACCAGATATCTCAAGGTAAGGAATTTAGCGCTTTTCTATGTATGGAAAGATGCAGGAGTCTGGGATTACTGAAATCATTCCTCTGTTATGCACCTCAGCTATCTGGGGCCAGCATCCTGTATTTTTGCATCCTGTATTTTCACCTCCTGAGTTTCCTCAGGGCTCAACGCAGGGAGTGGCTGCAGTCTGATGGTCGCTAGATGGCAGGTATTCTTTTCAGACCCGAGTTTCCTCCCAGCTCACCGGCTCACATTGGAGGGCTGCAAACGTTGATGACTGTGACATCCTTTGTTTATTGATATGGCAGGAAATATTCCATGTATAAACCATTTATCAATGATGTTGAACACCTTTTCATCTGTTCCTTAGCCATTCGTATATCCTTGGAAAAATGTCTTTTCAAATTCTTTGCCCATTTTTCTTTTTTAGTTTTTTTTTGGCTGGGGGTGGGTAACACCCCCCACCCTGGGGGGGCCTTGAAGCTTACGGGATCTTAGTTCCCCGACCAGGATTTGAATCGGGGCCACGGCAATGAAAGCGCTGAGTCCTAACCACAGAACCGCCAAGGAATTCCCCTCTTTGCCCATTTTTAAATTGCATTGTCTTTTTCTTGTTGAATTGGAAGGGTTCTTTATATATTCTGGATACCTGCATCAGCTTTTAAGTTGAGATTCTCTCTCCTGGGGCATCCCCTGGCCAATGACCAGGTAAGACAGCTATAGGAGGTCTTGGCCAATTCCATCCTACAGAGGATGTCTCTACAGGGAGAAATGTTGCCAGATCTGCCTCACAGTCAGTCGGAGATCTCACCCTGCCCAGTCCTGCTTCCTCCCCTTTTTTCTCTTGCCAGTGTCACTCCCAGTAAATCTCGTGTATGCCCCACTCCATCCTAGCAACTGCTTCCTCAAGTATGCAACCTGCAACAACCAGATGACAGCGGGGTTTATCCATTCTTCTTGTTTGACTGGATGTAGTCACAGCCAGGTGACCACATCAAGATGGGGTGGGGGTGGGGGAGGGTGTGTTCCGTCCACTCGACTGTTTTAATTTGGGGCCTATAGTGTTGTCCAAACACATGCACACAACACACACACACACAAAATACATAATACTAATATAAGAACATTTTGAATTGTAAACTTTAAATATTTTCAAATATACTTTTTTGTTATTTTTGTATTTTATTTACTTATTATTATTATTATTTTATTACTTTTTTTTTTTTTTTGGCTGCACTGCATGGCTTCTGGGATCTTAGTTCCCCAACCAGGGATCAAACCCAGGCCCTCGCAGTGAAAGCATCAAGTTCTAACCACTGGACTGCCAGGGAGTTCCTGTTTATTTTCTATTAAATTGAAGTATAGTTGGCTTACAATGTTGTGTTAGTTTCAGGTGTACAGCAAAGTGATTCAGTTATACATATATATATATCTTTTCTTTTTCAGATTCTTCTCCCTTATAGATTATTACAAAATATTGAGTATAGTTCCCTGTGCTATATACTAGGTCCTTGTTGGTTATTGTTTCTTCTTAAAGCAATCTGGGTAATTTGTATTTTCTAGAAGATCATCCATTCACTTAAAGTTTCAAAATCATTACTTATAAACATGTACACGTATAATAGTATTTATAATCAAAATTGTGTTATTACAGGAAATTTGGAAAAGTAAGGAGAAAATAAATACCACTTATAATCAACTTAAAGAGAGAGAATCACTCTTAACATTAATGGGTATTTTAAGTTTAACATTAAGGTGTTTTAAGTTTAAAAAAAAAATCCTACATCTTTGTTTTTATATCTATGTTAAAAACAACACAACAGGCCCAAAATGGAGTTGCTTATGCCACACCCAATGATACCAAAGAGTCTTAACTTAATTACAGTTTCAGCCTCTCCCAGAAATGGAATCTCTCTCTTTTTTTTTTTTTTTTTTTTTTTTACTTTTTTGGCTGCACTGTGTGGCTTGTGCGATCTTAGTTCCCAATCGGGGATTAAACCCGGGCCCTGGCAGTGAGAGCTCAGAGTCCTAACTACTGGACCACCAGGGAATTCCAGGAATCTTAAACTAGTCAGTCCAGAATCACCTGATCAACACCATTAGGTCATCTGCTTGATAGACCCTGCCGTGCCCTAAAGGAAAGTGACTGCGATTACCAACGCACTTTTTTGCCTAGTATAGCTTCCTTATTCCTGCTCCCTTCTGGCTACAAAAGCCTTTCATTTCATTACTCAGTTGTAAAAAACAATGAAATCTTGCCATTTGCAACAACATGGATGGACCAAGGGGGTATTATGCACAGTGAAATGTCAGACAGAGAGACAAATACTGTACGATTTCACTTATATGTGGAATCTAAAAACAAAGCAAAGGAACAAATATAACAAAACAGAAACAGACTGACTCATAGGTACAGAGAACAAACTGGTGATTGACAAGGGAAGGAGTAGGAGATGAATGAAGTAGGTGAGGGAGATTGAGGTACAAGCTTCCAGTTGTAAAATAAATAAGTCACAGGGATATAATGTGTAGAATTGGGAATATCATGAATAATATTGTAATAACTTTGTATGGTGACAGATGGTTACTGGACTTATCTTGGTGATCATTTTGTAAGGTATAAAAATATCGACTCACTATGTTGTACATCTGAAACTAATATAATATTGTAAGTCAATTGTACTTCAATTAAAAAAAAAAGTCTTTTATCCTGTGTAGCTTCTCAGAGCTCCTTTCTCTCTGCTAGATGGATGCTGCCTGGTTTGAACCAAATTTTTTTTTTTTTTTTTTTTTTTTTTTTACTTTTTGTGATACGCGGGCCTCTCACTGTTGTGGCCTCTCCCGTTGCGGAGCACAGGCTCCGGATGCGCAGGCTCAGCGGCCATGGCTCACGGGCCTTGCCGCTCCGCGGCATGTGGGATCTTCCCGGACCGGGGCACAAATCGGCAGGCGGACTCTCAACCACTGCGCCACCAGGGAAGCCCCTGAACCAATTTTTGCTCAAACTCAAAAATTTCAATAAGCCTCAGTTTGTCTTTTCACATATCCTTTAAAATTTCTATGTTCTTTTCTTCTTTTTTTAAAATACATTTTTTTCTGAAGTTTAGCTCTTTATTAATTCTTTAATAGCTCCTAAAATTTTTATATTAATCTTACTGTTTTCTAGATTGTTACTAATTTTTTATTTTGCCTTTGTAGTTTACTTGGAGTAGTCTTTTAGTCCATCTTAACTTCTAGATAAGGCTTTTTGTCCATTTATTTTATTCTTCTTGTCTAGGATATAGTTTTTGGTTTTGTTTTTTTTTTTTGAACAGCTTTATTGAGTTATAATTTAGCTACTGTGAAAGTCATCCATGGTTAAATGTACAATTCAGTGATTTTTAGTAAAGGCACTGAGTTGTGCACACATCACCACAATCCATTTTAGCCCATTTCCATCATGCCATTTTATAACCCATGCCTGTTTGCAGTCAGCCCTCATTGCCACCTCCAGCCCCAGGCAACCACTGGTCTGCTTTCTTTATCTGTAGATTTGTTCTTTCTGAACCTTTCATGTAATGGAATCATATAGTATCCAGTCCTTTGTGCCTGGCTTCTTTCACTGACCATAATGTTTTTGAGGCCCACCCATGTATCAGTACTTCTGATTTTTTAGATATGTTCACCTACTCCTTTCTGGTGGTTTTCCCCCTAGATTGAGGCAGAAATCAGCACTTTGCCGAAGTCTCAAGAGGACCCTTTTGAAAATCTCTGGAACTCTCAGTACAACTCCCTTATCTCTGCTACGTTACTCCAGATCTTTTAGATATTTTATAAACAACTTTTTTGCTCTTATATAAAAACACTTTTTTTTTTTTTCCCCGAAGTCTTCAGAATGATGCTCCCTTTCCCTTGAAAGCTGCAGAATTTCTTCTAGGATGTATAGATTCTCTCCTCTGTGAATGAGGAGATGGTCACTGGTCAGGTGACTGGACTGATCTTACCCCCTTCATTGAGGGAGGTGTCAGATTTCTCCCTTCAGGCTGTTGGAGAACTGGACTGCACTGTTTTCCAAAACAGTTTCTGGTGACCGTGAGGCTTTCTTCTTTTTTCTTGGCTGCATTGGGTCTTTGTTGCTGTGAGTGGGCTTTCTTTAGTTGTGGCGAGCGGGGGCTACTCTTCCTAGTGGTGCAGGAGCTTCTCGTTGAGGTGGCTTCTCTTGTTGTAGAGCACGGGCTCCAGTAGTTGTGGCTCCTGGACTCTAGAGCGCAGGCTTAGTAATTGTGGCACACGGGCTTTGTTGCTCCGCAGCATGTGGGATCTTCCTGGACCAGGGATCGAACCTGTGTCCCCTGCGTCAGCAGGCAGATTCTTTTTTTTTTTTTTTTTGGCACGGTACGCGGGCCTTTCACTGCTGTGGCCTCTCGCGTCGCGGAGCACAGTCTCCGGACGCGCAGGCTCAGCGGCCATGGCTCACGGGCCCAGCCGCTCCGCGGCACGTGGGATCCTCCCGGACCGGGGCACGAACCCGTGTCCCCTGCACCAGCAGGCGGACTCCCAACCACTGCGCCACCAGGGAAGCCCAGCAGGCAGATTCTTAACCACTGCACCACCAGGGAAGTCCCTGTGAGGCTTTCTTCTGACAGAAGCAAAACGTTTTTCTGCTCACATTCTAAGATTCTCTGACTGCAGAACCAGTCCAGGAAGCTGCCAGTGGAGTGAGAGGGCCATCTGCCTCCTGCTTGCTGCCCAGCCCTCCTAGTGAGCCCAGAGGCACATTCTCTGTCAGATGGGGTGCATGGGGGGCCCTCTCTTCCAGCAATTATTGTTCTGGGGTTGCTGCCTGAGAGGATGCTCACCTCCCAAGATGCAGCGGGCACATCAGTAACGGTAGTTGTTGTAATTGAATGGGGAGGGTGCCAGACAGTGAGGCCCAACTTTGGTTTAGACCAGTTTATTTTTTTTAATTTTTATTTTAAAAGATTTTTATTGGAGTATAGTTGATTTACAATGTTCTGTTAGTTTCAGGTGTTACAGCAAAGTGAATCAGTTATGCATATACATATATCCACTCTTTTTTAGATTCTTTCCCCAAATAGGTCATTACAGAGTAGTGAGTAGAGTTCTTTGTCCTATACAGTAGGTGGTTCATACCAGTTTAAATCAAGCTAGCTTGCCTAAACTAGCAGGACTTCTGCCTAGGTGTTTGGTCAGAATGGGGGGATAAGTTGTCTACTTTGTGGCTGTCCATGGTGCAGAGAGCTGAGTGGGTACCATCACGAGCGTGTTTTGCAATCAGTGTCTGTTCAAGCACAGCATTCAGTGAGAAGGTCTTTTTTTTTTTTTTCTTTCAGACTTTGCCGTGTGACCTCTATCTTTCACTTGTCTCCCTGTGTCATTCTGAAGGAGCAGCATCTTAGCAAGTTGGGAGGTGCTGTGGGTCTACCCCCTGTTAGCCTTGAGGCAATCTAAGGATTTTGTATTTGATTGTGTGGGAATTAGTAAACTCTTGACAGTTTCAGAGTGGAAATGGAGAGGTGAGTGGGTCCCGGGTCAGAGTCGTGACTCTGGAATGGAGACTAGTTATGGGGTTACTACCACCATCTATAATGCATAAGACAAAAATGGTGGTCTGGCCAGGGCGGGACAGTTGGGAAGGAAAGGAGGGAAATGTTTCTCATTTTTTCCTTAAAAAATTTTTTTGTGTGTGGTAAAATATATGTAACATAATGAGGGACTTCCCTGGCGGTCCAGCGGTTAAGACTCTGCACTTCCACTGCAGGGGACACGGGTTGAATCCCTGGTCGGGGAACTAAGATCCCACATGCCGCATGGAGCGGCCAAAAAAATTAAATGCATAAATAAAATAAAAGATATGCAAAACAAATTCAATTAAAAAAAAAAAGCTTAAAAAAAAATCCCATAGTGCCGTACCTGGAGTAGTCAAATTCATAGAGACAGAAAGTAGAATGGTGGTTAGTTATCAGAGGTGGAGGCGAGGAGGACAAGGGGTTAGTGTCTAATGGGCACAGAGTTTCAGTTTTACAAGATGAAGAGTTCTGGAGATGGATGGAGGTGATTGTTGCACAGTAATGTGAATGTACTTAATGCCACCGGACTGCACACTTAGAAATGCTTAAGTTGGTAAACATTACAACGTAGAATTTTTTTTTTTTTTTTTTTTTTTTTTTTTTGCGGTACGCGGGCTTCTCACTGCTGTGGCCTCTCCCGTTGCAGAGCACAGGCTCCGGATGCACAGGCTCAGCGGCCACGGCTCAAGGGCCCAGCCGCTCCGCGGCATGTGGGATCCTCCCAGACCGGGGCACGAACCCGTGTCCCTTGCATCGGCAGGCGGACTCTCAACCACTGCGCCACCAGGGAAGCCCTATAACGTAGAATTTTAACCTCTGTTCTATTTTCTGTCTCTATGAATTTGCCTTTTATTTTTTGCTTGTTAAATCTGTGAAGATAGCTTGAGTTCTCTTCCTGCCAGAAGGTTGAGGGATAGAATGAATGGATATACTCTTAAGGGCTCTTCCAATCATTGTTATTTTTTTCTCTCTCTATATATATAATTTTTAGAAATTATTTATTTATTTTTGGCTGCGTTGGGTCTCTGTTGCTGACCGCAGGCTTTCTCTAGTTGTCGCACGTGGGCTTGTTGTGGAGCATGGGCTCCAGGTGCTCGGGCTTCAGTAGTTGCAGCACGTGGGCTCAGTAGTTGTGGTGCACGGGCTTAGTTGCTCCACTGCATATGGGATCTTCCCGGACCAGGGCTCGAGCCCGTGTCCCCTGCATTGGCAGGCGGATTCTTAACCACTGCAGCACTGGGGAAGTCCTGCAATATTTTAATTAAAAAATAACATCAGTATCTGATCCTATTGTACAGATGACATTATCTGTTGTGAGTTTCTGTTTTAACATACTTTTTTTCTTTTTTTAGTTGCTCTATAGTTGATTTACAATATTGTGTTAGTTGAAGTGTAAGCAAAGTGATTCAGGGACATATATATATATATATATATATATATATATACTTTTTCAGATTCTTTTCCATTATAGGTTATTATAAGCTATTGAATATAGTTCCCTGTGCTATATAGTAGGTCCTTGTTTATCTATTTCATGTAGAGCAGTTGGTATCTCTTAATTCCATATTCCTAATTTATCCCTCCCCTCTCTTTCCCCTTTGGTAGCCATAAGTTTGTTTTGTTTGTCTGTGGGTCTATTTGTTTTGTGTGTAGACTCATTTGTAAAAGTTTTAGATTCCACATATAGGTGATATCATGTTATATTTGTCTTTCTCTGTCTGACTTCACTTAGTATGATAATTAGCATATTTTTTCTATAAAATATCTTTATGGTGTATCCTACAACCCACCCCACCCCCACTTTCCCATATCCAGGTTCTCTCTGGGGTGGCCGGCTGTGTACCTGATGAGACTCTCTATTGCATTTATATTTCCTATTTCTCACTGTTTGCTTTTACATATATGCTCTTCCTGTATCAGTTTTTTCCTCTTGAGTCTACCACCAAATAGTCCTTTAAAAGTTACTAATATCATTAAATCAGCTATACTTCAATTAAAAAACATTTAAAATAATTTAATTAAGTAATTAAAAAAATTTTTTAAGTTACTAACATCAGAATTTTGTGGAGTCTTTCAGTATATTCAAAGCCTTTCTGATTAAATAATGGGAAACAATCTAAAAAATTTTTTTTGCAAGAAGTTGGCCTCTGGCCCAAATCATAATTAAAAAAAATTATGTTCAATATATGAAAATTAAAAGTTCTAAATACCAGCAACCTTGTCTTCATCTGTGAGCTTAAAATATATTCAGACAGGACAAACCCAATTTCTCTCCCTGAAATTCTAAAATTGTGAAGTGGGGCTCCCCTGGTGGCGCAGTAGTTAAGAATCCGCCTGCCAGTTCAGGAAACACGGGAACACGGGTTCGAGCTCTGGTCCGGGAAGATCCCACATGCTGCGGAGCAAATAAGCCCGTGTTCCACAACTACTGAGCCTGCGAGCCACAACTACTGAGCCTGTGAGCCACAACTACGGAGCCTGCATGCCACAACTACTGAAGCCCGTGTGCCTAGAGCCCATGCTCCACAACAAGAGGAGCCACCGCAGTGAGAAGCCTGCACACCACAATGAAGAGTAGCCCCCTCTCGCTACACCTAGAGAAAGCTCACGCGCAGCAACGAAGGCCCAATGCAGCCAATAAATAAATAAATAAAATAAAATAAAATTGTAAAGTGCTTTACTTTTTTTTGTAGATGAAGTTCACTTTAGTTCTCCTTGATTATTTTCAATCTTTCTATTTCCCTTGTTAAAATATTTCATATCATCTTACCACCCCCTTGAGATAAAGAAGTACTTTTGGAAAAAATGTGATTCCAACCAGAGAATATTTTATATAACTTAAAGGTTGTGCTTAGTAAAATTTTATCACTTGCTTCCTCAAAATTTAGATACTATAAATTTAGCCTCTAACCTCCTTTGACATAATCCTCGCTCTCACTTTATGACACAGTCTCTTCTGTTTTATTTAATGGTTTAATAGAATCGTGTTTGAAACTGGCTGGAAAGCAATTTCAAGAAATGGTTTACAGGCTACGTTCAATGGGCAAAGTTAGAGGATTCATTGCTCTTGGATATAACTATTATTATTATTAAAAATTATTTGTTGATTGCTGGTGGTTGCACTTGGAGCCACGTGAGACATAAAGAAATCCTATTCACTGCCCTACGCCCCATTATCTGGCAAATAAAAACAATGTGTCTCTATACGGTTTCTCTGGCTCTGCCTCAGATATCTTCCCCGTAGAGTGAGACGATGCAGTTTCACCTTATTTTCACTGGCTCTCTTCGCATGTGTATTAGATTCCCTGGCAGTCAAGTTGAACTCCCTAAGAGAAAAAGCACTAGAGTGCTGAGGTGTACCAGTGACCTCTGCCGGCACGTAAAGTTGATTCATGACTCCAGGACGGGCCTTACTTAGGCTGCCGTTACTCATTTCTGTGAGTGAGTGTTGGAAATAACCTTAGAGGTTAGTGTCATTCCAAACTCACTGGAAGAGAAATTTCCCCACAGGAATGAGATAAAGGGATTTCTTCCCTCACATCGGCAAGGACACTTGGCAAACTCAGCTTGTGCCCACTTTGACAAGCGTTGTCTCTCTTTAGCTTGTTCATGCCCACTGTACAGTTTATTCTCTGCAGGCCTGTTTACCAGATCGACAAGGGCAGGGGCCACGGGGGGATGCTCTCTGGACCAAAGGCCCTGCCCCTTTTGTTCTGGATTCCAGCTGAAAGCAGAGTTTCTTAAAGCACAGCTTTCCAGCTCTCTAAGGAAGAAAGGCGGGAGGGAAGGAAGGATAGAAAGAAGGAAGGGAGGAAGGAAGGCATTTAGAATTAGGCAGTCACTCAAAAGATTTATTTGTTTATTTATTTGTTTATGGGACTTCCCTGGTGGCGCAGTGGTTAAGAATCTGCCTGCTGATGCAGGGGACACGGGTTCGAGCCCTGGTCTGGGAAGATCCCACATACTGCGGAGCAACTAAGCCCGTGCGCCACAACTACTGAGCCCACGCGCCTAGAGCCCATGCTCCGCAACAAGAGAAGCCACTGCAATGAGAAGCCAGCACACCACAACAAAGAGTAGCCCCCGCTCGCCGCAACTAGAGAAAGCCCGCACGCAGCAACAAAGACCCAACACAGCCAAAAATAAAAATAAAAATAAAATAAATGTATTCATATTGAAGTATAGTTGATTTACAATGTGTTAATTTCTGTTGTTCAGCAAGGTGATTCAGTTATACATATATATATTCTTTTTTTACATTCTTTTCCATTATGGTTTATCACAGGATATTGAATATAGTTTCTTGTGCTATACAGTAGGACCTTGTTGGTTATCCATCCTATATATAAGTTTCCTTCTGCTAACCCCAACCTCCCAATTCTTCCCTCCCCCAATTCCCTCTCTTTTGGCAACCACAAGTCTGTTCTCTGTGTCCGTGAGTCTGTTTCTGTTTCGTAGATAGGTTCATTTGTGCCATATTTTAGATTCCCCATGTAAGTGGTATCATATGGTATTTGTCTTTCTCTTTCTGACTTACTTCACTTAGTATGATAATCTTTAGGTCTATCCATGTTGCTGCCAATGGCACTATTTCATTCTTTTTGTGGCTGAGTAATATTCCATTGTCTGTATGTACCACATTTTCTTTATCCATTCATCTGTCAAGGGACATTTAGGTTGCTTCCATGTCTTGGCTATTGCGAATAGTGCTGCTATGAACATAGAGGTGCATGTATCTTTTTGAACTATAGTTTTGTCTGGATATATGCTCAGGAGTGGGATTGCTGGATTATATGGTAATTCTATTTTTAGTTTTTTGAGGAACCTTCATACTGTTTTCCATAGTGGCTGCACCAACTTACATTCCCACCAACAGTATAGGAGGGTTCCCTTCAAAAGATTTTTGTAATGGACTGAGCTAGGCTCTCTGATGATGGGGCGGGGTGGGGGGGAACACAGGTAAAATATAGAAGGAACCTTTCCCAAGCAGGGTATAGTTAATTAGAGAGGATAAACCATGTGTTCCAGTAACTGTAGCACAAGGTCAAAAGTGGGAAGTGCCACAGGGGTTCTAGATGGAGAGCTGGGGAATCCAGAGCACAGAGCAGACTTCTAGTTGGTCCTCACATTCATCAATAAGGACACAGCAAACTAAAAATGCACCATACCTTCCACAATCTCTCTTTCCTCCTACCTTCCATCAATTATTTCTCATAAAAGGAGCAGATTTCTTAGCAATGGAAAAGGAAACAAAACAGAATGAAGAGGATACCAAACATTTAAAAATACAAAAAAGGAAATAAAGAATCTATGAGCTCCATATGTTTCCAACCTGCTTAGAGAGGCTTAAAATATAAAAACCAGGGCCTCCCTGGTGGCGCAGTGGTTGAGAGTCCGCCTGCCGATGCAGGGGATACGGGTTCGTGCCCCGGTCTGGGAGGATCCCATATGCCGCGGAGCGGCTGGGCCCATGATCCATGGCCGCTGAGCCTGCGCGTCCGGAGCCTGTGCTCCGCAACGGGAGAGGCCACAACAGTGAGAGGCCCGCGTACCGCAAAAAAAAAAAAAAAAAAAAAAAAAAAAAAAATATATATATATATATATATATATATATATATAAAAACCACATCTTTGTAGCATTCTTCCTTTTCAAGAAAAGGGAAGAAATACATTTTGTATTGCAACTGAGTGTGCATATTATGTGTGTGGGTATGCGTGTCTGTGTCCAAAACACAAGTTTTACAAACCAATACTTGCGATGAAAGAATTATCTGTTATCTATTCTGTAGCTGATGGTGGCCGGGATGTAGAGGGTGAGGGAAGAGAGCACTCTGGCCTTTGGCTGAAGCAGTTGGGTCAGATGGTGGTGCCATTTACCGAGATGCAGAAAATGGGGGAGGGACATTTTTCAGACACTTAGAGAGAAGAAAATGAATGGAATAAAAATCTCTGATTCGGCCATGTTATGTTTGCATTACTTACGACAGTGGCTCTCAGACATTTTGACTGTGACCCACCGTTGGACGGACATTTGACGTCAAGACCAAGTTGACTGCCACATCTACCTATGTGAGCACGTGTGCGTATGAGAGAGCATCTGTATGTCCTCCTTCCTGAGCCGGACCACATAAGCTCTGGGCTGAGAGATGGGTTGAAAGATACCAGCTAAAGAGAGGACCTGGTGAAGTGGCGCGGCCATCATGAACGGGGAGGGAAATTCTCAATGTTTCCCTTAATCCCAGGCTGAGCCCCCATCCAGAACCCACTTCCAGAACCCAGCGGCTAGTTATTTTCAAAAGGCCAAGGTGGCTGACAGATCGAAGACAGCTATCCATTCTCTCCATTGCTCCATCAGGAAAAGAACAGGAAGGAGGAAGCTCTAGGTCTTGTCTCGCTGTGAGATAAAGCTAAATTGTGAAGCCTGAAGAGGCGTCTCCATTTTTTGCAGGAATCTGCAAAAAATCCTCTTGCGTAAAATCTGAACACATTCCAAAAAAAAAAATTTTTTTTAAAGAAATAAAGAAAAAGAAAAAAAAGGAATTCCCTGCTGGTCCAGTGGTTAGGACTCTGCGCTTTCACTGCCGAGGGCGCGGGTTCAACCCCTGGTCAGGGAACTAAGGTCCCACAAGCTGTGTGGCCGCGGCCAAAATTAAATTAAATTAAATTAAATATCTGAACATATTCAGTTTTCCATTAGGTTTTTTTTTTTTTGAGCTAAACATACTGGAAAATATATGGAAAAATTTAGCAAATACTCCCATTTCCAACATCAAGATTTTTGGGTTTTTTTTTTAGCTTCGCTGCCTGGCTTGCAGGATCTTAGCTCCCCAACCAGGGATCGAACTCAGGCCCTTGGTAGTGAAAGCACCGAGTCCTAACCACTGGACTGCCAGAGAGTTCCCCCAATGTCAAGAATTAATAACTGTTAATGTTTGTCTGATTTCATCTCGTCTTCTCATTAACGAATGTGAAACATTATAGATGAAGCCGGCATACCCTTTAATCACCGCCCCAATCCGATTCCTCTCCTGTTCTGTGCCCTGACTTCAGTCAGCCCTGATGAGTTTGGTCTGTATCTTCCAATCCATGTTTTATAATTTTCATACATAATCATTTATAGCTAACGTAAGGTATTAATTTACATATCATTTCATTTATTTATTTATTTTGGCCGCACTGGCATGTGGCATCTTAGTTCCTCGATGAGGGATCAAACCCACGCCCCCTGCAGTGGAAGCACAGAGTCAACTGCTGGACCGCCAGGGAAGTCCCCACATATCGTTTTATTAATAAATGACTCCTTGGCTGGCCATGGCTATTCTCACTCAAGCTAGCCTCCTAGAACTCCAAAGTTTGTCCTCTCTGGGCGTGACAACAGCCAATCTGGGGGCTGATGCAGAACTGTGGATGCCAGTGCAGCATCTCTGGCCCAGAAGTGAGGGTATTACCAAGGAAGTGAAGAGGGCTCTGGGGAATGTCGGTCCTGCACCTGCTTCCTCAGCTTAGAGCGCTCTCGGCTAAAAATAGCAGAAGTTGTGTACCATCTGCAAAGCGCAGCTGTGAGGGCCCCTGTTTGGAAATGAAGGGAACGTTAGCATCACTGGTCATTTCCCAAGAACAATCTTTGTTCACGAGGCAAAGTGTACTGCATATACTAATTGATGGAGGGTTTTCTCTCATGACCAGTGGTATGTGGTAGGAAACACCCTGGAGTAATAGTCACTAAGGGATCTCTCAGACACACATAATTCCTTTGGCCGTCCCTTTAAGCATCGCTATAATCACATCAGTCTGGGTTCTAAGTTGAAGTTGTATTAATCAGAAAAGGAACTCCTTAAACAATATTAAGGTCCTTACGGAATCTTAGTGAGGACCAAGGAGTTGGGCTTGGAGGCCACGGAGCCGAGAACAGTGCCCAAAGCCCTGCTCCAGCGTTTCTTCCCAGACAAAGCTCGTTTCTGTGACTTTCAGCTTGTTTGTGGCTATGCTTCCTTGTACTATAAATATTTTTATAAACTAAAAGAGTGTGTGTGTGTGTGTGTGTGTGTGTGTAGGTAATACCTGTACATGGTACACAATTCAAAAGTTATGAAAGGATAAACAGGAAAAAGAAGTCTCCTTCCCTCTATCCCAGTGGCTCAGTTTTCTTTCAGAGGCAGCCTTATTTTCAACTCCTTGCACGTTCTTCCAGAGAAAGGCTATGCCTATGTATATATGTTTATAGATTTGTTTTTCCTTATACAAATCATAGCACACCATATACCATAGAGTTTGTAACATGCATTTACCACCTAACACTATATTTTGGAGGTTGTAAATACAGACCTGCATCATTCTTTTCAGCAGCTGTATCACTCAGTCTAGGGTAGGTTAGGCTACAGTAACAAAGAGCCCCCACATGTGATGGCAGCATTAGCCTGATACCAAAGCCAGACAAAGATATCACATGAAAAGAAAACTACAGATCAAAATTCCTCATGAGCACAAGCACAAAAATTCTTAATAAAACTCTATCAAATCAAATTGATCAATGTAGAAAAAAGGATTATACACCCTGACCGAGCGTATTCCCAGTATATCCTGTGTCCTAGGTATGAAAGGTTGAATTAGCATCCAAACATTAATTAATTTAATACACTATACTTATAAAGTCAAATAAAGTAAAAGACTACATGATCATTACCATAATATAGAAAAATCTAACATTCATTCATGATAAAAGCCTTCAATAAACCAGATAGAAGGGTACCTCTCAATCTGATAAAGGACATCCATGAACAACCTACAGCTAACATCAGTCTTAATGGGGGAGGACTAAATGCTTCCCTTCCCAAGACTATCTACTCTCATCACTTCTATTCAGCCCTGTACTGGAGGTCCTAGCCAAGATGATAAGGACAATAAGAAAACAATTCAACTTAGAATCAAACAGAACAAGATACTTAGGAATAAATTTATCAGAAGTAGTGCCAGGGACTTCCCTGGTGGTCCAGTGGGTAAGACTCCACACCCCCAATGCAAGGGGCCCAGAGTTCGATCCTTGGTCGGGGAACTAGATCCTGCATGCGTGCCGCAACCACGAGTTCACATGCTGCAACTAAGAAGTCCTTATGCTGCAACTAAGATCCCGAGTGCTGCAACTAAGATCCTGAGTGCCGCAACTAAGACCGGGCACAGCCAAAATAAATAAATAAATATTTTTTAAAAAGTAGTGCCAGATATATACACTGAAAACAAAATATTGCTGAGAGAAATTAAGGAAAATATAAATAAATACACATTATAAGTTCATAGATTGGAAGACTCAATATTGTTAAGATGGCAATTTCCCCAAAACTGATTAATTCAACACAATTCTTAACAAAATCCCAACAGACGAGTTTTTGCAGAAATTGATAAGCTGATCAGAAATTTTTTTTTAAATTATTTATTTATTTATTTTTGGATGCGTTGGGTCTTAGTTGCAGCATGTGGGATCTTTCGTTGTGGTGCCCGGCTCTTCGCTGCAGCACACAGGCTTCATTCTAGTTGTGGCGTGCGGGCTCCAGAGCACGTGGGCTCTGTCGTTGTGGCATGCAGCCTCAGTAGTTGCGGTACGCACACTTAATTACCCCGCAGCATGTGGGATCTTAGTTCCCCGACCAGGGATTGAACCCTTATCCCTTGCATTGGAAGGCGGATTCTCAACCACTGGACCACCAGGGAAGTCCCCTGATCAGAAAATTTATATGGAAATACAAATAATCTTGCAGAGCCAAACAGTTTTGAAAAGGAAAAACAAAGTTGGAGCACTTATGTTGTTCAGTCTCAAAAACTTACTATTGAAGCTCCAATGTGCATAAGGTATTATTATGCCAGTTAGGGTACCAATATACTGAGATGTGCTACAAAAGGCATGACTCTTGAAAATGTCATGCTAAGTGAAAAAAGTCAAATGCAAAAAATGAGTATAGTATGATTCCATTTATGTAAAGTGTCCAGAAAATACAAATTTAGATACACGGAAAGTAGATCAGTGGTTGCTTGGGACTAGATGTGGAAGGGAGATTGTCTGCAAAAGGGCTCTAGGGAATTGGAGGAAGAGGTGTTCTAAAATTCAAATGTGATGATCGTACAGTTTTGTAAGTTTACTAGAACTCATTGAACTGTGTACTTCAATGGGTGAATTTTATGGTATATAAATTGTATGTCAATAAAGCTGTAAAAAAAAAAAAAAGGACAAAAGATAAAATTCAAATGCTGCACCAAACCATGAAAATTCACTGTCAGAGCCAATTGTATCATAAAAGTCCACAGGCATCCAGATTTCTGATGTTTTGTGTGATAGGCTTATTAACTCTGCTTCTACAGAGCATTTTGAGTGGAATTTGGAGAGAAATCCCTCCATCACTTTGGGGTCCACATTTGAACAAATATCTAGAACCATCCGAAGAAGAAGAGGCCCTTGCTACCCTGGCCAAAGATCACAAAGTAATTATGATTTAATATCTATTTTCTAGTTAAATAGAAATAAAGGATAGGGCTTCCCTGGTGGCACAGTGGTTAAGAATCCGCCTGCCAATGCAGGGGACACAGGTTTGAGCCCTAGTCCGCGAAGATCCCACAGGCTGCAGAGCAGCTAAGCCCACCAGCCACAGATACTGAAGCCCATGCTCCTAGAGCCCATGCTCTGCAACAAGAAAAGCCACTGCAATGAGCAGCCCGCGCACCGCAACGAAGAGTAGCCGCCACGCACCCGCCGCTCACCGCAACTAGAGAAAGCCCGCACACAGCAACGAAGACCCAATGCAGCCAAAAATAAATAAATAAAATAAATTTATTTTTTAAAAAGCTATAAAAAAAAGAAAGAAAAGATAAGAAAGGGAACTAACTTGATGAAGAATCAGACTACAATTCAAGCCATTGATCATGGAGCCAAGTAGAGATAACATGATGAAAGACTGCAAACAATTTCACATTTAACAAATTGTATAATTGCATTTTTAAAATGTGTTGAATCTTTTTTAATAACTCACTTCCACTCAATTATTTACATATGTGACCAATCCCCATTAAGTGGTGTGTGGCCGTTGAATGTACAAAAACATCGAGTTAAGAAAATGCTTTCTATTCCAACTATCTAATAGAAGCTGACATGATCTTTGTCACCAGTCTTTCTTTGCAAATGTATTCCTTTCTTCAGAACTTTCCTCCTACCACACATTTCTGCTTAGTATGAATTTCCACCTCCCTTAAAGACTTAGTTCAAATACCACTCCATAGCTCATTCCTTCTTGAGCTCTGATTATTTGTGTAAATAGATTATCAAGTATACTTGTGTACAAAGAATGGTGCCTTATTCGTGGTGCCTCTAGGGCACCCTGCACTTGGTAACCTCGAAGTGTTTGTTGCATTGAGTGGAATGTGCCACCCCCTGGTGGCTGAATAGAGGAACAACTTCAACTTTGCTGAAGGATGGCCCAGTTCTTCAAACTTCTGTGGACTTTGGAGGGCTCAAAAATTTGTGGAATTCAATTCAAGAGAGTTTTGAGGGTGATGTTCTAAAATCAGAATGAGGTGATGTTTGCATGACCCCGTCAGATCAAGAGTGGCTTGGGCTCTCTCTCAGTGGAAATTACCTTTTTTCCATTTCTCCCCCCCCTCCTCTTCCCCTCTCACTTTCCCTTTTTCTCCCTTGTGGACCCTTCTTTGTTTTTTTTCTCATATCCACCAATTTTGAAGTGTTTCTTCTTTCACTACTTGTTCTCAACTTTTCACTACTCAGTTCTTTGAAACTGTGGTTTCCTTTTGATTTCTGCTTGTTTATATTCAGTTATTTCCAATGTGATCACACAGGAAACAATATTTTCTTTCTTGTTGTATTTAATGGACACAGTGGACCAAACTCCAAACTCAGCCACTGACATTCAATTCCGGGGACGAAGAAGACCTCTTCAAAGAGGGTGTCTTGCATTTTTATTAACTTTCTTCCAATGTTGTTTCCCATCTATTCTCTTGCTCACTCTTTTTTTGGTACTTGAAGGAGTCTTCTGAGGGTGAACATACAGGTATTAGAACACTCTCCACTCAACCAAAAAGCAAACTGAAGTAGAATGAGAAGGAATACCTGTCTCTGATCACAGATACTCAATCTGATTTTTTTAAAAAGTATAGTTGATTTACAATGTTTCAGTTGTACAGCAAAGTGATTCAGTTATAATAGTATATACACATATATGTATATATATGTACAGATATATTATTTTTCAGATTCTTTTCCATTATAGTTTATTACAAGATATTGAGTATAGTTCCCTGTGCTCTACAGTAGGTCCTTATTGTTTATTTTATATATAGTAGTGTGTATCTGTTAATCCCAAATTCCCAATTCATTCCTCCCCCCTTTCCCCTTTGGTAACCATAAGTTTGTTTCCTATGTCTGTGAGTTTATTTCTGTTTCATAAATAAGTTCATTTGTATAATTTATTTTAGATTCCACATATAAGTTATATCATAGGATATTTGTCTTCCTCTGACTTACTTCACTTAGTATGATAATCTCTAGGTCTATCCACGTTGCTGCCAATGGCATTATTTCATTCTTTTTTGTGGCTGAGTAATAGTCCATTGTATACATATACCACATCTTCTTTATCTGTTCATCTGTCAGTCGACATTTAGGTGGCTTCCATGTTTTGGCTGTTGTAAATAGTGCTGCTATGAACATTGGGGTACATGTATCTTTTCAAATTAGGGTTTTCATCTTTTCCAGATATATGCACAGGAGTGGGATTGCTGGATCATATGGTAACTCTATTTGTAGTTTTTTAAGGAACCTCCGTACTGTTCTCCATAGTGGCTGCACCAATTTACATTCCCACCAACAGTGTAAGAGGGTTCCCTTTTCTCCACACCCTCTCCAGCATTTATTATTTTCAGACTTTTTGATGATGGCCATTCTGACCGGCGTGAGGTGACACCTCATTGTAGTTTTGATTTGCATTTCTCTAATATTAGCGATGTTGAGCATCTTTTCATATACCTGTTAGCCATCTGTATGTCTTCTTTGGAGAAATGTCTGTTTAGGTCTTCTGCCCATTTTTTGATTGGGTTGTATGTTTTTTTGATATTGAGCCTCAGTGTGATCTTTGTTCCCACTGCCCATTCACTGGTGCACTAATCCATGTACAAAGCTGATTTCCAAAACACTGGGATCAAACTTCCTTACCATAATGGTTTAACAGCTCTAGTTTTCTTTTAGGAGTCTGTAATCACGTATTTCTTTAAGTTTAGCGATACAATGAATGTAATTGCTCAGAATTCACCTGGCATGATAGAACGTTAAAGCTAAGAGGATAAATTCTTTTTTAACAAATGAGAAAATCGAGGCTCAGAGGTGAAATGACTTACCTGATGTCACACAGCCTGTTTGTAACACAGCCAAGATGAAAACCCAGGTCTCTTAAATTCCAGTTTTGTGCACTTTGCAGTCTAAACACAGTGTGGAGGCATTAAGGCAGGGCACAAAGAGCCAGGACCTTGGACCCAAACAGACCTGATTTGAATCTCAGCCTTGCCACTTCCTAAATCACATTAGGTAAGTTGTTTAAGCATGTTTCCTCCTCTGTAAAACTGATAGAATCTTGTACTGACCTTATAAAGTTGTGTGAAAATTAAAAATATAAAACAGCATAGGGAAAATGTGTAGTTCTATAAAAAGTAATTATATTTTGAGACCAGTATAGCATAGTAGCTAAGAAAGTGATCTTTGGAGTCAAACACTTGGTGTTTCTAGTTGTAGGACCTTTGGAAAGCGATTTACCTTCTCTGAGTGTTAGTTTCCTCATCTGTCAAGTGGGAATAATAATAATACTTGTCTTTTAGGGTATCTAGAAGCTTGAATGAAATAATGTATGAAAAATTCAATGTGCTTGGCACATAAGTCAGAGCTCAATAACTCAGGCCTCCTACGGGCAATCCACTGAAGTAAAGAATTTAGTCTAGGAAATATTTTATTAGAAAAGAGTATTTTCTTTGCAAAGGGATGAGGTTTGCAAGGAGAGCAGCAGTAA
Organism: Mesoplodon mirus; assembly: GCF_964341445.2. Taxonomy (NCBI): domain Eukaryota; kingdom Metazoa; phylum Chordata; class Mammalia; order Artiodactyla; family Ziphiidae; genus Mesoplodon; species Mesoplodon mirus. The sequence continues at coordinate 53,134,206 of NC_138988.1, forward strand.
TGACTTTTCATTGTCAAAAAAGTGTTAACAGCCACAAAGCATGAGCCATGGGGCTGCCGGTTCTTTACAGTCTTTTCCTTAATTTAACTCCCCCAATAACCCGACGAGGTAGGTATCAGAATACTCAGATGCAGACAGATGAAGTAACTGACCCAGGGTCTTCCTGCTAATAAGCAGTTTCATTCGGGTCCAGGTTGCTCCAAGCTCTGTGCTATTATTCCGCTGTGCTATTTTAATTCTGTCTCCCCAGCTGAACTGGTAGGAGAATTAAAACCTGAGACTTTGAAAAACTGTACTAGATTTCGATAACCTATTCTAACCACCAAAAACTGTTAGAGATAGCATCTGTACATGGCTTTTATAAAATCAGGAAAAGCACTTTTTTTTTCTTTTTAAAATATTTATTAATTTATTAATTTTATTTATTTGGTTGTGCCAGGTCTTAGTTGTGGCAGAAGGGCTCCTTAGTTGCGGCTTGTGGGCTCCTTGGTTGTGGCTCGCTGGCTCCTTAGTTGTGGCTCGTGGGCTCCTTAGTTGTGGCTTGCCAGCTCAGGAAAAGTTCTTTTAATGCTTAACCATTCCACGAAATCTCTTGATTATTCCTAAATGTAGCTCCTACCACAATTGGCTTTTAAACCCCGTATTAGTTTGCTAGGGTTGCCATAACAAAATGCTACCACCCGGGTGGCTTAAACAGTAGAAATCTATTTCTCACAGTTCTGGAGGCTGGAAGTCCAAGATCAAGGTGCTGGCAGGTTTGCTTCCTCCTAAGGCCTCTCTCCTTGGCTTGCAGACAGCTGCCTTCTGTGCACACCCATCCTTGGTGTCTCTTCCTCTTCATGTTTTGTTTGTTTTGTGGTAAGAACACTTCACTTGAGATCTAGTCTCTTAACCAGTTTTTAAGTGCAAAACACAGTATTCTTAACTATGTTGTACTCAGAGCTCCAGAACCTATTCACCCTGTGCTAACAGAAATTTTTACCCATGGAGCAACATCTCCCCATTTCCTCTTTCCCACAGCCCCTGGCAACCACCATTCTACTCTCTGCTTATATGAGTTTGACTAGTTTATATTCCTCATATAAGTGGAATCATGCAATATTTGTCCTTTTGTGGCTGGCCTATTTCACTTAACATAATATCCTATAGGTTCCCCTATGTTGTTGCATATGACAGGATCTTCTCTCTTTTTTTTATGTATAGAATGTTTATCGAAGTATTGTTTGTAATGACAAAAATTGACAACATAAAACATCTCATTTTAAGTTTTTACTTAGACCAAACCAACTATGCTATAGACTTATGACGAAATACTGTTAAATCACATAATATAGCTTCATAGTATACATAGTATACATCAAAGTGCTATAGTATTGATAAATCTTTACAAATGTGGGATGATATTCACATGTGTGTTTGTGTGTAACAGGTATATGTTTGGAGAGAGGAAAAGATTAGCAAAAGGTGCATTTAACTGTATAGAATTAGTAAGTTTGATTGGGTTGTAGGATCTTCTTTTTTTTTTTTTGGCGGTACACGGGCCTCTCACTGCTGTGGCCTCTCCCGTTGCGGAGCACAGGCTCTGGATGTGCAGGCCCAGCGACCATGGCTCACGGGCCCAGCCGCTCCGCGGCACGTGGGATCTTCCCAGACCGGGGCGCGAACCCGCATCCCCTGCATTGGCAGGCGGGCTCTCAACCACTGCGCCACCAGGGAAGCCCTGGATTTTCCTTTTTAAAAGCTGGATATTACTCCATTTTTTCTCTCTCTCTCTGTGTACACCACATTTTGTTTATCCATTCATGTGTCAGTAGACATTTAGATTGTTTCCATATCTTAGCTATTGTGAATAATAATGCAATGAATGTGGGAGCGCAGATATCTCTTTGAAATCCAAATTTCAATTATTTTGGATATATACCCAGAAGTAGGATTCCTGGACCTTATGATAGTTCTATTTTTAATATTTTGAGGAATCTCCATACTATTTTCTATAATGGCTGCATGAATTTGCATTTTCACCAACAGTGTACAAGGATTCCCATTTCTCTACATCCTGGCCAACACTTGTTCTTTTTGGTCTTGTTGATAATGGCCATCCTAAAACATGTGAGGTGATATCTCATTATGGTTTTGATTTGCACTTCCCTGGTGCTTCAGGATGTTGAGCACCTTTTCACATACCAGTTGGCCATTGTATGTCTTCTGTGGAGCAATGTCTATTCAAGTCCTTTGCCCATTTTGTAATTGGGTTACTCATGTTTTTGATAACGAGTTTTACAAGTTCCTTATATATTTCGGATACTAATGCCTTATCAGATATATGGTTTGCAAAAATTTTCTCCCATTTCATAGGTTGCCTTTTCATTTTGTTATTGGTTTCCTTTGCTGTGCAGAAGCTTTTCAGTTTGGTGTAGTCCCACTTGTCTATTTTTGCTTTTGTGGCCTGTGCTTTTGGTGTCAAATCCAAAAAATCATTGCCAAGACTGATGTCAAGAAACTCTCTCCCTGTTTTCTTTTAGGCGTTTTACAGTTTCTGATCTTACATGTAAGTCTTTTTTTTTTTTTCAAGAAGACATGTAAGTCTTTAATCCATTTTGAGTTGATTTTTGTGTATGGTGTCATACAAGTGTGCAATTTAATTCTTTTGCCTGTGGATATTCAGCTTTCTCAATACAATTTGTTGAAGAGACTATTCTTTCCCCATTGTGTATTTGGCGCCCTTGTTCAAGATCAGTATGTTACCGACCTGGGTTCTTGGACTCTTTAATCAATAGAAATTGATAAGAGGCCAGAAGAGGAATTCAGGCAAGGCTTTACTGGGACTCATGCTGTAGCAGGGGGGAGCAAAAACAAGTAACATGTGTCCTTGCTTGCTCCCCGAGGTGGGGCGAGCTGGTCCCTTATATGGGGTGAGGGTGGGGGGCGGATTTGTAGGTCCGGCAGGAGGGGGGCTCAGGTGGTCTGCCCACCCCCTTGGTGGTGCTGTGTGCAGGGTACATGCGCAGTACCCTGCTTTTGCTCCTGGCACCTCAGAAGTGGCCATTGGATTCTGGCCTTTTGTATCTTGTTCATAATTTGCCCCAAAAGGTGCAAGCATGCAGTTATTTTTAGTCCCCTATACTTTGTCTTCTGTTGCTTAAGGAGATGTTTGTCCAGGTGCAAGCACTGCAGCAAAGGGTCCCAGGTCTCAGCCTGTCTCAAGTGCACCATATAAGATTGGGTTTATTTCTGGGTTTTCTCTTCTCTTCCTTTGGTCTATATGTTTGTTTTTATGTCAGTACCATACTTTTAACCTCTGTAGATTTGTATTATATTTTGAAATCAGAAAGTGTGATGCCTCCAGCTTTGTTCTTCTTTCTTGAGATTGCTTTGGCTATTTGGGATCTATTGTGGTTCCATATGAATTTTAGGATTATTTTTTGTATTTCCATTAAAAATGTCATTGGGATTTTGTTGGGGATAATATTGAATTTATAGATCACTTTGGATAATATGGACATTTTAACAATACTAAGTTTTACAAGCCAGGAGCATGGGATGTCTTTCCATTTATTTGGGTCGTCTTTAATTTCTTTCATCAATGTTTAGTAGTTTTCAGTATACCAGTCTTTCATCTCCTTCATTAAATTTATTTCTAAACATTAAAATTGGGAGTGTTTTCTTAATTTTTCTTTTGGATACAATGTTAGTATATAAAAACACAAGTGATTTTTGTGCGTTGAATTGTTATTTTGCCACTTTATTGAATTCCTTTATTAGTTCTAAGAGGTTTTTTGTGGAATCTTTAGGGTTTTCTACATATAAGAGTGTGTCATTTGCAAACAGAGATCATTTTACTTCTTCCTTTCTGATCTGGATGGCTTTTATTTCTTTTTCTTGCTTAATTGCTCTGACTAGCACTTCCACTACTGTGTTGAATAGAAGTGATGAGAATGGGCATCTTTGCCTTGTTCCTGATCTTAGAGGAAAAGCTTTCAGTTTTTCACTGTTGAGTATGATGTTAGCTGTGGGCTTTTTATTTCTATTTATTTTATTTTATTTTAGAGGGAAGCACATTTTATTTTATTTATTTTATTTATTTATTTTTGGCCATGCCATGCAGCATGCGGGATCTTAGTTCCCCGACCAGGGATTGAACCTGTGCCCCCTGCATTGGGAGCACAGAGTCTTAATCACTAGACTGCCAGGGAATTCCTGTGGGCTTTTTATATATGACCTTTATTAGGTTGAGGTAAATTCTTTCTATAACTAGTTTTTTGAGAGTTTTCAATCATGAAAGGTATTTTTGTGGGAGAACAGGGCCTGGGACTTGTATTCCATCATCTTACTAATGTCACCCCTCTTCCTCCTCTTATAATGACACCAATCCTATTGCATTAGGACCCCACCCTTTTGGCCTCATTTAACTTTAATTACCTCTTTATAAGCCCTATCACCAAATACAATCATTTTGGGGGTTAGGACTTCAACATATGAATTTGGGGGGGGGACAGTTCAGTCCATTAAAGAATCCAAATTTTTATCCTCAAGGTAATAAGAATGTTTTCTATAAATACTTTCAGAAACACTTTGATTGACAAACACAGTCATGAATTTTGTGTCCAAGTCCCCCAACTTATACAATGTGAGCGCCAGAGGGGACCTTACAGATCATAGTTCGGTGCCTTCAGTTTTCAGTTGGTGAAACTTAGAGCCAGAATGGGGAAGGCGCTTATGTGAGGGTCACACAGCTGGAACTCACTGGCACCCATACTGGAACTCAGAATTCCCATGTGGTGCAGGGGTCATTTGATTGCAGTGCACCTGGCTATTTCAAATCTGATTTTTTATGTGATATCCTCCCTGCTATTCACCACTTTGAATTTCACCAGTGCTTTCTTTATACCTAGGCAGATAGCAACTCAGCCCATTTTCTCATTCTATAGATAAGGATGTCTGAGAGGTTAAGTCACTTGCTCAAGGTTCTCCAGCTCGTAAGAGACATAGCCTGAGGTGGATGTAGAGTTGAAGGTTTATGGGCTGGTGAATTGAGTAGCTCATGTGTTTGCTCACTCTGAAAGCTGAGTCATCAGCTTCTTTCTCCACTCCTATTATGACGTATCACGGCAGGTTCAACAACAAACAGCAAAAGAGGGCAACTATAGACCTTCACAGGGCACTGAAAAATGATTCCTTTGTTCTGTTTCTCGTGCAAAAAAGGATTGCTGGGGAAAACAAATAATTTCTGCATGGTAGGGCCAGGGCACTTTAAGCAGATGGGCTGGAGAATACTTTATAACAAAAACACTTTACAGTGATGGTAAAAATATCCTGTCCATGATTTTTAAAAATCTAAACAATGTAGAAAGGTATAAAGGAAGAGTAAATTTTCTCATCTTCCTGATCTATCCCCAGTTGCATTCTCCAGAGGTGATTATTACTACTTTCATGCATGTATTCAGAAGTATATTTTAAGCACATGTAAGCACATATCTAATATATATAAATTATAGTGTAGGTTAATACTATAGTTATTGTTCAGCAATGTACTTTTTAATCCTTAACAGTACATCTTGACATAGTTTCATATTAATATATGTAGTTCCATTTCATTCTTCTTAATGATGGCAAAATATTTCACTGTAGAAATATACCACGATTTATTTAATTTTTCCTATTATAGGCTGAATAATGTCCCCTCCCTCAAATGTCCATCTCCTAATCAGTGGAACCTGTAAAATGTTACCTTATTTGAAAAAAAGTCTTTGCAGATGTGATTAAATTAAGGATCTTGAGATGGGGATATTATCCTAGATGATCTGGGTGGACCCTACATGAATCATAAGTGTTCTTTTAAGAGAAGGGTGGACAGGGACTTCCCTGGTGGTACAGTGGTTAAGACTCTGCACTTTCACTGCAGGGGGCACGGGTTTAATGCCTGGTCAGGGAACTAAGATCCCACATGCCACGTGGCATGGCCTGAAGAAAAAAAAAAGAAAGAGAGAGAGAAAGGCAGAGATCTGACACACACAGAGGAGGAGGTGATGTAAAGACAGAGGTGGAAATTGGAGTGTTGTGGCCACAAGCCAAGGAATGCCAGCAGCTGCTGGAGCCTGGAAGACGCAAGGGACAGATTTTCTTCTAGAACCTCCAGAGGAGGTGCGGCCCTGCTGCCACCTTGGACCAGTGCTATTGATTCCAGACTTCTGGCTCACAGGACTGTGGGAGAAGAAACCTGTGTTATTTTAAGCCACCAAGTTTGCGGTAATTTGCTAAAGCAGCCACAGGAAATGAATACAATTCCCTTATTGATGGACATTTAGAGTGTTTCTACCATCGTGAACATGAGCTATAATGATTAGTTTTCACATGTAGCTTTAACCACTTGTACAATTACATTTGTAGGACAAATTCTATGAAATGGATTATCAGAGGCAAAGGATGTACACGTATAAAACAAAGATTTCATCTGGCCAAAAGGGAATATTTTATGCTTCCCAAATGAATTCCAGATACTATATGTCAAGATGTATATTTTTGAATTTATAGCTTTAAATATTTATCATAAAACAATAAAGACTGAAACCAAGTGACCTAACCACTCAACTCAAGAATCAACTTAAAGAACAGAGTAAATTTGAAAAACTAAAACAAAAGGAAGTAATAAATAAAGACAAAAATCAGTAAAATAGTGAATAACAATAAAACAAAACAAAATATGATGTTTATCAATATGACAAAACCAATGTTTTGTCAATATAATTAGTTTGACAAACCTCTAGAAAGACTGAGCAAGAGAAAAAGAGAGAAAATGTGCAAACAAACAAATTACAAAGTAAAAAGCAGGAAATCAGATATAATAGAGATTTAAACACAGTAAAATAACATTTAAAAATTTATACATAGGGCCTCCCTGGTGGCGCAGTGGTTGAGAGTCCGCCTGCCGATGCAGGGGATACGGGTTCGTGCCCCGGTCTGGGAGGATCCCATATGCCGCGGAGCGGCTGGGCCCGTGAGCCATGGCCGCTGGGCCTGCGCGTCCGGAGCCTGTGCTCCGCAACGGGGGAGGCCACAACAGTGAGAGGCCCGCATACCGCAAAAAGAAAAAAAAAAAAAAAAAAAATTTATACATAAACATATCAAAAGTAAAAACTGATGGGAGAAGAAATAGTAAACTTGAACGGACTTAGTAGTATCTTGAGAAAAAGTATCTCAAAGATCTCTTCCTATGCACATTAAAAACCACAGGCCCGGGCTTCCCTGGTGGCGCAGTGGTTGAGAATCTGCCTGCCAATGCAGGGGACACGGGTTTGAGCCCGGTCTGGGAAGATCCCACATGCCGCGGAGCAACTAGGCCCGTGAGCCACAACTACTGAGCCTGCGTGTCTGGAGCCTGTGCTCTGCAACAGGAGAGGCCGTGACAGTGAGAGGCCTGCGCAGTGCGATGAAGAGTGGCCCCTGCTCGCCGCAACTAGAGAAAGCCCTCGCACAGAAACAAAGACTCAACACACCCCAAAATAAATAAATAAATAAATTAATTAATTTTAAACAAACAAACACAGGCCCATGATGAATTGGGAGACTGGGATTGACATATATACACTAATATGTATAAAATGGATAACTAATAAGAACCTGTGGTATAAAAAAAATAAATAAATAAAATCCAAAAATTAAAAAAAAAAAAACTACAGGCCCGTGATGAATTGGGAGATTGGGATTGACATATATACACTAATATGTATAAAATGGATAACTAATAAGAACTTGTGGTATAAAAAAATAAAATAAAATTCAAAACAAAAAAACTCCAAACAAATAAACAAACAAACAAATAAAATAAAATAGAGGAAAAACCCCCACAAAAAAACACAGGCCCAGATGATTTTACAAATGTCTCTCAATCTCTCAAGTATATCATCCTTGCTTTATGTAAGTTGTTCCAAAGAATAGAAAAAGAAAACCTGCTTGACTCATCTTTTGAGTCTAGTATAACCTTGATTCCAAATCCATATAAGGAAAATAGAAGAGAAGACATTTCTAGGTCTGGGCAGATATAAGTGTGGTAATTTATAAGTGACATTCACCCAGTATTCCCAGTTCTCCCCCAGATTTCTGGGTGCACAGTATAATTGAATATATTAACCTGCTTGAGGCTGAGTGGGGCTTCTTTAAGTTATGACCAATGATTTATGAGCGTAAATGATAGGTTATTTCCAGGCTGGTAAGTTTAATGGCTGGTCTGAGACCATCTGGTGTCTCTTTACCTTTGTCATGGCAACCAGCTATGTGCGAGGTGGCACTGGCTCCATCAGTCTGGGTCTCTGGATGACTAAGATGAGCAGTTACATCCCTGCTGACCAGTGACAGGCAGGTGGCATATCTAAGAACTAAACCTGTGCTATTTTAAGCCACTGTGGTTTGGGGCTTGCTTGTTATTGCAGCATAATCTCGTCCATCCTGGCCAATGCAATGGTCAACTGATACTCACTCTCCAACCCAGCGTTCTTCCAGCGAGCCTACCCGTACTGCAAAACCTGGAAAATGAAATGCAACCCTTTTCAGTCTCCTTTGCAGCTGGAGTTCTTGGTATGATGAAGTTTCAACAATTAGCTGCACTTGAATAAAATGTAAACATTGCCAAGCGTGGAACAGGCCGTCTTCCCACTGCTCTTGCTGTTACTTTGCTTAGCGTGGTCATGGAGACACTACTAGAGAGCATTTGGAGTCCAGTCGCTAGCTGTGAGTGTTGAGAGGCAGTTTTGGAAGCATCAGGCTCTGGCGTTTGCATTCTTGTGTCTAATCACTAGCTCCTTGGTGTCAAGGGGCTGTCGTGATGCCTCGGCAGCTTCCTGCCCTATAGGTCACAGCTCCAGGTGGGGTCTGGCAGCTGCTCCTCCGTGGCAGTTCTTAGTTCTTCCTCTGCAGCAGTGGCAGTGGAAATAACACCCATGGTCTGTTCTGAGAGTCATTCCTGGACACCCAGCCTAGCGCCTGCTTCACCATCCCTTTTATGACTTTATAAGCACCCAATTCCCTAAATTTAAACCCTTCCTGCTTATTTGACTTCATACATGCAATTAAACCCTGACTAATTTAAGGCCTACCTCACAACTACAGATGCAAAAATTCTAAATTAAATATTACTTAACTAAATCTACCAGTAACTATGTATATATATGGGTGTGTGTGAATTATACACACACATAAACAGACATATATGTACGTAATGCAAGGATGCTTCAGAATTAGAAAATCTCTATATGCAACTGACCCTATTAATTGATTAAAGGAGAAAAATCACAAAATTATCATAATATAGATAAAACATTTAATCAAATTAAACAACTCATGCTAAAAACTCTCAGAAAATTAAGAATAAATGGTAATTTTATTTTCTTGATAAAGGCTATTATATTAATCAGGGTACAGTGAACTGCTACAACAAAAAGGTGTAAACAGTGGCCTAAACAAACACTATTTCTTTCTTACTTACCCATCTCACTGTGAACAGTCCTGGTGTGGGGGACAGATGACCCTCTCCATGTCATATTCAAGTTTCCAAGTTTCTTCTGAGTTATAGTTCCAGCATCCCACAGGGATGTCATTGTCTTTGGTGGAAGCTAGGTGGCTGCCACAACCAGGTTCCAGCTGATAAAAGACATCACAAAGGAGGCATGGCCAGTGTCTTAAGTCCCAGACCCAGAATGACTCATATCATTTTTTAAAAAATTTATTTTATTTATTTTTGGCTGTGTTGGGTCTTCGTTGCTGTGCGTGGGTTTTCTCTAATTGTGGCGAGAGGGGGCTACTCTTCGTTGCGGTGTGCAGGCTTCTCATTGCAGTGGCTTCTCTTGTTGCAGAGCACGAGCTCTAGGCATGCAGGCTTCAGTAGTTGTGGCTCGTGGGCTCTAGAGTGCAGGCTCAGTAGTTGTGGCACAAGGGCTTAGTTGGTCTGCGGCATGTGGGATCTTCCCGGATCAGGGCTCGAACCCATGTCCCCTGCATTGGCAGGCGGATTCTTAACCACTGTGCCACCAGGGAAGCCCGACTCATCATTTTACATTCCAATAATGATAGTTTAGACACATGGCCTCGTCAAACTGCAACACGTCTAGGAAACATGCCAAGCTCTAACTCTGCTGCCATGTGTACACAACCATTATGCACCACTCCAGATCTGCTTGGCTATGCCTACCTCAGTCACTTGCAAGGGTGCCCCTGGTGACAGCTCATGCCATTCCTGGGGCCTTAGACACCTAGAGGTCAGGGGAGAGGACCTGAGAGGGTCGTGGTGAGCCACCATCTGGCATTTCTTGAATGCACGCTTGGTGGCAGTGCTGTTTCCACAGTCCAAGGAGTCCCCACCTGTGCACTGCCCAGAATGGACCTGCAGAGACTCTCAGTCTCCTTCAAGCTGTTGAGTGGGATGAGGGATGAATCCAAACACGAAGGAAGTTAAGGCCTTAAGGGGCTGACCTGCACCACTGGGAGATAGAACACGGCAGGATACAGCAAAAACAGTGCTCCCTTTTCAACTGTATCAGGTGGTACTGTGCCTCAGTCATTTCACACAGCCTCTATGGAGACAAGCTTCAAAGTCCGGGCAGCACTGTTTGAAGCTGTTTCCAGCCTGGGAACATATTCCTTGTTTGCTTTGCCCCCCCCCACCTTTTTTTTTTACGTGAGCCTCTCACTGTTGCGGCTCACAGGCTCTGGACGTGCAGGCTCAGCAGCCATGGCTCACGGGCCCAGCTGGTCCGCGGCACGTGGGATCCTCCTGGGCTGGGGCACAAACCCGTGTCCCCTGCATCGGCAGGCGGACTCTCAACCACTGCGCCACCAAGGAAGCCCCTGCCCCCTTTCTTGCTTTACTTCCTTGATATGCTTCCATGAGTTTGCTCCTCTCCCCAGTAGAGTGTTAGCATTTAAACTTTACCTTAAGGTCCATTTTCTAGGGAAACTGGGCTGAGACACCAAGGCCCACAGAAAGCATCTTACACTAAGGGACAATTTTAGATGCATTCCCTTAAGATCAGAAATAAGGCAGGGATGATTGATATCACCACTGTTGTTCAACACAGTACTGCTGGCTCTAGCCAATGCAAAAAGACATAAGAAAGAACTAAAAGGTAAAAGGATAGCAAGGGAAGAAATAAGATTGTCATTACTTGCGAAAGATATGCTCAACTCTATAGAAAACCCAACAGAATCAATAAACAAACTATCAAAATTTATAAAGGTTTAGCAAGGTCTTTAGAAAAAAGACCACCTTACAAGACTCAATAGCATTCATTCCTTACACTAGCAATAAATAACTGTAAGGAATAATAGAAAGTGTATCTTTCATAAGTACAAAAAATATAAAGTATCTAGGAAGTAAGATATCAAGGAGGTACGCAAAACCTCTTTGGAGAAAATTTGAAAAACTTAAAAAAATAGAAAATGATCTGAATCAGTGAAGAGACAGTCCATAATACTGGACTGGTTGATTTAATATTATAAAGATGCTAATTCCCTTCCAATTAGTAGGCTGTATATTCAATGCAATCCAAGCAATATTCCAGTCAGATTTTTTTTAAAGAAATCCTACCATCTTCCTATAAAATGTCTAAGGAAGGATACACATTCATAAGGATACATGTCACTAGGTTCACTTTGAAATAGAAAAGCCAGGCTTCATCTTCCTAGATATTAACACACACTACAAAGCAACAGTAACAAAAACAGTATGGTAATCATGGATGAACAGACTGGCCCAATGGGACAGAACAGAGAGCTCAGAAACAAATCTTTGTGTACAGGAGAACTTGATAGATGGTAAAGTTGGCACAAATCAATAGAGGAAGGAAAAAGTGCCTTAGTATTGGAGAAAAATAAAATTGGGTCCTTACCTCACTTCGTTTATAAAACTGGACTACAGATGGACTAAGGTGCCCTGGGAAGATAAAAGTATAAAGTTAAAAGAAGGGAATTCCCTAGCAGTCCAGTGGTTAGGACTTGGCCCTTCCACTGCAGGGGGCACGGGTTCCATCCCTGGTTGGGGAATGAAGATCCTGCATGTCACGCAGTGTGGCCAAAAAATAATAATAATACATTAAAAAAAATAAAGTTAAAAGAAGAAAATGTAGGAGAATATCTTTGTGATGGGAGTGGGGTTGAAGGATTTCTTAAGCGAGGCCCAGAAAACACAAACTAAAAGGTGAAAAAGTTAAGTGGGTTATAGTACATAAAAATTAAGAATTCTTTTTCTTTTCTTTTTTTTTTTGTCTGTGCCAAGCATCTTGCAGGATCTTAGTTCCCTGACCAGGGATTGAACCCCGGCCCTCAGCAGTGAAAGCACAGAGTGCTAACCACTGGACGGCCAGGGAACTCCTAATAATTTATTTTAAATATGATACAAGTGACAAAGTTGACAGTTGTCTTACAGGGAGATTTTTATATCATCAAAAAGTGACACAGAAATACAATCTAGATTATAAAGCAAATGTAATAGAAAAATGCATATAGGGACTATCTAAACGGCCAGCATTGCTCAACTTGGTTTTGTAACTGAGAAATGCAAAATAAAATGAGATACCGGGCTTCCCTGGTGGCGCAGTGGTTGAGAGTCCTCCTGCCGATGCAGGGGACACGGGTTCGTGCCCCGGTCCGGGAAGATCCCACATGCCGCGGAGCGGCTAGGCCTGTGAGCCATAGCCGCTGAGCCTGCGCGTCCGGAGCCTGTGCTCCGCAAAGGGAGAGGCCACAACAGTGAGAGGCCCGCGTACCACAAAAAAAAAAAAAAAAAAGAGATACCACTTTACAGCCTCTGGGGTGGCACATGTTAGCATCTGATGATTCCAAGTGTGGGTCTCTGGAGAGCAGCGTGCCCGAACTTAGAGACGCTGCATACACCCCATGACCCACCCAGCCAGCCCACTCCTGGGTGAGGACTCCTGGGTAAGTACTCCAGAGAAACTTGCTCACAGCCCACGAATGGATGTGTCCACGGGTGTTCATCTCAGTATTCACCTGGTATTGGGCAGGTGGAGGCAACCAGGCTTTTAACAAGAGGAGGACGGAATAAGGACTATGGAACAGATCAACCTATGGGGTAACTTTCAGCAGTTAGGTACTATAAACTTGATATCCAGGTGCATCCTGGGCAGATCTTATTTACTTATTTACTTAACTGAAGTATAGTTAATTTACAATGTTGTGTTAATTTCAGGTGTATAGCAAAGTGATTCAGTTATACATACATATGTATCTATTTTTTTCACATTCTTTTCCCTAATAGGTTATTATGAAATATTGAACATAGTTCCCTGTGCCATGCAGTAGGTCCTTGTTGGTTATCTATTTTATATACAGTAGTGTGTATATATTAATCCCAAACTCCTAATTTATCCCTCCCCCCCTTTCCCCTTTGGTAACCATAAGCTTGTTTTCTATGTCTGTGAGTCTATTTCTGTTTTGTATATAAGTTCATTTGTATCATTTTTAAAGATTCCACCTATAAGTGATATTGTATGGTATTTGTCTTTCTCTGTCTTACTTCACTTAGTATGATCATCTCTAGGTCCATCCAGCTTGCTGCAAATGGTATTATTTCATCCTTTTTTATGGCTGAGTAATATTCTATTGTATATATGTACCACATCTTCTTTATCCACTCATCTGTTGATGGATATTTAGGTTGCTTCCACGTCTTAGCTACTGTACTAGGCAGATCTTAAAATCAGTGTTGACTGAAAGAAGCAGATTCAGATCCATGGACAATATGACTCCTGTATATTTTAACAAGGATACCAACATATGCAAAAGTACTTATCAAGTCCATTAAATCAGAGGAGGAGGGGAGACAATAGGTGTGGGAACTGGAGGGAGAAAATAAAATAAAATAGGAGACTGATGTAGATGCTGTGAGCTGAGGATTATAATTAACTCAATTTCTGCACCTGTTTTCCAAAAACCAATTTAAAAAATTCTAGCCATCTTTTATTTTTTGTCTATAATATGCCCTGCATTGTTCTAGGGCCTTGACACACTTTGAAGCAGTTGTTTGTGCATCTATCGCTCTGCGAAGCTTCGAGGGTCTGGAGAGCACCCTTGTTCCCCCAAACCCCTACCCTCCATTGTTCCCTTGGTACCTGGCACAAGCAGGTGATAGTTTTGTTGAATGAAAACTCAGAACACTTTGGAAACCAGTTTATACATTCCTCAAAAGCTTAGAAATGTAGAAAAACCAAAGAATGTGGTGCTTAGAACCAAGATTTTCTAAATCTCCTGCATATTTTCAAGGCTCGAGGCTGGAAAGCAGGTCCTGTTTTTGGTGCTTGTGTTCTGTCTCCCCTGACTGGTTCCCTGTGTGTTCCCAGCTCTTTCCAGCTACCCTTTCTCTCTGGGCGGGAAAGTCAGCTGACTGTGGCATTGATGTGCAATCCTTCCTGGTGGTAGAAGTGAGAGGCCAGGAGTTTGCCTGTCACAGCAATAATCCAGCGAAGGCGGGCCAGGGAACTGTGCTCTCCTGCTTCCACCCCTCCTTCCCCCGGGTGGGGGGAGGTCGGGGCGGGGGGGGGGCATCGGGGGCGGGCCCACACTGCCCTGGGGGTAAAGTCTCTACCTGACGTTCCAGATCTGCTCAGCCATCGGGCCTCAGCCTTTGCCACTTGAATTGGTACGATCTGCTTCTTTAACCAAGGGTACAACCGTGGTCACGCTTTCCGGCTTTTTAAATTCAATAATAAATGATTTTAAATAAAACAGTTAAAATTAAAACTAAATAAGGGAGTAATCAACAACGCTTTCTTATTCCTGGCTCCGGAGGCATCACTTTGTAGCAGACACCATCTCCACCGACCTTGGGTCTGCCCCTCCCTGCTGTGCTGTAACTCCTTTATCTCACTGTTTCAAACTCAGCTGTTGGCAGGGTGAACAGGTTGGAAAGCACTCTCATCATTAACCCCTGTGCTCAGAGTTTCCACTCTGCCTCTCCACACCCATGATTCTCCCTTCTCCACCCTGCTCTGGGCCCTGGAAGGCCCCCCTCTCCAGAGAGCATCCGCAGGCTTCCTCCCCCTCCACTTCTGATTGGGTTCAGCCAGTGAAGAGACAAGCAAGAGAACTAGCCCGTTTCACTGTGCAGTCTGTTCCCTCCCAGGACCTGGAATGATACCACCCACTGCTAAATCCAGGTCTCTCCTCGAGGCCACCTTATGTCCCTGTAGCACTTTTATCTCTGGAGTCTCATTGTCCTTCCCTGCAACTCAGCACTGGTTGAAGGCCAGCCTTGTTCCCCTGAATGTTCTCAGGAAGCAGGATAGGATGGTTCAGGGCAAAGTCGACAAAATGGCTCTACTTCCTCTTCAAGGATCAGCTTTGCTCCATAACCAGGTGCCTTAGGAAGCGGCAGCCCCATGCAGCCTACTTGCCTTTCACGTGGGCATATATAGGAAGAACACGCCAACAACCCTTCCCTGAACAAAGAACACGCACTCTAAGGTGACTGTGCGTTCCACCCTTCGATGTAGGGGAATCCTACATCAGTTCCTCCTCTCCCTCTTACGCCTTTGCCCAAGTCCTTGCTGTGCGGTAAGGTAACCCCCCCTTCATTTGCCCAACTCCTGCTTTTCCCAGAGCGGGGTCTGCCTCGTGCAGGCAGTCTTCCTTAACCTAACTTACGTCTAAAGTAAATCCCCTAATTCAACACCTTTCCGCACTGTATTGTAATGACCTGATTATCTGTGGCCCTCGCCGAGACATAAGAAAGTAAAAATTAGCACGGACTTTTAAAATCTACCTGTCCAGTCGTCAGGCTAGGATAAAAACACAGATAAAATCTGTTCCAAAGTTAACAAAAATTAATATCTCTCTCAAGGACACTGTGGCTATAGGGTGTTACAACAACTCCCTTCTTAGAGTGAGTACTGTTTTCTTACTCACTGAAGAATTTTTCCTCTAAAATCATAGACTATCAGAAACTTTGCTGTCTGGAATTATGTTAGTTAGAATGAAGCATCCACCACAAAAAAACAAATGATAGTTATGTGATGAGATAGAAGTGTTAGGTAAGGCTACGGTGGCAATCAGATTGCAATACATAAATGTATCAAATCAACACGCTGTGTACCTTAAACTTACACAATGTTATGTGTCAATTATAATAAGAAACGTTTAAAAAAGTGAAACATCCCACAGTGGGGGGTGGGGAGGCGTGTCTAAGTCATGACACAGAGGAAAGCCTCATTTACAAACCAGGTGCAGAGCTTACAACCCAGGTGCAAAACTTCGGATAAGAGGTTTCTGGACACAGTATTCCTACGCTATCATAACTTTGTTTCCAAGTAAACAGGTCCCTGGGTCCACTTCATAGTCCAGGACTTACGGTAATACCGTAACACAGCCCTGCTTTGCTTTGAGTCTATCAGTATACGGCTTCATTTACATTTCACCTAACTGCCATTCTTTCCCCCAGTCCTATAACTCTCTCTTTTCCTTTGTTTGGTGAGATCCCCTATGAATCCGCTGATGTGCAGTCCCTCTGCCATAAGTCAATGAACCTGACTTTGTCAGTCTGAGGTTTGTGCCTGGTGGTCTTGGGCTGATTGAGACAGTAATTCATCACAGCACCTAGAACACAGGATAAGAGCAATATCTGTTCAGTGGGTGAATGGGTGAGTGACACGTTCCCCTAGATAGACTAGTGTGAGCCAAGAAGTGTCCCTAGGCCCTGGCCAACTTGGATGGTTTAGATCAGGATTTTGGAGTCAGGGCTGCGTCTGAATCCCAACCTGCCATTTACTAATTATGTGAGCAAAACAAGTTTCTTACTTCTCTGGGTCTCAGTTTCCTCATCTCTAAAGGGATTATTATTATTATTTATTGAATATAATCATCCCTCTGTTACAGAATTGTTGTAATTATCAGAAAAGATTGTCCAAAGATTGAAAATGGACAAAATAGGGACTTCCCTGGTGGTCCAGTGGTTAAGAATCCGCCTTGCGGTGCAGGGGACGCTGGTTTGATCCCTGGTCGGGGAACTAAGATCCCACATGCCTTAGTGGGGCAACTAAGCCTGAGTGCCACAATTACAGAAACTGCATGCCGCAATGAAGAGCCTGCACGCTGCCACGAAGGATCTTGCGTGACGCAACAAAGACTCAACACAGCCAACAAGTAAATAAATATTTTTTAAAAAAAGAAAATGGACAAAACAGATTATTGGGTGTCCTATCAGGGAGTGCTGGCCATTGTTTAGGGGAACTTCTGAGATATGTTTCCATAGGGGTGTGCACATTTAATTGACTTGCTGTTGGAGAGACTTTTTTTTTAAACCACTCCCTGACGGTAGAAATTAAGTTGAGAAAACTGATGGCTCATAGTAATGCAAACGGTTCCTGTTCATGGCAATGCCAACTAATTTTGTCTGATAGAGAATATAAATCTCTGTAATTCCAATTCTTATTTGAACCAGTTTTAACATCTTACCAGCCTCCTATAATTAACGAGTTGGATAAAACCTTTGACACATGTTCATTTCACATGTGTACCTGAGTCATGATTTTACCTTTTGAGATTGTAATTTAGTATCATGAAGAGCAATGATGGGTGCAACATGCTTCCTCTGCTAGAGACCCTTGAGAAGTGGCTATGATGATTATTTCATCGGCACTGAGATAGGAGACAGAATGTGCCAACAGAGCAGCAAGGGATTAGGGAAGGGGTGAGGAAGGCGTAATTCTTTTATTTTTAATGTACTAGATATATATTTATTTATTTATTTACACATATCTATTCTTTTTTTAAAATAAATAAATTTATTTATTTATTTATTTTGGCTGCGTTGGGTCTTCGTTGCTGCGTGCGGGCTTTCTCTAGTTGCAGTGAGCAGGAGCTACTCTTCATTGCAGTGCTCGGGCTTCTAATTTCAGTGGCTTCTCTTGCTGCGGAGCATGGGCTCTAGGCACGCGGGCTTCAGTAGTTGCAGCACGTGGACTCAGTAGTTGTGGTGCACAGGCTTAGTTGCTCCGCGGCATGTGGGATCTTCCCAGACCAAGGCTCGAACCCGTGTCCCCTGCATTGGCAGGCGGATTCTTAATCACTGCGCTGCCAGGGAAGTCCTATATCTATTCTTTTCCAGATTCTTTCCCATATAGGTTATTTACAGAGTATTGAATATATTTCCCTGTGCTATACAGTAGGTCCTTGTTGATTATTTTATAAATAGTAGTGTGCATATGTTACTCCCAACCTCCTAATTGGAAGGGGTAATTCTCTTGGGACACATTCTGGCTGGATGGATAAGCTTGCCCTTCATCTTAGGTGTCTCTTGTTTTCAAGCACAGAACCCCATCTGGAACAATGGTGGGGAGCTCATGCCACGAAGCATAGCTGGAATGGCCAGGCTTCAGGAAGAACAGACACCAACCTGGATCTGAGGGCATCTTTATTCAAGGGCCCCAGTGGCACGGGATGTCCGTTTGTTGGCTTGATTCTCTATTCCTGCCATGGACCTTGTCCACACAGCCAGGAACATGGCTGCCAAGGCTCCCAGGACCCACTCCCCAAGGCTGCCACCAGGAGAGAAGGACGGTCTCTCCTCAGTCCCAGTTCTGTGGCTCTCCAGGGAGGACTCTGAGTGGTCTAGTTGGACAAGCTGTCCATCTTAGAGTCTTCAGTTGTGACCATGTTAAGAAAAAGGTCTTTGCTGTGAACCACCTGGCTGGAGACAGGAGCAGTTCCAGGAAGAAGAGAGAGATGCTGAGCAGAGAAGGCGAAATATTGGAAACTGGAGTGTAACCTACATGGAACTGGTATTAAGGGGGGACAGCTAACAATGTGAACGGAGGAACAGTCGGGGTAGGGGCTGACACACTGTGCTGAGAATAGTGCCATGATTTTGCACAGAAGATGTTGTGGAAATACCTGTAGAATGAGTGAGATAAGTGATGGGCTTATATAGCTGTATTCATTACCCTTCACACGTGGGTCAGTATGCTGGCCTCCTTACAGGTGTCAGCCCTCACAGAGGCCCTCTGGAGAGGTATGATGGTCTTTACCTGCCACTCAGTTTTGGATTAGGAAGCCCACAGAGATCATATAGTTATTGAAGTAGCAGAACCAACTGGAGGCAATTTGATCCTAAATACCATCTGGAATGGACCTTTGGTTTTGTAAGCACGTATTATAATATAATATAAGCTTGGACATGACTCTGATCTTAATTTTCCTCCTTTATCTCAAGTGCTAACTCACCTGAGCAGAATGACCATGCCACAGTGAAGGTATAGGGAAGGGAGGGAGGCTGACACGTGTATAAGACCCAGGAAAATGAACACCATTTACCAGGTACAGGAAGAAAGCCTTGAATAGAATAACCTGGTACGATGAAGGAAGGAGGAATGAAGGCTGAAATTTCTGACAGGGAGATAATCTCCCCACGAAGATAATCATTAGACCATGTGACTCAAACCTTCAGGAACTGCCAGGGTCACAGCTCTAGATGCTTAAAAGGAAAACGAATTAGTCTTGAAGAGGCCTCTCAAGAACATTTCGGCACTGACCTCAGGTGAGGGAATTGAATGATCCCTTTCATGCCCTGTCTTTAGGGCCGGTTCTGTGACGGCAGTAAAATTATTTAGAGTCTGATTGGAGAGTTCCATTATAAAATAGGGTGCTCTGTGGGTCTTATTTCCCTGGGTGGTGGGTGTGCCTGGGAAAGGCAAAGCTGTCAGGGTAGTGATCGTATTCCTGAAACCAGGGTATAGTTGAGACAGCCAGATTTTCTGAACCCTATATCAAGATAGATGAATGGCTAATGATTTTTTTTTTTTTTTTTTTTTTTTTTGCATTACGCGGGCCTCTCACTGTTGTGGCCTCTCCCGTTGCGGAGCACAGGCTCCGGACGCACAAGCTCAGCGGCCATGGCTCACGGGCCCAGCTGCTCCGCGGCATGTGGGATCTTCCCGGACCGGGGCACGAACCCGTGTCCCCTGCATCGGCAGGCGGACTCTCAACCACTGCGCCACCAGGGAAGCCCGCTAATGATTTTTTAAAATAATTTTTAAATATCTTTTTGGAAACAACCTCCTGGGGCATAAATAGGTAATCAGATTTATTGAAAAGAAAGAAAATATTGGGGGCCATGTCATCACCGTTGACATAGGGGAACCTAGTGGGGAAGGGGCTAGCAAGGCAGAGAAAATGATACTTTTGCCCCGTGCCACAACCCAGGTGACTACTGCAGCCCGGGTACAGCCTGTCCCTGGAGTTAAAATAATGCCATCAAGAGAGCAGAGGGGAGATAGCTGATCAAGCTTGTAAGTCCCAGAGCAATGCTGACAGCAAAGCAGGACCAAAGGAAAAGTAAAAATTAGGCCCTCTCCTGGAGATTATCATCTGTATCTGACTGATTTGAATTTCGCAAATTATGCCCCTCCTTTTTCTCTTTTATGCATCTTCCTCAAACTTGCATTTTCTTATGAATGCAGATTAGCTAAATAGATGTTAAAGATCCATTTATTCTAAAGTGTGAATGACTACCCAAAGCTGGTGGGTACTCTCATTTGGAAAAATAAATTTTATTTATCCAAAACAGTTGAAAAAGAACTGAGATAGTTGGAAACTCTCCAGTAGTGGTGGAGATCTACCATAACCAAAGGGGGAAGAACTCTATAAGGACAGAAAAACCAATAGACATGGGCTATTAAGGGAAAATCAGGAACAGGAGACTAGAGCCAAAGAGGGAAGAGGTGGAGTTCCCAATATGGACTAAATTAATGGTGGCCAATTGGAAAGAACAGCTTTAAAACAGGAAATCCAAATTACCTTATTTGTCATTTATGTATCAAAATCCTTGGAAAATATCCAATGAAAGAGATAAGGTGATTGGAAATTGCTTATAGGTTCTGCTGGTGACAGAATGAAGTATCTCAAGCCATGCGATCCCAAATTGATATACTTGTGAAGTTCTCTTTCTCAGTTGTAAATAAACCCAGTGCTTGGGGACAACTCTCTGCTCAAATTCTGACTGTTAACAATTCTCCCTTGCCAGCAAGAAATCAACTGACTCAGTGCTCATGTGGAATATTTTGTGAGTAGTTTTCATTTGACTGGCTGAACCGCCAGTGGTGAGGTATGCTGATGGGGAGTATAACTTGATGGTGAGGACATTTTTTCTCTCTTCATTTTCATTTGGGGGAGAAATGCTGAAAGGAAAACAAAAACCCAAACACACCCTCTCAGTTTTTGGTACTTTACTATTCACAAAGCATAACACAAAATATCTGAGCCTTAAAACAGCATCCACATTTTTCTGATGAAATCACTGGGGCTCCAAGAGAGAGAGAGTTGGTTCCTTCCATGACAAGGAAAAGGCAAAGCTGGATGCACATTCAAGTCCACTGGACCCCAAATGCCACTAAGCCCCAGCCCTTCCATCTCCCATCCCAAACTATTTGTTTGATGAAATGTGTTGTAAGCAGACTATCTGATGCGGAAAGCAAAATACAAAATTATCCTTGTGTCTGGCATCTACCAATTCACTGACTCCTCTCTGTCTCTAAAAATGAATGATGTTCATAAATGATTGTAAGACTACTAGAACTTAAACACTGTCTATTGCAACTGTAATAGTCATACTTATGGGGCTCTGCTAGGCACATAAATTGGGCATGCTTTTATAGCCAGAAATAATTTACTGCATAATGTCTGCCAGTAAATTGGAGCATATGATGATCCTAAATGTGTCTTGTCAGGAAGTAAACCATTCAACTGTAGAAAGGGCACGATATCTGTAAATAAAGGCACCCACCTTTGCATCAAGATGAATCTCCACGATCATCGCCTTCCTTCTGGCTTCTATCCCACTGTGAGTGGGGAGAAGGGGAGAAGCCCTGTGATTTTCCTTAAGTTCTCCAAGATTCACAAGCTCCCTGTTATTTGGAATGAAGTTCTCACAACAGTGAGCTTTCTATCTCCTGTCCAGAGATACTTGACAAGTTTTTGTTTGTTGTTGTTGTTTTAGGATATTGAGTATAGTTCCCTGTGCTATACAGTAGGACCGTGTTGTTTATCCATCCTATATATACTAGTTTGCATCTGCTAATCCCAAACTCCCAACCCTTCCCTCTCCCATCGCCCCTCTTAGCAACCACAAGTCTGTTCTCTATGTCCATGAGTCTGTTTTTGTTTTGTAGATAGGTTTATTTGTGTCGTATTTTAGATTCCACATGTAAGTGATACCATATGGTGATACTGTCTTTCTCTTTCTGATTTACTTCACTTAGTTTGATAATCTCTTGGTCCATGTTTGTTTGTTTTTATTTATTTTTTAAATTCTGCACTCTCTGGAGAGGAGTATGGATGGGATCTCTCTATTTACTGCTTTTTGGTCTTTTGCTTCAGGCAATTTTGTATTCTTTCTTCAGTAGTTTTGAACTACAGAAATTGACCCGAATGTTAGGATTAATCCAAAAATAAACTTCAATACATGGCAGTTGCTTGTCTCTGGAATTCCTCTCTTTCCCTTGACTGGGTAGTACAAAGATACATTATAGATTTCCAGTAGAGTGGTCTTTTCTCTTTTTAAACTTCAGGAAAACCAATTCTTAGATCTGTGGATAAAAGCCTTAAGGTCCACGAACCCCCTTTCTTCCTTGGAAATTTATATCTTAAAAAAATTCTTCAGATCAGAGCATAGGTTGGCTCATATGTAGAGGTTGAGAAACCCTCCAAGTAAAAGAACCCACAATCATGTCTTTGTTCTCTTGCACAGGAGAACAGAGAGAAATCAGTCCTCCCCAGCAGATTGCCCCAAAAAGAACGTTACAATTCTCAGTTAAATTTAAAAGGTTTCCTTGGACAGATGTTTTTCTTTGTAGGAATGCTACATTGTCGGGTTTTTTTTTTCATTTTTTTGTCTCTGGAATATTTTGCCTATTTCAGTAATCTGCCAGTCTGGTTATATGGGCTCAGCCACTGGGAAGTTGGCATAACTATTGTGCAGGCCACTTAAAACTGAATTGAAATGGACTCCAGTGAAGAACATTCAGCACGAGACTGGGGCTCCAGCTCTACCACCAGCTCACAGTGTGACCCTGGGGACATCTCTTCCTCTTTCTGGGTTTTATTTTCCTTTTCAGGAAAACGCCGAGATTGGCTTCATCTTCTCTTTCCAGCCCTTCATAGAGCATTTGTCAGGTGTCGAGTTGGGAAGGGGGCATGTCGTGGATGGTCATTAGTGGTGGCTTTGTACCACAGGTACCTTAAGCATTCACTACACATGTATTTCACTGCATCTTTGGACGGGGGTTTTCTATGGATTTTTTAAGGTGGGGTATTTGTTTTGTGGCCTTTCAGGAGCCTCAACATTGTTGCAGAACAAATGAATGTCTAGATCGTTTCTTCCTTTAGCAGTAGCACAGCTGGCATTCGTATTACACTTTTAGTTTATAAAGAATTTTCACATTTGGTGTCTCATTTAGACTCACTCATTGAAATGTAAACGGAGGATAGTGTATAGAAAAGACACTGGCATTCCTTCCTAAAACATCTGAGTAGGGCTTCCCTGGTGGCACAGTGGTTTAGAATCCACCTGCCAATGCAGGGGACACGGGTTTGATCCCTGGTCCGGGAAGATCCTACATGCCGCGGAGCAACTAAGCCCATGCGCCACAACTACTGAGCCTGCACTCTAGAGCCCGCGATCCACAACTACTGAGCCCCTGCGCCTAGAGCCCGTGCTCTGCAACAAAGAGAAGCCACCGCGATGAGAAGCCCATGCACCGCAACGAAGAGTAGCCCCCACTGGCCACAGCTAGAGAAAGCCTGCACGCAGGAACGAAGACCCATTGCAGCCATAAACAAACAAACAAACAAACAAATAAAGGTCTGAGTAATATCAATCAGTAAATAAAAAGGTCTGAGTAGTATCACCTGGGAAACCTAAAGATTTGAGCAGGTGATGATAAGTATGCAGGTAGGCAGACATTCATCCATCCTTCCTTTCATCTATCCATGCATCCACCACCCTTCCTTCTTTCCTTTCATCCATGCATGCATCATTCCATGCATGCATCCATCCATGCATCCATGCTTCCTTCTTTCCTTTCATCCATGCATCCATGCATCCATACATCCATCCTTGCATCCATTCGTCCTTCTGTTCCGACATAGGGAACCCATTCCCTAACGTGAAGGTAACCTGGCACTTGACCTCATATATCTTTTTTTCCTTCTTTTTAAAAATTTGTTAAAAATTTTTACATTTAATAAAATTCACTCTTTTGGTGGACAGTCTATGAGTTTTGACAAGTGGATAGAGTCCTTATAACCACTGCTACAATCCTCCTACAGAGCACGTCCATCACCCCACCCCACTCCAAAAAATCCTCTCCAGCTGACTCTGTAGTCAGACCCTGGCTTTACCCTTACCTCTTGGCAACCACTGATCTCTTCCTTGTCCCTATACTTTTGCTTTTTCCAGAGTGTCCTATAAATGGGATCACATAGTACGTGCTTCAGTCTGGCTTCTTTTTCTTAGCATAACGCATTCAAGATTTACTTGTGCTGTTGCAGGGATCAACAGTTTGCTCTCTCTTATTGCTGAGTAGTTGTCCGTTGTATGAATGTATGTTTTGTTTTGTTTTCAGTTTATTCCCCAGTTGAGGGATACTCGGGTTGTTTCCATGTTTCGATGATTATGAATAAAGCAGCAATAAACATTCTTCTTTATACATATATATATAAACATTCTTCTTTAAAATAATCTTTTCCATTATGGTTTATCATAGGATATTGTATATAGTTCTCTGTGCTATACAGTAGGACCTTGTTGTTTGCTTGTTAGTTTTTTATATTCCACATGTTGATGAAAATAACCAATAAACAATCTATAAAAGGAATAGAAAAGAGTTTTATTTGAGCCAAACTGAGGACTATAGCCCTGAAGACAGACGCTGCACAGTTTTATGTCTTATCAGAACAAAGAACATCAAACAAGTCAGGGAAACATTCCTTCAAGGTTTCAAAAAATAGATCAGCACGTACACAGCAAGTTAGTGTGGCCTTGGCACCTGAGAAGGGAGTCTTATTGCCAGAGGAGGACCAACATTGGTGTCCCACGAAGGGAGGCATTTAATCTTTATTTTTAACATGGACATTCTTGACTTCTGGTCAATGTGCCCTTTTCCTTAATAATTAAAGAAGATGTACAATGTATGTTTGATAAGCCACAAACAGGCTGTTTTAGCATGAAATTCAAGTGCTTTCATGTATAAGCCAGAATGACTTCCTTATATCTCCATATGTGAAAATTTCTTTTACTACACATATGAGTGAAATCATACAGTCTTTTTCTCTGTCTTATACACTTGGTAAGTGTATGTTTAACTTTAGAAGAAACTGCCAAGAAGTTTTCCAAAGTGCCCGTCCTAGTTTGCATTCTCACCAGCAATGTATAAGTGTTCCAGTTACTCTAAGTCTTCACTAGCACGTTGTATCATTAGTTTTTTGTGGTGTGTGTGTGTGTGTGTGTGTGTTTAGCCATACCAATAGGTATGTAGTATATCATTGTAGTTTTAATTTGTATTTCCCCAATGACTAAAGATGTGAGCATCTCTTCATGTACTTATTTGTCATCTGTATATTACATTTGATGATTATTTAAAACTTTCACCATTAAAAAAAATAAGGCTGTTTATTTTCTTAGTTCTACATTTTGAGAGTTCTTTACATATTCTGGGGACAAATCCATTGTCAGGTACGTGACTTGCAAATATTTTCCCCAGCCTGTGGCTTGTCTTTTCATACTCTTGTCAGTGTCATTGCAGAGCAAAAATTTTTTAATTTTGATAATGTCAAATTTTCAATTTTTTACAATATATTATGCTTTTGTTGTAGTATCTGAGAACTATTTCTCTAATCCAAGTTCATAAAGCTTTCTCCTATGTTTTCTTCCTAAAGTTTAAGAGTTTTACCTTCCACATTTTGGTTTATGATTCATTTTGAGTTAATTTTTGTATAAGGTGTAGATAAGGTTCATATTTTTTTTTGCATATGAATGTCCAGTTGTTCCAGCATCATTTGTTGAAAAGATCACCCATGTAGGCTCAATGTAATCACAAGAATTCTTGTAAGAGGGACACAGGAGGGTCAGAATCGGAAGGAAATGAAACAACAGAAGCAGAGGTTGGGGTGATGCCATTGCTGGAGGGGCCATGAGCCAAGGAATGCAGGTGCCCCTAGAAGCTGGAGAAGGCAGGAAACTGACTCTCCCCTAGAGCCTTCAGAAAAAATACTGTACTGCCTGCTAATACTTTGATTATAGCCTGTAAGACCCATTTTTGAATTTCTGACTGCCAGAACTGTAAAATAATAAATTATAATAAATTTGTATTGTTTTAAGCCACCAAGTTTATGGTACTAGTTTACAGCAGAAGCAGGAAACTAATACAGAAAGCTCCATTGAATTGTGTTTGCACTTCTATCAAAAGTCAATTGGCTATTCCGTAGAACTATTTCTAGATTTTCTATGTGTCTATGCTTTTTTTTTTTTTTTTTTTTTTGCAGTACGCGGGCCTCTCACTGTTGTGGCCTCTCCCATTGCGGAGCATAGGCGCCGGGCACGCAGGCTCAGCGGCCATGGCTCACGGGCCCAGCCACTCCGCGGCATGTGGGATCTTCCCAGACTGGGGCACGAATCCGTGTCCCCTGCATTGGCAGGCGGACTCTCAACCACTGCGCCACCAGGGAAGCCCCCTGTGTCTATGCTTTTGCTAATACCACATTGATATATCATTTTTATTTTAACCTGCTCTGAGTTATTTTATTTTCCCTGCTTCATATCTTCAGGATATGAAAATTTGGTCAAGAGTAGTGAAAAGGAAACAAAGAGATAAAAATTACACAATGACAACTTTCAAGGTAGCCATCTGTATTAGTTAATTACTGCTGAGTAAAAAAAATATCCCAAATTTAGTGGCTTAAAACAGAAACACTTACTGTCTCACAGTTTCTGAAGGTTGGGAATCTGGAAGCAGCTTAGCTGGGCGGTTCTGCCTCAGGGTCTCTCATGAGGTTGCAGCCAAGCTGTCTGTCAGGGCTGCACTCATCCTGAGACTTGACTGGGGTGGACCTGCTTCCAAGGTCACTCATGCGGCGGTCAGCTGGCCTCTGAAAACCTGCTTCCAAGATGACTCACATAGTGGCTGGCATGCTTTAATTCCTCTCTGTAGGCTGCCTGGGTGTCCTTATGACATGGCAGCTGGCTTCCCTAGTGTGAATGATGAGAGACAGAAACAGAGAGAACATTCACCTAAGACAGAAACCATTGTCTTTTTATAACATAACCTTGGACATGATGTCTCATTACTTCTGCCAATGTTCTCTCCACTAGAAGTGGGTCACCAAGTCTATTCCACACTCAAGGGGAGAGGAATTAAGCTCCACCTCTTGAGAAAGTATCACAGAATTTGTAGACATATCTTTGAAACCACTATAGTCTGGCCACAAATTATTTATATCCCTCCCACATGCAAAACACAGTCGTCCACTCAAGGGCACCTAAGAGTCTCCTCCCATCACTGCACCAGCTTGAAGTCAGAATCACGTCCTCTAAGCTGAGTCCAGGAGAGGAGAGGATGCTCAGGGGTAGCTATTTAAGACCAGCTCCTTGAGTTCATTCCTGCAACCTGTGAAACTGAAGAAAGGCTGTCTGCTCCCTCCCCCCCTCAACAGACAGTGGTCAACAGACACAGACACAGGATAGCTGCTCTGATATTCTGTTCAAAAAGGAGGAAACGGGAAGCAGCAAGGAATCAGTGGTCCACAGTGATTCTAAAATCCAGTCAACAAGTTGTAATCCTCTTTCAAGTCCCTTGATTGCATCTCAAGACCTGGGAATAATTCTCCCGTGGTCCTTGACTCCCTCTCCAAACCCTTGGTTTTGCCTCCCAGTCAAACTTCCCTCTTCACAAGAGGTACTCTGTTTTCCTAACCCCAGTTCATAAAGATTTCTCCTATGCTTTTTTAAAAAAGTTAATATTTTTGTTTCACCTTTTAGTTTTTGATTCCTTTTGAGGTCATTTTTGAATAAAGTGTGAAGTATGGATTTTTTACTTTTTTGCATATAAATGTCCAATTGTTCCAGCACTATTTTTTGGTGGGGTTTTTTGTTGTTGTTGTTGTTTTTAAAGAAACTTTAATTTCCAACCACCTTTTTTCCATTTTCTGTCTAAGAGTCTGTGGAAGAACAGCTTCCGTGTGTTCCTGCTGCAAGGAATTTTAAAATATCTTCCTTGTTCATGTGCAGGACCTCAGGGCTCTGGATATTGTGGAAGTTTTCCTTTAAGTTACCATGGGAACCCAGAACACTACTGTGCTGACCCCTCCCTGGGTATCTTGGAAAGTCAGCACCTTTGTTGAAATGTGGCAGAAGTGACCCTGCGCCAGTCCCTAGACAAGGCTTCAGGAGGCTTTGCATGCTTCCTCTTTCTGGAACCCTCTCAGTGCCCTGAGAACAAGCTGAGGTGAGGCTCCAGGAGGATGAGAGATCCTGGTGAGGAAGAAGAGCCCAGCTGTCACAGCCAAGGCCAACCTAGACCATTCAGCCATCGCTCAAACACGTGAGGAGACCTGGACAGGATCAGCAGAGTGAAAACGGATTCACACTTTCTGGGAGAATTTTGTAATACATGAGCCATGTTTTTTTTTTTTTTGCGGTACGCGGGCCTCTCACTGCTGTGGCCTCTCCCGTTGCGGAGCACAGGCTCCGGACGTGCAGGCTCAGCGGCCATGGCTCACGGGCCCAGCCGCTCTGCAGCACGTGGGATCTTCCCGGACCGGGGCACGAACCCGTGTCCCCTGCATTGGCAGGCGGACTCTCAACCACTGCGCCACCAGGGAAGCCCTGAACCTGTTTTTGAATAAGATAATCTGTAACTATATTTCTGCATAGAAAAATGTCTGGAAGAACATACACATAACTTATTAACAGTGGTTTCCTCTGGGGAGGTGTTACAAATATATTTCACTTTCTACTGTACATTGTATCTTTGTGCATATGAATCTTTACAAATGAGCATCCATTTAAATAAATTAATCATCAAAACAATGACATAATTTCCATTTTGGAAAAATGTCAATATAATGTATATATGGCTGTATTGCGAAGTTGCATGTGACCATTGTAGCGATTTGATTTTCCTGGATATAACCCTCGGGGCGGTCCTGATGGAGCTGCTAGTTCACAGGGCGATGGGCTGTCCCTACTCCCATTGTGGTGTTTCCATCTTCCCAGCGGCTGGTAAAGCTGCGAGTACACACTGCAGCTGAAGTCCAGGCAGTGAATTTGTAAGAACATTGGACTTGGCGTCAGAAGACCTGAGTTCAGGTTTAGTATTGGCTTCTCCTTTCTGAGTTTCTGTTTCTTCCCCAGTAAAACTGCACTTCATTCGTCAAACAATAAACATTTATTGAGGATTATGGCGTGCAGGCCCTGTGGCTGGATGCTAGGGGCCCAAGCTCCTGCCCTGCTTCTCTCCCAGTGGTGATGGGAGAATCAATTCCTACATGAACAAAAGTGTAATAAGAAATGGAATTCCAGGCACTGAGCTGTACTTTCAGTGGTTTCATTAAGTAGAAGAAAGAAGACTGAATCCATTATGAAGCAAGTGGAATAGTTTAGTGGTAAAGAACTCAGGCTCACTAGCCAAACTGCCTGAGTTTAAAATCTAGCTCCAGCAGGGTTTGGGGGGATGTTGCTTTTTCTTTTTAAAGTGGTTTAAGCCAGATATTATAAATATATTTAATTAAGAAAAAAATTTTTGGCTGCACTGTGTGGCATGTGGGATCTTAGTTCCCTGACCAGGGATCGAACCCATGCCCCCTGCATTGAAAGCATAGTCTTAACCACTGGACCGCCAGGGAAGTGGTTTGTGAAATATAGTTTTTTGAAATATAGTTGATTTACAATGTTGTGTTAGTTTCAGGTGTACAGCAAAGTGATTCGGTTATACATATATGTGTATGTATATACATATATTTCTTTTTTAGATCCTTTTCCATTATACAGGGGATGTTGCTTAACTTTTTTTCTTGAAATATAAAATAAAAATTTTTTTTTTAGTATATTTATTTATTTATTTATTTATTTTTGGCTGTGTTGGGTCTTCGTTGCTGCGTGGGCTTTCTCTAGTTGCAGCGAGAGGGGGCTCCTCTTCGTTGCGGTGCACGGGCTTCTCACTGTGGTGGCTTCCCCTGCATTGGCAGGAGGATTCTTAACCACTGTGCCACCAGGGAAGCCCTAAAATAAATTTCTATTTCTCCTTGTAGAACAAGAATAAAATTTTTTACATCTTGCCCTATTTTTGCTGAACATTTCTTTGATTCAGTTTTTCTCCACCTGTAAAATAGGAACAGGAACAATACACAGCTCATGTGGTTGTTGTAAAGATTAAACGAGTTACTATGGATAAAACACTTGGCACAGTGCCTGGCACATAGTAAGTGCTCAATAAATATTAGCTATGATTGTTATTATTGGGGATGGAGAACACATTAGATCAGTTGTTTCTAACACAAATGTGACCAAGTTGAAACAGAGGGTGATCTGCTTGTGACAAACTTCTCTCCACTTGTGGCTTCATGTATGGCATCTGGCCAACCATGTCAGTGACTAATTACTTTTTCTAAAATTTATTTTGGGACTTCCCTCGTGGTGCAGTGGTTAAGAATCCGCATGCCAATGCAGGGGACAGGGGTTCAAGCCCTGGTCTGGGAAGATCCCACATGCCGCAGAGCAATTAAGCCCGTGCACCACAACTACTGAGCCTGCGAGCCACAACTACTGAGCCCACGTGCCACAACTACTGAAGCCCACGTGCCTAGAGCATGTGCTCTGCAACAAGGGAAGCCACTGCAATGAGAAGCCTGCACACTGCAACAAACAGTAGCCCCCACTCGCCACAACTAGAGAAAGCCTGCACACAGCAAAGACCCAATGCAGCCAAAATAAATAAATAAATAAATAAAATGCTGTGAATTTAGAACACAAAGATAAAAAATTTATTTTATTGAAGTATAGTTGATTTACAATGTTGTGTTAATTTCTAGTACTATTTACTCTTGCTGGTTCATGAATATCCTCTTAAGACTTTATGTGCCATTGACAAGAATGACAGTCCCAGCTAGAAGAGGGGGTTCCGGAAACAATTACTGGAAACTCCAGACAAGCTCTCTGGGTCCATGTGGAGAAACTGCGGTAGTCAGCTCCCTACTCAGGGTGACTGTTTCTGCCCATTATTTGAAGAGGTGTGGTGTGTTTGTCCTTTTGTTCCAATTATGTATGGCTTCCATTCACAAAGTCTTCACATGGTCCAAGATGGCTGTTAGATTTCCAGTCATTCTACTTACGCTTGTATTTTTCTTAATGATTTATGCAATCTGGGTAAGTTAAGGAAATAAGTCCTTGTTTTGGGCATGTATGTTCTGCAAATATTTTTGCGAATTTATTATGTCTTTTGTTCTCAAATTGTTTTTCCAACATGAAGAGAATTCTGCAGTTATCTTTTCTTCACTTGCTATTCTACAGTGGGTCAAGGAAAGCTTTCTAGAAAAAGTGACTTTAAATTTAAAACTCCAGTGATCCAGCAATCTCACTCCTGGGCATATTTCTGGAGAAAACTCTAACTCGAAAAGACACATGCACCCCAATGTTCACAGCAGCACTATTTACAATAGCCAAGACATGGAAGCAACCTAAATGTCCATTAACAGATGAATGGATGAAGAAGATGTGGTATAGATATATACCATGGAATATTACTCAGCCATAGAAAGAATGAAATAATGCCATTTGCAGCAACATTGATGGACCTAGAGATTATTATTACTAAGTGAGGTAAGTCAGACAGAGAAAGACAAACATCATATGATATCACTTATATGTGGAATCTAAAATATGATACAAATGAACCTATTTATGAAACAGAAACAGACTCACAGATATAAAAAACTTATGGCTACCAAAGGGGAAAGGGGGTGGGGGAGGAATAAATTAGGAGTTTGGGATTAGCAGATACAAACTACTATATATAAAAGAGATAAACAACAAGGTCTTATTGTATAGCACAGGGAACTATATTCAATATCCTGTAATAAACTATAATGGAAAATAAGAAGAATATATATATATATATGTATATATAAAATTGAATCACTTTGCTGTACACCTGAAACTAACACAACATTGTAAATTGACTATACTTCAATTAAAAACAACAACAACAACAAAACCCAATTCCATGGGTGAGAAGCACAAGCCTGGTGAAGAGGCGGGGAAGAGTGGGGACATGTGTGCTCCTCTCTCTGTCATGGTCTTGCCTCTTCTTGCAGCACATCTGCTCCATGCACCTCTTGCTACTGACTTACCTCTTTGGCCATTTCTGATCCCACACAGCTGGCTTGCTCTCGCTCCACCCTGGCTTCTATGGTCTGAATATTTGTCAACCACAGTTTCTGAGAAACTCCCTCAATCATGTTCTACATAAAGTGTATTTGACATAAATTACTACCATGACTGGGATGCAGGAAAATTAGTTATGATATCTCATTTGTTTTTTTGTGCGACTTGATCAAATTACTCACTTTCCCTATAAAATTCCTACACTGTCTGCAAGAGTAATTAAAGCATTATATGAAGTAATACAAGGCCACAATGCATTGGAAAAAAATTTTTTTTCTTCTTTTTGGCAGAGAGTTTTGAATCCCTTATCAATATCCACCCAATTCCTATGTGGAAATCCTAATGCCCAATGTGATAGTATTAGGAGGTGGGGCCTTTGAGAGGTGCTTAGTTCATGAGGGTGGGGTTAGTGCTCTTATAAAAGAGACCCCACAGAGCTCCCAAGACCCTTCTGCCACATGAGGACACAGTGAGAAGTCTGAGGCTTGGAAGAGGGTTCTCACCAGAACCTGAACATGCTGGCACCATGATCTTGGACTTCCAGCCTCCAGATTTGTGAGAGATAAATTTTTGTTGTTTATAGGCTCCCAGTCTGTGGTATTTTGTTACAGCAGGCTGAACAGACTAGGACTCTGACCTTGACTAGTCCTTTCAGTGTAGCCCCTCCTCCCCTTCAACTGGACTATCTCAAGGGTCTCAATTTTTTAGTCCAAAGTGAGAATTTCCTGGGCTTGCTCATCCAGTCACAGGTGGGCTGGGTAGGTGGTAGAGGTTCGATAATATGAAATAAGATGTTGGCGCCTCCCCACTTTTAGCCGGACCCTCAGGTGGCAGGCCCCCACGAGGGGTGCTGTGTGGGCATATAATGACTGACGGTTATTGTTCAGTATGTGCCCACCTCC
Organism: Mesoplodon mirus; assembly: GCF_964341445.2. Classification (NCBI taxonomy): domain Eukaryota; kingdom Metazoa; phylum Chordata; class Mammalia; order Artiodactyla; family Ziphiidae; genus Mesoplodon; species Mesoplodon mirus. Next base: position 53,167,536 of record NC_138988.1, read on the forward strand.
CAGTCCTGATGCCAATGAAGGGCTTCAAGAACACTCACACACTGACCAGCTGGCTCAAGGAAAGTTATGCTGTGGGACAAAATGGTTCCTAAAATCTCAGCGGCAAAGATTTTGTGCATGTGGCATGGCCAAGGCTAACTGGCTTCAGCTCTGTCACACGTCTTCTCACTCCAGGACCCAAGCTGAAGGACAGCCCTGATCTGAGACATGCTGCTCACCTGGCAGAAGGAAGAGAAAGATGGTGGAACCGTGTGATGAATCTTAGACTTATGTTTGGACATAGCATCTATTATATCTGTTCACAGTCCACTGGCCAAAAGAATTCCATGGCCAAGCCTGAGGGTCATGTGGAGGGAGAACAGTCCTCCCAGGGGAAGAGGCGGTAAGTATTTTGAACAAATAAACATTCTCACATAGTTGATCCCAGCCAGTAGTATCAGTCCCATTTTGCAGGTGAGAAAACTAAGGCTAAAAGAGGTAATGAGATCAAGGTCATAGATAAGAACTCAGCTCCCTCTGGCTTCAAAGTTGGTCTTTTCTACCATGCAGTTTCTTGAGAATTTTCCTCTTTTTAAACTGTGTGGGTACTTGGGATTGTAATTTATTCAGGGCACAACCAACTCTCATCAGCTCCAGAAGCTTCTCCATGAAAACTTCTAGAGCTAACCCACCTTTGAAAGCTTCCTGGAAGGATATGGAGCTAGAAAGGGGTCAGGCTGGGAGAACGGTCCCCATGAAAGCCGACTCTATTTCATTTAGTAATTTTTAAACTGTTGAATTATTTATCTGCTTTATGGGTTTGTAGATGTGGATCACCTATCAATATTTGTTTTTGTTTTCTGGTGTGTGTGTGTTGGGGAGAGTGTGAGATCCTCAAAGCTACTTTCCAGGTAATTTTGGAAACTTCCAGATTGCATTGGATATTTATATGCACAAAAATGATGAGTGCAGTGGAGAAAGTGTAACCCATCTACTTCTGCGGAAGAGCAAAAACACAACTTTAGATTTAGAAACCCAGCTGCAGCTCCGTGTACCTTGGGGCGGGGGGTGGGTGAGGGCAGAAGTTACAGCCAATAGAATACCTCGCTCTGTTTGTAAGTATCTGTGATTTCTCCTGCCTTAAGTGCAGTCTTACCCATTTCGGAGCCTCTGGTTCCCAGGTGCTTCGTGCTGTCTGATAACACCAGGTAGGGTTGGATTTGCCAGGTTTACGTGTGTCCATCAGGGTGGGGATTAGGGTGAGGGCAGTGCGGCGCCTAGGACGCTCAATTTAAGGAGGCACTCGCAGGAACCCAAGTTCTCTTGCCTCCGGTCCCGGCCCTGGTGTCCACTGTGCCATAACTCCGCTGGCTGAAAATGCCCCGGGAGAGCTTACCTGCTCTGCCCTCCCCTCCCAGACGCACAGGAGAGCCCGGAGAACCTCCCTGCCCTGTTTCTTGGCTCGGCCAGTGAGGTCGATGTCCAGGTGACCGTGTACGTGTGTCCGGGCCAGGCTCAGTGCGGAAGACGAAGAGTGTGCGCGTAAGCCGGCGTTAGGCCGGGCGGGTCCATATCCGGGTGGACCCGGTGGGTGGGACCGCCCCTCCCTCCAGGTCCCGAGGTGGTTGGGGGGTGGGGAGTGACGCGCGGAGATTCCCTTTCGCACCTTCCCATCCGAGAGGGGGCGGCAGGGTGTGGATTCCGGGCGTGCCCACCCTGCGCATTGGCGCCCCGAGCCCTGGGCCTGAGCGGCCGCGGGGACTGGAAAGCAGAGGAGGAGGAACCGGAGGAGGGCTTGCCGAACCGGCCACCCGCTCCGAACTTGCCGGGGAAACTAGTGCGGAGGGAGGGGCCGGGGCCCGGGCCGCGGCCGGAGGAGGGGCGGCCGCAGCTGCATCCAGCCCCGTTGGCTTCCTTCCCAGCTCTTCTTTGCCTCCTCCTCCTCTTCCTCCTGTATGAGTCAGGCGTTTCCCGGGGATTTGGAGCAGCCACGCGCGGCCCGGGTGCCCGGAGCTGTAGCCGCCGCCGCGCCAGGAGCTCCAGCGCCGGGGTCGCCACTGCTGCGGGCACCCGCGTCCCAGGCGCGCGCGAACCATGGAGAGAGCGGCCCAGGGCGCAGACGGCGGCGGGGGCAGCAACAGCAGCAGCCGCAGCAGCAGCCGCGCCACCTCGGCGGGCTCCTCGCCCTCCTGCTCCCTAGCGGGCCGGGGGGTCTCCGGTCGGTCGGCGGCCGCCGGGCTCGGCGGCGGGGGCAGCCGCAGTAGCCCGGGCTCGGTGGCCGCTAGCCCGTGCGGTGGAAGCGGCCGGCGGAGGGAGCCGGCGCTCGAGGGCGTGCTCAGCAAATACACCAACCTCCTCCAGGGCTGGCAGAACAGGTAACGCGCCGACCGCCCGCCCCTCCCTGCGCGCCGCTTGTTGTGAGTGTGAGTGTGTGCGCGCGCGATCGGGCCGCCGGCGAGCCGGGGCCGCCTCGGCACCCGGGCCCTTCCCAGGTCCTCGCTCCCCTCGGCGCGCCGCCACCCCACCCCGGGATCGCATAGCAGTGGCGGGGAGGGAGGGAGAGCCCTGGTTCCTGCTGGGACTGGAGCGGCGGGCGGGCGAGCGCGCTGGTCTCCGGGCCCTGACTGCTAGCGGTTTCCCGTACTCCTGGAGAACGGCTGAGGACGGGAGGCAGAGGGGGCGTGCTTGACGCCTGGGTGAAAGAGCTAGTACATCTGATCCCATCACAGCAATTCTCCCCATATCATAGTTCATTTAAAACTTTGTCGTTTAAAGACACCATCACCACCAGAAACCAGCCACTTATCCTCGGCGGCTTCCGGCGCGCATGCTAGCCCCCTACCCAGTTGGTGGCCGGGAGCCTCCAATCTCTGCGACGGAAGTTTAGTTTTTTTTTTTGGTTTTGTTTGTTTTCCTTTGACACTCTGTCCCCCTCCGAAATGGCAGGTCGCTATTTAAATTATTATTATTATTTTCCCCCTTTAGGTGTTGTTTTGAAGTTCCCTGCTCACTCTACCCTCACAGTTGGGAAGCCTAGTTATGGACACGTGGAAGGATGGGTGTCAAGGGAAGGGGTCGCGGTGCTGTGTGGACTGAGTAGTGAGAATAGTGAGGAACACTTGAAAGGAGCAGATGGGGTACTGCTGCTGACATTTTTAAACTTTGTTTTTCAAAAGCAAGTCAAAGGAAAATACAAATATCCATGCAAGGAGAATGGGGCTTTTTGGAGAGGCTGTTGATGAGATCTTGTGACTGGTCCTTAATAGCCCTTGGATATTAGGACTTGGGGTTCTTAAGGATGCTTGTGAGATTTGAATCACACCCTGGGAACTCCTGCTTCTCTCTGCTGGTTAGTAGAGTACTTGGTCCTCTCTCCCTTTGTAAGTTTCAGATTGTTTACGGCTGAAACAGCAGGCAGTTATTTACATGAAACTCAACTAAGAGGAAGATGACTTCCTACGTATGGAACCTGAGTTGATATTATAGACAGAACTTTCACCGGGGTTTCCTTGGAGATCTGCTACTGTGTTCTTGGAAGTTGCACCTTAACTTTTGAATCCTTTTATTTCTTAAAATAGCCCCAGTGCCCAGAGCCTCTTGCCTCTCCCTTTTCCCCTTCAATTCTTGGAGAGCTGAAAGGATGGGTGGAGTGCCGAGAGGAGACAGATGAGAGGACTGAATCTGATTTCAGTTCCTGGTAATTGCGTTGTTAATGGCACCTCACCATGCCTTGCTGGTGATAGCATTTGGTTTGTGTGTTGGACAGTCACCTTTAATGCTTTTTTTCCCAAGTAGCTTATGAGGCCACAGAGCTTTTACCCTGGATTACTGTTATTTCACTTGGGGATGGCATTTTACCTGCAATGTATATTAAAGGATTTGTTCTTTGGAGTGGATTTAGGGGGAATTGGAGTAACTCATGCTTTTGTGTATCTAAATCTACTGGAGTATTTAGGTTGAAGCCCAGATTGAGAAGAGGCAAAATTTATAATAATGATAATAATAATAACAACAACAACGACATGTATTTGATTGCAGCCTACACAGGTGAAATGTACTGTGTGTGCTGCTGAGGTCTCATCTTTATTGAGTTTGTTTACTGTGGTTTATAGCTGCCTGCCAATGTTTGTTCTCATCATAGTAGATGCACCGGTTTTGAAGTCTACCACTGACTCCAAAAGCATTGTCCCTTTCTAATGGTTAATGTCTCAGTGTCAGGTTTTGTTTCCCACATCTGTGGCCAAGGGTCCATTTAGTGATCCGGAGAAAATCTGTGATGGCTGTGACTGCATACTTTCTTCTCAAGGGGTCTTAAAGGAAGATCTGGATCAGTGAAAAGGAAGAGGGAGGAGGACAAAGACAGAAACTTTGAGAATATATTCATTTGTCCATTTAATTATTCAGAGGCACCATTCCAGCTACTCTGGAGCTACTCCAGTGTTTAAAACACATGGGCAGGGCTTCCCTGGTGGCGCAGTGGTTGGGAGTCCTCCTGCCAATGCAGGGGACACGGGTTCGTGCCCCGGTCCGGGAAGATCCCACATGCCGCGGAGCGGCTAGGCCCGTGAGCCATGGCCGCTGAGCCTGCGCGTCCGGAGCCTGTGCTCTGCAACGGGAGAGGCCGCGACAGTGAGGGGCCCACGTACAGCAAAAACAAACAAACAAAAACACATGGGCATCTTCTCATCAAGTAGTGGAGGGGTCGCAGGATTCAGAAGTGGAAGGAGCCCACCCTTCCCCAGTCCAGGGAATTGCCTTGGTGCAAGTAGGTGGGCTGGGTCAAGCTCCCTGCATTTGGGGGGCCTCATGGTGTGTTCCTTTGCAGTTCTTTTCAAATTGCCTGCAGTTAATGAGAAGTCTCCAGCCTCGCAGTGAGTGTTCCCAGGCTGCCATGCTGTTGATAACATCCTCCACCGGCTCCTAGGTCTTCACACCAGTCAACCCCTAGTCACAGCTTTACTCTGGTGTCTGCTTGCATGTCCTCAAGTTGCTGTAAAGCTTATATTTTACCATTCAGTATCATATTCTGCCTTAACTTATTTGTAGCATTCTCATCCTCATCCCCATGCCCTGAAGAAGGTGGTGTGGCCAGAACACAAAATAAATGACATAAACAGAGGTGACAGGAGGGAAAACTACACAGGTGGGACATGCTCAGGAGAGCATGTCCAGGACAGTTGGCTCTCTCATTGTCTGAGAAAGTCTGAAGTAATCAGAGCCGGGGCAAGTGGGGAGGGGAGGGGAGGGAATACCCATTAAAGAGTTTCTATAATCCATTATTATAGTTCTTTAAAGAAAATATTTCAGACATTACAGCATGGAAGAGATTTGTAAGATGGCATTAAAGAGTAAATGCCTCTAAACAAATGAATACAATTTCAGAAAGAGGTAGGTGCTACAAATATTAAAATATATATTTAGGGAATTCCCTGGTGGTCCAGTGGTTAGGACTCTGTGATTCCACTGCGGGGGGCCTGAGTTCAATCCCAGTTTGGGGAACTAGGATCCCACAAGCTTCACGGCCGAAAAAAAAAAAAAAAAAAGGAACCAGCTTCTAATTCTTTTTCAGGTGATTGGTGGGGTTGTGAGAACTCAGTAAAACACTGAAAAGCAAATCTTGAATAGATTAAGGAAGATGAGTGTTGGCAAAAGAAAACCTCAGGCCACCAATGGACATTTATTTGGAAAGTTAGAGCAGTGTCCTGACGTCAGCATTTAGCACACCTGTTACCTTGGGCCAGTTCCCTAATTGCACTGGGATTCCGTTTTCCCATCTGTTAAATGTCAAAGATGGTGTTACCCCTATGCTTCTCATTAGTTCAGTGTGGGGATTAAATGAAGACACCGGTGTATAAGGGCCTGAGAATAGTTCAGGATCCTGGGAAGTGGGAGCTATTATTGGATCTTCAGTTTGCCCCATGGTAAATGGACCCTTTCTGGTCCATAAAATTCTTGGTCTGTTTTTTGAATGCTGAGATGACTCTGGGACTCCATTAATGTAATTATCCTAGAGTTCTTTGAGAGGAGAGAGACTTGGAACCAGACATTTACCTCTCTGTGGGAAGTGACTTAACTCCCTCTTCCAGCCTCTAATCCCCATCTCCCTTCCTTGCTTTTCCTCCTAAACACTTAACCACCAGCTGACATGCTCCGCATTTTACTCTTTTGTCTTTCTGCACTAGGTGTTAGCTCCCTGAGGACAGAGAATAATTTCACCTGTCTTGTTCACTGCTATATCGCCAGTGCCTAGAACAGGGTGTGGCATATAATAAAGGTTCAGCAAGTATTACTGAATGAGTAAGCAAAGGAATGCATGACAGAGAAGAAATCAAACCAGGACTTAGTTCTGTTTTGGCCAGTGTTTGCTACTGTTATAATTCTTAGTTCTCTACCTGCTCATAGCCTTGTCCTTGAGTTAGTATGTTTATCATTTGCCCTGCTGTCTGCAGCCAGCAGTCTTTGTCTTCTGGCTCAGCAGACATGCCCACCCTGACTTCAGACCCACCACAACCCACCCAGGGTGGACCTTTAGGGACTAGATTTCCAGGGCTTGCTTTTGTCTTGATCTGCATTAACATACTTTGAGAAGGTAGTGTTTAGCCTCCAGCCATGATTTCCCAGGATTTTGGGGCCACCTGGCCCATTTAGCAAAGCCAGTAGGGGCATATATTAACTTTAAAAATCATACTGCATTAAAATGAATGGTTTTTGGGTATTCCAGTAGTTTTAGAGGTAATTGGTGGTGATACTAGGGTTGAAAATCACTGCTCTGGTTTAACGTTCTTGCCTCTGTGTACTTTGGAAGGATTTGCACATCTTGCTCTCCGGGTTGTCAGATTGTTCTGAGGCTGCACTCAAATAGTTTAGGGACACTAGATCGTTTCATTGACAATAATAATAAAGGGGCGGTTGCTTAGGTTACAGAACTGCATATTACATGTAATATATGTAATATACACAATATATGTAATATATTATATATGTTATAACCTGCTGTGTGTTAATCACTCCCTGCAGGATCCTCTCTCCCCCACCTTTTAATTATTTTATTATTATTATTTTTAAATTTATTTATCTATTTGGTTGCACCAGGTCTTAGTTGCAGCAGGTGGGCTCCTTAGTTGTGGCAGGCAGGCTCCTTAGTTGCGGCAGGCGGGCTCCTTAGTTGTGGCAGGCAGGCTCCTTAGTTGCAGCACGTGGGCTCCTTGTTTGTGGCATGCAAACTCTTAGTTACGGCATGCATTTGTGATCTAGTTCCCTGACCAGGGATCGAACCCGGGCCCCCTGCATTGGGAGCACGGAGTCTTAACCACGGCACCACCAGGGAAGTCCCCTCCCCCACCTTTTATTTCTTTTTTAAAAAATTTATTTATTTATTTGTTCTTTTATTTTTGGTTGTGTTGGGTCTTCCTTGCTACACGCAGGCTTTCTCTAGTTGCGGTGAGCGGGGGCTACTCTTTGTTGCGGTGTGCAGGCTTCTCATTGTCATGGCTTCTCTTGCTGCAGAGCACGGGCTCTAGACGTGCTGGCTTCAGTAGTTGTGGCACGTGGGCTCAGCAGTTGTGTGGTCTCTAGAGTGAAGGCTCAGTAGTTGTGGCGCATGGGCTTAGTTGCCCCGCGGCATGTGGGATCTTCCTGGTCCAGGGCTCAAACCTGTGCCCCTTGCATTGGCAGGTGGATTCTTAACCACTGTGCCACCAGGGGAGCTGTCCCCAGCTTTTAAAACGTACATGTATTTGAGGAGATTTACACCAAATGGTTACCACAGTTTTCCTTGGTTGGTGGGATTGTGGGTGATTTTTATTTTCTTCTCTTCTCTTTTTTCCATTATTTTTTCCCCCTAAGGTGAACTTGCATCCATTTTGCGGTTCGAAAACGTTATTGAGAAAAAGGAAAGCTGCCCACACCTTTTCACATAATCTCTGAATAACTGAGTTTTTGAGGGTAAATTTGAAGTCTAACATACATTCAGAAAAGTACACAACTCATAAGCGTACATAATTCAATGAATTTTCGTACACAGAGCACACCCAGATCAAGAAAGAGCAGCCCCCAACCCCATCCCTTGCAGTCATCCCCTCAACCCCCCCCGGAGGGCTCCACTATTCTGTTTTCTAGTACCGTAGATTAGTTAGGCCTTTTTTTGAATTTCATATCATACAGGATGTGATCTTCTGTATCTGACTTCTTTTTCTTAACATTATGTTTGAGAGCCCCATCCATGTTGTGGTCTGTTTATTTCCACTACTGTTTGGTGTTCCATTGTGTGAATATATTAAATATGTTTATACCTATTACAGATGCAGATAGACATTTGAGTTCTTCCCAGTTTTCGGCCCATATGAATAGTTTTGGGAAATAATATGTATGCCTGTCTGTGGGTGGATACCTAGGAGTGGAGATATTGCAAATGTCCTCCTTATGAGATATTGCCAGAGAGTTTTGCAGAGTTGTTGTGTCTGTTAATACTCCACCAGAAATGTGTGAGTTCCAGCTGTTCCACAGACTCTTGCACACTTGACATCGTCTGTTGTTTTCATCGTACCCAATCTGGTGGGTGTGTGGTGGTATTTCATTGTGTGGTTTTGATTTGCCTTCCCTGAAGACTAATGAAGTTTAGCGTCTTTTCATGTATCTATTGGCCATTTGGATGTCATGTTTTGTAAGGTGCTATTTAAGTCCTTTGTCTATTTATATATTGGGGTGTCTGCCTTTTTCGTATTGACTTGTAAAAGTTCTTTTCTGCATACAAGTTAATTGATGGGTCTGTGTACACATGCACACAGGCAGTGCATATTAGAGAAGGCAGCTGTCTTCTTTCACTCTATGGTTTGCCAGTTCATCTCTTACTAGTGTCTTGGTAAACATAAAATCTTAATTTTAATGTCACATTTTCAGTGTTTTCCCTTTATGTTTGGTTCTTTTTGAGTCCTGTTTAGGAAATCTTTGCCTAACCCATGGTAATGAGATGTTCTCTGATGTTTTCTTTCAAGAGAAAAAAACCCTTTTATTAATTTGAAATTAATAAATTAATTTCTTAGGAGTTTGAGTTGATACTGGGGGAATGTAGACTGCTGGCAGAAGCAGTACAGCTTTAAGGCTTCCAGTCTGTATTAGTTTTCTTATGGCTGTTATGAAAAATGACCACAAACTTGGTAGCTTTAAACAACAGGAAGTTATTTTCTCATAATTCTGGAGGGCCCAAGTCTGAAATCAGGTTCACTGGGTTGAAATCAAGGTGTTGGCAGGACCATGCTCCCACCGGATACTCTAAGGGAAAATTGCTTCTTGCTTCCTCCAGCTTCTGGTGGCTGCCAGCGTTCCTTGGCTCGTAACCGCATCACTCCAGTTTCTGCCTGTCTTCTTGTTGCCTTCTCCTCTGTGTGTGTCACATCTCCCTCTGCTTCCCTGTTAGAAGGACTCCTATGAATGCATTTAGGGCCCACCTAGATAACCCCTCCATTTCAAGATCCTGAATTTTATCAATCTGCCATATGCCAAAAACTTGGCTGTGTAAGGTAACAGTCACAGGTTCTAGGGATTAGGATGTGGACATCTTGGTGGTGGGGGGTATTGCATCCCGACAGTCATAATTCTAAGGTGGTTCTTTAGCTCACCAGCTCCCTTCCCCATCCACCTTTCCTGCCTTCCACCAGTTGCCATGGTGACAGCCATCTCTCCCATGGAAGGGTGCAGGTTGCTGTCATGACTCTAATGGGCTTGTTAGGAAGCATTGATGGGCTCATTCATCTTTGTTTGCCAGACAGACCCCTTGGGCAAATATTAGGTAGGTAATATTGTGAGGGAAATTGTTTCTAATGCCTGTGAGTAAACCTAATTTACTTTAATGGGCAAATTGGGGTTTCTTTGGGGTTTCTTTAAGTTCTACTGAGCAGTTAGTTTTGGAAGGAATCATGATAATCTGTTTTCCATTTTATCATCAGAATGACTCCTTAGTCCAAGGACTTCTTTTTAAAGTTATAATTAACATACAATACACAGGTCTTAGGTGTTCTGTTTGAATTTTGATACTTGTTTATACCATGTAGACACCGCTCCAAAAGGTACAGAACGTTTCCACCCCCAGGAAGTTTCCTTGTGCTTCTTTCCAGTCCATTCCCCTTTCCCTGCAATCTGTTTCTGATTTTTATCACCATGAATTTGTTTTGTCTCCTTGGGTTTCATGTAGTTAGAACCATACAGTATATCCTTTTCGTAGTCTGGTTTGTTTAGTTCAGAAAGATGTTCTGAGATGCGTCTACATTGCCGCCCTTATCAGTAGTTTATACTGGGTTTCTTTCTGTTGTTGAGCCATAGTGCATTTGTGGATATACCACAGTTTGTTTATTGATATACCTGTAGGTGGACGTTTGGGTGGTTTCCAGTTTTTGGCTATGACAAATAAAGCCGCTGTTTGTGTACAAGTCTGTGGACATAAGCTTTATTTCTCTTGGCTCAACACGGGGGTTGGAATTGTAGGGTCCTAGGAGAGGTGCATGTAGAAACTGTTAAGAGTGGCTGGACCGTTTCTCACTGCTCACCATCAGTGTGTAAATGAGTGCGTTGCTCCCCATCCCGGCCACCTTCTGTGTTGCTACCTGGGGAGCTTTTGGAAGCTGGGACTGCCTCCTTCTGGAATCGCCTTGCTTCTGAGGGGACAGCCTTCAGGAGCACAGGCTGGTGACGTGCTTAGACCCCCTTGCTGGTCCAGCTTTGCCTCGTTTTTGCTGCAGGACCTTTACAAGTCACTTACCTCTTTGGACCCTGGTTTCCTCATCTGTGCATGAGGCCAGCCTCGTAGTGTTGTTGTGAGCTCCTGCATGCATCGGGCCTGGCACAGTGCCTAGCATGCAGTAGTTTGTTTGCTGGGTGTCTGGTATTTTAAACAGACCAGTGGGGGACTTCGTGGAACCTGAGGGTGAGTTGGTGGTCATTGTTGACCCAGCCGTAGCCAGTATGCAGCTGTTTCTCAGCCCTTCCTCCCCCACTCAGGGCCCCAGGTGACAAATGGTTTGATTTGTGTAGCGGATGCTGGTCTCCATTGGCTGCCCAGCCTCTGGCCTGGCAGGGTGTGCTCCAGCGGACAGCTGTTTGAGAACCCTGGGAGGAAAGGAGAGATGAGGGCCTTTGTGTCCTAAAAGCAGGATTGAGATGATTGTGCCAGAAATATGGGAGGTGTTTTGCTCATTTCCTCTGGGCGGCTCCTGATGGGATTTCGGGCCTGGCCAAGACAGAATTAGAAAGAAAACCATTCAGAATTTGGTTTTGATAACCCAGACTCGATTGGATATGGTCACAGCCCAGAAAGAAAGTGCTTTATTTGTGCCTTGTGTAATGTTATGAAGAATAATGATACAGGGCTTCCCTGGTGGCACAGTGGTTAAGAATCCACCTGCCAGTGCAGGAGACATGGGTTCGAGCCCTGCTCTGGGAAGATCCCACATGCCGCAGAGCAACTAAGCCTGTGCGCCACAACTACTGAGCTTGTGCTCTAGAGCCTGCAAGCCACAACTACTGAGCCCACGTGCCACAACTGCTGAAGCCCGCGCACGCCTAGAGCCCATGCTCCGAGACAAGAGAAGCCACTGCAATGAGAAGCCCGCGCACTGTAACAAACAGTAGCCCCTGCTCGCCAACTAGAGAAAGCCCTCGTGCGGCAACGAAGACCCAACGCAGCCATAAAAAAAAATAATAATAATAATAATAATGACAATACAATCAGGAAATGTGGTCCACAAGCCTGTTCTTTGAAGGTCGGAGAAGGCATTTGAGCCGTGAATAACTTTTTCACGTTGTGCGGTAGTTTTTAAAGGACTATTTCTGTTTCTATGTGGTTTGGTCCCTTTCTAGAAATATTTTGATGAAAATGTAACAAGTCGAAAGGCGACCGACCTCAGTTTTTAGTAACTCTTTTCCAGGATGTGTTGTGTTTATCTGCAGTGCCGGTCATGTGGCTGGTGAGCCACGAGCAGATATTGGGAACCACCGAGGAAGCCGTGGGATTCAGGTTCTCCCGAGTGTGCGTGGGGCTGGGGCTTTCTGTGAGCCCCTTGTTCTGGGGTAGTTAAGTAGATTAGGCAATAGGTACGTCGCTGCAATGGTCACTCCGTCAGTACTGTGATGGGTTGTGAACGGTGCAGGGAACGCCACCATGGTGGTTTTTCTGGGCCCTTTGGTTGTTCAATTGGGAGACTTTCCAAGCCCTGCGTGAGTTGGCAGCATCAGCCCCCAAACTCACTGCTCTCTGTGTAATTAGGCCTGTTGGATGTTCACACCCCGTGTACTTGTTGAGCACCTTTTATGTGTATACCAAATGCCGTACAGTATTTCTGGAGAAAACTCTAGTTCAAAAAGATACATGCACCCCAGTGTTCATTACAGCACTAGATGCGGAAGCAACCTAAGTGTCCATTGACAGATAAATGGATAAAAAAGATGTGGTACACACACACACACACACACACACACAATATGGAATATTACTCAGCCCTAAGAAAGAGCGAAGTAATGCCATTTGCAGCAACATGGATCGACATAGAGATGATCCTACTAAGTGAAGCAAGTCAGAGAAAGACAAATGTATGGTATCACATGTGGAGTCTAAAAATTGATACAAATGGGCTTATTTACAAAATTGAATATACTCACAGACATAGAAGACAAACTTATGGTTACCAAAGAGAATAGGGGATGGGGGAGGGATAAATTAGGAGTTTGAGATAAACAGATACAGACTATTGAATATTATGTATAAAATAGATAAACAATGAGGTCCTGCTCTATAACACAGGGAACTATATTCAATATTCTGTAATAAACCGTAATAAAAAAGGATATGAAAATGAATATGTACATGTATAACTGAATCACTTTGCTGTACACCAGAAACTAATACAACATTGTAAATCAACTATACTTCAATTAAAAACAAACAAACAAATGCCCTGAGAGATGTGGGGGTCAGAAGAACACAGTGCAGGCCCTGCCTTATGGAGCTGACAGCCTGAAACAGGGGTGGCCGACTTTTCCTATAAGGGGTCAGACAGTTAATATCTGGCTCTGTGGGCTCTGTGGTCTCCATGGCAACTCCTCAACTCTCCCATTGTAAACAACTGGGTGTGTCTGTTCCAGTAAAACTTCATCTACAGAAACAGGTGGTGGGCTGGATTTAGCCTGTGGGCTGTGGTTTGACCATCCCTGGTCTGAAATGACATGCAGACCCCTCAGTCAGGGAGTCAAGGCAGCCTCATGTGGTGGCAAAGGGTATGGATTCTGCAGTCCAACAGCCTGTGCTTGCATCCTGGCTCTGCTGTTTACAACCTGTGTGGCCATGGACCATCTAGTTTACCTCTCTGTGCCTCTGTTTCTTCATCTGTAAAATGGGGGTGTTATAGTGTCTGTGTCATAGGGTTGTTGGGATCAGCTTCAAAGCTGTGTGTAAAGGGCTTAGAACAGGGCGTGGCCCATAGAAAGCACTTATGATACAGGGTGGGGTGGGGTGGGGGGGGTGATGCTACCCGAGAGGAAGCACCTGGGGAGAGCCCTACGTGGTGGGGATAGAGGGGAAGTGGCAGGTGAGGGGAGACCTAGGATGTCTAGGGGGTTCATTGTGTAGCCCAGGGCTTGGGGAGAGCTTCCCTGGTAGAAGCTCTGTGAGTACAAAGGTTGGGAGGTATGGAAGGAGCGAGATAGTTTGGTATGGCTGGAATGCAGGTGGTACACGGGCTGTGGCCAGAGACTAGCCAGTAAAAGAGAGACCAGGCTGGAAAAGCCTGTTTCCCGAAGGACATCGCAAGCCGTGGAGACCACAAGTCATAAAATGTCAGCACTGCCAGAGGGGAAGGGATACATTTGTGGGCCCAGGGAGTGTCGGACACTTTACATTTACAATTTAATCCTTAACATGGGATGAGAGGTGTTGCAGATTTATCCAGTCTCCCCTTCTTCTATAGTCATAGAACCCCAGTTTTAATCTGGATGTGTGCTTTGTCCTAGATAAAACTATATTTGCACCCCTCATTCCACCCTCACAGCTAGGGATGGCCATGCGATTGTATTCTGGTTACAAGCAGAGGGGTCACATAGTAGTTTCCTGGAACCTTCTTTGTACCTTTCCCCTTTTTTCCTTATTGGAATGTAGACATGTGGCCGAAACTGGAATACAGACGTGATGGCTGGAATTCCAGCAGTCGTCTTTTTTTTTAAAATAGATACCTGGAGTCATGGCAGGTCCTCCATTTTTTAAAATATTCATTTTATTTATTTGGTTGCACTGGGTCTTAGTTGCGGCAGGCACACTCCTTAGTTGCAGCATGTGTGGTCCTTTGTTGTGGCAGGTGGGCTCATTAGTCGCGGCATGTATGTGGGATCTAGTTCCCTGACCAGGGATTGAACCTGGGCCCCCTGCATTGGGAGCACGGAGTCTTACCCACTGGACTACCAGGGAAGTCCCCCAGCAGTCGTCTTGAGTCTTTAGGTGACTGGGATGAAGGCTATCAAGGCAGAAGATGCCTCTGATGACTTTGTTGATCTGAGCCACCTCACAAATCCTGGGTTGCCCTCTTCTGGACTTTTCTATGATTGGGGGAATAAGCTTTTTTTTTAAGTCACTATTCGCAGCCAAATCTAACCCTAACTGATGCAGGTGGAATCTCTGTTTTACAGATGAAGAAACTGAGGCATAGAGTGACCTAAGTTGCCCAGTTAGTCAGGTGTGGAGCCAGGATCTGTCTGACTCTGGAGCATGTTTTCTTTCCATTACCCTGGAAGGAACTTGAAGATCTTCTACCTGCTCATTTTATAGATGAGATCACTGAGGGCTTTGCCTCAGGGTAAGCCAGCAGTTCATTACACTGAAAGGTAATCATTGCTCTGTTTTATCCCTCAGTCACTCTCTCTTCAGCCCTGGCCTTCCCCAAGAAGGGCCCCTGTGTTGTAATTAGTGATTTTGCAGCCTTCCCCTGGGCAGAATTTCCTTCTGTGGGTAGTTGATGTTTGGTGGGTTTTCCCTGGTCAGAAACAGGCACTGTTTTTGGGCTGTATGTTTAGAGCTTTCACAGCCTTGCTGCTTGCCTCCTGTAGTTCTTAGTCATATCTTTTCTTACTGTACTGTCCTGTCTTCACTCGGGCTCCAAGGGCTGGCTGAGGGGCCCTGTGACTCTTTGGAAGTACTGACAGATGAATCTTGATTGACATGGAGAACTCCCAGGTCATGAAGCTCAGAGTGTGGACTTTGGCTAAAATGGGGTCACGTGTTTTGAATCCATTTTGCTGTTGGGATTCTCGTGTAGCTGAGTTCCACCCTATTACTAATACCTTAAAAATGGGCCTCCCGACCCCTTTGGCTAACCGCTCAGCACGGAGCTTTTCTGTGTGCCTGTTCCAGCTGACTCATTTCATGCATTGGTCCCCAAAGTGGAACAGGACAAAAGGTAATTTTGTTGCTAGTGCTGTTGAGAGAGCATTGTTGCATACTTATTATATATGTGGCATTTCATATTTTGTCACTTTCTGTACTAGCAACAATCTTGGCGGTCATTTTTATTCGCCTGGCTAATGTATGCCTTTCTCTTTTTGTGAGGTCTCCATTTGATACCTTGCCCCGAAGTGCATTGTAACACTACTGTAGTCACTTAGTTAATCTGGAGTTTCCTGTAACTGAAATTTTTTTTGTTAAACGTCAGTTTTTGTGATTCCTTTGGGGTGAGCTGAAATTCAGGAAAAGAATGTTAAAAGCCAAAACTCTATATATTTTTCCTCACATTGAATAACAAGATAGGACTGACATAAAGGTACTTTAGAAAATCTTTGTGTCAAAGAAATAGGACTAAACTTGTGAAATCAAGTTTAAGTCTGGGCGAAGTCATTTTTTGAACAAAAGCAAAGCATAACCTAACTTGGAAGAGACTAAATCGCAGTTATCCGTGTCATGGAATTGTCTGAATTTCTGTTTATCTAAAGGCTTGCTTCCTTTTCCTTTCCAGCATTGTAGCAGTTATTGGTATTTTTAGTGTTTTTTGTTTTGTTTCCGTCTTTATTTTTGCTTTCTTATTTTGAAACTGTAAATTCCCTTTTAACACTTCAAAATATACATTTTGTAACAACCAAATATAACTTGTGATCTGATTTTTTTCTGTAAATGACATTGACAGCATGCAGTCTATAACTAACAGTACTGTATCCATGTTTATTTGATTTTAATATTTGTACACTGAAATATATAGGGGTAAAGGGGCATTATTTTGGCAACTTACTCTCATGTGGTTCAGGAAAAATGTGTGTGTATATATAGAGAAAACGAGAGAAAACGATAAAGCAACTGTGGTGAAATGTTAATAGTTCTTTAGTAATAAATAGTTCTTTGTATCTTTGTAACTTCTCTGTAAATTTGGAACTTTGTTAAAAAGTTAGCAAAAATTTGTTTGGCTTATTTTTTAAAAAGGCTGTGGGGCATGCAGTATATACTTCCTGGCCCAATGTAGTATGTATCTAATAAAAATTACCCAGTTTGCCTTAACCTCTAATCTTCTCAAGTGGCCACTGAGGCAGCCATCCTGCCTACGTCATCCACTCTGGTTTGGAAGATGCCCCAGGTGTGGTAAAATGATTCTTAGACAATTGCGGACATTAGCTGTAGTGAAACTGGTGGGAATTGTTAGTGCCTGGGAGCAACTGTCCATTAAACTAGGTAATGCCACCATATTTGCAGCTTATGGAAAGACCATTCAACCAAAGGCTTGGAGATTTGTGTTTTTATCCCTTCCCTGTCTAGTTGTTTCATTTTATATGGATGTCAAACGGTTTTTTTTTCATCTGTAAATGAGATGAAGTGAGAAGCATATTGCTTGTTCTCTCTGACTGCAACATAGGAAAATTAGAATGAATTATCATTTATAATCACTTTTAAACCTACAACTTATAAATTCCGTTATCTAGAATTATGGTGATGCTTGTTTTAAAATTACCTGTGAAACATTTGTTGAATAAAGAAGGCAATGGGGGGGCTTCCCTGGTGGCACAGTGGTTAAGAATCCGCCTGCCAATGCAGGGGACACGGGTTCGATCTCTGGTCCGGGAAGATCCCATATGCCGTGGAGCAACTAAGCCCGTGCGCCACAACTACTGAGCCTGTGCTCTAGAGCCCGTGAGCCACAACTACAGAGCCCACGTGCCGCAACTACTGAAGCCTGCGTGCCTAGAGCCCATGCTCCACAATGAGAGACGCCACCACAATGAGAAGCCTGTGTACCGCAAAGAAGAGTAGCCCCTGCTCGCCACAACTAAAGAAAGCCCGTGCACAGCAACGAAGACCCAACACAGCCAAACATAAATAAAATAAATAAATTTATTTTTTAAAGAAAGGGCAAAGGGAATGTGTCTTGGGAGTTTTGTGTGACAGTGGGCCAGCTTCTGGGAGCAGGTCTGGACATGTCTGGTGGCCTTGACTGCAGGACTGTAGATGAAGACTTTGGACAGGAAGTGGTTCAGATATTTTCTCCCATTCCTTTGGCTGCCTTTTCACTCTGTTGATTGTGTCCTTTGATGCACAAAAGCTTTAAAATTGGATGTTGTCCCATTTGTCTGTTTTTTCTTTTGTTGCCTATGCTTTTGGTGTCATATTCAAGAAATCATTGCCAAGTCCAATGTCATGAAGCTTTTCTCCTATGTCGTCTTCTGGAGTTTTATAGTTTTAGGTCTTATGTTTAGATACTTAATCTAATTTTGAGTTAATTTTTGCATATAGTGTAAGATATGGGCCTAGCTTCATTCTTTTGCATGTGGATATCAAATTTTCCCAACACCATTTGTTGAAGAGACCCTCCTTTTCCTACTGAGTAATCTTGACACCTTTGTTAAAGATCATATGATCATATACAGAACAATATACTGTGGCTCTCTGTTCTACTTCATTGATCCACTTTCTTTGTGCTAGCACCACACTGTTTTGATTACTATAGCTTTGTAATATGTTTTGAAATCAGATGTGCGAGTCCTTCAACTTTGTTTTTCTTTTTCAAAATTATTTGGCTATTCGGGGTCCCTCGAGAGTCCATATGAATTTTAGGATGAATTTTCTGTTTCTGCAAAAACTGCCACTGAGATTTTTCTAGGGATTGCACTGAATCTGTAGATCCCTTTGGGTAGTATGGACATCTTTTTTATTTTTTTTTATTTTTTGATTGTGCTGTGTGTTAGTTGCAGCACGTGGGATCTTTGTTGAGGCATGCGGGATCTTTCGTTGCAGTGCAGGTGTGTGGGCTTCAGTAGTTGTGACATGCGGGCTCAGTAGTTGTGGCTCATGGGCTCTAGAGTGCAGGCTCAGTAGTTGTGGCACATGGGCTTAGTTGCTCCACAGCATGTGAGATCCTCCCTGACCAGAGCTTGAACCTGTGTCCCCTGCATTGGCAGGTGGATTCCTAACCACTGTGCTGTGAGGGAAGCCCTAGGGGTTTCTTTATTTAGGAAATATTTATTTATTTTTTGGCTGTGTTGGGTCTTAGTTGTGGCACACAGGATCTTTCCTAGTGGTGCGCGGGCTTTTCATTGCAGTGCGCGGGCTTCTCTCTAGTTGTGGTGCATGGGCTCATTAGTTGTGGTGCACGGGCTCTCTAGTTGTGGTGTGCCAGCTCAGTAGTTGCAGTGCTTGGGCTCCAGAGTGCGTGGGTTCTGTAGCTATGGCACACGGGCTCAGTTGCCCTGTGGCATGTGGGATCTTAGTTCCCCGACCAGGGATTGAAGTGGCGTCCCCTGCATTGTAAGGTGGATTCTTAACCACTGGACCACCAAGGAAGTCCCTCTTTAGGGGTTTCTATACATGTCATTTGCAGAGATAATTTTATTTCTTCCATTCCAGTTTGGATGCCTTTTATTTCTTTTTCTTGCCTAATGGCTCTGGCTAGGACTTCTAATACTATGTTGAATAGAAATGGTGAGAGTGGGCATCCTTGCTTTGTTCCTGATCTTAGGGGAAAAGCTTTCTGTCTTTGCCATTGAGTATGATGTTAGCTGTGGACTTTTCATAAATGGCCTTTATTTTGCTGAGGTAGCTTCCTTCTATTCCCAGTTTGTTGAGTGTTTTTTATTTTGAAAGGATCTGCTACCTGCTTTTGTAAATAAAGTGTTACTGAAACACAGTCATGCCCATTTGTTTACATATTGCCTATGTCTGTTTTCACTCTACAGTGACAAAGTTGAATAGTTGCTGCAGAGACCTTGAGGCCAGCAAAGACTGAAATGGTTACTGTCTGGCCCTTTTCTGATTGCTGCTTTCAACTATTAATGTGGTAGGTTACACTGATTGCTTTTTGAATTTTGAAGCAGCCTTGCTATCCTGGGATAAACCTCACTTGGTTATGGTATATTATTCTTTATTTATGTTGCTGGATGCAATTTGCTAATATTTTGTTAAGGACTCTTGCATCTATGTTTATGAAAGATATTTGTTTGTAGTTTTCTAATACCGTCTTTGTCTGGTTTTGGTATCAGGGTAATGCTGGCCTTAAAATGAGTTGGGAAGTATCCTTCTTGTTATATTTTCTGGAAGAAATTGTGTAGAGTTGGTGTTATTTCTTCTTTAAATATTTGGTAGAAATCACCAGGGAAACCATCTGGCCTGGAGATTTCTTTTTTGGAAGGGTTTTTAACTACAGATTCAATTTAAAAATAGTTGTAAAGCTACTCAGATTATCTGTTTCATCTTGGGTATGTTTTGGTAGTAAATGCTGTTTGAGGAATTGGTCCATTTCTTATAAATTGTTGAATTTATAGGGTGTATAGAGTTGCTTGTATTATTCCCTAATTATCCTTTCAATATCTTGAAGCCTATAGTGATATTCCCCTTTTCCTTTTCCTGATATTGGTAATTTGTGTCTTTGACAGTCTTGCTAGAGATTTATCAATTTATTGATCTTACTAAGAACCAGCTTTTTGTTTCACAGGTGGTCTTTACTGTTTTCTATTTTTAATTTTTTTTAACTTCTGCTCTAATCTTTTTTATTCTTTCCTTCTGCTATTTATGTTTAGTTTCTTCTTTTTTTAGTTTCTTCTTTTTTTAGTTTCTTAAAGTAGAAGCTTAAATTATTTCATCTTTTCTAATGTAAATATTTAATGCTATAAGTTTCCCTTGAAGCACTGCTTTAGTTGCCTTCACAAATTTTGATATGTAGTATTTTAATTTTAGTTCAGTTCAAAGTATTTTCTAGTTTCCCTTGAGTCTTTCTCTTTGACTCATGGATTATTTAGAAGTGTGTTAGTTTCCAAGTGTTTGAAGGTTTTCCTGTTATCTTTCTGTTACTCATTTCTAGTTTAACTTCATTATGGTCAGAGAACATACTTTGTATCATTTCAGTTTTTAAATCTTTTTATGGGTTGTTTTATGACCTTGGTTATGTTCTATCTTGGTGAATGTTCCATATATACTTGAAAATAGTATGTATTCTTTGTCATTGGGAGAATTGTTTTGTAAATGTCAATTAGATCCAGTTCTTGTTGATATTTTTCAGTTCTTCTATATCCTGATTGATTTTTAAAAATCTTTATTTTATAATTTTAGAGCTGTGTTCTAGAAAGAAAGCACAACCCCTGCTTACAATGTCATATGTATTCAAAATTTCCCCTGAATTTGTGTTCTTTCACAGACTGTCTTATTTGTATATTTAATTTTCCTGAATATCACCTGCATAAAGTCACGAGACCTTGATATTTATTCATATTTTTGGAAAGCACACAAATACTACAGGGCGGGGTGCTGTTAATCTTATTTTATGAGGTCCTCTCCCTGACTATCTGGCACTTGCCATTATTTTAGGTAAATATCTAAAACATCAGTTTTAGAGCCACCTGGAGATACTTTTTTTTTTTGGCCTTGGGGCATGTGGGATCTTAGTTCCCTGACCAGGGATTGAACCCATGTACCCTGCAGTGGAAGGGCAGAGTCCTAACCACTGGACTGCCAGGGAAGTCCCTGGAGATACTTTTTCAGACAATTTAGGGGACTCCAATTCAGGCTTAATGTAAATATATTGGGTTCAACCCCGCAAGCCTTGTGGCACAGCCAGAAAAAGAAAATGTATGTATATATATATGCATTGGTTCTAATGAGTGGATGAATGGCCTCCAAAGAGGTACTGAGACCACAGCTCCCCCGTTAAGACTGCTGAGTAGACTGAGTCACCAGGGAGACATCTGTGGAAGGAACCTTTAGACAATCCAGGTTCATCCATCCCCTTTACAAGAGGGGGATTTTCCTTTATCACCCTAAGACTTCCATTCCAGCTTTGAATATGCAAACTCTTCTGTAGTATTTTGAGCCTGTTATGGGGCCGGGGTAGACCCTAGACCACATCTGTAGAAGAGGGCCCATTAGAGCTCTGATCCTTCAGCTCTGAGGATCCCGGGCTGGACTGGGGTCTTGTCTCACACAGGTAACACCTTGATCTCTCTCCTTTTTCTCCCCACCCTAGCCTGTGAATGACCTTAGACAATACATTCTAAATGGGGGTGATAAAAAATGGTTCCTGGGATGGTGGTGCAGATACAGGTAGAGTACATGAATAGATGAACAGTCTATCTCTTGTATTAATTTCATTGGAGGGATGCTTAAGGAAATTTGTCTGAAAAGGCTTCCTAGGAAACTGATGATGATAAAAAAGGTTGAGAAATACTGCTTTAAATTGTAGTTGCTGAGAGGCGCCAAGCAGAAGGGCTACTGGGCTTTGAACAGTTCTAACTGGGGGGGAGGGTGATGCTTCAGAATTTTATTACAAGAAAATATTTTTATCCAGAGATTTTCAGTGACTAAAACGAAAGGAAGATAGGATTAAGTCATATCATGGATTCAGGTTAAATGTGAGGTGGTTGTTAAGAGCTTTGTTAAGTAACACAGGGAGAAGTTATAAAATAGGGAGAATTTCCTTCTGCCTGGAGTCCCTTAGGAAAGGTCCTGTGGGAAGTAAACCAGGTCTCCTGGAGGGCTGTCAGCCCATTGGGTG
Source organism: Mesoplodon mirus (assembly GCF_964341445.2). Taxonomy (NCBI): domain Eukaryota; kingdom Metazoa; phylum Chordata; class Mammalia; order Artiodactyla; family Ziphiidae; genus Mesoplodon; species Mesoplodon mirus. Next base: position 53,189,504 of record NC_138988.1, read on the forward strand.
GCTGAGGAAGGAGTCTTCAAATCAGTATTTTAAAACCTGGGTGCCGGGCTTCCCTGGTGGCGCAGTGGTTGAGAGTCCGCCTGTCGATGCAGGGGACACGGATTCGTGCCCCGGTCCGGGAAGATCCCACATGCCGCGGAGCGGCTGGACCCGTGAGCCATGGCTGCTGAGCCTGCGCGTCTGGAGCCTGTACTCGCAACAGGAGAGGCCACAATAGTGAGAGGCCAGCGTACCGCAAAACAAACAAACAAACAAAAAAACCCCTGGGTACCACCCCTTTTCCCATTGTTTGGACAATTGGCAACTTTTGAGTATGCGCTATGTATTAGGTAATACTATTGAATCAATGTTAACTGCCAGAAATTGATAATTGTACTGTGGTTAAATAAGAGAAGGTTCTTATTCTTGGAAAATACATAATGAAGTGTTTAGGAATAAAAGGAGATGTCTATGCCTCACAGTGGTTCCAGAAAACCTGTCTATAAGGAGAAAGGGAGCGGGAAGGGGAGGAGGAGGCAGCTGGCTGGGTGTGGATGGAGGGGAGGAAAGCAAGGGGCCGGGCAGGAGAAGGGAGGGAGAGACCCAGAGCCAGGATAAAGCAGATACCAGAACATCAGTAACTGTTAAATATGGGTTCAACAATAAAGGAGTTCTCTGTAATATTCTTGCAACTCTTCTGTAAGTTTGAATCATTTCAGAGTATAAAGAAAAAGAAATAAAAAGGAAACAAGAAAACACATGGCTCCTTTGAGACATACAAGTCACACTGTGTCCTGTAATATTATTTGATTTGATGGTTTATTTTTTTAATTTTAATTTTTTAATTGAAGTATAGTTCATTTACAATGTTGTCTTAGTTTCTGCTGTACAGCACAGTGATTCAGTTGTACATACATATATATATATATATATATATATACATTCTTTTTCATATTCTTTTCCATTATGGTTTATCACAGGATATTGAATATAGTTCCCTGTGCTATACAGTAGGACCTTGTTGTTTATCCATTCTATATATAATAGTTTGCATCTGCTAATCCCAAACTCCCAATTCGTCCCTTCCCCGCCCACCCGTAATGTTATTTGAAATCAACAAATCAATGAAATAGTTTGACTGAAGGCAGGATCCAGGAGAGCAGGTGTTGCCCTAAGTCCTGGTGCAGTGCCGGGCTGTAGTCGGCTCTGAATAAATATTTGTTAGAATGGGTGGAATCAGAGTAGCAGTGATTTCAGAGCAGGCCTTGCAGGTTTGGGTGTGTTTCCCCAGACACACCTCTCTGTGCCTCTGTGGTCTTTGTGAAAATCACCAAATGACAAATTTTGTCTCAGGGACCTTGCATTAAGGACTAGTGTAATGGAAGAGACTGAAACCCTAATTTTAGACTTCTTGCTGGTAAAGCACATGAGGCACCCAGCAGAGCATTTGTGACATTCTTCCTGTATTGGTTCCCGTTTAAAAAGTATGGAATCTCCAGAAAACTGTGTTTAGGTGGAAGCTAAAGTTCCTTTTATTATGGTAAAATATACATAACATAAACTGTACCATTTTGACCATTTTGAAGGGGACAGTTCAGTGGCATTAAGTATACTCACACTGTTGGGAAGCCATCACCATTCTCCATCTCTAGAACTTCTTCATCTTCCTAAAGAGAAACTCTGTATCCATTATGCAATAACTTTTATTATTATTATTTGCTTAGCAAACCATTTATTCTACAGAATTATAATTGTTACCTTTAGTGACAGTAGGCTATGGGACCCCAAATCTCAAATTGGTGACACCAAAATTAGAGAACTTAATTAATTATCTTGAAAGGAAACACAAATTTAACAGGAACATGTACTGCTAGTTTACACAAGTTAACTTTCCCTAAAGATTATGACATACATGGGGAGGGGCAATAGAGGATAGGGGATTAAGAGGTTATAAACTACTGTGTATAAAATAAGCTACAAGGATATATTGTATAACACGGGAAATACAGCCAATATTTTATAATAACTATAAATAGAGTATAACCTTTAAAAATTGTGAATCACTATATTGTACACCTGTAACTTATGTAATATTATACATCAACTATATTGCAATAAAAATTTTTAAAAAGATTATAACATACACTATAATATAAACTGTTTAAAGTGAAATATGGGACTTCCCTGGTGGCTCAGAGGTTAAGAATCTGCCTGCCAATGCAGGGGACACGGGTTCAAGTCATGGGCTGGGAAGATCCCACATGCCGCGGAGCAACTAAGCCTGTGAGCCACAACTACTGAGCCTGTGCTCTAGAGCCCGCATGCCACAACTACTGAGCCCACTCGCCTAGAGCCCGTACTCCACAACAAGAGAAGCCACCGCGATGAGAAGCCCGCACACCGCAACGAAGAGTAACCCCCGCTTGCCGCAAGTAAAGAAAGCCCGTGCGCAGCAGCAAAGACTCAACACAACCAAAAATAATTAATTAATTAATTTAAAAAAATAAAGTGAAAAGTAAGATTTCTAAGACTTTTAAAAATACTTCTTAAAATTAACCTTATGGTGGAATAATTAACAAATGTACCTGTTTTCAGTGTATAGTTCAGTGACTTTTGTTCTTTTTTTAATACAAAAAAGGGGGAGGGTCATATTCTGTTTTAATGACTTAGTTTTCTAGTTGTAAAGGTATTATTTCATGTTCCTTATAAAAAACTTGGAAAATTCAGAAAAGGCTACAGAGAAAACAAAAACCATTAATAATGATCTCTATCTCTCTTTAAAAATAGACTCTTTTTAGAGCAGTTTTAGGCTCATAGCAAAATTGAGCGGAACTACAGAGTTCCCATGTACCCCATGTGCATGCCCCCACCCTCTCTTATTATATTTTAAATTATAAAGTGGAGAGTTGCTAGCCTTCTGAGTTTTCCGGGGTCACTTTTCTCCCGGAGCCTCCCTGGCACTTGGGTTCTCCTACACCTTGTTTGGTGGCTCGTGACAAAGTCATGCCAAGAAGGCAGCCATGGGCTTCGTGTTTGCCTGGTAGGTCTTCAGTATTTGATGGTTGAGCCAACAAGTGATTGGCACAGCTTCAGATTTCGGTTTGTTATAGACTTTTTTAGAAGTATTCTTTTTGGGGTGAGTTCTACATGGAGGCTCTAAAACAGCTCTGGCAAATAAAAAATACAGCTCTGGCTTCGTGATGAGACATTAACAGAAAGAGGCACCTGGGCATTTATGAGCTATGGCGTGCGTGTGTGTGTATGACACGTGACTGATGCCCTTTGAAAGGGGGAGAGAGGTGGTCACGCAGTCTCTTGTGGCAGTTTCCAGGAAGTCAGGAAGGTTCAGAGCCACTCATTTGGTTTCTGAGCCGATGAAGGGAGACAGAGCTGCAAAAGGCACTCCCACTCTCACTCAGAACTGGATAGTTTTAAGCTGTGGGGGGAGCATTATGTCCACTAGCTTGCAACCTTCTGGTGTCCATTCTAGCCTTGCTGTCTCATTTAGGTCAATTGGATCTGAGTTGGAAATTTGACCAGACAACAGAATATTTAAACTGGTTTCCCCTGTTGCACCTCATTTTCATAGTCTTTATAATCTGAATCGATGCAAATGCTCTTGTTATCCTGAATGTGCATGCAGGGTTCTGATTTGTTTAGTTTTACATCATGTTAATAGACCCACAGACATAGAAAACAAAGTTATGGCTACCAAAGAGGAAAGTGTAGGGAGGGATAAATTAGGAGTTTGGGATTAACAGATACACATTATTATACATAAAATAGGTAACCAACAAGGACCTACTGTATAGCACAGGGAACTATATTCAATATCTTGTAATAAACTATAATGGAAAAGAATCTGAAAAAGAATGTATATGTATATAAACATATACATATATATAACAATCACTTTGGTGCACCCCTGAAACTAACACAGCATTGTAAATTTTACTGTAATACAAGTGGAAAAAAATTTCTACTTCACGTTGTTGAACTTGGTGAGTGTAGCTGAGGGTCTGAATGACAAGTGGGGTGTGGCTGGTGCCAGCCTTACTTTATGTGGTACCTCTGGCATCCTGGGCTACAGGGGAAGGGTGCTTTAGTTAGGTTGATAAAACCGAAAAACAAGTTCAGGAAGGGACCTCCGGGACTTCCCTGGCGGTCCAGTGGTTAAGACTCTGCGCTTCCACTGTAGGGGGCGCTGGTTGGAGAACTAAGATCCCACTTGCTGTGTGGGGGGGTGCTGCCCCCCACCAAAGTTATAAAAACGGAAGGGACCTCCGAGGCTCCCCATTTGCCCTGGGTCTTGAGCTGTTTGTTGCTCGTGGAAGCTTTTTTGTACGTAGTTTTTTAAACATTCAGCATGGCACTAAGATGGTCCTCTCTGCGCCAGGGAGTTTGGAAGAACCATTTTACAACAGAATACATCAGACCCCAGGAGGGAGAGTTTTGTATTTCTTAACTGCTAGGCAACTTTTTCATTCTCAGCATTGGAGAGAACTTGATTGTAAGTAACCCTACGACCACATGTTACAACTCAGGAATAATCCTGACGTTTTACCTCTATATTCTTTTTCTGGAAGCATTTTCCAAAATAAATAAAAATTGCTTAACAGTAAAAGGCAGGGGTAGGCTGACATTTTCCTTCTCAGGGAATTATTCCAGGACCCCGAAGGCCCTCAGATGAAGTTGTCCTCATCTCATAGGTAAGGAAACAGCCCCCAAGAGATGACATTTAATTCAAAGTTATACTCTGACTTTGTGGCAGAGTCAGAACAAGAAACTGGATCTCTGCTTCTCAGGCAATTTTGGAAAAACTCCAAAAGAGTGATGCTAAATATGGTCTTTCTGCCCTGTGGTTTTGTTATACAGCAAAGAATACCCACTGGTTTCTCATTATCTGGGCAGTGCCCTGAGATTCATTCCACATTCTAGTTTATTAGCTGTTTTGAGTGATGGAGAAGCATTTCAAATCGTGCAGAGAGCTATTTTTGAACCCTGTGTTCCTGGGGTATTAAAAGGTTGTGTTGGGGATATCTTATCTCTGAGTCTGATGCTAATTTCCTCTAATATATCGCAAAGAATAAGTCACTTTTTTTTTTTTTTTGGCTGTAGGGTTTGTGGGATCTTAGTTCCCCAACCAGGGATTGAACCTGGGCCCTTGGCAGTGAAAGTGCGGAGTCCTAACCACTGGACTGCCTGCGATTCCCTATATCACAAAGAGAACTGTTTTTTTTAACTTTTAATTAACGAATTAATTAATGAATTAATTTTTGGCTGTGTTGGGTCTTCATTGCTGCACGTGGGCTTTTCTCTAGTTGAGGCAAGCGGGGGCTACTCTTCGTTGCAGTGCGCAGGCTTCTCATTGCGGAGCACTGACTTTAGGCACGCAGGCTTCAATAATTGTGACACACGGGCTCAGTAGTTGTAGCTTGTGGGCTCTAGAGCACAGGCTCAGTAGTTGTGGCACAGGGGCTTAGTTGCTCCACAGCATGTGGGATCTTCCTGGACCAGGGCTCAAACCCGTGTCCTCTTCATTGACAGGCGGATTCTTGAGCACTGCGCCACCAGGGAAGTCCAGAACTAGGTTTAATAGTAGCTTTCCATAGCCAATGTTGCTTTTATTTTATTTTCCAAATTATGAATAAAGAACCAGTCTTTAGGACTGCTTTGAATCTGTCAGTAGATAGTGCACTGTTTCTGGTGATGCTGAAATAGAAGATGCACTTCTGAATTCTGGAAGGTACCTAGCTAAATCTGATTAGGTTGCATTAAACATTTGAGACTTCCCTGGGGACTGATGTTTCCTAGCAGGTCTTAGGACAGAGCATTCTTTAGTTGCTTGGCAGTGGCTCTAGCCTGGACCTTGGCATGTTGGCAGATGTGACATGTTTGTTTTTCTTGCTCACTCCTCCATTCTTGAAGAACTACTCTTTTGGACCACACCCTGGCTCCGTAGAGATGGTGTTTGACCTTTGGGAGACACTTCCCATGGTGCACTAGTGAGCTTTCCATGTGCTGCAGTGGCTCTTCCTCTGGTTAGGTATAGGGGTTGGCAAACTTCCTGTAAAGGGTCAGATAGTAAGTAATTTCAACTCTGCCGTTGTAGCATGAAAGCAGCCATGGACAGTATGTAAACAAACAGGCATGGCTGTGTTCCAATAAAACTTTATTTACAGAAAACAAGTGGTGGGCTGGATTTGGCCCATAGGCCATTGTTTGCTTATCTCTGGTTTAGCAGCTTTTTGGAAAACAAGGCTGAAGCGCCCTCGGCTTCTGTGGGTGATGGAGGAGAGAATCCAGTACTTGGGACATAAACATCTCAGTTGAGATTTAGCATCTGTGGTGGGGAAGATGCTTTTGTATTATTTTTCAATAACTTCTCAGTTATTATAACAAAAAAGGCTTCTTCTGGGAAAAATTTTCCCCTAATCTCACTGCTCTTGGGATCATCCAGCTGTATTTTCATTTTTGTACATTTCTTTTGAGTCCTGTCATTTTGTACTTTTACTTTTGCAAAGCCTTGATGTGTGTGCATACCAGTTGGTTTTATTCAAGAGCAAAAAACACCTGCGTATCTGACAGGTGTTAGTACATTGAGATCTAGTAAAGCCTGAAAGGTATAAATGAATTTTGGTGGAGAAGATATTTTAAGGACTGATTTGTGAGGAGCAGTGTCATTTTCTGTTTTTTGACTTCTTCGATAAAAGAGTTATAATTCACTCTTTACTTAATCCCTGCAAGAGAGCGATAGCCAGAGGGCCAACTGTTGGAAGAAATCAGGCCAGGACTAAAGTGAATCAGGTAAATGGCTATTCAGTGCCAAAGTCACACTGTCGCTCTAAGTTAACTTTGTGGTCCCCAGGTTTCATGCTGGCATGAGCCTTCCTCCACCTTTGCCAATGGCCGCAGAGGCTAGACCACAGCAGATTAAAATTTTTTTCTTTCTTCTTGGTTGGTGCACACACAATTAACCAAGAAACAAATGACCACACTTCAATCTCACACTATATGAAGTGACTCTAAAAGTGTATTTTCCTAAACAGGAATTCCCAAATATATGTATCTCCAAGAATGGCAAGAGTCCTTTTTACAACAGTGCTACCATCGCTCAAATTATTTTGAAAGCTACTTTTTTGGAATTGCCTTCAGAACAAGTACAAGCCACTGCAGAAAAGAAGTCTGCCCGCTTTGTGGTCTTACCTCATTTTTGACTAAAAATGGCTCTGACTTGCTTTCTGCTGTTTCCCAATCTCATAACCATGCTCAGAGCAGATGGATTTGTCTCAATGGACCTAAAGGTTATGGGTAATGACAATAAGCCAGGAAGGAGCCTCTGAGGGTCTTCCATTGGAGGGAACAAAAATATTTATTTCTGTGTAAGTTGTGGTAGTTAAAAAACAGTCATGCCTTTGTACATCATTAGGCTGTTCTCAGATCACCGTGCCAACATGACTTTTGAATGAGATTATTCTTACCTGAAGTGGTCTCCAAGAATGAACTGCTTTATTCCAAATCCTAGTCTAAGGTGTGAGGCAGAGGTCCTTAAAAGGCCCTCATTTTTTAAATTAAATTAAATTAAATTATTATTATTTTTTGCGGTACGCGGGCCTCTCACTGCTGTGGCCTCTCCCGTTGCGGAGCACAGGCTCCGGACGCGCAAGCTCAGCGGCCATGGCTCATGGGCCCAGCCGCTCCGCGGCATGTGGGATCTTCCCGGACCGGGGCACGAACCCGTGTCCCCTGCATTGACAGGCGGACTCTCAACCACTGCGCCACCAGGGAAGCCCAAGGCCCTCATTTTTTATGTGCTCTCTTGTTGCTGTTACCTTGGATATTTGAAAGGCTGTTCTAGGTTTGCTTTTCTGAGAGACCGTGTGTATATTCCTGGAAGCTGACAGACTGTAATATGTTCTCCCTGTTCCTCTTGTCCTCTCCTGCCCTCCCTCCAACATGGAAAGTGGGAAGCTTATGTCCTGTACTAGGGAGTTTTATTGTCTGGCAGGCAGTTGTGTAGGCTCATAACTTGGGAGACTGTCTCGGAGCTGCTCAGAAGCAGAGCTAGGATCTTCGTTGCAGACAGTACATCTCTTCTAAGCCATCTAAGCAGCAGGTGATTTATTAGACAGGTTTAATTAGACAGTATTTCTGGGAGAACCAAGCTTCAGTGCTACACGTTCAGCAATGACACAGCTTGTCTCCAACCAAATCGCAACCATAACATGGTTCTAATTCACTTCCACCCCAGTACCTGTGACACTAAACCCTCTGCACAGCTGCTCCAAGACATCAAACACGCCTCCCACTGTCCCGTCTTGCTGAAAGTTCTGACCTCCCAGCCTGTGGCTGCTGCCTCCTGTTGTTTCCCTCTGCCTTTCAAATCTTGCGTGGGTGCATCTGCCTGTAAGAATCTAGCTGCAAGAGAGTCCGTGAAGGGAGCGTCCAGCTTTCTTACCTCTGCAGAGCAGGAAGGCGGGTGGGCTTGAAGACGGTTGGATAGTGCTGAACTTTGCAATATTTGTGGCCGGGGGTGTTTGCATAGATGTGATGACTGAAACTCTGGTGGGTAGATAGATTCTTGAAGTGCAAAGCACAGAGGGAGAAGGACTGAGTGGGGGAGACTCCAGGGCTTTTGGGAGAATTCAGTGACTGGGATTCAGTGCGGCTGTCAGTGCTGTTACCACTGTGTGGCAGGTGGCACGACTGTGTAGGAGTGGTTTCCTGCCATGCCTGTGCCCTTGGCACGGTCCTGACCTTGGGAAGAGGGGAGGAGTGCTGGGCTCATGGTGCTCTTTCCTATGTAGCCCTGGGGTTTCGTGGCTGGCAGAACCAGTTTCAGTTTCCAGCCTGATAACCACAGGTAAGTTATTACGCCATTCTGAGTTTTAGTCTGCTTATCTAGAAAATGATGATATGCTTATCATGCAGGGAGATTGCGATGGTAAAATCGGATAACAGGTGACTCTCTAACCCACATCTCTGATGTATGGTGGTTGCCCAATAAATGACAGCTATTATGCTCAACTTTGCCCTCTTTCTCTTTTCCTTTTGTCAGAGCAGGTCACAGCTGCCTTAAACCCCAGTGGGTACAGTAGCTTCTGTGCTTTTTCTTAGCAGTTAGCTTACCTACCCCCCACCCCCCATATGGCTAACTTTCCCCTTGCTCCCTGAACATTTTATTTTAAAAATTTCAAACATACAGGAAAGTTGGTAGAGTTGTATAGGGAGCACACATATATCTATCATCTGGGCTCTACAATGAACATTTCATTATACCTGCTTTATTACATAGCTTTCCATCTATCCATCTATCAACCCATTTCCTTCCTTCCTCCCTCCCTTCCTCCCTCCCTCCCTCCCTCTCTCTCTCCATCCCTCCCTTCCTTCCTCCCTCCCTTCCTCCCTTCCTTCCTCCCTCCCTTCCTTCCTTCCTTCCTCCCTCCCTTCCTTCCTTCCTTCCTCCCTTCCTTCCTCCCCCCCCACACAGCTTTTGGGATCCTAGTTCCCCGACCAGGGATTGAACCTGGGCCCTGGCGGTGAAAGCGTGGAGTCCTAAACCACTGGACTGCCAGGGAATTTCCCATTTTATTTCTTTATACATTTCAAAGTAGATTACCAATATCAGTACACTTCCTTGTAAACATTTTATCCTATCATTAAGGATCTGTTTGCAGTTTTTTTCTCTTGATGTAAAATTTCACAATGAAATGCATGAATCTTAAGTGTGTGTTTGCTGAGTTTTGACAACTGCATGCACCTGTTACCCAAAGCCATGTCAAGGTATAGAACATCACCACCTTCCCAGAGTTCCCTCGTGCCCCTGCCCCTCCCATCACAGGCAGCCACCACCCTGCTTTTCTCCCACTATAGATTAGTTTTACCTAGTCTAGCATTTCATATAAATGGAACCAGACAGTATGTACTAGTTACTGCCTGGCTTCCTATAGTTAGCCTAACGCGTTGGGATTCGTCTGTGTCGTCATGTCTTATCAGGCACTGATTCCCTCTCATTGCTGAGATGGCAGCTTTAAAATCATTGCTGCGAAGAAGGAAGGACCATGAGCCTTTCTCATGGAACTTGGAGGTGGTTTCTCCTTTTCCTTTCCAGTTGGATGGCATCAATGCACAAAGGCTCTTTGTAGCCGATTAGAGTTAAAGGGGCTCAGAGGCCGTTTGGCTCAGTCTCTCTGAGTCTCAGCATCTGGGCCAGGGCGCCCTTTCTCGGATCTGTTTCCCTCCCCTCTCCAGGAATACTGTTAGTGGAGGTTTACGTGCAGGAGGAGTGAGAGGGCCAGTGGATGGGCACCTTTGACATTTAATTGTCTTAGGGTTAAAAAGGATGGATCCAGCCTTCTTCTAATGATTTTTGTTGTTGAGGATTTCGTTATGCTGAGTACGTGCTAGAAATATAGGACCAGTCCGCCACAACAGCTGGAGTTGGAAACAAATTTCTATTTAGCTTTTCTGTTAACGAATTAACCAGAGCCTGAAGCTGCTAAATTCTCTGATGGAAAAAGGAGTCACTTTCTTGCCTCCTCTCCCCAATTTCTTCCCTTTCTTTCTTTCTTCCTCCCTTCTCCTCCATCTCTCTGTCTCTGTCACACACACACACACACACACACACACGAGACACACACCCCTTTTGAGCATATTTACATTTAGTGACATATGAAAGTTTAGGTAGATCGTTTTTGAAGGTGATTGAGATGTTTGAGGGGCAGGAGGAGGAGGGTGGGAAAAAAATGGCACGACTTGATGACAGGGCGGCAGTGCCCACTCTCTGGGGACAGGTTATTAAGTAATGTGACAAGTGTTGGACCCAGCAAGGCTCTGTATATGCTGGTTCCTTCCTTGTTCTCTCGTGTGCAGAGGTTCTGGAACCTGCCTACACAGGAGAAGTACTGGGAATTATTACAGAATACTTCCCACTCTGGACCAGTTGAACCAAAATGTGGGCCCCTTCCCCCGCACCGTTCAGTGTGCACCCACAGTTTAAAATCACTTTGGGACCCATTTTCACATACATTATCGCCGCTAATCCTAATAATCATTCAAGGCAGGCAGGTTTTAGTAAGATCTTATTATTTTAGCTGAGCCAGCTGGTGTCGAAGTGGACGTTCAAACAGAGGGCAGTCTGATTGCAGTGGGCACATTCTCCCCATTACCCCGTGTCCCCCCGATCCCTTTATGTGGATGGATTTCATGGAGCAGGATGGTTGTTCATTCATTTGTTGCTCACCATCTGCCACGTGTGGGTGGAAGGTCATTGGTGGATCCCTCTCTCTGGGAGTAATGGGCAGGGAAGGAGACCCCGGACCATGGCATGGAGTCCCAGGGCACAGGGGGAGCACGGTGGAGGGGCACCAGTTCTGGATGTGGTAGGCAAAGAACTCTTTCTGGAGGAAATACCACCTACTTAGGACGTGGAGTTGTGAGAGAGCTCTGAAGCTTAGAGCCAGAAAGAAAAGAAGAACCAGGAGCTGGTTACTTTATCACCTTTATCATGAAACGCTCTCAATCCACCCATCGTGTAGTAAGGCGTGGTTTCTTACTTGCTCCAGCATCCTCTTTGCATTTGAAAAATAAAAGAAAATGCTTTATCATAGGTTTTCTTTAAATTGCAAATTTCATTGAATTTTAAAGGATTTTTTTTTGTGTGTTCAATATAACATGTTAAGAAAATGTAAAAAAAAAATTGTGACTTTAGAGCTAAGAAATCCTGAGCAAATAGTGCTTATGTCCTACCACTCTTGGAAGGCATAGATGTTCTGTAAGAAGAGTAGAATCATATGAATTATTTCTAATTTCTTTTCTTCCTGGTGGAAACCTTATAGTATAGCATAGTGTTAAAAGCCTCAGCTTTTAACATTAAATAAAAGCCCAGCCTTGTCACTTTCATTTAACTGTATGTATGAAAGCTACCCTACCTTTCTAAACCTCAGTTTCCTCATCAGTAAAATGGGAATAATAATACCACATATAATCTAAAAAATCACTTATTTATTGTTTGTTTCCATTTTGTAATTTTATACTGTCATGAAATGAATAGATGACTATTTTTTATCTTTTTAAAAAAATTGAGTTATAGTTGATTTACAGTGTTATGTTAGTCTCAGGTGTACAGCACAGTGATTCAGTCATACATCTGTCTATCTATCTATCTATCTATCTATCTATCTATCTATCTATTCTTTTCCAGATTCTTTTCCCTTATAAGTTATTACAAACTATTGAATATAATTCCCTGTGCTATACAGTAGGTCCTTGTTGTTTATCTGTGTTATATATAGTATTGAATATATGTTAATCCCAAATTCCTCATTTATCCCTCCTCCCCACCTTTCCCCTTTGGTAACTGTAAGTTTGTTTTCTATGTCTGTGAGTCTGTTTTTGTTTTATAAGTAAGTTCATTTGTATCATTTTGTAGATTCCACATATAAGTGATATCATATATTTGTCTTTCTCTGTCTTATTTACTTCACTCAGTATGATAATCTCTAGGTCCATCCATGTTGCTGCAAATGACATTATTTCATTCTTTTTTATGGCTGAATAATATTCCATTGTATATATGTACCACTTCTTTATCCATTCATCTGTTGATGGACATTTAGGTTGTTTCCATGTCTTGGGTATTGTAAATAGTGCTGCAGTGAGCATTGGGGTGCATGTATCTTTTTGAATTAGAGTTTTCTCCAGAAATATGCCCAGGAGTGGGATTGCTGGATCATATGGTAGCTCTATTTTTAGTTTTTTAAGGAACCTCCATTCTGTTCTCCATAGTGGCTGTACCAATTTACTATTTTTTCTCAGCTTTTAAAAATGTAATATTTGGTTTATACAAAAGAGTATATACAAGTATATGTTATATATATATATATGTATATGTCATAAGAGTAATAAGAACATGAACAGGTGTGAGTTCACTGCTCAATCAAGGAAGGATCATGTAACCACTAGAAGCTCACCTATGCATGCGTTCTCCAACTCCTACACCTACCCCATTTCAGGTTACCATTAATTCTTGGGTTTTGATTCATCATTGTTTTAAAAATATTTTATTTATTTATTTATTTGTCTGCACCGGGTCTTAGTTGCACCACGTGGGATCTAGTTCCCTGACCAGGGATTGAACCAGGGCCACCTGCATTGGGAGCGTGGAGTCTTAGCCACTGGACCACCAGGGAAGTCCCTTGATTCATCATTGCTTTGTCTTTTTATAAATAATAATATACATTATTTTTATAATATTTATTTAAATAATTTATCATTTAGTTTTATTTGTTTTCAGTTTTATATATTTAAAAAGTATGTTGTGGGGACTTCCCTGGTGGCGAAGTGGTTCCAATGCAGGGGGGCAGGGTTCAATCCCTGGTCAGGGAACTAGATCCCACACGCATGCAGCAACTAAGAGTTCGCATGCCACAGCTAAGGAGCCTGCGAGCCACAACTAAGGAGCCCGCCTGCTGCAACTAAGACCCAGCACAACCAAATAAATAAATAAATATTTTTTTAATAAAGTATGTTGTATGTAGTCTTCTGCAGTTGTTGTTTTCACTCATTATGGTTCCAAAATGGATCCCTGTTATTGTGTTTAACTGTGGTGCATTCTTAGAACACTCCTTTGTGTGAATTACTTACCTGGTATTAGGGGTTTAGATAGTTCCATTTTTGCTCCCAGGAGCGCTGTTGCGACTGTGCACACACGTGTGTGTGTGTCTCCCAGTGCATGTGGTCGAGAATTTCTCTGTGATGTACATGTAGGAATGGGATTTGGGGGTTTTAGAGTATCTGGACTCTCATTTTTATAAGATGATGCTAACTTGTTTCCTAAAAGTAGGTGTACCAGTTTAATGCCTGCCAGTAGAGTATAAGCGTTCTGTCATTCTACATCTTTTCCAGTGTTTGTCATTGTTAGACATTAATTTTTAAAAAAAACTTAATTGAGGTATACTTGATTTACAACGTTGTGTCAGTACATATATATATTCTTTTTCATATTCTTTTATGGTTTATTATAGGATATTGAGTATAGTTGCTTGTGCTATATACAGTAGGACCTTGAGCTTATCTATTTTATATATAGTAGTTTTTATCTGCTAATCCCAATCTCCTAATTTATCCCTTACCCCTCCCTTTCCCCTTTGGTAACCATAAGTTTGTTTTCTATGTCTGTGATTAGACTTCTTAATTTTGCAAAGCTACTGGGTATAAATAGTATCTCCTTGGTGTGTTAACTTGGGTATCCATGATTCTCAGAAAGAGAGCAGCTCTTCATTTGTTTAAGGGTCATTTTTTCTTCCTCTTTTGTGAAATTCCAGCTTGTGTCTTTTGCTCAGTTATCTAGTAGGTTATTTATGTTTTTCACATTGGCTTATGAGTTGTTTATATATTCTGAATACTTATCCTTTGTTGGATGTATGTGTTACACATATCTTTTCTTAATTGATAGCTTGTCTTTTAACTTCATGATGCTTTTCTTGGAAAACAAATTTTTATTATTTTTTATATTATCTTTATTATGCTTCCCAACACTGACAGCTGCTCCCTTTCACTGACAGAAACAGCCATTTCCCCTGGCAGGCTCATCTCAGATGCCTGGGAAGCCAACACAAGCAAACATAAGTAGAGTTTCCTGCAGAGACCTACTTTTAAAAAATTGCTGATTCTCAGATTGCTGCATCAACCCACAGCACAACTGACAACTCAGATCTTTCACTGAGAGTAGCTCCCAGCTCTGACCCAAACCCCGTCAATCCACAGATAGTGACCTTAGGTCAAGAGGTTCTTAATTTTAATGTGACAGGGTTTCTATATTTTCTTTCCTGGTTAGTAGAAAGATATTCTTTTTTTAAAATTGAAGTATAGTTGATTTATAATATTGTGTTAATTTCTGCTGTACATCAGAGTGACTCAGTTATACATATATATTCTTTTACATATCTTTTCCACTGTGGTTCATTACAACATATTGAATATAGTTCCCTGTGCTGTGTAATAGGACCGTGTTGTTTATCCATCCTATATATAATAGTTTGCATCTGCTAATCCCAAATTCCCAATCCAACCCTCCTCCACTCCCCCTCCACAAGTCTGTTCTCTATGTCTGTGAGTCTGTTTTTGTTTCATATATAAGTTCATTTGTGTCATATTTTAGATTCCACATATAAGTGATATCATATGTTATTTGTCTTTCCCTGTCTGATTTTTCACTTACTGTGATCATCTCTAGGTCCGTGTAGCTGCAAATAACATTATTTCATTCTTTTTTTGTGTTTGAGTAATATTCCATTGTATATATGTACCACATCTTCTTTATCCATTCATCTGTTGATGGACATTTAGGTTGTTTCCATGTCTTGGCTATTGTGAATAGTGCTGCTATGAACATAGGGGGTGCATGTATCTTTTCGAATTGTAGTTTTGTCCAGATATATGCCCAGGAGTGGGCTTGCTGGAACATACAGTAGCTCTAATTTTAGTTTTTTGAGGAACCTCCATACGTTCTCCATAGTGGCTGCACCAATTTACATTCCTACCAACAGTGTAGGAGGGTTCCCTTTAGAAAAATATTCTTTATTTTCTGCTGAAAGTTTGAGAAGTTTACCCTTCTCAGTTAAGTCTTTACTCTGTCTGGACTTTTGTGTCTGTGGTGTGAGGTAGGGATCCAATATCCTTTAGTGTTTCCTGCACTGTACAGTGTTTTCCTGAGAATGGAGAGGAATGTAAATACCCCAGCTCCTTACACAGTTCTGGGCACATGCAAGGTGCACTGTAAGGGTAATTTGTTGCTTTTTTTTTTTTTTTCGGTACACGGGCCTCTCACTGTTGTGGCCTCTCCCGTTGCGGAGCACAGGCTCTGGATGCACAGGCTCAGCGGCCATGGCTCACGGGCCCAGCCGCTCCGCAGCATGTGGGATCCTCCTGGACCAGGGCACGAACCTGTGTCCCCTGCATCGGCAGGTGGACTCTCAACCACTGCGCCACCAGGGAAGCCCGTAATTTGTTGGTATTTAAACTTTCGGTCAACTTATTTTTCTGTTGATTGGTGCATTTCTTCATGAAATCATTAATGTGTACATTTTAGGAAAGACAACTGAGGCAGGTTTGCATTGGTAAAGAAACCAACCTGCAATCTATCCTCCCCCCAATTCTTCCCTAGTATTGTCAGAAACTTGATCTGTTGAGTTTAATCAAAGGGTAAATCATAATTAATGAGTTAATTGATTTGAGCATCTATTTCCTTTTGCACCTGGTTGGTGATTCAGAATTTCTCTGGCATCTTACTGAATACCTTCTCGTGCTACCCCTGGATAATCAAATAATCTTTTATTACAAGGTTCATCTCATTACTTTGGAATTTGCTTATTCAGCTGTGTATTGCCATAGATATACCCTCTAAATACGTGAAGACAGGGGCTGGGGCTTCAACCAGGATGCTGGAAGTTCTCCTAAAGTTAATTCCTGCTTGAATGTCTTGGACCAGATTGTTTAGGCTGCCCAGAAAACTTGCTTTGGGGGCCTTTTCCAATTTCTCAGCCATGCTGTAGTGGAAAGGAGAGGCAGAGAAGTACTTCTTGGAAAATTAAAACTGCTTGGCCACACTCCTGGGACACATTGAGTGTGCACAATGAAATCTGGAAAGTAAAACATTCAACTTTATAAGGTGAGCATAAAAAGCACCATAAAAATTGGAGGAATGTTGTCAGTTATATGGCTGAGGATGACTGCCCATTTATTGCTTGGGTACTGTCAGAGAAATCCACTCTGAGGCCGGAGGGGTCCTGGGCAGAAGGCAGGTAGAACTGCTGGCTGCTGTTTGTAACAGGCAACAGAAAACCCAAACCTGGGAGAGCAGCCTTCAGCCTGGGTTGTAAAGTTACACTCCGTGCTCGAGGCTTTTCAGAGATGCTTAAGCACCTTGTGGAGGTGAGTTTGTTAACCTCCTGGACAGTTTCCAGGGAGGTGGAAAGATGGAAAGATTTGTGATGAAGAAAGACCCTTCTCTGTTCTCCTGCCTAAATGTTGTTCTCATAGATTTCTGGAATGATTCCGTAGCAGATGTTGTCGGTACCCTGTCCGGAACCCCTTTAATGGCCCAGTGCACCCAATGCTTGGCTACAGCAGGGTTGGTTGCTAACCCCTCACACCTGGATCCTTCACTGGAAGATACTGCCTTGCTGGAGAGCAGCTCCATAACCTGGAGATGACTGGGAGGAAACCCCTCATCCCCTACCCTGGGGTGCCCTGTGCCCAGGGGCTGACATCACTGACTGATGTCCATGACTGGGGTGTAAAACCTGGTGCTTTGCCTCCAGGCAGCATGAAGTCTGTAGTACAGTTGACTCCGGAGCTCCCTGTGGGATCAGCTCGCCTGCTCTTAGCCCCCATCTTTTCCTTTCCCTTACTTTCTTGCACGTTTCTCTTGAGAGCACCTCCTCCATCACCCATTGGCACAGGAATCCCCACATCAGTTTCTTCTTCTAGGGAACATGACCCAAGATAGACTCATCCATTTATCCTCTCTGGCCATCACACTTGGCTCTGTACGTGGAGCTTCACATCTGAGTCTCTTCTGCCCTGTGAGGTTCTTTGGAGGGCTGGTTTCATGTCTTGTCCATCTTTAGACTTCCACCAACCTCCCAGCACCAGGCCCTGCTCCTGGGACCTGCTCAGTGCTTGTCCAACTGCATGAGGGGAGATTTCATGTGTAGATGTTGAAGGGTTGGGGAGGTGACTACTGACGTTGGTGTGGGGTCTGGTATTGATAATGTGGATGGTTACCCACAAGCATGCAGTGGGCAAAGCACAGTCCTGCCTCAGTGAGGAAGCCAGTGCTCGGATTTTTCACTCTTAGCGATGCTATAGGAGCTGTCGTTGGCAGCCAGCTTGGGTGGAGGAAGGTGCCTCAAGCTTTGGTGCCAAGCCAGGGGCTCTCAACCAGGCTGGATGGACAGGGGGGCGTGGCCCTGCCTTGACCCTTGGTGGCCAGACTCTGCAGGTGGGATGCTGGCCTTTCTCTCTCGCCCCATAAACCCTCACTCCTCAGTTATTGCTCTTCTTGTGTCTCTTGTCTTGGCTTCACAGCTCTGACATCCACTGAGTTGCTGGAGCCAGAAATTTTGTGACTCTCTCTGTCTCATTCTCTCTCCAATATCTAACCAGCCACGGAGCCCTCACTGCCTCTCTGCCCCGCTCCTCCTGCCCTTTACCTTTGTTCAGATGCTCCTCGCTCTGGCCTGGACACCCATGGTCGCTTCTTACTGGCCTCCCTGAACCCAAGCTGGTCGTCTTCAGCACCATCTCCATGGGGATCTTCTCAGAGCGTATGGAATCCTTAAAGCCCTTAGCAACTTCCCATAACCTCCAATCAAATCCAAGCTCTGCTACAATGGTACCCAATGCCCAGCCCCAGTGTCACCCCCACATCTCATACTGTTGCTTCCTATCCCCCCATCGCCCTACCTGGTAGGTGCTGTCCTTTTTTTTTTTTTTTTTTAATTTTCTAAACTTTTGGCCACGCGGCAAGGCGTGCGGGATCTTAGTTCCCCCACCAGGAATGGAACCTGCACCCTTGGCAATGAAAGGGCCGAGTCCTAACCACTGGACAACCAGGGAATTCCAAGTGCTGTGTCCTTTGATAAAGGCTCATGTGCTGCTCCCAGGCGGGAGCTGCTACTACTGCACCTTGCTCAGCCTTCTGTTGTAGCACTTTTTATTTTTTATTATTATTATTTTTTTTTGCGGTACGTGGGCCTCTCACTGTTGTGGCCTCTCCCGTTGCGGAGCACAGGCTCCGGACGCGCAGGTCAGCGGCCATGGCTCACGGGCCCAGCCGCTCCGCGGCATGTGGGATCTTCCCAGACTGGGGCACGAACCTGTGTCCTGTGTATCAGCAGGCGGACTCAATCACTGCGCCACCAGGGAATCCCTGTTGTAGCACTTTTCACATGGCATCTCCCTCCATCTGCCCGTGACATTTAATCTGTGTCTTACTCATCATTGTGTTTGCAATAGGAAGCCTCATCTTTTGTACACAGTAGGCAGGAAGTAAAAAAAAAAAAGTTAAAAAAATTATTTTTTAAAAAAACTTTATTCAACTATAGTTGATATAAACAAATTTTAATTGAATGGTTTCTAATCTTTTTTGTTATTAGTAAAATAAAAATTTTGAGTTCCCTCTCCCCATTTAATATTTAATGGTGTTTGCTGTTTCAGGAAATACCTGATGGTAAAAGGTACTCTGAATTCGATTATGCTTTTCAATAATTTGGGTTTTATTAGTTGCAGTGGGATCTGCAGGCATATGAAAAATAACCATATTTATGTGCATAACACATTATTCCTATCAGACCAGGGTCATAAGTGCAAATGTTTTGCAGGGTCCAGGCCCTCGAGCTCGAGGTCAAGGGTGGCGGCCTCAATGTCCTGAATGGTCGGGAAGGTGGGATGTGGGTCTGCACCCAATACCTGATGGGGCAGCTGCTTCTCAGCTCTGGCCTCTCATTGCCACGGGGTGAACATGGGCCCAACGTTGAGACACTTGGGTATTTCAAGAGGAACCAGATGTGGATTTTTGTGAGAAGCTCTTATTTTTTAAAGACTGGCAACTGGTTCAAAATTCAAAAACAAACCAAAAAAATGACAAAAAAGCCAAAATAAACAAAACACCCTTTTCTGATCAAAACCAAATGGATTAGTGGACTTGAGGGCTGGAGCCTGTGTTTCCTGCTGTCATTGGAGACTCTGGTCCAGATGGTCCTCACAGCACCTCTGTGGGGACTCCGGGGCCCCCTGGTTGCTGGTGCTGCAGTCAGAACCATAGCTTTGGATCTGAAGTCCGTGGTGGGATTTGACCCCTTGTTGGCTGACATGGGAGGGAAGTTTAGGGAATCTCCTTCTCCATAGTGACTTCCAGGTGCCCTTTGTTGGTGTGGTTTGTTCCCTCTTCATCTGAATCCACCACACTGGCCGGGATGGGGCTTGTCTCTAAGTGACAAGTGGGTGTCACAGGTGGGATTTACTTTAAAATCACCATTAGGTTTCTTTATGTGTTAGTTCATAAAGTGGTGGAGGGTGGACCTGCCTTTTCTACTAAAACCCAAGCACTGTATCTTTCTAAGTAAATACATTGTAGTCATTAGAGTTGCCTCTAAGTCTATCCAAGCTTGGGTGGAAGGGACAGAGAGGGATCATTGGGGAGTGAGGGCAGCCACTCATAAATCTTTTTCTCCACATGTCTCTGTGTGAATATATTAATGCTTTAGCAGGTCTGTTCATTTAAAATAGGGATTACCATTTTCATAGATGCTAACTCCTCAGGTGGCCTGATCACATTCTTGAATAAGAAAGAAAATTGTTACCACACACAGTTTAAAAGCAGTTCTAGGGCTTCCCTGGTGGTGCAGTGGTTAAGAATCCGCCTGCCAATGCAGGGGACACAGGTTTGAGCCCTGGGCCGGGAAGATCCCACATGCCGCGGAGCAACTGAGCCCTTGCGCCATAACTACTGAGCCTGTGCTCTAGAGCCCACGAGCCACAACTACTGAAGCCCATGTGCCTAGAGCCCGTGCTCTGCAACAAGAGAAGCCCCTGCAGTGAGAAGCCCGCGCACTGCAATGAAGGGTAGCCCCTGCTCACCACAACTAGAGAAAGCCCGCGTGCAGCAACGAAGACCCAGCGCAGCTATAAACAAACAAACAAACAAATAAATAAAAACAGTTCTATTATTCTATTCTTTTTTTTTTTTTTTTTTTTTTTGCGGTACACGGGCCTCACTGTTGTGGCCTCTCCCGTTGCGGAGCACAGGCTCCGGACACGCAGGCTCAGCGGCCATGGCTCACGGGCCCAGCCGCTCCGCGGCATGTGGGATCTTCCCGGACCGGGGCACGAACCCGTGTCCCGTGCATCGGCAGGCGGACTCTTAACCGCTGCGCCACCAGGGAAGCCCTCTATTCATTTTTAATTTTAGTAATATTTTGTTATAATCTTAAAATTTTTTTATTTTAATAATTTATGTATTTTTACATTTAAAAAAGCTATTTAACATTCCTGGTGGGAATGAAGGTTGATATGACTTTTATGGAAGACAGATATATAGTCTTTATCAACAGCCTTAAGAGTGTTCATGTGGTTTGACCCAGTGATTCTAATATATCTAATGTATCCTCAGATGGCAATCAGAGAAGTCCACCAGAAACACGCACGAAGATGTTCATTGCTGTGTTATGTATAACCATGAAAAATAGGGAACAGTCTAAATAGGGGAATAGTTAAGAAAGTTAAGCTCCACCTGATGAAATACTATTCAGATATTAAATGATGTTTCTGAAGAACATTTAATGACAATGGAGTTAATGTTCCTGATCCAATGTCAAGTGGGAAAAAGCTGGTTTCAGTGAAAATATCCATGTGTGTCTGACTCTCTGTGTGTGTGTAGCTAGATAGTAGGACTTTAAGGGAATATTCCAAAATATTAATAGTGGTTTTCTTTGGGTGGTGTAATTCTTCTTCAGAATTTTCGCAATGAATGCATATTGCTTTTATAGTCAGGAAAAAAATTACATTTGTTTTTCTTTCAAGCTATTAAATTAAAAAAAACTGTTGTGTGACCCAGCAGTTCCACTTCTAGGTGTATATTCAAAAGAATTGGAAAAAGGAACTTGAACAGACACGTGTATGCCAGTGTTCACTGCAGCATTATTCTCACAAGAGCCAAAAAGTAGAAGCAACTCACGTGTCCATCAACAGATGACTGGTTAAGCAAAATGTGGTCTATCCATATAATGGACTGTAATTCACCACAGACAAGGGTGAAGTTCTGATGCATGCTGCAGTGTGGATGAACCTTGAATCCATTATGCTAAGTCATATAAGCCAGTCATGAAAGGACAAATGCTATAGGATTCCACTTACATGAGATTCATAGAGACAGAAAGTACACTAGAGGCTACCAGGGGCTGGGGACGAGTGCAGAGTTTCTGTTTGGGGTGATAAAAACGCTTTGGGAATAGATAGTACTGATGGTTACACAACATTGTGAATGTAACTAACGCCCCTGAATTGCACAGCTACAAATGGTTAAATGGCAAATTTTGTTTGATGTGTGTTACCACAATAGAAATAATTCAAAACACGACAAAACTGTGTTGGCTGGTTGAACCGTGTGTTTGCTTTGAATGACAGTGGCTGTCACTTTTTGGTTCATTTATCTCAATTTTTGCTTTTCACTTTGATCCCACAAATATGCCTGCACTGTAAATGTGTTGTTTTGAAGATTTCAGATGCCAGGCTCAGATCTTGATAATGGAGCAGGGGGTTAATGAGGCATCTAGGAGAGTTTAAAAGAATTTATAAAGGGAGATGTGTTACTCTTAATCTTGGGCCATATACTGAGTTCTTGCCTGGGAGGAGAAGGAAGAAAGAAAAGGCTTGGTGATACCCAGCAGCCCATAACAGTTCTGGAATATTCAAAAGTCTTCTGGCACATCAGACAGCCCTTGAAGAAATACAGCTGGCACTTTTTTGCTTTGGGAATTCACTTGGCAGCAAGAAGTGCTAAAGGAAGAGCTTTACTTATATTCTCTGCTTCCTGATATTTAAGGAATTCATTTCACTTGCAACTTCACACCAGTGCATTTTCTTTCCCTTGCAAAGGGGAGGCGGTGCCCCTCTGACATGTTAGAGATGGTGGATGGCTGAGGCTGCTTCCCTTAAATGTGACTTCTTAGCAGTCCATCTGAAAATGATGATGGAAAGTAAGCAGTTGGGGTCAGCAGGGATCTTGGCAACAGACAAGCAGCCAGATCCCTCTCAGGGGAGTTTGAAGTGTCTAGACTTGATGCTTTTGAACTCTTGGTATGTTTCCAGATCATTGTTTGGTTCCTGGCTTCTTCTGTTAGAATTTACACAGTTCACAGAGGTTTGTTGGACTAATGCTCAGCTCCCCTTAAATCAACTGAAAAAGTGACCACTTTTATATTCATCAAAGAGTCTTCCCTGCTCAGTATGCCTTCCCTGAGATTTATTTGTTAACCCAAGGTGACTTCCATTTTCCTTTTATCTTTGCTTTTGGAGTAAGAGTTAGCCGAGTCTGTTTGTGTTACTTTTCCTTTCTGTTTGCAGCAGACCTTGATATAATACAGTCTCTTGTGTCTAAGTGGTTACCAAAGTATTAAATATAAAATATTTATGTTTTTTTCTTTTGAAGTTATTTTTCCTTAAATATTGATACTGTTAAGTTTCCATCCCTTCATGTTTAGCTTGAGGAGAAAACATGCTTTGAGTATTTCACTCACCCATTGAACAAATGTTAACTGAATACTTGCTCTCCTCAATCCCTGGCACATCTAGCAGTGACTAGCTCGCAGGCTCTGTCCTCAGGGAGTTTATATCCTAGTGAGGCAGATGGACAGGTACATTTCAGAGTAAAAGGGGTTGTGGTATCAGCAAGCACAGGGAGTGGCAGGAACCCAAGGGAGGTACCTAATTTAGTGTTGGGGGAGTGGGAAGACTTCCTGGAGGAAGTGACATCCACACTGAGTCTTGAAAGATAATAGGAGTCAGCCACTTCAAGGGTTGTGGGGCTGCCCAAAGCAGAGGGGGCCAGAGATGAAAGAGGAATTCATTCGTTTGGGAAAATATAAGAACTTCAGTGTGAGAGCACCGTAGCCCATGAGGGAGGGTCAGGGAAGAAGGGTTAAGAGTAGACATTGGGGGACTTACCTGGTGGTGCAGTGGTTAAGAATCCGCCTGCCAATGCTGGGAACACGGGTTTGATCCCCGGTCCAGGAAGATCCCACATGCCGCGGAGCAACTAAGCCCGTGCGCCACAACTACTGAGCCTGCGCTGTAGAGCCCGTGAGCCACAACTGCTGAGCCCGCTGAGGCACAACTACTGAAGCCTGCGCGCCTAGAGCCCGTGCTCTGCAACAAGAGAAGCCACCGCAATGAGAAGCCCGTGCACTGCAACGAAGAGTAGCCCCCGCTCGCCGCAACTAGAGAAAAACCCATGCACAGCAACGAAGACCCAATGCAGCCAAATAAATAAATAAATTTTATTTTAAAAAAAAAGTAGGGCTTCCCTGGTGGCGCAGTGGTTGAGAGTCTGCCTGCCTATGCAGGGGACCCGGGTTCGTGCCCTGGTCCGGGAAGATCCCACATGCCGCGGAGCGGCTGGGCCCGTGAGCCATGGCTGCTGGGCCTGTGCGTCCAGAGCCTGTGCTCCGCAACGGGAGAGGCCACAGCAGTGAGAAACCCACATAATGCAAAAAAAAAAAAAAAAAAAAAAAAAAAAAGTAGACATTGGAGAGGAAGGTAGGTATGACCTTCCAAAGGCCTTTGTCATGAGGTCGTGGAGCTCTCAGAAAAATTTTAAATGGGAAAATAACTTGATCAGATTTTAATTTTAGCAACCTCACTGTAGTTGGAAACATATATAAATATAAATAAATACAGATATATGTATGTACGTATGTGTATATATTTATTTATTTATTTGAGATATAATTACATACAGTAAAATGGCCACAGTTTAGTCGACGGCCATTTGGTTGTGACAACCGTATACATTCACGTTACCACCACCCCAAACTAGATATGGAAATCTCTATTCCCCCAGAAAGTTCCTCTAGGTCCCCTTCCATTCAGTCACCCAACCCCCACCCCCCTACAGCTACTTTCTGACTTTTATCTCCAGTTATGTCTTTCTTGGAGTTCATGTAAATGGTGTCACACAGTAGGGGCTCTGTTGTGTCTGACTTTTTTTCAGTGAGCATAAATTGAAACTCATCCACATCATTGTATTTATAATAGCAGCTCCTTTTTATTTTTTAAATATTTATTTATTTATTTATTTATTTTTGGCCATGCCACGCAGCTTGAGGGATCTTAGTTCCCTGACCAGGGATAGAACCCGTGTCCCCTGTAATGGAAGCTCAGAGTCCTAACCACTGGACTGCCAGGGAATTCCCATAGCAGCTCCTTTTTATTGCTGAGTAGTATACCATTGTATGGATGAACATAGTTTATCCACTCTCCTGTTGGACATTTGGGTTGTTTTTAATTTTTGATTTTGATGAATAAAGGTGCTATAAACATTCTTATACAAGTCCTTTTTTTTGGGGGGGGTGTACATTTTCATTATTCTTGGGTAAATAATAGTGGGATTGCTAGGTCTGGCTATTTTTTTTCCTTTAATTTTTTAAATAGATCTTTATTGGAGTATAATTGCTTCACAATACTGTATTAGTTTCTGTTCTACACCAAAGTGAATCAGCCATATGCATACATATGTCCCCATATCCCTTCCCTCTTGCGTCTGCCTTCCACCCTCCCTATCCCACCCCTCTAGGTCATCGCAAAGCACCGAGCTGATTTCCCTGTGCTATGCTGCTGCTTCCCACTAGCTATTTTACCTTTGGTAGTGTGTATATGTCGATGCTATTCTCACTTCGCCCTAGCTTCCCCCTCCTACCCCGTGTCCTCAAGCCCATTTGGTCTGGCTGTTTTTTAAACAATATATTGGAGTTGAAGGGCTGGGAATAGGGAGGCCACGGAGTGCAGTCCCACTGAGAGATAAAGTGTCTAGAAATAAGGTAATTTAATCCTGGAGGTGGATAACAGTGAAAAAATCCCTCTAATGAGGAAGTTGAATGAACAGGACTAGGTGATGGGCAAGATGGAGACGAGAAGAAAAAGCCTCACTGGTTATTGGAATGAATGGCGGTGTTTTCTCTGAAACAGGAGGTGAATGCAGGAGGTGCAGGGAGCGGGGAGGGTAACAGCTTTAGTTTGGGACAGTTGAGTTTGAGATGCTTGGCAGCAGGAGAGAGGGCCAGGAGGCAAATGGCTCTGTGAATCTGAGGCCGGAAGAGCGATCTGGCCAGCAGGCGAGGAGCAGACAGTGGTCACCATGGAGGCGGTAAAGGAGGCCGTGGGAGTGGAGGAGATGACCAGGCAGGGGAGAAAGACCTACCCACAATGGGGAGAAGATATGATGACACACCACCGACAGTGCAGCACTTGATTTCAGAGTATATGAAAGAACTGCTAAATATCAATAAGACAAGGGTAGCAATCTAATAGAAAATGGACAGGTGATCAAATGAGGCTCCTCAGAGAAGAGGAAACCAGAAGAGCCACTAAACTCATCAAACTCTGCCCACCTTACTAGTCATCTGAGAGATGCAGTTTAAACCACTGCGGCACACAATTCCACACCTTTTAGGTTGGCAAAAACAAAAACAAAAAAATCCTTAGCAACAAGTGATGGCAAGGATGTGAAGTAGTGGGGGACCCTCACCCACTTCCAATCAGAATGTAAATGAGTACAACCTCCACAGAAAAAAAGTTTGTTTGATGCAATAATAATAATAATGAATATACTCTCTAGGTGGGTGGTAAGTCTCCTGAGCACAAATCCAAGTAGATCTGTCACGCGTTTGCACAGGATATATGCACACCAAGGTTAATAGCAGCATTGTTTACATGCACACAGATATGCAGGAAGCCCAAGGGTCCACCAACCAAAGATGAATAAGTGAATAAATTGTGGTGTAGAATAGGAGATACAAACATGCATGAATTCCACAAACATAATTTTAGGAAAAAAAAAAGCAAGTTGCAGAAGGGTGTGTAAAACATGCTCTTCTAAAACATTTAATTTTTAATTTTTGGCTGCATCAGGTCTTAGTTGCGGCATGCGGGATCTTTTGTTGCTGCACGGGCTTCTCTGTAGTTGTGGCGTGTGGGTTTTCTCTCTTTAGTTGTGGCGCTGGGGCTCCAGAGCACGTGGGCTCTGTAGTTTGCGGCACATGGGCTCTCTAGTTGAGCTGTGTGGGCTGAGTAGTTGTGGCGCGCGGGTTTAGTTGCCCCACGGCATGTGGGATCTTAGTTCCCTGACCAGGGATCGAACCTGCGTCCCCTGTATTAGAAGGTGGATTCTTTTCCATAGGACCACTGGGGAAGTCCCTAAAACATTTAAAACTGAGCAACATAGTATTATATATTGCTTAAGGACTCACATCCAAACATAGTAAAATTGGGGGGGAAATACCAAATTAGAGTTGTGGTTTCCTCCAGGAGTGTGGGAGGGGGTGCCTGCCAGGTTCCCTGCTCTTACCTGGTTGATAATGCTTTGTTTTCTTGAGTAGGTGCTGAGTACTTGAGTGTTCATTGTGTGTCTCTTTATGCCTTTTCGGATTTCTGGATGATTTTAAAAGGGAGGGAGCCCAGGACAGAAACTTGGGAGCACCCACATGTAAGGTAGCAGGATTTAAAGCGTTCTGACTCTGACCCACAGAAAGAAGTACTTTCTATTCCAGGTGTACACATGTACACAAATGCAAACAAGACCCAGAGACCAAAGTTTCATGGAAGGTCTTTATCCTTTCTTAGGAGACATACTCTGGTAGTTTCTATTTTATTTCACTTTCTTAAAAAAAAAAATATTTGGGTTGCAACCCTCTAAGCCAGTGGTTCTCAAATGGGAGTGATTGCCAGTCTGACCATGTCTGGAGACATGTTTGCTGGTCATGACTGGCATCTGGTGAGTAGATGCTCGGGATGCTGGTAAACAGCCTCTAAGGCACAGGGCAACCCCCACAACAAAGAATCACGTGGTGCGAATGTCAGTAACACCAAGGTTGAGAAACCCTGCTCTGAGTTGATTTCCTGAAGGTTGAAGACTTAACAGCTTGAAAAGCAGTGATGGAGGCGGGGGAAGAAGACTGGAGAGCCAGATACAAGGAAAAGCGGGAGTGTGTGTGGGTCTAGGAAGCTGAGGGAGGAGAAGGGGAGGGTGTCTGAAATGTGCTGGTGGAGTTTGGCAGCTAAGACGGTGCTGGTGTGAGTTTCGCTGGAGGTGTGGGGAACAAAGCCAGGGTTAGTGGAGGGGAGAGAAGATGGCAGAGACGTCTCAAGAAGCTTGGCTGTGAAGAAGAGAATGATGAGTAGACTGTAGGTTTGAAGCAGGATGTTTTTCCTAAGATGATAGTCTTGGCACATTCAAATGATGATGGAAGGGAGCTGGTACAGAGGAGGATTTGAGGGTATAAGAGAGAGTTAACAGAATGGAGCC
This sequence comes from Mesoplodon mirus, assembly GCF_964341445.2. Lineage (NCBI taxonomy): Eukaryota > Metazoa > Chordata > Mammalia > Artiodactyla > Ziphiidae > Mesoplodon > Mesoplodon mirus. Next base: position 53,217,564 of record NC_138988.1, read on the forward strand.
TGTGCCTGGGGAGTCAGGAGTGGATGGAGCCCCGAGCAGGGCTGGAGGAGGGAGGAAGGACAGAGAGGAAGAGGAGCTTGGGGTGAGGAGGAAGTTGAAGGTATTCTTGCTTCCTCCTCTGTGAAGCAAAAGGTGAGGTCATTTCCTGAGAGTGGAGAAGGAGGAGGGGGGAGGTGGTAGACTCCAAGGCTTGGGTAAAGTGGAGGAGGTTTGAAATAGCCTTTGAAGGGACTGGGAGAAGAGCTGAGTGGGTGTGCTGGGCAGCTCCAAGGGCCTCTGGAGAATGGAGACCATGAACCTGTTAGGCCATCAGCTTTAGCGGATGTGTGATTTTCTCCTTGGTGTTGAGTGTCATGGAGAGAGACACAGAGGAGGTGATGGGGACCAGGATCTGGGGTTGGGACTTGGTTGGGTGGGTGTATACGGGAGCACAGGGGAGTTGAGATCATTGGCCAGTGGGTGGTTGATGGAGGGTGGAGGAGAAAAGGGATGGAGACAAAGGATGCAGAAAAGTAGAAAATAGAGCAATCGGCAAATTGGAGCATCAGGTGAAATGGAGGAGCTGGTGTGGTTGGAGAAGCTGTAGGAGAGATCTGAAGGGGAAGGAGTTTACAGAGGATGAAAAGAGGTGGAGCGAGATGTTTGGAGGGCCTGCTAGAGGTGGGGCAGTTCTGAGTGTTGACGGGAAGGTCCAGGATGGATCTTTGGGAAGAAGGCAGTAATGCAGAGAAGGAGGTTACAGAATGAGGATGAGGAACCAACTCGTCAGAGCTTGGGGAATTCTGAGGTCGCTCAGAATGACAGCTGGACGCAAGGAAGACAAGCCAGGTGAAAGGGTCTTCAATGAATGGGGGGGAGGACTGGTAGATGTAGACGGAAGTGTCACCCAAGGGTGGAGGCTCTTAGTTTGGCTTTGGGGAATAAGAAGAAGCTGTGGTGTGTTTCCATCAAAAGTACCACTTTCAGCCAAGAAAGGAAGAGAGGCTGGGATGAGAGGTGGTTCCAGGGGTAGGAGGATGGGGATCGGGATGGGGATGTGGGTGTAAGATTATGGGAAAGGATGGCTGGGGGCAGGAAGGGACTTCAGCTTGGCGTAGGGCTGAGAGGCATGACGGGAGTGAGTAGCCCTGTGGTTCTCTAGCTCCCCTGGTGGTTGGGAGGATCTAGTCTTCTCTCTGGAAGCAGTTTGGGAAGTGTTCTGCTGGACTTAAAGTGATGCTGTCTGAATTTCTGACTTGGAGTAAGTTGGCTGTACCTTCTCTTTTGTGAGTGATGAGCCCCTAAAGAGGATGGAGAATCTACATGGCCAGGACTTGGCACTAAAAGGTCTTTTATGGCATCTAAATATTTCATGGTCCTTTGACTTTCTAGAGGCCTGTCTACTGGAGACGTGAATATTCTCAACTGCTTTTTTTTCCTAGTTTCTAGAAAAGAGGAGAGTAAGAAGAAGACCCCAGGGGGTTCAGCTCCATTCAGTCCCTTTGTAAATTGGTGTGATCAGACATGTGTGGTTCTTTCAAGTCAGCAATGAATAAAACCTTTCCTGTTATAGAGAATGGAGTTCCATTGGGGAGTTTGAATGCATGTTCCTTTAATGGCTTAAATGAAGTGTTGCCTTTTTTCATGAAAGTTGCATATATTTGACCTATTTAATTTTATTTTTTCTTCAGGAAATAAAAGATGACATTTTTTTTTTTTACCTCCCTCCCACAAAAGAAAAGCATTGGATTTTTTTACAACGAAATACCTATGGGTGCTATGGAAATTGATGGGGTTTGGAAATGAGAAAAATGTAGTCTCCCCCCCTTTTAAAAAAACTATCAAAGTGAATTAAAAGAAATGAATGTTTTAATGGAACTAGATATGATTGATGGCTTTCTTTCGAAAGCTTTAGTATCAGGATGAAAAATTATGCTTTGAATGCTTTCCCTACTTTTTCTTTAAAATATGAACATTTCTTCTTGGAAACAATACTGGCATCTGTAACAGCATTTAATTAACAGCAGCCTCCATGAGTTCTCAAAGAAGGGTGGTTGAAAAAATCAAGTACAAATTATACAGGAAGGGCTGACTTAATAAATAAATAAATGCTAAACCCCAAATTGTTTTGGTAGTATAAGAAAATGGGAGAAGAAAAGTAATTAAAACATGAGAAGCTGAACCAAAGGAGGAGTGAAACCTTGGAGAAACTCTGGAATGGACTTTTTTTTTGGCCGTGCTGCACGGCTTGTGACATCTTAGTTCCCCAACCAGAGACTGAACCCGCGCCCTTGGCAGTAATGGACTTTTAAAGCCCAAGTTGAAATGTTCAGACGAGGGGAAGTTACATAAAGAAAGGACAGTTCTGGAGTTGAGAAGGGATGGTGGGGAGGAAATGCTTATAAAGGCATAAAGGGGAGACCAAAGATTTTTCTCACTGGAATTGTGACTTTACATGAAAAATGAAAACACATCAGCTCCTGATTGTAGAATTCTGTTGTCACTTCATTTATTTCCAGAACCCTTTGTTTAAATGCAGCATATTCCTTCTACCTTTCTAAGTATGAAAACAGACTCTTTCATAAGAGTATTTTTTCTTCTTTTAGTTCCCAAAGCAGTATTTTCCAAGATGTGTTGCACCGAATGGTGTTTCAACAGGCTGTTCAAAGGAAATAAGGAATTTTGTGTTCAAATAAGTTTGAGAAGTATTGTGTTTAAAAAAGGTAAACAGGTTTATTTACTGCACAGTTTCTCAGAGTCTTTAATACAAAACATGAATGTTTGAATTTCTAAGATAAATGAGATGGATCTTTTAAATTCCTAAATAAACATTCAGTCTCTAGTTTCTTTTTGGTGCTCTGGTTTTGCTCTAGGTGACAATGTACCTAGGTAGAAAATTTCACCTCCCTGGACTCCTTTGCCACTAGCAGTGACCCAGTACTGGCCAATGAGACGTAAGTTAAGTCTCTGCAGGGTGCGGCTTCCAAGGAAAGCTATTGCTTTCTCGATAAACAGGATCCAAGGAGGCTGGCACACACCTTTGTCATTGTCCTTTCTAATTTCTCCTGCTTGAAGGAGCTGTAGTCAACTTGCACCAGGAGAACAAAAGCCACATGGTATGAGTAGCAAATCAAGAAGATCGAAGGAAGGAAGATGGAAGCAGTTCTTGATGGCTTCCTGAAGCTACTCCACCAGCCTTGGACTCTCCATCTGGGACTGATTGTCCTAGTTGAAAAATAAAGTCCTATTTCGTTAAACCATTGTAGTTGAATTTTTATTACATGTAGCTGAGTGCAATCCTGTCTCATACAAGGGTGATGTAGTAAACAGCCATTGAACTTATTTTAACTGTAGAAACTTGTTTTGTTTTTGAAACTGTGTGGAAGACCCTTTAGGAAATGCTGCCTTAAAGAAAGAGTGGGGGATAATTAGGAGTTTGGGATTAAAATATACACACTACTACATATAAAATAGGTAAACAACAAGGACCTACTGTATAGCCAAGGGAACTATATTCAATATCTTGTAATAACCTGTAATGGAAAATCTGAAAAAGAATAGATTTATATATGTGTGTGTGTGTGTGTGTGTGTGTGTATGATCACTTTGCTATACACCTGAAACTAACATGACGTTGTAAATCAACTGTACTTACTTCAATTAAAAAATAAAAGGAAAGGGCTTCCCTGGTGGCGCAGTGGTTGAGAGTCCGCCTGCCGATGCAGGGGACACGGGTTCGTGCCCCGGTCTGGGAGGATCCTACATGCCGTTGAGCGGCTGGGCCTGTGAGCCATGGCCACTGATCCTGTGCGTCCGGAGCCTGTGCTCCGCAACGGGAGAGGCCACAACGGTGAGAGGCCCGCTTACTGCAAAAAAAAAAAAAAAAAAACGGAAAAAAGAATATAATACAAAGACAAAGGTAGTCATATATATTTAGCCCTGTTTCTACAAGTATGAATTTTCTGATGTTCTTTGACTGTGGAATAAGTGTTTTGAATTTTGGTCTTTTTCTTCTATTCTTACCTCTTCCCCTCATACAAGAAGTTTTTGCTTCTTTAAAAAAAAACTTGAGGGCCTCCCTGGTGGCGCAGTGGTTGAGAGTCCGCCTGCCGATGCAGGGGATACGGGTTCGTGCCCCGGTCTGGGAGGATCCCATATGCCGCGGAGCGGCTGGGCCCGTGAGCCATGGCCGCTGGGCCTGTGCGTCCGGAGCCTGTGCTCCGCAACGGGAGAGGCCACGACAGTGAGAGGCCCGCGTACAGCAAAAAAAAAAAAATAAATAAAAAAAAATAAAAAAAACTTGATAATTTTTTTATGCCCCTTACCAAAGTACTTTACATAAGCCAGATTTAAAAAAAAACTGAGATGGTTTTATTAGCCTATTCATGCCTTCTTTATATAGTAAAATTGTCCTAAAAATTTGTAGGTGAGTTGATTCAGATGTACATTTATTTCTGTCATAATATCAGAGATGTTTCTTTTGAATTCTTTTATTCTTGACTCTGGCACCTACCCTCTTTCTGCCTTCTCCTTCACAAAATTAATGTTGTGTAAACCAACACCTGAATGTTCTAGGGGAGCTCTTCATGTGAGTGATTTTTTGTAAAGTTGGAAATCATTTGTAATTTGATTGAACACAGCATGATTGCTCTTCTTCTGTAAGTTGGGTTTTCCTTGGGTTTTAATTTTTTTTAATTTTTTATTTATTTTATTTTTGGCTGCTTTGGGTCTTCGTTGCTGCGTGCGGACTTTCTCTAGTTGCGGCGAGCGGGGGCTACTCTTCATTGTGGTGCGTGGGCTTCTCACTGTGGTGGCTTCTCTTGTTGTGGAGCATGGGCTCTAGGGCGCGCGGGCTTCAGTAGTTGTGGCACGTGGGCTCAGTAAGTTGTGGCTCGCGGGCTCTAGAGCGCAGGCTTAGTAGTTATGGCTCACAGGCTTAGTTGCTCTGTGGCATGTGGGATCTTCCCGGACCAGGGCTTGAACCCATATCCCCTTCATTGGCAGGCAGATACTTAACCACTGCGCCACCAGGGATGTCCCTTTCCTAGGGTTTTTAACAAAATAGTGTTATGCTATATTCTCTGATAAAAGAATTTTCAAATCTGTTTTTTAAAAAAAGACATGTAGGGACTTCCTCATTCTACAGCTGAAGGGACTTACCTATGGCCTCAATGTTGACAAATGGTGGCAGAACTGGGGTCATCACCCCTTGTGTCCAGCTCACTCTGGTGACAGCCTGACAATAACACCATGGAAAGTTATAGTTCATTTCATTGATCTGGCCTCAGTTTCTCCATTGGTAAAATTGGGTAACTTCTCATTTGCCCAACTCACAGTAAAATCTTTAAACTGTTTTTTTTTTCTTTTTTTAGTTTAGTTTATTGAAGTATAGTTGGTTTACAATGTTGTATTAGTTTCTGGTGTACAGCAAGGTGATTCAGTTATACATATATATATTCTTTTTCATAGTCTTTTCCATTATGTTTTATTATGGGATATTGAATATAGTTCCCTGTGCTATACAGTAGGACCTCCATTCTATATATAATAGTTTGCATAAACTATTTTGAGTTGTTTGGAATTGAATACTTTTTCTAGTGTACCATGTTTGTTGGGAAAGAAGGATATTTGGCTTCAAAAAAGTTTATATTTTTAAACATCAGGTTTACATAGAATTCAGTCTTTTACATGTGTATAGTTTAGCGAGCTTTGACAAATGTACATGGTTTGTCTACCACAAATAAGAAAGAATATTCCCACCATCCTAAAAAGTTAGAGAAGCTTATTTTCTTTGATTAATATGAAATAGTAATACTTTTGGCAGTAAAATTCCAATTACTTGCATGCAGATTACCCATAGCAATATTTTGTAAGTACAAGGTAGTTTTTCCTTTTCTCTCTCCTCCTTTCATTGCCAATCTGTGTTTATTTAGGGAAGGCCAACTAATTTTTTTTCTTATTGAGGTATGATTGACATATAATACCATATTAGTTTCAGATGTACAGCATAATGATCCAATATTTGTATATATTGTGCGATGATCACCACATTAAGTCAACATCTGTCCCCAACATCTGTCACCACCACCATTTGGCCACACTGTGCAGCTCGTGGGATCTTAATTCCCAGACCAGGGATTGAACCCAGGCCCCTTGCAGTGGATGCGTGGAGTCCTAACCACTGGACCACCAAGGAATTCCCCAAAAACCTTTTTCTTGTGATGAGGCTTTTAGGGTCTACTCTTTGGCAACTTTCAAACCACATTTTCCTTATTAATTTGAGATGTCGCTTCTATCGTATTCTTATTTCTCACATGCATTTTGGATGGATTGGAGGACTGTCTGTTCTTCACTCATCTGACCCACTGCCCGTACTGATTACACAGTTTTAATTGTTGTAGCTTTATGATATATCTGTTTGCATATTTTATAGGGCTGTTCTCTCTTTGTTACCTTTATTTTCAGAATCTTCTTTGTTATTCTCCCCTCTGGTTTTCCCATGTGAATTTTACAATGTGCTTATTCAGTGCTTCCCCCCCATCCCCCCCAAAAAAGGTTTCCTAGTACTTTTATCAAAATCGTATTGGGTTTATAGATTAACTTAGGAAGAATTAACATCTTGAGAATGTGAAATTTATCCCTAAGATGTAATATGTCTTGCTTTTATTTAAGTCATTTTTAGTGATAGCTTGGAGTGTTTTAAAGTTTTCTTCATATAAGTCTTGCCCATATCTTGATAAGTTTATTGCTGGATACTTTACTTTTTATTTCGTAGTCATCATGAATGCTTTTCTTCTATTATATTTTATAATGGTTATTTTTCTCTATATTAAAGCTACTTTCTATTTATTTATTTATTTGGCTGTGTTGGGTCTTTGTTGCTGCATGCGGGCTTTCTCTAGTTGCTGCGAATGGGGGCCTACTCTTCGTTGCGGTGCATGGGCTTCTCATTGCTGTGGCTTCCCTTGTTGTGGAGCACGTGCTCTAGGTGCGCGGGCTTCAGTAGTTGTGGCACGTGGGCCCTAGAGCAAGTGGGCTTCAGTAGTTGTGGTGCGTGGGCTCAGTAGTTGTGGCTCACAGGCTCTAGAGCACAGGCTCAGTAGTTGTGGTACACGGGCTTAGTTGCTCCATGGCATGTGGGATCTTCCCGGACCAGGGATTGAACCGGTGTCCCCTGCATTGGCAGGTGGATTCTTAACCACTGTGCCACCAGGGGAGTCCCTAAAGCTACTTTCTGTTAATTTTATTTCAGTAAACTTTTTTCGTGTCTAATTACATTGACTGGAATCTCCAGATTCATGTTAAAGAATACTGATGATATATTACATTCTTACTTTGAACCCGACTAGAAATCTGTTAGGCATGATGCTTGCTTTCATGTTGAGATAGAGTTTATGATGTTAGAAAATACCTATCTCCGTCTTTTTTGTTCTTCTAAGAAAGGATGTTGAGCATTATCAGATGCCTTTTCAGTGCCCGTGGCAATGATGGATGACCTGTCACCTAAAAGATTTCTTTCTTTTTTTTTTTTTTGTGCAGTACGGGGGCCTCTGACTGTTGTGGCCTCTCCCATTGCGGAGCACAGGCTCCGGACGCGCAGGCTCAGCGGCCATGGCTCACAGGCCTAGCCGCTCCGCGGCATGTGGGATCTTCCTGGACCGGGGCACGAACCCATGTCCTCTGCATCAGCAGGTGGACTCTCAACCACTGCGCCACCAGGGAAGCCCTAAAAGATTTCTTTTTAATCCTAATTGTATATGAAGGAGGTAAATGAGGTAGTTGAAGGTTGGATGTCTCTGTGATTCTATTGTACAACTCATCTCTCTTATCAAATGGTACTGGTATTTTATAAACACAGACCTGATAATAGATTGATTTTTGAATAGTAATTTTATATTTCTACCTTCTTCCGTCAACGCCTTTTGGTACCTTCAAGTCAGACTTCTAGTCTAGATGCAGTTATATGGCTGTAAATGTGCATTCCGGACATTCTTAGTTGTGCAAGTCTGGGGTAGATGCTAGGGCCTGTATCATCTGAATCAAGAGTAGGGTATTGGGGCGTGGGAAGGGATGGCGCACACAATAATTATTGTCTGGCAGCATGCAGATAAACTTTTAAAAGTCACCTTGATGTATGAGTCATTCCTGAAACTCTCAATTAGTGGGTTTTTTTTTTTTTTCCTCTAGGCAGGTTGATAGATGCCAAATGGACAGGATGCTTTGCTTATGTGTGTCCTGTTTTAAAAAAATCAATACCTCTGAATCGAAGTTTTGTAAGAACCTAAGCTCTCATTTTCTGTAGAGTTTTAAATAACGTCTGCAAGTTTCAGTTATTTTTCTTAAAGGTATTTGTGCTTTCCAATAGAAGGTGATTGTTATGAATGTAACTAACCTGATGTCATCCCTTGGGGGTTTCATGACCTTATTTTACTGATTGTGGCTCATATTTAATTTATTCTCCCTCTTTGTTCCTCATTTTGATCATGCAAACTAGCCTTTTGGGGCTTTTAAAACTTCTTACTCCTTACCTGTGTGTGGCTTCCTCCCTGTTCTTTTTTTTTTTTTTTTTAATTCTTTTCTTTTTTTTTTTAAACCCCACATTTGTTTATTTATTTATTTTTTTGGCTGTGTTGGGTCTTCATTTCTGTGCGAGGGCTTTCTCTAGTTGTGGCAAGTGGGGGCCACTCTTCATTGCGGTGCGCAGGCTTCTCACTATCGCGGCCTCTCTTGTTGTGGAGCACAGGCTCCAGACACGCAGGCTCAGTAGTTGTGGCTCACGGGCCTAGTTGCTCCGCGGCATGTGGGATCTTCCCAGACCAGGGCTCGAACCCATGTCCCCTGCATTAGCAGGCAGATTCTCAACCACTGTGCCACCAGGGAAGCCCATTCCTCCCTGTTCTTGAACAGAGGGCTAGGGGTTGGGGTGGATGAGAGAAACTCCAAGGCGTGAACATGCTTAGATGTGAGAATTCACAGGCACAAAGCTCCTTGCCCTGTATTAGTGGAAGAACTCTTTAACCATCCATTCACTCATCCATTCACACCTTATCTTGGGAAAATTTACCGAGCTAGTATTGAAGAGCGCAGATTCCTGTTAATCAGGAAACATAAAAGATTGGTTGGTGGCCAAGTTTTTCTTTAGAAATTAATGTTATAAGATTATGTGGTTGAAAATATCCTCTAAATATTCTGGAGTTTATGTTACATATAATAGTGGCCTTGGTTCTGACGGTAGTTGAGGAAGTTTCAGATTCACCTTTTGTAAAGAATACAGTTTTAATCTACTTTAGATCCCAAATGTCAGTGACTCAGGAAGTGTCCAGAACTTGCAGCTTTTATTTCATCTTTGATTTTGAGTATGGTTGAGGAAGTTCCATGTGTGTTATTATTTCTCTTGCTGCCTATGTTCTGTATCATTCCTATGCTGGTTGAATAACCTCTGCTTGAGAGTCATATTCAAAGCGCTCTGCCTGACACTATGTATCCACACTGCCCTTCAAGCCAATTTGTGAATCTTTACGGTATGTCTGTGCATTTTTACTTGTCTTATATTACACTAACACCTTGAGTGTGTTGGCTTACTGAAGATGTTTATGGCATATAGGCTAATAAAATTTTTCATTTCTTTCTATTTCTGTCATCCAGAATTTGTAGTAACTTCATGAGGAAGTGAGCTGAAGTTTTAAGTTTATTCCAGGGTTTCTCAGCCTTAGCACTATTGGCATTTGGGGCCTGGCTAATTCTTTGTTGTGGGGGCATGATGTGTGTTGTAGGATGTTTAGCAGCATCCCTCTACCCACTAGATGCCAGTAGTATCTCCCCTAGTTATGACAACCAAAAATGTTTCCAGACATTGCAAATATCCCCTGGAAGGCAAAAGTACCCCCAGTTGAGAACCACTGGTTTATGGTATACAAAGAATGGTTTTTGTCATTATAAGAAAATGAATAAACATTTGTTGAGGGCTAAAACTATAGGATAATTCCAGCATAAAGAAGAAACATTCTTCAAAGAAAAACACATAGGTGAATAAGTAAATATAACACTGTGTGATAAAGGCTATCATAGATATAAAGATAAGGGAGTGGTTACCTCTGTAAGAAAGAGGTCAGAAAACACAAAAAAGGGGGGAGGGGAGATATTTGACTTGGGCCATGAAGGATGAGTAGGAGTTGACCAGAATGAACTTGTAATGGCTTTCACAACAGAGAAGTCATCATGAATAAATGTTAAGTGACTCTACGGTCTGCCTTGGGCTATGCTTCTTGTCCTAGCATAGGTATTAATAGCATTCCTTTTACTCTCAAAAATGCTCTAGCTTGAACAATACACGGTCACTCTGGTAAGGGCTTGGAGACTTGAAAGCACAGGGCCAAATGATGTATTTGAGGTGTAGTGAGTCCTCTAATGTTGTCAGAGTGTAGTTTGGGGGTGGAAAGAGATGTAGAGAATGCCTGGAGATGACGTTGGGACCAGATGTGGAGGGTCCTGGAGGGTCTTGTATGCCATATTACAAAGATTGGACTTGCTGCAGACATTCTAGGAACCATTCCAAAGCTTCCACATGAGGGAGTGTGTTAGGAAGACAGCCACAGGGAAGGTAAGCTTTCTGGGCCCTTGAGAAGTTTTGGTTTGATCCATATGGTGTGTGCATCTCCCAAACACTTCCCCTTAGAGAAAATAGTTCCCTAAGAAGTTATTCTTGGCCAAGTTTTGCTTGGTTACATCCAGGTATTGTTACTGAGTCTAAGGTCGTACTGCTCGCCGCATGACAGGCCAGTAAATCGAGAGACAGGGTGTTGGGGCAAGGAATAGTGACTTTATTTGGAAAGCCAGCAGACCAAGAAGAGGTGGACTAGCGTCCGGAAGAACCATCTTAACCAAATTAGAATTCAAGCAGCTTTTGTACTGAAGGGGGAAGGGGTGTGGCTGGTTGTTGCAACTTCTTGGTGCAGGAATCCTGCTATCTAGGTAGGTCTGATCACAGTGTTCTTGTAAACCACCACCAAGATAAATGTTATTCTCTGTTCTGCAACTTCTTATCTCCATGTGAATAGAAAAGCCTGGGAGGCAGAACCTTGAGAAAGGGCTATCCTATATGCAACATTCTTTTACAAAAGGTGCAGAGCCAGCATGACTAAGTACAGACAACAGAACCCAAAGTTTAGAGCTAAAGGAATAGGTCCAATATGGAGTCAGGTTTGTTCTTCTCTGTTACAGTACCGTTTACAATTGTGTGACTTTCAGCTGAGTTTCTTTAAGAAATAAGGAGACTTTCAGAGGATTCATGTAGATTTTCTTCCTGACTTATGAATGAAAAAGGTTTGGGTCCGTTCCTGAAATTGGAATGGATGGCAGCTATTTGAGAGAGAGAGAATGAATTATCTAATTCAGTAGTTGGCAGAGTACATCCTGTGTGTCAAATCTATCCTGCTGCTTGTTGTTATGTAAAGTTTTACTGGAACAGAGCCCCGGCCATTCATTATTATTGCCTACGGCCCTTGAGTGCTCCAAAGGCAGTGAGTAGTTGTCACAGATGCCCTACAGCCTGCAATGCCTGAAGTGAATAAGATAACTTTTCTCATAAAATCACTAAATCACTCAGGTATTTTTCACATCTTCACTCTGGCAAAGATAATTTCCAAATGGACTAAATTATGCTTTTTTTTAGTACACGTACTTGTTCCAAGTGAGGCTTGTGTTTCCAGTCTTGCAGTAGAAATGGTGTTACCCAGGATTTTACCTGAGAGAGCCATAGTGCTCTAGAACTTGGCTTTTCTGTCTTCCAGGAAGTCTTGAATGTACTCACTGGATCCGTTACTGATCTCACGGGGACATGCTGACGGGCTGAGTGCGTGGTGGGGCTCACTCCATCCTGGGTGTCTGTGACACTGCTGCCCTGTTGGCTGAGGAGTGTGTCTGACAGCTTTTTCCAACTCCAGAGTCAAAGCCATAAAGGACAAATATATTTCACACGTTAAGTCTTTTTTTTTTTTTTTTAGAGAAAAGTGTTGTTTTACATGAATTTGTATGTTGGAGAATATTTTTAGCTTTTAAAAATACAGGAGGAAAAAGAGGTAGTGTTTGGTCGGCCTAGTGCATTTCCTCCTCATAATTTTCTGGTCTCCCCTCATTTTAATGGCCATGTTTGTTTGTTTATTGCCTTCCAGAGTGACTCTTGCGTTCTGACTCGTGACGAGCTGCATACTGGTGTGGGTAGAAACAGGACCTTTGGCGAGACAGCCAGGGACAGCCAGCTATTAGCCAGAGACAGTGTTAATTAACCAGAATTGGTGGCCTCCTGCCCCCTTTCCAAAATCAGACTGGATAGCTTGGCTTTTTGTGGAATTTGGCTGCTTGCCTTCAAGGATTCTCCAATGAAAAGAGAATGGTTACCCTAGGAAACCAGTTCACACAAATGAAGAGTGCTTTTTAGTCCTTTATGGTCCTTGCCCCTGTTCTTTTTTTGTGAAGTGTTCACACAAGGGTTTCCTTCATCTCTCATTTGCTCCTTTAAAGCCCCAAGTGATTTTTATACCCTGTGAACTCCTGACATTAACTGCTTGAGATTTTTCTGGAAATTACTGGTGTCACTTAAAATAGCTTCTGTTCTGTGCTGTAGAAAGTTCTTGTTGCCAATTGCCGGTAGCTTTGAGTTAAAGAGGTTTGGCCGGATTTGGGTGCATTTGTGAGATGAAGAATTTCACCCCGAGGGAATTCCCTGGCAGTCCAGGGGTTAGGACTCTGCACTTTCACTGCTGAGGACACGGGTTCGATCCCTGGTCGGGGAGCTAAGATCCTGAGGCTTACGCCAAAAATTTAACAAAACAGGGCCTCCCTGGTGGCGCAGTGGTTGAGAGTCCGCCTGCCGATGCAGGGGATGCGGGTTCGTGTCCCGGTCTGGGGGGATCCCATATGCCGCGGAGCGGCTGGGCCCGTGAGCCATGGCCGCTGGGCCTGCGCGTCCGGAGCCTGTGCTCCGCAACGGGAGAGGCCACAGCAGTGAGAGGCCCGCATACCGCAAAAAGAAAAAAAAAAAAAAAAAAAAAATTTAACAAAACAAAACAAAAAACCCTTAAGCATTAAAAAAAAAAAAAAAAGCATCCCATCCCAGCAAGATGGAGCCACACGTGAAGCCAGCTGGGCTGGGGACCAGGTCACTGTAACACTCTTAACACTGACACCCCAGATCCTTGGTCTGACTTTTCTCTTTCCTCCCACTTTAAAAAAATTAATAGACTTTTTAAAGAACAGTTTTGGGTTTACAGAAGAATTAAGCAGCTAGTACAGAGAGTTCCTGTATATTCCCCATGCCACCCACACAATGTCTCTGTAATTAACATCCTACATTAATGTGGTACATTTGTTACAATTAATGAACCAGTATTGACACTTTTTTTTTTTGGCTGTGCTGTGCAGCAGGCAGGATCTTAGTTCCTCAACCAGGGATTGAACACATGCCCCCTGCAGTAGAAGCTTGAAGTCCTAACCACTGGACCGTCAGGGACACCTTATTATTAACTAAAGTATATAGTTTGTTCCGATTTCTTTTTTTTTTTTTTATCTAATGTCCTTTTTTTTATTTTTTATTTTATTTTTTTGTGGTACACGGGCCTCTCACTGTTGTGGCCTCTGCCATTGCAGAGCACAGGCTCTGGACACACAGGCTCAGGGGCCATGGCTCACGGGCCCAGCCGCTCCGCGGCATGTGGGATCTTCCCGGACTGGGGCATGAACCCATGTCCCCTGCATCGGCAGGCGGACTCTCAACCACTGTGCCACCAGGGAAGCCCACCTAATGTCCTTTTTCTACTCCAGAATCCCACCCTGGATACCACATTTCATTTACCAGTCTTGTCTTGATTGTGACAGTTTCTTCGACTTTTTTTGTTTTTGACAACTTTGACAATTTTGAGCAGTGCCAGTCAGGTATATTGTAGGATGCCTCGTGTTGGAATTTGATGTTTTTCTCACGATTAGACTGTGGTGATGGGTTTGGGGAGGAAGAGCACAAAGATAAAGAGCCATTTTTATCCCATCATAACAAGGGTACATGTATCAACACGATTCATGACTGTTGCCGTTAACTTTGATTGCCTGGCTGGAAAGTAGTGATTGTCAGCTCTCGCCACCGTGAAGCTTCCCTTTCCCCCACCCTTTTCATACTGTGCTCTTTGGAAGCAAGTCACTATGTGCAGCCCACACTTCAGGAGTGGAGAGTTATGCTCTACTTCCCTGGGGGAAGAGTATTTACATAATTTATTTAAAATTCTTGTGCATGGAAGATTTGTCTGTTCGCCTCCATTTAATCATTTATTCATATCAGTGTGGAATCATGGGTATTTACTTTTTTTTTTTTTTTTTTTTTTTTTTGCGGTATGCGGGCCTCTCCCTGTTGTGGCCTCTCCCGTTGCGGAGCACAGGCTCCGGACGCGCAGGCTCGGCGGCCATGGCTTACGGGCCTAGCCGCTCCGCGGCATGTGGGATCTTCCCGGACCGGGGCACGAACCCGTGTTCCCTGCGTCGGCAGGCGGACTCTCAACCACCGCGCCACCAGGGAAGCCCATGGGTATTTACTTTTAACTTTGGGTTATGGTCCAATATTACTTTATTTTGTTGCTAAAATTGTTCCAACTTTGACCATTGGAAGTTCTTTCAGTTGGCTTCTTTGTCATTTTGACATGCCCCTATCCTTGTGGCTTTTTTATTTGTTTGTGTTTGAGCACTTCCTTCTTTCTGGCACTGAAAGACCCTCCAGGCTCCTCTTGTGTATTTCCTGCCCCAGTCCTAGCATCAGCCATTTTTCCAAGGAGCTCTGGTTCCTTTTATTGGAGAATGGTGTTAGAAACCAAGATCTGGGTGCTAGGCGTGCTTGTTGCTGATGGGGTGTCATTTCTCTTAGCAACTCTCAGCTGACAGAGGAAAAAAAAATGTGTGTGTATACTAAGCTGCACGTGTGTGTGTGTGCACGCGCACACACGTGTGTGTATATATGTGTAAATTTCTGTATCTATACATGAGTTTAACTCATTTTTAACATTACTGGTATCTCCAACTCTAATCCATTACCATATGGATCATTCTAGACTCCTCCTGTTGTTTATCTGTAAACCCCCAGTTCAGCAGTGAGAAACTTGGATTTTACCTTCTGACATCCATTTACTTAATTGTTCAATTCCATTGTACATGTATAGTAGTATCAGAATTGTTAACTAATAGCCCTGTGGGAAACAACTTTATCAAGGAGAATAAGTGCTTAGGTATAGTTTCTTTTGCCTTTAGTCTGACAAATTCCACTCATTTCCAAAGTTACTTAGGTCAGCACTTCTCCCCACTCCCTTCAGTGAGGTTGTTTCATACATTTGTAATACAGTTAGATTCTCTTGTCACAGTCTGGCTTCTTTCCTGAAATCCCCGACCTCCTAATTTCTTTCTTAATCTGCATACATCAGGGTTCACTGTTTGTGTTGTACATCCAATGGGTTTTGACAGATGCATGCCATATCCACCATTATAGCATCATACAGAATACTTTCACCACCCTGAAATGCCCTATGCTCCACCTATTTATTTCTCCCCTTTTCCCCCTCAGACCATTGACAACCACTGATCTGTTTGCTTTCTCTACAATTTTACCTTTTCCTCCTTCCAGTTAAAAAATTCTTTACATGGGAATTCCCTGGTGGTCCAGTGGTTAGGACTCTGCACTTTCACTGCCGAGGGCCTGGGTTCAATCCTTGGTCGGGGAACTAAGATCCCACAAGCCACACAGCATGACCAAAACAAACATACAAACAACCTCCCTCTTTACGTTTGACTCTCTGAAGTAAGCTTCCACTGAGAATGACCAGCCACTCAGAGCTTATGGTCATTATTATTATTTTTTTTTTATTTATTTTTTCTTTTTTTTTGCGGTATGCAGGCCTCTCACTGTTGTGGCCTCTCCCGTTGCGGAGCACAGGCTCCGGATGCGCAGGCCCAGCGGCCATGGCTCACGGGCCCAGCCGCTCCACGGCACATGGGATCCTCCCAGACCGGGGCACGAACCCGTATCCCCTGCATCGGCAGGCGGACTCCCAACCACTGCGCCACCAGGGAGGCCCCTTATGGTCATTATTCTGCTGCTCTGGGAGGTTCAGGAAGGTGGACCTCTCTTTGGAATGAAGGAGAGGATAATTATGATAGTGTGTTGGAGGGGAGGGGAAGGATAAATTAGGAGTTTGGGATTAACAGATACACACTACTATATATAAAATAGATAAACAACAAGGGCCTACTGTATAGCACAGGGAACTCTACTGAATATTTTATAATAACTTATAAGGAAAAAGAACCTGAAAAAGAATAGATAGATAGATAGATAGATATAGATGTATGATTGAATCACTGTGCTGTACACCTGAAACATTGTAAATCAACTATACTTTAATTAAAAAAAAAAGAAACCACCAAAAAAAAAAAGAAAGTGTGTTTGTTCAGACTTTCTGCACAGCCTGGTTTGGGGGGCAGTGCTGCCTTGCCTGTGTCTACAGCCTTGTTTTCCCAGCCCAGGATAGGAATCCCCATGGGAGACACATTCCAGAAGCCATTCCTCCTTCTTTGTGGATTGCCTCCCATGAACACTTGTTTATTCCCCTCTCTTAGACATTTTAAATTGCAGAGATGGGCAGTCAAGGTGGGTTCTTGCTGGAACTCTACAAGGTGCCCCCTCAGGAGCTGGAACAGTTATGTTCATCTCTGGAGAAACAGAGATTAGAATCAGAGAGAGAGGGGATACTTCCTCTCTGTTATCTGGATTTCCACTCTTTGCTTCCAGGTCCTTCCTAAGGCCTGGCCACCTCCCTTGGCTTTTATGAGATGCGTTGAACCCCCTTAGTAAGTCACCCCTAGGTTTGCTGAAGCATGTTCAAATTAGTTTCTGTTATTTGCAGTGAAGGAGCCCTACTGAAGTGACCTGTGTTTCAGTTTGGTCTTTTCCTCTGCTATGTGCCATTCTGAATGAGTTTGATGTGTCAGACTTACCTTGTTACTAAACTGTTATAAAAGCCCCAGTGGAAATCTGTGTAGAGGCAAAGGAGGGGATGGTTGAGGCTCTCTGTGGGCAGCAGGACAGAGGTCAGGACAGAGGTGGGTCTGTCAGGTGGGCAGGGCAGGGCATTCCACGTAGAAGGTGCAGTCTGAACAGAGGCCTGGAGTTAGGGAGTGGAGTCATCTCAGGAGTTGCAATAGATATATCGAAATCTAAATATTACAGTAAAAGAGATAGCTTTAACAACATATATTTAGTCCGTGTATTTCTTAATGGGAGTTGAGGCTTACGATAAAAACATGTGTTAAACAAGCACAGTTAAGTCAGAAAGACAAATACCATATGATGTCACTTATATGTGGAATCTAAGTTATGACACAGGGGGAACTTCGCTGACAGTCCCGTGGTAAAGAATCCGCCTTCCAATGCAAGGGACGTGGGTTTGATCCCTGGTCAGGGAACTAAGATCTCACATGCCACGGGGCAATGAAGCCCATGTGCCACAACTACCGAGCTTGAGTGCCTCAACTAGAGAGCCTGCGTGCCACAAACTACAGAGCTCACGTGCTCTGGAGCCTGCGCGCCACAACTAGAGAAGAGAAAACCTGCACACCACAACTACAGAGAAGCCTGCATGCCGCAACGGAGAGGCTGTGTGCTGCAACGACAGATCCCATGTGCCTCAATGAAGATCCCGCGTGTCGCAACTAAGACCCAACACAGCCAAAAAAAAAAAAAAAAGGATAAATAAAAAATAAATAAAACTTAAAAAAAATTAAAAAATATGACACAGGACTTCCCTGGTAGTCCAGTGGTTAACAGTCTGCTTTCCAATGTAGGGGATGCAGGTTCAATCCCTGGTGGGGGAACTAAGAGAGCCTGCAGGCTCTGGAGCCCGTGTGCCACAACTAGAGAGCCTGTGCACTGCAGCTACTGAGCCCACACACTCTGGAGCCCACGCGCCACAACTAGAAAAGCCTGCGGGCTGCAATGAAGAGCCCGTGCACCTCAACAAAGACCCAGCGCAGCCAAAAATAAATAAATAAAAATGAAAACAAACAAAATATGACACAAATGAACCTATCTATGAAACAGAAACAGACTCACAGACATAGAGAACAGATTTGTAGTTGCCAAGAGGGAGGGGGTTGGGAGAGGGTTGGATTGGAAGTTTGGGATTAGAAGATGCAAACTAGTATATGTAGGGTGGATAAACAACAAGGTCTTACTGTATAGCATAGGGAACTATATTCGATATCTTGTGATAAACCATAATAGAAAAGATTTTGAAAAAGAATTTAAAAATATTTATTAAACAGAAGAGTTAAAATTAAGATGGAAACGGAGAGATAGGTGGCCATTTTTAGGGAAGGGCCAGGTGGTTGAATCAACCCAATTGGGTTCTTCAGCAGGAACACGAAAACCCACTGATCTTGGTTTGGCTAATTGGAAAGAGGAAGGGAGATTAATAGGTGCCTGAGAAGTAATTAATCACAGATTTGTAAAGCTTTTATCTTGGGGCAGTGGGGGGAGGGAAGGTGATTGTGAAAGTGTCCACTTCAGTCTTTTAAGAGAATTGAGCGGAACAAACATTTACATTTTTATTGTGCTGATTAACATGATCCGTGGTGAGTGGTGGACTCTGGGAAATGATCATTTTAGGGGATGGTGGTAAAAAAATTGACTGTGAGTTGATTTAGAGGGAGGTTGGTTTCTTTTTTTTTTTTAATTTATTTATTTATTTTTGGCTGTGTTGGGTCTTCGTTACTGTGCGCGGGCTTTCTCTAGTTGCGGCGAGCGGGAGCTACTCTTCGTTGTGGTGCCCGGGCTTCTCACTGCGGTGGCTTCTCTTGTTGCGGAGCATGGGCTCTAGGCGCGTGGGCTTCAGTAGTTGTGGCTCGTGGGCTCTAGAGCACAGGCTCAGTGGTTGTGGTGCACGGGCTCAGTTGCTCCGCGGCACGTGGGATCCTCCCCGATCAGGGCTCGAACCCATGTCTCCTGCATCGGCAGGCGGATTCTCAACCACTGCGCCACCAGGGAAGCCCCGGGAGATTGGTTTCTCAAGAAAGTGTAGGATATCTCACTTCTGCTCTGCTCACAGGAACAGAGGCATCATAATGTCTGTAGGAGACCTCTTGTCACACTTGACCCCTCTGATTTTAGAGGCAGGGGGCTGGCCACTCACTCTAAAACCTGCCAGATGCATCCAACCAGGAAGAAAAACCAAGAAGGAACATTTTATGGTTACTCTAAAATTGAGGAAATATGTTTTTGCATGTTGACTAACTTTGAAACCTTCTAGAATGTAGGCCCTCTGAGTAGAACTGAGTATCTGTCAATGTGTGTTTTAGACTTTTTGATAGAATTTGAACCATGGCATTGAGAGTAAATAAGTACTTACTGTGCATTAATTATTGACTTACTAGAGACAGTGCTGGATCCATGGTAAGGAGATTTTTTTCCAACTTAATGAGATGTAACTGACAGACATGTAATGTTGTATAAGTTTCAGGTGTAAGATGTGATGATTTGATACACTTATATATTGCAAAATAATTGCCACAATAAGGTTAGTCAACACATCTATCACTTCACATAATTACTGTGTGTGTATGTTTGTGTGTGAACAGTTAAGATTTGCTCTCAGCAACTTTCAAGTATGTGATACACTATTGTTAACTATAGTCACCACACTGTACATTAGATCCTCAGAACTTATTCGTCTTATAACTGGAAGTTTGTACTTGAGGTATAAACTTGTACTTGTGGGATTTGACCAGCATTCCACATTCTTCCACACCCTAGCCCTTGGCGATCACCAATCTACTCTCTGTTTATATTTTTTAGTTTCTACCTATAAATGAGATCATGTAGATTTGTCTTTGTCTGATTTACTTCACTTAGCGTAATGCCCTAAAGGTCCCTCTGTGCTGAGGACAGGAGTTGGGAGAGGAGAGGGTGTGGTTGGAATAACTGCAAAGCAGGGCAAGTCTTATTCATGATAATTTTTACCCTGTTCTCATTCAACAACAATTTATTAAATGCTATGTTCAAAACACTGTGTTGGGTGCTGGTGCGCATACAGTAGAAAACACAACAGACACTTCCCCGAATACAGGAAATGTAGATTCTAGTGCCGTGCTGTCCAATAGAATTTTCTGCAATGATGGAAATGACCCATAGGTATGCTGTTCAGTACGGTAGCCCATAACCATGCTGTGGGTATTGAGGAACTTTAAATTTTATTTTATTTTAATCAATCTGAGTTTAAATACCCACATGTGAGTAATGGCCACTTAGATAGCATAATGGGTCAAGTAGATTCTAGTAATCTTCCTATATCAACTGCCTCATTCTAGGAAACTAGAAAAATTTAGTTTTTGTCTTTTCTTTTGTTGATGTGGTATATCACATTGATTGATTTGTGTACCTTCAACCATCCTTCTGAACTTGGGATGAATCCAACTTGGTCATGGTATATGGTCTTTTTTATGTGTTGTTGGATTCGGTTTGCTAATACTTTGTTGAGAATTTTTGCATCTATATTCATCAAAGATATTGGCCTGTAATTTTCTTTTTTGGTGGTGTCTTTGGTTTTGGTATAGAAAAATTTGATACTAAGGACTAGAGTCCCAGGCTCAAATAATCCCACATATGGGGAAATGAGAATCCCATCTTGGATATGTTTTTGCTATGAAATTTCCCAGAGCAAGTTCCATGGAACACTAGTCCCATGAGATATATTGCCCCCCTCCAAAAAACTTACTATGGTTTGTAAGTTTGGAAAACACTGCCTGCTGGATCCCCTTGTAGGGCTGCACAACAAACACAAGCATATTTATAGACTCTGATAAGTCATACAGTATAGAAACTGATGCTTGGTTCAGTTTCGCTTTAGCTGAGTTTTTCAGACTTAGCTGATGATAGCATCTTTTTATTCACTGACACCTAACAACACATAGTACACTTTGGCAACTGAGCTTGGTTTAGGACTGGCTTAAAAACAAAAGGAAGAAATGGCTGTAGTTTTGTCATAGACTGAATGTGTCCCCTTTCCTCCCTCCCCCAGTTCATATGTTGAAGCCTAATCCCAATGTGATGGTATTAAAAGGTGGAGCCTTTGATAGGGTAATTAGGTCATTAGGGTAGAGCCCTCCTGAATGGGATTAGTGCTCTTGTATAGAGACCTCAGACAGCTCCCTTGCCCCTTCTACCTTGGCAGGACTCAGCAAAAAGCTGTCTGTGAACCAGGATGTGGGGTCTCACCAGACACTGAATCTGCTGCACCTTGACTTTGGACTCCCAGCCTCCAGAACTGTGAGAGATAAATGTCTGCTGTTTATAAGCCACCCAGTCTGTGGTATTCTGTTATAGCAGCCTGAACGGAATAAGAGAACTCTCTGCTTCATTCTTAATTTTCCAAGTATATGAGAATCTTTCCATTCCCCTAGATTTTGGTGGGTAGAAATGTGACAGGGTCTGGGGCACAGAACTGCATGGTACACATTTGGGTGCCGAATGATTGCTTCTTGTCTAGAACAACTAAACTCTTCAGAGTTTTATGTATATAAATGTTGTCTTGGGCTTCCCTGGTGGAGCAGTGGTTGAGAGTCTGCCTGCCGATACAGGGGACACGGGTTCGTGCCCCGGTCTGGGAAGATCCCACAGGCCGCGGAGCGGCTAGGCCTGTGAGCCGTGGCCGCTGGGCCCGCACGTCCGGAGCCTGTGCTCAGCAACGGGAGAGGCCACAACAGTGAGAGGCCCGCGTACCGCCAAAAAAAAAAAAAAAAATGTTGTCTAGTCAGTTTTCTAAGCTAGGTTGTGGTCTAAGATAGCCTGAATTTATACATGCAGAGAGATTGAACTGTTTGATTTTGCTTTTCTATTTACTTGTTTTTATAAAATTTGTACTCATGCGGCCACTTCCACCTTCTGACTTGGTTTACAAAGGCCTGTATGGACTCCATGGCTGTTGTTTAAGTCCCCTGATCTACTTGGTTGTAAATAAGAAGCACATAGTCTAGGATATATTAACCCATATGGTATTAACAAAATTCTGGTTGGATTGAAGTGTACATCAGTTGTCACTCACTATTTTAAAATTTTATTTAATTTACTTAAAATTTTTTTTAAAATTGGGATATAGTTGTTTTACAATGTTGTGTTAGTTTCTACTGTACAGTGAAGTGGAGTTCCCTGTGCTCTACAGCAGGTTCTCATTAGTTAACTATTTTGTACATATTAGTTAATGTATATATGTCAATCCCAATCTCCCAATTCATCCCACCCCCTCTTTCCCCCCTTGGTGTCCATACGTTTGTTCTCTATGTCTGTGTCTCTATTTCTGCCTTGCAAACAGGTTCATCTGTACCATTTTCTAGATTCCATATGTATGCATTAATAAATGATACTTGTTTTTCTCTTTCTGACTTACTTCACTCTGTATGACAATCTCTAGGTCCATCCATGTCTCTACAAATGACCCAGTTTCATTCCTTTTTCTTTTTTTAAGTTTCATTCCTTTTTATGGCTGAGTAATATTCCATTGTTTATATGTACCACATCTTCTTTATCCATTCGTCTGTCGATGGACACTTAGGTTGCTTCCATGTCTTGGCTGTTGTAAATAGTGCTGCAAATGAACGTTGGGGTGCATGTATCTTTAGAATTAGAGTTTCCTCTGGATATGTGCCCAGGAGTGGGATGGCTGGATCATATGGTAACTCTATTTTTAGTTTTTTAAGGAACCTCAATAGTGTTCTCCATAGTGGCTGCACCAATTTACATTTGTCTATGGTACTTTTGTGCTTCATTAGCAGTTGAGTAGTTAAGGCAGAGACTCTGTGGCCCACTGAGCTTAAAATATTTACTTTTGGGACCTTTCCAGAAAACGTTTGCAACTCCTGTTCTAGGGCCTCTGCCATTGGCCCTGAGTGTCAGCTGTGAGTGTCCTTACAGATCTGAAGGCTGAAGCAGGCACGGCATTAGCCGAGTTCCCGGTGGGTGTTGCATTTACTATGAACCCTGCTTTGGTGTCCTGAAAGGCTGTAGCATTGTGATGCAAAGAATCAAAGTAATAGCCCAAGTGTGGCAGACCTTGAAATAATCTTTGATTAAGGAGAACATTTTATTCTGGTCTGTGTTTGAAATAAGGGCCTGCTGGCTTACAGAATGATTGGAATAAAGGAAATAGGGGCCCTTTAATTTATGAAGAGGATTAAATT
This sequence comes from Mesoplodon mirus, assembly GCF_964341445.2. Taxonomy (NCBI): domain Eukaryota; kingdom Metazoa; phylum Chordata; class Mammalia; order Artiodactyla; family Ziphiidae; genus Mesoplodon; species Mesoplodon mirus. The sequence goes on from NC_138988.1 coordinate 53,240,796, forward strand.
GAAGTGGAAGGTAAAAGAAGCATGCTATAAATATTGGTAAGGCTTGGGAGACTTAGGGATGCAGTTGAAGGAAGGGACATTTTGCAGTGGAAGACCGAGCGGTATTTCACCAGTACTGATCCAGCTCACATTCTGTTTGCCAAGAACAGCGGAGTGGGGAGTGTCTCTGGAGTCCTGGCCTCTGAATTCTGCAATTGCCTTGTCCCTTTCTGGAGCACATGTCCCGTATTGAAAGACCAGGGAGTTATGATGCTATTGGTTGTCCTCACCTCTCCAGGGCAGCGGCCGCTTGGTTTTCTTGGACTTTGCTTTTCAGTGCCTCCAACTTCTCAGATTTTTTTTTTTTTTAAAGGATGTTAGGTGGTTGGTTTCGAAGCTGCTACTCAGAGTGGCAGCCATTCAGGGAGATGGATGTGAGTTTCACAGATGGCAGAGTTGCTCAGCATGTGGAGAATGGCCTGGGAAGAAGAGTTGACATGGACACTGAGGGTCTGTGGAATCAGCGCCCGTTTGACCAGAAATTGCTGGGTACCACAGTGGCTCTGCTGAGTCAGTGAGTCACTGTAGGAATGTCATTTGCATTTTTTCGCTAATGAAATAACTTGCTGAGAGGAGGTGATTTAGTGAGCAGTCCTCCTCCCCTCTCCTTTTTTATTTTTAACCTTGAGCTGCACCAGCCATAGCTTTCATTAGCCACAAGAGTCATCGAGTTAATGGAATCTTTTATTTTCCATTATCTTGTTCTCTTTCCCAGGACTAATCTCCAGGTGCCTCAGAAACAGCCTCAGAAAACAATGCACAAGACCAGAAACCAAATCAGTAGGGTGTTCTGGCTGAATGCCGACATATTTCCCTTGGTAGAGAACACTGGTTAGAAACCAGAGGTTTTGGTGATAAGAGGATGTATGCCTTTAGTGAAAAGGAGAGTGACTGTAGAAACAAAGCTTTGAGAGACCACCAGAGGCCAGGCCCGGCCACCTGAGGAGGCCACATGAGCCCTCAGGTTACTTTCTTCATCAACCTCTAGGGAGGGTTCCCGTAGCTCAGTCTATAAAAATGAAAATGAACATTATTAAGAATCCTGATGCTATTGTTGGAGGATGGAAGGAATGAAAAATGCCCTCTGAACTGGGAAGGTATCTTGAGATGGAAAAATGAGGCAGGTGGCTCCGTGTCATCAATGGACCAGTTTATTAGAGGGTAACTTACAGGAACGGAATCGGACAGACAGTGACCCAGAAGTGTTCGCAGCTGCACTCCACACCTCCGAGGGGACACTGGGACAGTTTTATAGTTAACCTAGGGTATGGGGGTAGGTGCTCGGAAACAGGATGTACCTTCCTAGGTCAAGTTCATGAATGGGTAACTGGTTTCGTGGGTGCCTGGAATGTCAGCGAAGGTCTTCATCATTGTTTGGGGACTAACAGAGCATGGAGGCCACCTGGTCCTAATGATTATTAAACACTGTCTGTTAACTATTAACTACAAAGGCTCTGACAACAGAGAGGCGATTTACCACGCAGTACGGTCCTGGGTAGGGTCAGCCGGAGAACAGAAGGAGCCACACGGGCCAAGATGGTTACAGTTGTGCCAACAGCCATACAGCTGTGTGGTAAGGTTTTATTCTTTTTTTTTTTTTAAAGAAGATGTTGGGGTGTGAGTTTATTAATTAATTTATTTATTTTTGCCGTGTTGGGTCTTGGTTTCTGTGCGAGGGCTTTCTCTAGTTGTGGCAAGCGGGGGCCACTCTTCATCGCGGTGCACTGGCCTCTCGCTCTCACGGCCTCTCTTGTTGCGGAGCACAGGCTCCAGACGCGCAGGCTCAGTAGTTGTGGCTCACGGGCCCAGTTGCTCCGCGGCATGTGGGATCCTCCCAGACCAGGGCTCGAACCCGTGTCCCCCGCATTAGCAGGCAGATTCTCAACCACTGCGCCACCAGGGAAGTCCAGGTTTCATTCTTTCAAGAGACCTCGTTCTAAGCTAAGTGAGACTTCTCTCCAGTGAGCTACAGTCAGTGTTATTGGATGGCTGGTAAACCAGGCCCCTCTCTCTGATGGATGCTGTTGGAGAAGTGATTTCAAGGTTTCTTGTTGGTTACAGATCACGAGTTAAGGGAGAGCCAAGCTGCGTGCAGTGCCTGAGGGGAGCTGCCCATCTTCTCTTCCACTTTGCCCCAAAGTGCCCCTGTCACCTATCAGAGATCAGTATCCTCCAGTGCTTAAAACACATCCTAGCCTATGGGAATGGACTATTCGATCAGGGAATTGATGGCCACAATCCAGAGAATCACACAGACTGTGTAGAGGCAAGCAAACATCTTAAAATAATAGAAACCAAAGTCAATGCCTGTCCCTTCCTTAACCTCATCCTCACCCATGAACCACAGTCAATACAACTAGGCCATTTACAGTGGAAACGCCCTGCGCCCACGCCCAAGGCTGGCCATCCTGCCTCTGAGTCAGCTGATAGATGAACAAGTTATCAGGCTGCAGGTGGAGGAGAACGGGGTGACAGTTTTAGCTGTGCTGGAAAATTCTATGTCACTTATCTGTACACGTTACATGTTATCTGCTGACGTAAATCTCTGCCTGGACTATTGCAGTTAGCTCTTAACAAACCTCCCCGCTTCTCCAACCACCCACTTGAGCATCGTTCTGGAGTGATCCTCTAGCGTCGGAGCCCTCCAGAAGCCTCCCCTCGTATCTGGAGTGAAATCGGAGGCCCTTACCGCAGTCTGCAAGGCCCTGCGTGATCTGGCTCCTGGCTGTCTCGCAAGTCAGCTCCCATCACTTGCCCCCTCACTCGTCTGCTCCTGTTACACTGGCCTTCCTCCTGCTCTTTTCCAGCGTGCCCAGCCTGCTCCCACCTCTGAAATTGTACTTATTGCCTGGAACACAGTATTTCCTTCAGCCGGCGCACCTCACCTTCTTCTTTCTGGTCTCGACTCAAATCCTCCGCGTATAGACAGGCCTTCCCTGACCTGGTGACGTTAGAATGCTCCAAATGGCAGCCTTTTTTTCACTTTCTGACACTGTATTGTTTTATTTTTTTTCTAAAGCGTTCGTGGACACTTAACATAATTGCTTAAATGTCTGTAATTTCTGTCCTCCCACTAGAGGTCCATGAGGCAGGAATTATCTGCTTTGTTTACTGCTCTTTCCCCAGCATCTAGAGGAATGCCTGGTAGTGAATGTAAACCTAAGTTTAGGACACCTTATCACTTAATGACATAAACCATAGACCAGAAGTTCAAATAGCCGGTCCTTTTACAAAGTAGCTGAGAGATAACAGGAAAGTCACTTAAATTTACCAGCCTTAGGTTTCATTTGCATAAAATGGAGTGAAGAATATCTCTGCATTTTATAAGATGATGAAATAAGGACTCAGATGAGTGTTGGGTGTGCTGGGTGCTGGTTGGGTTCGGGGCCACAGGACCCTTGCACCACAGATGCTCGGGAACCATTGGCTCCATGTTGTTTTGACTCCTAGTCACAGACCCTTGAGTGGGAGCCTGGCATTGCATCTGGGGTGTGACCTATGACCTAATGGAGACCTTTCAATAAATTATGACATCAGTAATTCAGAAGCAGGCTGTGTAGTTTCCCTGCTTCTCCAGAGGGCTGGGGAAATATTCAGCTTCCCAGAGCCATCAAAGTTCTCTCGACGTAAAATCTTCTACAGAAGTGGGTTTGGCAGGTACGCTGTCTTCAATGACCTGAGTGACGATTCTTCAAAATCAAGTTTAACTTCAGGGAGTTCTCTGTTAGCCATGGATGACCTAACACCATCATTGTCACCATCAGGTGCAGCCTCTCTTATCCCTGAAAGTCGAATCCAATCTGCTCGTGGTCAGCTGCGTGGAGCCAACCTGGTTCTCTTTTCTTCCCGTTCAGAGAGGAGTGGCCAGTGGGGGAGGGGACTGGGGACTCAGAGTGGTCCCCAGATGGATGAACTAGGTCCTGAATGGTTGGGGATTGATTATTCTGCTGACTGGCTGGTCTTTAATCAGGGATAAGTACACTGGGTAAGATGCAGAGTCAATGACTTGAGATTTCACAAAAGCAAAGTTTCCCATCCTGGTGTGGAGTCTCAGGCATATTCACAGAGTACTAAAAATGTTCTTGGTGATGGAGAATAGTTTTGGCTTTAGAGAGCTTTCTATTCTGATTGTGATAGTGGTGATAATAGGTAAATGAGGACAATAAATGATAATGAAGGGACACGTTTTTGTTTACTGACCTTCACCTTGGTCCATCAGGGAACTTGTATTTGCCTTCTTCATATGCGAGGTACTGTGCCCAGCCCAGAGGGATTCGTAATCAAGTGATATGGCCCCAAAGGAGTTTCCAGCTTAAGTGGCAGAGATAGTCGTGTAACTGATGATGGTGATGATGATAATAATAACAGTAATAATAATAGGAAGCCAAGCGATTTCCCACTTTTTCAGCTCCAACAGTCGGCTGTGGGAGGGTTGATGAAAGAGAGATGAATTCTGGCTGGGAGTGGTAGGAGCAGGCAGGTCATATATATTTTATGAAAAACAATTTAAGAGATGGTTGGGGGAGGGTATGAGAAACTTGAAGAATCAACTGAAAGGAGATTAGCTTTTTGTGAAGTGGACTGTTTTGTTTGCTCTTGCTCTGCAAACTAAAGTGGCAAGTAACTGACCAGGCAAATGAAATAGTTGTCATGCTGCCCGTCCTTGATATTTACGTCTTTGAGTGCACTGTCTGCAGCGCTTTCTTGAAATGCCACACAGCTTAGTGGGGAGCCCCCAAACTCATGTTGCCTCCACAGGAGAGGAGATTAATAAGGTCCAACAGTGGCCACCGGTGCTCAAAATTCAGGCTGGACCGTCCCTGTCTGTGGAGAACACACATCTCTTCATTCCTCTCTTTCTCCTGTTTCCCCCTCTTTGAGGGATGGGAAGAGTCAGAACGGCGAATCAAGTGACAGTTTCTTGGCAAGAAATGCTGAACTGTCTTTCTAAGAAGGGGTGGATGTTTGTTCTGGAGATGGTGTAGTGGACATTTCAAATCAGATTTGGAAAATACAGTTGATGTTTGGGATTCAGTTGATATTTACTAATCTTCTTCATCCTCCTAAATCTCATTATTGAGATGAGCAACCATTAGGCTCTTGGACGTGGCGCGCTTTGTGGAATGCCACTCGCTCTGACATGTGGACAGGTTTGCTGTTGTCATGTGACTTGGGGAGTAGGGAGTCACAACTGGTGTGTATCCAGTACAAGATCACAGACACATGCCCCTGAAAAAATAAGACCAGGATTCCTTTCTGCGTATTGTTTCTTTATTGGTAGAAGAGAAGTAATATCTATGTCACAGAGCCGTTAGCTCAGCAACTAGAATATAGTAAAGGAAATTCCATAACCTGCTGTTCCTAACAACAAAAATAATAAAATAAAAGCTCTTTCCTTAATTGTAAAATGGAAAAAAAAAAGACCAGGATTTTTTAAGGGTAATTGCTAAGTATCTCCTCAATATGTTATTTGAGAAATATTTGTGTATATATATTGTTTATATATATGGAATATATATATTGCTAACAGTGTGCCAGACACTGTTCTAAGCATTTTACAAATAATAACTTATTTAATTCTCAAAAAAGTCCTTTGAGGTAGATACTTTTCTTACCTGATTTCTTTGTTGTATGTTCCTTTGTTTCGTGGCCACTAGAGACATGTTGGTAGTTGCGTCTAGAAAAATTCTTTCGAGAAAAACCTCAAAACTGGGAATTCTATCCACTCGCTGACACCTCCTCTTCCCCAGAAAATTGGGGAGGTTCCATGTTTCCTTGAGCTTAGTGGCAAAACACCAGCGGCTTCCCCAGGCTCAGATCTTGACAAGGTCAGACCAGGTTGGAAATGATTTTGACTCAGGCTCCCTGAGAGAGTCTGTGGCGAGTGGGCATGTGTGGACACTTGGGCCTCTGTGTCCCCGCTCAGGATTCTGTGTCTGCAGAGAGCGTTCTGTGTCCACAACTCCCAGGAGGACCCGGCGACCTCAGGGTGGCTTTGTTTTGGCCCTGGTGTTGTGGTTGCGGAGGGTCGTGTTGCATGGAGACCTCAGAGCATGTGTTGGAGGAACAGTTGAGACTTTAATCTTGTTTTGGGCAGCATTTTTGGTACGTTGGACCCTTTCAGGTTAGTTTAATGACGTGCCATGTAGAACTAGCCAGCATGCGGATTTCCCTTTGGGAATGTGTGTATTTTTCCAGGGCCCTTGGTGGCAACCTGAGCTGAGCTGATCTGATCTGCCCATCTGTCATCTCGGCTTATTCTTGCATTAGCGCCTGGGACTAGTTGCCAGGCCTCCCCTGTCCTTCCTCCCCAGCCCTGAGATCCATAGGCGGGGGAGCTACGATGCTCCTGCGGAGTGTTCGGTTCCCTGGAGGACCAGGGAGAGAGTGAGCGAGCCAGCTGCCCACGGCGGCCACAAGAGGCAAGATGCTGATCTCTCTGGGGTGAAGCCCATCAGCCCTGGTGAGAATTCTTTGGACGGTCCTGTTTGGATTTTCCCCTTTCATCTCCTCTCCTCCTCGTCTCCTCGGTATTAGCTGCCTGCAGAATCCGTAGAGGAGAAATTGCCACTGGGCAGCCGAGCTCACTGGTTTGAGCAGACATCCCACCTCTGACTTGCAGTCTGAATAGTTGACATTTCCTGACCAGTGCGTTCTTCCACCCCACACCTCTGCTTAGAAGATGCTTGAAGGCTGAGGTGCCTTGTCCTGAGGGGGTAGATTTAGTGTGCTCACAGCTTTCTGAGACAGGCAGGATGATGCACGGGTTAGGGGCAGATTGCCTGGGCTCACGTTGTCTCTACTGCCTATGGGCTGTGTGACTCTGGTAAAAGAGAGCCCCTCTCTGTTTCTTCATGGTTAGAAAGGGGTAGTAATGATACCTACCTCAGAGGGTTAGGCCAATCTGAGCAAGTATTGCTTTTTCACCTTCCCTCCTCTCCTCCATAGAAGGACCATGAGATAAAGGCAGAGATTTTTTTGCTGTTGCTAACCTTTAGATTCTTCTTGTTTATTTTTTATTTACTTATTTTTTAATTGAAGTAGAGTTGATTTACAATATTGTGTTAGTTGCAGGTGTACAGCACAGTGATTCAGTTATACATACATAAATATATATATACATATATATATATTCTTTTTCATATTCTTTTTCCTTATAGGTTGTTATAAAATATTGAGTCTAGTTCCCTGTGCTCTATAGTATAGGTCCTTGTTGTTTATCTATTTTATATCTAGTAGTGTGTGTGTGTTAATCCCAAGCTCCTAATTTATCTCTCCCCCCTTTCCCCTTTGGTAACCATAAGTTTGTTTTCTATGTCTGTGGGTCTATTTCTGTTTTGTAAATAGATTCATTTGCATCTTTTATTTTTAGATTCCACCTATAAGCAATATGATATTTGTCTTTGTCTGTCTGACTTACTTCACTTAGTATGATCATCTCTAGGTCCATCCATGTTGCTGCAAATGGCATTATTTCATTCTTTTCTTATGGCTGAGTAATATCCCATTGTACATGCAGGCTTTTTTGCATAAGCTTTGCAGGGTTGGTTTGGGGGTACCACAGATTTCAGAGACCCATGCTCCTTCTTACTTTCTGCTTCATCATCCCTAGGGTGTGGCCATGTCCTCAAAGTCCAAAAGGAGTGTTGGAATTCCAACCATCACATCTACCTTCCAAAAAAGCAGGTAGAGGAGGGGAAGGGATCTAATTCATCACTGTTCATGAGCTAGAACTTAGTCAGATGACCACATCTAGCTGAAAGGAAGGCAGGGAAATGTATTCTGGCATCATGTATTGGCCCAGATAAAAACTGGAGTTCTCTTGATTTGCGAGAGACAATGGATATTTGGTAGGTGGGGTAGGTAGTCCGCTGTCCCCACTATACTTGGTTTCAGACCACAAGTTAATCCTAGCTAGAGCTGAGGTTGCAGCCCCTGGTTTCAACCCAGAGGTCCATCTTTCCACTGTTTCCAGTAAAAATGGAACATGAGTATTGGGAAACAGCTGGTGGACTCAGTACATGTTTGGAAGAAAAGAGAAGTTCTTTTCTCTTGGGCTTGCCCACCAGCAGGAACTGATTTGCTTCAGAATAAACTTAGGGTCATGGAAATCCATGAATCTTTAAATATACAAATAGATGATGTACGGTCACAAAGAAGACATGTTTCAGTTCCTATCTTACTGACATTTCGTTAGCATTTGACACACATGATTACTCCTGCCTCCGTGAACGTTCTCTTTCTGGGGTTCTGGTTTTCCTCCTGCCTCTCTGTCTTATTCTGTCCGCCTCTTTTCCTGTTTCATGTTGTAGTTCCTCACGTCTTGATCCTGGGCCCCCTCATCCCTGCCCCCCTTCTCCTCCCTGTACTCTCTTTCTGTGCAATCTCACTCATGGCTTTGGCTTCCATGGATACTTATTTTTAGATGATTTCATCTTTATAACTCCAGCTCAGACCTTCTCTGGGTTCCAAATCCATTCATCCAATTGCTAGTCAACACCTTCTGGAAGTTTTAAAGGCGTGTGAAGTACAACAGTCCCCAAATGGAATTCCCAGTTCATTATCAGGTCTTGTCAGTTGTACCCCTGCAGTGATTCTGTCACCTCCACCCTGGTCTAGGCTATTGCCAGGATTGCTGAGGTTTTTTAAAAACACCTTTATTAAGGTATAATTTACACACCATAAAATAGACCCATTGTAAGTGTACAGTTAAGTGATTTTTAGTTAATTTATATAGTTGTGCAACTATCACCACAATCCAGTTTGAGAACATTCCTATCAGCAAAAATAATTTCCTCTAGCCAGTGTGTAGTTAATACTGTTCCCATCCTCAGCCCCAGACAGCCACTCATCTGCATTTTGTCTCTATAAATTTCCCTTTTCTGGATGCTTCATATAAATGAAATCATATAATATATAATCCTTTTGCATCTGGTTTCTTTCATGTAGCATCATATTTCTGAGGTTCACCCATGTAGCATGTATCAGTACTGTGTTCTTTTTATTGCTAAATAGTATTCCATTGTATGGATGTAACACAGTTTGTTTATCCATTCACCAGTTCATGGACATTTTGTCTTGAGAAATGAGACGCAGCACGACTATAGTCATACGTTTATTTTTGTAAATATTTTATTGTCTGTTGTCACCATTTTCCAAGCCCTCATCAGATCAGGGACCTTGTTGCCCCCCCAATATATTTTTAGCATTTAGCATATAGTGCCTAGCAAGGTCGGTACTCAGTTCAAAAAAATTTTTTTTAAAGAAACGAGGGAATTCTTTCTTTTTTTTTTTTCTCAAATGGCTGTTGAATTTATTTGCTTGATCAATAATGGTCCTGGCAAAAATTAGTTAACCAACACTGAGACAACTGTGATGAAATACTAATTTTAAAAATTCATGACACTGTGATAGAAATTAGAGTTTAAATACAAAAGAATCCCTTCAATATTGCCAGCAAATGTAAAATGAATGTAACATGACCGACAGGACGGCAAGAAGGCTTTTTTTTTTTTTTTTTTTTTTTGCGATACGCGGGCCTCTCACTGTTGTGGTCTCTCCCCTTGCGGAGCACAGGCTCCGGACGCGCAGGATCAGCCGCCATGGCTCACGGGCCTAGCCACTCCGCAGCATGTGGGATCTTCCCGGACCGGGGCACGAACCCGTGTCCCCTGCATCGGCAGGTGGACTCTCAACCACTGCGCCACCAGGGAAGCCCGGCAAGAAGGCTTTTATACACTGTAGTTGACACCTGACCATATTTTCAGTCACCATAATATCTTCTCTCCAGATTTAAAAAAATAGTATGCTGATTTCTATAACAAAGCTTTTTTCATACAAAAATCAAATAATGGCCAACAAGTCACAACAGTGCAATAGGTAGAGAATGAAAAACCGCATTAAACAGGTGCTGAAAATAAATACTAACCAGAAGGAGAGGACAGAGCCCTCGGGAGCAGGGGGTGTTTCCATCACCTTGAGTGTGTGGGGTTTGTCTTCACAGCAGTGAGAGCTGACAACCTCGTGGAGCCACTTATTCGGACACAGCGGGACTGGACCTAGTGCCTATGAGCCGGCCTCCCAGACACCTCGGGTTGCCAGAGACGTGGTGGGGTCAGGACTACGGCTGACTCCCGAGGAAAGCCATTTCCTATCGCTCAGCCTGGTCAACTGGGCACCCAGCAGCAGTTCACCCAGCCCCTGTGGACACTGACATCTGAAATCTTGTGTAAGAGCATAGCCACCCATCCATATGGCTTGGAAATAAAACTTAGTTTTGGAACCAAAGCTAAATTCTTTAAAAATAGCTGGGCTTATGTAGATTCTCTTTTGTTTAACCATAGAATGAGTAAATGTATCCACAATGCTTTATCCATATCACAGAACATGGTACAGCTGACCACACTGAGAACCTTGCCAAATAATATTGCCATGGCACCTCCAAAAAAGAGCAAACACTGGCTTGTGTTTTAAGTTCTGTCTTGTTGGCTTTGTAGTCAATTAACTAAACTGCTGTTGCTGATACAATGCAATATGAGCATTGGATCCGAGTCACTGTCTGCATTCAGAAATGTGATGTGGACTTTTGGAAGTTCTGGCTTTATAACCAGGCAGACCTTGAGGCACAGCGATGGTGGAATGGTTCCAAAGAGAATAAGCCAGCTTTGTGCTTTTGCAGGTGTGGGCATCAAGGCTCAGAGTGGATAAGTACCGTGGCCAAGGTCACAAAAGTGAGAATTCAGTGGCTCTCAAAGCGTGGTCCTACCTGCAGCATCAGTATCAAATGGGAACTTGCTAGAGTTCTCTGGCTCCACCCAGATCTCCTGAATCTGGGGGAGGGGCACAGGAACTTGTGTCTTAACAAGGTTCCAGGTGATTCTGATGCAACAAATGTTTGAAAACCACAGGTCTAGTCAGGCCTCTTGCTGCCAGATCACACCTCTTTCCTATATGCTGTGTAACCCATAGGGAAAAATAAAGGATGCTCTGATCCAGGGACAGTGGGGCTTAGGGCCTGACTCAGTTGGATATTTGGGGCAGAACAGCTGAGCCTACGGGCCTGCTTCTGATCCTAACTGCTTCCCTGGTCTCCACAGGCCAGCTTCCCATCTCTCTTCATTTTGGTGGGTACCAGGCCTGGACTGCCCACTCGTCTTTGTCCCGGGGCTTTAGCCAGTATCAGAATCCTTTTCACTGTGACTTGATGTATATGTTGAAGCTTTTAGTGATAGGCAGAGACTTGATTCAAGACTCGGTCCATCTCAAGGATTCCCAGGTAAGTTCCATGTGTTGTTGATGGCAAGAATGAAAATGAATTGTGAGGGTTAAGATGGGTCTTGATATTTTACGGTTTAGTTAAAGTAGTAGTTGAAATTCTTACCTAATGTCCTCGGAAACCTAAGAGTTCATAGGAGTTCAGAAGGTGACGGGGCAATATTCTGAGAGCCTGTACTAACTTGTGTTAGAAAGCTCTCAGTTCTTGCTCCTGGTATTAAATCACCTGGTCTTTAAAAGCAGATGGAGTCTCATGATAGATCAAATCCAAGAGCGGTACATCAAATCTTGTGTTAAGAGTTCACTGTGACTTATGCTGGTCCTTTGTCAGGTGAGGCGGTTCCCAAGGCAGCAGCCACTCGGGCTGGTGGCCCTTAATCTTCAGGTGCTTCACTTGGGCTGGTCCTGGGGCTGCTCTGCGCAGGTGGGCGCCTACGTGATGCTAGTTGATGATCCGATTATACAGGAACTCCAGGCCTGGTGACTTCGTAACTTTTCTTTAAATCTTTCTCAAAAATGCTTCCAATGTAACAGAGCCAAGATACCTACTGCCTGAGCTGTGGTGATTTAGGAGCAGGGCTTTGGCTCTTTCAGACCAAGACAAAATGAGGTCAGCTCACACTTAAATAATATATTCCGCTTGGTTGCATGGGCCCATAGTGCTGAGATGTTTGTTGAATGAATGCCTAGGGGTAAAAGCTTGAATGACCAGAAAAAACACAGGGTGTGAGTAACACTCTAAGGTTTTATCCTGACTCGATTTTGTACTGGTTTTTCTACTTGGATGATCTAGGCAAACTTTGAAATTCATTTTTCTGATTTCCTGATCTCAGCCACAAAGATTCTGATTCTTTAAGTATGGGCTGGGAGTCAGGAATCCACATTTTAAACAAGCTTCCAGGCTGACTCAGAAGCAGGAGGAAGTAACTCAAACTGTAAAAAAAGAACATTCTTTTTAGAAGGCAAGACACTTCAGTATTCTTTTTTAAAACTCTGCTTTATTGGTTGTCTTTTAATTTTATTTATGGATTATTTTTAGCTGGAGATTTTTTTAAATTTAGAAATATGTGTCAATATTTTTCATTATGGTTTTGTATCTCTTGTTATGGTGCCCTCCCCACCCTAACTGTTTAAAAATATCCACCCATATTTTCTCCTAATACTAATATATAATATGATATAATTATAGGTGAATATATTATTAAAACTAATACTATTAGTTTATTTTTTTTAAGTCTTTAACATGTCAGATGTTATTTTGCTATGAGGTGCAAACATTGCGCCCTATAAAATTTCTACTTTTAGATGTTTGATGTTCTTTTAGACAACATTTTGGAAAATGTTCCATGCACATCTAAAAAGAAGTTATATTTTTCATTGGAGTATGTAATTATTTGTAACATTTGAAATAAAACTTGGGAATATATTGTTTTGAATCTATATATCCCCGTTTGTTTTCTGCATATCTGTCCAACTCTGGGTGAAAGGAAAATTCTAAAAATCTCCCAATCTGATTGTGTTTAATTTTTTTTTTCTTATCTGTCTGTCTGTTTTGATCCTATGTTTTTGCGTCTTTGTAGTGAAAACGGTATTTTAATAAACACAGGGTATCTTAGTTTTGAGCCGTGGCCTGTAAGGCTAGATTCCCTGGTTAAAGTCTACCCCATAACTTCCTCTCCGTAGATCTTGAGCGTGTTTTTTTACCTTTCTGCGCTTTAAGTTTTCATCTGTAGAAAGAGGCTATGGTCACATCTACTTCCTAGGACTGCTGGGAGGTGTAAATGAGATACTATGGCAGCACAAATGCGTGACACATCGAACGTGCTCTGTAAACATTAGCAAACAGTTTTGTCAGTGGTTCAGTTTATATATTTTTAAGACATCTGAAGACCAGCATAATGGTTCTGCTATAGACAGGCCATAGTACATGACATTTTTCCTGATATATTTGAGGTTGAACTTGTATTGCATGCCTGGATATTTTTAATAATGGCTGAGTTATGTGACAGAGTATATTTATCCCTGAGTTGGTGATGTGCCTTAGGGCCCTCTGACAGTTTAGTAGCTTCTGGAGTGTGTTGGAGTCTCTCAGTTAGTGCGTTTGGTGGTGGGTGGGGGCAGTTGTGGAAGTCTCTGATGACAGGTTGAATAGTAGGGATCTGAGAGATGTAAGAAGGCCTCTCTGCATTTCTCTCGCCATCGCCCCAATTTCAAGTGTTGAGAGGATTCCAGACTTTAACACTTGGCTGGGATCGAAGTTGCCTGCAGGTGCTGTGCCTTGGAACCTTGTTGTGAGTTTTTTTTTTTTTTTTTTTTTTTTTTTTGCGGTACGCGGGCCTCTCACTGTTGTGGCCTCTCCCGTTGCGGAGCACAGGCTCCGGACGCGCAGGCTCAGCGGCCATGGCTCACGGGCCCAGCCGCTCCGCGGCATGTGGGATCTTCCCGGACCGGGGCACGAACCTGCGTCCCCTGCATCGGCAGGTGGACTCTCAACCACTGCGCCACCAGGGAAGACCCTGTTGTCAGGTTTTGATGCCTGGATCCATCGTCTATCCTCTCCAGGAAGTTTGGTTTTCATGAGAGAAATTCTGGAAGATTTATCCTTCTTTCTCAAGCCAGAAACTCTAAGGGTTTTGAGGGTGAACCCTTCTGAGGTAAGGAGACCACAGTGACCAACGTGTCATAGGCCCACCTGGAGAGGCAGAGACACCCTCTCTTATGTGTGAGACAGGCAGCTCCACGGAAGTAACTCTGGGGAAAACTTTGATACATTCATCTCTGAAGATGAGAGGTGTTCAATGAATGATCAGCAGCTGATAGTCCTTTTGAAGACAAGGTAAACTTAGGTAAATACACCCACAATTTGAAATCCTTCTTCCCTTCACAAGTGAGTATGCTTTGCTTTGCTGATTTTCCTTGAGTTTTTATTTTCTTTAAGCAATAGGTTGGAAGTTTTAGAAACGGGGTGATACTAGATCTCAGAAATGGTGCTATTTCGGGTGGTTGTGGGCAAGCGGGAATTGGAAGGCAGGTGAAACCTGGAATACGGGTGTGTAGTGCCTGCACCGGGCAAGGCCTCCCTGGGACTGTGGGGAGAGCAGGACGCCCCAGGCTGGCAGGACCAAGCCGCTGCCATTTTGGTGTGTTGCTGGCGTGTGGACTGGGATTCTGGAACAGTTAGGCAGTCAGTCACCTAACCCAGAGAAGGGTCTTTAGCTGAAGAACAAAGGTCACTGTTGTCATGGTCAGGACAAGGCACAGGTGGCCTCCAGCAGGACCTTTTCAGAAGACAGAGGGCCTGGCATATGCAGATTTCTTCAGAAATTATGAATCTGTGAAAGAGTTTGAGGCGGTGAAGAAGGCTGGCATCTTTCAGAGTGCAAAGTGATTTTGGAATGTAAAGAATTTCTTTGGGTTGAGTTCCATGGAAGTTTGTCACTGAGCTGTGTTCCTGAACTATGAAGTGTGAATATTTGGGCTAAAGAATAACTTCTCTCTCTTTTTTTTTTTAACATCTTTATTGGAGTATAATTGCTTTACAGTGGTGTGTTAGTTTCTGCTTTATTACAAAGTGAGTCAGCTATACATATACATATATCCCCATATTCCTCCCTCTTGCGTCTCATTCCACCCTCCCTATCCCACCCGTCTAGGCGGGCACAAAGCACCAAGTTGATCTCCCTGTGCTATGCAGCTGCTTCCCACTAGCTATCTGTTTTACATTTGGTAGTGTATATATGTCCATGCCACTCTCTGACTTCGTCCCAGCTTACCCTTCCCCCTCCCTGTGTCCTCAAGTCCATTTTCTAGTAGGTCGGCGTCTTTATTCCTGTCCTGCCCCTACATTCTTCAGAACCATTTTTTTTTTTTTAGATTCCATATATATGTGTTAGCATACGGTATTTGTTTTTCTCTTTCTGGCTTACTTCACTCTGTATGACAGTCTCTAGGTCCATCCACCTCACTACAAATAACTCAATTTCATTTCTTTTTATGGCTAATATTCCATTGTATATATGTGCCACATCTTCTTTATCCATTCATCTGTCGATGGACACTTAGGTTACTTCCATGACCTGGCTATTGTAAATAGAGCTGCAATGAACACTGTGGTACATGACTCTTTTTGAATTATGGTTTTCTCTGGGTATATGCCCAGTAGTGGGATTGCTGGGTCGTATGGTAGTTCTATTTTTAGTTTTTTAAGGAACCTCCATACTGTTCTCCATAGTGGCTGCATCAATTTACATTCCCACCAAGAATAGCTTCTCTTGATAAATAGTTAATAAATACTGTGGGGGCGGGGGGGTGGTGCAGAAAGAAGAAAGAAAATAGAGGGCCTGGGAAGGTGAGGCAGATCCCAACAGGAAAAACGCCTGTGCGAGCTGGGGCCTTGGTCCACTTTCGTGCGTGGAGGGTGGTGGACGGGGCCTCATGCCTGGTGTGCAGCGAGCGGTGGAGCCCCACGGAGAATGGGAGGGGCCCTGACTCCCTCTTGGAAGTAGTACCGTGGGTATAAAAGGTGTCTGCTCAGGCATCATGGGGCTGGCCATCACCTCCCTTCTCAAGCCCTCTCCTCTTGCTTTAATTTTCACTTCTAAGTTTAGATGAAATGATTTAGCTTTTTTTCAGCAGCAGCCTGTCTGGCAAAGTTCCTGTTCGAAAGATTTTTTTTTTCACTGCATTTTTTTTCCTTTTTGTAACCCTCTTGTAGTTTGCTTGTACCTTCTGCTTCTTGGCATTAATGAACTGGTTTCCCCATGTTCCTCCCCCCATCCCCCCAATCCTTTCCCTTTATTTTTCTGCTCCTGACTGGATGCTAACGGCCACTGGTGTGCCTCCACCTTCTCAAAGTAAATATGTCTGGTTTTCAACTTCTAGATCCTGAAGTTGAACCTTCATGAAACTATGTCAGGCAGGTGGGGGTGGGAATAAAAAGGCTACAGGTGTTGACAAATGACCCTCAGCGAGGCAAGGCTTGGAGAGCAGTGATGGGTAAGGGCAGCTACTTTGTGTGTAGGTCTGCTCAAGTGAGCGTGAATGCGTATGCGCGTGTGAGTGCGTGTGCATGCGGGTGTGTCTACGTCTGTGCACGTGCTCACGTGTGGTTTTCGAAGCAGTGGCCTGTCCTCAGCCCTTCTGAGGCAGGCCTGCCACTCGCCGCGGGTCCCAGCTTTGGGACAGGGTGAGGCTGCCACCCAGAAACTGGCCTGATTGGCACTGATGGCTCTTTTCATGGGTTGGTTTGATGTCTCCCCTCTTTCTCTCTTTTCTCTCTCAGCACCCTCTTTGGTCTGTCAACATAGTCCATAAAATACGTTGCCTCCGTATACAGTTAAGTTCACCTGCACATTGGTTAAGTTGCAAACGAAAGCTCGAGATGTTAATTGGAAAAGAACCCACTAGGAATCAGGTTCGTCTTATTCATTTCTCCAGAGGGAAAAACCTTAAAGAATGTTTCAGGATTTTATCTGGCGTTTGCACCTCATTTAATGAAGCCTCATCCAGAAATACGGTTAACTTTTCCATTTAGAATGAAAGCTATGAGTTTCAGATACAGCAGCAAGCTTCAAACACCAGTGCCTGACAGAGCCCTGACCCTGCGGGAAACCAAATGTAATTTCTTTCCTCCCAGGGGATGTGACCCACAGGCAATGCCCTTCTTAGTGCCGCGTGGACAGCTCCTACCTGCCTGTGACAGAATCTGAATCAACTTGCAAAGACCATCCTGAAAGAATGCTTTATGTTTAGTCTGTTGTAATTTTTAATCAGATATTCTCCTTTCACTCCCTTCCAAATACGATTGAATTTTTAACTGTCTTTAGAAAAGGAGTAAATGATTGATGACCTTGCTTAGTGCACATGATTCAGACCTGTGCATTTGCATTAAAACTATTTTAGGAAGCAGTGGAAATATGTTTTTTTTTCCTGCCTGCGGCAGGGGGTTAGAATTAAGATGTCATTTTGAAATAGGTAATGTGAAAAATCATTAATGTGCTCCCGTATTCTGCATAATGTGACCTCAACTGGTTATGCCGTCATCTTTATCGAAAAAATCCCCCAGTGTTCAATTCATTTCTTGGTACCAGCTTCTTAACAATGTCCTTTGCAAATATATGGTTGGTCTGAGCAGGATGCGTTTGTGAAGCTGCTTCTGGGAGCGGGGAGGGCTGATGGGGGCCTGGTTGATGAGTGCGCAGAGCAGAAAGGGGAGAGAGGTGTTCAGCCCTTTCTCCATTCCAGCCAGCGGCACAGGGTGGATGGGGGGTGGGCAGGGGAGTTGAGGGCAACTTGGCTCTTGCCTTTTCCTTGAAGCCTGTTCAGGTTATGCGCTACCTTTCCTGCTTCCTGCTGTGTAAAGGAGGCATGTTGATGGATGGGGGACACCGCTGCTCTGCCAGAGTGGTTTGGGGGGTGCAGGGGAGGCTGGAGACACAGAATGCTATAGTCGGAGCCAAGGTTCCTTCCCTACGCTTGTACGGATTCTTGCTCTTCACGCTGTGATTTGCCAGGAGCCGTGTCTGCACAGCTGCAGTCACCATGACATTAAATATAGGTCACGTGGAAAACATTTGCTTTTTTTTTAATAGATCTTTATTGGAGTATAATTGCTTCACAATACTGTGTTTCTGTTGCACAACAAAGTGTGTCAGCTATATGCATAGACATGTCCCCATATCCCCTCCCTCTTGAATCTCCCTCCCACCCTCCCTATCCCACCCCTCTAGGTCATCGCAAAGCACCGAGCTGATCTTCCTGTGCTATGCTGCTGCTTCCCACCAGACAACTATTTTACATTCGGTAGTGTGTATATGTCGTTGCTACTCCCACTTCGCCCCAGCTTTGCCCTCCCACCCCATGTCCTCAAGTCCATTTTCTATGTCTACCTCTTTATTTCTGCCCTGCAACTAGGTTCATCAGTACCACTTTTTTTTTTTTTAGATTCCATATATATGTGTTAGCATACGGTATTTGTTTTTCTCTTTCTGACTTACTTCACTCTGTATGACAGACTCTAGGTCCATCCACCTCACTACATATAACTCAATTTCGTGAGAACATTTACTCTTAAAGAGAAGCGCAGGGTCAGCATTTGAATAATGTCACCACTGGCGGCTCAGAAATCACCCCAGCTCTTCTCTCGTTGACGGAATTTGGTCTTCACATCACAGAAAGGAGGAGAGGAACACATTTCAAGTAGAAGGACGTGAAAATACACATTTAAAAAAGATTTTTTTGTGAATTTGTCAGGCTGGCTTCTTTAACTGATCTTAGTGGCCTAATAAGCAGAAGCTTCTTTCTCATCCATGTAGAAATGAGGCGACTCTCTTCCAGGTGGTCATTCGGGGATCCAGGGTGCTCCCCTCTTGTGTCTTTGTCACACCCGTTGTGGATCCCGAGTTGCCCTGCAGGGTGTCTCCATTCCAATCTGTGTGTGTGTGTGTGTGTGTGCGCGCGCGTGCATGCACGTGTGTCTGTCTTTCTGTATGTTCCAGGCCTGGCTTGCGTTTCTTCTGTTCACATTCTGTTGGCTACAGCTCAGTCAAATGGCCACACGTCCTTAGGAGGAAAGCTGGGAAATGTATTCTGCTTGTGTCTCCTGGAAATGGAGGGCAGGGATTTGGTGATGAGCTATTAGTTTAGGCCAGTGCTTCTCACATTTGAGCTGCATCAGAATCACCTGGAAGCTTCCTGGCCGCCCCACACCTCCACCCGTTTCTGATTCAGCAGGTCTTGGGTGGGGCCCAAGAATTTACGTTTCAAATAAGCTCCCAGGTGATGTCGATACTGCTGGGCGAGGAAGCGCACTTTGGATAGTCCTGGTCCAGGAGCACATTTTTGTGTCTTGATTTATCCATGCTAATCGTGGATACCAGAAGTATATCCTTATTATTGTGACTCGAGAGATAGGGAAGGAGAGGGGTAAAAAAGATAAATAACCTTGGCCAGGACATTTGGAATGTTACAAATAATTAATGTTTCTTAGAGGAATTGGAGTTTTGGAGGGTTGAGACCTGGGTCGTCAGGTGCGCCTGCTCTGTGGGATGGGGATGAGGTGGGACCTCTGTGGCCAGGCAAAGGTGCTTTCAGCCCGGCTAGCTCTGTTGGAGCAGGAAGCTTTGGAGAATAAAGTACCTAAGTGGGTACAGGAGAGGTGACACGGAGCAAACGACAAGGGGGAGGACTTGCGTGAGACTCGAAGGAGAGTTTGTGAGTGCTGGACTGAACCAGGTATGGATCTGGACACAGACAAGTGGGACTTAGATTTTGAGTTTCTTTGAGTCTTAGTGCCTGTAAAATGGGGAATAATGATGGCTGTCTGTTGGTTACTCTGAGAATCAATTAGGTCAGAAGTTTGTAAACTTTCCTGGTTCGTGGTGCTTAGAGGTTAAAAAAAATCCTACAGTTTCATTTATTATGAAAGCAGTCAGCTTTTTTTTTTATTATTGTTAAAGCAGTCAGCTCCAAACAACTTCATGTACATTGATGTCGTAACAGCTCAGTGGCCGTTTGAAAAAATAATCAACATAAATGTTTATGTTTCTACGTTATGAATATGTTTCTCCATTAAATAGCTTCAATTACTTGTCGGTGGACTGTGTGTGCCTGCAGATTCTGCACAGCTTCTCTCTCAAACCTTGGGATCTTGTTGGCATCGCTGCCCTCTTCTTATTCCCTGTCGCTGTTTCCTTGTTGACCCAGCAACTGCTGAAAACCCAGCTTTGCAAAGATACTATGCCTTTGAAAGGAATGCAGTGCAACTAGTATGGAAACTGTGAAAACTGCCTGAGTTGTTCGTATGCTTTATATCTGACTGATGAGCATCACTCCATATCCCTCAAAAGTGTGACATATTTTCCAGTGCCTCTGCAAGTTCACAGTGGTAACCCAGCTGCTCTGGTGCACGGATTGAAAAGGGTGGGATTTGGTAGTTTTTTCCTTTTCATTCATTCATTAATAAATATTAACTGAGTATCAGCGAGGGGTCAGGCACTGTCCGCCTCCAAACAGCGTAGAGTCTGGGGGGAACCAGACATTGAATCGGATAATCCTGCAAATGTAGACTCCTGATGAGGCCAGGGCCATGAGGGGTGAGTTCAAAGTGAGAGCTTGTGGGAGGAAGATTTGACCTGGTCAGGAGATGATTTTTCAAGTTGGTGGCACCTGAGTTTTCTTGAAGTTACCGTGCAGTAAATAGGGGAGGGAACCAAGTTCTAGCCACAGGGGTGGCAAGTATATCTCAAGCTGCTGAACAACTTGCTTCCTCCCACCCCCCAATTGCGCCGTGGTTGATTTGAGACTGGTATTGTGGCTTGTGTGCGCCGTGTGTGTCAGACAATGTCTGGACTCTTTCTTTTTTTTTTTTTTCTTCTTTTTTTTTTTTTTTTTTTGTGCGGTACGCGGGCCTCTCACTGTTGTGGCCTCTCCCTCTGTGGAGCACAGGCTCCGGACGCGCAGGCTCAGCGGCCATGGCTCATGGGCCTAGCCGCTCCGCGGCATGTGGGATCTTCCCGGACCAGGGCACGAACCTGCGTCCCCTGCATCGGCAGGCGGACTCTCAACCACTGCACCACCAGGGAAGCCCTGGACTCTTTCTTTAATGAGACAAACCTACTGACCGTGCAGTTGGATGCTGATGCGAAGCCCAATTGTGGCAAGAGTTTCGATGTCATGGATTGGTAACAATCTGTATCACTTCGAGTAACTGCTCCAGGTGGGGGAAACAGCATGAGCAAAGTGGTGGAAGGCAGCTGGGTGAGCCAGCATGGGTGGAGCAGGAAGTGAGAGGCTGGGAGAGTCAGCAGGGTCTGTGGTGAGCCTCTGGGTCCCAGGGGGCATGTGGATCTCACATGAAGACAACTTGTCCTGGTGGAGAAGGGGAAGTTCTCTTGATTGCTTCCTGGTGATAGATGGTGACTATAAACAGGCCAGGTACTCGGCTACCAAGATTTGTTTCAGTGATTTAGACAACTAGCGGTTTCCCTGTTTTCACCCTGAATGTAGCCTCCAGTGGCATTACAGCCTCCCAGAGCGGAGGGAATTCTTGTCCCTTTGTGTGAAAAGTGATCCATGGAAGGGCCCGCTGGAGGGTGCCCAGGGGGCTGTGTGAGCACCTTCAATTGGCTGGATTGACCAGCTCTGGAGCTCAGGCCCCATACAGTGCCCAGGCTGTTGGCTGGAGTCTGGCCCAGCTTGCTGCTTCTGGGGTGTGAATTTCAGCTGTTCCTGTGAAGTCACGTGGAGCCTGTTACCAGAGTCTATGTCCCAATGCTTCCCTCTTCTTTACTGTTACCAGAGTCTATGTCCCAATGCTTCCCTCTTCTTTACCATTCTGAGGCTCATGTATGAATGGGCATTGCACCAAATCCAGAATGGGCCTGGCCCTTGCCCTTGCCCCAGGGGCCATGACAAGTTCTGCTTTGACTTAAGAATTGGGTGCTCTCTCCCTACACGGGGATGACTTGTGTGGGTGCCTGGCAGGGACGTTTAGCTTCCAGCATCCTGGATTGGGAGCCTTGATATCAATTTAAGGATTATGTTCTTTTTCTTCTTTGCTTGGAGAGAAAACTGATGCACTGTGGTTTCTCCACACAGGTACTTTGTGCTGGATTTTGAGGCTGGTATCCTGCAGTATTTTGTGAATGAGCAAAGCAAACACCAGAAGCCTCGAGGGGCCCTGTCTCTGTCTGGCGCCATCGTGTCCCTGAGTGATGAAGCACCCCATATGCTGGTCGTGTACTCTGCCAGTGGGGAGATGTACAAACTGAGAGGTATGTTCTTCTCCCGGGAACTTTTCAGATGGGCCTCCTGGGTTCACAGTTACCATGGTATGGCTCTCTTGTTTTTTGATTTTTTAAAAAAAAATCACCTTTAACAATTTGCCGGGTTTGTGGACTCTGGTGACAGATGCTGCTTCTCCTACCCCTGGGGTGGGGAGAGGAGCTGACATTAGGAAGTGTTTGTCCTAATTAACTGAGCAATTAAGGACAAACAAAAGGTGAGTGATCGCAAACCTGGCTGAGCCTTAGGACTTGGGCAGATTTTTCATATTAGCTCAGTATATATTTTCCTGGACCATATACTGTGAATCTTTCCTCCAATGCCCGTGGGGCTGTGATCTGAGGACAGGTCAAGCCTTTTAAGGGTCATGGTGTCCTCCGCTCAAAGTTTCTCTAGAACCAGCTCTTAGTAAAGGCCCCTTCACTTGTACTTTATTTATTTATTTATTTTTAATTTATTTATTTTGTGGCCCTAGAGCCTGGTGAAAAGCCAACTGGTGTTATGTCCTGTTGTCCACTTTCTCCCCTTCTCTTTGCTTCTTGAAAGCTGAGGTCTGCTAAGCATCCTCCTCAGGTCTTGGGAGAGCCCAGCATTTGGCTGGAACTGTAGGTCTTGTCGCCCCCGAGGCATATCCACCTCGCAGGTTTTCTGATGGGCCAGAGTTGTCTGCAGCGGTGTGATTTGATTGCTAGATCATTCTTCCAGCATTCTGTCATGGGCACATTGCCGGAAAAATTGTCAGTCTTCTTCTAACAAAATACCAAAACCAAACCCCAAATGCATATGTTTGCATGCTTGTGCATGTACACACACACAGAGTCAGTTTACTGACTGACCTTCCTCCAAGCTTTGCTACCCAGAGGCAGGCTAAGCTGAGGTTCCTTTATTTTTATTTTTTGGCCACGCTGTGCAGCTTGTGGGATCTTAGTTCCCCAACCAGGGATTGAACCTGGGCCTCTGGCTTTGGAAGTGCAGAGTCCTAACCACTGGACCACCAGGGAATTTCCTGAGGTTCTTTTATTATCAATATACAAGTCATATCTCAGGATCTATAAAACAGTCCACAAACCTATGATATAAAATTGTCTATAGTTGAAGAAAGTTTTTTGTTTTTTGGGAACTGTGAGAAGATTCATGTTCTCTTTGGAGATTCATATAGTATGTGTCCCAGATTTATATGGTCCTTGGTTTCTCTTTGCTCTTTATTGCTTAATAAATTGTCAGAGCAGAAACAATAGCAGGTGAAAAACTTAATGCCCCACCGCCGCCTGTGCTTTCGTTTTCTTTTCTATTGAATTTTTGAATTTTATTTTATTTTTTTATACAGCAGGTTCTTATTAGTTATCCATTTTATATGTATTAGTGTATACATGTCAATCCCAATCTCCCAATTCATCACACCACCCCCCCACCCCACCTTGCTTTCCCCCCTTGGTGTCCATACATTTGTTCTCTACATCTGTGTCTCTCTTTCTGCCCTGCAAACCGGTTCATCTGTACTATTTTTATAGGTTGCACATATATGCGTTAATATACGATATTTGTTTTTCTCTTTCTTACTTACTTCACTCTATATGACAGTCTCTACAAATGACCCAATTTTGTTCCTTTTTGTGGCTGAGTAGTATTCCATTGTATATATCTACCACATCTTCTTTATCCATTTGTCTGCCTGTGGGCATTCAGGTTGCTTCCATGACCTGGATATTGTAAATAGTGCTGCAGTGAACATTGGGGTGCATGTGTCTTTTTGAATTATGGTTTTCTCTGGGTGTATGCCCAGTAGTGGGATTGCTAGGTCATATGGTAATTCTATTTTTAGTTTTTTAAGGAACCTCCATACTGTGCTCCATAGTGGCTGTATCAATTTACATTCCCACCAACAGTGCAGGAGGGTCCCCTTTTATCCACATGCTCTTCAGCATTTGTTGTTTGTAGATTTTCTGATGATGCCCATTCTAACTGGTGTGAGGTGGTACCTCACTGTAGTTTTGATTTGCGTTTCTCTAATAATTAGTGATGTTGAGCAGGTTTTCATGTGCTTCTTGGCCATCTGTATGTCTTCTTTGGAGAAATGTCTATTTAGGTCTTCTGCCCATTTTTTGATTGAGTTGTTTGTTTTTTTAATATTGAGCTGCATGAGTCATTTATATATTTTGGAGATTAATCTGTTGTCCATTGATTCATTGGCAAATATTTTCTCCCATTCTGAGGGTTGTCTTTTCATCTTTTTTGTAGTTTTCTTTGCTGTGCAAAATCTTTTAAGTTTCATTAGGTCCCATTTGTTTATTTTTGTTTTTATTTCCATTACTCTAGGAGGTGAATCAAAAAAGATCTTGCTGTGATTTATATCAAAGAGTGTTCTTCCTATGTTTTCCTCTAAGAGTTTTATAGTGTCCAGTCTTATATTTAGGTCTCTAATCCAATTTGAGTTTATTTTTGTGTATGGTGTTAGGGAGGGTTCTAATTTCATTCTTTTACGTGTAGTTGTCCAGTTTTCCCAGCACCGCTTACTGAAGAGACTCTCTTTTCTCCATTGTATATCCTTGCCTCCTTTGTCATAGATTAGTTGACCATAGATGCATGGGTTTATCTCTGGGCTTTCTATCCTGTTCCATTGATCTATATTTCTGTTTTTGTGCCAGTACCATATTGTCTTGATTACTGTAGCTTTGTAGTATAGTCTGAAGTCAGGGAGTCTGATTCCTCCAGCTCCGTTTTTTTCCCTCAAGACTGCTTTGGCTGTTTGGGGTCTCTTGTGTCTGCATACAAATTTTAAGATTTTTTTGTTCTAGTTCTGTAAAAAATGCCATTGGTAATTTGATAGGGATTGCATTGAATCTGTTGATTGCTTTGGGTAGTATAGTCATTTTCACAATATTGATAATTCCAATCCAAGAACATGGTATATCTCTCCATCTGTTGGTATCATCTTTAATTTCTTTCATCAGTGTTTTATAGTTTTCTGAGTACAGGTCTTTTACCTCCTTAGGTAGGTTTATTCCTAGGTATTTTATTCTTTTTGTTGCAATGGTGAATGGGATTGTTTCCTTAATTTCTCTTTCTGATCTTTTGTTGTTAGGGTATAAGCAAGAGATTTCTGTGCTTTAATTTCATATCCTGCAACCTTACCAAATTCATTGATTAGCTTTAGTAGTTTTCTGGTGGCATCTTTAGGATTCTCTATGTATAGTATCATGTCATCTGAAAACACTGACTTTTTCTTCTTCTTTTCCAATTTGTATTCCTTTTATTTCTTTTTCTTCTCTGGTTGCCATGGCTAAGACTTCCAAACTATGTTGAATAATAGTGGTGAGTGTGGACATCCTTGTCTTGTTCCTGATCTTAGAGGAAATGCTTTCAGTTTTTCACCATTGAGAATGATGTTTGCTGCGGGTTTGTCGTATATGGCCTTCATTATGTTGAGGTAGGTTCCCTCTGTGCCCACTTCTGGAGAGTTTTTATCATAAGTTGGTGTTGAATTTTTTCAAAAGCTTTTTCTGAATCTATTGAGATGATCATATGGGTTTTATTCTTCAGTTTGTTAATATGGTGTATCACATTGATTGATTTGCTTATATTGAAGAATTTTTGAATCCCTGGGATAAATCCCACTTGATTGTGGTGTATGATCCTTTTAATGTGTTGTTGGATTCTGTTTGCTAGTATTTTGTTGAGGATTTTTGCATCTATGTTCATCAGTGATATTGGTCTGTAATTTTCTTTTTTTGTAGTATCTTTGTCTGGTTTTGGTATCAGGGTGATGGTGACCTCATAGAATGAGTTTGGGAGTGTTCCTTCCTCTGCAGTTTTTTGGAAGAGTTTGAGAAGGATGGGTGTTAGCTCTTCTCTAAATGTTTGATAGAATTCACCTGTGAAGCCATCTGGTCCTGGACTTTTGTTTGTTGGAAGATTTTTAATCACTTTCAATTTCATTACTTGTGATTTGTCTGTTCATATTTTCTATTTCTTCCTGGTTCAGTCTTGGAAGGTTATACCTTTCTAAGAATTTGTCCATTTCTTCCAGGTTGTCCCTTTTATTGGCATAGAGTTGCTTGTAGTAGTCTCTTAGGATGCTTTGTATTTCTGAGGTGTCTGTTGTAACTTCTCCTTTTTCATTTCTAATTTTATTGGTTTGAGTCCTCTCCCTCTTTTTCTTGATGAGTCTGGCTAATGGTGTATCAATTTTGTTTATCTTCTCAAAGAACCAGCTTTTAGTTTTATTGATCTTTGCTATTGTTGTATTGTTTCTATTTCATTTATTTCTGCTCTGATCTTTATGGTTTCTTTCCTTCTGCTAACTTTGGGTTTTGTTTGTTCTTCTTTCTCTAGTTCCTTTAGGTGTAAGGTTAGTTTGTTCATTTGAGATTTTTCTTGTTTCTTGAGGTAGGCTTGTATTGCTATAAACCCACCTGTGGTTTCTAAAATGACACGAACCCGTACAAAAGAACAGCCCAACCAGTGAACCATTTGAGCCATCTCACTTTGCCTTTTAGTTGTTATTCTCTGGGTTATTAAACCCCAAGTTTTTTTTTAAAGGGTTGTTTTAATAGCAAACATAAAAGTTTTATTATCTGCATGAACTAATCACAAGGGCTAAATTTAGCTTAAACTTACCCACTACAGCAGAGGGAGGACACATTTCTGCCTCCTTCTGGCTGGTCCTTGGTCCATCCAAGAACCTGGGCATTGGTTTTCTCGTTTCACATCTCGCTACATGTAGGGATGAACCTTGATGTTAATAGCTGAACAGCTTTGGGAATGTTTTTGGTGTAGAGCCTTTGGGTACTGCTGCAAACCAGCAGTTCTTCATGTTCCTAAGGGAAATGGCTCTAGTTTCTGCAGAATCCTTTTATTCTTTGGAAGTAGGGTTCACCTAGTCTTACGCTGGTCTGCACTTCCAGATTTCTTCACTAGAAGTTCAAGCTGAAGTTGGGTTTTATTGACAGATGACAGGCTCATTTTTGTAAACGATACAAATTTCTAGGGGAATCATTTTGTTTTCTGCATAGTCAACATTTATGCAGTAAATATTCTGTTAAAATATTTATGCAGTGAGTTATGCAATTAAATTAACTTGGATTTTATTAGAACCTGTTATGTATCCATGATCTTTTAAGAAAATAATTTTATATATTTGAGAGATGGGGGTGTAGATGGAAGGTTGTGACTATGCAAGTGACTGGTACTGTAATGTCTCTTTGAGGGACATTTGAGGGTCTGTAAGTCAACATTTTGTACCTTATTCTGTTCAGTCATAATAAGAACGCTTGAGAACACATATTAAAATGGTAGGGCTTCCCTGGTGGCGCAGTGGTTGAGAGTCCGCCTGCTGATGCAGGGGACATGGGTTCGTGCCCCGGTCCGGGAAGATCCCACATGCCGCGGAGCGGCTGGGCCTGTGAGCCATGGCTGCTGAGCCTGCACGTCTGGAGCCTGCGTGTCAGGAGCCTGTGCTCCGCAACGGGAGGGGCCACAACAGTGAGAGGCGCGCGTACTGCAAAAAAAAAAAAAAAAAGGGGTAATTCAACTGAATGCTAATTTTGTAAAGGCTGATAACTCCACATTACAACTCCGATAGATAACAAAGGGGCCTCTAACACTGTACTTTGATCCTCCTTTTAGCCACATGTGGTAGAGGCATTAAAAATAATCACGTTTTGTCTTCCCTGCTGCTTTTTAAAGAAGTAGAAATGACTTTTTCAGAAGAGTTTAAAAAAATGGGCCAAGTTGTTCTCATAACAGACATTTCAGAATAAGTTAAGTTTTTTAACGTAGTTTAAGAGGGAATTTTTTTGTCACTTCTTCAGGGAAACCTTCATTAAGCACCTGTCATAGGACTATATTAGGTGTCCCCACTGTGTACTACACAGTAAAGCAAAGTGTTTTAACAAAGCATATTTGCAGCCATTTAGATAATGCCCCACTGAAAAGGAAATTCCACCTCTAAACCCCTTCTAATGATAAGAAACTTACTTTATTCAGTTTTGTTCTGTTTGAAGTTTCTGAGTTGGTATTTATAAGTTGAAAAGAGAGATTTAAAAAAATGTGTTGGGGCAATAAAAATTCTACAATGTGGATGAACCTGAAAAATATTAAGTAAAAGAAGGCAGCCACATACTGCATGGGAGCATTCATATGGAATGTCTAGAATAAGCAAATCTATGAGACAGAAAGCAGATTAGTGGTTGCCTAGGGATGGGAAAGGGGGTGGGGAGAGAGAAATGGGAAGTGACTGCTGATGGGTGGAGGATTCTTTGGGGGATACTGAAAATATTCTAAACCAAGATTATGGTCATGGTTGTACTATTCTGTAAATATACTAGAAATCACTTAATATTAAAAAACAGGTGAATTTTATGTATGTAAATTCTATCTCAAAGCTGTTAAAAAATCTGTTAGAAATTTTAAAAAGCGAAAGAATATAAGTGTATTGATTACTTTTGGAGAAATTGATCTGTATGTGTTCAAGTGATTCCATCCAGGAATATGGAATTCTGAAAATCCCTTTAAGTTTCTCAAAACTTTTTAGATTTCTTAAAAAAAAAAAAAGATTTTTGATTAAGATTTGGTGTCGTCAGATTTTTGGCATGAGTACCATCTGCATTTGCCTTTTGCTCCTTCATTCCCAGGCCCCCAACCCCTCAGGTGCATGTAGAAATGGGTTGGATGTGTTTTGGCTCAATTGCTCCAAGCCTTTCTTTCTCTATTTTAGCTGCTGATGCAAAAGAGAAACAGTTCTGGGTGACTCAGCTTCGAGCTTGTGCCAAATACCACATGGAGATGAATTCTAAGGTAAGTCACTTCGGGGTGGGGTGGAGGGGGGGCGTTGCAGCTGCTGGGATCAGCCTTCAGCCCAGTGATTGGCTTCTTGGGGGAAGCTGTTTTCCATAGTATCTTTAAAGTTCTCCACCATCGAGGAATTCATACTTGTCCTGTGACATTTACATTTAAAGCCGAGAGAAAGGTGGGAGGATTTGCTTGTAGGTAGAGTGAACGGGCATGCAGACACTTTCTTGGAACTGATTCTGGAAAGACACTTCTGTGTCTTTCTGTGTTGTCCATTTAGGCAGCTGGTAACTGGTCTGCGCAGAAGCTTGAGCAGATGGTGTCATTGTGGCGGCGGCAGAGGAGTCATATTTACTGTTCACGAAGACTTGTTGTCACAGACCCTTAAATAAAACGAGACCCCAGCTTGATGAAGCACTCTATAAGGTGCTTCTGCATCTAAGTGTGTCAGAATGTTCTCAGGTAGTTTGGCATCCATGTATGAATTAGCTTCTCTTCAGGATTCAGTCTGAGATCTTGGTACAGATGCGCAGGGGATAGGAGATAGGAGGTAGGCATTTTCATGGATTATTTGGAGCATCTCCTTCCTTAAATACAGGAAATAAATAAGTCAGACAGAGAAAGCCAAATACTATAAAACAAACTTGAGGTTGCCAAAGCGGATGGCGGGGGAGGGATAAATTAGGCGTATGTGGTTAACAGATACAAACTGCTATACGTAAAATAGATAAGCAACAAGGATTTGCTGTGTAGCACAGGGAATTACAGTCAATGTCTTGTATTTTAATAATCTATAATGGATTATAATCTGAAAAAAAACCCACAACTGAATCACTTCGCTGTACACCTGAAACGAACACAATATTGTAAACCAACTGTACTTCAATTAAAAAATTGTATAGGAAATAATTGACCAATGAATTTATTCAGGGCAATAAATATTTGTTAAAATTAACGAATTAACGTTCAAAGGGCTACTCCTTTTATGTCATTAGTTCAAATTTAGTTACGATATCCATTTGCATTCTTTTTCTGTATTCCATGTATCTGATAGGAAGACCCACACTTCAGACTTCTTAGGCTTCCATTTACTGTAACCTCTGTTCTGTCTTGCTCAGGGAGGACATGGAAATGTCTTGCTTAGTTATACCTCCCTGTTCTACTTCCAAATACAACCTGAAATGATGTCTTCACAATGATTTTGTTTATTTTTTTCTTTCTGGAGACATCTTCTCTCCTTGACTCGCTTACGGCAGTTGCACTCACTGTAATGCCCCTCTTGACTTGCTCCAAATGTGGTCTTTAATCATAGGTAGGGCCCCACTTCTTTTCTTAAAAATTTATTTTATTGAAGTCTAGTTGATTTACAGTGTTGTGGTAATTTGTCCTGTACAGCAAAGTGACTCAGTTATACATATGTATACATTCTTTTTCGTATTCTTTTCCATGATGGTTTATCCCAGGATATTGGATATAGTTCCCTGTGCTCTACAGTAGGACCTTGTTGTTTATCCATTCTGTGTATGTCAGTTTGCATCTGCTAGTCCCGAACTCCCAATCCATCCCTCCTCCCCCACCCCCTCCCCCTTGGCAACGACAAGTCTGTTCTCTGTATCTCTGAGTCTGTTTCTGTTTTATAGGTAAGTTCATTTATGTCATGTTTTAGATTCCACATATAAGTGATATCATATGGTATTTTTCTTTTTCTGATTTACTTTATTTAGTATGATCATCTCTAGGTCCATCCATGTTGCTGCACATGGCATTGGTTCATTCTTTTTTATGACTGAGTAGTATTCCATTGTATATATGTACCACATCTTCTTTATCCATTCATCTGTTGATGGACACTTAGGTTATTTCCATGTCTTGCCTATTGTGAAAAGTGCTGCTATGAACATAGGGGTGCACGTGTCTTTTTGAATTATAGTTTTGTCTGGATATATGGGTAGGGCCCCACTTCTAAAGCCTTTTTCCCTCTGGCCTGGTTTATTTTCCAGGAATGTCCAGGAGTTCTGGACATTACATCAGTATTTTATAAACACCTAGGCAGGGCAGTATAAAATTGTTTTCTTTTTATATGTATTGTTTTACTTTTTATAAAATAGAACAGAAGGGGATCAAATAAAAAGGACATATCTTCACCTATTGCCATAGGTGCTCATTGGAGATGACTGCTCTTTGGTACATCAGCCTAGTAAATTTAGGTGTGCGTTAGTGTGTATGTGTACGTATCTGTAGCTCTACATTTGTTTTTTACACAAATGGATCATTTCACGCACACTGTTCTATCCTTTGGTTTTTTTACACTTATTAATGTATCTTGGAGATTTTTCCCTGTTGGACATCTAGATCTACTACACTCCTGTTAGGATGACCAGATGCTGTTCTAAGGGGTGGATGTCAGTGCTTTATTTGAATCCTTCACTGACAGACGTTTAATTTGATTGTGGTTGTTATACATGATGCTATAATAAACATCGTTGGACACACATCTTCTGGTACCTCTAGGTGCGTATATATATGAATCTATACCAGCGGAAGTACTGGGTTATAGAATAGAACATGAAAGGTGGATTCGCTTGTGGGGTTGACTCGTATACTAAGTCCACGAAGTCTCTTCTACTTCTAAGTCTACTTCTGCCAAGTCTCTTCGGACGCTAATTGGGCGTTAGTACCTTCTCCCCTGCCTTTTAGCCCCTAAAGGATGAACGTGTGACAGGAGGGGATGATTATCGCTGCCTCTGGAGGTTAAGTCTCCAGCCAACCCCACGATGGGGAGAGAGGCAGTGGGGTTCAAACTCTGGGGCGGTGCCCAGGGCCCCCGTTCAGCTCAGCTGCCTCCTTTCTGACTGGCACCCCCATCCCCACCACACACATAACTCCTGTTGCGAGTTCACTGCTGACAGCTTGTGAAGGCATTTTTTTTTTTCTGTAAGGAAGTAGCATTGTTTTTAAAAAATTGCAAATATTACCTATACGCAATGCAAAACATTCAGAAGATAGGAAAGTATAAAGAAGGGAAAAAAATCACCCCAAATCCCAGCCCCAGACCTAATCTCTGATGATACTATTTGAGTGTGCATCCTTCCAGAGCCTTATCTGTGTAGAGAAATATCAACAGAAAGAGGTCACGTGACCCCACATGGGGTTCATCCTTCCAGTCTTTTCCATACAAGTATGGGGGTGTGTGGACTATTTCTGGGAATCAGAAGGCTTGTCTGTTGTGGGGAGGTATGGGTGGGGAATTCTAGCAGGCTGTGTGTTATGCCTTGTGTGAAGAGTAAGGAGGTGTGTAGCTGCTGTTTAATTGGTTCTCCCAGGAAACTCGGTTTCTGATGACGAATGACTAGAGCTTTCCTGACTGTGTGCCGCCCTGGGGTGTGAGCCAGAGGGCTTTGGAGAGGTGCTTAGCTGTCTTGGCTGCGCGGCATCACAGCAGGGAAGCACCTGCCACCGGGACTAACCCAGTGGCGTCTGTGGAATCTGAAACCACGTGGTTGTGAGGGACTTCAGATGTCATCCAGTCTTGACCCCACCGCATCCCAGCATCCTCACAGAAGCGCGTACCAGAATATTTATGGTAATAATGAAAACATGTGGGCTGGTTCTCTCAAAACAATCCCTGGTTTTATTCACCTAGAGGGGGCACTGCTGGTACCTCACTGAGTGAATGCTAAGAATTTGGGGGGTCATCTAACAAATGACATCGAATACCTCTCTTTTATGACTAAACAAATTTGAGGCCCCTCAGAACAGTTTGGAATAGCTCAGAAGTAATGGAATGATTAAAAAGTGGGAAGGGATCCCAAACTCCCTCTGTTCCATGTCTAAAAACAGTAGCTATAAGAAATAGGACAAGAGGTAGGTCCTAAAACTGTGTGGTCCAATATGGAGGCCTTGGGGCACGTGAGACTGTCCAAACTGAAATTATTTGAAATTCAGTTTCTCGGTCATGCTCATCCACATTTCAGGTGCTCAGGGGCCATGCTTGGCTGATGCCTGCCATACTGGACAGCACAGGGTTAGAATATCTTCCATCATCACAGAAGGTTCTGTTGGAAAGTGCTGATAAAGCTTCCATTACAGCTTCGTGGTTTCTAAGGAGGGACTTGCCGGTGTCCGGTTTAATCTCCTCCTGCGCCATGGACAGTGTTTTGCTTTCTTTAAATCTGAAAAGGTTGACTGGTGCTTCCCACCCATCGGTCCTTCCTTCTGGCTTCCCCTGCATCCTCCCGGTGAGGACTTCTGGTCTGTGCCACAGCCTTGGCGTTGGACATCCTGCTCACTCTTACTTCTCCCGTGGCCTCATCTGTGCAACAGGGACCCTGACCTTACTTGTCTGAAGTTAGGAACTGGTGTTCTCATGTGGTCAGATTCCGCTACATGCTTACTGCGCTGCAGCTATTTGCCAAGAAAACTAGTTTGAGGTGTTTTTTAAAAACTTTAATTTGCATTATTTTTTGCAGAGTTTATTCATGGGCCATAAGTTTTTGTTTCTTCAGTTTCTTCTGGGGTATCTTTTTCTTCTGTGCAACCTCCTTTCCTGGTTTAGGGACAATCTGCTCTTTTTTTTTTTTTTTTTCTGGTACGTGGGCCTCTCACTGTGGTGGCCTCTCCCGCTGCGGAGCACAGGCTCCGATGCGCAGGCTCAGCGGCCATGGCTCACGGGCCCAGCCGCTCCACGGCATGTGGGATCTTCCCGGACCGGGGCACGAACCCGTGTCCCCTGCACCGGCAGGCAGACTCTCAACCACTGCGCCACAAGGGAAGCCCCAATCTGCTCTTTTTCAGTGAAGATCATCTCAGTGTGGCTGGGAGAGCTCATGCACAGGTTGGTCGGACCGTGGGCTCTGCTAAGTCCTGAGCTGCATTTTGGGAGCTGTATTCACCTGAATGTGCTCACTGATCAGGGGATCTACATCTAGGCCCTAAAGGTCAGCATCCCTCTCTGCATTTTTGAGTATGTGCAGTAAAAATTCAGCACTCTTTTGGGGCCATTGACCATGCGTCCAGCCCCACTGTTTGGTCTGAGCACACCTACTAACTTCACCACTGGAATGATGGAATGGCACCCATCGCTTTTGTAAAGGGACATCCTTCAGATACTCGGTAGCTTTTTGGATATGCATACCTTTTATGGCCTGGGCAGTTTCACGAGTGTTCTTAGAATGAACGTGAAGATTTGAACCTCTTGTTTTCCATGATTTTGTGAGGTTTTCTGGGTCAAGTGAACAGCAAACCATTTTCAGAGGTCACCTCAAGGCTGCTTACTGGAAAAGCTAATTCGAGCTTTTGTGAGCAGCAGAGGAGCAAGGGCAGGTTGCCAGTGGGGCTGCTCCCTGGCTCACACAGCCTTTGCTAGCACCCACTTCCTAAGACAAAGTACAGAGCTTTACCTTGGCGATGGCTGCCCCTTACATGCCAGGTCCGGTTTCTCCACCTTCACTCTCGGGCACCCGTGTGTTCCAGACACGGCACACTGTGTACTTTTCCTGTGTTTGTGCTGTTCGCTGGGCTACGAGTGCCTTTCCCTCTCCGTCCTTCCTGGGGCGAATACCCATGTGGTCTTCAAGGCTCGTAGAGTTCTGTGATGCCTCCCTCACCTGCCTGCTCAAGAGTGGATCTGCTCTCTCCTGTGCTGCCGTTTATACCAGGACACACCTGTATGACAGCACTTTTCATGGTGTGTGTGTGCGTGTGCGCACACGTGTCGGCCCTCAAGGCTGACTGTGTCCTTACGCCCGGGACTGTGGGGAAATCATAGCTGTCTCCTCCATACCTGCCACTGTCATGACAAGTCGCGATGGATATAAAGCGTTTGAAGCAGTAAATGTCAGCCCTGCTTCCTCGTCCTCACTCCTTCCCGTGTGTGTCAGTGGTATTAGTAGTGGGACGGGTGCTGGATTTGGGTTCCCTAAACTATACCCAAGTTATCAGATTTTAATTTTTGTTGCATACGATTGTATTTTATATTAGATCAAGTACTTGAGGATTCTATGTAGAGAGAGCTCTGAGCTTCCTGCAGCCAAAAATCAATCAGGAGTAATTTCGAACAAAATGTATCCTGACTTTTTTGTTTTTAATTAAAGAAAATAGCAATCAAAAGGAACACATTTTGGGGAAAGGAAATAATAACAAATGGCCTCTATCAGCACACTTCTACATGGCAGGTACTAAGAAAGGTGCTTTTCTTGGATGATCTTAGGTGTGTCTCACAACAGCCCTACGAGGCAGGTACAACTATGACTGTGTTTTTTGTTTGTTTGTTTGTTTGTTTAACATCTTTATTGGAGTATAATTTTTTTTTAAGATGTTGGCGGTAGGAGTTTATGAATTTATTTATTTATTTTTGGCTGCGTTGGGTCTTCGTTTCTGTGCGAGGGCTTTCTCTAGTTGTGGCAAGCGGGGGCCGCTCTTCATCGCAATGCGCGGGCCTCTCACTATCGCGGCCTCTCTTGTTGCGGAGCACAGGCTCCAGACGCGCAGGCTCAGTAGTTGTGTCTCACGGGCCTAGTTGCTCCGCGACATGTGGGATCCTTCCAGACCAGGGCTCGAACCCCTGTCCCCTGCATTGGCCGGCAGATTCTCAACCACTGCACCACCAGGGAAGCCTTATTGGAGTATAACTGATGACTGTGTTTTATAGGTGAGGATGGAAAGAATAAGTAATATGCCTGCTCATGCCCGCATAGCTAGCAAGGGCTGCCATCTCTTTAAAAAGATTTGAGATATAATTCACATACTGTAGAATTTATCCTTTAAAAGTGTACAATTCAGTGGTTTTTAGTGTATTCACAAAGTTGTGCAACCATCAGCACTGTCTCGTCCCAGAATCTTCGATCACCCTCGAAAGAAACCCCTCCTGTGCCTATCAGCAGTCCCTCCTCATCCCTTACCCACCTACTCTCCCAACCCCTGCCAACCCCAAACCACTGCCTGTGAGAAGTTGCCTATTCTGGACATTTCATGTAAATGGAATCATTAAGTATGTGGTCTTTTGTGTCTGGCTGATTTCACTTAGCATAATGTTTCCAAGCTTCCTCCATGTTGTAGCATGAATCAGTACCTCATTCCTTTTTATGGCTGGATAATCCCATTGTATGGATATGCCACTTTTTTATTTTTATTTTTTGCCATCTTAGTTCCCCGATCGGGGATCGAACCCGTGCCTCCTGCAGTGGAAGCACAGAGTCCTAACCACTGGACTGCCAGGGAAGTCCCCATGATATGCCACCTTTTTTTTTTAATCCATTCGTTGATGGATATTCGGCTTACTTTCACTTTTTTGTTATTGTAAATGATGCTGCTATGAACATTTGTGCACAAGTTTTTGTGTGAATGTATTTTCTCATTTCTTTCAGGTATATACCTAGGAGTGGAATTGCTGGGTCACGTGGTAACTCTGTTTAACTTTTGGAGGAGCTGCTCTTTTCCAAAGTAGCTGTGCCATTTTACATGCTCAGTGAATGAGGGTTCCAGTTTTCCTACATCTTTGTTAACACTTGATCTTGTCAGTTTTTGATTATAGCCATCCTAGTGGGTATGAAGTTGTATCTCATTGTGGTTTCGATTTGCATTTCCCTAGTGACTAATGATTTGGGGCATCTCTTCATGTTCTTATTGGCCATTCGTGTATCTTCTTTGGAAAAATGTCTACTTAAATCCTTTGTCATTATTTATCTATTTATTTTTAATTGTTGAATTGTGAGAGTTCTTGATATATTCTGGGTACTAGACACTTATCAGATACATGGTTTACAGATATTTTCTCCCATTCTGTGGCTTGTCTCTTCACTTTTCTCGTCTTTTTTGACATAAGCAAAAATTGTGAGGACAAATGGGACATCTGGTATAATGCAGTGGGGATTGGAGTCAAAGGACCTGGCTTCTGGCTGTGCCTGGACCACTCACAGCAACTAACTAGTCTTGTTGTCTAGAGTAACTTAATCTCTCTTAACCTCTGTAAATGGGGCAAAATAATGGGCATCAACCATACAGGATGGTTTTTAGGATGAAATGACATTAAGTACTTCACAAACATCAGTTCTTTTTATAGCATGAACTCTTCCAGCTCTGCCAGAACATCTGTGTTGACAGGTAACTTGGTTGTAGAGTGGGTTCCACCTGAAGATGGATCACTCAGGACTAGAGGCTAAGAACCTCCTCCCAAACCTGATTGTAATGACGCGTTCCCCGACAAGGTTGGCTAGACTGCCCAAAGGATTATATTCCCCATGCATCAGAAAGTTCAAGAATAATCCTAACTGAACCAGTTTGGTGTTTTTCATATTGTATGGTCTTGTGGCCAGTGGTTCCAGTCTCATTTTCTGAGGCTGTGGGGTGGCCTGCCACCTGCTTCACAACCTGTCCTCTAGTGCCACTTGGGACGAGTTACTGTCTGAGCCTCAGTGCCTCATCTGTGAAAGGGGGATGACAGTTATCGATGTGAAGATCGAACTGTGGGTTGTGGTGAGGTTTCAGTGAGTTAACGTCTGTCATGCTCTTACTGTAGAGCCAGATGCTGAGTTAGTTTCCATAAGGGGTGCTGGGCTGGCAGGAGGACCCTGCCAAGTTGGACCTCATGAGGCAATCTCCCTGGGAAAAGACTGCCCAAGACTGTATGCACGGCTTGCAACACGGGGTATTTCTGATAAATGAGTCTCTAAGATAATCAGAAGAGAAATTTGTTTCTCTGGGTGCACCACACAGCTTGCGGGATCTTAGTTCCCCAACCAGAGATTGAACCCGGGTCCACGGCAGTGAAAGCGCCGAGTCCTATCCATTGGATCGCCAGGGAATTCCCAGAAGAGAAATTTTTTACCTGTTTAAATAGCCAACATTAAAATAGATGGAAAGTTTAAGGGGAAAAAAGGGTGGAGAAGGTGTACCATTGTGGAACCAGTCAACCAGTCAAAACAAACAACAAACAGAGCAAATAGAGATACACACCACACACAGTCTTTGGAAGGAAACATAAGGGCCTTGTAACAGTGGTTGCCCCTGGGAGGGAAGGGGGAAACTGGGGATTTAGAGTTGAAAGAGAGTAGGGGTTTAGCTGTACCCTTTGATACTTTTTGAAATTTTCATGTTGTGCATTGACATATACACATATAGTAGTTACTCAAATGGTTAACATTTAACTTTGTAAAAGTTTTCCTTTTTAAAAAGCATTGCTTAGGCTGTTTGGCAAAGTGCTGTGCTCACTCAGGCTACTGTCAAGTTGTCCCTTTATCTGCAGACAGAAGCTCTTCCCCAGTCACTGATTAACCTGCTTCTCTTTATATTCTCTCCTTGAAGGTCTTAAAACCAAATGTCCTTAAAGATATTCAATAATTCCAGATTCCTGCCAATTCAGATGAAGCTTCTAGTCTTGTTTCTCAAAATTGATTTTACTTGATACGGTTTGGGGTGTTTAAAGTTTAATGCTCTTTGGGGGAAGTGTTCCTTCCCCCGCCCCACCCCCTTATTTTAATCGAACTGTGATGAAGTGTGAACGTGGCTCCCTCTTCTTCAGCTGAAGCCTTCGGTGCTGGGGCGATAGGCTGAGGAGCAGGGAGCCTGCATCTGGGTGTGGGGTTCTATGAACAGAGCTTCTCCACTGGAGTTTGAAGGGGGTTTGTGCTGCCTACCTGATAACATTTTTAGAAATTGCCTGTGTCTCAAAAAAATTCAGCTCATCCTTCTTACTGTACAGTATACTAGCCTGATTTAATATTTTAATATTTTAAATGTTTTATTTCTTTACCCAAATTTTTGGGTAAAATCCAAGATATTTGGGACTTCCCTGGTGGCGCAGTGGTTGAGAATCCACCTGCCAATGCAGGGGACACAGGTTCAAGCCCTGGTCCAGGAAGATCCCACATGCCGCGGAGCAACTAAGCCCGTGCACTACAGCTATGGAGCCTGAGCTCTAGAGCCTGCAAGCCACAACTGCTGAGCCTGCGTGCCACAACTACTGAAGCCCACGCGCCTAGAGCCCATGTTCCACAATAAGAGAAGCCTCTGCAGTGAGAAACCTGTGCACCACAACAAAGAGTAGCCCCTGCTTGCCGCAACTAGAGAAAGCCCAGGCGTAGCAACGAAGACCCAACCCTGTCTTTCAGGAAAGACACCCTGAAGTAGTTAATATTTAAGGGCAAAAGGCCAAGATGCATGTAACCCTCACTCAAATGGTTTAGGAAAAAATTTTAATATGTCTTATAATTACACTTGTGTGTGTGTGCACGTGCGTGCACCCGTGTATTGGGGAGAGAAAAGAGAGGGAACAAATGATAAATGGGATAAAATGGTAATTGGTGAAACTGACTAAAGGGTACACAGGAGTTTTTCTTTTGGTGTGTGCAACTTTTAAGTTTGAAATTATTTCCCTGTAAAAAATTTTAAAAAATCAAGTATAGTCTAACACTTTTGAAAACAAGATCCTGTTCTTTAAAAAAACATATATTCCTTGGGAGAAATTTTCTATAAGTCATTTAGATATTAGTATGATTTTTTCATTCTTTTTTTTTTGGCTGCGCTGTGCGGCATGTGGGATCTTCTTTCCCCAACCAGGGATCGAACCCATGCCCCCTGCAGTAGAAGCGCAGAGTCTTAAACATTAGACCGCCAGGGAAGTCCCATTTTTCATTCCTTTTTTCTTTTCTTTTTAATATTAGTATGACTTCTAAAGAAAGTAATTTTTCACTTGCCATTATCTAGCTGAGACTAGCCACCAAGGAGCTCGGTGGTTTTCTGAGAATTAAAGATAATTTGGGGAAAGGAGGCATGATAGGGTCATTGCAGTCAGGCTAATATGGAGAACTGGTTAGAATACTGGGCTTTGAAGAGCAGGGAGGAGGATGAGTTATGGGTGACGGAGACTTAGAAAAGAAGGGGGAGCAAGCCAGTGATAAACTACCTCCGACTGAAGGTGGGTAACCTCTCTAGCCCCTTCTATGTGTAACTTTGGCATTTATCTTTAAAAAAAAATTTTTTTTTATTGACATATAATTTACATACCATGAAAGAAGGTTGTGGATGACCAATAATAATGATATTTTATTTTTTTTAACTTTTTATTTTATATTGGAGTATAGTTGATTAGCAATGTAGTGTTAGTTTCAGGTGTATAGCAAAGTGATTCAGTTATACATATACATGCATCTATTCTTTTTCAGATTCTTTTCCCATTTAGGTTATTACAGATTATTGAGCAGCGTTCCCTGTGCTGTACAGTAGGTCCTTGTTGGTTATCCATTTTATTTTTATTATTATTTTTTACATAAATTTATTTTATTTATTTATTTTTGGCTGCGTTGGGTCTTCGTTGCTGCACACGGGCTTTCTCTAGTTGCAGCGAGCGGGGGCTACTCTTCATTGCAGTGCATGGGCTTCTCATTGAGGCAGCTTCTCTTGTTGTGGAGCACAGGCTCTAGGCACGTGGGCTTCAGTAGTTGTGGCACACGGGCTCAGTAGTTGTGGCTCGCAGGCTCTAGAGTGCAGGCTCAGTAGTTGTGGCACACGGGCTTAGTTGCTCCGCAGCATGTGGGATCTTCCCAGACCAGGGCTCGAACCCATGTCTCCTGCATTGGCAGGTGGATTCTTAACCACTGTACCACTAGGGAAGCCCTCCATTTAAAATATAGTAGCGTGTACATGTCAATCCCAAACTCCCTAACTATCCTTCCCCACCACCCTTCCCCCCAAGTAATCATAAATTCATTCTCTAAGTCTGTGAGTCTATTTCAATAACAATATTTTATATCACTATATTGTAGTATATAAAATTATTATGCCAGTAGCTATCACAACTGATCAAAATGCTAGGCACGGTCGTAAGTACTTTAATAGACATTATTTCATTTATTCTTTAAAGGATGCTTATAAGTTCGTTTTAGTTTCCTAAAAGAGAACGAGGTAGAACAAAACCCTGAGAGAGGGCTTCCCTGGTGGTGCAGTGGTTGAGAGTCCGCCTGCCGATGGAGGGGACGCGGGTTCGCGCCCCGGTCTGGGAGGATCCCACATGCCGCGGAGCGGCTGGGCCCGTGAGCCATGGCCGCTGAGCCTGCGCGTCCGGAGCCTGTGCTCCGCAACGGGAGAGGCCACAGCAGTGAGATGCCCGCGTACCGCAAAAAAAAGAAAAAAAAAAAACCCTGAGAGATTATAAATAACTCCCTTGAGTCACATATCTGGTAAAGGGCTGGATTTTGAACCCAGGTCTCTGATACCCTGAAGCCAGTGGACGAGGCTGCCTCGCCATGTCTGGGACCCCTGCTGCAGGAATTGGGCTGGCAGGGTGAGCAGAGATGTTTTACTTGTCTCTGGTACCTAGGAACAGAACACGGGGTACTTCTTGAAATGTGGAAGAAGAAAATTGATACTTCTCAGCCCAAGAAGGGAAGAAAGATTTTGTAAGTAATAGATCTTTAATGTGTTAATGTAGGGAAATGAAAATACTTGGAAAGTTAATTGAGTGGTTTTGGGTTAGTATCAGTGGAGTCAGTTCTGGGCTGGACCCCTCCATTTACCCACCCACCCATCGGACTTGGGTCCTCAAGGTGACTAACACTGATCTGTAGTTTTTTGGTTCTGCCAGGCACCTACACCCCCAACCTCTCTTGCCCGTGCTGCAGGTTTGATGATCCTATATCTCTACCACAAACTTTACCCTCATCAACTTCTACTCTTAGCTGCTTTTTTTTCCTGGCCACGCTGTGTGGCATGCAGGATCTTAGTTCCCCGACCAGGGATTGAACCTGTGCCCCCTGCAGTGGAAGCATGGAGTCTTAACCACTGCACTGCCAGGGAAGTCCCGTACTCTCAGCTGCTTTTAAAGCCCCCCCACAGACTCCTTGACACCCATCTGGAGAGGTTATGATGAAGCCCACTGGAGTTAGGACACAGGGACATTTTCAATGAACCCTGAGTTCCATTAGTAGGTTGGCATCCGCCTTCAGGATCTCTCTTCCCTCTGAACCCTCCTTGGCCAGGTCGGCAGCTGGAAAAGTTTGCCGATGCTGATACCTGTATTTAAGGTATTTCTTTATCGTTCATCTACTTGGCAGCTTCTCTTTATGGCATCTTCTTCTTCTTCTTTTTTTTTTTTTTTGCTGTTACGCGGGCCTCTCACTGCTGTGGCCTCTCCCGTTGCGGAGCACAGGCTCTGGACGCACATGCTCAGCGGCCATGGCTCACGGGCCCAGCCGCTCCGCTGCATGTGGGATCTTTCCGGACCGGGGCACGAACCTGTGTCCCCTGCATCGGC
The DNA here is from genome assembly GCF_964341445.2 of Mesoplodon mirus. Taxonomy (NCBI): domain Eukaryota; kingdom Metazoa; phylum Chordata; class Mammalia; order Artiodactyla; family Ziphiidae; genus Mesoplodon; species Mesoplodon mirus. Next base: position 53,282,926 of record NC_138988.1, read on the forward strand.
AGGTGGACTCCCAACCACTGCGCCACCAGGGAAGCCCTATGGCATCTTCTTTTTATCCCCCTTCAGCCCTGCTACTTGACAGGCCTGCATACCTCTTTGGATTCCAAAGCTCTTTCCTTTGTGCACTAGACAGCAGGCACTTATTAACCACCTACTGTGTGCATTAGACTCTCCCTGGTGCTCTCTCCTTTACAGCTTATAGCGTAGAAGCTCCAAGTTCCTAGATCCTCATCATGTATTGAGGTAAAAAGCAAGAATGACAACAGGAAACTGTTTTTGTCCCATGGAAATTGTTTGTTCAGATGCCACAAGAACATGTTCTTCCCTCATAATAACAGTGATAAGTGGTGCCCTGTAGTTGCTAAGTTCCTTCCGTGCAAATCATGTGGTATCAGGGTTTCTCAGCCTCAGCATTGTTGCCATCTTTGGCTGCATCATTCTTCACTGTGAGGGGTTTCCTGAGCGTCGTAGGGCACTCAGCAGCATCCCAGGCCTCCACTCACTAGATGCTAGAAGCACTCTCACCACCAGTAACTCCCAAAAAACTCTCTGGACTCTGCAAATGCTTCTTGGTGGGAGAGGAGGGTTTGGGGGGACATCACCCCTAGTTGAGAACTATTACCTCATATAATTCTCCCAACAGTCCTATGAGGTAGGTGTCATCTCCATTTCATAGATGAGGAAACTGAGGCTCAGGAAGGTCCAGTGGCCCCAGGCCTAGGACATGACAGAGGTGAGACCAGAAGCCATCCTCACACCTTTGCTTCTTCATCTGAGCCTCTTTTGGACCCGGGGCTGCTGGGAAACTACTTCAGTGGACAGGGAGCAGCCAGGCCAGTGGGGCTGCTGTGCACTTGAGCCTTTGCTTTTGGGAGAGGCCTTGCTCTCTTGCCAGGCGTGAGACAGCTCATCCATCACGTCTTGAGATTTCCTGGGCTGCTCCCCCTGTCCCCTACCCCGTGAGGGATGCAGCAAGGAACTGAGAGATATTTTAGCAGTGGAGCAAGGATGCACTCGCTGTCCTTCTCCACCAAGCCGGTCCCCAGGCCCAGCCGTAAAATGAAGGGGACCCCACACTTTGCAGCCTTGGACCCCCTTAGCCCGGATTCTGCCCAAATCTGAGAAGAGGCGGTGGCACCTGGCACGTGTTTCTGAAGTTTAATTTCCCCCACGCACTGCGCTGTACTGATGGACAGAGAAAAGACAGAATGTTTGCTGGAGGCTGAAGCTTGACGGCATGTGTGTGAGCCGTGCTGGGCACTGGCTGGGGGCTCTGGGCCTCCTGATGGGCTGCAGCCACTTGGCCGCTGTGAGGACCCCCGGTGGCACATCCTCCTGCCTCATCCCACTGTGGGCCGAGGCAGAGGGAGGCCCTCGCCTGTCCCCCCACCCCTGGTCATCAAAGGTAAATGGGGTCCCGAGAACTGAGGAGGGGGGTGAGGGACGCATTTACTCATCAGCTCCCCTTCATGTCTCCCTTGGGACAGTGTGGTCTAGGCTCCCAGGGCACAGGGGTTTCTGCACATTTTGACGCCATAAATATTCTTTCCCCCAGTGGATGCACAGTCCAGAACAGCCAAACTTGAGGAGGTCTCTCTTTATGTTATTTATTTTTATCTTTTTTGGTTGGGGCATGCGGGCTCTCATGAGGACTTGACACAGCTTCAGCTACCCACCTCAGATGGCTGCTTTGATTTGCTGGCTTTTGAAGCCCATGTGAGTCATCATGTTAGTTTCCCCTCATCTCATGTATCGGATGATGTGCAGACACAGCCCGTGAGCTGGGGCAGCTCAGCTCTGAGAGTCAGGAGACGGGGTGGTGGGGTAGGGTGGGTGTTTTGGTGGTGCTACTGTAGGCCTTGACCTTGAGTTGTTTGCTTTCTTTTGTACCTCGGTTTCTTATTCTGTAACATAGGTGGAGCCCTTCCCCTCTTGCGTTTTGCAGAGATTTTGCATGATAAGTAAATGACTACTTTCAGAGAGGCTTAATGAAAGTAGCTATTCATATCATAATTATGATGATGATGAGTAGTATAACTGCCAGCTTTCTGTGCTCAAGGTGCCATGAGGGTGACCTGGGGGGAGGTCTCCTGTGGACCTCCGTGTGTTTCTGTGGGAAAAGAAGGAAGCACATTTCTCTCTCTCACACACTTTTTTTTTTTTTTTTTTTTTGCGGTACGTGGGCCTCTCACTGTTGTGGCCTCTCCCCTTGCGGAGCACAGGCTCCGGACGCTCAGGCTCAGCGGCCATGGCTCACGGGCTCAGCCACTCCGCGGCATGTGGGATCTTCCCGGACTGGGGCACGAACCCGTGTCCCCTGCATTGGCAGGCGGACTCCCAACCACTGTGCCACCAGGGAAGCCCCCACACACTTATTTTAATTTAGGAATGGACAGAAAGTAGATTTGCTTTTTTATGTGTTCGAAGTTCTCTGCCGCCCCCTTGCTCTCTGCCCTTCTGTTCCTTTCTGATCCTGCAAAGTCAACATTTTAGGCACTCTTTTCAACAAGGAAGGGAAATGAGGCCCTCTTTTATAAACTGTTTTGAATTTTACAAAGTTGCTTTTGTATTGTTTTGTTTGTACTTGTCACATGATAGTCTTGGAAATCTTTCCATGCCACTGGGTGAATCTGTCTTTAAAAAAACCCAGCTGCGGGCCTCCCTGGTGGCGCAGTGGTTGAGAGTCCGCCTGCCGATGCAGGGGATACGGGTTCGTGCCCCGGTCTGGGAGGATCCCATATGCCGCGGAGCGGCTGGGCCCGTGAGCCATGGCCGCTGAGCCTGTGCGTCCGGAGCCTGTGCTCCGCAACGGGAGAGGCCACAACAGTGAGAGGCCCGCGTACAGCAAAAAAAAAAAAAAAAAAAAACCCAGCTGCATGGCATGTAATGAATGCATTTGTCATAATTCTGTTAATAATCTCCTGGTGAGTGTTTTTTGAGTACATAATAGACCCCTGGATGTAGAGAAAGGCCTGGTTTATCTGTGGTATGAAGTGGTAAGGCCAGTGAGACCTAGAATAAGGTAGTCTCCTAGTCATGGCTCTGTGTGCTTGGAGTTAATTGTTCAGCTTCTCTGGGCCTCGATTCTCCTTTTAAAAAGACAGATTCGGACTAGAAGGTATTCTCAGATCCTATCCAGCTTTCAGTGTTACAAATTCATCCTCAGATCTCATGTACTAGTTGTCTCCTTCTGTGTAACCAATAACAAACATCCTGAAACTTAATGTCTTAAAGCCACCACCACTTTATTCAGCTTACAGTTAGGCTGGGCCTTTCTTCTTGTCTGACCTGGGCGGCTCAGTGGCTCTCCTTGGGCTTGCTTATGTGTCTGCAGTCACCTGGCAGGCGGGTTAGGCCTGGTATTCCTGGATTGCCTCACTCACATGGCTGGTGGTTGGCTGGCTGTTGGCTGGGCAGTTGGGGTGAGGGTCAAAGAATATATCTCACCCTCTAGCAGGCCACTCTGGGTCGCACGTGGCTGGGCAGGGTCCCCAAAGTAGCAAGAACAGAAACTGAAAGGCCTCTTGAAGCCTGGGCGTGGAACAGATGCAATGTCACTTCCATTGCGTTTATAGGTCAGAGCACATCACAAGGCCAAGCAGATTCGGGGGGCAGGGAGACAGACCCCCCTCCTGATGGGGGAAAGTGCCAAGGATCATGGCCATTTTTACAGTTTAACGTGTCCTGGGAACTGAGCCTTTGAATAGCAGTAAAAGACTGTAGAAAGGGAGGAAGAAACAGAGAGAAGCTGAACATGGAGATTTCAAGAACTTCTTGTCAGGGGTAAATACCCTTGATGTAAAACAAACAAACAAAAAAAAGCAAACAAAAACACTTCTTTGGACTGCTACTGTATATATGCTAGATATGTCTCCCAGCACCAGGGTTAAGAAGATTAATTCCACGTGGCTGCTGTTTTGAGACAGTTTAGCGTGGGATTTGATGGCTACTCCAATAAACTATAATCCAGAACAAACATTTCTGGTTGAAATACAAACCCAGTGCTGTGCAATCCCAAAGGAGGGGCCCACCTAGTCTATCTGGGGGGTCAGAGGAGATTTTGGGCATCTGATTCTAGCAGGATGAGTTGGCATTTAGTGAGCAGAGAAGGGCCAGAGTGGGCATGGGAGGAGGGTGGCAGATAAAGGAAACAGCGTGAGTGGAGGTTCTGTGCCCTAGAAAGACCAAAGGACTCAGGATCAGGAGGCTATGGGGTCAGTGAGGTCTGAGCTTAGGGGGCAGATATGGTGGATGTCACAGATGTGATGCCAAAAATGCTTATCTCATCACTGAGAAAATGGAGCCAGACAGGCTTGGGAGCTCTTTTAACTTTTTCTGAGATGGTGAAAGTGAACCGGAAGTTCAACATTTCCACTGAATTTGTCCTTGTATGTTCTGGAAGACAAGAAGGTAGTGTATTTGTTTTCCCCTTCCTTTATTTCTGAGGCATTTGTTGAGCCTAGTACATGTCTGTCATATACCAGGTCAATTAAATGAGGGAATAATACTTATCTCTTATTTAGCCCTGGCTGCTTCCTCGATGACTTTGAGGTAGGTGAGAATAGCCGTGAAAGCCCAACGAAGAGAATTCTGCCATCCTGTTCTGTACTCGAAGTGTGTTCTTTCTTTCAAGCAGCCTAGAAACATGATTCTGGGGAGACTGCCCGTGACAGTAGCTGTTGGATGCCAACCCAATAGCCATTCCTTGTTTGTTCTTGCCACTGGACCCCTGATTTGCTCCACAGCCAGTGGTCTTGGGCCCAGGGATGAATTGTGCTTGGTCTGAGCCCCTCATGGCCAAGTACTCGCCCACCAGCCCCTCCTGTTGCTAGGGGGATGGTCATGAGACCCATTCTGACCAGTGGGGCTTGGAGAGGGGGCTGCTGGGGGCAAAAGGGGAATGTTTTGATTCTGGTAAAAGGAGAAAGCTACAGAAGGAAGTCCCTTGGTCTCATTTCCCTGGATACCCACGTGTGTTGACATGGCACCTGGAGTAGTGGCAGCCAGTTTGTCACCATGAGGGCTTGTGCTTTGGGCCAAAGCCACTACACAGAGAGTGGCTGAGCAGAGGTGTGGACTCTGGGTCCACCCAACTCTGAACTTATTGCTGAGTAGTAAAAAGGGTTATAAAGTTCAGGCCACTATCAGTCAGTTTTGTTACCTGCAACCTTTCCTAATGATAGACTGTCTATATCATGATCAGGGATATGATGAAATAAAGAAGAGAACCAGGGTGTACCTTTTATCCAGCCCCATTTAAATGTGGGAGGAAATATTGCAGACCATTTTGCCATGCTTTTAGATGGACTGGTATCCTTGGCTTTTGGCTAGAAATGCTCCCCAGCTTTTCCTGTGTTAATCCTGAAACCTGGGCAGAGAGGTGACAGCATGGAGTGGGCATGTAGGGGGTCAGGCGTTGCTCCCACTGATTCTGGGACAAAAGCACCATTAAGAGGATGGGCTTTGGCATGGAAACTAGTTGTTCTTTAAAATGTAGGCTTCTTTTTGTTTTAAACACAGTAGGAGATTTGAGAATGGTGGAACGTGAGTTTTAAAAAAGAACTGAGGAAAAATGTCTCTGGCTGGAATTGGAACCAGCCTAATGGAACTTGTGATCTTCATGTTTGGAATGAGAGTTGTATCATGTTTTTAACCATGACCTTGTACCTGCCCTATGTCCATATTTGAACAAGCGGTTGGGGGAATGTGAAATTTTTGCAGGAAGAGCAAATAGCAACAGCAGGAAGACAAAATGAAGTGTGACCCTGAGAAAGGGCAGGCGGTTCAGCAAGAGGTAGGATGGAGGGTTAAAGACCTGGAGAAAAAAGTAACAGAGAATCATGCCAGAGTCTTTAGAAGCACACCATGCTCAGGGCCTAACAAGCGAACACCAAACCTTTAGGGCAGGTGCCCTGGCATGTAAACGCTGGTTCTGAATAATCTTGTAGGGCGCAAACTTGCCTGTTTGGCTGTGTGTGAGGAAGGCCTTTATGGGATGACTTGCTCTGGGTTCCGTCGGGCAGGTTCAGTCAGTGGGGGTGTGGGGGTGTGTGTGGAAGCAGCATGGGCGGGGCCAAGGAGGGTGGGCATGGCCCCGGCCAGCCCCACCCACGAACTCCAGCCCCTTCTGGGTGCTGCTTCCACCCCTCTCCCCAGGATCCCTTCAGCCCTAAAGGTAACCTAGAGATTACACGAACCTCCAGGATGCCTCACCCTTCCCTGGTGGTTCTTTCTGCTCTTCCATCCTGCATTTAACCAGTTTTCCACATAAAATTTCCCCTGAGAGATTTCCAATTTCCTGACTGGACACAGTTTTGTTATCTCAGAATGTGCACAGTTCCGTGTGGGAGAAGCCCAGTTCTTTTTTTTTTTTTTTTTGCAGTATGCGGGCCTCTCACTGTTGTGGCCTCTCCCGTTGCGGAGCACAGGCTCCGGACGCACAGGCTCAGCGACCATGGCTCACGGGCCCAGCCGCTCCGCAGAAGCCCAGTTCTGATCACCCCTTTGGAGGACTTATTTGGTGGTCAGCACAGACGTGGACTGGGGTGGTGGCCAGGAGTGGGACAGGAATGGACAGCTCTGAACAGGGAAAACTAGACAGGAATGGTTACCAGAGTGTGAGAAATAGAGTGGGGAGGATTTAGGATGACTTGTGAGTGGGGTTTGGGCCGGGAGAAGCCAGCCTGTGGGCAGATGATGTAATAAGAAAGCCGGGGGGCTGAGGGGGGAGTACTTCCCTAGTAGTCCAGTGGTTAAGACTTCCCCTTCCAATGTAGGGGATGAGGGTTCGATCCCTCGTTGGGAAGCAAAGATCCCACATGCCTCCTGGCCAGAAAACCAAAACATAAACAGAAGCAATATTGTAACAAATTCAATAAAAAGACTTTAAAAATGGTCCACATCAAAAAAGTCTTAAAAAAGGGGGTGGGGGTGGAAACGAGGCAGGGAGGGGGTCCTTTGAGTGAAGGCAGGCATTTAAAAAAAATCTTTATTGGAGTATAGTTGATTTACAATGTTGTGTTAGTTTCTGCTGTACAGCAAAGGGAATCAGTTATACATACACATATATCCACTCTTTCTTAGATTCTTTTCCCATATAGGTCATTACAGAGTATTGAGTAGAGTTCCCTGTGCTATACAGTGGGTCCTTGTTGGTTCTCTGTTTTATATATAGTAGTGTGTATATGTCAGTCCCAATCTCCCAATTTATCCCTACCCCGCCCCCTTTCCCCCGTGGTAACCATAATTTTGTTTTCTACATCTGTGACTGTTTCTGTTTTGTAAATAAGTTCAAGGGAAGGCATTTTATAGATGACTGGAAATCTGTAGTTTAAGGGCTGACAGTGAGCATTTGTAATTCCTCTGAGAAAAGGCAGCAATTGAAGATACAGTGAGAAAAAGCCCTTTGTAGAGAAAGGTACATGCACAGAACTGCGGATTGGCCCTCAGGGTTCACCCACAGCTGGGTGGTGGAAGATAGCTAGAAGACTTTGGTGAGAAAGACGATATGTGCCCTGCCGCAGATGCAGGAGGGGCCTGGGGAGGGTTCATCTTCCGGAGGCTTTGAAAGGTGGGAGTGCTCAGTGGCAACAGAAGCTGCAGGAAGAAGGGTGATTGGGAGAAAGCATTGAGGTTTGCCCCTAGGAAGGTGAGAAAGCAGGATGTTTATATTTAGCCAAGAGCATTAGAGGAATTGTTTCAAGTAGGATTTTAAAAACAGCCATTTCTTCACTGTATCATTGTTCAGTGGCCTCAGATTTGCCCTCTGCAAGGTGCACATCTCATCTTCCCAAGGCCTTGACCTCAGGTGTGCAGGATCCTTCTCGAAGTCAATAAGTGATGCTCGGATGAGCCATGCAAACTGTAAATGGGGCAACAATGGGACTGAGAGGGCCTGCCTGTGGCACTGACACAGGTTTGCCACACCTCCCTCTTTCTGGGGCACCTGGACCAGTAGAGAATTTCACATCTGGACTTGAGGGAGTGATTGTGTGGGCCTGGCAGCATCTCTGGGTGAAGTGAGAACTGCTTCCTACTGAGTTCTACTCTGTGTGTAATACAGTCTACCTTAGAAGGCAATTCCAGAACGATATAATTTATTTGTTAGTTTAACTTTTTTGATTGTAGAAGTAATATAATGGGATGTAACAAAGTTTGGAAAATAGAAGAAAGAACAACCTGGTCTCACCACTGTAGAACTTCCGCTGTTAACAATTTGTGATAGTTTGTGCAAATAGTTTTTTACTCCTGTGTTGGTTGACTGACTTCCTATTTTACTAAGAAAACTTGAGCTGTTGTTTAGAAATGCCTCCCGGTTTTTAGCCAGTGGCCCTGGGTGTATAGTTCTGCCTGCATTAAGGGGAAATAAGACCAGCCTTATAATAAAATAAAGTTCCATATACATGGAAAAAAGAGAAGAATTGCTTTCAGGATGAGTAGGAGGACATGGGGAGAGGCTGACAGACACAGATTATGTTAGAATTGTCTGTGGAGGGTTCTCTGATTCTTAAGGCATTGATCCTTTTTTTCCTTCATTTTTTAAAAACCGAGGTGAAATTCAAGTATCATAAAATAACCACTTTATTTTATTTTTTTAATTTTATGTTTTTGGCCATGCCTCGAGGCATATGGGATCTTAGTTCCCCGACCAGGGATCGGACCTGTGGCCCCTGCATTGGAAGTATGGAGTCTTAACCACTTGACCGCCAGGGAAGTCCCTAAAGTAACCATTTTAAAATGGACAATTTGGTGACATTTAGTACATCCACAATGCTGTGCATCCACCACTTCCATCTTCCATCTTGTTCCAGAACATTTCCATCACCCCAAAATAAACTCCTGAGGCACTTACTTCCCCGAGCCCCTGGAAACCACCAATTTGCTTTCTGTTCTACGGTTTTACCTGTTTTGGATAGTTCTTATAAGTGGAATCATACAATATGTGACTTTTGGTGTCTGACTTCTTTCATCCAGCATCATGTTTTTGAGGTTCAACCACATTGTAGCACATCTGATCATTTCTTTTTATGGCTGAATAATATTCCATTGTATGTTATGCTGTAGTTTGTCCATTCATCAGTGGATGGAGATTTGAGTTGTTTCTACCTTTTGGCTCTTGTGAATAGTACTGCTGTGAACATTTGTGGATGTGGATGTGAATTTGTTTGAGTACCTGTTTTCAGTTCTTCTGGGTGAGGCACTGATCTTACTCCTCACTCCCTAGGTTGTAAAATACATAGATTGAGGCAGACCACTTAGACCCTGGCAGCTCTCTGATGGAACCCACACATTTTGCTGCCTGCATAGCACTTCTCTGCTTTATATTGATTTTGGTTGCAAGAAGTGCCTGCATAGCACTTCTCTGCTTTATATTGATTTTGGTTGCAATCCTGAAGATAATACGTGGGGCCTCTTTTGCCCATTAGAGGGTGATTGGTGCTTTGTTACAGGAGTCCTAGTTCAGCATCTTCTGTGTATGGTGTAAAATAGAAGACGGAATCTCATTGGTCTTGTCACAACTGCTCATGGGGTGAAACATTCTTTTACTGCTCTGCCTGTCAGTGGATCTTAGTTCCATAGCCCCAGACTCTAGAGTCCCTGTCATTGCCTCAGAGAGGGTCTGCCTTCTTTGTTTGGCTCAGATCTGAGGGTCCAGGGCTGCTGGCGACTGTGGACCATTAGATGTGTGACTCCCCACGTCCTGGAGATACCCCGCCATGAACTTCTTAATCAGTTATATTCTATTCACAGGGTCTAGATTGGGCCCTTGTCTGGAAATTTCTCTCTATATTCCTCGATAGAACTCTTGAAAATTTGAGGAGGAAATGAAATTTGACATCATGCTTATGGAACTTCAGCCTAGAAGAGTAAATCTGGATGGAAAAGAAAAGAGAAGGGACCAGCAAATATCAGCTCTGATGACAGATTAAAGCAAGCGTACCATTTTGGCTACTGTCTGGCACCCTGTGTAACAATGTGTAGTACCTATTGTTTTAGGTGGATTCTCCCAGAGGGCAGAGCCTGAGAGATGAAGGCTTGGGTGCAGGATTTTGGAGTTAGGGAGACCAGCAAGAGGGAAATATGGAAATTGACAAAGGCAACCAAAAGGGCGGGTTTTTGTGCTGGTTACTGCTGTGGGCGATTAAAGCAGAATCACTGGTCGCCCTTGTAGGAATGTGCTTCAGAATTCTCTGCCCCAGGTCCGGAAGATGGGATTATTTATCCACTGGCTGCCAACACCCACTGATCAAGGGTTGCCCCATGGGCATGTTAATTCTCTCTTGTACTTCCAAGTTTGCTCTTGAACCTGTCAAGACAGGTTCATTCCCATTGACTTTTTGAATTGGCTCTCATAGAACAGCCCCAGGTCAGAAAGTAGGAGGTTTTAAATAGTGCAGCCAAGGCTGGTACTAACATCTGTGCACAGCTGGTCACCTCAGAAACTGCTGGAATCGAAAGGTGGGCTGGGAGGATGTAAGGCAGGACACACCTGTATCTGACACATGTCACTTCCACATCCCCTATCTCTCTTTTGGTGACCACTGCTTCTTTGTCTTTCAAAGCTTCAGGAATATCCAGAATTGATGGTATCTGATCATAGGGGATTTTCTCAGCCAGGTTCCAAGTGAAGGTCATGTATTTGTCCCAGTGCCCTTAACCTCTTTTTTCTCCTCTATTATTCATTTTGGTGGAATTAAGCCAGTTGATCTGTTAAAGTCACTAAGTCTGTTAAAACTGTAGGAATCCAATTAGATTTTAATACAAGACAAAGCCCTCTTTTAAAAAATGAATGATTTGGACTCTTCAACAGGTACTGGAGTCTCTGGAGACAGTAAGGAATGAGGAAAAATCTCTTGAGTACTATCATGCAGGGAGCGATCAGAGTTTAACTTTCCCCTTCATGTGCCCTCGAGTCTGTTGTAACAGTGACATATTAGCTCAGAAGCACTTTGAGTCCTAGAAGGACCTATTGTGTGTCTGTAACACCCAACAGCTTTGCATCCACATTTCCTGTGAGGATCAGGCCATCTTCCTCCCTGTCCCCTGAGTATTAACATACAGCTGACCTGCCCAGGTATAGAAACCTGGAGCCAGTACCACCTCCCCTGTGATGAGCCCAGAAGCTCTTGGCCAAGCCAGTATTTGCACTGGTGAATTCATGGAAACTGCTATCTTGCAGCTCACTCACTGGAGAACAGGGTTTCACTCCAGGGCTGACACTCCAGGAGAAGTTCTCTTAGCTGATGATTTGGAGACACTGTCCCTTGATAAAAATCAGTTGGCTAACTATGGAGAACAGTATGGAAGTTTCTTAAAAACTAAAAATAAAGTTACCATATGATCCTGCAATCCCACTCCTGGGCATACATCTGGAGAAGACTATCATTTGAGAAGACATCTGCACCCCAGTGTTCATTGCAGCACTGTTTACAATAGCCAAAACATGGAAGCAACCTAAATGTCCATCGATAGATGAATGGATAAAGAAGATGTGGTACATATATATGATGGAATGCTACTCAGCCATAAAAAAGAATGAAATAATGCCATTTGCAGCAACATGGATGGACCTAGAGATGATCATACTTAGTGAAGTAAGTCAGACAAAGACAAATATCATATGATATCACTTATCAGTGGAATCTAAAAAATGACACAAATGAACTTATTTATGAAATAAAAATAGACTCACAGACAGAGAAAACCAACTTATGGTTACCAAAGGAGAAAGGGTTAGTGGGATAAAATAGGAGTTTGGGATAATTATATACACACTACTAAATATAAAATAGATAACCACCAAGGACCTGCGGTATAGCACAGGGAACTATACTCAGTATCTTGCAACAATCTATAAGGGAAAAGAATCAGAAAAAGAATACATATAATATATTTATATATAACTGAATCACTTTGCTATACACTTGAAACTAACACCACGTAAATTAACTATCCTTCAATTAAAAAAAAACCATTTAACTTACAGTATCAAAAAAACCCCACAAACCAGTTGGCTAAAGCTAGGAATCATAATCTTAAGCATGTATGTCATTTTAACTTAAAATCCTCACTCACCAGTCTCTGTGGGAGGGAATGAGCTTCATGTTCTACTACTCCGCCATCTTGATTGTTCTCCCTCACTCACCAGTCTTTAGATGTAGGTCCAAGGCCCTTTCACCAAGCATGGGTTTACTGGTGGAAAGTCTGCATCTTCTCCCCTGTAGAAAGCATATCTGTAACGTATCACCCATAATCTTCTGTTTTGGTTTCTTTAAAGAACAGGGCAAACTGGTTACAGAATCCTTCTAGATTTTTCGAAATGGTTTCTAGTCTTTTACAGTTATCATGACCACATCTAATTGAACAGCAGTTTTTAGCAACTCAACTTTTATTGACATTTTCCAAGTCATCCAGCTTAGTTTCATAGAGACTTTATGATTTCATAAAGAATTCATCATACTGATCTTGGAGAGGCGGCAGTGTGCGGTGGCTTGAAGTGAGATCTTAGTTCCCTTCCCAGCAATTGAATCTGGGTAGCCTGGATGAAAACCAGGAATCCTAGCCACTTAGACCAGCAAGGGCTAGAGGCTAGAAGCAAATTTCCTGTAGCTCTTGCCTCCATTGAAAAATGCATATCTCAAGGAGGCAGAAACTGTAAAAACAGGTACAAAGTTTATTATTAGAAACAGAGCACAACAAGTGGGGGAGCACACAGAGAAACAGTTTCAGTTAAGACAGAAGCAAGGCAGAGATATACACCAGGAGAGAAAGGGTGTGGGCGTCCCCCCTAATCAGGAGGAGTGCAGTGAAGAGGCAGTTAAATCATTTATATAGGGCAGTTTTTCCAGGTCTTTGTTTACCTTTGGCCAATTATCTGGTTTCTTTTTCCACACGTGACCTGCCCTAGGACCCTCTCTGACATGCGTGTGCAACTCTTTTTGCGGTACGCGGGCCTCTCACTGTTGCTACCTTTCCCGTTGCGGAGCACGGGCTCCGGACACGCATGCTCAGCGGCCATGGCTCACGGGCCTAGCCGCTCCGCGGCATGTGGGATCTTCCCGGACCGGGGCACGAACCCGTGTCCCCTGCATTGACAGGCAGACTCTCAACCACTGCGCCACCAGGGAAGCCCTGTGTGCAACTTTTTTCCAAGATAGATTCCAGCCCAGAGGCCTATGGGGGGCCTTGGCATCATGTATTATGGAGTGGTTCCCCCTCCTTTGTGACCCCCGAGGAGCCTTTCTGCACATATGCAGTATGTCCCTTGCCCCTAAGGATGGGAAGTATGTGACCTCTTGATCTTTTACTCAGACAGGGTTTAGCCCCTCTCTGTCCCTGCCATGACTGTTATCTTAAAGTGTCCACAGGACACAAAGTCCAGCTATTTACCCTGTTTCTGTTGTTATTTCTATTTCGTAGTGCAAACAGGAGGCTGATTGTAAATGCCTAACCTGGAGCCCACCTATCTCCTGCCTCAATACATTGGAATTATTTTTCGTAGTTATATTTTGTCAGTTTACTGTGTAAGTTAGGCCGTTAAAGTAATGCGTACACCAACATCAACAGAGTAGGGACTAAATCCACTTGGCTGTTTGTGGACCCCCAGCTCTGCTGGTGGGCAGAAGTGTGCAGGCATCACTGCAGGGGTGGGTGGTGGACTGTGAGCCATGAGCAGTCTGTACCCGCTGTGCTGGACGGTGGATGGAAGGAATGGAAAGTGGTGGGAAATCCGATTACTTGGTTAAATTGAGGACATTGAGAACATCCACTAGAGCTTTTCTAACTCTGCTACCTGATACCCTAAGGTTGGACATTGCAAAAATCCTCACATACAATATGACATTTACAACTGACCTCCTGTTTACATTTCTTGGGGTGAGAAAAAGATGGGCTTCGGGCTGGTCACTTACAACCTTTTCTGGGCTGTTTCTAATTACTCCATCACAGACTTTCTGCATGGAAATTACTGGCACCCACTGGGAGTCCTATGAGCTTTTTTGCTTTGCCAGATACTCATTTGCTGGGCCAGCTTCTGCAAATTTCAGTGATTGGAGTGACAGGGCCTAGTCCTTAAACCGCTTATACTTCTAATGACTCCCGTCTTAAATTCTTGGATAAAAATTGAGAGATCTGAGAGTGAGTCAGGTTCTTTCCTTTTCAGTCCAGAAATCAGTTGTAGGGGGAAAAAAATCTTGTTGGCTCTGTATACTTGTCAAGTCTTGTGTCTGGATTGTTAAAAATCCTAGACACAAATAAATTCCTTAGTGTTTTAAAAATAAGCTTAGCTTAGTTTTAGCATAAGAGCTTGTGAACCTGTGGTTTGTTTCTCTTTGGCAAGAAGTGCCTTAGGGAGAAATAGGGAGGGGTTACATAAGTGCAGAATACCTACCTTTGTGTGTTACATGCAGATAACAAGTCCAGCAGGAAAGAGGAGGCCCGAGGGCAAATATCAATAGCTTCAAAGGTTCTGGGCAGATATAAAATTTTAGGAAAATTGCAGCTTCCTGTTGCTACCACCCCACCTCCCACCATGTGGGTTGGTAAGGTGCTATTTACCCAGATTCCCTGAGTTATTAGCAAATCCTGCATTTCTGTCTTAACTTCATCAGTAATATCAAACTTGAAATAAGTAATTTCAAGTGGGATTTATTCCACGGATCCTGTAGGATTCTGCATGCAGCTGAGGCATCTTGACAGTGGTGTGATTTAATTTTTTTGCTGTGGAAAGCATTTTAAAACACAAGTAAGAGTGCCCTTTTGAGCTTCCTGCTTTTGTGCCTGAGCATTTGGGGAGGAGATAATGATCTCTAAGTAGATAGGAGTGCGTCTGTCAGAGATGAGTTATGGATTGTAGGAAAATCACATTTGCTTCTTAAAATGTTCTGTCTTAGAATTGCACTGGACTTCCCATCCCTGTGGCTGGGTTCACCCACTGGTAAGTGATGGAAGTTTAAACATAAAATAAGAGCCCCCTTTCTGCCATGTTATGGAGTGATCATTTATAGAATCCCTTGGCATGCAGTCTCCTTTTGTTCTGTGATTCATTTCTGGCATAAAGTATCTTCTAGTTCGATGATATTGAGATGTGAGAGGAAATAGGGAAGGGAATAAATCATGAAGTGCCCATCTGCAAGGCAGTACAATTTAACCATGAAAATGATCCAGTAGAGATGATCTGTGCTATGTAGACATATATAAATTGTATGCAAATAACAAGTGAATGCCTGAATATGGCCCTGAGGAGGAAAGCTTGCTGGAACCCGTTGTTCTCATTTGCTCACCTTTCTGAGCATCTGAATCAGCCCCAGGTTAGACCAGGTACTCTGGCTTGCCTGGCCATTGTCTGTAATGTCTAATTCAGGAGCTCATCTTTCTAGTCGTTACCTCTCTGACCTCATCTCTTACTGCTCTGTGCCTTGCTCACTTCACCCCGGCCATGCTGTCCTCCTTGCTCAAACGCGCCAGGTTGGACTCCTATCCCAGGACCTTTGCACCTGTTGAGTTTCTACCTACAATGCTGTTCCCCAGTTGTCAGAGCATGGCTCACTCCTTTGCTTTACTCAGGTCTTTAAATCAAATGTCACCTTCTCATGAGGGCTTCCCTGGCCACCTGTCTAAAATTGGTAAGCCCTCCCACTTTTGTCTATCCCTGTTTTGTATTACTTTTGTCTATTATTCCTGCTTTAGATTATTATATATTATCTAAAACACTTTATATTTTAAGTCTATCTTTCTCTTTGCCTCCCCAGAATGCCACTCCCATAAGGACAGGTATACTTGTCTGTTTAGTTCACTGTTTTATCTCTATTGCCTAGAGCGGTGCCTAGCACATAGTAGGTGCTCAATAAATACCTGTTGGATCTCTCAGGTATGTGTGTTGGTTGAAACTGTACCAGGTTGCTTTTTGAACATTTTGGGCTTGGATATAATTAAGTGGGGGTGGTGTGTCTTTTCCAGACTCTTCTGCCTCTTGGAAAAGGAGAGGGATATTTCCCTTTCCTTTGAGTCATTGTTGGTATTTTTAAAATTAGGTTTCCAGGGAGGGAGCAGTGGTGTAACCAGTGGTTAAAATTGAGGTTGAGGGGATTCATTGCTCTCATTTACTGCATTCGTAGCACTTGCGAGGTGAGGCCTGTGTCAGATTCCACAGGGTACACAGTGGCTGGATGCAGTCCCTCGCCTGGGGGAGGTCACAGTCTAGGGAGGACAGTGAAGCATGGACAGACCACCCATGGGTAAAACACACTAAGTGCTACGAGGGGTGTGAGCTGCATTTTATTCTTGATATCTGTAGATATACCATTGCCCCTATTATTATGGATAATTGATTTAAAAAATTTAAATCCATGTATTTTCGCCTTAAAGAGCTTGAGTATTTGAGTTTGAGTATTTGAGAATTGGCACGCTTACGGGGCTTTGATACTATAAAGGATTTTTTTTCCTCCAAATGCTAATGAAGCTATTAGTTATGGTTATAAAGAGTTGTGGTGACTTTTTCAGACCTCAGTTGAAGTGGGTGAATCACTCTAGCAAGTGCAATGTAATGAGCCACGGAGGCAGCTCGCTTGGACTTGACTCCCAGCTCCATTGTTTACTAGCTGTGTGACCCAAAGAAAGATGCTGAATCTTTCTGTGTCTTATTTCTGAAATGGAAACGATAGATCTACCTCATAGTATCATACAGATTTATTATAAATTTTTATTTTAAAGATTTACATTATTTAAAGATTTATTAAATCTTTTATTATAAATTATAAAAATGATTTAAGGTGTGTATATAATACTTAAGACAGTTCATGGCACATAGTGGATGTCATGTAAGTGTTAACTATTATAAATATACTTGTAATTAAAGTTATAACCATCATTACTGGATCATGGTAAACTCATCAGTCAAAACAAGTCCTTCTCTTAAAAATTTTTTCTTTTTTTTTTTTTTTTTTTTTTTTGCAGTACGTGGGCCTCTCACTGTTGTGGCCTCTCCCGTTGCGGAGCACAGGCTCCGGACGCGCAGGCCCAGCGGCCATGGCTCACGGGCCCAGCCGCTCCGCGGCATGTGGGATCTCCCCGCACCGGGGCACGAACCCATGTCCCCTGCATCGGCAGGCGAACTCTCAACCACTGCGCCACCAGGGAAGCCCTCTTAAAAATTTTTTAAAGAAACTCTTATAATTATTTTTCTTTATTCCTGGCTCCCATTCCCCAGTCAGCATTAATTCCTGGCATACGTATGTGTCTTTGTTTGCCTTGTTGTATGTGTTTTGAACTTACCTAAGTGGTATTGTCCTGCTGGTCTTATCATTTTCTTCTTAAACTTTTCTAACTCAGCAGTATGTTTTATCAGTGTTGCTCTACATACCTCTAAGTCATGACTTCTAGCTGATGCATGTGTATTATTGTATGAAGAGTCTACTTTTTATTTATACAGACTCTTACTGCTGTACACCTACATTGCCTCAAACTCCCCACCTTCATCACCTGGGAGCATCCTTGTATCTATCCCTCTGTATACATGTGACTGGGAGCATATTTATTGGGTACCTGCCCAGCAGAAAATTTGAGGATCATAGGGAACATACATATATATTTTCACTAAATTCTGCTTTACTGCCACCAAAATGGCTGCACCAGTCTACCCTCTAACTAGCAATGCAAGGGGTTCCAGTATCTTTGCATCCTTGCCATTATTTGGGGACGTTTTACTCTTTAATTTTGGCAAATCTGGTGGGTATACAATCTCCTGGTGATTGTAATTTGTATTTCTCTGATTACCTTGATATATTATTACCCATTCATGAATCTCCTGTATATTGCCTATTCTTATCCTTTGCCCGAATTTTTTGCTGTGTTTTCTGATTTCTTTTTCTAGGAGCTCCTTTTATATTCTAGGTATTAATCTGTCTTCTCCCAGTCACACTTGTGATTTTTGTCTACAGTGTCCTTGTTGAATAGAAACTCTTACTTATAATGTAGTCAAATCCATCAAATTGTTCAACTTGTGATTTACTCTTTTGGTCTTGGTTAAGAAATGCTTTTCTACATGTTACATAACTTTTCTCCTACCTTTTCTTTTGTTAGCTTGTAGTTTTACTTTTTTTTTTATGAATGTAAAATTATAATTCATTTCTTTTGGTACAAACTAGTGTTTATTTAAAAATAATATTTAGGAATTTATACTCACAGAACATGTTATAGTTAACATCCAAAGACAAAAAATATTTCTTGACAATTTATTATATGCTTAGTACTAAAAAGCTCCTAAATCAGTTGGCATTACAAGATTAGAGAGTTGTTTTTGGCTCATGATTATTATAGAAAAACACTGAGGAAAATTTCAATCATTACAACTGGTGAAGGTATAATTTTACATTTCATGAAGGATAGTAGTCATATTTGGCAATAGCCTCATTTATAAATTGAAGTATACTCACTTCGAGGTTGTATTTTGATGCTGTTTCTTTTCACTTCTCGCAAATAACCAACAAGGCACAAACTGTTTCCAATTGACAGTCCAAACAAAGGAGGAATCATGGCTAACCATCTGGTTGCTAATATTTGTTAAAGGCAAATTGCAAACTTCAGAGTATG
The DNA here is from genome assembly GCF_964341445.2 of Mesoplodon mirus. NCBI lineage: Eukaryota > Metazoa > Chordata > Mammalia > Artiodactyla > Ziphiidae > Mesoplodon > Mesoplodon mirus. The sequence goes on from NC_138988.1 coordinate 53,301,514, forward strand.
GTTCAACATCACCAAAAGGAGTAAAGTTGCTCCCTCTGACCACCTTATTCCATGAAAAAAGTGTACTTTGACTTCTAAAATGGATTTTTAAAATTCAGTAGAAAGATTTAACAACTATCAACATTCCCAGCACTGATTTTTCTAATACCCAGAAACATCCACTTAGCAGTTGTAAGACTACCTGAATATACAAATGTAAATTATTCCCATTAGCTAGTACGAATCATCACTTGATTCTTAATCCTGTTTATATTTAATTATAAACATAAGACTGATTTTTAGAATAAAAAGAATGAAGAACATCTCCATCATGTGTCTTTGTTCCAAATAATCCCTTTCAGATAGATCTGTGAAGTAATACAGAGTACAGTGTCAACATACCTTTCATTTCAAAGGCTGAAAAAAATAGGGCTTATTAAGTAGTGAGGTCATTTCTATTAGGCTTTATATTAGTATCAATTAATGAGTTAATCAGTCAAACGAGTATCAGTTGATTTAATCTCGCCCAAATGAATGGGTCTCTGTTGGTTGATCAATGCGATAGAGAAACTCTGCAGGTAAGAAGTATCCAAGATATTCCACTGTATCTCGGGTGGTGTCATAATGGTAGTGTCTACCTTCTCCATGATGACTAAAACAATGAGTGTGCTCCAACCACAAATCAAACCCTGGGTCTCTGGAGATAAAAACTGGCAGAAAAACCAAAGGAGCCTTCATCTCATAAAAACGTAACCATTTATTCACGTCTTCGTCAGAGTTCAGTGGGCAGGAAGAAAATTCTGCCGGCATAATATGAGTCTTCACTTTTCCCTTCTGAATCACGAAAGTACCTCCCATTCCTACAGGCTTATCTCCATAATGTTTTTCAAGAGTCTGTCTCATACAAGTCACAAAGTTAAGTTTTCCAGTTCTTCTTTTGGCTTTCACCTCAATGACCTTTCCAGGTTGGCCTTCACTGGCAAAAAGATTGGCCAGTAACGCAAACCCAAAATCATGATATTTCTCACTGTATTTCTCAAGTAGGCACCCTCCATCTTCAGAGTTAACATGAGCACAGTAACTTCCATCCACAGGAGGTTTGTGTTCACTTTCTGTTTGAACAACTGGCATAAACTCAGAATTGAATCCAAGAGTCTGAGATGGGCCTGTTCCTGCTCCAAGAACAAAAGCTCCAGGAAGCTGGATTTCTTTTGCGATTTTCTTTAGATCATAAACTTTTTTTTATTTATAAGAGGCAATAAGTAAGGCACACCTCTTCCTTCTGCAATTCTAGTTTTCCCACAGATACCTTTTACGGTAAAGGTAAATGGCTCCTTGGTCAAATTAGGGCAATCAACTACAGAGACCTGGACATCAGCAAAGTTATCCGTTAGCCCCTTCTCCAGAACTCCAACAAGCTCCTCTAGACTTGGCACATGAAAAGAATACTCAGCACAAGACATCTTCTTTCTAATCGGTGAGGGAAGCCTACACCTGAAACCCGATCTTGCCTCAGTCAACTCCGCCTCCTACTTTTTACATTTAGATTTTTGCCTTTGTATGTCCCATAAGACAGAAAGCCAGCAATATTTTTGCTTTTCCCAATAGCATTTTTTCTCTCCACTGGTTTATGGTGCCGCCTCTGTAATATACCAAGTTCTCATATATACTTAACATGTTCTCACACCCTCTTTTCTAGTTTTTAGTCCAATTGCTAGTTCCTGCATGAATACCATATAGTCATCGTGGCTTTGTTGTTTGTTAGTATTTGTTTCTGGTGGGAGGGTGAGTCCCTCTCCTTTTTCTGAATTAACTTGGCTCTTCACAGACCTTTATTCTCCTATTTATATATTGTAATAAATTTGTTGAGTTGCTCAAAAAATCCTACTGGAATTTTTATTAGAACAATTATATAATAATTTGGGAGAAATGACATCTTTATAATAAGTTGTCCAATTCATTCACCTGGGTGTGTCTTCATCTTCTCAGTTCCTCATTGATTTATTTTCACAGGTTTAAAAAAAAATCTTCTCCACAAAAGTCGTATGTATTCCTTATTGGATTAATACCTGTACATCATAGTTTTGTTGTTATTTTGAATATCTTATTTTCTACTGTATTTTCTAGTTGGTTATTGCTGATACAGAGGAAGGCTGTTGACCTTTCTAAGTTCATCATATATCTGGCAACTTTGTTGGACTCACTAGTGTGCTCTCTTTTTATTTTTTTGTAAAATGGTCACACCTACAGTCAAAGACATTTTTGTTACTTCTTTTCCTTCTACCTCTTTTTCTTTTTTTGTTCCTATTTTGTTGGCTAGTGCCTCTAGTACTATGTTAAACAGTGATGATATTGGAGTCCTCATCTTGTTTCTAAAACTAAAAGAAGTGAAACTAAAATTTCTATATTAAGTCTGGAGGTTGCTCTAGGGTTTTGGTGGTTGTTCTGGGTTTTTGGTGGTTGCTCTAACATAACTCACTAAGTTAAATCAACTTCTTTCTAGTCCTTGTTTTCAGAGTTGTTTTTTTCCTATTGAAACAGCTATTCAGCATTAAAAAGTCTTTGTTTCATGTTATTTACAAACAACATATATAAAATAAAATGATTTTCTTTGAGGATCTGCAGTTCTAAGAGAATATAGTACACAGTTATCCTGCTTTCAAAGGAGTGTTGCATGTGTATTTTTACGATAGGTGAATGTGCAAGAGGAAAGGTGAAAATGGATAAACTGGTATCAGCTTTCATCCTTTCTATCAAATGTTTTAATGTCAACCTTGTGTCAGACACTGTTTCAATGACTAAGTCCTCATTTAATTGAGAAGGACCAGCTGGAGGGCCTGAGTCTCTCATCAGGCTTTTTTAGTTAAATCTTGAACGAGGCTCGTAATTGGGTCCTCTTTTGGTATATTTCATTTTATCTTTTTGAGGCTGTAGTTTTTAGATCTATAAAGTGGGAGGACTAGACTTGAGATTTCTTCTAGCTCTAAAATTCTGTAATTCCACAGCAGGAGGATTGGAGAGAATGGGGCCTGGACAATAGAAAGAGGGAACCTTCACGCTTTTAGAATAAAGCATCAAAAAGGAGTCTTGGTATGTGGAATCACAAGGTTCCAAGTAAAGGATGTGGATAGAAGGTTCAAGAGCTGAGAGGGTGGGTGTGTGGAAGGTTTTAAAATTGCACATGACCACTTCTAGGTGGATCTGCAAGATGGCGGAAGCTGGGGGAAGTGGGAAAAAATAGTAGTGTGTGATATGCCAAGTGCATGAGACCAGTGCTTTCAGCCCAGTTGTTTTCTGTTTTTTTGTTTTTGGACTTGCCATGGGGCATGCAGGATCTTAGTCCCCGACCAGGGATCAAACCTGTGCCCCCTGCGGTGGAAGCACAGAGTCTTAACCACTGGACCACCAGGGAAGTCCCTTTCAGCCCTTTTGGGACATTCAACTTGACCTGGACAGAGGCTGGGCCAGAGTATGGGTTAGGGATTCTGGAGCAATTGGATTAGCTGTTACAGAAGAGTCAGCAGAATTTATTTGGTGGCTGAAAATGCTGGGAGAACAGGCAAGCTGAAAATGTCAAGATTTCTATCCCTCTATTTGCAGGAAATGGAAATATATGCATTTTGCTTGCCCTGATTTTTCAGAGATCTAGCATTTGCATGTATAATCAGGATGATATGTTTAGAAGCAAGCTAGAGCCTTCCTCTCTGGTGAAAACCACAATTTTTCCTTTGCAGACATGTTTGTATGCATTTGTTGTGTGTATTTTAACAGAATCTTGGTATAAAGTTAGTGGAAAGTGTTTAAGATGTATTCAAGATTCACAGATAACAATGGAAGAAATTTCCTAGGCTTGGTAACTTAGAGTTGAAACTCCTATTTCTGTAAGAGGACAGGAATTTGGAAAAGTAGAGAGAGCTGAGTATAATTTTGAGAAGTTAATCATGGCAATGAACTTGGAAAATGTCCCATTTTAAAAAATTTTATTTCTACTTTAGGTCTGTTTTAAGCTGAGGTCACAGAATATTAAAAAACAAAAGCAAACAAATAAAAAGCAGGGCAAATGAAAAGGTTCATATGAAGCTATTAATCAAAATAGTAGGATAGATTCATTTTAAAAACACTCCACATTAAAAAACAAAAAAAAACCTCCACATTTTATTGAGATGTTGACTGCCAGGAAAACAAAAATCTGAATAATTTTAAGGCCCTGAATGTAATATTTAAAAAACTGTTATGCTTTTCCCTTTTCGTTGATTTTGAGGTATATTTCCTTTTGGAAGAAAAGGAATAAACCACAATTTTTATGATTAGCTTTCACATATTTAGAAATGGCACATTAATTTGTTTTTTTAGAGGAGAGAGAAGGAATGTGATGAAATGATTTTAGTCAGTTGAATTTATTTTTCACAAAACATAACCAGGCCGGTCTGATTTTTCTGCCTCCCCTGGGCTATTTTATTCTGAAATAGTGTCTTTTTTCCCCATTGCTGTGAAAGAATTCAAGGAAGTGAGGAAAATATGCACCAAAATTAAATGGCATTTGAAGGCTGTTATAATTGACTCTCAGCAATTTTTCCCATCAGAAAAATTTTCTACAGAAGCAGTTGCCATGAATGTATATTTAAGATATTCCCCTCCCCTACTCCTTTTCAGCTTTTAAATTTCAGCTGCAGCAAGCTTAATTATAAATTTTTGATACAAGTTTTAAGACTTTTTATGACCAACTGATGATCTTTCCAGTTTGAGGGTTTGTTTATTCCAAAATCCTAATGGGAAATTGCTCATTACTTATTTATACTAATTCTTTGCTTTTGGTACCCACGTATCATTGGAACAATCTACAGTCACTTCGTGTTCTACAACAGATAGGTTTTCAAAAACGTGCAATCATAGTAAATGTACTTTGTACTTTTTTCTCTGAAGCAAACTTTTTTAGTAATTTGGATGATTACTCTTAATTTACCTTTTTTTTTTTTGTAAGTTAAGGAAGTTAAGGTAAGGCTATGTCTGCTTAAGGCACTTGGATGAAAACAACCTTTAAATCCATATACTTGACTCTGGGCCCACTTAACAATCATTTACCTACTCGGTACCCAAAGGCCTCATTTTTCTTAATTTTTGAATGATAATGATGACATTTATTGCATGCTTCCTATATGGCATGTGCTTTACCTCTCTCTTTTCATGTTAATCTCCAACAACCCACGAAGTAATATTAGCATTTTAGAAATAAAAACACCACGTTACTTTACTAGGCCACCTAGCTCATGAGTGGCAGAGTGCAGATTTGAACCCAGGCCGTCAACTTGAGAAACCGTGGTCTTAACCACTCACCCACACTGTCCTGTGGGACTAGATCCTCTTGGTGCTCTTCTGGACGGTAGTCCTGTAGTTCTCTTCTAAGCTTCCCAGACTAGACTCTCTCTCTCTGGCTTGTTGCTTGGTTTCCCTGCTGGAAATATTCTTTCTAGTGCTGCTTCTCCCTTTCCAGTCACACCTTTCCTTTATGCCAGTTTGGGCCAGTAAATACAAGAAGGATGTCTGTGTGTCCCTGCCTTGAAACCCTGGGAAACATAGAAATCCAAGGAGGAAAGTAGGGGAAAACCAAGAGGTTGGTAAATATAACACCTGATTACAGGTGGAATCCTGGGCGGGGTCTGAGCATCTGTGCTGTGTCTTACCTGCTACCTGTTCTCTTCTTTGGCATCACCCCATTTGTCAGGCAGGAACCCCACTTACCTACTGCTACTTGCTGAGGGAGGGGACACGGGGTGACTCTCCAAGTAAAGAGTGGATCTCACTCCCGGGTAGGAGCCGTTACTCTTGCCTCAGAATTTTCTGCAGATGACACACTTGGCATTTCTCGTTGCTCCCTTGAAGTCAATATTTGGAGCAAAACCTTGACATGTTGTTCCTCAAACTTTGATAATATTTTGTTTTAAATTAGTAGCAGAGAGGTGTGTGTATGACATCTAAGTGTAAGTTGCTTTTTTTTTCAATATAGCTGTGCCACGCAGCTTGCAGGATCTTAGTTCCCCAACCAGGGATTGAACCCATGCCCTTGGCAGTGAAAGCGCCAAGTCCTAACCACTGAACTGCCAGGGAATTCCCTAAGTGTAATTTTCTTTTTTAAATTAATTAATTAATTAATTAATTATATGTTTTTGGCTGCGTCGGGTCTTAGTTGTGGCACGTGGGCTCTTTGTTGCTGTGCGCAGGTTTCTCTCTAGTTGAGGAGCACAGGCTCAGTAGTTGTGGAGCGTGGGCTTAGCGGGGGCCACTAGTGGCAGCATGTGGGATCTCAGTTCCCCGACCAGGGATCGAACCGGTGTCCCCTGCACTGCAAGACCGATTCCTAACCACTGGACCACCAGGGAAGTCCCCCTCGTATAATTTTCAAACACAACCTGGACATTTTCGACAGGCCACCTTTTGGAAAGAGCCGCTTGTTTGTAGTGGTTGCGGTTTGCTGCCTTTTCTGCCTTTTTCTCAGGGTGCCTGATGACCTATGGGATTTACCAAGAGAGAGACTTTTTTTGCTCATATTTGCCCTGAGAGGAGACATGAGTGTGAATTAAACCATGAGAAACATACAGTGAATGGGACATTAAAGGTTTTTCGACTCAAATTTACTGCTTGTGAATTCAAGTGACAGCCATTAAGTAATGAGCGTGGTGTTAGACGTCCACAGCAGAATCCTTTGGCTCCTGGGTGAATTTCCTGATTTATTGTCGTTTAGGTGATAGTCCTTCAGGCAAAGGCGCCCCTTACCAGAGAGGTCTTCCTGTCTGATTTCTGATGGGTTCTCATTCTGCTCAGAATTTAGAAGTGTGGTTCCCCCTACAGTCTTGCTGGCCATGTAGGTTCTCCAGTAATTATTTAATTACATTTTGGGCTTCATCACGACTTTGACCCTATAGAAAATAAGGAGCAGGTCAGTGACTGCTTACAATTTTGTGCTAAGCAACTTCTTAACATTTTAAAAATCAGTAATGCCTTCATCGATCAAGTTTTAAGGGCTATAAGGGAAGAAGCAAACTTTGGCCATGCAGCTCCTGCATGGCAGGCACTGCGTGCTGCTAAGCATTTTTTGTGCATGATCTACTTTAATCCTCATGATGGCACTTAAGGGTCAGTATTATGACTCCTTTTTTAAGGATTAGGAAATTGATGCTTAATAAGAAAGCTTAACTCACTTGAGGTCACATAGCTAGAACCTGGTAGAGCTGGGGGTGTGGGCGAAACCTGGCTGTCTGGCTTCAAAGCCCAGTGAAAAAAATCTGCCTTTTCTTGGGTTGGAATAAGGCTCCCAAACAATCAAAATGTATTTCAGAGTGGAACAAAGGGTGAATACGTTGTTCAATAAAGTTCTTGGTGAAAATGAAAACAAAACAAACCAGAAAAACAAAATGTATTTCAGTAGATTAATGCTTAGGAAAATTTGCGTCTTTGAAGAATTAACGACATAGCTTCTTTCCTCCTCTTCACTCCAAGGGAAAAGACTGAAGCTGAAAGTAGACGATCGTTGTATTTCATTGTGATCAAGGTATACTTAATTCTTAGACCACAGATTTTTCCAGTTACCTATATATAAGCTGACTTAAAAGCAATACACTGCCTCCTGACTTTATCTGTCTTCCTATTAATTCTGTCCAAGTTCACATCCAAAGAAATTTACAAGCTACCGTGGTACTGCAGGCTAACACAAAATTCTGATTTCTACCCTGGCTCCCACCCTGCTCCCCAACCCCTTGGAGATTTGTAAAATTGTGGATCATTAACTTCTAACAATTTTTAGACCTGTGACTGTTATCCAAGGCTGGAGACTTTGAACTTCCTGTCTGGGTTGCTTTGTTTGTTGCCACCCATGTCTCTTTATCTCCCTCAATTCTACTCAGGCTTCAAATTTTTTGCCCTCAGAACAGTCTCCTGTGATGAAGTCAGCTCGCCTTGATCTTTCTGTTCCTCACTTTGACATTTTCTGGCTGTATTGCCAAATTAGCATCTTGTCACGCCCTTCCTTACTGTGTGTGTGTGTGTGTGTGTGTGTGTGTGTGTGTGTGTGTGTGTGTGTGTGTGTGTGTGTGTGTGTGTGTGTGTGTGTGTGTGTGTGTGTGTGTGTGTGTGTGTGTGTCGGTCTCGCTGTCTCTGTATCTGTGCTCTTATATCCCCAGCAGTACTATAAACATCTACGGTGAAAGATGGCCTCATACATCTCATGTTTCACCTTGACATCACACATCAGATATTCTCCTTGGCACATAGTAGGTATTCAGTAAATATTTGATAATTGAAATAGAGAAACTAGCATGAATCCAGCATAGCATCTAACTGCCTTTTTTTCTCAAGCTGAAATGAAGTGTAGAAACATTTAGAACACAGCTTTTTATGTAGAATGTAGAAAATCTTGGATCGATAATCCATTCACATGGTTCAGAATGAAAGAATATGAAAACTATGCAGTGAACAATCTCCCTCCCTCTCTGTTCCTACTCTCTCATTCCTAGCTTCTCCATGGATAAGTAGCCCACTTTGAGTTTCATGTGTATCCTTGTAGAGTATTTTTTGTTTTAAACAATGATTATAAACAAATGATAAAAACACTAATTTTCCACATTTTGACACAGAACTTTGCATACTGTAGAACAGTTAGGAACCTTGCTTTTTTCACTTAACTGTATAGTTTAGAGATTTCTTTTTGCAGACCAGTTCACGGAGACCTTTCTTACGATCCTATTACGTCCTGGTAGTGTTAGATCATGGAGGTGTGCCGTGTCTTATTAACCTGTCTTAGACGGAGGAACATTTGCATAGTTTCCCATCCTTTGCCATTAAACATATGACTTCGGTGACTCCTGGGTACAGATGCCATTCCACCTGGGTGCAGGTGTATGGAGGAGACATTCCCAAACAGGGCATTTTGCTGAATCACGGGGAAACGAATCTGTAACTGGGACAGGTCCTGCCAGATTGCCCTCCTCGGGCTTTCTGCCACCTTATACTCCCACAAACCCGTCTCTCTAAGGTCCTATCAGTAGACTGGGTACTCATACTTTAGGATTTTTGCCAATCCAGTGGGTGAAAGATGGTATATCTAAATGTGGTTTTATTGTATGAGTACAGTTGAACATGTTTTCATATAATTTAAGGGCCATTTTTATTTCTTTTTTTTGTGAATTGTCTGTTCATATCTTGCCCTATTTTAATAGTTTGTTGTTCTTTTTAATTCCTAGGCATTATATTCCTATTTACAAATTAGAATGATGAGCCTTTTGTCTGTGAAACTAGTTGAAAATATTTTTCCTAGTTTATCGGTTGGCTCTGTCAGTGGCGGGAGTGGGTTTTTAAAATTTGTTTCCCATGCAGAAGTTTTCAATTTTTAGGGCATCAGGTTTATTGAGCTTTTCTCTTATGGCTTTTGGATTTGGAGGTGTTAGGTCTTCCCTACCCCAAGGCCACATGTTTTATTCTAGTGCTTTTTCTTTTTTTTCCCTTAAGTCTTTGATCCATTTGGGGGTCTGTGATCTGAGAGATAAATCCAACTTTGTTTTTCAGTTGGCTGCCCAGTTATCCCATCACCAGTTATTGAAAAATTCATCTCCACTAAGTTGTGATGCCGTCCTTATCACATACTCAGTAGTTATTTGGATGATACGTTACGATAGGATGAAATACCAGCACTACACTAACAAATGGGGATTAATTGGTGGATTACTTGGTACGTTCATTCCCTTATGCAGCAAACATGTATTAGGTACTTAATAAATAGCAGTCATGATGTGCCAGGTCTTGGGGATATAAAGATGAGTTTGAAAGAATCAAAGTTTAGCTGGACAATGAATATAACCTCTATGTAGTGGAATAAGAGCACAGAGGGGCTGAGGCAGACAGGGGATGCTCCACACAGCACAGAGCGTTGAGCTGGCTTCGCCCACGGGAGGGGAGGGCATTTAGGAAGAGGAGCACAGCACCCCGAGAGCCCGCGGTGTTGGGGGCCTCAGAGTAGCTCTCCACGGCCATATTTTGGGGCAGGAGACATGACCGGAGGTGAGACCAGAAGCGTAGTTAATGGAGACAGTCTCTCTGGCCTGAGTGAGTGTGGGATTAGAGCATGTAGTGCTGGGCACCTCCCCAGCTCCTCATCCCTCTAAAGACGAAGGGGAAAGCCTGAGAGGTCCAACATAAATGGAAGCCAACACTTGGTTGTGTTCTGCAAGTCGGTTGTTGAGTTTTGACGCCTGTTGCTTATTCTAGACGACTCCAAGCTCCCGAAGCCGAAGTCTCACTTTGCTCCCCCATGGAACACCCAATTCTGCATCTCCCTGTAGCCAGAGACACCTCGGTGCGGGGGCCCCCGGCGTGGTCACAATCACACATCACAAGTCGCCTGCTGCTGCCCGAAGAGCCAAGAGTCAATATTCCGGCCAGCTTCATGAAGTCAGAGAGGTACGTCTTGTTCTTCTCCTAGGTTTAGTCTTCTGTGGGAGGTGAGGGCTGTGATGTTGCTCTGCCAGCTTCTCTTCCTTGGTACCATCTTGACTAATGGAGAGAGAGGACCAGAAGCAAACCTCCCAGACACAGCCATGACAGTCCCTCCTGGTTTAAAAAAATAATTATTTCTGGGAATTCCCTGACTATCCAGTGGTTAGGCTCCATGCTTCCACTGCAGGGGGCATGGGTTGATCCCTGGTCAGGGAAATAAGATCCCGCATGAAAAAAAAAAAGATTAAAAAAAATTATTTCTGTTTCTTGGGTTAAGTGAGTTTTAGGAGACCTCTGCCAGAGCTCAGAAAGCAAAGGACACCAGCCCATAGTAACACGGAAGGAGATGGAAGGGCCATTCGTTAAGGCCTCCATGCTCATAGCAGAGAAGAGAAAGAACAAAAAGAGGGTAATTAGGAAATAATTGAGGGCATTTTGAAACTCAGGAAGTGGTGGACCTAAAGCTGGTTTCCCCTTTTCTGCTTCACTTTATGAAAGGCTTACCTGCTCTCACCATCACATATATACTCCAAGGAGGTTTGGGGCAGTGAAAAGAGCACTGTCCTTGGAAGCAGACGACTCTGTTGCCTTAAAGCTTGGAACCCAAGTTTCTGCATCCATGAAATGGAAATAACACAGGCCCTACCAGCCTCTCAGGGGAGATTTGAGGATCACATATAATAGTGTACATGAAAGCCCTTTCACTGGGTATGCCTTAGTGTTTATGTTTTGTTTTTACTTTTGATTCACTGGGAAGTCATCAGTTTGGGGCTCCCAGGTCCTTAGTATTTGTATCATCCTTTGCGACTGTTGCCAAGAACAGACTGTATAATATCGCTTATATGTGGAATCTAGAAAAATGGTACAGATGAACTTATTTGCAAAGCAGAAATAGAGACACAGATGTAGAGAACAAATGTATGGATACCAAGGGGGGAAGGAGGGGTGGGATGAATTGGGAGATTGGGATTGACATATATACACTACACTGTATAAAATAGATAACTAATGAGGACCTACTGCATAGCACAGGGAACTCTACTCAATGCTCTGTGGTGACCTAAATGGGAAGGAAATCCAAAAGGAGGGGATATATGTATACATATAGCTGATTCACTTTGCTGTACAGCAGAAACTAACACAACATTGTAAAGCAACTATACTCCAATAAAAATTAATAAAAATTTTTAATTTAATTTAAATTAAGAAAAATGATTGTATAAAGTAAATGATCTTCATCTTAGTTTTCTAACTTGTGTTGAGTGCTGAGGCTTTTTGCCCTGCAGCTGACTTGTGTAGGCACCAGCTTGTCCTCTTAAAGAAGTAGCAGAGTCCTTACTCCGTGTCAAGCAGGAGAATGGGGCTCCCAGAATAGGGTCTTGCTATGGCTTGAATCAGCATGCATCTTGTTTTATTATTATTTTTTTATTTTTATTTATTTATTTTTTGCGGTACGCAGGCCTCTCACTGTTGTGGCCTCTCCCGTTGCGGAGCACAGGCTCCGGACGCGCAGGCTCAGCGGCCATGGCTCACGGGCCTAGCCGCTCTGCAGCATGTGGGATCTTCCCAGACCAGGGCATGAACCCGTGTCCCCTGCATCGGCAGGCAGACTCTCAACCACTGCGCCACCAGGGAAGCCTGCTTGTTTTATTTTTTAAATGTCGCGAGCCAAGTAGTGCTGTGTCAGCTAGCTATCTTGTTCTAATTCTGGCCCAGGACAGAAAATCTGAAATCTTCTGACTCAGATCTGTAGATGCATATGAAAGACATTTTTAGATAGATTTACACATGCATATACTCTTTATTGCCTAATAAAGAAAAGGTACAGAGTCGGATGCTCCCTTTGAGATAGTGACCCTGATGTGAAAAAAAAACCCAAAAACTGTTTGGCTATGAGCTTAATTTCGCTACCTTGGATGATATACGAGCAGTGATTGTGGTGCTCATGTGTATATGGCTTTTCACTTGTCATGGTACCTTTTCAAAAAGCTGTATTATGGAAAAACTTTGAATGTACACAAAGCAGAATAGAATAATGGTCCCCATCACCCAACTTAAGTAATTCCAACCCTCTGTTGTTCTTTTATTTATTTATTTATTTATTTATTTATTTATTTATTTATTTATTTATTTATGGCTGTGTTGGGTCTTCGTTTCTGTGCTAGGGCTTTCTCTAGCTGTGGCAAGCGGGGGCCACTCTTCATCGAGGTGCACGGGCCTCTCACTATCGCGGCCTCTCTCGTTGCGGAGCACAGGCTCCAGACGCGCAGGCTCAGTAACTGTGTCTCACGGGCCTAGTTGCTCCGCGGCATGTGGGATCCTCCCAGACCAGGGCTCGAACCCGTGTCCCATGCATTGGCAGGCAGACTCTCAACCACTGCGCCACCAGGGAAGCCCTCTGTTGTTCTTTTTCATCTATTTTCCCCCATCCCTTTCTTTGGGGTGAGTTGAGTATTTTAAGGAAATCTTAAATATTTTATCATTGCCAGTAAATGTTTCAATATTTATCCAACAGATAAGGACTTAAAAAAAAAACAGGAAAACCACAATACCATCATGTCGCTATTATGTAAACCTCATTGCATATATTTTTTGCAAGTACTTTAGAGACTTTAACCTTAAAAAAAAAAGAGAGAAGAGTAAGTTCATGGTATTTTGAGAATTCTTTTAATTCTAACGAATCTCTGATAGACTTACTGTTCTAAGTGTTGATAGGAGGCCTGGTACATATGAAAACAAAAGGAGGAGGGGGGTGCTTGTGTTTAGTGAGCAGTGGCCCAAATAAAAGTTGGGGGATCTGGCTTAAGTTTTAGTAGCATTTGATTTCATATAATGCCAAGATCTGTTCTACATCCATTTTTAATAATTCAAGTTTTTAAAAGGGTAAGAGTATGTTCTTTGGGTATGTCTGTATAAAAATGTTTAATTGTATGATGTATATAATGCAGAAGAAATCTACAGAAGATCAGAATAACCCATGACTCTACCTCCCTTCACATAACCACTGTTAACCTTTCAATGAATTTACTTCTTTTTTTTTTGCTGTACGCGGGCCTCTCACTGTTGTGGCCTCTCCCACCGCGGAGCACAGGCTCCACACGCTCAGGCCCAGTGGCCATCGCCCACGGGCCCAGCCGTTCCGCGGCACATGGGATCCTCCCGGACCGGGGCACGAATCTGTCTCCCCTGCACTGGCAGGTGGACACTCGACCACCGTGCCACCAGGGAAGCCCTACTTCTTTTTTTTTAAACTTTATTTTGTGAGATTCCAAAGACAGAAATACTCATTTTTTTTTACTTTTATTATTTTTTAAAAATTGAAGTATAATTGATTTACAATGTTGCATTAGTTTCAGGTGAATTAACTTCTTTTTTAAATATATAAGTTACATATGTAGATATGTAAAAATTCTATAGTATAATCTAAACTTTGTAAATGACTTTTTGCTTTATCATATTATTTTCTCTCCATTTTCCATCAATGGTGGGAAATATTGAAATTTCCCAGGAAGTTTTCATTACATGACAAATAACTAGGTGACATGCCTCCATAGCTGTTTTGGTTTGGTTGTTGTACTCCAGGGCAACAACCAGGTATCTTCTTCAGGTGATTGCTTTTGTTTGTGATGACCTTGCTTGCTGAAAATTAATTGTAAGTGAGCTTGTCAAGATGTATACAAACACTGGCAGTTGAGGGTTGCAGGGTAGTGGACATCTTGAAGAGAAGGCAGAAGTTTTGATTCTCAAATTTCATGCCCAGCTTCCCTCCTGACTGAAGAAGGGTGACTGTTCTGTGACATCTGTCCTTTTATGATATGGACCAGTCCACCTTGGGAACTGAGAAAATTTCATCCTGACTAGAAAGTTCTGCAGCTTTAAAAGTCTATTAATCTCAAAGTATAAAGGCACCTCAGCTTTTGAATGCCACTGTATTTATTTATAAAATAACTAGAAGAAAATGGAATAGGGTTTTTAACCCAGCCATACAGGGAAGATAAACTTACGACCACTGAAGCAGGGGAGAAAATCATCATCCTCAAGACAGATGTGCTGGAATAGCTGAAGACCAAAGGAAAAATAGCCCAGCCACAGGCAACAGAATCAATATTAAATGGAATGCCACAGCATGGGTGAAGATAGTGAGACAGTTTAAAAGATTAAATGGTTATTACCCAAAATATAAAGAATTGAGATCCCAAAGGTCAGTATCCAAAGTCATCTCTGGAAGTGGCAAGGAGAGATGAATATAGAAAATTCAAGACGTGATATCATCGTGAAGAACAGGTGTATCCTCCTTAGCAATTCAAGAAATGGAAATCAAGACTACTTCATCTATCAGGTTACCAGAAATAATTGCAGGTTACGGTGGTAAGAAATATTGGCAGTGCTGCATATTTTCTTTTTGCTACAGTCTGGTGATATATAATAAGAACTAAACACAAAACAAAGCTCTTCATTGCCATTGACCCATAAATTCCCTGTTGGGAACTATATTCTGAGGAAATCCATGGAATTGGGGGTAGAGGAGGAAAATTAATTTGGGTTAAGGTATTCATTACTAGTAAAGTGAAAGATTCAACACAGAGCATTCTGGGAATGACTGAATAAACAATAATACACTTAACATGCTTAATTACTATATAGCAATTCAAGATAAAAGTCTTGTAAGTATCATTTCTACTTGGACATGTGTATATAAAATAAGAAAATCAGAATAGAGAATATTGTACACACATTGGCCCATATGTCCGTATTAATAAAGTCCAGAAAGTGTTTAAAAGAGGTGGTCCCAGAATTTTGGATTTACTTGCGTTTAAAATTTAGAAATAGAATTTTCGATGAACTTAGTGTTGCGGATTTTAAAATTTGCCTGGTACGGATGTTTTTAAAGCGCAGTGACAATCTGCGGTTACCCCAAGTCATAAAAGCACATTTAATTCCCCCGCCCCCGCCAAGGCATATAATCTTAGAATAAAGGGCCATTTATTGCATTGAATAAGTTTAGTTTTATGAAAACCATACTGCATTTCCCTCGTTTTTAATTTTTTATCTTATATTGGAAGAATGTTCATCATGGATTGATTCTGGCCTATGACTCTGTGTTTTTAACTACTGATTAACACTGATTTTTTTTTTTTTTTTTGCGGTACGCGGGCCTCTCACTGCTGTGGCCTCTCCCGTTGCGGAGCACAGGCTCCGGACGTGCATGCTCAGCAGCCATGGCTCACGGGCCCAGCCGCTCCACAGCATGTGGGATCTTCCCGGACCGGGGCACAAACCCGTGTCCCCTGCATTGGCAGGCGGACTCTCAACCACTGTGCCACCAGGGAAGCCCAACACTGATTTTTTTAACTGTCTCACGCTTATGCCCCGCTGTCCACAGGGTGAAGTTTGCACTCTTCAGTGTGGCAAACAAGGCCTTCTGAAGTCTGCCCATCTCTGCTTCTCTGTCTGGCTGCCTGGCCTCAGCCCCTCCTCCTCCCCACCCTGCACTTCCCGCCTCCCTCTGTTGGGAGGTACATTGCGCAATAGAACTTTCTGCCACCATGGAAATGTTCTATCACTTTGCACACCACTTCCCGGGGGGCTGTTACTTACATGAGGCTAATGAGCTCTTGAAATGTGCGGGCCTGAAGTGAAATGTACTTTAATGAACAGTGCATGTGAAAGTGCACGTGAGATTTCAAAGACAGTACCCCCAAAAGATAAAATGTGTCATGAATAATGTCTTAATAGTCATGGCAGGTGGAAGTGAACATCTTTTCTGTATGTTAGGTTAACTTAAGTATATTTAAAATTAACTTCACCTGTTCCTTTTTATCTTTTTAAGTGTGCCTACCAGGAAATTTAAAATTACATATGTGCCTCCCATTAGTGGTACTGCAATTGTTTTATAAATACAATCTAATATATTTTATTTTTATTTATTTATTTTAAAAATGTATATATATATTTATTTATTTGGCTGCGCTTGGTCTTAGTTGCAGCACGCGGGATCTTCGTTGCTGCCTGTGGGTTCTTTAGTTGCGGCTTGCGGGATCTAGTTCCCTGACCAGGGATCGAACCCGGGCCCCCTGCATTGGGAGCATGGAGTCTACCACTGGACCACCAAGGAACTCCCGAATCTAATATATTTAAAAAAAAATCAATTTGAGCCCCTAGCTGTTTAAGCGTTTGATGATTGAAATGTGTGCTATTCACTTGTATTCTAACTTTTACACTTTTAGTGGCCTTATAACAGGTTTTACGTTATTTAATGTTATTTAAATGGACACAAGTTCAATTGGTACAGGTATAGCGTAATTTTTATAAAGTTCCTGTTCACTAGATGCTTTCTGAAAATACACACCTCTCATACCTGTTTATATGTGTGTGCTGTGTGTGTGTGTGTGTGTACACACCTGCATACATGAATTGAAGAGCATACAGTAGGAAAGTCAGAGGTCTCTTCCTTTCCTAATCCTTCATTGCTGTTTCCCAGGAGTGGCTACTGAGGAAGAGATCTGAGTGTCTGCACACGTGACAGCACATGTCTGTGCACTGAGCTGTGTGTACGTGTGGGACTGTTTCTGGGCTCCAACAGGTTTTAACTGTTTCCTTCCTGGGAGTAGAGTTACGAACATTCTCTGAAGAGAGTCCCTACTAAAATTTTTCTCCAAGTCCAAATATGGTAACAGGCATGGGCATAATAAATATTTGAGCAACACAATAAGCTTTGTAGAGCCCGGGTTCTTCTGGCTTTGAGCAAATAATTCTTTGTAGTTGTGACATTTGAGACTTAAATACACTTAATTCAGTAGAGAGACTTTGGACTCTGTAGCTTGATGACAGAAAAGGTCATGTTATTGCATTGTAATGGGTGTGGATGAAGCATAAATGTAGATTTAATTTAGCGTTCAATGATCATTTATTGACAAATAGCAATTATCCTTCTCTTAAACTTTTTAAAATTGTTAAATAGCCTGCTTCCAGCCACATCTCATCACGTACCTTTTTACTTTTTGGCCGTGCCGTGCAGCATGTGGGATCTTAGTTCCCCGACCAGGGATCGAACCCATACCCCCTGCATTGGAAGCATGGAGTCTTAACCACTGGACCACCAGGGAAGTCCCCAGGCCAAATACCCATTTGAAGAGAGGGCTGTGTGCTGCCCTGGTGTATAATGGGTAGATAAACTGTACTGTGGCCATGTCCCTTAATATGGTTTTAAATAAACCTTTCACAGAGTATAATGTGTGGAGGAGAGTGTGTTTATGTGGTTCCAGCTATGTGAATTTATATGTATGTTTCTTCATTTAATGCACTGTCATGTTTACTTAATGCACATATAAGGAGAGATGCTTTAATGAGGTGCCATCTTTATAAATGATACTGACTCAGTATTCACCCTTCAGGACGGTTTGGTTTGATTCTGGTACACACAGATGTAGTGAATGCCTGGTTAGAAACCTTGATTCATGTATACAGCCTTAGCTATGGAAGCAGTAGCTGTCAGTACCCTAACAAATTTTATTAGCGGATCAGTGTTAAGGCAGTGGTCAGTACTGGCAGCACTGAATACAGCCCAGCCCATCACCAGGGAAACCGCATTTAGGGTATAAAGTGCATTTATCCTTTGTGTGAACAGAATGATTATTTTTAAAAATGTCCCAAATTAATTCTCCTGTGTACTTTTTGGATAAATGATGACCAGTAACCCTTAAGTACATTGGAGTGGCGATTTGCAATCTCTCAAAATATGTCAGCCCCAGACTTCAGTTTTCAAAAATTGTAATGCGGAGTTCCTTAATAGCAGTTATCTCCAAATGTTTTTAAAGCAGTAGAGTATTATTTTCAAATAAAAATATTATAGATCCCTACTATATAAAAACAGTGCCTTATTAGTGCAGATTTGCTTTAGAAGGTGGAATGTGCATTTACCGATTGATTCCAAGTTGACTTGGAATAGTATTTATGACCACCATTGTGATCTCTTAGTTTCTGTATCCATGCAGTTTGAAACAAACATTTGGTGGTGCATGGAACCTCTTGGAGATCCTCTGAGAACTCAGTTTGAGAGTCACTGGATTTTGGCATTAGCAGTATTTCAGGTGAATAACAACAATAGCAAAGTAGTGAGGTCATGTTCCCCTGTCAACCTCCAACTTGCTGTCTCTCAAACTGCTGCCTTGGGGGAAGGAAGCTCTGCCTGCTTAGGGCACTGCTGGGGGCATGCGGAAGGTGGGAGAGGCTGAGGGTGGAATTAACCACAAAAGGACTAACTGCCTGGTCTCCTGGAAAGCTGAGGTTGCTCACAGCTTTCTGTTCCTCACCTTGGTTGAATGATAGGTTCTGGCCTTGCTGGTTATAATTCTAATCCCTCTTTTCCCACTTTTATCCCAACTTCTCCCAGAATTCCTTTCTTACCCTCAGTTGATTCTCTTGCTAGGCTTGTTTTTCTTTCATTATTCTGTCACATTTGGAAATGAGGCGTTTATTTGTTTAATGTCTGAGCCCTTTTGTCCATCAAGAGGTTTTTTTTTAAAACCTCTTTATTTCTCAACCCTTAGCACAGTACCTGGCACGTAGTAGGTTCTCAAAAAAAATTGGAGTAAATGAGTGATTTCTCATGAAGGGGATCATAGCCATTGGGAAACACTCCTCTGCAGATTTGGCTAAAAGCTTTTGGTGAGGAAGGGGTTTCTTGCCCTGTAGCATATTTTTAGGAGAGTTATGGTCCCAAAACAGAAACAATGGGGTTCTTGGGCCCAGCTGCATTATGTATTTACAGTGGGCCGCCTTCCACTCTGCCCCAGACATGGTTAGGTCTTTCTTTTCTTAGTTCCTGGTACACTTTATATCTACCTGTATTTTTAACAAATATGTCTTTATGTTATAATTATCTTTAAAAATCTCCCTACTGGTGCGTAAACTTCTTCCCCAAAGGCATGGATTCATTAATAACAATAGTGACTGTTACATGAACAATAATATTTCATACTTGTTGGGGTCTTACTGTGGCCCGTGTACTGTGCTCAACTTTACTTGTGTGATCCTCAGGTCAGCCATGCAAGGTAGATATTATTATTGTCTGTTTTACAGATGGGAAACTGAGGCATAGAGAGGTTAAGGCAAAGAGAGGCATATCAGCCAGGGTTCCACCAGAGAAACATATCCAGCGGAAGATGTATGTGAAGAGATGTATTGCAAGGACTTGGCTTATGTGCAGTTGTGGGGCCTGCCTCTCAGCTATGCTGGGAGTTGTGCAAAAGATGGGATTCCTGATGCATCATCAGTCTATACAGGAGATACTAGGATTCATGCCTGGGAGTATAGTGATTTCTCTGGACAACCCCTGCCCTTGTCACTAGTGATTTAAAAAAAGGAGGGGTGGTGAGTGGTTAATGATGACCAGCCTATTGAGTTTTGTGCCATGTGACTCTACCATCCTGAGCAAAGCTGTCAGACCAGCTGTCGCTGCCTTGTCCTCTAGCCCGGCCTTTGGACTTGAGGTGGTCTTAAGTGGGAACTCTATAATGGGATTAGCTGCCCCTTTAGAGTGTGAATGGGAAGCGCACAGATGCCAAGTGCTGGAGAAGAAGTAGTTATTGGAGAAATGAACTGCTGTCAGCAGAGTGTAAGCAGCTAAGTCACAAACTGGTGGATCCCAGAGGTTACCATTGTATTAGTCAGCATGCTTCAGGGAAACAGAACCAATAGGGTTGGGAGTGGGGCAAGGGAGAAGGTTTATTTTAAGGAGTTGGTTCGTGTGAGTGTGGAGGCTGGCACGTCCAATAGGTAGGCTGCAGGGTGGCCAGGCAGGCTGGAGACCCAGGGAAGAGCCAGGGCCACGGTTCACGTCTGAAGGCTGTCTACCAGCAGAATTTCCTGGTGCTTAGAGGAGGTCAGTCTTTTGTTCTATACAGGCCGTTGGCTGATTAGATGAGACCCACCCACAATACAGAGGGCAATCTTCTCTGCTCAGAGTCTACCAACTTAAATGTTAATCTCATCCAAAGGCAACCTCATAGAAACATCCAGAATAATATTTGTCCAAATACCTGGGCACCATGGCCCAGCCGAGTTGACACATAAAATTAACCATCACAAGCACCTTAGACTGTTGTATTCCCCCTGTAGCCTTCCTGTATGTGTCTGCCCTGAGGTCTTGTTTCTGGAAAGCTCACAGGGCTTGACTGTCTTCAATCAAACCAGGCTTGGGTCCAGCGCTGGCCTCTGATGTGGGCTTGGAATGATGTGTGCAGCCCTGGCTCTTGTCCAGGGACTGGATAATCTAGGTGGTTGGTTAAACTGACATGAAAATTATTTGGTGCTACAGTGGTTAATGGAAGTAGGAATTCACTGGAAAGTGAGGCCAGTGTGGGCTGGCTGTCCCTCCACATGGACCCGTACCCTTTGGGCTCCACAGGTCACTGGGACCCCTGAAAAAATCAGACCCCTGGATTATTAGACTATTGCTGAGAAAAATGATATATATGGTGAGGGAACCTGTTTGCCTCTCTCTGGCTCACAGAAAATTCATGGTTCAGACACCTTTGAAGCGTTACACTCAGAAGGAAGCTAAGTGGCAGATTATTTTATGTCACTTTTCTGTGCCAGAAAAGACGAATTCATGTTTCTACCCTAGGTGGCAATTTAATACAGGGAACCTTCCTATCAGTGCCCTCGGGCCAAGAGATAATAACGTATTTTGGATATTGGCAAGGAGGGAAGTTAGACAAGTTCGTCCTTTGGCGCTCAAGCCACCCTTGGAACTTGTGTCTTATGATCTGATTCTTGGTGATTTTTGCAGAGGATGTTGTTTTGTTCCTAGTGGCTCATAGTAGCATTTCAGGATAAGACAGGGATCCTTCCTCATTTAAAACCCAGTCATCTTGTTCTGTTTTCAGCAGAGGCACTAATTCCTCTCTCCCACCCACACTGGATGCTTGGGCACAACAGACTTGCAGGTGAATTACAGTATTCCCTTAACTACCCACCTTCCTTAGCCACCTCTTTGCCCCCCTGCTGGGACCATGATCATTTTCCATTGCTTTGATCCGAGTTTTCTCTAGTTCATTTTTAAGGTGTAGCATCTTTTGCTTCTATTATACTTTTGTATTCGAGATTGAGCAGCATAAACAGTCCTGATTGAAAAATCAAAGCCCCGTTGGGCTTTGATTCCTTTTTCTGCCAGGGCAAGCAGTTTGCAAATGGCTGTGAACAGGTCACAGTCAGGGAGTAGAAAAAAACTTCTGAAGTTTTCTAAAAGTGATAGAAGACAATTCACAAGTGTCTTTAAAGAGGATACAAAGGAAACCAGTAGAGAAGCAGTTGATTTCCAGTGAAAAATCAAAGGATATTACATGGTGCCACAGAATTCCTATTGCCTATTAACCTTAATCTATTACTGTATTTCTTGACTTCTTTTTTTAAAATAAGAACTGTGTCATTAATGGGTATCACTATTTTATATGAAGTTCTGTTTTTGTACGAAAAAGCATGTTCATGTCTGGAAGTATGTACTAGATGCTTGGAGTCTCTGCTAACCAGGCTTAAGGCATATGTATGCCTATGAAGCTTATAGGACTGTAGTCCAGTTTTCTCCAAACATACTTGATCACCCACCGTTGTCAAAAAATGTATGCCTCCCATTAGATATGTATTTATTTACGAAGTATTACATCTAAAACTTATTTGATATTTTATGAACATTAATCAAATATATAGAAACAGAAAGAAATAGATTTAAAAACCAATAAACAGCCCTGATTATCTATTGCTGTATCACAAAGCAGCCTCTAACCTGAGAGCATGAAACTACAACAGTCCTCTCTTTTGTTCAGGAATCGGCCATGTGGGCAGGTGTATTAATTAGTATGACGTGGCCTCACACTGAGGGTGTCTGGGCTCCTTGGGGGGAATCCTCTGTCTGGAGCAGGCCGGGCACCTCCCTGTTCCAAGTCTGTCCAAGGCTTCAATAAGCCGGAGCCAGAATCTTCAACAGAGCCTGGTCCCATCAGCCATCCCACCCTCAAAGCCTCCCCTCACCTCATGGCACAGCAAGAACCCCAGGGTCAAGGCGACTTTTGCCCGGGGCCTGACAAACTCCACCTGGCCCAGACCTATCCCAGGCAGCCCATCCGTGAGGTCAAGAGAACTGTGGTTCCAAGCCAGGCCTGCCATGTTGAAAAACAAACCCAAGAGCTTAACCCAGGCAGGGCACCTCCCTGTTGTGTCCAAACAGGCCCTCCAGCTCGGTGGCTTCCGACTTCTTAGGTGGCAGCTCAGGACTCAAGGCAAGTGTCCTGGGAACAGGAAGTGAACGTTGCTGGTTTCTTGAAACCTGGGCCTTAAATTGGCATTTTGTCATTCATATTTTAGGGCTCACAGAACACAGATTTAGGGGGAGGGGACAGAGACCCTACCCCCTTGATGGGAGCAATAGCTAAAACCATTTTTCGTCTACCAAATAAGCCATTTATGTGTTTTATGTAACCGAAATAGCCACATATCTGTTTCTTGCTCCTTTGCTTCCAGAATTTGGATCCTGTATTAGTTTCCCAGGGCTGCTACAACCAAGTACCCCAAACTGGGTGACTTAAAACACATACATTTATTGTCTCACAAACTGGAGACTGGAAGTCTGAAATCATGGTGTCTGCAAGTTGGCTCCTTCTGGAGCCTCCGAGGGAACCTGTAATTCCGTGCCTGTCTCCCGGCTTTGGTGGTTGCCAGCAATCCTTGGCTTGTAGGTGCATCCTTCCACTTTCTGGCTCCGTCATCCTGTGGCCTTCTCCCCACGTCTCTGCCTCTTTCCCCCCTCTTATAAGGCTACTAGTTATTGGATTTATGGTCCATCCTAGTCCAACATGACCTCATCTTAACTAATTACAGTTGCAAAGACCCTATCTCCAAATAAGGTCACATTCTGAGGTTCCAGTGGACTTGGATTTTGAGGAGCACTGTTGAACTCAGTACAGAAGACCCCCATGAAGTTAAGCTCTTTTATGTCACAGCACTTGAAGACTGTTCTTCCATTTCTCACTGTGTGATAGTGATTTAGTACAAAGAGTTGTCCCTATGGGCTTTAAGCTCTTGGGTTTGTTTTTCAACATGGCAGGCCTGGCTTGGAACCACAGTTCTCTTGACCTCACGGATGGGCTGCCTGGGATAGGTCTGGGCCAGGTGGAGTTTGTCAGGCCCCGGGCAAAAGTCGCCTTGCCCCTGGGGTTCTTGCCTGTGCCATGAGGTGAGGGGAGGCTTTGAGGGTGGGATGGCTGATGGGACCAGGCTCTGTTGGAGATTCTGGCTCCGGCTTATTGAAGCCTTGGACAGTGGCAAGGCCCAGCATGTGTGCTCAGGGCGTTCCTCCTTTGTCCTGATTCTTCATGCGGACAGTGGGGTTCAGTACGTACACTCATCCCTACTACAGGGAGCTCACGCCTATCAGATGCTAACGTGTGTCTTCTGCATCCTGGCACTGTCAGTTGGGTTTCATTCCCACTGTACAGATGAGGACACAAGGCCTCGAGGGCCCAGCCGTGTGCTCAGCTCCTTCAGAGAAGCAGCTGTGCCAGAATTGAAGCCCACGGAAGCCTCATCCTGGAGCCCTCCCGCAGCCAGGCACACAGAGTCATTTGCGCATGCTCCTTGGCGCCGCCCACAGCCTTGGAATCGTGCCTGCGTTTCTACCTAGCAACAGAGCAGGTATAGCGCTCACAGCGCCTAGACAGCTTGGCTCAGATACCTTCTTTTACATGTCATTCCCAGCTTACAGTTGGTGCTAAAAGCAACGACAGGAAGTTTGAATTTTTGTAGCTTTGAGGTATATTAACACTTTGTCCCATGTGTCATTTCATAGAGAAAAAAACTGCCTGTGTAGGTGATAAGTGGTATAGGCTGTGGGGCTGGTGGACAGCCTTGTGAGGGTGTGGGTCTCTCTTCTGGGCCCGTGGGCTGCTCTGTGACCCTTGGGTGGGTTATCTGACCTTTGCCCCCACCTGTGAAATGGAGGCACCAGGCTGGGTTGCCAGCTCAAAGATGCTTTGGTTGTTTATAAATCAGAACTCGATGTCACAGTGAGAAGGACATGATAGGATTTCTTTCTGAAGGTTGTTCATCCCCCTATTTACTTTCATTCTTTGATGATTACTCTCCCCAGTGCAAGAATATAGTCTTAAAATAGGTCTGTGAAGAAACATTTCTGTATTTTTATTTACAGAGAAATTCCTTATATAATATATTCTTTATTCCTTGTATTGGAGAGATCCAATGTAAAACATATGTGATTTACACAGGTTATCCACAAGGGATGAAATAAGAATCCTAAAAGTAAACAAAAACTTCTGCCCTATATTTAGGGAGAAAAAAAATAGAAATTACATCATTTTAGTAGAAATTTTTATCTCCAACATAAATATAATTGTCCTTCTGACATGCTATTGGGTAAATCTTTTTGGTTTTTTTTGTCTGTTGTATAGACTGTTCCAAACATACCTCAGAATAAACATCTATCAGCTTAACACTCAGGAGATGAGAAGGTAAGGTGAAGATTTCTCACTGACAGAGAAATTATCACAGGAAGGCATGTTATTTAGAATTTACTAACATTGGGGCACGTAAATCACAGCAATAATACTTCATAATTACACAGCACCTTTCATTTGAGATTCTAGAGAGAATTACGGACCAAGTTGGGAGCCGTGACAGTCATATTAAACTTTGTGCTTGGAAGGAGCTGATAGATATAATTCAAGAACCAGAATCTAGATACCAGGGAAGGTGCTCTCCAGCCCTGCCAAGGGGGAGGTGAGCCAGGTATTGAGTTGTGTTGGTTATAATAATCTTGCCACTTGAGATTAGCAGTTTTTTACTTTTGTTCAGAGGTAACTTCTGTGTTAACTCTATTTTGTTAAACAGATTAGAGTTTTGAATTGCTAGTAAGCACACAGGAGATCAGAAGGGACCTGTGTGTCTCGGAGATGGGTGTTGGCCATCTGTTGACAAAGGGCTTTCTTTCTTTCTTTTTTCTTAAAGTATAGTTGATTTACAACGTTGTGTTAATTTCTGCTGTACAGCAAAGTGATTCAGTTATACATATATATATATATATATACATTCTTTTTGATATTCTTTTCCATTATGGTTTATCACAGCGTATTGAATATAGTTCCCTGTGCTATACAGGAGGACCTTGTTGTTTATCCATTCTGTATACTAAAAGCTTACATCTGCTAACCCCAGCCTCCCACTCCATCCCTCCCCCAACTCCCTCCCCCTTGGCAATCACAAGTTTGTTCTCTACATCTGTGAGTCTGTTTCTGTTTCATAGATAGGTTCATTTGTGCCATATTTTAGATTCCACATATAAGTGATATCATATGGTATTTGTCTTTCTCTTTCTGACTTACTTCATTTAGTATGATCATCTCTAGGTCCATCCATGTTGCTGCAAATGGCATCATTTCATTCTTTTTTTATGGCTGTGTAGCATTCCATTGTACCACATCTTCTTTATCCATTCATCTGTCGATGGACATTTACATTGTTTCCATGTCTTGGCTATTGTGAATAGTGCTGCTAGGAATATAGGGGTGTGTGTATCTTTTCGAAAAGATAGAGTTTTCGATTAGAGTTTTACCCGGATATATGCCCAGGAGTGGGATTGCTGGATCATATGGCAACTCTACTATCAGTTTTCTGAGGAACCTCCATGCTGTTTTCCACAGTTGCTGCACCCATTACATTCCCACCAACAGTGCAGGAGGGTTCAACAAAGGGCTCCCTGCCTCCCCTTTCCCAGCCTGCGGCCCTGACCAAAGGCAGCCACCGCCATTAGCCTCTTGTGTGCTCTATACATGTGTCGGCATGTATGTTATATGTACCTGTATGTATATGTATAAAATATTCTTATTTTTTTAAAGTCTTGTTTTAAAAAACACCAACTGTAGTGTATTATACACATTGGTATGTACTTGTTATATTCTGCTATGAACTTTGCTTCTTTCTCTTGGAAATGGCTCCTTGTCGATCACATAAGAATTCTTTCTCTGCTTGACATCAACAGAGTGCTCTTCTGTACAGATAAACCGTGGTACGCTTCAAGACTCCTCTCTTTCAGAACTGCTATGGGCCAAAATTCCACGTGTGATCTTTTGGGCTGAGCACAGGCAATTACAAGGGCTTTACCTGGCAGACCTCATAAGGAAAGCTGCCCTCCTGGGACCAGACTGGATGTGGGATCTGGAGGGAGTTACAGTCCCGTGCGCTTCTACGCGTCTGCATTGCTAGCCCTGGCACCTCTCTCCGAGGCCTCGTTATCCAAGGGCCCTGGCCAAGACCCTTCCCCGGCACCTCTGCTGACATCTCCTTGTGAGAGGAGGGGGCTCAAAGACACTTTTCTCCACTCTCAGTCCTCAGTACTTTACCCTTTGTAGCCCTTTCCCCTCTCCCTTGGCAGCGAGAGGATCGCCTCCCTGCCACGCACACCCATAGATCTGACCCTCCCTCACCTTCTGCTGTTTTGTAGGGGAAAATGACACCTTTTCCTTGTTCTGCCTCTTGCTTACACAGTAGTCCTTCTGTATCAGCAGGAGATTGGGTCCAGGACCTGCTGCAGATACCAAAATCTGTGGATGCTTAAAGCCCTTGGTTGGCCCTCAGTATTCGTGGGTTCCGCATCCGTGGCTTCACCCAACCACGCGTGGAGTACTATTTACGATCTGCTGTTGGTTGAATCTGCAGATGGGGAGGCAGTACTATCACAGTAAGTAAATAAAGGCTTAATTGTTACTTTCAGTTTGGCTTCTTGTCCTAATTGACATCCTCCTCACCAGGCAACTCAAGCTCTTGACACTTTTTTTTTTTTTTTTTTTGCGGTACGCGGGCCTCTCACCGCTGTGGCCTCTCCCGCTGCGGAGCACAGGCTCCGGATGCGCAGGCCCAGCGGCCACGGCTCACGGGCCCAGCCGCTCCGCGGCACATGGGATCCTCCCAGACCGGGGCACGAACCCGTATCCCCCGCATCGGCAGGCGGACTCTCAACCACTGCGCCACCAGGGAGGCCCCCTTGACACTTTTAAGGAACAATTTACAGTATTTCTAATTTTTACTCTTATAAACAACACTGTAAGGCAGCGGTCCCCAGCCTTTTTGGCACCAGGGACCAGTTTCGTGGAGGACAATTTTTTCATGGACTGGGGCGGGGGGGAATGGTTTCAGGATGATTCAAGCGTATTACATTTACTGTGCACTTTATTTCTATTATTATTACATTGTAATGTATAATGAAATAATTATACAACTCACCATGATGCAGAATCAGTGGGAGCCCTGAGCTTGTTTTCACTTGCCACTCACTGATAGGGGTTTGATATGAGTCTGCAAGCAATTGATTTATTAGGGTCTCTGTGCAGTCAAACCTCTCTGCTAATGATAATTTGTATCTGCAGCCGCTCCCCAGCGCTAGCATCACAGCCTCAGCTCCACCTCAGATCATCAGGCATTAGATTCTCATAAGGAGCGTGCAGTCTAGATCCGTCGCGTGCGCAGTTCACAGTACGGTTTGCATCCCTTGCATTCACAGTTCACAGTAGGGTTCATGCTCCCATGAGAATCTGATGCTGCCACTGATCTGACAGGAGGCGGAGCTCAGGTGGTAATGCGAGCGATGGGGAGCGGCTGTAAATACAGATGAAGCTTCACTCGCTTGCCCGCCATTCACCTCCTGCTGTGTGGCCCGGTTCCTAACAGGCCATGGACTGCTACCAGTCCATGGCCCGGGGGTTGGGGACCCCTGCTATAGGGAATATCTGTGCCCGTGTGCTGTTTAAGAAAAGTAAGGATTGTGGATGGAGAATTGCTTGATGGAACCATTTATGCAACCCCCCCAGTGATGTTCGGGAGAGGAAGTTTCTCTACACCTTTGTGGACTCCCTGGGTTTTCAAACCTTTTGCATTTGCCATTTGGCTAGAAGAAAAACGGCATCTCAGAATTTTAATGTTATTTTAAGTGAGGCTGAGTATCATTTCATATTTATAAGAGTGGTTCATGTTTTTTGCCCATTTTTGTTTAGTAGGTATTCTTTAGTTTGTTGATTTCTAGGAGTTTTTTATATATTAAGGAGATTCACCTTTCCTAATTTGTCAGTTGTCCTTTATTTAGGGTGTTTTATTCTGTGTTGAAATTTTTTATTTTTATGTGGTCAAGTTACCAATCTTTAAGGATTTGGAGTTCGGTATTATACATAATTAGAAAAGTTGTTTTCCACTCCAGGATTATTTAAAAAGGACCCATATTTTAAAAAATGTTATAGTTTCATTTTTTAAATAGCATTATTGAAATATATTCCATACCATAAAATTCACTCATTTTAAGTTTTGTCTTTTTTAACAGCTTTATTGAGATATAATTCATATACTATATAATTTGCCAATTTAAGGTATAAAAATCAGTGACTTTTAGTATATTCACAGATGTGTGTAACCATCACCATAGTCAGTCACATGCTCTTCGGCATGTGGGATCTTCCCAGACCGGGGCTTGAACCCTTGTCCCCTGCATTGGCAGGCGGATTCTTAACCACTGTGCCACCAGGGAAGTCCCGCACATTTTGTTTTTACATTCATCAGCTGATGGACATTTGGGTTGTTTCCATATTTTGGCTATTATTAATAATGCTACTGTAAACATTTATGTACAAGTTTTTGTGTGAACGTATGTTTTCATTTCTCTTGGGTATATACCTAGGAGTAGAACTGTTGGGTCATGTGGTAATGACTCATTTGAAGTTTACAGTTCAATGAGGTTTAGCGAATCTTTATAGTTGTGCAGTATGGCCACCGTCCAGCTTTAGAACACTTCCGTTGCTGTTTTATTTTTATGTTTTAAATATTTCAAAAATTTGTTCTGTTTTTGTATTTGAATTTTTGTTTGATATGGAATTCATTTGGTGCACAGAGTGAGAACAGCATCCATCTGCATTTTTTTCTTTGTGCCTATTTATTTTTCCAACACTGTTTATGGAATAGTCCATAATTTTTCTACTGATATGGCAGTGCCACCTAAACTGCATACTAAGTTAAGTGTTTGGGTCTGTCTCTGTTCTTTCTTTTCTTTCTTGTTGATTTGTCAGCCTGTTAATGTGCCAGGACTATAATATTTTATGTACTGACACTTTAGAATATGCTTTAGTATCTGATGAGGCCAGCACACCTTAGCCATGTTTTATTTCAGCCATTCCTGGGTGATTGTTTCCATAAGAACATTAGAGACAGCTTGTTTATTTTTAAAAACTCCACGGCCGCCATCACCTTATGGGCTTTTTTATTAGGCTTGCATTAAAGTTATACATTCCTTGAGAATTGACATCTGAATGATATCCTTTTCAAAAATCAGGGCATAGTTATTCATCTTTCAACTCACTTCAGCATTCTTTTGTGTCCCTCAGGAGAATTAAAGTAACATTTTTTTGGCCTCTCAGCTTGTGGGATCTCAGTTCCCCAACCAGGGATCGAGCCCTCGGCAGTGAAAGGGTGGAGTCCTAACCACTGGACTGCCAGGGAATTCCCCCTACATGGTTCTTTTAATTGCTGAGTATCTTGTCCCTTTTATTGCTACTGCAAATGGATTTTTTTCCTTTATATTTTCTAACTGATTGGGCGACTTGATTCGGTGGCTTGTAAATAAGGAGGCTGTTGTTTTCTGTGGGTTGAATTTATTCCCAGAAATCTAAATACCTTGTGACATTTTGTTTGTTGTAGTTTCTCTGTTGATCTTCTCTGGTTTTGCAGGTGTACAGTCTTACCTGTTACAAATAGTGATCATTCACCTCCTTTTGATTTTTTTTTAAAAATTTAATTAATTAATTAAATTTATTTTTATGTTGTCTGTGTTGGGTCTTCGTTGCTGTGCGCGGGCTTTCTCTAGTTGCAGCAAGCGGGGGCAACTCTTTGTTGCGGTGCGCAGGCTTCTTGTTGTGGTGGCTTCTCTTGTTGCGGAGTGTGGGCTCTAGGCACGCGGGCTTCAGTAGTTGTGGCATGCAGGCTCAGTAGCTGTGGCTTGTGGGCTCTAGAACACAGGCTCAGTAGTTGTGGCTCACAGGCCTAGTTGCTCCGCGGCATGTGGGATCTTCCTGGGCCAGGGCTCGAACCTGTGTCCCCTGCATTAGCAGGCGGATTCTTAACCACTGTGCCACCAGGGAAGTCCCCTCCTTGATTTTTATGATTCCTTTTAATAATTGTGTTAGCTAGTGTATCCAGACAAATTTTTTTTTAATTGTGGTATAGTTGATTTATATTATCATGTTAGTTTCAGGTATACAGCATGGTGATTCAGATATATATATATATATATATATATATATATATATATATATATATATATAAAATTTATTATTTTTCAGATTATTTTCCCTTATAGGTTATTACAAAATATTGAGTATAGTTCCCTGTGCTATACAGTAGGTCCTTATTAGTTATCTATTTTATATATAGTAGTGTGTATATGTTAATCCCAACCTCCTAATTTATCCCTAAACAAATTTAAATTGTAGTGGTTATGGTGATAGTTTGTGCATTAGTCCTCATTTTATTCAGAATACTTCTAGGTTCCCCATTAAGCATGAAATACATATATATGTGTTATATATAAAGTATATTATATATAATACATATATGTATTATATAAAGTATATATAATACATATAATATGTATTATATAGTATATATCATATAATGTATGTATAAAATATATTAAAAAATATATATATATATACACATTAGGGCTTCCCTGGTGGCACAGTGGTTGAGAGTCCGCCTGCCGATGCAGGGGACACGGGTTTGTGCCCCGGTCTGGGAAGATCCCACATGCCGCAGAGTGGCTGGGACCATGAGCCATGGCCGCTGAGCCTGTGCATCCGGAACCTGTGCTTCACAACGGGAGAGGCCACAACAGTGAGAGGTCCGCGTACCGCAAAAAAAAAAGTGTATATATATATATATATATATATATATATATATATATATATATATACACACACACACACACACGTTATTAAGAGCTTTTTAGAAATCTAGAAAAGATATTAATTTGCCCATTTGATCAATATTATTGCAAGTCTAAGATGTTCCAGGAAGGATTCTAGTTCTGAGGATATAGTAGGAAATTAAACAGAGACAAAGCCTTTGCTGTCACGAAGCTCAAGTCTAGTGGGACAGACAGGAAAGAAATCAAATAATTAATAAATGTCGGGTTCTGTGAAGTCAAGCGAGGAGAGGGAGGGAATAATATGGTGAATTTAGTTAGGACAGTCAGAAAGGGATTTAGAATTGTTTCACGTGTCTTTTCATTAGCTTTGTCTTTTTCTTTTTATTTAATTTGAAATTCTGGGTACACTTGCCCCCGTCCCAGTCTCTAGCATTTTCACCGGGGCTGTGGGGACTTCAGAGCAAACCCAGCGAGTGATGTGCCCTCTCCATCCACTAGTTGGTATTTGCTTGTGCTCAGCTTATTTCCAGGATACTGATTGTTTAAGAAATGAACTGAATTCGTTAGAGAGTGGGGTCATTTATCACTACATTCCGGGATCAGTCTGCAAACTCCTCAACCCACAGGACCTCGGGGGCCCTGGAGCTTCCCTGGCCGCCAGCCCTCCTGCGTTGCTCGGGCCACTCCCGGGTGGCTTCTGTGTTCCCTCTTCTCTCCCTGCTGGCTGCTGGATGCCTACCTTTGCCTTTTCCCCTGGCTCCTCCCTCTTCCAACTTCCGGTCAGACCTGCTGGGATGACAGGAGTAAAATGGGAATGATTTTAGTCTTACAGGGTGAGTGTGGAATCTTGGCTGTTTTTCTTCTCAGGGATCCACCAGGCTGTAGGTGACTGATCCTGGGTGACACTAAGGTTATTGTAGCTAGTTGCTCATTTGACAAAATCAGAATAGAACTGTGGATTGTGGAACTGTCTTCATGCTATGTAATTCCACCCCCTTTTTAAACTGAGGTGTAATTGACATATAACATTATATTAGTTTCAGGTGTACAGTATAATAATTCCATATTTGTATTGTGAAATGGTCACCACAGTAAGTCTAGTTAACATCCGTCCCCATACATAATTACAAATTTTTTTTCTTATGGTGAGAACTTTTAAGATTTACCCTTTCAGCAACTTTCAAATATGCAAGACAGTATTATTAACTCTAGTCACCGTGTTGTACATTACATCTCCATGACTTATTTATCTTGTAACTCCAAGTTTGTACCTTTTGACCCCCTTCATCCATCCCCACCCCACTGCCTTTAGCAGCCACCAGTCTGTTCTCTGCATTTATGAGTGTTGGAGGATGGAGGGAATGAAAAGTGCCCACTGAACTGAGAAGATATCTTGAGACAGAAAAATGAGGCAGGCAGCTCCATGTCCTCAATGGACCAGTTTATTACAGGATAACTTACAGTGTGGGATCTGGATCAGGAGGACAGCAACCTGGAAGCATTCGCAGCTGCACTCCACACCTCCGAGGGGACACTGGGACAGTTTTATAGTTAACCTAGGGTATGGGGGTGGGTGCTCGGAAACAGGACGTGCCTTCCTAAGTCAAGTTTATGAATGGGTAACTGGTTTCGTGGGTGCCTGGAATGTCAGCGAAGGTCTTCATCATTGTTTGGGGACTAATAGAGCGTGGAGGCCACCTGGTTCTAATGATTATTAAACAATGTCTGTTAACTAGAAAGGCCCTGATGACAGGCGATTTACTGCACAGTACAGTCCTGGGTAGGGTCAGCGGGAGAACAGGAGGAGCTGCATGGGCCAAGATGGCGTCAGTTATGCTAACAACCATACAATGAGCTTGGTGTGTTTTTTTCCTTTCTTTAAGAATCCACATCTGGGCTTCCCTGGTGGCGCAGTGGTTGAGAGTCCGCCTGCCGATGCAGGGGACACGGGTTCGTGCCCCGATCCCGGAAGATCCCACATGCCGCGGAGCGGCTGGGCCCGCGAGCCATGGCCGCGGAGCCTGTGTGTCCGGAGCCTGTGCTCCGCAACGGGAGAGGCCACAGCAGTGAGAGGCCCGCGTACAGCAAAAAAAAAAAAAGAATCCACATGTAAGTGAGGTCATGTGGTATTTCTCTTTGTCTGATTTATTTCATTTAGCATAATGCCCTGTGTGATGTTCTTTATACAAAAAGATAAGTTTATTAATGCATCATGATATCATGGCCTAGCATCTGTATTCTACTTCTTAAATATTTTCTGATTCTTAAATTATTTTTTACAGAGTCCTCAGTGCCTGTGTCCTCAAGGCGTTTGGTTCTAAATTCAGACAAACCATATCTCACTCACCACCTCCACCATTACTGCTCTGGTCCAAACCACCATCATCTTACCTTTTAACTCTCCCTTCTCTTGCCCTTGGCCCCCACCCTGTATTTTTCCACACGGTAGCCAGAGTGATCTTTTCATGGCCATGTCAGATCATGCAACTGTTAAAGAGCTGTGATGGATTTCCACTGTACCTACAGTAAAACCCCAAATCTGATCTGTGGCTCCAAGCTCTATATGTCCAGGTCCTTGGCTGTGTGTGACCTCATTTCTCAGACCTTTTTCACCCTCCCCTTTCCTGGATTCCAGCCACCTGACCACTGCTGTTCCTGCACTCACCCAGACACCCCCCATTTCAGGGCTAAAAGCATGTAGGACTGAGCACTGGGTGATGGTGGGAGAATGAAGCATGCGAGGCAAGTTACAGACATGTTGATTAATTTTCTTTCAGCTCATAACAAGAATCACTTCTGTATTTAGTTAGCACTGTGGGCTTCTGGAAAGGCACCCTATAAATGAGGGACCAGGGGACGTGGCCAGGTTTAGTGGGTACCTCTCTGGTGCATACAGACCTCAGTCACATCCTCGTGTGCAGAGAGAGTGAGCGAATCCCCAGAAAGGGTCACCGTCTGTTGTACTTTGGCTAATTGGGGATTTTGTTTGAAAGTTCATCTGAAAGGAGGAGCCTGAAATACCTTGCCTGAAATCACTTGCATAGTTCATTTTTAAAGAAAATAGAAACCCATGCTGATTCATTTAAAGCATGAGTGAACGATGTCTTTTTTTTTTTTTTTTTTTTTGCGGTACGCGGGCCTCTCCCTGTTGTGGCCTCTCCCGTTGCTGAGCACAGGCTCCGGATGCGCAGGCTCAGCGGCCATGGCTCACGGGCCCAGCCGCTCCGCGGCATGTGGGCTCTTCCCGTACTGGGGCACGAACCCATGTCCCCTGCATCGGCAGGCGGACTCTTAACCACTGTGCCACCAGGGAAGCCCGCAAGCGATGTCTTAAAGCTGAGAATGATTCAGCAGACCCTGCACACATTTTAGATTAAACAATAATAATAATTATTATTATGAATTTCATCAGTGATGTAGAAAACCAGAAGGAAAGTTGGGCATGATAGTGGAGATGTTAAAGTCATCAGGCAGTAAGATGCTCCTCTGGGGATAGTTTGCTTGTTCGAATTAAAATCTGAATCATTCCACTGAGCAGACACACAAAGTGAGAACCTTGATCCTTTAAACAGCCCAAATAAATTGCAGACCACAGCAGATTAGGTAGTTGGGAAAGTGAAGTATTATTAAAGTTGAATAACCTCTGAAACAGCTTCATTTTGTAAGCTTCATTTAGATCACTAATGTTGCTGTTTATTGCTTTGGCAGTCAGCACTTCGAGTGTGGGTAGAATTGCCGAGTCCTTATGAAGTGCCTTCGGTGGGCTCTGTCCACCATGGGGTTGGGGTGCTTGCTGGGAAAATGGCAAGTAATTCTGGGGTAAATAATTCTGCTTGTTAGGATGAAGAGCTTCAAGGTGTGTTTTTTTTTGGTTATTAGTTCTTTTTTTTGGTCTTCTGCCCTAAAGTATGATTTCTAGTTGGTGGATCACAATTTGCTCTTTTGCTAATTGAGATGACTTCTCTGTTTACCCTAGAGGCTGAGTCATTTGCTAATGAAGAACTTGAACTTGTCACTCAGTCCTACTGGCTTTGCATCTTGGCTCCTGACTTGCTGAGTAAATTTAGGCAGGGTCTTTAACCTCTTCCTACCTCATTTTCCTAATCTGTACAATGGGGGTAATATCAGAGACTATTGGGTTATAAACCTTAGAATAAAATAAGTATCCATGATTCGTGCTGCTGTAAATAAATAACTGAATAAACAAACAAATGGGGCAGAAGGAACAGCTCTTCCTTACGTAGAATTCCAATTAATAAATGTAGAAAGAATGAGCAATAGAAGATCACTGCCGGGCACCATAACAATCATTGTTGCAGGCAAGAACTATCAAAGTGTACTAAAATTAGTGAAAGTATGATGAGAAACAGGATATTTCCATAATCTCAAATTATCTCCCCGTAAGAGACTTAATAATTAAAAAGAAAAAATAGTACTTGATAGCAGAGTGACACAGCAGACACCACCGTGACCAAGTGATCAAGGTTAACATCACCAGTAATAAGATGTCCCGAACCCCCAAATATGATGCATTGAGAAGGCACAATGGCACGTCTGTGGTATTCTTGCCAAAAATGCATCTAGTAACCTCACTGTAATCATTAGAAAACAAGAGGGGCATTTTGAAAATAACTGGCCTGGACTTTTCAAAAGTGTCACAGGTTAGAGGAAGTGAAGAGAGCTGATGGCTAAATGCGATACAGGATCCCGGATCCTGGACCAGGAAAAAAGAACTGAATGGGAAAGCTGGTGAAATGCAAACAGGTGTGAAAATTCAGGTGCTAGCCATGTATCAGTGTGAATTTCCTAGTGTTGCTAATTGTGCTGCTCTTATGTACAGTGTTAACCATAGGGGAAGCTTGGTGAAAGGTGTATAGAAACTCTACAATTTTTTCAACTTTTCTGTAAGTCTAGAATTATTTCATAATAACATGTTTTACAAAATCCATTATGCGTGTGAAGCACCGGACAGAGTGCCTGAGGAAACACAACAGTGATTGCTGATGCTGCTTTTGGTTTGGAGGAAGGTGGTTACAGATGTTGCTGGTTCTGCCAGGGACTCAGCGTGGCTCTGTGACATGGAGAAAATGTCCTTCTGTTTTGTCATAGGGTTACAGGCTTGGGCTGTGGTGTCCCTTGACGGCTGGCTATCACTGACCCTCCCTGGAAAAGCTGAGACCATCAGGCTGACCTTAGGGCAGCAGTGCCACTCTGCTAGAAGAGGGGCTATAGCTGGTCACTGGTCCAGTGGAGCTTTTCTTGAGAGCTGGGAGCGGGACCACCAGAACCTGCTTCCTCATTGCCTTCTTCCTAGGACAGCATCATATCCGGGTGGCAGCTGATGTTTATAGACAACTCTCATTGATTCAGGAAAAACCATTTGGGGGGATGCTCACGGAGTCATGTGCGATTTTAGGAAATCCATTTTGTAGACTGGAAGAGTGTATTAGTCAAGCCCAGAGGCTGTAACAAAGAGATCCCAAATACCATAGTTTAAATAAGGTCCAAGTTTGTTCTCTCTTAGAGGGTCCAGAGGTTACCAACTGGAGCTGGCCGGCTGGCTCTTTGATCATCAGCACAGGCTGGCTCTCCAGTTGTTCCTTTTTCCAGCTTGTGGGAAGGGAAGGGAGGGGCCTGGGCTCCGAGTTGGCTTTATGGTGAGATGGAGAATGTAGACCTTTTGTCTCTGCTCATGAATCATATGCAGGAACTTGATGGCATGGTCACGCCTCTCATGTGAGTGAGGCTGACAATATGGTCCCCAGCTGGGCAGCCAAATGCCCTGCTGAAGCCGAGGGAGGAGGCGAGGGGGGATGGATACCAGGGGAGCAGCAGCATCTTGCCCTAGAGCCCCTTCTGCTCTCTTGGTCAAATTCAGAGAAGTCTTTGTAGAGCAGCTTGAAAAGTGTTCCCCACGCCTGCAGCCCTGCCCTTTGCTACCAGTCTGCAGGTAAGACCTAGGCTCTTACAAGTAGAGGGGGTGATAATCTGATCATAACCCCGTGCCATGAGAAATTGATATGGATTTCCCGGCATAACACACCACTGAGGGCATTCATGGCTCTTAGGTATCTAAGCTGCTCCTTTTCTTTTCTTATGATGGAATTATGTTTGCTGTCAGGTGAGAAGCCAGGATCTGTAGAGCTGTTGAAGGTGGGGGGTGGCAGGAGGCTAGAATCCACCCTCTTAGATGGGGCCAAGGTCACCTTTTCACATCTGGTCTGTCCTTCCTCCACATACGTGATGCTAAGAGGAGCTGTTCACTGTAGGAAACTTCCGAGACTCAGGGACCATAGCAGCCCCATCACCGCACTGCAGAGATACCATGCCGCCTTGTGTGGACTGGTTTAGTTCTACCTAGAGAGTCCCCATCCTACGACCCTGGAAGGTTGCTTGTCCTCATGTCTGACATCCAACACCCAGGGACCTGAAAGAAGTTTGGGGTGGCGGGGTCCTAAACCCCTGACTCCCACCCCCTTGGAGACATCCTAGCTCTGAGGATATCAGCAAGCTTATCTTTATCTAGGAAGAACAGAACATTTGAAAGGTTAACTTTTTCTCTTTTTTTGGTGAGAGAACAGTAAAGCATTATGTTGTCGCTGAATTAAAATCTAAGAAGATAAAGCCTGAAACGCAGTCCCTGTGGTAGGCATATTTCAGAAAAGCTTCAGAGAGAAAGCCAAAGGACGTTACAAACTGAATAATTCTGATAACACTTTTCTTCTTAGGGACTCATATAATTTCGATGTTTCCTTCACTGTTATCAGTACAGTTTTCTTTTTAAAATAAAATTTAAATGTGTACCATAAGTTTTTATAGCATACTGAATTTCATGGTGTAGCTATGAATTTTAACTTGCCCCAAAATATGGCTCATTAAACGCCTTTTCTTGCCATCACGCCGCATGATTTTATGCTGATTGTTTATCCCTGTAAGCAGTGGTGTTTTGCCTACTTATTTGCTTTCAGTGAAGGAAGGTGGTTGGAAGGATGGAGAAGGAAAGCACCTCTTCGGGAGAAGGGTTATTAGCAGGAGCTGATGGTCTGTGGGCTGAAGCTCTCCTTGTTAGGATGCCCAGGAGGGGCTGGAACGCACACACTTTGATGACCCCATCAGCCCTGCAGCAGGCTGTTGTCAGCACTGGGCCTGCTGGCTTACTGAGACTTGTCATTAAAACTTCTCTCCCCTCCCCGAGATGAGCTTCACTTTTACCCGAGTGTAGTGGAGACAGCAAGGTACAACCATCTTGAAGTGAAATGTTGCTGCCTGCTTGTGGTAGACCAGCATGAGTCCATTGACCTGGACTGTGATTGAGGATTGTTTTATTTAAAAAAAAATTTTATTGGAGTATAGTTTACAATGTTGTGTTAGTTTCAGGTGTACAGCAGAGTGATTCAGATATACATATGTTCATTCCTTTTCAGATTCTTTTCTCATATAGGTTATTACAGAATATTGAGTAGAATTCCCTGTGCTATGCATTAGGTCCTTGTTGATTATCTACCTTATGTACAGTAGTGTGTGTATGCCAGTCCCAAGCTCCTGATTTATCCCTCCCCCCATGTTTCTCCTTTAGTAACCATAAGTTTGTTTTCTAAGTCTGTGAGTCTGTCTCTGTTTTGTAAACAAGTTCATCTGTATCCTTTTTTTAAAAATTAGATTACACATATGAGTGGTATCATATGATATTTGCCTTTCTTTGTCTGACTTCACTTAGTATGATAATCCCTAGGTCCATCCATGTTGCTGCAAATGGCATTATTTCATTCTTTTTTATGGCCGAGTAATATTCCATTGTTTATATGTACCACATCTTCTTTATCTATTTGTCTGTCAATGGACATTTAAGTACAGCAGAGAATGTGGGGAGATGGTCTGTTTTAGAAACATCTGTGGTTTCTACACAGGAGTACGTGGCCCCTGAAGCCATGTCATCAACATGATATAAGTTCATGTGAGAAGTTGGACAATCCCTAAGATCATTTTCTTCTCGGAGCGTCTTGTCCTTTTACCCACTGGCCAAACTGAACCCAGACAGAGAGTATTAAATGTGCACCTTTCACTTGTAAGTTTCTGAAGGTGCTGCATTGGATTCGTGGGATTTGGAGCAAGCAACTTCCGTTCCTGGTCCCTTCATTTTCTTAGCTGTTAAAGGAGGTTGATCGATGGCTTCTGCCATCATTTCTGGAGTGTTCACCATGTACCAGGCACTGTGCTGAGTACTCGTTCATCTCCACCAACAGCTCTGTGAGCTCTGCCCCGTTATGGTCATCATTTTACAAATACGTTGCTGGAGGCACAGAGGGTAACTTGTCCAAGGTCAGATAGATAACAGGTGTGAGGCTGGAATCCAGACTGGCCCGTCAACTCCCCACTGTCTGAGTCGTGCCTATGCTTTAGTCTTCTGCTCTCTCTTGGCGTATCTGAAAATCAGATCCAGAGGGTTTTGCCTGGCAGACAAACCCCCACGAAGAGTCAGATGAGATCTAGTCCTAGAAGGGCCTTGGGTGTAAAAGACTGACTGACATCTGCCTTAGAGTGACAGTTTTCTGCACTCCAGATTCAAACTGTATAGAGGACTTGAAGAAACCTGTTTTCTAACATTAAATAAAAGGTTACTTAGGGACTTCTGGTGGCGCAGTGGTTAAGAATCCGCCTGCCAATGCAGGGGACAAGGGTTTGATCCCTGGTCCAGGAAGATCCCACGTGCCGCGGAGCAACTAAGCCCCTGCGCCACAACTACTGAGCCTGCGCTCTAAAGACCACAAACCACAACTACTGAAGCCTGCCTGCCTAGAGCCGGTGCTCAGCAACAAGAGAAGCCACCGCAGTGAGAAGCCCATGCACTGCAACAAAGAGTAGCCCGCGCGCAGCAACAAAGACCCAGTGCAGCCAAAAAAAAAAAAAACTTGCTTAGTTGCAACTGAGTATGGCCTTGGGAGGCAGGGGGAGGGGCAGTTAGGTTATCATAGTCCAATAGAAATATAATGGAAGCCACATATGTAATCCAGATTTTTCTTTAGCCATGTTAAAGGTAATAAGAAACGTCAAATTAATTTTAACATATTTAACTCAATATATTCAAAATTTTACGATTTCAACATGTGATCAATATGAAAACATAATGAGATACCTTACACTTTTTTCCATATCAAGTCTTTGCAATTCAGTGAGCGTTTTACACACACTGCACATGTCCCATCTGGGTCTGGCCACATTCCGCATGCTTGTAGCCACTTGTGGCTAGAGGCCACTGCACTGGGTAGCCTTTATCAGTAGATAAATGTACTAAGACAGCCTTGCAGGCAGCTTCTTGGGCCTGGACCCAGAATCTGGAACAATTTGTGCAAAAGTGGTCATTACTGTTCCATTTTACACCACAGCCTATGAATGTATGTGGAGTCTCGGTTGAGAGTGCTGGGTAAAACCATAGCTGTCAATTTGTTACTGGGTCCAAGCTTGTACTGCTTGCTGCACGACAGGCCAATAAATTGAGAGGCGAGTTGTTGGGGCAAAGAATAGTGACTTTATTCGGAAAGCCAGCAGACTGAGAGATGGTGGACCAGTGTCTCAAAGAACCGTCTTCCCTGAGATAGAATTCAGGCTTCTTTTATACTAAACGGGGCGGGGCTGTGGTTGGTTGCTGCAGACTTCTCGGTGTCCGAATCCTTTGTTCCTGCAGTTGTCCAGATAGGTCAGGTCACAGTGTTAAACCTGCAACAAGATAAATCTTATTCGTTGTTCTGCAACTTTTTATCTCTATATGAATGGGAAAGTGTTAAACCTTTAAAGGTCAGAGCCTTGAGAATGGGCTATCCTGCATATTTCAGGCTGTAGGCAACATTCTTAACTTGTAGCCAAAGCAATAGAATACCAAGGTTAAAGTAAAAGAAACAGATCCAACATGGAGTCAGATTTGTTCTTCGCTATTACATCATTTTTGTCTAACATACATCACCCCCCTCTCCATTTTATAGATGAAGGTATAAGCGAGGAAAAATTTCTCTCTACTCCTCTGAGTTCTTGGCTGAGACCCCTGTAATAAAAGATTAATGGGAGAAAAACAAAAACATATCAACATGTATACCTCATGTAAACATGGGAGATGGCCAGGGAAAAATGACTCAAAGAAGTGGCTTAGAATTCTGGTTTATTTAGCATCTTCAACAAAGGACAATAAATTTGTGGAGAAGTGACAGGACAAAGGAAGTCAGTTTTGGGGTTCCCAGGGCGAAGATGAAGGATAGGGAGTGAAGTTTGTTTTGTAGGTTCCTCTGGTGTCACCAGGCGGATAGGGTCTAAAGCTGCCTTAGGGGGTTAACCTTTGTCCTTTTTGGTGGAGGGGGAGGACACCTTTGTAAATTTATGGCCTTCTTGGAAAATGGGAGGGCAGAGGGTTTTTCTTGTATCTGCTTCTTCCCAGTTGCCTTCAGCTCATAATAATCCTTACACCAAAGTGGCATATTTTGGGGCAACACCATCTGCTACCCTTCAGAGGCAAGGATACTGAGGAAGATGTCTGGGGTTACACAGTGTTATTGACTGTGCTGGCTTTGTGATTTATTGTATTGTGGAAAAGGCATAAGTGACCACGCCTTTGTGTGTGTTTGATATACCCCCTTTTATGTGAGAAAATAGCTGTGACCTTTTGCAGGGTTCACAGAAACCCTAGATTGGAGAAATGGAAACATTCTCTGAGATCAGCTGGTTCAACTTCATTTTCTCTACTGGGCTCCAGGGTCAGAGAGGTTAAATGGTTTGCACAAGGTCATAGAGGTGGGTCTCTTGACTCGGAGCTGTTGTTTTGCTGTCACACTCGGAAGACAGTCACAAGAATCCATGGCTTTAAGACAACACAGAGCAGAGGAAGGAAAGTCCAACTAAGTGCTAAGGATCTTACCTTTCTTCGAACATTCAACTTGTTTCCATGTAGCCCTGAAATTGCTGGTGAGGTTTGTGAGTCTCTCTAGAAGGAATGTGTGTGAGGATGGGAAAAAATGCTTCAGTTGGGGAGAAAAGGGGTCAATGACTGCTGGCAGAGATGAGGGATGAGGTTGACACCTGAGTTTGGACACTGGGCGGCCTTCCTTAGCCAGGAGAGGGTCAGCTGTGAACGATCATTCACAGCAGGGGTTGTCAACCCTGGGGTGTTTGACAGTGCCTGGAGACATTTGCTAACTGGCATCTCGTGGGTAGAGGCCAGGGATGCTGCTAAACATCCTATAATACACAGGACGGTCTTGTACAATTAGCTGGACTAAAATGTCAGTAGATTTGAGGTTGGGAATCCTTGACTTAGGGGAGGGGCAAAACTCATATATTGGAACTCTCTGTATTTTTTTTTTTTAATACATCTGAACAATATTGTTTCTTATGAGTCTGAATTTAACTACAGTGACTTTTTTGCTTGGAAAGCTTAGAAAGTCTTCATAATTCCTTGTTGTTTTTCATGAACCAGAGGAGCTTTTTAAGGAGAAATAGTCATAGATAACAAACAAGGATCTACTGTATAGCACAGGGAACTCTGCTCAATATTCTGTAATAACTTAAATGGGAAAAGAATTTGAAAAAGAATAAATACATGTATATGTATAACTGAATCACTTTGCTATACACCTGAAACTAACACAACATTGTTAATCAACTATGCTCCAATATAAGATAAAAATTTTAAAAAAGGAGGAGAAATAGTCATATTTGTGAGGTCATCTTATTTCAAAAAGGCAAACATGTATTTGGTGCTGGGTTTGGGGTTTCTTTGATTCCCATACCTGACCCCCTTCGTTAAACCCACATTGTGTTGCAGACTAACAGCCTGATAAATAAGCAGATATCATCTATATTATCAGACATCTATTGCTAATGAGATTACATCTAAGTTTAGAAATTAAAAAACTCTGTACGTTTTAATTTTCTGCATAGATTATTTGTGCTGCAGGGGTCCTACAAATGGGTGCTTGATGGTGATGCTGAAAACTTCAGCAGAGCCAGGGGAAGTGCAGTGTCTGGCTGCTTATGTTGTAACTATTTTAGGCAGAGAGACAGTGACAGGAGCTTTCCTAGTCTGGCTGGGAGTTCATGGGAGGTACAGATGCCATTGGAAGGGGGAGGCAGGACCAGAAAGTGATGAAGGGATTACGAAGGCGTTTCTGCCGCGTCTGGTTGGTTTGTGAATAGGGAGGACTGGTGGAAATTGGGGAGCTGGTGAAATTGACTAAATCGATGCCTATTGTCTCTCTTCCCTTTGAGGATACAACAGAGGGAATCTGAAACTTGTTTCATGCTTACCTTCCAGGAAATCCAAATTGTGTGAATTCTTGGGGACAGAGCCAGCCCCTGTCACTTTCTGGACCATCTGGTGTGTCTCGATGGCTGAGAGTTTAAAACAAACGGACACACATACACAGACACACACATGCACGAAAACAAAGCAAAACTGCTGTGGTGGTGTCATTTTTAGGTAATTAGAAGCCTTTCAGACGTCTCATATGCTGAGTGTGGGGAAGGGGAACTGCTTTGCTCCTTGCTTAACCTGGGGTGTTTGAAAGCCACCCTCAGCTTTCTCGAAAACTTGCAAAAGCTTCATTGAAAGGATCAGTTCTACAACTTGATAATGATTTTTTCTCCTTCCTGAATTCCTGAATGTTTATTGAAAGTGATGCATAATGTCTGATTGCTTGAAAGCTCGTGGAATGTTCTTTGAGATTCCAGATCATGATCTTGCTCATGTTTTAATCCCTTAAGGCACCTATACCCACTGTGTAAACCTTGGATAGCTCAGTCAGTGTTGGATTGAACTGGAGTATACTGGGTTCTCTTTTTTCCTTATAAATACAACCTTTGAAATGCAATTTTTCATTTAAGCACTGGGTGCTTTTAAGATCATAATCACACAATGATCTGTTTTTCTCAGTTGGTAGTAACTAGCTCTGTTACTTTGGCCTTAGGCAGCTCAGCTCAGCAAGGCTTTGTGAAGTAAAATTAACTAGTGTGCTCGCTTCTACGAACCAATACAAACTCAGGCTTTTGATCCATGCACATTAGAATATAAGTAGAGTGAACTCCTTCCAGAGTGTAAGACTGAGTTTATCCTGCCGTGCATGCTCGTACAAACATTTTTCTGAGGCCGTCAGAAAAATGTCAGAACCTCAGGGTGAGTGCATCTGTATTTTTATTTGCTGTTAATCCTGCTTTTATAACTCTGTCCTGGAGACTCCCACCCCCTTCAGATGTATACTAAATACTGTGGCCGACTGGCTTTTACTAAAAGGGAGTTTTGAGCCCGAGAATGTGCCCTGCACATCACTTCTTCCTCTCAAAGCCACTGTGCATTTTATC
Organism: Mesoplodon mirus; assembly: GCF_964341445.2. Lineage (NCBI taxonomy): Eukaryota > Metazoa > Chordata > Mammalia > Artiodactyla > Ziphiidae > Mesoplodon > Mesoplodon mirus. Next base: position 53,346,281 of record NC_138988.1, read on the forward strand.
CCAGTCTCTGCGGTTTGCAAAGATGCATTATGGTTTTTCAAAGACAAGATTTTTCACCTTGCTTCAGAGCCAAATTTTTAGAAGAGCAGGCTGTTCCAGCATGAAAAATGACACTTCTATTTTAAAACAAAAATGTTTTGTTTTGCAAAAAGGTCACACAGGTATTTTTTTTCCCATGACATTTATTTTCTTGATCCAAGTGCACCAGGCTTGAGCCTTCTCCATCCTTCTCTCCTTCTGCACTTGGTAACTTGTTTATGAGTCTCAGAGGCCCACTTCCTTATGCCAGCCAGCCAGGGAACCCTCGACCATCTGGCCTAGGTTTGGGGGATAACATGAAAATGAATTCCAACAAGCAGAGCTGTGTTTCCTGCACCATCTGGCCTTTAGACACGTATGTAGTTGATCTTTCCTGTCTGGGTTGGGGGATCTGCTTTGGAGGACGTAAGCCTATTACTCAGGAAAGACGGTTGTGTAGAGCACATCTTGTGGGTGAGTGTGTCCTGTTTATTGCAAGGGTCACCAGGGGGCAGTGAGTGCTTGGGGCTTTCAGATCTTCAAATTCAAGCTTTGGGGTCGGACCCCAGGGACTGGTACCAGTTCTAAGGACCTTCGCAGCTCTGCAAGCATCTCAGTGACATCTCTGCATGCAGGTGGCTAGGAGAATGCTGTCGTGCGGCCTCTTAATCTTTATCCTCCATCAGTATTTAGTGATTGGCAGATGGCCGCTCCTAACATCTGTGATTTGGAGACATAAGAATTTGATACGTATGACATGTAAATCAGCCCCTGACTATTTCGGGGTAATTCAGGACACATTCCTCGTTGAGCACATACTCAGGGGTTTGCCAGTACCGCCGCACTCAAATCGTCTTTGAAAGGCTCCGGGAACTTATTGCCAAATGGCCCAGAGAAAAGTCATCCTAATTTACAGCCTTGGCCAGCAGTGGATGTGACTGCTCACTTCCCTGAACTCTTGCCAACACTGACTTTTATCATACTTAAAATTTCTTGCCAACTTGCCCAGTAGACAAAAGACAGCATCTGATTCTTCTGCTCATTTGCATTTCTTTAATTACTTGTGAGATCGAAAAATGTCACATGCTAATCGATCATTTGTAATTTTGGTAATTGCGTTGCTTACAGTTTAAAAAATATTTTTTAAATTTTAATTTATTTTATTGAAGTATAGTTGATTTACAATTTTTTGTGTTAACCGTTGCTTACAGTTTTATCTCACTAATTTCCGCTTAGCTGAAGAAAGGAACACCCATGTGGTAGGATACCAGATAGTCCTTAAGCTTATGTTTTGTTTTTTTAAATAATTTTATTTATTCTTGGCTGTGTTGGGGTTTTTTTAAAATTTATTTATTCATTTATTTAATTTTTGGCTGCATTGGGTCTTCACTGCTGCACACGGGTTTTTCTCTAGTTGCTGAGAGCGGGGCCTACTCTTTGTTGTGGTGCACGGGCTTCTCATTGTGGTGGCTTCTCTTGTTGCAGAGCACGGGCTCTAGGCTCACGGGCTTCAGTAGTTGTGGCTCGCAGGCTCAGTAGTTGTGGGGCACTGGCTTAGTTGCTCCGCGGCATGTGAGATCTTCCTGGCCCAGGGCTCGAACCCTTGTCTCCTGCATTGGCAGGTGGATTCTTAACCACTGTGCCACCAGGGAAGCCCTTTGTTGGGTTTTCATTGCTGCATGCGGACTTTTCATTGCAGTGGCTTCTCTTGTTGCAGAGCACGGGCTCTAGGTGCGCGGGCTTCAGTATCTGTGGCACGCGGGCTCAGTAGTTGTGGCTCACGGGCTCTAGAACACAGGCTCAGTAGTTGTGGCACACGGGCTTAGTTGCTCCACGGCATGTGGGATCTTCCCGGGCCAGAGCTCAAACCTGTGTCCCCTGCACTGGCAGGTGGATTCTTAACCACTTCACCACCAGGGAAGTCCAAGCTTATGTTTTTTAAAAATATTAAATATTGTAGTGAAGTATTCATAATCTATTAAGTGAAAGAAAATCAGTAGTAAAAATGTGTCTCATGATTCCAATTTAATAAAACATTAATAAGGTATATGACTATGGCAGAGATTTAAGAGTTGCAAATTTATATACCCTTCAACTCAGATTCCAAGGAAAAAGCACTCTATTTTTGGTGACTGGTCCAGCCATCTCATGGGCCTCTAACTCTGGGAGGGAGGAAAGAACTTTCCAGAGTGTCTTAGTTTCTCCTAGCTTGTGCTTTTGTTTCAGCCAGTGCCCAATGATCCTCCTAGACATGACCTGGCTTCAGTTCCCCATGGTGCTGCCAACCCCTGACCCTTGGCCACATCCTCATCCATCCGACTGGGCCCTTTCCCTTGTAGCATCCTTCCTGAAGCAGCGTCCCTTCTGGTGGTGCTGCTGCCTGTCAACTTGGCCCCACCCCTCCTCCCACCAGCAGGTGCTAGGTTCTTGGCCTCTTGCCCTGCAGGGCTCATCATCCCCCTGGTCCTCTCTGCCCTGTAGCCTATGGGAGGGGTCTACAGTTCAGACTTCGAAGCTGTGTTTTGGGGTTTCAGGATCCGTTTCTCTTACAGTAAAGCCTGACTACACCACTGCCTCATGGGAGACTCAGATAAGACCTGAAGAATGACCCCTTTGTGGTGTCTACCCCATCCCTCCCATCACTCCCCTATGGGTACCTTCCATTGAATCCATTGATGGGACCTTTTAGGCCCACAATTTATAGGATATGAAAGTACATTTGACAATATTTCATTAAGACTATATTCAAAGATACTGGGAGGAAATACACCAACATGATTTTTCTCTGGATTAATGGGGTTATATGTGAATTTTATTTTCTTCTTCATGCTTTTCTGTATTTTCCAAATTTTTTCAATGTCTATACTATGTTTTTATAGTTCTCTAAATCCATTTTTAAATGAAGTATTTTTTTCTTTCTTGTTTCCTTATATATGTTAAAGAAAGGGGGCAAATGAGTCATTAAATATAGTATACTTTTTGGATTATGCACAATTTTTAGTCTCTCAGATTTCTTTTTCTTCCAACTTTCTTTCTCCCCCTCACCCCAAATTTGCAAAACAAGATTAAAAATTATATGCATGCCTGTCACCAGCAGATGGAACCAGGCAAAGGGCTGAGTGAAATTAAGAATTGAGGAAAATCATTGTTTATCTTTTTTTTTTGATTTTTTAAATTGAAGTATAGTTGATTTACAATGTTCTGCTAATTTCTGCTCTACTGCAAAGTGATTCAGTTATATATATGTACATTCCTTTTTATATTCTTTTCCACTATGGTTTATCATAGGATATTGAATATAGTTCTCTGTGCTATACAGTAGGACCTTGTTGTTTATCCATCCTATATATAATAGTGTATATCTGCTATGGTATTTGACAAATACGGTATTTGTTGTTCTTTTTCTGACTTACTTCGCTTGGTATGATAATCTCTAGTCGTATCCATGTTGCTGCAAATGCATTATTCTGTTCTTTTTTATGGTTGAGTAATATTCCATTGTGTATATATGTACCACATCTTCTTTATCCATTCCTTTGTCGATGGATGTTTAGGTTGTTTCCATGTCTTGGCTATTGTGAATAGTGCTGCTATGAACATGGGGGTGCATGTATCTTTTTGAATTAGAGTTTTGTCTGCATTTATGCCCCAGATCCAGGGATTGCTGGATCATATGGGTAATTCTATTTTTAGTTTTCTGAGGAACCTCCATACTGTTCTCTGTAGTGGCTGTACCAACTAACAGTCCCACCAACAGTGTAGTAGGGTTCCCTTTTCTCCATATCTCCTCCAGCATTTGCTATTTTAGAGTTTTTAATGATGGCCATTCTGACTGGTGTGAGGTGGTACCTCACTGTAGTTTTGATTTGCATTTCTCTAATGATTAGCGATGTTGAGCATCTTTTCATGTGCCTATTGGCCATTTGTATTTCTTCTTTGGAGAAATGTTTAAGTCTTCTGCCAATTTTTTGATTGCATTGTTTGTTTTTTGTTGCTGAGTTGTATGAGCTGTTTTGTATATTTTGGAAATTAAGCCCTTGTTGGTTGCATTGTTTGCAAATAGTTTCTCCCATTCTGTAGGTTGTCTTTTCGTTTTGTTTATGGTTTCCTTTGCTATGCAAAAGCTTGTAAGTTTGATTAAGTCCCATTTGTTTCTTTTTGTTTTTATTTCTATTGCCTTGGGAGACTGACCTAAGAAAACATTGGTACGATTTATGTCAGAGAATGTTTTGCCTATGATCTCTTCTAGGAGTTTTATGGTATCATGTCTTATGTTTCAGTCTTTTAAGCCATTTTGGGTTTTCTTCTATCATTTCTTTAAAGCCTGTTTTGACATTTGTTTCACATCAATAAAAGTTATCTTCTATTAAATAACATTGTGGCAAGTGATCCCTTTATAGGATAAAACTTGGTGCAATAACTTCTTTCAGTGTTTTTTGGTGCACGTTGATGATCTAACAAAATAATTTCTGTAACCCTGCCACGGTTAGATTGCTGAGATCTCTGCAATCTAGAGATAGGTTGATCCCTAGACAACCTTAAAATTTATTCCAGAATCATCTTTTTCTTGGGGAGAAAAAAATTATAATAATGTGAAAGCAAATTAAAAGAAAAGAACCCCATTTTAATGGTTTTGTAACATTTTCTCATCTTCGTCAATTTGCATAGATATTGTTCATACATTTATTATAGAAAACATATGGTCTTTTTCACTTAATGTATTTATTCCATTTATATCCTATTTATGTATTTTAAAATAAATCATATATTTACTTAAAAATACCCAAATTCCTCTATAATTTATGTAAATAGTACTCACACACACACAGACGCACACACACACGTCCTAGGAATAACGGCTCAGCATTTGCTAATTCACTGTTCATGGTGACTCTGTAGAGCATATTACTGCAAATAATGAGCATCAACTATACCTGCTAAGTGTTCTACAAGAAAAGGATTACATGGAAAAACTGGGCTTTGATGCTAATTGAAACTAGCTTGTTTTACAAGGACCTTGGCAGTCAAACCTAGCGGTGGACCAGAATGTCACTGCAGGCTCACGGGACCCTCACACTGTATTTCCCTTAGCAGTGATGGTACAGTATTCCATAATCAAGCATCCGTGGCCACTTTGTGGAAGGTAACTACTGTGAATAATGGGACCTGACTGCAGTGGATTTGGTGAGGTTATTTTTTAAGAACAGGGAGGTCAACTCCAGTAGGGAAGGAAATGGTTCTGCAAGAGATGTGTAATGTGTTTGACATTGACTGTATTGCCTTTGAAACAGGTTTCATGGTGGTCTGGTGAAAACCACAGGATAGAAATATTCCATATCTGTGTTTATTTTCCACTGGTGCTCACCATCACCATGGTTGCTGACGTGTTCAGTGTTTCCTATTTGCCTATCACTGTTTTCAGCTTGTTACACGTAATCTAATTTAACCTGCAGAATAATGGTCATGGTAGTTATAGCAGGAGTGGAAACAGAAGCAGCTGCGAACACTTGTGTAATGCTGTGTCAGGTTATGGACTAATTCACCCCTCACACATGCCTCTGCCATGAGAACTGTTATAAGCCCCATTTTACAGGTGAGGAACCTGAGGCCCAGAAACAAGTAAACCACATACCCAAGGTCACACTTAGTAAGTGGTCCTGAGTCTGTACGCTTAGACCCTAATTAGTTCTCCTGCTTTCCAGGGTGGATGTGTTGGGGAAGGCGCTTTCTCCACCAATAAGCAGATTCACTGGGTAGGAGCTTGTACGCGCTCTCCACTTTTTACTTACGTATTATTAACTTTCCATGCCTTGAGCTCAGGTTAGTGCCTGTAGGCTCTTCAGCTGATCAGTTTCTATAGGTTGTGACATAGCAAGTGTCAGATGATAAACTCCTGTTTCTCAAACCAGCCTTGTAAACAGAGGCTGACCTGTTTGCCAAGGAGAACTGACCACACAGGATAAATGGTTAATTAAGAGTTATGGTCTGTTGTGCTTGCCATTTTTTTTTTCAATCTTTAAAATTTGTCAACTGAAAAAAATGCACAACGTGAGAGTTGTGAGTTAAGTTTTATTTGGGGCAAAATGAGGACTATAGCCTGGAAGACAACATTTTAGATAGCTCTGAGGAACTGCTCCAAAGAGGTAGGGGGGAAGGTCAGTATTATATATAATTTTATATGAAGGGTGGGTACGTGCAATCAAGCACCCCATTGTGGCAGAAGGTTGCTGCTAGGCACGAGGACCAGATGTTGCCATTAATGATTTTAGTGCTTTTCTAGGTATAGGGAGATGCCAGAATTGGGCTCATAAAATCTTCCCCTGAAAATATCTATCTGAAGACCTATTCTACCAGTTTTTCCCAGCATACAGAGGGCCTTATTTCTGATCTCCACTCTGAACTCCTTTCAGGGTGTGTTGAAGGTCAGAGGCTGCAGTGGCTTGTGACTTAATCATTGTAGAGGCAGATGGCAAGTGCCAATTTTTAGTAGGCAAATTGTTGAAGTGATGTGGGGTATAAGAGTTTGGTGGAGTTAGTTTGGAAAGGAAGAATAGACATTTTTTTTTTTGAGAAAAATAAAGGCAAAGATACATTTCTTTTTTACTTAAAAAAAAAAAAGAATAGATATTTTTTCTTCAATTTACATCTGAATGGATGCCTCTCAGGATAGGAACCGGAGAGCATGGCATCTCCCCTGGAATTGCTCTCTGCACCCTTCACGTTATCTGAACCGGGAGTTCTTAGCCTGACATCATAGGCCTACAGATTTTAGTTTTGTTTGTTTGTTGATTGATTTACTATTGGCCACAAGTGTCTTTGAGAGTCTCATGGAAGCTAAGGACTCTTTCCTCAGGAGCAAAATGCTCACAGGCATAAATAACCCTGTCACTGAATCCATTTTGTAGGCACCAGACCTCCTGAGAAGCCCACTGAGAAAGCATCTTAGGGTTCATGGATTCTAGAACCTTCTCTCTTAGGGGATCTGTGAGCTATTTTCATCACTGTAAAATTCCCTAACCGAAGCCAAGCACTTATCTATGTTTCTTTGCTCTTGGCTGGATATAGATGAACGTTTTGCTGGGTACTCTGGTTTCCTTATGTGCAAGAAGTCCATGCAGAGTGAGGTGGGGTTCCTTAGCGTGAAAGATTGGGAACCACTAGTCTATATGGGGCCATTGTCTTCATCGACCTCACCCTTCCCAGAATCTTGTTCGTCTGGACAGCCCTTACTCTATAACTTAACAGTATAGTTTTATACTGTTTTGATGGTTTTGTATGTACATGTTTTGTCTTCTCTGTTCATTCTTAGAATCCTGAAGGAGCTGTGTCTCTTGCCCCTTTCTTCTTCTCCATGGGGCCTGGTACCCAGTAGGCCAGTGGGCTTATTATTATTTTTTTTTGTTTATCAGTATTATTTTTTTAATTGAAGTATAGTTGATTTACATGTTGTTAATCTCTGCTGTACAACAAAGTGATTCAGTTATACACATATATACATTCTTTTTTTTTTTTTCTTTTTCTTTTTGCGGTATGCGGGCCTCTCACCGCTGTGGCCTCTCCCGTTGCGGAGCACAGGCTCCGGATGCGCAGGCCCAGCGGCCATGGCTCACGGGCCCAGCCGCTCCGCGGCATATGGGATCCTCCCAGACCGGGGCACGAACCCGTATCCCCTGCATCGGCAGGCGGACTCCCAACCACTGCGCCACCAGGGAGGCCCTACATTCTTTTTTAATATTCTTTTCTATTATGGTTTATCATAGGATATTGAATATAGTTCCTTGTGCTACACAGTAGGACCTTGTTGTTTATCCATTCCATATATAAAAGCTTACATCTGCTAACCCCAAATTCTCACTTCATCCTTCCCCCAATCCCCTCCTCCTTGGCAACCACAACTCTGTTCTCTGTCTGTGAGTCTGTTTCTGTTTTGTAGATATGTTCATTTGTTTCGTATTTTTTTTAACATCTTTATTGGAGTATAATTGCTGCACAATGGTGTGTTAGTTCCTGCCGTATAACAAAGTGAATCAGCTATACATATACATATACCCCCATATCTCCTCGCTCTTGCGTCTCCCTCCCACCCTCCCTATCCCACCCCTCTAGGTGGACACAGAGCACTGAGTTGATCTCCCTGTGCTATGTGGCTGCTTCCTACTACCTATCTGTTTTACATTTCGTAGTGTATATATGTCCATGCCACTCTCTCACTTTGTCCCAGCTTACCCTTCCCCCTCCCCATGTCCTCAAATCCATTCTCTACATCTGCGTCTTTATTCCTGTCCTGCCCCTAGGTTCTTCATGACCTTTTTTTTTTTAGATTCCATATATATGTGTTAGCTTACAGTATTTGTTTTTTCCTTTCTAACTTACTTCACTCTGTATGACAGTCTCTAGGTCCTTCCACCTCACTACAAATAACTCAATTTCATTTCTTTTTATGGCTGAGTAATACTCCATTGCATATATGTGCCAAATCTTCTTTATCCATTCATCTGTCAATGGACATTTAGATTGATTGCATGTCATGGCTGTTGTAAATAGAGCTGCAGTGAACATTGTGGTACATGACTCTTTTCGAATTATGGTTTTCTCAGGGTATATGCCCAGTACTGGGATTCTGGGTCATATGGTAGTTCTATTTTTAGTTTTTTAAGGAACCTCCATACTGTTCTCCATAGTGGCGGTATCAATTTACATTCCCACCAACAGTGCAAGAGGGTTCCCTTTTCTCCACACCCTCTCCAGCATTTACTGTTCATAGGTTTTTTGATGCTGGCCATTCTTACTGGTGTGAGGTGATACCTCATTGTAGTTTTGATTTGCATTTCTCTAATGATTAGTGATGTTGAGCAGCTTTTCATGTGTTTGTTGGCAGTCTGTATATCTTCTTTGGAGAAATGTCTATTTAGGTCTTCTGCCCATTTTTGGATTGGGTTGTTTGTTTTTTTGATATTGAGCTGCATGAGCTGCTTGTATATTTTGGAGATTAATCCTTTGTCAGTTGCTTCATTTGCAAATATGTTCTCCCATTCTGAGGGTTGTCTTTTCACCTTATTTATGGTTTCCTATGTTGTGCAAAAGCATTTAAGTTTCACTAGGCCCCATTTGTTTATTTTTGTTTTTATTTCCATTTCTCTACGAGGTGGGTCAAAAAGGATCTTGCTGTGATTTATGTCATAGAGTGTTCTGCCTATGTTTTCCTCTAAGAGTTTTATAGTGTCTGGCCTTACATTTAGGTCTTTAATCCATTTTGAGTTTATTTTGTGTATGGTGTTAGGGAGTGTTCTAATTTCATTCTTTTACATATAGCTGTGCAGTTTTCCCAGCACCGCTTATTGAAGAGGCTGTCTTTTCTCCATTGTATATTCTTGCCTCCTTTATCAAAAATAAGGTGACCATGTGTGCGTGGGTTTATCTCTGGGCTTTCTGTCCTGTTCCATTGATCTATATTTCTGTTTTTGTGCCAGTATCATGCTGTCTTGATTACTGTAGCTTTGTAGTATAGTCTGAAGTCAGGGAGTCTGATTCCTCCAGCTCCGTTTTTCTTTCTCAAGATTGCTTTGGCTATTTGGGTTCTTTTGTGTTTCCATACAGATTGTGAATTTTTTTCTAGTACTGTGAAAATGCCAGTGGTAGTTTGATAGGGATTGCATTGAATCTGTAGATTGCTTTGGGTAGTATAGTCATTTTCACAATGTTGATTCTTCCAATCCAAGACCATGGTATATCTCTCCATCTGTTTGTATCATCTTTCATTTCTTTTATCAGTGTCTTATAGTTTTCTGCATACAGGTCTTTTGTCTCCTTAGGTAGGTTTATTCCTAGATATTTTATTCTTTTTGCTGCAATGGTAAATGGGAGTGTTTCCTTAATTTCTCTTTCAGATTTTTCATCATTAGTGTATAGGAATGCAAGAGATTTCTGTGCATTAATTTTGTATCCTGCTACATTACCAAATTAATTTGATTAGCTCTAGTAGTTTTCTGGTAGCATCTTTAGGATTCTCTATATATAGTATCATGTCATCTGCAAACAGTGACAGCTTTACTTCTTCTTTTCCGATTTGGATTCCTTTTATTTATTTTTTTTCTTCTCTGACTGCTGTGGCTAAAGCTTCCAAAACTGTTGAATAATAGTGGTAAGAGTGGGCAACCTCGTCTTGTTCCTGATCTTAGTGGAAATGGTTTCAGTTTTTCACCATTGAGAATGATGTTGGCTGTGGGTTTGGCATTGTGTCATATTTTAGATTCCACATATAAGTGATATCGGGCTTATTTTGTTGCAGCCGCCATTTTCGGGGGTGGGCGACAGTGTCCGGCAAAGGTATGCATCCCTTTGTCAGCAGGGGGCAGCACTGGAGAGGGTAAAAATGGTCATTGTTCTTCAGATTAGCCAATCTCAAAGCTGAGGAAATTGTTCCCCAAATAAATGCAGCTGTATTAAAATTCAGCATGTATGTCAGTTTGCAGCAATACTTTAAACTTTTAGTAGAGGAATGGCTCTACTTTAGATAAGTAGTTTTTGTTTGTTTGGCCATGCTTCTCTGCTTGTGGGATTTTAGTTCCCTGACCAGGGATCGAACCCAGGTCCCCAGCAGTGGAAGTGCCAAATCCTAACGGCTGGACCACCAGGGAATTCCCAGTTCTTTGTTTTTTGATGCTTTGGAGTTGGGTGGAGGGTAACACACACAGTCAGAAACATGAATGTTTCCTCTTGCTGAGGGTTACCTTTTATTGCTACTAAATTTACATGAAGATAAAGCCAATTTATCCCTGGGGTGAAATATGTATTTACATTGTAATTGTGGAAAGAATTACAGCCTGTGTTTATTTTGCATTTGGGAAACAGGGGACAGTATCTGGAAGAGTCTCTAATAGTATACATTTTCTAAAAGGTTAGGTTAAAGCTGGTGAATTAACAGGACACAGGTGGGCCTAGGGGAAAACAGTCATTTCTAAGTATTTTCTGAACTGAAGTAGAAAATGCATTTTTCCTTCTGTAAATGCCTGGCTTAGCCCAAGTTAGGCAGCCCCAACTACTGACAGTAATATAACAATGGAAGCAGAGCATTTCACTGGGAAAGAACAAACCTGGAACCTGAAACAGTGGCCCAAAGCCTAGGAATGCGTCTAGTGAGAACATCATTGAAAACTGGTACTCCCAGCCAGGTGCTAGGGGCACACGGGCATGGGGCTGCTCCCCCGACCTCAAGAACTTAAAAGAAAAAAGGTGAGCACTCATGGGGGGTTGGAGGGGCTGGGGGTGTGGTGACTGGTGACTTCTGCCTGGGAGTGCGGAACTTCAGGAGCTGGGCATTGGAAGCCTAGTAGGACTTGACCATGAGGGGTGAGGAGGAAAGGATTTCCAGGTAAGATGTAACCTAGAGAAAGTCAAGGGGTGCAGGGCTGGCCGAGGAGGTAGAATATTCACGAGAAGCCAGGGCATGATACACAAGCCACCTGTGAGAATTACACCTAGTTCTGTTTTCAGATCCTGTACTTTTCAAGGTCATTGCCAGGGCCAGACATTTTCTTTTTCTCTCTCAGGTTGGGTGATAGGAAGAGAAGAATTTATTCCCATGAAAAAGAGTACTGTTTTCATCACAGCTGCATAGGGGAAAACTCCAGAGGGCTCTTGAGGGAGCGTTGGCTAATGTCAAAAAACCCAGAGCTCCTTGGTGCTAATTTTAATTTCCACAAAGTTAAGGGCGGCATTAAACCCGTGAGCCTGATAGGTAGCACAGCTTGGGGGTTGTCGTCTAGATGTTGGAAAGTCTCAGGAGAGGTGTGAGCTGAGAGAGGACAGGGGACTGAGTCCCTGTCTCTTCTTAAGCCCCCTTTAGCCTGTGGGACCCTATTGACCTTGCGTTATGAGGTGGTATCACAGATAAGAGAGCGGTGGGGGGGTTTGAGCTCAGTTAGAGTTGGGTGTTTATCATACACATTTATAAGAAGTTAATAAACTTCTAGAACCCTCGGACAGGAGGCTGTGCGAGCGTGGCATTCACGTTTAGGGAAACACCTCACCACTGAACTAAGTGTTTTGGATGAAAGCGTTGACTGATGTTCCAGCTGAGACATACGTCTTCCTGTGAAGTGAGTTTTTAAGGTATTTGTAAAGAGTGTGCATCCTTGTATCTCATGCATGTCAGAATCCTGTATCAGGTTAAAATCACAGTCAAAGAGAAGTGGGTTGAGGGGAGACCGCATCCTGAAGGGGTTGGTCTGTGTGTACAGGGCTGTGGTATCACATGACACCATTCTTCACATCCCTGGTGTCAGCTGACTGGACCAGGGCAGGCATCCGACCCATGACCAGCCCGTCATATTCACTTTCTCTCAAATTTGAAGTCAGACCTGTGAGATGGGGTCGATGTGGCTCCAGGGCCTCTGCTGGGATTTGTCCAAGTGCAGGAAGTTTTCACAGGAGTAAAAGGAGAGAGAGAAGTGCCGACATCAGAGACCACAGAGACCGGAGGGATGGAGAAGAGAGACCGTGGCATCACTGCAGGACAGAGAGTGGTCCTTTCTGGGAGATTCTGGGCACCTCCGTCCCATATCCATGAAGGGATCCCCTTCTCCTTGAACTCGCGTGGGTCCGTTTACGCTCTTTGCTGCTAAACACTCCCCATGACCACGATCAGCCAGACCTGGGAGGCACGTAACCACTGCAGTTTTCCGACGAGATGTGGCAGGAAAACAGTTAACCTGCTCCTGTTCATCCCCAGAACTGGCATGGTGCCTCCTTCCCTTGTCAATTTTGAAAGCCCATGGCTGTCACTCAGATGGTGTTTGGGCCTTTTATTCATCTGGATGAGTCTCAGGTTGCCCTGTCTTTTTTCATGCCTGAAGGGAGGAGAATGGCTGTTCCCAGCTCTTAAGAGATGCCTGGCTGCTCCCCTTCATCTATTCATTCACTCATTCTTTCCACCAGTATTTTTTGCCTGCAGTTTCCCAGGCCTTGTCCTAGATTCTAGAGAAGCAACAGTGAACAAAAGAGCCATCATCCTTGTCCTCATGGAGCTCAGAGGCTCATAAGGGCGAGAGAGGGGAACCAAGTAATAGCATAACACATCGCTTAATTACAACCATGATGTGTTCTATGGGTGATGGGGATCGTGAGCTTTTTGGGAGATGGTGGAAGGCTGCCTGGTGAAAGTAACATCTAAGCTGAGTCTGAAGAAAGAGTAAGACTTAACCAGGAGATACACTTTTGGTGGGAATGTAAATTGGTGCAGCCACTATGGAGAACAGTGTGGAGGTTCCTTAGAAAACTAAAAGTAGAGCTACCATGTGATCTGGCAATCCCACTTTTGGGCGTATATCCAGAAAAGACAAAAACTATAATTTGAAAAGGTACATGCAACCCTGTGTTCATAGCAGCATTATTCACTATAGCCAGGACCTAAAAGGAAGCAACCTAAATGTCCATTAACAGATGAATGGATAAAGAAGATGTGGTACATATATATACAATGGAATATTACCTAAAAAAGGATGAAATAATGTCATTTGCAGCAATGTGGATGGACCTAGAGATTATCATACTAACTGAAGCAAGTCAGAGAAAGACAAATACCATATGATATCACTTATATGTGAAATCTAAAAAAGTGATACAAGTGAACTTATTTACAAAACAGAAGTAGACTCACAGACAGAAAACAAATTATGATTGCCAAAGGGGAAAGGTGGGGGGAAGGATAAATTAGGGATTTGGAATTAACAGATACACCATTATATATACTACTATATATAAAATAGATAAACAACAAAGACCTAGTGTATAGCACAGGGAACTACATTCAGTAGCTTGTAATGACCTATAATGGAAAAGAATCTGAAAAAGAATATATATGTATGTATAACTGAATCACTTTGCTGTACACCTGAAATATTATAAATCAACTGTACTACAAAAAAAGACAAAAAAGACAATCAGGAAGCAGATATTCCATGGTCGAGCCTAGAGCCCATTCAGGTAGGGCTTTGTTTTTCCTAGGAACATACAGATTAATTTAGAGGCTGTAAGAAATGTGGGGTTGTTGTGTGCCTGGAGATGTCTCATGTGCAGTTAAAACATCCCATTCCCTCTGTCCTCCAGGGAGGACTAACAGTTAAGGCTGAAGGTCTAAGGTCACAGGCTACAGGAGGAAATATCATTTATTCACTGAGTGGAAGTAGCAGCTCCAGACTAGGGGCATTGGAAGGGAGTTCTTGGATTTGCTAGAGGACCTTGCCAGCTTGTCTACACTTCCCGAAACTTTGGAGCTGTGTCCTTCCTTTCCCCCTTGCTTTCTCGGTAGTCTCCCCTCCTCCCCTCCCCTCCCACCTTTTCTCCCCCCCCATCCCCTTCCTTTCACTGCCCTCTCTTCCTTCTTCCTCCTCCACCCATCCACCCATCCACCCATCCATCTACCCATCCATCCAGCATTTGTCAGGCATCTCCTGTGAATAGAGTCTTTTGATGAATTAAGATCCTGTGGGCCCTTCTCACAGTGTGTGTGGTCGTAGATTAACTGATTGATTCTATCAGTAGGCTGGGCCCTGGAGATGGACATGTATGGAAATCATTATAATAAATTCCCTTTGCATGTTTATTCATGTGAATTGTGGTCATGGACTACACACTCTTATACTTCCTTATAAAGTGGATGCCAGAGTCATGAGGAAGAGTGGAGAAAGCGTAGGAATGGGTCCAGGGCAGTTCATTTCCATCACACAAAAGCAGTTTCCAATGCAGGCACCTGTGAGGGGTGTCAGCTCTTTTGTAAAGCACTGTATATTACATATCACTATGCTAGCTCATATTTGAGCACCTCGAGGATTACATTGTAAGCAGTTTGTGTGCAGGAATTGTGTTTTCTGTTCTGTAAAATGGTGACTGCAGTGTCATTTACCCAGTGGGGATACAATAAATATTAATTACTGGTGGCTTATCCCTTACCATAATTTTCCCTTTCAAATTAATGAAGCAGATTCCTGATAAATGCATTTGTCTCTCCAGAGTTTCATTTGCCAAGGCTCAGATGCTGTAAAGGATTTGCCTGGAGATGTGACTTTCTTGTACAATTTTGTCCCCCTCTTTCAAGTATCCTTTGGAGATGCATTTCTTTTTTTTTTTTTTTTTTTAATTCCCTGTTCACGTCCATTTTCTCTTTGGTTTGCTCATTTATTCATGCATTCATTTGACACATATTTATGGAGTAATCACACAGTGCTGGCCACTGCTGCAGGCAGTGGGAAAGGACTATAGACAGGCGCCCCGCGTTCAGGAAGCTTCCATCCGGGTCACGGTCAGGGGGTGCTGGAACCAGCTGGCATCAGCACTCAAGCGCTGACTGATAAACTTTCAGTAAATTTGCCGTTGTTAAACATAGCCCTTGTTTAATTTAATTTAATTTAATTTAATTTATTTTTGCGGTACGCGGGCCTATCACTGCTGTGGCCTCTCCCGTTGCGGAGCACAGGCTCCGGACGCACAGGCTCAGCGGCCATGGCTCATGGGCCCAGCCTCTGCGGTATGTGGGATCTTCCCGGACCGGGGCACGAACCCGTGTCCCCTGCATCGGCAGGCGGACTCTCAACCACTGCGCCACCAGGGAAGCCCCGAGATGCATTTCTTTCCTGAAAATAATTGGCACTAGTGAAATTAATTTTAGCTCGAAAAGAAAACTGTATTGTTATGTTCTTGTCTGCTGCTTTGCATAGATATTTGAACTAAAAACAGCAATTAAGTTTTGAAAGAGAGTAACAGGCATTAGTAGGTAGAGCTATGGCCCAGTGTGAGATAAGAACGTGCTACCAACCTGAAGTTAGATACAGATGTCTACTGGCTTTATTTTTTTTCCAGGAATTCTTAGAACAACCTTCGAATTTCCCCAAATGGAGATTACATATCCAGAAACTTAGAGGTTCTCTGAGATAGGCCGAGCATGTATGTGGAATATGAGTGTGAATAAAGGTAAAACAGACTCAGGAAAGTGGTTTAACAGGAAAGTGGTTTAATTTCATACTCGTTGATCTTTGGTTTGTAAGGTTCCATTCTGCAAGAGATAAAAACCTGAGGTACCAGCCAGCATCTGCTGAGAAATGGCAGGTCGACCAGAAGGCTTCTGACATGGATCACTAAAGCAGCATTTTAGTTTTTGTTTTATACATGATGTATATTTAACAGTTTCTGATGAGGGGACTTCTGAGAGATACTTAAACACTTGAGTGAAACTTCCGCACCGTTTGCAGGACAAATCCTTACCCTTTGTTGTTCAGGCTTTGTTTATGAATCAGGATTTCTTTCTGGGGATTTTACCCAGGAAGACTTTGTGGTCTAACTTGTTCTCTTTCAGTTCAGAGTGAATTGCATCTTAATTCCTTTTAGGCGGGAGGCCTTGCCAGGTGAGCATCTGTGTGTGTGTGTGTGTGCGCACGCGTGTGCATGTGTGCTGTGATCACGAGTCGTCTAGGGCAGTGCCGTTCTGCGTGCCTCCTGGGAGTGAGGCACAGGGGCAGAGAAGTTTGGATCCAGGACACTGGACTTCAGTCCTCACATCTCCACTTGCATGAACTATGATTTGGGCCCCAGGGTCGTGTAAAACAAGAATCACAACGGCCAGCCTGCCTTGGGATCAGGGCAGAGGTGGGAGAGTGAGAGATGATGAGTGTGGTAGCACTTTGTAAACTGGAAGGCTCCCCCTTGGTCCAGAGGTGAAATGGCCCTGCTTCTATTGTTCATGTCAATGGCTGTGACTGGTGTGACTGCTGTACCGGAAGTAGATGGAGAAGTTGAGAAGGAGGAACGTGGGAAAGCCAAGAGCCGCTTTCTGCTTTCCTCTTCAGCTTAGATGCTGGATTCAGATCAGACACAGCACCTTGCTTGGCGAGCTTGGCAAAGGTGGACAGTCCTGCTCTTATCCAGTGGGTCCTGGGGGAAGAGCAGGCAGTAGGACAGGGTCCAGGTAGACGCTCCCTCTGGCATGAGGAGGGTGTGGGCACCTCGGGCATTGTTTCCCGTTGTCTCTTTGTCCTTGGACCTTTTTTTTTTTTTTTTTTTTTGCTGTACGAGGGCCTCTCACTGTTGTGGCCTCTCCTGTTGCGGAGCACAGGCTCCAGACGCGCAGGCTCAGTGGCCATGGCTGACGGGCCCAGCCGCTCCATGGCATGTGGGATCTTCCCAGACCGGGGCACGAACCCGTGTCCCCTGCATCGGCAGGCAGACTCTCAACCACTGCGCCACCAGGGAAGCCCTGTCCTTGGACCTTTTAGGAGAGAGCTATGGCTTCTTCGTGAGCTTTCTGAATCCAGTTGGTTCTCCTGGTCATTCTTCCCCTCTCTGCCAGGGCTGTGTGTAGCTTTTCCCTTCCATCGCTGGGGCCACCTTGTTCCTTGCCCTACACCCATCCCCCTATCCACATGGCTGCTTCCACCCTGATAAAGGAAGCGTGCTCTCTGACTCCCTTTAGTCTTATTTGCTTGAATTTCCTTTACTGGATATGGAAACTTCTTTTTTGTTAAATATATTTGACATACAACATTCTGTAAATTTAAGGTGTACCGCATGTTAATTTGATACATGTACATAGGGTAATAGGATTGCCATTGTAGTGAGATTTAGCACCTCTGTCACATTACATAATTATCCCTTCTTTTTAGTGGTTGGAGTAATTAAGTTCTAGTCACTTAGCAAGGTTGATGGTTATAGTACAATATTATTGTCTATATTCATTATACTGTGCATTAGGTCTCTAGGGCTTATTTACTGCTTGTTGCTAGATGTGGAAATTTCTTACCCTTTTTTAGCCCCATAGTATACAGGGACATGTGCAATGAATTAAAATTTTAAAAAAGATACTAGTTTTCATTTTTTGAGTTTTTTTGTCTGTGAAATTGGTTATGAAAAAAAGATGATTTTTAGAGAGTACTAATAAGAAAGAGGACAGCTCACACATTGCTGAGGGAAAACAAATTGATAACAATTTTTTTTTGATGGTGAGCTGGCAGTATTTCTCAAAAGCCTTAAAAATTAATCTTAAATACCCTTAAATTCAACAACTCCTCTTCTAAGAGTTTATTTTAAGGAAATCATTACAAATTTATACCGAGATCTACCTACAGAGAAGTTTGTGGAATTGTAATTTGTCATAGAGAAGAAAGTTAGACCTCATTGTAAGGTCCAGCGATAGAGAATTGGGCAATAAATTGTGGCCCATTTATGTGCTGGAATGACCTGCAGTATCGTAAATAGTATTGTTACAATTCAACATGGTATATGGAATTTTAAAAAAGCAGTATTATGATGTGCAACCACTTTCGTAAAAAGTAAAATTAGATATTTGTGCATAAAACTGTTGTAAGTATGTATACCAAAATTTTAATACTTATTTCTCTAGTTTGGGGTGTGTTATGGGTATTTTTTTCTTCTATTTTACTATGTGTGGGCTTTTTTTCCGTGATGAGTATTGTTTTTTTAAAAAAAAAAAAAAGAGAGAGAGAGTGATATTTATAATGAAAACTAGCAGTGGGTGGCACTTCCACCAAAGTCCAGGTCGTGGGTGTCGTGCGGGGGAGGCCAGCCTTGTGCTGGTGAGGGTGAGCGCCTTTATTGCATCCAGCACCCTGCCGGGGCTGTGCCTGTAGAGGGAGGCAGAGGTACAGAGCGATGAGGGATGAAACAAGGCAGTGATTTCCTGACCCCTTACCTTTTTACTCACAGTCCTTCTGTTGGCCTATGGTGTTTTCTTTGAGAACAGGATAAGAGACGATTCCTTTTGTACCTGGCACCCCTCATTACCAACTTAACATTCAGTACAGACAGGTGGAGTAAAAAAATAATACTTTAAAAAAAAATAAATTTATTTATTTATTTTTGGCTGCTTTGGGTCTTCATTGCTCTGCGCAGGCTTTTCTTTAGTTGCGGCGAGCGGGGCCCACTCCTCTTTGCGGTGTGTGGGCTTCAGTAGTTGTGGCACGTGGGCCCAGCAGTTGTGGCTCGCTGGCTCCAGAGCACAGGCTCAGCAGTTCTGGCACACGGGCTCAGTTGCTCCGCGGCATGTGGGATCTTCCCAGACCAGGGCTCGAACCTGCAACCCTTGCCTTGGCAGGTGGATTCCCAACCACTGCGCCACCAGGGAAGCCATAATAATACTTTCTAACGTTTGTGTCAGCATCTTCTGTTACCTCATTCTGAAAATGCATTCTCCGCCTCAGTTTTCCTTTAGCAAAAATTCCATGAGAAGATGTGATGGTGACATTGCAAGCAAGGAGCTTCTGCTCCAGAGCCAGGGTTGACTTTGCTTGGAGTGAAAATCTTTTCCATGATGCAGCCACTACAGTGAGATCTGTGGAAAGATGTCTGTGATGTGTGTATTAGCTTTCTGGGGCTGCGGTAACAAAGTACCACCGCCTGGTACTTTGTCTCCCGGTGCTGGATGCTAGAAGCCCTCAGTTCAGGCATTGGCAGGTTGGTGCCTTCTGAGGACTGTGAGAGTCTGTTCCAGGTCTCTCTCCTTGGCTTATAAATCAGTCTTCTCCCCGGCTTCTCTCATCCGCCCTCTGTGCGTGTCTGGGTCCTAATTTCCTTGTTTTCTAAGGAAAACAGTCATATTGGATTAGGGCCCACCCTAATGACTTGACTTTACACTGATGACCTCTGCAAAGAACCTTTCTCCTGGATTTCACCAAGGATTGAAACTCCTTGGTAACAGCCAATCATACTTTCTTTCCTGAGAATTTGAAAAAATGTGATTGGAGTCATGCACATGTGCAGCAAGTTTGGAACCCTTCATGGCAGCCCCTAGAGAGGGGATCCTCGGGTTTCTGCTCCTAAGAGTCCCCACATCTCAGCCCTGTTCTTGTCCTTTCTGAGAGTTGGTTGTTCATCATCTTTAATCCTACAAGAAACTCCTGTATTTTTCTAATAAATTTTTTTTATTGAGGTATAGTTGATTTACAATGTTATTATTATTATTATTATTATTATTTTTGCGGTGTGCGGGCCTCTCACTGTTGTGGCCTCTCCCCTTGCGGAGCACAGGCTCCACGGACGTGGCTCACGGGCCCAGCCGCTCCGCGGCATGTGGGATCCTCTTGAATCGGGGCACGAACCCATGTCCACTGCATCAGTAGGCAGACTCTCAACCACTGCACCACCAGGGAAGCCCTACAATGTTATTAATTTCAGGTGTACAACACACTTGATTCAATATTTTTATAGATTATATTTCATTTCAAGTTATTATAAAATAAAGGCTAGGGGCTTCCCTGGTGGCACAGTGGTTGAGAGTCCACCTGCCGATGCAGGGGACACGGGTTCGTGACCCGGTCCAGGAAGATCCCATGCCGCGGAGCGGCTGGGCCCATGAGCCGTGGCAGCTGAGCCTGTGCGTCCGGAGCCTGTGCTCCGCAACGGGAGAGGCCACAACAGTGAGAGGCCCGCATACCAAAAAAAAAAAAAAAAAAAAAGGCTATATTTCCCTCTGCAAAAAAAAAAAAAAATCCTGTCCCCAAGTTAGGTCACATTTAAGGTACTGAGGGTGTGGGATGTCAACATATGAATTTTGGAGGGACACAATTCAACCCATAATGATGTTTTTCCCCCCTATTAAAAAAAACTCATTATTTTGAAAAATTTCAAACATAAAAACATTAGAGAAGATAATATTAAACCTCCATGTCACCACCAACAGCTTCAGCATCCCCAAAGCCAGTATCATTTCATACTATCCCCCACCAACACCACTGGAGTATTTTGAAGTAACTCCCAACTATAAGAGATGATGCATTTCAAGTGGTAAAGGTTATACAATTATATATAAGGGATATCCTGTTAAATAAAATAGTACTGTGTGTGTGTAGGGGTGTGTGTGTGTGTGTGTGTGTGTGTAAATTGGGAGAGTTAGAGTAATACCAGAATATTAGGGCTTATCTCTAAGAAGTAGGATTTCAGGTAATTTTTACTTCCTTTTTTAGAACTGTATTTACTTTCTGATTTTGTTGGGATGGTGATTGATGGTGTGAGTCAGCCTTTTGTAATCAGAATAACAAAAAGAAGTTGTTTCCAGGTGGTGAGAAAAGGTGGGATGAGGGATGGGACAGTGGAAGAAACGTCACTGTAGTTGTCTTCTGAGGCAGAAAGGGTATTGTGCTTCCCGAATAAGAGAAGGAAAGAGGAGGAAGTATATCAGATCATGCCTCGGAGTGGGGCTGCCCCTGAGGAGGAGAGTGAGGGCTGCCACTACAGGTGAAGCTGTGTGTGACCTCAGCACGGACTCCTGGCTTCTCTGAACCCAGATTTCCTGCTTGCAAAATGAAGGAGACAGACTTGACAGCCATAGATTCCTTTGCCCATGAATGCTATGATCTCATAGTTCTTTTTTTTTTTTTGACATATAGTTGATTTACAGTGTTATGTTAATTTCTGCTGTACAGTAAGGTGACTCATATATATATATATATATACATATACACACACACACACACACATACACATTCTTTTTTATATTCTTTTTCATTATGGTTTATCTCAGGATATTGAATATAGTTCCCTGTGCTATACAGTAGGACCTTGTTGTTTATCCATCCTGTATATAATAGTTTGCATCTACTAACCCCGAGCTCCCACTCTATCCCTCTCCCGCCTCCCCACCCCCCAGCAACCACAAGTCTGTTGTCTGTCTGTGAGTCTGTTTCTGTTTGTAGATAGGTTCATTTGTGTCATATTTTAGATTCCACATATAAGTGATACCATACGGTATTTGTCTTTCTCTTTCTGACTTACTTCATTAGTATGATAATCTCTAGTTACATCCATGTTGCTGCAAATGGCATTATTTTGTTCTTTTTCATGGCTGAGTAGTATTCCATTGTATTTATGTACCACATCTTCTTTATCCATTCCTCTGTCAGTAGACGTTTAGGTTGCTTCCATGTCTTGGCTTATGTGAATAGTGCTGCTATGAACATAGGGTGAATGTATCATTGTGAATTAGATTTGTGTCTGGATATATGCCCAGGACTGGGACTGCTAGATCATATGGTAATTCTATTATTAGTTTTCTGAGAAACCTCCATACTGTTTTCCACAGTGGCTGCACCAACTTACATTCCCACCAACAGTGTAGGGAATTCCCTTTTCTCCACACCCTCTCCAGCATCTATTATTTGTAGACTTTTTGATGATGGCCATTCTGACTGGTGTGAGGTGAGGTACCTCACTGTAGTTTTGATTTGCATTTCTCTAATAGGGATGTTGAGCATCCTTCATGTGCGTATTGGCCCTTTGTATTTCTTCTTTGGAGGGATGTTTTTTTAAGTCTTCTGCCCATTTTTTGATTGGGTTGTTTGTTTTTCTGTTTATGATCTCATAGTTCTTGAACATTTCAGTATGGGTTTGTCTTTTGGGAGTTGGTAAAGATAAAATGTGCATTCCATATTTGAGCAATATGGAGTTATTACTGGGGGTGGCGAGGAAATGATTGTAGAAAAGCCAAAGGTGAAGGTAAGACAGAAAAGAATCCGTTTTTAAGAAATGTGGGGACCCATCCCCATATCTTCAGAAAGTGTTTCTGAGTATGTGCATGTGCAGTTCAGAATTTTACCTTTGCCTTTTGCCTTGGATGGTGTGGGCTGCTGTATAAATAGCACTGAGACTTCTTGGTAACACTCATGTTCTCATATTGAAACTATGGAGGGACCAGGATGGATGTCCTTCATCTCTGGATTGGCCTTTCAACCACTCTTTTCTTTCATTTCTATTCCCCTAGTCTCGCATGATAAAGGCCACGTGTCAGAATGTTGAACTAAAAATGCCAGTAGCCTGTCCTGCCTCCCAGTGGTGGGGGGTGGACAGAGAGATCTGGAGTCAGCGCGTAAGTCTTCTGGTAACAGTCAGCCTCAGTCGTACCCCCTGAGGTCCAGCTAAGTGGGTATAAATCCAGAAAGTAGGTAAAAATGTAGAAATGATGAATGCTTCTCTTCTGTCAATTTTCTAAAAGAGAAAATAAATTCTGTAACCAGAAAAATGAATGACAGGTGCTTGGCACTCTTCCATCTGGCTAGTTAGATCTGCTTAGGAAGCAGCCTTCAACTTGGAAGTGGAAATAACGTGTATGCACTTACATACCTTTGAAAGGAAAGCAAACTTTTCTGCCCAAAGGCATAAAAATGACTTCAAGCCTGAGATTCCCCTCCCCCACCCAGAGCTGAGGGCAAGGGGGATCCTGCCAAAACAGGCACCTGTCCCCTGTGTGCAAGGTCTGGACTCTCAGGCAGACCGGCAGGGACCAATGGAGACCCCGGGACAGGAGATAAACCAAGCAGATCAAAATAGCACCACAAAGTGTCTGAACTTAGATTGTCATTGAAACCACAGGCCATAAAAGTAGGCTAGAGCTTGTGTGCTCAACCTAAACATGTGATTGCCTCCTAAAAAAATTCAAATTGGACCTGGAATCTCCTAACATGATAGCCAAAATGTCCAGGATACAGTCGAAAATCACCAGTCACTCCAAGAACCAATAAAATCACACACTGAATGAGAAAAGAGAATTATCTGACATCCAAACCGAGATGAGTCAAATGCTTGTTTTATGTGGGCACAGCCTCACCCAAATGTTTACATGGGGACTCTGCCTGCCTTCCAGCTGCAGGGGCCAGGCTGAGCAGTCACCACAGAGATCCAGTGGTTTGCAAAGCCTTAAATATTTACTCCCTGGCCTTTTATAGAAGTTTGCAGACACATGTAGTTAGGTCATCAAAGATCTAATGGTCAATTTTGGGGAGATCTTTCCTTCTTTTTCCCATTTTTTTTTTCCAATGAAAATTTTTATTGAAAGTTGAATTTCAGAGCAATATCTCTGAAGAAATTTTCACTACAATTTAGGCTTCCAAATTAAATTTAAAATTCAACTGCCCATGTTACTATTTATTTGAAAAACTCAACAAAGATGGCAAGATGATTAAGGCCTGTATTTCAGGTGGTTAAATTTACATGTGCCCAGGCAACAGTAACTCCATCGTAATTCATTCCTCTGCCTAGAAGACGGTAGGTTGTTTTGATGTTGGATACTTTAAAAGGTGGACTTTTGGTTTCCCTTGGTTTATAGTATAGAGTAATATGTTCCTTACATTGGTTTCTCTATTCTCTTCCTGTGTTTTGTCACCTTGTTCTTCCTCTTTGTCTGTAACCTCATCTGTGTAGCTGGCAGCCTCACCCCTGGAGAGGGACCCTGTTTCCTCCTGCTCATCTTTGTTCCTTTTTGTCACTGTCACTCTCTTACTCCTATCAAGTAGTGTGGATTTGAAGATCTGCCCACTCGATGGGGTTTTCTTTGTCTGCTCACCTGATGAGCCTGGAGAGAGATTTGGGGGTCCAGGAGATGTTGAGGACTGGCCTCCGTGGGGTTGTGCTTGGGACCACGGAGGGCGGTGCAAAGGGACCCGGGACCCTGCTTCAAGGAAACTCTTGGCTTGTTAACATTCCGGTTATGCCAAGAGCTGGAACAAAGCCCAGGGAGTGCAGGAGGCAGGCTGAGAGTCAGGGAAGCGACTCAGCAAGAGGGAGAAATTGTTCAGGTGAGGCCAGGACTTAACTGGGTTCCCAACACTCAGAAACATGGAGAAAGGCTGTAGAGGTTGGGATGTTGCCTCTCCAGATGTCACCACCACCCTCTGATGACAAGGCCAAGAGACTTTATTGTTCACGCTGTGGGGGAAATGCCACCTCCACGGGGCAGTGACTCCCAGCCAGGAGGGCACCGTCTGGATACAAGAATTAGAACTTTGGTTGACAATACAGGGACTTGATTGGGATCAAGAGACAACGGCTCAGGATTGGTGGAAACAAGGCAAGGACATTGAGACAAGGCATTTAACAAATTTTAGGGTGCACACTGTTATGTTGATGGCTTCCATTAAAGAGCTGATGGATATTTCAGGAAGCTTCTATAAGGAGCCGTCAAGCCATTTCTGGGGTGGGGAGTCTGGAATTTTAAAGTAATGCTACTGAGGGTAGTTGAATAGTAAATCTGTGTTAATGGAGATAGTAAGCTCTGTGTGTGTGGGTGTGTGTGTGAGAGACAGAGAGAGAGAGAGAAGTATTAGTTTTAGTTAGTTAGCTAGTTAGTTAGTTTTGGTTCTAAGGCCTTTGAAGCCTGAGTTAGCCAAGGACTGATCCGTGACCCAGACAGGAGACTTAGAAGGGGCTCTGGAATTCCACCAGGCTGAGGATAAATGTCAAATCAAGGCCACCCTGAAGTTGGCATCGAATTTTTTGTTCTCTTTCCAGGCAAGAGGGATTGAGTTACTGAAGGTCCCAGGGAGTCTGTAAGCCCAGAAGGCTCAGCCAAGCAAGGCCGGCAGCCCTGGTGACTTTAGGATAAGAAATCCGAGCGTGATGCTGCTGCTTTGGTTACTGACGGATGGATGAGTGAGGAGCTGGTATTCGTTGATGTCTAGCCTGTCAGGACTGGACCTTTCCGGCGCCTCTCAAAACCTACAGCAAGCTTTGCAGGTCAGAACGGTCTGAGGCCATCAAGGCGAGCGAGTGTGGCCGCTGCCCCCTTGCTGCCCCCTCCTCAGTCCCGTCTTTAGCAGGATCTCACCTTGTTGAGCTGATGTCCCTGGGTTTTGGTCTTTGCCTTCAGCTTTGGTTTCAGCTTCAGTGAAATGAAACCATAAAATCTGCAGCCACTGACTTTCTTAGCATTAACCTATGCTTTGATTTTGCAGTGCACATGCCGTTGCTTGTGCCATGAGAAGCGGACCATAGCATTTTTCCTTCTCTGTGAAGTTGGATTTGACCTAAAGTTAGACTACTTCACAGCCTCAGAGTTGACATTCCCAGGGGGTGGATCTCTGAAATTTCACGGGGGTCCCATTTTGCACCTGTGTTAACAAGGTGGCGATACCCCTGATTGTAGAAGCCAAACGCCGCAAGAAATGAAATGTGGGCTTGTTTTTTTTTTTTTTTTTTTTTGGTTTTTAAACACCACACATGGTTGATGTTGTGCTTCAGAAGAAGTGTTTAGAGCTCTGACTTGAAACTTATGTAATTAGTGGTTCAAGCTGTTCAAAGGCTGGTGGCCGTCACTGGCCGTGCTTTGCTCTTGTGTTGAGGGTGTGGGAACCTTGCAGGGCAGAGGGAGCTGCTTTGGGACTTTGTTGTTGGTGGTTTTGTCGTGTACAGCTTTGCGACATCTTCTCATATGTGCCCTTCATTAAAATTAGATATGGAAACAGCTAAAACTTGTTCTTCCCATGTCTGATGAAGGTTCTCCATCAGTGCCTCCCAGTGTGAGAAAGGTTAAAGCAGTGGTAAGCGTGATATACAAGCGCTGAGGCTGGGAGTCCTGTGTTGCTTTCAGAGTTCGTTCAGTTTCTTTTAGAGCCTGATGATGCTAATAGAAAGTGAAGGTTGGCATCGATTGTGTGTTTAAAGACTGAAGTTCTGTTTTGCGTCACATGGAAAAGGGGAGAAAATGACTCTCGGTGTCTCCTGTGTGTCACGCGCTGTGCTAGGCTCGTTTTAGTGCTCAGTGTACCAAGAAAGATGCTGAAATCCATCCAGTGTCTGGTCCCTGGTAAGTCTGTAGCACAGGGTCACTCAGGGAGCACTCTCGGCATTTTGAGCAGGAAAGTTCTGCCTTGACTTGTGGGGCATGTGGCATCCCTGCCCCCTCCCACTTAGCGCCAGCCATTCTGCAGTAATTGTAAACGTCAAATCCATCCACTGCCGGTTCAGACGTCCTTTGCTGGAGGCTGTTCTGCCTCTTGGCGCTGGCAACAGGCTCCGATAAACACTGTTGAATACTTTCTAGACAGCAGATACGTGCCTTCCATCTCTGGGAACCTGCCTCTGTTGTAATAGGGTAGAAGATTCTGGAAGTCACTTTTGTGTTTTTATTACCTGAGATTTGCATCATATTTTATGCTTGTGAAATAACAAGTACTTATCCTATACTATATAATTGGAATACAGTTCTTCTTTTCGTTGATTAAAAAGGAGTATATTCCATATTTAATGGCTTCATTTTACTCACCTTTTCTCTTAAGCATTATGGTATCGTCCATAGTAGTCAAGAACATAATACATTTACATTCCATCTTATATTTGCTTCTTCCCTTTCAACACATCACTTTTCTAAGACAAGATTTTATGGTAGGAATTTACAGAAATGCTGACTACAACAAGTAGCTTGAAATCAACTTCTCCTGAAATGTTAGCAGTTCTACATAGAGTTGGCTGTCGAAGAATATAAAAACATTTTATCTTTTTCAATGTTAAATTTAACTATTTTCTTGGCAAACCGAAACTGGTAACAGAGGTATTATTTTTACTGAATCTTCAGCCATGTTGTCCTAATAGACTATAATGATTCGTGTCATAAACAGACTCTCTTGCGCCTCAGTGAGAAAAAAGGGACCCTGGGGTTTCGTTCATTCTTTCAACAGATCCATCAGTGAACAGCACGGGTAGAATGGTCCTTGCTTTCACACTAGTACAGATGAACATAAGAAATAAGTAAATTACAAGTTGGGTTGGAAGATGGTAAGTGCTATGGAGAAAAATAAGTTGGGAAGGAGCACAGGAGTGCCAGGGTTTTGGTTGGACATATGATTTTAAATTTTGTGGTTCAGGAAGCTTTCCCGAGAAGGCAGCTCTTTAGCAAAGACCTGAAGGAGAAATGAATTCTTATTGAGCCCCTATTATGCCCCAGGTACTGTTTTAAGAGCCAGAATGGCTAGGTAAAAACTCTGTAATCTGCAAAAAATAATTTACATTGCCAGAGGATGGGCATGTAATATGTTTAATGTTGATATTTTAAAAAATCTTTTTGAAGTAATGGCACCAATTTTGGTAAGTAGGATTGTAATGGGGGAGTTTTTTTTTTTTTAAGGAGATGACTACACAGAGTGATAGGAAATAGCAGATATTTGCCTTCAAAAGAATATAGAAAAATAAGCCCAAGCATGGGATGAGTTTTGTGTCCAAGTCCATCAGTCCTTACAGAGTACTGCTTCTTCCCAGCTGGTGGCATCTTGATGGTGACAAGGATCCTCCTGGGATGACAGTGACAAAGCAGGAGTAATTGCTTCAAATTAAGGATGGCTTTTGTGAGGGATGCTTAAAGAACAGTGGACCGGAGTCCAGAGAACAGGAGTTGCTTCCTGCCTCTGATGCTGACCTGTGACCCTGTGACCTTGGGCAGGCTGCTTTAGCTCCTCCATGTATCAGCTCGACTGTTTATTTGTTTGCCATGCAATTTATGCTTTTATCTTGCTTAGCGAGATAAGTTGTAAAACAGGAGGGGCATGAACTTCACAAGATCACCAGTGAAGTCCTTTTCTAGTTCTTGAGTTCCTTTCTCCTTCATTTGTCCAAGGAGACACTGCTTGTCTATAGCTTACCAACTGAAGCCAGGCCACAACACAGGGTTACTGGTTTGTCACAACTTCAGCCATGGAGCAGGGCTGGCTCTAGAACTCCCAGTTTTTCTCCTCCTCCTGTCACCCTACACATGGTGTTAAGGAAGTTGTGGGCTCTTGTAGCATTTTGGGGTCGGAGTGGGTCGGCACTGGCCTCGGTCTGGTCTCACCCCCACAAATGCCAGCCCCAGATGTCACTTCTATTGCTTGAACTTCGAATAGGACTGCCAGGGAGTTAGGGATGGATTGCAGCTGGAAGGGAAGCATGGAATTAACCTTGCTCTGAGGCAAAGCCACACGCTTCCACCGTCTCAGATAACCTTCCGTGGTCCAAGGACCTTATTGGTCACAAGACTGCTATACTTTTAGTATATTTATTATTACCTTCCGAAGATCTGTAAACTGATACACCCAGGTGGCCCTGATGGTCCCTTTCAGCTCTAAAGCTCTAAAACCCTCTTGTGATCAGAGCTCTAGAGGCGTGCCTTTGTGTGGATGGACCCAGGTAGATTTCACCCAGGCCTGCATCATCCCAGGAGGGCTGTGCGCCGAGCACCCTCCGAGCTGTCTCCCACGCTGCTGGCAGTCTGGGTGGTAATGCTGTCTCTCACCACTTCCCCCGCACTTTCATCCACTCCGGTGGTTGAAGCGCTGGCTCCCCACCTGTGGAAGAGAGGACTTCGACCCTCACCTCCTGCTGTCTTCCCGTTCCGCAGATGATGACCCAGGTGGAGGGACAGCAGAAGAACCTGGTGCATGCCATCGAGTCTCTGCCGGGGTCCGGGCCCCTCACTGCCTTGGACCAGGACCTGCTGCTCCTGAAAGCTACCTCTGCTGCCACCCTCAGCTGCCTTGGGGAGTGCCTGAGCCTGCTCCAGCAGAGCCTGCACCAGGCCGGTCAGCCCAGCCACAGGCCCGGGGCCTCGGGTAAGACCTCCGGGGGCCCGCCCGGGGCTGCAAGTGCGTGCTCTCCGATGTACGCATGCATGTGTCTGTCTGCCATCGCCTTCCTCCTTTAAATCCATCCATCTCGCCTTTTATCCAAGCGCTTCTCCATTTACCCCTTCTTCCTTCCCCACCTCGCTTGGGCTATATTTTTATTTCTGTTTTACCCATTAGCAATTGCCATCCTATGCACAATTTAACGTGTTTCCATGA
The DNA here is from genome assembly GCF_964341445.2 of Mesoplodon mirus. Classification (NCBI taxonomy): domain Eukaryota; kingdom Metazoa; phylum Chordata; class Mammalia; order Artiodactyla; family Ziphiidae; genus Mesoplodon; species Mesoplodon mirus. The sequence continues at coordinate 53,375,878 of NC_138988.1, forward strand.
ATACTCTGAAACTACTTTGAGACGTGCTGGCACCCGGTTCTCCGTTGCATTCCGTTTGTGAATTTTGCACTCAGTGTTGTGTTTGCAAGACTCATTGCTATGCAGCCTCTAATCCACTATTTCTTTTTTTTTTTGCGGTATGTGGGCCTCTCACTGCTGTGGCCTCTCCCGTTGCGGAGCACAGGCTCCGGGCACGCAGGCTCAGCGGCCATGGCTCACGGGCCCAGCCGCTCCGCGGCATGTGGGATCTTCCCGGACCGGGGCACAAACCTGTGTCCCCTGCATCGGCAGGCGGACTCTCAACCACTGTGCCACCAGGGAAGCCCTAGTCCACTATTTCTAACTGTGCCTGTGGAGTGCATCCCCCAACACTTGGCTCCACACCTTGTCCTGATGGACATCCGCCTTACCTCCTGCTCTCTGGACACCCGCGCCCCCCCTCTTCCTGTCCCCTCAGGGCCCGGTGTGAGAATTTCTCTGGAATACATAGCAGAAGCATTTCCAGTTCTTTATCAAGAAGCTAGAGATAATAATAAGCCCCCTTAAGATGCTCCAATCCTTTTGAAGTGTTTAATCGATAAGCAGATAGAAAGATATTAGGGAAGATTAAATTAAATGATAAAGGTGAAAATGGCTTGAGATTGGTCATGTCATACAGAATTGTAAAGTATTAGAAATAAGAGACAAATTGAAGCCTCATGGAGCTTTGTTGCCCAGGGTTCAGTGAATTAATGAGAAATGAGGCAGTTCAGGTGGTGGAAAGTATAGCTGGGTTATGACAGATAATCTGTATTTCACGCTTCCCGCAAGTCCCCTTTGCCTTCCTCTTTCACCAAGGTTAAAAGGGGGCTGTTGGTTTCCTACAGTAAACCGTATAAGGGTAATTCGGGTTTCTTTCTGTAATACCCACCATCATGTACTAAGCTCTGATTCTGTCAGCATTTGGCTTTTGCTACACATTTTCTGAAATCTTCACCAAGTAGATATTATTATGCCCATCATGTGGGTGAGATGCTGAGGCTCAGAGGGGTTAAATGACCTGCCCGAGGCCACCCAGCTACGGCAGAGCCACGTCCAGAGGTGGGCTCTTCCCACTGTGGCAGGTGCCTGGGGTCCTTTGTTCAGTCCAGAATGGAACACCCAGCGGACTCTGGGTTCCCCAAACTGGGGCCAGGGACACTGTCCTGCTCACATCATAATTTTCTCAGGGCAGGTCTATCTTCTTTTTCTTTACTTTTTTTTGGAAATAATTTGAGACATCTAGAAAAATAAAAAGCATAGTATGAAAAATCCTCAAATCTCCAAATACTCTGAATGCCAACATTTTATGACATTTGCTTCATTATCTTCTGTCTGTGTATATAAGCCTATTATAATATTCTAACCACTTAAGAGTAAGTTGCAGACTTGATATATATCTTTACTCTCATATACCTCAGTGTAAATTTCATTAAAAGAAAGAAAAAAAAAAGAACACTCTCCTATGTAATAACAGCGCAGTAGTCAAAATCAGTAAATTAACATGAATACAGTCCTCTTCCTAATCTGCAGACCTTACTAAATTTTGCTGATGGCTCCACCAGTGTCCTCTGGAACAAAAGGAAAAACATTCAGGTACAGGATACAGGCTGGGAGGGGCATGTGTGTCGAGGCACAGAGTGAAGGCACCCAATCTGCTTTTCTCCTTCCTTCTTCTTCCTTCTCCATTTGAAAAATGGGACTCTGATGCTGAGACTCCCTGACTTTTCCTGATCTGGATGGAGCCTCGGTGAGTGCGTCGGGGCTTGGGCTCAAATCAGTGTTAGACCGGATGCTTCTCAAGATTCCTAGGATCCCTCTCACACCAGATTGTATGTCCAGCCTCTGCGACCGAACAGGCTCATTCCGAGAATGAGTGGATAGAAGCTTAACCCATTTTATTATTCCTAAAATTCATCCCTTACATCTTTCTTCAGGGTGGCTTTCTAGCAAATTTCTAATTTTTGTTCCTGATTTTCATTGTGTCTCTGGGGTTTCTAAGGGCCTGGAGGGACAAAGCTCGAGGTGGAATTTCAGATGTGGTGAGGGTTGAAATGAGGACTATTGGGGTGGCAGGAGGGGGAGACCGAGCAGTGTCACAGACACTATGCCACCCAGCATGCTGCTTTCTGCAGCTCTTCACTGTCCCACCCCTGGCCTGGCCCCGTTTGTCCATCCTCCCTTCCTTTTAGCCATTTTTTTTTAAACATCTTTATTGGAGTATAACTGCTTTACAGTGGTGTGTTAGTTTCTGCTGTATAACAAAGTGAATCAGCTATACGTATACATATATCCCCATATCTGCTCCCTCTTGCCTCTCCCTTTCACCCTCCCTATCCCACCTCTCTAGGTGGTCACAAAGCACCGAGCTGATCTCCTTGTGTTTTTAGCCATTTTCACCAAAGAACTTGGTTGAAGGTTGGAGAATAGAGCATGAAGCATCATAAGAGTTATTTTGTTTCTTTGTCTTCTTAATCCTTTCCAAAGTTACATTCCATATAACACAAGCCCTTAGGTTTTAAAACATTCTGCATATGTCTTTTAAATCTGTGCCACATGCAGTGGTTAAGAATCTGCTTGCCAATGCAGGAGACACAAGTTCGATCCCTGGTCCGGGAAGATCCCACGTACCATGGAGCAACTAAGCCCATGTGCCACAACTACTGAGCCTGCACTCTAGAGCCCGTGAGCCACAACTGCTGAAGCCTGCGTGCCTAGAGCCAGTGCTCTGCAACAAGAGAAGCCACGACAATGAGAAGCCTGTGTACCGCAAGGAAGAGTAGCCCCCGCTAGCCACAACTAGAGAAAAGCCCCCACACAGCAACAAAGACCCAACGCAGCCAAAAAAAAAAAAAAAAATTAAAAATAAATAAATAACTAAATCTGTGCCACACATCTGGGGGAAGAAATGGAATTACTTCCTGCATCCAAAGCATCACAGTTGCCTGCAGTTAAAATGGATTTCCAGACTCTCAAGCTAGCAGAATAAGAGAATCTGACAACCCTGGGAGTGTCACCACAAAATGTGTTTGTTTAGAATCTCAGGGCTCTTGAGGTTGATAGTGGCTATAGCAGACTGACACCTGCTGATTAAAACATAATGGTTATATCCAAGGAGTGCCAGGCTGGGTTGATGGAAATCAAGATCTCATTAAAGCCAACCTCTGTCGGGGTTTCCTCTAGATGTTCAAGGGGCCTGGGGCAGGGGGTGCAGATCCCCTAGCACAGCCGGTATCCATGGGCATTGTTCTTGAAATTTCTATGCTTTCTGACCCCTGCACTGATTTTATTTTCCTCTGCCACTCTTCAGAATCAAAAATTAATTTGTGGTCTTGCAGCATTTCATCTTCTGTAGCCTCTCATTTCATCTTCTGGGGAATTTGTTGGCTCTGGAGCCTTTGTCTGCAGATGTTGCTCCCTGATCCTGATTTCATTTCAAACATGCAGAGCAACTGGACCAAGGTCCAGAATTACTTCAGCGTTCACCTGCTCCCACCTATGCATTTCAGGCTCTGGGCCTGTCTCTGATGTTACCTCTAAGATATGTGGGACTGAAATGCTTCATTTAACTTCTGTTTATGAAGAGGTTTGTAGCTAAAATTAATAATGTAACTTGGCTTTTTGGTCAAAGCTTGTGTTACGCAGCTCTCCTCTGTCCTGGTGACTAGATCTCCTCCAACATCTTGATGGAGGCAGTTGATTGATGGGGTGGGGCAGGTGGGCATCTGGTTTCCTGAGTCTAGATGCGTGCCTCTGATTTTACATGGAGAGGCAGGCAGGGCTGCTCCAGAGATGGCTGGGCTGCTTGGGAATCTGGGCTTGAGGGGGGTTCTGGAACCTTAAAGTGGTCTGGGGGCAGAGTAGTCTGCTGCCTGTGCTTCTGGGTAGTTCCTCACTTGCACCCTTGATGCGGGGAACTTGCTTCAAAGTCAGTGCAGACACCTGTGACCAGACCAGCGCGTTCTAGTGCGAGGTCAGAGCTGAGTACCAACGAATGGTGGGTGCAGGGCACGTTGGGAGAGAACACTGGGGTCAGAGCTGCTGGAGCGAGGATGGCAGAGCCTCAGGGAATAGCCGGATGATGCCCATGCCCTTGGACATAAATCAGGGCCAGGAGATCAAAACAAGTGTAATTGAAGAGAGGAGAACCGGAGCGGAATTTAATATGTGCTTCTTAACTTGCCCTTCCAATGACTTTTTCATTCTCTTTTAAGATTTGTGGGGATTGTCAGTTAATAAGCCAGATGCATTGGTTCCTCCTATTTTGGGGTTTGGCCAAAAGGGTCAAATAGGTGACACTATTATTATAGGTACTCTTCTTGGCTTTTCTGGCCTGTTGCCGTCTTCCTTCTGCTCTGCTTTTTTCCAGAAACAGCTTCAGATTCTCAGCCTTCATCTCTTTTCCCCACTCAGAGATTCTCTTTGCTTTTCTCTGTCTCTTATACCTTCTTTCTCAATACCTGCTGCTTCTGGTGAAAATGAGTCCCACGTAAGTCACCTTCCCTTATTTTGTGAGTAAAAGCCAAGATAGAAATGTGGCGATGATTCCTTCAGTAAACAGCATATGGAGAAAATGGAAAAGCTAACATTGCAGAATATTTCAGACGGTAGTTTTTTTTTTTTTTACAACTGTATAAACAGATTGTTTGAGTGGCAGCTCCTCCGTAAAGAAAACAGTTAGATCCTAACATCCCAGCTTTTCATCATAAATATGCTTTATGTTTTTCCCACGTTTGTAAATGTCAGTCTTATTCCATTGGGAAAAACCCTCTCAGGTTGACTGAACCTGAGAGGCGTGAATTCACTGTATTACAGGAAGAGGCAGGGGACCTTTCAGGGACCTTCACCTGTCACTGGCCTCTGAGCAGAGGTGTCACAGCCCTGGCACGGGCACTGCAGCTCCCAGCACTCAAGCAGGGTGTAAACCGAGGCTAAGGACAGAGTAAGACAGTTCCACGGTCAAACCTTAAAGCCCACAGTTAAATTTTCTGTAGCTTCCTGTGTGTTTCTGGTTGGTTCAAGGAACCAGAAACCCTTTTTTTCCTTCTTCCTGGCATTCTTCTATCTACTTAGGCATGTTGTGTGAGGAGATGCAAGCATGTGTCAAAGCCTGGTTTAAGGACTGGGTTTGCCATTTGGTGAACATCCGATCATTTGTCTTCCTCCTCTCTTCTGTTGGATCATCTTTGATGGTCTCCTGCTCACAAAGGTTAAGGTGGACCAGAAAGTGAAGGGTAATTAACATGCAGTTACCTGATTGACCACCAGTCAGCAGCCACATGGTAATATTTGATCCCAGTCTCCTTTGCATTTGTACTTACTGGTATGTTTGTGATCTTCTGAGTCCCTTTCTATAAGTGAGGCGTATCTTCTCACCTGTCAAACACATTAGCAGTAACACACACCACTAGCCTTTGTGCCACTAAGAAAAAGCTGCCAATTAAACTCTGACACGCCATTGAGGGTAAGATGAACTCCAACTTCAGAGCTGTTAAAATGTGAAAATTGGTGTGTCTTCTGATTAATGAAATATGGTTTAGACTTGCGTTTTGTTTTATGACAGTCTTGAGAATCTATCTTTCAAAAGAATAACGCAGTCCATTTATTTTTTCCCTTGCACTGGTGGTGGTTTTTCTGTTAGTCTCTGTTACACTTTTTTTAAAAAATAAGTTTATTTTTGGCTGCGTTGGGTCTTTCTCTACTTGCAACGAGTGGGGGCTACTCTTCGTTGTGGTGTGTGTGCTTCTCACTGTGGTGGCTTCTCTTGTTGTGGAGCACGGGCTCTAGGCATGCAGGCTTCAGTAGGTGTGGAGAGCGGGCTTCAGTAGTTGTGGCTCGCGGGCTTAGTTGCTCCATGGCATGTGGGATCTTCCCGGACCAGGGCTCGAACACGTGTCCCCTGCGTTGGCAGGCAGATTCTTTTTATTTTTTTATTTTTTTTTTTTTTGCGGTATGTGGGCCTCTCATTGTTGTGGCCTCTCCCGTTGCGAAGCACAGGCTCGGGATGCGCAGGCTCAGCAGCCATGGCTCACGGGCCCAGCCGCTCCGTGGCATGTGGGATCTTCCCAGACCGGGGCACGAACCCGTGTCCCCTGCATCGGCAGGCGGACTCTCAACCACTGCGCCACCAGGGGAGCCCGGCAGGCAGATTCTTAACCACTGCGCCACCAGGGAAGTCCCTCTGTTATGCTTTTTGTTTTCATGTTTCTATGTTGCTTTTCTTGTTTCCTCTTATTTCACTACACAGATTGTATTCCCTTTTCTTTAGTGTTTTGGGAAAAAATATGTACATAAATTCTAGTAGTAGTTACATTGCATTCTTCATAAGCATTCTTTAACTTGTGTTTTTCTAATCATCAAAATCAAGAATGACACTGTGTCTTCACTCTCTCCTTTAGTGCTGAAGACTTAGAATACTTTAATTTCCTTTGTTTCTCAGATAGACTTCCCAATTTTTGGTAATATAATATAGGGGCTATTGTTATTAGTATTTAAATATTAATTTAATACTTAATAATGTGTGATAAAGATTAAATCTCTTTAAAAGAATTTTAACTTCATAGTTGTATAATCAAGTTTATAAAAAGTATTTAAATTCAGTTCTAGGACTGGGACAGGATGAAATGAAGTGAGGCACCCACTGTGAGCACACATTTAAGGGTGCCAAAGTAATTAAGGTAAATGCTGTTTTAATGCAATATTTTTAAACCAAAATTAATGCAAAAAATCCAGGATGAACAAAATATCAAAACCTTAAATAAAAACAGGATTAGATAGTGTGAGGCCGGTGAGACTGAGTCCTTTAAGACATTTTTTGTTTTGGCATTAATTTTGATTTAAAAAATATTGCGTGAACATGTCATTTATCTTGAATACTCAGTGTTTTGGCACCTCTTTAAATCTTACCCCTAGGCAAGTGTCTTTTTACCTCCCCTGAGTCCCAGCCTTGCTCAGCTCTATGTTCAACTGGGTTCATTGCTCACTGCTAATCCTTTTATACAACTTCTCCAGTCTTGAGTTCTTAATTCTGCTGCTTTTCTTCATGTATTGGGATATGTCCTCAAGTCGTTTTTTCTCCCAGAAGGTAGAATATTTTCTGAGTCTCTGCAGCGCTGCTCAGAAGGCATACAGTGCAGAGTTTAAGAGTCTGGGCTCTGGAGCCAGGTGGCCTGGGTTTTCATCTCCCTTCTACCCTGACACTTACCAGCTCTTGTGCCTTTTTGTTTCTTTACCTGTCAAGTGGACATAATAATAGGACCTACCCATGGGTCATCATTAAGATTAGATGAGCTCACGCACGTAAATTTTATATGGTAGCCCTTGGCCCCTAGCAAGAGCTCAATAAATGCTGACTCTTTTTGGCAGAGGAAAGATAATTTGTCTGAAGATAAGCATTATCCCCCCAGCCCCGCACCCACCTTCAAATCTGTAGACTTTTATTTGCATTATTCTCTTCATCTACTCACCTTCTGGTGTTCAGTGTTGCAGCAAAATCCAAGACTAGCTTGATTTCTTTTTTCCTTTAAGGCAGGTCTAACGTTTCTGCCTAAATGCTTGGAAAATTTTTTCTCATGATTTTTTTTTAATTAAAAAATGTTGCCCAACTTCATGAGCCAGGCAGTCATTATACGACTCTAGTTTTGTACGTGTTTGAAATTTCAGTGAGAAAAAGCCTAAGAAAATATCGCCAAGCTGTGTCTAGATGTGAGTCTTTTCCCATTGGTTTTGCTGGACTGAGGTGGGCTGTTTTCAGCAGAACCCAAAGCCCTCTCTTCCGCTTGGGCTGTGTTTCTTTACTTCTGTCACTGTTTATTGTTTCTGTCCCACTGATCTGATCTCTTTACTTTAGGGTCTCTGTTGTGTATGTTCTGTCTCATTGCTGGTCTTGTGCCCTTTGCAGCTGCTCACTGGTAGAACTTCATTTTCTTGACACACTACTCACTCGACTTTCTACATATCCCTTCCGGGGATATTTAGGCTGCCTCCTGAGCTGTAGTGTTTTGGGCCGTTGGAAGGTGGGTGATATCCGGATCTTCTTTTTTTTTGTGGCCGTGGACACCTTTCAGCACTACTTTCTTGGCCTTCAAAGCCTTTGCTTTGGCTTCAGCTTTGGGAGGGGCAGGGGCTGAGAGAAGGAAAGAAAATGAGGGTGTGAGGGCGCTCACTACTGGTCTTGAGGCTGGAAGTGATTTATACACTCGTTTTCATTCGCTCTATATTAGAATTTTCCTCCTTTATCCTCATATGAGGCAGCTGTATCCAGACTCCCAAACCAGTGGCTGGTGATTAGAGCAGCTGGACTGGTCTGAGGCGGTCTTCTCTCCTGTCCTCCATCACTGGTTCTTTGATGCTCTTAATCCATAGAATGTACAGAAAACTGCATTTCCCAGCATGCATTGCTACCCCCATCCTTCCTGTCCTGGTCTTTGTCTCAAGATGCTGTGTATCACAAGCAGGCCAGACTCTACTTCCTGCCCTGTTGTCTGTCTCCTGGTTGTCATCTCTGAATGATGGTGGTGTGGAGGGGAGGGAGGGCCAGAGTTAAGGTATGGGAGTAATGGACGGAACATTGTCCTCATTGCCTAGGAGAGCAGATTTCATTTTTTCCCCTAGTGCTTTTGTAAGTTTTCCTAATTATTCTAGAGGACATGTACTACTTGCATAATAAAATAAAATGAAAAGAAAGTAGTACCCCTGTATTTATGAGACAGCTTCCCAGTATTTAGGATCTGAATCCAACTTCAGGTCTCTGAGCAGGAGTTGGTCAACAGGACAGGTAAGAAGTATCTTTCCACCTTTCTTAGGGAAGATTCTGGGTCTTGGAACCCTGGGTTGGTTTTCTTAGTCCAACCCCATCCACCTTATTATTTATGGGGATTCTTCATAAGCCTATCCTTAGCTCATCCTTCAGCCTTTGATTTTAGTGTTGTGAGTTTCTAACTTTTTAAAAATGACATCAAGGACTGATATATGGATGCCTTTTTGCCATTAAAAAAAAAGTTGTGGTAAAAATACAAATTAAAAAAATTTGGATTGGTTCAAGATGGTGGTAGTAGAAGGACGTGCTCTCACTCCCTCTTGCGAGAACACTGGAATCACAACTAACTGCTGAACAATCATCGACAGGAAGACACTGGAACTCACCAAAAAAGATACCCCGCATCCAAAGAAAAAGGAGAAGCCACAATGAGATGGTAGGAGGGGCACAATCACAATAAAATCAAATCCCATAACTGCTGTGTGGGTGACTCACAAACTGGAGAACACTTACACCACAGAAGTCCACCCACTGGAGTGAAGGTTCTGAGCCCCATGTCAGGCTTCTGAACCAGGTGGTCCGGCAACGGGAGGAGGAATTCCTAGAGAATCAGACTTTGAAGGCTAGCAAGATTTGATGGCAGAACTCCAACAGGACTTGGGGAAACAGAGACTCCACTCTTGGAGGGCACACACAAAGTAGTGTGCGCATCGGGACCCAGGGGAAAGAACAGTGACCCCAGGGGAGACTGAACCAGGCCTACCTGCTAGTGTTGGAGGGTCTCCTGCAGAGGTGGTGGGTGGCTCTGTCTCACCATGAGGACAAGGACACTGGCAGCAGAAGTTCTGGGAAGTACTCCTTGGCGTGAGCCCTCCCAGAGTCCACCATTAGCCCCACCAAAGAGCCCTGGTAGGCTCCAGTGTTGGGTCACCTCAGGCCAAACAACCAACAGGGAGGGGACCCACCCCACCCATCAGCAGACAAGAGGATTAAACTTTTACTGAGCTCTGCTCACCAGAGCAACAGCCACCTCTACCCACCACCAGTCCCTCCCATCAGGAAACTTGCTCAAGCTTCTTAGATAGCCTCATCCACCAGAGGGCAGACAGCAGAAGCAAGAAGAACTACAGTCCTGCAGCCTGTGGTACAAAAACCACATTCACAGAAAGATAGACAAGATGAAAAGGCAGAGGACTATGTACCAGATGAAGGAACAAGATAAAACCCCAGAAAAACAACTAAATGAAGTGGAGATAGGCAACCTTCCAGAAAAAGAATTCAGAATAGTGATAGTGAAGATGATCCAGGACCTCGGAAAAAGAATGGAGGCAAAGATTGACAAGATGCAAGAAGTGTTTCACAAAGATCTAGAAGAATTAAAGAACAAACAAACAGAGATGAACAATACAATAACTGAAATGAAAACTACACTAGAAGGAATCAATAGCAGAATAACTGAGGCAGAAGAACAGATAAGTGACCTGGAAGACAGAATGGTGGAATTCACTGCTGCGGAACAGAATAAAGAAAAAAGAATGAAAAGAAATGAAGACAACCTAAGAGACATGTACGACAACATTAAACACAAGAACATTCGCATTATAGGGGTCCTAGAAGGAGAAGAGACAGAGAAAGGACCTGAGAAAATATTTGAAGAGATTATAGTCGAAAACTTCCCTGACATGGGAAAGGAAATAGCCACCAAAGTACAGGAAGTGCGGAGAATCCCATACAGGATAAACCCAAGGAGAAACACACCGAGACACATAGTAATCAAATTGGCAAAAATTAAAGACAGAAAAATTATTGAAAGCAGCAAGAGAAAATACTTAAAGTGATGAAAGGGAAGAACCTACAACCAAGATTACTCTACCCAGCAAGGATCTCATTCAGATTCGATGGAGAAATCAAAAGCTTTACAGACAAGCAAAAGCTAAGAGAATCCAGCACCACCAAACCAGCTCTACAGCAAATGCTAAAGGAACTTCTCTAAGTGGGAAACACAAGAGAAGAAAAGGACCTACAAAAACAAACCCAAAACAATTAAGAAAATGGTAATAGGAACATACATATCGATAATTACCTTAAATGTGAATGGGTTAAATGCTCCAACCAAAAGACACAGGCTTGCTGAGTGGATACAAAAACAAGACCCATATATATGCCGTCTACAAGAGACCCACTTCAGACCTAGGGACACATGCAGACTGAAAGTGAGGGGATGGAAAAAGATACTCCATGCAAATGGAAATCAAAAGAAAGCTGGAGTAGCAATACTCATATCAGATAAAATAGACTTTAAAATAAAGAATGTTACAAGAGACAAGGAAGGCCACTACATAATGATCAAGGGATCAATCCAAGAAGAAGATATAACAATTATAAATATATATGCACCCAACATAGGAGCACTTCAATACATAAGGCAACTGCTAACAGCTATAAAATAGGAAATTGACAGTAACACAATCATAGTAGGGTACTTTAGCGCCTGATTTACACCAATTGACAGATCATCCAAACAGAAAATTAATAAGGAAACAGAATCTTTAAATGACACAACAGACCAGATAGATTTAATTGATATTTATAGGACATTCCATCCAAAAACAGCAGATTACACTTTCTTCTTAAGTGCGCACAGAACATTCTCCAGGATAGCTCACATCTTGTGTCACAAATCAAGCCTCAGTAAATTTAAGAAAATTGAAATCATATCAACCATCTTTTCTGACCACAATGCTATGAGATTAGAAATCAATTACAAGGAAAAAAATGTAAAAATCACAAACACATGGAGGCTAAACAATACGTTATTAAATAACCAAGAGATCACTGAGGAGATCAAAGAGGAAATCAAAAAATACCTAGAGACAAATGACAATGAAAACACAATGATCCAAAACCTATGGGATGCAGCAAAAGCATTTCTAAGAGGGAAGTTTATAGCTATACAAGCCTAACTCAAAAAGAAGAAAAGTCTCAAATAAACAATCTAACCTTACACCTAAAGGAGCTAGAGAAAGAAGAACAAACAAAACCCAAAGTTAGCAGAAGGAAAGAAATCATGAAGATCAGAGCAGAAATAAATGAAATAGAAACAAAGAAAACAATAGCAAAGATCAATAAAACTAAAAGCTGGTTCTTTGAGGAGGTAAACAAAATTGATAAATCATTAGCCAGACTCATCAAGAAAAAGAGGGAGAGGACTCAAATCAATAAAATTAGAAATGAAAAAGGAGAAGTTACAGTGGACACTGCATAAATACAAAGCATCATAAGGGACTACTACAAGCAACTCTATGCCAATAAAATGGACAACCTGGAAGAAATGGACAAATTCTTAGAAAGGTATAACCTTCCAAGACTGAACCAGGAAGAAATAGAAAAAACGAACAGACTAATCACAAGTAATGTAATTGAAACTGTGATTAAACATCTTCTAACAAACAAAAGTCCAGGACCAGATGGCTTCACAGGTGAATTCTATCAAACATTTAGAGAAGAGCTAACACCCATCCGTCTCAAACTCTTCCAAAAAATTGCAGAGGAAGGAACACTCCCAAACTCATTCTATGAGGCCACCATCACCCTGATACCAAAACCAGACAAATACACTACAAAAAAAGAATGTTACAGACCAATATCACTCATGAATATAGATGCAGAAATCCTCAACAAAATACTAGCAAACAGAATCGAACAACACATTAAAAGGATCATACACCATGATCAAGTGGGATTTATCCCAGGGATGCAAGGATTCTTCAATATACACAAATAAATCAATGTGATACACCATATTAACAACTTGAAGAAGAAAAACCATATGATCATCTCAATAGATGCAGAAAAAACTTTTGACAAAATTCAACACCCATTTATGATAAAGACTCTCCAGAAAGTGGTCATTGAGGGAACCTACCTCAACATAATAAAGGCCATATATGACAAACCCACAGCAGACATCATTCTCAATGGTGAAAAACTGAAAGCATTTCCTCTAAGATCAGGAACAAGTCAAGGATGTCCACTCTCCCCATTCTTATTCAACATAGTTTTGGAAGTCCCAGCCACAGCAGTCAGAGAAGAAAGAAATAAAAGGAATACAAACTGAAAAGAAGAAGTAAAACTGTCACTGTTTGCAGATGACATGTTACAGAAGACATCTGATAGGCAGATGACATAGAGAATCCTAAAGATGCCACCAGAAAACTACTAGAGCTAATCAATGAATTTGGTTGCAGGGTACAAAAAAAATACACAGAAATCTCTTGCATTCCTATACACTAGTGATGAAAAATCTGAAAGAGAAATTAAGGAAGCACTCCCATTTACCCTTGCAACAAAAAGAATAAAATACCTGGGAAAAAACCTACCTAGGGAGACAAAAGACCTGTATGCAGAAAACTATAAGACACTGATGAAAGAAATTAAAGATGATACAAACAGATGGAGAGATATACCATGTTCTTGGATTGGAAGAATCAATATTGTGAAAATGACTATACTACCCAAAGCAATCTACAGATTCAGTGCAATCCCTATCAAATTACCAATGGCATTTTTTATGGAACCAGAACAAAAAATCTTAAAATTTGTATGGAGAAACAAAAGACCCCGAATAGCCAAAGCAGTCTTGAGGGAAAGAAATGGAGCTGGAGGAATCAGACTCCCTGACTTCAGACTATACTACAAAGCAACAGTAATCAAGACAATATGGTACCGGCACAAAAACAGAAATATAGATCGGTGGAACAAGGTAGAAAGCCCAGAGATAAACCCACACACCTATGGTCAACTAATCTATGACAAAGGACGCAAGGATATACAATGGAGAAAAGACAGTCTCTTCAATAAGTGGTGCTGGGAAAACGGGACAGCTACATGTAAAAGAATGAAATTAGAACACTTCCCAACACCATACAGAAAAACGAACTCAAAATGGATTCGAGACCTAAATGTAAGACCGGACACTATAAAACTCTTAGAGGAAAACATAGGCAGAATACTCTTTGACATAAATCACAGCAAGATCTTTTTTGATCCACCTCGTAGGGTAATGGAAATAAAAACAAAAATAAACAAATGGGACCTAATGAAACTTAAATCTTTTGCACAGCAAAGGAAACCATAAACAGGACAAAAAGACAGCCCTCAAAATGGGAGAAAATATTTGCAAATGAATCAACAGACAAAGGATTAATCTCCAAAGTTTATAAACAGCTCATGCAGCTCAATATCAAAACTACAAACAACCCAATCCAAAAATTGGCAGAAGACCTAAATAGACATTTCTCTACAGAAGACATATAGATGGGCAAGAAGCACATGAAAAGCTGCTCAGCATCACTAATTGTTAGAGAAATGCAAATCAAAAGTACAATGAGGTATCACCTCACACCAGTTAGGCTGGGCATCATCAGAAAATCTACAAACCACAAATGCTGGAGAGGGTGTGGAGAAAAGGGAACCCTCTTGCACTGTTGGTGGGAATGTAAATTGATACAGCCACTATGGAGAACAGTATGGAGGTTCCTAAGAAACTAAAAATAGATTTACCATATGACCCAGCAATCCCACTACTGGGCATATACCCAGAGAAAACCATAAATCAGAAAGATACATGCACCCCAATGTTCACTGCAGCACTATTTACAATAGCCAGGTCATGGAAGTAGCCTAAATGCCCATCGACAGACAAATGGATAAAGAAGATGTGGTACATATATACAGTGGAATATTACTCAGCCATAAAATGGAATGAAATTGGGTCATTTGTAGAGACGTGGATTGATCTAGAGACTGTCATACAGAGCGAAGTAAGTCAGAAAGAGAAAAACAAATATTGTATATTAACGCATGTACGTGTAACCTAGAAAAATGGTACAGATGAACCGGTTTGCAGGGCAGAAATTGAGACACAGATGTAGAAAACAAACGTATGGACACCAAGGGGGGAGAGCAGTGGGGCGTGGAAGTGGTGGTGTGATGAATTGGGAGATTGAGATTGACATGTATACACTGATGTGTATAAAATGGGTGACTAATAAGAACCTGCTGTATAAAAAAATAAAATTCAAAAAAATAAAAATTGGGGTTCCTAACCATTTTAAAGTATACAACTCAGTAGTGTTAAACACATTCATATTATTGTACAACCAATCTCCAGAAACCTTTTCATCTTGCAAAACTGAACCTCTATATCCATTAAATAACTCTTCCCCCCACCCCCTTTTCCCCACTTTGTCCCCAGCCCTTCTCCACCAGGGACATACAGGCTTTTTGAAACATACACTCTTCTTGAAATTGACCATCTCTGAAAGTCTTAATGGTCATCCATTCATTCAGCACAGATTTAAGGAGCTCACACTCCTTGCCAGACCCTGTTCTAGGTTCTGGTGATACAGCAGTGAGCAAGGGCAGTATTGTCCCTGTTTTTAAGGAGCTGATGTTCTAGGGAGAAGAGGAAGGCAGACAATAAACGAATGAACAGGGTGAGTTCAGAGAGTGCTAAGAGCCATAAGACAGTAAACCGACAGCTGGGACAGGGGGTGCCTCTGGGGTGCTGCTTTGGCCAGCGAAGTCCCCCAGGGCCTTTCTGAGCGCGTGATCGTTGAGCCGACCCCTGGATCTACTCAGGAGATCTCCTCCCCCAGGTAGAGGAACTAGAGGATGACAGTCTGAGCAGGGAAACAGCACACACAAAGGCTCTCGTCTCTTTGAAGAATGGGAAGAAAAAAAAACAAAACAGCCTCGCTTGAGCATTGTGAGCAGCCGGGAGAGAATGAGGAGATGCCAGGCAGCATCTGAGGTGCTGAAGGGCGGCTGAGTTCTAGTTCACGTGAGGTTGTCTGCACTTGAGCCCACCTTTCCTTCATCACTCACTCCTGTGCTCACGCTGAGAACAGAAGCGCCAGATTCAGCTGAGTTTGAGGCCTATTTTTTTTCTAATGGCAGAATTGCTACAGGGTAAAGAAATCTACCTCTGATCACTCCTGTCCCCTTTAGCAAGCATATATACAACTATTCTGTAATAACCCATTACTCTTGGAAAGATCAGTATTAGAGTTAGAAGGTTTTTTTTGTTGTTCCCAAGGGTTGAGGGAAAATTTTTAAAATGCTTTATAAGGAATTCCCTGGTGGTCCAGTGGTTAGGACTCTGCATGTTCACGGCTAAGGGCCTGGGTTTGATCCCTGGTTGGGAAACAGATCCCAAAAGCCGTGTGGCGTGGCCAAATAAAAAAAGAAAAAAGAAAAAAGCTTTATTAACAGCAATATGGTAGCTAGAATGGCACGACCGCATCCATCCTCCATGCCCATGTCCGTCCATGATGTGGCTTCCTGACTTCTGCCACCCGAATGGACTTTGGCCACATCTAATGGCCAATCACACATGGCGTGATCACACTGCAGGCGTCTTTTCTCAGCTGTGGTCATCATGTCAGTGGGCATTCAGACTGCATTTTGAGCAGCCCATACCCGATACAATTTGACTTTTGCTTTTTATTGTAAATATTTATAAGTATTTTTGAAAAGTTAAAAAAAATAAGAAAAACACCCTCAAGGAAGCACGGCACATGCGAATTATTTTTGTCCAGGGACAGGGAGAGAGACAGCCCATGGTCATTATGCAGAAACTTGTTTATAAATAGGTGACCTGAATCTACACTTAAATCCACTGAATCAGCTTAAATCCACTATGGTCCACTTAAAATTGGACCCACTTCAAGTTGGGTTTCTTCAACAGCATGGTATGGCTATTTCTTGAGCTCTAAATGTTGGATTTGGAAAATACTTGGCATCATTCTAGGTCTTTATTTCAGAAAGCATCCTGGGATGGCACGGGCCTAAGTCACACTCCACAGAGCAGCTGAAAAATGGGACACTTGGCTCTTTGCCATCGGCCAGCGCCAGCATAACCTGGGCCATTTTACCCAACTCCGTGGAGGATGAACAAACCTGCCCGCCAGAGCCAGAGGTAAGCTCGCCAGCCTCTCTTCGCACCTTTCATGGCTTGTGTTAGCGCTTGTTCAGAAGTAGAGTAATTATATTTGTAACTTGCTCACCGCTGGGTTTTAAGAGGAGACAAATTATAAAATGGAAGCATTGCCCAGGGAGACAAAATCAGCTCCGTGCACGCCTGGCGCTCCTGCTCTTGTGCCTGGCAGCTGCCGTGGGCGAACTGTGATCCAACTGATGGGGAATCTCCTATTTTCATTGAAATGGAAGTCGTTTTCACGTCACGTGGGAGAAACTCTAACACACCCACTAATGTGACGCCTGTTGACGTGATGGGAGTGGTTACAATATATTATGTCGCTCCCCTGAATATTGGCTTCTTTGTGTGGTTGTGCTAATAACATGAGCTCCTTCCTCCCATGCTTGATCCCCGCATGCTACAAAACCGGGCCAGCCCAGGGGCAGTGGCTGGGACTCTTCTAGGCGTTGCACTAGCCCAGGTCCAGGGAGGAGCAGCCCTGCAGACCTTAGGGGCTAGCCAGGCCCCCACAGGCTCCCTGGACCCAGTCATCTGCCCACGCAATCTCCGTGACTAACTGCACCTCTAAGTGGCAGCTGGAGGGAAGCCAAATGCAGCCTGCATTTTGTCAATTTCCCTGGGTGTCATGAGTGAATTTCTGCTTTTTCTCTTTCTTTGGATGCATGTGTCCTGTTGACATGATCTCGTGAACTGGGCTGGGACCTGCTTTAACCATGTGTTAGAGGTGGTTCTTCATTTGAATTGAAATCACTTTAGCCTGAAAATTGTGGAGCAAAATCTATTTTGTAAGGTTGCAAGCCCCAAGGCAGCTTCTTCAGTCAAATGGTCTTGGTTATCCATTGAAATGTTTCTCCAAGCTTCACGTGATTCTATTCTCCGAGGGCCGCCTGAGGGCTTAGGTCTTCCAGAAGCAGGATCGGCCTGCCTGCAAGTATTTCATCAGCATCTGTAAGGTGACTTTGCAGGGTATGAAACGATAGGGGATGTGAGATTTTGAAAGGTATTTGCCTCTGCCTGTACACCGAGTTTCAGGGGGAAAACACTTGTAGCTGACGTGTGGGTGCCTCGCAAGGCAAGTTGGCAACTGAGAAGATGTCGCAGCTTGCTGTCAGGTAGCTCTTTTGAGAGCCTTGGGTGGGGTCACATTTGAGGAGGTCGTGCTTAGCTGCTAAGGGGTTGAGAATTCCAATCACCTCCATTCTGTTGGAAAAGAACCTTTAGGAGTTCACACCATAATACACATACCTAAATCTTGCTCTAGAAAGAAATTAAAAGAGAAGTTCTTAGATCTTTAGAAATAACTGTTTAGATCCTCATCCCCAGCAGCATCACAGGGAAACCCTAACAGAGGCTGTCACCTAATAAGCTTTTTATTTAAAAAATGATTATTTATTTACTTAAGTGTAGTTGATTTATAATGTGTTAATTTGTACTGTGCAGCAAAGTGATTTAGTTACACATATATATAATTATTAAATGTTCTTTCCCATTATGGTTTATCACAGGATATTGAATACAGTTCCCTGTGCTATACAGTAGGACCTTGTTACTTATCCATTCCATACATAAAAGCTTACACCTGCTACCCCCAACCTCCCACTCCATCCCTCTCCTAACCCCCCTCCCCCCGGCAAGTACAAGTCTGTTCTCTATGTCTGTGAGTCTGCATAGATAGGTTCATTTGTGTCATATTTTAGATTCCACATATAAGTGATATCATATGGTGTTTGTCTTTCTCTTTCTGATTTGTTCCACTTAGTATGATAGTCTCTAGTTGCATCCACGTTGCTGCAAATGGCATTATTTCGTTCCTTTATATGGCTAAGTAGTATTCCATTGTATACATGCACCACATCTTCTTTATCCATTCATCTGTTGATGGACATTTAGGTTGCTTCCATGTCGTGGCTATTGTGAATAGTGGGGCTATGAACATAGGGTTGCCTGTATTTTTTTGAATCAGAGTTGTGTCTAGATATATGCCCAGGATTGGGATTGCTGGTTCCTATGGTAGCTCTAATTTTAGTTTTCTGAGGACCCTCCTTACTATTCCCAATAGTGGCTGCCCCGATTTACATTCCCATCAACAGTACAAGAGGGTTCCCTTTTCTCCGTGCTCTCTCCAGCATTTATTGTTTGTAGTTTTTGATGATGGCCATTCTGACTGGTGTGAGGTGATACCTCACTGTAGTTTTGATTTGCATTTCTCTAATGATTAGTGATGTTGAGCATCTTTTCACGTGCCTGTTGGCCGTCTGTATGTCTTTGGAGAAATGTCTACTTAGTAACCTGATAAGCTTAGTATTAGGGTTGCTGATCTTCCCTATTCTGAGTCCTTCCTAGTGTACGTTCTGCCTTTCCTGTGGGTGTTTTTTCTAACCCAGAAGTTTGAGAGGTCTGTTCTTTTTACATAAAATTATTGCCCATTTTGCTTTGCCAGTCAGTAGCATTGGCAGAAGATAGTATATCATTGTCCATACGAAATAAGTAGCTCCCAAGTTGAACTTTTAAAAAATACTTTGAAGGAGAAGAACTAGGGAGAGCTTTTAAGTTAGGAACAGTCATTAATTTCTGATTGTCGTTTTTGCTCTTATTCCTTTTGTCAGAGTGATAGGAGATATTCTCTGGTACTCCCTTGCAGCAGTGAGAGGCTTATGGGGTGTGATGCGGGGTGAATGTTTTATGAGAAGGAAGGATTAGAGCTCTTTTGCAAAGACGTCCTTCATTTTTTCCAGTGACAACTCTGGTAGATGATTCTCATAACCCAAACAGCTAGTGTTGGTTGGACACTGTTTTTATTTTAGGCCATTGTGCTTTGTCACTTTTTTTTTTTTTTTTTTTTTTTGTTGTAACAGTTGAAGAAGCTAGCCATAGCCACCCAATAGTTTTCTTGTCAGAAAAAGGAAAATGTTTCCATTGCCTCCCTTTTGTACAATTCGGAGAAATAACCCAAGAAGGAATGAAGTGAAATTCCTTATGAGAAGGTTTCTTATCCCTTTTTTTTTTTTTTTTTTTTTTTTTTGCAGTACGCAGGCCTCTCACTGTTGTGGCCTCTCCCGTTGCGGAGCACAGGCTCCGGACGCGCAGGCTCAGCGGCCATGGCTCACGGGCCCAGCTGCTCCGCGGCATGTGGGATCTTCCCAGACCGGGGCACGAACCCATGTCCCCTGCATTGGCAGGCGGACTCTCAACCACTGCACCACCAGGGAAGCCCTTCTTATCCCTTTTGATGTGGAGAATGTAGTTACTATGTGAGTGATCATTGGGAGACTAGGAATTGTAGTTATTGTGGTACTTTAGCCAAATATTTTTTTCTGGCTTTTTGTTTTGATCATATTAGGTCTTTAGGAGCATAAATTAGGGTATAAAACGTACTGCATTCTAATGTATATATATTTTTTAATGCCATCCAGCAATTAACTCCATCCAATTCCCATCAGACATAGACTGGGTATCCTACAATTCAACTCAATTCTGATATTGTCCACCTGGAAGGAGCATCAGATCTCACAGGTGAAGGGCTCAGTCCTGCAAGACCGAGCACCCCATCAACTTCAGACGCCAGTCATAGATCCAGTTGTCACCTGTGCTTCTGACCAACCGGCTGTGGATTGGAGGTTCCCATGTCCTCTTCCTCAGGCTTGATTAATTCGCTAGGGTGGCTCACAGAACTCAGAGAAACATCTACCAGTTTGTTACAAAAGGATGTAATTCAGGAACAGAAGGAAGAGATGCATACAGCAAGGTCTGTGGGAAGGAGCTCGGAGCTTCCGTGCCCTCCTGCCCTCTCCGAGTGCACCACTCTCCCCACCAACCGTGAAGCTCTCTGAACCCTGTTCTTTAGGGTTTTTAAGGAGGCTTCATTACATAGGCATGATTGGTTAAATTTTTGGCCACTGGTGATTTACCCTCCAGGCCCTCTCCCCTCCCCGGAGGTCAGGGGTAGGACTCAAAGCTCCAACCCTCTAATAACTGGGGTTGGCTCCACTGGCAACCATCTCCCATCCTTAGGGGCACTGCAAAAGTCATTCGTTAACATAACAAAAGACACCTTAAAGCTTTCATCTCTTAGGAAATTCCAAGGGTTTTAGGAACTCTGTGCTGGAAATAGGGACAAAAAAGCAAATATATATTTCTTACCATAAATCACAATGTTACACTCCCCTCCACTGGTTCTGGCTTACCATAAAACAACTTACAGATACCTGGAAAAATGAATGCATTTTCAAGCTTAGTCTGTTTCATTCTCGACAGAATAGAACTCAGAAGAGCAGCGTGTTTTTAATATGTGTGTTACAAGAGAATTGTGGTCGGCTCTGTTATCAAATGCAGTGATCTCAAAATTTTATTCGGCTGGGGCTGGGACCCACTAAATGTGAAAATGAAATATTCTTCCATAATGAAGTGAGTTAGGATCTTGGTTTCCCCGTTAGGAGAACAGTATTTCAACTCTCTCTCAGCATGGTTTGAAATGTAAGTTTAGACAGAAAAGCGTTTTGGTGGTGCTTTCTTTGTCAAAGAGTGCCTTGTTTTAGGACAGGAGGAATGGTGACTGGGGAGATGAAGTACTGGGCCTGGCGCTCTTGACCTTCACCCACCCTCCAGATTGGAAACCTACCAACGCAAGTCCACGTCGCATACTTTTTCACAGGGAGGTTGCTAAATGCATGACGGTTTCCTCAGTGCATTTGTGTGAGAGTTGGAAGCTGAGGCCTGGACCAGGTTCCTTCTTCTGTTGCTGCTGGCGGACAGGGTCAAGGGGATGTGAGTATTTAGAGGCAGGTGCAGTGGCCAGACTCGTTGTTCTGGGGCCTCAGTCCCCCTGCGTTGGCAGGAGAGGCTGTTGTGGCCGCGGCGCCGGCAGCATCCCGACACTTGGATCAAGGATACCTGCAGTGGTGTGTCCTTGCATGAAAAAGTCTAAGGGGGCCTTCTGTTCTGGCCTTCTGCCAGACCAGTGATGCTGTAAGCATCTAATTCCCATATCAAATCCCTTCCTGATTGAAATACCTGGAGTGGTTTCCGTTCCTGGCCCTGGATCCTGACTGGTTGGGCTGTTGGCATAGGGAAGCAGTGGGTGGCATGGGGACAGTCCTCAGTGGCAGCTCACATGTCACCATGTTTACCCACCTTTCTGGAGGCTGTTCCTGAGAGACAGAAACCCTAATTTGTGGTAAAAGTCAGGTTTATTGAGGTAAATTCATAAATAATGAAATTCACTCCTTTAAGATGCAATTTTATCACTTCTGAACTTTGATCTGTTACAACAGTTCCATCGCTTTCCAAGATTCCCTTGTGTTCCTTTGTGTTTAACTCCTCCCCTAGCCCCTGGCAAGCGCTCATCTGTTTTCTGTCCACGTAGTCTTGTCTTTTCCAGAATGCCATATAAATGGAATCATGCAGTGTGTACACATGAGCCTGGCTTTCTTTGTTTAGCATAATGTATGCTGTGTTAATTGTTGGAGGCAGTTATTAGGTGCCCGGACACCGACCCCTGGCCTCGAGGGAAAAGATGGAGAGTCAGTCCTGTTAATCCCTCTCCACTGGGGACCTTCAGCTGGGGGTCTTGAAGCCCGTGTCTCAGGAGTACACCGTCAGCTCCTGTCAACCCCTGGGTTGACTGTTTCATGAGAAAACTTTGCCTGGTGAATTGTCTGCCTCGCAGTGGCAGTAGTGCCATCAAGACACCACATGACCTACACTCCCCAAATCTAGCAGGTTCAGAAGGACTTCTCATAATGTCCCTAAGTACTAAGGACTCGATCAACATGTAAATTAGCCAGTGGGCTTTGGTCAGAAAACTGCAGAATTTAATTTTCAAGTTAGTGTGTCAAAATCCCCACTTCCCCAAGGGAGGGCATTGTTTTACAAATAAGGGAAAGAGACAGATATAAAGATTTAGCTGAATTTTGCCTCAAGAAGAATTTTCATGCTCTTGGTTGAATTGTCATCTTTAGCACTGAACTTTTGAACCACTTAACCACATATAAAGTTATTAGTTTTGAAATCCTCTGACATTCAAGTTGAAGCCTGACCAGTGTAATCTCAACCCATTTTGATCCTTTTTATTCTTCATCTCCACAATACATCAGTGTATAGGTAGATGTTAACTGAGCATTAAGTGTCAGGCATGGGATGGTGATAGAGTTTTTCAAGATAAGGTAATATGCTGTTTTGATCCTTTGGATAATTCTTTTTTTTTTTTTTTTTTTTTTGCGGTGCACGGGCCTCCCACTGTTGTGGCCTCTCCTGTTGCGGAGCACAGGCTCCGGACGCACAGGCTAGTGGCCATGGCTCACAGGCCCAGCCGCTCTGCGGCATGTGGGACCTTCCCAGACTGGGACACGAATCCGTGTCCCCTGCATTGGCAGGCGGACTCTCAACCGCTGCACCACCAGGGAAGCCCTGGATAATTCTTTTAACACACATTTTCAACCTTACTGATTTGTTCAAAATATTTGACATGTATTTGTTGTCAGCTGTTTGACCATGGAGTGGGTCAGCTAACACATCCTTATAATGGTTGAAAATCAATTTAGTGAATTCTGTGATAGCTCCACAAAGTTAATGGTTGCTACGTAGGAAATGTTGTCGATCACATTTGGACTTTGTAACAAGTAAGGTCGTGGGTGATATGATTAGCCCCTTTCTACCCCACTCCCCATC
The DNA here is from genome assembly GCF_964341445.2 of Mesoplodon mirus. Taxonomy (NCBI): domain Eukaryota; kingdom Metazoa; phylum Chordata; class Mammalia; order Artiodactyla; family Ziphiidae; genus Mesoplodon; species Mesoplodon mirus. The sequence goes on from NC_138988.1 coordinate 53,399,322, forward strand.
CTGTCATTAGAGAGTTTGATTGCCTCTTCTTCCCAGATCCTGTAGGACAGATGTTTTTTCTCTTTGAGCCATGGCCTTTGAGTCACTACATCTTAGAATAGTCTTTAGGGGTCCAGTGGCCACTCCCCAAACTGGAGTGACTGACTGACTTGCCAAGAGTCACAGAACTGGTCAGTGGTAAAGGCAGGATGGACATCTAGACTTCCTTTCTCCCCAGCCAGTGCCCTTCTGTATATACCACACCATCTCCTGTGTCCAGGAGGATTCTTTCAGCTGCAAATAACAGAGAACCCAACAGTTAGAAGCTCAAGCAATAACTACATTTAATTTTCTCACACAGTAAGACTTCTGCCAGTGAGTGGCCATGGGTTGTTGCAGCCACTCCTGATGGCCTCAAAGATACAGGCTCTTGGAAAATGGTATGCAGTTCCTGAAAAAAATTAAAACTAGAACTACCATATGATCCAGCAGTTCCACTTGTGTGTATTTATCCAAAAGAATCGAAATAAGGTTCTTGAGATATTTGCACCCCAGGGTTCATTGCAGCTTTGTTCCTAATAGCCAAGAGGTGGAAACAACCTAAATGGATGAATGAATGAAGAAAATATGGCATATAGATGATATGATGGATGGTTATTCAGCCTTAAAAAAGGAATGAACCTTTAGAAACATTATAATAAGTGAAATAAGCCAGTCATAGAAGGACAAATACTGCATGATTCCACTTATAGGAAGTATCTAAAGTTGTCAAACTGATAGAAACAGGAAGTAGAATGGTGGTGGCCAGGGCAGTGGGGAGGGGTATGGGGAGTTGCTATCCAGTGAGTGGAGAGTTTTCAGTTGTGCAAGATGAAGGGTTCTGGCGGTCTGCTGGGCAGCCATGTGCGTGTAGCTAACACTACTGTACTACGCATTTCCATATTTGTTAAGAGGGTAGATCTCACGTGCTTTTTAATCACACAAAAAATTGATTACTTCTTTCTTAAAAAAAAAATGAAAAACCGGTTTCTTCCATTCTTCTTGCTGTTGGCTTTTCATCCCCATGCTTGTCATGGTGGCAGCATGCCAGCTACAGTCCCAAGCATCACCTGCTCACAACATTCTTTTAGAACGTGGGACAAGATGAGAGCTCTTCCCAAGATGCTCTGTGTGGGAAGGGAAGTCCCCGGCACACTTTTCTTGTTATCTCATAACCAGAACTAGATCCCCCCCAAGACCCAGCAACTGGGTTTCCATGACTGCTTTAGAGTTATCAGAGTCACCCTCCATGGCTTTGGAGGAGGGTACTAAATCACAGGGATCTCGAGTCCTAGGGGGACCCACATTGGGTCCCCATTAGCCTTGGGGAATAACAGAGAGTATGGCTGGACCCCCATACCTGCCCCAAGCAGGTTTTCTTCCTGCAGTGCTCATCTTCAGTTTCCATAGGACTTTTCTAGTGGGGAGGGATAAATTGGGAGATTGGGACTGACACATACACACTACTATATCTAAAATAGGTAACTATTAAGGACCTACTGTATAGTACAGGGAACTCTACCCAATACTCTGTAAAGACCTATGTGGGAAAAGAATCTAAAAAAGAGTAGGTATGTGTATATGTATAACTGAGTCACTTTGCTGTACAGCAGAAAGTAGCACAACATTGTAAATCAGCTATACTCCAATAAAAATTTTAAAAAATTACAGATTCCCAGATCCCAATCCAGGAAAAAAAGGACTTTTCTAGCCCAACTGTTTCATCTCATAGGCCAAATTTTTTGAGTGTAGACCTCTCTCTGATCCCTCATTGAAGACTCCAAAATATTTAGGAAAGCACCGTGGGCATAGTAGACACTGTAAATATGTGATGAATGAATGAACGTGAATGATAAAGTCCATCTGTACTATTCATAGCCTGAGGGCATCCTTCTCCCCGTCCTCATCTCTGTCCCTCACTCTTTCCTAGGGGTAAGTCTAACCTGTTGAGTGGCAGGTGAGTTATGTGTGCTGCTGTGACAAGTGATTCATTGATGGCCAGTGTCCTGGACCTCCCTAGTCAGAAGGCTTTCTTACTAATTAGTCCATTTCTGGTCATTGGCCTTGACCTATCCAACAGGTACTAGATGGTGGTGGTGATGTGTGGAACTCTTATTATAACCTTTTCAGAAGATCCACAGAGGGCATTCCATTTAGGTTTTGACATTATGGAATGGGGAGTGGCTTTTAATCATCTGGGTTTTTTCTTCTCCTCTTCTGGCTGTTGGTTTGGAGAGAAAACAGTCCATCCACTGTGCAAATATAGAAGAGACACCTCCTGGCTACCAGACCCTCGAGACTTAGAAATCAGAAGGATCCAGGTTGTTGCTTGTGCTTGAAAATAGACTGCTCTCTCATAAGTTTGCTCTGTGTTCCCAGTATAGTAAGATAGTAATTATTCATCTTCTCAGTTATTTGTTCATTCATCAAACATTCATTGTGCTACTATGTGATGGACAAGGAATGGAGAACTCCTTAGTTTAGCAGATTTTCATAGCTCAGTACTATGAGATGAATCATATACTCACCTCCCTGCAAATTCATATGTTGAAGCCCTAACCCCTAATAGGACTGTATCTGAGAGTTAGGGTCTTTAGGAGGCAATTAAGGTTAAATGAGGTCTTAAGGGTGGGCCCCTAATCCAATAAGACTGTAGTCTTGGAAGGAAGAAGGAGATAGATCTCTCTCTCACTTTCCACCCTGTGAGGGCACAGCAGAAGGCAGCCGTCTGCAAACCAGGAAGAGAGCTCTCACCAGAACCCAGCCATGCTAGCCCCCTGATCCAGGACTTCCAGCCTCTAGAACTGTGAGGAAATAAACTCCTGTTGCTTAAACCACCCAGTCTATGGTATTTTGTTAGCCTGAGCTAAGACACTCAGCTTATTAACTCTGTGCATTTTTCACAATAGTTATTTTTTTTTATAACTTGAGATTAGAAGCAGGAGAAATGGTTTTTAGCCACGTGATGTTTCCAGGTTAATTTGCCAGCACCATGGAGGTGCTGGTTGTCTGTGGCTGCAGGCCGTGGTAGTTAAGATGACCATCTGTGGCATCTGGCATCACGGCATTGGAGACATATTTCTGCGGTGTTCTCACAGGCTGTGATTGCTGAGAACAATCTCTCCTCCCATGGCTGAGAGCTCCTGTCTGTCAAAAAGAGCGTTTTTCTGCCCTCTTCTCTTCTTAACAAATTGACAGCAAACATAACCATCACACACAAACCTAAGCTCTGTGTGCATTTTTCAAGGGCTTCTTGAACTTGGTTTCTGGCCACATTAATGAGATCTCAGAGGCACAACAGTGTCATTTCCTGTGCAGCTTTGGGGGATTCATTTCAATTTTTACTACTTTTTTCAACGACTTGTTCCTCCCTTCATTCCTTTTCCTTTTTTCTTGTATCCCTTTTTGTGGGTGATAATAAAGTTTTGTTTTCTTGGCTGGTGTTGCTTTTATAAGAGTGAGGTGGAGTATAGTCATAGGTCCCCAATCACACCTGCTCAGGGGCCAGTAGGGTGTGTCTGGGGCTTCCAGTGGGTTCAACCCTAGAACAAGCCAGTCTTCGGGGAGCCTTGGGGGTGGTCGCTGTGTTGCCTCCCTTTCCTCCCCTCCCCCCAGGCCACTGTGGCTTTGTGACATAAACACCCAGCAGAGTGTTGGGGACACAGCCATCTTGGATTTGCCAGTAGTGAGCTGGAGCCATATGAAAAAAAATCAGCACCAGGTGGTATAATCTCTTCTAGCCCGCCGCAGTCCCCAAAGGATTAAGCACTTTGAAACTGGTGAATGAAGAGGGCTTAAAGCACTGCAGTGTTTAGTATGGGTTTTCCCTCCCCCCAACCCCCTCTCCTCCTCCTCCTCCTCTTCTCTTTGCCCTGATATCAGTCCTTTGGCCATAGAGGGAGAAGGTCAGATCTGAAGCATTGGCGAAGAGTTGAAGAGATTGTAGCCATGTGGTAGGATAATTTTTAGTGTCCTGTTGTTTGGGGTATTTATTCTCTCCCTATCACTGTGGCCCCAAATTTCACAACGCTGTCTGCTTTCCCCCTAGCCTGCCTCGCCCCATGGGATACTACCAGTAGAAACGAGCTCTTCACCATCTGCCCGGCTTACATTTTTATTTGCCCACAATGAATAACTCTTCTTGAGGTGATTTATATGCTCTCTCAGATGCTGTTCACTTTCCAGATATGTGAAGTCGATGCTCAGAGATTTATGATCTTGGGGAAAGAATGTTATGGAAGAAAAGAGGAAAATCTTTTCTCACATGTACTTCGGGCTCTGCCTGAATTAATCAGTGAGTTCTTGGATCCCTTTTGCAATGTGGATTGAGTTTTGTAGATGGATTATGGGGCTGTGCGGTGCAGGGGCTGCCTCTGTGCTATATTATAATTGTAAATTTTAAATTTTTTGGTAATGGTGATAGATGAGCAGCTCAGCAGAATGGAGATGGTATGTGTATGTGTGAATGAAATTGTCTACGTTCTGATAAAGATTTTACCCCCTCTGGATATAGGGCTCAAACCACCGCCCCTCTGATACTTGAACTTACTTTACCAGCAGCTGTCTGGCTGTCCATCCTGTCCCCAGTCACCCCAACACCAAAGCTCTCCTTGCCCCTGCAGATGTTAGAGCAGCAGGGGCCAAGCAGGTAGGCTTTGTGAGGTGCCAGGTGCAGTCAAGTGTCATGTGACACCCTGTCACCACCATCTTCTTTCTCCTCTGAGGACAACTCATAGCCATCGCTTCCCCAAAGCCCCGGGCCCCTTTTCTCTGCCATTCACCATCTGCAGCCAGCTAATGAGATATCGGACTGTCCTATGTCAGTTGTGGCTCTCTTTATTTGCTACAGTAATCCCGGCAAATGACCTCATCACAAGTAAGTATAAGAAGATGGGCAGAAATGCAGCCATTTGGAGGAAAAGGAAACCATAACTTTTTTGGAGATGAAATTAAACCTGAGAACAGTGTATCAATCCTTAAAGCCATGGAAATGTCCTTCAGATTGCCCCAAATCTCTCTTCACATTTTCTTTGATCTCATCAGAATTGCTTTCCTTGAAAAAGAATAAGAAATGTATAGAACTTGATCGTTTTATAGTTAAAGTAATACTGCAAGAGTATCAGATCTTCCTACAGCAAATGTATAGTATTTAATCCACATTCTGAGTTTGAAAGAGCTTTGTGGGTTACTCTGGAAATGGACCTACACCATGAATGACATTCTTCTTTGGAAAATGTGTTTCAGATCCCAACTATCTTCTTTTCAGTGGCTTGTGTACTAAAATGCAGGGCCAGTTTGTAGTTCTGTCTTAAAAAAAAAACATGTAATTTGGGGAGAAAACAGCTCCTTTGGGGAGTGTGAGGTTTTCTTATAGTGACTGAAACCAATTTCCTGCACTGAAGTGAGAAAAGAAATGCAAGCAAAAGAAAGGGACTACTTTTATGTTTACATGCCTTTTAATTTCATTATGATGCATTTTTAGAGCTAAAAACCTTAGTTAGAATGGGATCTTACATAGAAATTCCCAGAATGAGAAGACACTTGTCTGTTTTAGATGCTGCTCTGTGAGATCAGTGGTTCTTCACTAGGTGAGTAGAAAAGTAGGGACAGATGTCATAACAGTTCATTCCTGAGCCTTAACAGAAGACCTTTATAAGCATCAGAGTGCCCACCTCACAAAAGCAAGCTTTTTGTTTATATTTTTTTAGAACACAGATTCCTTAAAGAAGCAATCGGTAGAACATAAGATACAAAACAATAATAAAGACAGTGAGAGATCCTCTTTTAGGTAGTTTGGCTCTTGAGATCAGTAAAAAAGTGTTTCAAAGCTACAGGGGTATTTTGGAGAGGTGAGGTTAAATGATTGCATTTCTAGATCATAGGGATGAAGCTGATATTCTCTTTCTTCTCTTGGATATTCTGGTCTAGAGTAGATGTCAGTTTAAGCTGTCCCTCGATGCGAAGGTTAGTATGATGTCTCTAGAGTTCTAGCTGTGGAGGCTCACAGAGTCGGCTGGACCCCAGCTCTTGGACTTACTGTCTGTGAGAACGTGGGCATGCGAATTATCAATGGTAATGATCGTAGTAATTTCCCAATGGAAGTGTGATGAGAACTAGATGAGACGGTGTATTGTCAGTGTTCATCTCGGTGCCTGGCACATAGTAGGTACTCAGTAGTCAGAGTCTTATTCAAATTGTCTTTGGCCTGCCTCTCTTACCCCAGTTTGTAGATAGGAAGTTGGTTGAGGAAGCCCTATGAGCATTTGTTGTTAAGCTCTTCTGGGTTCCTCATGTGAGATTCATTTCTCTTATGTAGTCTTCCAAAAGAGTACTGTGGGTGTAAATGATGACAAATGTATATATTTATACGGTGGGGCCTGATTCACAAAGGGCTTCCATTAATAACTTACTCAAACTGGGCTTCTCCAGGTATAGCTGATTTAAGCATTATCAAGGCAGTTTTGTTGCAAGGTAGGTGTCTTGCCTGGCTTCTCTCTGAGGAAGTCCTAAAATCACCCAGCCAGCTGGCAGGGTGGGCCCAATTCAGTGGGCATCTCTAAGGCAGGCTGCCCAGGTGGGGTGATTTTCACAGCACACCCCAGCTTTGCCCACAAGAGGATGTCTGGAGTGTAGAGACATAAAGGAAATATCAGGTAGGTTGTATTAGTTTCCTATTGCTGCTGTAACAAATGGCCACAAACTTAGCCTAAAAGACACAAATTTATCCTCTTACAGTTCTGTAGATTAGAAGTGTTATGCGGGTCTCCGTGGGCTAAAATCCAGGTGTCAGCAGAACGGCATTCCTTTCTGGAGGCTCTGGGGTGAATCCGTTTCCTTGGCTTTTCCAGCTTCTGGAGGCTGCCTGCATTCCTTGGCTTGTGGCCCCTTCCTCCATCTTCAGGGCTGGGAACCTTGCATCTCTTTGACTCTGCTTCCATAGTCCTGTCTCCCTGTGATTTCTCTCTTCTGCCTTCCTCTGCCACTTTTAAGGATCCTTGTGGTTACATTGGGCCCACCCAGATAATCTAGGACAGTCTCCCTACCCTAAGCTGATTAGCACCCTTAATTCCCCATTGCCATATAGCTTAACCCAGTCACCGTCCTGGGGATTAGGACTGGACATCTTTGGGCTATTATTCAGCCTACACAGCAAGTGATTTGGTTGGCAATCACAAATACATTAGATAAATCATGAAAATGATTTATGGGATGGAAAATGGGATGGACCTCCGACTTGAAATAGAGCCAGTGGTTACATTGCTCCCTTGGAGGAAAGCAGTCAGCTCAGCTGGATGCGTTATCGGGAGAAAAGTAACTGGCTTTGCTTTTTGTCCATAGTGAAACTTTGCCAAACTGACTTTTCCAAGCCTGCTGCTGCTCCTCACCCCTCCATCCCCTCTGCTGCTCCCAAGAGCCTCAGTATTAAGCCAGACGTGACCCATGAGGTCATCTCTGACAGTTGACACAGTTCAGATCTTGGCACTGGGAGGAGGAGGGCTTGAAAAATTATTGCAACATAATTGTCATGTAAACACAGCATAGGACTTGTAGGAAGTCAGAAGAAAAAGTCCACTCTTTCTTCCTTCCAACATACCTCCTACAAGGAGCTACTGTATCTCTTCTGGGGAGTCTGTTTGCATAGCAAACATATATACTCTAAACAGTTTTTACAACAGTGGAATCACACTATAGATAATGTGGCTCTGTAATTTTTTTTTTTTTTTTTTTTTTTTTGCGGTACGCGGGCCTCTCACTGTTGTGACCTCTCCCATTGCGAGCACAGGCTTCGGACGCGCAGGCTCAGCGGCCATGGCTCATGGGCCCAGCCGCTCTGTGGCATGTGGGATCCTCCCCCTTACCAGTGCTTTTTAAGAAGAGAAATGGTATCTTGTTTAATTTCTATTTTTATGATTATGAATGAAGTTGAGAATATGCTTCACGTATTTATTGGCTCTTTGTATTTCTTTGTTTTCAATGTCTTGTTCACAGCCTTTGCACATCTTCCCATTCAGTTGGACTTTCTAATTAATGTTTTATAAGAATTCTTTTTATATTAAGCCAATCAGTCCTTCATAGGATGAGGAAAATATTTTGTCCCCTTCTTAGGTGTACTTTGAGAGGTAAGACGTGATGACCACAATCATGGTTACAGTCGCCACTGTAAAATCTTTCCCCATGAAGGAGCCCTTCGCTTGAATTGGTTTGAGCCAGATTCCCCTTACTTACATCCTTTCAAATGAATTTTGTGTGTTGCTGTCTAGGGCTGCCCACTGAGATGAGCCACGGTGTTGCTGTGTTTGTGGTGGCTGTTTTATAGGGAGGTATCACCTGTGGGAACCTACATGAGCTGATATGTACACCCATCCTTCCTGGAAACATCATCGGCACGAATCAAGCATCCTCTCACTGAGAGCATTGGTTCTCCTACCCTCAGCTTCTCCCTTGCCCACTTCTTGCTCTCAGGTAGATGTCAAAATGTGTAGTGACTCATTCTCTGGTGGTTCTGGTTTGGACACTCTGTCTCCATCCAGGGTCTAATGTTGCTGGTTTTTAAGGCAGTTTTAAGCGGGATACTTATCAAGTTGAAAAAAAAAAACCCAATAGTTTTATTTCTCAAAAATGAAGTACTGGGCTTCCCTGGTGGCACAGTGGTTGAGAGTCCGCCTGCCGATGCAGGGGACACGGGTTCATGCCCCGGTCCGGGAAGATCCCACATGCCGCAGAGCGGCTGGGCCCATGAGCCATGGCCACTGAGCCTGTGTGTCCGGAGCCTGTGCTCCGCAATGGGAGAGGCCACAACAGTGAGAGGCCCACATACCGCAAAAAAAAAAAAAAAAAAAAAAAAAAAAAAATGAAGTACTTAATGTCAGAAGTTAAATTGTTTTTTAGTTTTAAAGACATTGGATTATAGCATGGTAAAATATCCAGTTAAATATCACTTACCATGGGGTATTTTTAAACTCAAAAGAGGGATATGTTTCATTATCATCCTTTATGAATGGGATGAAGATTTATCGTTCAGGAACAGAGCATTTTTCAAATGTCTAGCCAGGTGACAGAAAGCCTGGCTTTGAGAGTCATCGCAGGACTGTGTTATGCTGGGGAAATGGAAATTCTGTGCATCAGAATGATCTCAAAAAAGAAGAGACAATTTAAAATTTAAAAGAGTGTGGGTCCTACCTGAGACATTCATACCTTAAAATTTACTGTGCTCCTTTTGTGCTAAATATGATAATCCCACGGTTTAAAAAATGTATTTTATTGAAGTATGGTTGATTTACAATGTTAATTTCTGATGTACAGCAAAGTGATTCAGTTATACGTATATATATATATACTTTTTCATATTCCTTTCCATTATGATTTATCGTAGGATGTTGAATATAGTTCCCTGTGCTGTACAGTAGGACCTTGTTGTTTATCCATCCTGTATATCAATATAGTAGTTTGCATCTGCTAATCCCAAACTCCCAATCCTTCCCTCCCCCACCCCCCTCCCCCTTGGCAACCACAAGTCTGTTGTCTATGTCTGTGAGTCTGTTTCATAGATAAGTTCATTTGTGTCATATTTTAGATTCTGCATATAAGTGATATCATAGGATATTTGTCTTTCTGTGTCTGACTTACTTCACTTAGTATGATCATCTCTAGGTCCATCCCTGTTGCTGCAAATGACATTATTTCATTCTTTTTTATGGCTGAGTAGTATTCTATTGTATATCTGTACCACATCTTCTTTATCCATTCATCTGTCAGTGGACATTTAGGTTGTTTCCATGTCTTGGCTGTTGTAAATAGTGTTGTTGTGAACATTGGGGTGCATGTATCTTTTCGAAATATGGTTTTAAACCCACAGGTCTGACCATTAATAGTGCTCACTACACAGTGTTTTCATTACCCTGGGATGATTACAGCTGTTTCACACATTTCCCCTTGACGTTTTCATTGAATAAAGCATTTGAGAGTGGGGCAAAGCAGAGTATGATACTGTGATGGTTTTTAACGTAGAAGACATAGTAAGCCTCATCTGGATTTTATGGCAGTGAATAATATGAAAAAAAATTGCTGCAATTACCCTCTTAGACCCCAAGTATCAATTCCCATTTGAATAAAAGTACAGGGAAAACATCTTTTAATATCCGCTATCACAGTGGCTAGAAAAATGGTTGCACATGATGCAAATTAAAAAGCAGAGAAAATGCCAGCTATTTGAGCCAAAATGTATTGAGTGGGATTTAGAGATTGTAGCTTTAATGGAGCCTTATTTGTGCTTCCTCATTGTAGAATTAAGAGCTGTGGTGGTTTACTTTCTGGTTTATTTCTTTTTTCGACAAGACACTAGATAGAGCCTGTTTTCTCTGAGATGCTTTTCCCTAAGTTTGTTAGTTTTTACTGAAATCAAGACATGATAGACAAATACCAGAGAGTTTTTAAGAGAAGTGAAGAATCTAAACGTGTCCAAGCTTGGGGTTGTTTCTAAAATTCCTAGCTTTTGATCTTCTTGTGGTACTAAATCATTGGATCTTCTGAGAGCCAGAAATTCCCAAAGGGGGTAGTAATCCAGAAACTCTACCCCTTGAAGTGAAATGGCGTAGATTTCCCTGATTTGGGTCCTTGAAGGCTGGGATGCGTCTGTGTGTGTATTGATATGTGCCTGGCACACAGGAGTCCCCTGTGAATGATGCCTCTGGTGGCCTGGACAGAGAGTTATCTGCAGAACCGTTTTAATGGGCTTTGCCTTTTCCATTATTCATGATGCAATCCCTTTTTGCCTGCAAAGAACAGTAAATACCTCTTGCTTCCAATGACTTGTAAATCAAAACTATTCTGTGTGGCTTCCCTGGTGGCGCAGTGGTTGAGAATCCGCCTGCCAATTCAGAGGACATGGTTTCGAGCCCTGGTCCGGGAAGATCCCACATGCCACGGAGCAACTAAGCCCGTGTGCCACAACTACTGAGCCTGCGCGTTAGAGCCTGTGAGCCACAACTGCTGAAGCCCACGTGCCACAACTACTGAAGCCCGTGCACCTGGAGCCTGTGCTCTGCAACAGGAGAAGCCACCACAGTGAAAAGCCTGTGCACTGCAACGAAGAGTAGCCCCCGCTCGCCGCAACTAGAGAAAGCCCGCACACAGCAACAAAGACCCAACGCAGCCAAAAGTAAATAAATTAAAAATAAACAACTATTCTGTGGTTTGTGGTGCCACTGGTTATCTCCTTTGAGTTATCATCCCCTCCCCAAATTTCCATTGGAGATAATCAATTGAGAATTTCTAAGCAAGAGGCAGAAAGGATGAAAATGGACAGATAGAATTCAAAGTCAGAATTAAATGACCACCTTGTGTAACTACTGATCGCCCTCTTCCAGTCAAAGTTTATAGCTTTCTGATCCTGGGCCTCCCTGGTGGTTCAGTGGTTAAGAATCTGCCTGCCAATTCAGGACATGGGTTCGAGCCCTGGTCCGGGAAGATCCCTCAAGCTGTGGAGCAACTAAGCCCATGAGCCACAACTACTGAGCCTGCACTCTAGAGCCCGTGAGCCACAACTACTGAGCCTGCATGCCACAACTACTGAAGCCCGCGCACCTAGAGCCTACGCTGTGCAACAAGAAAGCCACCACAGTGAGAAGCCCGTGCACTGCAACGAAGAGTAGCCCCCGCTTGCCACAACTAGAGAAAGACCACGCATAGCAATGAAGACCCAAAAAATTTAAAAAAAAATAAAAAGCAAAAAAAAAAAGTTTATAGCTTTCTGATTCTGTTTTTGGACCATCAAGTGAAATGTCCAGAACCTGGTCTAATGTTGAGAAATACAATTTCCTTTTTCAACTTACGCCTACACAAGATTTTGATAGAAGTTGTGCATTTGTCCGTGTTTGACTCCCATGTCCACACTGGGCACTCAGGATTGGGTTTGGGGAATCAGAAGAGGCCAGTGACACATTTCCTGCTACATCTTTCCTGGGTGCCAGGCCTCTAACACGCCTGCTGCTTTTCTGGGCTGCTCTCCGGAGCCCCTATGGCCTGGGATCATTAGAGCAGCGGTTTCTCAAGTGCTGGCATGCATCCCAATCACCTGCGGGGCTTGGTAACACTCAGGTTCTCCAGGGGGAGGGGAGGAGGTGGGCTGGAAGCCTACAGTGGGCATAGAGTTTCAGTTCTGCAAGATGAAAAAGTTCCAGGAATCTGTTGCCCAGCAATGTGAATAGAGCTGATACTACTGAACTGTACACCTAAAAATAGTTAAGGTGTTAGGAAAAAGAAGTAATTGAATATAAAGTGATTTGTTATAACTCATGGAACTACGCACTAAGGCCTATACATTGCACCACATATAAATTCTATTTCGATTCAAAAATAAAACACAAACATAACGCGGGTCTGGGCCCCCGTCCCCACAAACATAACACAGGTCGGGAAGTCTGGGATGGGGCCCAGACTTTGCATTTCTGTCAAGTTCCCAGCAATGCTGAGGCTGCAGGTTCGGGGCCACGTGTTAGGGCTGATCCCGAGCTTCCCCCTGCTCCATTCTGCATCCCCTCCTTGCTTTGCATCCTTTTTCCCTGTGCCTGCCTCTAAGTACGAGCCCATGACTGCATAATGTGTGGAAGAAGCAAGGTGGTCTAGCAATTAGCGACATCAAGTGTAGACTCTGAAAGGACCACTAAGGGGGTGCCGTCGACTTTAGTCTCCTTGTGTTTATTTTCTGAATAGAGGCATTCACCATCTGCAGAATCAGAAGAAATCCATCACCCAGCACAAAACATAAATCATTAACAGCTGTGGATATAGAAAGCCAGAATTCTGTTCTTGATGCACCTCCATGGTTATGAAAGAAGCAAATCACAGGGGGACCCCCCCCCCGATATATCATTCTGTCTTCTTTTTGTTTCTTCGGTGAAGGTGCTTGTAAAATGGTTCATCTGTGGTTCAGTAGGAATTTTAGAGTTTTAAAATGATCTGTTCTCACTGAGCATTTTATTGCCAAAATGTTAGGAAAAGATAGGCAAGGCAGTAACCTGTGAGCGACCCTGGCGAGGCTTCCATGTGGGGTGTTAGAGGAGGGAGGGATTCCCTCTGCCCCGGGATCATCAGAGCCTGCATCAGGGCATGGGTGCTCTTTCTGCAGAGAAATCACAAATGGTGGGAGGCATGGAAATGAGTCGGGGGGACATTTAAAGTGTAGAACCTGGGACTTGCCTGGTGGCTCAGTGGTTAAGACTCTGCGCTCCCAGTGCAGGGGGCCTGGGTTCCATCTCTGGTCAGGAAACTAGAGCCCACACGCATGCTGCAACTAAGAGTTCGCATGCCACAACTAAGCAGCCTGCGAGCCACAACTAAGGAGCCCACAAGCCGCAACTAAGACCCAGTGCAACCAAATAAATAAATATTAAAATAAAATAAAATAAAGTGTAGAACTTGTGCGGTGATGAAAATATTTTCTTTGCCAACTGACCAATATGGTAGCCACCAGCCACCTGTGGCTGCTGAGTACTTACAGTGTGGCTGGTTAAATTGTATTTCATTTTAATTCATTTAAATAGCTACTTGTGGCTGGTGGTACCGCACCAGGCAGGGTAAGTCTAGGCTGGAGGAGGATTAGGTAAAGAGCAGGAGGGGATGTGGCAACAGGGGTCTGGGGGACGAAAGCCCGAAACGGTGGGCTGAGTGAGTGGATCGTTTTCTCTGGGCAATGGGATGGCCTTGAAGACTTTGAACAGAGAAGCGGGTGTTTTGGGAAGAACATTCTAGTGGTGCAATATGAAACAGAGCATGAGAGGAGGGGTCCGGAGCAGATGAGAATCTGGGAAGTGTTCGGATCCCGTGAGACGTGCCCGAGGCCCAGCGTGTGATGGCAGAGATGGGAGAGGGAAGGGATGTGTAAGCGGGTGGGTGTCGGGGCGCTGGGGCACTGGGGAGGTGTCTGTGAACCTGCAGGCCTCAAACCTGGGTGACAAGGAGGATGGTGAGTGAAACAGAGAAGGCGGGGTGCTGCGGGGGCCCGTTGAGGTGTGCGAGGTGAGATGCTAACGGCTCTTTCCCACTTGAATGATGCTGCGTCTGAATCTCCTGAGCTCTCTCCTCTGTGGCTCCATTTGCTCCCTCCAGAGCTTGCTTCTTCCTTCTGAACTGCCCGCCGCCTTGCTGCTCCCCCCATGGCTCCTGCGGTGCTCACTGTTGACCCTGCAACTGGGAGCCCACACCAGCCACTGTCCGCACAGAGGCCGCAGACCCAGGGGGGACCCAGGCCGTGTCCTACGCCGTCTGTGCTCCTCCCCTGTGCCTCGCACAGAGCCCGATGGGTCTGTTTGTGCACGCCGTTCTCCCTCACGCTGAACCGTGGCTGCAGGAAGCTTCCAGAATGGTTCTCAGTGCCCGTCACCCCTGCGACAGTCACATCGTGACTTAATTAACAGGCCATTCCTTGGGGCCTGGGTTATATTCTTCAGCCTCTTAGTGATCGTCAGTAGTTGCTCGCTTCCAAAGGGGAAAGCCAAGTGTGTATTTACTCATTCAAGGAATATGTCAGTGTCAAGTCCTATCTTTGTTGATAGAGACACAACACTGAACAAAACACAGCCTGGTTCTTGTGAGCTGACCTTCTCTAGGGCACAGAGGTGATCAATCAGCATATGATACGATCAGTGCCAGGAGGGAAGGAGCAGCCTGGCGGGGGTGGGGGGGCATGATGGGGAAGTTGGGGAGGACGGTCAGGTGACACTTGAGTAGAGATCTGAGTGAAGGGAGGGATAAAGCCATGCAGGAATCCAGGGGGAGAAGGGAGGTAACAGCAGGTGCAAAGACCCTGAGGTAGACGTGCACTTCATGTGTTCTAGGAACAGAAAATGGCTGGTGGGGCCTGAGGACGGTGGGGGAGGGGTGCGGTGGGAAGGAAGGTAAGAGAAGCAGTGAGGCGAGATCACATGGGGTCTCGTGGGCCCCAATAAGAGCTTTGATTCTGAAGGAAGTGGGGAGTGTTTTGAGCATGAGTTAGAGGATCTGCTTTATGACTGAAGATGCCTGCTGGTTGCTGTGAGGAGACCGAGGCCATAGAGGGGGTGCGGGAGACTTGCTGGGAAGCTGTCGCAGTAAATTAGTGAGAGCTGACGGTGGCCTGTGCCAGGGAGTGGAGGTTGTGAGAGTAATCGGGTTGCGGATGCAATTGGCAGGGTTTACTGGGCGCTGTGGTGTGGGTGGAACGTGAGGAAGACTGGAGTCAGGGGTGGTGCTGAGGCTTTTGGCCAAGTGGCTGGAAAAATGAAGTTGCCATTTCCTGAGACAGAGGATCACGTTTTGGAGGTGTGAGTTGCAAGGTGTGTTTGTATATATTATGTTTAATATGCCTATTAGGTAGTGTGTTAATTTTCTATTGCTGCTGTAACAAATTATCACAGACTTGTTGGTTTAAAACAATGCAAACTGATCGTATTATAGTTCTGTAGGTCAGAAGTCCGACATAGGTCTCATGGAGCTAAAATCGAAGTTTTTCTTCGAGGCTCTAGGGGAGACTCGATTTCCTTGTGTTTTCCAGCTGCCAGAGGCTGCCTGCTTTCTTTGGCTTGTGGCTCCTTGCTCCATCTTCAAAGCCAGCAATGCTGCATGTCTGACCTGTTTCCATGGGTACATCTCCTCTTCTGACCACAGCCAGGAAAGAGTCTCGAGTTTTAGGGATTTCTGTGATTCTTTTGGATCCATCTGGATAACCCAGGGTACTTGCCCTGATTCCAGGCTTTAATCACATCTGCAAAGCCACTTTTTCATGTAAAGTAACATATTCACAGGTTCCAGGGATTAGGACGGGGACGTGTCTGGGAGTCCGTTGTTCTGCCTAATAGCTCAGGGGGTGTGGATAGACAGTTAGACACACAAAGCTGGAAGTCAGGGGAGAAGGCTGAACTTGAGATATAAACTTAGAAGCCATCAGTGTACAAATGGTTTAAAGCCACGGCATCAATCACGTGGGCTTTCCAAGGGAGTGAGTCTAGTCCTAAGGTCAAAGCCACATACAGTCTGGGCTGAGCCAAACCTCCCTGTCACGTCACTCTGGTTGGAAGGGCCCCGCCTTTCTCTGCCGCCCTAAGCGCTGCTCCTTGGTGAGACTCAGGCCAGAGTCTGGCCCTGCACACGTCACCTTCCTTCTGGCCTTGTTTGACTTTGCATCATGTGTCCTTTTATTTTTTTTTAATTTTAAAGTAACAACTTTATTGAGATATGCTTCACATGCCGTGTCAATTCACCCATTTGAAGTGTGCCATCCTATGGATTTGAGGATGCTCCCGGCTGTGTACCACCAGCACAACAGTCATCTTTAGGATATTTTCATCACCCCAAAAGGAACCTTACCTCTTAGCTGTCACCTCAAATCCCCCCGTCCTTCCATCCCCCACCAACCACTAATGTACTTTCTGTCCCTGTAGATTGGCCTGTTCTGGGCATCTCATATAAGTGGGATCGTGTCATATGTGGTCTTCTGTGACTGGCTGGCCTTCTCATTTTAAATCTGGATTTTGTCTTGCACGCTCGTTTTCCCAATTTTTCTTTAGTTTTATTCATTCAGTCCTTACAATTTTTTTTTTAAACTGAGCCGCTATTATAAAACCAGGCTTTGTGTTGGGATTCTAGCAATGAAAGCCTGGGTAAGACAGGCTTCCCATCATCACGGAGCTTGGAGTTGGGTAAGCTGACAACGCCGTGGCTGTCATTCTCCCCTCCCGAGCTCCCGACTGATGTGCCTGCTGGATCAGGGCATTCTTCCTCCCAGATCCTGGAGGAGGCTTCTAATCCACATTGACCCAGAGCCCTAAGCAGCCAGCCCCGATCATCAGTGTTCCTGTACCAGAAGAGAGCTGACTGTCCTGCTCCAATGGGAAAGCAGATAGATGGGCAGTTGCATAAATACAGTTGGGTAAGTGCCGAGCTGGGCGCGGACAGGGTGCTTAGGGATTCCTGGTTAGGATGGAGGCATCGCCTCTGCCCCCGTGAAGCATGGTTGAACTAAGTCTCGAATGATGAGTTGGGAACGTACCAGTCCCACCCAGGGCTGGAGAAAGAAAGGTCCTCCAACAGATCCCCGCTGGCTGAATGCAGAGACCGTGGCTTAAGACCGCATCCTTCTGTCTTCAGTATCTCACGCAGTGCTTTGAGTTCGAGGCAGCTGGTGCAATGGTACCTCATTCAGGCCTGGTGACTGCTTACCCTTCAGCCCACCCCAAGAAGGAGGGGGGGGGTCCTTTTATGTCTTAAACCACCACTTTTCCTCTCATCAGAGGCCAGGAAGGCTAGGCTGGGTCTCAGGGAATTTCTTCCCTACCTTTCCTGGGTAGCCTTGGATGGCAGGCACCCCCGTCCTGTCACTCCCTGCAGACCACAGCAGGTCTCCTGAGGCCAGGGGATGGCCTGCACTGTCCGATTCACTGTCCTGGCTGCTGTGTGTTTGTCCCACGTGGTTCCCGGATCTGCATGTGACTCTAGGCTGAGGTTTGTTGGAGGGCGGGTCTCTGTGAACCCCTTCCTGCTGCAGCCCCAGGTCCAGGAAGTGGTGCTACCTCGTGGTCAGGGCCATGGACTATTTGGGGGGCCTGGACGTTTGCAGCCCCAGAACCCTCGGTGTCATCTTTGCTGAGGAGGGCCTGGGAGTCAGCATGGGCGGCATCCTGCAGCTTCCAGAAGGATGCTGCCGGGATGGGAACAAGCACAAGCAGGGGTGGTGGGCACTTCAGCTGTGGTGTTTAGATCCCCGTGGCCGCAGGTCCACCATGTGCCCATGAGGATGCTGCTCAGTGTTCCCTCTGCACCCAGTTCCCGTGCCCTGACTTCCCCGGGCCTCTCAGCAGCCCTCCAGGGGGTGGGTGGTACCATCTCCACTTCACAGGTGAGGAGACAGCCTGCCAGGTGGAAGGTGGCGGATTCAGGATTTACGTCCAGGGCCGTCTCTCTGCAGCCACCGCGCAGAGCTCTCCCTGGATGCTTTGCTGCCTTGCAGAGCTGTGGGGATGCATCCTCTTTCTTCTCCTTCTCGTGACCTTTATCCCCATCCTCAGGGGCTTCCTGTGAGTTGGGAAGCGTGACCCGTGCTGCTGGTGCCACCCAGGACTAGGGCACGGTGGGCGTGCCCCTTCACCCTGCAGAGCTTTGCTGAGCCCTCGGCCCGGCTGTGAATTCAGTGCTGGGCTGGGCTGGAAAGGGCTGGACTTTTGCTGATGGAGAAAAGGCCATAAAGCACTGGATGCGGCACTGGCACTTTGCTTGACCCACCATGCTGGCACCCTCCTCTTGATTCCCGGTGCCCACATGCCAGGGCCAGGGGTCCCGCTGATGTGCTTCCAAAACCTCAACTGCAAAATAATCACCTCCCTCTTTGTTTGCGGCTGCTGCTTCCTTTTTCCTTTGCGGTGCTTTCTTGAGGTTTCCTTTGCTCCTTCGCAATTCCTTTCTTTTCTGCTTTCATTTAAAATGATTTTCAAGTAGACACACGGATGCTGGAAAAGGGCTGGCGATTCTCCTCCCTCTGAATGCTTACCTCACGTGTCTTGAAAGGAACACTTTTTGAATCTTCTTGGTGTGATGTTCCCCATGACCTTGGCTGATGATGAATGTACCCGCCCCCCCTGCACCCCCCTCTCCGGAAGCAACTTCCTTCTGCCTTCCAGGATGTGTTTGATTTAAAATTAACCTTTCTGCAGGTCGGCCCCTTTGCTCAGGACGAGCATCTGTCCTTGCAGTCTGTGAGAGCCAAGTGTGGTAAATGTGTATGTATGTGTGGGTAGAGCCAGAAAGCCAGCGCGTCCACGGGGAGGCGGCAGGATTATGATGGCAGTGGCAGCCAACTCAGTGCCCCCCAGATGGCAGCCGGGACCAGCAGGCTGCGTGGACATGCTTGTACTTGAACCTGTCAAGGATAAGAGCCAACTTCTCCGTCAGGTCTCCCCCACCTCGCCACAGTGGCCTCATTGTACCTACCTCCAAATGGCCAGATAAGGTCACCTAACTAAGAGGGTGGCCTCCGAGGCCCAGTCGGTGGCCTGGCTTCGACGTGGCTCCACAGAGAGGACGGTACATGTGAGGAACCTTCAGCTGCCGCCCTGCATCAGGGCTGAGGGCCGTCAGCTGGACCAGACACCATCCGAAGACGTGTGGCCGACGGCAGCCCTCTGGCATGACTTGTGACCAGAGACAAGCATCCATCCATTCTGACCGAGAGCCCTTCCACCGAGCAAGGATGGCCTACTTTTGGGGAATTAGAGAGACTCTTCTGGAGGAGAAACCCTGCCTGTGCTGAGCGTGGGGTGAACAGTAGGTCCCCAGGAGCAGCCACTGCACGTTCAGAGGACAAGCTTCACATCTGTGTCAGTCCTCGGGAGATAATTGTTCCAAGCGCGTGGTAGGGAGGACCGTGCACTTGACAGTCACGGAGTAGACATTTCCTATTGGGGAATGAGGGCCAGAAATTACTGGTGGAATTTGCTGGATGTCTGGCTGTCTTTGGGGGCTCCAGGCTCTGCTGATGCTTGTTGACTTGAGCCCCAAGTTGGACGGTGTCCTCGGATCCAGCTGTGCCAGTTTCTTGTGACCTTGGGCTGTCAGGCGGGGCTTCTTAGGATTTACTGATAAAATGTTACTGATGTGAAGATGCGCTCTGAGGACCAAGTAATGGTTGTGATAACTTGGTTAAATACACTGTGAATATTGAGATGAAAAAATGACTAGAAATTAAAGAGAGAGTAATATCATTTATCATTAGAACCAAAAAAGAAATTGGTTTGGTTGTTGGTCCCTGGGTACTTGTACCCCTTAGACACTCAGACCCTCTTGCTTTTCTTCCAGTATTCACTGCATTTCCTTTTTTTTGTCCCCTTGGTCTGTCTCCATGTACCCACCCTCCCAATCTCTCTGACCCCCTAAGCTCTGTCCATGTTTCACGTTCCTATTTTTCCTAAAACCCCTTATTTTCTGGAAGACCAGCTTCTCTTGACTTTTATCCCCTAGTGAGCAAAAGCAGACTCGCCCTGGTGGCCGTGATTGCATGTCATTGCATGTTCTGTGTAGTTGTGGGCTTGAGAAGCACGTCGCATAGGAGGACACGTCATTTCCTGGTTACTCTTCTGCCCGCTGCTGTGATACAGACATTTCTCTCATTTGAGGGTATCTGAGGGTGGTGATGCTCTGGGTCTTCTTCCCTGCTGCCCACCTTTCGCTGGCCCCCAGAATACCAGAGAGTCTTCTTGACATGGCTGTGTTCCCCCCTTTTCCCGTAAGGACGATATCTGGGCTACATTGGGTTCTTGCATTCAATGCCAAGGTTCTTTGGGATGGCACAGCCCACCCGTGCCTCCATGCCAAGGTACCAGCATGTGGGGAGAGATGCCAGGCTTTAAAAATGATTGAGGTGAAGTGTGTTCGCTGCCAGAGGAGAATGTTCATTCTCTAGCTGTCTTTGTATCTTGGTCAGGTAGAATTTCAGGAGAGTGGTGGCTAACTTGAGCTCAGTGGATTATGTTTTTCTGTTGAAGACGTTGTTTAGTTAAGAATACCTCTTCCAGGATGCTTATTTACCTGGCAGAAGATGGCTGTAGGAGTCCATCCCGATCCTTGCTGGAGGAGACCCCTCACACCTGCATGTCTAGGTTTTCAGGGCTCTTTGTGGAGTTGCTCCCCACCCAACAGTGAAAAGCCTTTTGGGAAGGCTGGGTAATGCACAGGCCTCTCTCTAATGCCTTGAGTCTCAGGGTTCAGCCCTTTAAGACATTAGGTTAAAGAGGATGTTAGTACAGTAGATCCAACTGCTTATACTGGCCCCAGCTGTCTGAGGGCCAGGTCTCAGTTAAGAAAGAAGGAGAGATCATTGTGAAGAGAGACGTACACCATCTGAGGAAGGGAAAATAGAGCGAGGCCTGGGAAGGGGGGGTGGATTTGGGAGCGTGGGGTGGAGTTAGGCCTCCGACAGGGCATTGAATGGACTCTAAAGATAAATGTCTGTTTCCTGGGTTTTTTTTCCCTGGAACTGACTCCAACTGTAGTTAAATCACATATGTGTATTGAATAAAAGAGGTTGGAATTTCAGTCTTGCTTGGAATTTGCATTTGTATTGAAGAATTAAAATTTTGTGAAAAAGAAGAGACGCTAAGAAAGTTCAGTGTCTCCCCTACACCGGTGTCCCCCTTGACAAGACTGCTGGAGCCACATAAACCTAACTCAAGTCACGGTGTTGCTTCTGGCTTTGGTCCTTGGCCCGTGGAGGAGCTGCCTCCTATCAGAGAAGGAGTACAGGTTGGTGGTAAGGCAGGGGCACGTCTGCAGGTGCTGGGACCGTCTTTGATTCAACCACTTCCCACCCTGAGAGCCCATCTCTCTTCCATGACCCTTCAGACCTTGAGACCCTGCAGACCTTGCGAGGCCTGAGGTCAGCCCCGGGCAGATACCCTTCTAAGAATCCATGGAGAGCAGGACCCTCTCTCCATAAAATGCCCAGACACACAATTTGTATATGAAATGTCAAGGGTATGGGTAGGTATCTTAACGAGTGTCCACAGGGCCCAGATTAAGAATCCTTGCTTTAGGGCCCAGGTCACTGCTGAGCTACCAGGGGTGCCCCTGGACCCCAGCTGCCAGGTGGCCTTTTCCTGTCCATCACCTTTGCTTGTCCGTCCCCCCCATTTGCTAACAAGGCAAGAGTCACTGGATTGTTGTAGCACCCCATGTCCTGCGGTACTCGTGTGGTAGCAATACTGAGTCATAATTTTTTGCTTTTATTAGAAACCTCTTTTTTCCAAAGCCTGCTTCTCTTTACAACATATTCTAATTCCATTTTATCTTCAAGTTTGTGTACATTTTTACGGTTCGGGCTGGCTCATTTGCAAAGCTCTCTGGGGAACGGCAGTATTTAAAGATTCTTCTTGCTTGAGTCTTAGGAACTTTCTCAGCGTTATAAAGCCATTTCTTATTTTCAGTTTTCTTCTGAGGTGGAGAAAGACCGTTCTGTCACCTTTGATCACCTCAGGACAGTTGTCATCACTTTACAAGCAGAAATCCATTGGTATAGGAGGGTGTGGGCATACAGGGGCACCCAGGAGAGGATCAGAACTTGATGAGCGGGAGGGTGAGGATGTGATGAGCACGTGGGCCTGACTTTGGAAAGCAGACTTGCATCCACTGACCGTTACCGTTGTTGTGGATTTCACATCAGAACAGCAGAATCTGCAAACCCTTGACCCTAAAAGGGAAGGTTTTCTGTCTTTAAAACTCCATCAAAGCCTGGTTCTTCGAAATCTCCATTTCTCAGAGCCCCTGCTAACCATGGGTGCTTTGCGGGTGCCCACAGACTGGTGTTTACACGGCCAGTTGACCTCCTTCAGACCGACATGCCCTGTTGGGGAACCCCTACCCTCCATCCACGCGCCCCCATTTTGGCCCCACACCAGAGGGTGGTCTCACCTTCTGCATATGGACCTGAGTTCCAGTGTGGGTGGAATTGGGGGTGTCTTCTAAGATATTCACTGACAACGTGATGAATGAAACCAGCTTTTTAAAAAAATCCTGATTATTTACTCAAGGTTGGATAAGAGAATTTTTGCAAGTTTTCTGAAGCTGCAGGAGACAGAAATGTTGCTGGATCCTTGTTTAAGCTTAGGGCACCGTTTGCTAACGGTCTGTGCCAGTGAGGGGATGTGTGTCAGGCTCCCTGTGGCCTTTCCTCCCTTGGCGGGACTTCAGGGCCCCCAGGAGCTCTGGCCGCCAGTCGCCCTGGAGTGAGTCAGCTTCTGAGGCCTGTGCACCAGCCTTAATTCTCCTTGCTGGAGCCAGTGTCCCTGACGGCATCACCAGACACAGGAAATGTGATGTTGATTGAAGTGGGACAAGCTGGAGAGGTTTGTGTGCACAGTAATATATTTTCTTCGTATGATGTGGCAGGAGCTTGCAGAAGGCGTCTTGGCTCCTGGAAATCAGGGACCAGCTGGGTTTGGTTTCCAAGAAAGGCAGACAGCAGGAGACGTTTGGTCCCTGTGGTCTGTAAGCATCTCCCTGTGAGTGTGGCAGTGGGTGGGAGGGGTGCACTGGCTTGTGGGCAGATGGGAAAATCACACTTTCAGAAGAAAGAACAATTCTTCACTTCATAAAACTTACCTGAGCTATTGATTTGTTTAATTTACAATCAGTGCTTTGTGAGAGCAACTAATTTCAAGCAGGAAAAATTGCACTCCAGGTGGAGCTCCTTTTCTCTCTCTCTCTTTTTTTTTTTTTGGTTTTGTTTTTAATTTTTATTTTATATTGGGTATAGTTGATTAACAATTTCAGGTGTAAATTGATTCAGTTATACACATACATGTATCTGTTCTTTTTCAGATTCTTTTCCCAAGGAGCTCCCTTTCTTGTTGAGATGTATAAGGACCTTGAAAGCTACGCCCACCCCCTTGAGTGCAGGATGGTAGTGTGATTTGCTTTCGATTGTCCTTTTTCCTCCCACACAAGATACCCAGGCCTTGCCCTCTCCTGCCCCGCTGCCCTGGGTGGAAGGGATGTCTGCTAATATAGGTGACCACCCAGCAGGTTACTGCAAAGGAAGTAGCAGCTCCATCACCTTGGCATTGAAGGGAGTGTGTCTGAGCTCTCTGGCTTTGGTGGCAACTGACGGGAAATGCAAACTCACAGTGAATGGAGACAGCCACCCTTTAAAACTTGCCTGAAACCCAGAGGAGGGGGAAGGAGCAGGGAAGGTCAGGAGGGCAGGTATATGGGAGGGTGGCCCTGCTTTAGCCTGTCAGACTCGTAACCACAGTGACCTTGGCCGCCATGGGCACTGCAGCATAGGAGCTGAAGCCAGAGGAGAGGTAAGGGGCTTCTGGGCATTGACAGCAAGTGCTGGTTCCTGTCCTTCTGTCTCTGATTTCCCAGTGTGGAATCAGGGTGGCCCATGGCCCAGACTCCCCCTCTGGTTAGTCTTCTCTGGACCATGGTGGGGGTCCGGGGCCCTCAGTTATTTCAGTATATCTAGCAAAGCACCTTTCCAGTGATGTCACATAGCACACATGACATGAGTCTAGGGGACCAGGCACATGATGGAAGCTTGACTTGTGGCCGGAGGAAAGCCCCATGGCCTTGGGAATAATTTGAGCAGTATGTCTATGGTAAATGTCCATTTCAACTGAAATTTAAAAAATGCTACCCCAGTGGAAAGAGCACCATATTTCCTCTGGAGTGTTGGTGACGAAGGACAATTATAAACACCTTGATTGCTAAATAACTTTTGTGTTTTGGAAGTAGATGAGATGGTTCTGTCTAATGAGATTGAAAATCATTAGTTTTTGCTTGGATATTTGGGCAAGTCTGTATCCTTTTATATTAAAATGTTTGGGCTCCCGTGTTTCTATATGTTAAGTTCATTATGTCTGACCAGTCAACAGTAATTAGAAACAATTATGTAGTGTTTTGTGTAGAGTGCTTTTGCTGACATAGAAACAAGTACTATGAGAACATACATAAATGGAGAATGGTGAATAGGATTATTTCTTTCAACAGAATTGTGAGGACAGCTGTAATTGTAGCCAGAGTTCTTGGTAGTTAGGTATTAGAAAATTATGCGCTCAGCAATCCACCTTGCATATTTTATTAACTTGCCTGCTTTCTCTGTAATTTGGAAAACTGGAATCAAGCAATTGAATGAATAAAACTTGCATCAAGGAAAGTACAGGGTCTGTTAGCCAGGTTGAAGCTTAGCATTATTATAAAATTTCGGACTTTTTCTTTACATTTTCATTTTTGTTTCCCTCCATAAATTAATGCCAGCACTGAGCCTTTTTTTTTTTTTTTTACTTGCTGTAGTGATATTCACTAACGGGAATAGAAATAATTTCAGAGTAAATTTTCCCATAAATAAGGTAATGTCAGTTTCAGGGGTGTCGGACTTTTGCTTATAAACAGAGAAATTTACATTAGCTATAGTGCCCTGGGTTGTAAAAGTTAACAGGAGAATATTATTTAGGAATAGCCAAGGTGAAGGGACTCACACTTGAATATTATAGTTAGTTTCTTAGAGGACAGGAAGCTTTCTTGTCGGGGGAGGTGCTTAGGCTAGAAGGCTCACTCACAGGTGAGGGGAAGATGAGAGGGCTCCTCAGGTGCTTAAAGGTGGGGCCTGCACCCCAAAGATCGTCTTCTGGGCTTCCCTGGTGGCGCAGTGGTTGGGAGTCCACCTGCCGATGCAGTGCGTCTGCGTCCGGAGCCTGTGCTCTGCGGCGGGAGGGGCCACAGCAGTGAGAAGCCCCGCGTACTGCAAAAAAAAAAAAAAAAAGATCGTCTTCTGCCCACAGCCGGGAGGACCAGTTTATGGAGAAACTCTATCTGGGCAGGCTTGGGCTCTCTGCTCTTGCTAAGCATATGGGTTCGGTGCTGTGCTTCTCGCTTCTCAGGACCAAGCTGGTGATTTTTACTGATGATCTCATTTTAGCCAAACTCAGGCCCCGACTTGGTTTCGTCAGAAGATGAGAAAAGTGACACTGAAGATCAGGAAGAGACAGAAGTGGGCGTCATGGAGGATCAGCGCAGTGTAATCCTTCACCTCATTTCTCAGCTCAAACTTGGAATGGATCTGACCAAGGTAGGTGGGCGTGTCCCCTGGGACTTGTGGCCAGTCGTCTGGGTGCCTTCTGTCCCTCACAGGCTTTCCCGCTCGGGAGACTGGGGATGCAGAGTGGGGAAAGGTCAGAGCTGCGGTCAAGTATGGATGTTCCAGGGATTATTGGAAAGGATATTTTATGTGAACGATCATCCACAGAGCATGAGCCTTGCATTTGCTTCCCTGGAGGAGCTGCAATGCTTCAAGGGCAGGGAAAGCACACAAGATGATAAGGACAATTCAAGATGGGATTTCTTTGTCTCCTGCTGTGTCCTAGAGAGGATTAAAGGTGACCTAGAGAGATGGACGTGGCACATTGGCCACAGAGAGAAAACAGGAGGAAGGAAATGGTGTGGGCAAGAGTGAGGCTGCCTCCACCTGCACCACCACCCCCGCCCCGCCTCTGGCACCTGGCCACCTCCTGTTGCTGGCTGTCATTGGCCTTAACCCCATTGATGATCCAGACCTCACTGCCCACGTGGAGAGCTGCGTGCCTGCTGGTTGGTAGATGTGCAATAACTCTTGTTGGTGCTGCGCCCATCCCGGGAAACCTTGTTGAGAGGACCCAGCATCCTCCACGCTGATGGCCCCCGTGGAGCCTCCCCCGCCTCCGGGCAGTGGCTTCGTTTTGGAGGAGATAGGGAAGGCCGCTCTGTGTGCAGCTGAGAGGTGTGTGGGCATCTGCAGCTGAGAGGTGTGTGGGCATCGGGAGCATTGTGGGTGGTGGGAGATGCCTGGACTCGGCTGTCCAGCCCACCCGGGTTCCCTTGCCCATCCTGGTGCTGATGCCGAAAGCTCGGCTTCTTTGCACTGGTGCTGAATCGAATCTTGGAGACAGAGTTTTGGGTGAAGTAGAAAAGAATAGCTTTATTGCTTTGCCAGGCAAAGGGAGACACAGCGAGGTCCTGCCCCTCAAAACTGTGTGTCCCAAACCAGGAGGTAAGGAGTTCAAGGGTTGGGTTGCTGATAAGGATCAGGGTGTGTGCAGGGCCTGCCCTCCTCATCTGGCCTCAGGTGGTCTTCTCTGGAATGAAGAATGCTAACATTTTCCATTTGTTGGGGGTTTTCTTTCTGCAGAAGAGCTCAAAGATATTGTTATGTGTATCCCTTAAGGCGAACCAGGACCCTGCCCCAAGGCTGCACTATTGTTTCCTGGCTGCTCCTCCCTTGTCTCTGCATCCCCTCCCTTCCCTGATTAGCAACTGTTTGAAAGGCTTCCATGCCCAGGAGCCCCACAGGGTCCTGCTCAGTTTCCATAGGTGCATCAGTGATTAGGAGGGAGGGACGTAACCATGGGGAGGGTGTGCTGGGAATGAAAGTTCTGGATCCCGAAGGCCTACTTGAAATGGTTGGAGCCCCTGAAGGCGCAGCCTGGGGAAACTGCCTTGAGGGCCGTGGTCTTGTTTGGCTGCAGGGAAGGGGCTGGATTCCACGAGCTCAGCTTGGCCTGGAGGCCAGACCAGCGAGAGGGAGGGGGCGGGTGAGACAGGCTCTTTGAAGAGGAAAGCAACAACAGGGAGCCTCAGAGGGGACAGAAAAGCCTTTTCTTGGGGATGTTCTCATGGGTTTGCTCATGAGGGAGTCTGACATCCTGGGAACCTGCACTACTTTCCATGGGATTGGGGGCCCATGCTGAGCAGCGTGACCTGGAAGGTTCCCTTGTCTCCCCTTTCCCTGCCCTCTGCTCGGGGGCTCCACACACCAAGCTGACATCCTGCTGCCTTCCCTTAATTTCTGTCTCCTGGCCATGTAATTTGCATCCTTTTTGCTAGAAGAATCGTTTAAGTGCTTGCCTTTTAAAAAGCCCCCTCTCTGATTCCTGTGGATGGTGTAGACCACCAGACGGAGCTTTTTTTTTTTTTTTTTTTTTTTTTTTTTTTTGTGGTACGTGGGCCTCTCACTGTTGTGGTCTCTCCCGTTGCGGAGCACAGGCTCCGGACGCGCAGGCCCATCGGCCGTGGCTCACGGGCCCAGCCGCTCCACGGCACGTGGGATCTTCCCGGACCGGGGCACGAACCCACGTCCCCTGCATTGGCAGGCGGACTCCCAACCACTGCGCCACCAGGGAAGCCCCCCAGACGGAGCTTTGAGTGAAGACCTGGGGGCTGGAATCTGGGCCGTGACAACACTGAGTTGACCCCAAACCATGTTTCCAAACTCTGGTTCACAGCCTGTTTTGTGGGTTGTAAAACCAATTTAGTGGGTCAGATGATCATTTCTAAAAAATGAAATAAAATACATTAGAAAATACCAGAGCGTACAACAGGTGAAACATTTTCGTTCTGTTGATACGTGTGTACTGGGTCACCATGTGAAACGTACCTGCATCGTGGATCATATTCTAAAATTCAATGTAGACTCCTGAGTGATACAGGAGAGAGACTGTCAGAGTAACTGAAGTTGCCCAGGTCAGATGTGGAGAAACCCAACGCCCTCTGGGGACCGTATGACGGCAGGTGGAGTGTCTCAGAGACGTCACCTTCTGGCTCCTGTGTTTTATTTTTTAATTTTTTAATTTGGCTGTGCCGCACAGCATGTGGGGTCTTAGTCCCCTGACCGGGGATCAAATCCATGCCCCCTGCAGTGAAAGCTCGGAGTCCTAACCACTGGACCGCCAGGGAAGTCCCTCTTGTTTTAAAATATGGAAATCATGAGAAGTGTACATCGCCTTTTCCTAAAAGAGCAAATGTGTTTATCCAACAGTCAGCTATCAGAAAGAAAAACTTTTCTAATCTATTATTTATTAACTTATTTGCTGGGAAAAAGCTGTTATTCAGAAACCAAGGGAACATTTGACAAGCTGAAATACTTGTGAAAGGAAGAGGGAAACCTTTTATTGTCCCATGAGGCTTTTGGGCTTTCGTTGCCTGCCCTGTAAAAATGTTGATGAAATTGTATCTTTCCTTTTTTAAAAAAAATTTTATTGAAGCATAGTTGACTTACAATGCTGTGTTACTTTCTGCTGTACAGCAAAGTGATTCAGTTATACATACATATATATTCTTTTTCATATTCTTTTCCATTACGGTTTATCATAGGATATTGGATATAGTTCCCTGTGCTATACAGTAGGACCTTGTTGTTTATCTATCCTAAATGTAATAGTTTGCATCTGCTAATCCCAACCTCCCCCTCCATCCATCTCCCACCCCCTTCCCTTTGGCAACCACAAGTCTGTTCTCTCTGTCTCTGAGTCTGCTTTGTTTCTTAGATATGTTCATTTGTGTCTTATTTTAGATTCCACATATAAGTGATAGCATATGATATTTGTCTTTCTCTGTCTGACTTACTTCACTTTGTATGGTCATCTCTAGGTCCATCCATGTTGCTGCAAATGGCATTTCATTCTTTTTAATGGCTGAGTAATATTCTATTGTCTATATGTACCACATCTTCTTTATCCATTCATCTGTCGATGGACATTTAGGTTGTTTCCCTGTCTTGGCTATTGTATATAGTGCTTCTGTGAATATAGGGGTGCATGTATCCTTTTGAATTATGGTTTTTTCCAGTTATATGACCAGGAGTGGGATTGCTGGATCATATGGTCGCTCTATTTTAATTTTTTTGAGGAACCTCCATACTGTTCTCCATAGTGGCTGTATCAATGTACATTCCCACCAGCAGTGTAGAAGGGTTCCCTTTTCTCCACACCCTCTCCAGCATTTGTTATTTGTAGATTATCTCTTTCCTTATTGTCTCTTCCCCTCTTCTTGGCTCTCGTCTGTGTCATTCAATTAAGCTTGTGCTAAGCTGGCAGTGGACGAGCTTGGCCTGAATGGCACCTGGTTCGATGAGCAGGCACTCTGGAGAGGTTACCTTCCTCGACTTGAGGATGAAGCTCTGATCTCTCCGTAAAATAAGTGCGCAGCCCCATCTTTGTGGAGGTGTCCAGCACAGCTGCATTCCCAGGTCACCAGCCTCACTGGGCCTTGAGTGCTGTATTTCGCTTTAGTTCATTAACCGTGGGCATCAGTTTCCTGGGCAAGTGACCTGTGGGGTTGTATAACACCCCATGCTCAGAAGCATCCCAGGCTTGGTTTACTGCTCTGCTGTTGCTGTCTTGAAATTCTTAATCATTTTGAACAAGAGGACTTGCATTTTTGTTTTTTTTGTTTTTACCCCAAAGTAGGTATCTGGTCCTGCCTCCAGAAGCACCTTGGTCTGTCCTCCTTCCTCAGTTGTGGTTCCAGAAGCCCAAGTTGCTGGTGAATTCCTCCACTGGATAACCTGCTACAATTGCACAAATCATGGGTAGCCCAGGAAGGAAAACGAGGGAGAAAGGAGGAGCCACAGAAGATGGAGGGCACAGAAGGGCTCTTTGACAAAGGGACATGTAGGTTGAGCCTGAAGGGTGAGTGGGCAGTAATGGAAGGAACTAGAGGAAGGGCATTCCTGGTGGAGGGAACAGCACGGGCGAAGCCAGAGAGCGAAGGCGGTGAGGCTGGGGGGGAGTGTGTGCTGCCGGGGCACGGGGGAACCTGGAGTGGGGGCTAGGGTCAGATCTGCAGAGCCTTGTGGGCCGTTGAAGGAGGGTGAACTTGATCCTGAGGGTGATGGGAAACCTTTGGAGGCCTTGGAGCAGGTGGGAAACATGTGTTTTTCAGAGTTGATGCCCTGCTCATTTGTGGGCTCCAGGGAGGGGGCGCCCACAGGATGCAAGGTTGAGCTTGGGGGTTTATGACGATTTTTACCGTGTTTTCAGGGCTATGAAAGGCAGCCGTCAGTAACGCACGTGCTCTCTCATCTAACAAGTACTTATTGAGTACTACACCTGCCAGGGACTGTTCTAGGCGTTGGGAGTGCAGCAGTGGACAAAGCAGTTAGAATCCACGCCTAGCGGAGCGTATGTGATGGTGGGAAGAGACAGACAATAAACTAGAGAGAGAAAGAAAAGAATGTGGAGATGCAAACACAGTGGAGAAACACAGAGCCTGGCGGGTGGGGATGGAAAGCTGATGGGGCCGGTGAGCCTCTCAGATGAGCCGCTCAGTGCAGGATTCTCCAGGTGTCACTGGAGTACAGGCCAGGTGAAGATGAGGAAGATAGCTTCCAGATGAGGAAGCCATGTAGTGGAAGGCTGTTCAGGCCAGCAGGGTCAGTGAGTGGACAAGGCCCAGGGTGGCCCTTGCCTGGCATTTTGAGGACGAGCAGGGAGGCCATTGTGTCTGGATCAGAGTTGACCCGCGTGGGTTGGCAGGAAATTAAATTGGCAAGACAGGAGGGGCTGGATCGGAGGGCCTCGCCGGACATTGTTGAGGACTTGGGGTGTTATTATGGATGATGTGGGTGGCTGTCGGAGAGTTTTGAACAAAGGAATGCAGGGCTTTCCTTGTATTTTAAAAAGATTATTTTGACTCTTTTGTAGAAAGTAAACTGGGACAGGGCAAGTGGGGTGCAGGCAGCAGGGTCAGGGTGGGAATGGAGGAGGTGACAGACAATGACAAGGGCAGTGGCAGTTTCTGGGTGTACTTAGAAGACGTGCCAGCAGGCTACAGGTATCCTTTTTGCATGTGGTTTGGTTGTAAGGTATGAGCAAAAGAGGAATAAAGAATGACTCTAAGATTTCAACCTGAGCAACCGGAATAATAAACATTAGAGCTGCTGTTTGTTTCAGTGACCTATTGCTGAGGGATTGACCACGCTAAACGAAGTGGCTTAAAATAACCATTTTATTTATGTTCACAGTCTGGGCTGGGCTCAGCCGGGTGGCTCTTTTGCTGGTCTTGCCAATGGTCACTCGTGTGCCTATCATCAGCTGGTGGGCTGGTTGTAGGCTGAACGTGGCTGGGACAGCTGGGCCTCTCTCTCCCCATGAAGTCTTGTAACCTTTCTGTCTCCATGAATCCTTCCCACATGGTCTGTCCAGCTGGGTTGCCAGACTCTTACACGGTGGCTCAAAGCTCCCAGGAGGGCCAAACTGGATGCTGATAAGCCTTGGGCCCCAAACTGACACTGTGTCACTTCCACTCTGTTGATTGAAGTGCCACAAGGGGACTCTGCAGGGGTGTGAATTCCAGGGGCTTGGGCTCATCGAGGGCCACCTGTGGAGCAGACCACCAGCCCCGCTTACCAAGGGGGGAGAGGCTATGGGAAGAGGAGGTTGGGGTGTTTGGGGGGATATCCCAGATTCAACCTTGGGTCTGAGGGATCCATTCAACTCTGCATCCAAATTGAGAGGACGTGTAGGCAGCTGAGTATAGAAGCCTGGGGTTTGTGAGTGAAGCTTGGGTACCAGTTTGAGAGTGAACAATGTGCAGAGGGTGGTCCAACTCAGGAGATGGTAACCCCCCTTTAGGGAGTGAGTAGAGATGTAGGGGGAAAGTCCAAAGGCCGAGTCTGGGGAATCTCCAGTATGTGAAGGCTGGAGAGATGAGAAGGGCCCAGCAGAGGAGACTGAGGAGGGTCAGCTGGGGGGAGGGGGGGTAGGAAGCAGGGGAACATGATGACATGAAGTCACACGCAGGCAGTGTTTTAAGGAGAAGGGAGTTCGCTGCGAGGCACTGCTGCCGACACGCCTGCAGAGGGACCATTGCCTTTGTTTTGGTCAAAGTTTGATTAGGTGGCTTCAAGGGAGGATGGGGAGAAAAGTGGTGACAGGATGGCGTTTCAAGGAGCTTTGATGCAAAAGGGAAGCAGAAAATTGGGACTAAGGTCTGGAACTGAGAACTTTGGTTTCTGAAGATGTTTGAATGCTGATGGGAACGAACAGTCGGGAGAGAGGGCGGGGATGCCTGCCGGAACTTGAGAGGGGGAAGGGGGCCTGGGATCCCATGGGAGCGGAGGGTCTGTCCTTAGCTAGGACAGCCCACCGTTGTAGCAGGAGGCAAGCAGCAGAGCGGAGGGGCGGGGACCCCGGGGGACCCTCAGGAGAGCTCTGTGTTTACGCACGTGGCTCTGAGCCGGGATGCGCCCCAGCTGTTACCTCGCTGCTGAATGTCTCTGTTTCCTTGCCTGTAAAGCAGGGATCATCACGTCTTGCTCCCACGTCTGCACAGCCACGTGTCAAGGATTCAGAGCAGTGAGGGTGAGGAAGAGGGAAGGGCTGTTAGAGATTTGGGGAGGCAGGAGGCAGCAGAGATGAGTGGCCCTCTCAGGCGGAGGACGGAGGTGGCAGGATGGCCCCCCGCCCCGCCCCGGGGCAGGGCACGGAAGGATTCCAGGTCACGAATTTAAAGTGAGACCAGCCAGCATGTCTCTCTTTTCTCCAGGTAAGTTGAGTTGCCAGGTTGAGGCTCAGAGAATGTGAGGAGGTGGATTAAACCAGAGTTGGGGTTTACTGGCTGACCCCCCCCCCAGAGGGAGAGAGGGCCGAGGGGCCTGGGGGGGTGGTGGTGGCAGATTAAGGGAGTGAGTGTCAGGTGGGGCAGGATGCCACGCTGGGCGTGGAGGGAAATGAGGCGATGGGATGGTGGACATGATGGGGTCGTGGGGCTGGGGCTGCAATGGAGTGAGCTGGACGTACGGGGTGATAGGAGGAGGGGGTGCTTGAAATTGAGATTTGGTGGGGCGTGGTTCTGGGGAACAGCAAGGTCCAGGGTGGGCCAGTGACCTCTGTGGATTCCTCAAGGGATTTGGTCTAAACTCAAATTTTACAGATTCAGATGGGACAGGGATCTGCTGGAAGAGGGGATTGTGAGCCCTTCCAGAAGGCATAACTGATTCCATAGAGCAGGTGGGAGTCTGGGGCTGCAGACTGTGGTTGAAACTAGTGCAAAGCAAAGGTGGATTGAACCCTCCTTGGGTGCTCCGTGCACATCCTGTCCTCAAGGATGTTAGACAAGATTTGTACATTTAGAGATAAGCTTGCTGAGATCGTTGTGAAGTTTCTGTGATTCTTAAGGAATTATTTAAATGGTTCCAGTAGAGCTGTTTGTTGAACCAAGAGGAGATGTGGTTTGTGGTTGCGGTTTGTGTGCCCCCGGGATAGAGAATTGCCTCACGACAGACACCCATGTGCCTGCCACTGGGTTCAAGGACGAGAACATTCTCATGGCCTGCGTTCCTGCTCACGGATGCATAACCTCCCCCCAGGTCGCTGCGTTGTCTTGTACTTCCTCCACAAGTGGCTTCTTGTTGTTATAATGATACAGTGGACATCTTGAACTCACAGCTTTTTCCTTTGATTGAATTATTTTATTAGGCTAAATTTCCAGCATCAGTCACAACAAGCACAGCTTAACAGTGCTGTGCTTAAGCTCCTTCTTCTAAGGGGGAAATTTGCCGGGGTCCACACGGTTGTTGCTGTCAAGAGATGAACCTCGGCTCACGGTTTCTGACTCCTGCAAGCCGGGCCCTTTTTTTAAAAAAATTATTTTTATTAAAAAAATTTTTATTGAAGTATAGTTGATTTACAATGTTGTGTTAGTTTCAGGTGTACAGCAGAGTGATTCAGTTATACATATATATATATATTCTTTTTCAGATGGTTTTCCATTATAGGTTATTACGAGATATTGAGTAGAGTTCCCTGTACTATAACAGTAGGTCCTTGTTGTTTATTTTATATATAGTAGTGTGTATCTGTTAATCCCAACCTCCAAATGTATCCCTCCCACCCACCTTTCCCCTTTGGTAACCATGTTTGTTTTCTATGTCTGTGAGTCTATTTCTGTTTTGTAAGTAGGTTCACTTGTATCATTTGTTTTAATGAGTGCCTCTCCTGATGTCTCAAGCACCATGAGATGCGCGGGAAGGGAGCTGGCCCTTTAAGGAAACCAAGGGGAGCATTCCATAGGCCTTTGGCAGTGTGAATCCTCTCCTGTTCATTTTCTAAGGCTGGATTTTTGTGTACTTCCCCTGGTTTCCTTAAAGGATTGCACGGGTCAATCTCCGGTGGTCTTGGCCTCCCTTTCTTGCTTGTTTGCACTGGGTAGGTTTCCCAGACTGAGAACAGAGTATTATGTAGATGACTCTCAAGGTTATTAGGTTAACTGATGTTTCTTTGGAGAAGTTGCACCTGCGCTGGCCTTCCTTATCCGAGGCCCGCTGTGCTTCCCTTTGTGGGGAAGGGACGGACCATTGCTCTTTAGGGGGACCCTTTGACTTTCTCGATGGGTGATCAATTGTTTCCAAATTCTAAGATCCCAACCCAAACATAAGTTATTTACTTCTAGATTGATGCAACTTTAGCCGTAATTAATTGTTCTCTCAGTCCTGAGTGCAGATCTTCTTTTTTTTTCCTTTCCCCAAAGTAGTTTATTGTCTTAATTATGTTAATGGCAGAAAAGGCAGCCCTGACTGATGTCTCAATAAAGCTGCAGTAGCGGTTGCAGCCATTTGGCTGCCATGAGTCTGAGCAGCTGGGCCATCGCTCATCTCTCAGTTGGAGGCAGACAGTCCAGTTAGTCCTCACCACTTTGTGGCTCCCTGTCTGCAGTGTCCACCACCCAAGAAACAGATGATTAAGTGACTTATTGGCAAAGGGACCAACAAGAAGTCAGGGAGATCATAGGAGAGAGAGAATCCACTTTAATGAAACATCTTGCCCACAGTGGTCCATGTGCTGGCTTGAAAGGGAATAGGTTGGGTATTCTGCACAAACACCAGCAAGAGATGAAAGGGGAGATGGTCACCCCACTCCTGCCCATTCTCCTCCATCTCTCTGGGAATTCTACTTTTCCCAGTGCGGACAATGCCACAGCGTCACTGTCAAGTGCAGAATACATGCCTCGAGGGTTGAACCTGTTGTTGGCTGTGAGACCACACTCCCTGTGTCTTTCATTTCAGGAGGGTTGTCTTTGACAATTAGTAAGTTCTCAGGTATTGCATCCCTAGTAGAGCCTTTTTTTTTTTTTTTCTTCCAACTCTTTATTTAGCACATTTTCCAATCCACAGTAGAGTTGCAGGAATAGAACAATGAACTTCCACATATATGCTTCACCTTTATCGGCCAATTGTTAACATTATGCCACTTTGTATTTTTCTTTCTTCTTTCCCCTCTCCCACTCTCTCCCTGCTTCTCTCTGTCCACCACACAGCAAGTACACATGCACATATATGTTTGTGTTTACTTTTTGATGAGCCATTTCAGAGTAGGTCGTAGACATGACACTTCTCCCTGACATCCATCGGTGCCTGGACCTCAGTGGGCCATCAGTGACCTAACAAGGTCATTCTCCTACACGACACATTTGTCACCCTGGGGAAATTTAACATGGCTCTGATACTGTTTCTTACACGCCCATAGTAAAAATTTCCCCTCAGTTGTCCCAATAATGCTCTTTATAGCATTGACGAGCAAAAAGAGCCCTGTGGATGCTACAATGGGGGTGTGTGATGGGTACAGTGAAGGGGGTGGTGGATGCAGGAGGAGGTGTCAGAAAAGACCTCACGGAGGAGTTTACCTCCTATGAGCTGAGTAGCTGTTTCTCACTTAGATGAGGGCAGGAGGGAGGGCAGGAAAAGGAAACAGGAGTGAACTCGTGTGTGTGTGTGTGTGTGTGTGTGTGTGTGTATGTGTATGTATGTGTGTACACGTACTTGTGAGGGGAGGGCTGGGGCAGAAAGTGAGGGATACTGTGAGACTGGAGGAGGTGGGGGCCAGGCTGGACTTTGTGCCTTATAGAGATTTTAGAAAGATGACTCCAGCTGTGGTGTGGAGAAGAAATAGTGGCGGGCGTGACAGCTGGAAGGCGGGTTAGGAAGCGTCAGCTGTACTTTTCCAGACAGGGGGCACCGTGAGTGTCCTTTCTTAGTTGCAGATGGTCTCCCTCCCGTCTGCACATTAATGGCAGTCTTTGGGCTGGTGGATTGCCTTGTCATCCAGGAAGAGTAGAATGGACTAGAAGGTGGGGCTCTCGACCCATCTTTTCCCCCCTGGGCTTCCTCCTGACTCCTGCATGTTAAGGACAGGAGAGGGGCTGGCCCAGCCGTCCCGGTTCTGACGTCCAGTGACCGCTCACCTCCCTCGTCCTCTGAGGGAAAGAAGATGCTCTCGCTGGCCCAAAGCGGAGAATTGTGATGTGTCGGGTGATGGACCGAACTTGGGGGGCAGTTGGGAGCCCTGAGGCTCCCCACGCTCTCCTACACCTTCCCCGCCTTCTCCCCAGTCTGCCCCCTCACCTGTGAGACCAGGGGCTTGACCTGCAGCATCCCGAAGGGGCCTTCGGGTTTGGATGCTGAGCGAGTTGGGATTCTGCCTGGCGTTCTTTTTTCTGTTTGTTTTGTTTTAATCCTTCAGCTTCTGAGTTCAGAAATGCTAAGTTAGGGGAAATGCCTTAAACTCTCGCCCTTTTCCAAAGTACCCCCATGAGAGCGTAAACATCCACGCGATTCTTTCCTTTTAATTTCAGTCTCGGGTGCAGCCCTGACCAGAGGTGGGATTGTTGTCAGAGACGCCCCATCCCACCGGGTAGGGGAGGAGGAGCCCGGGTCTTCACGTGGAGCTCCTCAGTGTAACTCTGCCCCCCACCCCTGCCCTCCATCAGATGGCCCCCTGCCTGGGAGGGAGCGCAGGAATGCAGTGTTTCTGGGAGGTCTGGAGATACGGACCTGTGGCTTCTTTTCTTTTTCAGTTGATTTGGTCGCATTGGCGGGGGGCGGGGGGGGGTCGGGGGGGAGTTTCAAGGTTGCTGAAATCCACAGCCTCAACCTGCACAGCCTGGGTGGGGAGCATTCCTGGGGGGACCTTGAGTGGCTCTGTGGGGGGCAGGCATGGGAGACACAGCCGGGCCCCTGTGAGCCTCATGAGAAGGGCAGGCCTCACGGCACGGGGATGGCAGCTGAACTTGACCTGTTCCCACGCAGAGACGTAGGAGGTCATAGCAGTGGCGTCTGAAGGCGGTTCTGAGCCAGGATGCACTTTTCCCGGCCATCTCAGATCCTCAGGCTGCCAGATGCTCAAGTTTGTCAAGTTGTGGCTGAAAGAAACTTAGGAAATCTCCATTAATTTGCATATTTGTGTTTTAAATAATGTTTCTTCTTCTAGTTTATTACAAGAGTAAAGCAGAAAGATACTCAGAAGGAATGTAGAAATCACTCACTTCTGTCTCTCCCAGAGACATGTTAAATGTGGAGTGTTGCTGTGATACTTGGGTTGTGTTCCATGCTCATTTTACATCTGGCTGCTTTTCGACTTAGCGAGGGTGCATTGTCCTCTGACATAGTTTTCAAGTGGGACAGAAAAGCATTAGAAGGGGTACCAACCTCACCTCCCCAGCGGGCTGGGCTTCCCCCAGTTTCCTCTGAAATCTGTGTGCTTTGCTGCTCTCATGTCTACCTGTCTGTCTCATGGCCGCCTGTCTGTCGGGACACCTCACTTCCACGGTATCTCCATCTTTCCCTAGGAAAGGTCCCAGCTGAAGTGGGGGCCAGGTCACAGATATGTGTGTGGTATTATAGGTTAGCAGTGCTTTCGTGGGAGTTGGGGCCTATGATGTGACAGAGGACGGACTTGGCCATGTAGGGAGGAGTGTAAACCAGCTGCGTGACCTCGGTCAACCCCTCCCCTCACCCGGCTGTTCAAGGGGGAGCCAGCGGGTCAGGGCTGGGCTTCCAGCTTCAGAACCCCGTGACTGCCACCACGAGAAGCAGAGTGAGACGCTCCAGGTCAACGCAAGCTTGTCTTGCAGCCGAGGGGTGGAATGGTAATACGTCATCAGATCACTGAGGGGGTGATAGCATATCAGGGATGGTGAGGGCTTCCCAGCTTCCCAGAAGTCCATCATTTGCTTTAAGTGACCTAATCCTTGGGTTCTAGGCACTTAGGTTGTATGGTGCCTGAGGGACCACTTGGATCCACTTTGGACCAACGAGGAGTCCCTTAGCGCCTGACAGAGCATCCAAGTGTCTACCTGTCTTCAGTAATGGGGCCAATGACACACCGAGGGGATGGCCCCTGTGCCAGTCCATTTACCAGAAGCTTCAGTATTAAGTACCAGCCTACTTCTTTGTAACTTCTGCTCATTTCTTCTGGCCCAGCCTAGGGGGCAGCCTGTACCCATGACCCCTCTTCTCTGTGGCAGCCACTGTGGACACTGCCCGCTAGCTGGCCTTGCCTCTGGAGACATTTGTTGGGCCTTTTCCACATTCCTTCCCTGCCCTGATCCCGTGAGGGTTTATGCGCTGCTCTTCCTACAGAGATCTCCACACAGATGTTCTTAGTGGTGGGTCCTGCTCTACCTGGGCCCCCCTTTGATGCAGCACCAACGAGCCCCAGTATCCGTGTTTGTGGGAACACACTGAGCATCCCCCTTGGTTGTGCCTGATGGTAGGAAGAATACGAAAAAGCCCTTTGGAGCTATTTTCTTCACGTCTCTAAATGATGGGGTGTGAAAGAGGGCTGCCTGTTAGCAGGGCACTGGCCATGGACGGAGGGACAGAGGCTGTTATTTCAGCCCAGGAAAATGGCTCAGAGCAGTCTAATCCATGAAGCTGGGTTGGCGTTGATGCCACCGCTGCAGCCGCTTCCAATTCCTTGGATGTTCTTTGCTCTGATTTGTCACGTGTGTGCAAATCAGAGGGACTGGTCCCTGGTGCCCGGCCTTAGGACCTCGCTTGACGGGGGTTGTAGCCTTGCTTTTTTCCTCTCCAGCTTTCTTCTGCACCCATAGACCTTGCTGTCTGACTTTGTCTCCTCTGGCCGCAGGTGGTGCTTCCTACGTTCATTCTCGAGAAGCGGTCCTTGCTGGAGATGTATGCAGACTTCCTGGCACACCCAGACCTGCTGCTGGCTGTCACCGCAGGGGCCACGCCACAGGACAGGGTCATCGGCTTCGTGGAGTATTACCTCACCGCCTTCCACGAGGGCCGCAAGGGCACCCTGGCCAAGAAACCCTACAACCCCATCATCGGCGAGACGTTCCACTGCTCCTGGGAGGTTCCCAAGGACAGGGTCAAGCCCAAGAGGACTGCCGCCCCTTCTCCCTCCGACCATGAACACCCGATGGCCGACGACCCTTCCGAGAACTACAAAATGCGGTTCGTGGCCGAGCAGGTGTCCCACCACCCGCCCATCTCCTGCTTCTACTGTGAGTGCAAGGAGAAGAGGCTGTGCATCAACACTCACGTATGGACCAAAAGCAAGTTCATGGGCATGTCCGTGGGGGTCTCAATGATCGGGGAAGGTAAGCGAAATCGCTGGGTGGAGTTGGGCTCTGACCAAGGGACATTTGTGTACCTGATGGGCACTTGAGGTTTTGTGTGTGGAGGCCTTTGTTTTTATTTCGTTACGGAATTGGGAGTAAGTGGGCGGCTTGGAAATATGGACGGGTTTTGCTATTTGGGAACCAGGTTCTGGTCATTTCCCAAAGCGGCCGAGGTGATGGGGTAAGTGGGATGCAGCTGTTTGCCTCTGAGGCTGCCCACCTGGATCTTCACCTGCTACTCGTGTGTGAGCCGCCTTAGAGATCCTTTTCTTTCCAGCTCTGTATGAATATTAGAGTTGGCTTCAATCTATGAAAACACATTTTTCTTCATTCTCACCAGTTTCTGGCTCACAAACAATGAAGATCATAGTGCTGCCTATTCAAAATCTGCTCATAAATAATTCCCAAGGCAAATCTCTGGAAGCTGGGCTTGCAGTTCTGAAGGGAAAACCCAGTATAATCAGACCACTCGTGGATCACACGTTTCTCTATTATCAGATAGCTGTGAATGAAGGTTATTCATTGTATGAGGGAAACTATAATCATCCTTGTCAAATTCAGGAACCTGTGTTTGTGGTTCTTCAACTTCTTTTGAGTCATAAATCCCCGTGAGATTCTGGCTGTAGACTCTCAGGAAAAAGAAAAACCCAGCACAGAATTTGGCTTTCAGTTTCAGGGCATACACGGCTCCTTGGAAGTCCTTTCCAAACCCCAGGAGATGAGAACACCTTTCATTGACATAGCATGCTCTTACTGAGCGCCTACTGGTTGCCAGCCACTGTCTTGGGAGCCATGGGTACTTGAATGAGCAAAACAGACAGAAGAATCTCTGTTCTCACAGAGCTCTCTCTTCTGCTGGGGAAATACAATTGTGTAGTGCTTTGGAAGTTGTTAAGTTCTATGGGAAAAAATTAAGGTGGGAAGGGACCTGGGGATAAAATAAAGGATCTAGGAATGGTGGGGAGAGAGCAGTGGGACTTTGGAATGGGTTGGGGTGGCGGCTGGGAAGACGTCACCGAGAAGGTGACAGTTGAGCAAAGACCCAGGGGGTGATGAAGGACCCAAGAAGGTGATGAAGGACAGGCTTTGTCGATTACCTGGGGAGTGTGTCTTGGTGGAGAGAACAAGGCCAGAGGCAGAGGGGCCAGAGGCAGGGGCATCCCTGCATGCCGATCTGAGACTGGAAGCCTATGTGGCTGGAGCCGGGAGAAGGGAGGTGGGAGGGAGAAGATGCCGTCGGAGAGGTGACTGAGTCCAGGTCACGTGGGGCCTCGGGGGGCCACTGGCAGGGGTGTTGGCCATCCCACTAAGTGAGCTGCCAAGTCTTTGCAGGCTTTGAACAGAAGAGTATTATGATCTGACTTTTGGTTTAGCAAGATTGTTCCAGCTGCTTGTTGAAACTAGACCATAAGAGGGGGAAGGCGACGCAAGGAGACCAGTTAGGAGATTATGATAATAATCCAGGCAAAAGGCAATAGTGGCTTGAACCAGGGCAGGAATGGTGCGGAGGTAACACAGGGTGGGAATCTGGATGAATTCTGAAGTGGAGAGATCAGATGTGGGGTATGAGTGAAAGGTGATGCCAAAGCTTTTTTTTTTTTTTTTTTTTTTTTTTTTTAAAGATATTACATAATCATTGACGCTATTCCCTGCATTGTGCGCTGCATACCCATGACTCATTTATTTTGCAACTGGAAGTATGTACCTCTTAATCTCCCTCATCTATTTCTCTTCTCCCCTCTGGCAACCACCTGTTTGTTCTGTGAATCTATGACTCTGTTTCTGTTCTGTTCTGTTTGTTCATTCATTTTAGATTCCACCTATAAGTGAAATCGTACAGCATTTGTCTTTCTCCGACTTATTTCACTTAGCATAATACCTTCTAGGTCCATCCCTGTTGTCACAAATGGCAGAATTTCATTCATTTTTATGATTGAATAATATTTCATGGTATATTTATACCACAATTTCTTTATCCATTTGTCTGTTGATGGGCACTTAGATTGTTTCCATATCTTGGTTATTATAAATAAGGCTGCTATGAACATAGGGGTGCACATGTCTCTTTTAATTAGTGTTTTCATTTTCTCTGGATAAGTACCCAGAAGTGGAATTGCTGGATTGTATGGTGGTTCTATTTTTAGTTTTTTGGGAACCTCCATACTGTTTTCCATAGTGGCTGCAACAATTTACATCCTACCAACAGTGTAGGAGGGTTCCCTTTTCTCCACATCCTCGCCACCGTTTGTTATCTGTGATCTTTTTGATGATGGCCATTCTGACAGGTGTGAGGTGATACATCATTGTGGTTTTGATTTGTATTTCCCCGATGATTCGTGACGTTGAGCATCTTTTCATGTGCCTCTTGGCCATCTGTATGTCTGCTTTGGAAAAATGTCTATTCAGGTCCTCTGCCTATTTTTCAGTCGGGCTGTCTGTTTTTTTTTTATGTTGAGTTGTATGAGTTCTTTGTATATTTTGGATATTAACCCCTCATCGGACACATCTGGATTGGATGTGAGGTATGAGAGAAAGGTGACACCAGGCTTTTGACCTGAGCAACTAGAAGGATGGAATAGCCATTAACTAAGGTGGGGAAGACTGAAGAGGGGATTAGTTTGGAGAGAGAGCACAGGAGCCCAGTTAGGTTGTGTTGGGGTTTAGACATTTGAGAGGGGGGCTTGAGCAAACAGTGTCTCTACAGGCCAGAGTTCTGGGTGAGGTCCCGGCTGAGGTTAAAGCTTGTCATGTAGAGCCTGGAGACTTGTATGTGTTGCGTGTCTGTGTCGCGTGAAGGGTCGGCCTCTGATGTTCGGGGCTCGGCGGCCCTGTTCCTTCCAGGCAGCCGGTAGGGGTTGCAGCCTTCATTCACTCTGCACAGCCCTGGACAGACTCTTAAGGCTGTGCGTGTGTGGGACACCACGTAACACCCTCTGCTGAGACCCTCGGCTGTAGCATCCCTGGAGCAGAGCTGGGATTTGCTGCCCTCACTTCTTCTCCCTGCTGGAAAATTCTACTTAGAACTTCTCAGTGAAGAAAGCAGAAGGAAGATTCTGGAGAGAGACCGTGGAAGGCCCCTTCCTGGCCACCCCCCACCCCCATGTATTCCTGCTGTCGACAGGCCTGGAGAGGGTCAGGGGACCGTCTCTCATTCTTGTGAGGCTTTTAAGTTTGTCTCAGTCCTTTCAGTAGCTACGTCCCCCTTTCTTTCATATTAATTAAATGTGAGCTCTGTAACACACAATTTTTCTGATTTTTCACACAAAATGCTTCTAAGAATCCCCAGACTTCAAAGCCAAAGGTTCTGCTTCCTGTCCTCAGGGCTCCTTTGGGGGATGGGTTATGGGGAGGGCGGGTGGGGGAGGTGGGATGCTTTTCCTTCCTCGCTCCATTCCCTGCACTGATCCAGCAACTTCCATGAATTTGTCGATAGGGCACGAAGTGACATTTTTTTCCCACCTTTCATTTTTTCTTTTCTTTTCTTTTTTTTTTTTTTTTTTAACTTTTGGCTGCCGAGCGGCTCGTAGGATCTTAGTTTCCCAGCCAGGGATCAAACCCGCGCCCCCTGCATTGGAAACGATGAGTCTTAACCACTGGACTGACAGGGAAGTCCCTCCAACCCTTCATTTTAAAGATTAGATTGGTCCACTTGAAATTTTGTATGTAAATACATGGGCTTACGTTTTAAATGATTGCCCTAAGGCTGTGGCCTATTTGGCTATAAAATGCCATTATCAAGTGCTTCGTTATGCCTTGAATTCCCCGAGGTTGTAGCTCAGAGACCTCCCCGGAATGGTCCCTCAGCTCTGACACTGAAAGTCCCTAAGCGTGACACTGTTGAGCCAACCCCGAGATGACATCCATGCGTGGATGGAAGCACAGGCGCCTCCGCTTGGTACCCACCCTCACCGCTCGGGACACAGTTCATCCAGCTTCTCTTGAAACCCCTCCCTGCCAGAACTCCAGACCAGCGCCCAGTAAATGGCACAGCCTCTGAATTGGGTCTGTGGGGATGGGCAGGGACCCGTTTGCCCATGAATGCCAGCACTGTGGGCCCTGAAGACCAGCTCCCCGGAGTTGCTTTCCGTGATTCTGTGCTTTCTTTCCAGAGTCAACGCCCTGTCGGAATATTTTGGTTCCTCAGAGTTATTTTAAATTTATCAGTTTGAAAATCTTAATGCTTGGCCTTATGTTTATTGATAAATCAATTTGTGGGATTTAAAGCAAAAATCTCCCAGCTTGAGGACTAGCTATGTCCTGGAAAGATGGATTATTCAGTGTTTTTCAGCTTCTCTCAGCAATTAGGCTAATTAAAAAGGAGCTTTCCTTTGTGAGCCCGTTTGCAAGTCTAGTTTTAATATAGTCTTTTATTCATTATTA
This sequence comes from Mesoplodon mirus, assembly GCF_964341445.2. Lineage (NCBI taxonomy): Eukaryota > Metazoa > Chordata > Mammalia > Artiodactyla > Ziphiidae > Mesoplodon > Mesoplodon mirus. Next base: position 53,443,413 of record NC_138988.1, read on the forward strand.
GGGACAGATTTTTGTATGCAATCTTGAAAAAAAGAGTCCTGGGAAGGCATAATTGCCGGTGATTTAATGAGTGAGCACACATTTATGGATTTTCAGAAAAGAGCCTGGGGGTGTGGTCTTGCCGGTGCTTTAAACCAGCCTTGCTCTGGGGCTCACTTTTCTGATTTCTGTGGACTTGCGGGAAGTTTCACCTTGGTTTGGAAGAGGTTTTTCTGAAGATGAGTGGGAGGAGGATGCCTCCCCACCCCCTATGTGCATCCGCCATCAGCAGATTTTGTGATTTCTTCTTTGTTCCCAAGTGGAAGTATCACTGCTAAGAATTCACCTGCCAAGAGATGGGGGTGTGATCAGGATTCCAGCGGTGTAGCAGGTTGCGTGCCCTTAGCTGAGTTTCAGTGTTGCCTTTTTTACAGCCCCGTGAGGTGCGGGTACCGTTATCCCTGCATCACAGATGAGGCAGCTGAGGGGCAGAGAACTTAAGGTCACCAGGCTGGCGAGGGACGGAGGAGTTGGAATGATCCTCTGAGATCTCATCTAGGGCTTTTAAAAAATGGTGGCGTATGCTCCAGGTAAGCATGCTCTAAAGAAAATATCAGCGGTATGGTCCTCCCTCACCAAGTTTATATTCATGAATGAGACCAGGAAGACTCAGCACGTGGCGCTCGTGGCTGTTGCGTGGTCCTGGCCTGCGGAGAGAGGCCACCGCAGGATGTGCAAACGAGTGGGGGTCCCCAAAGTATGGCAGGTCAAAGCCTGGAAAGGTTGACAGCAGAGGGGGACATCGTAGACATCGGGGGTGGGGCAGTGCTGTCAGGGGACATTTGGGCCCCTGGGAGGACTTTACTGCCACATAGTCCATCAACATGGAGGGTGAGGATGGGGGACAGAGAGCTGCCTTCTCTGGGCCCTTGAAGGCAGGCGACAGAGGGACCGGCAGCCTCCTCCTCAGGGTCTCAGGGCCCCTCCCGCTGCCACAGGCCCTGAGGCTATGAGGATGCGGCTGGCACTCAGGGAACCGGAGGCTTGCGAGTAGAACTGGGGCGGAGGGGTGGGGGGGGAGTCTGCTGGAGCCTCCCTCTTTCCAACTTCCACTTCCGGTTTCTCTTCACTGTTGATGTCAGACCTGTTCGGCATGAACTTACCACCCGCTTCACTCTCTTCTTAGCAGCCTAGTTCTAGGAAAGACAAAGTACGCTTGGAAACAAAAAGTATACCAGGCCTGGCCATTCTTCTTCCAGGGTCCTGAGCACAGGCTGTAAGAAGCGACACATTGGTGTCGCATCCTCCTTGCAGACACAGGTCCACCCTTGTGCATCACAGGACGGGCCTCAGCGGTCACCTGGGGCAGCTCTGCCCCCTGAGCTGTGGGGAGGGATAAGTGACCGAGGGAGGGTGTTCCGTGGCCCAAGGCTTGGTTTTGGGGAAGATGGTGTAATTTCATTGAGAGCTCTGGCGAGTGGGGAGGTGGGGAGAAGTCAGCGTGCTCTGATATTCAGTGTATTCGGTGTAGTGGAGCCGTACTGTCTGTGCATTTATGTTACATGTATTCAATTCTCTTCCTGGTTAGGGAGAGAGATTTAAATGTTGCTGCGATCTCTGCCCCCCAGTCCTGCCCACGCGATTGTGAGTGACCTGAGTCTGCTTTTTCTTGGGGGGGGGCGGATCTTCTCTCCTGCCTGTGCCCATGTGTGAGCATCCCGCCTCCCTGGGGGAGGTCACAACTCCCAGATGCACATGGGCCCGTCACCTGGGGTTTCCACACCAGCCCCCTGTGTCTGTGGGTCAGCAGGTGTAACTTTGCTGGACTTACCTGGGGGTGAGGTTGCGGGTTCTGGACAAGCCTGGTTTGTTCCAAAAACTGTAGCTCATGGGCGATGCAAGGAGTTCTTAAGGGTAAATTGAGTGACTCCTGAGTACATCTTCATATTGACTTTGGAAACTCAGCATTCGTGATCCCTTTGTACCTTTAGTCCCCTCTCCTCAGACTCTCCTGGCGAGCTCCCCAGGGCTGAAAGGGACACACACACGTACACTGTCTCTCTGCTGGGCAGATTCTATCTCTGTTGATTGATTGATTTTTTAAAATTTATTTTAATTTTATTGAAGTGTAGCTGATTTACAGTGTTGTGTTAATTTCTGCTATACAACAAAGTGACTCAGTTATACGTATATGTGTGTGTGTGTGCGTGTGTGTGTAGGTATACATTCTTTTCCATATTCTTTTCCATTATGGTTTATTACAGGATGTTGAATATAGTTCCCCGTGCTATACAGTAGGACCTTGTTGTTTATCCATCCTATATGTAATAGTTTGCATCTGCTAACCCCAAACTCCCTCTCCATTCCCTCCCCCTTGGCAACCACAAGTCTGTTCTCTATGTCTGTGAATCTGTTTCATAGATAAGTTCATTTGTGTCATATTTTAGATTCCACATATAAGTGATTTCATATGGTATTTGCCTTTCTTTGTCTGACTTCACTTAGTATGATAATCTCTAGGTCCATCCATGTTGCTGCAAATGGCATTATTTCATTCTTTTTTAGTGCTGAGTAATCTAGCTCAGTTGATTGAGATGCTTATCTAGCCTCAGAGAGAAGTACCGACCAGTCAAATTACTTAACCCCTCTGAGTTTCCGTTTCCACCTCCTCATTTAAAAATGATAATAATTAATGCTGCGTTGAGTAGTTGTGAAGCTCACAGAAGACACTGCATGTGAAGCCCCTGGAAGTGCTGGGTGGCCAGGAAGGGTCCCCCAGGGCACATGGAGCCCCCTCCTCGCTCTTTCCAGTGGAGGAACCAGAGACCCAGGGAGGGGACATCACTGACACCTCCAGTCACATAGTTCCGGCCGAAGGACAGAACTGACCTTCCTGAGGCTCTTGCTGCACTTGACCATTGCAGGCCCAGAGTGGGCAGGAATAGAGCTGGGAGGGCTTTTCTACAGGGAGTGAAGCCTCAGTGCGGGGTGGGAGGCCGAGAAGGCCCCTCACACAGAGCAAACCTCAGCGAGCCAGGCGTGCTGGTTCCCAGGCCTCTGCCAGCCCAGGAGGTGCTGCCCTCAGTAGAGGGGCCCCTGTGGGTGCCCGACCGGAGAGGCCAGAGCAGGGGCTGGGTGTCAGTGGACCAGCTGTACAGCAGCCCCGGGAGATGGCGCCTGTCGGGGTAGTTCACGGCAGCCTTTGAGAACTTGTTCAAAACTGTGGCTCCTTTCCCTAGAAAAAGAGACAAGCCCACGTCATTTTGCATTGTTTCAAGCGGATCAGATCTCTCCAAGACTAGTACTTGGCTCCCAGCCTGGAGAACCTCTGATCAAGGGGTGGGTGCCCCCGGGTCGTGACAGCAGCTGTGCACTCTGCTTTGTAACTTCCTGAGAACCTTTGAGGTTGTCTCTGCTGCTCTCAGGATAAAGGTAGAGCTCCTTAACAGGCTTTTGCGAAGTTGAAAGACGAGGCCTGGCCCCTGTAGACCTGGGCAGCCTCCGTACCTATACCCACCACTTCCCTTTCTTCCCTGGGGCCCTTTTCTCAGACCCCCGTGCTCACCCGGCTCCTTCCCACCACAGGGCCTTTGCATATGCCTCCCCCTGCTTCTGCTTTCCCTCCCCTCTTCCCCAACTCAACTCTTAGCCAGCTCCAGTGTCCCTTCCACCGGGAAGCCTCCCTTCCCAGCTCAGCTCCTGCTGCTGGAGGCCCCGGACACCTCCCCCTCCCACCCCATCACAGTCACAGTTTTGTGTTTGCGAGTGCTTCATGCACGCCCACCTTTCTCTTTGGCTCCTTGAGGGCAGAGAGCGGGTCTGTCTTGCTCACCATGTGTTCTCAGCATCTCTCACGCAGTAGACATGCAGCGAATAGATAAATGGCACATGGGTGGCCGGCCTTTGCGGAGGTGGGAGGCGTGACGTCTGTTGCAGGAGCGTGTTTGGTTTCTCATCTTTGCGTCTTCTGGTCCCCAGTGATGCCCAAAGCTCAGCTTCTCTGTGCACCGGTACTGAATCGAATCTCGGAGACATAGTTTTGGGTGAAGTAGAAAAGGATAGCTTTATTGCTTTGCCAGGCAAAAGGGGACACAGTGGGCTCCTGCCCTCGAAAACTGTGTGTCCCAACTGGGGAGAATTTGATGAGTTTTATAGCAATGGTTCAAGGGTGGGGCTGCTGACAAGATCAGGGTGTGTGCAGGGTCTCCTGTGGTATTAGGTCTCCTAATCTTTTTTTTTTTTTTTTTTTTTTTTTTGCGTCATGCGGGCCTCTCACTGCTGTGGCCTCTCCCGTTGCGGAGCACAGGCTCGGGACGCGCAGGCTCAGCGGCCATGGCTCACGAGCCCAGCGGCTCCGCGGCATGTGGGATCTTCCCGGACCGGGGCACGAACCCGTGTCCCCTGCATCGGCAGGCAACCCTCAACCACTGCGCCACCAGGGAAGCCCACGTCTCCTAATCTTGATGAGCTTCTCTGGTCCCTTTAATCTTTTGCCCCAGGTGGTTTTTTGGCTGCTCCTCCCTTGATTAGCAACTGTTGCAATCTGCCCTTTGGACCTCAGGGAAGGTCATGGAGACTACAAGAAATGGAAGACAAAAAGGCCTCGGTGCCCGGGAGCCCCTCAGGGTCCTCCTCGGTTTCACCAGCTGCGCTTTCCTCGTGTGCGAGCCTAACCCTTCCCTCCTGTCTTCCTCAGGTGTGCTGCGGCTCCTGGAGCATGGGGAGGAATATGTGTTCACCCTGCCCAGTGCCTACGCCCGGTCCATCCTCACCATCCCTTGGGTGGAGCTCGGAGGAAAAGTCAGCATCACCTGCGCCAAGACCGGGTACTCAGCGACAGTGATCTTCCACACAAAGCCTTTCTACGGGGGGAAGGTCCACAGGTAGGAGGGGCTAGGGAGACTCCGTCTCTGTGCGATCACGATGCCCCAGGTTTCTTGTCTGCATCAGAAGACTGGGTTCCAGCCGTGGGATGAGTTGAAAAATCAAGATCAAGTTAACAGATCTGTTTCAGATGACATGTCTCACTGGGCAGCGTCTTGAACCCTCCCCAGTCTGACGATGTGTGGGTGGAACATGCCCCAGAGAACAAAGGGCTTCTGGCTTTATCATAACCTCTCGCTTCCGAGGCCCTAGGCCTGACCTGCACTGATTCAGTTGTTCTGTGAGCTCCATGCAACATCCCGAATCCTGCATCTATGAGAGCAGGACCGTTTCTCTCCTTTTGGAAGCTGGGAAGCAGTCCTAAGAAACAGAAGGAGAGGCCCGCTGTTTGAGGGGAGCATCACCTCGTTTTTATGGCTCCAGTTATAAATTTCCCCCTTTGGAGCAGATCGCTGGATAATAAGCAAGCCCCCATCTTTGACCTTTTTCTTGGAAAGTTTTTCTGGATGGTGTTCACGTGGGGTGGTGGAGTGTCCTCTGGAAAGTAGGCACCTTCAGTGGCCGTTTTGGAGCCAAACATACCAGCCCCCAAGAGCTGATTATGCACGTTTCTCCCCAGCTCCGCGGCCACTCATGCCCCAGTGGTAGCTTGAGATCCGCTGTGGGTGGGGCAGCACAGAAACTGGCAAAAGCTGTAAACCAGGCATTTTCCCTCCTGGCGAGCCCGTTGTTAAAGCGTTACCAGCACAGCACGGATACCCTTCCGCTGTGTGCCGCTGGGAGGATTCCTGATGCCGCCTGGGCTCCCGGAGGTGTTCAGGCTCAGGGAGAAAAATTCCAGACCTGGGTTTGAAAACACCAAATTCATCCCAAGCTTGGCCATTAGAAAAAGAGGCCCCGGGCTTCTCCTCCCGTTTCTGCTGTGTTACTCTGCCTACAGCGGGCTCCTGGGGAGAGGGAGGTGGGCTCTGCCTTCACCCAGAGCTGAGACCGGGAGCCCCCGGGCCGGGTGGTTGAGGCAAAGGGCCACACATCGCCACCAGGGGCCCTTGTGAAGCCAGGCTGGAGGGGTTCGACCTTGTTTAGTGATCGAAAAGTTCCCCCTAGACTCTCACACTCTTTTGGTGGTTGAAATGTACACTATTAGTTGCTATTTGAGGGAGGAGAAGGGTATATATATTTAAATTTTATATACATTTTTTATTGGAGTATAGTTGCTTTACAATCTTGTGTTAGTTTCTGCTGTACAGTGAAGTGAATCAGCTATATGTATACATATATCCCCTCCCTCTTGGACCTCCCTCCCCCCTCCCCTCCCCCTCCCCCTCTCCTCCCCTCCCCCCTCCCCCCTCCCCTCCCCCCTCCCACCCATCTAGGCCATCGCAGCACTGAGCTGAGCTCCCTGTGCTATATAGCAGCTTCCCACTATCTATTTTACACATGTTGTAGTGTATTTATGTCAAACCTAATTTCCCAATTCGTCCCACCCTCCCCTTCGCCCCCCACATCCCGTGTCCACACATCCGTTCCCTATGTCTGCCTTTCTATTCCTGCCCTGCAGATAGGTTCATCTGTACCATTTTTCTAGATCCCACATATATGCGTTAATATACGATATTTGTTCTTCTCTTTCTGACTTACTTCACTCGGTATGACAGTCTCTGGGTCCATCCACGTCTCTACAAGTGACCCAATTTCATTTCTTTTTATGGCTAATATTCATTGTATATATGTGCCACATCTTCTTTATCCATTCATCTGTCGATGGACACTTAGGTTGCTTCCATGACCTGGCTATTGTAAATAGTGCTGCAGTGAACATTGGGGTACGTGTGTCTTCTTTAATTATGGTTTTCTCAGGGTATATGCCCAGTAGTGGGATGACTGGGTCATATGGTAGTTAGTTCTACTTTAAATGACACAATAGACCAGATAGACTTAATTGATATTTATATTTTGTTTTTACTGAGTTTTGTGATGTCCACCCCAATAATAACATCTTATAAAACCTTGGCGTTTTTATCAAAACTAAGAAATTGATGAAATTCAACTAAACAAATCACAGTATATAGTGTAAAACATGTATAATTTTCAACCGCCTGTCTAATTTATTGTCAAAAATCAGTAAAACAATATTAATTGAAAAAAACTAAGAAATTGGGGGGATAAATTAGGACTTTGGGATGGACATATACACACTACTATATATAAAATAGGTAAACAACAAGGACCTACTGTATAGCACAGGGAACTATGTTCAATACCTTGTAATAACCTATAAGGGAAAAGAATCTGAAAAAGTATATGTGTGTGTGTGTGTGTGTGTGTGTGTGTGTAACTGAATCACTTTGCTGTATATTTGAAACTAACACAACATTGTAAATTAACTATACTTCAACTGAAAAATAAGAAATTAACATTGCTGCATTCCTATGAACTAATCTACAGACTTTATTCAGATCCTATCTGTTTTCCCACTGATGCTTTTTTCTGCTCAAGGATATTAGATCACATCTTAAGAGCTAGTCTTTGAGCAAAAGAGCAAAAAGCAACCCCATAAAAAAAACCTCTACATGTGAGGATGCCTTTTGAAGTCGGTCTCTGTTCTAATAATCTTGCAAAGCATGTTTATTCGATGCTTCATTAATTCAGGGTCACAGCAGAAGTGAAGCACAACCCGACCAACACCATTGTGTGCAAAGCCCACGGGGAGTGGAATGGGACCCTAGAGTTCACCTACAACAACGGGGAGACCAAGGTCATTGACACGACCATGCTGCCAGTGTACCCCAAGAAGATCCGACCCCTGGAGAAGCAGGGCCCCATGGAGTCCAGGTGGGGACTAGGCCATGTGTTCCTCTCCAAGCTTTGTTGTCCTCAGCACTTAACCCAAGGGGCAGAGAGGAAGCCCAATGCAAAGGGGCCAGGAATCGCATTCTAATTCCTTTGGAAACTTGAATTGTCCTCTGTATGTCACTTAGGTGTAGATCCTTTGTTTAGTTGCTCTGCAGTCATGGGGTGGAGTGTGAAGACAGCCCGCCCAGACTTTAATGCCTGTCCTAAAAGAGTTTGTCAACTCTGTGGGTCTGTTACTTAATTGCAAAGTTAAATACAGAGAGATGCTAGTAATCAAAGAACTGTGCAGCAAAGCAATGAGATACTTTTTTTTTCTTACCAGATTAGCAACATAATTCAAAAAAATTCAGTGCCTGCAAGGCTGTGATAAAATTAACACTCTATGCCCTGTGCTTCCGGTAGGAAGGTGTGCAGGTTAGCTGTTTGGATCAGCAGCTTTAAATTTGTGAGTTCACCTCTTGTAGTCCATTTCTGGGAATCTCATCTAAGGGAAAATTCTTCAATTCACAAAAGGTTTTAAATATGAAATTTGGGTATTTAAGAAAAAAAGTTAAATATAAACAAAAGGAAGAAAAAGAAACCATCTAACTGTGCAATAACTGGAAAACAGTTAAGTGAATTATGGAGAATTCACTCTATCATATGAATATCCCGCAAGCCACTTAAAGTGATGTTTATGCAGGTACAGAAGCAGAATCTTCTGGAAATATGCCATTTTAATTTTTTAATCCAGGAGGTCAGCCAGCTACGGCCCACGGGCCAGATCCCATCTCTGGCTGATTTTTGTAAAATTTTACAGGAACACAGCTGCGTCCTTTTGTTTGTATCTTGTTTGTGGCTGCCCTCTGGCTACAATAGCAGTGAAACAGTTGCGACTGAGAGCAAATGCCTGCAGAGCCTAAACCGTTTACTCTCTGGCCCTTTACAGAGAACGTTTGCCGGCCCCGCTCTTATCTAAAAGCATGCTAATCTGTAGAAAGAGGATATAGGGTTAAAGTGAAATTACAGATGATTCTCTGAAAGGGTTTGCCATTACAAGAAGAGTTTGTAATGCAATTGGAAAGGTGCTTTTTATGTGGAAACAAAGCAGGGATACCAGTGTGTATAAATTATACATTATCACCGAGTTTAATAGCAAGAGGGCTGCAGCGTCCTGGAAACTTGGCTTTGTGGTAGGATTAGTCCACTCGTTCTTGTTGATCAGAGTGTAACCTTCTCTGAGTCCAAATGGAGGGCGTGAACCCAGCCCTTTGGGCTGTGACAGGAAGGAATCCCTCCCCTGGCCTCTGACGACACCTCCCCGGAATCAGGGGCCCTGTGGTTGCTGTCACAGCACCGCTTGTTTCTGGTATGGCTGCTGAGAACAAAACTATGATTCCTTTGAGCTCTTCTTCCAAGACTGTTGAGTAGGTTAGCTGTTCCTCATTAAGCCTTGCTGGGAGTGGGATGGATAGAGGATGGAGTCTGGAACCAGACAGAGGGGCGTATCGCCTCTTCTTGTCTCGCATACGTGGACTTCACTGGAACCTGGACCTGGGCTGTTGACAAACCCAGCAGCCCACCTTGTTCCCTGAGGCGGGAATGGCCTTGAGGTGTAGCGCCTGCCACTCAGAGCACCTGAGCCCAGTCACCTGTGCCAGGCCTCACCTGAGGAGGTGAAGGAGGGCCCACCTAGTGGTCTCAGCCCCACAGTGGCCCGGCCCCCACCAGCCCCTGTGCAGGGGAACCCCTGCCCCATTAAGGGGAGAGTGAAGCTGCTCTTAGGTCGGCCCACTGCTGTCAATGTGCTCGCGATGCTCAGAGCCCGGCCGGCGCAGGCATCCTGCTCGGGCTGGAGCCTTCCACGCAGCGATGCTGGCCACACCCGGCCTAGCCACCACCTGGCCCTTGGCCACCGGGACCTCCGCTTCTAGCAGAGGCTCCCCTGGGCTTCCTTTTTGCTTTTCTTGCCGACTTGCCCCCGCCCTCTCCGCCCTGAAGGCTTTTCTGCTTTTCCCTTTGTCCTGAAGTTCAGAGCCTTCCGAAGCAGAGCCCCTCCAGGGAGCTCTTGGTTGGACCCTGTGGGTGTCTGGGCAGAGCCCTTGACCTGTGGGCCGGTTCTTTGCTCACCACCCCATCTGCAGTCCCTGGGGCCCTCTACCCTCTAAATTTGGGGCCACTATTTTATGATGGGCCTTATCAGGGGAGGTCCTGCCCTGAGAGCACCCCGACCCTGGATGCCCGGGCACCCAGTCCTTCCCTCAGCGCCGGGTGTGTGTTGAGGGTTCAGGTGATGGCAAAGACTGATTTGACCCGGCACCCAGCCCTCCCTGTCTCCTTCCCCACCTTCCTTTCCTGTTTTAGGCCATCTTTTCCCCCTAAGTCAGCTATCAGGGCATGGTAGAAAGAGCAAGCGCTGTGAGGCTGGTAGGACCTGGCTTTCTCCCACCTTCCAGAGGTTTCTCCTGTGTAAGTTAGGAGCCAGGGTGCCACTGTACCCTCTGCATGGTGGGGTGCTGGGCGGCGGTGGGCAGGCTGGCCTTGCAGCCAGAGCCCCGGCCGCATCGGTTCCTGGGCTCGGGTCCCACAGGAGGGCTGCTGTCCTGGATGCACTGGCCACTCCCCTGCGGGCTCCTGGCCCAGGATCTAACGGGGAGCGTCTGCTCGGCCCCAGCTGCAGGGACATCATGTCCCCAAAGCCGGGGGTGGGGGTAGGGGTGCTGGTGCTTGCTGCGGAGAAGTCCGCTGGTTCCCTCGTGCAGAATCCCGACTGGTCCTGATATGCTGAAGTGAGGAAGTGTCCCCCCTTCACCTCAGTGCTGGTCCTCCCCCTCCAGCACAGAGTGGGACTGGAGGGGGCACCCCGGCTTCCTGCGGAGGGAAGCTGCCGCCTTCTCCAGTGAACGAAGGAGTGAGTGAGTGAGTGAATGAATGAGTGTGTCTAACTTTGTGTGTGGACACGGGGAGGTGACGGATCCCCCAGTGTCTGTAACTCCTAATACGGGGCTCCCGGTGGGAGAGCAGCCACTGTTCACATCCATCAGCTTGCTGACCTCGGGCAGGTCACTTCACTTTATGTGGATCTGTTTTTCTCCCCTTTACAATGGGGTGATAGTATCACATCTATATCCCTGGGGTGTTGTGTTGATGAGATGAGTTAGTCCATATGTAAAATGTTTAGGAATGTGGTGAATGCCCCGTGGCAGTGTCTGCTGTAGATTTTGTCTGTAGGAGCAGTTTGATTGCTCCAGTCTTCCCTAGATTGGTCTAGACGCTCAGAGCGCGGAGGCGAGAGGGGATTCAGATCTGGGTGCAGGTGGGGCCCTGGGCCTGTGGAGTGAGCTGCTCACCCCCTCCCGCCCCGCAGCCCAGCATCCTTGGCTCAGGCCCTTCCTTGCCCAGGACCGCAGGCCTCAGGCTGCTGGCCCTGCCTGACTGTTTCCTGTCCCCAATGACCCCCGCCCCCAGGAACCTCTGGCAGGAGGTGACCCGATGCTTGCGGCTGGGGGACATCGACGCCGCCACCGAGCAAAAGCGGCGGCTGGAGGAGAAGCAGCGCGCGGAGGAGCGGAAGCGGGAGAACCTCCGCACGCCCTGGCGGCCCAAGTACTTCATCCAGGAGGTGACCCTACCGGGCGTCCTGGGCGGGGAGGACGGGCTGTCCCCTATCGCGGCCGCCGGACGGGCAGGGGGCGCCTGGGAGATCTGGGCATGGTGGCCATGGCTCCCCCATCAGGGAGGCGCACCCGCCCGCGGGGAGGCACGGAGTGGGGCTGCGGCCCTGGAGGCGTCCTGCTTCACAAAGACCACAGCCCTGCTGCTCTGCCTTCAGTAGCAGATTGGTCGGGAAGCCCCTCCCAGCCCAGCTCCACACCTGGGTGGGTTGGAACCTTCTCCATGACAGCACCCTTTCAGAGCTTTGCCTCCCAGGGGCCCAATGGGGGACGGACGTGCCGGGGAGGCCCGCGGGGGTCCGCCTTCCCGCGCTGCTGCTGGAAGTGGTGTTGGAAGGGGACCCCCCCACGCCCCTCATCCCCCGACTGCCCGCCCTCTGGGCAAGGCGCCCTGTGCCCAGTTGTTTGTGGCACAGCCGGGCAGCATTCTGAGAACAGAATTGGAAATGACAAAGGTGTAGGAGCCACAATTTTTTTTTTTTTTTTTTTTTGTGGTACGCAGGCCTCTCACTGTTGTGGCCTCTCCCGTTGCGGAGCACAGGCTCCGGATGCACAGGCCCAGCGGCCATGGCTCACGGGGCCAGCCGCTCTGCGGCATGTGGGATCTTCCTGGACTGGGGCACGAACCCGCGTCCCCTGCATCGGCAGTCGGACTCTCAACCACTGTGCCACCAGGGAAGCCTGGTGCCACAGTTTTTAAGGCAGGCTGGTCAGGAGCCTGGCAGCGTCAATGAGAGAAACAGGCCGGTGAGGGCGGGGCAGACCCAGGGTCCGTATCTAAAAGGGTGGATGCCACTGACCTCCAGGCCGCCACAGGCTGATGGCCCAGTTTTTCAAGGGAAGCCAGAAATCAGAATTTTGATGAGATCTGATATTCACCTGGTGTCAAGGAAGTTTTAAAATTTAAACGCTGAGGGCCGATTGAAGTCCGTCTGGGCTTTCCTTGCCTAGGCACTGCTGGTGTCTGACTTCTGCTCCTTGGAGGGATGGCTCCATGGAGCTGGAGGTCTGAGGGGAGAGTTAGTGACCTTGAGGTGGGCTTCTGGTCTGGAGCAGGAAGCAGCCACGTGTCTCCTAGAGGCGGGAACTAGGGCCGTGGGCTGAGCACAGATGTCAAGGTCAGATGCTGGTTCAGACGGGAAGTCTGCTTGGGGAGACTCTGAGTGTATCCCTGTCTGGAGGCCTTGCCCAGGGGAGGTGACTCTATTAGTCAGGGTTCTTCAGAGAAACAGCACAGGACCAACAGAAGATAGAAATTTAAATAGATTTATTATGAGATTGTGGAGGCTGAAAAGCCATGGGATCTGTGGTTTGCAAGGTGGAACCGCAGGAAAGCCAGTGGTAGGATTCAGTCCAAAGGCCTGAGACCCAGGGGAGCCGATAGTGTGAATCCCAGCCGAGGGCAGAAGTCAGGATGAGGTGTCAACTCCACAGTGAGGCAGGAAAGAAAGGGCCGATTCCTGCTTCCTCCACCTTTTGTTCCATTCAGGCCCTGAGCAGATTGCATGATGCCCACCCTCATGGGGGTGGAATATCTACATTACTCCACCCACCAATTCAAATGCTACCCTCATCTGGAAACACCGCCCCCTCCCCTGGGCTCAGAAACAATGTTTAATCTGGGGCCAGTCAACACATAAAATTAACCATCACAGAATCCTCCAAGGATCCTCCTGCTGGATCTGGTCTCTCTGAGACAACTAGGTTGCCTGGCTTCTGTGGAAAGTTGCACTTATTAAAAAGTAAAATGACAACAACCAAAAAACATCATTTTCCTCCCATAGGTTGTAAGAAAAGCCAGTCTGTTTATAACAGGAGGCTTGAGGATATTTAAAGAATACAAATCATCCCAGCACCAGCATGATTACCATTCAGTACATCCCTCTAGTCTGGCACCAGATTGCGTACCATTTTGATTCTTGCCTTTTTCTCCCTGGTATTTGACTGGTGTCCTCTCCTGTGTGTGCTGATGTCTTTTGACTGCTGCCTTGCGGGCGCCCTTTGTTAGGCACTCCCCTCCAGGATGGTGGGTGGTAAAAATCACTGGTTTGGGCCGATTCCTCCTATTCAGGCCCTTGTCTTTTCCCTGTCTGTTTGTCCAACTACCCTCCTTTTTCTCCTGTCCCCCTGTTTCAAAGGCCTTTTTTTTTTGGCCAACTAATCTTCCTTGTAAACCAACAAAGCCCTCCCCTCGTCACTTTGGTCATTTTGTGGGGTTTCCTCCCAAAATGCCAGATACAAAGATCCCATGGGCTCTAAAAAGCAGCCGGGCTGAGGAGGGGTGGTGAGACCACCAGCATGGCTTGGCTGTGAGACATCAGGAGAGGCCGGCACACAGGTTGGTGGTCCTGAACAGATAGATGGTAACCAGCACTGCATGGTACTGTGTGGAACTAGCGCAGCAGGGGATACCCTTGCTTCTCCCCTTGCCTCGCCGACAGGTCTCCATGTAATGATGTGTCCTCCTCTCTCTTGCAGGGTGACGGCTGGGTATACTTCAATCCGCTTTGGAAGGCACACTAATGGGTGGAGATGCAGAGCTTTCAGAAATGGTCCTGTTTTTGTAGGAATTAAAGTGGTACAGTATCAAGGTTCTGCTGGTATTCCCTGAGACCTCTTGATAGCATTCAAGACATGGTACCTGAGAGAGAAATTACGTACTGTGAAAAATGCACCCCCAGACTCTACTATGGGATTGAATTTATTCAAGAGCCATTTGGGGCATGCGTGTGCACACACGTCTGTGTGCAAGCTCTCGGCACACTGTATGTTCACACGCATGCGCTGTGTCTGCTGGATATTATTACACATGTAAATAGTGCACTTACCAATACTGAAGTGGGTAATTATGAGCTCCTTTTTATCAATGAGGTTTGGAGTTTTCTACTTTTCACTTTGCCAAATACTTTTGCACTCACAAAGTATTCTCCAACTGACAACTCCTGTCCAAACAGGGGTGAACTGGCGTGGCCCTACTGCTGTGCCTCTGGTAGGAGGTGGCTGTCATTTCAGAATTATCGCTGTGCTTCCCACTCCCCTCCCAAGTCAACGTTTGTTTGTCCATATGCAAGACAGATCAACTGCCATTTCCTGCTGGATGGGGAGCGGGCAGGAAGCTGTTAATAAAGGTTTATGCCAGAGTCTTCCAGGATGGAGCACCCCTGGGAGAGCCTAGAGCCAGGCCTACCTTGGAATATTCCTCCCATCTCCTTGCCCCAGAAGCTTTCTGATAATTTCTCATGCTCAAAGCTCTAGTCATACAATTTTCAGAAGCTGCTTCTTTCATGGTAGAAAACAAGTCATATGGAGACTGCAATACTTTTATCTTGAACAAAGGGCTTTAGAAATGAAATACACGCATGCATAGACACACATGCACCACCACAGCCTCAATCTTAGATTTCGTTTGGGGAAGGATAAAAGAATATCCTGTGGATTTTTTTTAAAGTGCACCTCTTGTTTGACCCGAATTCTGCAAGGAAACCACTGTGATTAAAACATCCATAAAGCCTGCATAAGTGTTTCATGGTTTCAGTTCAATTTCAGTCTTCAGCCTTTACAAATGAGGTCAAGACATGACCAGAATATAAAGCAAGGAGAAAATGAAGTATTTGATCTTTGCTCAATGCTTAATTTATTTTTTACTGTGCCACTCTAATGAGAATATTTATACAATCCAGTAGCATGAATGCTTCTTTGTAGTAATACTAATTTTGTGCCTTTTGTCTGCTTTCTTAAGACCAATTGTTCACACTTTGTAGATATTAGACAAATATATTTCGATTAAATACTATACTTATCTGTGTGTCTGTATTTTATTTTTAGGGATTCCAAAGTTCTGTTGGAATTGGTGGCTCTGAATGAACTCAAATTTTATTGATTAGTGTTAATTTGATGTGAACAGCAGTCATATTTTCATCAAAACATCATGTATGGATATTTTGTGACAAGGTCATAAGGTCACATCTAGTGAATAGTCTTGTTTTGAGAGTCATAAGGTCACACCTAGTGAATAGTCTTGTTTTGAGAGAAGTGACTTACCAGGCAAAACCATAATGTAAGTTTGTTCCAGTCCATCGTCTTAAAACATCCGGGAGAGTAAAGTGTTTGGAACCATTTTATTTCTGAGAGGGAAAGTGGAATAGACGCTATTTTGAGAAGAAAATCCTCAGTGAGAAGACCGAAAAGTAATCACTGTGGTGTTTTTAGATTTTCCAGTCTTATACCAGAGTATAAACCATCTGGGTAGTAAAAAATGGAGAAGGGTCACTTTTTTTTGGGGGGGGGGTTCATCTTGCCTTTTTAAAAATTGTGAAATATCATATAAAAAAGATGTACATGAAACATAATACTGTTCCAAGAATAATTATAAACACCCATGTACCCACTGCTTAGGGAAAGAAACCTGTTTGTTCATTACCTTAAAAGCCACCTTTGTGCCCCGAGAAAATTGTGCCCCTACAAAATTCTGCTCCTGGACCTCAGAGGTAACACTGTCTTGACTCCTGGAGTAATCATCCTCTTGGCTTTTTTTTTTTTTTAATTTAATTTTATTTTTTTACACAGCAGGTTCTTATTAGTTATCCATTTTATACATATTAGTGTATATATGTCAATCCCAATCTCCCAATTCACCACACACACACACACACACCTGCCAGTATCCCCCCTTGGGGTCCATACATTTGTTCTCTACATCTGTGTCTCTATTTCTGCCCTGCAAACTGGTTCAACTGTACCATTTTTCTAGGTTCCACATATATGCATTAATATACGATATTTGTTTTTCTCTTTCTAACTTACTTCAGTCTGTATGACAGTCTCTAGGTCCATCCACGTCTCTACAAATGACCCAATTTCATTCCTTTTTATGGCTGAATAATATTCCATTGTATATTTGTACCACATCTTCTTTATCCATTTGTCTGTTGATGGACATTTAGGTTGCTTCCATGACCTGGCTATTGTAAATAGTGCTGCAATGAACGTTGGGGTACATGTGTCTTTTTGAATTATGGTCTTCTCAGGGTATACGCCCAGTAGTGGGATTGCTGGGTCGTATGGTAGTTCTATTTTTAGTTTTTAAGAAACCTCCATACTGTTCTCCATAGTTGCTGTATCAATTTACATTCCCACCAACAGTGCAAGAGGGTTCCCTTTTCTCCACACCCTCTCCAGGATTTGTTGTTTGTAGATTTTCTGATGATGCCCATTCTAACTGGTGTGAGGTGATAACCTCATTGAACTTTTGATTTGCATTTCTCTAATAATTAGTGATGTTGAGCAGCTTTTCATGTGCTTCTTGGCCATCTGTATGTCTTCTTTGGAGAAATGTCTATTTAGGTCTTCTGCCCATTTTTGGATTGGGTTGTTTGTTTTTTTAATATTGAGCTGCATGAGCTGTTTATACATTTTGGAGATTAATCCATTATCCGTTGATTCGTTTGCAAATATTTTTTCCCATTCTGAGGGTTGTCTTTTCGTCTTGTTTGAGGTTTCCTTTGCTTTGCAAAAGGTTTTAAGTTTCAATAGGTCCCATTTGTTTATTTTTGTTTTTATTTCCATTACTCTAGGAGGTGGATCAAAAAAGATCTTGCTGTGATTTATGTCAAAGAGTGTTCTTCCTGTGTTTTCCTCTAAGAGGAATATATATACATACACACACACACACACACACACACACACACACCCCACATTTTGTTTACCTGTCAATGAACATTTGGGTGGTTTCCATCCTTTGGCTGCTGTGAATAATGCAGTGCGCATGGGAGTGCAAGTATCTCTGAGTCCTTGCTTTTAATTCTTTCAGGGGTGTGTGTGTGTGTGTGTGTGTATAGTGTTGTATCATATGAAAATTCCACGTTTAATTTTTTGAGGACCTGCCATACTGTTTTCTACAGTGAGTACACCATTTGGCAATCCCACCAGCAATGCACAAGGGTTTGATTTCCTCCATATCCTCCCCAACACTTGTTATTTTCTCTTTTTTGTTTGTTTTTACAACAATCATCTTAATGGGTGTGAAAGCTATCTCATTGTGGCTTTAATTTGCATTCCTCTAATGATTAGTGATGTGTTTATTGGCCATTTGTAGATCTTCTTTGGAGAAATGTCGATTCAAGTCCTTTGCACATTTTCTAATGGGGTTGCTTTATGTGTTGAGTTGTAGGAGTTCCATATATATATATGATTTGCAGATTATTTTCTCCAGTTCTGTGGGTTGCTTTTTCACTGTTGATAGTGTCCTTTGATATACAAAAGTATTTAACTTTGATGAAGTCCATTTTTTTTTAATAGCTTGTGCTTTTGTTGTCATAGCCAAGAAATTATTGCCAAATCCAATTTCATGGAGCTTTCCCCCTATGTTTTCTTTGAAGAGTTTCAGTTTTAGCTCTGATGTTTAGGTTTTTGATCCAGTTTAAGTGAATTTTTGTATATGGTGTTAGGTAAGTGTCCAACTTTATTACTTTGCATATCAATATACTGTTTTCCTAGGACCATTTGTTGATAAGACTCTTTTCCCCATTGAATGGTTGTCTTTTCAAAAAACATTTGACAATCCCTGGACTCCCTAGTCTATTCCATTGGTCTATGTGTGATTTTATGCCAGTACCACAGTTTTGATTACTTTTGCAGTAAGTTTTGAAATCAGGAAGTGTGAGACTTTGTCTGTTTTCTCTACTTTATTTACCTCTGTGCTAATCTTTTATTATTTCCTTCTGTTAGCTGTGGGTTTAATTTTGTTTAGCTCATTTGTTTCTTAAGGTTCAAAGGTTGTTGATTTGTGAGCTTTGCAAATGTAAGTAATTATAGCTATATATTTCCCCTTAACACTGCTTTTTGCAGCATCCCGTACATTTTGGTATGTGTTTTTATTTTCATTTGTCTTTAGATAAGTTCTAATTTCTCTTGTGATTTCTTCTTTGATCCATTGGTTAAGAGTATGTTGTTTAATTTCCACATATCAGTGGATTTCTCAGTTTTCCTTCCACTATTGATTTCTAATTTAATTGCACTCTGATAGGAAAAAATACTTTGTATGATTTCAGCCTTAAAATTTACTGTTCTGTGGGCTAACATAGGGTCTGTCCTAGAGAATGTCCCATGCACGCTTGAGAAAAATGTGTATTCTGCTGCTGTTTGGTGGAGTGATCTGTGTGTGTATGTTAAGTCCATTTGGCCTACAGTGATGTTCAAGTCTTCTATTTCTTTATTGATCCTGTCTTGTTGTTTTTATCTATTGATAGTGGGGTATTGAAATCTCCTACTATTATTGTAGAGCTATTTCCCCTTCAATTCTGTAAATGTTTGCTTCATACATTTTGGAGCTTTGATGTTTGGTGGATGTATGGTTATAATAGTTATATCTTCTTAGTGAATTGATTCTTTTATCAATATATACTGTCCCTGCGTCTTGTAAGTTTTTGAGTTAAAGTTTAGTTTGCCTGATGTTAGTATAATCACCCTTGCTCTCCTTGGTCACTCTTTGCATGAAATATTTTCCCCATCCTTTGACTTTGAATGTACACCATGTTCTTAGATCTAAAGTGAGTCTCTTATAGAGAGCGTATAGTTGGACCTTGTTTTAAAATCCATTCTGCCAGTTTATATCTTTTGACTGGAGAATTTAACCTATTTACATTTAAAGTAATTACTGATAAGGACTTACTTTTGCCATTTTATTTGTTTGCTGTGTGTCTTATAGGTTTATTTTCCTGCATTTCCTTCATTATAGTCTTCCTTTGAATTTAGTTGATTTTTTTCTAGTGATACATTTTGATTCCCTCTCATTTTCTTTTGTCTTTATTCTATAGTCATTTCACTTGTGGTTATTAGAGGGATTACACATAACATCCTAAAGTTATAACAATCTATTTTAAATTAATACCAGCTTAACTTCAATCACATAAAAACACGAATCCTTTACAGCTTCACCCCTTTTTGTTGATGTCACAAATTACATTTTTATATATTGTGTACCCATTAACAGGTCTATGGTTATTTTTATGTGCCTGCCTTTTAAATCACATAGAATAAGTTATAAAATTATACAAAATTGTATTGGTTTTCATATTTCTCCATGTATTTACCTTTATATTTTTATAGTTTTGAGTTATTGTCTAAAGCTTTTCATTTTAACTTAAAGAATGACCTTGTGTAGTGGTAATAAACTCTCTCAGCTTTTGTTTATCTGGAAAGCTCTTAATTTCTCCTTCATTTTTTTTTTTTTTTGCGGTACACGGGCCTCTCACTGTTGTGGCCTCTCCCGTTGTGGAGCACAGGTTCCGGACGCGCAGGCTCAGCGGCCATGGCTCACGGGCCCAGCCGCTCCACGGCATGTGGGATCTTCCTGGACTGGGGCACGAACCCATATCCCCTGCGTCGGCAGGCGGACTCTCAACCACTGCGCCACCAGGGAAGCCCTCTCCTTCACTTTTGAAGGGCAGTGTTGAAAGGTATAGAATTCTTGGTTTACATTTTTTTCCTTTCAGCACTTGAAATGTCTATTCCTACTGCCTCATGGCCTTCAAATTTTCTGAGAAATCCACTGATAATCTTATTGAGGATGGCTTTTATGTGACAAGTCACTTTTCTCTTGCTACTTTCAAGATTTTCTTAGCTTTTGGCTTTCAACAGTTTGATTATAAGGTGTCTCAGTGTGGTCTGTGGGTTGCTTTGGGTTTAACATACTTGACATTTGTTGAGTTCCTTGAATTGGTAGTCATGTCTTTTATCAAATTTGGGAAGTTTTCTGCCATTATTTCTTCAAATCACATGGGCCACTTCTCTCTCTTCCTTCTGGGACTCCCATAATGTATATCAGTCCATGTAATGGTGTCCTGTGGGCTCTTTTCACATTTCTGCAGTTTTTTGTTTTTTTGTCTCTTGAGGGCTAATAACTTCAGTGGACCTGTCTTCATGACGTTTTCTTCTTCCTGTTAAAGCACTCTACCCAACTTTTCATCTTATTTCAGTTCCAGAATTTGATTTTTTCTAAAAAGATAATTTCTATCTTAGTTGATACTATAATTGTGTGTTTTCTTGAGTTACTTTAGTCCTTTGTGTTTTCCTTTATTTCTGTGAGCATATTTAAGACAGTTGGTTTAAAGTTTTTGTCTAATACATCTGGTGCCTATTTCTTAAGGATGGTTGCTGTTACATTATTTTCTTCCTCTGCATGGGCCATGGTTTTTTTGTTTTTTTGTTTTTTTTTTGTATGCCTTGTGATATTTTGTTGGAAATTGGGCATTTGAAAAAATAACCATCTCTCCCAGTGTTTTCATTGCTGCACCCCAGGGAAGACCTTCACTGATGTGCAAGGTGTCTGAGCCTTGGGATCAGCCCAGCTTGGAGGCTTAAGGTTCTCTAAGGTCTGTTCTGGACATGTGTCTTGCCTGGGGCTGTGTGCCGTTTTTGATCCCCCCTTACACATGACTATTTTTTACATGTCTTAATTCTTCAGAGAGTTTCCCTTTAGCTTCTTCTCAGGACCTTAGATATTCTCTTGTTCCTCTATCCATAATTTCTTGCCCAGGCATCTCCAGGTCTGTAGTCTCCCTGCAGCCTTCTTTTTCTTCTTTTTAATTGGAGTATAGCTGATTAATAATGTTGTGTTAGTTTCAGGTGTACAGCAAAGTGATTCAGTTATACATATACATATATCTATTCCTTTTCAAATTCTTTTCCCATCTAGATTATTATACAACATCTAGCAGAGTTCCTTTGCTGTGAAGTAGGTCCCCATTGGTCATCCCTTCTAAATATAGTAGTGTGTATCTGTCAATCCCAAACTCCCAATTTATTCCCCCTGCTTTTTCCCTTTGGTAACCATAAGTTTGTTTTCTAAGTCTGTGAATCTGTTTCATACAGAAGTTCATTTGTATTTTTTTTTGGTTTTTCATATAAGCGATATCATATTTATTCTTTTTCTGCCTTCCTTCGCTTAGTATGATCATCTCCAGGTCCATCCATGTTGCTGCAAATGGCATTATTTCATTCTTTTTTATGGCTGAGTAGTATTCCATTGTATATATGTACCACATCTTCTTTATGAACATTGGGGTGCATGTATCTTTTTGAATTAGAGTTTTCTCCGGATATACAACCAGGAGTGTTATTGCTGGATCATATGGCAACTCTATTTTTAGTTTTTTGAGGAACCTTCTTCTCCATAGTGGTTGTACCAATTTACATTCCCATCAACACTGTAGGAAGGTTCCCTTTTCTCCATATTCTCTCCAGCATTTAGTTTGTAGACTTTTTTTTTTTTAATCCTGACACTTATAGGTTGTTATATTAATAGGAGACAATCTATCTATCTATTTATTTATTTTTGTTGTGTTGGGTCTTCGTTTCTGTGCGAGGGCTTTCTCTAGTTGTGGCAAGCGGAGGCCACTCAAGCGGCACCACTCTCGCGGTGCGCGGGCCTCTCACTATCGCGGCCTCTCTCGTTGCTGAGCACAGGCTCCAGACGCGCAGGCTCAGTAATTGTGGCTCACGGGCCCAGTCGCTCCGCAGCACGTGGTATCTTCCCAGACCAGGGCCCGAACCCGCGTCCCCTGCATTGGCAGGCAGACTCCCAACCACTGCGCCACCAGGGAAGCCCCTGTTTGTAGACTTTTTGATGATGGCCATTCTGACTGGTGAGGTGATATTGTAGTTTTGATTTGCTTTTCTCTAATAATTAGCGATGTTGAGTATCTTTTCATGTGCCTCTTGGCCATCTGTATGTCTTCTATGCAGAAGTGTCTATTTAGGTCTTTTGCCCATTTTTTGATTGTGTTTTGTTGATATTGAGCTGCATGGGCTGTTTGTAGATTTTGGAGATTAATCTCTCACATCATTTGCAAGTATTTTCTCCCATTCTGGGTGTTGTCTTTTCGTTTTGTTTATGGTTTCCTTTGCTGTGCAAAAGCTTTCAAGTTTAATTAGGCCCCATTTGTTTATTTTTGTTTTTATTTCCATTATTCTAGGAGATGGCTTGAAAAAGATATTGCTGTGATTTATGTCAGAGTGTTCTTCCTTTGTTTTCCTCTCAGTTGTATAGTATCAGGTCTTTCTTACATTTAGAGCTTTAATCCATTTTGAGTTTTTGTGTATGGTGTTAAAGAATGTTCTAATTTTATTGTTTTACATGTAGCTGTCCAGTTTCCCCAGCACCATTTAATGAAGAGACTGTCATTGTGTAGCCTTGCCTCCTTTGTCGTAGATTAATTGACCATAGGTGCATGGGTTTATTTCTGGGCTTTCTATTCTGTTCCATTGATATTTGTTTTTGTGCCAGTACCATACTGTTTTGATGACTGTAACTTTGTAGTATAGTCTGAAGTCAGGGAGCCTGATTCCTCCAGCTCCATTTTTCTTTCTCAAGTTTGCTTTGGCTATTTGGGGTCTCTTGTGTCTCCATACAAATTTAAACATTTTTTGTTCTAATTTTATGAGCAGTGCCTCCCTCTTTCTGTAGCTTTCCCCAGCTATACTACTTTTCCCTGAGACTAAGTTAGGTGAAAAGTTTTTTTTTTCTTCAGGCAGTCCTAGACACATCAGAATTTTGCAGGTGAGTTTGGCTTTGTTCCCTCCAATTTAGGAGAGGTCATTGAGAGCTGGGCTGCTGCTTTCTCTCAACCATGCCACTGTGGAGAGGTGGGGCCAAGGTGACTAAAAGCACTGTTTCATATTTTTAATGTGACTTTTTCTTGATTGGGCATTCGTTCAGTGTTGTAGACCAGTGATTGTTTTCCAGAGCCCTTATAATGGTATTTTAGCCAGTCTCTAGTTTGTTGTTATTTTGAGTGTTTCCATGAAGGAATGATGGCCTGGAGCTTCCCAGTCTGCAACCTTGCTCTCGTGTGTGTTATAAGCACAGTGCAAAAAATCTAGTGTGCAGTGTAATGAATTATTTTAAAGTAGAAGCAGACACATGTAACCACAATCCAACTCCAAAGAAACACTGCTATCACTCCAAAACGTTCTTACATGTTCCTAGTCAAATTCCCCATTATTCTCCCTCTACCCCCACAAAGTTGACCATTAATCCAACTTTGTGGGTGAATCACAGCCTGGTTTGCTTTATAGCTTTAACAATGTATACATCCCTAAATGATACATAGTTGCCCGTTTTTGAACTATATATAACTGGAATCATGTTATATATCCTTTGGTCTGGCTTTTTAACTCAAATTGTTTTTAAGATCACCAAAGTTATTCCTTATGAATGTAGTTCATTCTTTTTCCCTTCAATACTATTCCATTATATGAACATACTGCTATCAATGTTTATCTTAGCTACTTCTGACAGACTTAGAATTGCTGGGACAAGGGGATATGCATCTTCACTTGCATCAGCTAATGCTGAGCAGTTAAGTTCTCACCAGCAATATACGTTTTTGTACACCCTCTCACTTATTTGCACATTTTAGCTAACCCTGGTGGGTATGTTCCTTTTCATATATTTATTTCCTATTTGGTTTCTTCTGTTCAGGACTAATCAAAAATCATCTGTGTTTTTTCCTAAGCGTTCTTTACCCAGTCCGGATATTAATCCTATGTCAGCTGCAGGTTGGGTGACAACACATCCTCATTTCCCCAAGATACCCAGTGTATGCCTGTGGTCTCAGGGTAAATATTAAAAGTCATTGAACAAAGGTGTAGAACTCACATTACCTGAGTTGAGTTCAAGACTTGACTTACTGAAAAGCTACAGTTAATCAGTGTGATATTGGTGTTGAGGACACACACAGATCAATGAAACAAAATAGAGAATTTTGGTCAGTTTATTTTCTACAAAGGCCAATTAAATGGGAGAGATAGGTCTTTTCAACAAATGGTGTTGGCCCAACTGGATAAATAAAACTCACACCTCATCATACACAAAAATTAAATCAACAGATTACAGAGCTAAAAGTTAGTTAATTATGTGTAGACCAAAGATACGAAGTGGGAGGTTTGCTCACTGACAAGTGTGTTTTTCATATTCCTGGCAGAAGGGAGGTAACAGAAGCTTGACTAGTGCCCACCTTCCTCCTAAATAGCTAGGGCAGGGCCATAAAAACATTTTAAAAAACATAGATTATATGTTTATATATAATATATATTAAAAGATACAAAGTATATATTTTTTCCTTCAGCAGGATACAAGCCTGAGCTCTGATTCATGTTAATTTAGTTTTGTTAGAAGAGAGAGATGATGTTTCATTTATTTATCATCTGGCTTGTTTGAATAATTATGATAGTGTGCTGAGGTTACAATGCACTGTTGGCACAGTCAGTCTGGCTGCCACTTGATCTTGAGTTTTCATTCAATCTCATTAGCTTCAGCTTTCACTGAAACCCAATTCAACAAAAGCAGACACTTGGTACTCTAATCAACCTGTCACCAGGATTTTAAAATATGATGACTCTCCAAGAATATTCCATATTCTCCAAGTAAATAAAATACTGAGATTGTGACTATGGGATGCACAAAATTTGGATTGCCAAAGTCTAGCTGTTACACAGCAAGAGAGGTGAAAATGTTGTTAAGAAAATTACTATATCTGTTTTAGGATCCAAAGGACCATAGGTAACTTTGTTTCTAATATTCAGCTT
Source organism: Mesoplodon mirus (assembly GCF_964341445.2). Lineage (NCBI taxonomy): Eukaryota > Metazoa > Chordata > Mammalia > Artiodactyla > Ziphiidae > Mesoplodon > Mesoplodon mirus. The sequence continues at coordinate 53,468,372 of NC_138988.1, forward strand.
CTGACAGTAGTGGACTGGGGGAGTTTGGACCAACTCTTTGGCTAAGGACAAGTAGTAAAGCTGGACAAGAAATAACACCTGTTTTAAGACTTCACAGAACCAAGACATTATCACCATGCCAGAACCCAGGAGAAGATGCAAATCCTGAGAGAAAAGCTTGGCATTTGAGGCCATTTCCCCCTGGAAATTGGCAGAGACTGAACTGCAATTTCAGTAACCTTGTAGAACTAGGAGGACAAATGTTGGTATTGAAACCGCATGGATGAAGTCCTTGCAGGGTTTCAGCCTGGGAATAATGAACCAGTCCTCACAGTGATGGCAGCCTAGCTCTGTGTATCATATAGCATCCCTTAAATTCGATTAATGTGACTCTGGCTTGCTAGTTTCACTAGGTACCTAGCAGAAACAAAATCTTCTAGAAAGGAAAATATCCTAGGCCTAAACTCACTTAAACAATTTCTTAAATATGTGTCCAGAGCACACAATCTTCCCCCTCTCTCCTCCACACATTAGGAGGAAACACACACCAGAAACAAAACCCACAAGAGCTGAGTTAGTGGATTATCAAACACACTTTAAAATAATAAAATAACTATGCTCATTATGTTAAATAAAGGACTGTCAGTGGGTCAGCTGTAAACCATAAAAAGAAACAGATTTGGCCTGGGAAGAAAGATAAACTCCAAAATTGAAAAACAGTAAGTACAAAGAACTCAATGGATGGGTTTAAGAACAGATTAGCCATAAAACTGATGAGAGAGTTGCATTGAGAAAATACACAGAATGGAGAGGCAAAAGGAGAGAGCCAAGAAGGCTTAATTAACTATGTTCAATTGGAGTCTTGGAGAGCAAAGAGCATGGGGCAGAAACAATATTGAAAGAGATTGAAAGAGATGATTTGGGAACTTAAAAAAAATGATGAAAACCAACAAGCTACAAGGCTGAAAGCCCAACAAATCCAAAATAGGGTACACTAGAAGGATTAAAAAGATACATCATGCAAACATCTTAAGAAAGTTGATATATAACTTACTAATCAGACAAAATAGGCTTTAACAAAAAGCATTACTGAAAATAAATCCTGATATTTCCCCCAAAATTGAAGGTTCAATTCACCATTAAAAGTTCTAAATATATATACACCTAATAATCTGGGTTCAAACGTAAAAAAAATAAACAGTTCAAAGAGGGCAAACCTATAACAGTATACAATTTCAATACATCCTTCTCAGCAAATAACAGAACAAGCTTCAGGGAGATTTTACACACAAGCACTCTGGACCAGAGCAAACTGCAAACATCTTCAAAGGATTAAAATCAGATTATCTGATTACAATACAATTAAGGTAGAAATTGATAATAAAAGGATAATTTAAAAAACAGTATTTGAAAATCAAGAAATGTACATCTATATAACCCATGGTTCAAAGAAGAAAGTACACAAATTATGCATTAAACTCAATGACAGTTCACATCAAAACTTGGGAGAATGAAACACTATGATTGGAGTAAATTTATAACTTTACATTCATGTATCACACTAAGGTAAAAAGAACGACTCTCTTGCAAGCAAACAGACGTAAATTAACACCAATGAAATAAAAACACACTGTAGAAAATATCAACAAAGCCATAAGCTGGTCTTTGATAAAAAACTGAAGGAAAATGAGAAGCAAGGTAATGAGAGAGAAGAGACAGAAATAGGGATGCAACAAGAAAAAAGAAAACCAGAAATAATCATTATTCCAGGAATGCAAATTTAGTTCAACAATGTAAACAAAGTCTCTGTAATTCACTATTAACAGAATAAAGGAGAAAAATCAGAATCATCTTAATAAACAAAGGAAAAAATCACCTGATAAAACAAAACTCATTCATGATAACTCAGGAAATTGGGACAGATATGTACTCAATCAGATCAAAGATACCTAAAGAAAACTACAGTAAACATATTTAAAGGAAAAATATTGAAAACTTTCTGTGTGAGACAGGAGCAAGACAAACATGTTATCTTTTCTATGCAGTACTATGCTGGATATCCTGACCAGTGCAGCAAAGGCAAGAAAATCAAATGTATAACCACTAGAAAAGGAGAAATAAAACTGCCATTATTCCCTAATTATGAGGACATATGTTTATAATAATCTGAATGAATTATTAGGATGAGTTTAACAGGTTGTTCAGTACAATTTCAACATATAAAACCAAATGTTCTATATACTGACATTTGGAAAATAAAATTTTATAAGAGTATTTATCAAAAAATATACCTTGTAATAAAACTTATGAAAATGTGCAAGACCTATTGAAAAACTACAATACAGATATTAAAGATGACCCAGACCTATATAAATTGAAGGACATGCCATGTTCACAGAAAGAAGACTCAGTATTTCAAAGGTGTTAAATTTTCCTAAATTCATCTATAGTTTCAATGCCTAATGCCCAGTCAAGAGCCCAACAAGGTTTTTCTTTTTTTTTCTTTTTTGGTGTTATTTAATAAACTGGTTCTAAAATTTATATGGAGAAACAAAGGGCCAGAAATAGCCAAACAAAGTCTGAGAAGGTGGGGATGGGAGACATTACCATATTAATTATCTTAAAGCACATTAAATCAATACAGAAAGGTAAGCAATCTATGGAATATAACATACAGCCCAGAAATAGATTCATGTATGGATTTACTGCAAAAGGAGAACTGCAGAACTTTAGGAAAAGGACAGTCTTTTCAATAACTGGTGCACAATTAGATTTGCATATGGAAAAAAAAAACAACCAAAAACCTAATGAACCCAAAACAAAACCCAAACAATTCACACTGTACTCAACAGATGAATTCCGGGCAGACTGCAAACCTAAGTATAAAAGATAAAACAATATATTTCCTGGAAGAGAATACAAGAGACTATCTTCACACCGCAGGTTAGGAAAATATTATTAAACAAGGCACACAGAAAGCAACAGGCACATGGAAGACTGAAAAATACAACATTAAAATAATGAATTCCTAGGCAGTTTGCAACACAAATGATGAAGAGGTTATATACAGGATATGTAAACAACTCCTACTAATACAATAATAAAAAAAAGAAAAACCAAATCCTTAGAAAAAGGGGATTGCCAAATGACCAACCTCATTAGCAACCTGGAAATGGCAAACTAAACCACAATGGAAAACCATCATTCACCCACCTTAAAGGCAACATTAAAAAGCCTGACAAGAGCTGATTAGGATGTGGGAGTAACAAGAACCTTCATACCCTACCCAGCAATTCTACTTTATTAGGTAAATACCCACTAAAATGTGTGCATGTAAGCTCCACGTGAGGTGTAAAAGAAAATTCCTATAGCCTTAACTGTAATATCCTCCAACTGGAAACAACACAAATATCTATCAATAGAATGGTGTGTGTGTGGGGGAGATACACATACACAGGAATACTATACATCAATGAAAATAAATCTACAGCTGCATGCAACATTTGGAATTTCATAAACACTAAGCAAAAGCAGCTAAATAAAAAAAATACATACTTTGATTCCATTTTATTGTTCAAAGAACATGTACAATTAAATATGTTTAGAAACAGAAATTACCGTAAAACCTAGGAGACTGATTACCTCCTAGAGGGGCAAGTAGGACAGGCCAGTGACCAAGTGGGAGCATGAGGAAGCTTCTGGAGTCCTGGCAGTGTTGTTCTCTTGATCTGAGTTGTGGTTACAAAGTTGCTTGTCTTGTGGTAATTTGCTAAGATGTACATTTCTGTCTTCCCAGTGTCACACCTCACACCAAAAGAAGGATTACTTTTTCATTTCAGACACCTGCCATTTTTAACAGACGGCTGTTTCTACATTCATTCATGACTCCACCTACCTCAGTGAGGCCTGGGTAACAAGGCAGGGGGTCTGACAGCACCCACATCAAGCAGCACCCATTCCAAAGGAGGAAATTCTGGAGAGGGTTGCACAACAATTTTTAAGAAGTGTGCAGAGGCTCCAGATTTCATAATCTTATGACCTTAAGCTATGGAAACGATAATACCCTATAGGCTGCTTTTACACCATCTAGTTCTCTGGCCTTTTGGTCATGGCCTGGGGACTCGAAGTTAAAAATCTACAAATGCAAACTCAAGTAAGTAGGTAAGGACGTTAAGTTTGAAAAATGAATTTATCTTTGGACTTGCTGCCTCACTGCCTTATTTATACTACAAAGCACTCAGCGTGTTCAATTCTAAGATGTGGAATAAAAATAAAAGCTGTTTTACTGTCTATAATTTCACTTTTCTGCTACAATAAAATCTCAAGTGTGGTTACAATATAGTTTTTGCTGAGGCAATCCACTGAACCAAAATGGGGTTCCCTAAAACTGGAAAAGGTGAGAGATCATTCCTGCTCTTAATGAGAAAATTATATAAGACTTGGCTGATTAAATATCGCAACTTTACAGAGCAGGGCTTTTTTGTTAAGAGTCCTAGCCTCATTTACATGGAGATTAAATTCTTATTTGGCTAGGTGTCTTCCCCTCACTCACCCATAAAAAGTCAAAATGAAATTTTCACTCTGGGGTGGAAAGGAAGGCAAAATAAATAATAGATTAGTTCAGCTTAGACCTTAGACCTAAGTTGAACTAATCTAACACTTTTTTTTCCTACATGTGTTCTCTAAAACCTTTGTAAAAGTGAACAAGAAGTATGTATTCAATACTATTAGTCCTTTCAAAAATAAAAGATGTATAAAAGACAACGCTTAACACAAAATTTGAATTAACTTTATTTTCCCTACAGTCAACAACTTCTCTGCACTGAATTTTAAAGCAACAAAGTAAAATAAAATCCTCCAAATGACAAGGTATCAGAAATCCAGATTTAGTTATACTTTTTGTGAAAAGGTTCAACCACTTTATTGGTATGTAAAAGAACCATCATCTGGGTCAAAAATGGATTCTATAAATCAAAGAATATTCTACACTTTGGAAAAGAAAATCAGCAGTAACATTCTCAATGAATATTGTAAATTACACTTTTCTTCATAAAAGTTACATACTATTCTGCACTTTTCCACCAAAAGCAGTGGTGTAAATTATGCTTGTTTATATAAAAAAAGATATCCTGTGGCAGGAAAAACCCTTTCTCTTTCACTTTTACTAAACAGGAGAAAATTTTCAAGTCTATATAAAGTTGCCTATGAGACGGAAAGTGAACATGTTCAATCTCCATTTATATTTTAGTGCATTTTTTGGACAATTGTCACATTTTTAATAAAAGTAAGAAAATGCATATAGCATTAAAGAGTGTTTCATCAAATGCTTAAGGGATTAACAAAATATGGAACAGAAGACAAAATCACTGTGATGGATGAAACTGTTACAAAAATGAGAGAAATCCAGGCGAACTTTACAAATCCTTTGTCATTTTGAAGAATCACACAAAATGAACTTTGGCTACCTGTCCACTTTAAGGGTTTCTTCCTTAATCTTTTGCATGTAAACAAAGTGCTAACCTCAGGACTAAGATACCAAACCCCATCCTGGTAATTAGCAACATTCTGTGCAGTTGCCATGATTTCCAAAGGATATAAATTTAGCCCTTGAATGAACAATGTATGAGATCTGCTCTGTAAGTACCTGGTGAAAACAACTGCTAACAGCAGCAATAATGTTTCAACATAAAAAAAAAACTATTTGAATCGATTAGTTACAGGTCCATCTTTGAAACAGCAGCTTCTCAGAGCAAACAGTAAGCAATAGAAAATATACATTTGATGAAACATTCTTTGCACTGGAGAAACATGAAAATAAATATAGTTCAAGGAAGTATAATTATTTTTCTAATACCTCTTTCTCAGACCGTACTAGTTTACTGGTTCAAGAAGCTTGCATCACATTTTGTCATTCGTATTTTACGTATTGCTATCTGGGTAATTCAAATAAAATGCAGGTCTTGTAAAAGAATAAAAACATTGACAAGTATGCATGTGCCAGGGACCAAATTAGAGGGTTCTTTGGTGCGATTAGTCCAAATTCTCAGATTTGAAGGATAACATGTACCAGTAAAAAAAAAATCTGCTGTTAGACATTTACAGCAGTGCTCTGTCTTGCTTCACATTACAAATCAAAAACAGCTGTTCTCAGTAAGCCAATTTTATTTTTTAAATCAGGCATTGCCAGAAAGTTTTGTACATTAACCTGGACCAGTGATGGTTCCAGTGATGGTTCTGTACCCTCCGTCGCTGTGAAACATGACATGAGCTAAAGGCAAAGACCGGTTCTCACAAGGACATCTGCTTCAAGTTAGGAACCAGAACAGTATATTTAGACAGTCTTCTTAGATATTTTCTTGCCTTTCTTAAAAACTAGTTTATTTTTAATGTAGCCACGCTTCCTTTTCGCAGTCTATAAAGAAAACAGAACACATGGTGTTAGTGCAGGTTTCCTACGGATTAAAACTACAGATACACACATGGTTTACCGCAGAATGATGAAGACTGTCTTAATAATCCCTCAGATCTTCTTAGGGCTGGACTCCTTGAAACAGTCAATGAGCACCACGAACTGCTCTATGCCAAGGATGCTGAGATCCAAGATGAACTGGACTAGGTCCTCACCTTTCAGATGAAGGACGACCACAGCAGTCCTCAAACGCCTGTCATACATTCCTCACCATCAAGTGAATGAATCCCCACCTCCCCTCTCAACCGCTAAATGCTTAGGTGTAATAATTACTCACATTCCCAGGCATGATAGAATATATAACTAGACTAAGGATTCAGAAAATGTTAATGGTGCTCCTAGTTTAGTTTCCAAGAATTAGCTGTGTCAGAAATACAAATTAACTTAGTAACTTTTGGAGCCCCAATTTTCTTATCTGTAAAAAATGAGGATGATTATACCTATCTACAAAAATAAAGAGAAATAAAGTTACTTGGCACATTCTCCAATTTAGGTAGGAAAATAAGCACTTAAATATTAAAACAAAACCCAAACACCAAGAAAAAAACCTGTAACATCCCTTGAGCATCACAGATCTTTAAAAAACTAAGATATTTTTCATTTTTCTTAACATTTCAGGATTCCACTTAAAATACTGTCAACTGATGTCTGTGGTATAAGAAATAAATTACTACAAATGTGGTGGTAGAAATTACTGCAAAAATGTTTGCTATTTTAGAGTCTCACAAAGATAAATCAATATAGGACATGGGTCTGACAATCTGACATATTCACAGATACTGAAAAAAGCAAATTTCTTGGAAATTAGTACTTTAAGGCATCAGTCAAAGCACTGGGTTAGCAGCAGGTGAAGACTCAAGAGATTGACCCCTCAATTCAATTCTCACATTTAAATACAACTTTTGGAGGAGGTTTCAGAAACTCTGGCAAATGCTATGTCGTGTGCATATATTATGATGTTCAGTTTAAAACAATTTATAATTTTTTTCTAACAGCGACAAAAATACAAGGTAGAATGCAATCCTTCTTAAGGTCACAAAAATTAGCTACTGCTAACTTGCCCACAATATATGTTACCTTATTATTAACTTATTTTATTAGGGCAAAAAGTAAAGAATTTCAGAGGGCACAATTTGTAAAAATTCAAACCAGGCCAAGGAGTTGGTTTCTTTATCATCATCACCTACATTATTTCTAACTTGAAACCTTTTCTATGAGATCCTGTAAAATGCCCCAGGTCTCTGCACGTATCTATCTAGGTCCTCAGGGTGTTTCTCTCTAGGAGCAGGTGAGCCACGCAGCCCTGGACTACAATTCCCAGTGCCTCAGCCATGTCAGCTTGGCAGTGGCAGGAAGTGGCTGCTGTACTCACTCATACCCCCTTCAACCCCCGAAATAAAAACTGGGCTGGAGAGAGGAAAGCAAAACAAATAAAAAGCATTCCTGCTAGTACAAAACTGAGTACAAAGCCATGGAAACCAGAAATACTAGATCCAGGTTGTTGGCTAATAGAATATGTTTTTGGCATACAAGACAGATGGATTTTTATTTATCCATTCACTTATTTGGGGGAAATGATGAGAAGACAAAGAGGTCAGATTAAGAAACTTCACTATCAACAGTTATACAGCAAGTTCAATGCCTTGTTTTTCATAACTGGGCTGAGATGCCTTAGGAGTGACTGCCTTCAGACTGGCAGCATTTGTTCTGACTTCTGCACTGATGTGACTCACCAGTTTCTCCTACCACGTGCCTATGAGACACCAGATCACTTGATATGACTGACACAGTGAGTGCCAGCTCTCTGTGACTTATTTAAATACATTAGTCTAGATATGGTAACCTATTCCTGGCACAGAAGGTGTTCAGTTAAAGTTTCTATTTACATACCATACAGTTAATATGCAGCACTTTATAGTACAAATTGAAATAATCTGTATTCTGAATATATTTGAAGTATATTTTAAGTAATACAAAGGGATAAGACAATTCCTTCAATGATTTAAAATAACTGATCTGAGCGATGTAAACCTAAGTATCTTTCAAGACTTAAGACTGAGATCAGTCTAATAACAATTAGTATTCTAAGGGTAGTACCTTAAAATACAATCTTAATATTTCTTCTGACTGCTCATTATTTTCCATCTCCCACAGAGGAAAAACCATATAAATACTCATTATTCAGTAGCTTTTATAGCAAAGATTAGATCTATTTGGCTTAAGTGAGCCATAATGACCTCCAATAGAAGACTTCATATCTTATTAAATATTTATTACAAAAGGACTGCAATAGTCTCATCATCGTAATTCTACCTACAAGCTTTGTCATGACAATTATATTTAAAAATAATTATCTTAAGATAAATGATTTTTTTTCATTCAAGACTCAAACCAACTCAAGTTTATTTATTTTTTCAATGAATAATACAGTAACATCGTACTAGAATGGAACATGAGAATGCTATATAAATTTGCTTTGACCAAAAGATGATGAACGAATCACAACTGTTATTACTTGTTTGGCATTTTTACTTTCACAAAGGTTCAGAAGCCACAGACACATCTCACTTTACAAACAAGTCTTACTAATGGGAGTGGCACAAGCTAAAGCCAGAATGCCTCTGGAAAATCTTAGCTTGGTTCACTGATAACCACTCTTCCCTACTGAGAACTATCCAGAACAGTTGCTGCTTGGGGTACCTGAAGTGCTCAGTTTACAAGGATTGCCCTCAGCAGGCTGGCTTTATATCTACTTTGTATATAAGCCTTGGTCTTTATTCATCTGGCAAATGAAAATTTATTCGCAGTTTTCAGTAATTATTTATCAGTCAAACCAACCAATCTTGAGTTACCCTTTTTTTCTCTTTTTATTTATTTTTTTATACAGCAAGTTCTTATTAGTTATCCCTTTTATACATACTAGTGTATATATGGAGTTACCCTTTCATAAACATGACTTCATTTGGCACCCACCTTCTTTGACAAATACTTCTGTTTTGGGAAAATGTTGGTTACTCGAGGTTTGTGGTCTAGTGTCTCCCTGTTATCGGGTGCTTTCACTTTATATATCCTTACAAGCCAGTGCTCTGATGTAAAGGCCTCCTCCAAATGCTTGAATTTAATGTCCTTGTTTCCAATCTCAGCATTACGTGTTCGATCAAAACCTGGGGGTGTACGGAAATCCAGCTGCAAAAGTGACATTAGTATTGGATGTTAACCATATTGGAAAGCTTGCAATATTAGAAGGTAGTAAATGTTAGCAGCAGAGTAAAACTTTCTCCTTTTAAACTAGGAAAACACAATCAGAGCAATATATTGTAACAGTTCTTATATGTTGCTAACCAGATAGGAAAAACTCTGCAAGAGAGAAACTAAATACATCAGAATTAGAGTTTCACTGAACCCTTAGAGTGGATGAACAGCCTGCAGGCATAAAAAAACCAAAATAGCAAAATGAAATCCATTAAAGCCCTTCTTATAGGTATTCAGAGAAAACACACAGAAGGGCCTGCTTTTCTGCCCCAGGGCCTTGCACTATACTATCTACTCTTTCAACCTCAAAGTTCTTCATTCAGTGATTTTGCATGGCTGGTCCCTTTCTATCCTTTGGTCTCAGCCCAAATACCATCCCTTCAGGAAAATATTTTCTTGAGATTGATGGTTGCGAAGTCTCCTCCATTGACTCCTTATTCTTTTACTCTATAGTGTTTGTTGCTAAAGTTTTTATTTATTTTTAAAATTACCTATATCCTCCAGTAGGATGTAAGCTGCATGATGACTTTACCTTATTCAGTGGGGCTCTATCTCACCAGCATTACTTGTTAAATCAATTCACAAGCAGTGATGCTAACCAACCTGAAATTGGGAACTATAAAGGAAGTCAGACAAGCCAAATCATGGGAAGATTAACCAAAAATGAAAGGAGGAAAAAATGGAGGGACGGGAGAAGATTTTAAGAAATTCTCAGACTAAGTTTATGTTGCCATACAGAACTTAAATGAATTCAACTTAAAAATAAAACCAAAAACCAAATCTCCTCCAGTGCGAGAATAACTTGTTATTGCTCTATACAAGAGCAAAGTTATATACTTCATGTCTTAAACATATTATTCTCAAGTAGGGAAAGGCATCAAAATGAATGCATGCTAGAGGCACGGCTTAGAGCTCTTGATAAACGTGACAGAAAAAAAAAGTCCTTCAATGCTCTCATTAGTGAACAGAGAAACTAATCTTTCACCCATTTTCTGAGGTAGCTAATTATTATGGCTTAAGTTGCTTCTTTCTTAGCATGAGTTTAGAGACCAGGCAGTGGCCTTCAAAGAAAACACAAACAAAACCCTAAATCTGGTAGTAAAATTTTTGTCTATTTTTTCAGTAGAGTAAGCGAATAATGTGGAAACATTATCTTGGTATTTGTATAAAATTTCCCTGGTATTTGTATAAAATTAAACAAGCAATTTTTCCTCTGCCATTGATGTAACCTTAGTATGAAAGTGTAACTTGGTATGACAGTCATGCAATCTGAGAGCTATGAAGAATCATAGAAGCCATCAGTCCAACCCCCATTATACACAGACAAGGAAAAAAACAAGTCCAGAGAGAATGTGACTTGTCCAAGGGTTACATGACCTGACAGAGCCAGATCTGGAACCCAGGTGTTGTGACAGTCCGTTATCTGTTCTTTTTGCCACGATGCCTCTTTGCCCATTCACTCATTTTTGTTGACTCTTAATCTTTTGTACCATATCATTCCAATTTTCTGGGAAAACTCTGACCCAGAGAGTCCTAGCTCTCTGTGGTAATGGAGAACAGGGAAACAGTGAATATGTGAAGTGACTAAATAATTCATCTCTTTAATTTCAGGCTTTCCCCCACCAGGCAGTGAAGTTAAACTACTTAAGATCACACTGTTTCCCAGCTGGAAGACCTCTCCCTGGTCTTCCAAAAGCATCAAGTCAAAAGTGAGATGGCAAGCAAAGAATGGATTTGAGCCTATGTTAATTAACAATTCTGGAAAGAAATCTTCGATCTAAAACATATTTCCTCGTTTTTTACATACAAGTTTCAGAAATTAAATTTAATAGAGAAAAGAATCTTTAGATGAGCACATTTTTCTTTACAGTGCAACCAAAACATCATTATCCTGTTTTTTAGAGTCAGACAAGGCTACTTAATATTCCTTTGAATAAAGATTATAGAAAAATTGATGTAACTAACCTGCATTTCTCCAAATCTGTAGTATGACATTTTATACATAAGGCAATTCAACAAAGTAGGGGATCCTGCTTTGTCTACACGGAATTCTCCTTGTGGGGTGAAATAGTCACTTTCCTACAGGAAAGAATCCAGAAGTTTGTGTCAGTTTAATACAACCAATTCAAAGCTACAGGTTCCCCTTTTCATTTCCCCATAAGAACTAACTTTTGAGGTATCTTCATAAAGTCATATTTAGTTACATCTCAAAAAAACATAGTATCAGAAGATGAATTGATCAATTTAATGTCATCTCTTAAAAAACCCACAAAACTATCATGGGTGTTTTTTTTTTTTTTTTTTTTTTTGCAGTACGCGGGCCTCTCACTCCTGTGGCCTCTCCGGCCGCGGAGCACAGGCTCCGGAAGCGCAGGCCCAGCAGCCATGGCTCACGGGCCCAGCTGCTCCGTGGCACGCGGGACCCTCCCAGACCGGGGCACGAACCCGCATCCCCCGCATCGGCAGGCGGACTCCCAACCACTGTGCCACCAGGGAAGCCCCCATGGGTGTTTTTTAAAGCTCGGTATAGAAATCATTTATAGGAAATAAATAAGAGTATCCAAGAAAACACAGAGAAAAAGAACAATAGTCTGTTAGTGAGGGAGGGCGATTATTAATTTAATTCTACCAGATTTTAAACCATGTTATAATAAAGCCTCAATAATTTAAGAAAAAAAAAAGGTGCCAATACCATGATTTAATATCAGGTAGGCCAACTAAATTTGTTCTTTATTTTTCCATATGAACTTTTAAAATCAGTTCTTTAGTTGAGAGGTGAATGTTTAGAAAACTTCTGTAGGAATATTTATTGGGAGCTCATCAAATTTATGAATTAACCTCTAAGAGGGCTAATCTGACACCATCGATAGAAATTCCTCATCTAGGAATTTATCCTACAGAGATACTTATACGTGGGCAAAATGACGAATGTAGAAAGTTATTTATCGCACCACTGTTTATGAGATTAAAAAACTGGAATCAACCTAAATGTCCATTAAGAGGGACAGGTTAAATAAATCATGGTGCACACACACAATAGAAGACACTATGCAGATATAAAAAAAAAAGGAATGAAGAAGGATCCCCATAAGATCTCCACAATATATTGTGAAGTAACAAAAGCAAGAACAAGGTGTGTATTTTGCTACTAGTTATCTGCTTCAATAAGAATCATAAGAAAATAGTAAGAGACTACCATGGACTTTTTTCTTTTCCTCTTCTTGGGGTGGGAGGGTGTAAACTTTTACTGTATATCCCTTATATTTTATTTTTTGAACCATGTGAATGTGTAAATTACCTATTCACAAAGCATAGGAATTTAGGATTTTTCTCTATATAAATGGTTCAAAGCATAACCTGGATCTACCATGTCAGTTTTTTGTGTTTTTTTTTTGTGGTACGCGGGCCTCTCACGTTGCGGAGCACAGGCTCCGGACGTGCAGGCTCAGCGGCCATGGCTCACGGGCCCAACCACTCCGCGGCATGTGGGATCTTCCCGAACTGGGGCACGAACCCGTGTCCCCTGCATCGGCAGGCGGACTCTCAACCACTGCGCCCCCAGGGAAGCCCTACCACGTGTTTTAACACTGCTAAAGCAAATGCACAAATGAAAATTACATACTAGGAGGATTAAATTAAGACCAATTTAACACAAGGTAATACTGTTTATTAATCGTAGTTAAGGGGAAATGTCACAGCATTTACACTGAAACAGGAAATCTGGGGCTTTACTCGACTTCATCCCTGTCACATAAAACACATTCATACATTTTCCCAAAAGATTCTTTTATTCTGGATCAGCAGTGAATCTTACTCTCATCTTTTGTGCCTTCACCATGTAAACCACAATGCTGGGTGCCCAACCTCTCTGAGCTCACAGCTGAGTGGGAGAGATACAACAGAATCTACCTACAAACCATGCTGGATGTGATCTGATAATACACCAGAGAAGGGCTTCTGGAGAGGGGACTAATCTGTGGTAGGGAAGGTACTACAAGAAGAAAAGAGTATAAACACGTGTGTCAGATGAGCCAAGGGAAGAAACCACGAGGCAAGTTTCATGGGCTAGAGTAGACTGACAGAGTGGAAAAAGGTGATAGAAGGACAAGAGGCCAGCAAAGGAAAGTGAAGCATTAAGGGGTTGCATTCTGAGCGAAAGCGTTTGGATTTCATACCACTGCTTCATTATTTCAATCATCATTATGATTATTTCAAACCAGCCACTAGGCTGAGGCTTCATCTATGTTACTATAAATTCTCATAACAGCACTACAAATGAATTATTCCTGGCATCTGTTAGTGATCAACTGAAACAGCCGTAATCACCATTATAACACTAGAACCTAGAATAAGACCTAGTGCTCGAAGCATATAATGCTGACTGGCTGAAAAACAACTTGCCCATAGCACCAAGCTGACAGTGGCAGGGTTTAGTTCCAACTCGTCTGTCTCGTTCCAAGGTCCCTTTCCTTAAACTAATGAAGGCTTAAAAAAAAAAAAAAAGCTGGAAAGTTACATGATCAATGTCATGCTAGACTGGGAGAGGGAACAAGACTAAGGCAAAGATAGCAATCTCAAGGCTACTGTCCTATTTCAGGTTTATGAGCATAGGGGTCAATGCCAGAGTGGAAGCAATGAAAATGGAAAGGGCAGAAGTGACAGGCTGTAAGGAGTAAAGGCAAGAATTCTGACAAGGGATTGCTTTGTAGGGGAGAATGGAAGTACCAGGTACGAGTTTCCAAAGTTTTAAACCTGGGAAAATGCTTATGGTATCTTTAATAAACAGTAAAGTCAGACTGAAGAACTAATTTGGGGGATAGGATAATGAAAACAAACACAATGCAATTAACAAGGTAAGAGGGCTACTGGGAGCTGTCTTTCACACACCGAGAACGACCTAGTTTCTTACCCGAATGTCTTTTGGATGTTCCCCTTCAGCTATCCTAACCATCCAGAGAAATTTGTTGATATCATCACCAGAATACCCAATCACCCCTCCAAAAATAACCAAAACATAATCTACATCCAGACTCCTCATGATTTTATAGGCTGCTGTTTCATTTGAAGACATGGCTTTTCCCACCTACAGAATAAAAAATGAGAATGTGTGTACTTAGTCCCAAAATACACTAAAAATAAAAATGAATGCACATTTTTACTTTAAGATGGAATGCATCTCAAGAGTTTGATTTACATGGAATTCTTTTTATAGAAATGATTTGCTATGAATTCAACAGATTTACTGAGATTTATAAGCACCTTACTTACTACAACCAATTATAGCAGAAATGTCAAAATCAGAAATACATGCTCTAATATTTTGCTAATAATTAGGTTTCATGAAATTAACATTTTAATATGAAAGCAAGCAAGCTTAAAAGAAGTAGAACTTCTCATAACCTCAGGCCGAGGATGACCATCCATCTAGCTAGCACAAATATATTCTTCTCTTCAGTTTACTAAACATCTAATGATTAGTTACAACACTAATACAAAAAGAACTCATATGGCTAACGTCCAGTTATCTATTTAAAATCTTTAAAGAACAGAGAGGTGATTACTTTAATTAACATAGATTAGTTATTTAATAGCTAGAGTGAACATAATTTGCATGCCCATAAAACACAGTGCATTTGTTTTACATATTTGCAAATACTTTTCTTAACTTATGAAATGGAAAATACAAGACAAATATAATATTTTAAGTTTCAGATTTTGCCTAATTCTTCAGCAAACAGCCTACAATTCTGAATGATACTTAAATTCTATTCTTAAAAACAAAATAAGCATACCTTGAACTCACTTTATTGAATAAATATGTAGAGAAGAATGTTCAAAATTCAGCAAGCAAAGAGTACTTTCACCCACATTTTTCCTACTTAATCACAAGTGAAGTCTGATTGCTAAGTAGTGAATAAAGGTTTGTAACTTTTGATCTTTTGTTGATCAAATTCTTACCAGTGCTATGTGGCTGTTATTCCAGGTGTTATTATCCACCAAAGTAGTTCTATTAGCCATCCCAGCTATTTGATAGCCATAATCCCACCAAGACATCACTCGGGCATGTTCATCTGTATTTTGCCTCAGCCAAAAGTAAGCTTCTCTAAAATCATCCAAGATATTCCTGGTGCTGAAAACAATCACAATATTCTTTTAAATGATATCTTAGAAGTGTGAAGATGGTAACTTAAAACCCTGAGATGCCAGGCCACTAAGTAATTTCACATTTTAAGGATGGTAGTTAAAAGCCTCCATGGTAGGGAGAAAAAAAAGATCAACAAAGAGCTAGACTAGTGCTTCTTAGACTTTAATATGCATACAAACCACCAGGCCATCTTGTAAAAAAGCAAATTCTGGTTTAGTAGTTCTGGGGTGGAGCCTGATACTGGGCAAGTCTAATGAGCACCCAAGTGAAGCAGAAGCTGGGGTGGGAATGCGGGGTTGCAGTACATAAACCAGCTGTTCTTCAACTGTAGCTGCATCAGAATCACCAGGGGGGCTTATTAAACCACAGATCGCTGAGTCTCACCCCCAGGTTTCTCATTCTACACACTGAGGTGGGGTCAAGAATTTACATTTCTAAAGGATTTCCTGGTAATGATGATGCTCTGTGTCCAAGCACAACACTTTAAGACTAATGTGTATGTTATGTATGTAAAGATATTTTGGAAAAGAGCATGAAATACAATGATTATTACCTACTTCTACCAAAGGGGACGGGCAGGGGAAAGGTCACAAGAAAAGCACAGCAGATTCAAATGCAGAGCCTCACAAACATCTTTGAATTCTATCTTTTGAGACAGGAAAAAAGGGTAGGTATAAAATCCTTTTGTAGTCAAGTTGTCTTCTTACCCATCATGATTGTAAGAGGCCAGGACCACACTTGGGCTGGAGTAGGCATTGCTTGTGACCCAGGTACAGTGGACTGCAAACATCATCAACAGCATCAGCATCAACATGGTAACAATGCTTTTTATATTAGGACCTAATCCCTCTTCAGTTTTTTCCTGTTCAGTTACATGCTTCCTCACTTTACCTGCCTGAAAATGCAAAAAAACTGATGAGACAAATTCATCATTTGACTTGCTTTCATTAAGACACTCAAAAGGGAGAAGTTGGGAGAATGTTATCTATCAATTTAATTCTTTCAGAAGGAAAATGTATAACCATCGGGAATTCTCGTGTGGGTCATACAACATTTTCTAAAAATTATCAAGGTGGATTCTAAAGTCAAATGTGAATGAGAAGGCTTCCTGGAACTAAACCCAATCCAGCAGCAGGTTGCAGAGCAAAAAATCTCCAGTAAGAAGCTGCTTTCAAACTCAACTGCCCTTATGTTTTATGTAAATACAAAGGGGATAACCAAATGGTCTCATGCTGGCCACCTTTTCTCATAAAAAATCTGAATTCCTCACCCTGAAAACAGCAATGTCCAGCTATAATCCAGACCATGTAGGACTTTAGTATAGGAAAAAACTGCATTGTCAGAATCAGTTTTCTAATTTCCAAACCCCAAACCAACAGACTTGTTAAAATCAAGATTACATTTTTGAAAACAAAACAAAAACCTCACCGAACAGAGAACAGTCAGAGGTTCTAAATTGCAAGGCTAGTTATTAAGAAACCACAAAACAGAACATAACAAACACAAACACAAAAGCAGGTATGTGCCTTATTAGCACTAATCTGTATGAATATTGGACCTATCATAGTAAAGAAAGAAAATTTCAAAATTAATACGTATACTGCGAAGCTTCATTGCTTATTGCTCCTTAAAAATCTAGTAAATAAAGTTTACTATGTCATCCAAGACAAGTGCTCTGATTCTAAGTCTTTTCCACACTTGCACCAAATATAATCCTGCTGTTAGCTGAGAAGTTAAAAGTGAATAACATTATTATATCGGCAGCCACCTAGTGCTAACGAACTGGAGACTTTTTTTTAAGGCACTTATTCCCCTTGTGAATCACTGTTCAGTCAACCAAATATTTTAAAAGTTTACAGTGAATATGGACCTCAAGGATAAGCACTTTGCACACAGTTTCAGAGGGATTTATAGCACTAAATTTTATGTAGTTTAGTAGAGCACCAGCTTTCTGAGTGAAAAGACCAACCAGGATTCAAAATTTGAGGTAAGCAGTTAAGACCAACTAGAAATGTCACAGTTTGCCTAAATTCTTGTTTAATCACCCTTCATAATATATATAAGTTCTTACTGTAGTGGAAAAATAAAACACGTAAAAATTTTAAAGGCCTTACTTTAGATTTCCCACCTTATCATACAAATTTCCTGGGTTTCTCTTGTCATCCTCATCACTGCTGTCCTCCACAGGTGGGTTTTCCCTTTTCATGTCATCCCCCAAATAATGCTCAAAAACATTTGAGAATGCAATTGCAGACAGCATACAGACGACTGGGGTCAAGGTCAACATCAGCCGTACCATCACGCCAGCAAAGTAGACAGCACTGATGGCATACAGAGCAACTGCAAAGACAAGTTCTCTCGTAACACTTCAGAAGAGAAAAGGGTCCCAGGAAACTCCACTGACTAAAACTATTTAAAACAAAATCTAAAAACAGACAAACATCTCATAAAAGGGCTAACTGTTTATATTCATTCATTCATTTATTTATTTAAAGAGGAATTTAAAAAAATTAATTTATTTTATTTATTTTGTTTTTGGCTGTGTTGGGTGTTTGTTGTTACACGCAGGCTTTCTCTAGTTGTGGCGAGCCGGGGCTACTCTTTGTTGCAGTGCACAGGCTTCTCACCGTGTTGGCTTCTCTTGCTGCGGAGCACAGGCTCTAGGTGTGTGGGCTTCAGTAGTTGTGGCACGTGGGCTCAGTAGTTGTGGCGCATGGGCTTAGTTGCTCCACGGCATGTGGGATCTTCCTGGACCATGGCTCAAACCCGTGTCCCCTGCACTGGCAGGTGGATTCTTAACCACTGTGCCATCAGGGAAGCCCTAATTGTTTTTAAATTGATAATGCTAACCAATTTAAAAGTCATATTTACAAATTATAACTAGTGTTGACAAAATGAACACTGCATATCAACAGTTTAGAGAAGCATATCATGATTCAAGTTTAATTATAGCTACTATGGGGAATGAGACAATTCATTATTTGTCAACGGCATCACATATTAGAAAAATACGTTAACTGACAGATGAAAACATGTTTGGTGAATTGTATTATTAGGCACAGTTAAGTTTATAGAATCAAATAAAGTCTATGAAAAGTCTGTGCCAGTATCTGGCATAAAGCCTGCTTTAAAGTAAGAATGGGATGAGAAGAATATAATTTATTACCAAAGGAGGAACTTATAAAGTTATTGCCAAGAAACTTAAAAAAAAAAAATTGGAAGTAATTTCCAATAGTCAAAGCTTTCCAGATAATGTGCTCACCACAAGGAAAGGCTCTATCATTTCTGGCTAGAGGCTGTATGACTTTACAAAGTTATTGAGTCATTTGAGTGCCTGCCTCATTTGAAGCTAATTCACATTTTTTTTCCTGACTAAAAAATACATTTATTATACCATATTGTTTATCTCAGTGGATTTTTATATATGCACACACCTATGTAATTACCACCCATATCGAAATACAGAACATTTGTATACCTCCCTCAGGAGAATCCCTCATGCCTCTTCCCAGTCAATAACTGCTCCCCTCCCCCTCCCCACTTTATTACCTTAAAAGTCCAAAAAGGTAATCACTATTTGGACTTTTAAAGCAATAATTTAGTTTTCCTTATTCTTAAACTTCATAGTAATGAAATTATATAAAAATGTTCTCTTTTGTACTGGTTTCTTTTAATTACCCATGCTATTCTTTTATTAATTGTTGTGTTGTATTCTACTGTACAAATACATAAAAATTTCTTGATCCTACTGCTGATAACCTTTGGAATGTTTCTAATTCGGGGCTATTATGGATAAAGTTGCTATGTATATACTCTTAAACATGTCCTTTATGGGACACATGCACTTCCTTCTCTTGGGTATATTCCTAGGATTGGAACTGCTAAGTCATGAGTGGGCAATATGTCTAAGCTAAAATCTTTTTGAATGATGCAATATTAACATGGCCTTATCCAGAGTCCACTGACCTACAGAAACCAGAAAAGAAGGAGTGTCATCCTTTGGTTAGAACCTATGCAGATGCTATTTTCTCTCTCCTGACTTCACTCTGGAACAGTAACTTCTGAGTGTCTCTAATGGTCCAGGACCCATACTTGCACAAACTATTTGCTTGTGTGACCCTGTGCATATTACAAAGCTTTTTCAGTTTCAGGTTTTATCAAATGCAAAACAGCCACAGCATACTTCTTGTGATGACTGAATTACATAAAAGTGTTTGGTATCTGTTTATTTTGTCCATTTATATTTTGAATGTCAGATCCTAAACACTGGCTTTAAAATAGTTTGTCTATCTAAGTCTTGTAAGTTGGAAGTTACACAAATCTATCAGTCAAGAGGGTGTTTACTTAAAGGTGATTCTTATTCTATTACAAAATGTACTTTTGCACTGAAATTTGGATCATGGATGCCCCTGCAAACTTCCTCCTACTTAACTGGATTTAACTGAGAAAATAAAGTCAAGTCTGTTCTGTCAACAGTTATAATTTCCAATTCTCAGCCACAGACTATAATTACATTAACCTCTCAGAAAATAAATTGAATGAAAAATTTATATACTAGTCCAAAATGAAAAGTTAATAATTAGAGTATATATAATGCAAATTCACTGAATTTTTCTTGGTTAAGCACTTATGCAAAGAGAGGAAAGTTATCTTAAATATGCGTAGAGTCAAGCAAAGAAAAACAAAACTTTAAAGTGCAGTGATAACCTCAACAAAAATAAATAAATCAAAGTATTTATTAAAAATCTCTTACCAAATACTCTTTCATCGTTGATATTTTTAATGCAGAACCACAGGCCTGCTGGGAAGGTACACACAAGAATATGTAGATCAAAGAAGAAAGATACCCAAGTTGTAGGCTGATGCTCAGACACTGATGCAATAATTGGGATGTGTATTTTTGCATACCTGGTATTAAAAAAAGTTAACATTATTTAAAAGTAAATGATAAAACAGGAGTTCCTTTTAGATGAATAAACTTTCTCTGATTGTAGATATGGTTCCTATCCCTACCTCTTCTTGCTTAAAAGTATATTCCAATGTAACCAGCTAGAGTGGAAATAAATCTGATACACACTGTTAAAAGCAAAACCAATATGCCCCTCCTAAAATCAGAATGATCTAAGGCCAGTTATAAAAGTGGTGGCTCTGACTTCTAACACAAAAATCTTTGCTCAAATAGGAATTTGTTTTGCGGTTTTAACTTAGTACTTTTCTAAGTTTGCATCAACGAGTTTCACTATCTTCTGGACTTATTACTAGCAGAAATACCTTATCCGATAAGATACCATATTGCCACAATAACTTTCTTAACAAGGAGATGGCACAGAGGCTGGTGAGGGAAATGGAAAAGACAGGATAAATTTTCCCTGAAATTCCAAAGTGGTCAGTTAAAGTCTGAAAGCAAGAATAAGTATGACTAACAAAAATTTAACCTAGGATTTTAATCTAATCAGAATAACTAACTTCTACAACTGGGGTTTTCCCTCAAACTCTGGTGATGCAAAGCTGATATCTGGAAGTTTGTGTCTGTTAGCTTCAGCCATTCATACATAATTTGCTTATGCCCTTTAATTAGTCATGGGCAAGAGCCCTTTTGGTGTCACACCAAAGGGCAGGCCTGTTCAATAAATTGTGGTAGGTTTTTTATTCGGCCACATGGGGAGTAACAAAAAAGATGGAATAGCAGAATCAAGGGAGAGAAGTAAATTATCACCAAGAGATATTTTCTTATCCTTAGGAAAACATTTCTAGAGATAAAAAATTATTGAGCTAATTTAAAACTAAATTATTTTTACTAACTCTTTTTATAATAGCACTCTTAAAAAGCACAACAAATATTCTCTAGTTTATTTGATAGGTTAAAAAATATCAAGAAACTTAGATAATGTGGTATTAAAAAGAAAGTTAAATTTTTCTTCATATCTACGGCATACAGATGCTATAACATAGCATCTATCCTTAATGATTAAAAATTAAATATTACTAACAGATGGAAACTTTGAATACATTGGTAAAAACAAAAATCAATTACTAAAATGGCACACGTTACCTGAAATGTTTTAACAAATAAAACTAAAATAAGGAGTTGCCCATGAACAGAAATGTGACTTACATATCACACTGAAGGTGAATTCCAAACCGGTATTATAACAGACAAAATACAACATTTACTAAACTAGTACATGCTAGATACTTTAGAAATGTTGCCCAGGTACTGACAGAGATACTAACAATAAAGAACAGATGACAAAAGGGAAATAACATGAGGGCAAATAACTTATCTGCACTTACCCAGTATCCCACAATGAGTAAAACCTGCCACTCCACGGTGCAATGTAACCTTGGAAGGAAAAATGTAGAGGAAATTAATCCGCCTTTTCACTGTTTTTATGTTTATTGATTATTATGGATTAATTTAAGCTAATATTAAAAGAATTCTTGTTTTTAAAAAAATAGGTGACAACGTTATTTCACACAGCTGGCAGTCAGATAAAATAAGGTTAGGGATCAAATAAAAAAAAATCCATGGACATTACATTTCCAAAGAAACACAACAAGTTGACAGATAAAACTGTAGAATGTTTTCCAATTCTCTCTTAAACCTCTAGTTGACTAGTAAAATAAAGCTAAGATATTAAGATAGCACTGGATAATTTTAAAAAGTGAGAGGTGTCCAGTATGCCAAATTTAGATAAATTACAAAGATGATTTTAATGTTTTTAAAATTTTATTTATTTTTTATTTATTTTTGGCTGCGTTGGATCTTCATTGCTGCACGTGGGCTTTCTCTAGTTGCATCGAGCAGGGGCTAATCCTTGCTGCGGTACACAGGCTTCTCACTGCAGTGGCTTCTCTTGTTGCGGAGCATGGGCTCTAGGCATGAGGGCTTCAGTAGTTGTGGCTCGCAGGCTCCAGAGTGCAGGCTCAGTAGTTGTGGCACATGGGCTTAGTTGCTCCGCGGCATGTGGGATCTTCCTGGACCAGGGCTTGAACTCGTGTCCCCTGCATTGGCAGGTGTACTCCCAACTACTGTGCCACCAGGGAAGTCCACAAAGATGATTTTAAACATTCGTGCCTTTTATTCCTGTCAATTAATTCTTCATGATTTTATGACGTAGGCTGGTACATTAATTTGACATACCTTCAGAAAGAATTTGACTTGTTTCTAGGAACTAGTAAAGTCAGGATTAGAAAGTAACTCAGAATCCAGAAGCAGACTGAAACTGATCTGGTTGACTGTTTAAAATCAGGAGATAGAGTATATGTACAAAAGGGAGGGTAAACCTGCACTGTTAACACTGGAAGCTTTGAATTTTATACATTTTGGGCCTATTCATCCATCAAGAGAAGGATGCTTGAAAGTGGATTTATCAGAACGTGAAGCAGCAAAATTAAGATACTGTTAAAAAAAAATCAAAATTTGTAGTGCTATTCACATTTTAGAACCTTTGACTATTATTTTCATACAGTTTGTAAAGAAACCACAATATTTGACCTACTAGGATAAATGGAACATGTACAAAATTTGAAAAAGAATTACCTTTTGCAATAACCTAGAGACAAGATTCATATCCTACAGGTGATGACACCTACCTGTATAAGTCAAATAGATGACACTAAGGAACACAGCACCTGCAGCTAGTGATACACCCAAAAAGAACAGGGTCTGGAACTCTTGTTTTGTTAATCGGTCTCTCAGATACTGCAAGAAAGCATAAGCTTGCAGCAATGCAAAGACACCTAATTAAAGAAAAGGTTCATATAAGTAATCAACAAAGCATTTTTACCAAGGACATTTACAAATGTTAATTTGGCAGACCTTCTTAGAATACCTTGTACCATTCATATCAAAGACTAGTCATCTGATCTGACATTTCCTTTGTCAAATGACAGTTAACCAATTAATACATCCAAAAAATGCTGTTACATATTTTTTTCAAAATGATCAGACTCCCCATACACGGACCAGGCAAGAAAAATCTCATTCAGTAACTGAAGCCTATTCAGCACGTTAAATTCCACCCTTTGTCCCATATTTTAGCAATATGTTTTCTAGGGAAAAAAATTTTAAAAAATAAAGAAACATCATTAAAAAAATAATTCTCAGATTTACTGAAGGATACAAATGACCTGGATCAGGAGAATCCTGATATATGGTTACTGTTTATAGTTGGGTGGGGGGTGGAGATGGTTCAAGATTTTTACTGAGAATCTGATGATAAAAGCTATGGAACACCATCTCAGAAAGTTAAATATACTGATATTTATAAAATGCTATAAACAAAATAACTACCCACAGACTTGCTATGGATCATGCACCTTGTGTGGAGAATCTCTGATAAAGTTTTATTCACAGATCTCCCACTGTATCTTGTTATTTGTGACCGAGATTAATGATGGCAAAATGCTCTGCTTTAGGGAGAGGAATTATATGACCTTATAATCAATATGAAAGCCATTAATTCCAGTTAGTAGATATGGATAAAATATTTTAGTGAGATGTACGGAACATAAAAATGACATGTTCCATCTAAATTTGGTAAAATGAAAACTCAGTGATACAGTAACTCAGTGTACAAATACACTATTTAATTTATACAAAGCAAATGTTATTTAGTGTTTGCAAAAAAGGATGTTTTGCTTTTTCAAAACAGTCACAGCTGGCAAGATAGGAACTTTTAGGAACACAATATCAGAAAGTCTCCATAAACTCTATGATATTCGTATTTTATAGTGGTGATGTTTTAGAACCAATATGATGAAAATTAAAAACAACTACAAAACCCCCAAAGAACCCTTCATTCCACTGAAGATCAGCCAGTCATACCTTCACAGATTCTTTAGAAGAAAGAAAATAAATATTTTTCATACCTGCAGCTGCCATGTGTTCACTTGTTCTGATTGGCTGGAATCCCACAAAGGGTATCTGCATGGATAATATTAAGCCCACAATATAGAAAGTGCTATATGCTATGAAGACAAAATAGGAAACAAGGATAATTTACTACTACCAATAAGTACTTCAAACATAAATATATACACAACTCAGATATTTTTAGCAAAGTTTTAAATGAACTTATTTTGAGAATAGAATACTGAAGTGACTATTCTATTTGATACATATTTGATGGTTAATCATACATTATAAATTGTGAAATTCTTTCTGCTAATTTAAAAAATATTATTTTAAGGAGACCAGTGCTGTTTTACTCTCCTGAAAATGGAATCAAGTTTTTTTCAATCTATCATTAATAATCAATGACATAACCCAAGAAGCTATGTAATATATAAGTAAACACCATTCCTATTGGCATTAACCCAAAGTCTGCGTGACCAAATGAATACTTATCATCATCATATATGAATAGCTGCTATTGTCTCAAAGGCTTTTAAGTATTCACACCCTATTTATAGTCTCCTAACACTTTTGTACAGTACTTAACCAGTTTAAAATAAAAAATCTTATGTCTATCCACTCAGTTTTCTGTGATTAAAGAACAAAAGAACTAAGTACACAGAAGTCAAGCCATAAAACAGACTAGTTACTGAATTTATTAGGATCTAATAAAGGAAACTTATTTGCTCTTGGCACTGAATATACTAATATAGTATTCTTGGCTTATATCAACCTAAGTGTATAGGTAAATTGGGGAGGGGCTACAATTTGTATAACAGACTTATTTTTGCATTTAGGTGTTCACAGATCACTACCAGACAAGCTGATTACAGTGAAAGTATTTGGAATCACTGCAATTAAAAATTATTTAGAAATGAAGTTAAAACTCATGTAAAATAAGTTAATGTGAAGATTATTCCATTTATAAAGCTTATTCACATACTTTATGAAGTATAGTCAATATTTAGTTGTTGGCAAATAAAGTACTCTATTAGAAAAAAAAGACTGCAAGAGAACTGTTATAGTAGGCATATCTGTATGCTACACATTGTACAGCACAGCATATGCTTCTCTTCACTCAACTCAGCTAGAGAAAGAATGCTTATTTGCTTTTAAAAGAAACCCATTTATAGAAGGTAAATTATGTGTTCATGGTTCAAATGTTAAGTTGCCTTCCAAGCTTCCGATGAGAGATGACTACAGTGTTAGAAAAAGGATAAGAAGCTTAAGTAAATGTAATAGGAAGGACCAATGTATAAAGTTTCTGATGACCTCAAGCTAATAGAGAACCAGTTGTCTAGAGGACGCTGCAGAAGTAACCCATCCAACAATGTACTTTCCAGACATATTAGTGTTGGAATACAATTACCCTCAATAAGACAGTTGAACACAAATGCAATAAAAGTTAAGTAAATATAAATAAGAATTTCTATGTCACATATTTTTGAACTGTCAACCAATTTGGTTGATGGGTTATCTAATAACAGTATGTTTCTTTAACAAATCAGTCTGTGTAGACATCCAGACGAAGAGTCACAGAGACAGAATTAGGAAAAAAATGGGAACAAGGTCATTGTGTGACCTTGAACAACTCCTTAAAAACAAACGTTTGTTTCCTCACAACAGAATGAGGAATTTGGACAAGACCTGTACATCCCTCCCCTCCTCCGCCCCAATAATAATAAGCCAAGATTCTATGATCAACAGGCCTTTTAGACATCTAGGGCTGAGCAATTAAACCCTGGAGAAATATTGAACACACAAAGACACAATTAGAGGGGCTTCCCTGGTGGCACAGTGGTTAAGAATCTGCCTGCCAATGCAGGGGATACGGGTTCAAGCCCTGGTCTGGGAAGATCCCACATGCCGTGGATCAACTAAGGCCGTGAGCTACAACTACTGAACCTGTGCTCTAGAGCCAGCGAGCCAAACTACTGAGCCCGTGTGCCACAACTACTGAAGCCCACGTGCCTAGAGCCCGTGCTCCACGACAAGAGAAGCCACCACAATCAGAAGCCTGTGCACCACAACAAAGAGTAGACGCCACAACTAGAGAAAGCTCGCGCGCAGCAACGAAGACCCAATGCAGCCAAAAATTTAAAAAAAAAAAAGGGCACAATTAGAAAGACCAAGCCTGAGAAAACCTTATGTCCTTTATGTGTATTAATTATAGTTAAGTCTACTTACATCCAAACACTACAATCACCTCTGAGGCTGGATTTCTCTTTCTTATAAACACAAATGAACACTGAATATTATATAACACTGCCACAGAATTTGGATTAGATATGACAAATGGCACACACTGAACAAAAAAGTAAAGTCTTTTTTAAAAAAATTGAGGTCAAATTCACATATAATCACTTTGAAGTGAACAATTCAGGGGCATTTAGTATATTCTCAATGTTGTGCTACCACCAAACCTCTCTAGTCCCAAAACATTTTCATCATCCCAAAACAAAACCTCATACCCCATCCCCTCTACTCCAGGGCAAGGCAAACACAAATCTGCATCTGTTTCCATGGATTACTGGTTTGTTCTTTTTTGTTTGTTTGGTTTGTTCTTAATTGTAAAAGTAATGTATTGCTTAGAAAAAAAAAACCACAGTAAAAAGTGAAAGTCTCTAGCCCATTTACTTCCCTTTAAGTCACATTTTCCAGAAATAATCACTAGAAGGCATGGTCGGCACACATATACATGATGGGTATACACATCATACCGTCTCTTCAAATGGGACTACACTGTGCTTGGTAATGTAAAAATTTCAGCAATCACTTGCCTGGAAACTATCAATGAAGTTTCTTCTCAGGGATTTGCTCAAGTTCATTTCCAGGCATATCAAAAAGAGAAGACTAAACCGGGTAATATTCTCATTTCAGCGGTTTTATGCAACTTCACAGAGGCATTTATTGTCATCAGAGAAGAAGAAAACATTTTATAAAAAAGTAGGTGCACTAGGGCTTCCCTGGTGGCACAGTGGTTAAGAATCCACCTGCCAGTGCAGGGGACACAGGTTCGAGCCCTGGTCCAGGAAGATCCCACATGCCGCAGAGCAACTAAGCCCGTGCACCGCAACTACTGAGCCTGTGCTCTAGAGTCCGTGAGCCACAACTACTGAAGCCCACACGCCTAGAGCCCATGATCCGCAACAAGAGAAGCCACTGCAATGAGAAGCCTACACACTGCAACAAAGAGTAGCCCCCGCTCGCCACAACTAAAGAAATCCTGCGCACAGCAACAAAGACCCAACGCAGCCAAAAATAAATAAATTAAAAAAAAAAAAAAAAAGAAGAAGTAGGTGCACTAGAGTTCAAGTTAATAAAAAGATGGAGATGAGTTCAAGAAAAAGAAATTCAATCTCGGCAAACATAAAAAAGGCCAGGTGGGACTTTAATTTGCAAACATTACTTTGTAAATATAGGTTAATGTCAAATAAATCTGAACTAACAGAAACAGACAAGTTCTCAACAATATTTTACCTATAAATATTCCTCTATCCAAATTAACCTCATTTATACCTACTTACATACACCAATGATACAAAGCTGATAAATGTGCTATATGCAATAATCCAAAGATAACCATTTCCTTTTCAGAGAAGTGGCTTCATGTCTTCCCTATTTTTATCCTTTTTGGATCACTGATACTAAGATGTTTACATAGGGGGATATACGTTCTACTTCACAGCACTCTTTAACACACCAATATTTCCACTGTTAAAAGAAATGACAGGCCCCAAATGGAGTCACCTGGGCTAAAATCAAAACTTAATTCATAACCTTAATTGCAGTCACAACCTTCCCCAGGAATGCAATCCTAACTGGTCAGTGTGGAATTTTCTGGTCAGCACCAATGAGGTAATTCTTTCTAAACCCCCCTTCACCAAAGAAAGGTGAGGTAATCTGACACATAGACCCTTCCCTCCCCAATAGGTAGGTTACCTAAGCCTGAAAGGCATTTCTGTTTGTGAATTTCCTTGTCTTGCCTATAAAAATCTTTCCCTTTCTGAGGCTCTTTGGAGCTTCTTTCTACTTGGCTAGATGTGATGCCGCTCAACTTATGAATCATTCATAAAGCCAATTCATAAAGCCAATTAAATACTTAAAATTTACTCAGTTGTTTTTTTTAACACTATTAAATTCAGGACTGCTTGCCAATAATATAAAATGTCACAAGTTCATCTTGCTTTTAATACTGCCCTTCTTCTTGAACCTGTAAAATTAGATATACATCTCCATACCTCAATTTAAATCCCGTTTACAAACCCATGTTTTAAAACAAAGAAAATAAGAATTAGGTATACTTGAGTATTAAGAAACAGTGAAGTAACCTCCAATTCTTAAAAATAAACACAATCTCCACTGCAAAATGAAAACAAGTTTTTCTCCAGTCTTTATACCACAGCATCAAACAGTATGTTTAAAAATTATCTCTTTAATTAATTCATTCAAATATTAAGTTTTTGTCTAACATGGTTCAAGACTTTCTAAAAATACAAAAAGAGCTAGATATCTAATTGGGAAAATCAGAGATGTATACAAATAACCACAACACAATGAAGCAAGTACATGTGACATTAGTGGAAAAACCCCTGGCTCTATAAACACTTAGAGGGAGAGAGCGCCTCTTCTTGACATGGGCATTGAAGAGGCAGTTGACAACACCTGTACCATTCTCTAATGTTCTCAAAAGACCTCAACAACACAAACACATGGCAATCATTCTCCACCAATTCTTCCTCCAGACTCTTTAGGAAATTTGACCAAACTACTATCTACATCTATCACAACCTTCTATCCATCCATCTTAACCTACTTTTCTTACCCTTTAAACCAGATGAATAAAGCTTTCCATCAAACTGGTAAGCTCTAAGAAAACACACAAGACCAATTATGTAGTAAATCATTTATTACATCACGACAATGTTTATCACACTGCCCTCCTGTGGAAGTACAGTTACTGGCCTTCAATACTGCAGACCATACTCCCAATGTGTCAGAATTCCCCCCAAATTACCATTAGGAAGATATATACAAGGTCTGTTATTCTGTTTGGTTATTTTTAACCAAAGAAAATCTCTTTGGTTTGGGACAAATAGTAATCTTCTGAAACAGAACCTAAACATCTTTTCCCTCTTAAAGTACTTTATTTTTTGGGGGTCTTCCCTCGTGGCGCAGAGGTTAAGAATCCGCCTGCCAATGCAGGGGGCATGGGTTCGAACCCTGGTCCGGAAAGATCCCACATGCTGCGGAGCAACTAAGCCCGTGTGCCACAACTACTGAGCCTGTGCTCTAGAGCCTGCCAGCCACAACTACTGAGCCCGCGCGCCACAACTACTGAAGACAGCACACCTAGAGCCCGTGCTCCACAACAAGAGAAGCCACTGCAATGAGAAGCCCACACACCGCAATGAAGAGTAGCCCCCGCTCGATGCAACTATGGAAAGCCTGTGCACATCAACAAAGACCCAACACAACCAAAAGTAAAAAAAGTTAAAAAAAAATTTTTTTTAAGTACTTTATTTTTTTTAAATCCAAGGGTATGGGGTGGGACCAGATTGATACAGAGAAGAAACAAACGACTGTCCTTGACTTAAGGTGTACAAATGAATTGTTCTATAAAATAAAAGGCACTGAAAGGCCTGATTCGAGTTCCAAAAGAATGTCAAGTTTTCAAGAAGCCTGCTGTTCCCCAAACTAACCTTTAAGTACCTTCTTAAACACGTTGACAGTACACTTCATGCTTTTAAAGTACTGCTATACTTCCTTTTACTTAAATAAAGTTAGAAAAGGTTTTGTGAATATTATATTCCTGTTAACTTTGATCCACCATTAAATCACCTTACCATTTCTGAGTTGCTTTATCTCCTGGGTGATAATGGAAAGGGCTAGCAAAATATTCCTTTGCCATCCCCTGTCTCTCTCAACCAAAACAGTACTAACCAAAAGAAACACAGTGAGGAAATACTTTAAAATTCAACCAATTTTGCTTTATTATTAACAAATATGATTAAAGGCTTGTAAGACTGTTGAAGCTTTTGACTAATAAAGATACTTTATTACTGCTTGATTCCTTGACTACTGTGAATGCTGGTAAATAAGCAGGGTGAAAAATGGTAAGAAACTTATATGAAATTAAAGCTCACAAGATTCCCCCCCCGCCCCCCAAAAACGAAAAATAAAAAAAACTCTCCACGGATTCTTCTCGACCAGCAGAGAGAAATACAATGACTAACTTAACAGATATACATAATGAGAAAAATAATTTTTTTTCCAGGATGCTGTTCATTGCAAACTATGTAGAGAATGAGTCTTGTAAACTATTATTTTATAAGCTCTATTTGTAAAAGCAGCAAGAAGTGACTTGTTCAAAACACCTGACTGGAGAGACAATCACAACTTTTAAAAATAGCAAATATACTTCGTACTGATACCTAAAATGAAATCAAGGATAGTACAGCAGAAAAAAACCAAAGAAATACAATTTGAAAGTATAAGATGATGTTCCTTGGTAACTTCTAGAGCTAAATAGAAACAAGGAGGGCAGGGTGGAGAATTTGAACACCATGAAATTATCTAAGAGTTTGCTAATCTAGCTTCATACACATCCATAACATCCCTAACCTATTTTATTTTTCTTCCCTCTGAAAAGCTCTTCTAATATTCTTATATTCTCAAGAGCCAACCAAAGCAGTGTTAACTGTATGCTTTTCTAAAGTGACCAGAGAAATCCTATTCATCAAATACAAGGTCTTTTCTCAACTCTCATCCTACTTGATCTTAGTGCTAACACTTAAGAGGACTTGGTCACTGTTCATGCTTTAAACTTTTGTGTAGAAAATACTCCCATTTGACCTCCTTAACAATGTATTTATCTGGCTACTTCTAACTCTTCCTTTAGTGCTTCCTCTTTCCGATTCAGGGGCATTTCACAAAAGTCTATCCCTCAATCTTCTCCCTAACTCTGTTCTCCTGACCATTATATTTTCAGGACCCCAATTTTTGAAATTAAACAAAGAAACTTTTAGTTCTTCCCCATAAGCATTTAACTTAAAATGTTTTTCCTGTATAGTTCCAAAGCAAAAAGCCGAGAGTTATTGTTTAATCTGTCATCTTCTTTTCTGGATTCCAATGATTGTTTACGGTGTTTTCAGGGTAAAGAGATTTATCATAGGGTGATATATTTCCCCAGTAAGGTATTTATTTACATGGCAGGCACACAGTTACAGTGATTTTTTTGCATTACAGGCTATTGAGCCAAAATATCTAAGTTCAGGCTTCAGCTCCATTACTAGCTACATGATTTGGAGCAAATTATGTCTTCTCTGTTTCTTCATCTGTAAAATGAGGATAGTAATAGTACCTATCCTCACAGTGTGGTTATGAAGACCAAATGAGTTAAATACATGTGAAGAATTTAGGACAGTTTGTGCTATATAAGAATAACTTGATACATACAGATGTACTATTTCAGTGGTGATTGTTATAAAGTATGCTGAAATGGCTATAAATATAATTAATATACTCTAACTTTTACAAATGGATATAATTTGTACTTAAAAAAACCCCTATCCTTTTAAAATGTACCATTGAGTGGTTTTTATTATATTCACAAAGCTGTGTAACTATCACCACTGTCTAATTCCAGAACATTTCCTCACCCCCAAAAGAAACCCCATACCCATTAGCAGTCACTCCTCTACCATCCAGACCCCTGGCAACCACTAAATCAACTTCCCGTCTCTAATCTGCTTGCTGTCTTTATGGATTTGCCTGCACTGGACACTTCATACAAAAATAATCTTACAGTATATGGCCTTTAGTGTCTGGCTTATTTTACTTAACACAATGTTTTCAAGGCTCATGATGTAGCATGTTATCAGTACTTTATTCCTTTTCGTTGCCAAATAATATTCCATTGCATGGATATACCACACTTTATCCGTTGATCAGTTGATGGCCATTGGTTTGTCTTCACTTTTTGGCTATCACGAATAATCAATGCTGCTACGGAATGTTACAGTACAAGTTTTCATGTAAATATATATTTTCTTTTCTTTTCTTTTTTTTTAGTTATGGCCCACTGGCTTAGTTACTCCAAGGCACGTGGGATCGAACCCGCGTCCCCTGCATCAGCAGGCAAATTCTTAACCACTGCGTCACCAGGGAAGTCCCAGAATCGCAGTCTCCCTTTTAATATAACTTAAGCCCAAAGAATCCACAGAAAATTGTTACAGAAAATAAGACAATAAAATATTGTAAGGACTATAACAGAATCATATAGTACACAATTCATATAGACACATCCTAAGCAGTTACAAAGTAAATATACATTTTCAATTCTCTTAGGTATATACCTAAGAGTGGAATTGTGGGTCACAGGGTAACTCTATGATTAAATTTTTGAGAAATTGCCAAACTACTATGTTTTTTAATCAAGTAAATAAAGATTTATATCTTTTTGTTACTGTTTTCCAACATTATTATAATGGAATTATATTATTTTACTAACACACTGGTTTCAGATCATAACTTCTCTGTGATTAATTCAACCCATAAATGTTCTGTCTCTCTCATAGAAAATGAGCTCTAAGATTTGAGACATCATCTATTACTAAGCATCTTATTCAAAAGGTATGTTTTAAAACCTGTAGAGCAAATTAAAATCGTGTAGAGAAAATACTTAGTCTCTACTATGGTCCGAATGTTTGTTTCTCCCCAGAATTCAATGTTGAAAACCTAATTCCCAAGGAAATGGTATTAGGAGGTAGCCTTTGGGAGGTGATTAGGTAATGAGAGCTCCAAGGGAGCAGCACCCTTTTAAAAGAGGCCCCAGAGAGCTTGCTCATTCCTTCTACCAGGTGGGCACAAAGAAGGTACCAGCTGTGGAACAGGAAAACAGTCCTCACAAGAATGTGAACATTCTGGTGCCTTGATTTTGGATTTTCTAGCCCCCCAAACTGAGAAATAGATTTCTATTGTTTGTAAACTACTCAGTCTCTGGTATTTTGTTATAGCAGCTCGAATGAACTAAGACAGTCTGTTGTATATTATACAGAAAGAGCTTTCAAAAGTTTATTAAACTGTTAAGGATCCTTAATCTCTTACAGTGAGTAAGCTGAATTTGAATAATATGTATATGTGAATGACAGAAATGCCCCTTCCCCCAAATTAAAAAAAAAAGGTTGACAACTAGTAAATCTAGACTAATTTCGACAAAAACTCATTAAGGGAAAGTTGATAACAACACACTTAGTAAAAATGCCTGACCCTCCTTATTAATACAAAAAGCAAAATAACTCAAATTATTTTTACCTCCTCATGAATAATACTAACCTAACAGAAATGTCTGTTCAATGAAAAGAATGTATATGAAACACCTCTTAGAAGTTGACAGCTATCAGAAGTCAAATCACTTACCTATGTAGACTCTTTTGCTGTATCTCTGCATTAGTAACAACACAAATACATGCAGTGGAATAAGGTTGATAATAAACACATAACCACCCCAAGCAGAGACCTACAAGTAAAGAAATGCTAAGTTAAATAATTTATATATTTGCTTTTTAAAATAGATAAGTTTTGTGATGACATGTCATGACAATCTAAACATATAAGCAAATATAAACACTAGGATTTTTAGCAATTTTGAGATGCTTAAAAATGGATTTGTAACCTACAAATAACCTATTTTTCTTTATTTTTATTGATAAGTAAAACAACACAATACCATAAATCTAATACACTTTTATATATTCACTGGAGAAATGGTCAAATTAAATTAAACTTACAAGAACACGGAGAACAATATAATTTGTGAATTGGCAATAAAAAGACTGTCATGGAGATAGACTTTTAGAATATAGATCATAAATTTTTAAAAGAAAAAAAAACCTTGTACTCCCTCCATTTTTGATGATAAATACATCGCAAGAAACGTCACTAAGAATAAGAACAATGGGGCCTCCCTGGTGGCGCAGTGGTTGAGAGTCCGCCTGCCGATGCAGGGGATATGGGTTCGTGCCCCGGTCTGGGAGGATCCCATATGCCGCGGAGCGGCTGGGCCCGTGAGCCATGGCCGCTGGGCCTGCGCATCCGGAGCCTGTGCTCCGCAACGGGAGAGGCCACAACAGTGAGAGGCCCGCATACCGCAAAAAAAAAAAAAAAAAAAAAAAAAAAAGAATAAGAACAATGGATGTTAGCATTAGTCAACAACTAAAAGGAATACTCAGATGATCTGGATGTGCTTTGTGATCCTCAAGACAAAAGGT
The DNA here is from genome assembly GCF_964341445.2 of Mesoplodon mirus. Classification (NCBI taxonomy): domain Eukaryota; kingdom Metazoa; phylum Chordata; class Mammalia; order Artiodactyla; family Ziphiidae; genus Mesoplodon; species Mesoplodon mirus. Next base: position 53,503,387 of record NC_138988.1, read on the forward strand.
GCTATACCTTGGGTATAAATTTCTTCCTACCAATGGATACAAATCAAGATCCCAGTTTAATGTTTAGCCTGTAGCACAAAATTAGAATAATTCTATTTACCAGACAATTGAGTATGTTATGTTCTGGTCTAAATCAATAAAGATTCTAAAGATTATGTTTATTCCAAACCAATAGAATTTATTAAGTACATTCAGTAATAGGCAATAAGGTCTGTCAAGATCAAAGTTCTTGCATGTTCTCTAATAATTAAAATCTTAAAAGAACCGTTTGTACCAACAGTCACCTTAGGAGACTATATGTTAACATACATGTTCTAACAATGTTGCCCTTGTCTAAAATGTATAAGAACAATTTATAAGAAACGGCCTTCAGTTTACAATTCATATAAGAACACCAGTTTACTGCTTCAGTCATATGCTATTTTTCACCAAAGTCAACATTACTCTGGATGAGTTCCAGTTCTAACTGAAGGACTTCTGGTTATTTCCAAAATTTCAGTCTAAACTTTAAAGAGAATGGGTTTGCTATTATTGAGTACAACTGCACAGACTGTGCCCTAACCTTTAACCACTTTAAAAGGGGCACAGATAATATGGAAGCACAAATTCCATGACATTTGCTTAAGAAACAAAAAAAGTTACTTAAGATTATCATTAATTTTCAGCATAAGACTACTATATAGGCTGTGGTATGGGAAAGAAAGGCAGGAGATTAAAGAGGTAATACTGAACCCCAATCTGAAGTAATCTGTTGAAAAAATTATGTTAAGTAGTTTACAGGTTAACCTAGAGAATGTGACCATTATTTAGGAAAAGTTGTATATTTGAAAGAAAAGTTTTTGTTTCACTTGCTGCAAGTATTACGTTTGAGGGGTTGAGTATTAACCCTGCCCACTAAAGTAAAAGTCCATACCAGGCCCTGAAGGTGGGAGCAGGGAAGAGAGTGGTAGTAAGGAAAGAAAATACATTAAACAAAAGATCTTAAAGACTGAAGGAGAAACGAAGTGGAGAAGTAGCCCTGGCTGAGAAGGGAATGATGAAGAGGAGGCACTGATCCAGCTGCCAAAGACTTGTTTGCCCTCATGTAGTTTCAAACATGAAATCTTACCATATAGAAATATGACAAGCAGCAGCACATCGTCCAAAAAACTGACCCAGTTTTAACAGATTTTACCTAAAAAACAAACAAGCAACTGATATAATAAAGTTTATTAATGTTCCTGCTGAATAAAAAAAGGTTAAATGTTTAGTAAACTTGTATTACAAAAAGCAAAGATTATTTTTTAAAAAGAGTAATGAGGTTATACAGATACTTGGATCCACTTAATATATATTACATGTATAACACTGGACAGTAGTCAGACATTTTAGGAATAGCTTTGATTTTTTTTTTTTAGTTATATAGCTTTTAGTAAAAAGAATCATTTTAAAAGGAACAACTTCTATTTTTCCATGTTATATTTTCTATCTTAAGATGATTAATATCAACAAATTAAGATTTTTAACTAAAGAATAAATTTGTTCAGTAAGTCTACATTTTTATATGGTAGGTTTGCTTAGACATAACACCTTAATCTGTAGTTTTTCTTCATCTGAATGTGATCATCTATATCTCACATATAATTATGAGCATCCATTTTTGAAAACTTATCATTACCTAGAAATTTTCAGATACCACAATCATATCTTCAATAAATTTATATTCTTAAAATTTCTAGAAGGCCTAATGATATGTCAGTAAAATTCTCAATTACTCTGAACTGGAAAGACAACGTGCAATAAATGTTCAGAAAGTTGACAAATCTCTATTGTCTTAAAAAAACTAATCAAAGAGTTTACATGCTCATTTGAAAAATCAAAATATATTAGCACCTTCAGAAAACAAAATTTAAAATTCTAGAAACACAAGCTCCAAATACTTATGCCAAGAGCAAAGGGTCATCTTTAAGATGAATTGAGTAAGAAATGATAGATGTAAGTCCCATTATAGGTAATTCTGTATTAAACATTATAGGTATTCTGTATTAAAAGAGTTATCTCCATGTTCAAATTTAACAGTATGCTTTCTATAGAGCTTATTTCAAGGAATTCTTTCGTTTCAAAATGGGCTTCTATTTCTGTTAGTACATTAAAACAAACTACAAGTGACGTCCAATCTGTGGGGAAATTGTAAAACAAACAAACAAACAAACAAAAAAGGAAGGGAGGGAGAGAGGAAGAAAAGAGAAAACACTCTTAGTTTTACAGCACTTAGAGCAGTAAGAGACTTCTAACAGACTATGAAACACTGCTTTGAGTTCAATGTTACAGTGCACATGTGTGACAAAATACACTCCAATCCCCTCCCCAAACCATGCCAACTTTGAAAAGGTTTACCTTTGAACAGGGTCAAATAACAAGGTGGGTCCTATTCTAAGATGTGAATAGGGGAGGGAGTATATTAAAATATTGAAAAATTTAAAAGTGAGAAAATTACAACCCTGGAATTTGTGTTATAACTTTATTCATAAACTAAAAGCCACTAAACTGTATACTTTAAAAGGGTAAATTTTATGGTATGCAGATATTTCTCAAAAAAAGTCTGTGCAGTGCAGCTAAAACAGCGCTTACAGGGAAACTTATACCTTTAAGTGCTTATATTAGAAGAGATGATCTCAAATGACTAATTTATAATCTAGAAAAATTAAAGCCAAAACTGAGAAATAAAATAATGAAAAGAGATAACCATGTTCATGTATCAGACTTCATATTGTTAAGATAACAATTCTCCCCAAACTATGTATAGATTTAATGTACTCCCAATAAAAGTAGAAATCCCAGCTCATTGGGGTAGATGTTGATAAGCCAATTTAAAATTTATATGAAGCAAAGGACTAGGAACAGCCAAAATAATTATGAAAAAGAGGAACAAAGTTAAATCACTCACGCTACCTGATTTCAAGACAGCATGGTGTAGGATAGATATATAAAGATCTCAATAAAACAGAAGAATCCCAAAACAGACTGACATCTATACAGTCAACCTATTCTTACAAGGCTATCAAGGTGAGTAATTCAGTGGAGAAAGGAGTCTTTTCAACAATGATGTTCGAATGACGGGATATCAATATCCCCCCCAAAGAGAACCTCAGCCCTTTTCTTGCACCACAGACCACAATCAACTTGAAACAGATAACAGATCTTAATGTAAAACCTAAAACTATTGAGTTTCTAGAAATAAAAACATGAGAAAATGTTTGTAACTTTGGGGTAGGCTAAGATTTCTTAGATGACACACCAAAAGCAAGATCCATAAAAGAGAAAATGGTAAAGTGGACTTGATCAAAATTAAAAATTTCTACTTAGAAAGATATGTTAAAAAAATTAAGACAAGCCACATACTGGGAGAAATTGTTTGCAAAACACACATCTATCTGATAAAGGACTTATTTCCAGAATATATAAAGAACTCTTACAACTCAGTAATAAAAAGCCGAGCAGCCCAACCAAAACATAGGCAAAAGATATGAACAGACATTTCACCAAAGAAGAAAAGGAATGGGAAATAAGTACATGAAAAGATAATATTAGTCATTGGGGAAAAGCAAGTTAAAACCATGAGATACCACTACAAAACTGTTAAATCTGAACAAACTATGTGCTGGTGATGCAAACAAAATAAATGCAACTCTTCATACTCTGATGAAGGGAATGCGAAATGATAGTCACTTGCAAAAACCATTTGGCAGCTTTTTATAAAATTAAACATGTAGTTATTTTACAAACCAGCAATCCCACACCTAGGCATTTATTCAAGAGAAATACTAATTTATGTCCATATGAAGAACTGTATGCAAATATTTATAGCCTCTTTATTCATAATTACCAAAAGCTGGAAAACAAAATAAATTATAGCACATCCATACAACAGAATACTACTCAGCAGTAAAATTTAACAAGCTACTAAAACATGCAACAACATAGATGACTCTCAGAAGTATTATGCTACATGAAGTAAGTCAGACACAAAGGGCCACCCTATACTATCTGCTTCTATAACATGGCATTCTGGAAAAGAAACTCCCAGAGACATACAGACAGAAATCAGATCTGTGGTTGCAAGTAATACTAACTAAGGAGAGGATTGATTACAAAGGCACAGGAGGAAACTTAAAAAAAAAAAAAAAAAAAAAACCCACAACTATAGGAGGCAATATGGTAATAAGCATTGTTCTAAGTACTATTCTATCTCCATTAGCTCTGTTTTTGGTGACAGTAACAATAGAAGTAATAACAAACATGTACTCATCACTTTCTGTGTTCCTACAATGTTCTATACCTTTACATGCATTAACTTATTTAAACCATATGAGGTAGGTACTATTATTACTTCCATTTTATAGTTGATGAAATAGATATTCGGGAGTTTAAACAACTCTGAGTGATAGAACTGGAATTCAAACAAACAGGAAGAAGATCCAAGAAAAACAAAACTGAAACAAACTAATATTTGAAACTATAATCAAAGACAACTTTCCAGAAATAAAAATTATCAATATACATGTTGAAAGGGGTCACCATTACCAGAAGTGTCAACTTTGGGACATATCCTAAGAAATTTATTAGACTTCAATGCTATAGAGAAAAAACTAATTATTACTTCAGGGAAAAAAGATCATGTTTGTTATGAAACACATAAAATTAGGTTTTTGACAATAACAAGCAAAATGGTGATAGTACAATTCCAAGAAATTCAAGTAAAGAACAAATGACCTAGACCTTTCTATCTAGCCAAACTCTCATAAATGACACTATAAAAAAACAAGATTTAAACATGCAAGGACTTCAGGAATATGATACTCAAGGGCCTTCCCTGAGGAGTCCAATTAGAGGAATACCTTCATCCAACTGAGAGATATCGTGTATAAAAAATGTATAAATAACATTAATATACAAAATACTATGTACTAGTATATAGTATAAAATGTATTACATGCTTAATAACATGTATTACATGTTAATATACAACAAAAGCCATATATGAAAAACCCACAGCACACATATTCAATGGTGAAAGACTGAACTTTTTCCTCTATGACCAGGAACAAGACAAGGATGCCTACTTTCACCACCTCTATTCAACATAGTACTTGAAGTTCTAGCCAGAGCAATTAAGCAAGAAAAACAAATAAAAGGCATCCAAATTGCAAAGGAAGAAGTAACATCACCCCTGTTCGCAAATATGATCTCATAGGAAGAAAACACTAGATTCCACATACACAAAAACTGTTAGAGCTAATAAATGAACTCAGCAAAATAGCAAGATAGAAAGTCAACACACAAAAATCAGTTGCATTTCTATACTCTAACAATGAACAATGCAAAAAGGAAATTACAAAAAAATTTCCAAATGCATCAAAAAGAATAAAATACAAGTTAACTAATGAAGTAAAAGACTTGTATGATGAAAACTATAAAACATTGTTTGAAGAAAACATAAATAAATGGAAACATCTCATGGTCACTCATGGACTGGAGGATGACAATACTACCCAAAGTGATCTACAGAGTCAATGCAATCCATATCAAAATCCAATGATTTTGGGCCTCCCTGGTGGCGCAGTGGTTGAGAGTCCGCCTGCCGATGCAGGGGATACGGGTTCGTGCCCCGGTCTGGGAGGATCCCATATGCCGCGGAGCGGCTGGGCCCGTGAGCCATGGCCGCTGGGCCTGCGCATCCGGAGCCTGTGCTCCGCAACGGGAGAGGCCACAACAGTGAGAGGCCCGCATACCACAAAAAGAAAAAAAAAAAAAAAAAAAAAAAATCCAATGATTTTTTTTCTTTGCAGAAGTAAAAAACCCACCCTAAAATTCATATGGAATCTCAAGGGACCCCTAATAGCCAAAAGAATCCCGAAAGAACAACAAAGACAGAGGACAAACACTTCTTGATTTTAAAACTTACTACAAAGCTAAAGTAATCAAACACTGTGGTGCTGGCATAAAGACATACATATAATACATACAGACCAATGGAACAAAATAAAGAACCCAGAAATAAACCTTTGCATATATGGTCAAATGATTTTCAGTAAGGGTGCCAAGTCCTCTCAATGGGGAAAGGACAGTCCCTTCAGCAAACAGTGCTGGGGAAACTAGATATCAATGTGCAAAATAATGAAGTTGGACCCTTACCTAACAGCATATACAAAAACTAACTCAAATGTTAGACCTAAAACTATAAAACTCTTAGAAGAAAACACAGGGCAAAAGCTTCATGCCATTAGATTTGGCAATGATCTCTTGGATATGACACCAAAGGCACAGCAATAAAAGAAGAAACAGACAAACTGGACTTCATGAAAAATTAAAAATTTTGTGACTCAAAGACAATATTAACAGAGTGAAAAAGACAATCCATAGAATGGGAGAAAACATTTGCAAATCATGTATCTTATAAAGGATTACTATTAAGAATATACTGAGAACTCCTAAAACTCATCAACCAAAAACCAAAAAATCCAATTCAAAACTGGGCAAGGGACTTCAGTAAACATTTCTCCAAAGATATACAAATGGCCATTAACCACATGAAAAGATGCTCAACCTCACTGATCACTAGAGAAATGCAAATCAAAACTACAATGAGCTATCACCTCAAACCTGTTAAGATGGCTTACTATCCAAAACAAACAAACAAACAAATGTGTTGATGTGGATGTGAAGAAATTAGAACCCTTGTGTACTGCTAATAGGAATGTAAAATAGTACAGCTGCTACAGAAAACAATATGGTGGTTCCTCAAAAAATTGAAAATAGAATGACCACATGATCTGGCAATTTCACTCCTGGGTATATACCCCATAGCAACATACTCATAACAGCTAAAGCATGGAAGCAACCAAAGTGTCCATCAACAAATGAATGGGTAAACAAAAGGTGGTATATAAATACAATGGAACATTATTTCAGCCTTAATAAAGGAAGGAAATTCTGACATATGCCACAGCATGGATGAACCTTGAGGACATTACTCTAAGTGAAATAAGCCAGTCACAAAAAGACAAAAACTGTATGATTCCACTTACATGAAATACTTAGAGCTGTCAAAATCAGAGACAGAAAGTAGAATGGTGGTTGTCAGGGGCTGGGGAAAGTTAAAATGGGGGGGTTATTGTTTAATGGATATAGTTTCAAGTTTTACTAGATGAAAAACTATGGCGATGGATGGTGGTGGTGATTGCACAACATTATGATCTATTTAACACCATTGGACTCTACACTTACAAATAGTAAATGGTAAATTTTATGTTACTTGTATTTTACCACAATTAAAAAAACACACAAAAAAACAAAAGCAACAACCATGAGATACCACTTCATACCAACAGGCAAGTAAAACAAAAAAACAAGAAAAAAAAACAAGTACTGGCGAGGATTAGGAGAAATTAAAACCCTCATACATTGCCAGTGGAAATGTAAAATGGGGAAACCACTGTGGGAAACAGGCTGGCAGTTCCCCAAAAAGTTAATCACAAAGTTATCATGTCAACCAATAATTCCACTCTTAGGTATATATGGAAGAGAAATGAAAATATATGTCCACATAAAAACTTGTACACAAATGTCATTAGCAGCATTATTCATAACAGTCAATGTCATCAACTAATGGTAGATTTTAAAAATGTGGTATTATCCATACAATGGATTATTCAACCATAAAAAGGAAGTACTGATACATGTCAAAAATATGAATGATTATGCTAAGGAAATGAAACCATACATAAAAGGTCACTTTTTTTTTTTTTTTTTTTTTTTTGGCAGTACACGGGCCTCTCACTGTTGTGGCCTCTCCCGTTGTGGAGCACAGGCTCCGGATGCGCAGGCTCAGCGGCCACGGCTCATGGGCCTAGCCGCTCTGCGGCATGTGGGATCTTCCCAGACCGGGGCACGAACCCATGTCCCCTGCATCGGCAGGCGGACTCTCAACCACTGCGCCAGCAGGGAAGCCCGGTCACATTTTTTTAATGTGGGTTTTATTTACATGAAATGTCCAGAATAGGTAAGTCTTCAAACAGAAATTAAATTAATGGAGGAAAGGCGGAATTGGGAGGTACAAGGTTTCTTTAGGGGGTGATAAAATGTTCTGTAGGTACACAGAGGATACTAAAAACCACTGAACTGTACGCTTTAAAATGGTTGAAATAGTGAATTTATGTTATATGAATTTTGTCTCAATTTCTTAATGTGAAATTTTAAAAAATGTTGAAAGGTAATTAACATGCCAGTTAAGGCACTCCTGCAATGATTCAGACTCATGCTATGTTAAAAGAATATAAAGAATAAAAATATATATATAAACAATACCACTTCTGCATTTCATAAAAGCATACAAAATTTTAAAAATGACAAAATGCAAATGTAGTAACACCTGGGTGATGGCTTCTTTACATTAGTTTTCTATGTTTCTAAATTTCCAACATACAGAATATATTATTTTAAAATTTTATTACAAAATGTTTCAAACATATAGAAGAGTAGAGAATAATAGCCATCCAGACTTCCAAATGCAAATACATCATATATTTGTTTTGGATGATTTTATTTTAAAAAAAATTTTTTTTTTTTTTACTAACATAGTTGAATCTCCCTTCATACCTTCTTCCTCAATATCACCCACCCATACTCAGGAGTAACCACTATCAAAGCTGGTATATATATGGATAAATGCCATATTTTTATACTTTCATTATAAATAGGTATAAACAAACAGTACACAATATGGTTTGTACTATTTAAAATTACTGTATGTATTCTACCTCAACTTATTTTTCCATTTGGCATTATACTGTCAAGCTCCATCCATTCATATGTATTGTCAAGATATATACTTAATATGTAATTTAAATACTAAGTATTAGTTAAAAGACCTCAAAAGGATGTTCCAGATTTTAAGGTTTTTTCTCAGTTGTTTTTAAACATTTTTTGGTGAATACAACAGCATCAGCAGCATCCTGCTGCTTGTCATCATCTTCATCACCATGGGTGCTTTTCTTTCTTCTCTCTTAAACTCAAGATCAAGCAACTGTCTATGTTGATTGACTGCAACAATTCTCCTCTGAAATTCCTTGCCAAAGCAAAAATATCCACAGGCTAAAGAGCTTTAAAAGATGTAAAATACAAAAGAGAAAAATAATACTACCATTCACCTAGCTACCTAAAAATATATGAGTATTCATATGTAAAAATTTGGAGCAATTTCCAACATTGAAAAAGTATGAACATAGGCTAAGATAATAAAGAAGAAAACAATTAAATATATGCAAGGTTTAAATTGAAGCTAGTACTAAGGAGCATCCTTTTCCTTGCAGGAAAAACATTAAGTTTAGATAGCTTAGCAATAAATAGACTTCTGGTTTCTGGTTCTACATGTAAGGAGCTTGGACGTCACCACTCAGTCCTAACAAGTAAAAAGCTGAACAGAGTGAAAAACCAACAACTCTTCCTGGACCTGCGAGTGAGGGAAAGACACAGGACAAACTGCTGCTCTCAACAATGGAGAGAAACACATGCAGGAATCAATACTGCAAATAACTGGGGGCAGGGAGGTGGGTAGGAAAACCTGTCTCAGTGTGGAGACTTAAAAACTCCAGGGTGGACTAAGTCATATGGTGGTCCCGACAATTATGCTGGATTTGCCTTGAGGATCTTAACCAGGTTCTCACAATAAATATATAGAAAAAACAAAATCCCCTTGCTGCTTCTGGCACAGGGAGGGGAACAGGAACCATTCTGAAAAATGCAAAGGCATTCTGTTCTTAACAAGGCCTGTCCACAGAAGAAACTATTAACCAGAGCCTGACCTGCTGGGGTGTTATCAGAGCCTAACTGACCTGGGGAAGGGAAATACATAACTCCAGTCAGCTCTAGCCATCCTTTCCCACCTAAGTGGGGAGAGAGAAAAAAGAAACATTTGTAAAGTTCACAGTCCAACTTACTAAAAGACTTAGACCTAATCATAGGACTATACCTTACCTCCTGATTACTAACGGCTTATTCACAGCAATTCCTTTTACCAAGTGTATCATGTCTGGCTATGAAGACATACCAAAAGGCAAAAAAACACAATTTAAAGAAACAGAGGAAGCATCAGAACCAGATATGGCAAGGATTCTGAAAGTATCAGACCAGGGATTTAAAACTATGATTAATATGCTAGGAGTTCCAATGGATAAAGGAGATAGCATGCAAGAATAAATGGGCAATGTAAGCAGAGAGCTGGAAATCCTAAGAACCAAAAACAAAACAAAACAAAACAAAAAAAAGAGGCTACAGATAAAATGAAGGATGCCTATGCTGAGTTTATGAATAGACTGGCCATGGCTGAGGAAAGCATCTCTGAATTAGAGGCTATATCAATAGAAACCTCCAAAACTGAAAAGAATGAAGACTAGAAAAAAAAATAAAACAGAATATCCAAGGACTGTGGAACAACAACAAAGGTGTAATGTACGTGTAATAGAAATACCAGAAGGAGAGGAGAAAAAGGAACAGAGTATTTGAAATGATAATGACTGATAATTTCTCCCAATCAAGTCAGCCATCAAACTATACAGATCCAGAAAGCTCAAACACTAAGCAACAAATGCCAAAATAACCAACCACAACTAGGCATACCTTTTTCAAACTACAGAAAATCAAAGATAAAAAAATCCTGAAAGAAGCCAGAGCAAAAGACACCTTGCCTATAGAAGAACAAGGATAAGGATTACATGACTTCTACTCTGAAATCATACAAGCAAGACAAAAACAGAGTGAAATATTTAAAGTATTAAGAGAAAAAAAAAAACCAATCTAGAATTTTGTGCCCTGTGAAATTATCCTTCCAAGTTAAAGGAGAAATAAAGACTTTCTTAGACAAACAAAAATTGAGGGAATTTGTTGACAGATTTGCCTTACAATAAATGCTAAAAGTTCAACAAGAAGGAAAATAACATAGATCAGGATCTTAGATCTATGTGAAGAAAGGAAGAGCATCAAAGATGAAGTACAGGTAAACTAAAAACATTTACTTTTCTTATTCTTAATTGATCTAACAGATAAGTCTGTTGAAAATAATAATACCAACAATGTATTCTATTACGTATGCTCATATAAAAGTGAAATGAGTGACAGTTATGATACAAGGGACAAGAGGGAGAAATTAGGATTATTTTGTTATTATAAGGTACTCACTGCCTATAAAGTGATACAGGCAGACCTCAGAGATATTGTGGGTTTGGTTCCAGACCACTACAATAAAGTGAATATTGCAGTAAAGCAAGTCACATGAATTTGTTTCCCAGGGCATATAAAAGCTATGTTTACACTAAATTGTAGTCTATTAGGAGTACATTATGGGGTTTCCCTGGTGGCGCAGTGGTTAAGAATCCACCTGCCAATGCAGGGGACACGGGTTCAAGCCCTGGTCCAGGAAGATCCCACATGCTGCAGAGCAACTAAGCCCGCGTGCCACAACTACTGGAGCCCACATGCGTAGAGCCCATGCTCCGCAACAAGAAGCCAGTGCACCACAACAAAGAGTAGCCCCCACACACTGCAACTAGAGGAAGCCTGCACGCAGCAGCAAAGACCCAACGCAGCCAAAAATAAATAAATTAATTAATTAAATAAATTTTGAAAAAGAGTACATCATGCTTTAAAAAACCAACACATATACTTTAATTAAAGAGTACTTCATTGCTAAAAAATGCTAACCATCATCTGGGCCTTTAGTGAGTTGTAATCTTTTTGCAATAGTAACACCAAAGATCTCTGATCACAGATCACCATAACAAATATAATAATGAAAAAGTTTGAAATATTGTGAGAAATACCAAAATGTGACAGAGACACAAAGTGAGAAAATACTGTTGGATAAATGGCACTGACAGACTTGTTTGATGCAGGGTTGCCACAAACCTTCAATTTCTAAAAATGCAGTATCCGTGAAGTACAATAAAATGAGATATGCCTGTATAGCATTCTTTGAAAGTGAACTTGGATTAGCTGTAAATGTATGTTGCAAACTCTATGGCAACCGCTAAAAAGTTATAAAACAAAGCATAACTAATATGCCAGAAAAAGAGAGAAAACTGAACATATAAAATGCTCAGTTAAAACAAAAGGTAGAAAAAGAGTAGAGAACAAAAATAAAACAAAGAACTAAAGAGTTCCAACTAGAAGACAGTAACATATATGGTAAATATTAATCCAACTAATAATAGCCATTTGAACGTCTAAATGGTCTAAATGCACAAATTAAAAAACCAAATTGTCAGAGTGGATCAAAATCCAAGATCCAACTATATGTTGTCTACAAGAAACCCACTTTAAATATAAAGATACATATAGTTTTAAAATAAATAGATGGCAAAAAATATACCATGCTAACACTAATCAAAAGAATGCAAGAGTAGCAATATTAATCTCAGACAGAGCCGACCTCAAAGCAAAGAAGTGATCAGAGATAAACAAGGGCATTACACAATGACAAAAGGATTAATTCTCAAAGACGACATAATCCTTAAAGTGCATGTGCCTAACAACAAAGTGTCAAACTACATGAGGAAAAACTGATAGAGCCACGAGGGTAAATGGATGAATCCACTACCATAAATGGAGACTTAAAACCCAACCTCAGATGGAGGAATCCAGCAGGTAGAAAATCAGTAAGATTTTCATGATTTAAGAAAATCATGAAACTCAACACCACCACCAATCAACTGGATATTGGATATAATGGACATCTAAACTCGATTTCATCCAAGGACAGCAGAATACATATTCTTCTCAAGCCTACACGGAACATTCACCAAGGTAAACCACATCTGGGCCATAAAACACATCTTAACAAATTTGAAAGGATAAAAATCATGTAAGGTGTTGCTCTCAGCCCACAATGGAATTAAACTAAAAATCAGTAACAGAAAATTAACTGGAAAATCTCAAAATAAATGGGGATTAAACAACATACCTTTAAACAAATATATGGGTCAAATAAAAAAATCTCGAGAAAAATTTTCAAATATTGTTAACTAAATAAAAATGAAAATACAACTTACCAAAATTTGTGGGATGTAGAGAAAGCAGTGCTCATAGGGAAATTTACAGCACTGAATGTATATAACAGAAAAGATAGATCTAAGACAATTATCTAAGTTTCCACCTTAGGAAACTAGAAAAAGAAGGGCAATTTAAATCCAAAGGAAGCAGAAGAAAAGAAATAAGAATCAGGGCAGAAATCAATGAAGTTGAAAACAGGAAATTTATAGAGAAAAGTCAATGAAACCACAAACTGGTTCTTTGGAAGATGAACAAAAATCAATACACCTCTAAGCCAGGCTAAGAAAAAAGGAAGACACAAATACTAATACTGGAAATAAAAGAAGGACCATCACTACAGATCCCATGGACATGTATTAAAAGGATAATAAAGGAATACAATGAACAACTCTATGTGCACAAACTTGATAACCTAAATGAAATGGACCAATTCTGTGAAAGAAATCTCCCAAAACTCAAACAAGAAGAAACAGGCAATCTGAATAGGGCTCTATTAAAGAAATGGAATCAATCAATAATTAATAACCTTCCAAAACAGAAAGCACCAGGCCAAGGTGGGTTCACTCGTGAATTCTACCAAACATTAAAAAAAAAAAAAAAAGAGCAATACTCTACCTCTTTCAGCAAACAGAAGTAGAAGGAATACTTCCTAACTCATTCTACAAGGCCAGCATTGTCCTAACATCAAAATCAAAGACATTACAAGAAAAGAAAACTATAGACCAAGATCTCAATCGTTAACATGGATGCAAAAATCCTCAACAAGACATTAAGAAATCAAGTCTAACAACGTATTATAAGAATTATATATCAATATCATGACCAAGTGAGATTTATTCCAGGTATGACATAGTGGCTCAACATTTGAAAATCAATTAATGTAATTCATGACATCAAAAAGTCAGGGGGCTTCCCTGGTGGCGCAGTGGTTGAGAGTCCGCCTGCCGATGCAGGGGACACGGGTTCGTGCCCCGATCCCGGAAGATCCCACATGCCGCGGAGCGGCTGGGCCCGCGAGCCATGGCCGCGGAGCCTGTGTGTCCGGAGCCTGTGCTCCGCAACGGGAGAGGCCACAGCAGTGAGAGGCCCGCGTACAGCAAAAAAAAAAAAAAAAAAAAAAAAAAAAAAGTCAAAGGAAAAATATCATGTAACTACAGTTGACCCTTGAACAAGGCAGGGGTTGGGGCAGTGACCCCCTCACCCCCACTTGGTATCAAAAATCCACATATAACTTGATAGTAGGCCCTACATAATCTGTGGTTCCACATCTATGGATTCAACCAACCTTGGATCATGTAGTACTGTAGTATGTATTTACTGAAAAACAAACCTATGTATAAGTGGACCTGCAGAGTTCAAACCTGTGTTGTTCAAGGGTTAACTGTGTATCAATAGATAGAGAAAAAGCTTTCGACAAAATCCAACATCCATTCATGATAAAATCTCTCAGCAAACTATTGACAGAAATAGAGTGGAACTTCTTCAACTTGATAAATATTACCTACAAGGCAAGGATGTTTCCTCTCACTACTCCTTCACATCATAAAGGAATTAGTAGCTAATACGGTAACACAAGAAAAGGAAAAAGAAGGTATACAGATTGGGAAGGAAGAAATAACTTGGCAACAGTAAAATAATACAAGTTTCGCAAACAGAATTCAACATCCTAAGCCACTGAACCACATTTCATTTTCCTAAGTATTTGACTCCTCTCTCCCCTACAAAAGAAACAAAATCAAGAGCGTATTTTTTCATAGCCTCTTTATTGGAGCTATGACTTGTTACAAACAGTAACAGAGTTCTCTGTATACAACTATAATTGATAAAAGACAAATGCTGCACAACAGCATTTCAGCAGAAAGTTCATGGGTATTAATGATAACATTAAGTGTTACTTACCCACAAGTAATATGTAAACTGAAGTGCAAAAATAGCAATGCCTTCATTATCAAAGGATCCAGCTACTGACCGAGAAATGTAACCTGGTACAATAGCAATAAAACAAGCAGCTAAAAGTCCTGCTCCTTGGTTCCAAAGTTCTCTGGTAAGCAGGAAAGTAGATATAGATGTAAGGCCGCTAAAAGTTGGTGCAAGGAACACACATACGTCTCTTATGTGAACTGTTATGTTCAATGTATTTAAAATCCAATGGATAAGGCCAGCTGTTATCATCAACCCTGGGTAAACCTAGGAAGAAGAAAAAGGACAATTTAATTACATATAAAATGAGGTAGCTGAAAACACTAACATAAGCTCCTTTCTTTAGTATTACATATTGTCTATACTAAGTTTGAGAATAAGCTCTTACAATGGTTTGCCTTCACACATTACAAAATTAAATGTTCTTTTGGATTAGATACAAATAAAAATCTAATATTCAGAGATACATATTTAAGCAAAAGAAGAAAGATCATATTGAATGAACGATTAAAAGTGAAGAGGTTTAACAATGAAAAACTAGGTAACTTTCTTATTGATCCCACTTATCTTTTCACTATAAAACAGGGTCCTAATCTAACATATCCTTAAGTTTGGAGTTTTAACGTGCTCCAACATTGCCTATACTTGTGTTCAAGGGACTGAAAAAAGGACGGAAGATGAAAGAAAGTTATGTGCAATATTATTTAAGTGGTATTTATAAATGACTTTTCCCTTCTTTCAAAGTCAAGATTTGGAAAGTAAACAATTCTAGCTAGGAAAAGAAGGACTAGTTAGTTGGTGAATTCAGATATAATATTTTCAGACTCCTGGAAGATTAGAACTTTTTACACTTCTTAAAATATTTAAGGATAGAAAGGAAATAATAAACTAGAATAGGCCAGTTAACAGTTATATTCTTCACCTTCCCTCTAAAAGAGAACATGAAACATTAAGAGGATTCAAAGAACAAGAAATAGGACATTAATTCTGAGCTATTCTTCGGTGATTAAAATGTGTATTTATACTTCCATCCTTATCTAAATCCTAAAAGATTTTTTTTCTTTCTCCATTACTGAAACTACAAAGAATGTTATAAATTTCCTTTCCTAGCTACCCTATTTAAACTTGCAAACTCCCCATGGTCTTTAACCCAACTCCCTTGCTTTTTCTCCATGGCACTTATCACCATTTCACATACTATTTATTTTACTTATTTATTGTCTATTAACTAAACACCCTCACAAGAATATAAGCTCCAGAATAGCAAGAAAAATTTTCCCAGCATCCAGAGAACAATGATTGGCACAAAATGAATGCTCGATAGAATGTACAGAAGGCGAATGGGATAATGGAAGGGGGAAAAAGTATGGCAATCATCACCATTCTTTTTTTTTTTTTTTTTTTTTTTGCGGTACGCGGGCCTCTCACTGTTGTGGCCTCTCCCGTTGCGGAGCACAGGCTCTGGATGCGCAGGCTCAGCGGCCATGGCTCACGGGCCCAGCCGCTCCGTGGCATATGGGATCCTCCCGGACCGGGGCACGAACCCGTATCCCCTGCATCGGCAGGCGGACTCTCAACCACTGTGCCACCAGGGAGGCCCATCACCATTCTTAAAAATCAAAATTCTGTTCTATTTCATATACGATACCAGGCCTCAGTGTATGATTTTGTTAGCAATATTCAAAGAAAATGGAAATGAATTTGAAAGTACTCTAAATATGGCAGACTGAACTGACATATGAAATACAGCCAAAATACGTAGAAGTACTAGATGAAAGGACCAAAAAACTCTAAACAAACAAATAAAACCACCCAACAACAAAAAAGGCATATTTAAGCTCAAAAGGAAGGGAACCCTCCAGGTTCCAAACATAAAGAAGAAATTCAAACTAGGTACTGATGCCGTTGGAATCTAAAAAGAGAAAAACCAAAAACGAAGCAGGCTTGATATATAGGTGCTCGAGGTTGGGGGTTAGTTACCACTCACCACAGGATCAAAGAAAAGGCCTAATTCCCAGCACAAAGCCAGGGCCCGTTCGTGAAACTAGACTAGACAAATTCTACCCATCCATCAAGGGAAACAGTAAGGAACTCTTGCCTTACTTCCAAAGCTTTGAACAGAAACAAAATAAGAAATAAGAAACTCATTCATCACATGGGTGAATATGGGCTCCACATTTATAACAACTTCATGTATAAAAAACCTCAAGCTGAGAAATAACCTCTAAAAACTGTCCTAAAAGCAGTAAGACCTCTAAGGGCTCCAGCAAAGGCAAATGAGAAAGATTATTATAAGGATGGTCCCAAATACCAAGACACCAGGAGTCTCAGAAAACAAGCCTTCATTGAGGGTGAATTCAAGATAAAAATTTATAAACACACCAGGAAACAAACTATAGTAATCAAAGACTAGTACAATGAAGTATATGACAGCATTCACCCCACAAGTACAGATACAGCCATCTACCACATCTCTCACCATTCAATACCTTTCTAATTCACCCTAATTCATGACTATTCTCCTGTATCTTTATCTGTTTACATCAAAGATAAGAAGATGACCCAGATTATAAACACAACATCTGACTACCCCAGAGAACATATTCCTTTCCAAACACAGAGGGAACATTTATAAAAGTTGGCTATATCTTGGGCCACAAATCATGTCTCAATAAATTTCAAAGGATTAAAATTACAGAATTTGTTCTCTAACCATAATATGTTGGAAGTATAAAGCAAAAAAAAGATAACTAGGAAATTCTATTATGTTTAAAAGTTAAATACAACCCCAAGTAACCCATGACTCAGGGCAAATTATAGTGGAAATTAAAATACACTTTGACCTGAACAATAATGAAAATACTACATATCAAAACTTATGCAATGTAGTTAAAAGTGATTATTGGGAAATTTAAAGCTTCAAAATGAATACATTAATAACAAAGAAATGTTGAAAATTACTGAGCAAACTGTATCAGGAGGACAGATAAAAACATCAAAACAAACTCAAGAAAGTGGGAGGAAGGAAATAAATGGAAATTAACATAAGAGAAGGCAAATATTTAATAATCAACAAAGTCAAAGTTCCTTTGGGTTAAGAAATCTACTAAAATTGATAAACCTCTGACAAGACTGATCCAGAAAAAAATACTACACATATATATTGCCCAAATAGCTGTCTTGTCTTTCATTTTCTCTTCAGCATTCTCCTTACATCCCAAATCCTAAAAATATTTTCTCTTATATCATCTTCTGGACATTATAATTCCCCATGAACAATGATCAATACTCAATTACCTCGAGTAACTGGGACCTGGAAAATTAGAATTATCTGATTCTTCTACATTTCTATTTCCTTCCAAAAACTTTTTTCAATAAAGTTGTTATAGAACAAAACAAAAACATACAAATAACCTGAACTTAACTGTGTGACAAGAGATCCACTTGTCAGAAATAGTGGCTAGTATGAGGTAACCCAAAAACAGGTTGGGGGGTGAGAGTGGGAAGAAGAAGGTCAAGAAAAGAGATTTAGCAAGTTAAATACTAATCAGCCACAGAAAAATGTGTTAGTTAACTATACAAAGCTTTCAAGAATTGCCACCACCTTAGTGATTAATGATTTACTCAAATAACTGCAAAATTTTAAGACTAACATAAATGACTACAAATATACTTACAGTACCACCGACTATTCTTCCTAGTGGATACCATGCTCTTTCATCAAACCAATTTAAAAATTCATAGAACCCATGAGATGCAAGATGGTGTGTTGATCTATAATTAAACCTAGAGAAAACAGGAAAAAAAGAAACGTTATAAAACTTTACTAGAAAAAAATAGCTCTATCTTTCTAATATTATACTTTATATTTAACTCTTTATATATAGCTCTATGGCTACATAAATACATCTTTTATAACAATTTTCCTTAAACCTAAGTAACACGTTATTTTCCAAGAAATAGGCTAATACCTCAGGCTAATACCTCTAAATATAACTAAAAACAAAGTCCCCCCCTCCCCCCCAAAAAAACAATTCTACCAAAACAGTAATGCTCAAAATTTGGCCATTGCCTGGGGTACAGATAGCAGACAGCTATGCATTTGAATTTTTAAAAAGTGAGGGTACATACAATTTACCAAATGGTCAAAGAAGTCAATGACTCTCAAAAGATTAAAAAACACTGACAGAAAATAGCATCAAAATGAAGGATGCACATTCAACATAATTGCCTCCAATCCTATAACCCTAAAAATTACAGAAATAAAGAATAAGTTACAGTAGCACTAAAACCATGGGAGATGAACTGTAACAGCACTTTAAAACAAGAACATGACCTTAACAAATGAGAAATTTCATCAATGAAAGACAAAAAACCAAATGAGAAGAAATGAGATGGAAGAAGCCACAGCCCGAACTGCAACCAGAAGTAAACTGCAAACTATGGTATGTGTGTGTGTGTTGGGGTGAGTGGGGGAATGGGAGGAGTTTCCAGGATGTTCCATGTTTAGTATAAAGTTGTTATGGGGCAGGGGGGCAAGAGAAAATCCTGCAGCAATCCTCAGGGTAATAATGAGCATTAGGAACAGCCAGGCAGGTGGATCCCCTTGCCCTACCACTGCCAAGCAAGGAAGTGGGCCTCAAAGGTACCTGCAATACACGTAGACAAGTGATTCAAAAAGTGAAATAGTGCTTGACAGAAAGAAGATGAATAGGAAATCCTCATATCCAAATTCAGCTTGATATAGCCTTCCCAATAGCAAGCCATGACTCTCCCTCCCATAATCACTAGATACAAACACTGAAGTATTTGTAGACAGACTTGATTAAATACAAAAATAAGCACACATCCAAAAACCAAACATTTAAGAAAAGTAGACAATATGAAATCTAAGCATCGAAATCAATGAGTGGAAGAACTAATACCATAGAAAACAGAAATAGGAATATCTTCAGAAATAAGATAAGCCACAGCAGCCTGAAAGGAAGCATATCCTAGAGGTCGAGACTACGAGTGTTAGAATCACACTGCCTGAGTTTGAATATCTTAGTTCCATACTTATTTGCTATGTGACCCTTGTTGGGCAAACGACTCATGGTCTCTCTGTGCTCTAGTTTCTTCGTCTGTAAAAAAGGGATAACAATAGTACCTATGTCAATAAGGTGGTTATGATAAGTAAACAATATGTCTCTAAAGCACTCAGAGGCTACTGCTACTATTACTGTGAAATAAAGATCTATGATAAAAGCACTATTTTAAGTTTTTGAATGTTAAATGACTGTTAAGATAAACAAAATAAAGGATGGGCTAAATAGTAAAAAGGTCAAAGATGCAAAGCAAATTAGTAACAAGACAGAAAGTATTCTGAGGGGTGGCATTAGAAAGATGGCGCAGTAGGAGATACCAGCCTTCATACCCCCAACAAAAAATAAGAAATAGACAGCTACCCGTGAAGGAAAATATCCCCAGGAGGCTCATGCAGAACTGAGATCCCACAGCAGCACAATGAAGCAAAAAATGGAAAGCAACCATACAGAAGGATCACTAGGGAGACAGGCTTAGTTGAGACATCTAGAGACAGCCAGGAACAAAGAAGGGTAGAGGCTATCAGTATCAGCCATGTGGTAGGACCACTGCAGTGCCCAGTGTGGTCTGCTCTGTGGAGGACCTAGGCAGGCTCTTCAACTGAGGACAACAGCACCCATGACAGCTTTCACAAAGGAGAACCCTGTAAGTATTCATCAGGACAAACTCCAGTGGCCTGCTCTGCAGAGGACAACAGCAGCTTTCACCAAAAGCCATCACTGCCACAGGGCCCCTGGAGAGGGAGACACTGTTCTGTCACCAGCAATAAAGAGCTACTGCTGCGCTGCCCCAGGACCAGGGCTGCCACAACCCCCTAATCCCACAAATGCTCCGGACTCCAGAACCACTGTTTCTCTGTAAGTGCTTACACTTCAGACTCCAGCTCTGCAGCTGCTTTGTGTGTGCCTGAGCTCCAGACGCCAGCTCCATGGCTACTCCATGGGCACTCATCAGTACTACCATGATTAAGAGGACACCTGTGAGCTGGACCTGGTGCCAAGAGAGATCCCCTTGGCCACAACAACTCCCTGTGGGAGAAAAAGAGACCAGAAGGTCCCAAACAGCCCTTAACAGCCCCATGGACACTTGCTGCCTTGGCCATTGAGGACCCCTGCAATCTTCACTAACACTGACCTCAGTTGTTGGAGCTGCACAAAGACTACACCCCTGGATCTTCCCCAGAGTAAGAACTGCCACAGCCTATTCAGCTGGCACCCTCACACTTACCCGCAGGTAAAGGTCTTTCCCGACCAAAACCACTCCATCAAATGCGCAGGCATAAATGCAAGGCTACAACAAAAGTGAAAAAAAATCAAGGAAACATGACACCACCAAAGGAACACAATTATTTTCTAGTAACTGACCACAAAGAAACAGATCTATGAACTGCTTGACAAAGATTTCAAAGTAATTGTTTTAAGGAAGCTCAGCAAGCTACAAGAGAACCCAGAAAGACTACTCAACAAATCAGGAAAACAATACGTGATCAAAATAAGAAGTCCAAAAGAGAGACAGAAATTATAAAAAAAATAAACCAAAGAGAATACTGGAGCTGATAAATACAATGAATAAAATGAAAAAAAAATGCAGCAGAGAATATCAACAGCAGACATGAACAAGCAGAAGAAAGAATCTGAGAACTAGAAGAGAGGTTACTTGAAACTATCAGGGCAGAGGGGAAAAAAAAGTGAAAAATAGCCTACATTAACTATGCATCAAGGGTAATGATGGCTGCATTATCAGAGTTCTAGAAGGAGAGAAAGGGGTAGAAAGCTTGTTTAAATAAATAATGGCTAAAAACTTTCCAAATCTGGGGAGAGAAGCTGACGGTCATCCAGGCATGTGATGTTCATAGGTACCAATACATATTCAACCCATACAGGACTCCACTGAGAGACATTATAATAAAACTGTCAAAAATCAAAGACAAAGAGAGAATTTTGAAAGCAAGAGTAAAAAACTTATACATGGGACCCACATAAGGCTATCAGCAGATTTCTCAGCAGAAACCTTGCACCAGAATAGCATATATATAGTCAAAGTGCTTGAAGAAAAAAAACTGCCAACCAAGAATATTCAGCAAAGCTGTCCTTCATAACGATATTCCCAAAGAAACAAAAAACCAAAAAAACAAACACTGAAGGAGTTCCTCACTACCACACCTGCCTTATAAGAAATGCTAAAGGGAGTCCTTCAAGCTAGCATGAAAGGGCAATAATTTGTAACATAAAAACATATATAACAGTATAAAACTCACTAGTAAGATAAGTATGTAATCAAATTCAGAAGATTCTACTATTGTAATGGTGTATAAATCACTTAACTAGTATAAAGGTTAAAAGACATAAATATCTATAGCTACAATAATTTGTTAAATACACAACATAAAAAGATTATGACATCTATAACATAACTGAAGGGGGGGTGTAAAAGAATAGAGATTTTGCATGCAACTGAATCAAATTATTAGCTTAAAGTTGACTGTTATAATCATAAAATGTTTTATGTAAACCTCAGGGTAGCCATAAAGCAAAAACCTATAGTAGATACAAAAAGATAAAGAGAAAAGAATCAAAGAATACTGCTAAGGAAAACTATCAAATCACAAAGGAAGACAGCACAAGAAGAAAGGAACAAAGGAACTAGAAAACAATTAACAAGATGGCAGTTGTTAAGTCTTTATCAGTAATCACTTTGAACGTAAATGGATTAAATTCTCCAATCAAAAGACATAGAGTGGGTAAATATATTAAAAACACAAGACTCAAACATATGCTAACAGAAACTCACTTCAGCTTTAAGGATACACATAGGCTGAAAGTGGAGAGATGGAAAAAAATTCTATGCAAACGTAAAGCAGAAGAGATCAAGAATGGCTATACTTTTATCCAACAGAATAAACTATAAATCAAAAATTGTAACAGAGACAAAAGGTCATTCATTATAGAATGATAAGTGGATCAACTGATCAAGAGTATATAACAATTGAAATAGACAGCAATGCAATAATAGTAGCAGGCTTTAATACCCTACTTTCAATGAATAGATCAGAAAGAGAGAGTAAGAATAAGGAAATACTGGACTTGAACTACGCTTTAAACCAAATGGATCTAACAGAGAACATTCCATCTAACAGCAGAGCACACATTCTTCTTAAGTACATACAGAATATTCTCCAGGATAGATCACATATTGGGTCACAAAACAAGTCTTAACAAACTTAAGACAGAAATTATACCAAATATCTTTTCTGACCATAATGATATAAAATTAGAAATGAGTAAGAAAGCTAGAAAATTCACAAATATGTGGAAATTGAACAGTATTTTCCTGAACAATCAATGGGTCAAAGAAATAAAAAGAAAATTTTTTAAGTATCTTGAGATAAACACAAATGGAAACACAACATACCAAAATGCAGCCAAAGCAATCTAAGACAGAAGTTTATAGCAATAAACACTGGCATTAATAAAAAACAGACCTCAAATAAACAGCCTAACTTTATACCTCAAGGAACTAGAAAAAGAATAAATTATGCCCAAAAAACAGAAAGAAGGAAATAACAAAAATCAGAGCAGAAATAAATGAAATAGAGACTAGAAAAAGAGAAGAAAAAAAATGAAGTTTTGTTCAACGTTTTTTTAAAAAAGATAAGCAAAATTGACAAACCTTTAGCTAGACTAAGAAAAAAAAAGAACACAAAATCAGAAATGAAAGAGGAAACGTTACAACTAATACCACAGACACACAAAGGATCAAAAGAGATTATTATGAACAATTATACACCAACAAATTGGATAACCCAGAAGATACGGACAGAGTCTTAGAAACATACAACTTACATCAAAGACTGAACCAGGAAGAAATTTAAAAATCTGAACAGATCAATAACGAGTAAGGTGATTGTTGGGGGGTTTTGATCACTGATTCAAAGAAAAGCCTAGGACCAGATGGCTTCACTGGTGAATTCTACCAAACATTTAAAGAATGAATGCCAATCCTTCTCAAACTCTTCCAAAAAATTAAAGAAACCCTTCAAAATCACTTTACAAGACCAGCATTACCCTGATACCCAAGTCAGACAAGGACACAACAAGAAAACGACAGGCCAGGGTCCCTGATGAACAAAGATGCAAAAATCCTCAAGAAAATACCAGCAAATCAAATTCAACAGCACATTAAAAGGATCATACACCATAATTAACTGGAACTTATCCCTGAGTCAAGGATGGTTCACCATACGAAAATTAATAAATGTGATACCAAATTAACAGAATGAAGGATAAAAATCGTATGATCATCTCAACAGAGGCAGAAAGGGCCTCTGACAAAATTCAACATCATTTCATGACAAAAACTAAAAAAATTAGGTATAGAAGAAACGTACCTCAAAATAATAAAGACCATAGATGACAAGCCCACAGCTAGCATCATACTCAATGGTGAAAAGTTGAAAGCTTTTCCCCTAAAATCAGGAACAAAACAAGAATGCCCACTCTCACTCTTCTTTTCAACACAGTCCTAGCCTGAGCAATTAGATAAGAAAAAGAAATAAAAGGCTTCCAAATTGGGAAGGAAGAATTTAAATTGTCTGTTTGCAGATAACATGATCTTATATACAGAAAACTCTGAAGGCTTCACCAAGGATACAAGATCAACATTTAAAAAATCAGTTGCATTTCTATACACTAACTATGAATTATCTGATAAATTAAGAAAGCAATCCCGGGTTCTCCCACCGCCCCCGCTGCGGGTCCCAGCAGCTCGGGTGGCAGGAGGAGCGGCAGCGGCCAGGCAGCCCAGCTTCGCAAAGGCTCTCAGCGTGCCGCGGCCCACAGGCACCCGGCACATGCCTGCTCCACCGCCACAATGCCCAAAAGGAAGGTCAGCTCCACTGAGGGGGTGGTGAAGGAGGAGCCCAAGAGAAGATTGGCAAGGTTGTCAGTTAAATCGGCTCCTGCAAAAGTGGAAACGAAGCCAAAAAAGGCAGCAGGAAAGGATACATCTTCAGACAAAACGTGCAAACCAAAGGGAAAAAGGGGAGCAAAGGCAAAACAGGCTGAAGTAGCTAACCAAGAGACTAAAGAAGACCTACCTGCAGAAAATGGAGAAACTAAAAACGAGGAGAGGCCAGCTTCTGATGAAGCAGGAGAGAAAGAAGCCAAGTCTGATTAATATCACACCCCTGGTCCTATCAGTGGTCCCTGTCTCCCTTCTTATACAATCCAGAGGAATAATGTTATCAACTATTTTGTAAGTGCAAGTTTTTTAGTAGCTCTGTTATCAACTATTTTGTAAATGCAAGATTTTTAGTAGCTTAAAAAAAAGCATTTAGTGTAAATGTTTTTTTTTTTAAGAGGTGAAATCATTTGCTGGTTGTTTATTTTTTGGTACAACCAGAAAATACTGGGATATTGAATATGGGAGGCTTTGATTATCTTGGGTGTCAGCTTAAGATTCCACAGATGGAGGGTAGCTTTTATATCTTATAATACAAAGCATACTAAATGGCAGTTTGGAGTCAGCTGTGCATTTAATGTCTTAAACACTTTAAATTACTTCTCTTCCCATGTTGTTTTTGGTATAATTGTTTCCTAAAGCAAACCACTCACTCCTTGGTCTTGTCTCTCCTGGGCAGAATTTTGTGCACTATGCAACATCTTTGGTCATGGTAGTCCAGTTCTTCTAGTAACTGTTAATGTGCTGTGAATGACTGACAATTTGAGTATGTAGTGTATATGATATTAAATTGTGAATTAGTGGCACTTAGGATGTAACAGCATATCAATATTTGAAGATATTGGTACTTCATATCCTGTGAAGGAAAATTTGCCTCCAAATTTTAAGCTGGAAAGTCACTGGAATAACTGTTCAGAAAAGAATCACAACTACATGATTTTTTAGATTTTTGGTATGTATGTTGAGAATTGTGTACAAATTGAAATGTCTATGTACTGATCCTCAAAACAACCAATAAAATCTCAATTATGAAAGACTTTCTTGAAGCACATAAAAAAAAGCAATCCCCCTTACAACAGTATAAAAATCAATAAAATATTTAACAATAAATTTAACCAAGAAGGTGAAAAACTTGTACACTGAAAACTATAATACACTGATGAAAGAAGACACAAATAAATGGGAAGATATTATGTGCTCACGGATTGGAAGAATTATCAATAGTATTGTTAAAATGTCCATATAACCCAAAGCAATCTACAAATTCAGTGTAATCCCTAAAAAAATTACAATAGCATTTTTCACAGAAATAGAAAAATAACCCCAAATTTGCATGGAACTCCCAAAGACACTGAATAGCCAAAGCAGCCTTGAGAAATAACAACAAAACTGGAAGTATCACACTCCCTGATTTCAAACTATGTTACAAAGCTATAGTAACAAAACAGTATGGTACTGGCATAAAAAAAGACACACAGACCTTTGGAACAGAACACAGAGCCCAGAAATAAACCCACACTATTACAGTCAACTAATCTTTGACAAGGGCACCAAGAACAAACAATGAAGAAAGAATAGTCACTTCAAATAAATGGTATTGGAAAACTGGATGTTATTCATATATGCAAAAGAATGAAACTGGACCTTTATCTTACACCATACACAAAAATCAACTTGAAATGCATTATTGACTTCAATGTAAGATCTGAAACCATAAAAACCCTAGAGGAAAACAGAGAAAAATCTCCTTGACATGGGCCTTGGCAATGACTTTTGGGCATACGATGCCAAAAACACAGGCAACAAAAGCAAAAATGAACAACTGGGACTATATCAAGCTAAAAGGCTGTGCATAGCAAAGGAAAGAATAAACAATATGAAAAGGCAACCTATGGAATGAGAGAAAATGTTTGCAAACCATATATCTAATAAGGGGTTAATATCTAAAACACATAAGGAACTCATACCTTTCATTAGCGAAAAAATAAAAGCCAAAAAACAAAAACCCACAGAAAATCTGATTAATAAATGGTCAAAGAAGTCAAAGAACCCGAAAAGACATTTTCCCAGAGATATACAAATAGCCAGTTAGGTATATGAAAGGTGCTCAGTATCAGAGAAATGCAACTGAAAACCACAATGAGAAACACCCTCACATCTGTTAGTGTGGCTACTATCAAAAAGTAAAGAGGTAACAAATGCTGTCAAGGATGTGAAAAAAGGGAACCCTTGGTATACTGTTGGTGGGGATGTAAATTCATACAGCCATTATGGAAAATAGTGTAGAAATTCCTTAAAATTTTTTAAAGCAGAACTATCATGTGATCCAGAAATCCTTCTTCTGGGTATAGAGTAGACCCTTGAACAATGTGGGGGTTAGGGGCATCAAGCCTCTGTAGTTGAAAATCTGCATATAACTTATAGTGAGTCCTCCATATACTTGGTTCCTCCACATCTGCAGTTCCTCTGCATCTTCAGATTCAACCAACTGCAGGTTGTATTTATCAGTGACAAATATCCACATATAAGTAGACCCATGTAGTTCAAACCTGCACTGCTCAAGGGTCAACTGTATACGCAAAGGAAACAAGATCAGTATATAGAAGAGATATCAGCACTTGCATGTTCACTGCAGCATTATTCATAATAGCCAAGACAGGGACTTCCCTGGTAGTCCAGTGATAAAGAATACGCCTTCCAATGCAGGGGACGTGGGTTGGATCCCTGGTTGGGGAACTAAGATCCCACATGCTGCGGGGCAACTAAGCCTGTGCGCCACAACTAATGAGCCTGCGCGCCACAACTAATGAGCCCGCGTGCCTCAACTAGAGAGCCCACATGCCACAAACTACAGAGCCCACGCGCCACAACTAGAGAGAAGCCCATGTGCTGCAACAAAGAGCCCGGGTGTGCAACGAAAGATCCCACATACCACAACGAAGATCCCGTGTGCCACAACTAAGACCCGACATAGCCAAAAATTAAAATAAATACATACATACATAATAGCCAAGATATGTAAACAACCAAAGTGTCTGTTGATAGATGAATGGATAAAGAAAATGTCATTATACATTTATATAATGGAATACTATTCAGCCACAAAAAGGAAGGAAATCTTGCCATTGCCAATTTGTGACAACATGTATGAACCTGGAAGGCATTTATGCTAAGTGAAATAAGCCAGACAGAAAAAGAAAAATACTGTATGGTATCACTTATATGTGAACTCTTTTTTTAAAAAAAAGTTTAACTCAGAGGGCTTCCCTGGTGGCGCAGTGGTTGAGAGTCCGCCTGCCGATGCAGGGGACGCGGGTTTGTGCCCCGGTCAGGGAAGATCCCACATGCCGCGGAGCGACTGGGCCCGTGAGCCATGGCCGCTGAGCCTGCGCGTCCGGAGCCTGTGTTCCGCAACGGGAGAGGCCACAACAGTGAGAGGCCCGCGTAACGCAAAAAAAAAAAAAAAAAAAAAGTTTAACTCAGAAAGAGAATATAATGGTGACTGCCAGAGGATGGGGGATGGGACAAATGGGGAGAGGTAGGTCAAAGGGTACAAACTTCAGTTATAACATGAATAAATTCTAAGGATCTAATGTATGACAAGGTGACTGTAGTTAGTAATACGTACTATATTGTATAATTGAAATTTGGTAAGAGGAGATGAGATCTTAAGAGCTCTCACCAAAAAAAAGAGAAAGGAAGAAAGAAAGAAACTATGTGAGGTGACGGATGTGTTATGATTGTGGTAATGATTTCACAATGTGTATGTATATCTCAAATCATCATGCAGTACACATTAAATATACACAACTTTGTCAATTATATCTCAATAAAGCTGAAAAGAAGTATTATGAAAAAATTAAGAAGTCTAAAGGTAAATCCAGTTTTTACATTTAATCTTAAAAGAAGAATCATTATGCCCCACAGATGATTAGGAAAAAACACAAAAAACTACATACACCTCTCAATAAATTTCAAAACGCTAAGGATAAAGTGCAACTTAAAATCATTCATAGAAAATAAACAGATTTTCTCCAAAGGAATATATCAGTCAACTGGAATCACTGAATGTTATACAGGCAATGGAATAATATACCAAAATTTCTGACTAAGGAAAAAGGATTTTAAACTCAGAACTTAAAACAACATTTGTTTTCCAGCAACAATTCTGGAAATCTAAGTTAGTGCTAGAAATGCTAAACATCCTCTAAAAGAAAGTACCAGAGCTAATTTTAAAAGTGAAACCTCCAAATGCTAGAAACAAAGTATTTATTGTACTTATAGGTGGGACCATGGGAAGACTATCCCTTCAGAAATGAAAAACAGTGTATCCACCAGCATGGAAGTGGCTAAATTTTTCTCCTCCCAAGGGAAGAAAGACTCCCATTAAAAAAGGTAAACTCTTAACATTTGTACCACACATGTTAGTCTAAATTTACAAGGGATCTCCAAATCAAGAAGTTAACACTGAAACCAAGGTCCAAAAACTTGGATTAACAGTAAAAGCAAAAACCAAAAATAACCTGAGACTCAAATGCGCTCATAAAGGACGGTTACAAACTATAGGAGGTAGAGGAGCACCATTAGGAAGTACACAACAGGAAAAGTAAGTAACATCCCCCAAACCTGTGAAAATAGTTCAATGACAAAAGGCCTAGTATTTTAACAAGAATCAGGATTTAAAATTTTAAACGCAATTTTTCACTTAAAAAAATGGACTCCAAGAGATTAATATGTTCTTAAAACTAAGAAACATGGGGTTCCAACTTCATAATCAAAATTGTTCTGAGTGGTATTTTTAACTTTCCATTTTGCATAATTCTTGGCCTCTCCCTCTCTGTTCATTCTCTTCCTTGGCTTTTATAACTACCATAGTCTTCTGTTTTTTTACCCCACATCTCCAACCCTCTTCTCTGCTCTCTGTACAGGCAGCCTCCTCTACCCAAGATCCTCTCATTAACTGTAACTCTCCCCCAAGCGATGTCAGTCATACCTGGGTCTTCAATTATTATCAGTATGCCCACAATTTGCCAATGTTATCTCCCTGTCTACATTTTTTTTCCTTTGAATGTCACAAAGGCATCTCAAACTCAATATCCAACTAAACTCATGATTGGACACCACCTATCCACCCCCAAAACAAATACATACACTGTGTCTGCTTTTAGTATTTTCTATCTAATTACTACCTAAATTGAAAAAGCCAAAAATCTAGGTGTCATCCTGGAGAGCTCCTTCCCTCTCACATCCTATACACAGATCACAACCAGGTTATTTTACTACTTAAATATCCTTGAAATTTGTCCACTCTTTCCTACTCTGATACTAGCACTGTAATCCAAGCTATCATTTTTTAAACTAGACTACTGCAGTACCCCCTAACTCATCCCCCTACATCCATTTTGCCCACGTCCTAATTCTCCAATCTGTATACTGTTTCTCAACAAAGAACATCTTTGGGCTTCCCTGGTGGCGCAGTGGTTGAGAGTCTGCCTGCCGATGCAGGGGACACGGGTTTGTGCCCCGGTCCGGGAAGATCCCACATGCCGCAGAGCGGCTGGGCCCGTGAGCCATGGCTGCTGAGCCTGCGCGTCCGGAGCCTGTGCTCCGCAACGGGAGAGGCCACAACAGTGAGAGGCCCGCGTACCACAAAAAACAAAAACAAAAACAAAGAACATCTTTTCAAAATGTAAATGTGATCATATTGCAACCCTCTGCTGAACTATTCAAGGGCGTCATCTCTTAAAATTAAAAGGAAGGACACTTCACTTAACATAATCAAAGCCACACACACTCTAGCTCTTACATAACTCTAGCCTCATCTCACACCTTACTATCTCCCTGCTTTCCATATACCCATCCTTCAGTCCTCCAGACTCATCTTATCCCCTCTGACCTCAGGAACTTCAGACTGCCAGTTCCTTCCCCCTGGATCACTGCTATCTCCCCTCTTAGCCTAAATAACTCATTCTTCAAACTTCAGCACATTTCTAAGGGATGCTGTTGACAGAAAAGGTTCAATGTACTTTTTTCTTCTAGCACTTGCCACAGGTGCAATTTCACATTAGTTTACTTAATATTTACCACACTAGATAAATACTCCCACGAGGAAACCACGTCTCCAACACCTCGCATAGTATGTGGTACATAGCAGCCCTCAAATATTTGTTGAATGAATAACTGATTTCATAAATATGTTTTTAAATGGAGATGAAATACACTCTACATAGCTTCCCAGATAGCTACCTAACGTCAATTTTAAATGGTATCCCCAAAGTTAAAGACTAAAACCAATTTAGTCCATACTTCCTGAGATCTAAGCCTGAAGGCAAAATTAAAGAGTTAAAACAAACAAGCAAGCTAATTAAGATTCTACTGAAAATCTAGTCAAAGTATCTAAAAACTAAACATAAATGGATGTAGAATGTGTTTAGTCCTATTTTATCCCCAGAATCAAGTCAATCCTGGTATGCAAGGCTCCCACAACTCCCTTAACTCTCTTTGTTTTTTTTTGGCCACGCCATGCAGCTTGTGGGATCTGAATTCCCTGACCAGGGATCGAAGCCGTGCCCCCCTGCACTGGAAGCACGGAGTCTTAACCACTGGACTGCCAGGGAAGTCCCAACTCACTCTTACAAACTCATTTTCTTTGATTTTCAGTTAACTTCTTCCTGTCCGATTGGCCGTTCATTTTTCTATCCTATTTTCTGGCCCAGTTTCCAACCCAGTACTGTGAATAGTTTACTGAATGTCCTTATAGGTTTCCCTTCTTATCGCCTGGAAGTGAAATAACAGGACTTTAGTAAAGGGCAGCACACTCTTATTTCACTGAGCACTTTGAAAGTAGTAGTAGTCACTATCTTCTTCTTAGGCCCGTAATACAGTACTTCCCCCCTATTCTCCCCCCATACAACACACCACTACCACTAAACTCATCAGCCCTGTCTGACAGCTAAATGAACTGACTGTAGAGATAAATAAAAGGTGGATACCCTACCCAAGAGTTCTTGCTGCTTAGTAACATTACCAACATTTAGGATTATCAAACAATTTTTGCCAACAATGGTAATTTGCATTTCTATGATGTCTTGTGAGGGTAACACTTTTCATGTATTTAATGGTCATTAAATTTCCTCTGAAGTATGTATTGAAGTACTCTGCACATTTTTTCTAGTTAATTTGACTAAGTTCTTCATACTGTTCGTCGGTTATGTGAGTTGTAAACTGTTCTCATTCATAGCTTCTCTTCACTCATGATGGTATTTTTTGAAGAACAGAAATTCTTGACATAAAACCTAATTTATCAATTTTTTTTGCTGTGAGTTAGTGCTTTTTTTCTGGTTAAAAAAGTCTTTTATTGTCCCAAGGTCATAAAGATATTATTTTCTTTTTCATGATAATTTAGTTTAAACTTACTTATTTTAGGTATTTAATATACCTGGAATCAATTATTTTATATGGTGAGAAATATTTATCTATTGTTATTTCCTCTGTATAAATAATTGTTCCCACATCATTTACTGAAAAATTATCTTTTCTCCATTGCTGTACAGTTGTACCTCTATCATACACTAAGAGTTCATTAATGTGCAGATCTGTTTCTGGACTCTATTCTGCTCAAGTGGTCTTTATGTCTATCCTTGCACCAATAATATGCAAACTTTGTAACTAGAGCTTTAAATAAAATCTTGACATCTGGCAGATCATTCTAAAACTGTGCCTTGTATTTTGTCTTTCTGCATCTCCACATGAATTTTAAAATAAGCTGTCAATTCCCCAAAGAAATCCATGTGGGGTTTTGACTAAAAGCCCATTAACTCCACATGTTGATTCGGGGAGAATTAATATCTATACAATACTGACTCATCCAATCCATAAATAGAGTTTATCTCCTTCTTATAAGTCTTCTTTAATGTCTCTTCAGAAAATTAATAATTTCAACCTTAGAGATCTTACACATCTTTGCTTAAATTTATTCTTATTTTTAATAGTATTTTCATTTATTTTTTAAAACCCTGTTTGACATATTGACAGGTATCTCTTTTTTAAAATCTTTATTGGAGTATAACTGCTTTACAATGTTGTGCTAGTTTCTGCTATATAACAAAGTGAATCAGTTATATGTATACATATATCCCCATATCCCCTCCCTCTTGCGTCTCCCTCCCACCCTTGCTATCGCACCCCTCTAGGTGGTCACAAAGCACCGAGCTGATCTCCCTGTGCTATGTGGCTGCTTCCCACTAGCTATTTTACATTTGGTAGTGTACGTATGTCCATGCCACTCTCACATTTCGTCCCAGCTTACCCTTCCCACTCCTCGCGTCCTCAAGTCCATTCTCTACGTCTGCGTCTTTATTCCTGTCCTGCCCTTAGGTTCTTCAGAACCAGTTTTTTCTTTAGATTCCATATATATGTGTTAGGATATGGTATTTGTTTTTCTCTTTCTGACTTACTTCACTCTGTATGACAGACTCTAGGTCCATCCACCTCACTACAAATAATTCAATTTGGTTTCTTTTTATGGTTGAGTAATATTCCATTGTATATATGTGCCACATCTTCTTTATCCATTCATCCGTCGATGGACACTTAGGTTGCTTCCATGTCCTGGCTATTGTAAATAGTGCTGCAATGAACATTGTGGTACATGACTCTTTTTGAATTATGGTTTTCTCAGGGTATATGCCCAGTAGTGGGATTGCTGGGTCATATGGTAGTTAGTTCTATTTTTAGTTTTTTAAGGAACCTCCATACTGCTCTCCATAGTGGCTGTATCAATTTACATTCCCACCAACAGTGCAAGAGGGTTCCCTTTTCCCCACACCCTCTCCAGCATTTACTGTTTGTAGATTTTTTGATGATGGCCATTCTGACTGGTGTGAGGTGATACCTCATTATAGTTTTGATTTGCATTTCTCAAATGATTAGTGATGTTGAGCATGCTTTCCTGTGTTTGTTGGCAATCTCTGACAGGTATCTCTTGATATTTTTACATTGATTTTATAACCAGAAACCTTGCAAATGCTTATTAATTCTAATAATTTACCACTAGATTCCTTCAGACTTTAAATCTGAAAATCAATAAACATCCCTATGCCTATGTTAAAATGAGAGAGGTGTCTCAAAGACTACTTGACAAGTAAAAACTTCCAAGTTTTTAAAGCCCTGTTATCAGAGGTAATGTTTTGTTCCCACATCATTCTATCCCATTATCTATCCCTTATAATTGCCAATCTTTTCAATTATACAGAAAATACAGATAAATATTAACTTCATTCAAAGTAAAGACATTTAACTGAAATACTTAAGTAAGATATATAATATGAAATTCCAAAATGGAATAAGCTACTGCATTTCAAACTTTAAAGGCTTGGAACCTTTATTCAAATAAAATCTTCATAAAAAAATAAAGGAAAAATAAAAGTATTTTTTAAAATAGAAATTTAAGCCCAAATTTATAACATTAATAAATCAATCAGTAAGAACAATTAGGTTATTTCAGTAAACACAGAATCTTAAACTCGAGGTTATATTTCATAGTTGCAAAGATGCTAAACATCATCTAATTTATTTTGGTATTTTGGTTCACAAAATTGTAAAATATTTGACTCAGAAGTAACCGTCAAACAGTAATCAGTTTTAAAAAGTTTTCCTTGCTGCTAAAGATATTGTTCAATTAAATGATGCAGAAGTTTGTTTAGAGCCTAATAGAAAATTTTAGTAATGCTTTTATTTCTCACTGTGTGTATATAAACACACATATATAAATTAAACCAGAAGCACCCAAATCTAACTTTGTAACACTGTGTTGCAGATTCAGTTGTTACTACAAGTATACTATAAGTATAGTCTGGCTATTTACTTTTATGTGAATTCCTAGGAAACCTCAGTTGAAGTATTAAACACCCAATCCAAACTGATTCAGACATTTTCCCAAAGGAAACCAAATACCAACAGGTACATGAAAAGGTGCTCAACATCCTAATCACCAAGGAAATGCAAAGAGGTTATCACCTCACACCTGTCAGAAAGGCTATTACCAGAAAGACAAATATTGGCAAGGATGTAGAAAACAGGGAACCCTTGCACACTGTGGGAATGTAAACTTATACAGTCACTATGGAAAACATGGAGGTTCCTCAAAAAAATTAAAAATAGTACAACCATATGACCCAGGAATTTTACTTCCAGGCATTAATCCAAAGGCATTAATCCAAATCACTATCCTGAATAGGTATCTGTACTTCCATGTTTGTTGCAGCATTGCCAAGACATGGAAACAAACTAAGTGTCCATTGACAAATGAACAGATAAAAGACAATGTGGGGTGTACACACACACACAGACACTCTCTCTCTCTCTCTCTCAGGAATATTATTCAGCCATAAAAAAGAAGGAATTCTGCCATTTGTAACAACAAGCATGGAACTTAAGGGCATTATGCTACATGAAATAAGTCAGAGAGAAAGACAAATACTAGACAATCGCATTTACGTGGAGTCTAAAAAATCCCCCCCAAAACAAAACAAACCAAAAAACCTAAACAAC
The DNA here is from genome assembly GCF_964341445.2 of Mesoplodon mirus. Classification (NCBI taxonomy): domain Eukaryota; kingdom Metazoa; phylum Chordata; class Mammalia; order Artiodactyla; family Ziphiidae; genus Mesoplodon; species Mesoplodon mirus. The sequence goes on from NC_138988.1 coordinate 53,538,985, forward strand.
TCAGATACAGAGAACAGACTGCTGGTTGTCAGAGGTGGGGTTGCGGGAGTGGGGGAAATGGGTGAAGGTGGTCAAAGGGTTCAAACTTCCAGTTATAAGATAACTAAGTCATAGGGATGCAATATACAACATGGTGACTATGGTTAACGATACTGTATTATATATTTGAAAGTTGTTTAGATCTTAAAAGTTCTCATCACAAGGGGAAAAAAAGGTATGGTAATAAATGTTAATTAATTAAACTTATTGTAGTAATCATTTCACAATGTATACATATATGAAATCATTAATGTTTTACACCTAAAATTAATACACTGGTATATGGTAATGATTTCTCAATTGAAAAAACAAAAGAACCCGGGGCAGGGGAGGAAGTTAATAACCGGGGGGGGGGGAAAAAAACACAACCCAAAACAAATATAAAAGGCATTTAGGGCCTCCCTGGTGGCGCAGTGGTTGAGAGTCCGCCTGCCGATGCAGGGGATACGGGTTCGTGCCCCGGTCTGGGAGGATCCCATATGCCGCGGAGCGGCTGGGCCCGTGAGCCATGGCCGCTGAGCCTGTGCGTCCGGAGCCTGTGCTCCACAACGGGAGAGGCCACAACAGTGAGAGGCCCGCGTACAGAAAAAAAAAAAAAAAAAAGGCATTTAGATTAATCATACAACTCCTCTTTTCCATTAAATAACCAAAAAAAGAATTGTATCTATTAATCTTTTGTTTCACCTTCTTATTGAGCAATTTTAGCATGGTCTTTCTTAGCTCTTTGTTCCATCTACATAGAAACTCACCACAGCCATGCATTTTATTCTCCTTTCTTCCTGCGATCCCCATAAACCTGAAATTCATTCTTGAAGAAGTCTTCTCTAATACTCCATCCTCCCCTCCCCAGTCCACTTGAATTTGTGCTCTGAAAACATCACGTTGGAACCTCTATTCTAATTTACCTGACAGTGGAATATTTTTTTCTTAGTGACTTTTGTATTCTTGAAGGTATCATATATATAGTTCCTGGCACTTCACTTATGAGGGTCAATTAATTCTTTCTGGCATACTAGTAATGAGTAGTAACACTGACTTAAATTTTGGCTTCTATTTCCTTCTTCATTAAATGCAAGCAACTGTGTGCACAAAAGCAGTCTTCAATTTTAGCATGTCCAATACACATATTTAAAAAATTTAAATAGCTGGGGAGGGTGTTATAGATGAAACAAGATGGACCATAAATTGAAAACTGTTGAAGCTGGGTGATGTATACACATTCGGAGGTTCATTACAGTATTAACTCTACTTTTGCTTATGTTAGAAATTTTCTACGATACTGTGCATGTGTGTGTATATACAGTTTACATATACATGTACACATACCTATATATGCAATTATAATACTTACATATACACAGACAGATGATCTACATAATTATATATATGAGTAATACATATTGCTAAAAATTAATAAACTTCAATTAAATAGAGTTGGGAGACCAGAAAGGGGAGCTCTCATGCCCTGCAAGGACAGCAGAGCCCAACAGGAGGAAGAAAGGTTCCTCTTCTCCCCTGGCAAGGACTCAGCAGCCAATGAAAAGCCATAGACTCTGTTTAGCCCCTCCAACTTCCTTTCCCTCTCTATAAAATGGCATGCTGGGACTTGCACATGGCCTGCTGTGGTTGCAGATCCCGAATTGCAATTCTCTGCTGATCCCGAATAAACCCATTTTTGCTGAAGAAATATCTGGCAGTCTATTTGTTTCAAGTCAATTATATGTAAACTTTATTATGGAAAATTCCACACACACACACACACACACACACACACTCTCATACATACAATTTACAGTTTTCCTCAAGTAAAACTAGGTGAATTGACTGAGAAATGATGTATTAAAGGTTAAGAGACACCAAAATAAAACTGAAATAAAAGAGTAAACACAAGTGGTAAAATAATATCTAACTCAGTCTGAGAAAACTACCAGATTTTACATATACTTTTATTAATATTGTCAGAACAACTTTTGGTATTTTAAATTCAATAAAATGATTTGTTTTGAAACAAGTGTGAAAAAAAGATGCTAATTATTGAATACTCTGTATAGTAGATACATGTGGTTCATTGTGGTCTTCTCTACTTTTGGTTTATTTATTTTTCATAAAAGTTTTTTAAAAAATAAATGAACACCTTCCCCCAAATTCTCTCAACCCGATCTCTAGAGCCAACCTGAAATTCCTATAATGTGTGGGAGAATGACTTATTAAGACAGACAAAATAATTCTCACATGAACTTTTTCATTCTAAAAGGGGCATATAAATAATTTTACTGCTTTCCAGTAACAAGCAAACTGCTTCAAGATGTAAGGAGAAACTGGGGATCACAGGAAAATGTGAGTTTTAAATCTGATAAAGAGAAACAGCCATATTACAAATTAAAAGAGGTCTTAGAGACCCACCTTTACAAAGAAGCTAAGATATATAAATTTAGTTTTCTTCTGCAATGTACATTCCTAAGACCTCCGTGTCCTTTGGCTATTCAAAGACACCGCATTTTTTTTTTTTTGCCGTACGCAGGCCTCTCACTGATTTGGCCTCTCCCGTTGCGGAGCACAGGCTCCGGACGCGCAGGCCCAGCGGCCATGGCTCACGGGCCCAGCCGCTCCGCGGCATGCGGGATCCTCCCAGACCGGGGCACGAACCCGTGTCCCCTGCATCGGCAGGCGGACTCCCAACCACTGCGCCACCAAGGAAGCCCGACACCGCATTTTATAATGGCCTTTCCCGATATCTTTAAGAGACAAATGAAAAGTAACAAGATAGGAATAAAACACTTGCTTCTGAAAGCCACACACTTGTTTGTTTTTAATCCTTATAAATTCCGTAGTATTAATTCTTCTTCATCCCAAGAAACCCTTCAAAGGCTAAGAAGAGTCTATGTGCTTGAAACAACCTCTTAAAGTAGCAAGATGAGATTAAATTATGGAAGCCCATTTATGGAAAAATGGTTATACCTCTTGGGTTCTAGTAGAGATTAGCACAATACTTGAATTCAGAACATTACAGCTTAAATAGAATTTTACAAATTGGTTTACGCCTTATTCAACATATACCATATTGTTTCCTTAGGAAAACAGACACTCAGTACCAGCCCATTAGTAAACTAGGCCTGCCCTTCTGAACAAGGAGGGAAAGCGCTACCTCTGCATTTTCCTTCTACTGATCTTGTTGGAGACCTAACCACTTCATACATTTCGTTTTAGGTTTGTTATTTCACCTTATGTTATACTGAAATGCTTAACGTACACTCAGAAACAATAACAAAATCTCACGATTATGTACTGAAGCAAAATACCACAACATACCCTTAATCTTAAAGGTTAAAAACATTTTATACCTCAGCTCTAAAGTTAACGAAAGGCTTTTCTATCTTCAAGAGGAAACTTTTGAGGTGGGAAAGCGTTTTGTATGTTTAATTAACATTTCCAGTTCTCTACAAAAATATGGCACTGTATCAGAAAAAATATTAATTGGAAGATGTCTAAGAATAAGTAGAAGAGTATATTCTTAGCCGTCGCAACCTGAAGTCATCTAAGACACCTGTGACTAGCTTTTGTAACAGAATATATGGTATGTGTAGAATATGAGCTAGAAAAGCTGAGAAATAAAGGTCTCAACTTATAGCTAAGAAGTAGAGAAAGTTCCAGCCTAAAGAAATGGGCTAAAGCAGTGCTAAAAGTAAAACACAAGCAAGTCTCCCAAGGGCCAGTTCCGTCCTCCTTTTCCCTAAACCATTACTTCTCTAAAACTATCTACCAAATGCATATAACTATAATTAAACCTTTAACTAAAGTTTGCTAATTGACATTTTCCAGGGCCTGTGTCACTGCTTTTTTGTAAAACTGGCATCAAAATGACTGTCTCAAAATAAATGCTTGCTGTAATAATCCCTACTCTTTTCACTTCTATATTAAATTCTTATACAGATTCAAGATTAACACACTTTTAGATGAACACAGTAGAAACCTCAGAAATTTAGAAACCAGGCTTTACAGAAATAGATTCAAATTAGGAAGTAACCGAGAAACAACAGAAAAAGACTGCTTTTGGCAATGAAAGAGCAAGATAAACACAGAGGGGATGGGAGACAAACATGTCCCACACCCCACAAATGTTCAGTGCACAAATCTAATTTCCATAAGACAACACAAGTCTAGTTTAGCTTAGCCTTTGCAAATAAAATCTAAAAAGCAGAAGAATAAATCAGAAACAATGGAGGAAACAAAGGAAAGGCAAGCCGCTTTGCTCCATGATGGTGATAAAGAACAGCAAATATAAGTAGCAAAGAAGGGAAGGAGAGGAAAGAGATAGGGCAAAAGGGAAGAGAGGAAGTAGAGCTCTGTATCAACTACTGCCACAGCTCAACATTTCCCTTAAGGTCAAAGCCTTGAATCATCCCACTATTTTAATTTGCTTTGTGGTGAAATACCAGGTTAACTGAAGTTTCTATCAAAAATAAGGATATGTGAGGGCTCACAGTTGTCTCCTATGAATAGAGAACCTATGTCAATTTGACAGCACATCTTTCAAAGCCTCCCCAAAATTCTTGTCCGTCAAGACATTATAATATGTGCCTCTAAGTATAGCTATTCTACACTGAACATTAGTATGGTTTTCATTTTTAAAAGGTAATAATCATTTACCATTTTTAAAAAAAAAAATTCTAAGCAACTAATGTGTCCCAGGTTTCTATTCAGCACTAGAAAGAGAGCAGTGAAAAAGACAGGCAAAGTCTCTCTCTCCTGGAGCTTAAGTGCAATAAACACAAACCAGATAATTATAGGTTGAAGCAACAGCTTTGGAAGACACTAAAGGGATGGGATAAAATAGTGAAATAGGAAGAAGGGGAGGAAGGGGTAAAGATGGCTTTAAGCAAGGTATGTATGAAGTCTTCTAACATTTGTGAGACCTTAGGATGGGAGCAGCCAACCATTCCAAGAGGTGGGGAGAGCTGTCCCTAGGTAAAGAAACTAGCAGTGCAAAGACCTTGAGATAGGAGAGGTTAGCGTGTTTAAGGAGAGAAAGGGGTCCAAGAGGGAGAGTAGTAAAGAGATGCATTTTTAGCACTATTTATTTAAATACAATTATTCTTTTTTTAAATTTTTTTATTTATTTATTTTCGGCTGCGTTGGGTCTTTGTTGCTACGTGCGGGCTTTCTCTAGTTGCAGCGAGCGGGGGCTACTCTTTGTTGTGGTGCGCGGGCTTCTCATTGCAGTGCCTTCTCTTGTTGTGGAGCACGGGCTCTAGGTGCCTGGGCTTCAGTAGTTGTGGCACGTGGGCTCAGTAGTTGTGGTGCACAGGCTTAGCTGCTCCGCAGCATATGGGATCTTCCCAGACCAGGGCTCGAACCCGTGTCCCCTGCAATGGCAGGCGGATTCTTAACCACTGTGCCACCAGGGAAGCCCATAAGTACAATTATTCTTTTAAAAAATTATTAACAGTTGTCAGGTACTGTGATAAGAATAGTTACTTAATCATCACAAAAAGAAACCTTTGAGGTAGGATACTATGCCCAATCTATCAGACTAAAGCACAGAGATGTTAAATACTTATCCAAAGTCATACAGCCATTAAGTAGTCAAGATGGGATTTGAACCAAGCAGCTCTGACTCCAGTGCCCACATTCTTGAGCATGATCACAAGATGATTCCAAACAGCAAGAGTAATAAATGCCAGTAATAATTTGCATCACCTTCCGGGCACTGTGAACCTTAAAAGTGGATCTTAAATCATTCCCTGTACCTCAGATTCCAAAGAACTCCTCTCATACTACCTTTCTGAGAGGAGTGGAGTATACATTTTGAAGCAAGTAGAATATATACTTTTGAAGGAAAGAGGGTACCATCCCATTTAATCCACACTTATCTGTATATTAGGCTCTTGTGTAAACTCTCATTTGAAGAAAGGGTTCAAGAGCTAAAACAAGTGTTTAAAAAACACTGGCAGGGCTTCCCTGGTGGCGCAGTGGTTGAGAGTCCGCCTGCCGATGCAGGGGACACGGGTTTGTGCCCCGATCCCGGAAGATCCCACATGCCGCGGAGCGGCTGGGCCAGCGAGCCATGGCCGCGGAGCCTGTGTGTCCGGAGCCTGTGCTCCGCAACGGGAGAGGCCACAGCAGTGAGAGGCCCGCGTACAGCAAAAAAAAAAAAAAAAAAACACTGGCATATGTTTAAAATTATATAAGCAAAATCATTAGCATAGTTGTCTTAAGATGTTTTAAGATGCAACTCTGAACTTTGAAGCTTTTGCTCTTTCTTAAGTTACTTTGGAAACAAAAGGACAGGGAAGTCCAATATACCTCTGACTATATCATTTCAGATTTCAGCTCTGTGGTACAGATATTACCTTTTAAACAACCATGGCCAGAATAGTCATTACCTTGAATGTTGCAATCCTTCTGCCAGAGAAAAGAATTTTGGAGGTTTAAGCACAACAAATTTTCAGGTGGAAAGAAATAAACATCATTTACACTCTTGATTCATTGGCTAGTACTAGTCACACGGCCCCACCCATGTGCTGAGAAAAGAGGGAAACCAGATACTGGTGGATTTCACTATCAGCTACCATGTATGTCATGCTATTTTGTAGATGAAGCAGAATTCATTAGTCTGTATAGTATGATCGCATTTATGCCAAAAACCTAAAGGTTATATGTGTATGTATGCTTACATAAATTTCAAAAACTGTCTATCCTTTGAAGAAATCCTAGCAGAATATATATAACAAGCGGTTAATAGATTATGCCTCATTCTTTGATTTTTTTAAACAATGAGCAATTTTTAACAAAAAAAGAAAAACCAAAAAGGCTAGGCAAGGAAAAAAAAAATCATAGCCAGAAAACTTCATTAAGTACTGCATGACCAAAAATAACAACCATCGGGGCTTCCCTGGTGGCACAGTGGTTGAGAGTCCGCCTGCCGATGCAGGGGACACGGGTTCGTGCCCCGGTCCGGGAGGATCCCACATGCCGCGGAGCAGCTAGGCCCGTGAGCCATGGCCGTTGAGCCTGCATGTCCAGAGCCTGTGCTCCGCAACGGGAGAGGCCACAGCAGTGAGAAGCCCGGGTACCACAAAAAAAAAAAAAAAAAAGGAAAAAAAAAAATAACAACCATCACTACTACCTACAAGCTTCACACATAATCTATAAAATGCTTTTTTACCAAATCCTCCAATAACTATTAACTATTACTCTCACAAAGGAGATACAAAGCAAGTGGTCCCCATCTCTGCCTCATATTTCTCCCCTTCTTGGCACCTTTCTCATATTTAATATATTAACCAATTCAACCACCACTATCAAGCTCCAGATAACCACTCTTACCAGTAAGCTATAATCTCTAATCTTTACTCCCTCAAAGTTTATTTCTCATCTTATACAGGTATGTGTAAACCTGGGTAAACTTCCTTTTCAAAAAAGACTTGAAATCCCTCCTTTCACTTCTACCCAGTACAGGTTTGCTTTACCCAAACCAGTCTTCCCATCATAGACAAGCTTGCCACATAAATGTTAAAGAACTATTTTGGGAAAATGTCTCATGATAACATGACATTGATGTCTGTTATCATTTGCATATTCAATGTCTCAGAAAGGAGAAAGGATGGGGAAAAAGTTTTTCTCATGCAGAAATTTTCCTTCATGCTTTTAAAACTCTGTTTACAAAGTATAAAGAGGGAACTAGGAATTTCTATTTGATCTTAAAAGGCCAGTTCACTTTTACAATATACCTGTTATACATGGATCAAAAATATATCTGATAGAAAACAAAGTCTCAGTTCTCATGAAAAGAATGCAAGACAGACTTGTTAATAGGTTGCATCTATTGTCCATTATTGCAGCATCTTTCAAGAGATGTATACAACTTTCAGTATTAATTATCACCACAATCATCTATCAGTATTTTGATTTGAACAAATTACTTATGACACTTAAAGTTTAACAATTTATTTTGAATCTCTTCCTCTTTCTCCTGTTATCAAGTATTTTCTAATTCCACAGGACTTTCAAATATAGTTGTTTCTCTTCCTTTAATGAATTTATAAATCACATTTTACTCTTTATCCCATTTTTTCCTTCAATCTTTAAATAGTCTGGTTACTGACAAGTGAGAAAATTATTCATATACCCATTTCAGAAATGAAGTCTATGAGATTTATTTAGTCTGTCTTAAGAGGTCATTCTCCCTCTCTTCCTGAGGAAAAAATATCCAAAATGTGTAGGGGTGGGTAATTTTAGCTCCTTTTGACTTTCACTCTTAGATTATTCAAGTAATACATATTACACTACCGAAAAGTAGAGTCTCTACCCTAAATGAAACAAGGGAGGCTCACCTTCTTCATTACATACTTCTAATACTTTACTTCAATTAGTCTCTTTTCTCTCTTGTGTAAGTCTAGGTCTTCTATAAGAGAAAAAGACTTTTCCTGTTTCCTCAAATATAGTAGTAAAAACTGTAATATGAAAACATAAGAAGAAAAAGCACTGTCTTCTAAAAAAAGATATTGGCTTTATGGAAAAGATCTATTTTTCTAATTTCAGAGTTCTACATTGCTTCCTAAAGAACCCTGTTTAACCACCATCAGCTTTATTAGAGTAAGAAAATCTATGCTAAGCTATATAGAAGCTTGATCTGTCCTAAGGGAGACCATCTGTACACCAAGATTCCAGATGAGACACCCCTCACCAAAGGCAAGCATCTCAAGGTTTATACTGTAATTTCTGTCCCTAAAACTGACCTCTGTCCATTTTTTCCCCTTCTCATTTATACTGATTTTTCTGCTCTATTTCATGCTTTAGAATTAGTAGGATAGTGCTAATAAAAATTTTTAGACTTACCCTCACAAATGTCTCAGGATATTTATTAGTTCTTTCAAGATAAATTTGCTACATTCAATCTGTTTAGATTATGATCCAACAAATAAATTCCTGAAAACTCAAATTCTCAGAAAGAATCACGGAGTTTCCTCTGTGACATCTCCATGACAGATACCTGATTTGCTCTCTTTGGGAGAAAGGACAGTATCTCCACATGAACACTGTGAACTGTGCTGTGCCTTCATTTGGAAACCTAGAGATTTTTACACCTCAGGGCAACATATAGGGACAGGGGAGTGGTATGCTTTCCTTTTGTAAAATGGGAGATGCATGGCGGTGCAATTAGAGATGGGGAAAGTGAATCAGTATGATGCCTGGACCTCAGTTGTAAGAAAAGGTACATAAAGAAGCTAAGAACCTGAAAACTGATTCTCTTCCAAGTGCCCATTCCCCTAAGTCCCTTAGATGAAAAAAAATTTGTGTGTACCACATACATTGATTTTCTTGGTCACTATGCTCCAAAGATTGATGTCAAGAGTCTGACTGATGCCAGACTCTTTTCACTGCTACCTCTCCTCTTTCCCTCATCCATTCCCTGAACTTTGACTACCATGGATTATTCCTAAGTACACAATTCCTTTTTCTAAATTCTAAATCCTCATATCGAACAGCCCACCAGAATAGCTGCTGAGATGTCTTCACGGGCACATCATACCTAAAACTGAACTCATTTTTACTCTGCTCTCCACTAGTAAAGTTGCTCGCTATCTTAAAAATTTTACCATTATCACAGAGAATCATCTTAGACTACTATTCACTCCCTAAACCCAGCTCTTAAAATTTCCCAATAAGAAGTCCTCTTCATATTCTATCTAGACTATTTCACTTGTCTCTACTGACTTCTTACCACCTCCCAATCCATCCTCCACACAATTCTCTCTTAAATGAACTATTAACCATACTAATCCTTCACTGTTTCCCAAAATCTATAGGACAAAGTCCTGATGTTTTTGAGACTCCCTTCCCTATCCCCACCCTGAAATGTCTCCTCCCTACTTCTTTCTCACCTCATATATTCCAAACCTTTTTTCCCTAAATATATACTATTAATGCTTTTTCATACTTCTATACCTTTGCACAAGCTGTTCTTGTTTCCTGAAGAGCAAACCCTCTTCCATATCCTCCCACACTTACCCTTCAGGACCTATAACTCAAAAGACACCTCCTCCTAAGCCTTAACTATCTTTTTCAGCTAAGGGCTGGCACTCCCTCCGTTATGCCTCTACTGGATCTTGCACTTTGCATTTTACCTCTCTCCAACCAACATACTAAATAGCATAAATTTACCTATTAGGCTCCATCGTAAGTGAATAGTAACAAAATGAACAAACAGTGAACATTTAATAAGTGCTTATGAATTATATACTGTTCTAAGTACTTTTATTTGTATTAGTTCATTTAATCTTTATGGTAACTTACTGAGATGGGTACTATTGTCATCCCCAATTTATAGATGAGAAATCAAATGCAAAGAGGTTAACTTTGCTCAAAGTCACTCAACTAATGAATAGCAAAGCCAGGCGTCAACAATTTGGTCTCTAGGCAAAGATGAATGAATAGATCTTCCTATCCCTACCACCAAGCACCCAGCATATAGTAAGTTCAATAAATGTTAAAGCACCTCTGAACATTTTATATATGATCCAATTTTAAAACATTTTCCCACAAGTGTCACCTGGGTAAGGTGATTTAATGCTAGTGTGAAGTTATGAGTTGTGTAAAACGTTTTAACTCCCACTCCAAGGTAAACTATTCTTTCTATAGAAATATACCATTCAGGTAGAAGGAAATAAAAATAGTGTAACTGGTTTAATCAAATTTTCCTTGTGTGAACACTCCATAGTCAATGCTATTTCGGTCCTTCTTTATGAAGAGGCCTCTAAAGTCTTTCATCCATCCTTTGTATCACCCACAAAACCATTCAGTATTATATACAGAAATGAAAAACATCTGCTACAGCCAAATTAACTTCTGCTCCACTTGTTTTTAAAATTCATCTGAATAAGGGTTTAACTCCCACAATTACCAATCTCCGTACTTGATCTGGCCCTATCCTATCCCCTATCCTATCCCTATCTACATTATATCCTTTCTCATTATATCCTGGCCATAGGGGCCTTATTTTCCTTCAGCATGCCAAACTTGTTCTTGCTTGGAGAGATGGTCTTAATTCAGATCTTTACAGGGCTAGCTAACTCCTTGTCATCCTGGTCTTAGCTCAAATATCACGTCAAAAGGGCCTCATTCACTTCCCTCTCTGAAGTGGTAGGCCCACAGTCACATCCTGGACACTAGCTAGCATGTTACTTTATTTTTTCTTTTTATTTGTTTACATTTTGCTTGCCAGAAAATATGCTCCATTACAACAGAGACCCCGTATATATTCTAAACACTTGGTACAGTGCCTGGCACATATTCAATAGTTATCACACAGTAAATATTTGTTAGGTAATTTGAACATTGAAGGTATCATTTAGTACTAAAAGCATTTGCTCTAATATAATTCAGATATGCAATCAAAGCCTATGGGGGGAGGGGGGGAAATCAATGCTTTTCCAAGTTCTAAGATCTTTAAGACGCCTTAACTTATCACCTTTTTGTTCCACAAAAATACATAATAAAATAAAAGTAACACAGAAAGATAAAAGACAAGAGAAATATAGATTAAAAAATTCAAGACTAGGTAAAAACATACCAAAATGTAAGTCATAAGGGCCTACAAGTTCAACTTTAAATCTTACTTCATTTCCCAGCAGTCAAAGCCAAATAGGAGAGGCAAGAGTAACATAACTCTCAACAGAAAGGATAAAAAATGTCATTTCCTCAATCAAATTAAATTTTGATCGAACATATATCAATACGACAATGTTTTTGAACTAAAATAGAATACAGATATCAAAATGCAGTAACTCTAACATGAATTTTCTTAAAATATGAAGCTTATCTTAATTAATTTTTTGCAAGAATCATGCTATTTTATCTTTTTATAGGGTATTATAGCTAGGTACCACCTCAAGGATAAGAGTAACAAGATTAGAAACAGGAGAGTCAGGGCAGAATAAATTAACAAGTGACAGAATATGCATGTAGCCACAGATTTAGATTTTGACATTCCTGAACATCTTGGCAAGAAGTATATATTTTCCCGCCAAAAACTGTTGTTATAATTGAGAACAAGCATTTCTGACCAGAGATTCCCTAACAAAAATCAGGTTTACTAATGGAAGTATTTCTTTTTCATCATTCTTACACCTATATCTGGGATGGTTCGGAATGCAGAAGCAAAGAGGACAGTCTGTGGAACCCAGTAATTATGATTTAGTTGTGCAACCAAAAAGGTAAAAAAAACCAGTAAAAACAATGAAGAAATAAAGGGAACCACCAGACATATAAAATACTACACTTTCATAGTGTTCAGTACAGGTGAACACTCAATACAGACTAATTTCTTGCCAACTTAGAGCTGGTTACGTTTCTGAAAAGTTGGCAAAACCATCAGCTGGCAATGAAAAAAAACCTCATAAAAAAAGGAGGGAAAGGCGGGGTTTTTAATCCTTCCGGATGAGAGCCTCTGAGAATCTGATGAAAATATGGATTCTCTCACCAGAAGAATGTGCATAAAAATTTTGCAGAATTTTGAATTTATTTTTAGAAGACCCCCAACATATAAGTCACAATAGAAAGGCATTTCTTTCCAGCACTGAAAAACCTACTGAGTTATCTTCCTCAAGAGTTCAGCAAAACTACACCTGTGATCTACCAGTTTTGGGAAATCGAGAGTATACTTATTTTTCAAGTTTCTGACTCAGCCATTAAATCGTTTAAAATTTACTGTTATTTTCATCAGGGAAAAAAATAACACCATGACCACAAGGGATAGCACCAGTTAGGCAAAGTGCTATGTAACCACCTGGTTCTTTTTCAAATTACTGTGGTGCTTAAGGGCTTTTTGTATCAAAACAGTAAAACAATAGTGTCTCCACTCTTTGCCCCACCTCAAAAAATTAAAGAGAGGTGGCAGAAAGAGGAGAAAAAAGAATAAATATTTAGTTTTCATTTGTTTAAGGGAATATAATAAACTTCACATTTACAAAAAAGATCTGATTTTTAAATTTTGGTATATAAATAAAGCACTGTGCTATCTCAAACTGTGGTTGGCAAAGATGTAGTTGGAGCGAGATTACTCTACCAACACTTAAAACAGATGTCTTTTGTGCATCCTAGAAAAGAAAAAACTAGAAGCTACATAAAGAAAAAACACTGAATACAAGATTCTGAAATAATACAAATATTTTCCTTGAAAAATGCAACCATGAAACATGGATACCTACTTATGAATAAACTATAGTTCACAAATAACTTTTCACTCAGAGCCAATAAGCCTGGGCATTATGCATACAAGTACACAATTCTAACTAAGAACCACAGTCAGACTTGGTCCCTGACCTCAGGAAGCTGACAACCTTTGACAATCTTACAGGAGGGATAGTCAACAAGCAAACACAATCAGAGAAAAGAACACATAGGATATTAAACGACACCTGACATTTTTTTCATTTTTAAAATCTGAAGTATAATTTAATGCACTAAAATACACTGATGTTATGTTTGATTCAATGAGTTCTGACAATTTTATAATCTCATCAACCATAACTATCACCCAAAACCATCACTGCAGAAAGTTCCCACATCACCTTTAACGTCATTTCCCCCTCCCATTTTCTGAGTTCTTTCATCATAGATTAATTTTGCTTGTTCCCAGATTTCATATAAATGGATATTTTATTTTCTATAGGTGTCTGGCTTCTTTCACTCAACATAATGTTTCTGATATTTATTCTTGTAGCAGCAGTTTGTTCCTTTTTTCTTACTGAGTAGTACTCCATTTTATGAATACTACAACTCATTCTCCTATTGAAGAACATATGGGTTGTTTCCATTTGAGGCAATAATTAATAAGGCTATAACATAGTTTTCATAATGCTAATAGAAAATAAAGCTAGGTCAAGTTTTGTGATGGCAAGAATATACTAAAGAGAGAGAGAGAAAAGCAACCTAGGAGGAATATTTTTAAAAGTTGAGTAAGTCCTACAAGAGATACTTGGTGTTTCATTAAGTCTATTAGATGCTCTTGTGGTATGCACCTTCACAGCATTTGCCATTCTTAACTGTTTCAAATCTGTCTCCCTCACTAGCCTAGAATCATGTCTATCTGGGTTCACATCATTGTATCCACAGCACCTGGCAAATAGGTAACATTCAGAGATGGGAAAGGTTTGGGTTTTTTTTTGCGGTACGCAGGCCTCCCACCGCTGTGGCCTCTCCCTTTGCAGAGCACAAGGCTCCGGATGTGCAGGCCCAGCAGCCATGGCTCAAGGGCCCAGCTGCTCCGCGGCACGTGGGATCCTCCCGGACCGGGGCATGAATCCGCGTCCCCTGCATCGGCAGGCGGACTCCCAACCACTGTGCCACCAGGGAAGCCCGGGAAAGGTTTTTATTAAGGGTATTTGTATTCGTTTTCTATGGCTGTGTAACAAATTACAACAAACTCAATGGTTTAAAACAACATATCTCATTATCTCATGGTTTCAGGGGTCAAGAGTCCAGGCACAGCTTAACTGGATCCCCTGCTTAGTGTCTCATAAGGCTGCAATCAAGGGGTTACCAGGGTTGGACTCTCATTTGGACTCAATTAGGGAAAGAATTCACTTCCAAGCTCACTTAGATTGCTGGCAGAATTCATTTCCTTGAGGACCCTGGTTTCTTGCTGGCAGTTCTTTGGAGCCTCATAAGGGTCTGCCTGCAGTTCCTTGCCACATAGACTTCTCCAACATGGCTGCTTAGTACTTCATAATGCCAACAAGGAGAGTCTCTGGTGTGAGTCCAGTAGTAAGACAAAAATCTTATATAACATTAACATAATCGTGGAAGCTACATCCCAACCACCCTAGACTCTGTCCACCACTCTATTCTTCAAAGACTATCAATAGATAAGCTCTTCAAAAATAAGTCATTCTGTTAAAAGATTCACAGTCAATTATAATTCTAAGAGGCTTTTTTTGCAAAGTGTAGCATACGATTTTACAAAATTGGCTGGGTTAACACGTATTCACCTCGTAAATGAGAAGGCAACCAGTGCCACCAACAGAAATGATCAATTATGGATGCCAAATGTAAGCGTAAGAGAATGGAGAAATAAAGGAAAGGAACAATTTCACAGAGATAATAAAAGTGAAAACCAAAGTGTGAGAACACCAATAATAACATCCAGGATTAAAGGTTTTCTCTTCCTTCTCTTTTCCTTTACCTTGTCTAAGAACTTTCAGGCTACACAAGGTACCAGATCTACATAAATCCCACTAGTTAGGAGACTACATATATACCCAAAATTCACACTAAAGGGAATAGAAAACAACCAAGGCAAGGGAAAAGTACAAAGCAGCAGCTCAAGCTGGCATTTCAATCTACCTTTTATTATTCCTGCCATCTAGTGGCAGGATCAAAAACAAAGCATGCCACAATGACATGCTAATAAGTAAGTATGTGAGAGGAAAAAACCCCAATTTCCTAACACTATTAAATGAACAATCTAAATCCAATCCTACCATGTGATACATATAAACACTTTATATAATCATATTAAACACACAGCCAATTTTATAACAAACTATGGAAACTCATGTGAGGATATATTAAAGCCTAATACGATTATAGAGATTCATATCAATATTTAAGTAACAACAGCAAAACAATAAAATTTCAAAGGATTACTAATGATACAGAATAAAGAAGTCTTTTTTTTTTTTTTTTTTTTTTTTTTTTTTGTGGTACGCGGGCCTCTCACTGTTGTGGCCTCTCCCGTTGCAGAGCACAGGCTCCGGGCGCGCAGGCTCAGCGGCCATGGCTCACGGGCCTAGCCGCTCCGGGGCATGTGGGATCCTCCCAGACCGGGGCACGAACCCGTGTCCCCTGCATCAGCAGGCGGACTCTCAACCACTGCGCCACCAGGGAAGCCCCAAAGAAGTCATTTTTTACTATTTTATTATTATTAGGTCAATTCTGAAGTTTGAAAAGACCCACAAATGCAGACTGACCACTACCACACCATCAAATCATGACTTATTTATGTAAAAGCAGTTGCTACTGGGTCATAAGACAACTCTCACTAACCTCCGTGGCTCTTACAGCTGATGGGTGGGTCATTTTGACTCGAGGTTTTCCATAAGCAGAGAGCATGCTGTATGTATCAGATGGACAAACTACCTGTTTCTCTACTCCTGAGCAACACATGGAAAAAAAACAAGGGTTGTTCAAAAGCTGGAAATGTCCTGCAGAACTTCTCTGTACCATCCCACTTAAGGTGAAATGCATTACAAATCAAAAAGATATCAGATCTGACAAGAACACACAGAGCAAAACTACTTTCAAACATATATCCATATTTTAGTTCTCTCTCAACTTCTGCCTTAACTGGCAATGACAGCTATCAGTTTTCTTAAGTATCCATTTGAAAAAGGAGTATGTTGTGTTTTATAAAGGACACTTAATAAACTGAAAAAAAGGAAACGATGAGAAGCTGGCACCAAAAAATTATATCAAAATAAGTATCTTAATGCCATTTAAAAAATCTAAAACAAAATTTCTAGGATCACATATAAAAGAGTGTATTTGATAAGTTAAAATTATCCAATACTTTTTGCTCAGTTAAATGCAATACAGACTGAAATCTAAAAAACCTACATGAGGGGCTTCCCTGGTGGTGCAGTAGTTGAGAGTCCGCCTGCCAATGCAGGGGACACGGGTTCGTGCCCCGGTCTGGGAAGATCCCACATGCCGCGGAGCGGCTGGGCCCGTAAGCCATGGCCGATGAGCCTGCGTGTCCGGAGCCTGTGCTCCACAGCGGGAGAGGCCACGACAGTGAGAGGCCCGCATACCGAAAAAAATAATAATAAAAATAAATAAATAAATAAAATAAAAAACCTACACGAGAGGCAGATGCACACGTCTTCATGTATTCTTTTTCCCTATAAAGCGCACACGTGCACACACACACACGTGTATGTGTAACACACATTTTAGTCAGGTACACATTCATATATAATTGCAACAAGATCTCCAACAAATGTTATATGTATTAACATGTTGATTTACATTTATTTATTGTTATTAGATATTATCTAACATTGCCATTATATAATTATTATGTAATATACTATATAAATAAGATTTCCAGCTAATAAGCATTTGATATATAAATATGTATTATAATACATATATTTAAGTCAAGACACATATTCATATACTATAGAAATAAGATTTCCAACTAACAAGTACTATCTATAGTAATAATATCCCATGACCCACAATTTGCTGTGATTAAAGAACCAAAGTGGTTTTGGTCAACTAATAAATTCAAAAGCGAAGCAAACATTCAGGGGGAAAGCAATACCAAGAGATAAACTAAAATACAACGGCCACTCAAAATAAGCAACGTATACAGGCCTTCTCTGGACATCTTAATTTTTAAGACCTAAGGGAAGGCATATTCATAAGCTATACTGCAATGATAAAATCTGACAAATTTCCAAGTACTGAAGAGCTGGGTGTCAAAATACTCAACTTAGTCACCAAGACAAATCAGGGTGATGGTATAAATGAGCAGATACTTGTTTACTTATGAAAAAATATATACGCTCCCATTATAATGTGGATATACTCGACGTTCATAATGCAGTAATTCTTTCAAACCTGCAAGCCTGTCAGTCCTAGCTGTAGCTCTGTGACTTTGAGAAAGTCACTTAGTATCACGAGGCCTCAGGTTCCTCATCTATCAAATAAAGCAACTAGATCAGTATTTCCCAAACTGCATTGCACTGAACATTATTTAAAAAAGAAAAAGCTACAGTGATTCCTAAATTAAACATGTAAACATTATATTAAATAAAATCAATATTGTTTTCAAGAACTCAGATTTTAACATGCTAATGTGTACTGTAAATAAGTGTATGGAGTATTCAGTTTTTTCCAAATTTAAATCATCATAGGTTATTTAGTTTTGAACTACAATTCCTGGGATATGTGTTCTGCAGAATACACTTTGGGTAAGCACTCTAACAAATAATTTCTATGTTCTCTTCTAGGTATGAAGTTCATTCTACATTCCAGACGGGGGGAAAAGTGATCCAGTTTACCTAGTTTTAGTCACCCCATTTTCAAACAAAGTGTCAGCAACCATACTCAAGCAGTTATGAAAGAATAAAAGGAGAGTGATTCAATTTTCTCCTCCCTTTTGACCCACATTTCAGGCTTGAGGAAGAGGTGCTAGGAAATAGTGAACTATAAGAAAGTTTTAGTATCCTTCACATATCAAAGGTAATTTTATTAATTTCTATAAACTAATAACATGTATTGAACTCCTCAGAGAATAGAATGTTTTTGGTATACTCTTATTTTTAAAATGTGCTTATTCTGAGAATTACAAATGTTACAAATGCATTTATTGAATTTTAAATGAACTGAATTTTTTCCCTCTTTTCTACAAATGGTGTTGTACTATACTCAACCTGGTGGAATCTAGCTTTACAGTTTTTGCCAAATTACCCGACACCTATACTTTATCATGGGAACATTATAGCAAATGTTATACGTCAGTTTACTTCTTGAGGAAGGGTAACTAATTCTCATGCAGGACACTGGAATTGGAAAAATACGGGGCTGGGAAAAATAAAAATGAGTGAGAGGCTCAGCCTTGTGATGGCTGGTATCACCAGTGGAAAAAAACACTTCTGCCTCAAAGTCCAGAGATGCTCTGAATTCCACTATATGTCAAAAATCCCTCCAGTTAAGTACAACTACTATTATGACTTTCATCTCCGCCTTTGAATCTTGGACCCAAGAAACCTGAAGTGACATGAAAATAAGTCATGCTGCCTGAAGCACTGCTTTTACACTGGAGAGCTGTACTGAGGTGTCTGTCTTCAACATATAGAGCTGTAATGATCAGAAACTATACTTGTACAAAGAACAATTTCCCTAAATTTGAGGGTTGGGAAGAAGTGTCTACAAGTTTATTTCTGTATACTGTGCATTTGCTCAGGCATGAGAGAAAGCTGCCTCATTTTATTCAAAGTCTTACATTGTAGAATTCAGAATTGCTCTGTGGCATTTTCAGTTTTAAAGCAACTCAGCTGCACTTGATGCGTGCCTACAGTGTTCTTTTTAAAGTACATATGGCAAATATTTGAATATTGTGAATGGCTTTATTAGAATTATTATTAAACATTCTGACCACAACACTTATGAATCTTAACTTTCATGATAAACTTTTTAAGTAGGGTTAGTCAAGGAATTCTCCAATATCAGCCAATTCCTTTCCACTGTGTTCTGAGAACTCCAGCAAACCCTCAAAGTAAGAGACTGAGTGCAGAACTAGTTTGGCTATTAACACAAGTGTTTGAAATGTACTGGCAGATCGTGAATGAATGATCCAACTGAATAATTTAGAGGAAGAAAAGTGAGGACCTGGGAAGGCAGCAAGACTAGACAACTTGGACCTGAATATACTGGTTCCAGCTCTGTCACTCTGGCATCACCAGGCCTGTTTCCTAACAAAAGCCAAACTTTATCTAAAACATTATAATTGACCATAAGTGAATTTTAAAAACTTGTAAATTTTTCCAAGTGTCAATCTTTTTTTTTGGGGGGGGGGAGATGTAACAAGCAGATTGATGTCATTTCATCATGCCATTTCATATTTGTACATGTTTGTATATGTTATTCTTTATACCAAAAATATCCCCTGAGGCTGGCTGACTTCAAGGCCTACTTTCTTAACATACTAAGCAGTACTGACTCTTCTCATCTGTAAAATGGGGGTAATAAAATATCTATCTCACAGGACTGCTTAAGGACCAATAAGCCACAAAATGCAGTAAGATTTGCAACAACTTTAACCTAGACTTAGTATCACCTCCCCCTCACACACCAAAATACAAAACAACCCAGTAAAAAAACTGACCAAAGACATAACAGATATTTTACAGAAGAGGAGATAAAAATGATAAATACACTGTGGTAGCCAGTCTCCTAAGATGGCCCAAAACAATTGTCCCTACTGGTATATGCATCTTCTCCCTTGACTCAGAGATTGGCCTGACAACTTCCTCTCTCGGGCCACTCTTTCTTAGAACCCAGCCACCATGCTGTGAGGCAGTCCTAGCAGCGCCCCCGTGAAGGAGTCAAAAAAGAAAAAACCCAGCTGACCTCCCAATCAAGACTCCAGATGACTCTCAGCTGTCCACATCCCAGCCATTCTAGCCCTGCAGCCTGTTGAGCCTCCGATGACTATAATCATCCCAGCACCAAAGCTGAAGCAGAAGAACCTCCCACTCAACATACAGATTGCAAAATAATGAAATGCTGTTTTGTCACTAAGTTTTGGGTGGTGGTTTATATTTTTATAAACAACTGAAACATATTATGACAAAATCCCAGGTATATACCCTAGCAAACATGTACACATATGCATCAGAATATAGTTTTTAATGTTCACAGTAGCATTATTTATTCATAAAAGCAAAAAACAGGAAACCCAAATGTTAATCAACTAGAAAATGTAAAAATGCAAGTCAGAGAAGCTTATATGTAGGATACTAGTTTTTAAAGCTCCAAACAAAGCAAAACTTAGCAATATACTGTCTAGAAATACATACATGAACTGTTTTTTTTCCCCCCAAAGGAAATGTTAAATAGAACTCAGGATGATTGTTTCCTAGTGCTAAGAGGAAAACCAGGAGGACAGGCTAGAGAAGGAACATAAATAGATGTGAAATTGATAATGTTTTAGTTCTATAGTTGGGTAAGGGTTTCACAGCTGTTTATCATTATGTTCATAATTACATATATGGGTATATATTGATACATTCTTTTATATGTAAGTTGCATTCTAAATAGTTTGATTTACAAAAATTTTATTTATAATATTGTGGCGAATTCGTATCCCACAATTATGACATCCAAAACTTATTACACAAACACTTTTTAAAAGTCTAAATGATTATTTCAGAAGGAAAATCTTTTTTTGTTGTTGTTTTAAATTGTTTATATCAGATACTTCATTTAAATGCAGTAAATTATTTTAACAACCAAAATAAAGTATCTTAAACAGGAGAAAAGATCTCCCTTTCTAATGAAGCGACCGACTCATTTTTAACAACCTTCAAAAAATATCCTTATATTTAAAAAGATCTTAGTTGTGCCTCAAGTTCATTTTTCTACTTTGAACAAATGACTGGACTTTACACAGTTGGGGTTTTTTTTAATTAATTAATTAATTTTTGGCTGTGCTGGGTCTTTGCTGCTGAGTGCGGTCTTTCTCTAGTTGCTGTGAGTGGGGGCTGCTCTTCGTTGTGGTGCACAGGCTTCTCATTGCAGTGGCTTCTCTTGTTGCGGAGCATGGCCTCTAGGCATGCGGGCTTCACTAGTTGTGGCACGTGGGCTCAGTAGTTGTGGCACATGGGCTTAGTTGCTCCACAGCACATGGGATCTTCCCGGACCAGGGATCGAACTCGTGTCCCCTGCATTGGCAGGCAGATTCTTAACCACTGCGCCACCAGGGAAGTCCTTTTACACAGTTTTAAGATTACAGTTCATCTGCTGCACGTTGTTTCATTATCCTGTTCTTTCAAATGTCAGAAAGCTGCTTAGCATATTAAAACAAAAGTCTTGGGGCTTCCCTGGTGGCGCAGTGGTTGGGAGTCTGCCTGCCGATGCAGGGGACACGGGTTCGTGCCCTGGTCCAGGAAGATCCCACGTGCCGCGGAGTGGCTAGGCCCGTGAGCCATGGCCTCTGAGCCTGCGCATCCGGAGCCTGTGCTCCGCAACGGGAGAGGCCACAGCAGTGAGAGGCCCGCGTACCGCAAAACAAACAAACGAACAAAAGTCTTCTTTAGCTAACTAGAATAAAAATATTAGGATTGAAATTAAACTTCCATGAAGTTTATTAAATTTTTTAATTTAACATATTTAATATTTTAATTGCCAATTTATTCAACAAACCCTACTCACTATAACAGATTTTTTTAAAGGCACACTGATGGATGAAGACTAAAAAAAAAAACATTTTTAAGCAAAAACATCTTGTGAGATCATTACAGCACATCAGGTTTAGGACTCACAGGAATGCTGCTATTATTACATGGAATAATAGTATAATTAAAGAGCTGGTTAGTCATTTTGTTAGAGCTCAATCCATAGTAAAAGAAGATAAATATATATCTTGGTTTACTTAACTCTTAAGATCTACAATACTCAATGATCCTCCCAATGACTAGACATAGACAAAACTATTTCCACTGCAGACACTTTAATGGAGACAAGCAACTTATTTCATCCCTAGTGAGTATTTTTATTTAGTATCCTTTAACCTCTTATGGTAAAGTTTAAATGAGAGATCAGAGCTGGGATGGCTTCCTAAAATGTTGCTTAATTTCCATATAAATTACCTATTAGAAAGTTAAGAGCCAAGAAACTAAATGGATCATTAATCTAATCCCACCCAAGCTCATCATTTGTATGATTTAGTATATTCTAACTAGTGCCTGTATATACAATGGTCATTTCTATTCTTCCACATCAAGATATTATTTCTCATGTTCAAACAAAACGCCAGCTTGTGAATTTTACTTTTGTTGCTGATATCTTTTTTCATTTATCATCTCAAAAGTTAACACTGGAACTTTTATCATTCATATGGTTATTGGATATTAACTTGTCTGTCTTCTCTTATTCAATGTTCCTTAACTAGTGAGTTAAAACTGGAGACAGAACTTTTACTCAAGAGTTGTTTGTATTTGGAAGAAACACTTCTGTAACTAAAAACTCCCTCCCTTAAAGTTCTTCCTAAGGTATCCATCTATCCAACTAGCCATCTCTCAATTGCTGATGGCAATCACTGATGCTCACATAAACTACTTCTATAAGCATTATCACCTTCTTTCTTCAACTCTTTCCTTCTTAAGATTAAAATGACACTTTTATTGAGAGCAAGATTTTGATGTTCACTATAAGAGGTTCACCATAGCAATTCTAGTGTGTGTGTAGGGGCTGGGGTTGGGTGGTGTTTTTCAACACCATCAAGCAATTCTCTGACACCATCTGCGTGTTCTACAATTCAACTGACACTATCTACCTGGAGAGAGCATCAGATCCCACTGGTTAAGGGCTCACTCCTGCAAGACTGTGCACCCCATCAACTTCAGATGCCAATCAGAAGTCCAGGTTGTCACCTATGCTTCTAACCAACTGGCTACAGATGGGAGGTCCAAGAACCCCTTGGGTTGTATTAATATACTAACATACTAGCTCTCAAAATTCAAAGAAATATTTCGTTAAGTAGATCACCGGTTTATTATAAAAGGGTAGAACTCAGGAACAGCCAGATGGCAGAGATGGTATGTGGGAAGGGGTGCGGAGCTTCCATGCCCTCTCCAAACCCACCACTCTCTCTCAATCTCCACATGTTCACCAATCTAGAAGCTCTCCAAATCTGATCCTTTTGGTTTTTACGGAGACTCCATTACATAGTCATGATTGATTAAATTATTAGCCACTGGTGATTCCAGTGATTAAATAACCTCCAGCTCCTCTCCCCTCCCCAGAGGTCAGGGGGTGGGACTGAAAGCTCCAACCCTCTGATAACCGGGGTTGGCTCCACTGGCAACCATCTCCCATCCTTAGGTGACCCAGGAGCTTTCCAAAAGTCACTCATTAACATAACAAAAGACACCTTTAAAGCTCTCAACATTCAGGAAACTCCAAGGGGATTTAGACCAAATATGTACTTCCTATTATAAATCACAACATCCAGGCTTCCCTGGTGCAGTGGTTGAGAATCTGCCTACTAATGCAGGGAACACGGGTTCGAGCCCTGGTCTGGAAAGATCCCACATGCCGTGGAGCAACTAGGCCCGTGAGCCACAACTACTGAGCCTGCGCGTCTGGAGCCTGTGCTCCGCAACAAGAGAGGCCGCGACAGTGAGAGGCCCGCGCACCGCGATGAAGAGTGGCCCCCGCTTGCCACAACTAGAGAAAGCCCTCGCACAGAAACGAAGACCCAGCACAGCAAAATTAATTAATTAATTAATAAACTCCTACCCCCAACATCTTCTTAAAAAAAAAAAAAAAAAATCCCAACTACACATATGATTTTCCCAACAGCACAGTCAAGTCCAAGGTTTATCAAGGTATTACACAATAAGCACTTCCTGTACTATTACTATCATCACCAAAACATAAAATGTGGTTATCATTAAGGATAAAGGATCCATGTTAATATAAATTGAACACTCACTAAGTTCCCAATATAATGTAGACATTCTGGGAAGAAAATTTTCTTAAGGATCTTCCGTCTGTCTTTCTATAGTAACAGTAACAATAAATTGTTATTATTCATTCGAGGGGGAAATGAGCACCACATCACCACAACAGTATCTCGCCAATTTAGGCAAAGAACGCCAATTTAAGCAAAGAACGAATAATAACTTAGTCTCCTTGAGTGTTTTTACATTACACGTGTTAAAATCTTCTTCAAAATGGCTCTGGCCTATTTAGTTAAATGAACAGTCATAAAATTTAACTGAAGTAAGTCTACTTTATACTGGGATTAATAAAACTTGTACCTATACCTCACGTAAAGCAGATAAGCTATACTGGATTGTTATTTCTGAAAGAAGTATGCTGGGCATGTTTCCTAATAGTTAATACATTTCAGAAAAATATCCCTACTTCCCTGAAGAAGTCACACAAGAGGAATACTAGAGGTGTTAAAAAAGCTTAAATCATTAAGTTGGACCATTATCCAAACAGAGCCTAATTCAAAGTTTCTCTCTGGCATGTATTACATGGGATTTGGGGGAGAAAGGGTAATAAGTATATCTTCCTTATGATACTTGATTTAAATTTTAAGTTTGAATTCTTTAGAAACACTGATTGACTACATTGGAAGTTTGAAGAAAGACAGTCCTAGATTTAAATTCTTCTTCAACTAATAATGAATTAATCATACAGTCTTTTATTTGTTCACAAACGAAATCAACTGTTATCTATTCAAGTAGCATGGGTTCCATACTAATGCACAGCAGAAAAATACCAACCAATTTGATCAAAATCATTCTGACCAATAGATAGAAATGCATGAGAAGCATTCATGTTTAGTTCACTTAAGAACTGCTTTCTAATTAAAAGCTCATAAGCTGGAATCACATTTCCAATAGTATCTTTAAATCACTCACTAATATATAATGACAAATTCTCATATCCTAATAGATTCTAAGTTCCTACCTAAAGATCAATGACCTTTTACCATTCTTTGAATACAACTTATCCCCTCAAGACAGTTTCTGAAAGGATCCTACTATCATACCTCTCCCATTCTTCCTGAAGACTAAGACAACTACTAAATCAATAAAGATATTGAGACAGGCTGGGACCTGGGACCCTTTACTACAGTGCTTGCACCTGGACAAACATCTCCTGGAGCAACAGAATACAAAGAAACTGTAAGGGACTAAAAATAACCATGTGCATGCTCAGTTGGGGCAAATTATGAACAACATGATACAAAACAGCCAAAAAACCCAACTGCCATTTCTGAAATGCCAGGACCAAAAGCAGGTACTGCGAATGATCCCTGCACACAGCATCACCAAGGGGGTAGGAAGACACCCTAAGCCACCCCTCTGGCCCGACCCACCAATTGCCCTTACTGTCACCCCTAAGGGACCAGCTCACCCCCGCTCAGGGAGCAAGCAAGGGATCCCATTACTTATTTTTGCTCCCTTCTGCTGCAGCACAAGTCCCAGTAAAGTCTTGCCTGAATTCCTCATCTGGCCTTGTATCCGTCTATCTACTGATTAAAGAGGCCTCGTATCAATTTCTACTGATTGAAGAACCCAGGTCGGTAACAATATGGGAAAAGAACAGAAGTGGTGGCCAAGGAAGATTGGAAGAAAGCAACAGGAAAAACAACATTTCAGAGAAAAGAAAGCTATTCAAGAGCCCATGATATCAACACAAACAAAATCACACACAACCCAGGGTCAACAATCCTCTACAAAAATACCAATACATTAAACAGTCCAGGGGCTTCCCTGATGGCGCAGTGGTTGAGAGTCTGCCTGCCTATGCGGGGGACACGGAATCGTGCCCCAGTCCGGGAGGATCCCACATGCCGCAGAGCGGCTGGGCCCGAGAGCCTGCGTGTCCGGAGCCTGTGCTCCGCAACGGGAGAGGCCACAACAGTGAGAGGCCTGCATACCGCAAAAAAAACAACAACAACAACAAACAAACAAACAAAAACAGTCCCGTCTTAGGGTTTTCCTAAATTCCTATAGTTCAGATCCCCTTTCAACACTCTCTTTCCTTCCTTCTTTCAAGAACTACAGCAACTCTTTTCCTTACATAAATTTTAATATATATTCTTTAAAACGAACAATAGTTGGTAAAAGCTGCAGTTTAAAATCCAGTAATTTTGCATTTATGATTATTTGATTATCATTTGGCTCTTGAAAGTGATGTCTCCTCCCCGCCACAACCCTCTTCTTTGCAGTCTCAGTGTCTGTTGAAAGATTAAATCTCTCTGGCCAGTTAGTACCTTTAAAAAACTTGTCAAGGTTATCTAGAGACAAGGTTGACTAGAGCTCAGTGTTCAACCATGAGACAATCTTTTTATCTCAAGTGAAGACAAGGATGCCTTCTCTTTCTAACAGATACTTCCTTCCTGCTGCAAAAGAGCAGGCAACCTCCTCGGTGCGTGAGAAGCCTGGTTAATCAAATTATTGCTAAACCTTATTATCCACATACACTCAACAACCCTTTGATCAGTGAAGATGAATCTTAAAAACAATGATGAGCAAAAAAAGCAAGACACAAAAGCCACAAGTGCATTTTTCTAAAGTTTTTAAATAGGCAAAACTAAATTATATTACTTAGGAATGCACTCAGAATTATACCACCTAGGGGAAAAAGCAAGAATGTAATTATTGTAAAGTGTGTGGTGTGGAAGGGGATGGATTGAGAAAGCACACACCAAGAATTCTGAGGTCGTGGCAATTTTCCTGATTATGTGAGTGATGGTCACATGGGTGTTTATTTTATAATTACACTGTATATTAGGTTTAAATACTTTTCAGAATGTGTTATATTTCACCATAAGTGAAAAAAATTTTTAAAGGCTGAAACTGAACATCTTCTCACTGATAATAAAAAGGCTCTGTAGAATACATTTCTTTTCTCGTTTATGTAAATATTTAAGACATTTTCAAAGAATAACTCAAAAACTACAAGAGTGCTACCTTCCAATAACTCTGTACTCCATTATTTTTCCTGTGGATTACACAAGTAAGATCGTATAATAATTTAGTTTAACAATAAAAACTTCTTAAATAGGGTGTATTTTTCTTTACAGGAGTTACTGGTGTTATAAGAATAAGCATGAACTGCTAAGAGAGTAGATCTAAAAAGTTCTCATCACGAGAAAAAAAAATTGGGGGTAACTATGTTAAGGTGAGAGATGTTAACTAGACTTACCCCGGTGATCATTTCAAAATGTATACAAATGTTAAGTCACTATGTTGTATATCTGAAACTAATGTTATATGTCGACTCTTACCTCAATTAAAAAAGAAAAAGCATTATGGTCACAAGTGAGTTTCCAGGCATGATTCTTTTCACCAACTCCACTCATCTGGCCAGCAACAAACAATAATTTAAGCTGTGCATATACTGGCACTTTAGAAATTAATTATGAATTACTATATTTTAATTTTTAAAATAGTATAGAAAACAGTATGTGCTGTAATATTATCTATCCATCTATCTACAGAAAGAGAGAGGAGTCCAATAATTTAAGTTTAAAAACCAAATTCACTTGAAGTCATTTGCAGGTTGGAGAGTTTGCTAGATAACATTAAAGGAAAGAGCACCCATAGTATGAAGAAAAATCTTTACCTAAGAATAGCTAATAAACCTTCAAGGCATGAAAAAGAAATTAAAAGGAAACCCCAAAAGAAACATTACCAACTTGGTTATCAGCAAATCGCTAATACTTTACTAAGAGAAACAAAATTTCCTTATGTTTTTACGCATTAATATTTCCCTTGGGATAAGAATGAAGAAAAAAATAAGAATGAAGGGAAAAAAAGTCAAAAAATAAAAGTTTGAAAAGTTAAACTATGGAAACTATTAACTTATGGAAATTACAGATAACTGATGCAGTTTTTAAAATCACTAGTTCTAAAGAAGCCAAACTTCACACAAAAGCTGTTTCCATGACTAAACTTGAATTGCCAACATCTCCCACACTGTCAATTTAAAGTGAACGGTAGGGACTTCCCTGGTGGTCCATCGGCTAAGACTCCTCGCTCCCAATGCAGGATGCCCGGGTCCGATCCCTGGTCAGGGAACTAGACCTGACATGCCACAACTAAGAGTTCGCATGCCACAACCAAAGATCCCACACGCCATGGATTTGATGACCTAAGACCTGATGCAGCCAAATAAATAAATAAGTAGTTTTTTAAAAAAGTTATCTCTAAAAAAAATAAACTGAATGGTAGACACTAACTTCCCCTCATCTTCTGAAGTAACAATTTTCAAAGAACTTCTCAAAAAGTTCCTCTAATGCAAACACAGGTGCAAAGAAAACAGAAAAGAATCTAGCCAAGCCACAACTGTATACCACCTTAGAAAAAGTACTTCACCACTCTGGCAATTAGCTTCTTCACCCAGAAAACAAGCCAATCCAACCAACATATACTCTAAAAGTCCTTTAGTCTATAGAATTCTGAGTCTACTCCAAAAGTTTAACTTCCATGCCATAATTCTCTTAACTCAAATGGCTTAATATTTCCAACCTCATTACTCTGAACTTTTTACGGACAAATGTAAATGAAAACAACATTCAGTTGGATTCAATCATCTTTCCCTCTCATTCAGCTATTCCCTTAAAAGTCCCTCTCTGAAAATTCCCTAGTCATTCAGGTATAACAACTTTAAGCCACCATCAACTCTTCTCTCTTCCCTACATCAAAACAAACAAAGTAATTAGCCATCATCCAATTAATGAGTGTGGTTAGCTTGAGCAGGGACTGTGCCCAGGGCATTTTGATAGGTCAATGTGTTAAGACTTAAATCAGGGCCGCTGATTAAAAAACACTAAATTAAATGGAGGATACGTTCATTTAAGCCTGCCTTGGAGGCAGAGAATGCAATAAAAAGGACACAGATTTTGTAGAACAGGTGGAGACAGATTTTGGAGAACAGGTGGACCTGTATTATTCAATCCTTGAGAGGAATACTAAATTGAAATATTTTTTATCTACAGAAATAAAAGATGTTACCTGATCTCTTCAATTCTAGGATCTAAAATCAAGTTGTAAGACAAGGTAAAAAACTAAGCATCTACCACTATTTAGAACACATGTTAAAGTTACCCTGCAATATTAAGTTCCAAAGAAAGAAAAAAAGTCACAGATGATATGGTCAACTTAGTGTACCAGTCACAATTTTCTAGAAATTTGTTTTCCTAAAAGTAGTACAAACTTCTCCAACGTAAAGACACCAACTTACATACAGGTTATACTCGAAAATATGTTTAAATGTCTTTCATTTAAAACTATGAAAGCACTTTTCCAAAGAAAATAGTAGTAAGGTTTCCTGGAATGTCTACAAATGCCAGTTAACGTACATTTATCAATACTAAAATATGAGAGCCTTGAGCAGTTGCTCCTATTTCTTCCAACCCTGACCTAACAAACTTTTTTTTTTTAATCTTATGGTATTGCCACTTTCTATCAATTTCTAAATCCCTGGAAATTATTCATGTAAGAAAAGGGTAAAGTAAGGACACAGAAACCTTCTCAGAAAAGAGTAAGAGGTTTAAAAACAAAAAATGTCCACCAGAATAAGGTAAAGCAAATAAAGGAGTGAAGATGGAGTAGCAGGTTAACCATTTACATTTTTTCCCTTTCAATAGTATTAATTTGCCCATATAGTATAGTTGTGGGTCCTACGTTATTTGAAAATGTTTTCCTATCTTCCTATTTATTGTAGGGACTGACAGAAGCCACTTTTGCAATCATACATAAAACTCCATTAAGCATTCCATGTGGATAAAACATGGCAAAGAAAGAGCCTAAGACTCATCACAGTAAGCAACAGGCTGACCAATAAAGGGCTTCTAATAATTCAAAAGAGTTTAGGAGTTCCACATAAACTAAATCTAATAAAACCAACATCAATATCTTTATAACAACTTCAGAGTTTCTCCTGAGACACCAGATTCAACAAAGTCATTTAACAAACTTGGGCTAATGCAATGACTTATGATGTAGGTTAGGTAAGTTACTAACCAAAACCTAGGATGATTGAATCTGGTTCTAACCTGCACTCCAAGCAAAGACGATATATAAACAGTATTTATACTCATTATATTCAAGTATTATAGAAAATAAATGCTACCCGGAAATAAGAGCTCCTCTTTATTATGGAGTCGAGGAACAAAGATAATATTCTTTACATTACAGTGAACAGTACACTATCAGTATCCTACAAGTAAGATTTAAAAACAGTAATGGACAGATAAAAAGATATGATAAAGCAAGTAAAGTAAATACTAACTGTAGAATCTACATGTTCAGTATGAGTGTTCACTGTAAAAATCTTTCAACTTTTCTGTATGCTTGAAAATTTTCATAACAATTAGCATTATACAGGTCTATTGAATTGTAGGGTGCTTTATAATTCAAGTTAACTGCAATATTGTCTTTCTCTAATAGCACTAAGTTTGCAAAGTAAACAAATTGAGGAAAAAAATATGATTCAGTCACTGGAGAATATTCATCTTTCCGTTATTTCTGAGAGCACATATGCACTGATTAATAATATATCATGATGAAGAGAACTTCTCTCATACCCCAAAGCACCCAAAACTTATTGAGAGCATAAAAATCAGAGATAGATCATAGACAGACTAGTAAGTTTCCTCATACTCATAATAACTGGGTCAGAGCCTATAATGCAATTCCTTGTTCTAAGTTTCTACGACCAACGCTGTCTTTGTGCAAACTACTCATGGCAGTATGTGGTGTGCAGTATTATTCAAGTTAGCCCTCAATGTACGAATACTCTAAAGAAAGAAAAAGTTCCAAAGTGGTTGCTGACAGAGCCTAACTCCCCCAGGACATGCCTCAGGAAACCCAGGATTACTACCTATAGGAGCCACCACACTCACCCGATGGGAGGAGGTCCAATCCCATCATCCAACCCAGCAGCTCAGTGCACTCTTTGCACCTCCTCCCTGAGTGTTCTTATAACGTAGAATGATCTCAAGAGCTCAAGGCTAGAGAAGTTTTAAATTACAATGAAATCAGTGACAGTATACAGTAAGTCCCCTACATAGAACAAGTTCTGTTCCAAGAGCACGTAAGTCTAATTTGTTCCTAAGTCCAACAAAGTTAGCCTAGGTACCCAGCTAACACAATCAGCTACACAGTACTGTACTAGATAACAGTACTGTACTAGATAATTCTCTCATAGGTTTACAATACTTTTCACACAAATAATACATAAAAAACAAACACAAAAAATAAAGAAAACATTTTTAATCTTACAGTACAGTACCTTGAAAAGTACAGTAGTACAGTACAACAGCTGGCACACAGGGGCACGTTTCCATCTTTGAAAGTTCCCAACTTGAAGGTTCGTATGTAGGGACTTACTGTACCTGTTCTGAAGTGCATGTGGACTGCTGTTGCTAATGATTCCATAAAGTGCCTTTTTAAGATTATGGGATGTTTCTGATCTAAAATTTGTTTTGTTACCCATTTTGTCTTCTTCAGAACTGAGGTCAATAGCCTCTTTTTGTCATCTTCGAAGTGAAGAAAAACATGGAGACCTGAAAGTACAGGAAGTAGTCTCCAACTTACAAACAGCTTATGTTCCAAAGGTTTATCACTCCTTTGAAAACATGTTTGTACTAATTAACCTATTTATACCATAGTTTCTATGAAAAATTGCATCCCAAGTTTCAACTCTAAATTGCAGCTTTCTGCCCTGCAAAAAGGCATCTGCTGCCCTTTTACAGCTAACTGCAGCCAGAACTCAAGGCTCAGAGAATTCTTCTAGGGCTCCAAGGAGAACCCCCTACAACCTGTGCAGGCAGGGAAAAATGCAACTCTTTTATAGGGAGCTTTTCCATTGTCTCTGTGGGAAAAGCTACCACAATTTAACAAGATAATGGTTATGGGGAAAAGCACCTGGTTAATATGAGTATTAATAGTTACAACAAAAGTAAGTAGAAACTACATTCTGCTCCAGATAAAAAGAAGATAAAATTAGGTGCTGTTAAACTCATTGGTCAACCAAATGTTTGCCAAGTGCAGACAAGAAATTCTCAAACTGTGTCCTCATGTCTGATCAAGTCAACTGATAAGGGAGGAAATTACTAAAGTGAAGTGGTGAAGAGATCGTTACCAAAAATGCGGCAAAGTTCTAAAAAAGTGCAGTGTACCTTAAAATTCAATAAATACTACTGAACATCACATACCAACCCTTATAACAACTGGTAAGATTTATAAAATAACTTGAATGACAAACTTAAAAAACAAGTGTAACTTTGTGACAATGAGTCACCTTTGGCAGCTAACTAGAGTCTTACGCAATTTAAGTACTAATGTTAAAATTTACAGAAATAACTCACAAACAGAGAAAGTAAACTTTTCACTAAAAATATTTCAGAAGTGAAGCCAGTAAAGGGACATGAGAAAAAAGGGATCAGGGAAGGCCAGAATAAATTGGTTTGTGGATACACAACCTGAGAGGAACATTTAAACATTAAAGGTTCATGTTACTACTACATGTTAAAACAGTAATCTGAGAGACTCCCAAGATAGTATAACACTAGAATGTTTGTAGAATCAAAGTGCTGGTACTATTAGTAGCTTTGAAGGAAAACCATTTTTAAAATCCAAAATTTTCAACAGGAATGGATTATAAAAATAAGATGCCTAACTGAGACCTTTGAAAGACATGAAAAGAAAAACATAAGTGAGCAAACAAGGGATTTTTTTTTTTTGACTGAAAATTCTCTCATTAAGTCACCTGAATTATACTTAAGACATCTGATTTATACTGGCAAATCTCCATTCACAATAAAGGACAGGGACAATTCCTTTATTATAAAAGGCTATTTACTACTAGTCAGAATTACCTAACATTATGAACATAAACACTTAACCAGGAATATAATAAAACGTATATATTAAAACTACCAGTAAGCTGAAAACCTACATTAAGTAGGTCTTTTAAGACTGAAGAGGTTTATATACCTTTAGAGTATATGAATTAAAATTTGAATGTAGAGTGTTATTCGTCCTACTAAAGGATGTTTCTGAAATGTGTTTTATACACAGAAAGATGCAAACAAATTTTTGTGTGAGTAAAAAAGGGTTATGCTCTACAAGCATATTCTTGAAACTAGAGAAGAAATCAACTTTTAATTTTTTGCCATATTGAAAAAAAAAAACTTATCTATGAAGCAACCCAATAAGACTTTTCATGATTATAATACTCAGTTTTAGTAGAAACTCTTTGGCTCACTTGATGCAGATTTCTAATCTTCCTTCAAAATTAGGAAAAATATCAATCATCTCATCATTTGGTTGCGAATTTTTCTGCAATCCTTAATTTAAGCCTCAATGTTACTACTAAACATTATGCAGCCTTCTGTTTATAAAAATGATACTCTCCAGAAATATTATTCACAATTTTTGTTACCCGTAATGTTTGGTCAACCATGCACTTCTGCTCTTGCAAACTGAAAAAACACAACTTTCTCTTTTTACATGTTCAGCAAAACATTAGCAGTTTTCATTTTCTGGTTTCAATTTCATTTTTATCTAATTTGCTTATGTGTTTCAAAGCTAAGACTAAGAAAACTCTGTCTAGTTCATAAGCGTCACAGTAATTTATTTTCTTCTGTGATTCCAATAAAGAAGTTGTTTTTTTAAAAAAATCAAACCTCTAAAATGGAATGGAAACGTTTCATGGAAGCATGTCAGAGCTGTTAACTGTCTACCTAAATTGGATTCTCCAGGAGTGGACCCCTCTGGTGTTCAACAGATGATGCACTACCAATTTTTCTATCTGTAACAGAACTTCAATTGGTATTTTAATATATGGGTAACTCACTCCCCCAATATTTATTATCCATATATTCAGTAACTCTCAAGAAGATTCTCTCTCTGTACTTCCAATGACAAATACCCTCAAGTTTAGTTGGGCCTAATTATAAGGAAGTAAGATGAACTCAAGGGTATGGATCAAGAAGATGAATTAAGTCAGTTTAAAAGGAATAGACTAGGGCTAAAACAAAAAACAAAGAAAACTTAACCCAGGTTGGTCAAGTTGGAATAAAAAATTAAAGCACTCTTCCTATCTAAGTAATTCACAGACCAGTGAATTGTTAGCTAAATTAGCTAGTGCTCTTTATGCGGTAATTTCCTAAAACATTCAGGTGAGTCCCTGATACCACGTGAAACTTCAGTATTACAATCCAGGGCTCCCCATCACTATGGTACTGTTTGTTCTCTAATCCACAACCCTTCCTGCAGAGACCAATAAAGAAACTAATGCAACGCTTTCGGATATTGAGCATAACATACTGAGGGTGACAGTTTGGTTCACAGAGTAATGAGCCTGCTCTGAAAAGTAGCCCAAGATAATTGTGGACCGGTGAGGTGCAGAGTGCACTTAAAGGCTTGAAAAAAAAGCCACTCTTGAAAATATCTAACGTTAAATAAGCGTCCCTAGCTTCCAGATCACTTTTAGGGGTCTTATTTCCTTTCCTCCAACACCTCACTCCCTCGCTTTTTCCCTTCCTGTCTGAGAGCCAAGAGAGACATGGTAAAAGCGTGCAACTGCGAGGCTGCGCCGACGAGGCTCCTGCACATCTGGACTCACCTCCAACTGCAACAGGGCACCCCCTGGGCGAGCCCATCCCAACCGGCCGAAAACGCGCGCGAGAAGCTGAGAGCAGGCGAGAGCCGCGGGCGGGGAGGCGGGTAGTCCGCCGCCCGGCGCGGCGGGTCGGGTTCCGCGGGCCGAGGCGGCTGCGAAGAGAAGCGTTCGCCCTCCTGGGAGTCTGCAGACTCGCCCGACCCGGGTCAAGGTCCCGCTCGGGCCCCGACGCCCCGCCTCGAGCGGCGCGGGGGAAACTTCGCTTGCAGGCGGGGGCGCGCCCGAGCTCGGGACCAGTGGCGGGTCCGGGCAGAGCGCGGTGGGGGGGGGGAGGGAGGCGCCGGTCCCGGTCCTGGGCCCGCGGCGGGGGAGGGGCGGCGGGCACTTACCACGGGTCGAACTCGTGGATGATGCTTTCGAAGCGGATGACGGCGAAGAGGCGCGAGCTGAAGCCGGCGAGCCAGGC
The DNA here is from genome assembly GCF_964341445.2 of Mesoplodon mirus. Lineage (NCBI taxonomy): Eukaryota > Metazoa > Chordata > Mammalia > Artiodactyla > Ziphiidae > Mesoplodon > Mesoplodon mirus. The sequence goes on from NC_138988.1 coordinate 53,574,380, forward strand.
CAGAAAGAGGATGGTGAAGGAGAGCAGTGACTGCCAGCCGGCCGGCTGCGACAGCCCCCCAGACAGCCCCGTGGGGGCCGGCTTCGATGCCGCGCCGCCCGCCGCCTTGTGCGCGCACTGGGCCCCGGGCCCGTGGTGGCCGTGCCGGCTGTTCCCCAGGGCCATGAGGCCGCTCCACGGGGATGAGTTGAGGGACGACTTGTGCTTGCTCTCCGGGGCCGAGGGCTCCGCCATGTTGTGCCCCGGCGGCGGGTCTCGCTCCGCGCCGCCGCCGCCGCCGCCGCCGCCTGGTCCGAGGGGTGCTGGGCGGGGACCCGGAGGAGGAGGAGGAGGAGGAAGAAGAAAGAGGAGGAGGAGGGAAGAGAGCCGCGCGCGCCCGCCCTTAGCGCCGCGAGGCCGGGGGACGGGGGGTGGAGGCGGCGGCGGGGAGTCTCCGCCTCAGCAGCGGCCGCGACCGCCGCTCTCTCAACTCGGATGGCCCCTGCGCCCCTCTAGCCATCCGTCTTCCCAGTACAGTTGCGGCAGCGGCGAAAGCCGACGGGACGAGGGCGCCAGAGAAAGAGCAGGAGCAGACGGAGGCGGCACCACGGTTCGGAGAAGCAATGACATTCCCCCCACAAACGCCGCCCGCCCCGCCGTGAGGAGCAGGAGGAGGAGTCCCCCGGCGTCCGGGCGGAGCTCAGGCTACCTCTGACTCCGCCCCCGACCCAACAGGAACTGGCCCCTACGCCTGTCACAATGCGACAGGTCCGCTAGGGGGCGGGCCCAGAACCGCGGTGCCGGCCAATGGGGGCGCGAGCTGGGGCGGGGCTTGGCCCAATCATTCTCCCCTCCCCTCCCCCTCCCCCTCCCCCTCCCGGCCTCGCGCTCGTTCGCCCGGAGCGGCCTGGCTGCGCGGTTACTGCTTCATTGTCAGTTGAAAGACGCAGTTTCGCGCGCCTGTATTGGCGGCCAGGAGGGGCGCTAGGCGGCTCCGCGCGTTGCTTGGAGCTAAGCCGGGCCAAGGGGGCGGGAGGTGGTCGAGGACAGACGGGCGGCCTCCTTTAGAACCAGTTTACGGGACGCAGAGTGCGCCGCGCCGCCTGGCCGGCCGCTCCGCGGTCGTGACTTTTAACCCGCTTTGCGCGGAGCGCCCGTCACGTGACCGGGCGCGCAGGCGCGCAGTCCTAGTGCCCCGCGCGTGGGTCTGGCGCGTAGCTAGCGATCTGTCGCCTGGGGCTCCCCGCTCCCGGCGCAGCGAATCACCAGCCCGCGGCCGCGGCACGACTAGCCCAGCGAGCTGCGCCTGGCGGCCTGTCTCCGAGGTCCCGGGCGAGGGCACGTTTGCCGGCGCTGGGAACTCATCGGAGCCGGCAAACAAGCCCCTAGCTCGGAAACGACCCCGTGGGACAAGCGAAGTGCGACTTTCTCCGGCTTTTTTCACTTGTATTTTCCTGATTGCAAAGATAACGTTTGTTCACTGGAAATGTGAGCAAATGTAGGAAATTGTTAACAGTTGCATACATTCCATCAGACGAGTGAAACTTTCTGTGGACTTTAAGCTGTTACCCAATCCTCTCTTCATTAGGTGAGAGCGAACTGCAGATCCCTGTACACGAATTTTTGCACGTCTAGTTTGCATTTTTACACCTTCCTCCCCCTTTACCCACGCCCCTGCCCCCCAAAAGAAAGTGCTACCCGGTAGACTAAACTCAAAGCAAAATGAGTTTAAATATAAGTGGAGTAATCAACTTTATTTCAATAAAAATTTATATCTATATATATATAATATATGGAGACTAGAAGTGCTCTGATATAAGCCCCAGGAAAGGCACGGAGCTTTCAGTACGATCAACACTCCGTAAATACTTGATTAACTTTTCATGTAAATTAACATTTACGTAAAATTGTCCATTTTATTAGGTAAATAACATCTGAACTTAAAAGCGTGTATTCGCGTAATATTATAAAGGCACTCAATTATTGTCATTAAAAAAATTAGTACAGAAAATGTAAACACATTTAGAAGTTGTGTTTAAATAGCAGGTCTTTTCAAAATGTTAGCTAAATGAATAAGTAGCCTTAGTTAGCGGCTGCTCTTTGAAACAACTGGACCCAGCTACGTACTCAACCTGCTAAGTGATTAACTTTTCTCTCATTTCCTTACAAAATTAAATAAATAGTCTCATTAAGGAAAGGATGAAAAGGTTTCCAGAAATAGACTTTCCCACTAATGATTTAATAGCCGACATTTATTGAATATCTAAATTTTAATGAGAATTATGATAGAATATTAACTGAGCCCTGTTGTACCAGAATTCTAGGTGACTTGCTCTATGTCAGAGCCCAAACCTTCTAGGCTAAAATGCCAGCACTTAGAGAACTTGTGCCCGTGTTCCATGAACCAAAGTTCCATCAGCCTAAAATAAATCTTATTTTGTGTTTTTATTTGGATATCTCTATTTTATTGTCTTTTGTGTAGATGCTGCCTATTAAGTTGTACGTTATCTTCTTTTGCTTCCTTTTTGGTTGTTTAACGGCCAGAGCCCTGGTCTGAAAAGTGACAAAGCTTGGTTCTGGTCCCACTTTTTTGCTTACTAGCCATGTAACATTGGACAAGTCACCTGCATGGGTTACCCTTTCTACTCTTCGAGTCAATTGTTAATATCAAATTAGATCGCTTATCTGGAAATATTTTGAAAATTTGTTAAGGTACATATGCAAATACAGAGTAGCTGTGAGGGTAAAAGCAGCAGGGAAAACTCCTGTTATTCTTTTTTTCCCCCCATTTAACATCTTTATTGGAGTATAATTGCTTTACAATGGTGTGTTAGTTTCTGCTTTATAACAAAGTGAATCCGTTATACATATACATATTTCCACATATCTCTTCCCTTTTGCGTCTCCCTCCCTCCCACCCTCCCTATCCCACCCTCCCTATCCCACCCCTCTAGGTGGTCACAAAGCACCGAGCTAATCTCCTTGTGCTATGTGGCTGCTTCCCACTAGCTCCTATTTTACATTTGGTAGTGTAATATGTCCATGCCACTCTCTCACTTCTTCCCAGCTTACCCTTCCCACTCCTCGCATCCTCAAGTCCATTCTCTACGTCTGCGTCTTTATTCCTGTCCTGCCCCTAGGTTCTTCAGAACCAGTTTTTTCTTTAGATTCCATATATATGTGTTAGCATATGGTATTTGTTTTTCTCTTTCTGACTTACTTCACTCTGTATGACAGACTCTTAAGTCCATCCACCTCACTACAAATAACTCAATTTCATTTCTTTTTAAGAATGAGTAATATTCCATTGTATATATGTGCCACATCTTCTTTATCCATTCATCTGTTGATGGACACTTAGTTTGCTTCCATGTCCTGGCTATTGTAAATAGAGCTGCAGTGAACATTGTGGTACATGACTCTTTTTAAATTATGGTTTTCTCAGGGTATATGCCCAGTAGTGGGATTGCTGGGTCGTATGGTAGTTCTATTTTTAGTTTTTTAAGGAACCTCCATACTGTTTTCCATAGCGGCTGTATCAATTTACATTCCCACCAACAGTGCAAGAGGGTTCCCTTTTCTCCACACCCTCTCCAGCATTTATTGTTTGTAGATTTTTTGATGATGGCCATTCTGACCGGTGTGAGGTGATAACCTCATTGTAGTTTTGATTTGCATTTCTCTAATGATTAATGGTGTTGAGCATTCTTTCATGTATTTGTTGGCAATCTGTATATCTTCTTTGGAGAAATGTCTATTTAGGTCTTCTGCCCATTTTTGGATTGGGCTGTTTGTATTTTTGATACTGAGCTGCATGAGCTGCTTGTAAATTTTGGAGATTAATCCTTTGTCAGTTGCTTCATTTGCAAATATTTTCTCCCATTCTGAGGGTTGTCTTTTCGTCTTGTTTGTAGTTTCCTTTGCTGTGCAAAAGCTTTTAAGTTTCATTAGGTCCCATTTGTTTATTTTTGTTTTTATTTCCATTTCTCTAGAAGGTGGGTCAAAAAGGACCTTGCTGTGATGCACATATGGTCACCTTATCTTTGATAAAGGAGGCAAGAATATACAGTGGAGAAAAGACAGCCTCTTCAATAAGTGGTGCTGGGAAAACTGGAAAGCTACATGTAAAAGAATGAAATTAGAACACTCCCTAACACCGTACACAAAAATAAACTCAAAATGGATTAAAGACCTAAATGTAAGGCCAGACACTATTAAACTTTTAGAGGAAAACATAGGCAGAACACTCCATGACATAAATCCTGTTATTCTTGATCTTCACTCACTCACTCACTCACAGATTCATTCAAGTATTCATTGAGCTCCTCCTTTATGCCAGGCTCTATGTGGATCATGGGATGCAGGAGGGAGCATGAGGGATGTGGTTCCAGCCCTAGGGAGGTGGACATTGAACCATCACATTACTAAGTACCAAAAATGGAATGTGGCAAATACAATGGAAGGGAGATACACAGGGGATTTGATCTTCAGAAGATGAGAACATTACCCTTAGGAAGCAGCACTAGGGCTGAGGACTGGGGGTGAGAATGAATGGACCAGGGGAAGAAGAATGGAAAGAATTACCCAGACAGAGAAGCACAGGCAAAGGCTCTGCCGTGGCGCTGGGGAGGCAAGTACAAGGAACCCAGAAAAGGGCCAGTATGGCTGCAACACAGATAGTGGAACAATGTGGGATAGGAGTTGAAGAAATGGCCAGATAGTGTGGATCATGTTAAGAGGTGTTTTTTGTTTTGTTGTAACTGCAGAGTAATAGGGAACCATGAAAGGCTTTAAGCAGGATGTGGTGTGTGTGATATGGCATGAGAGATGATCATTGTGCGGTTTGAAAAGATTACTGGTGTGCAATGTGGAAAGCACATTGGAGAGGGGACCAGTGAGAGATCTCATCAGTCTATGAGGGCCAATATCTGAGATTTCCGAGGTTACTTCCATGAGGAATGCATTACTGAAGAACTACTAAGGAACCCATAGACATAAATTGCAACACGGTTCATTCTCAGTTTCCAGCTCACCAACATAGAAAAAATGGTTTCCAGTTTGTGCATGAAGCTTGGGTGTACTGTTTTGCCTCTCTGCACTTAACTTCTTGATCCTGGTAGGTGCTTATAATGTCCTCACTGAGTTCAAATCTCCGAGGGGTTAGACAGTAAAACGTAAGTGGTACAGTGTGATGAGTGGAGTGGTGAAATAGCAGCAGCAAAGCAGAAATTCACCAAGACACACCAGGCAGAGGGATGCGGGGATTCCAAGCAAAAACAAGGAAGTCCTTGGAAGTCATACTCGAAATTCAGTATTAATGATGGTGGTTGGAAGATGAGGCTGAAAGGGAGATAAAAACCACATTATCAGTGATTTGTCTGCCTGGTTAAGGAGTTGAGATATTAACCCTTAAGCAGCTGGGAGTCACTGAAGCATTTAGAACAACAATAAAACCATCGGACTTGGTTAATGGAAAAAAATGTTTGACAGCAGCGTGAAGAGTATACTGGAAAGGGTGAGGGTAGAAGGGTGGGGTCCAGAGAGGAAGTGCTAGATTGGAGAGGTATCAAGGGAGCAGAATCCAAAAACTGATGGTGGAAGTCAGGGTCAGGATGAGCCTGGGGTGGGAGGTGGTGTCACACAAATGGGGAGCACAGGACAAGGCACAGGTTTGGAGGGAAGATGATCAGATCAGCTTTGGACATGTCATGTTTTAAGTCTCTTTAGGATTCGCAAGAGGAGGTGACTAACATAGAGACACATAGATAAAAAGATCTGATGCTCGAGAGGGAAACCTTTTTGGGGGGATAAAGGTTGAGGACTTCTTGGCCATGGCTGAAATTTTGGTGGAACCTAATTTAGAGAGAATGATAGAAGGGTTGAAGACAGAACCCTAAGGAACTCCCAAATTAAGAAGATCGAAAAGGAGCCTATAAGGGATGCGAGACAGGAGCCAAAGAGATGGAAGAACCAGCAGAGAGGGTGATGTCCCAGCAGCTAAGTGGAGAAAGGGGAAAAAAACAAGGCTAGCAGTGGTACAGAGTGGAGAGAAGTGCAGTGTGACACTGCTGGAAGGTGTGCCGTGTTTGGCAACCAGGAGTTGGCCAGTTCCTTTTGCAAGGCCAGTGTAGGGAAGCAGCAAGGAGCAGAAACCAGATGGCAGCGGGTGAGGGGGGATCGGAAGCAAAGGATGCAGAGGCAGGGAGTGTAAACCACCCCTTTTAGAAGTCTGGCTTAGAAAGCACACAGAGGATCAAGTCAGGTCAAGACAAGACAAAATGACTGATCCTCAGTGCTTGGCATTTCCACTGTGGTCAAGAAAGACCTAAGGGATGATTCCGTGTCTCGGGAGTGGCACAGGTCTTAGAGGAGTTTTCATCCTTCCTAGAGGAACAGAAATGGCATGACACACATTCTTGTACTAAACACACCACAGGAGGGGGTGGCCAGAGCCTGGCATTTAATTGGCATCTATAAATATTTGGTGACTGAGGGACTTCACTCTTACCTCATCCCCTTCTGATAAGCATCAGTCAGAGTACCTGCCTGGTGACCCGCAGCCCCAGAGGGGAGAGGGAAGCAGAGAGGGAGAAATGTGGGAGAAAAGTGATGAGGTTGTGAACTCCTAGCTGGGCTGCCTAGAAGCAGTGTTATGTGGTGGTTTGGAACACAGGCTCTGGAGACATCCTGCCAAAGATCAGATCCCGGCTCGACTTCTGAGTCACGTGGCCTATGGCAAGTTTCTTCACCCTTCTGTGCCTTGGTCTCCTTATCTCTAAAGCATGGATAACGATTGCACCTTCCTTTTAGGGTTCTAATGAGGAATAAAGGAAACAATCCAGGAGAACTTGGTCCAACACCTAGCACAAAGGAAGCATGCAATCCATGTTGGTTTTTGACACTATTACTGGGACTACTTCTATATCTAGAACAATGACAGATGGGCTGTGAGACTTACCTCTGTGGATCTCCTTAAAATAATCCCCCATGACCTGAGCCCATCTCAGCACTTCTTTGTTTCTTTAAACTAGGAAGTACCTGCCTCAAATCAACCACCACCTAGGAATGCTGTTTCACTGAAATACCTGATAGATAAACTAGTGGGGAGCTAAGGTGAAAAGAAAACCTCAGAGGGCAGGTGTGGTAGGCAGTTTCTAGTGATCCTTGATTCCTGGTGTTCATACCCTGTGAATCTCCTTCATCGGGTGTGGGCTGGAGGGAGTGACTTACTTCTAAGCAGCAGAATATAGCAAAAGTGATGGGCTGTTGCTTCCAAAATTAGGTTATTAAAAACTAGTCTCTTCTTCTCCTCCCCCGCTTCCTCCCCCTCTCCTCCCTCCCCCTCCCCTTTTCTCCTCCTTCTTTCCCCTCTCAGGAAAGCAAACAATAGTACTGTGAGTAGCCCAGTAAAGGGGCCCCACGTAGCATGGAACTATTGTCTCTGGCCAGCAGCCTGCAAGTACCTGAGGCTGCGAACAGCCACAAGAGTTTGCTTAGCAGCAGATACTTCCAAAGCCCAGCCTTGGGATGACTGTACCCCCAGATGACACCTTGACTGCAGCCTAATGAGACACCCTGAGCCAGAAGACTCAGCTAAGCTGCACCCAGATTCCTGGCCCACAGGAACTGTGAGAAAATACATGTTTATTATTTTAAGCCTTGTGTAATTTGTTACACAGCTATGGATAACTAATACAGAGGAATGATAAGGTTATCGGCAATCTTTTGCATAATTTTCCTAAGAATGTACCTAAATAACCTGCAAAGATGAAAAGAAACAACCCTACTGTCACCACTTAATCACCCAAAGAATATTCTAAGGCACACTCATCCCATAAGATACTTTGGGAGAAAAAAAAAGTTTTCCCGGTCAAAAAAACCAACGTGCTTTATTTCCCCCTTAGAAATTTATGATAAACGTTGCCATACTCCATGCTCTGGAAAATTCTGCAGTAACTCAATTTTACCTCCACACTGCCCAAGCCTATTTGACCTGTTTCCTCATAACACCTTTTAACAGGCTATGAAACATCCAGTCCTCAGACATAGTTTGGAAAACACTGCATGAGATTAAAGTTGACACTTCAACTTCAGCTCTAGAACTACAAGCACCTTTCGTATGGAAGAGCCCTGGATGGGCAGCTGAGAGTTGCCTTCTGGGTCAGGTCTTACCAGTAAGTCAAGTGACCTTAGGCAGGGTTGCCAGTAAGTCAAGTGACCTTAGGCAGGTCACTGCAGTTGCCCACAGGCACCTGTCAAATAACTAGAGCATCAGAATCTTTAACTCACCACAGCCCTGAAGGGTTGGTTTCCATTCTCTTGACTACTGTCTCACTATCGTAAGATAGCTGCTGAAGCTCCAGACATCACATCAGCATTTGAGGCAGAATGTCAGGGGAACAGGAAGTGTCAATCATGTATGTCTCCCTTTTTTAAGGAAAACAAAAATTTCCCAGAAATTACCTTAACTTACCTTCCCTTAGGTCATTGGCAAGAACCCACTACCGCCCCCCCCACCCCTGTGATCACATTGAGTTTCTATTGCCCCAGGGCTCCAGCATCACTATCTGGCTGTGCTGATAGCTCAAACAAAAATCCTGAAATTGGATTTCAGTGGGTCTGATTGGCCTGACTTGGATCAAGTGTCAATTCCTGACCAGATACCTTGGCTAAGAGGATGAGAAACACTCACTGATATAAACCAATGAGGTGGCTGTGTTCCAATAAAACTTGATTTATCAAAACAGGGGTCAGGTCAGATTTGGTCTGCAGGTTGTAGTTTGCCGACTCCTGAACTAGAGTATTCCTTATCCCTGAAATGATGCAAACTGGAGAGCTTGATTTATTATTATTGTTATTATTATTATTATTATTATTATTACGACTACTACTATTACGAATGCTTTACAGAGGTAATACAGTTATGTGAAGGCTCTGCCTCCCTCCCTTTGTCCTGAAGCCAAATTCCTTCCCTTTTCTCCCTATAGGTAATCATTTTTATTATTTCCTTTTGTATCCTTTCAACATTCTTTATGAAAAGGCAAGCACATGTGAACATGTTTTCTTATTTTTCCATTTTTTTACATGCTCTACACACTTCTCTCTGTCTTGATTATTTTTTCTAAATATTTATCTTCAAGATCTTTCTACATCAGCTCATAGAGAAAATTTTTATTCCTTTTTATGGCTGCCTGATATTCCATAGGATGGATGTATATTAATTTAATCAATAACCCATTGGTGGGTGTTTGAGCTGTTTCCAATCTTGTGCTACTACAAACAAAGATACAATGAATAGATTTATAAGGAAGCAATTTTTCCCAAGTGCAAGTGTGTGGGCTGGAGAAATTACCATACGTGAAATTTGGTATGAGTATATTTGTAATTTCAATAGATAAATTGTCCTTATATGGGCTTTTCTCTATTGTCTTACCACAGTGTGTGAGAGACCCATTTCACAGGGCTCACCAACAATGTACGTAAAGAAACTGTTGGTTTTTTGCCAACAAGTGGGATGCAAACTCATAGTTTTAATTTGCATTTCCCTTATGAGTAAGGCTGAGGGTACTTGATTTCATATTTAAGACAATCTTTTCACATCCTCAATGAGGCAGAATTGCCATCACTGATTGTGTATCTTTAAGCATACTTATTGGGATAGTAGCTCCAATATTATGGAAACCATTAACATGTATAGTTTTATTTGCTGGTTGCTCAGAAAACGAGGCCATCTACAGTGAATTCATGCAAATCTGTTCCTAAACCACCACCACCCCCAAACTCTTCTACTGTTCAGTTTAGCATATCCTCTAGAATATCTATTCTACATCATGTACTTCATGAAAGTACCCCTGAGGTAATGATGGGATTTTTTACGGTGCATTAAGAAATTCAGATAGAATTTTTCTAAAGAACAAGTAACTGTTTGCAAATGCCTCCCCTGAAAGAAAGATGGTTGTTTCATTTTCTTTTAATGTCAGGAAGTTTTGTGCCTTCCTGATATGTAGCTAACTGTCCACCTCTTCCTGAGAGTCTTATAAGAGCAGATGAGTAAATAGTTTACTTCAGTAAAAAATATTTTCTTTTAATGTATTTCAGGTAAAATCACAGTGATCTGATCACCAATCCTTATACACTGGGGATTTTTTTTTTACATATTGTAAAATGATCACAGAATCAATAACTGCATTATATTTGTAAGACAATGTATTATATTCTTATATAAAGTAAGTCAGAGTGATGTTCAAAGAAGTTTATAAAATATGAAGATGCTGTTATTTCACCCTACAGGTGTCCGGAAAACAGGAAAAATTGACATAAGGACTTTTTCTTGCTTAACCAGAGAATTTAATATATATTGAGTGTCAGAGTTCATGTATTCATTTTTTTAATCTCTTCACTTCTTTCTATTGTAAATTGTTCATATCTCAAACATTTAATTTTAAAATTAGGTACAATAAATATTATGCTGAAGAACTACACAAAACAAACTCATTTACCAAGAAATTAGAGATTTTGTTGGTTATTAAATTAGTGACATAATGAAGAATGGAAGGCACATTAGCTGGAAGTTATAAAATTGAAAACTACATTATAATTTGTATAATAAAAACAAGATTAAAAGGAGCTGAAGGGATATATTAATTGTAAAAATATTCTGAACATCTAAAGCATTATAAATGCATTTACGATTGGGATGTTCATTTCTGATAACGTGGATTTCTTAGGCTTTTTCAAGTTTTCAAAGAACAGAGATGTATTTGGGTTCCAGGTAATGGAATTTATTGAAAGGATGCACAGAGGAGTAAAAGAGAGACAGGAAGACTTCTCTGAAGATGCACAGCCAGACTGCAGAGAAAACAATAAGTTATTTTGGGATGCACAGCAATTCTAATGTCTCAACAAAACTCTGCTAGGCCATTCGTATGACCTGTCATCTTCCTTGCACCATGTCCATATGCTGACGCCACTGTTCTGTCTTGGTTTCTATTGTGACTGCCTTTCCTGTCTTTATCCTCTAACACACTCACTATTCTTGTTCTCAAAGACACTCACTCATGCTTCCTTATGGTTCCTATTACTCTGGAGCTTACTGCCCTCTCTTGAACATCTTTCCTTTTTTATTTTTGAATTGTATTTTATTTATTCTTTTATACAGCAGGTTCTTATTAGTTATCCATTTTATACCTGTTAGTGTATATATGTCAATCCCAATCTCCCAATTTGTCACAGCATTACCACCGCCACCCCCGCCGCTTTCCCCCCTTGGTGTCCATATGTTTGTTCTCTACATCTGTGTCTCAATTTCTGCCCTGCAAACCGGTTCATCTGTACCATTTTTCTAGGTTCCACATATATGTGTTAACATATGATATTTGTTTTTCTCTTTCTGACATACTTCACTCTGTATTACAGTCTCTAGATTGATCCATGTCTCTACAAATGACCCAATTTCGTTCCTTTGTATGTCTGAGTAATATTCCACTGTATATATGGACCACATCTTCTTTATCCATTTGTCTGTCAATGGGCATTTAGGTTGCTTCCCTGACCTGGCTGTTGTAAATAGTGCTGCAGTGAAAATTGGGGTGCATGTGTCTTTTTTCTTTTTTTTTGTGGTATGCGGGCCTCTCACTGTTGTGGCCTTTCCCGTTGCGGAGCACAGGCTCCGGACGCGCAGGCTCAGCGGCCATGGCTCACGGGCCCAGCCGCTCTGTGGCCTGTGGGATCTTCTTGGACCGGGGCACGAACCCGTGTCCCCTGCATCGGCAGGCGGACTCTCAACCACTGCGCCACCACAGAAGCCCCATGTGTCTTTTTGAATTATGGTTTTCTCTGGGTATATTCCCAGTAGCGAGATTGCTGGGACATATGGTAATTCTATTTTTAGTTTTTTAAGGAACTGTTCTCCATAGTGGTTGTATCAATTTACATTCCCACCAACAGTGCGAGAGGGTTCCCTTTTCTCCACACCCTCTCCAGCATTTGTTGTTTTCTGATGATGCCCATTCTAACTGGTGTGAGGTGATACCTCATTGCACTTTTCATTTGCATTTCTCTAATAATTAGTGATGTTGAGCAGCTTTTCATGTGCTTCTTGGCCATCTGTATGTCTTCTTTGGAGAAATGTCTATTTAGGTTTTCTGCCCGTTTTTGGATTGGGTTGTTTCTTTTTATCATATTGAGCTGCATAAGCTGTTTATATATTTTGGAGATTAATACTTTGTCTGTTGATTCGTTTGCAAATATTTTCTCCCATTCTGAGGGTTGTCTTTTCGTCTTGTTTGTAGTTTCCTTTGCTTTGCAAAAGCTTTTAAGTTTCGGGCTTCCCCGGTGGCGCAGCGGTTGAGAGTCTGCCTGCCGATGCAGGGGACACGGGTTCGTGTCCCGTTCCGGGAAGATCCCACATGCCGCGGAGCGGCTAGGCCCGTGAGCCATGGCCACTGAGCCTGCGTGTCTGGAGCCTGTGCTCCACAATGGGAGAGGCCACAACAGTGAGAGGCCTGCATACCACAAAAAAAAAAAAAAAAAAAAAAAAAAGCTTTTAAGTTTCATTAGGTCCCATTGGTTTATTTTTTGTTTTTATTTCCATTACTCTAGGAGGTGGATCAAGAAAGATCTTGCTGTGATTTATGTCAAAGAGTGTTCTTCCTATGTTTTCCTCTAAGAGTTTTATAGTGTCCGGTCTTACATTTAGGTCTCGAATCCATTTTGAGTTTATTTTTGTGTATGGCATTAGGGAGTATTCTAACTGCATTTTTTACATGTAGCTGTCCCGTTTTCCTAGCACCACTTATTGAAGAGACTGTCTTTTCTCCATTGTATATCCTTGCCTCCTTTGTCATAGATTAGTTGACCATAGGTACATTGGTTTATCTCTGGGCTTTCTACCCTGTTCCATTGATCTATATCTCTATTTCTGTGCCAGTACCACATTGTCTTGATTACTGTAGCTTTGTAGTATAGTCTGAAGTCAGGGAGTCTGATTCCTCCAGCTCTGTTTCTTTCCCTCAAGACTGCTTTGGCTATTCGGGGTCTTCTGTGTCTCCATACAAATTTTAAGACTTTTTGTTCTAGTTCTATAAAAAATGCCACTGGTAATTTGATAGGGATTGCACTGAATCTGTAGATTGCTTTGGGTAGTATAGTCATTTTCACAATATTGATTCTTCCAATCCAAAAACGTGGTATATCGCTCCATCTGTTGGTATCATCTTTAAATTCTTTCATCAGTGTCTTATAGTTTTCTGAGTACAGGTCTTTTACCTCCTTAGGTAGGTTTATTCCTAGGTATTTTATTCTTTTTGTTGCAGTGGTAAATGGGAGTGTTTCCTTAAATTCTCTTTCAGATTTTTCATCATTAGTGTATAGGAATGCACGAGATTTCTGTTCATTAATTTTCTATCCTGCAACTTTACCAAATTCATTCATTAGCTCTAGTAGTTTTCTGGTGGCATCTTTAGGATTCTCTATGTATAGTATCATGTCATCTGCAAACAGTGACAGTTTTACTTCTTCTTTTCCAATTTGTATTCCTTTTATTTCTTTTTCATCTCTGATTGCTGTGGCTGGGACTTCCAAAACTATGTTGAATAATAGTGGGGAGAGTGGACATCCGTGTCTTGTTCCTGATCTTAGAGGAAATGCTTTCAGTTTTTCACCATTGAGAATGATGTTTGCTGTGGGTTTGTTGTATATGGCCTTCATTATGTTGAGGTAGGTTCCCTCTATGCCCACTTTCTGGAGAGTCTTTTTCATAAATCAGTGTTGAATTTTGTCAAAAGCTTTTTCTGCATCTACTGAGATGATCATATGGGTTTTATTCTTCAGTTTGTTAATATGGTGTATCACATTGATTTATTTGCATATATTGAAGAATCCTTGCATCCCTGGGATAAATCCCACTTGATCATGGTGTATGATCCTTTTAATGTGTTGTTGGATTCTCTTTACTAGTATTTTGTTGAGGATTTTTGCATCTATATTCATCAGTGATATTGGTCTGTAATTTTCTTTTTTTGTAGTATCTTTGTCTGGTTTTGGTATCAGGGTGATGGTGGCTTCATAGAATGAGTTTGGGAGTGTTCCTTCCTCTGCAATTTTTTGGAAGAGTGTGAGAAGGATGGGTGTTAGCTCCTTTCTAAATGTTTGATACAATTCACCTGTGAAGCCATCTGGTCCTGGACTTTTGTTTGTTGGAAGATTTTTAATCACAGTTTCATTTTCATTACTTGTGATTGGTCTGTTCATATTTTCTATTTCTTCCTGGTTCAGTCTCGGAAGGTTGTGCATTTCTAAGAATTTGTCCATTTCTTCCAGGTTGTCCCTTTTATTGGCATAGAGCTGCTTGTAGTAGTCTCTTAGGATGTTTTGTATTTCTGCAGTGTCTGTTGTAACTTCTCCTTTTTCATTTCTAATTTTATTGATTTGAGTCCTCTCGCTCTTTTTCTTGATGAGTCTGGCTAAGGGTTTATCAATTTTGTTTATCTTCTCAAAGAACCAGCTTTTAGTTTTATTGATCTCTGCTATTGTTTTCTTTGTTTCTATTTCGTTTATTTCTGCTCTGATCCTTATGATTTCTTTCCTTCTACTAACTTTGGGTTTTGTTTGTTCTTCTTTCTCTAGTTCCTTTAGGTGTAAGGTTAGATTGTTTATTTGAGATGTTTCTTTTTTCTTGAGGTAGGCTTATATTGCTATAAACTTCCCTCAAAACTGCTTTTGCTGCATCCCATAGGTTTTGGATCATTGTGTTTTCATTGTCATTTTTCTCTAGGTGTTTTCTGATTTCCTCTTTGATTTCTTCAGTGATCTCTTGGTTATTTAGTAACATATTGTTTAGCCTCCATGTGTCTGTGTTTTTTCCATTTTTCTCCATGTAATTGATTTCTAATCTCAGAGCGTTGTGATCAGAAAAGATGCTTGATATGACATCAATTTTAATAAATTTACTGAGGCTTGATTTGTGACCCAACATGTGATGTATCCTGGAGAATGTTCCATGTGCACTTGAGAAGAAAGTGTAATCTGCTGTTTTAGGATGGAATGTCCTATGGAATGTCAATTAAATCTATCTGGTCTATTGTGTCATTTAAAGCTTGTGTTTTCTTAGTGATTTTCTGTTTGCATGATCTGTCCATTGGTGTAAGTGAGGTGTTGAAGTTCCCCACTATTATTGTGTTGCTGTTGATTGCCTCTTTTATAGCTGTTAGCATTTGCCTTATGTATCGAGGTGCTCCTATAATGGGAGCATATATATTTATAATTGTTATATCTTCTTCTTGGATTGATCCCTTGATCATTATGTACTGTCTTTTCTTGTCTCTTGTAACATTCTTTATTTTAAAGTCTATTTTATCTGATATGAGTATTGTTACTCCAGCTTTCTTTTGATTTCCATTTTCATGGAATATCTTTTTCCATCTCCTCACTTTCCGTCTGTATGTGTCTCTAGGTCTGAAGTGGGTCCCCTGTAGACAGCATATATATGGGTCTTGTTTTTGTATCCATTCAGTGAGCCTGTGTCTTTTGGTTGGAGCATTTAGTCCATTCAGGTTTAAGGTAATTATCAATATGTATATTCCTATTACCATTTTCTTAATTGTTTTTGGTTTGTTTTTGTAGGTCCTTTTCTTCTCTTGTGTTTCCCACTTAGAGAAGTTCCTTTAGCGTTTGTTGTAGAGCTGGTTTGGTGGTGTTGAATTCTCTTAGCTTTTGCTTGTCTGTAAAGTTTTTGATTTCTCCATCGAATCTGAATGAGATCCTTGACAGTTGGAGTAATCTTGGTTGTAGGTTCTTCCCTTTCATCACTTTAAATATGTCATGCCACTCCCTTCTGGCTTGTAGAGTTTCTACTGAGGAATCAGCTGTTAACCTTATGGGAGTTCCCTTGTATATTATTCGTCATTTTTCCCTTGCTGCTTTCAATAATTTTTCTTTGTCTTTAATTTTTGCCAATTTGATTACTATGTGTCTCAGCATGTTTCTCCTTGGGTTTATCCTGTATGGGACTCACTGCACTTCCTGGACTTGGGTGGCTATTTCCTTTTCCATGTTAGGGAAGTTTTCGACTATAATGTCTTCAAATATTTTCTTGGCTCCTTTCTCTCTCTCTTCTCCTTCTGGGACCCCTATAATGCGAATGTTGTTATGCTTAATGTTGTCCCAGAGATCTCTTAGGCTGTCTTCATTTCTTTTCATTCTTTTTTCTTTATTCTGGTCCACAGCAGTGAATTCCACCATTCTGTCTTCCAGGTCACTTATCCGTTCTTCTGCCTCAGTTATTCTGCTATTGATTCCTTTTAGTGTATTTTTCCTTTCAGTTATTGTATTGTTCATCTCTGTTTGTTTGTTCTTTAATTCTTCTAGGTCTTTGTGAAACATTTCTTGCATCTTCTCGATCTTTGCCTCCATTCTTTTTCCGAGGTCCTGGATCATCTTCACTATCATTATTCTGAATTTTTTTTCTGGAAGGTTGCCTATCTCCATTTCATTTAGTTGTTTTTCTGGGGTTTTATCTTATTCCTTCATCTGGTACATAGCCCTCTGCCTTTTCATCTTGTCTATCTTTCTGTGAACGTGGTTTTTGTTCAACAGGTTGCAGGACTATAGTTCTTCTTGCTTTTGCTGTCTGCCCTCTGCTGGATGAGGTTATCTAAGAGGCTTGTGCAAGCTTCTTGGTAGGAAGGACTGGTGGTGGGTAGAGCTGGCTGTTGCTCTGGTGGGCAGAGCTCAGTAAAACTTTAATCCTCTTGTCTTCTGATTGGTGGGGCTGGTTGTTGGTTGTTTGCCCAAGGTGACCCAACACTGGAGCCTACCCGGGCTCTTTGGTGGGGTTAATGGCAGACTCTGGGAGGGCTCACGCCAATGAGTACCTCCCAGAATTTCTGCTGTCATTGTCCCTCACCTCACCGTGAGACACAGCCACCCCCTGCCTCTGCAGGAGACCCTCCAACACTAGCAGGTAGGTCTGGTTCAGTCTCCTATGGGGTCACTGCTCCTTCCCCTGGGTCCCGATGTGCACACTACTTTGTGTGTACCCTTCAAGAGTGGAGTCTGTCTTTCCCCCAGTCCTGTTGAAGTCCTGCAATCAAATCTCGCTAGCCTTCAAAGTCTGATATTCTAGGAATTCCTCCTCTCATTGCCAGACCCCCTGGTTGGGAAGCCTGAGGTGGGGCTCATAACCTTCACTCCAGTGGGTGGACTTCCGTGGTATAAGTGTTCTCCAGTTTGTGAGTCACCCATCCAGCAGTTATGGGATTTGATTTTATTGTCATTGCACCCCTTGTACTGTCTCATTGTGGCTTCTCCTTTGTCTTTGGATGTGGGGTATCTTTTTTGGTGAGTTCCAGGGTCTTCCTGTCGAAGATTGTTCAGCAGTTAGTTTTGATTCTGGTGCTCTTGCAAGAGGGAGTGAGAGCACATCCTTCTACTCTGCCATCTTGAACCAATCTCTTGAACATCTTTCTGCTTCTCATAAAATCTTCGTACATGTATTTTAGATCCATTTCCCGGGAAGAAGTCCCTGAGATGGGCTTGTGTGTGATTTACTAAGGAAGTGCCCTCAGGAGAAATTGGCAAGGGAGAGAAAGGTCAAGGAAAGGGAAGAAGCCCAGCAAAGATGCAGCTAGAAAAAAAAGACCTGAGTGCAAAGGCAGCAGCCAAGGTAAGCTGTGAAGCTAAAGGTGAAGGATTGGTAGAAGAACGTCATCAAGAGACTGACGGTCAGTAATTGTGTTCCAGACACAGTGCGAGTGTGTGTTTGGTGAAACGCTGACCAGTTCGGCACTTCATACTTGGGCTATGTGGTGTACTTGGGCCATGTGGTATGGCCAGGAATGCTGTCCTTGATGTAGGATAACCTTAGCATATCCATGGTATTCTGAAGTATTGCTTTTGACCCAAGTGAGAATGCAGGAATCAGATGGGACTGAAGTGCTGTCATATCCAACTTGTAGTGCAGACCTCGCTTGTCAGGACTTGGAACGAGACTTCCTGTGTTTGTATCCTGGCTCCTTTTTTTTTTTTTTTTTTTTTTTTGCGGTATGCGGGCCTCTCACTGTTGTGGCCTCTCCCGTTGCGGAGCACAGGCTCCGGACGCGCAGGCTCAGCAGCCATGGCTCACGGGCCCAGCCGCTCCGCAGCATGTGGCATCTTCCTGGACCGGGGCACAAACCCGTGTCCCCTGCATCGGCAGGTGTACTGTCAACCAGTGCGCCACCAGGCTCCTTTTACATGCTGTGTGCCCTCAAGTGAATTACTCAACCTCTCTGTGTATCCGTTTTGTCCATTTGTTAAAGAGAATAATAATGATATTAATAATAGGATCTACATAAGAGGGTTGTCAAGATTAAATGAGTTCGTTGAAGTAAAGCATGAGGACAGTACTTAATATGGTGAGCGCTCAATAAATCTTGTCATTATTATTACCAAACCACTTTCCTTTTCATTGAGAAAAACTGTTTCCCAGATGCAACATCTAACTTCAGCCAGAAATTTTGGACACATGTGCATTGGGTCACAAAGGCAAACCACATGAGAGGGAATAACAATGCAAACCTCAAACCACTCTTGGAAAAACAACTCAAAGGTCATGTTCAGTTGAAAGTGGTCGGGCAGTGTGGTCTTTAGTGGCAAGAGCGAGGGCGTGTGCATGCAAAGTACAAAGTGTCAAGCAGTGAGATGTCTGAGAAACTACACATGAAATTAAATCTTGAGAGTCCCTCCTCATGTATCCTGTACATAATATAATGTGTTTAGACAGGGTCTTGTTTTTTTTTAATTTATTGAAGTATAGTGCATTTACAATATTGTGTTAATTTCTGCTGTACAGCAAATTTGACTCAGTTATACATATATATACATTCTTTTTCATATTCTTTTCCATTATGGTTTACCATAGGATATTGAATATAGTTCCCTGTGATATACAGTAGGACTTTGCTGTTTATCCATTCTATATATCATAGTTTGCATCTGTTCATCCCAAACTCCCAGTCCACCCCTCTTCCACCCCAACTCCTTGGCAATCGCAAGTCTGTCTTCTATGTCTTTGAGTCTGTTTCTGTTTCATACAGAAGTTCATTTGTATCATATTTTAGATTCCACATATAAATGATATCATATGGTATTTGTCTTTCTCTTTCTGACTTACTTCACTTAGTATGGTAATCTCTAACTCCATCCATGTTGCTGCAAATGGCATTATTTTGTTCTTTTTTATGGCTGAGTAGTATTCCATTGTCTATATGTACCACATTTCTTTATCCATTCATCTGTCAATGGACATTTAGGTTGTTTCCATGTCTTGGCTATTTTGAATAGTGTTAATACTGCTGCTATGCACATAGGGATGCATGTATCTTTTGGAATTATAGTTTTAGACAGTCTTGTATATTCATGAATCAAGAATTAAAACTAGACTAAAAGTATAAATTTTACTTAACTGTCATCTCTCACACACACACACGAAATGTGTTTGATCTCCCCTTGGCTACTGAGACTGGAGAACATTCTAGAAAATCCCAGTACTTCTCGAACTTTTATTCCTTCTTTTCTAGACTGTCTCTGTGGGGAATGTGATTTCTCAGTGACTCTGTTAAGGATTCAAGAGCATGGTTACATCTTCACTTTCTCTGCAGGGATGTGAGACTGAAAACAAGCTACCAGGAGTTTGCCCGCCCTGCCAGGACAAACTTCTCCCACCTGCCAGCATCTCCTGGATGCACTTGACTCCCTTTCATTTCAACACTGAGAACCCAAACATTTGTAAGAATAAAATCTTATTCAGGTATACCAACAAAACTGGAGCATTAACTTTAAAACTAAATTCACTTCTGCTTGAATTCACATTTTTTTCTCTACATCGACAGTACTCATTAAGTATCTGCAAGCTTACTATGTCACAGAGATAAGAAAAACACTCAAGAGTCTGAGTACACTTCAAAATTTACTTTAAAAAAGTAAGTAATTTTGAAAGAAGACATTCAAGTCTCCTTCTCTGTACATTATTTAACAAAAATCATGAACGGTTAATGGTAACTTCTATGAGTATAATGAGAGCTTAATTTAGTTCTCTCCTATTTTCCCCTATTCATCTTTGTGCCCTTTAAATAAAAGAGATTTATTTTATACTCTACACATAATTATGGTTTTGTGCCCTGTATTAGTAATAGGGAATGCCTTGTTCCATCTCTAGTTCAAAAGAAGGTTTTATAATTTTAGAGAAATAAATAAGCATCTTAAAGGCAGAGCATGTGAGCACAGATTATAAAGTAGACACTGACCCAATACTGTTGATATTAAGATGTAGGCAGAAATTCATAATGCTGAGGGTAAGTAGCAAGAAACAGCCCTGAGGAGTCTCAATAAGTTTAAGAGGTTTTTAACTCTGCAGACCAGGATAAATGTAAGGAATATATTCAATGAATATTTATGCTCCTCTCTACCAGGTACAGGGCATTTCCACCAAGTCAATGGCACATCTATTATTCTACTTTTGTTTGGGTTCAGGTTGAACTATTCATTTTCCAAACAAGAATGAACTCTATTCTCTCTTTCTTTCTTCTGTATTTTAATAACTGTTTCTGGTTCTCCACATCAACTTCCTTTGCCATGTTGTGTACCTGATCTATATTTTAAAAAGTGACTTCCTCTCCGAAAAACACTAATTTGAAAAGATACATGCATCTTCATGTTCATAGCAGCACCGTTTACAATAGCCAAGATACGGAAGCAACCTAAGTGTCCATCAACAGATGAATGGATAAAGAGGATGTGGTACATATATACAATGGAATATTAGCCTTAAAAAAGAATGAAATTTTGCCATTTGCAGCAACATGGATGGACTTGGAGGGCATTATGCTTAGTGAATTAAGTCAGACAAATACTGTATGATAACACTTGTATGTGGTATCTAAAAAATACAACAAACTAGTGAATATAATAAAACAGAAGCAGACTCATAGATTTAGAGAATGAACTAGTGGTTACCAGTGGGAAGGGGGAGAGGCAATATAGGGGTGGGGGAGTGGGAGGTACAAACTATTGGGTGTAAGACAGGGTCACGGATATATTGTACAGCACAGAGAATGTAGCCAATATTTTGTAATCACTGTAAATGGAAAGTAACCTTTAAAAACTGTATACAAAATAAAAAAAATTTAAATGATTTCCTCTGAAGTTATAAAACCTGCTTGAGGTCAAGAAGGCACAACACCTTGGGCACATTTTACCCTGGGCTGAGATGCCGTTGCACAGATTTAAGTAGAGGGATGAATTCTGGGTGGAGTCTGAACACCACACCCCTAAAATTTTGAAGGAGTGGGGGTGGGTTTTGTGTTTTAAATACAGTAACACACCAGGCCCCATTGTTTCTCTTACCCTAGTAGTTCCTGTTCAACCTTTCTTAGAAATTCCAAACCATGTGAGGAAGAGATGTGAAGGGAGAGAAAAGAGGAATGGAAGGGAAAGAAAGAAGTGATGTAGTTATGGGAGCAGCTGTTGGAGAGACAGAAGAGAAACTTCTAGGGAGTAGGGAACATGGAGTGTGGGGGGGAAGATCTCATATAAATGCTGTTTTCAAATAATCATAGTAACTAAGAATAAAACCACAGCTAACTCTACCTGTGAGATGTCAAATGACTGAAAATAAGAAATTTGTGTGCCAGGGGAAGCAAGGCAGCCCAGGTGCTGACACAGCAGACAAGCTTGGGCAGCAGGGGAAGCTGGGCATCGGACAGGGAACCATAGTGTCACATCATCCATGGCTTTCTTTTCCACCTTGATCAATATTTTGTTATTTTCCCACTATTGCTAATGGATAGAATCAAAGCTTATTTTTCACAAGAGGTGATTAATGTACTTTAAAATTTATTTGTATTCATTTATTTATTTTAACTGAAGTATAGTTGATTGACAATGTCATGTTAGTTTCAGGTGTACAGCAAAGTGATTCAGTTATACACACACACAAACACAAACACACACACACATCTCTATTCTTCAGATTCTTTTCCCTTATTGGTTATTACAAAATATTGAGTACAGTTCCCTAGGTATTTGTATTTATTTTTAAATTTTTTATTTGGAGATTCCAGAAGTGTACCACAACAGAGTTCCCATATGCTCTTTACTCAGCTCCCCCTGATACTAGCATCTTACATAATCATAGTACAATGATTAAATGAGTTCATTTGTACCGTTTTTTAAGATTCTACATATAAGCAATATCATATATTTGTTTTTCTCCATCTGACTTACTTCACTCAGTATGACAATACCTAGGTCCATCCATGTTGCTGCAAATGACATTACTTCGTTCTTTTTTATGGCTGAGTAATATTCCATTGTATATATGTACCTACTGTATAGCATAGGGAACTCTTCTCAATACTCTGGAATGACCTATATGAGAAAAGAATTTAAAAAAAGAATGGATATATGTATATGTATAACTGATTCACTTTGCTGTACAGCAGAAACTAGCACAGCATTTAAAATCAACTATACTCCAATAAAAATTTAGAAAAAATAAAAATAAAAAACAAAGGAATGAACGTTGGTGCCTGATTATCACTAAACTAGAGACTTTCTATGGATTTCACCAGTTTTTCTATTAATGTTCTGCTAAGCTTATCAGAGCCCTGGGTTACAGTGATCAGCTCAGGGATTGGCCTGTGACCCGATCAGAGCCACCGAGATGCTCAGATGCATCTTTGGGCTTTTGAGGAAGTGGAAGGCATAGTATCCTATGGGGATTTACCTCACGGGATTTAAGTGTGGAACTGTGGTAAGCATTCTGCTATGTGTGTTAATTAATATTAGGTTTTGCTAAGAGAGAGAAATCTCACATTTGCAATAATCTAAACAAGATAGAGATGTATTCTTTTTCTTACATGAATGAAGTCTGAGGTAAGCAATTCAGGGTGGCTCAAGGTCAGCAGGGAGTGGTTTCTTTCTTGCTCTGTCATCCTTGATAACATGGATGGTCCCAGATGGATGTTTGAGCTTCTAGGCTGAAGGGAGGAGGAAAGGGTGAAGAGGGAGACTTCAAAGACACTTGCTGGAAATTGCCCATGACGCTTCCTCTGCTTGTATCCCATTGGCCACGCTACTATGCATAACTGCAATAGAGGTGTGGAAAATGTGGTCTTTACCTCAGGAGACTGTGCGCCCAGCCACAGGTGAGAGGTTTTATGATAAAGGAAGTAAAGGGAAAATAGCTGTGGGTGGACAATAAGCTTTTTCTGCTGCTCTCTCCACCAACCAAGAGCCTGACTGAGAATAGAGCCTGTCCTGAAGGAGCAAAGTTGAAAGATGAAAGTAAATCAATCTTATCCCAGTGGTATCTTTGAACCTCTGGATCAAACTGCACCTGAAGACAGACCACCCCTGCTACTTAAGCTAATAACTCTCCTTCCCTCTCCTCCCTCCCCATTTCCTTCCTCCCTTCCTCCCTTCCTTCCTTCCTTCTCATTCTTTTTTATTTTTTTTAACTCTGAAAAAATCTCGACGGGTACAGAAAGGAGGATTCTCCCAAAGAGCATTTAAAGTCATTTTTATTTCTTTGTCCTCTCAAGCTCTCCATTCCCCTCACAGTTGCTCAGAAAGACAACTGAATTTTCCCTTATATCTCCTAAGGGCCAAATTATGCGTCTCCATGCTCTATTTCCTTTCAGCCTAAAGGAGAAGGAACTGCTGGTGTTTCTTAGAACTTGCCTTTTTGGATTTGATTAAAAATTTTAAAATATGTTGGCTTGTAAATCTCTACTAAGACTTGTAAACTGGAATTCTCAGCTCAACCTATTCTAGGTATATTTACTTATTTTTAGCAAATGCTTCTTGGAATTCTTTCCCTATTCAGTAAAAAGTCCTCTGTCCAATAGCTTGGCTACATACCACCTCCTCTTTCTCAGTTCTGACTTTTACTAACATTAATAGCATCTGTGAGAATTAGAGCTTAATGGATTTCTTTCTGTTGATCCGAGAATCCTGCCATAACAGATCTCATTTTAAAGGATTCCAAACAATTGGTCAGCAGTCCAGCTTTGTTTGTTTGTTTTTTTTAAGTAACTTTGCTAGTAGAATCAATTTGCCCAGACTGTTCCCTTGGCATCTTTTTTTCTGGGTCTTTTCTTTGAAGCAGAAGATCCAAAATATTAGGTTTGGAAGTTTTCCTTTCAGATTCTGAAAGCATGGTTTTCACTTAAATTATTATGCTTCTCTGTCCCTACTTATATCAGTAAAGTGATTAGGAGTGTCTACCAACTGCAATTCTCAGGCTCTGAAATTTGGCTTTTGGAATTTAAATTATACCACAGCACCATATGGCAGAGGAGAAAGGAGTGCTCAGTTTCTTGTCTAACAGAGAGCTCCTCTCAAGCAAGGGGTATTGCGGTCACAGTCCAAGTTTCCCCGGCCCTCTGAGGCTTAGCATCTCCTGCTGCCTCTCAAGGCACATGTGCAGAGGATTTTCTAAAGCAGCTGTGAGAAAAGTTGCTACAAACCAGAGAGGTGAGTAAGAGCCCACCTGAGTCCACCATCACCCACCTTCCCACCACTGATACTGACACAGCCACGAAGCCAAGCCCTGGAAAGGGGAGAACTCTAGGTGTCCTTCACTTATATGCACTAAAAAAAATGTATTTAACTTGAGGCATATTCAGAACATCATTCCTTTCCCCAAGGGCATGGTAAGCAGTGGCTACGAGCCTAATGCAATTTTGCTTGGGAGCACCACGGAGACCCCTAAAGCTTCTGAAGCCCAAGGTCAAATGCTACAAAAGTCCAGGTGTGTGGGGCGGGGAAGATGCTGCTAATTTATGATTATGGGGACTCTTCTCTCTGAACCTGTCACAAATAAATGGGACCCAAGGAGCTACACATCCTCTTTAGGATTATCAAGGGGATCCTGACGTTTTAGACTCACTGCCACCATCGTGACTGAGTGTCCTTTCTCTCACTCCCGATATTAGGGGCCACCTTACCACTTACTGAGATGGCGAACTTGTACTTGCCTTCTCTCAAGTCAGTGTCAAGACTGTTCACGACTACCCAGGCGTGGAGATCTCTCTTGTTTAGTTTGCATAGGAATTGAGCAAGGTCCTCTCGTATGCTGGTGGCACTGGATATCTGCTCTTGTCCTCCAGACCCGCTCTGCACATGCGCTCTGTTCCTGGTGGCTGACCTAGATGGGTGACATCCACGGGGCCCTGCCCATTGGCTTCTAGTAGGGGTGTCCAACAGCGAGTACGGGCAGGGAGGTTGGGGTGCTTGTTTCCCTGGCCCCCTTTCTGTGGGGTCAGCAGTGCTGACACATCCACAAAGCTCCTGCCACGTGGCCCTCTCCTCTCTGATTTCTGGAAACCTCTCTCACTGCCTGCCCCTCCGGGCTCTGAATCTCCTCCCTGCTGTCACTAGTCCAGAATAGTAACACCATCCATGGTGGTTTCCCTAATCCTGCCCACACTTTTATAGATAATCCATTTCTTAAACTCTCTCCAAATTTCTCAATTTCAGTGGGCCTCGTGTTTCTTGCTGTAATCCTATGTGTTAAAACAGCGTTGTCTTGATTTATCCGTTTTCCCTTCTGCCTCCTCCCCCTGCTCTGACTCAGCCTTTCCTCTTAAGTGTCTGTAAAAGACCACCATCTTTGTTTGCTTGTGCTTGCTTACTTCATGCACTTTTGCCTCGCCTGATTTCCAGAAGGATGTGATGATGTGCCTGTTGGCTGGTTGTGCCCCAGCGCTGACTTTCCTCTTCCCATTTTAAAATGCACTATATCGGGCTTCCCTGGTGGTGCAATGGTTGAGAGTCTGCCTGCCAGTGCAGAGGACACGGGTTTGAGCCCTGGTCCGGGAAGATCCCACATGCTGCAGAGCAACTAGGCCCGTGAGCCACAACTACTGAGCCTGCGCGTCTGGAGCCTGTGCTCCGCAGCAAGAGAGGCCGCGATAGTGAGAGGCCCACGCACCGCGATGAAGAGTGGCCCCCGCTTGCTGCAACTGGAGAAAGCCCTCACACAGAAACGAAGACCCAACAC
Organism: Mesoplodon mirus; assembly: GCF_964341445.2. Lineage (NCBI taxonomy): Eukaryota > Metazoa > Chordata > Mammalia > Artiodactyla > Ziphiidae > Mesoplodon > Mesoplodon mirus. Next base: position 53,600,400 of record NC_138988.1, read on the forward strand.
AGCCAAAAATAAATAAAGAATTATTCTGCCTTCCTCATTGAATTACTTACTTAAAAAAAAAGCACTATATCTTAGGTCACCCGCACAGTCTTTTAAAGAAATTGGGGGGAAACCTTCAAACTGGGTATTCCCTGTCACGAAGACAACCTCTAAAACTAGATTTTATTGAATTCAGTCCCTTAAAATAGAATTTGATTGACCCTTTTGGAGTGGATAGAACCTCGGAAATATAATATGCACTTGTCTGGTAACATTGAAATATGTCCTATTTCGGTTAGCACAGATGTCACTTTGATTCTTTTGAGATAATTGTCTTCTTATGGAAAATGGAAAATTATTTTCTTAGGTACCCATTGCCCTATCAGAAAAAAAAAATGCCAAGAAAAATAATGCCAATGTATCACACTTGTGATAAAAAATAATCCAGATATGGGTGCTAACTTCTAGGTTATTCAAAATCGGGATAGGTTATTCAAGACTCAAGTAGACACGACATAATTTGTAGTACAAGAGAAGTATATGGTGCCTTTAAATAGTGGTAAAATGTTTTGAATCCTAGGTATTCTGATGATGGCTTTGGACCAGAACTTTTACCCAGATGGGAAAAGGAGATATGGCAGATGCTATAAATGGCCCACTCACCTCCCCGTCACCCCTCCACCCCCAGACATCACCTGCTGCTTCTGTGGAGAATCCCTCTACTTGCACAAAGCTTCCTCTCGCCTGTATCTCTCTGCCATTGGGATGTGCTGGGCCTGGGTGAGGAGGATGCCCCAATAGCAACCCTCAAGTGTATAGGGACAGGAGCTGGAGAATAAATATCCACATACCTTTATCCATCTGGGAGAAGAGACAATTCTGAGATGTGTTCTATGCAGGCACTCGTGGACCCCCAGCAGGACTGAAAGCCTGTTGCCCACGGCAGTAACATCTTCATTAGCACCCCCTTTATTGGTTTTCCTCCCTTTCCTGTCTCACTTCGCTACTCTCTCTGTGCTTCTTGTGATTGCCTCCCAAATAAGCGACTTGTACACAAAATCTTGTCTTAGGGACTGACTTTTGGGTGAACGCATTTAGGACAGGAGACTTCAGAAGGACAGTGAGAGGAGAACTACGGAAGATGAGATCAGGTCATTCTTAGCTACAAGAGAATCGTTGTCTTTTATGTTCTTCTGAATCATCTCTGTCTTTAGATTATAAACTATTGAGAACACTGGCTGTTTCTAATCAACTCTATACATCTCTACAGTCTATGTGTGCAATGAAGAAAGACTCGATAAATATTTGATAATAATGACAATTCTAAGATTATGCTATTTATGGTAGCCATTACCCTAGTGAAGGGATATAATTATTGCAAAAGAGCAAATTGAGTTCCGCCTTTTATAAAAGGTAAGTGCTGTCAGCTCCCTTTGAGTCATCTCTAGAAGCTAAAAAAAATATACTGTCTTCCTCAGATGAGCACTGTGAGGGGGTGATAAGTTTATACAGTTGTGTTCAAGGCAAACTGAATTTCTTCTCAGGTAGCTTGTCAGTTTTTCACATTCCTCCGCTCATGTTGCACATACGTGGAGTGATTGCAACATCTCTGCGTAGTTCCTTAGACAACACAGCTTCACCAAATGCACATTGAGGGTCTGTATCTGCATGCACAGCTCAGTCTTAGCATTTAGAACTGGCTGCAGACCTTTCTAAATCTTATTGGAAGGAGCCCAATCCAAACACAAATGGCAGAGAATTCAATGGAGAGAACAATAATGAAACAAGAATTATGTGCATTATTTAACTCTCAGCAACTCCCCAAATTCTGGCCTTTATTCTTTGACTTGTCATCCACCCACTTATACAGTGATACGAATAATGTTTTCTGCATATTGTTTTAGGATTTTTTTCCCATAAATTACTCACCAGCATTCATCATATAGTAGAACAGTGAAAAGTCACACCCAGGATAATACCAGACAATTTCTTCATCTAGCTAATATTAAAGAAACTGAATAGGGTCCCACAAGCTGCATAGTGCAGCCAAAAAAAAAAAAAAAGAATTGGAATACTGGAATAAAGTTAATTGGTCAGACTAAGGGAAAGTGAACCTAGGTGTGTGTTTGATTACCCTTGTGACTTTTCTGTGAGTTTGGCATTTTTCAACACAAAAAGTTGGAGAAAAAAGATGTGATTAGCTAAATAAACACTAAAAAAATTGGTGGAATTAACTGGAAACAGTTTAAAAAAACCATAGTGAATTGTGCTTCAATACTAAATTAACTGCATAGCACAGGGAACTATACTCAATATTTTGTTATAAGCTATAAGGGTAAAGAATCTGAAAAAGAGTATATATATATATATATATATATATATATATATATATATATATGTACTGAATCACTTTGCTGTATACCTGAAACTAACACAACATTGTAAATCAACTATCCTTCAATAAAAAATACTAAATTAACTAATTAATTAGTTAATTGAATAAATGAATGAATGATCTAATCTCCAACCTTTTATTTTTTATTTAGAAGAAAATACTGAAAGTGAGAACTATCAGATGGAGAATTTGTTACCAGGAAGATTTCAGAAAATGGAGGAGTTGGAGACTAAAATGAAGCTTCTTAGTTGCATTGTTGAAACTTGCAACCAATTAATTTCCCCCAAAGCTCCCCATTCTATATTAGCCTCTAAATAGAAACTTGTTTCTGCATTCATTTCCAGTTAACCCTCCATTGTACAGTAGATAGGGAGCAATACTGTGGACCAATAGAAGCAGCAAGAGGACAGACCACAGAAGATACTGGCTGGTTGTGCTGTTCCTTTCTGGTTACCCTCAGAGCCCACAGTCCCTTTCTGCAGAGGATTTTACCTATGAAACATCATGCTCTGTACCATGCGCCCCCGCCATCCAGGCCACATCCTATTGGAGTAGTGAAGGGGTCCAGGTTCAAAGATGGCCAAAGGTCAGCAATCTTCCAGGTGGCCTGGATCTATCCCGTTTTGTGGCTGGCTTCTCTAAGGATGTTGGAAGATGAGACACACACAGACATACAGCAAGAGGAGGGCAGCACGGAACCAGGGAGGTAATAAAGAGATGCCTCTAAGTGTGGATGCTGTCATGGGAAGAGAAGTGAGTCCTTAGACAATGGCTGCAGCAGTGGAAGCAAAAGAAGAAACTTATTTGTCAAGATTCTTGTCCCTTGTTTTCAAGGGACAAAAACACAATTTGAACTTACTTAGGCAAAAAAGGGAAATTTATTGGCTGACATAGCCATGAAGATTGGGTATGTGGTTAGGTAGGATGAGAAGCAAGAATTGATCCCAAGCAGAAATTACAGTCTTTGTCCTGTAAGCTTGTTTCCCTTGTGTCTTGTGTGTTTTATTTTCTCTATTTGTCAACAGGCATCATCAATACAGGGAGAGGGGACATGGCAGCTTTAACACTAAAACGTTTTAGGGAAAGGCTCTGATTGGTCCTACTTAGGTCACATAACCTTCACTGGACAAATCAGTGTGGCTAGGAGGGCTATGTACTATGGTTGACAGTTTTCATGGTTTGCACGAGAGAAAAAACAGACCTTCAAGAGAAAGAAGGTAAATTTCTCCAAAGAAGGGGGAAACTGGGTAGAGTAAATCATTGATACCCACCTTAGTAGCCATAATGGCAGAATGTTAGAGAAGGAATCAGTGGACATCTATTTCTGAGCACAATAGCACTTAAGATTTGGTTGTGTCATCAGAGCATCTCCTAATCTCCTAAGGCTACAGCTGATCATGTGTATTAGCCAGCTATTACCATAATAAGCTGCATAACAAACATTCCAAAGATCTCAGTGGCTTACCACAACAAACATTTATTTCTCATTCATGAATTGGGGGTCAGCAGGGATGACTCTGCTTTGTGCTTTGATCCCGGTTTGCCCTGTGCATCTTCTCATTCTGGGATAAGTGCTATCTGGGGCATGCTCTTTTCATGATGAAGGGCAAAAGCTCAAGAGATCAAGCCAAACTATGCATTAGTATTTTTAAATGTCTCTGCCTCTATTTGCATCATGTTTATCAACATTCCCTTATCCATGCCCATCATCAGGGCCAAAGGAATTCCACAAAGGTGAGGAAGAGAAAGTGGATACTTGCTGGATAATAAGACAATCTACCATAATCCTGAATGGCATTGAAAGACATTCTAGGAAGTCTGCTGAAATTGCTTTTTCTGTTTTCTTGTTTTTCTATATATTTATTTAGTGGATGTATATCTCAGTTCAGAAATTCAAGCGTTGAAGTATACTTTATTTCCTCTAATGCAGCAACTTAATTCTATTTGGAGCCCCCATTCAGCTGAGTGGCTGAAACTTGACCTCCTTGAATTCAGAATCATCTGTGTCTTTTTCATGATTGGATCTAAATCCTGGGGGTTTATGTATTATCAAAACATATCTGAGGGCCTCCCTGGTGGCGCAGTGGTTGAGAGTCCGCCTGCCGATGCAGGGGATACGGGTTCGTGCCCCGGTCTGGGAGGATCCCATATGCCGCGGAGCGGCTGGGCCCGTGAGCCATGGCCGCTGGGCCTGCGCGTCCGGAGCCTGTGCTCCGCAACGGGGGAGGCCACAGCAGTGAGAGGCCCGCATACCGCAAAAAAAAAAAAAAAAACATATCTGGAGAGCATCTGGTCTTCGAGGCATCTTTCTGCACATACAGCCGCTGAAGTGTTCATCATTCTTCTGTCTCAGAAGTCAATCCTTGCAAATGACCACTGGGAGCTCAGATCTATGGCTTGCTTTACATGAGAATCATTCAGCTGCTTCTGTGCTATGGTGGGCTTTGTGGGGCCAGGAATGACCAAAGTTCTGCCTGCTTAGATGCACATGACTCTCCCCAGGTCTCTATAGACTGTGTTGCTACAGCTCCAGGCAGCTCCATTCACATGGGCAACAGAGGTCAGGTACCCATCCCTTGGTCCTACAAATCTATCTTAAGTTTGCTGCCTACTGGGGGCTCTGACTAGGAAAAAGGGTACAAAGCCATAGTCTTGAGGACTTGCTCTTTTCCAAATATTTAATTTGTCCCTGGATTTCTCCCTTTCAGCCAATCAAGAATTTTCCAACTTTGAAGAAACCCTAGTCTACCCAGTGACTTTCCCCCAACTCAACCCTGTTCTCAACCATGGAGTTTCTCTGTCTCTGCTGAGGATGGTCTCCATCTGTCCTCTCCTCCTTCAAAACAGGGCCTAGGACTTTGGAAACCCAACCCAGGAAAACACCACTGTTTCAGCTCTCCACCAGGGTGTGTCCCTGCCTGGAGGCAGTGAGCTCAAAACAGCCTAACTGTTTGGAGAGGAAAGAACATAGGGAAGAAATGAACTACTGGGGGAAATAGCTTAAAAATATGACCTTTACTACATTTAGAGGGATCCACTGATCATGCACCAGTTCTTAGGAATTTGAAGGAAATAAAAATTTAACAACACACTTTCATAAGTCATATCAGTTAGGCTTTAAATGGATTTTGGTACTTATGTTAAAATAGGGATTTGTTTGACATGGTGGAAAATCACAACATTTCTAACTAAATAGCAAACCTATTCACATTATGAAAAAAGGTTCAAGAGGAGCTAGAAAGTTGTCCAAAATCCCTGTTATTTTCCCTGTGACAAGCTGGAAAGGGTGGCCATTCCCTTGCAGAATGTGAAACACTAGCCTAAAGACTTCCTCATTTTCCACCCCAATTGCCAAACTTGCTATTGCACACCTTCTGTGGGTCACAGAGTGTTTAAATATTTTGGTGTATATATATATATATATATATATATATATATATATATATATATATATATATATATATGCTATTCTTTGGTGGACACTTTTGGAGATGTTTGATCAGCTAATGAGACTGCAACTCCCCATTTTCCCAGGAACAACTCTCATCCTAATAGTTCGTTCTTCAGCCACCATGATTATTCTGTGCAAACCCATCTCTAGCTATGCCACCTAGACCAGAGTTGGATATAAGCTCTAAACTTGACAATCTCCTGGGCCTCTGGGGCTGAAACTGAAAGGTGAGTCTGTCTCTTGGCTGAACCTTCAGGTCCTGGAAAGCAGATGAAGCTGTTTTGGGGAGAGAACATAGAAGAAGCCTTTGCTGAATGTGTCCTCCTAGTTTTGTCATTGCCAAGTCCTTTCTCTCCTGAGGTCGTGTGTCTTGCTCCCTCCAGGCCTTTGAGACTCTGCACCATCTCACAACAAAGCCCCCTCCTTTGTGAACTTGAGCTCATCTAATTGTATTTCTCTTGTTTGCAACTAAAGAACTTGAACAAACACACTTTTCCTTTTGCTGAGCTCAGTTAAACCAGAACCTTATTTAGATCAACAAAGGACTTAATTCAGCTGAGTGGGTAACAGTGTCAAGAAGAACTTGGATAACCAGGAGTAGCTGATCATAGTTCCTTTAAAGGAAAAGAGAACATAGCGGTGGCTACATGTTGAGTCACAAAGTCCCAATCTATAATTCTGCATGCATCAAACTGCCAGTGTGGAGTGCTGGTTGTTTATATGAGAGCAGGATCCGAAATATTTTTGCCCCTAGTTACTGAACAGTGTGAACAAAGGAAGGGGAACTTTTACAGCCTGCAAGGAGTAGCTGAGGGTTCACAGGTGGAGAAAATACACAAGAGCAAAGTTTTCACTTCAGACACAGGAAGTTTGTGTCATGCTTATTATTTTAGGCTACCAGACTGTCTGCTTTCATGTATTGATATATTGACTTTGCAAAAATAAAATCATTAAAAAAAGTTTGATCACATGATTCTAGCCATCTGCTTCTGGTGACGAAGTTGGGGGGTGCAGAAAGCCAAGAAAGGATGTACTATCTTTTGTCAACCGAGGCAAAAATAAAATTCACAGATCAAAACTCGGAACTTGGGGGAAGGAGCAACCGGATTTCTCAAATAAGTCGAGAAATATGCAAACTGTAGACCTCTCTCGAATTCTGGAAAAATCTAACTTTGGGGGGTGAGTTTTGCCTGCTTTCTAGAAGATGAACTCGGGGCAGTGGATGTGGTTGCTATAGGAAGTGACTGGAGTTTGAGGCCTCAGATTCAAGCATCACTGAAGAGGAAATTTCCTCTTTCTCTGGATCACCTCTGCTAGAGGATAAAAATAAAAATGAGTCTATTTGAGTACCCTTGAAATTTTGCCTGATTTCATTTGTTGAGTATTCCATTTAAAGGCCCCAGTTCCCTGGTGTAAGCCCCAGAAAAACACTTGCCCTGAAAAAAGCTGTATTCCACGATCCCATCTCACAGTATCGGCCGACAAGAGCATCTGGCAGTTAGCTTTTTATAGAGTGGGGGAAACAATCTCTCTTTTGAACCATTTTTCTGGTTCTTTAAATTAATAGAACTTCTTTTTCTTGAGGACGTTCCTGGAGTGTAGCAGCAGGGCATTTATTCTTCACTCTTCAACTTCAGAATTTATTTAACTTCTAATTCCACTAAGTCTGCCCTCAGCCTTTGACCTCCTTTCTTGCTGTTAAATTGAGCTTTCTGTGATTGCTGTGGACAAGATGACTCTAGACAAAATTGGAAGGAGGTCGCATTTGTCATTGGCTCCCTTTCACACCCCCATTAGCACGATTCCCTTTCTACTTCCCATCCACGCCAAGTTACTCACATTGCCTGGGTGATCCATCTTATGTAGACCCAACTTTCTCTGTAGTGCCCAGAAATCCCACTTCTGTACTTAACTATGAGCAAAACCATATTTACTTATTTTTGTTAACTTAAAACATACGAGTATTGAACATATATTGTGTTAGGCATATAGATACAAAAGCAAATGCCACAGGGCCCCTGTTTTCAAAGAGGTCACAGTCTAGGCAAGATAGATGCATACAAATGTACGTATGTGCAATAGCAAAGCAAGCAACTATCATAATAATCTTTAGGTAAATAATAGAAATGTGACATGATAGAAATGGATGAAGGCCCTTGGGAATGAGAAGGAAAAGTAGAATTGGGAGTGAGGGAAGATTTGGGAAGGATTCAGGTTAGCTGAATCAAATCTATTCCAGAAAAAATGTGAGATAGCAGATTTTCAGATTGAGGGGAAACTGTATTTCCTTATTTTAAAGGGGAAAAATAAGAATGCATTGTCAGAAACAGGGGTGAACCTCAGACCAGGACCCAAAGATGACAACTGAAAAACATTTGAAATTGGGTTGACCTGGAAGATCTAGGCTATGTGGTCACTGAATCCATATTTCTTAAGAGATTAGGAGATTGGATCATAACCTAAAATGTAAATTGTTGATAATTTCTTCTTACAAAAATAATGTGCAATGAGATGAATATCAATTTTGAAGTTAGAAGTGGAGAAAACTGGAATTGAGATGAACCATATGGCATATTTATTGATCTGCTTTGGCTTAGCGGCTTATCCTTTGCAATATAGGTTTTCATAAAGAAGGAGAGTAATATGATAGGTTTCTTCAAAAGTCTATTATGAAAATAGAAAATGATATTTTCTTCCTGGGTAGAATTAGCCTGATCCCGGTAGATCTGTCGGGACATTGTTTCGTGTACTGTCCTTATTGAAGAGCTTGATGGATGCCATTATGGGTTAGTGGGTAATGGGGCTGGGGTGGAGGTGAACTTAGAGAAACACCAGAGGGCAAAACAGTGAACACTCACCTTTTAAATTCACATGGAAACATGCCATCAAGGAGAAATACTCAGAAAAATGTGACATTTCCTAAACTGTGGTATTTAAATGCTGTATTTATCCTAGTCATTTTTTCTCCAGAGAAGAAATACAAATGGCCAATAGGCATGTGAAAAGATGCTCAACATCCCTAATTATTAGAGACATGCAAATCAAAACTACAATGAGGTACCACCTCACATTGGTCAGAATGGCCATCATTAAAAACTCTACAAATGGGCTTCCCTGGTGGTGCAGTGGTTGAGAGTCTGCCTGCTGATGCAGGGGACACGGGTTCATGCCCTGGTCCGGGAAGAGCCCACATGCCGGGGAGTGGCTGCGCCCGTGAGCCATGGCCACTGGGCCTGCGCGTCCGGAGCCTGTGCTCTGCAACGGGAGAGGCCACAACAGTGAGAGGCCCGCGTACTGCAAAAACAAAACAAAACAAAAAAACTCTACAAATAACAAATGCTGGGGATGATGTGGAGAAAAGGGAACCCTCCTACACTGTTGGTGGGAATGTAAATTGTTAACAGCCACTATGGAGAACAGTATGGAGGTTCCTTAGAAAACTAAAAATAGAGCTAACATATGATCTGGCCATCCCACTCCTGGGCATATATCTGGAGAAAATGCTAATTCAAAAGGATATATGCACCCCAATGTTCATAGCAGCACTATTCACAATAGCCAAAATATGAAAGCAACCTAAATGTCCATGAATGGATAAAGAAGATGTGGTACGTATATACAATGGAATACTACTCAGCCATAAAAAGAATGAAATAACGCCATTTGCAGCAACATGGATGGACCTAGAGATGATCATACTAAGTGAACTAAGTCAGAAAGAGAAAGAAAATTTGCATTTGGCAATCTGCCTGTAGGGAGAGAGCTTATAAGTAGAAAGAGGACATTCCTGTGCAAACAGAATTGTAGACTCAGCCCCTGGGAACGTGTTTGTTAGTCTTACAAAGATGAGGGTGGCAGCAATGAGGTGGTTGTCTAAGTGTGAACTCTGAGCTACCTGGGGAAAGTTGTTGAAAACACAGATGCCTGTAGAGAACAGACGTGTGGTTGTCAAGAGGGAGGGGGTTAGGGGAGGGATGGAGTGGGAGGTTAGCAGATGTAAGCCATTGTATATAGGATGGATAAGCAACAAGGTCCTACTGTATAGCAAAGGGAACTATATTCAATATCCTATGATAAACCATAATGGAAAAGAATATGAAAAAAAAAGAATATAAAAAAAACCCCCAAAACATAGATGTCCGGGTTCCACTTAGACCCTCTGAATCAGAATCTCTGGCCTACGAACCTGCACTCCAGGAGACTCTGACACCTACTACAACCTTGCTGCTTAATGTGGAGTACAGGGCCAGCCTCACCTGGGGGCCCCATCCCTGATCTCCTGAATCAGGGTCCGCATTTTAACATGTTCTCCCACGTGATTCTTCACGCAGTCAATTTGAAAAGTCCTGGCCTAATGGTTTAAGAAACATTCGTTCATTTGGGGAAAACATTCATTTTCCCCAAAGGATTCTTTTCCTGACAGATTCTGAGAAGTGGGAGGGAGAGGCAAGTCACAGAGTATTCGTTTGATGCCCAGGTGAAGCAGCCTGGCACACAGAGGCCCTCTGACAGGGCGCCCAGATGATTCTGGTGCAGTGGGGACTCTAGGGAAGGGGTATCAGTCTGCCATCTCCAGGGCTGGCATCTTTAAATGCTCCTAGAGGCAGCATGGATGTCCTGATGGGCACTGGCAGCAGTGCCATGGGGGTGTCCTCAAATGGCTTACCAGGTGACAGATACCCAAGGAAGGGGGAGGGGGAGGCGGGCCACCCTGCTGAGTCCCAGAAGGAACAGGGGGAGACTGTGGAACTTTGAGAACTGACAGTCTATGTAATATCCCTGTGAGCAAGATCAGCAAGTACAGATCAGAGGCTGGGAAGGCTGAAGGAAAGCAGGTCACATTACAGTGTGTTATACCAAACAAATGCCATCAGAAGCAGTGTTTATGTGCCCCAGTGGTTCTCAACCAGCGGCTGTTTTTAGACCCCTGGGGGCATTTGGCAATGTCTGGAGACTTTGACATCTCGGAGGTCGAGGCCAGGGTGTATGGCTAAACATCTACAATGCATAGTGTAGCCCTGATAACAAACCTTATCGAGGCCAAAATGTCAGTAGTGCCCAGGTTGAGAAATTCGGAAGTGTATCCCAGAGATGGATTAACAAAAAACCAGTATTCCCCATCAACTTTACAACCATCGTTGGTGATATTTAAAGATTTACCACACAGGGTTAAGCTAGGGAAGTGGGAACCCTTCTAGCTGGCCATCAGTTGACTACAGCATCATTTCAAATTGACTCTTTTTTCAAGTACCTTTGCGGATATTGAAGTTAAACTGATTAATCTCAAATAGCCAATGGAGTCTTCTGACCTCTTAAAACTACTGGGCACTGTATTTGTCCCATTTCCTGATCCTTTTTTTATTCAGTACTATCAGTTCTGAAAAATAATGACAAGTGACTCAGCAGTAAGGAGACCAATTCCTGCTGAGAACAGTGTTATCAGGGCCCAGCAATTGGAATACTCTTGTTTTATCACACGCTTGGCCTCCAGGCTAGAGGAGGGGAGAAAGTGATTACCCATCACACACTGGCACCCAGCGCTTGCTCTTCATATCTGATCAATTATGAGCTTAAAAAACAAACTACGTATATATAAAAATACATTTATGGAATAACCAGTTATTAGGTTTTTATTCCTGTTATCAGTGGGCCATATTGAGAACTCACCCAAAAAAAAGGAGAAAAGTGATTCTAGGAAGTCAAATTTCTGGGCTGGGAAAAGGAGACACTTTCTGGGGAGGGCTATGGACCTTAGTAAAAATCAACTAAGAGACACATGAAAGTAAAAATAAAATTAATTTTGTTTGTTTTTTGGAAAGAGGAATATAAAGTTTCAAGAAGAAGCATGCTGTAGGTAAAAGAGCATTGGAGTTTAGATTAGACAGACTTTTGTGTGAATCCTGGCTCTGCATAATACTAGCTGGGGGACTACAGGCTTGTTCTTATTCTGTTTCCATTTTGGCTAAAAAGGGATATTACTATTTACTTCATAGGCTTGTGCATTGGTTAGCTATTGCTGTGTAATAAATGCCACAAAATTGCAGTGGCATAATGCAATAAAGCTTTGTTTATGTTGTGTGGGTCAGCTGGGAGGTGGCTAATCTGGGCTAGTTTTTTAAAAAATTATTTTTTATTGAACTATAGTTGATTTACAAAGTTGTGTTAGTTTCAGGTGTACGGCAAAATGATTCATATATATATATATGCTTATCATATATGCATATATATATATTCTTTTTCAGATTCTTTTCTGTTATAGGTTATCACAAGATATTGAATATAGTTCCCTGTGCTATACAGTAGGTCCTTGTTGTTTATCTATTTTATGTATAGTAGTGTGTATCTGTTAATCCCAAACTCCTGATTTATCTCTCCCAGCCACCTTTCCCCTTTGGTAACCATCAGTTTGTTTTCTAAGTCTGTGAGTCTGTTTCTGTTTTGTAAATTAGTTCACTTGTATAAATTTTTAGATTCCACATATAAGTGATATCATCTGATGATATTTCTCTTTCTCTGGCTTACTTCACTTAGTATGATAATCTCTAGGTCCATCCATGTTGCTGCAAGTGGCATTATTTCATTCTTTTTTATGGCTGAGTAATATTCCACTGTGTGTATGTACCACATCTTCTTTATCCATTCACCTGTCGATGGACATTTATGTTGCTTCCATGTCTTGGCTATTGTAAATAGTACTGCTGGCTTGGAGTGGTTTTGTTCTCTGAGAGCCTCATTCCTCTCCTGGGACCAGAGGGCTGCCTGAGAATGTGTTGCCTTATTTCAAATCTTTGCTTGTATCCCATCTATTAACACACTATTGGTCAAAGCTGATCACATGACTGAGGCCAAAGCCAAGGGGAGGGAAAATACACCCTGCCCCATAGAAGCAAAAGCAAGTCACATAGGCAAACTCAACATCCCTGGAGCAGAAAGTCTATACTTCCCAGGAAAGTGAGGGGCAGGGAGTGAACATTTCTGAAAAATAATCTAATCTACTACCACTGCTAAAGTGATTAAGTGAATTTATGTCCTCAGAGCACCTTGCATAATGTCTGGCACTAAGGTGTTTAATAAATGTTAGTTCCTTTCTCCTCCTCCAAACTCTGATTTTACAATGAAGAATGGCGAGCATGAACTTAATTTCAGAGATACCATGACTATTTAAAAATAAACTTGGGGCTTCACTGGTGGCGCAGTGGTTTAGAGTCCGCCTGCCGATGCAGGGGACATGGGTTCGTGACCCGGTCCGGGAAGATCCCACATGCCGTGGAGTGGCTGGGCCCGTGAGCCATGGCCGCTGAGCCTGCGTGTCCGGAGCCTGTGCTCCACAATGGGAGATGCCACAACAGTGAGAGGCCCACGTACCGCAAAAAAATAAAAATAAAAATAAAAATAAAAAAATAAAAATAAACTTGAATTTTGTAGTATGATCAGCTGTGAGAGAAGGTATAAAAGGAAAGGAAGAGGTATTGAGAAAATATGGAAACAGTCAGAAGAAGAATGAGTGGAGAAAGAAACAATACCTCCTCAAATTTGTAAGGTGGGGGATAAAAACGTTATAGCAATACAGCCACACAACAGAGGAACAATAAAGAAGGAGGAGGAGAAAATGACTGAACAAGAGAATCACCATGAAATCCTGGGAGCTTTTTCAAAATATATACACCGTTCTTCCCTCCCCTCTCTCCCAAGTTCTGAACTGCATGTTTTTCGCACGGAATAGGCTAGGAAAGGGAGAGGAACATGCATTGTTTTATGGCCTCTCTCAAGGTTTTATGAAAGACTAATTGGTGTTTTAACCACCGTTTACAAGGTCATTGAGCGCACTCTATCCCGATACTTCAGAAGCTCTAATCTGAATGTGGCTATTACTTTGACCTGCCAAATGAGCGATCATTTATTTCCTGGGAAGGTAGTGTGAGGGAGAGAGAAATGGTATCATAGAGATCAAGTGAAACTGACTTGTGGTTTTCGACTCTTATGACTTGGTCCATCCAGAAAAAAGAATATTCTCAGCACAACCCATCTGATCATAAAGTATTTCACATCACCCCACTGCTCAGTGTTCCATAGTAGGAAAAAAATGTGCAGGAATTATTTTCTAGAGCCTTCAATATAACTCTGCCTACAAGTACTTCCAGAAGAAGAGAAGAAATGCTTTGGTCAAATTGGACTTGGTTAACAAGAAACAAAAGGAACCTCTGTTAAGATAAAAAGTGTTAATATTTAACCAGGCTCTCCCTGTAAAGAGCAATGGTGAATGGTTTTAGCTACATCACATACTTAGGGAAACAAAGATATACAAATTCAACCCTCTTTATTTTCCATAGTGAAACTCTTGTTTGCTTTTTGCCTGAGCCATCTTGTTTATGGTCACACTGCCAACAGCCAACACACAGGAGATGCTTAGAAATTGGAGTAAAGTCAGGAAAAGGCCGTTTTCGAAATTATAATTAGCAAAAATCTGACTCGTCGCGGACATTAGTGGGAATATGGAGGGGACAATCCTTCCACACACATTTCTTTTAAAAAAAGAAAGCTTGTACTGCTTGAAGAAATGAGAGCATTCTAAGAAAAATATTCAGCGTTTCATATCAAAAAGAAAGGCTTGGAATGTAAAGGTGTAAAAAAAACGTTGAATGATGCTGTCAGCTGGTAACCTGACATAAGGAGTGACTTAAAAAAAAACCCACCACCACCACACTGATTCTTAACTGAAGGGTTTCATGGAACCTAGAAAGAGGAGGCCAGAATGCAAGAATTTTCTGGTATTTTTCTTCTACCACTTTCCACTCACTCCTGCCAGCCTCTTTGCTCTTCCTCATCACATCAAGTTCATTGCCATGTCCAGGCCTTTCCACATGCTCTGCCCTGGGCCTGGGGAGGGGCTTCCCAACCTAGATACTGGCTCACCTCACCTCATCACTTTCTGTACTTAGAGCTGCTTAAACATCACGCCCTCACCGAGGCCTGCCCTAACCATTTTCCCTGAAATTGCTCTCTGTTCTCCTCTATCCTCTAACTTGGCACTAAAGTTCTTCCTATCATTTCCTACTACCTGACATTACATTATACACATACTTTGCTAATCTGTTTCTTGTCTGTTCTTCACTAGACTGTAAGCTCCCTGAGGCCAGGGCCTTTGTTTTACTCACCACCGTATCTTCAGCGTCCAAAGCAGCGCCTGTGTCTGGCACACAGCAGGTATTTCAGTAAATTCTGCTCAGTGAATGACTGCCCATAGGGAGGAAAGGACATCATTTTGTACTATTCAGCACAGTTCTAAAGATGAAAATATCCTTAACGTGAAGAAGAGAAACCCTTGGCTACCACGGCTTTGTGAAAAATTCTATTGGACATATACATTCACTCCTCGAATAGCCAGTTGGACCTACCAGGTGTGGAGCACCTTGCTAGGTGTCATACGCAGAACCGATGCAAATAAGGCCGGGTCCCTGCCCTCGAGGAATGATCGTCTAGCGGTGGAATCGGATCTTCCTGTGTGATCATTGGGGGTGCCATTCACATACACATGACATAAATCACACCTTCCTAAAGCTATAAAGTACCCAACCTGTCCAGCTGAATACAACAAGCTAGGACACAGCATTTCTCTTCCCTTCAGCCAACATGGTGCTTTCTAACAACCCAGATAGCAGGGGACTTTCATTCATTCATTCAACTAACATTTATCAAACACCTGCTACATACAGTAAGTCCCCTACATACGAACATTCAAGTTGTGAACTTTTGAAGAGGCGAAAGTGCTTTCCATCAACATCAGGCGTGAGTGAAATTGCAGCTTGCCCTCCATCTCCTATAGCTGACGATCCTTCGCCTCTACCATCTCCCACCTCCTCTCCCTCCTCCAGGCAGTAACTCTTCTTGCCTGTTCACTCGATGCCAGCCCCTGTATGCCAGCTGTTGTACTGTATTACTGTACTTTTCAAGGTACTGGACCGTAAGATTAAAAATGTTTTCTTTATTTTTTTGTGTTTTTTATGTATTATTTGTGTGAAAAGTATTATAAACCTATTACATTATAGTACTATATAGCCAACTGTGTCAGTTGGGTACCTAGGCTAACTTTGTTGGACTTAAGAACAAATTGGATTTACGAACCTGCTCTTGGAATGGAACTTGTTCGTGTGTAGGGGGCTTACTGTAATGGGAGTGGGAGTGGCAGGGTTGCAGAATAGAGGTGAATATAAGAAATTTGTACAACACTTTGTGCTTCAGGGTGAATAGGAACAAAGCAAATCAAATGCAATTTCTCTATTTTGATATGCTATACATAAATACATCCCCCAAATCATTTCCATAGTTATGCAAACAAGAGTGACATGAACAGAATACAAAACACAGGAAAAAGTTCACCTACATTTTTACCACCCAAACAAACGAGTTTGCGTCTTTCCAGGCCTTGCAGGAAAACCTATGAATGTTTCTATCTCTATAATCAGAGTGTTGATATGATTTTATGGTCAGGCCATCTTGGGTTTGAGGCTTTGCTTGTCACCTCTGAGCTTGGAGGATGTTATGCAAGGAACATCTGTACTTCTGTCTGCAATGCCTTCAGCATACAGATACTGGATTTTATGACAGGACCTTAGTGAAGCGGCTTAAAGGGGGGCGTGGAGGTGCAAAGAGCCAGCTGGGTTAGAGCAGCATAGTCGTGTGCATGCATCTTGTCAGCTCTAAAGCACTGAGCCAAAAAGCTGCACGTGGCAGAAATAAAGGAGAAGAGAACAGGTTATATTGAAGTGGTTGCAATCTTCCTCCTTCACTAAGGAGGAAGGATTCTAGCTTGGTCATTCTAGAGTCTTTCTTTTTTATTTTCTGGAATTGGGAAAATTGAACAACCCCCCCAAAAAAGAAAAACAAGCAAAAAAAAATTAAAAAAAACCCCTCAAACAGAGAGCTACAGAATAAAGACCTAATGTGAAGGAAAGACAGGGACACCATCAAATGGAATGGTTATCTTGCAAATGACATCACAGTGACATCATAGTGATGCAATGCTGCTAAATGTTTAATACAGGCTTTCTGAAAAAACAAAACTCTGTGTGTGTGTACACATACATAAGTAAGTTTATTATAGATTTTATTGTGTCATGCACAATTTACAGATAATAAAATACGTAATACTCTTTATTATAAATTCTTTATAAACAGTTGATTCCCACAGAATGCTTTCATTGATTTTTGTTGAACTCTTAGATCCATTGCAACTGATAAATGAATATCATTCTCACATAAACGTTGGTTAATATTTTCATTTATTTTAACAAGTTAGACATAAGAAAGTGAAACAACAAAGAATATGTTTAACTTTACACATTCATCAGTGATGTGAGTGACTGACTTTTTGCTGAGTCGGATAATAGTTTTGGAGCCCCGAAAGAATCTTTTCTTAATTTTTTGTGCTGTTCACAATGTAAGGCATAACACAGTTTTAAGTTTAATCTGTATTACTAACATTTTTTCCATGACTTTCTTAAGTCTTGACAACCAAGAAAACAAAAAATCAAGCCCTGGTTTGGAGTGTCTGCTGATTTCCATGGTGTAAACACGCCCATCATGGCCAATTTCAAGCTACCAACATGAGGTCACTGAAAATGGAATTGGGAACAGAGGCCAGAAGCACTATTGTATAGTATCTCCACATTACAGATACAGAGTGTAAAGAAACCTTAAGAGTATATAGATAGTAGTAAAATGTAGTAAAATAATTAGAGAGTGATGGATTTCTAAGTGTTTATTACAGCTTCTTGAAGTATAACTGACATACAGTAAATTGCACGTACTTGAATTTGATAAATTTTGACATTTGTATATACCTGTGAAACTACTACCACAATCAAATCAAATACCCACAAATCTCCTCATGTCCCTTTATAACCTGTCTCTTCCACTGCCTCCAAGCCCTGCCCTCAGATGACCACTGGTCGGCTTTCCATCACTATAAGGGTGATTTTTTTTCTATAAGTGGAATCACTCTGCATGCACTCTTTTCTTGTCTGGCTTCATCATAACTATTTTGAGATTCACTCATGTTGCACATTCATTCCTCTTTATCCTCTGAATATTGCATATTTATCACTTTGGTGTATAATTTACTTTGTTTTAAGTTTCTATAATTTAATTTTTAATAATGGCTGCATTGAACAACCAGCTGGCAAAATTCCTGAAAATTGAAAAATTGGCTCTTTCAAGCTGGTGCAAGCCGGCTCTGGCATACCGCTGGTGGGCTGTATGCATGTGTCTTGCTTTAGGGAGAAGGTTGAGAGCCTTTGGGACAGTTGCAGGGTTTGAGGAATAATTGGAAATGAATTAAAGGGAAGAGAGAATTTCTAACAAGTTGTGTTCCCTCTTTGGTGTTCTTTGAGAGCAACTGCAGTACAATGCTAATTAAAAATTACTTTTTGGGGGCTTTCCTGGTGGCGCAGTGGTTGAGAGTCCTCCTGCCGATGCAGGGGACACGGGTTCGTGCCCTGGTCCAGGAGGATCCCACATGCCGCGGAGCGGCTGGGCCCGTGAGCCATGGCCGCTGAGCCTGCGCATCCGGAGCCTGTGCTCCGCAACGGGAGAGGCCATAACAGTGAGAGGCCCGCGTGCCGCAAAAAAAAAAAAAATTACTTTTCGGTTACTGGCTTGTTGTTGTTGTTTTAGTGTAGGAATCTTTTTAAAATTTATTTTCCTTATTTTTTTGGCTGTGTTGGCACATGGGATCTTAGTTGTGGCACATGGGAAATTTGTTACAGCGTGCAGGCTTCTCTCTAGTTGCGGCCTGTGGGTTTTCTCTCTCCAGTTGTGGCACGCAGCCAGGGCATGTGGGCTCTGTAGTTGTGGCACGCAGGCTTAGTTGCCCCGCAGCATGTGGGATCTTAGTTCCCCGACCAGGGATCAAACCTGTGTCCCCTGCATTGGAAGGTGGATTCTTTACCACTGGACCACCTGGGAAGTCCTGCTTGTTGTTTTAAAGAATGCATGACTGGACCACAATAGAGCTGGGCTTTGGGGGTTTTACGGGAGGGACTTTTATTCCTGAGGGTTCCAAGAGAGAATTCCAAAAGCCAGAGTCAACTTGCTTCAGGGCAAACTGGTAGAGAAGGATCTGGAGCTGATGCCTGAGCACAAGGATGCTGGGAGTTGGCTACTCACAGACCGCTTCACCTCTCCCCGAATGCACTAGACAGGCAGGTGTGTGGGAGAGGGCTTGGGCTTGGACTTCATCCTGTGTCACTGGCACATTGTCATCAGGGAGATGCAATTTAGGATGTGACACTCACTGTGTACATCCCTGAATATATCCTTGGGTAGAGGCCGAGGGGTGGGAGGTTGTTCAATGTTTCTTCTGTGCTGTAACAAACTAAAAAAGCTAGTAAGGAAAGCTGCAATGCTAACTATTTATTGAGTGTTTACTACATGCAATACACTCAGCCGAGGGCTCTCTGTATAGAATCTGATTTAATGATCAGAACAACCTGAGCTGAGTCATAGGATCATACCCATTTTACAGGGTAGTTAAGTGCTTTGCTAGAGGTCACAGCAGGAAGTGGTGGAGACAGTATTATAACCCAGGTCTGTCTGATTCCTCTGGTCTTAACCCCTACACTGTGCAGCCTTCTGGTTGGCTGACCTGTAGGAAACTCAAGAGTGCAAGGAATTAAAACAAGAGTTACAGGGCTACTTGGCAAAGGGTCTTTTCCCAACTAAACGACAGCATCCCCGGCTGCCTAGAGAGCATGCCTGGAGGTGACACTGGGGTCCAGTCATCTGGGGTCTTTTAAACTTTTTTTTAAAACTTGGATTCACTCCTAAGGGTAATGGGGGTACCATTGATAAAGTGTGGAGTGTGGGCTCAAGTATGCATTAGAGAAAAATACGTTGGAAAGTGGTCGTGTAAGTTAAGATATAGGCTAAAGACATCCCAAAATACAAGGTAGATGTGCCTGTACTCTCTCATTTTGACAAATCCTTCCAACTATTTTGCAGATTATGTTCAAAGAAGGTAAGGAACTTGCCCGAGGCCATACTGCTCCCCAGAAGCTGTGTTAGGATTTAAGGCTGTACTTTATGCAGTGAAGGAAGGACAGCTCATCCTCTGAAACCCGAGGAAGAACGAAGGATGCCTGAAAATGGAAGGAGTGGGAGTGGATAAGGGGAGGAAGGCACCTGGAACAAAAACATATAAACTATAGTGGCTTAAGAAAATAGGCTTATTTATCTCCCAAGAACAGGCTAGAATGAGCTCACTTGGGCTGGTAGGGTGGCTTTGCTCTATGAGGACATTCTGAGACCCTGGTGCCTTCCATCTTATTGCCCTGTAATCTCCTCGAATGTGCTTAGGGCTGATGCTGGCGCACTTCCACATTGGTGGTCTAGCTTGGGGCAGGTCAATCTTTTAGAAGACCCTGAAGTTGGCTACATCCCATTGGTCTAAGTAAGTCACATGGCCACACTTAACCACAAGGGAGTCTGGGAAATGTAGTTTCTTCTTGGGTGGCTAGATTTCTAGCTAAAACTCAGGGGTCCTACTACTGAAAATAGGGAGAAAATGGATACTGTATGATCTGAGTCTTTTATTAGAATTGTTCCTAGGCAACTCTTGTGGGAAAATAAAAAAGCTGCCTGTATAATAGACATACAAGACAATTAATGAAAACAGTGTTCTGCGACAATTTAAAGTGTGTCGTGTGGCAAATAGTGTTTCGAATAGATGGAGAGAATACATTCAGTGTCCTGTAACTGTGTCATTCCTCTGTGGCTCTCCTTTTTGCCCAGCAGGTGGGCATCTTTTGGAGATGGTGGCTATGGCAAAGTGCGTATTTCGCATGGCTCGGGTCTTCTGAAGATCACTCAATTGGTTGTAATATTCTGCCTGTTCTTATGAGAGGTGGGAACCAGTGGATATTTATGCTAAAAGGAAATGGGTGATGCTGATGGGGACAGTGGTGATTGGAGACAACGGGCCCTGGGCAACTACTCCTCAGCTTTAGCTATTGATGCCAGGAAGGAATGTGGCCAGGGTTTCTGGGAATTTGAGAGTCTCAATAGAATCCAGAAATCCAGTTTTTAGCATGTCATCCAATCTTTAAATGTTGGCTCAAATATTTCAATACTACTCTGTGGGCCAAAAGAACATCCCTGTGAGCTGAGAGCAGGCTCTGGTCTCTGACTTAATCTCTCAGATCCTTATTTCCTCAACTGTCAAATGGGAGTGATACACACCTCAAAACGTTACAGGAAGGATGGGAGGCAATATATGTCTGGGCAGATAATCATTATTGTACCTGATTTTTTTCATGATGAATCTGCCTTAGAACTGGGAAATTCTCGTGCCCCATCCTATTGGATGGGAAGTTCAGGATGGATGTTTTGAAGAAGCTAAGAGGGTAGAGTCTATAAGATTTACTGGAATTGGCTGTTGTGATTCAGGACTTCACAGCTATCCCAATGAACATTTTCCAACATGGCCTTTTGGAGGTGTCATGCTCAAAAGTTGGGTCTTGCTTGATCAACAAGCTTGAATTAGAGAGTAAGATAAATCTGTTCTCCACTCAGCCCTTGCTAGTGTGTGACTTTGGCTAAGTTATATTATATTTCTTGTTTTAAAAATGAGAATAATAATAACTTACCTGATAAAATAATTGTCAGGACTCAATGAGATGATACATATAAAACCCTTAGTGTATACTGCTGGGCATATAGTAAGTATTCAATAAACATTAATTGTAATTAAATATTATGTCTTACCCAGGTGGAAAATTATATAAAATACATTGCTTGTTATTTTTATTTCTGATAAAATTTGTATTTTCAGGCAAATCATTTTACTTAGTCAACATCTTGAGGGTTTTTTTTTTTTCTGGGAGAATTGCAATAATATAATATATAAAATCTTAGGAAATATTGCATAAATCATCTTTTGTGCAATTCCCTACAGCAAGAAGATAGTGCCAGGTGGAAAGTGTTCTAAAGCAACAAAGTGACCTTTAAAGAAAAGCAATTTATTCTTAAAGTAAATCACTAAAGGAAAGGGGGAAAAGGTCTTGCATATTGCTAGTATTGGATCTTTGGGCTAGCGCCTTGTTTGGCATCATTTGGGTTGGTTACATGCTATGTATAAAGACTTATTTCAGAGCTGATAGATCCTGTGAAAAAGGAATATTGAAATTTACTACAGTAAGGAATACATGATCTGTCCTACAGAAAGCCCCACAGGCAAAAACAGTGGCGGCAAAATGCAAATGGTGAATGGGTCCTTCCAAAAAGTTATCAACCAGCAATTAAGCTCTTTTTTCAAAAGTAGACAAACTCCCACAGGATGGTTAGACCTATTGATCATCTTTATCTGTATCACTATTATTATTACTAGTAGCAATAATAATAATTACTGATGCTTATTGGGATTTTCCTATGGACCACCCATTGGATAAACTGCATTACATGCTTTATCTCAGTGAATTCTCTCAATAACTCTATGAGTGAGGGGATATTACTATTCCCACTTTTCAGATGAGGAAATTGATGCTTAGGAGTGTTAGCTAACTTGCCCAGCTTCACTCATTTGTCAGTGGCATGGTTTGGCTTCTAACCTAGCACTGCATGCCTCCAATGTTCATGATTCTGTGAGGGAATGGAAATTCTGGTGAATGAGATGGAAAGAGAGAAAGAGATTTGATTTGGAGCTTTAAGCCCTTTCCCAGAGGGTATGTCCGAATCGAGTACCTTATTGTGGGTCTGTGGGGAGAGGGGGAAGGGAAGCCAGAAGGTCCAGGAGGGGATCGAAGGAGCAGTGGAGACTTTGAAGACCAACTCTGAGTGCTTTACAATTTTAGCAGCTGGGTGGCTATCTCACGCTCATTCTTTGATAACCTGACTTATTTGCTCTGACTGGGGATGGCTTTTGTTATCCACGTTGGTGATCACCATTCTGGAATTCCCGTGATGTCCCCAGAGGTACATTCACACTTGTCAGACTGGGTTTGGGGACCGTGGTCTTGCAATTACGGTGTGGTTTCCAGACCCACAGTTCCAGCTCACTGACCCCAGCTGGCAGGGTGGCCCCTCTCTCCAGGTGCAGTCAGCCTCTGTCAGAAGATAAATGTCTTTGTGACAGCTCTGACAATTGTCCACTCTCCTGTGTGGAGAGGAAATGTCATTTACAACTCTGTGGTGTTGGTTATTTTCTTCACAGCGTCATCAGACTTCAGTCTTCTTGTTGAATCATATAGTCTACACCCCTTTCATGATAATAATTTAACATATATCCTCACTTTGATCACATTTATTTATTTATATTAAAAAAATTTTTAACATCTTTATTGGAGCACAATTGCTTTACAATGGTGTGTTAGTTTCTGCTTTATAACAAAGTGAATCAGCTATGCATATACATATATCCCCATTGGTAGCTTGGATGAATTTATCTATAATTACATAATGTTGTCCTTGACTGTGTTAAGGGGGATTTTTGACAAAGAAACTACTTCAGTGATGAAGTTGTTGATCTTGAATGGGATAAGATACAAACTAGATATATACCCATAGAAATAAGAGAAAAAAATATTTTCAGGTGTAATAGGCTGGGGAAAACCTCCAAGAGTCCTGTCTTAGTAAAAGCAAAACACTATTTCCATTTTTTCTTGTTGGCTTTGGAGCCTACCAGCCACATCCTGCTGGGTAGAGCTATGGAAAGAACAGTGGACATTGGGACAGCTGGGCTCTACTTTTGGCTTTGTCATTGTATGGTCCAGAATTCTTTGGCTTGTACATTGCAGAAAGGGTAACTCAATCACTTAAGCAAAAAGGGAGTTTCTTGCTTAAGTAACTTAGATGTTCAGGGGTAAATCTGGCTTCAAGTAGCTCAGAGTTATAAATTATGTTGCAAAGGCTTCTTTTCTTTCCACCCCTCAACTCTACCTCTGCTTCTTTCTCAGACTCTACAAGGCAGCTTACATCAGCTCTGGTCTCATCTTCTCCCAGGCTCTAGACCAGCAAGAAAGTGCAGGACAATTTTCCAGAAGTCCTTAGGTTCACTCTGAATGAACAGGCCTAGGGATCCATGTTATCCCTGGACCAATCACTGTGGTGCTTTAATTGACCGTGTCTGGATGGAGCCTCATCCAGATCCCATAAGAGTAGGGAGGGTAGATCCCCAGACAAAAGTGGGGGTCATTACCAGGAGATGGGGACATTTACACAGGCGAGTGTCAATGCCACTCACCAATCATGTCACCTTAGAAGGATAACTAAACCTCTGTGAAAAGTAGAGTTAATACTGCCTACTAAAAGTGGATTAAAAGTAGTTTGTAGACCAAATAACAAATGCTGGAGAGGGTGTGGAGAAAAGGGAACCCTCCTACACTGTTTGTGGGAATGTAAGTTGGTGCAGCCACTTTGGAAAACAGTATGGAGGTTCCTCAGAAAACTAAAAATAGAACTACTATATGATCTAGAAATCC
Source organism: Mesoplodon mirus (assembly GCF_964341445.2). Lineage (NCBI taxonomy): Eukaryota > Metazoa > Chordata > Mammalia > Artiodactyla > Ziphiidae > Mesoplodon > Mesoplodon mirus. The sequence goes on from NC_138988.1 coordinate 53,624,695, forward strand.
CACTCCTGGGTGTATATCCAGACAAAACTATAATTCAAAAAGATACATGCACCCCAATGTTCATAGCAGCACTATTCACAACAGCTAAGACATGGAAGCAACCTAAATGTCCATTGACAGATGAATGGATAAAGAAGATGTGGTACATATAGACAATGGAATACTACTCAGCCATAAAAAAGAATGAAATAATGCCATTTTCAGTAACATGGATGGACCTAGAGATTATCACACTAAGTGAAGTAAGTCAGAAATAGAAAGACAAATACCTTATATCACTTATACGTGGAATCTAAAATATGGCAAAAATGAACCTATCTACAAAACAGAAACAGACTCACAGATATAGAGAACAGACTTGTGGTTACCAAAGGGGAGGGGACTGGGAGAGGGATGGACTGGGAGGTTGGGGTTAGCAGATGCAAACTAGTATATTGATATATAGGATGGATAAACAACAAGGTCCTACTGTATAGCACAGGGAACTACATTCAGTATCCTGGGATAAACCATAATGGAAAAGAATATGAAAAAAGAATGTATATATGTGTATAACTGAGTCATTCTGCTGTGCAGCAGAAATTAATACAACATTGTAAATCAACTGTACTTCGATAAAAAAATAGTTTGTAGACTACATATACCAATAACAGTGTTTTGTAAACTGTGAAATGCTATACAATTTCATGTTATTAACTTTAGAATTTTATCTGGGATCTATACGTAGGAGTGAGCTTGATGAGTTATACACAGACTGTGTACATCTTCAACCTCAGCAGGGAAGGCCAAATTACTTTCTACTATTAGCAGTGAATAGAGTTCCTGTCGATCTACACTGTTTCGAGCACTTGGTATCAGACTTTCTAGTTATTTTAGGTATTAGACTTTAGTTATTTTCCAATCCAATGTGGATCTCATTACAATTTACATTTTCCTGATAACATACAAAGACCATCTTTTTTCATATTTATTACAATGTGGTATTTGTTGGCTATATTTAGAGTTGTTCACATTTTTTACTCACTTAACAATTGTGCTGTTTTTTTGCTTTCTCAACCATTCATAGGGAGCTCTTTTTATTTTCAAGATACTAATACTTTGTTACCTTATTACAGATACTTATTCTCAGTTTGTGGCTTGCCTTTTTGCTTTTTTTAGGGTGTAATTTGATGAGTATAAGCTCATAATTTTAACAGTCTAATTTACCAATCAGTGTTATCCTATAAGGTTTGTACTTTCTGTGCTTTAAGAAATCTTTCTGCCCTCTAACCCCTTGGGTCGTAAAGATACTCTCTTCTAAAAGTTTGAATGTTTTGCCTTCCATATTTGAATTTTTAATCCACTGGGAATTTATTGTGTATGTTGTAAAGTAGTTGCTCAATTTCAAATTTTCCATATGGACACCCACCACCATTTAGTCAATCACTGTCTTTCTCTACTGCTGTGATGTGCCACCTCCATTTACACAAGGTATCCTTCTAGGCATGCACCTGTTTTAGGCTCTCTGTCCTATTCCCTTGGCCCATTTGTCCATCTCTCTCTTTTTTAAACGTAGGACTTACACATGCTTGCAATGGCTGTGAGAAGAGTATGGTCTGCAGAATTGTGTTCACATCCCGAAGGCTCTTCCTGTGCTTCATCATATATCCTAACAGTATTTTGCTGATCTGGTTTCAAGTTTTATTGAACTCTACCTACTAGATATCACTGCTAATCCTTGTCCTCGTCCATCCACTTGTAACAACAGCATTGCTGTTTTTTTTTTTAATCACTTGTGGTATTGGAATTAAATGAAATTGAGCTTAAAAATCTGAGGGATTTGGGAAAGGTTATGTATTTCTTTTTACCTGTAGAAAACCTGGAGAGTGAAAGATAATTTGGAGAGAGGACCTGAAAGGTTAACAGTTTCAAAATGGAAAGTTCATGATGAGTGAAGCTAGGTGAGAGGGGAAGGGGGGTAGGGGCTGCTCAGAGTTAGGGTTTCAGGACAGAAAACCCCAAAGGAAAAGTATCCTTATGGCTCTTTTAGCCTACAGCACATTATTGATACTTCAAGAAATACACTGGGGGCACTTTCCTGGTGGTCCAGAGGTTAAGACTCTGCACTTCCACTGCAGAAGGCATGGGTCTGATCCCTGGTGGGGGAACTAAGATCCCGCGTGCCACGCGGCACTGCCAAAAAAAAAAAAAAAAAAAAAAAGAAAAAAGAGAATGGGAATAAAGGCAGATAAAAGCCAGACAGGATGTAGATAAAATATATATTTTGTGAATATGGCTTTTTAGCCTACAAAATATTTTTTTTCTCTGTGAATCAGTTTAACTCTTAATATACATACTATCTCAATGTGATTTTATATTAACAATACAAAAAGAACATGATTCTTGGCTCCATGCTTTAATTTTCTGTCCCTTCTCCAGGGGCAGTGAGCACTTTTGTTGTTCCTCAAAGAAATTTCTTTGCCCGCAGCTCTCCCAAAGCACGAGTTGGAGCAAAATTCACGGAGAGGGGAATTCAAAAGGCTACTTGCTTCAAATCAGCTAACTGTATTAGAAAAAAGTAGGGGAGTAAGATCCTAGAACTCCATAATTAAAACAGAAACTAAGCTGTTTAGCTCAGAGATCATGTCTTTTCAGGCTGTTGTGACTGGCACACTGTATGTGTATGTGGGGTTATTGGTAATAATTATAAGTATTACTCGAAGAATGTGTAGGAAAGCAGCTCCCCTTAAGATGAACAGGACCCAAGCCACAGCACACAGTGTCTGATGAATTAAAAACCCTGGTCCTTGTTCAAATCACCATTCCCTTCAACAGAAGCCAGACAAGGAAATACACAGCAAGGTTAAAGGCTGCAGGTGCAATCAGACATCAGCCGTGCTCTTGGCCTTTGACCTCCGCATGGAACATGTTGAACATCAGCCAACTTGGATGCAAAAGTCAATCCTTGTCCACTTCTCCAGCCAGAATCCCCTCCCACAGAAGCATTACCAAGCAGAGAAGAATTGGTGGCACCATTTTGTAGGGAAGGTGGAGAACTGGGATTTACATTGGATACCCTACAACAAACTAGTTTAAAAGTCCCCTTAAATAGTTCTGATTTCCCCAGTCTTTGAGCCCACCCCCAAGGGAAGAACTTTCTCTCTGGCTCCTCTCAGGTACCCCCCACTGATGCTGGGCCTTTCTTGGTACACCCTGCCTTTGTTTTTCTTTTCCTCTCTTTTTAGAGCATGTCGAGTTCTCCCCATTATCTTAAGTCTGGCAGGTTAACTACCACGTTTCATCACTTGGTCATGTCCAGAAATGGAGGCTCTTATATCCACGCTACGGGGCTTATTCATTCATTCAAGTGTTTATTAGGTGTTTACCATGTGCTAAGAACTGTTCTAGGCCCTGGGGATTCAGCAGTGAGCAAAACAGACAGAAATCCTTACCATCAAGGAGCTTATATTCTAGCAGAAGGAGCCCAACAAAAATAAATCAATAAAACAACTAAATAATAATTAAAACATATAAAATGTATAAAATGTCAGATAGAGATAAGAGCTATGTGCAAAAATGAAGCAAAGAGATAAGGGATTCTGGAAAGGGGGTTGCACTTTTTAAGAGGGTGGTCAGGGAAGATTTTGCTGGCAAGGTAACATGTGAGCACATTCCCAAAGGAGGTAAGGGAGTAAATCTTGGATAAATCAGATGAAAGAGTATTCTAGATAACAGGAACGGCAAGAGCATGGACCCTGGGGCAGAAGTGTGCCTGGCTCATTTCTGCAAGAGCAGGGAGGCTGTTGTTGCTGAAGCTGAGGAAGGGCGAGAGTAACTAGAGATGAGGCTGGAGAGATAATTGGACAAGATCCTGAAGGGCCTTATCCTGTGAAGATTTTGGTTTTTACACTGAGTGAGATGGGGAGACATTGGGGAATTCAGGGCAGACAAATGACATGATTGGATATATGTAAACCTCCCTCTGGCTATGGGGCTGAGAGTAGACCATAGGAGGGAAAGGGAAACTGGTTAGAAAACTCGTACCATAACCCAGCCTAGAAATGAGTGGCTTGGAGAATGGTGAATGGGGTGGAGGTGGTGAGAAGTGTTGGATTCTGGATATATTTTAAAAGGAGTGTTAATAGACTTTGCCGATATTTTGGATGGGTGTATGGGGGGAAGAAAGAGGGAAAGTGAAAGATGTCTCTAAGGTTTTTGACTTGAGTCCCTGAAAGATGGATTTTCATTTTCAGAGATGAGGAGGATTGTGGGGGGTGAGGTGTGGGAAGAACAGGAATATGATTTTGGCCACAGTAAGATTGAGATGCTATTAGCTATTCCAGGGGAGACGTTGACTAGGCCCTTGGATGTATAGGATGCTGAAGTTCAGGGGAGACATCTAGACTGGAAAGACAAATTTGAGAATTGTTAACATAAATAATAATTAAGAGTGAGGGTTCTTGGGATCACCAAGATGGCTGGCATAATCTGATGACATGCCATTCAAAGCTTATCAGGACTTTCCATTAAAACAAATAAGATGCTCTCCTAGGGACTGCCCTGGTGGTCCAGTGGTTAAGACTTCACCTTCCAATGCAGGGAGTGCAGGTTCGATCCCTGGTTGGGGAGCTAAGATCCCACATGTCTTGTGGCCAAAAAACCAAAACATAAAACAGAAGCAATATTGTAACAAATTCAATAAAGACTTTAAAAAAAATGCTCCACATCCAAAAAAAAATCTTTGATTGGGATTGACATATATACACTGATATGTATAAAATAGATAATAAGAATCTGCTGTATAAAAAAATAAAATTCAAAAAAAAAATCTAAGCCAAAGGAGGGAAAAAAGAAAGATGCTCTCCTAAGTGGGCATCTCTGTGCACATGACTCTGGCAGGGTGGAGACACATAGACCCTATGTGATCTGACCTTTCATTCTGTGCCTGCTGCACTATCCTCCGTGCTGTTCCTTGAACTTGCCACACATGCTCTGATTTCATGGCTTTGACACTTGCTTTTCCTTCCTCCTGAAAGGAAGGAAAAGGCAGGAAAAGGAAGGAAAAGGAAGCTTCATCTTGCTTCCTTCCTTCAGGTTGCTCACCTTATGTATTACTTATCTTTTGCTGCCTAACAAATTACTTCAGTGTAGAGGCTTTATCTCACATTTTCTGTAGGCCAGAAATGTGGGACCAGCTTAGCTGGGCGGCTATGGCTAAGGGTTTCACATGAGGCTGGAGTGCAGACTTGAGCTGGGGCTTCAGTCATCTGAAGGCTTGACTCAGGCTGGAGGTTCCTCTTCCACGGTGCTTTATTTACACGTCTGACAGATTAGAGCTGCTGGAGGGGAGGTCGAGGTCTGAGTCCCTCTCCACGTGGTTCTCTCCCAGGACTGCTTGAGTGTCCTCCTGACATGGCAGTTGGCTTGCTCCAGAAGGTGTCATCCAAAAAAGCAAGGTGGAAGCTTTGACACTTTTGACGACCCAGCCTCAGAAATCAAATACCTTCATCTCTGCTGTACTTTATTACCAAGAGACCATCCCCAATTTTTTGTGGGAGGAGACTACATAAGGGTGTGAATACTGGGAGGTGAGGCTCACTGAGGGCCATCTTGAAAGCTGGCTGCCACATCTTATCAGAGATGCCTTCTCAGACTATCCTGTATATTACGGACTGAATGTATGTGTTCCCTCCTAAATTCATATATTGAAGCCCTAACCCTCCAGTGTGGCTCTGTTTGGAACGAGGAAGTAATTAAGTTTAAATGAGGTCACATAGGTGGGACCCTGGTCAGATAGGATTAGTGTCCTTATAAGAGACACCAGAGGGCCCTCTCCCTCTCTCTCTCTCCCCCCCGCCACCACCCTCCATGTGCACATATTGAGGAAAGGCCACGTGAGGACACAGAGAAGGTGGCAGCCTGCAAGCCAGGAAGAAGAGCTCTCACCGCAACTGAATAGAGTGCAATCTTGATCTTGGACTTCTAGCTTCCAGAACTGTAAGAAAATAAATTTCTGTTGTTTAAGCCACCCAGTCTGTGGTACTGGGTTGGCTAGGAAGTTCGTCTGGGTTTTCTGTAACATCTTACGTAAAAACCTGAACAAACTTTTTGGCCAACACAATATTTTCTTTTGACAGCCCAAGCAGACTAATATACTGCATAAAGGAGCAACCTTATTCCTGAGCACTTTCTATTCCCTGTATTCTACTTTATTTTTCTCCACAGTATTTATCACAACCTGACATTTTCTCAGTTCATTTGTTTATTGTCTGTCTCCCTTACGGGAGTGGAAGCCCCCCAAAGCAGGGACTTTGTCTATTTGGTATACTGTTGTATCCTCAATTCTGAAACCAGTGCCTGGCACATAAAATGTGCTCTGGGAAATTTCCTGGCAGTCGAGTGGATAGGACTCTGCACATCCACTGCAGGGGGCACAGGTTTGATCTCTGATCGGGGAACTAGATCCTGCAAGCTGCGCAGCGAGGCCAAAAAAAGGTGCTCTGAACTACTTGTTGAATGACAAATGAACGGATGCATATTTGACCTTATTTTATGTCTCTTCCTCACCCCGTTGGTGGCCAGGATTATTCTTACTTTAGGTAAACGTGGGGTTCATCATATTCCAGCACCATTTCTGAAATCAGGCATGAAACAGAATATTTTAAAAATCTCAATTTATCTAGTGCTTGGATTATTCATTATAATGAGTTATTTGAAATTTAACCCAGTGAAATATAAGCCCATCTGAGGTAATTTTGAGGTGGCTCTCACCTAGAGATGAGAGCCTAAGCAATTTTTTTTTCTTATTTTTGAGGTTAAGCAACTTGCTTGAGGCCACACAGCTAGAGAATGACAGGGGAAGATTTGAACCCAGGAGGTCTGGCTCCAGAATCTGCCTACAGCCCCAGCCATTGCTGCTTCTCCATGTCACTGTGGTGGTTGTTCCAGGCGGAGCCCCTGGAGCACACCAAGAAGCTTCTCTACCAGTACGAGGCCATATGAAACTGACGAACGAGGAGAAGTTGTCCAGGCATCAGGCCTGGGAGTCGGAGCCGGAGGTCTGGTCCCTAGGGAGAGTGGGCAGATGGGAGGTGGCAGGGGTAGGGATGTGTCTTAAGCATGTCTGCCCCTACTTCCCAATTCAGGTGCTGGAGATCCTGAAGCTTCGGGAGGAAGAGGAGGAGGGGCATGCGTTAACCATCTCGTGGTCAGCTTATTACCTAAGCAATAAACTGTGGGAAACCTCCCAGTTCTTGGGGCTGTTTTTCCTGCCTGAGGGTGAGAATTCTGCACTTTGTAGAGCACATGTAATGACTAATCCTGATGAAATGCTACATGTGTTTTTTGCACGCATGTAACGATAAAAGAGAGTGAGGTTGAAAAGAAATGCAAAATACATTTCTGTGTATTCCAATTTTCCCATCACACTTATGCACTTACTTCTATAGTTAGAAATGCAAAAGTTATAGAAGAAGAAATAAAAAGAATAACCTTGAAGTAGGATAAACTCATTTATATCTGTGCTCTGCGTCTTGCTGATGGGATTAGTTATTTAATCTCCCTGAGTCTTAGCTTCCTGCACTGCAATTAAGAAACAATAGTATGGAACTTCAGCCTTGACTTCGGTAGAAAAATGTCCCAGTGTTGGAGTGTGTTGGCTCATTCTTGTAGCTTTCAGTCAAGTTCTGAAAGAATGGGACAAAGTTTGGTCCAAGATGGCTCTTATAAGAGGAAACAGGATATAACCTTGATACGGAAAGTCCTTTCTGTTTGCAAAACCAGGGGCGGCCAGATTGGCTGACCAAGGACATCACTTCACTGCCAAGGACAGGAGTGCCTGCCAGTCTTCTCTGGCTGGATAGAGTGTGCTCAGGACTGGGTGTTCTGGGTGGTTATATTTGATTTTATCCAAAAAGGACTCAGCTGCGGTTAGCTTATTTTCTTCTACCACTGTTGAAATATTTAGATGTTGGAAATATTTAAATTGATCGTTGCTGGACTCTGAGAAATTATACGTGGAACTGACTTGGAGGAAGAGACAGTCCCAGGAGATGCCGGGCTTGGAGCTAGATGGAGTAATGGGGTGAGACTTCTGGTTGCCTCTCCCATAAAGCCCCTTAGCCCATATTAAAAGCTGCTACCATCGTCATCATTATTAATGCCACTGTTTCTTCTCCCTCTGCAGTAACACAGATGCCCCCATTAATCTCAGTTCCATCTGGGTTTGCTTAATCCTGTGGGCCTGAGCTTCCATGGAAGCATGGCTATGCTGACAGCTGAGATTTTAAAAAACTAGAGCAACTGGAAATCAGCACACTTTCAGCCAACAGGGTGCTGGGAGGATCTCAGTCAGTAGGGATAAATTAGTTATAATGCAGATATTGATGGACACAGGCAATTTTAATGAAGCTAGAGTGGAAACATAGGGGACTCAGAAAGACAGATCAATAAGCAAGAAAACCCACTGGAAAAGACTACCTTATAATGATTGGACTTCCAGTCTTTGGCCTCTTTTCCATCCTCCCAAGGGGGGCAGTACTGTAGTCCTCTCCTTTAACTGCCTCCATCTGGGCTCCCCTCTCTGGCTGCCTTCCTGGGTCTGCCCAGCTACCATGTTTAGAGCTTTCTCCCATTCTCATCCCTCACTTTTGCATGGGCCTGGCAATTTCTCATAGCTTTTAAAATCTGTTAATCAGTATACACTGCCAAGAGAAGTTGGTTTCAGACTTAACTAGCTGCTATGGTCTGAATGTTCATTTTCCCCTCAAATTTATAGGTTGAAATCCTAACCACCCCCAAAGGTGATGGTATTAGGCATTTGGGAGGTGCTTTGGTCATGAGGGTGGAGCCCTCATGAATGGTATTAGTGCTCTTATAAAAGAGGCTCCAGGGGCTTCCCTGGTGGCACAGTGGTTGAGAGTCTGCCTGCTGATGCAGGGGACATGGATTCATGCCCCGGTCTGGGAAGATCCCACATTCCACGGAGCGGCTGGGCCCATGAGCCATGGCCGCTGAACCTCTGCGTCCAGAGCCTGTGCTCCACAATGGGAGCGGCCACAACAGTGAGAGGCCCGCGTACCACAAAAAAGGAAAAAAAAAAACAAAACAGTAGTGTCTCTCTCTCAAATCTCCCAATCCTCTTTCCCAGAATCTACCTCTTTTACTAGATTTTTATGTATTCCTTCCCAAGAAAGTCTACACATGTATACAGTTAATATATATCTCCTTTCATGTTATACCAAATGGTAGCAACCTGCAGACGGTTCTGCATCTTCCTTTTTTCACTTAATGATACATCTTGCAAATTACTCCACATCAGTGTAGATTTGCCTCATTCTTTCTAAACCCTGCAGAATATTTCATTTTATTCATGCCCAGTGATTTAAGTTTATTGGTGGGCCTGTAGATTGTTTTTAATCTTTTATGAATACAAACAACACACAATGAACATCCTTGTACATATTTGGGATGGGGAACATATAGCAGCATATCTGCCAGCTGTGTTTTGAGAAGTAGAGTTGCTTGGTCCAAGGATACAAGCAATAATGTGCTGGAGTCAGTTTATACAGGCCCATGAGGACCAGGTCAAACACATCTCTTCCCTGCTGTATGGTCAATGACATCATACCGGTAACTTGAATTGGCCATAGTGAGAGTATTTACATCATGGGAACCTGCAATCATTACACATGAGGGCTTCCCTCATCCCTGGAGAGCTGGTTGTCAAACACTGCAGTACCTCAGTTCAATTCTGCCACTACCTGGAGTTAGTGCACACTCCATGGGTTAAGGGCACAGCCCCCAACAAGGTTGGCCTCACTTCAGATACCAGCTGCAAGTCTGGAGGTCCCCAGGCCACCAACACTTCTTAGCCAACTAGTTACAAATGTGGAGGCTCCCATGACCCCTTCTGGTTTGATAATTTACTAGAATGACCCATGGAACTCAGGAGACCGCTTCACTTATTACAGTTATACTATGTAGGATGCAAATCAGGGCCAGCCAAATGAGGAAACCTATTGGTGAAGGCTGGCAGGCTCCCAAATGGAGTTTTTGTGGCTGCAGGGACACATCATCCTTCTGGCATATCAATGTGTTCATCAACCAGGAAGCTCCTGGAGATTCAAGTGTTCAGAGTTTTTATTGGTGTTTCAATATGGCAGCATGATTGATTAAATTATTGGCCATGTGATTGAACTCAGTCTGCAGCCATGTCCCCTCACAGGGGAGGGAGGTTGGGCTAGCAGCAGGTGGCCTAAAGCCCCAACCCTCTAATTACAGGATCAATCTCTCTGACATGGCCAGCCCTCATCCTGAAACTTCCTAGGAGCCCATCACAGTCACCTCATTAACATAAACCCAGGTGCAACACCAGGAGCCCACCATAAATAACAAAAGCACTCCTAACATTCAGGAAATTCCAAGGGTTTAGAGGTTCCATCCCAGGAACCTGAGACAAAGACTATTCGAACTCTTTATTATACAACAAACACTTAGCATATGACTGGGTATAAGCATTTAAAGTGTTGACAGACATCTCCAAATTGTCCTCCAAGGAGGCTGGACAAAATATTCAGTCCCACTAGCACGTATGAGTGTTTTTGGAGGGAAAATTCTGACCACAGTGACTCATCATACTGGACCACTAGACTATACCAGTTATTTCTTAGAGACCAAACATGAGGAACTCAAAGTTACTTCTCTGGGAGAATACATTTCTACTCTCACTGAATCTTCAGTGAAACCCAACACTTGCAAACCTTTCTTATGGCTTTATGCTCCTGCTACTTAGGCAAATAGTTATTGGTGAAATTTGCCAGCTATTGACGGAAATAAGACGACTTCAAATGCCTAATACTTGGGGGCTTCCCTGGTGGCGCAGTGGTTGAGAGTCTGCCTGCTAATGCAGGGGACACGGGTTCGAGCCCTGGGCTGGGAGGATCCCACATGCTGCAGAGCAGCTAGGCCCGTGAGCCACAACGACTGAGCCTGCGCGTCTGGAGCCTGTGCTCCGCAACAAGAGAGGCCGCGATAGTGAGAGGCCCGCGCACTGTGATGAAGAGTGGCCCCCGCTTGCCACAACTAGAGAAAGCCCTAGCACAGAAACGAAGACCCAACACAGCAAAAATAAATAAATAAATTAATTTTTAAAAAAAACAACACACATTTCTGGGCCTTTCATCAAAACAGAATTAAAAAAAAAAAAAAGCCTAATACTTGGTCTTTAACCTTTTTATAATCACTACTCTATTAGAAAATTTCCCTAAAGATTGTCTTTTAAGAGTAAATTCTGTGTATGATAAAAACCTGACAAATCTGGGGAAAGGTCATTCTGAAATAGTGACAAGTAGGAATAAGAAAGGTTTGAAAATGTCATCGTGTACTTCTGTCTTCTTACACAAGACAATGGTAATTTGTTTCAAAGTATTGTCAGATCCTATTGGGTAATGCTTTAGTAGAATATAAAGAAAATAAAAAATACATAATCACTAAATAAAGTGACTTAGTCATTGAAATTTAATGAATGTTATTCATATAAATTCTAAGTGATTGACACATTAACTCCTCTCATCCTCTCAACAACCATATGAGATAGGTAGTAACGCTATTCCTATTTGACAAATGAGGAAACTGAGGCATAGAGATTGAGTCATTTGGTCAAAGTTGCACAGGTGGGAAGTGGTAGACCTAGTACTTGCACTCAGAAATCTGGCTTCTGAGACCATGCTCTTTGCTGCAACACCACACTGCCTTTACATTTATATGCAAAGAGGATCCAAGTCATCAGTGAGCAGTATCTCTGATTCCCCAAATGAGCACTGAGAATTGACATGAGTCTCAAGGAAGCTGGGGATGAGGGTGCTAGGGTGGGAGGGCCAGAACTGGGGCAAAGTGGAGAGGTGAGGACTTGGCCTAGAACCTTCCAGGGCCAGGCTACTGCCTGGAACTTTATCCCCCCCTCCCCACCTGTGGACCACCCCTTTCCACTTGATGGAGCACATCATGGGGGCTACATAGGGTGCTGTATCAACAGTTCTTCCTGGTACGGCTGGGAGAATATCCACCAACAGCTTCCTGTGGATATTCTAGCGACAGAAGTCCCACCCATAACCTGAGTTTGGTGATACTTTATTAAAACAGCTAGGCTAGTTGTCTGGATTGTTGTGTCATTAACACGGTTCAGCTGGGGACTACATTTCCTAGAATCCCTTTCCCCCTACGATGCTGGGTTAGAGTTGGCCAAAGAAGAACTTGCATAAACTTTGAGAGGCAGAAGTGAAGGGCTGGCCATCCTTTTCTGAAGGTCTTTTCACAGTCAGATACAGTACAAGTCATAATCAGAGGGGCCCTGTCAGTTCTCTGGCTGGATTCCCCAGGTCCCATACCTTTTCTGTGTGTATTTTTGTTCCAGAGGCTCACACCTGCCACTCTTCTTCAGAGGCCTGTTATCAGGCTACTAGAGTTAGTCAAAATAGTCTGGGAATTTACGGCCCCTGAGGGTGACCCAAATGACCTATGGCTGCAATTATCACAAAAGCTCTGAGGCCACTCACGCACCAGAGGTCCCCTGGAGGCCAGGCTGGAGTGACCCTGGGAGGCCTGGTTGCGTCCTGCCTACACCACCCACAATAAGTCACTCACACAGGACCCTCACCTTGGAGAATTTATCTGGATAAATTAACCTAAGACCAAGAGTATCTAAGAAAAAACTTTGGCTTCCAACCTGGTTTGTTCAACGTGCATCAGCCAGCTCTAGCTACCTCCTCTTTCTGGGCAGGTTGTACTTTGAGTCTTTTGATGGAAAGACTCAAATGGAATCCAAAAACCTACGATCCTGAGGGTAAAGGGTTTCACTGACTCTGGCCCTTGTCAATGAAAGTGGAAGATGCAGGTTTTCCTCATCTAATCAGGAAAAAACAGATGATCTAGATTTTGAAATAGAAGGTTGGTCATGAGGTGTTAGAAGAGGTGGAGGACAGGTGGGAGGGTATGACTTCCCAAAGATCAGTCACTGCAGCAAGTGTCTGCCACCTCCAGTTCAGAAAGAGCAAAAAGAAAAAAGAAAAAAATGCTGCTCGTTGCACTCAGCCTGCTGTTGTCAGGGCCTAGTTGGCAGAAAACCCGGAGCCTGCCCCTGCCCTCAGCCACTGCCGCCTCCCCTTCCATGGCTGCCCCGAACTCTGCAGAAGCACTACCAAGTCTACAGAAAAAAAGCTGCTTCCGAACTCCTGCCAGGGTCTCCCCTTGGCGGCATCTGACAAGGAGCCAGGTGGAAAGCCAGGCTGGAAAGTGTAGTTTGCAGGCTCTGTACCCGGCAGTGGAGAAGCAGCTGGAATAGGGGATTGTAGGGCTGAGACAGGAGACACCATCCACTCTCACCTCAAAGTCCCCATCCTCTTGCTGGTTGGGAAAGTCATCCCAAGATGCCCAAAGCTTCAGAATTGGTGTCGGATGACCTTATTGGGATGGAGGAGTTGGGGAGAGGGGAAGAGGGCCAGGCATAGGACACTGAATGGACGGCAGAAGGCAGCACCTGCTGTCTAGAAAGCATCTATTCAAGAACCCTGGGAGACTTCCAGGCGTGGGACGGTTTAGTCCCTTTCACTCCTGTAGGACACAGATTACGGGACACACTTTCTTTTATCTTCTTTGGGACGCTGGCGGATAACCTTTCATCTAAACTCTAACAGAAACTTCAACCTTTCCCAGGGACAAGCAAGCAAGCATGCTTTCAGACACAAATGAGCTTGAAGAGGAGAACTGCAGGCCCGTGGGTGCTTCTGTTTGGTGGCCAAATATTGTTGATCTCCTAGATCAGGCCCAGAGACCTTGGCATTTGTTATTCAAGAATCAAAGTCACAGTCTATTAATCCCAGCTGCTTTTGAGAAACAGGAACAGTCTGTGTCCTGGTTCTCAGGCTCCACCCAAAGCCTGCTCCCTTGGGCCTCCTGTAGGTCTCTCTTTGTTCAGAGAATTTTCAGCTCTAGAGTGAGAAGAATAATTTAAAACCCCTTGTATTAACTTTCTATCGTGGCTATAACAAATTTTCACAACTGTAGAGGCTTAAACAACACAAATGTATTACCTTATGGTCTTGGATGGTACTGCTGGCCTAACACCAAGGTGTCAGCACCCTCGTTCCTTCTAGAGGCTGTAGGGGAGAATTCACTTCCTTGTCTCCACCTTCAAAGCCAGGAGCCCAACGCTTCTCTCGACCTCTGACCTCTGCTTCCATCTCTTCCCTCTGACTCTGAACTGCCCATATCCCTCTTATAAGACCCGTCAGATTACACTGGGTCCACCTGGGTAACCTAGGCTACTCTCCCCCTAACTTAATCACACCTGCAAAGTCCTTTTTATCTTGTGAGGTAACATATTCATAGGTTCCAGGGATTAGGACATGGGCATCTTTGGGGGTCACTGCTTAGTCCACCATGCCCACTGTCTGGAACGTATAGTAAATGGACAGGAGGCGGAGGCCCAGCACTGAGTGTTGAACTGGGCTAGAATCCCGTGTACTGGAAAAGGCAGCTTCCACGTGGCCTTTAAAATGAAAATTAGTTGGCAAATAAATCAATGTTTATGAACCCAAATTTCCTTGCCCCTTCACTATTTGAAGTAAACCAGTTTAGGCCTCAGTTCCTTTTGACTGAAGAAGCATTTTTTAGAACAGTTGCCACACTAATAAGAATCTACTGTATAGCGCAGGGAACCCTACTTAATACTCTGTAATGACCTATATGGGAAAAGAATCTTAAAAAAAGTGGATATATGTATATGTATAACAGATTCACTTTGCTGTACAGCAGAAACTAACACAACATTGTAAAGCAACTATATTCCAATAAAAATTAAAAAAAAAAAAAAAAAACAGTTGCCACATATGCCCTGGGTCTGGGTGGTCACTTGGAGGGCAGACAACAGATCATCAGGGAAACAGAGCTGGTGTGAAGAGATATGGGCTCGAGATCTGCCCAGGGATCAGTGTGAGTGTCCAACCAGGTAACTCCAGGCAGATGCTGGACTCGGGAAATCTCACCTTTAATGTACCAGTGTGCATGCATGGGGCACTGGCGTTCTCACACCACAGGGCAGTGGTCAACCGTGGTGTGCGTCCAAACCACCCACGGAGCTTGTCAACCACACAGCTGGCCTCCCCGCCCCCTCCCGTTCAGAGTTCCTGAATCACAAGGTCTGGGGTGAGGCCCTGGGATGAATATGTTTAACAAATGCTGAAGATTATTCTCATTAAAGTTTGAGAATTACTGCATTTGTGTCTTGGAGCCCTTATTAGCATCAAAACCCCAAGGGCAGTTTTTGTGAAACAGAAAAGTGTGTCATAGAAACCCAACCCAATGCCAGCTTGGTAATTGCAAGATTTATTTCCATAAAGCTACACATTCATGTTTAGAATGAATCTCTTCTAGGGCTCATTGTAAATATGGTCAATATGCTCAAAATTGCAGTAGGCAAGAGGTAGTATATACAGATAATGAGCTGCAAAAAGCACTCCAAGTTTGGGGTATAGCTGTTTGCTTCTGGAAGTGTCCAAAAGGGGCTACATCAGAGAGGCAATTCAGTTTTTCTCTTTGCTTTCACACACCTGCATTTAATATTGAAGTCTAGTCAATTCTCTCTGGCTGAGTTGATGTGGATTGTCACATTTCATCTAAACTCAGACATTACCAGTTTTAAGGCACACCATTATTTTATGTACCACTATGAAGGAAAAAAGCCAATTAAACGATGATAATTACTAGACATACCTTCATTTCATATATGTTAAATTCAGGGGGAGGGGGAAGTACCTTGTTAAAATTCGGTATTTCAAGATTGCTGCTTCCCATGAAACAGGAGGCTATTATTTCTGGGATGAGATCAAGTTTCCCTTGAACTTGGAGCTGGTTATTTTCTCCACACTTGGCATCTATGCACAGGAGAGCAAAATCTAGTTCTGTGTTAACACATATTTTGTATGACATTGATCTCTATCTTGTTAATTAAAGAACAACATTTTAGAGACTAAAAACCAGTGATTATGGAACTAAATTGAGAATCAGGATTAAAGTTTAACAAGAAAATATAATAACATCAAGTTGTAACAGTGTCTCTGCTGTATCATTTAAAGAAGAACAAGCTCAGAAAAAAGAAAAAGAGAAAATACTGTTCTACTTATTGTGGAATTAGCCAGGAAAAGTGTCTGCTCTGAAATATCCTTCTAGACTATGCAACTTTAATAGGCAGATTTCACCCTTGAAGCTTAATAAATGGCATTGGAACACGTGTTTTTTTCCAGCTCAGGCACTGATATAACCAAGATTGGTTTTTGTCGCTCACGAAGAGAAAGCTAGGTAGGAAAGCTAGCTATAAAACCCTAGTGGGATTTAGGAATCACATTCTCTATGCTATATGCCGTAAGGCAAATGGTACATGGTAACTGGAATTTGCTTTTCTAAACTATGAGAGTATATATTTGTGACTCTTATTCAGCCCAAACAAGAAGCCGCTTCACTCCTACATTTGAAAATAGAGCAACGAGATTTGGAAAGCAGATTTGCAACCCATGTTATCTGATGGCAATGATAAGATTCTGTCCCCAGGGCAAGAGGTGATTTGGTTAAGGTGTTTTTTTTTTTTTCACAGAACACCTCCCTTTGGAATAGTTTGTTGTGCAGCCATAGATGAAGTTTGGTGTAGTTTTTGACACAACAATAGATACCTGAATTTGGGGTAGTTTGTGATGTAGCAACAGATAATGGAAACAGGAAGTAACCCAGTAAGGGTAAGCTTTCAAGCCAAACCCTTTAGAGGCTATCTCCAGCTTGATCCTGTTGAGGGAATCTGAATTATGTGTCAGAGTTATCTTAACCTTAGGTTTTCATGTTCCTGGTTATTGGATAAGGACCACCTGTGGGGCAGAGATGGTGGCATAAACTCTCCGGCTCTTCTGGCTTTCTTCAGAGTGTAGACAGTGTCAGTCACCCCTCAGAGTGTACCTGGCCTGTAGCTGGCACTGCACCATCAGATCAGAGCAGGTAGTAGTAACTCATCTGTTATTATTTCTCAATATTTAACAGACTATACAACACACGCAAGAAAGCCATGCAACAATCCAAGGCTGTAGCTTGTTTGATTGATTAAGGACTTTATTTAATAGTAACACATTGTGGGAGGAATCTTTGTAGGTAGAGGAACAGTTAGGTGCACTTTCTTTTTTTGCAAGATAGGAAACATAAGCCCTGAAAAAGGACGCAGGTGAAAGATGCTTGCGTAGCAGAGCACAGGAAAGCAGCTTTGTGCCAGCAGCAAATATTTTCTGCTGTTCAGAGAAGTGTGGAGTGGGAGGTGCTAAGCCATTGGCTGGTGTGTTAGACAGTAGTGTTGGCACAACTAACTTCCTAATTCCTGACCCTATTGAAGAAGTGCCTGTCGTCTTTTTTGTTGGGTTTAATTAGAGCATAAATATGATTTTTAAAAAGTGGAAATTGGTTAGAATTCGAGAACTAATTTTCAACAAAGTGTCTTAGAAAACCTGTGCTGGCAGTTTGGGGAGGAGGGTCTCACTTTCTAAAGGCAAATTTTGGCTACCTCTGTCTTCTCCCTTCTACCTCAACACTTAAAAAAAGAGAAATAGGTTTTTGTTTTAAATCCACAATATAAAGCAATAAGTTTTGTGATATTCTTTCCTAGATTTACCTTACAACAGAAAACAATTTTTTACTTGGTCTATGGTTTTTAACATACAGATGTTCAGATTGAATGAAAGAATTTTACACACCACAGTTAAGAGCTGATCTATTCCACTTGTTGTAATATACAACCTGGACCTCTTCTGGGCACCCAAAGCGCTGCCGCTGGGGTTTTTGCTGGGTGGGACAGCAGCTTTTGGCAGTGCCAGAAAAGCTTAAGTGCTGAGGTTAAACTAAAAGTTCTGGGTAAATGTTGCCTCTAAACAGCTGCTGGCACCAAAGCCAAATAAGTCAAGGAATCAATTACCCTCAGATGCTGGCACATCAGATGGCTAGAACCATCATCACTGGAGCTGCTGGGAGAGAAATCTCTGGTTAAGTCGGGTATCTGATGATGCTAAGAACAGAATACACACCCATTTCCTGGGCAATTGTTTCTCTTCCATAAGCTCCTGCTGAGGGACACAGACGGCATCATTTGGCCCCAAGTGGCAGCCCTTCCAATGCCTGGGCACCGTTTCCTCCTTCATTCAGATATCTTATCGGGAAACGAAGTTTTAATGGGAGACATTGAGACACCCCTGGGCTTCCAAGTACCAGCTGGTGGGGAGAGGGCTTCTGGGGTCACAGACACAATCACTGCTTCCATTTGACTCCACTGATTGCTCACTGCTGGGGGTGATGGGGATTTGCAAGTTGATTAAAACTGGAGATTTAGTGGCCGAAATAGAATTTCTCAGGTAATTGCTGGAAATGGGCCAATTCCTTTGCTGGACTGAGTTCCATGTGGCAGATGATATGCTCTCTGACCGAAACCAGATCCACAAGAGACAAAAACTATTCTTAAAGACACACCGTCCAAACAGGTGCTTGGTCTTGTGATCAGCAGAGCAAGGGAGGACAGGATGGGATGCTCCTGAATTTCTATTTCTTTGCTCTAAGGTGTTCACCAAAGGAGTGTCAGAGCCTATTCAGGTTTTTAAAATTGGTATTTGACACCACAGCCTTAAACTTATAAATGGACTTCTTGGGCTTGGGATGGTTTTCTTTAGAAAATGAAATCAACCTGAAGATGATTCTATTTCTCTCTAGAAACAATTTCAAAGGGCATCCTATTTCTTTCTTCACCTGAATCTTTTCTTTTGTAATTTTATAGTTTTCTGCTTGTAAATGTGTGTGTTTCATGATTTTTCCTGCACAAGACCATGTTTGACTCTCACAGTCGGTCAGGATGTCATTAAAACAGTGTGAACTTGTGGGTCCAAACCAAGACCGCACACAGCTTTGTGCTGCACAGAGTTCAAAATGTTTTAAATGTTGTTACTGAAAGACTTAAAAAATTATACCACCCAAGATTGGTGAGGGGGCCTGGAAAACGGTACTCCCATACGCTGCTGCTGCTCCTGGAAAGCAATCTGATGATGTTGATCAATGACTTTAAAAATGTACATGTCCTTTGACCCAGCACTTCTTCTAGAACTTAAGTCTTTAGGAAATAATCAGGGACATCAGCAAAGTTTGGCTTCTCTTAACATTAGTGGCTGCCTGTCTAGCAAAATTGTGTCCAGCAAAATCTTGTCTAGCAAAATCTTGGCAGTAGTGTTTAACTTCGAAGGACTAGAATAGCATGTATTCTGTAACAACAAAGGTGGAAATGTTAACAGTGGTTGTCTCCCCCCGTTGAGTTACAATTCTATTTTGCGTATCTGTATTTTCTAATTTTTCTTCAATGAATATGTTACTCATCTAAAAATATTTAAAAATTTTTGAACTGTGAAAGAATTTTGTTGTAGAAGTTTGTCTACTGACATGATAAAAATGTTCACAGGAAGAACAATTGTAAATAAAAGGGCATTAAACTGCATGTGCAATGATTCTACTTTTTAGAAAAGAGAAATCAATTTCTTCTCTGTCTTTGCACCTTTCCTCCCCGCTCTCACAACACAGAAACACGTTTGCACACACACACACATCTGGAAGCACACACACCAGTATACTGCAGTGGTTCTCTTTTGGTGAGAGATACGGAACAATTTCTTCTCTTTGCTCATCTGTATAATTTATACTTTTTTCAATGAACATGTAATACTTGTATAATTGGAAAAAAATAGAGCTTAATTTCACACACCATAGACAGGATGCCTGAAGTGTACATATGAAGGGGGTAGTCAGGTGCCCTGTTCTCAGTCCTCCACCCCCTCCTTCTTACTGAGTGCTGATGTAGGTTTGGGATTTCTTTCTAACTTAGGTAAAATGGAGCCTCCCATTTGCACAGAAGTGTTTTGGGGCAGAAAGCCTCAGACAACCACCAGGCAGCATCTCAGTGGCCTTTGGGGTAAGATACACATCTGGGATTTAGAAGCAGGCATGAGGCGGGAGGATTTGTAGCCTGCCACCTCTAAAAATTGCACCCAGTGACCCCCTTTTAAAAGCCTTTGCCTGGCCCAGCCCACTGGCTCCCGGGGTGGCTTCTGGCTCTTTCCTACCTGGGATGGGCAGGAGGGAAATGATTGTCAGCAGTGCTGATCTATTAGAACTGGAAAGCTTTCCCCGGGCTCTCATAAAACATACTGCACTTAAAGTCACTTCCCTCATCCATTTATTCCCCTAGAGAAATCCGTGTAACATGGGAAGGTGAAGGAGGAGTTAGAATAGAGCTTCTCACAGCTGGGGACTTATAGGCAGTGGCGTGTAATGGCTAGAAGCAGGCTTTGCTGTGCCAGCTACCTCTGCGTGGGCAAGACTCTGCCACACACTAGCTGTGTGATCTCAGGCAAACACTTAACACCTCTGGGCCTTAGTTTCCTTATCTGTAAGATCTAGATGACAACATTGTAATGATTAAATTAGGTAAAACAGGTACAGCACTTTGAACAGAGCCTGGCGTTTGGCAAGCACTCAGCAAATATACTACAACTTCCACAAATGTTGCCGTATTGTTGTTCATATGTCCTCTTCTATTATTTTAATTATATTTTAAAATAGATGACCCATACCCATGGTACAAATTATAACCTCAAAATGTAACAAAAAATGTACAGTGATGTGGTAGCTCCAATACTGCCCCCTCCCAGAGATGTCCATGCGCTAATCCTTGGATCCTGTGAATATGTTACATGGCAAAAGGGACTTTCAGATGTAATTCAGTTTATGAACTTTAAGATAGGGAGATTATCCTGGATTATCTAGGTGGGCCCAATCTAGATAAAAACAGAGAAATTTTCCGCGATAGAGAGGTGCAGCAGAAGAGGAAGGCAGAGAGATTCTGAGCATGAGTGAGATTCACTAGCTGGTGCTCCAGGTACCAAGTGGGATGCAGGCAGCCTGGAGGCTCCAAGCCCAGCCCTGGATGACAGACAGTGAGGACACTGGGACTTCAGTCCCACAACCGCAAGCAACTGACTTCAGCCAACACCTTAAATGAGCCAAAAAGCAGATTCTTCCCCAGAACCTCCAATAAGGGACAAACACTGCTGGCACCTTGGTTTCAACCTCATGGAAGCCAGAATAGAGAAACCAGTCAATCTAACCCAGACGTTTGACAGTGAGACAACAAATTTGTATTGTCTTAGGCTGTGAAAGTTTTCATAATCAATAGAAAACTAAAAGTGAAGAGTAAGTTTCACTCCTACCCTTGATTCCCAGCTCCCATTTCCCTTTCCTGGAGGCAACCTCTCTGTGTTTAGAAGGGAAAATTGGAAAAAGGAAGGAAATAGGTCTCTTATTTAGGATATTTTAAGCTGAGAGATTTTGGTTTGGGAAGATCAAAGAGTAGGAAGAATGATAGTTCTTGGATGTTTTCTTAGGGAAATCTGTAATGCTGCAGTGTGCCAAGTGTGATACCGTCCACATGAAAATGATTAATGAAGCAGTAAATTTGAGATATTTATGAATCTTTATAGAAAAGAGAATCACAACTATTTAGAAAATGTGGATAATTATGAACATGATGGTGAACTTAAAAGATGTGAATGTATCATAAAGGAAAGCTCCCTCTGAAAATATGAGGTTTCTTTTTAGAACCATCAAAAAGCTTCTGAATAGTTCAGTCCTGTCCCTCCTAGAAGCCAAATTCTCTAGAAAATGGGGAGAGAGAGAGTGGAAGGGAGAAAAGGAAGAGACCATTAGTCAATATAAAGAAGAGAAATATGAGCAGAAAAGAACTGTAAATATTCCAAGTGGAATCAGAGCTTGAATCATTTTAATCAGGTCTGGGACAAGGTAGACAAAAGATGGTCCTGTCGATAGATTGGGTCATTTTATATGTCCCTCCTTCTATTGATAACCAGTCTGCAGCCTTATATTTCTCCTACTGACACTGGAAAGTTGACAATCTATCAGCTCTTACTTATATTTTAAACCTGGCTTTGCAGGATTTTTTTTTTTTCTGGTGTTGGTGGCAGGGAGGTCAGGAAAGGAATGCAATAAGCCATCAAAGGGACACGCTGGCATATTCTCTCAGAAGACTCACCAAACCTGACTTACACGTTGAAAACTTATTGTGTTTTACTTTACCCAAATGATTCATAATTAAGAAATCAAGGGACTTCCCTGGTGGTGCAGTGGATAAGACTCCGCATTCCCAGTGCAGGGGGCCTGGGTTCGATCCCTGGTCAGGGAACTAGATACCACATGCATGCCGCAACTAAGAATTCGCATGCCGCAACTAAGGTTTCACATGCCGCAACTAAGGAGCCCAAGTGCAGCAACTAAGGAGCCGGCGAGCCGCAACTAAAGGAGCCAGCCTGCCGCAACTAAGACCCAGCACAACCAACCAACTAACAAACTAACTAAATAAATAGATATTAAAAAAAAGAAATCAAGTTAAAAATGCTTTATGAATATTTGGAGGAAATAAAGTATATTGACTAGTCTGATGAATGTTAGCCCTAGTGGGAATATTGTAACCATTCCTATATCATATGGATGGTGGAAATAATAATTGTTCAAGTCAGATTACAAATAAGGCAAAATGCAGCTTTCTCATGACAAAAATAGAATATACAATGGTGCTGTGTGAATAGCTGTTTTTTATTTTTAAACAGAAAAAAACTTTAAAAAATCCAATTGCTTTGCAATAATTTTCTCAAGAGATTTCATCCCGAGAAGAATAAGATGTAACTCATAGACTTTTATTCCCACCCAACAAATGTATCACAATGTATGCAATCACCCAGGAGTTCACTTCTAGACTTGTACATCCTCAGACTCCCAGTTGTTGTTACACTGATTTCAAAGAAAGGCCAGAAACAATTTCCTTTGAAGTTTTTCTGTCTGTTACGACACAGTGAAGAGCACCAGGAAGATGCTCCCACTTGGCCCCTTTTTCCAACAAAAGGATCCTGGGCGTCGAGGAAGTGCTTTCCAGTCAAGGCTCTGCAGTCTCTCTGCTCTTGGCTGAATAAGAAGGGTGTCTCAGCTAGGCGGCTTTGATCAATAGAACGCCTTCAAGGTCAGCAAAGAGAACCTGGTTTAATTTGCTTTTGTAGAGGAATGAGGACAGAGGCACCTATCATGAATAGAGGACAGGGGGATGTTCTTGTGATACCCACCAAGGCCATACACTTGGGGATGGAATTAGGTTGCTCATGGCCCTCTTGGTCCATCCCATTGTCTTTAAAAATGGTTTAAAAATAATTTTCCAAAGGGGAAAGGTGGTGGTGGGGAATAAATTTGGAGGTTGGGATGAACATATACACACTACTATATATAAAATAGATAATCACAAGGGCCTACTGTATAGCGCAGGGAACTCTACTCAATACTCTGTAATAAGCTACATGGGGAAAGAATCTGAAAAAGAATAGATATGTGTATATATATAACTGAATCAAGTTGCTATACACCTGAAACTAACACTACATTGTAACTCCACTATGCTCCTATATAAAATAAAAATTTTAAATATTTAAAATTAATTTTTATTTTTTATACAATTTTTAAAGGTTACTTTCAATTCATAGTTATTACAAAATATTGGCTATGTTCTCTGTGTTGCACAGCACATCCTTGGGTCCATCTTACACCCAGTAGTTTGTACCTTCCACTCCCCAACCCCTATATTGCCACACCCCCCATTGATAAGAACTAGTTTGTTCTCTACATCTGTGAGTCTGCTTTTTTGTTATATTCACTAGTTTTTTGTATTTTTTGGCTTCCACATATAAGTGATATCATACAGTATTTTTCTTTCATTGCCTGACTTATTTCACTCGGCATAATGCCCTTCAAGTCCATCCATGTTGCTGAAATTTAAAAAATTTCATTCTTTTTTATGACTGAGTGGTATTGGTATTCCATTGTATATACATACCACATCTTCCATACCCATTCATCTATTGATGGATATTTAGGTTGCTTCCATGTCTTGGCTAAATAGTGCTGCTATGAACATTGGCATTCTGTTCTCTTCATGTGGCTAATGAAGAAGACACCACATGTGGTTAAAATAACCCCAAGAAACGGGCATCCTAACTATGAGAATCACATCAAAGAACATCCTTATTTGCTATGATCACACATCTTCAAAAGACAAATTATTAACATTCAGGCAGTTGTCGTGCTTGTGGTCAATTTGCTAAGAGTTTTCCATATCCAGCCATGTCAGTCAGATCAAACTGCATGCATCTGATGGCCAACTGGATTATTGCTTGTTAAACTGGGTAGTTGTTCATTTATGAGAAATACGGGATCAAATGCTCTGATCCTGATGAGAGCATGACATTTTAGAAAAGCGATGTGTATTTTATCTTTAAATCTAAGAGTGATATTGACTGTTGACAAAACCAGCTGTTATTTGTCTTTCTGCACCCATCTTGAGGGAAAGTTTTCAAATACATTTTCCAAACCATTGACAAGAAGTTCCTTCTTCCATTTATAAAGCTACAGTTTTGGACCTTGTTATCTTTTAGAGACTGTCTCAAAGAAAGTGGGGCACAATTCTTAACTGTGAGAAGGTGTAGTTACCATGATCTTGGCAGGAGTTTCTGACTATCTTTTACAGAATCCAAATTAACTCACTTCTGTGATGACCCATCTGGTAAACTTTGGGTTTCTCCATTTAAACTTTTTTGGACTGAAGTCATCCTCAACTTATTTGTCCATTTATTTGTCTTCTTGTCTGCTTAATGGAATAAGGTGGGTGGTTGCTGCTGAGTTTTGATGATTGGGATGTGCCGTGCATGGTGGGAGCTTCTTGGATGGTAAGGTGGGGAGCTGACAACAGTGAGAATCTCCGCGGGCAGCGATAGGAGCTGCCATGTGCTCTAATTAATATTCCACAAACCTCTTAGGTCTCAGCTTCCAAGCCATTTCCTCAAGGAAGCCTCTTCTGACTCCCCCAAATTAAATGTCTCTGTATTCCACAGCTCCCTGTACCTCTCTTTTCACACTATTCATCAAATTTCCAAATATCTGTCTTCTTTCCCCATAGGCTGTAGGCTCCACATGGGATGGGAATAGTGTCCATCTTGTTCATGTCTGTGTCTCTAGCACTTACCTTTCAATCATGGTGGACTGGCTTTATGTCCACCAATCTTTCTTTTTTGATTGTAGCATTTGCCTCTTGGAAGGTGTTCATTTTTGCATAGCAGAAGGCCATCTTTATGGTGTGGCTTTAAGAAAATTTTACTTCACCCCTAGGCTTTGCTATCAGTGTTCTTCCAGGTTTCTTTGTGAATAAAGCTCAAGTCAATGAAGATGCACATCTTCTCATGTTTTATGGGCAGGGTTAATCTAAGAGTCCACGGGAGCTTGTTTATTTGACCAGGTTGTCCTGTATGTCCGTCTGCTCAGAAGTGAATGGGAGGTGCTTCATTGCTTGGTGGGTGAGTAAATTCTGCACTAGTCATCAATAGCCCAGGATGGTTGGTAAATACTTGCTGAGTTTAGAAATCAGTGGTAAAGGAAGTGGTCATGTGGGGTAAGAAGCTTACATTTGGGAAAGCACATTTGCCCTCCCACATTCAAATCTTGACAAAAGGGTCTCAGATCTGTAATAACGGTATTTCTATTTTTAATCATGTTTTCCCATGGAATTAACATTTAGTGGTCTACAGCAGAATAATTTGAGGAACTTCAGTTTCTGTCTCTTTGGGGCTGAAAGCAGACGAATGAAAATAAACTGGGACTCACGGATAGTCTGTAGATAGAGCTAATTGCTTTAAAAGCCTCAGGATTCCTTCAGCCTCCTTGCCCCTATTGGGGTTAAATGCCTCCCTCTCTGGGGATGAGAGGATTCCTTTCTGGCCTGGAAGGCATCTGTGCATTTACAGGCCTCTGCTTCCTACCCCAGGTCTTTAGAATCACACAGCTGCCTTCACCTTTTTACAATTTCTACTGGCGAATTTCTGGAGAGAAAAGGTAAGAGTTAGCATGGGTGGCAAGTAATTATAGTTTTCGATTCCCAATCTTTACCTAAAGAACTAAGACCTTTGTGATGATTAAGACTATAAACCTGTGGGTGCTCGTGGAAGCTGTGGGGAGAAGACGGCCTGTACAGATGGGACTGAGCACCTCCCACCCGTCCCCCACCCTGCTGCCTCCCCCATGTCACTCCCGGAAGACAACTGCAGAGGAAGACGATTTCAGGAGCTTAAAGGGCGTTTGTTAATCATTTGCATTTCCCAGAATTTCGGGTAAGCTGAGCGGATTTCATTTCAGACACTAAGTAATGAAATGCAGGGCTAATTTTAGAAGTTATTATTCATCAATCAATTAAGTCAGGAAGTTATTTAATACCCTCCCAAAACAATTTTTAGGCTTCCTGTTTCAGTCACCTAGCCATGATGAGCAGGCAGGGGAAACCCCACCTTGGAAAGTAGGATCCCCGGTGCGAGCATCCCTCTGCTTTGTGGGGAAACGGGTCCAGGGCTGTGGCAGCCAGGAACAGGGGACAGAGCTGACTCGGCTTTCTGTTTTCTTTCTTTTATATACTATTTGGCTTTTTCTCTGGAGACTGTCAATTTTTGGTGAATGTGATTTTTACGCCAAACTCTTTATTTTGGTCTCGAGGGACCAGATGACTCTGATGGTATTGCTCTTTGTGGTAGATTGTGTTATTGTTCAAAACTTCAATCATCTCTCCATGTGGAGCCCTTCCTGCTGGACAGAGGATTATACCTCCCTGCCCTGCTGAACTCAAGTGTGGCCATGAGGCTTGCTTTAGCCAAAGAACTGTGAGTCAATGTGATGTGAGACTCCAAGCAGAAGATCTCAGGGTTACCCTTCTGAATTTCCTTCTGCCACAAACTGGCCAGGTCACAGGCCGGGTGCCAGGGGGAAGCTGGGCTGGCAGAGCCCCGTGGCAGATCCGAGGCAGCCGGGCAGCAGGCACAAGAAATAAGCCGCTGAAACTTGGGGTCACTACGGCACAGCGGCCTCTTCTGAATGACACCACAGTGGAAACATTTGGGGCCTAATCAGTGAAAATAATTTTTGCCCACCCCTCTCCTTCTTTGGTTTCTGCTCATAGAAAGCAACCCTCATTACCGTTTGCAAGGATACTTTTCCAAGTAGCCAAGGATACTTCTCCAAGGCTCAGGAGAAAGCTGTGATGTTGCTAACTGAAAATTGAGGCTTCCCTGTAGTAATATACACAGAAGAGCTGGACAGAGAGGTTGCTCCATGAAGGCCGAGATCACACACATCTTGCTGTATCTCTGGTGCTTACCAGTGTGCCTTGCCTGTAAGCGCTCAATAATTATTTGTTGAAAGGATGCTGAGTGATTGAATATACAAGAAATCAGGCACCTCCATGTTTATAGGTGGCAGAGAGCACTTTGGATTTAAAAAACTACAGGCACACCTTGGAGATATTACAGGCTTGGTTCCAGACATCACAATAAAACCAATATCACATGAAGCGAGTTACACGAATTTTTTGGTTTCCCAGTGCATGTAAAAGTTATGTTTACACTGTACTGTAGCCTGTTAAGTGTGCAACAGCATTACTTCAAAAAAAATAATGTACCTACCTTGATTAAAAAATACTTACTGCTAAAAAAATGCTAACTCTCATTTGAGGCTTTGTTGAGTCGTCATCTTTTAGTCAATCTTTTAGTGCAATAGTCACATCAAAGATCACTGATCACAGATCATCATAACAAACAGAATAATAATAATGAAGAAGTTTGAAATATTGCGAGGGTTACCAAAATGTGACACGGAGACACGAAGCGAGCAAACGCTGTTGGAAAAATGGTGCTGAAAGCTTTGCTCGACGCAGGATTGCCACAGACTTTCAGTTTGTTAAAAAAAAAAAAAAAATGCAGTATCTGTGAAGCATAATAAAACAAAGCACAATAAAATGAGGTCTGCCTGTAGGTTTAGGGTTTGAAACGCAGGTTAAATCAAATAAGGAACCGAGAGGCTGAGGTGGGTCTAAAGGAGTCTGCTGGGGTCAAACCAGGTATCAAAACCCCACGTGTCACTTGGGACTGTGCACAGAGCATAAATAAGTGAGACAAGCTGGCTCATTTTGGCCCAGAAATAGGCTCCCACCCCTTCTTCTTGAAACATGTGGTTCTCTTAGTCTGTCTCTAATTTCCCCAAGTTTTGGTAGAGAAATATTTTTCTAACTTGACTGTAAGGAAAATAAAAGCATGATGAGAATGACAATCAGTCACTCATGGTCAGCCTCAGTCTCTCCGGGACAGAAGCAGGGGAGGCCTGAAGAGCCCGTGTCCGAGCAAACGAGTCAGTCATTTCCCAGCTCCGGCTGAATGCTGCCATGTTGGAATATGGGTCCAGTTTTCCTACAGCATCTTAAATTTCATGAGAAGCTGGCAATCTGGTTTTTGGTTTTGAATTTCCTAATTTTTAAATGTTGGCACCTAAAAGACAACATTAAGTTCAGTGCAGGCCTGCAATGCACCTTGGCAGGGCAGACTTGACCCTATGCCACATTGCAACTTTGACCATAGTCTGTTTCTACAAGTGTGGCTTCTGGGATGAGAGCTCTGGACTCTAAGGTTATATTTGCATAGGTGTGTGTGTGTTTTAGAAAACACCTGGAGGGAGGGCTGATGCCAGTGCCCACGGTGCCCAGACCGCAGACTGGTGACTCACTATCCAAGCTGTCATGAGGGCAGCAGAAGGCTGCCAAATGGCCTTTGGGAGTCTCTCCTCCACTTAGGCCAACATCCTTTAATGTTGAGTTGAGTATTTCTAAGATTAAATTGGAGACTTGTGTACTAAATTACATATTCAGGGGGTCCTTGCTGAAATAAAGTGTTTTTGTTTTTTGTTTGTTTCTTTGTGGAAGTGTGTTTGTCTCTTGTTTCTTTTTCTCAGATATTATTAGAAATGTCCAATCTCCTCCAAGGGAAAAGAGGGCCTGGATGGAGAGGCAGAAGGTTTGGAGTCCCAGGACGAGGATATTCTGGAAGCGGACAGAAAGTCCTGTGTATGAGGAGGTCCTTGTTGTCTTCAGCTATTCTGAGGTTGCAGATTGTGGGCTGTAGCAGTGCAGTGGCTACTGCGTGAAGGTGTGTATGATCTTTGGGATGTACCCAACTGATGGAGTTTAGAGAGGACAATTGTCTCACTTGTGTCCACCCAGCATCACCAGAACATTCTATTTTGGAAATTCTGTTTTGGAAATTTTCCTCATTCAAAAATCCTACCTCCAGAAGGTAGGGAGGCAGGTCTCACATACCCAGCCCTCACACTCCCGTTCTTACAGCTGATGTTGAGGCCAGTGACCTAGGCTCTGGGTTTCTTCTATTTGTCACTCCAGATCTGCTTTCCACCCCTCTCTACATGCTCTGTCCACCAGGAGGCTGCCCTGCGTGGACTATATCACCAAAGTTTCCTTGCTTCTGGCTTCTGGTTGGCTTTAGCCAATGGGAGGTAATAGCAGGAGATGGGACAGTGGAAGGAGAGAGCAGTGGGACAGATTCCCCCAGCTCCATCTGTGACAGGAAGTGTTCTAACTGTTGCTACTGCTCCAGGAATAGAGTAGGGATTGTAGAGAGTCATAGAGATCATTGATGACCTTGCCAACCTGGTGGAGAACACAGATGAGAAATTGCACTGAAACCAGGTGTGTGAATATGGTGGACAGAAAGTCAACATCTTGTGGGATGATTGGTGATTGTTGTTGCTGCTTGTGGCTACTGTGGTCACTACAAGCTGGCCTTCCAACTAGTACTGATGAAAGAACCACCAGCTGTGACACCTGCCAGTGATGGAGAAAAGCTCAGTACCTGAAAGCTGCTCTTGGTAAAGTCCCCCAAAACTCTGAAACAAAACAAAACAAAACAACAACCCACAGAATGGGAGAAAATATTAGCAAACGAAGTGGCTGACAAGGGATTAATCTTCAAAATATACAAACAGCTCATGCAGCTCTAATACAAACAGCTCATGCAGCTCTATGTCAGAAAAACAAACGACCCAATAAAAATATGCGCAGAAGATCTAAATAGAAATTTCTCCAAAGAAGACATACAGATGGCCAAAAGGCACATGAAAAGATGGTAAACATCACTAATTTTAAGAGAAATGCAAATCAAAACCACAATGAAGTATCACCACACACTGGTCAGAATAGCCATCATCAAAAAGTCTACAAACAATAAATGCTGGAGAGGGTGTGGAGAAAAGGGAACCTTCCTACACTGTTGGTGGGAATGTAAGTTGGTGCAGCCACTGTGGAGAACAGCATGGAGGTTCCTTAAAAAACTAAAAATAGAACTACCATATGACCCAGCAATCCCACTCCTCGGCATATATCTGGAGAAAACCATAGTTAGAAAAGACACATGCACCCCAATGTTCACTGCAGCACTACTTACAATAGCCGGGACATGGAAGCAACCTAAATGTCCACTGACAGAGGAATGGATAAAAAAGATGTGGTACATATGTACAATGGAATATTAGCCATAAAAAGAACGAAATAATGCCATTTGCAGCAACATGGATAGACCTAGAAATGATCATACTAAGTGAAGTAAGTCAGACAGAGAAAGACAAAATCATATGGTATCACTCATATGTGGAATCTAATTTTTAAAAATGATACAACTGAACATATTTACAAAAAGGAAACAGACTTACAGATATGAAAACAAACATATGGTTACCAAAGGGGAAACGGAGCGAGGGGGAATAAATCAGGAGCTTGGGATTAACATACACACTACTATATATAGAATAGATAACCAACAAGGACCTACTGTAAAGCACAGGGAACTCCACTTAGTATTCTGTGATAACCTATATGGGAAAAGAATCTGAAAAAGAATGAATATATGTATATGTATAACTGAATCACTCTGCTGAACACCTGAAACTAATGTAACATTGTAAATCAACTATAATCCAATAAAATTTAAACCAAAACAAAACAAAAGCTACTTACTATCTCTACTTTCTCTACTGACCTCCAGGAATGGCTCCTTCCCCTTGGCCCTTCAGTTCTAGGTGTGGTAATGGTTTCCACTGTTACTAGCCCTTGGGTGTGTCACCATCTCTCCCCACATCATTGTAAACCATCCTCTTAATAAACACTCTGCAATTATCCTTCTGAGTGTGCCATCTCTTTCCTGCCTGGACCCCCACTGATTCACTCTGCCAATCAAACCTGTCTTTGCCAAACTTTGACCCAAAAGCTAGTGACAGAAGAGGGCTGGATTGGTGGGATGGTTACTTTTTATGTGTCAACTTGGCTAGGCTGTGGTACCCAGATATGTGGTCAAAGATCATTCTGGACTGTCTGTGGGGGTGTTTTCAGATGAGATTAAGATTTCAATGAGTGGACTTTGAATAAAGCAGATTTCCCTCCGCAATGCAGGTGAGCCTCATCCAATCAGTTGAAGGCCTGAATAGAACTGACCTCCCTCAAGCAAGAGGGAATTTTGCCAGCAGACTGCCTTTGGACTTGAACTGCAACTCTTCCCTGCCAGCTTACCCAGTCAGATTTTGGACTTAACCAAGCCTCCATAACAACATGAGCCAATTTCTTAAAATAAATCTCTCTTTTGTATATACAGTTGACCCTGAACAAGGCAGGGGTTGGGGAACTGACCCCCTGTCCCGTCAAAAATCCATGTATAACTTCATAGACAGCCCACAGATTCAACCAACCACAGATCATGTAGTACTGTTAGTATGTATTTGCTGAAAAAAAATCTGCATAGAAGTGAACGCATGCAGTTCAAACCTGTGTTGCTCAAGGGTCAACTGTATATACCTCCTATTGGCTCTGCTTCTCTGGAGAACCAGTGAAATAATACAGATGGTGAACTTGCTCTCTTTCTTTGGAGGTTAAGGCTGTGAGGTAGAATTTCTGGCATGGATGGCTCGGTGGTTCAAACTGCATAATTATTGCCTGCTGGCAGTGGTGGCGGTAACTATTTTCTAATCAGACTAGTTCTGCTGTGTGGATTTGGGAACTCTTTCTGGGAGCTCATCTTAAGCCTGGGTCTCCAGCCCTCTAAAGGATTTGTGACATCCTTCGAATATTCTCCTTTTCCTCATTCAATCAGAGTCCAGCTTCTGTTGCTTATAACCATTAACCACGACAGAAGCATGGATTAAGTACAGTTGGAGAAAGGTCAGATTGTAAAAAAGAAAAAGTTTTGTTTTTGTTTGTTGATTTAAAGAATAATTATCAAATGTAGTTTCCTGGTATTAAAGTAATTAATTTTTCTTGCAATAAAAAATAAATATACTGTCATTCAGTTGTACTGTTATTTCTTCCTTTGGAGTGTAATGTATTTTTCCAGCCTGGGATAGATTATAAACCATTCAAGCATATTGCTACCATTCCCTCATTTAACTTCACTTCTGAATGTCCCTGTGATCTTGATTTAGCATGAAGAAGCAAATGTGATTGTGTTTGCAAGCGTGCATTCCAAGAGGGTGTGTGCATGTTGGTCTATGACCCTTTTCCTCCTTCTCTTTGTATAAACATGAAGCTAAGCTTGCAGTTTCTGTGATGTTTGTGGAAGGATTAATTTCTACAAAACAGAAGATTTCAAAACCTGCCTAAGAATAGTTCTACTTCCTGTATAATGCAACCAATGGCTTTTCTTTCTGATGTAATAACGTTTTAACTTTTTGGTTTTCATGGGAATGCAGGAAAGGAGGAAATTTGTGAGAAAACACTGGTTTTCCTCTTGTCACAGGATTAATAAGCCAATGGCTCTATCCCTAAATTGAGTATCTTTTGTACAATATCTTTCTGAGTGTAACAATTGTTTTTTTTAATATATATATATATATATATATATATATATATATATATACACTTAATTTTTTTTCAAGAGCAGTTTTAGGTTCACAGCAAAATTGAGTGGAAAGCACAGAATTCCCATACACCCTCTGCCTTCACCACAGGCAAAACCTCCCCTACCATCAATATCCTCCACAAGAGTGGTACATTTGTTAACAGTGATGAACCAGCACTGACACATCATTACCACCAAAGACTGTAGTTTATATTAAGGTTTGCTCTTTGTGTTGGATGTTCTACAGGTTTTGAGAAATGTATAATGTATCTACTATAGTATAGTATTGTACTGAATAATTTCCCTGTCCTAAAAATCCTCTGTTCTCTGCCTAGCCATCCCTCCTCCCCCCCAAACCCCTGGCCATCACTGATCTTTTTACTGTCTCCAGAGTTTTCTCTTTTCCAGAATGTCACAGAGTTGGAATCATACAGTATATTGTCTTTTCAGATTGGTTTCTTTCACTTAGTAATACGTTTTTACATTTCTCTCATGTCTCTTCATGGTGTGACAGCTCATTTCTTTTTAGTGCTGAATAATATTACATGTTACAGATGTACCACAGTTTATTTATTCATTCATCTATTGAAGAACATCAATTTAAAACAATTTTTAAAAGATGGCACAAGATCCGTATTTAATTTTAACAGCTGTGTATATCATGTCAAGGCAAACAGCAGTTAAGAGCAGGATAAGAACACAAGCAAATTTATGAATTAAAATTTTTGTCTCCTTTTCTCATTTGTATTACATGACCACCCTTATGTCTTTGCTGCTCCCCAAGGCACATATTTCTGAATAGATTATGCACCAGTTGTATTAATGAGAACTCTTGGCTGCCCATGCATGGCACCCCAGACTTCTTATGAGGGCCCTACTCCATCTATTCTAGTCAATGTCTAATAGGAAAATAGAAACCTTTCTAAATATTCCCGACATAGAGAGATTTAATACAGAGAATTGGTTGTAAAAGTCTTAGAATGGCTGGAGAAGCAAAAGAAGGAAAATGGTGTTGCCTAGAAATCAGGAAGCTGCTCCCCACCCACCATAAAAACAGTCTGGAGATTCAGAGAAGACATCAGTACCATATTAAGAGGTAGCAGAAATTTTGGAATTATCACACCAGAAATATAATAACTACAATAAATATGCTGAGGACACTAATGGAAAAAGTGGACAACATGCAAGAATGGGTGGATAATGTGAGCAGAGAAACAGAAATGCTAAGAAAGCACCCAAACAAAATGCTTAGAGAACATTAACCAGGTTAAATACTAAATAATCTACCTAAGCATATCATTTTCAAACTGCAGAAAATTAAAGACAAAGAGAAAATCTTGAAAGAAGCCAGAGGAAGAAGCCCACATTGCCTGTAGAGAAACTAGGATAAGAATTACATCAGGGACTTACCTGGTGGTCCAGTGGTTAAGACTCTGCGTTCCCACTGCAGGGGGCCTGGGTTCGATCCCTGGTCAGGGAACTAGATCCTGCATGTTGCAACTAAAACAAGATCCCACAAGCTGCAATTAATGATCCCGCATGCTGCAATGAAGATCCCGAGTGCTGCAGTGTAGATCCTGAGTGTCACAACTAAGACCCGGCACAGCCAAATAAATAAATAAACAAACAAATAAATAAATAAACAAAATATTAAAAAAAAGAATTACATCAGACTTTTATTCAGAAACAATGCAAGTAAAAGAAAGTGGAGTGAAATATTTAAGGTATTGAAAGAAAAGAAAAGCTATCCACCTACAATTTTGCGAGAATTAAGCGAGAGATCAGTAACAAAAAATATTGGAAAAATCTCTCAATATTTTGAAATTAAGCACATACTTTCAAGTAACCTATGGTTCAAAGAAGAAATCTCAAGATAAGTCAGAAAATGCTTTGAATATTCAATGAAAATGAAGATACAATATATCAAAATTGGTGGGATGCAGCATTTAGAGAAAAATTTGTGGCATTAAATGCAAATATTAAAAAAGAAGAAAAGTCTCAAATACATAATCTAAACTTCCATCTTACACAACTAGTAAAATAAACAGAAAGCAAGCTGGAAGAAAGAAATAGAAATGATAAAAGCACAAATCAATGAAATAGAAAACAGAAAAATCAATGAAACAAAAAGATGATTCTTTGAAAAGATCAACAAAATGTATACACCTACAGCCATACTCTGAAGGAAAAGAAGAGAGAAGACACAAATTACCAATATCAGGACTAAAATAGGGGATATCACTATAGACTCTGCAGATTTTAAAAGGATAATAAGGAAAAAACTATCAACAGCTCTAAGCACATAAATTCAATAACATAGATGGCATGGACCAATTCCTTGAAAGAAAAATAATTACCAAACCTCATTCAAGAAGAAATGGATCATCTGACTAGTGCTATATCTAGTAGAGAAATTTAATTCATATTTAGAAACCTTCAAAAAAAGGGTCCAGAAGACTCTACTGGTGAATTCTGCCAAACATGTAATGAAGAAATAACACAATTTCTACAAAATTTCTTCCAGAAAACAGACAAACTCTTACAAACACTTACAAACTCATTTTATGAGGCTAGTATTTCTTTGATACAAAAATAAAACAAAGAGACTACAAGAAAGGGAAAGACCAACAACAAATAACCAATAACAGAACAATAATCTTCATGATACCGATGTAAAAATCTTCAGTGAAATATTAGCAAATTGAATCCAGCAATATGCGAAAAGAATAATACATCACAGCCAAGTGGGGTTTATCCTGAGAATAGCAAGGCTGGTTCAGTATTCAAAAATTGATCAATGTAATCCACCATATTGACACGCCAAAGAAGAAAGACCCTTTGGGTTAGGTAGAACATTTTTCTGGCCTGGGCTATGCTCCCTCTCCAGTGTTTGTGATAAGTGGGTGTTGGGTGAGCAGCTCTGCTGATCTTTTGTGACTGAGGGTCAGCTGCTGCTGTAGGGTTTAGGATACCTTTGGGTGGGATGATTGTTTTCTTCCACGTGGTCCCTCTCATTCCCCAAAAGGCTTCTTTTTGTGGTGGTAGCAAGGATCTGAAAAAGAATTGTGCATCCTTTGAGACCCAGACTTGGAATTGGCCCACCATCACTTCCATAGCATTGTATTGTCAAAGGAGGTGACAACGTCAACCCAGATTCAAAAGGTATGGACATGGACATACAGTAGACCCCTTTTATCCATGGTTTCACTTTCTGTGGTTTCAGTTACCTGTGATTAACCATGGTCCAAAAATATTAAATGAAAAAAATCCAGAAATAAGCAGTTCTTATATTTTAAACAGTGTGCTGTCCTGAGTAGTGTGATGAAATCTGGCACCGTCCTGCGGTGTCCTGCCCTGGATATGAATCTTCACTTTGTCCAGTGTCTCCCACCTGTTAGTCACTTAGCAGCTGTCTCAGTGATCAGATGGACTGTCTTGGTATCACAGTGCTTGCGTTCAAGCAACCCTTGTTTTACTTAATAATGACTCCAAAGCGCAAGAGTAGGGGTGCTAGTAATTTGAATATTCTCTTACTGTGCCTAATTTATAAACTAAACTTTATCATAGGTATGTACAGGAAAAAAGCACATAATAATAAAAAAAAAAGGTTTGGTAATATCTGTGGCTTCAGGCATCCACTGGGGGGTCTTGGAACGTATTCCCCGTGGAAAAGGCGGACTACTGTACTCTTTGATTGGAAGACTGACAAAATCGCATTGCAAAGTGGCATGGATACAGGGGAGATGGAGAATTTGGCCCACTTTTGGCAATTAATGTACTCCCAGATATTCACTTAGGTATTTTCAAGAAAAAGAGGTTTGCTATAAAATGCACATTTCTAGATAGAGTAGCATAGAACTAGACCTAGCTACTCCTAGCTACCCTCTCTCTCTGTCTTGATAATTGGTGTGTCTTCTTCTGTTACATCTGTCTAGACCTCCAGTACTAATTCCCGAGTGAGAATCTGATGGGTCCGTTCCATCATGGACCACCCACCAAACAGTAGATTGACGGATGAGTCCCATGAATGTCCCTCATCATTCACCATTTCAGTAAATATCAACTCTGTGCTACTCTCAGTATCAGCAGTTCTCTGTTCGAGGAGGGCTTCCTCTTGGCCCAGTCTTGTGGGGGCAGTCTGGCAGTGTTGAGGAATTAACCTAAATCAACAGCAGATGGCAATTTGTGGATACGGTATATTGTTTGCCTTGACAGTACCAATTATTTGACCCTCTCTTAATACACACCCCTTGCCCTATGACTCTGCAACTTCTCTCACTAAAAAGATGGTGTCTATTTCCCTATCACTTGAATCTGGGCTTCATGGGTTGTCATTGGTCTATAGGATGTTAGTAGACTTGCTACAAACAGAGGCTTGAGAAAGCCTTTGTGTATTTCTGCTTTCTTGGCTACTCCTCTGTGATTACCACGAGAACGTGGCCAGGCTAGCCTGTCAGAGGATGAGACATACAGGGAGGCCAAGGCCTTTGCAGGACAGTTGAGAGTCAGATGACCCCTGGGCATGGAAGAGAGAGCCCAACTAGGATCAGCAGAGCCAAGTAGCCAGTCCACAGCTGGGCTGCAGATGTATGAGTGAGCTTAGCTGAGATCAGAAGAAACTGCCCAGCTGACCTGCAGACATGTGAGCAGAATAAAGCATTGTTCTTTTAAGCTACTAAATTCTCCTTGAACTACCAGCCTGGGGGCTTAGTGGTTCAGGTAGGAAAGGTTAGGTTCCTGACTTCTTTGGCAAGAGGTAGGCTTGGGCATTAGGCATTGTTGAGAAGGGGGATTTTCCTAAGTTCCTTTAGTTCTTTTTGTAGCATAGCAAATGCTAGTCTTCCTAGAGTTTCCCTTACTTAGTAAAGAAAGAAATATTTATCCCTATTATGGCTTGGCCTTGAGGCTGGAGTTGGGAGGAAGAATATGACACAGGAGAAAGCCTGTCCCTTCTGGTGAGATGTTTTAAGGGCAAAGAGGAGGCAGACAGAGAAAGATACATTGAGGCAGAAAAGGGAGTTTGTAGGACATGTGGGTCCTGATATTCTCTCTCATGAAGAAGAGGCTCATCATTAGAGGAGACTGTGTAGGTCTGAGGACACCACTGCATTGCCATGAAGACACTTGAGTCCCCTACTCCTTATACCCAAATGCCATTTTGAAAAGGAATGTTTGAACATAGGTGTATTGTATGTATGTGGGGTTGGGGAATGCCATAAATAAGAGAGACTGAGAAGGATAGTAGTTACTTCTAGGGGGAGAGAAGGGGTTGTGGTCAGGAAAGGACGCATGAGGGATCTCTGGGGTAGTGGCAGTTTCTATTTCTTGACTGGGTGGTTTTCATAAGAGGTGTTCATGGCCATCTTTAACATGCTCTCATGATTGCAAAGTGGCTGCTGCATCTCATGGAGCATATCCATGCTCCACACAGGGTAAAGCTGAATCTTTTAAAGTGCTTTCCTGAACAACCTAATCAAAAAATGGACAGAAAACTTAAACAGACATTTCTCCAAAAGAGACATACAGATGGCCACTAGGCATATGATAAGATGTTCAACATCGCTAATTATTAGAGAAATGCAAATCAAAACTACAATGAGGTACACCTCACACCAGTCAGAATGGCCATCTTTAAAAAGTTTACAAATAACAAATGCCGGAGAGGGTGTGGAGAAAAGGGGACCCTCCTACACTGTTGGTGGGAATATAAGTTGGTGCAGCCACTATGGAAAACAGTATGGAGGTTCCTCAGAAAACTAAAAATAGAGCTACCATATGATCCAGCAATCCTACTCCTGGGCGTATATCCAGACAAAACTATAATTCAAAAATATACATGCACCCCTATCTTCACAGCAGCACTATTCACAATAGCCAAGGCATGGAAACAACCTAAATGTCCATTGACAGATAAATGGATAAAGAAGATGTGGTACATATACACGATGGAATATTAGTCATAAAAAAGAATGAAATAATGCCATTTTCAGCATCATGGATGCAACTAGAGATTATCATACTAAGTGAAGTAAGTCAAAAAGAGAAAGACAAATACCATGTGATATCACTTATATGTGGAATCTAAAATATGACACAAATGAACTTACCTATGAAACAGAAACAGTATCATGGTAATAGAGAACAGACTTGTGGTTACCAAGGGGTAGGGGCAGGGGATAGATGGGAGTTCGGGGTTAGTAGATGTAAACTATTACATATAGAATGGATAAACAACAAGGTCCTACTATATAGGTCAGGGAACTATATTCAATATCCTGTGATAAACCATAATGGAAACGAATATAGAAAAGAATGTATATATGTGTATAACTGAGTCACTTTGCAGTACAGCAGAAATTAATGCAACATTGTAAATCAACTCTATTTCAATTAAAAAAAAAAGGGGCTTTCCTGGAGGTCATAGATGGCAAATTCCATTTATATCTCATTGACCAGGACTGAGTCATGTAGCCATATCCAGTTGCAAGGGAATATAGAGAGGTTAGTACCTTTTTTTTTTTTTTTTTTTGCGGTACGCGGGCCTCTCACTGTTGTGGCCTCTCCCGTTGCGGAGCACAGGCTCCGGATGTGCAGACTCATAGGCCATGGCTCACGGGCCCAGCCGCTCCGCGGCATATGGGATCTTCCCAGACCGGGGCACGAACCCGCGTCCCCTGCATCGGCAGGCAGACTCTCTACCACTGCGCCACCAGGGAAGCCCAAGAGGTTAGTACTTTTAAGTGGACACATTGTCAACTTTAAAATACTAGGGTTCCATTAGTCAGAAAGAAGGAATGAACAGATCTGGGGTGGCTATACAAGTTAGGGTAATGTTAGCTGTTTTAACAAGGAAACTCCAAAATTTCAATGGCTTAACACTACAGAATTTTATTTACAGGTCGCTAAAAGTCCAGTGTGGGTATTCCTGGTCAGTGGGCAGCTTTCCGTCTTGTTGATCAGCTATGCTCTAGGGCACTGGGATCCTCCTCATAGACAGATGGGAAGAGAGAATAGAGAAAGTATACAGTGTCTTAGCCACTGAGGCCGAGAAATGACACATCACTTCTGCTCACATTCTATTGGTAAGAATGAGTCACATGGGTCCATCTAGAAGCAAGTGGTTCTGGGAAATGTAGTCCCTGCTTTGGCATCTGCTTCTACTGACAACTCTGTACCTGGAAAGAACACACTTTTTCTCAGTGTAGTCTTTTTATTTGCCTATATTGTGTAGAGTGGATCATTGACATTTTACAATTTTACTTATTTATTTATTTTTAATTTATTATTTTTTTGTCCTCACCGTGTGGCCTGTAGGATCTTTGTTCCCTGACCAGGGATTGAACCCAGGCCCCTGGCAGTGGAAGCACGGGGTCCTAACCACTGG
Source organism: Mesoplodon mirus (assembly GCF_964341445.2). Taxonomy (NCBI): domain Eukaryota; kingdom Metazoa; phylum Chordata; class Mammalia; order Artiodactyla; family Ziphiidae; genus Mesoplodon; species Mesoplodon mirus. The sequence continues at coordinate 53,664,985 of NC_138988.1, forward strand.
ACCGCCAGGGAATTCCCTGGGTAATTGTTTTTAGACACTTTTTACTGTAGTACACAATCAGAAAAGTGCATGTTTTATAAATGTACAGCTCAGTGCATTTTCTTTTTTTTCCTGTTTTATTGAAATATAACTGACATACAGCACTGTGTAAGTTTAAGGTGTACAGCATAATGATTTGACTTACATACATCATGAAATGATCACCACAGTAAGTTTAGTGAACATCCATCATCTCATATAGATACAACATCAAAGAACTAGAAAAATATTTTTTCCTTGTGATGAGAACTTTTGGATTTCCTTTCTTAAGTTTCATATGTAATGTAAAACAGTGTTAATTATATTTATCATGTTGTACATTGCATCCCTAGTACTTATTCATCTTATAACTGTAAGTTTGTGCCTTTTGACTGCCTTCATCCAATTCTCCCACCCTCTACCCACTGCCTCCAGTAACCAAAATCTTATCTCTTTCTGTATAAGTTTGTTTGTTTTTGAAGTGTAATTGACCTACAGCACTATGTTAGTTCCTGGTACACAACATAGTGATTCAGTTATTTCAATACATTTCAAAATGATCACCATGATAAATCTAGTTACCATCAGTCCAATGCATTTTCACAAACTTAATACACTTGTGTGACCAGCTCCAGATGCAGAAACAGAACATAAACAGCACTGCAGAAGTCCCTTTGGGGAGGATAACTTTTTGATGCATAGGTAGCTGTTGCCATAGTAGACTATCAGGGGTCTCTGCCACAGTCATAAACAGCAGGAAATTTATGTTTTTCAATTTAACTATGTTGCTTATTAAGTGCCATATCCATCATCAGTGCAATTTGGTTGCTGGGTTCTGATAGGAGTTTAAACAAACAGCTCCACATGTGGCTGGCCACAGGTTCCTGATTGGCTGAATTTCTGGTGGTCTGTTGATATTCACAAGGGTGCAGGTAATGAAAACCACCTTTGCAAATAAACAATGTTGTGAATCTTTTCACTTTGTCTAGTATATGAGAGTGTTTTTGGTTCTAAATAAATATTGGTGATATTCAGTTTAATGGATCCTACAAATGAAATGCCTGAAACAAAACATTTCTCCTTAAAATATAGCTGACAGGACTTCCCTGGTGGTCCAGTGGGTATGAATCTGCACTCCCAACGCAGGGGGCCTGGGTTCGATCCCTGGTCGGGAAACTAGATCCTGCATGCATGCCGAAACTAAGAGTCCACATGCTGCAACTAAGACCTGGAGCAGCCAAAATAAATAAATATATAAATAAATAAATATTTTAAAAAATAACTGAAATTGTGGGTACCTCTGTATTGCAGAGTTTATATAAATGTAAATGAGGTAGGCGAGTATACAGGAGCTATTCAAGTGTTTCACATGGTTGTGTTAGTCTGGTAGGGTCTTTATTATGGTTTAGTTTTTTTAAAATAAATTTATTTATTTATTTTTAAATTTTTGGTTGCATTGGGTCTCTGTTGCTGCACGCAGGCTTTTCTCTAGTTGCGGCGAGTGGGGGCTACTCTTCCTTGCGGTGCGCAGGCTTCTCGTTGGGTGGCTTCTCTCCTTGCAGAGCACGGGCTCTAGGCACACAGGCTTCAGTAGTTGTGGCACTTGGGCTCAGTAGTTGTGGCTCATGGGCTCTAGAGTGCAGGCTCAGTAGTTGTGGCGCACAGGCTTAGTTGCTCCGCGGCATGTGGGATCTTCCCAGACCAGGGCTCGAACCCGTGTCCCCTGCATTGGCAGGCAGATTCTTAACCACTGTGCCACCAGGGAAGCCCTATGGTTTAGTTTACAGGCATAGAATCTTTAACAAGATTCTACCACATGCAGTGCTGGGTGGGCACCATATTTTGCTTTTGCTGGAGTAACCTTTGAGCACATGTGTGCAGACACCATGCCCAGTGCTCTGACAGCTGTGTGATGTAGGCACAGAGAAGTGGTTATGAGCACTGGCTTTGGCATTAGAAAGATCTAGATCAAACACCTGGATTTGTCACTTTTTAACTACTTTTACTTGAGCAAACAACCTAACCACTCCTAGCTTCCTTTCCTGTCATAGGATTGTGGCGAGGCTCATCTGAGATAGTGCATATTATAGTCAACCTATTAGATGTTCAGTGAAATGTTTTTGTAGCTCAGACATAGGCTGGGCTCACATTTGACACTGCCCTTTAGCAGCTGGGTGAAATGGTCCTGAACCCTATTTAATAGTTTGTGGAAAGTCCAGTACCCCATCTTATGGACTCTGGCCCTCCCATGCCACTCCATGCTTGTACTCCATGTAGGCCCTCCAATGTCCTTCACCCTAAAGCTTATCATTTCATCAGCAGACACTAAAAATGGAATATGAGACATCCCTGTACTTAGAAAAAGCTTTGCCCACTTCTGTACCTCAGGTTCCAGCTGCTATCAAAATTGCTTGGCAAGGCCACTTGTTCAGTTGTGTAGTTTGTGCACCACATGAAAGAATCTGGCCAAGAGAGGTGAGTGAAGGTAAAATCCAGCCTGTGAGCTGCTTGTCAAGCTGTGAGCCTTACTGAAGGGCTTTGTTTACTCAGAGATGGTCCTTTTCTCTAATTAATCCACGCAGATGGGACACTTACAGATAAGTCACACAAGCGCCAAGTTGTTTGGTCATTTTACTCTTTTCTATCCTCTTCTCCTTCCTGCTCTTTATATCCAAGGAGAAATAAAACAAATGCTTTCTGTGAGTTCATCTTCCTTTAGCCTAAACCCTTGGGGCCATATATTTGTCTTCTGAATTTGGAGATTTTTCCGAGTGAGAAAGGTACACATACCCTGTATTATGTAATAGCTTCAACAGGGTCTGGGAAAGCACTCTGTAATTAAACACATTAATATTTCCTGGCAAAATGCATAAATATTCATGCTAAGTGGGATGGATAAAGAGTATAAACAGTTGAGTCTTGCCACCAAGTGGGTTCAAGTCAGGTCAGATTTTGCTGCCATTGAGTTTGGAAAAAACATTCAACTTTCAGAGTCTTTTGGGTTTCAGAATAAGGGATTATGGACCTGTATTTTGATAGGCAGAGTCGTTGGGGTCTCTCCAGTTCCTATGTACAAACCCAGCTCAGGGCCATCTTCTGCCTGTGCAAAACTGTGTGGTAGACTTAAACTCTTGGTTGTAGTCTGATTGGCTAGATTCGATTTCTGGATTTGTGGGTATAAACTTTGCTGCACTGCTCATTAGAATCATCTGAGGAGCTTTAAAAAATTCTGGTTCCCAGGCTGTACCCTGGACCAATGAAGTCAGAATGCCTGGGGGCGGGAGCCACTTTTTAAAGATCTCTAGATAGAATAGACTTGTGGTTGCCAAGGGGAAGGGGAGGTGGGGGAGGGATGGATTGGGAGTTTGGGATTAGCAGATGCAAACTATTATGTATAGAATGGAGATTTTATATATATATACACACACACATATATATATATATATATATGAATAACTTTGCTGTACACCAGAAACTAACACAACATTGTAAATCAACTATACTTCAATAAAAAAAAATTAAATAAAGATCTCTAAATGATTCCAACATGAAGCAGAGTCCGGGAACTTCTGGCTTTGGTGAAAAGGCCAAATCATTAATAAAGATACAGGGGTCTGTCTGCTAATCACAGGGAGGGCTAAGCTGAGGCTGAAACAGGGACTCAAAAGCTGCTTCCTGCATCTGCCCTGCAGGCTGGAGGTGAGTGAGGAGTTGGAGGGGCCCCCACCAGCCTGCTGCCCTGGGGCAATAGGTCACAGTAGCAAATTTGGCCTGGGACAGTCCAAAATAAGACTGATGGGGAATTCCCTGGTGGTCCAGTGGTTAGGACTCTGTGCTTTCACTGCCATGAGCACAGGTTCAACCCCTGGTTAGGGAACAAGATCCCACAAGCCGGGAAAAAGACTGATGGCCAAGTGGGAAACATCTAGAAGAACCTGCTGAATCTCCTTGCCTCTCTGGCCTCCATCCTATCAATTCAGCTTCTGACCATTGCGGCTCATCTGTAATTATCTTCTGTGCTAGGACCCTCGGGCCTGGAAGGGTTTCCCTGGATTGCTCACGTCACCCTAACAGCAGGGCTTCTACTCACCGTCGTTCCACTCTGAAGTCTTTATGCTCCGCATCCCACTTGATCCTATTTTGGTACTAGAAAGCAGGGAGTGTACAAGTGGTCAAAGTCATCCAGTAGCCGAAAGCCAGGCTAGCAGTTAGGGGTGAGGACACCTCAAGATGTGTAGTAGGGGGGCTTCCCTGGTGGCACAGTGGTTGAGACTCCGCCTGCCGATGCAGGGACACGGGTTCATGCCCCGGTCCGGGAGGATCCCACATGCTGCTGAGTGGCTGGGCCTGTGAGCCATGGCCTCTGAGCCTGTGTGTCTGGAGCCTGTGCTCCACGGCGGGAGAGGCCACAACGGTGAGAGGCCCGCGTACCGCAAAAAAAAAAAAAAAAAAGATGTGTAGTAGGAGAAGCAGGGCAAGAGATGCATGATGTAGTGTGACCTACTCAGTGGATATTCACTCCCCTCACCCTCATTTTCGCACCCTGTTGATGCTGGGCTTGGCTGCGTGACTTTTTTGGCCAGTAGCATGTGAGCAGGTAGGGTATGAACAGAGACCTTAAATGGACTGTGTTACTGGGCTTTCTTATGCTCCTAGATCTGCTGTGAGATGAGAACAGCTGGATTCTGCTGCCGCCTCAGCCTGCGGCCTGGGATGGGAGAGCATAGCTTAGGGCCCAGCCAGCCAACCAGGAGTCAAAAGGGAACCATCCCCGAGAATCGGGAGTGACAAAAATATGCGTTTGTTCTTGGAGCTACTGAGTTTGGGGTACTTTGTTATGTGGCATCATTGTGACAATAGCTGATTAATACTGAGAGGAACCAGGGGAGCATTCGAAGGTTGTTCCAGCCTCAGCAAGGACATAGGGCCAATTTTAGCACATAACAAGCCTGGAGCTGGCAGGTGAAAGCAGCCACACTGAGTTGCTAATAAGTAAGTCAGCCCTGGATGGGGGTGGGAGGAGGGAAGAGGACTAATTTTGACAGTTTCACATTCAGAACTTGTTTTAAATGACAATAAATCTGGGTAAGCAACAACTGAGCAGCTCTTTTATAAAAGCATCTTGTCCCAAACTGCAGCAAGCACACACGCTGGACCAGAAACCAATCAAAATCAGTCACACCTCCAAAAACTGTGAATCACTGTATTGTACACCTGTAACATATAATATTGTACATCAACTCTACTGCAATAGCAAAACACAACAAAACAACTCTAAGAAATATTACTATACCACAGTAATACAATGTACTATACAATACAATCAATATCACAAAAGATTTGCTATAAATTGCACTAACTTAATTGAGGTGTTTTTCAAAGTTTTCAAGTCAATGAAAGAAGGCAATAAAGGATTTGATGGCAAAAAAGTCTCAGAAATACTAACCCCCTCATCTGTCCTAAATCTTTCTAGTGCTGTTTTAGTATCAGAGGATAACCCAAAGGGTGGGTGTGCCTTTTATGTCTGTCTTTATAGAAAAGCAAGTCTGACCTTGGCCTCAGGCACAAGAAAAGTAAATAAAAAAATATTTAAATCAAACAGAACCCCAGAGGCCCTCCAATCCAGTTCCCATTTTTTTTTTCCTTCTTAAAAAAAAACTTGTCTTAGTCTAGATTATTGGGAAAGAAATGCACTATTTTTTAATTCGACATTAAAATACTGAATAAGCAAATGAAAACTTTCCTAATTAAATTCTACTCTGTTACACAGTATGGTGAAGGATAATTTGGACTGTACAAGATGTAGGTATCAGTGAATAGAAGGATCCCCATGACCCAAGAAATCAGGGAATTGTTGGGTTAAACAACATTTAACAGCTTTCTTTACTGCAGGACTTTTCAGAGTCTTTGCTAGGCCAGAGGATATTTTAAGTCTCTAAGAATAAAACTTTTCCCAAGTTTAGTTGAAAATGAAGCTCCCCTCCCCACCCCCCATTCACCTCTTGGGATTATGTGGAAAATGCTTTAGGAGATGTTGTATTAGATAAATTTCTGGGCTTGTAATAATCAGCAACTACGGTGGGTACCCTCCTGGAGGGTAGATCCTGATCAGCCTCTGCCGGGTTTCCTAAACCTGAGGTCATCTCTCCATCAAGGGCCATGTCTCTCTCTTCTCTCTTTTCTGGGACAACTCTTTAGAATGCGTGGAACGAACCTGGCAAGCTTGTTAATGTCTAGACATTTATAAATATGTAAATATTTCATCACTGCTGCCTTCCTCTGTACAATGCAAGCTCCCTCGTGAAGGTATTTGTACTGACGGAGTTCAAATCCACCGGCACCCCCATCTGTCATGGTCTTTCTCCTGGAATTCAATTGGCAAGAAACACTCATGGGACTGTATTTGTTAGCATTTGAGGAAAGACTCTTTCTCCGAGGGCTCAGGGTCCCAAGGTCTGATTTTTTTTTCCCCTGTGGTTGACAAGCGGGGCTTCTAAGCTGAAGCCCCTTGTGCAGGGCTTGCCACATCCCCACATGCTGCCCAGCCATGTTTTAGGATTCTGGTTGGTTCTTGTACACGGCGCATCAGAGGCTGGATGTGTTCAATCTCCGTCCCTCACACCAATGCTTCTTTCATCACCAGGGCAGTGTTCTTCCCTCTATTCCAAAGATAGGAAGGCTTGCTGGTGCTGCGACCAAGAGCTTATTGGAGGGTGAGATAAAAAGAAAAATTGCAGGAAAAGAATTTTTCCCAGAAAATTTGGATATTTTCCAAGGTAAAAAAACCTTTTTTTTGGTCTCTACGTCTTTCATTCATAGCCATGTGGAGTCAGGCTTGATAATTTCAGTTACTCAGCACTTTTTAGTGCATGTCGGAATCCAGGAGGTTAGACATGAGAATTCCAAGTACTTTTGCAAGAAAAAGATGAAGAGAAAAAGATCACTTACCTAAAAAAAGAGAGTACTCTGAAGAGAATGCCGATGTCAGATCTTTTACCATGGGCTAGAGCTTTCCATGGTTTGGGGCCATCACATCATTTGTGTTAATGCAAATCCAATCTCTAGGCCACATTTTGCATTTTGTTTCCTTTGCTTTAAATTTGCAGGTCATTGTGTGGAATTTGGCGTTTTGAGCTTTCGTTTTACTAAAAATTCCCATTGAATCTCTGTAAGAGTGGTTTATTAGAAGGGAAATTACCCTGTGACTTGGAATCCTACCACACATGCCCACAAACAACCCCACTTCCTCTGTTAATATTCCTTGCTGTAAATGGGTCTCCTAGAAGCGGCTCTGGCTCTTTTAATCTATGCAAGAGACCCATTTTCTGCTTCTCACCATGTTTAATTGTAGCAGGTAGCTTCCTTCCCAATGTTCTGAATAACCATCTAACTTTACTTTGATTTGCATTGTCCTCATTTTTCCATTTATTAGCAAGCATATTGGCTCTGCCAGAGTCATGTAATTATCTTTGTGTCTGCCAGATTAGGGCATATGGCGTATTATTTTGGGAAGGCAGATAATGCTCCCATTTGGAGCAGTATCCAGGCAGTCTGAACATGCCTTAGAAAAGATTTCTGTATAAATTAATTTTCCCTCTCAACTGTGTAACGACAGTATATTAATTTTTTGCTCTTTGAGGCATGCAGACTTAACTTGAAGAGGATTTTATAATGGCCTCCCATGATACCATTGGTTAAGCAATTTGAATATCTTAGCCTGGAAGATTTTTTTTTTTTTTAAAGAAAGCAAGCTGACAATCTGGTGTGCCTCTTAGAAAAAAGCCACCAAATCAACAGTATTGGGTCAAAAGAGAAATACGAGGGTTGTCAGATGCTTTCCACCACTTTCAGAACATCAAACGCTGTGTCTGAGAAGGGGAGATGGTTCATCAGAGGTAAAGACTTCAAAGCATCTGCTGGACATCTCCTGTGGAGTCTAATAGGACTCCTGCCGCTAAATCCCTGGCAAGCACTTTGGAGACTCAGAGATGAGTCCTGAAGATATCTCAACCTGGAAAAAATGGTCATAGACAATAATTTTAAGGGAAAAAAAATGGAGTTTTTCTTATTCTTTGTTCATTGCAGTGCTATGTTAAAAGAAGATGATCTCTCTAAAGGTAACCAGCCTGCAGTGTTGACTACTTTTGCAGGTTCTGTTGTTAAGGCTTAAGGAACCCTTAGGTCATCTAGAGTAGATGACTTTGATGATGCCCCAGCCTCACACTCCTCACTCCGACTTCCATCATCACATCTCCTAAGAGTCATGGAGCAGTGATTCTCAAACTCCAGCTCAGAATTACCCAGAGGACTTGTTCAGAGAGAGCACTTGGTCCCGGTCCCAGAGCTTCGGATTCTGTGACCTGGACTGGGGTCATGAATTAGCACTCTGCCAAGTTCACAGATGACGCTAACCATTCTGGTCTGGTGGCTACCCTGTGAGAACCGTTGGTGTAGGTGGAGGCTATGTGTACAGACTCTGAAGCTGAGCTGCTTGATTTCGTGCATGGGCAGTCATCAATTTTCCAGGTACTGTGTTAACAGAAATACATACACACCAGACCTGTGCCCTTGGTATCATGCACCATGAGGACTGCCTGGGACCTTTAACCCTCTGTGCTTCAGTTTCCTCATCGAGGATGAGCATACTAACAGCTACCCAATACAGTTGTTGGGGGTTAAATGAGACAATACTTGAAAAGTATATAGAACAGTGTCTGACACAGTAAATACAACCAATGAGTAACTATTATAATAAAATTATTATTATTAGGGCAATACTCTTAGAATTACAATGTTTTAGACCCTGAAGTGACCTTAGAGATAATGTAGTCTAACTCTTCACCCACCCTCTTTTCTTAGGAAAGAAAAAAGAGTCACAGAGAAGTGGAATAACACACCTGAAGTTCTATGAAGAGCTAAATGGTGCAGCTGTCAATTCTTAATTCAGTACTTTTTCCAGAACATCATGTGATTACTCTACTTTTAGAGATTTGTTCACAAATGATCATTCAGTCTATATTAAGGATGTTTTGATCTTGTTCAGCTAATTTTAAGGTCAGAGAGACCTGGGAGATACAGGAACAACGTTGTAATAATTTAATTATGTGTCTGGCTTGAGAACAAGCTCTTTGTACTCAGTCCATCACTTTGTGTCACAGGGGCCCTGGTATAAGTGTGTTTGGTAGGAAGGATCTGCAATTCACTCTTGTGTGTTATCATTCCAAAGCCTCTTCCCTCAGTCAGCTTAGATACAGTTATTTTATTTTTGTTTCGTAAGTGACTGGGCTTGTGTGGGGCAAAGTCACTGGTCGTAAAGAAAAATAGGGAAGGATAACCGATTCTTCCTTTGACACACAGGAAGTGGATTCTTCAGAACAGTTCCTTAGTTTGCTTCCTCCTCTAGGTATTCACAATGGTATCTAGGGAAAGCTTTGATGTGTGCACTCATTCATTCAACAAATAGTTAATATCACCTACTGTATGCCAGCTACTCCTGGATGATGGAAAGAACTTTGGACTTTTGCATGCAGGCAGTTCTGGGCTTGTTTAATTGCATTCTTGGTTCCACTTACTTGTCTTCTTTTCTGCTTGTCCAGGGCCCCTGGCCTTAGGCAATAGGCCAGGGTTACCAGTTCATTGTAGGTGCTCAATAAATAATAGTTGAAAGAACAAATGAAAGATGGAAAATAATTGCAAGGGAGAGGCTGAATTCCCATCCTTGGCCCAGCCTCGGGTCCCAACTTCCCAATTTTGAAGCCTTAGGGAGGGATCTGACATTATTCATAATCTCCACTCCCACCTCATCAATACCATACCAAAAAAATTGGCTTCAGTTTATTTTCAGTGATTGACTCCAAGGACTGCTCTGACCATTTAGGAATGACTGGGTTATTTGCTAGTGGACCTTTTCCACGTATGGTTTATAACATCTATTTATCCATTTTAAAGGCTGAGCAAATCACCAGGGCCAGCCAGGATGCTGCACTCACAAACATCAGCTTTCCAGAAAATGAGTCTGCATTGGATATTAGGACCGTTATAATAATAGCCAAAAACTATACACCTGTGTTTGGGGGCCTGGGTGACAGCCACATGGAAACATTATCAAGCTCTAGGTATTTGAATAGGGGGCTGGGGACAGTGCTGTATAGCTCCGTGAGTCATCGTCATGCAGCTCAAAGCCTTGGGCTGTGGATGACATCAGCCTGGGCATGAGTGACTCCTTAAAAAGAACGAAAGAGGGAAGTCACTGGTGGTCCAGTAGTTAGGACTCCGCACTCTCACTGCCGAGGGCCTGGGTTCGATCCCTGGTCAGGGAACTAAGATCCCACAAGCTGCCCATTGCAGCCAAAAATAAAAAGAACAAAAGAGTCTCTCTTCAGATAACCATCAGTTGCCTATTAGGTGTTGCCGATTGGTTAGGCTAATTGGTTGCATATTTCTCTGTAGAGAGGTTTCTGAAGTAACTCTTGTTGTAACTTATGTCTGTTATTTATTTATTTTCATTTTTTTTAAGATTTTTTTTTTTTTTTTTTTGTGGTACGCGGGCCTCTCACTGTTGTGGCCTCTCCCATTGCGGAGCACAGGCTCCGGACGCGCAGGCTCAGCGGCCATGGCTCACGGGCCCAGCCGCTCTGCGGCATGTGGGATCTTCCCAGAACAGGGCATGAACCCGTGTCCCCTGCATCGGCAGGCGGGCTCTCAACCACTGCGCCACCAGGGAAGCCCTTAAGATTGTTTTGATGTGGACCATTTCCAAAGTCTTAACTGAATTTGGTACAATATTACTTCTGTTCTACATCTTGGTTCCTTGGCTGTGAAGCATGTGGGATCTCAGCTCCCCAACCGGGAATCGAACCCACACCCCCTGGCAATGGAAGGTGAAGTCCCAACCACTGGACCGCCAGGGAAGTCCCTGTTTTTTAAAATTAAATGTTTTGTTTTAGAATAGCATAGATTTACAGGAAAGTTATGAAGATTGTAGAGAAAGTTCCCATATACCCCATACCAAGTTTCCCCTAATGTTAAGATCTTACCTTACCAGGGGGCATTTGTCACAGCTAAGGAACCAGCACTAGTACGTAACTATTCACGAAAACTCCATACTTTATTCAGGTCTCATTACTTTTTCCCATGTCCTTTCTCTTTGCCAGGCTCCTGTCCAGGACACCACACTACATTTGGTTGTCATGTCTCTGTAAGCTCCTCTGGGCTGTGACGGTCCTCAGACATTTAGACATTCTTTGTTGGCAGGAGTACTGGCCAGTGCCTGTAGGATGTACTTTGTACTTTGCAGGACGCTCCTCAGTTTGGGTTTGTCTGATGTTTTTCTCATGGCTGGACTAAGGTTATGGTTTTCTTGGGAGGAAGACCACAGAGGTAAACTGCCCTTCTCACCGTATGAGTTAAATGGTCTGTATTTTCAAGATGACTTATCACTGATGATGTCCATTGGTCACTTGGCCAAGGTAGTGCTACCAGGCTTCTCCTTGCTGAAGTAACTTTTTTCTCTCTTAACACACTCTACTTGTTGGCAGCAAGTCACTGAATGCAGCCCACACCCAACGGGTGGGGAGTTAAGTTCTATTTCCTTCAAAGAGGAGTATTTACACAAAATATTTGGAATTTTCTGTATGGGAGATTGCCTTTTCTGCTCCATTTTTAAAATTTATTCAGTACTTTATTTATAACAGTATGGTCTCATGGATGTTTATTTTGCACTTTGGATTTTAATTCAATCCTACATTATTTATTCTGTTTCTCAAATTGTCCCAGTTTTGGCCCTTGGGAGCTCTTTCAGGTTGGCTGTTGTGTCCCTTTGACATATCCTCATTATTATGATTTTTGGGAGCACTTTCTTACTTTCTGGTATGACAAGATGCTCCGGGATCATCTTTTATATTTCCTGCCCCAGTCCTAGAGTCAACTATATCTCCAAGGAGCTCTGGTTTCTTTTATTGGAAAATGATATTAGAAGCCAAGATTTTTGCACTGGGTGACTTTTTTTTTTTTTTTCTGCGGTATGCGGGCCTCTCACTGTTGTGGCCTCTCCCGTTGTGGAGCACAGGCTCCGGATGTGCAGGCTCAGCGGCCATGGCTCACGGGACCTGCCGCTCCGTGGCACGTGGGATCTTCCCGGGCCGGGGCACGAACCTGTGTCCCCTGCATCGGCAGGCGGACTCTCAACCACTGCGCCACCAGGGAAGCCCGCACTGGGTGACTTGATGGTGCTTTTAATGGAGCCTCAGCTAGGGAACAACGAGGTGATCATCTGTGAGTTAATTAACATTCTTACACGGCTGTTCCAAGATTTGACAAAGCCAACAAAAATAACTTTAGAACAACGGATGGCTTCCCTTTAAGAGTAAGCTTTTGGGATATTAGGGTGAGGGGTAGTTACTTGTTCGGTGTAATAGGAAAAGTCCTTTATTAAGCAATATTTTTTAAGGAGTGATGTTATTATTATTTTTCATTGTTCCAGTTTCAAAATCTTACATGCATTTCTTCTTTTTTAATTGAAGTATAGTTGACTTACAAAGTTAATTTCTGCTGTTCAACAGTGACTCAGTTATATATATATATATATATATATATATATATATATATATATATATTTATATACACACACACATTGTTTTTCATATTCTTTTCCATTATGGTTTATCACAGGATATTGAATATAGTTCTCTGTGCTATACAATAGTACCTTGTTGTTTATCCATTCTATATAGAATAGTTTTGCATCTACTATCCCAAACTCCCAATCCATCCCTCCTCTCCCCCTCCCCTTGGCAACCACAAGTCTGTTCTCTATGTCTGTGAATCTGTTTCTATTTTGTAGATAGGTTCATTTGTGTCATATTTTATAGGTTCCATATATAAGTGATATCATATTTGTCTTTCTCTTTCTGACTTACTTCACTTAGTATGATAATCTCTAGTTGCATCCATGTTGCTGCAAATGGCATTATTTCGTTCTTTTTTATGGCTGAGTAATATTCCATTGTATATATGTACCACATCTTCTTTACCCATCTACCTGTCAATGGATGTTTAGGTTGTTTCCATGTCTTGGCTATTGTAAATAGAGGTGCTATGAACGTTGGGGTGCGTGTATCTTTTCAAATTAGAGTTTTCTCAGGACATATGCCCAGGAGTGGGATTGCTGGATCATATGGCAACTTTATTTTTAGGTTTTGAGGAACCTCCATACTGTTTTCCATAGTTAGTCCTCAAAATCTTGACTGTAATCATCATGATGGGCCATCTCATTCTGCTGTCTCTTTATACCAGTACCTGGTGGGGCATTTTTATCTTGGGACTTGGAACAAATTACAGAAGGATTAGTTTGCAATGACTAAAGACTTATATGACCACATCTTTCTCTCTTCCCTTTGCTTCCCTAGCACTAACTCTCATCACCCAAGTTTATATGTCTCATATTGATGGAGTCTAAGGTGGACTGGAGCAAAGATTGAATTTTTGATTTAATTTGTTATTTAAAACATTTTTCTATTCAGGCCAACACAGACACATGCAACACTGGAATGAATTTTAAAGATAAATATTGAGGCTTCAAAAATTTTTTTTCAAATTTGCTAAACAATCTAAAGGGCTATGGGTCCATACAATGGACAATTCAGCAGTAAAAAATTAAGTACTGCTACAGGCTACAGTATGGATAATCCTCAGAAAGATTATACTCAGTGAAAAAAGCCAGATGAAAAAGACCACATATCGTATGATTCCAATTATATGAAATGTTCAGAGTTGGCAAATCTACAGAGACAGGGCATGGTGATGGGAGTGGAGATTAACTGTAAGTAAGCATGAAGGACCATATTGGGGTAATAGAAATGTTCTAAAACTGGATTATGGTGATGGTTGTAGAACTCAGTGAATTCAGTGAATTTATTAAAAATCAATGAATTGTAAATTTAACAGGTGAATCTTCTTACATCTCAGTAAACTTGTTTACAAAAAAAATGGAAGATAAGGAAGACAGAGAAAATGGTATGGCTCCTAGAACCTCTGGAGGTGTGAGCTTAGCTATTAGGGGTACTTGCTGGAAAAGTTTTGAGTGTAACTGTAAAGTAACTTGGGAGTGCCTAGTCCCTGCAACGTGAAAGAACCTAACAAGGAATGTGTATTTTACTTACTGCAAAAAAGAGCACAACTTATTTAAAATAATTATGAATTCTATACAATAGATTCTTATATCCATTTTCAGTACATTCTCGTGAAGGAACTGGTAATAAATCCGAACCAGATAAGACTGATCTGTCTTCTGAAAGGGACTAGATAGTGCTTTTCAAATTTTTATATGCATAGAATCACCTGGGGGTCTTGCTAAAATGCAGATTCAGATTAAACAGGTCTGGGAGTACCACCTGAGATTCTGCATTTTAGGAGGCTCCAGAGGGATGCTCGTGCTACGGTTGGTCCATGGAACACACTTTGAGTAGCAAGAGACTAGAGCATAGTGGCAAGTGCTAAGGATTTGCAAACAGATGGAGATGGATTCTAATCCGGACTCTGCTACTCACTTGCTGGGTGATTTTGTGCAAGTTGCTTGAAGTCTGGATGCCTCAGTTTTGTCTTGTGCAAAGTGGGGCTAATAATAATAGTACTAGCTCACAGGGCTGTTGTGAGGATCAAATGTATATAAAACACTTAGGAATAATCCTGGGCACACAGTGAGTGCTCAAGATAGTTGTCAATATTACTCTTATTATTCCAATGCTGATCATAATCCCCTTCTCTTTGTTTCTTTTGACACTCTGCTTACTGGAGACCCTTTGCTCTGTCTTGGTTTGGTATTAGATTATTATTTTTTTCTTTCTTTCTTCTCCCTCTTTTTTTTTTTTTTTTTTTGTGGTACGCAGGCCTCTCACTGCTGTGGCCTCTCCCGTTGAGGAGCACAGGCTCCTTAAGTGCAGGCTCAGCGGCCATGGCTCACGGGCCCAGCCACCCCGCGGCATGTGGGATCTTCCTGGACCAGGGCACGAACCCGCATCCCTTGCATCGACAGGCGGACTCTCAACCACTGCGCCACCAGGGAAGCCTCCCTCTTTTTAATATAAAAGCATTTATTTATTAAAGTTTATGGAAAGTTGCCCATGTTTGTTTATGTGCTTTCAGAAGGTTCACTTACGTTCCCACTCTTGACTTAAGAGGTTTGCTTTCCTCCTGTATTATATACAAAATGCCTGGCCATAAATTATTTGTTACTCAGAAATGGCTTTTATCTGGTTGGAGCTGAGACTCTTCCGGTCTGCTGTCTGTCCTGTTTGTGGGCTGTGGAGTAGTGAGGAGTTTTTCAGCTGTTCTCCCTCTTTTTTTTTTTTTTTGAAGAGTAATTTCCTGATTAGAGTTTGAGCCGAAAATGGATTTTCCTTTTGTTGAGTAGAAAAATCCTGGAAACAAAGACAATTCCTGTAAAACAATATTAAACATCTCCCCGACTCCACGCCACCACCCCACCTGTACCAGTTCAGAGGATATCCCTTTTTAATAATTCCATTTTCAATATTGCCTCACATGCAAGTGCATTTGTGTAGAGAGACAAATGTTTTTGTCTTGATGGAATTGTTCCACCAAGAGCCATCTTGCTTGTGTCTCCAGGTCACATAAAGAGTTGATTATTAAATAATTTTCCTTTTTTTCTCTTTTTGGCCATGCTATATGGCTTGTGGGATCTTAGTTCCCCAACCAGGGATTGAACCTGTGCCCTCAGCAGTGAAAGCGCCGAGTCTTAACCACTGGACCACCAGGGAAGTCCCTGTAAGATATGTAGATGGACTATACTGTACCATCTCTAAGGTGTGTGTGTGTGTGTGTTTTATTCAGAGGTACCCACAAGAGACTAGGCAACCACAAGAAACCAAAGGAGGCACATCTTCACTTTACACTGGTGCTAGAACTTGAGGAAATCTAAACTTGGAATGCAAAATCCCAGGCTGCGGAAATCCCTGTAGTGTTCTTTTAGATTCCAGAATGATTAACTTATGCTTTAGTAAAAGTACAGCTAGGGGATATTTTTCAAAAATCCATTTCACTGAGGTATCAATATATCATTAAATGCGTGCATTCAGTGTGTAGAATTCATGAATCTTGACAAATGTGTGTACTCACGTAATCACCACTACAGTCAAGATATGGAACATTTCCACCACTGGAACATTTCCAACATTACAGGGGATTCTTGATCCCTGTAAACTCCTCTGGGAGGGGAAGTGTGAGGCCTGTGGGTAGGAAGTGGGCGCTCGTAAAAGAGGGAGGGAAGTCATATTCTGAAGGACTATGGGAAGTGGTTTCATCAACTAGAGGAGGATGTGATGATCGTGGACCGCAGGAGAAGAAAATGAGCTGGGAACTAGAGTTTCCCCTGAGAAGGTCCCAAGTGAAGTCTTCCCATTTTTTCCTTTTTCTATTTTACTCTAAGTCATATTTAGTATTCTGTGTTGTGTCACCAAATCTTTTACAAAGGCACAGACTCTGTCAGTGGTGTTAGCAGGTGTCAAGAGGCAGAGAGCAAAGGGAAACGCCACCAGCTCTGCATCACACCTTGGCTGAGGCCAGCAAGACAGAGGCTACACCTCTTCAGGATGAACAAGGGCCTGGGAGGTCCTGGAATGACCAGGCACAAAGAAATGATGGCTCGAGATGGACTGAGAATGGTGAAGAGGGAGGACGTGATGAAAACAACAGCTGCAGCTTAGACTGATTCAGAAGCAGATATGAGATGAGTTTGACAGAGGAAACCCTTAAAATAGGGTTGTCAGATTTAGCAAATAAAAATTAGGATGCCCAGTTAAATTTGAATTTCAGATAAACAATTAATAATTTTAGGATAAGTGTGTCCACTGCAATATTTGAACATATTATTGAAAAAAATTTGTTCTTTATCTGAAATTCAAGTTTAACTGGTCATCTTGTATTTTACCTGAAGACCCTACCTTAAAAGAAAGGAAGACCAATAACTGGATTGCAAAGTTAACCACTTAATCAAAATGATTAAAAGTATGAAAAATAAGAATCCATATCTTCGGGAGGTTTGAATAAAGAGTGATATGTGTGTATATATATGTGTATACATACATACACATTTAAATGATCAAAGAAGATTAAAATGGAAAGACCAGGGCTTCCCTGGTGGTGCAGTGGTTGAGAGACCGCCTGACGATGCAGGGGACACGGGTTCGTGCCCCGGTGCAGGAAGATCCCACCTGCCGTGGAGCGGCTGGGCCCGTGAGCCATGGCCGCTGAGCCTGCGCATCCGGAGCCTGTGCTCCTCAACGGGAGAGGCCACAGCAGTGAGAGGCCCGCGTACCGCAAAAAAAAAAAAAAAGGAAAGACCAATATATATTTTTGGACTTGAACATAAAGTGAACTTGATATTTTATTTGATTTGAATTTGTTTTCTAGGGAACTAAATATGTTTTTTATTTTTAGTTCCAAACTGATTTAGTTTTTAAAAGTCTTTTTGAGTGGGTTATGGTTTCCTTAGAGACTTTTGAACTGGGCACCATTTCAACA
This sequence comes from Mesoplodon mirus, assembly GCF_964341445.2. Taxonomy (NCBI): domain Eukaryota; kingdom Metazoa; phylum Chordata; class Mammalia; order Artiodactyla; family Ziphiidae; genus Mesoplodon; species Mesoplodon mirus. Next base: position 53,682,541 of record NC_138988.1, read on the forward strand.
AGAACAATTTTGTATCTGTGGGCATTTGTTGATAGAGATTGGGTCACAGAAGCCAATGACCTTTTTTCTTTCTTTTTCTTCCTATTGGTTTATTTATTTGTTTGTTGTTTACTTTAGTTTGCTCCTTATTTTATCTTTATTGAAGTACAGTTGCTTTACAATATTCTATTAGTATCAGGTGTACAGTGTAGTGATTCAGCACTTTAAAGGATTATACTCCATTAAAAGTTATTATAAAATAATGGCTATAATTTCCTGTGCTGTACAATATAACCTTGTTTATGTATCTTATACATAGTATCAATAGTTTGTATCTCTTTAATCCCATATACCTATCTAGCTTTTCACCACTGAGTATGCTGTTTGCTATGGGTTTGTCATAAATGGTCTTTATTATGTTAAGATATGTTATCTCTTTACCCAGTTTGATGAGAGTTTTTATCATTAATGAATACTGAATTTTGTCAAATGCTTCTTCTGCATTTATTGAGATGATCGTTTGATTTTTATCCTTCCTTTTGTTAATATGGGGTATCACACTGATTTCTGAATATTGAACCATCCTTATGTCCATGGAATAAATCCAACTTGATCATAAGTGTATGATCCTTTTTATATATTGTTGGATTTGGTTTGCCAGTGATCTTTCTTATTCCTTCCTCACAGTTAAAAAATTATTTATATGAAAGTTTTATATGTATATAGTAAAAAAATCCAAACTGTGTTAAAACACTTATCATTCCCTACCTCCAATCCCCAGAAATAACCACTTTCAATCCTTTTTAGAAATTATTTCTGATACATAATTCCACATGTCAAATAATATTCTTATGTTGTTAATTCTTCACATTATTATTTTGATTTCCTGCTGGGCAGTTGAGAATTTCACTGTTTTATACCCCTCTCTGCAATTCTCTTTCCACTTCTCTCTGCCATCTACCCAATCTTTCATAATTTTGATTCAATCATGAGTTGGTGTTTACATCATTTTAATTTATAAATGTCATTCACTGCTGAGAAATGTAATATATTATGGTTGCATTTTAATACAATTTTTGTTTTTTTGAGTTCATAGTTGCCTCTGCTTTTTTATTTTTTATTTTTTAAATTGAGGTCTAATTGACATAGAACATTATATTAGTTTCAGGACTACAACATAATGATTCCATGTTTGTATATATTATGAAATGATCACCACAGTAAGTCTAGTTAACATCTGTCCTCATACATAGTTACAGAATATCGTTTTCTTGTGATAAGAACCCTTACCATTTACACTCTTAACAACTTTAAAATATGCAATACAATATTATTAACTCTAGTCACCATGCTGTACATTTCATCTCCATGACTTATTTATTTTATAACTCCAAGTTTGTACTTTTTGACCCTCTTCATGGGTCACTCACCTCCTGTCCCATCTCTGGCAACCACAGTTGCCTGTTTTCACTTTTGATTAGTTTTCTATAGAATTCTTTTTATTTTTTTTCCCAATGCTGCTCTCATTGATCTGTTAATGGTAGCCATTTATATATATATGTATATATATATGTATACACATTTTTTTTCCCGAACAATCAAACACATCAAATAATCTGTTCCATTTTTTTTTTCCACTCAGGAGATCTCCCTACAGCCATTTGCCTTCCATCCGAAATGGCTGATCTCTAGGACTCCACTCTGCTATCATTATGAGTCTTCCTATACAATCTGCTTGTGAATTCCCTCCACTTTTTCCTTCTGCTGAAGAAGAAAGGATGTCTCCTAAAACTCATACCTTCCTCTTTCTTTCACTGAGGCATATTATTTAATAGCTTCACATCAAAAGGGTGCATGGGAGATTTATTTGAACATTTCATGCTTGAAAATGTATTTTCTCCTTGTACCTGATTGATGGTTAGACCTTGTATAGAATTTTAGATTAAGAATAATGACCCTCAGAAATTTGGAGGTACCTAGGGTGGCCATTCTTGTTTCCAATATTTTTATGTGACATATTTTCTCACTGTGAAAGTGTTTAGAGTCTTCATTTATCCCAGATGTTCTGATTTTTCATGAGGATGTGACTTTGATTGAGCCTCTACTAAAACACAGATGATAATTCATTGTATTTGTCACTTAGAGAACTAGAGACTCAAGTCTTCAGCCATGGGCTATCTTCTTGTATTGCGACTTTGATAATTTTACCTATTCCCTTCCTCTGTTATTTCTGGAATTCATATTAATCAAATATTGAACTTCCTGGGTTATCTAATTTTGTTTTATTTTCCCTCCCATTTATCATGTCTTTGGAAAATCGTTCTCCTTTCTGGGTAATTTCCCTTCCTCCAAGGTAAGTTCTGCAAATTTGCCATCTAGCCTTTCCATCAAAAATTTAATTTCAGTTAAATTTTACGTGATAGCTCTTCACTGTGCTTTGACTAATACTTTTTACTAGCTTCTTATTCTTGTTTCACAAATGTAAATACCTTCTCTTAGCTTTCTAAAAATACATACTATAGGTTTTTCAAACTTTTCCTTTCCGTTTGTTGTCTCTGTTTCCTTCAGATCCTTCTTTTTCTGTTTGTTTTGATGTCTTCCATGCCAGAAATCTGCTCTCATAACTGGTGATCTTTGGCTTTCCATATATAATTGAGAGTAAAGCACTAGAAAGCAGACTGGAATCTGTGTGTTATGGGGAGGGAACCTTTCCACTGGTGGGCTTCATCTGAAGATGATGAGGTAATGAGGGGGTATTTTTTATCAGGGGGCTTTACCTGTCTCGATAGAGCTTATATTTGTGTTGTTCAGCTTCCCTACGGAAGAGAGTCCAGCTTGCAGATGTAGTGATACGAAGGGACAGTAAATTGCTTGGCTACTGTCATTTTGGGGCAGGTGGAAGGAGAAAGAAGAGGTTCTTGTAGTTCAATATGTGGGTTTAAATTGCTCCATTTTCAGTCCCACCTCTAATTTCATTCCTTTGCTATCTCCTCTTCCCTTCTGTTTTTGGCCTTTTGTGTTAACACAATTTTTTATTCTTTTACTGGAATTTCAGTGGAGTCTGGCTGAAAAGGGAGAAAACCATAGAGGATTATCCATCTTTATTTAGAAGTCTAAGACAACTACTTTTCACAAAAAATCTTTATCAATCAAGTCCCCTTAATTTCCATCTAAATAGACTGTGTTGAGTTTAAGGAATGGAATGTACTACTCTCCTTTCCAACCAGACTCTGAGCTGAGTGGTGTCTTGCCATTGACCTGGGCCCTATACAGGACCCTGTGGTTTTGAATTCCCATATCTTAGGTCATCCTTTGTTTCTTGTGGGCTCATTTTAATGGACAAACATAGGCCAACCTGGAAACAGCTCAAAGTGTAGGTGCTGGGAAGTGGGCTGATGAACTACATGAGAAAGATTTAAAGATTTAAAGTCCCACTGAGTGCTAAGCAGAGATTCTTTGATGTTGGGTCCTTTAATCAAGTTAAAAAAATTCTGCTGAAGTGAACCTGTGCCTTCATTATTAGGAAGTAGGATAGCATTTGAAGTGCAATTGTAGAAGCAGTGAAATACATCCAAGAATCCATGAAGCAGACACAACTCTATTATCACCCATAATGGACCCAAATATGAAGAATTTGATTGAAGTCTTTTGGACATCTGTGATTTCTAAATCTATTTGTGATAGCTAATGATAGTCCCTGGTTATTATTAAGAATACTCCTTGTGTTCCCCAGGGGGAACAGAGATTCTTAAGGATGTCTTGATGTATAATTAGGTGGGAATGCAGTTATATTTCTCTTTTTTTTTTTTTTTTTTTGCGGTACGCGGGCCTCTCACTGCTGTGGCCTCTCCCGCTGCGGAGCACAGGCTCCGAACGCGCAGGCTCAGCGACCATGGCTCACGGGCCCAGCCGCTCCGCAGCATGTGGGATCTTCCCAGACCGGGGCACGAACCCAAGTCCTCTGCATCGGCAGGCGGACTCCCAACCACTGCACCACCAGGGAAGCCCTATATTTCTCTTTGAAAGTCCTGAGGATAACCCCCTAGCTTGCCAACTGACCTTATTATAAAGCTATTATGCTTATGGAAATTGGTGGAGCTTTTATGATCTCATATGAGTATGGAGAAGGCAATGAATAGGAAAATATTCTATTAGATCAGTGCAGCAACTTTGGAATGCCTGATTAGGTGGGGAAAGAAATCTACTGAGTGTCTACTATATGCTAGGCATTGTGCTAGAATTTAAATGCATTATCATTATTTAAGTCTTTGGAATCACCCCGTAAGGTGAGTACTATGATTATATACATTCTATAGAGGAGCAGACTGAGATCACAGAGGGAGTAAGTGGTGGGAACTTATTTTGAAACTAGGTATTTCAGTTAGGCTGTGTAGTGGATGATATAGGAACTCTTTCAACCCTCTAGGATCTGATTTTGCTGTGTGTGTGTGTGTGTGTGTGTGTGTGTCTATGCTTCAGTGTGCTTTTGCTTGTGGTATTTACCACTTGCAGCTCTTTTTCAGAGGTCTGCCCTCAGGATACTGGAACCCACTTTTCCTGGGGTGGCCTTTAACCAACAACTGCCCAATGTGAGACTATGAAAGGTCAGCTTTCTTATCACAACTTGGCACAGCTGTGAGGTGTCATTGCACAATTTCCCTCAGAGTTGCCTCTGGGGATCAGGCTGAAGCTCCCACCTTCCGAACTGTGCCTGACCTTCTCTGTCTTGCTTCCCCACCCTTTCTTACTGGCTTCTTCTGGGTGTACATCCTTAGTAAGTCCCTTGACACGAGTCCTTGTCTCAGGGTCTACTTCTAGCAAACTTGACCTAGAACAGAATAATTTGTTTGCACTGACCAGTTGTGAGCCTGCGCCTACCCAGCTGGTGCACAGTGGGGCTGGATACACACAGGGAGGCAACCGAGGCCAGCTTTCCTCACTCTGCCTTGTGACGGGCCACATTCTACATGTACTGAGAAATTCAAACTTTTTACCCTGGTCTTTAAGACCCCCATGTCCCTACGTGATCCAGGTTCAACTCGCTGCTCCAGCTTCCTCTCACCATCACCCTCCTCACTTTCGCAGGCACGTGGCCTGCTTTCTGCTCTTTGAATGCACCAAGCTCATGACCACCCCAGGGTCTTCGGACTTATTCAAGCATTCTAAAGTGACCACTCTATCTAAAGTAATAGCCAACCCCCAGATCAGTAAGAAAACCACCTTACTCTGTTTTATTTTCTTTCCACGTTTATTATCTCATGATAGTGCATCCTTCATTTGTTCACGTACTTTCTTGTTGTCTCTTCTTCTCCATTAAAATGTTGCTCCCCTGTCCTGTTGCACACGTCATCCCTCATGCCGAGGTCGGTGCCTGTCTGTGTCCTGCTCCAGCGACACGTACTGAACAGGCTGCCTGCATCAAAAGGGCAAAGTGGGGTCCTTTTCCTTCCATGCTTTTCGCATTCTCTCCTCTCCATGACATTGTCAAACATATCAGATTACTGGAGGTGGAAACAGAAATCTGTGATCTATGTCTTGGAAGCACACAGCAAGGATTGACATGTTACAGGATAGAGACAACCCAGATGGCCATCTAGTGTGTTAATGATATTAGATTTGTGTTCAGAGCAAGTCTATGTTGCCCTTTCTGAGGCTTGATTCTAGAACTCCTGACCCAAAACTTTTCTGCTGGCAGGGAATCTCTTCTTCCTCTCCTTGCCCGCAAGGGTATTTTTTATTCACTGCACCCCCTGTAAGACAGAAAGGCTTGTTCCCATTCCCACATCTTCACCTTAGCACTTGACTCCCAAGAGGGGCTTCAATAACATTTTCATATTTCCAAGTAGATATTTTGCTCTGAACGTGACAAGTCTCTGCTTGGACACTTGAACTGCCTAAATATGGATAGTTGATTTGTTCTTGTTCATAGTTCATAATTTTTGAGAGCAGTTGCCTGATCACATACCTATATGTGCAAACCGTGAATACTGCTGACTGCTATACGCCTGCCTCATCAGTATTTTATTTTGTTTTATTTCACTTCATTTTATTTATTTTATTAATATTTTATTTTTGGTGGCTTAAAATAACAGAACTTTATTCTCTCACTGTAGAGAATAAATGAGAAGTCCAGAGGCCAGAAGTCTGAGATCAAGGTGTCAGCAGGGTCATGCAGACTCTAGGGGAGATTCCTTCCTCGCCTCTTCCTAGCTGTTGGTGGTTGCCAGCAACCTTTGGTGTTCCTTGGCATGTTGATATATCACTGCACTCTCTGCTTCCATCCTCACACGGTTTTCTTTAGGTGTGTCTCAGTGTTGCTGTGTCTTCATATGGCCTTCCTTTTTATTTCTCTATTTCTTTAAACAATTTTTAATGCAATTTTAAAGGTTACACTCCATTTACAGTTATTACAAAATATTGGCCATATTCCCCACGTTGTACAATATATCCTTGTAGCTTATTTTATACATAATAGTTTGTACCTACCACTTCCCCACCCCTATATTACCCCTCTGCTCTTCCCACTGATAACCACTGGTTTGTTCTCTGTATCTGAGTCTGCTTTTTTGTTATATTCACTAGTTTGTTGCAATTTTATTTTATTTTATTTTTTTGATTCCTTTTTTATTTATTTTCCCCTCATCGAATCTAGCAACAAGTCCAATAGATTTTACCCTCAAATTATAGTCTGAATATGGTATTTTTTTTTACCTCTCATATTGCTGACCATGCTAGTTCAAGCTATTATCACCACTCATCTGGACTACTGCAGGAACTCGAGGGTCTTCTCTGCTTCTGTTCCTGCTTCTCCATAGTCTCTTCTCATCTAAATTTCAGAATGCTCCTTTTGAAAGTTGCAATTTTAGATTCCACATATAAGTGATATCATACAGTTTTTGTCTTCCTCTGTCTGACTTATTTCACTTACCATAATGCCCTCCAATAAAATAAGAAACAACAAAACCCATAAAACAATTCTTGTCTGAAACTGCACAAGTCTGTGTGCACGTTTCTGACATTTTGCAACAATATCCTGTTACTTTCTTTCTGCTTGTCAATGTCATTGTTTCACAGTCAGTGTGTTTATGCCAGGAGGTTCTTTTTTCTGGAGAATTTGTGGGGGGTTAGCTTGAGACATGGATAGTCACAGGTCAGACAGGATACAGGACAGTCTAGAGAAGAGGCCAAGTCACAGGGCCTTGCCTTCAAACAAAGAGGAAGGAAAGAGGAAGTGGAGCAGTAGACACAGGTACACAGAACCCATTTGCAAGCCAATGATGGGACCACAAGGAAACAGAGCTTGTTGTGAAGCTAAGACTGGGATATGACACTGGTCTGCATCGAGATCAGGAAAAGAACAATAAAGGGGAAAATGTACTACTGAGGACTATGGAAAATGGGCTGCACACCATGCTTTTCATTCATGGATTTGTCCAACCTTGTATTCGTTGATCTATCAGGTGTTTATTGAGCACTTACTTTGTTTCATCTTGATGATGACCCTTGCTTGGGTGTTAAATTCTCTGTATCTAGTTCATCCTCTTCCCTGAAAGGTGCTGGCTGTTGAATCATTTTGCAGTTCAAAGAGTTTCTCTAATAGACAGCCTTCCTAGCCTTCTAACTTCTTGTTGCTGGTTTAGATCCTTAGTCGGGGAGTTGGAGCAGAAGAGGAAGGGAGAGAAAAGAGGATGTGGTGTTGAGGCTACAGAGCAGTTGGGGCTGAATGGACTGGAAACTGGCCAGAGTGGTAGGGAAGTGGGCATGTCTGTGTGGGTTAATTCTGCCAAGAACTCAGGTGAGTCTTGGACAAGGAAAGTCTACACCCTATGGTCCCAAGAGCCTCTCTGTATATATGTATATATGTCCTCTTTAATAGCAGTGCTGTCCAAAGGCAAGGTTGTTTTGAGAGCTTTGGGGCGCTTTTACCTATTAATTCCTCCTGCTTTCCATCTTCTGCGCACACAGTAGAATTAAACTTCCTGGACCCTTGTGGTTGTGGGGACCATATGGCTTACTTCTGGCCAAGGAACTGAGATGAGAAGTGACATGTGTCTCTCCTGAGCTGCAGCATTTAATTGCAGGTGTGAGACCTTCCTGACTGCTCTTTTCCATCTGCCACTGGCATCCAGCAACAATGGAATTGGTGGTTGCTCTGTCCGCCGGGACCCTGGGGTGAAGAGATTTGGGGAGCAGCCCCCACACCATTCCCTTCCCACTCCCACCACCTGACCTGTGATATACAGGAACTGTGAATGAAAAACAACTTTGTCGTTAAGTAGATACTAAGATTTCAGATTTTTTATTACCAAGCAGCATCTAACCCATGCATTCTTAAGAGGGACAATATTGCCACTAAGGGGGTGAAAATTGGTTCTTGGGATGGGTGAAAATATACAGTATATACAAACTGTAAATAAACAAATATATAAAGTGTCTGTGGTTCTGAAATTTCATGGGGGGGGGATTAAGAAAAAATGTCTAAAAAAGACTCCCTGGGGAGGTGATAATGAAAAATAGGTTGAGAAAACTGATCTGGCTTATCCTGAATGATAGAGCTGTGAAGCACAGAGTCTTTTTTTAAAAATTGAAGTATAGTTGATTTATAATATTGTGATAGTTTCAGGTTTACAGGAAAGTGATTCAATTACATATATATTTCAAATTTATATTTGAAATATATATTTCAAATTATTTTCCATTATAGGTTATTACATGATACTGAATATAGTTTCCTGGGCTATACAGTAAATCCCTGTTGTTTACCTATTTTATATAGAGTAGTTCGTATTTGTTAATCCCATACTCCCAGCTTAACCCCCCTTTCCTCTTTTGGTAGCTATAAATTTGTTTTCTATGTCTGTGAATCTGTTTCTGCTTTGTATATAGATTCATTTGTATTATTTTTCAGAGTCCACATGTAAATTATCTCATATGGCATTTGTCTTTCTCTGTCTGATTTACTTCACTAAGTATAATATTCTCTAGGTTCATCCATGTTGCTGCAAATGACAATATTTTATTCTCTTTTATGGCTGAGTAGTATTCCATTGTATATATATACCACATCTTCTTAAGCCAGTCATCTGTTGATGGACACTTGGGTGGTTTCCATGTGTTGGCTATTGTGAATAGATGGAGGACATAGTCTTTGTCTTTCTCTGTTCCTTTCTGCATCCTTTCCCCCCTTCTCTGTCAGCTCTAGAACACTTTTGGCTACCAGTGCCAAGACGAATATATGTTTGAAACTTTTTAGGACAAGCATATTCTTAAATTTTCTGTTTCTCTGTCACCATAAGTACTTTTGAATATTCCAGGCATGTTCTTGATTTTTGGCTTGAAAAAATATGTTTAATTTACCCCAGGGCCTCCACGGTTGTTTGACTTATCTTGAATGGAAGGGTTCTGAAAGTTTTGTTCATGTTCTGTTGTAGGGGATAAGAAAAAGACCGCCAGGGTCAGCTTGTGTCTGGGGAATTTCCAGAAGTTCACCTTGCCTTGAGGAATAGTGAAGAAAGAAGCACTTTAATTTTTTGGTTAAGACATTGAGAATGTTTGGGCTTAGAGTAGAAAGTAAATCAGAGATAGCTTTTTTGGTCCTTAAGACCTGGCTAAAGAAGGCTTTTGAGGTGAGGGGAGAAATGCCGAACACCAGCTCCATAAGTAAATAGAGGAGGCAGATCCCCACGGGGCAACCCTGGACAAAATATCTCCCTAACTGGAGAACACTGTCTCCTCAAGGATAAAGCAGGGAACCAAATATAAACAAGCCCGTGTAACTCAAAGCTATAATATTAAACAGCCCAATGAGAAGTAAGACTCTACTTCTGGGGAAAAGTTCAGGAGACCAGCCAGCCCTCAGATGGACAGAAGGAGTGACAGGGACCTAGCCAGAGTGTGCGACCATGACGGTGAGCTTCTGCTTATTTGATTGATGCTGGGAGACTCGAGGTGACCCTCTTGGCATATAATCATTGCTTAGTAAATATTTATTAAATGAATGCACACATGAGGGAGTAACTGTCATCGACCACAATGATTCCCAGGGAAAATAGCTAGGCTGTGATGATGTCTTGCCCTGGAAGCAAGGGTGGAGCAACCCTTGGGGGAATAGGCCCCCTGTGACCCCTTTTTTCCCCTCTCTTTGTCCACTGCTTTCAGTAAATAGGCATCTTTTCTTTTTAACCTCCCTGGTGTTGGGTGCTCAATTTGAACAGTTCCCACGGGTGGTGACTTCTTTAGCTAAATTTGGGCGGTTTTCTAAAACAGCTCCTCTATTCTTTATCCTGTTATTCTACAAATCCTTGCTACTCAGTGTGGTCTGTGGACCAGCAGGATCAGCCTCACCTGAGAGCTGGTTTGAAATGCAGAATCTCAGGCCTGGCCCTAGACCCAGTGAATCAGAGTCTGCTTTTTATCAAGATCCCCAGGAAATTCATCTGTCAATCAAAGTTTGAGAGGCTTTGCTATAACTCATTGTAAAGATGATGTTTTACCTCTTATAAGTAATAAAACCACAAGAAAAAGGAAAGACTGTGTAAATAAGTAATTATTCACATCCGTGAGCTAGAAAAAGAAAGCATTGTGTGAAGGGATGCCCCAGAGACCCTTATGTCCCCCACCTAGTGAATCAGTCATTGGCACCTCATCCTTTGGGGTGAGATGTCTCCATTGGATGTGGTGTTCATGATGCTGACTGCTTGAGAAAGAGAGCTGGTCCATGTCTTTGTGATGACCATATAGTAAGAAGAGGATTTGCCCTTTTCTTGATTTTAAATCCACTGCTGCACAACTGTTGTTTTTGAAGGTTAATAACAAATCTAATAGAAATTTTCTTAAGAAGAATGAAAGACTCCTTAATGTAAAGGTATACATTTTATTTGAAATCCATTTTATGATCAGAACATTCTCTTAATAAAATAGTTTATTGCTCACCTGAGCACAAGAATTCTTCAGGTACCAGGTGTCTTATTGTAGGAATTTATAAATGCTCAGCACGAACCTGTGAAGTGCGATACTTTACAGCGTGGTACTTGAACATGTATCAGAATCTCCCACAGAGCTCATTAAAACACAGGCTACAGGCTCCATCCCCAGAGTTTCTGATTCAGTAAGTCAAGTGGGGCCCAAGAATCTGCATTTCCAATAGTTCCCAGGTGATGCTTGTGTTGCTGGTCCAAGCCACTCTACAAACCACTATGATAGAGAAACTTCAAAAATACTGGGCCTCTCTCATTAAAGTGGGTGACCTCTGTCTGGCCCAAGAGCCAGCTTCAAGCCTCTGGCTCGATTTCATGTACATTGTTACATTATTGCTTGTTATTGCAACTTCAGTCCAGGAATTCATATTTCTCTTGGGGGGAAGTCTGAGAGAGGCTGTAAGTTGTCCCTCGAAATCTCACTTCCCTTTGTCTATACAATAAGTTCCCTTTATATGAACTTTCAAGTTGTGAAGTTTCAAAGATGCAAATGTGCCCCTGTATGACAGCTGTTGTACTGTACTACTGTACTATTCAAGGTACTGTAAGATTAAAAATGTTTTCTTTATTTTTTGTGTTTATTTTTTATGTATTATTTGTGTGAAAAGTATTATAAACCTATTACAGTACAGTACTATATAGCCGATTGTGTTAGTTGGATACCTAGGCTAACTTTGTTGGACTTTTACAAACGTGCTCTCGGAACAGAACTCGTTTGTATGTAGGGGACTCACTGTAGTGGTAGAAGCCCTGATATTTAGCTGGGCACCTGGCTCCCCAGAATAGCGACTACATTTCCTAGCCTTCCTACACCTAGATGTGACCATGTGACTATGCTGTAGTCAGTTATATGTGCGCAGGAGTGATGTGTGTAATGTCTGCATTACGCCCTTAAAGGGAAAGGACACCTTCCATTCTCCTTCTTCCACCTTGCTGCCCTGAACGTGGATATGATATGGATACCATTTTGGACCAAGAGGAAAAGCCAACCAGCTATGCTAGAAGGAAATGGGATGCCTGACAAAATGGAGCTACCACACCACCCTGGACTGCTTAGTGGTTGAATTGTTAGGCTCAAAGTAATCACCTTTTTTATTGAGGCCACTCTTATTTTGAGCCTATGACACAGAAGCCCAACTGATATTCTAACTAATGCCAGAGGATAGTGTGACAATTCTATTTACTGGAAAGATTCTATTTACTTTTGAAGATTTTTCAGGATACAGAACCACGAAAGAGTTTGGAAGAGCAGAACAGAGAACTTATTCTTTGTTTTGTTGGGTTTTTCATTTTTAAGTGTTCAGAAGGAAAAATACCTGCCCACTTTAAAAAATAATTATGAAAAAGAGTAGGATGAAGCTTACAGAGAAAAAGGTCTTAAGTAGCTTAATGTTAATCCAGATCAAATGTCATAGAAATAGGATCTGAGCACAATATGTCTATTATCTCCACTCTTTTCAGGCCAAGAGCAATGCTTAAACGGTAAACCTATAGAACTGTCAAAGGAGGGAAATATCATAGTCTCAGTGTATTGTGACTTGAGGGAAAAATTGAAATAAAGTCTTTCATGATTGCTTTATGAATAAAATAGAAAAATTAGGGTTGGACTTCGCTATGGTTAGACAGAATTGTGGCTGACTGATCAACTATACTTTTAATATTGACTCATGGTGCCATTCTAACTAAAGGTACAATTCAAGCCATGTTTGACCGTAAAGCACAGAAAACCCAATTAATAGTGGCTTAAGCAATAAAGACACAGTTGTTTCTCATAACAAGAACTCTAGCCATAGGCATAATAGGCTGGTTCAGAAGTTCCTCCACCTTCATATTGCCTCTGCCTTCATGCTTGGGCCACAGGGCCACAGGATAGCTGCTACGGCTCTAGGCATCACAATCACATTCAAAGGTAGAAACAATGGAATAATCAGTGTTAAGAGAGCACGTGTTAGATTGACCATTTTTTGTTTGTTTGTTTGTTTTAAAGTGGGAGCAGAGTATTTCCCCACACTGCTTCCTCCTTGTAGATGTCCCTTTATGTCTCACTAGCCACCACTAGCTAGTTATAGGGAAGCTGACATATTGGGTTTCTGGCTTTTCTTAGCCTCTATAATGGAAAGAGAGCAAGGAATAAGAAAGTTGGGAGAAATGGCTATTGGATGAGTTGACCAATTATGTCTGCCACACTGGGAAAAAGGCCCGTAGAGGTATTTGCAGGGTTTTGTGGGGCTAGCATGAAGGCACCATTTATTAACAACTTGAAAAAAGGCACAGCAGTCATGATTATAGTATTTTCAAGTAACACCTGGTGAGGACAGTTAATATCTTGGATGACAGTATTCGGTTTCAAAAATTACATAGTTCTCCTAAAGATAAAAACTTTATGTGCAGATGAAACATGCATTACCTCTGCAAAGAGGCATACGTGGCTTGACATCAGTTAATGTGGAAAAAGCCACTGGGGTTTATGCTGGTCACGGATTTCAATATGAGTCATTGAGGAAGAGCATCTGACTAACTTCACAGAAATAAAAATATACGAATTGTAACTTGGTGGCAGAAAAATTTTCTCTTTTCTTTTGATCTTATCTCTATTTCTATTATTCATTTACTAATTCCTTCAGGATAGCTTCATTAAATGTGCAGGATACAGTGCCAGGCACTGGACACACAGCAATGCAAAAAATAGAAAACAAGTAACTATGCAGAGTGGGTTAATTAGAAAGCGTGACAAATCCTACAAAAATAAAAAGTCAAGGAGACTATGAAACTGGACAAGTGGAGGTTGTGACTTGGCCTTGGGGATACAGGACGGGTGCTGGGAGGAAGGTGTAATTCTGCTGACACTGGGAGGATGAGAGGAATTGGCCCAGCAGATTCACGGGGAGAAAGCAGGTGCCGGCAGAGAAAATGAGCCCTTTTGAAGGCACTGACGTGGGGAGGAGCTGGGCAAGAGCCGGGAGGGGGATTGGGATTGAAACTGCACCTCAGATGGGACTGAACCCACAATATTTCAGCTGAAACCACACAGCTTGTCTCAGGATTCAATGAAGCTCAGGTTCTGTGCACCTCGGCGCAGAAGGAATTCAGCGAGAGGCAAAGCGATAGGTAAGAAGTGGATTAATTAATCCAAGGAAAAGTGGGGAGGGAAGAGGAGACCACCTTCCCCCTCTTCCTTTGTAAAGATGTTGCAAGGAAATGGGGCGCAAGAGGATGGTCATGTCCCAGGTCTCCAGTGCGTTCCTGGGATGGGCCACCAAGTGAGGGTCCCTGGCTTTGTGCAGAAAAGAGTTCAAGGGTGAGCAGTAGTAAAGTGAAAGCAGAGATACACACTCCATAGGCAGAATGTTGGCCATCTTAGAAGGTGAGAGGTGGCTCCAGGGCAAGAGGTCATCTCAGAAAGTGAGAGCGGCTGGGAGGCATGGGGGTGATTAGTGTTCACGAGTTGGCTAATTTCATAGGTTAAGGAGTGGGAGGAGTATTCTGTCTTGGGGAAGGGGTGGGGATTTCCAGGAATTGGGGGCCCACCCACTTTTGGGCCTTTTATGGGTGGCCTTGGAACTGTCACGGCGTCTGTGGGCATGTCATATAGCATATGCTAGCATATTATAATGAGTGCATAATGAGGCCTAAGGCCGACTCCCCCCCACTGACAATCAGTGGCAAGAGCTTTTATAGGCAAGAGGGAGGGGGCTACATGCAGAAACAGCACAGTCAGCTGTGACAGTCATCTTTTATTTTTTAATTTTATTGAAATATAGTTGATTTACAATGTTCTGTTAATTTCTTCTGTATAGCAAAGTGACTTAGTAATTATATATGTGTGTATGTTTGTATATATATATATTTATTTATTTCTTATTCATATTCTTTCCATTATGCTTTGTCACAGGATATGGAATATAGTTCCCTGTGCTATACAGTAGGACCTTACTGTTTACCCATCCTATATATACTAGTTTGCACCTGCTCATCCCAAACTCCTAATCCTTCCCTCCCTCCTACACCCACCTTGGCAACCACAAGTCTGTTCTCTATATCTGTGAGTCTGTTGTTGCTTTGTAGATATGTTGATTTGTATTGTATTTTAGATTCCACATATAAGTGATATCATATGGTATTTGCCTTTCTAACTTACTCACTTAGTATGATCATCTCTGGGTCCATCCAAGTTGCTGCAAATGGCATTATTTCATTCTTTTTGATGGCTGAGTAATAGTCCATATATATATATACATATATGTATATTCCATATACATATATATATCTCACATCTTTATCCATTCATCTGTTGATGGGCATTTACATCATTTCTATGTCTTGGTTATTGTAAATAGTGCTGCTATGAACACTGGGGTGCATGTATCTTTTTGAATTATAGTTTTGACAGTCATCTTGAAATTGGTCACATGGTGGTCTGATCTTTTTTTTTTTTTTTTTTTTTTTTTTTTCCGTACGCGGGCCTCTCACTGTTGTGGCCTCTCCCGTTGCGGAGCACAGGCTCCGGATGCGCAGGCTCAGCGGCCATGGCTCACGGGCCCAGCCGCTCCGCGGCATATGGGATCCTCCCAGACCGGGGCACGAACCCGTATCCCCTGCATCGGCAGGCGGACTCTCAACCACTGCGCCACCAGGGAGGCCCTGATCTTTTAAATACAGTTAATATTCAGTTCCTGTGTCAGTTTATTCCCATTTCTTCGAGGCCAGTTCTCGGGACTGTGGCAGGATATGTCATGGTTACAGTCTGGTCATTATGTAGTTAACTTCTTCCACCCAGTGGGGGTTTCAGTATCTATAAAACAGCTCAAAGGATATGGCTCAGAATATTATCTACAGCCCTTAAGAAGGAAATAAAGGTCCTTGTCTTTATTTAATGACTAAACTATTATTATTTTGTCCCATTTGACTGCCTTCTTTTGCTTCTGCATTTATTTCACTTCTCTGATTAATTTTTTAAAATATTTATTTATTTTTGGCTGCTTTGTGTCTTCGTTGCTGCATGGGCTTTTCTCTAGTTGCAGTGAGTGGGGGCTACTCTTCAGTGTGGCGTGTGGGCTTCTCATTGTGGTGGCTTCTCTTGTTGCAGAGCATGGGCTCTAGGGCACATGGGCTTCAGTAGTGGTAGCATGGGGGCTCAGTAGTTGTGGCTTGTGGGCTCTAGAGTGCAGGCTCAGTAGTTGTGGTGCATGGGCTTAGTTGTACTGTGGCATGAGGAATCTTCCTGGACCAGGGATCAAACCTGTGTCCCCTGCATTGGCAGGAGGATTCTTAACCACTGTGCCACCAGGGAAGTCCACACTTCTCTGATTAAACTTATTCTTTGACTAAAATTTTTCCATAAACAAAAGGCAGACTGAGGACATGGAGTGGAGGGGGACATGGAGTCCCCTCTTTTCTTTGATATTCCTCAATCTTGAGGAGGGACAGGAATAGAACAAGAAAGGGAATAAAGTTTTGGATAGAGACGTTAATCATAAACTTGACAGAGGAACTCGGTTTTAGTTCCATTTCTGTTCCAATTTTCTCCAGCTCTTTGAGGGAATGGGGCAATGACTGTTCTGGCTACCTCCTGCTGAAACAGGGTACAGTCCTGCCAACTCTCTGAACAGAGAGTTGGAAATAATCTCGAGTTCCAAGCTTAGCATCAATATTTTGTATTATAAAAACTTTAGCTCTCTCTGACTGCTTTGTCATAACACCTAGACAAACATTTGAAAATTAGTAGACATATTACAATGCGGATAATAATCAAAATGCATCTTTTTTTTTTTTTTTTTTTTTTTTGCGGTATGCGGGCCTCTCACTGTTGCAGTCTCTACCGTTGTGGAGCACTGGCTCCAGACGCGCAGGCTCAGCGGCCATGGCTCACAGGCCCAGCTGCTTCGCAGCATGTGGGATCCTCCCAGACCAAGGCATGAACCCGCGTCCCCTGCATCAGCAGGCGGACTCTCAACCACTGTGCCACCAGGGAAGCCCCAAAATGCATCTTTGTACAGTTCTCTGAATGTATTTTTTTCCCCGAATGGTTAAAGCAGATGTACAATGTATGTTTGTGTGTCTGTGGGTTGCTTCTTTTTTTTTTTAATTTTTATTTTATATTGGAAGAGAGTTGATTTATAATGTTACAGTGTATATTTAATAGGCCACCAATGGGCTGTTTGGTTAGCCTAAAGTTCTAATTAAATCATATATAAGCCAGAATGACTTCCCCATACCTCAATATGTGAAATTTTCCTTCATCATTTTCCCTTTTTAATTGAAAATCTTTCCATAGAAAGCATTGATAATCAATATATTTTTCCATTGTTGCCAGAGTGGCTTAGTTGCCTGCTCTGGGTCCATTCATGTCTCTCAGTGCTAGGCCTACTTTTTGTTTGTATACTGGCCTAGTTATCCACGTTGGGGGAAAACTAATCAGACATAAAAAACAAGTACAGAGAGGTATGCTGATGGGGCAATATTTTATAGGCCATACATTTTATCACTTATACCCAATTGTCACACAAACATTGTACATGTGCTTTTAGCAGTAAACTTAAAGCCAGCAGTGATACACATCATAAATAATTATACTTTGTGATAACTTCACTGGAAAATTTTTCCATCCTGAATATTGGGGTCAAAAATATGGTTTGGGCTTCCCTGGTGGTGCAGTGGTTAAGAATCCGTCTGCCAATGAAGGAGACATGGGTTCAAGCCCTGGTCTGGGAAGATCCTACATGCCGCGGAGCAACTAAGCCTGTGCACCACAACTACTGAGGCTGCGATCTAGAGCCTGTGAGCCACAACTACTGAGCCTGTATGCCACAACTACTGAAGCCCACACACCTAGAGCCCATGTTCCGCAATAAGAGAAGCCACTGCAATGAGAAGCCTGCGCACGGCAACAAAGAATAGCCCCCACTCACCGCAACCAGAGAAAGCCTGTGCGCAGCAGCAAAGACCCAACGCAGCCAAAATAAATAAATAAATAAATAAATTTATTAAAAAAAATATATGGTTTGAAGCAAAGCAATAACTTACCATTAGAATTCTTTAAATTTCTTACCCAGTTTAGCAATATAATCTGAAAGTTATCTAGTGTTTTCCATATAATTTAACATACCAAATAATCCTAGTTACTTTAATATTTCTTCTGAGCTACCTAGAGACCCTTTGGAATACTCAAATTTAACTAGAGAAAGAAACTTACAATCTGTTATCAAAAGCAGCTCAATATTCCAGGAAAATTTTGTTCTCTTAACAGGAAGAAAGAAAACCAAATTCCAGTCTTGTACCAGTTTACTATTAATAACAAAGTTCATTTACCTAATTAAATCCAATCTAATCTTAATCACTCCTGACAATGTACAAAATTATTTTCCCAAAGTTCCCTTTTTTCACAAACCTTTTATTAATTTTTGTATCCATATGATTTGTCCCTAATATTTCCTCATCCAGAAACAACCAGCTCTAGGATAACATCATTATCGTCATTTTTCCTCAACAAAAATATCTCCATTCTTTACATCATCTCTTGCTGACAACACATATCCTATTTATTTTACACACTGAAATGCTTCCCTTATCATTTCTGGTAGCTTTAATTACATGTTACAATTTTTAACCCTTAAAAGCCTTAACAAAACCAAGAAACAAGCAGTTGAACTGTTATACCAGCATTTACTGATTGGCAAACTTAAGAACATATTCCATAACCTCTAAAAACAGACATTTTTCTCATAGCATAATTTCTCTTTAATGTGGTACAACATGCGTGTTTAGTAAACCCAAACATCTTTAGTGTTTTTTCTGTCATAAGAAGGCAAAAGTAGGTAAACTTAGATTTGTTCAGCAATCAGTGTTCCAGTACTTTACCTTAAAAATGATTTAGACATTCCATTAGTTTTCATCATTTAACTTAATTTAGCAAAACTCTAAAGTTTCAAGTCACCAAAAATCTGAAAAAACTATTTTTGGGTAGACATCCCTGAAACATAATTATGTTCAAAGAGTTTATCCAAAAGCTTTTGATCCCACTTATGACAATGTCACATACCGACATATCATATTCAGACAGAGATCTCAAATCAGATACTTCAATACAGAATTTATCTATTTATAAATAATTTATCTATTTATAAATTTATCTATTTATAACTTCAATATAGAATTTATCTATTTATAAATAATTTATCTATTTATTTATAAGTTATCTATTTATAAATTTCAATATAGAATTTATCCATTTATGATATGTCACATATAGACACATATTCAGAGATCTCAAATCAGATATTTCAATATAGAATTTATTTATAAATTTATCTATTTATAATAATTTATAAATATAGAATTTATCTATTTATAATAATTAATAAAATAATTATTTATTATAAATAATATCTATTTATAAATAATAATTTATCTATTTATAAATTTATCTGTTTATTTATAAATAACAGTTGGAATAAGTTGAATTTTCTCACTTGAGTTTAAAAGGCTTCTTGGGAGTTCCCAGGTGGTCCAGTGGTTAAGAATCCACCTTCCAATGCAAGGGACATGGGTTCAATCCCTGGTCAGGGAACTAAGATCCCACATGCCGTGGGGCAACTAAGCCCATGCACTGCACCTACTGAGCCCATGTGGTCTGGAGCCTGCACACGCCACAACTAGATGCCTGAGCACTGCAACAAAGAGTCCACGCGCTGCAACAAAGAGTCCATGCGCTGCAACGAAAGATCCCGCATGCCGCAATGAAGATCCTGCGTGCTGCAACTAAGACCCGATGCAGCCAAATAAATAAATATTAAAAAAAAAAGTCTTCTCCCTGCTCTCCCTTTTTTTCCCTTTGCTTGAAGTTCTACTAATTAACTCAAGGCTGAAGTCTCAGGCAAAGTGGACTGTGTTTGTATTTCAAGGACATGATAAGAGTTAACTTTAAACTTTCTCTTAGGCATATTTTTGTTCTCTCAGGGTCAGAATTCTGAAAACAGTATTTTATCAAACTAGCTTTCTCTAACTGCATATGCAAAAAGAACCAGTTTTGGAGTTTCAAAGGAGTTTCATCTGAACAATTTTCTCTGGAGTGTGAGGAATACTGTTGGCCACAAAGCGTTTAGAAAATCACCTTTCTTTTACTTTAGTCATAGTTTCATAACTTAGACTTCTTCTAATGAATTGAACCTGAATTTCCCATTTTACAAAAGGCAACAAGAATACCAACCACACAAATGGAATACACACTCACACACCAGAAGATAGAACTGTCACAAATCCACCAAGAGGATGACCCATACAGAGTCCCAAACAAACACTTCCCAACACAAACAGGCCTTGACGTCAGACACATGTCAGAACAAACTGGCAAAAATGCCCAAATGACACTTCGTGCTCACAAATGGTTCCCAATTGTAGACACACATCAGAACCAATTGGTAAAAATGCCCAAACGACACTTCGTGCTTAAAAGAGAAGTTTGCCGGGTGCACACTAGTGGACTTACTCAGTCTTGGAGCTTGTCAGCTCGTCCAAAGGCATCTTTCCACTCCACCAAGGAAAAGCATACACTGGCAGCCAGTGCCGAGCAAGGGAGAAACAGGGAGGATCCCCAAAACAAATAGTTTTGGCAGCTGCCAGGAACATCCCCCCAAATCCCCCCCAGGCCCAGTGAGTCACGAGCAGCAGCTGGCAACCCCGAGCGTCATCATGGCGGCGGCTCTGCTTGGGAAACCCTGGGAGCCAGATATCGCGAGAGCCCAGCCTCACGTTGGGAGCAAAACCCGCTACCAAAGTGGGTCTGTGTTCTCGCCGCTCGAAAGCCGATAAAGAGGTAAGCTTGGTGGAAAGGAAAGTTTGCTTTATTTTGGAGGCCGGCAACCGGGGTGGGTGGGGAACTCTTGTCCAAAGACCGACTCCCCCACCAACAATCAGTGGGCAAGAGCTTTTTTTTTTTTTTTTTTTTTTCGCGGTACGCGGGCCTCTCACTGCTGTGGCCCCTCCCGCCGCAGAGCACAGGCTTGGGGCGCGCAGGTCCAGCGGCTCTGGCTCACGGGCCCAGCTGCTCCGCGGCACGTGGGACCCTCCCGGACCAGGGCAGGAACCCGCGTCCCCTGCATCGGCAGGCGGACTCTCAACCACTGCGCCACCAGGGAAGCCCACAAGAGCTTTTATAGATGGAGGGAGAGGGCTACATGCAGAAACAGCACAGTCAGCTCTGACGCTCATCTTGAAATTGGTCATCCGTGGTCTGACCACCATCATCTTGACTGTTTTAAGTACAGTTAATCTTCAGTTCCAGGGTGGGTTTGTTCCCTTGTCTCTGAGGCCAATTCTCTGAATTGTGGCAGTTTATGTGATGGCTACAGTCTGGTCCTCATGTAGTTAACTTCTTCCACCTGGTGGGGGTTTTGGTATCTATAAGACAGCTCACAGGACGCGGCTCAGAATATTATCTATAGCCCTTGAGGAGGAATTAAGTTCCTTGACTTTGTTTAATGACTAAACTATTATTATTTTGTCCTGTTTGCTTTCCTTCGCTTGTGCATTTTTTCTCTCCTATGATTAAACTTATTCTTTGACTGAAGTTTTTCCAGACAACAGGCAGGCTGAGGACATGGGGTCCTGCTCTGTTTCAATAAAATAGTGAATATGGTTCCCTGTGCTATACAGTAGGACCTTGTTGTTTATCCATCTTATATAGACTAGTTTGCATCTGCTAATCCCAAACTCCCTGGGCCTGGAGCTTTAAAGAAAGAAAGTCTGGCTGGAGAGCAAATGTGTGGCCATCTGCTTAGGGATGGCAAGGAACCAGGCTGTGGATGAGGTGTTCCAGGTAGAGGGCACATGGAAGGAATCAAAGCAGACCTAGGACCAAGTCACGAGGAACCAACTTTCAAGCCTGAGAGAGGGGGAGGAGGACCTGGCAAATGACTCAGAGGAGGGGGATGTCTGGAGGTGGGAGGAAAGCCAGGAGATTGCTGGTCTCAGAAGGCAGAAGAGGCTAATGTTGCCTGGAGGACACGTTGCCTGGAGGCTAGCGTTGCCTGTGGACATATTTGTTGGACCAGCATGAAGTCTGGTGGAGGTATAGGCGCCAAAGCTCCCCTTACCTGCTTTCCACCTGCAACTGAACTGCTTTCACCCACACTGGGTTTACTTAATAATGTTGAAAATTCCTTCTTCTCAGCATTTCAATTGTGTGAGTTTACCCTTTGATCTGTCTCATTTTGTAAACCACTCAGCCTAAATTACTTTTTGGTGATTATTTTTTTCCCTCTTTGTGTGACAGGGGACCTCAACAGAAGGAGAGTTTCCAGCCCTCAGCTCTGGAGGTTTGCATTTCAAAGGGCCATTCAGCGGCCGGCCAGAAGCCCGGTGAGTTTGCAATCAGTCTTGTCTTTTCACTTCCTCTGGCACAAGAGCAGCCAGGCAGCTCGCAAAACAAGGAGGATGGGGTGTTAACCTCGAATTGGCCCTGATCCACTGTGCTTTTCAAAGCAGATTAGGAGACACTTTGAACAAGGCCTTGCTGCTTGTTGGGTGTCCTTCCCAGCGCCTCAGGTGGAACTAGAGATGAGCTCCGTGAATTGTTAATGCTGATCCGAAAGGGGGCTTTCAATAATTCCTGCCCCATCTCTTCTCTGGATGCAAACTCCATCCCAAAGGAGGGCAAAAGGCAGTCCTCAAAGGGAACCCCACAAGTGATCACTGACAAATTAGAGAGATGAGAAATTCAGGGGCAAAATTCAAGTTGATTTGGTTATTTTTTTAGGTCACTGCTTTTTCATTCTGAATAAGTGTATGTAAATCTTGCCTGATACTTTCCCCCCCTTTCTGGCAGCTGGGGATGATTTCTTATGAAGCATTTGGTGTGGCATCATTAATATTTTTAGCTGCTGTGACCAAATAACAGCTTTATTTGGGTAGTGTAGAATTTTGTGTCCTAAAGCACTTTTTTTTTTTAGTTGACAGTATCTTTGAAGTTGCAGAAGTATCTGTCTCTCTTTTTTTTATTTTTTTATTTTTCATTGAAGTATAGTTTGTTTACAATGTTGTGTTCCTTTCTGGTGTACAATAAAGTGATTCAATTATACATATATATATACTTTTTCAGATTCTTTTCCATTATAGGTTATTACAAGATATTGTATATAGTTCCCTGTGCTCTACAGTAGGATCTTGCTGCTTAAGTATTTTATATATAGTAGTGTGTATCTGTTAATCCCAAACTTCTAATTTATTCCTCCCCCCTCTTTCCCCTTTGGTAACCATAAGATTTTTTTTTCTCTGTCTGCGAGTCTGTTTTTGTTTTGTAACAAAGTTCACTCGTATCATTTTTTCGATTCCACACGTGAGTGATATCATATGATATTTGTCTTTGTCTGACTTACTTCACTTAGTATGATCATCTCTAGGTCCATCCATGTTGCTGCAAATGGCATTGGTTCATTCTAAAGCACTTTAGACACACACGCATGTACACCCACACACAGACACCCAGAACTAAGGCTTACTAGACTTTTTATTTTCAATTTTAAGTTCTTGCTTTGTGTCGCCAAATTACCATAAATTTACCCCCGTTTCTTGCCAGGCTCACCCCCAGCTTCTCGGACATGCTGTTTCTTCCCTCTGCTACCCACTGCCCTCGCCCCTTCTTTGCTAAGTGAATTCTCTCCAGGCATGATGACGCCTGGCAGTGAAAGAAGAAATAATCAACTACAGCTGAGAAATATTCCCCAGTGATATTTGCAAGCCTGAAATTTCAGCCTCATGTCAGGGAGAGAAATGAACGGATTGCTTGCGGGAAGAAGTTTCCCATTCTAATCTGAAAAAATATAAACAGAGAGTACACAGTAAAGGTTTAGGAAAAAAGGATCATAAAGCTTTCTTAATGTTATCAGCCCAGGAATCCAGAGTCACAGGGTTTAAAGGACTTTCAGGGGTCATTTAGCTCAATGGACCTGAATTATTTATTATTTATTTATTTATTTTTAACATCTTTATTGGAGTATAATTGCTTTACAATGGTGTGTTAGTTTCTGCTTTATAACAAAGTGCATCAGCTATACATATGCATATGTCCCCATATCTCCTCCCTCTTTCGTGTCCCTCCCATCCTCCCTATCCCACCACTCTAGGTGGTCACAAAGCACGGAGCTGATCTCCCTGTGCTATGCAGCTGCTTCCCACTAGCTATCTATTTTACTTTTGGTAGTGTATATATGTCCATGCCACTCTCTCACTTTGTCCCAGCTTACCCTTCCCACTCCCCGTCTCCTCAAGTCCATTCTCTACGTCTGTGTCTTTATTCCTGTCCTGACCCTAGGTTCATTAGAACCTTTTTGTTTTTCAGATTCCATATATATGTGTCAGCGTACAGTATTTGTCTTTCTCTTTCTGACTTACTTCACTCTGTATGACAGAGTCTAGGTCCATCCACATCACTACAAATAACTCAATTTCGTTTCTTTTTATGGCTGAGTAATATTCCATTGTATATATGTGCCACATCTTCTTTGCCATTCATCTGTCGATGGACACTTAGGTTGCTTCCATGTCCTGGCTATTGTAAATAGAGCTGTAATGAACATTGTGTTACATGACTATTTTTGAATTATGGTTTTCTCAGGGTATATGCCCTGTAGTGGGATTGCTGGGTCATATGGTAGTTCTAGTTTTAGTTTTTTAAGGAGCCTCCATACTGTTCTCCATAGTGGCTGTATCAATTTACATTCCCACCAACAGTGCAAGAGGGTTCCCTTTTCTCCACACCCTCTCCAGCATTTATTGTTTGTAGATTTTTTGATGATGGCCATTCTGACTGGTGTGAGGTGATACTTCACTGTAGTTTTGATTTGCATTTCTCTCATGATTAGTGATGTTGAGCATCATTTCATGTGTTTGTTGGCAATCTGTGCATCTTCTTTGGAGAAATGTCTATTTAGGTCTTCTGCCCATTTTTGGATTTGGTTGTTTGCTTTTTCGATACTGAGCTGCATGAGTATATTTTGGAGATTAATCCTTTGTCAGGAGTTTCATTTGCAAATATTTTCTCCCATTCTGAGGGCTGTCTTTTCATCTTGTTTATGGTATCCATTGCTGTGCAAAAGCTTTTAATTTTCATTAGGTCCCATTTGTTTATTTTTGTTTCTATTTCCATTTCTCCTGGAGGTGGGTCACAAAGGATCTTGCTGTGATTTATGTCATAGAGTGTTCTGCCTATGCTTTCCTCTCAGAGTTTGACAGTGTCTGGCCTTACATTTAGGTCTTTAATCCATTTTGAGTTTATTTTTGTGTATGGTGTTAGGGAGTGTTCTAATTTCATTCTTTCACATGTAGCTGTCCAGTTTTCCCAGCACCATTTATTGAAAAGGCTGTCTTTTCTCCATTGTATACTCTTGCCTCCTTTATCAAAAATAAGGTGACCATATGTGCATGGGTCTATCTCTGGGTTTTCTATCCTGTTCCATTGATCTATATTTCTGTTTCTGTGCCAGTACCATAACTGTCTTGATTACTGTAGCTTTGTAGTACAGTCTGAAGACTGGGAGCCCGATTCCTCCAGCTCCGTTTCTCAGGATTTTTTGGCTATTCGGGGTCTTTTGTGTTTCCATACAAATTGTGAAATTTTTTATTCTAGTTCTGTGAAAAATGCCATTGGTAGTTTGATAGGGATTGCACTGAATCTGTAGATTGCTTTGGGTAGTATAGTCATTTTCACAATGTTGATTTTTCCAATCCAAGAACATGGTATATCTCTCCATCTGTTTGTATCATCTTTAATTTCTTTCATCAGTGCCTTATAGTTTTCTGCATACAGGTCTTTTGTCTCCTTAGGTAGGTTTATTCCTAGGTATTTTATTCTTTTTGTTGCAGTGGTAAATGGGAGTGTTTCCTTAATTTCTCTTTCAAATTTTTCATCATTAGTGTATAGAAATGCAAGAGATTTCTGTGCATTACTTTTGTATCCTGCTACTTTACCAGATTCATTGATTAGCTCTAGCTTTCTGGTAGCATCTTTAGGATTCTCTATGTATAGTATCATGTCATCTGAAAACAGTGACAGCTTTACTTCTTCTTTTCCGATTTGGATTCCTTTTATTTCTTTTTCTTCTCTGATTGCTGTGGCTAGGACTTCCAAAACTATGTTGAATAATAGTGGTGAGAGTGGACAACGTTGTCTTGTTCCTGATCTTAGAGGAAATGGTTTCAGTTTTTCACCATTAGAACGATGTTGGCTGTGGGTTTGTCATATATGGCCTATATTGTGTTGAAGTAAGTTCCCTCTATGCCTACTTTCTGGAGGGTTTTTATCATAAATAGGTGTTGAATTTTGTCGAAAGTTTTTTCTGCATTTAGTGAGTTAATCATATGGTTTGTTTCATTGAATGGTTTGCATATATTGAAGAGTTCTTGCATTCCTGGGATAAACCTCACTTGGTCATGGTATATGCTCTTTTTAATGTGCTGCTGGATTCTGTTTGCTAGTATTTTGTTGAGGATTTTTGCATCGATGTTCATCAGTGATATTGGCCTGTAGTTTTCTTTCTTTGTGACATCTTTGTCTGGTTTTGGTATCAGGGTGATGGTGGCCAGGTAGAATGAGTTTGGGAGTGTTCCTCCCTCTGCTATATTTTGGAAGAGTTTGAGAAGGATAGGTGTTAGTTCTTCTCTAAATGTTTGATACAATTCACCAGTGAAGCCATTTGATCCTGGGCTTTTGTTTGTTGGAAGATTTTTAATCACAGTCTCAATTCAGTGCTTGTGATTGGTCTGTTTATATTTTCTATTTCTTCCTGATTCAGTCTCAGAAGGTTGTGCTTTTCTAAGAATTTGTCCATTTCTTCCAGGTTGTCCATTTTATTGGCATATAGTTGCTTGTAGTAATCTCTCATGATCCTTTGTATTTCTGCAGTGTCAGTTCTTCTCCGTTTTCATTTCTAATTCTGTTAATTTGAGTCTTCTTTTTTTCTTGATGAGTCTGGGTAATGGTTTATCAATTTTGTTTATCTTCTCAAAGAACCAGCTTTTAGTTTTATTGATCTTTGTTATTGTTTCCTTCATTTCTTTTTTATTTACTTCTGATCTGATCTTTATGATTTCTTTCCTTCTGCTAACTTTGGGATGTTTTGTTCTTCGTTCTCTAATTGCTTTAGTTGTAAGGTTAGATTGTTTATTTGAGATACTTCTTGTTTCTTGAGGTAGGCTTGTATTGCTATAACCTTCCCTCTTAGAGCTGATTTTGCTGCATCCCATAGGTTTTGGGTTGTCGTGTTTTCATTGTCACTTGTTTCTACGTATTTTTTGATTTCCTCTTTGATTTCATCAGTGAACTCTTGGTTATTTAGTAGTGTATTGTTTACAGATACAATCTGTATCTGTACAGATCTGTATTTTTTACAGATCTTTTCCTGTAATTGATATCTAGTCTCACAGCATTGTGGTCGCAAAAGATACTTGATATGATTTCAATTTTCTTAAATTTACCAAGGCTTGATTTGTGACTCAAGATATGATCTATCCTGGAGAATGTTCTATGAGCACTTGAGAAGAAAATGTATTCTGTTGATTTTAGATGGAATGTCCTATAAATATCAATTAAGTCCATCTTGTTTAATGTATCATTTAAAGCTTGTGTTTCCTTATTTATTTTCATTTTGGATGATCTGTCCATTGGTGAAAGTGGGGTGTTAAAGTCCCCTATGATTGTGTTACCGCTGATTTCCCCTTTTATGGTTGTTAGCATTTGTCTTATGTATTGAGGTGCTCCTATGTTGGGTGCATGAATATTTACAATTGTTATATCTTCTTCTTGGGTTGATCTCTTGATCATTATGTAGTGTCCTTATTTGTCTCTTGTAGTAGTCTTTATTTTAAAGTCTATTTTGTCTGATATAAGAATTGCTACTCCAGACTCCTTTTGATTTCCATTTGCATGGAATATCTTTTTCCATCCCCTCTCTTTCAATCTCTATGTGTCCCTAGGTCTGAAGTGGGTCCCCTGTAGACAGCATATATATGGGTCTTGTTTTTGTATCCATTCAGCCAGGTTGTGTCTTTTGGTTGGAGCATTTAATCCATTTACAGTCAAGGTTATTATTGATATGTATGTTCCTATTATCATTTTCTTAATTGTTTTGGGTTTGTTATTGTAGTTCTTTTCCTTCTGTTGTGTTTCCTGCCTAGAGAGGTCCTTTTAGCCTTTGTTGTAAAGCTGGTTTGGTGGTACTGAATTCTCTTAGCTTTTGCTTGTCTGTAAAGGTTGTTATTTCTCTGTCGAATCTGAGTGAGATCCTTGCTGGTAGAGTAATCTTGGTTGTAGGTTTTTCCCTTTCATCACTTTAAATATGTCCTGCCACTCCCTTCTGGCTTGCAGAGTTTCTGCTGAAAGATCAGTTCTTAACCTTATGGGGATTCCCTTGTATGTTATTTTTCCCTTGCTGCTTTTAATTTTTTTTCTTTGTAGTTAATTTTTGATAGTTTGATTAATATGCGGCTTGGCATGTTTCTCCTTGGTTTTATCCTGTATGGGACTCTCTGCACTTCCTGGAATTGATTGACTATTTCCTTTCCCATATTAGGGAAGTTTTCAACTATAATCTCTTCAAATATATTCTCAGACCCTTTCTTTTTCTCTTTTTCTTCTGGGACCCTTATAATTCGAATGTTGGTGTGCTTATTGTTTTCCTAGATGTCTCTGAGACTGTCCTCAATTCTTTTCATTCTTTTTTCTTTATTCTGCTCTGCGGTAGTTATTTCCACTATTTTATCTTCCAGGTCACTTATCTGTTCTTCTGCCCCAGGTATTCTGTTGTTGATTCCTCCTGGAGAATTTTTTATTTCATTTATTTTGTTGTTCATCATTGTTTGTTTACTCTTTAGTTCTTCTAGTTCCTTGTTAAATGTTTCTTGTATTTTCTCCATTCTATTTCCAAGATTTTGGGTCATCTTTACCCTCATTACTCAGTTCTTTTTCAGGTAGACTGCATATTTCCTCTTCATTTGTTTGGTCTGGTGGGTTTTTTTACTTTGCTCATTCATCTGCTGTTTTTTTGTCTGTCTTTTCATTTTGCTTAACTTACTGTGTTTGGGGTCTCCTTTTTGCAGGCTGCAGGTTCATAGTTCCCCTTGTTTTTGGTGTCTGCCCCCAGTGGCTAAGGTTTGTTCAGTGGGTTGTTGTAGGCTTCCTGGTGGAGGGGTCTAGTGCCTGTGTTCTGGTGGATGAGGCTGGATTTTGTCTTTCTGGTGTGCAGGACAGTGTCCAGTGGTGTGTTTTGGGGTGTCTGTGACCTTTTCATGATTTTAGGCAGCCTCTCTGCTAACTCGTGGGGGTGTGTTCCTGTCTTGCTAGTTGTTTGGCATAGGGTGTCCAGCCCTGTAGCTTGCTGGTCGTTGAGTGGAGCTGGGTCTTAGCGTTGAGATGGAGATCTCTGGGAGAGCTTTTACCACTTGATGTTATGTGGAACCGGGAGGTCTCTGGTGGACCAATGTCCTGAACTCGGCTCTCCCACCTCAGAGGCATAGGCCTGACACCTGGCTGGAGCACCAAGACCCTTTCAGCAACACGGCTCAGAAGAAAAGGAGGGAAGAAAGAAAGAAAGAAAGAAGAAAGAGAGAGAGAGGGAGAGAGAGAGAGAGGGAGGGAGGGAGGGAGGGAGAGGGGGAGGGAGAGAGAATGAGAGGGAGAGAAAGAAAGGAAATAAAAGTTATGAAAATAAAAAAATTTAAATTATTAAAAATAATAAAAGATTAAAAAGTAATTAAAAAAAGAAAGAAAGAAGAGAGCAACCAAACCAAAAAACAAATATACTGATGATAACAAGAGCTAAAAACTATACTAAAAATAAACAAACAAACAAAAATCAGAGAGACCGAACTCTAGGACAAATGGTAAAAGCAAAGCTATAGAGACAAAAATCACACAAAGAAGCATACATATACACACTCACAAAAAGAGAAAAAGGAAAAAAAATATATACCTATGTATATAAAAAACAAAAAAGGAAGAGGGCAACCAAATCAATAAACAAATCTACCAATGATAATAAACTCTAAATACTAAAGTACAATAATCATGAAACCAGAAACAAATTAGGTGCAGAAAGCAAACCCCAAGTCTACAGTTGCTCCCAAAGTCCACCGCCTCAATTTTGGGATGATTCGTTGTCTATTCAGGTATTCCAGAGATACAGGGTATGTCAAGTTGTTTGTGGAGATTTAATCTGCTGCTTCTGAGGCTGCTGGGAGAAATATCCCTTTCTCTTCTTCGTTCACGCAGCTCCGGGGGCTCAGCTTTGGATTTGGCCCTGCCTCTGTGTATAGGTCACCTGAGGGCGTCTTCTCTTTGCTCAGACAGGACGGGGTTAAAGTAGCAGCTGATGAGGTGGCTCTGGCTCACTCAGGCTTGGGGGAGGGAGGGGTACAGATTGCAGGGTGAGCCTACATCAGCAGAGGCCAGCAGGACGTTGCAACAGCCTGAGGCGCACCGTGTGTTCTCCTGGGGAAGTTGTCCCTGGATCATGGGACCCTGGCAGTGGCGGGCTGCATAGTCTCCCTGGAGGGGAGGTGTGGATAGTGACCTGTGCTTGCACACAGGCTTCTTGGTGACTGCAGCAGCAGCCTTGGCGTTTCATGCCTGTCTCTGCTGTCTGTGCTGATAGCTGCAGCTCACGCCTGTCTCTGGAGCTCGTTTAGGCGGTGCTCTGAATCCCCTCTCTTATTTTATTATCATAATAGCTAATTACACAAAGATTTGTTATTTATTATTATAACCCCCTAATGTTTTATTTATTTTATTTTTTAAACATTTATTTATTTACTTTATTTTTTTGGCTGTGTTAGGTCTTTGTTGCCGCAGGGGAGCTTTCTTTAGTCTCGGTGAGTGGGGGCTACTCTTTGTTGTGGCTTCTCATTGCGGTGGCTTCTCTTGCTGCAGAGCACAGGCTCTAGGTGCACGGGTTTCAGTAGTTGTGGCACGCGGGCTCAGTAGTTGTGGTGCACGGGCTTAGTTGCTCCGCGACATGTGGGATCTCCCTGGAACAGGGCTCGAACCCGTGTCCCCTGCCTTGGCAGGCGGATTCTTAACCACTGTGCCACCAGGGAAGCCCCCCTAAGGTTTTAAAATAACACATTTTAATGAAAAATCGCCATTTTTTCACCCAAAACAACAAAAAATTAGTGAGAAGACTGGCATTATTTTACAGATTTGTAAATTTTTAAAAAAGTCTGACTTAATAGAAGATAGCTGGAATCTTATATCTGCTTCTGCATTCAGTACTTTGCAGTGTATTGCTATAATTCAGATATATGAAGAAAACTCTGTCTTACACAAATATGTAGTTGGAAAAGGGAGGGATATGTTAACAGCTTTTTTAGATAATTGTGGGTATTCTTCTTTGTTACTATACTAAAACTTGACAATTGTTTATTAAAGGATAGTTGTGATGTGGAATCTGACAGCATATCAATGAAATTTCCGTACTCTGCCACATTAAAATTTATTGGTCTAACTTGCATTTTATTTTTTATTTTATTTTTTTAATATACACCACATTATTTTAAAATAAATCTTTATTGGAGTATAATTGTTTCACAATACTGTGTTAGTTTCTCTTGTACACCAAAGTGAATCAGCCATATACATACACATGTCCCCATATCCCCTCCCTCTTAAGCCTCCCTCCCATCCTCCCTATCCCACCCCTTTAGGTCATCACAAAGCACCCAGCTGATCTCCCTGTGCTATGCTGCTGTTGCACTTTGAATAGATCTTTTACCTAGCATTATTATATAATATCATGCATTGCCCTCTTGAAAAATATTGGTTTACTGAGTTATTTAAATCTTCCAAATGTTGACATATTTCATTATAAAATATAAAAATATTATATTTGTTATTAACACCACTGATTTAATCAGAAAAGGCTTTAAGTATCGGGAAGCTGTCAAGCTTATGATGACTGATATAATTTTTCCCAAAATTCTGATGTTCACTTGATAACTTGGATTTTATCTTGGGCAAAAATACTGTCAGTTGTTTTCCTTGACATGACAGGCTTGCTTTGTTTATTTTCAATTACGTGTCTGCCAAATCCCTAAGTCTGTGTGGTTTGTCAGTTTTTCTTTCAAATGAATATAGTGTTCTGTGAAAAAGTGGCTAGTTCAGCTTGCAACTCAGTCAGTTGCACACGTGCTTTCCCTCCAGATAATCTTCACACTCAGTATGAAGCAGAAGCTGCTTTTTTTTTAAAGCCGACATTGTAAGGTGATGAAGAATACAATGCCTACTAGTACAGTTTGGTGCTTCTGCCGTGATTCATACTAAAATGTCACCAGCTTTACTCATTGCTTTTTGCACTGTCCGTGCAAATGTCAACTGTGAAAAAGGAAGTAGTGTCTTAGTATTATTATGAACATAGTTTTGACATCACAGATCCTCTAAAAGAGTCTTGGGGACTCCCTGGCATCCACAGACCACAGTTTGCAAACCACCGTTCTAAAGCTTGGATGGAAAAAGTTCTACGTGAGAAGGAACGTCAGATCAAAACTCTGACTAAATGTCTGCTAAAGATGGCAGATTTGGCTGCTGTCCTTGGAAAAGATAACACCAGGAAAAGGACATAATGAGAGAATGAAAATTGGACACCACTTAGATGATAAGTTAATATGACCTTTGAGGAAACTGATTGATGCCATCAAGCTAAATGCTTCCTTGTAACCCCTTGAAGTAGGAAGTAACCAAATATATATTTCACTGGATGGAGAAGATAAAATAATTCTTGATGGATTATACTGCAGCTCTCCAAACAGACAAAAAAAAATGCATGGTTGGAATCAGAAAATGCAAAGATTAAGTGAGGTTCAAAAGCTTCAGCAAAAGCCTAAAGACCGAGCTGTGTCAAGACAAGGCTAAGAAATCTCCCAGGAAATTATCCTGTGGGGAGAGAAGAATGATTTAAAAAGTGAGGAGAGGGCTTCCCTGGTGGCGCAGTGGTTGAGAGTCCGCCTGCCGATGCAGGGGACACAGGTTCGTGCCCCGGTCCGGGGGGATCCTGCGTGCCGTTGAGTGGCTGGGCCCGTGGGCCATGGCCGCTGGGCCTGCGCGTCCGGAGCCTGTGCTCTGCGGCGGGAGAGGCCACAGCGGTGAGAGGCCCGTGTACCGCAAAAAAATAAAAAATAAAAATAAAAAGTGAGGAGAAAGGTTTTAAAACATAGCTTAAAACATGAGCTGTGCCATGAAGATCTGGATGCCAAAACAAAACAAAACCCAAAAATCCAGATCAAATCAAACTAAAAAAAAAAAAACATGCCTGAGCTCTAGAAGAAGAAATGGAAGGACTTATTTGTCCTTTGAAAAGCCAGCTCGTTGCTCTTGGCTACGGGAAATGCACATGGAAGACGAAAATCAATGCAGGAGATACAACATTTGAGAGTTTAGAAAAGGATCTGCAAGATGTCGATGATCCAAGCAGAGCATTTGGCAGAGGCCCAGGAGAACCAGGGAATCCTCTGGATCATTAGATCCTCAAGACAGGAGGTATGTCCCATCAAGCTGGGTTGGTTTAGGTATTCAGGGTTCAGTGTTGCCCTACTTCACCAGATGTTACCAGATGTCATGTCCATGGGCTCAGGGGGCCCAGGATGATAGAGTGTCCACCAGGCCATCTATATCCTGGTCCAGCTCTTCCTTCACATGTACAAGACAGAGTTTCCCTTTCTACTTCAGACACTGGTCCTCTTTCTGCAACAGCAAGATTTATAAGCTTTAATGGGCCTTCTTTTGAGAGAGTGATTTGTCCACATCTTAAAAAAGAACGCCTGGTGGGACTCATCTTGAGGTTGCTTTTGATGACTTAGGTCTTCCTGATCCGTCTCTAGCACTGGAACGTGAAGCTGGTGCAGGCACTTTTCTCCAACCCCATCATCCAGGTGAAGGTTCCGTGCTGGGAAGGAATCCATGTGGTATTCATGAGAGAGGGCCTCATCTATCTCCCTGTCCTCCAATAAACCTGGGTGAAGCCCTGAGATTACTTCCCGCAGGGGATTTTCCTGGCCTTCATCCTCCAGAACCACTGAGGAACATCCACCCATCAAGGGGGTTTCCTTGTGATTCTTTCCCAAGAGCGACTATCAAGGTGTGAGTTTCCTAGGGCTGAGTCAGTCTTCCAGAGGGTGTCCTTCTGAAAGTCTGCACCAGAGCAGTCATGTTAATAATGTTTCTGTCACTCTTCTAAAGACATTTT
Organism: Mesoplodon mirus; assembly: GCF_964341445.2. Taxonomy (NCBI): domain Eukaryota; kingdom Metazoa; phylum Chordata; class Mammalia; order Artiodactyla; family Ziphiidae; genus Mesoplodon; species Mesoplodon mirus. Next base: position 53,716,718 of record NC_138988.1, read on the forward strand.
GAATTCTTTTTTCATTTAACAGCTGTTGTTTAAGTGACTGTACATTTGTTCAAATTGAGGCTTGATGGAATTATAATACTTAGAGTAGTATTTTGTAAGTAGTGGAGTGGTTTTACAGATTAGAATCTTACGAATGAATTATTTCCATCTTATTGTACTCTGTAGGTAGTAGAAGGTTTGATTTTGATTTGATTAACCAGTCCACCATAACATAAGCTAGAATAGGCACTTTGCATAAGCAACTACACACATTTAAAACTTCAAAGCCTGTTTTTCTCTGCTAAGAACTCGGTTTTCCATTATAGCACTGAGAAAAATTTGACGGTTGTTTGAAGTTGACTGGAATTTTCATTGGGGTTAAAAAGTAGTAAAGAAATGAATAAAGTCCTGGCACAGAATGCCTTTTTGTTTCAGAGCTGCAGCTGGGGTGAAAGTGTGTTAAGTGAACAAGCATCCAAGAGAGGGGCTGGACCACACGTGGTCCTTCCTAAAGGGAGCTCCAAAGAACCAAAACTGCCCACATAGCCCATCGCTCACCTCTATTCTTTTTTTTTTTTCAAGTTTTAATTTTTTTAACTTATTTTATATTGGAGTACAGTTGATTAACAATGTGTTAGTTTCAGGTGTACAACAAAGTGATTCAGTTATACATATACATGTATCTATTCTTTTTCAAATTTTTTTTCCAGTTAGGTTGTTACAGAACATTGAGCAGAGTTCCCTGTGGTATACAGTAGGTCCTTGTTGGTTATCCATTTTAAATATAGCAGTGTGTACATGTCAGTCCCACCTTTCTGCTCAGGTGACCATAAGTTCATTCTCTAAGTCTGGCTCACCTCTATTCTATACATGTGGAGCCTGGAGGAATTAGTGGATCTTGCTAGGGAGATGCTCTCTGGGGAGAGCTGAAGGGGTGAGGTGTTTCTCCCCATTCACACCCCCACATTAGGCCAAGTGAGGAGGTTCTCAGTAGAACTCCTGGAGGCGTGTCCTGTGTTGGAGTACACAGCTGCTGGGGTCTGGTTCACACGCAGACAGAGGCTAGTTACAGCTGCCCTTGAGGTCAGGGCATTGAGAGGGCAGAGGCAGGAGCAAGGAGCACTTTCAGCCTTTTTAGAACAAAGGTGGTCCTTGGAAGGTAACTGGGCTTGTGTGGAATTTAAAGCATCTGCCCAAGGGGTCAGCCTGTGCCAAAGTGGTAACCCAGAAGCAAGCATCCTGCCCAAGGGGTCCCAGAAGCAAGAGTCCGTGCTTTACTGGAACAATGTAGTGGGAGCCCCGCAAGTGGGGAATTCACCCCCAAAAGGGACTAAAGAGCAAGGGATACTAGTATTTAGGTATCTGGCCCCCATAGAGCACTCTGATCCCAGATTTATGTCAGTCAAGCAAGACTTTTCACCACCCGCCTTACCTTTCCTCTTTCCTCCTATCCCCATCCTGAGCAGGGAAGTGGGAAAGGAGTATTTAAAACAAAAAATTTAAAAAGCTCCACCCACCTCCACTGCCCCCCAGTCTACATTGCAAGTTTCTAAGCTCAGATTTTATCAAGAGTTTTAAATGAAATGAGACTGAAGTCTCCTGTTGCGGAGCACAGGCTCCGGATGCTCAGGCTCAGTGGCTATGGCTCACGGGCCCAGCCGCTCCGCGGCACGTAGGATCCTCCCGGACCGGGGCACAAACCCGCATCCCCTGCATCGACAGGCGGACTCCCAACCACTGCACCACCAGGGAAGCCTGAGACTGAAGTTTTAATTCTGATTTTATTGAACATTTTAATACCCCCAAATGAAACTGTTATTTAGTTTTAATACTTTAAAATGATTGAAAGGGCTGTAGGATTGGCTTCAAATATCATCTAGTGGAGAGACAGAAATGTTAAAAAGGAAGATGATTCAATACTTTACTCCCACTTGGTTTGGACTGTTAAATATACGTATTAGGATACTAATGAATATCTTTGGGCATGGACCTTTATTCTTCTTTGGAGTAATTTCCTTAAGATAAATGCCCAGATGTAGAGTAATTGGTCAAAGGTTATGAATATCATTATGGCTTCAGATAAGCAATACTAAGCTGACAACCCATAAATTTACCAACATAAACTGCTGCTGGCGACGTAGGAGAAAATCAACTTCATGACAAACTTCATGGTACTGTTGTCACCCTTGTGAGAAGATGTCCCAAGTCAGGGCCATGATAATACAGTGTAGAAAGCAGAACAGTACTTAGAACACGTAGTTTTCTCTCTGTGTCTATGACTGTATATTTAGGAAAAAATTACAAATATTTTTACAGATTTTGTTTTGCCAAAATAAAAATGTGTTTATACAGTGCATGTTCCTATTGATTTGGTTGTTAGTATTTTCCCATATCAATACACAAAATTCTGTCTTATTCTGTTGATGGATGTCCCAATCTCTTTGAACAAAACAATAATATATGTGAAAAATTAAATGTTGGGGAAAAGTCACATTGAATTTCTCATAACCAATTAATTGATTGATTTTTACAAACACTGTAGTCTTTTTTTTCCTTCCTGACCCTTTCCTTTCTTTCTTTATTGCTGCATTCTATATTATACATTATTTTCAAGGTGCTGTGTTGTGCACTGCAGCACTCACTCATTTAATATACAGGCACTTTATATACAGACATGAATGAAACAAACACAGCATCTGCCTTCTGGAGGAGTTTCCACCCTAATGGAAACTTTCACTTTCTACTTTGCCTCCTAAGGGTAAGCTTAATACTTAAACCCCCAAATGCATATTATATTCTATATAGTTTGCTAGAACTTTGGCTACAAATTAATAGTGATCTTCCTAGTAGCCAAAACAAAGTGAAACATTTAAGCAGATAACATAAGTTACAATTGCTGAGGAAATGCACTGCTATTCACAGTTTGGGGGATAGAGTGCATTTTTCCTGCAAGTCTTCATTAAAGAGATACTTTATGGGGCTTCCCTGGTGGCGCAGTGGTTGGGAGTCCGCCTGCAGATGCAGGGGACATGGGTTTGTGCCCCGGTCTGGGAGGATCCCACATGCCGCGGAGCAGCTGGGCCCGTGAGCCATGGCCACTGAGCCTGCGTGTCCGGAGCCTGTGCTCCTCAGCGGGAGAGGCCACAGCGGTGAGAGGCCCGCGTACTGCAAAAAAAAAAAAAAAAAGAGAGAGAGATACTTTATGACATGGAGAACTATGTTCTCAACATTATCTCATTAGTCAGCACAAACTGAATTTCATAGCACTATTTTCCATTGTGCTTTTCAATACAGGTAATGATGTCATGCCAAACACAGTTCAGGAAAATAGGCTCTCTAAGGAGTACAGAGCTTGTGGACCAGGCATACAGCTTTCTGACTTAATCCGATGCTATAATTTAGAGGGTCTAGAGTCTAGACTCCAGAATATATTTATACATATATATATTCTTTTCTATTATGGCTTATCACAGGATATTGAATATAGTTCCCTGTGCTATACAGTAGGATCTTGTCGTTTATCCATATATCATGGTTTGCATCTGCTAATCCCAACCTCCCAGCCCATCCCTCCCCAACCCCTCCCACCTCCTTGGCAGCCACAAGTCTGTTCTCTATGTCTGTGATTCTGTTTCTGTTCCATAGATAGGGTCATTTGTGTCATATCTTAGATTCCACATATAAGTGATATCATCTGGTATTTGTCTTTGTCTGACTTACTTCACTTAGTATGATCATCTCTAGGTCCATCCATGTTGCTGCCAGTGAGATGGGTACTATTAATATTCTCATTTATAGGTGAGGAAACTGAGTTAGGGAAGGTTAAATCACTTCACTTCAAACAACGCATTAGTAGTAGGGCTTGGATTGGACCCAGGCACAAAGTCTAGTTTAGAATTTATGTTTTTAACCACAATATTAAAGGATTTAGGTACAGGCTGAGAAATCTCAGGGTACAAACGCTTTTGGCTTCACAAATGACAGGTACCCAGAAAACCATCACAGAATCCAGCTTTGTCAAACTGAGGCCACTGAAAAGAACCATGTCTATGAACTTCTCCCCTTCACTTTGTGGTGTTTCTCTGATTTCGAGGACGTGAGGATTAAGGATGTGGTGGGCCATTTTCCAGGCGTATCTTTGGGCCCAAAGTGGCTCTTCTGGACAGCCTCCCAGGCCCTAAGACAGGCTCTATTCTCTCAGATTCCTGTACTTGTGTGCCTCCCGCCCCTAATTTCCCTTTCTGGAGCTCCAGTCATGGTAACTTCCACAAACTGCTTTCTCTAGTTTGTATTCTGATTCACTAGAATACAGGTATTGTTTTGGGATCTCTTGTTTGGTTTCGTTCATTCATATCCTTTCCTCGATGACCCGACTTCCCTATTTTTCTGTTTCCTGTTGGTCAGTTTCTGACATTTTAAACATTAATATTTACACTATCCACATTTATGTTTAATTTATATAAAATGACCCTTGTTATCTTCACTTGAAGAAATGGGCTATTTGTCACATACCACTTGCCAAGGTTTTACTTTTCCTACAATTTCCTACTCTTGATGGGACATGTATGGGCTTCTTTTAAAACACAGATCTGAAGACTTGCAGGACTTCTCTCCAAAGTCACAATTCCTGGAGTCATCTGGAGTTTTCCATATCCTTTGGTAGTTCAGTTCTATGCAGGCAGAATTTGGGCACCAAAAGAGATGCCTCCTCTCATACATTAGGCAAAGAAGTATTTTCCTTCCACGTTTGCTCACAGAATCGGACCTAATCTCAAAATCCCTTAGCTGTGTTCTGAGATCCCTGATGACTTAAACTTTGATGGAGTGAGAAATTAATCAGTTTCTGCCTCGAAGGTTTCTGTTAGTGCTACCAGATTAAGGGGCCTCACTGAAGCTTCTAATTGATAAACAGCTGGAAGTGGCAGCCAGACACAGCCATCTCCAGTGGGACTCCGCGCCGTTGGAGAGCATGAGGGCTTGTGGGGTCGGTATTGGCATGCTTGCTCCTCCTTTTGGGAAAGGACATTCTTAAAATAGGTCATCTGTCTTAGGTTGGGGTCCCTGAGACAGAGATTTGGGTACACCTGACTTATGAGGGAGTACTCTTCTGAAATAACCTGTTGGGGAGCAAGAGGAAGGGGCTGGGAAGAGGAATGAGTGGAACAGGCAGTGGTCTCAGGAAACAGCCTTGCTTGGCGTTGGTCCAGGGGCCTGTGGAGTGTAAGTAGTGCCTCAGAGATGCCTCACCTTGAAGCAAGGGGCTGGGCTTTTAAAATTTTTTAAATTTTTATTATTTTTAAAATTAAAATGCTATTTTAAAAATTACTGCCCCCACCCCTCACACTTGTATAGGACTTTTATCCTCCATTTAAAATCCAAATGGTACTACAGTTTCTCTACATAGAAGTTTTTTAAAATTTAATTTAATTTTTAATACAGCAGGTTCTTATTAATCTATTTTATACATATTACTGTATACATGTCAATCCCAATCTCCCAGTTCATCCCACCACCCCCTCCTCGCCCCCTGCCGCTTTCCCCCCTTAGTGTCCGTACGTTTGTTCTCTACATCTGTGCCTCTATTTCTGCCTTGCAAACCGGTTCATCTGTACCATTTTTCTAGATTCCACATGTATGCATTAATATACAATATTTATTTTTCTCTTTCTGACTTACTTCACTTTGTATGACAGTCTCTAGGTCCATCCACGTCTCTGCAAATGATCCAATTTCATTCTTTTTTATGGCTGGGTGATATTCCATTGTATATATGTACCATATCTTCTTTATCCATTCATCTGTCAGTGGGCATTTAGGTTGCTTCCATGACCTGGCTATTGTAAATAGTGCTGCTATGAACATTGGGGTGCATGTGTCTTTTTGAATTATGGTTTTCTCTGGGTATGTCCAGTAGTGGGATTGCTGGGTCATATGGTAATTCTATTTTTAGTTTTTTAAGGAACCTCCATACTGTTCTCCATGGTGGCTGTATCAATTTACATTCCCACCAACATGCAAGACAGTTTCCTTTCCTCCACACCCTCTCCAGCATTTGTTGTTTGTAGATTTTCTGATGATGCCCATTCTAACTGGTGTGAGGTGATACCTCATTGTAGTTTTGATTTGCATTTCTCTAATAATTAGTGATGTTGAGTAGCTTTTCATGTGCCTCTTGACCATCTGTATGTCTTCTTTAGAGAAATGTCTATTTAGGTTTTCTGCCCATTTTTTGATTGAGTTGGTTTTTTTTAAAATATTGAGCTGCATGAGCTGTTTGTATATTTTGGAGATTAATCCTTTGTCTGTTGATTGTTTGCAAATATTTTCTCTCACTCTGAGGGTTGTATTTTCGTCTTATTTATGCTCTACAAAAGCTTTTAAGTTTTTTTAGGTCTCATTTGTTTATTTTTGTTTTTATTTCCATTACTCTAGGAGGTGGGTCAAAAAAGATCTTGCTGTGATTTATGTCAAAGAGTGTTCTCCCTATGTTTTCTGCTAAGAGTTTTACATGACCAGTCTTACACTTAGGTCTTTAATCCATTTTGAGTTTATTTTTGTGTATGGTGTTAGGTAGTGTTCTAATTTCATTCTTTTACATGTGGCTGTCCCATTTTCCCAGCACCACTTATTGAAGAGACTGTCTTTTCTCCATTGTATACCCTTGCCTCCTTTGTCATAGATTAGTTGACTATAGGTGTGTGGGTTTATCTCTGGGCTTTCAATCCTGTTCCATTGATCTATATTTCTGTTTTTGTGCCAGTACTATGTTGTTTTGATTACTGTAGCTTTGTAATATAGTCTGAAGTTAGGGAGTCTGATTCCTCCAGCTCCACTTTTTCCCCTCATGATTGCTTTGGCTATTTGGGGTTTTTTGTGTCTCCATACAAATTTTAAGATTTTTGTTCTAGTTCTGTAAAAAAATGCCATTGGTAATTTGATAGTGATTGCACTGAATCTATAGATTGCTTTGGGTAGTATAGTCATTTTCACAATATTGATTCTTCCAATCCAAGAACATGGTATACCTCTCCATCTGTTTGTGTCATCTTTGATTTCTTTCATCAGTGTCATAGTTTTCTGAGTACAGGTCTTTTACCACCTTAGGTAGGTTTATTCCTAGGTATTTTATTCTTTTTGTTGTAGTGGTGAATGGGATTGTTTCCTTAATTTCTCTTTCTGATCTTTCGTTGTTAGAGTATAAGCAAGAGATTTCTGTGCTTTAATTTTGTATCCTGCAACCTTACCAAATTCATTGATTAGCTTTAGTAGTTTTCTGGTGGCATCTTTAGGATTCTCTATGCATAGTATCATGTCATCTGAAAACAGTGACTGTTTTTCTTCTTCTTTTCCAATTTGTATTCCTTTTATTTCTTTTTCTTCTCTGATTGCCATGGCTAAGGCATCCAAAACTATGTTGAATAATAGTGGTGAGAGTGGACATCCTTGTCTTGTTCCTGATCTTAGAGGAAATGCTTTCAGTTTTTCACCATTGAGAATGGGTTTGTCATATATGGCCTTCATTATGTTGAGGTAGGTTCCCTCTATCCCCACTCCTGGAGAGTTTTTATCATAAGTTGGTGTTGAATTTTGTCAAAAGCTTTTTCTGCATATATTGAGATGATCATATGTGTTTTATTCTTCAGTTTCTTAATATGGTGTATCACATTGATTGATTTGAGTATATTGAAGAATCCTTGCATCCCTGGGATAAATCCCACTTGATCATGGTGTATGATCCTTTTAATGTGTTGTTGGATTCTCTTTGCTAGTATTTTGTTGAGGATTTTTGTATCTATGTTTCATCAGTGATATTGGTCTTTAATTTTCTTTTTTTGTAGTGTCTTTGTCTGGTTTTGGTATCAGGGTGATGGTGGCCTCGTAGAATGAGTTTGGGAGTATTCCTTCCTCTGCAATTTTTTGGAAGAGTTTGCGAAGGATGGGTGTTAGCTCCTCTCTAAATGTTTGATACAATTCACCTGTGAAGCCATCTGGTCCTGGACTTTTGTTTGTTGGAAGATTTTTAATCACAGTTTTAATTTCATTACTTGTGATTTGTCTGTTCATATTTTCTGCTTCTTCCCGATTCAGTCTTGGAAGTTTATACGTTTCTAAGAATTTGTCCATTTCTTCCAGGTTGTCCATTTTATTGGCATAGAGTTGCCTGTAGTAGTCTCTTATGATGTTTTGTCTTTCTGCAGTGGCCATTGTAACTTCTCCTTTTTCATTTCTAATTTTATTGATTTGAGTTATCTCCCTCTTTTTCTTGATGAGTCTGGCTAATGGTTTATCAATTTTGTTTATCTTCTCAAAGAAGCAGCTTTTAGTTTTATTGATCTTTGCTTCTATTGCATTTTTTTCTGCTCTGATCTTTATGATTTCTTTCCTTCTACTAATTTGGGGTTTTGTTTGTTCTTCTTTCTCTAGTTCCTTTAGGTACAAGTTTAGATTGTTTATTTGAGATTTTTCTTGTTTCTTGAGGTATGATTGTATTGCTATAAACTTCCCTCTTAGAGCTGCTTTTGCTGCATCCTATAGGTTTTGGATTGTCGTGTTTTCGTTGTCATTTGTTTCTAAGTATTTTTTGATTTCCTCTTTGATTTCTTCAGTGATCTCTTGGTTATTTAGTAATGTATTGTTTAGCCTTCATGTTTTTGTGTTTCTTATGTTTTTTTCCATGTAATTGATTTCTAATCTCATAGCGTTGTGGTCGGAAAAGATGCTTGATATGATTTCAATTTTCTTAAATTTACTGAGGCTTGATCTGTGACCCCATATGTGATCCATCCTAGAGAATGTTCTATGTGCACTTGAGAAGAAAGTGTAATCTGCTGTTTTTGGATGGAATGTCCTATAAATATCAATTAAATCTATCTGGTCCATTTAAAGCTTGTTTGTCCTTATTAATTCTCTGTCTGGATGATCTGTCCATTGGTGTAAGTGATGTGTTAAAGACCCCCACCATTATTGTGTTACTGTCGATTTCCTCTTTTATGGCTGTTAGCATTTGCCTTATATATTGAGGTGCTTCTATATTGGGTGTATATATATTTATAATTGTTATATCTTCTTCTTGGATTGATCCCTTGATCATTATGTAGTGTCCTTCCTTGTCTCTGTAACATTCTTTATTTTAAAGTCCATTTTATCTGATACGAGTATTACTACTCCAGCTTTCTTTTGAGTTCCATTTGCATGGAATATCTTTTTCCATCCCCTCACTTTCAGTCTGTATGTGTCCCTAGGTCTGAAGTGGGTCTCTTGTAGACAGCATATATATGGGTCTTGTTTTTGTATCCATTCAGCAAGCCTGTGTCTTTTGGTTGGAGCCTTTATTCCATTCACAGGTAAGGTAATTATCAATATGTAGTTTGTATTACTATTTTCTTAATTGTTTTTGGTTTGTTTCTGTAGGTCGTTTTCTTCTCTTGTGTTTCCCACTTAGAGAAGTTCCTTTAGCGTTTGTTGTAGAGCTGCTTTGGTGGTGCTGAATTCTCTTAGTTTTTGCTTGTCTGTAAAACTTTTGATTTCTCCATCAAATATGAGTGAGATCCTTGCTGGGTAGAGTAATCTTCATTGTAGGTTCTTCTCTTTTATCACTTTAAATATATTGTGGTACTCCCTTCTGGCTTGTAGAGTTTCTGCTGACAAATCAGCTGTTAACCTTATGGGAGTTCCCTTGTATGTTATTTGTCATTTTTCCCTTGTTGCTTTTAATAATTTTTCTTTGTCTTTAATTTTTTCCATTTGATTACTATGTGTCTTGGCATGTTTCTCCCTAGGTTTATCCTGCCTGGGACTCTCTGTGTTTCCTGGACTTGGGTGGCTATTTCCTTTCCCATGTTAGGGAAGTTTTCGACTATAATCTCTTCAAATATTTTCTTGGGTGTCTTCTCTCTCTCTTCTCCTTCTGGGACCCCTATAATGTGAATGTTGGTGCATTCATTGTTGTCCCAGAGATCTCTTAGGCTGTCTTCATTTCTTTTTTCTTTATTCTGGTCCATGGCACTGAATTCCACCAATTTGTCTTCCAGGTCACTTATCCGTTCTTCTGCCTCAGTTATTCTGCTATTGATTCCTTCTAGTGTATTTTTCTTTTTAGTTATTGTATAGTTCATCTCTGTTTGTTTGTTCTTTAATTCTTCTAGGTCTTTGTTAAACATTTGTTGCATCTTCTCAATCTTTGCCTCCATTCTTTTTCCAAGGTCCTAGATCATCTTCACTATCGTTATTCTGAATTCTTTTTCTTGAAGGTTGCCTATATCCACTTCATTTAATTGTTTTTCTGGGGTTTTATATTGTTCCTTCATCTGGTGCATAGCCCTCTGCCTTTTCATTTTGTCTGTCTTTCTGTGAATGTGGTTTTTGTTTGACAGGCTGCAGGATTGTAGTTCTTCTTGCTTCTGCTGTCTGCACTCTGCTGGATGAGGTTATCTAAGAGGCTTGTGCAAGCTTCTTGGTAGGAAGGACTGGTGGTGGGTAGAGCTGGCTGTTGCTCTGGTGGGCAGAGCTCAGTAAAACTTTAATCTGCTTCTCTGCTGATGGGTGAGGCTGAGATCCCCCCCTGTTGGTTGTTTGGTCTGAGGCAACCCAGCACTGGAGGCTACAGGCTCTTTGGTGGGGTTAATGGTGGATTGTGGGAGGGCTCATGACAAGGAGTACTTCCCACAACTTCTGCTTCCACTGTCCTTGTCTCCATGGTGAGCCACAGCCACCCCCCACCTCTGCAGGAGACCCTCCAACACTAGCAGGTAGGTCTGGTTCAGTCTCCTATGGGGTCACTGATCCTTCCCCCTGGGTCCTGATGTGCACACTACTTTGTGTGTGCCCTCCAAGAGTGGAGTCTCTGTTTCTCCCAGTCCTGTCAAAGTCCTGCAGTCAAATCCCGCTAGCCTTCAAAGTCTGATTCTCTGGGAATTCCTCCTCCCATTGCCAGACCCCCAGGTTGGGAAGCCCGACATGGAGCTCAGAACCTTCACCCCAGTGGGTGGACTTCTGTGGTAGAAGTGTTCTCCAGTTTGTGAGTCACCCACCCAGCGGTTATGGGATTTGATTTTATTGTGATTGCACCCCTCCTACTGTCTCATTGTGGCTTCTCCTTTGTCTTTGGATGTGGGGTATCTTTTTTGGTGAGTTCCAGGGTCTTCCTGTTGATGATTCTGGGCTTTTTTTTGAACCTAAATGGACATTTCTCCAAAGAAGACATACAGGTGGCCAAGAGGCACATGAAAACGACTCAACATCACTAATCATCAAAGAAATGCAAATCAAAACTACAATGAGATATCACCTCACACCAGTCAGAATGGCCATCACCAAAAAATCTACAAACAATAAATGCTGGAGAGGGTGTGGAAAAAAGGGAACCCTCTTGCACTGTTGGTGGGACTGTAAATTGGAGCCACTATGGAGAACAGTATGGAGGTTCCTTAAAAAACTAAAAATAGAATTACCATACAACCCAGCAATCCCACTACTGGGCATATACGCAGAGAAAACCATAATTCAAAAAGACACATGCACCCCACTGTTCATAGCAGCACTATTTACAATAGCCAGGTCATGGAAGCAACCTAAATGCCCATCAACAGAGGAATGGATGAAGAAGATGTGGTACATATATACAATGGAATATTACTCAGGCATAAAAAGGAACTAAATTGGGTCATTTGTAGAGATGCAGATGCACCTAGAGACTGTCATGCAGAGTGAAGTAAGTCAGAAAGGGAAAAACAAATATTGTATATTAATGCATATATGTGGAATCTAGAAAAAAGGTACAGATGAACTGGTTTGCAACGCAGAAGTAGACACAGATGTAGAGAACAAATGTATGAACACCAAGTGGAGAAAGCGGGGAGGTGAGTGGTGGTGGTGGGATGAATTGGGAGATTGGGATTGACATATATACACTAATATGTATAAAATAGATAACTAATAAGAACCTGCTGTATAAAAAAATACAGTTACTTGCCTCTGTCCCCCTGCTTCCTCACTTCTATCAACTACTAGGCATCTCCTGGCCAGCTGAAAATCTGATGATTTTGATCAGGTACAATCTCTGGCAAAATCTGCTCAAGTGAGCCATTAACTGCCTCATTTGCAGCCATTGGGGGAGGGCCACACCGGCTGGTAAGGGGTGTTGGGTGTTCTGGTTCCAGTGGGGACCCACCTTCCAGCTTGATGACGTCTTCAAGCTCCCTTGTGTCTGCTCGTAAGGGCACTAATCCCATCATGAGGGGCCCACCTTCATGACCTCTCTAACCTAATTTCCTCTCAAAGGCCTTACCCTCTAATAACATCACATCGAGGTTTAGTGCTTCAACATATGAATAGGGTGAGGGACACAAACATTCAGCCCATAACAGCGGGAAGGTGCAATAAAGGAAAGAGTTGGCACCAATGGATGTCTGCTCTTGCCTCAGAGGGTATAACTGTGTCACATGGCCACATTCAGCTATAAGAGTGGCTGAGAAAATGAGTTTTTGGCATTTCCAGTTTCAACAATAGAGGTAAGCATGAGGTTGAAAACGGAGGCTGGGCCAGATCCCCTGCAGTATCTGCTACGGAGCCTTTATTTGTCGGCGTTGTTTTCTGAGGAGCTACCTATTGATGACTAAATGTGGGCAGTGTGTTAGTTTCCTTAAAAAGGAACAAGAGATGCTAATGAGCTTTGGGGAGCTTGCTGTCCAGGGAGGGAAGTAGATCCATAGGTCACCATCTATACAGTGTGACAAAGGCTGTGAGAAAGGACTGGCTTTACCACAGTGTCCTGTAGAATAGGAGACACAGAGGATGGATTTGGCCAGTTGGCTTGAGAGAGGCAGTTGTTTTATCACATGTTGGGGCAATATTCTTGGTGTCTAATGTGATTGTGGGTGAGGAATAGACAGGAATTGGATGCTGTCCCTCACTTTGCAGATTTGGAGAATGGATGATGTTTAGATAAGAAGTTTAATTTTAGCATGTGGAGTCTAAACGCTCTTCTGGGACATTTGACAGGAGCTATCCAGCATGCAGCTGGAAAATCAATGGCTAACATCAACTCAGCTCTCACTCTGGGTCAAGCACTAAGCCAAGCTCTTCATATGGGCAAGCTTTCCTAAATCTCACAACATGGTTGGTCCCCAGTACATCATCCCCATTTTACAGAGGAGGAAACTGAGGCTTAGGAAGCTTAACTAACTCATCTGAGGTTACAGAGCCAGTAAGTGGTGGCATCCAGATTTGAGCCCAGATACTCTGATTCCAGTCTCTGCTCTAAACCCCTGATGAATTCAGCAGATATTTCCTGAGTGTCAATGATGTGTTAGATGCTGTTCTAGGTGCAGGTGATACAGTGTGTAAGACAGACAAAATTTTTGTCCCCATGGAGCTTATCTTTCAGTGTAAATAAAAAATACAATATTGTATAATAAGTAAATCTTGTTAACAACATATGTAATAAAACAATGGATTTTAAAATATATAACCATTTTATGAATCACTTGTAATAATGTAACCATGTAATAACAAGGCTTTAATTTTAGTGGTGATTTTGCTGCCACTGTAGCACCCCACTTGTGGCAGAACTGAGGCCCAGTGTGGGGTTAAGGTAGCACAGGACCTGTGCTGGGACTGACACAGGGATGGTAGTGACACTTCTGTGATGGGACTATAGCGAGGACACCCGGGGGACCAGGTTTCCAGGAGGGAAAGCCTGGTTAGATGGTGCTGGTTTTGATCAGAGCTTTTTCATGGAGGATCAGAGATAAGTGTACGTGATACAACCAAGACACCAGGGCATGCATGACAGGCCAAGGCTGAACTCAAGGTCAGATAGTAAAATGGCAGATCTGGGACAAAACTCAGGTGTTTTCTCTGAAGTCTAGCATGTAGCTAAAGATAAGCAGGGTGGGTTTGAGTTAGTCTGAAACCATCAACCTCTTTCTGTTTTCTTTCCAACCTCAGGGTCATGGTCAGAGACCGGACTTGATATGGGAGGCTCTGTTTTGTTAATTACATGAGGTTGGATCTCATTTTAGATTTTAGAGAGGCAGGCTGTAGAATCATACCATAAATTTGATTAAATAGGGATGGGATATCTTTGGTTGAAGAAAAGGAATAATAAACTATCGTATATCCAAAGAAAATAACACAGCTACAAAGGTCTATGCCCATAACACTTTGTTTTTAGGGGTCAGGTTTGTTCAGGAAATTATTTAAATCATGTACTGATCTTACTATCAAAATAGGAGCAAGTAGGGGCCTCCCTGGTGGCGCAGTGGTTGAGAGTCCGCCTGCCGATGCAGGGGATACGGGTTCGTGCCCCGGTCTGGGAGGATCCCATATGCCGCGGAGCGGCTGGGCCCGTGAGCCATGGCCGCTGGGCCTGCGCATCCGGAGCCTGTGCTCCGCGACGGGAGAGGCCACAACAGTGAGAGGCCCGCATACCGCAAAAAGAAAAAAAAAAAAAAAATAGGAGCAAGTAGAAGAATTAAAGGAAACAAAAGGAAAACAGCTGACTCAAGTGAAAAAGGGAGAAATTTCTTTAGCAGAATGACTGAGATCTTAGAGCATAGTCTAGGCAGATATGAAATGGAAAACGAGATCTTGGAGGCTGGATGAGACATATCTAAGAATGGACAGGAGAAGCACATCCATCTAACCCCCCTTCCTAATGAAAGGATTGCTGTTCAAGTGCTCTAAGATCAGAGAAGGTCTCTCATCTCAGGGAGGAGATGGGACAAATTTCCCTGGGGGTCCCTGACTTTAGGAAATGATTGAGGGGTGTATCTATAAAACTGCAGATAGGTCTCCCTTAATAAGAACAGTTGGGTAAGCGCCCCTTGAGGGCTGAGATAGCTGTGCACAATATTTGGACAGATGTGAATGAGGAGGCCTGAGAAGCCAGGATAAAATACTCCAGGCACTGAGTCGTGAATTGGAAACTGGTACAGTTATCAGTTATCACAAGTGGGGAAGCAGGAAGTGCCTGTGCCTGGAGGGAACCTGCCAGGGAAATTTATGGAATTAGGGTCCCCTCCAAGAGAACGCACAGGGCAAATAAGACGTACTCCAGGGGAGCCAGGCAAGATAAAAATAAACGGGGTCAGTCCTGAGTTGAGTATTGATCTGAGGAGGTCAGGCCTCCTGAGTGGGATTGAACAACTCAGGAAAGTGAGAATAGATAAGATTTGTTTAAAAATTATATACTTGGGAAACTGTTGACTCCCTGACCTGGTATCAGATACTCTGGGGGACCCCAAAGTGCAAACTCTTGAGGAGGAAGTTAGAAAGACAAATGTCTGGGCCAGAAAAGCAGTATGAAAGCAAACAGGAAGAAAGCGCTGGACCAGTATAAAGGTATCGTCCTACTTCCCATAGGGGAGGCGAAGGGTCTTCAAGAAGCAGATTAAACTGCTGACATCTCACCTGTGGCTTCTGATGGGAACAGAGGTTCTCAGACACCAGAGGCCCATCACATTCAAGCAGAAAATGGAACAGAAGGAAATGTTAAAGGGCCACACCACTTTCAAAAGCAGAAGAAAGGCAGGGCCTCAGAGAGCATAAAATAGAGGACGCTCTTACCAAGCCCCCAGGGCATAGGCTTCTGAGCCACCCCTGAGCAGCATCCTGGGGATGTTGAGAGTGTAACTGGCAAGACTCATTGAGGTGATGAGGTTGTGGAAATAAACAGAGACCACCTGAATGAGCACAGAGGCTATTTCCAGAGTTTGCTATAGCAAGGGGGTCAGCCATCATCACCTGTGTTTGCCAGAAACTCAGAGGCAAGCAGGAAAAGGGGGAGCTTTATAGTGAAAAATAGGAAAGGCATCAAGAGTGCTCTGATTGGAGGTTGTTGGCACAGGGAATCTGGAAGTGGGCTAACCTGAAGTGGAGCATCTTATGTGCCTGATTTGGGGAACAGAGTGGGCTTTCTCTGGTTGGTCCTGAGTTGGAACTGGGAGCAAACATTTGGGAAGCTGGCAGTCATTGACCAAGTCCTGGCTGTCTGGGCTGATTGCTGCAGAGGTTGTGATTTGGCTTCCTGGACTAGTTGCTGCAGAAGTTATGGGTCAGAGTTCTATTTTCATCTATTGTCTGGCCATTGTCTGTTTGTATATTTGGTCTCTCAAGAGTGAAACTGCCTCAGAGAACAGATTTCATGGACCTGCACATTTCCACAGCAGGAAACCCGTGTCTTGGATTGTAAATGGCTGACCACAAAAAATGTAGAGGTGATGCCACGGTTCTCAGCATTTTTCCAGCCTGTGCACAACTCTGCGCATGTACAGAGCCCTGTGTGTATGTGTGGCCACCTGGATTTCCAGGGATGTTTCAGAGATTTTCAGAGATCTTTATGGACTTTACTTTTCAAATTTCTTTTCAGCTTGTTGTTTGTCCCAACTGTTATTGCCACCTCAGGCAAGTGCAATATTAAACAATTGTTGCTGATTGTTTTTGATAAATACCCCTGAGGAAAAGGTTGTTCACTCTGAGTAAGCTCTGAGTCAATTCACATAAAGACCTGCTTAGTGACAATGTCCAGGGAACTGCAAGAGAGGTCAAATAATAACAGTTTTCTGGAGTGGTGATTCTGGGTGCTCCAAGCCTGTCTGCTTCCTCCAGTGGCTGCTAGGCTGCTAGTTTTCACTTTGCTTGCAGAACTGTGATTTTCAAGGCTACTGTGAAGCTGGGGAGAGGAGGGAATCAGAACAGGGCAAGTTAAAATGACACAAACCTGGCTATTCTTACCAAGATTCGGTTCTTTTCCTTGCATTGTTGCAAGCCTTTTGTCACTTTCCAGAGTTTTGGAAAAGTTGATTTTTACAATTTTGCTGATATCCTCATTGCTTTTCTGGAGAAGCAGATTTTCGGAGGTCCTTCCTCTTACGTCTGGTACCTTTGATTCTGCTTCTGCAATATTTGCTGGAATGTATGTACTAGTATCTCTTCCTTCCGTCTGTCATCAGTGTTCTTTTGTCATCAGGCTTCTTTTTTTTCCAATTTCCAGACTAAGTGGGTAAACTGTTAGTCATTGTCCAAGACTCAGGATTGATCCATCCCTTTCACCATCTCTTTATTTAGGCCAAGTGGATAATCAGATGTACTACTTCAAGTTTTGCCCAGGAAAGTATTCCTCAATACTTTTTCACAGACACTTCAGAGTGAATCAGTAATATTTCCTTTTGGCTTGTGCCACAATATCGTGTAGACCATTTGTAAACCAGACCCAGTTTTTTTTTTTTTTTTTTTTTTTTTTTTTTTGCGGTACGCGGGCCTCTCACTGTTGTGGCCTCTCCCGTCGCGGAGCACAGGCTCCGGACGCGCAGGCCCAGCGGCCATGGCTCACGGGCCCAGCCGCTCCGCGGCACATGGGATCCTCCCGGACCGGGGCGCGAACCCGCATCCCCTGCATCGGCAGGCGGACTCTCAACCACTGCGCCACCAGGGAGGCCCCAGACCCAGTTTTATCTTCCTCAGTCAAACAGTTATAGGAACGTTCCATGAGGCTGCAGGTATGGTTTAAGGAATAACTGGCAATGCAACAAGATTGCTATGGGAGTCTAAGCCAGTGCAACGTACCTGTGCTTCCAGGACCTGTTAAGCCCGATCTTGGATAAACCACTTTCATATGATGATGGATTACTGCTATGTATACCGACCTTTATGGTTGGTGGGCCAGATAACAATGGGAAATTAATGATAGGAAGCTCAGACAGCATGGTCACTTGATACCGCCTGGTTAGATGTTCAGCCTCTAACCAGGGCACAGTAGTGAGCCAACAACTATTTCTCACAATTAGAATAATTACAGATGAAGAAGACATGGCATTACTCTGAATTCTATAGATATCTGCCCTTGAATTCGCTGATTGGGGTTTACCAGAAGTTCCATTAAGCATCCCTGTTTGCCACAGCCTCCTGGGTACCATTGTAACTGCTGGACTTTGAGCCCCAAGTGGCAACCCAGTCTGCATGGCAGCCTGGACTTACTGTACAGCCTTCTCTTCCTCTGAACCCCAGTAATTATTAGCAACTTTATTCGTTATTTGATAAATGGAACATGTGGTATATGTTGCCTCCAATAGCCAAAGAGGCTCTATAGTTCTTGTGCCCCCCTCTTAGTGATAGTTAGACAAAGTATAGCAATTTGTCTTTCAATTTAAAGGGACTAGACCCCCCTGCCCCAGACCACTACACACCTAGGAACTTCACTTGAGGCAGACCCCCGGCTTGATGGGGTGTATCTTTCATCCCGACAAACCTGTGTCTTACTAAATAGAATAGAAAGTTAGTGTTATTTTCTAGATTCAATTGGTGAAATACCACCAATGTAGGGGACCAGTGTGATACTCTGGAATGTCGGGATGATCAAGTTGCCTCAAACCAGATAGTGAGAGGAGAGTTAATATAAACCAGAAAATATGTGCTGCTACACAAACAGTACATACATACCAGCTTGTGCTCTTTTCTAACCCACTTTTAAATTTTATATGAATGAATAAATTGTTTTGCATAGGTAACATAAGTGAATAGTACAAAATTACAAAAGTACAAAAGTATTTATAGGTAAAAGTGCATTTCCCATGACTCCACACCCTAGTCACATAATCCCCCTTCCTAGGGACAACGATTGTTTCCAATTTCTTGTCTGTCTATCCATTAACAATGTCTTAAGGAATAAAAATACATACACACATGTATGTCTACGCTTATATGCCAGCATATATGTTTGTGTATATATATATATGTATACAAATATACATACGCACATGACAGCATACATACGTATCTTTGTAATACACGTAATAGCACACTCTGTAACTGTTGACACCACATCGTGGAGATCATCCTTCCACATCTGTTCTTGTAGAGTGTTTAAAATAATGGCTGAAAAGTATCTATTCTGTGGATATGCTTTGATTTATGTAACCATCTCCTAATTGATTTTGATTATTTCCCTTTTTTTTTGCTGTTAAGAGCAATGCTGAAATGAATATCCTTTGTATATGTCTTTGTACATATACATGCTTATATCTACAGGGTAAATTCCTACAAGTTTGTTCATTTATTTTTAGTTTAATTTGACACTTACTGAATATGTAAAGTATTATGCACATAAATAATTATATCTACAAGGTAAGTTCCTACAAGTTCACTGATTTATTTCAAATCATACTGCATATTTAAGCCTGGTTAAAAATCTTCTTGTAACATGATGAGGTACAAACAAATAAGTAGAATAAATGAAAAGAATAGGATCAGTAAAGTAAGTTCCTAATTTTATGTATATATATATATAAGGTTAGATACTACTTCTGTAATATTTGCTGAACAGTATTTACCCCTGTTTCTAATAAAGTTGCCTTACCACTAGGTTCACAAAGAAAAGTAAGCCTGGTGAAATGTTTGCCGTATGTTAGACCATTAAAGCAAATAGCTAGGTGTCTTTCCTTAAACCTTGTAGACCTACTCTCCATATTTCCTCCTTGCTCTGTGGCCTGGGAGGGTGACCCATGTAGTCTACACCAGGGCTTGGCAGACTGTGGCCTGCAGGCCCAATCTGGTCACATCCATTTGCTTAAATATTGTCTATAGCCATTTTTATGCTATAAACCTGTAGGTTTGAGTGTTTGTGACAGAGACCAGATGGCTCACAAAGCCTAAACCATTATCTGGCTCTTTACAGGAAATGTTTGCTGCCACCCTGTCTCCTTTGCCCTCTCGGTTCCAGCTGGGTTCAGTCCTGGGAGCATGGCAGAGACTGAAGGGGACGAGGAGGGGTAGGCGGGGACTTCATTCCTTTAGTTCCCTCCCTTCACTGGCTCTGTATTGGGACTAAAAATCTCAGGTCCTCTCAGGGCCCTCCTCCAATCAGCTATCTCTGTCTGGGTTGTGGTAATTTCACCCTATCCTGCCCCTTCAGGCCCAAGGACAACACCTCCCTGCTGTCATTAGCCCCAGGGCACTGCACTGTCACTCATGGTTTCTGAGCCTTTGCCTATGCTTATGCAAATAGCCCTTTATTAAACACCCCTTAATTTACCTTAATTTAAGGATACCTTCTGCTCCTGCTGGAACTCTGACACAGCAGATTACAATACTCCATATATATATATATATAGACAAATATATATATTCTGTGATCCTAATTTTATGGAAAAAAAGAAGATACTGAAAATAATTTTACAAAAATGGTAACAGTGGTTATCTGTGTATAGTGAGATTATCAGAGACTTTTTATTATATTCTTTTTGCTTTTCATTGACTTTATATGGTGACAATATATTACTTTTGTGCTAAAGAAAAAGTTAAATAAGTAATATAATCAAGAAAAAAGCCCAGAATCTTTGGCTGGTAGTTAATTGGGCCAAACCCAGCTGTGTCCTAAAACACAGTAACCAGTGATGCCTTTTCCTGGAGGCTGTGTAGAGAATAGAGGGGCCAGTGCCTTTAGAATCTGTAAGCTCGCCCTGTCACTCAGGCTGTGGTCATGGAAACAGATGGGAGACTCACACAGACACATTCACATGCATGTGTACGCACACACACCACATACACACTATATACACACACACACCACACACACCACATACACATACACTACATACACACCACACACACACACCACATACACATACACCACATACACATCCCCCCACACATACACACAACACTCACACACACGCATATCACATTAACACACACAGAGAACTGGACAGTTGGTCAGCCCAGTAGCACTTTTACTTCAGGTGTTTCCGTGAACCCTGTACAGTGTGACACATGCCTGCCGTGCCCACAGGGGGTGGTGCCTGGATTAGTATTAAGCGGAAGAAGCAAGATGATACTCTATTTCTGGAGTCCTTTCTCTGTGTAGCTTCCTCTTTGGGTACTCCACACTGAATGTTCTAGCCATCTCCACCTCCCTAAACTCTGACATTTGTCTCCTGAACTCATCAAGATCACCTAGTTGTTTCAGCCCCCCATGCCTACACTGTGGTTTGGAAGTTGTCTCTGGGCAGAAAGATGGGGCAATTATAGATTATTCCTCATTCGTTTCTCTTCTCCCAGAGATTACGGTCCTGAACTGCCTATTGTCCAATATCTGAAAATATTTGTGTCCTATATCCCCGCTCCTTCCCAGTTTTCTAGTTGTTTATTACAGGAGGGTCATTCTGGACTTTGTCACTCCCTTATCCTGACTGGCACATGCAAGTTTTAAATGCCTGCCTGCCTGAATGAATGAATGAATGAGTAAACGAATGGCATAAGGAGAAGTACATTATGATGAGCGAGAAGGATTGAAAGATCTGCACCTTGGGGTGTGACTAAGGTCAGCAGACTCAGGTAGGGAATCTTAGGCAGGAACTGAGTTGTGAGATATCTTTAAAAGAAAGGCTTCTGCTCCTTCAAGAAGGAGAGGTGGCCCAACATAGTCTTGACTGTGGCTTTGTGTGGTGGAAAAAGCTCATGGATTGGGCCCCAAGGGACCTGCATTCTGTTCTTAGCTTTGCTACAAACCAGCTCTTTGAATGGGGCACTTAGCTATGTGACCTGCTTTGACCAATGAAATGTTAGTGAAACCGATATGAGTCACTTCCAGGAGGAATCTTTAAAAGCCATGTACCTTTTGTCACATTCTTTTTTTATTGTATAAGCATGTATCGAGAAGTTAGTGATCCAAGCTGGACATGTAGCATGGATAAGAAACGAATTTTAGCTGGGTTGAGATTTGGGGATTGTTTATTACCCAAGCATAATCAATCACATCTTGATTCGCATAAACACTGTCCATGCATTATTAAATTATGATTATAATTTAATACTTCTTACAATCTATGAGCCATAATTCGTAACCTCATTACTGTGGGTGAGGAGCCTGAGGTACAGAGCCTTGACTCAGAGGAGCTGAGTCAAGGATTCAGATCCAAGGAGTGGTCTCCAAGTCTAACTGCTGAACAGTACAAGTCAACAAGGATAAGTCAATGGGAGAAAGGTACCCAGGACTTGGTGGTGACGGTGGCTGGAACCCTGAGGAGCAGACCATGTGGGATGGTTTTTTTACACTCTGTGGTACTGTTTGCTTTCATTTAATTGCTTTGTCCTTTCAGTTACAAGCTTAGAGGAGGAGAGAGTCTGGATGTGTCCCTGAATCTGCTTTTGACGTTTTGTATTTCATGCCCATGAAATTGTGAAGATTTTAAATTGTTGGTTGCTTTTTCAGAATAAATAAAGCAGTTATATTCAAAGTGATTTCTGCATGCCACATGGAACATCTTTGATAATGTCTTGGCATTTGAGGAAATAAGCTTCCAAATGAATAAATAGCTATTGTACGTGTTTGGGCAGAATTTAAATGGCCACAAGGAAGGAACAGGAATAGCTATTCAGGTCTCTCCTGACTTTTGTAATCTTTTGAATACTTAATTGGATTTTCCTTCAAGTGCCTTTTCTCCCCCTCTTTTTTTTCTTTTTTTCTTCGTTTTTTTAAATTGGAGTATAGTTGATTTACAATGTTGTGTTAGTTTCTGGTGTACAGCAAAGCGATTCAGTTATACATCTCTCTGTCTCTCTGTCATGTGCTCTCTCTCTCTCTCTCTCTCACTATATATACAGTCATTCTGTATCAGAGAAGTACTAATTGCTCATGTCTGCTAGCTTCCCAGTCCTTTGTCTGTCTCCAAGTTATCCGTAGCCCCATATGGACACCCTCTATATCAGACGCTTTGATACAATCCCTAAAGTATAGCCCAATATGTAGAAAACAATGACTGTTTACTAATTATGGTTGACAAGGAAATGGAAATTTATTGAGAAGGAGGATTAGAAATGCTTTATCCATTTCTTTCTGTAGGAAAGACTTGTTGGCCATCACCATACCAAAGAAACACCTAGAAAAGCCTGTTGGTGAAAGAAAGGTAAGCATGTTAGACATACTCCAGCCTTGACAGCGTCTTAGGAGTATCCCAGAAGGGAACATCAGGGAGGATATTTAGTGGTCTTAGGACCTGGGTTGGATGATTTTAAGGAGAGTCTTACAAGGCAGAGAACTAACTGGTATTAGACAGAACTTATAACATGGTACTTTATGTAATATAGAGGTGAGGGTTTTGAGGTATGTATATTGGTGCATAAGCTGTTAGTTTTAAAAAGTAAACTACGTACTTGTTTACAAAGTAAGTCATTATTTTACAGACTTACCTCCTAGGTGCAAGTATTTCTTGGATCAAATAGCCAACTATTTTTTGCCTGGTCCCAGTATTATTAAGCTCTGAGGAAAAAGAAGTATGTTTGTACATAAATATTCCTCAATAAAGTTGATAAGGAAAAAGAAGGAGTACTCAGTCCCAGAACTGTTTAGCACAAAGCCAGGAAAGTTTGTTGGTTTCAGTTCTTGGGATAGACAGAGAACCTGGCGGGTCTTTTGAAGACTCTATAACCCCAGCCATTAGCAAACGGCTAATGTCTTTTCTCTAAACTTTCTCACAGTGAGTATTTGCACCACACACGTGGTACCAATCATGAAAGTATGACCTGAATTATTTAAATCCACTGGGGTTGAGCTAGGGTGATAATAGAATCCTCTGGCAGAGAAGACTTAGTTTTCTGCTTTTTACAATTACTGAAGTTTTCACAGTGTAAGTGAGTGGAGTATTTTTCAATGGGAGAAATAGTCTCTTTATTTTGTTTCTAGTCAATCAGAAATAATGTGACATTTGCATTTGTGGTAGTTCCTTTTAGAAATGGGTTCCTGCATGGTTATGTAAATGGTTCTTACCAACACAGTGGTATGTCCCAAAGGAGTTAATGAGATTGCTCCCTAGTCTTGAGTAAATCATTTCCTGCTCCCTGCATGGAGAGGACCAAAGACCTCTTTCCTAGAGAGCACAGTGAGTATAGTGGATTATTTTATTTTTTATTTACTTATTTTTTTTCAGTATGCGGGCCTCTCACTGTTGTGGCCTCTCCCATTGCGGAGCACAGGCTCCGGACGCGCAGGCTCAGTGGCCATGGCTCACGGGCCCAGCCGCTCCACGGCATGTGGGATCTTCCCGGACTGGGGCACGAACCCGTGTCCCCTGCATCGGCAGGCGGACTCTTAACCACTGCGCCCCAAGGAAGCCCAATAGTGGATTATTTTGCTTATTTGACCCTTTGGCCATTGCATCGTAGCCCAAAGATGGCATGAAATGAAGCTGAAAATCACCTCTTTAAATGTCAATAATTTTATGCACTAGTGATTTGTGAAATTCAGGGAGAATAGAACTGAACAATAAGAAAACATTCCTGTGCCCACAGAAAGAGAAATTATACAGTCAGCATCTGGAATTTAAATGATATATTTTCCCCTTTGGATGTAAATAACAGTTAATGGTGACAAGGGCATAGCAGTCCTAATGTAATTTCCCCTCTGGAAATATGTCTTGAAAATGATAAGCTATTTTCAGCTTAAAAGATGACTTAAAAGAATTAAGTTAAAGGACTATCAAAACCAAACGAAAACAAAACAAACTCAGAAAGAATTAATTTGTTTTCTTTGAAAAAGCAACATCTTGTTTCCTATTAGTTCTTAAGTTTTCTTAGGAATATCAGCCTTTTCTCTGAATGATAAATAAAATCATCATCATCATCATTATGTCATTTGTTGAGTACCTACAATGTGATGGGCACAGTGCTAGACTCTTTAATTTTATTACCTCCACCCATCCTGCCAACAACCCTATGAGGCAGGTATTATTACCCCATTTTACAGATGATAAATTTGAAGGTTAGAGAGATTATGTTATGTTCATAGCACATTTGTTTCCCTCAGAGACTCTTGAGTCTTTGAATGTTATAGACAGAATGCAACACAGAAATCATCCTGGTTTACAGATAAGGAAACTGAGGCATAGAGAGGGGAAATGACCTGAAGTAGAATCTTATTGTGAGTTGCACATTGTGGTGGACCTTGCGATTGGATATTCACCATCTACTCTAGGTCAACGTTGGTAATTCCTGCCCCCTCACCCATTACTGATTCAGGAATGGATGATTATGCGCAGGGAAGTGTGAGGGTAAGTGTGCTTCAGGGCTTTCAGGAAGAATTTCACCAATCCCCAAAGAACTACGAGGAGATAAAGTAGTCATCTTTCCATGGCTCAAGAGTGATGCCAACCCCAAGGCTAGTAGAGTAGAAGAGTAGGAAGCACTTGTATTCCTGATGACCTCATTGGACCTCTGATTCAAGTAGATTTGAAGTTCATCCTACCTCTAGACTCTATAACTATATTAAAGGTCTATATAACTGTATAGTTATAATAAGTGTACAGTAATAATAAATTCCCTCATTACTTAATTCAGTTTGAGTCAGGGTTTCTACTTGCTGCCCAAAGGATATAAACATTTAACTTGGAGCTATCCAGCTCCCTCTCTAGCTCTGTTATCTCTAAGTCTGTGTGTTTAATACACACACCAAAGTCAGTGAACTCAATGAGGAGAAAAGCAAATTATTTTCTATGTAAGCTTATAACAAAGAATTTGGGAAATTAAGAACACAGTGTATAGATATAGAATAAGACATATATCAACCCCAAGGGCCATGGGCAGAGTAGATAAAGTTTCAGAATGGACGGTTGTTTGGAGATAGTTTCTCAGATATTATTTTTTTTTAATGAAGAATAGTTGATTTACAATGTGTTAATTTCTGCTGTACAGCAAAGTGACTCAGTTATACACATATATACATTCTTTTTTATATTCTTTTCCATTATGGTTTATCCAAGGAGATTGGATATAGTTCCCTGTGCTACACAGTAGGACCTTGTTGTTTATCCATCTTATGTATAATAGCTTGCATTTGCTAATCCCAAACTCCCAATCTAACCCTCTCCCATTCCTCTCCCCCTTGGCAACCACAAGTCTATTCTCTATGTCCATAGTTTTGTTTCTGTTTCATAGATAGGTTCATTTGTGTCATATTTTAGATTCCATATATAAGTGATATCATATATTTGTCTTTCTCTTTCTGACTTATTTCACTTAGTATGATAATCTCTAGGTCCATCCATGTTGCTGCAAATGACATTATTTCATTCTTTTTTTATGGCTGAGTAGTATTCCATTGTAAATATGAACCACATCTTCTTTATCCATTCATCTCAGATATTACTTTTGAACAAAATCTTGAAAATGAGAATGAATCAGTATCAGTACACTAGAATTTTAAAATGAAAAGCTAAGCTTCTAGGGTCATAATTATTTTTATAATTTGACTCAACTAAGTGAATAACCAGGGTATGGATATTTGTACATCTGCAGGCAAGTCATTTTTGAGATATTTAGACTTGACCCACTTACTTATGCTTAGAAGTCTGAGACATGTGGAGACATAAATACTCATTTGCTTCTTCCTCCCTCCCCAAACATGGCCTTTCACACCAAAATAAAGGCTTTGAGTTTTGCCTGAGAAATATTGACATATTTACCTTCCTTTCACTTGCTTCTCAAGAGGTCAGAAGTTTCCAGCTAGAACAACTCTCCCTACTCACCTCCACCTGATTAGGAATAGAGGAGCAAGTGAGGTCAGGGCTGGGGTTACTCTTTGGTGGGCCACTTAGCCGTGTTCCCTTGCATTGCTCAGTCTGGCTTTTCATGTTCTTGAGACCATGGCCTCAAGAACAAAGAGGATTGTGTAGACTGTATTCAAGTTCAAAAACATCAGTGCCTCTCCCTCAAGGAGTCTGCTGGACTCAGGCACACCCACATGATTTGCTTTGGCCAGTAGGATATGAGCAGAGAAGCTTTAAGGGTCAGTGTGTCAGTTGCCATATTTACGTTCCCTTGCCTCCAAGATCATGGAAATGGAAATGGAGATGGGTCCTCATCAGCCTGGCTTCCTGAGTGATTACGGTGAGCAAAGCTGTGGCCAGCCCACTTTTAACAGGCTGGATGAGTGGAAGAGAAACTTCATTGTTTTAAGTCACAGAGATTTTGACATTATCTGTTACTGCAGCAAACCTAGCAAATCTTAACGGATACAGTGACAGAGAGCAGGGTGCGCAGTTATGCAGTGTGGCTCTTATCACTCACTGGAAATAACTAACTTACAGGTGGCACTTACCCTAAATATGGCCAATTTTTAAGACATCTTTTGCAATTTTGAAAGGAAAGATAAAAGATGTGAAAAAGATGTTACCCCTGAGAAAAAGACCTGAAAGACTGATAAAATGGCAACATAGTCCAGTCACAGAAAAAATTAAGTTATAGTTTGTGTACATCTTGGTTCATGGGTTTTGAAATTGCACCTACAGCATCTGTAGGTGAAAAGTTACTAGTTAGACTCAGGCGGAGGCTCTGAGCTCTCTGTGGCCACAGCAAATCAACATGCAAAGAACAGATCTTGGGATCCATTCTCGTTAATTTCTCTTAGAAGAGTCCTATTTTATTTCTAGCCTTTTTTTCCCCTTGTGGAAAGTAGTATGTTTAGTACTAAACGTACGTACTCACATACACAGATATTATGTTCATGTCTCCCAATGCTGATTCTTATATAGCAATAGAAGGGTTGATTCAATCTTAAATATTTGGGGTCAATAATTTTAAAAATCTGAGCCTCATTTTCAGAGTACCTTCTGTAGATTATAGGCTTCTATAGGTTTCTCTCTTAGTAAGTCATTTCACTTTTAAGTCTCCAGTTCCTTATCTGCAAAATGGGAATCATATTACCTGTTCCACCACATTATAGTTTTGCTGTAGTGCTTTATAAATGGTAAATTCTACATGTGTGATCATTATTTTCTGTTGACTGTCTATTAAATTATGGTTACTGTTACCACCTGTATAGGGCTGGCTATTTGCATAGCAAATTAATCCATATTAGTTATTAAATTTTCTCAGCAAAATGCATTTTGTTAAGGGTAGAGATGTAGGGAGAATATTTGGAACTCTCCTCTGCTTTTCTCTCTTCCTTCTCCCTCTCCCCTACTCCTTCATTTCTCCCTGGTCTCTCCTAAGAAGCCTGGCTCTGTGCTTTCTCTTATTTATTTATTTATTTATTTATCAAAATTTATTTATTTATTTATTTATTTATTTTTGGCTGTGTTGGGTCTTTTTTTTAAGAGAAAGCTGCTTGCTTTTTTTTTTTTTTTTTTTTTTAATTTCTCATTCTACTCCTCTTGCTATTTTAAGATGTTGGGGGTAGGAGTTTATTAATTAATTTATTTACTTTTGCTGTGTTGGGTCTTCGTTTCTGTGTGAGGGCTTTCTCTAGTTGTGGCAAGTGGGGGCCACTCTTCATTGCGGTGCGTGGGCCTCTCACTATCGCGGCCTCTCTTGTTGCGGAGCACAGGCTCCAGATGCGCAGGCTCAGTAGTTGTCGCTCATGGGCCTAGTTGCTCCGTGGCATGTGGTATCCTCCCAGACCAGGGCTCGAACCCATGTCCCCTGCATTAGCAGGCAGATTCTCAACCACTGTGCCACCAGGGAAGCCCCTGTGTTGGGTCTTCATTGCAGCGCGCGGGGTTTCTCTAGCTGCAGAGGGGGCTACTCTTCATTGTGGTGCCGGGCTTCTCATTGCGGTGGCTTCTCTTGTTGTGGAGCATGGGCTCTAGGCATGCGGGCTTCAGTAGATGTGGCTCGCTGGCTCTAGAGCGCAGGCTCAGTAGTTGTGGCGCATGAACTTAGTTGCTCTGCAGCATGTGGGATCTTCCCGGACCAGGGCTCGAACCTGTGTCCCCTGCATTGGCAGGTGGGTTCTTAACCGCTGAGCCACCAGGGAAGTCCCTGTGCCTTTTCTTGTGATCAGGAGGAATGGAATTTGAAAGCAGGTCAAATTCCTTTAGGTGGGAAGGGATGAGATTGGGAGGGGTAGCCTGAGAAGATGAGGGAACCAGCAGGAATAGGGGGAGTGGAGAGAGGAAGAGTGAAAAAGAGAGACAGAGGAAAAAATGAAGGGCAATAGGTGCTGTGATGGGTAGCTTTGGAGAGAGGTGAATAACAATTATTTTTCGGAAGTTCTGCTATGTTGTTCAGTATAAATCCCTCGTCTCCAGCTTCTCAAGAGACGTTTCAAAATTCAGTTTGTCTAGTTCTAAAAAAATATGCTGTTGGTATTTTTAATCTTATCACATTATATTACATATAGAGGTTAGCTTTAGGAGAAATGACAGTCCTTCCATACAAAAACAGCATGCATATTCATTTCTTCAACTTTTCTTTTTCATACTTATCTCTGTTTGTTTCCTTCAACACTGTTTGTCTATTTCTTGTTAATTTGAATCAATTTTGTCCAAATTTATTTCTAGATATTTAATATTTTTGTTGTTTTTGTAAAGGGTGTCTTTTCTTCTACAATATTTTCTAACAGCTTGCTGTTTTTGTATAGGTACACTGTCTATTTTTGGGATTATTATTAGACACTCAACCACCATTATTGAAATCATTATTTAGTTGATTTTCTTAGACTTTTTAGGTATACAATCATATTATCTGCAGATAATGGTAATTTTATTTCCTCCTTCTAATTTTTTTATACTTTTAATTTTATTCTCTTAGATAATTGCTTTGGCTAGTACGTCCATAACAATATTAAATAATGTGACATGAGTGAAGGTCATCGACCCATTCCCAACTTTATTGATAATGTTTGTAGCGTTTCTCTGATGCTGCCTTTAGATTGAGATGTACAGCTATCAGTAGCCATGTTTATCTCTATCTCTATTGTTAAGGAAGTATTCTTCTGTGTCTATGGAAATTAGCATAGCTAACTTGTCCCTCTTGCCTGGGTCTTTCTTGGTTTTAGGACTAAAAGTACAGCATCCTGGGAAAATCTTTGTTTCCAGACAAATCACAATGATTGGTCACTTGAACTGAAATCAAGAATGGATGTGAATCTTATCTGATCATTTTTCAGCATCTATGTGGATACCTTATATTTTTTCAATTTGACTGATTGATATGATTAATTGTATTTATATATTTTATAATATAGAGCTGCCTTTTTCCTCTTGCCATGAACTCCAGTTACTCATGTTATATTAGTTCTCTAGCTAATTGCTGGGTTCTATTTGCTAATATTTTGTGTCAGCTATTTTTGTCAAGAATCATAAGTGAGATCAGTCAGACTGTGGTTTTCTTTTTTGTGCTATTTTTGTTGGTTTTAGGTACCAATGTTGTGGTGATTTCAAAAAAAGAATTTGGAATCTTTATTTCTTTTTCTAGATTCTGCAACAATTTAAGTAACATTGGTTTTTCTATCCCTTAAAGTTTTGGTAGGTTTTCCCTGTGAAACCATCTGGACTTGGTGTTTTTGTGATGAGTGGCTATTTTTTTCTAGGCGCCTCCCCCCACCAACAGTAATTGGTCTGTTTAAACTGCCTATTGCTTTGGGGTTCAGTTTTAGTAACATGTTTCTTTGAACAATCCATTCAGGTTTTCAAATTATTTCATAGTCAAGTTTTAAAAATATCTGAATAGAATTGATAAAAATAGTCTCTTATTATTCTTTCAATTTACACTATATATCTGCATATTTTTCCATTTTCATTTTTTATGCTTCGTACCCTTATCCCTTAATTTAGCTTGTGGTTTTCAATGTTATTGGAGGGTTTTTCTCCTCCCCTCAAACAAATGTCTGTCTGTCTGTCTTTTTCTCTTATCTATATGTCTCTCCATGTAGATTTTCTATTTTTCTTGTATGTAATTCATTGATTTCTGTTTTATTTATTAACGATTTCCTTCTGCTTTACTTAGGCTTATTTTCTGTTAATTTTTAACCCCTTGAGAATGTGTGTGTAATTCATTTCTCTCATCCTTTCTTATTTATAAGGTAAGTGCTTAAGATTATGAATTTTTCTCTGAGAACTCTTTATCGCCCACAGGTTCTGACATGTGGTATCTTCAAAGGCTTTGTTGCTCATCTCTAGTGTAGTTTCATTGTAATCAGAGAATGTTATCCACATAATTTCCACTTTAGGGTCTTGGCCTTACTACTTCCATCCTCCTGAAGAATTTAGGGAGCTTGCCAGGCAGCTCACATACCCCATCCCTGATGCAAAGAAAGCACTGTTAATTTTGTCCCTCAGGCTTCACCACTCTGTGCTTTCAGCATCTTCCAGAACTCTGTTTAATTTTCTCTGCATTTGTCAACTCTTCCTCTTATATTGTGGTTCAGCTTTATAGATGCTCCCTACTTCTGTCAGAAATAGAGTTTGTGTTGTGTCTCTCATTCTTCTTGCTTTGGGTGATTTCCAAGGGCAATGGGGTCAGAAACTTCTTTATTCTGCCATCTTATAAGTGGCAGTCTTGGGCATGTTGTAGTTCTAGATTGTTCAGCAGAGGATTCGGGGAGGTCATCTGTTCCACACTCGTGCCCCCAGACATTCCCATCAAGCTAGACTCTGGTGTCTCTGCCGAGCCTGGTAGACAGACTCTTTCAGTGTGTTCACTCTGAGCTCAGACAAATCAGATTCAACTCTCTCAGTTGCTTCTCCAAACTACCTGCTTTCCATTCCTTTTCTTACATTTCTCCTCAGCTCCTCAGCCTCTGGGGAAGGAGTATTTAAGCTGAATCCTGTGAGAACATTCTAGGAAAGAGGGAAAACAGGTGCAAAGGGCAGGAGGTGAGAGAGAACCCGGATGTTTGAGGAACTGCAAGAGGACCAGTGTGACTGGCTCACAGAGGGTGAGGAAGCTGAGGGGGAGGGGTAGCTAGAAATGCAGGGGCTTGTAAACCATGGTAGGGAGTCGGGATTTTATTCTTTTGTTAGAATTTAAGGATAGTTGATGTAGAATATTATATGTTACAGGTGCACAATATAATGATTCACAATTTTTAAAGGTTATACTCCATTTGTAGTTGTTTTATTCTTTTTAAGTTATTAGTCCTGGTTATCTGTACCTGTTGTACATCAGGGTCTTCAGTAACTTTCTCTTTGCCCACAGACCAAGGAACGTGCACAGTTCTTAAGTAAATGTGGTGTTCAGTCACACTTGCTATCAGGGAGCCTTCTCCTGTCCGTTCCCGGAGCCCAGCAAGCGTGGTAACGAACGTCGTGTGCAGATCACACACCCCATGTAGGGGCAACTAGCTTCTCAGGGTGAGGAGCACATGTTGACCTAAGAGACCATTGGCTTCTTTCCCCTTTTGCTTATTAGCACCTTTCAAATGGTAAATGTCATGAAAATAGAAATATGTATTAGTTGCTTGTCACTGGTTCCTTACAATGTGTGACGGGTGGCCGACGCCAGCATGGCAGGGGTTAGCGTCTAGTCTAAAGGCTTCTTTTCCGTTTTCTGTGTCTATGTAGGACTTGGGCCCAACCCAGGGCCTGGAACTTCAGACGCTGTCAGTGCATCTTACAGAATTTTAATGCACGTCTCAGACCTCACTGCTTAGGTGCTCCTGACTGGGTCAGTGAGAGAATCTCTGAGAAAAAAGTTCTTCCCTTTTAGAGACGTTTGGGTTAATACTGAGACAGGCAGCTAGGAACAGAAGCAGGAGAGGGAGGGGGTGATGGGGGTAGGCAGAGAAGGAGAGAGAGAACGTGCATGAGCTAGACTTCTCTGGGTGTAAGAACTGTGGAGTATTATTCAAGCATCTCAGCCAGGAGTGTAGACTGGATACTTTTCAGTGGATTGGCTCTGGGGTTGGCAAGGAAAAATCTGGACGAGGCTGAGCAGGGCTCACTCACATTGCTTATTCCTCCTCATTGTGTGGGGAGGAAATCATCCTTGGCTGTGAACTGCACAGAGCTGTGAACCGCAGCGGCAGACCTGGCTGATAGAAATGTGCCCGAGCATCTCCCAGGGTGGCCTCACCAGCTGCTAGCGGGTTGCCCAGGGCTCAGGCAGCCCCTTTCCCACATGGCTGAGCCAAGGACAGCTGGGCCCCTGCCTTCCTCAGGACCTCAAGCTGCCCTCCCTCTAGGCAGTGGCAGGAGGCAGGAGGGTTTGATGACTTGTGTTCATTCTCAGAGGGCCTTCCTGGGTAGCTTCTGGATTTCCTACGAAGTCAAAGCTTTTTGCTCGTAATCCAGAGATTAATGCAGAAAGCCTTGCTCCATATCTTATTTTTTTTTGTCTTTGTAAGTTAGCAGACTTATTTAAATGTTGTCACCTCCCCAAACCTGAAAGTAGCATCACTGGCCTTTCCCATTATTTGTTCTTCAGTAGACCTTTTATTTATGATGTAGAAGGTTTGCAGCATATATGGAACGTACTTTTAAAATATCAGGCTGGGGCTTCCCTGGTGGCACAGTGGTTGAGAGTCCACCTGCCGATGCAGGGGACATGGGTTTGTGCCCCGGTCCGGGACGATCCCACATGCCGCGGAGTGGCTGGGCCCGTGACCCATGGCCGCTGAGCCTGCGCGTCCAGAGCCTGTGCTCCGCAACGGGAGAGGCCACAACAGTGAGAGGCCTGCGTACCAGAAAAAAAAAAAAAATCAGGCTGGGGGACTTCCCTAGCGGCTCAGTGGTTAAGAATCTGCCTGCCAATGCAGGGGACACGGTTCAAGCGCTGGTTCAGGAAGATCCCACATGATGCAGAGCAACTAAGCCCATGAGCCACAACTACTGAGCCTGCGCTCTAGAGCCCACGTGCCACAAATACTGAGCCTGCACGCCTAGAGCCTGTGCTCCGCAACAAGAGAAGCCACTGCAATGAGAAGCCCGCGCACCGCAACGAAGAGTAGCCCCCGCTCACCGCAACTACAGAAAGCCCGCGCTCAGAAACAAAGACTCGACGCAGCCAAAAATAAATAAATAAATAAAAATTTAAAAATAAAATATCAGGCTGGGGCAAGGTTCTAGAAGAGTATGTGGAGCCAGAAATATCACTGTAGTCATTTTCAGAAAATATAATCTACCTCACTCACCTTCAACAATTTCCCACCCAGCTCAATAAATTCCATATACACTGTTCTTTGAACTCCGTTAAATGTCTTTTTTTTTTTTTGTGGTACACGGGCCTCTCACTGCTGTGGCCTCTCCCATCGTGGAGCACAGGCTCCGGACGCGCAGGCTCAGCGGCCATGGCTCATGGGCCCAACCGCTCCACGGCATGTGGGATCTTCCCGGACCGGGGCACGAACCCGCGTCCCCCACAATGGCAGGCGGACTCTCAACCACTGCGCCACCAGGGAAGCCCCTGTTAAATGTCTTTTGAAGGCATGTGCTATGGTCTGAGTGTTTGTGTCCCCCCATTCATGTGTTAAAAACCTGATGCCCAATGTGATAGTTTGGAATTGGGTCTTTGGACAGTAAAGCCCTCATGAATGGGATTAGTGACCTTATAACAGAGACCTCAGAGAAATCCCTGACCTCTTCCTTCAGATGAGGACACAATGAGAAGTCTGTGCCTCAGAAGAGGGTCCTTACCTGACCATTCTGGCACGCTGGTCTCAGACATCCAGTTTCCAGAACTGTGAGAAATGAATTTCATTTGCTTTTAAATTACCCAGGCTGTGGTATTTAGTTTATACCAGTCTGAATGGACTAAGTCAGTCTATGTAGCCATTACAGCAATGCTGCAGGTTAGGGATCATTATCCCCACTTAGAGGGTTAGTAAGTTGCAGAACAAGGATTTAAGAGTTTCCTTCTCTCCCATCACTGCTCCCGATGTGCTAGTTCAAATCTCGCTTCCCCCTTTCTGACCAGTATCCTGAACAGATTCCATAACTTTACAGCCAACAATAGTTAGTGACACAATGGTTAGTCTATTTTAGCATCTACAACCCAGTCTTATTTGTGTTTAAAACCCTAATCTCCTAGCCACTGCTAAGACCTCGTCTTGTCTCCCTTTACCCCCAGCTCAGCCAAAGCTGGGTTGTGAAGTTCGTGCAGTAGGGAGAGGTGTGGGGCTCTCAGGCACCCCTCTCCACCCCCCAACCCTTTCATTGTCAGTGCCTCTGCATGTGCCACTGGGAGGAGGGGCTGGGATAGTGGCCGAGTGTCTTATTCACTGGTGGGAGTGGCTCCTGGCCTCCCTCTGGTTTCAGGTGATCTATGCTGATGGCCAGCAGATTTTCTTGGGATGCAGTTCACTCTATCCCACCCTCCTGATAAAGAACCTTCTGAGAGGGCAATCGTATCATTGCCTCCAGCAGTTTGTACTCGAATCCTCTCCAGATGGGTGGTGGCCTTTGCCCACATAGCCTCCTGCCTTCTGTCTCCTTTTCTCACCTCTGTGACACTCCTGTGGAGTCACAAACTTCCATGGCCTCTTCCACGCCCTCCAATGGCCTCGAGGAACGGGGTGTGGGATGGACATCGCTCTCACCTTGTTTCCAAACACACCAGTTCCCTACGTTCCACACTGGCCGCCCAACCTGAGAACTCCCCAGGCAAGAAGGCTCTGGTCACTCTGCCGATTTCCTTGGGACACTGCCAATGTCACCTGGGGACTCCCTCCCTCCCCTTGCCCTGGCAGCGGGGATCTAGGCTGGGCGTGTGGGTGCCTGCGGCCCAGTAGGCGTCCGGCCATGGAGTGAGGTGTGCGCCTGCGGCCCCACTTCACCCTGTAAGGGCTCCTCATCGGTCCTCATTTGACTTGGGGTGAAAGGGGAACCAGTGCAGTGGCCTTTTAATGAACTTTGA
Organism: Mesoplodon mirus; assembly: GCF_964341445.2. Lineage (NCBI taxonomy): Eukaryota > Metazoa > Chordata > Mammalia > Artiodactyla > Ziphiidae > Mesoplodon > Mesoplodon mirus. The sequence goes on from NC_138988.1 coordinate 53,752,256, forward strand.
TGAGTTTCCTGCTCTTTTTGGAATTTTGCCAGGGGGTGGAGTTCTTGTTCTCTTTCTCTCCAGCTTTATCCTGGATCTCAACTCTGGGCAATAAGAAAGCTTCCCACTTGGCCCCCAGTTACAGTCATACAACGGCTGTGGTGGCCTCATCTTTGTACTCTGCACTGCATGGGGCAGGGCACAAACCACTGAGGAAAAGTGGGCTTCACTCTAAGTGGACAAATTCAGGTCAGGTGCCCACCTGGAGCCAATCACTGGGGCTACAGAAATGTCACACGCTGATTAGCCTAAGTCTGTGGGGCTCACCCTGAAGCTGGGATGAGATCGTTCTCACCCCAGTGGCGTGGCCGTGAGCTCCTGGAGGTGGTGTGGATTAGGACAGAAGACAGTTACTGAAAAACCCTCTTTCTGGTCTGTCTTTGCTATGAGACTATAAGCTCACTGAGGGCAGGGCGGCTGTTTGGTCCACCGCTGTTAAGTGTTCCCATGCCTAATCTTGAGCCTGGCACATGGCAGAGTTTTCCGTGAAGGGTTGGTGAGTTGGGTTCAGATAACAGGGAGCAGAACTCAGAGCACTGAGCATTTCTGATCTGCCTTCCTCAAAGATTAATGGGCTCCATTTATATGCACAGGCAATGCCTACTTTTCAACCTGCCACAATTGTCTTCTTTATTTGCTATTTCCTTCTTTATTTGCTATTTCCTAATGGACCCTTAGGTTTATTTCTTGCCTTCTTGGTCCCTTCGTTCTGCAGTCTTTGGTCTGTGTGATGATTTCTACCCACATTGGCGGAGCCTTGCCTGGGTCTGCCTGAGGATGATTATTGCTATAACATCTGTTTCTGGGAAAGTACTGTGTTTTAATTGCGTCTTAAAAGCAGAGGCGTCCAGTACCGAGTTGCCTTTGGGGGATCTGGTGTGGAGTACTATTGATTTATTTATAATTTATAGCCTACCCTCTTCTGGAAAAATAAAATCAACAACCTGAAGCTGTTGATGAACAATGAAATAAATTCTAAAAAAGAAACAGTTCTGGTCCTGGATTTTAATTCCGGTTGTCTCTAACTTGCTGTGTGACCTTGGGCAACTCATTTGACTTTCACAGACCTCAGTTTTTCTCATCTGTGGAATGGAGTACTGAGTGTGTCGGAGTCAGGGAGGGTGAGTGGATAGATGTTTATGACGTGGAGCCCGGAGCTCCCTCCCTCCCCTCTATGATCCTGCAAGTGTGGATGTGTCAGAAACCTCGTCTGATGTGCACACTTACAGGACAGTAAACTACAGAAACGGACTGTGGAAACACTGTAGGAGAGCTTACTTATGAAAAATCACCTTTTAAGCTATTCTGCATTGTGGCGTGTTTGTAACTGATTGACGGAATGCTTCAGGAACCCACTAAATGCTGGTATTAATCGTATTGCCAGCACATGTCAGGCCGCAAACCCCTTGAACACGATTCAACTTCATTATTTTCCTCTCTGCTTTTGTTTTTAATAATGATGGCACACCCCAGATAGATAAAGACATTTTAATAACTCTCTTTAGCAAAAATGTGTTCTGGCACCTGCATCACTGCTGAGAGCTGAGGGCATCAATACCATTTCCAAGATCATGCAAGTGACTTAGCTTCTAAAGCAAAGTTATGACTATACTTTTCCTCAACTGCCGTCTCATCTCATGTGATTTGTGCTCAAGTGTACTTCAGTTGGATTGGTTTCCACCAGTTGGAGTATTTTACTACAGCTGGAAGCCCGAAATGGAACACGCTCAACTGATTCTATTAGAAACCAAATGTATTTGGTATCCAGAGTAACCAAGGAATCTGGCTCCAGATTTGAGGAGAGTCAGGGGACACGGGGGGTGAACACTAACCTGAAAGTGTAGGGCCCGTTACCCCGGCACAGGAACTCTCCAGAAGCATCCACAGCTTTTCCCTTTGGACAACAAGTTGCAGCCTTCCCATGCATAATTGTTTATTTCTTCTGACTGGACACCACCAATGACCATTCTGATAAGAAAAAGGCTGACATGAGCAGTTGTCTGTAAGAAATCCCTATAATTAGGTATGTTAATTAGTCAGCGTTCTGCCTTGATTCTATTTTTATTTTTATTTTATTTTATTTTATTTATTTATTTATTTATTTATTTGGTACGCGGGCCTCTCACTGTTGTGGCCTCTCCCATTGCGGAGCACAGGCTCCAGACGCGCAGGCTCAGCGGCCATGGGTCACGGGCCCAGCCGCTCCGCGGCATGCGGAATCCTCCCGGATCGGGGCACAAACCCGTGTCCCCTGCATCGGCAGGCGGACTCTCAACCACTGCGCCACCAGGGAAGCCCTTGATTCTATTTTTAGCTGAAGACCAGCACCCTCACAAACATCTTTTCCAGAAAATTCTCTGTGCTCTTACTTGCCAAAAGTTTGCAAAGTGCACCCTAATCCAAGATTAAATCAAAGGGGATATTCTGCACTCTTCCCAAGCCCCTTGCATCCCTGGCAAGCAAAGGTCATACCTCAAGTCCAGACAGGCCCTGAGCACCAGGCTGCTGGCACCATTCAGCAGGAAAGTGGGTGACCAATTGAGCTGCTCTAAACCAGCATCTGCTGGATGCTTCTTTTTTCCACTTTTTATTTTATAATAGAGGAAACAGATGTCAAAATGGACTTGTATTTATTAATCTTTTGTCACTTGTCAGGATTATTTTCCTGTTCATCTGAAGTTGTATAAATTCAGCTAGAACATTAAGTTCTTAAAGGTAGGTTTATTCCCTTGAATCCACTGTAAAGGATTTGCAAAAGAGGGAAAAAAAAAAGAATTATGGTACAAAATGGAAAACGATTGATGGAAACAAAGAGCCATGCTGGATATATATTTTAAGGAAAGGTTTCCAAAGAGGAATTCATCAGGGCAGTGCTGCAAAGTATATACTCTATCACAGAAGTTCTAGATTTTAAAATCAAGATGCCTATTCTTTTCTCCTTTAAAAAATATTCTATTCATGATATAAAATCATAAGCATTTTTCTTAATAGTGCTAGCTGATGAGAAAACTAACAATAAAAACTAACAAACAATAAAATGGTCAACTTTTTGCCTGTGGTAATGGGAGTGAAGAGAAAGGCAGGCGGAGAAAACAAATATTTTCTCAAATCCTAAGTCAGGCTGATTTGCCTTTTTTTATGGATGGAGAAGAGACTGGGAGAGGTGGCAGAAGCTGTGCATTGGTCAGTGTGGGTAGGTTATGCCATGCTAACGAAGAATCCAGCATCTCAGTGGCTTACAACATGGTTTGCACTACATGACCATGGTCGACTGTGGCTCTGTGTCACGTCTTCCTTGTCTCAGGACTCAGGTTGATGAAGTAGCTTCTTTCTGGAGCTTTGCTGGTTGTTGGGAATGAATTAAAAAAAGAAGATTGGTGAACCCCATGCTGGGGCTAAAAGCTTCTGTCTGGAAGTGACACACTTCACTTCTGTTCACATTCCATTGGCCAAAACAAATCATTTGGCCATTCCAGAGAGAGTAAGATGTATGGTCCTCCAGTAGAGAGCATCCTGAATGGGGGGGGACAGGACAATTATATAGTCCATGAGTGACCATGAGAATGGTCTCCCAGAGCTTGAAGAGTGGGAAATATAATGGACCCCACCTGTTGCAGTTTGAAATCTGGCCTGCTTTTGCCAAGGCCATACTCCCTATAGGCCATTCCCCACCAAGGACTTGTGTGGTGGGGAAACTAAGGCAGACCTATTCCAGGAGGCAGGGGATCTTTTGCTAGCAAACGTGGCTCAAGGACTCCCCAGTAGCTTTGCCAAACCTTCCTCTGGCTGCACAGGGATCTCGGATGCATCCATGCAAACTCCTCTCCCCCTCCTTTACTTGGGGTCACACGTACATCATCATCTGATGACTGTCCCAGCTGTCTCTGGCTCAATCCCTATTTCCTTTCACACACACATTTGCCTATCAAGTCCTTGGATGTTCAAGCCTTTCTTGGCAGAGTCCATCACAGAATATTCTAGTGGAAGAAATTTAGGAGGAAGAAGAAACAAAGTTGAGTGGCTGATGAGTCTCTGGAGTTGTTTGAGTCACTTGTACTCACAAATACATTTGGGTGCCTGGAATGATATGTATGTCCTATGAGGGGGACCATACCACCTGTACTATCAGCATAGGCCTAGGTATAGACACAGATATTCAGGTTCTGGGCTAAACTGGTTGGTCAGAGTGCCTGTCCTGTTCAGAGTCCTTCTAAGGAAGATGGTCCCACTCATGGCCTCCTGCTAGGGAGGCAGCTCTTAGAGCTGTGTGTTACACACGTAACACGTAATTGACCTCTGCCTAAAGGGGTTTAGACCCGAGGTCTAAAGGCAAGAGCAGCCACGAATAGGTTGCCTGGGCAGTAATGTGGAAGAGCGCTGTCTCAATATGGGCAATGGTGATTCAGGGAGGAAAAAATCAATCAGTTCTCTTGGGATTTGCACTGAGACTTTTTTAGTGTAGGTTCTCCCAGGAGCAGACTCGGAGAGGATAACATGGGTGTAGGAAGTTTATTCGGGAGGTGCAATGGTTAATTTTATGTGTCAACTTGACTGGCCTAAGGGATGCCTGGCTGGTAAAACATGATTTCTGAGCATGTCAGTGAGGGTGTCTCTGGATTAAACACCCTGATCAAATTAGCACTTGATTCAGTCGACTCAGTACCCAGTGTGGGTGGGCATTGTCCAACGGCCTGAATGGAAAAACAAGGCAAAGGAAGAGCAAATTCTCTCTCTTCTTGAGCCAGGATGTCCATTTTTTCCTGCCTCTAGACATCAGAGCTCCTAGTTCTCAGGCCTTTGGACTCTGAGACTTACACTTCTGGACCCCTGCTTCTCAGGCTTTGTAATCTGATTGAATTACACCGCTGGCTTCTTGACTCCCCAGCTTACAGATGGCAGACTGTGGGACTTCTTGGCCTTCATAGCCGAGTGAACCAATTCCTATAATAAATCCTCTATCTATCTATCTATCATCTATCTATCTGTCTATCTATCCATCCATCCATCCATCCATCCATCCATCCATGCATCCATGCATCCATCCTATTGGTTCTTTCTGTCTGGAGAACCCTGACTAATATCGGAGGTGATTCTAGGAATCACAAATAGAGACTATGATGGGAAACGGAGTCAAAAACTAGCAGAGTGAATGAGTGCTTACCACTGCGGGCGACTGGAACTCACCATATTGGGGACCCTTTGAGAAACCATGTGGGACTCATATAGATTTGTCCCCCTGAAGGACATGGAAGCATGACACTTACTCACTCATTCATGGAGTGCCCATCACAATAAGTAATACCCCCCATCACAGTGAGCAATAATAACTCCATCAGTTGAGGGCTATTAATTTTAGGGCATTAACTCCTTTGCTTTCTGGTTTGTACCTGCTGCAGCTGAGCAAGCATCCATGGGACCTCCGTGAAGTCAAAAGGTGCTTGAACTGGGCAGCTCAGCCTACTGGAAACTACCACAGCTGCGGTGGCCTTAGGGGCAGGCAGAAGGGGCCTTGATAGCACCTGCAAGGACATATATGGAGAGAAACAGGAACAGGAATTGAAAATTCCTTTGCACAGCAAAGGAAACCATAAACAAGACCAAAAGACAACCCTCAGAATGGGAGAAAATATTTGCAAATGAAACAATGGACAAAGGATTAATCTCCAAAATATACAAACAGCTCATGGAGCTCAACAAACAAAAAAACAAACAACCCAATTAAAAAATGGGCAGAAGACCTAAATAGACATTTCTCCAAAGAAGATATACAGATGGCCAACAAACACATGAAAAGATGCTCAACATCAATAATTATAAGAGAAATGCAAATCAAAACTACAACGAGGTATCACCTCACATTGGTCAGAATGACCATTATCAAAAAATCTAGAAACAATAAATGTTGAAGAGGGTGTGGTGAAAAGGGAACCCTTCTGCACTGTTGGTGGGAATGTAAATTGATACAGCCACTATGGAGAACAGTATGGAGGTTCCTTAAAATACTAAAAATAGAACTACCATATGACCCAGCCATCCCACTACTGGGCATATATCCTGAGAAAACCATAATTCAAAAAGAGTCATGTACCACAATGTTCATTGCAGCACTATTTACAATAGCCAGGAGATGGAAACAACCTAAGTGTCCATCATCGGATGAATGGATAAAGAAGATGTGGCACATATATATACAATGGAATATTACTCAGCCATAAAAAGAAACGAAATTGAGTTATTTGTAGTGAGGTGGATGGATCTAGAGTCTGTCATACAGAGTGAATTAAGTCAGAAAGAGAAAAACAAATACGGTATGCTAATGCATATATATGGAATTAAAAAAAATGATACTGATGAAACTAGTGGAAGGACAGGAATAAAGATGCAGACATAGAGAATGGACTTGAGGACATGGGGTGGGGAGGGGGAAACTGGGGCAAAGTGAGAGAAGCATGGACATACATACACTACCAAATGTAAAATAGATAGCTAGGGGGAAGCAGCCGCATAGCACAGGGAGATCAGCACAATGCTTTGCGATGACCTAGAGGGGTGGGATAGGGATGGTGGGAGGGGATATGGAGACATATGTATGCATATGGCTGATCTACTTTGTTGTACAACAGAAACTAACACAGCATTGTGAAGCAATTATACTCCAATAAAGATGTATAAGAAAAAAAGAAAAGACACAGAAGAACAGAAAGCAGAAAATATCAAGGCCCGATGAGTAAGAAGAAGCTGTGAGGTAGAAGGAGACATGAAGTAAGAAAACTCACATATTGAGTAGCTGGTTAGGTCATGGGTTGATCATGAGAAAACTTGAATGGGTGACAGGGACAGGCGAGTTCTGCTGGAGGCACAGACACTTCTTTCCTTCTCCATCCTCCAACTTGCAAGGCAATGTCCATGCTTTTTAGTGGATAACATTTCTTTGTGGCCCTTGTATTGCACTGATTAGAGATTAAGTCCTTAGTTCCAAGGACGAGATAAGTGGGTTTTCACCCCTAACTGAATGGATTTTCATGCAGATTCTTGGGACACAGGGAAAACACAAGCAAGCATTAAGGCTGCCTTCTGGGGTTCTGAGACACGATGAGGGAAAGTAAAGGGAGACCCCAGCCCAAAAAGGGGGTGCAAAGTTCCAGTTTCTCCACAGGCCTGCTCTACTGCTGTGGGGTGGGGCTCACAGGTGCACAGCCTGGGGCTCTTCCACAGCTGGGGTCCTGCCTTTGCTAAGAGGGGGAAACAGGCTTTCGTCTATGGGTCTCAGCAGGTGCAGGGGCAGCCTTATGTGTCCTACTGCTTTGGCTGCCCCGAGAGCCGGCTGGCAGGTCCTTGATTTCTCTGGGATCAGGTGGGTGTAGGTCTCACTCTTATCAAGGATGGCTGAGCGTTCAGGACCCAAACACCCCAGACCCATGTAAGCCACTGATTCTTTTAAAATGCCTAGCTAAAATCCAGCCATATTCCTACATTTTAAATGTAGAATTAGTCCCTAAATGTGAAGTGTTACATTATTGTCAAGATGCAATATTCAGCTTTATATTTAAGGTCTATAAATTTCAACTACTTTAAGGGAAAGTTTGGTGACTAAAGAAAGTCTTGGCCCAAAGTGGTATTTGTTTGGCAGGGGAGTTACTCAGGACCCCTAAAGAGATTGCCCTGAAGATGAATACAATGACAGCATCTTATAAGCTTTGTCAACTGCCCCATACTTTCTTGGCCACTAAGGCAACATAACACCATGGAAACATCCCAGGCTTCTCCTATATATTCTTTCCGTCCATTAAAATGTACCTGTGCAGCATTCCACTCCCATCTAAGGTGTGCAAGGCTGGGCAGGGCTTACTGTCCTGAGATAGTGGTCTTTCTGTGGAGAACCTTTGAGGATACTGCCAATTACAGGTTTGGTTCTCAGGAGAGCAGATGCTGAGATGAATTGAGGAGTGTGATACATTTACTGGGGAGTCACACCTGGGAAAACAAAAGAGTATGAAGCAGGATTGCACAGTGGGAGTTGTAAGACCAGGGTGCAGGTTGAATAGAGCCTCTGCCAGCTCAACAGAGAACTGTGGAGCAAGATGGTCCTTTATAGGGTCCTGTGTTGGGTGTAAATGGCTAGTGCCTGTCCTGCTCAGTCATTGGCTGGGGACCACCCGTGAGAGCTCAACTTTGGCTTGAAAATGGAGGATAAGACTCTAAAGACATTAACAGCTGAGGTTGTCAGCAGCCCACGCTCCTTGAGAGAGACATCTGAGTGGTGCATCTCTGTGTCCGCCATAGTGATTTAACCCAAGGAAAGACTGTGTAATATGGAAATTTTAAGGCCTGTGGTGAGCTGAGTAGGGAGAAATCTTTAGTGTTTATAAATGTTTATTCGGGACCTACTTTGTGTTGGATGTGTTCACAAAGCATGTGTCTTCTGACACTTTGAGCAAAAGAAGAAAAAAGAGCTTTTTTGTTGCTCCCTTCCCTGCTTCTGGTTGTCTTCTGTTTGGTTGTCTTGCTTGGCAGAATATTTAAGTCCTACTTATCTTTCAAGGCTCAGATCAGGATTATCATGTGACAAAATATTTGAATTGGGACTCTCCCAGAAAATCTGGGACTTGTTTCAAAGCCTGTGCCTTCAAATCACCAGTGCTGGCCAGCTCTGCGGATTTTCTGTCGGTAGGAGAACTGTTTTTGTTTTTGTTTATGTTGACCTTGATCTGTTGTATGTTTCCAGACACAATGGCTGCTTGACCCTCATTAAGTCCTTAGCTCACTGGGGCAAGGATCGTTCTCAGTGCTCCCATGAGACCACTGTGAATTTCTATCCTGGACTGAGTGTACTGTCACAGAGGTCAATCTGCTCTCTCCTCCTTGGCCTGAGTCCCCACATACCTCTTGTAATATACATCTCTTGCTACACTGAGTGTGTTTTTGGTATATGTCATTTCTTACAACATGATCTGTTACCCAAGCCAGCTGCTTCATCTGGCACTCATCTGAAGATGTAGTCATGGGTTCCAGTGCTGGAGGAAAACCTGCCTGTGATGAGCTGGGCGGGAGGGTACCAGAATGTTGGTTTCCGATCTGGAGCACGTAGATATGGCTGCAACTAATTTAGCCATCAAGATGCAAGAAACAGTCCTATATTTCATGGGCCATTTGATGGATTTTCAAGGATAATGTTGACTTTGTGAGTTTCACCTTATGGACAGAATTACTACAGCCAAAGCTGTTGGTCCAATGTAGTTAAATGGGCCATTCATTGCACGTTTATTGAACCCCTGTGATGTGGTGGACACGGTCTCCTCCTTACCCAGCTCCCACCTTGCAGACACTCAGGACCTTCCTGCTGCTTGTAGGCGTGTCCCCAGCCGATGGATGGAATTGCACTCAGGCCTGCCTCACCTGCTCAGTTATCTCTGTGCTCACCATCCTTCTTCCTCAGAACTTTTCCTTAATTCAGACTTAGCATCTCCTGCCTCATTCCCTCTGAACCCTGCTCCCTTCCTGCTGCACAGCCACTGGCCATTTTGATGAAGAATTGGTCCCTTGGATGCTAATCCATGGATCTCTATGGTAGGGCTTGTGTTGAGAGCACACGGCCTGGATGGACAGAACGTCCTCTTCCAAGAAAGGACTTTGAGGGCAAGAATGAAATTGGGCAGCTCTTGAAATGGTTTCAGAATTACCCCTGGCGTGAGATGATAGGGATCATACAGCTGGGTCTTACTGTTGAAGGCCGGTTGGTGCACGTAAGCAATAAAGTTAAGGTCTTCTTGGCAATTCAACTTTGTTATTTATAGAAACTCTTTCTCTAGATTTGGCCTTCTCATGTTTTCCTTGAGCTTTCTGCCAATTTTCCCTCAGAATGTGGCTTTGCAGACAGGAGTTGCCCTGGAAAAATATCCTTTACCTTTTAAGGTTATTTATTTTCAAAGGCACTAAAACAATAATTTGTGATGTCTTTAATAGAGTTTAAATGAACGAATAAATTTAGCTTTTATGTTATTATGAAGTTTTTACTTTCAGCTGTAAAGTAGGATTTTTATAGTTTTGTGGACTTAAGCAAAAGGAGATGTGTATCAAAGCTAATATAGATTTCAGCTTTTGTGAATTAAAAATAGAAAATTTATAATATATTCATCAATGCAGGAAATTAAAATGGTGTCTTTTTCTTTATAAAAATGGAAAGTCAGTCATTATACCTTTTAATAGAGATTAAATGAATAAAATCACCTTTTAACATAAAATAAATTTGACATTTTCATTATCTTTCCCCAGGTGTGGTTCTTGGCATGATGTTAACATTACCTTCAATTAGTAATTAAGTCTGGTTGTGAGAACTTTTGTTTCTCACTAGAGTCTAAGTTCTCCAGGTCACCTCTAGGTATTCTTGGCAGCTAGTGCATAGTAGGCCTACAGTATATATGATGAACCAACACATAACTTTGGGTTTGTCAGGCCCCAAGAGCTGTGATTTTCACAAATAAAAAAACTTGGTGTTATGATCCCCTAAATCTGTGTGAGAGGGAAAGGGAGGCACCTACTATGTGCTGGGCATCCTGATTATCCTTGTCACATCACACTGTACCTATGGTACTAGCTTAGGTTATATGGAGTTATCTGTATGTATAAAACCCTTAGTCCTTCAAGAACAGGGGACAGACAAAATCCTGTCATAGCCAAGCCTATTGCAAGGAGAAACCATAAAGTATTTCCATGTCCTTGTTGGTGGTTCCAAGAGTCACTTTTGGCCCAGGCGAGGTGAGGAAAAGCTCTGTCCCAGAAGTTCAGGTCAGGGTCATGAACCCACTTCTTTCTAATTATGTTCCAGGGTCAGGTTATCCAGAGAGTGGCTTCTGCGGTTAGAAAACTACTATCAAATCCAGCCTGAACAACCCTAGACAGCTTACCTTATCTCTCCATGCAAATGAAAATTCTCATATCTGCCTTGTAGGTTGAGAATGAAATGAGCTTATTTATATGCAACCTGCTGGCAGACGGTATCAGTTATCTGTTGTCCCAGGGATGCTTGGTAACAGATGACCACAAAACCTCAGGGGCATATAACAATAAGTGTTTATTGCTCATGTGTTTGATTCTGCTGGGGGTTGGCTAGATGGTTCTGCAGATCTAGGCTGGGCTTGCTCATATGTCTGTGGCTTGTCTATCTGTTGGCTGGCTGATCTAGGCTGAGACAAACCACATGCTTCTCATTCTGTCAGGGTAGCCTGGGCAGAGATTCAAGAGAATAAGCCCTAATGAGCAAGTCCACTGCAAGTTTCTGCTTATGATGCATCTGCTAACACCCCAGAGGCTGATGTGAGCACAAGAATGATTGAGTCAAGCATCAAAGAGTGAGATGGATAACCCTGCCAATGAAGGGAGGCCACAGCAGGCTATATGATGAGAGGCGTGGATACAAGAGGGGGGAAGAATTGGGGACATTTTGTAATATACCCCAGTAGATATTGAGTGGCTTTAAGGAACAACCGTCAGGTTTTTGGCTATCCAGCATCTGAACTTTTTTCCTACCTTTGGCGTATTCCCCACCTCATAGGTCTTGATGAAAGGCAGAGCCCATTTCCTCCCGAGGAAGTGAAAAACCCCGAGATCCTTGCTTTTCTGTGTTTCCATGCCTTTGGTGTCCAACCCCACCATCTAGTCCCAATTCTCCTGATGTACCTGCCTGGACCCTGAATCTGGACCTGGGATGCAAAGAAGCATGGAAAATCTACCAGGTGGTGGAATCAGTGATGGAGGCCTTGCACAGTTTTAGGGCAGAAATGTCAGGTGTGTTAATGATGGTTCCCTGTGAGTAGTAGAATGATTGTTATCAGTGGTCCCAACTTGTCACCCCCTGTATCAGGTCCTTTGTTGTGTGGTTTTGCAGTTCCCTCACTAAAGAGGCTGTCTATTTCCCTAGTCAAGCTTGTATTGTGACTTGCTTTAGCCAATAAGGTGATGGTGCTGCCAGTTCTGAGCCTCAAGAGATACTGCGTGCCTTTGCAATTCCTCTGCTCCTCTGCCATTGCCATGAGAATACACCTGGTCTGGACATGTGGGCAGAGCTGAGTCATTCCAGTCACCCTAGGCGACACCAGCCCAGGAGAGCTAATATCAGCCAAGCTGGAGCCTCACGAGTGCTCCAGTCAAGATTCCAGAACTGCCTCCCAGACTCTGAGTGTCCCAGACACGTGAGAAACAAACACTTATTATCATCTTTCACAGTGTTTGCGGCTGTTGGTTAGACAGCATTATTGTAGAAACAGCTAAGGGATGCTTGTGTCCACTGCCAGACTGTGTGCTGGGATTTCGAGTGGTCCTGGCTGCCTAGCATCTCTTTGTTCCTGTCCATTTTCAGAGCCTGGGCCTCCAGAATTCTTGGCGATTAAGCAAGTTACCCAGGATCTTTTCAGCAAATGCCCTTGCCAGAGCCAGTTTCTGTTTTCCATGTTGAAGAACTCTGTCTAGTTCCGTGCAAAGATCGTGCTCTTATTATTATTCTCCCATTTCTGCCTCTGTTTGAACTGGCACTTATCTTCCTGAACCTGTTTCCTTCCTGAATTAAAGAGCGTCTGACACTCTATCTTCCCCAAGAAGCCTCTCTTGACTAATTGGGAGGTGCTGGTTTCTCCTTGTATCTTCTCTTCTTTGAGTGCCAGCATCTTCTCAGACTCACTTGTCACTGTCTTCCACCATGCTCAGAGCAGCAGTGAAGCAACTGCCATTGTTCTCATGGAAGTGATTCATCTGTTAGATGTTTACAGAATTATCAGTGTTTGTTCATGTCATCATTGCCTATTATAGAGAGTAAGTGTGCAATGGACACAGATGGTGTTTATTTAACTGGTTTTTTGTACACCACATACATACATTCTGTTGATTCAGGTGAGTAGATCAGCCCTTTGGTGATGATGAGTAATCAGATACTGGACAGAGACAGGCAGTTGGTGGCCAGTCTAATTTGCTTCCAAAGAGATTGCCTGAACTGAGCCGTGACATTAGAATCGAAGAAGTGGTTTGGGACCCTTGGCATATTGAAAAGAGTGTGGACCTTGGTGCCAAAGGGCCGAGTTTGCATCCCAGAAGTGTGCTTTGGGAAAATGACTTAGACTCTCCAACCCCCTGTTTCCTGAGCTCTAAAATGGGGACACAGGGCTTCCCTGGTGGCGCAGTGGTTGGGGGTCCACCTGCCGATGCAGGGGACACGGGTTCATGCCCCGGTCTGGGAGGATCCCACATGCCGCGGAGCGGCTGGGCCCGTGAGCCATGGCCGCTGGGCCTGCGCGTCCGGAGCCTGTGCTCCACAACGGGAGAGGCCACAACAGTGAGAGGCCCACATACCGCAAAAAAAAAAAAAAAAATAATAATAATAATAAAATGGGGACACAAACCAATACTGTCCCCGTTCATTGGTCTAAGTTGTTGTGACAATCAAAAGAAACACTGCTCACAAATGTGATTTGTAAATTGTAAAAAAAAAAAAGTCTAAGAGCAAGGGAATAATGATGGATGCTAACTATTGGGCTCTCTTGACCCCAGTTTCACTTTTTTTTGGAGGCCAGGAGAAGACGAGAAGTCAGTACAGGCCAGGAGTCTGGAGTCAGTGTCCAGGTAGTTACTGGGTAATAAATTTCTCACCCTGGTCTGGAACCAATAACCACAGACCTGACCATGCTAGGCTGGCAGATAGGGATGAGGAGTCCTCAACATGCACATCTCAGGGCACAGGGCAGAGTAACGCCAGCCAGCATGGTTCTCTTTTTCTTAAGCAAGAAGACTGGGTGAGAGTGAGTCCTCTAAGTGTAGTAGGGAAGTGAGTGTTAGAGAGGGCTTATATCAGAGAAGAATTGATTTTGACCATGACTAATAGAGACCTGGAAGGTAGTGGCTTAAACAATTATTCAAGATTTTATTTTCTCACCTAAAGAGAAGTCCTGAGGTGGGCAATTGAGGGCTGATGTGGTAGCTCCATGAACAGAGACTCAGGCTTCTAGAAATCCCCCTGTCTATTCTTATGGTTTGGTCCCCTTTTTTTGCGTTTTATTTATTTATTAATAATTTAAATTTTAAAAAATGGAAGTATAGTTGATTTACAACATTGTGTTAGTTTCTGGTGCACAGCAAAGTGAGTCAGTTATATATATATATATATGTGTGTGTATATATATATATACATATATATACATATATATATGTATGTATATAAAAATGCATGTATATATGCTTTTCCAGATTCTTTTCCATTATAGTTTATTACAAGATATTGAACATAGTTCCCTGTGCTATACAGTGGGCCCTTGTGGTTTATCTATTTTATATACAGTAGCTTGTATCTGCTAATCCTTAACTCCTAATTTATCCCTCTCCCCCCTTTCCCCTTTGGAAACCATAAGTTTGTTTTCTATGTCTGTTTCTGTTTTGTAAATAAGTTCATTTGTATAATTTTTTACATTCCACATATAAATGATATCATCTGATATTTGTCTTTCTCTTTCTGACTTAATTCACTTAGTATGATAATCTCTAGGTCCATCTGTGTTGCTGCAAATGGCATTGTTTCATTCTTTTTCATGGCTGAGTAGTATAGTGTGATCCTTTTTTTTTAAGCTCTCAAGATAACTGCCAGGGCACCAGCAGTTATGTCTGTATCTCAGGCAGGAAGGATGGGAGAGGGTACTCACCAGCTAAGTCATTCCCCTTTAAAGACCTTCTCAGAAAACACCTTCTAGTGACTCCTGCTTGCATCTCATTGGTTAAGGGAGGCTGGTAAAAGTGCCTTTCTAGCTGAGCATACTGTCACCCCCAAAGAGAATTGGAGTTCTATTAGTAAGGAAGAATGGGGGCAATCAGCTGTCTCTTCCATGGGATTCTTATGCTCTGACACCCCAGTATCATGACGCACAGTCCTCAGAGGGAAATGTGACATTCGGAAACAGTATAGCATTATTGGCTAAGAGTCTGAATTAGGAGGACAGATTGTCCTGGTATCAAATTTGCCTCCATCACTTGTACATTTGTACAAATGAATGGCACTTAAATAAAATGAAATGCAGCATATCCAGTCTCACAAAGTGGAGAAAATTAGGGTCATCGTTTCTAATTCTGATTTAAAGAGCCCTATAATTCATTCATGCATTCATTCATCCATTTATGCACTTCTCAAATGTGTATATTTATTTATTTTGGGGAGGGATTCATTTTCCTACCCCCACAGCTTTACTGAGATATAATTGACATGTAACATTGTGTAAATTAAGGTGTACAATGTGCTGATTTGATACACGTATATATTGAGAAATGATCACCTCACCTATTACCATTCTTTGGTGTGTTGAGAACATTTAAGATTTACTCTCTAAAAAGATGGAACACCTCAGGGATTTGTGTGTCATCCTTGCGCGGGGGCCATGCTATGTTTTGACGTCTTCCCAGTTTTAGTACATGTGCTGCTGAAGCGAGCTCTAGGAAATATTCGTTGAGAACCTGTTGTGTACCAGGTAACATGTTAGGTTCTGAGGAACCTTGATGGTCTCACATTCTAATGAGGGAATGGGGCCGGGGGAAGAGACAGGTAAACATATAATTACAGCAACAGTCAAGAAGTTTCATGACATACTGTTGGTAAAGCTGTATTATCACCTACTGGTGAGAACAGAAATTAGGAAAGGACATTTGGCAATATTTAGCAAAATTGCAAGTGTGCATACCTGTGGACCCAGCGATTCCACTTCAGGGAGCCTATCCGAAGGAAATAATGGTGCCAAATATCATAAGCACAGGATTATTTATTGCAGCATTATTTGTAATACAAAAGATTGGAGGCAACCAAAATGTCCCTAGATTATGGTACCTCCCTGTAATGGAATGCCACAGAGCTCTCTAAAAGAATGAAGCTGGATACATAAAGATCTCCAAAATATGCTAAAGTGCAGGCACGGACCAGTGTAAAAGCGTTTGTGTAAAAAGGAGGGAAGGAAAGAACATACCTAAGTATATATACATCAGATATCCCAGGAAGGATACTGAAGGAATTGTTATTAGTAGCCTCTGTGGAGGAGAACTAGGTGTCTATAGGATAGGGTTATGTATTCTTTTACCTTTCAAATTACCAACTGTGTGAACATATTGCTTTTCAAAAAATAAAAAAAAGTTTAAACTTTTAAAAAGGAAATAGTTACATCGAATGAGCCAAGTATAAATGGAAGTACGTGTAAAGTGCTCTTGGGATGCCAAGTAGATTTGTGTATTATAATTAGACATCTGACGGGGAGAGTTGGTGTCAGAATAGGTAACTTTTAATATTCTTAGAATCCTGTGCTTCTGTGATGATAAAAGGAGACATTAGAGGATGGCTGAATTCCTTTCAAATGCTAGAATTCTGTGATTCAATGGTTTTAAGAAATTGAAGCAGCAGAGGTTTGTGTATATGTGTGTGGGGGAAGGGAGAGCTTTAATAATTAAATGCTAGGAGTGCACCCAGTAACCGTCCCATCAACAAGGAAAGACAGTTAATCTATGCACATCTTCTTCAGGGCGCAGAGGGAAGAAGGCCTGCTTCCTGTGCTCATGGGCGTGGTGCCTCCTGCTAGCTGCTCAGGTACTGCTGTGCCTCTTTAAATCAAACCCAGGCGAGTAAATTTAGTACCAGAAGTGGGAGGCTTCTGCATAACTAAAGATTTTCCCTTTGTTTTCTTGATCTATATGTTTCTCTGGGCACACCAGCTATTTTGTTAGCCTCCCACTGTGGGAAAGATGCAACTTTGTGACTTTGGCAGTTGTCAAGGAGATCTGAAGGAAAAAACTTAGCCAAGACTTATTAGGTGATTTATCTCAGTTTTTAATAAACCAGGGAAGAAATGTTACGAGCCAAGGAGCGGCACTGGGAAAAACAAGCCAAGGCCAGAGACAAAAATAACCCACAGAATAAATGCTTGCCTGCAGCAAACAGGATGCCAGGATGACTGCCAGCCCAGACTCCTTTGGGAGGCTTGGCCTCCCCCAACAGAGGTTCCCAAGCTGTCTGGGAAGGCTCCCCTCTTGAACAAGGGATCCGGGCATCCCTTGTTCCCAGGGCAGGAACAATGGGCAGGCCCAGTGGATCTGCAACACACACACTGACCTAATTCACTGGAGTTCATCCATGGCTGGGCTTCTGGGTACCACAATCTCTTCTGGTTTCTTGCAGAGGTTTGTGACCTCCATATGGTCAGATGTGCTAGGTGTTTTTTATCCCAATCTGAAAGGCTGAGTTATGCACAAGTCATCCTTAACACTTTTCCATTTTAATCCCTCAGGCTTCCTAGAAAGGCTGTGGGGCCGTTCCTCCAGGGAAAGGGAGTCCCATTCCTTGCCAGGTCCCTAGGACACCTCCTGGGTGAGCAGGAATCACGAGTGTCTGCTGTACGCTTAAGATGGTTCCCAATGAAGGACTCATCCTCCCCTCAGTCAGGTGGAAGGACTCCAGGTTCCCAAGTTCAGATGCCATCGAGAAGGGCATATCCTGAGGAGGCCTGACGGTCAGCTGCCCCCCCCCGCCCCCACTCTGCCCTCTGCCCCTGAATTTCAGAGTGACGATGAATCTGCTTCTTGCTAGACTAGGTCTTCCACACAACTAACTAAACTATCCTCCACCACATGCCTTAAACGTTTTTTTTTTTATTGTGCTAAGATGTATATAACATGAAATCAACCTCTTAACCATTTTTAAGTCTACAGTCCATTAGGTACATTCACATAATTGTACAACCATCACCACCATTCAGAAATTTTCATCTTTCCAAACTGGAACTCTGTGTCCCTTAAATAATAACTCCCTACCCACCTCCCCAAGCCCCTGGCAACCACCATCCTACTTTCTGCCTTTACGAATTAGACTACTCTGGGTACCTCATTGGAGTGGGATCATACAGTACTATCCTTTTGTAACTGGCTCACTTCACTTAGCACAATGTTTTTAATGTTCATCCATGCTGTCCTGCCCCCCATCCCCTCTTTAATTTTTGTTCCCATCCCCACAGGCTCTGCTCTCTCCTCCCCTTCCAAATTAGGAGTTTGGGATTAACATATACACACCACTATATATAAAATAGATAAACAACAAGGACTTACTGTATAGCACAGAGAACTATATTCAATATCTTATAATAACCTATAATAGAAAAGAACCTGCAAAAGAATATATATATATATATATATATATATATATATATATATATAACTGAATCACTCTGCTGTACACCTGAAACTAACACAATATTGTAAACCAACTATACTTCAATTTAAAAAGTAAAATAAAATAAAACCAGTACCCTTGCATGAACTGATTTTAAGGTCACATCCTGACAGAAATTGAAATAAGAATATCAAGAAAGACGCAAGGAAGCAGTAAAAGAAAGAGACCAGGAGATGAGAGGAAGGTATTCACAGGGCTCCTCCTGACTTAATTGAAACCTGGTGCCCTTGGAAGCATCCATCCCCCACAGCCCTTTCTTTTGGGGCGGGCGGTGGGCAGCTCCCCTCCCCCAGACTGTTCCTTCCCCAGCTTTAGGGAACTGTCCGGGGTCCTGCATTATGGAACAGCAGAATCAGAGCAGTGGGGTGGCAGGAGCTCCACAAATATCAGTGCATTTCCTGACATCTTTACGTGATAACAGCACTAGGGCTGGGGGAGCAGCAGAAGCAAGCTGCTTGCCTGTGTGGAGGGGACACGCATTACCTCTTTAATACCTTTTTATTTTTTAACATCTTTATTGGAGTATAATTGCTTGACAATGTTGTACTCATTTCTGCTGTATAACAAAGTGAATCAGCTATATGTATACATGTATCCCCATATCACGTCCCTCTTGCGATTCCCTCCCACCCCCCCATCCCACCCCTCTAGGTGGTCACAAAGCACCGAGCAGATCTCCCTGTGCTATGCGGCTGCTTCCCACTAGCTATCTATTTTACGTTTGGTAGTGTATATATGTCCATGCCACTCTCTCACTTCGTCCCAGCTTACCCTTCCCCCTCCCCGTGTCCTCAAGTCCATTCTCTACATCTGCATCTTTATTCCTGTCCTGCCACTCGGCTCATCAGAACCTTTTTTTTTTTTTTTTTAGATTCCATATGTATGCGTTAGCATACGGTACTTGTTTTTCTCTTTCCGCCTTACTTCACTCTGTATGACAGACTCTAGGTCCATCCACCTCACTACAAATAACTCAATTTCGTTTCTTTTTATGGCTGAGTAATATTCCATTGTATATATGTGCCACATCTTCTTTATCCATTCATCTGTCGATAGACACTTAGGTTGCTTCCATGTCCTCGCTATTGTAAATAGAGCTTCAATGAACATTGTGGTATATGACTCTTTTTGAATTATGGTTTTCTCAGGGTATATGACCAGTAGTGGGATTGCTGGGTCATATGGTAGTTCTATTTGTAGTTTTTTAAGGAACCTCCATACCGTTCTCCATAGTGGCTGTATCAGTTTACATTCCCACCAGCAGTGCAAGAGTGTTCCCTTTCCTCCACACCCTCTCCAGCATTTATTGTTTGTAGATTTTTTGATGATGGCCATTCTGACCGGTGTGAGGTGATACCTCATTGTAGTTTTGATTTACATTTCTCTAATGATTAGTGATGTTGAGCATCCTTTCATGTGTTTGTTGGCAATCTGTATATCTTCTTTAGAGAAATGTCTATTTAGGTCGTCTGCCCATTTTCGGATTGGGTTGTTTGTTTTTTTGATATTGAGCTGCATGAACTGCTTGTATATTTTGGAGATTAATCCTTCATCCATTGCCTCGTTTACAAATATTTTCTCTCATTCTGAGGGTTGTCTTTTCGTCTTGTTTATGGTTTCCTTTGCTATGCAAAAGCTTTTAAGATTCACTAGGTCCCATTTGTTTATTTTTGTTTTTATTTCCATTTCTCTAGGAGGTGGGACAAAAAGGATATTGCTGTGATTTATGTCATAGCCTGTTCTGCCTATGTTTTCCTCTAAGAGTTTTATAGTGTCTGGCCTTAGATTTAGGTCTTTAATCCATTTTGAGTTTATTTTTGTCTATGGTGTTAGAGAGTGTTCTAATTTCATACTTTTACATGTAGCTGTCCAGTTTTCCCAGCACCACTTATTGAAGAGGCTGTCTTTTCTCCATTATATATTCTTGCCTCCTCTATCAAAGATAAGGTGACCATATGTGCATGGGCTTATCTCTGTGCTTTCTATCCTGTTCCATTGATCTATGTTTCTGTTTTTGTGCCAGTACCATACTGTCTTGATTACTGTAGCTCTGTAGTATAGTCTGAAGCCCAGGAGCCTGATCCCCCCATCTCCGTTTTTCTTTCTCAAGATTGCTTTGGCTATTCAGGGTCTTTTGTGTTTACATACAAATTGTGAAATTTTTTGTTCTAGTTCTGTGAAAAATGCCATTAATAGTTTGATAGGGGTTGCCCTGAATTTGTAGATTGCTTTGGATAGTATAGTCATTTTCACAATATTGATTCTTCCAATCCAAGAATATGGTATATCTCTCCATCTGTTTGTATCACCTTTAATTTCATCAGTATCTTATAGTTTTTTGCATACAGGTCTTTTGTCTCCTTAGGTAGGTTTATTCCTAGGTAATTTATTCTGTTTGTTGCAATGGTAAATGGGAATGTTTCCTTAATATCTCTTTCATATTTTTCATCATTAGTGTATAGGAATGCAAGAGAGTTCTGTGAATTAATTTTGTATCCTGCTACTCTAGGAAATTCATTGATTAGCTCTAGTAGTTTTCTTTTGGCATCTTTAGGATTCTCTATGCATGGTTTCATGTTGTCTGCAAACAGTGACAGTTTTACTTCTTTCTTCTGATTTGTATTCCTTTTGTTTCTTTTTCTTCTCTGACTGCTGTGGCTAAAACTTCCAAAACTTTGTTGAATAATAGTGGTAAGAGTGGGCAGCCTTGTCTTGTTCCTGATCTTAGAGGAAATGGTTTCAGTTTTTTACCATTGAAAATGATGTTGGCTGTTGGTTTGTCATATATGGCCTTTATTATGTTGAAGTAGGTTCCCTCTATGCCTACTTTTTGGAGAGTTTTTATCATAAATGCGTGTTGAATTTTGTCAAAAGTTTTTCTGCATCTATTGAGATTATTATATGATTTTTATCCTTCAGTTTGTTAATTGATTTGTGTATATTGAAAAATATACACATTGATTGATTTGTGTATATTGAAAAATCCTTGCATTCCTGGGATAAACCTCATTTGATCATGGTGTATGATCCTTTTAATGTGCTGTTGGATTCTGTTTGCTAGTATTTTGTTGAGGATTTTTGCATCTATGTTCATCAGTGATATTGGCCTGTCATTTTCTTTTTTTGTGACATCTTTGTCTAATTTTGGTATCAGGGTTATGGTGGCCTCGTAGAATGAGTTTGGGAGTGTTCCTCCCTCTGCTATATTTTGGAAGAGTTTGAGAAGGATAGGTGTTAACTCTTCTGTAAATGTTTGATAGAATTCACCTGTGAAGCCATCTGGTCCTGGGCTTTTGTTTGTTGGAAGATTTTTAATCACAGTCTCAATTTCAATGCTTGTGATTGGTCTGTTTATATTTTCTATTTCTTCCTGGTTCAGTCTTGGAAGGTTGTACTTTTCTAAGAATGTGTCCATTTCTTCCAGGTTGTCTATTTTATTGGCATATAGTTGCTTGTAGTAATCTCTCATGAACCTTTGTATTTCTGCAGTGTCAGTTG
This sequence comes from Mesoplodon mirus, assembly GCF_964341445.2. Taxonomy (NCBI): domain Eukaryota; kingdom Metazoa; phylum Chordata; class Mammalia; order Artiodactyla; family Ziphiidae; genus Mesoplodon; species Mesoplodon mirus. The sequence goes on from NC_138988.1 coordinate 53,774,022, forward strand.
TTACTTCTCCTTTTTCATTTCTAATTCTATTGATTTGAGCCTTCTACCTTTTTCTCTTTATGAGTCTGGCTAATGGTTTATCAATTTTGTTTATCTTCTGAAAGAAGCAGCTTTTAGTTTTATTGATCTTTGCTATTGTTTTCTTCATTTCTTTTTCATTTATTTCTGATCTGATCTTTATGATTTCTTTCCTTCTGCTAACTTCGGGGGTTTTTGTTCTTCTGTCTCTAATTGTTTTAGGTGTAAGTTTAGGTTGTTTATTTGAGATTTTTCTTTTTTCTTGAAGCACCTCTTTAATCTCTTATTTTCCCTCCTGTCAGTCATGTGAGGACTGATACATCTGTAAACCCATTGGTGAAAACCCCACAGGTTGTTAATCAGGGGAACTGGCTGGGAGATAACTGTTACCCAGAGCTGGCTTCAGTGAGGAGCGACCCAGTTTTATGGGGAGAGTTGGACTCTCATTTTTCTGTTATTGTACTTAACGTGATTGGCCATTATTTCTAAGAAAAGGGAGCTGCCGGCAGCCTCTGTGTGGGATTTCTCTGGAAGGGCTCCTGCAGCTTACATTCAGCCCTTCCTTTTGTCAGGTCATTTATGATGGGTTGGATTGAACACTTACAAACATAAATAAGTTCTTTCCTACTTGATGCATCAAACAGTCTCTTGTTGGTTGTTGTTTTTGTATTGGCACTCTCAGTCTTAGCTACTGAGGAATGAAATATTGTTATTGTAGTTGAAGTAGCTGAGTCTGACGCCAGTGTTTATAGGGCTCCTGTGTTCTTGTTGTGTTTTGGTGAGGGATGGGTGGAGGGGTGGCTAGTTCTTCCCTCACTGCCCTCCTAGAGGAAGAATGCCCAAGAGCAGACTCCAGGATGGTCCAGGAAGGTGAGGAAATCAAGGAGGAGGAAATAGTCGGGTGGTCAAAATGGGCTTTGGTGTTTGACTCAACCTCTATTGATTGGCACATTCTGAAAGCGGTCTCAAGAAAGGGAGGAAGAAAAAGAACCTGACAGAAGAGTTGCTGGATTCTAGGGTGTTGTTTGAGGCCAGCTTGTCCGTCTGCACTTTGCTCCCTGCTTGACCTGCTTCACCACCCCGCCTCTGGGAAAGGGATCTTCCCTCCCCTTGGGAGTCTCTTTCCATAAAAATGTCCCTGTGATCTGGAAATGCTCACTTTTGCCTCACCTGGTTCCCTGATGCTGTGTGCAAGCCCTTATTTTTATCATTTCCATATGAGGTGGAGAAAAGCCAGTCACCACCCTCAGTGGATGTACTCAGCCCCTATTAATCTAGAAAATGAACCTTCCTTCATGTCTTCTCCAAGCTTACCAAAAAACCAGTTTCTTTACTGAAGGCTGGCACCCTTTGCCCACACCTACCTGTGAGATCTAGTTGGTTAAATGCACAGGCTTTGTGTTTGCCAAACCTCCGAGATGAGGGTGTGTTGTGTTAGTAATCTTTTAATCCAGGGATAGGGAGAGGGTCTGCTGTGAAGGAATAAGGGTGGGATGGTTTAGGGGATCCGAGTGAATGGGGAATGAAGTGCTGAAGAGTGCAGGGCCTGAAGCTGGGCTGCCTGGTGGGAATTCCAGTTCTGCTGCATGTTGGCTGGTTGACCTGGAGTCAGGTTCTGTTCTGTAAAATAGATTTTAACAGAACCTCCTCTGTAGAGCTTTGCAATAGGATTACAGATTATACCATGTAAATGGCTTAACACAGCACCTGGGCTATGGGCCACTTAATTAATGTTGGCTATTATTATCATTATCATCATCATCATCTATTTCATTATCTCTCATTTGCTAGACTGTGAGCTGCTTGAAGACAGGGACTAGATTTACCTGCGCAAAGGAGGACTCTGCGAGAGTTTGTTGAATCAATGAACAAAGGTTATTTAGTGACAGTCTTTCCTTTCTACCTACTCTTTTTTTTAGCTTTTTAAAATTTATTTATTTTTAAATTAAAAAAAATTGAAGTATGGTTGATTTACAATGTTTCAGGTGTACAGCAAAGTGATTCAGTTATACACATATACATATATTTCATTATACTATATTATATTATATTATATTATATTATATTAATATTCTTTTTCAGATTCTTTTCCACTATATGTTATTACAAGATATTGAATATATTTTCCTGTGCTATACAGTAGGTCCTTGTTGTTTATCTATTTTATATATAGTATATATATATATTTTTTTGCGGTACGCGGGCCTCTCACTGCCGCAGCCTCTCCCGTTGCAGAGCACAGGCTCCGGACGCGCAGGCTCAGCGGCCATGCTCACAGGCCCAGCCGCTCCACGGCATGTGGGATCTTCCCGGACTGGGGCACGAACCCGTGTCCCCTGCATCGTCAGGCGGACTCTCAACCACTGCGCCACCAGGGAAGCCCTATATATAGTATTTTGTACCTGTTAATCCCCAGCCTATTTTTTTAGGACTGATTCTTGAGGTTTCCTTTTATTTTTTTTCCCTTCAATCTCAAAGACAGTAAAATAGTAAATGTTATTTTGGGGAAAAAGGAAGACAAAAATACTCACTCCCAATCTCACCAAACTAATCATGTTTCTCAGTTTTTTTCTGTTTCTATCTGGTCTTTCTTATAGTATTGGGTTGGCCAAAAAGTTCGTTTGGGTTTTTCTGTAAGATGTTATGGAAAACCTGAACGAACTCTTTGGCCAGCCCAGAAGATTATTGTTTAAAAGTATTTACTCCCTAACCTCCACTTCCATGGGGAGAAGTATGCTTCCCTGCTCAGTTGATGTTGGACTTGGCCGTGTGACTTACTTTGGTCTCATGCGGTGTGAAGTGCACTTTCTTATGCTCTTATTTTGCTCAGCCACATGATTTACTTTGTTTTTGTTTTGGCTGCGCCAGGTGGCACGTGGGATTTTATTTCCCTGACCAGGGATCAAACCCCTGCCCCCTTCAGTGGCAGCGTGGAGTCTTAATCACTGGACCGCCAGGGAAGTCCCTGATTTACTTTGACAATGGGATGTGATGATGTGAACAGAGGCTTAAAGTGCACTTGTGCAGTTGGACTTGCCCTCTTGTACCACTGTCATTGCCACACGAAGAGCTCACCTCAGCTGGTGTTTCCCCTTCAGCCTGAGCCCCAGGACAGACGTGAGAAGCAGACCTGAGTCCAACCTGCATCAGGGACATAAGCCCAGCAAAGCCGCCCAGGTAAGCCCAGTCTGAAGACATAGATCCATAGCTAAGTAGCAGACATGTGAGGAATAAGTGCTTGTTGTTTGTTATGCAGCAATAACTGACTGATACACTTATACAATGTGAACATATTTTGACATAGGCACAACCAGAACAAATTATGTATTTCACTTTAATTCACTATGTATTGCATGATAGCTGGATTTTTCTTTGTTGCCATACAGTTTTAATAATTTTCAACTAGCGTCACAATGCTTTATCAGATTCATCTAGAAAATAATAAAATAGTAATACTGACTCATATCTTGGGGACTTCATGAGTGAGAGTACAGTGTCTTGTATACATTTAATCCTTTCAGCAATCCTAGGAGGTAAGCCTGACTCACCATTCCATCATCTCAGAGCTAGAGGTTGTGTGACATACACTGAAGAATATGGACTCTGGAGTGAGGCTGCCTGGGTTCAAATCCTGGCTCTGCCAATTCTTAGCTGTGTGACCATGGGAAAATCACTTAACCTCTTATGGCTCAATTTCCTCAACTGTAAGGATGATCATAATAATACAACCTACCTTACAGAGTTGTAGTTGTAAAATTTTAATGAGTTAATATACCTAAACATTTAGACTAGTGCCCAGCCTATAGAATTTGTGTTAGTTATCATGAGAGTTGAGGACACTGAATTTCAGAGACATTAGTAAATTATAGTAAATCAACTGTGTTACCTAGCTAGGGTACTTTAATGATTCCCACATATTGAGCAAGTATTGGGATTTTCAGGGTTTTTTTCCTGGAAATTATAAAAGATGCACAGAAAAATAAGTTGCCTTGGCAAATGTTGTTGGTGAACTGTTAAGCACTGTCCAGGGAGACAGGGACTCTTGGCTAACAGACTTTGTGTATTAAGGTTTCACTCTAAGTCCAATCTTAGGCAGAGAGAGAAATTAGGCTTCAGGGAGTTTAATACTTGACTCAGAGTCACATGGTAGTAAGAGGCAGGGAAAGGACAGCTTGGGTTTTCTGATTCCAACCCCGGAGTTTTTTTCATGGCACCAGGCAGTTTCCCTAAAAACAATAATTGTTCATTTAAAGACAGAGGGAGCGATCCATTGAAGATTAATTTTGCTGTGTAGCAGGGTGACCCACTTAAAGCTTAGCTAGGGTTTTATTTTTCACTGCTCTAGCAAGACACGCTAAATATTTCCCTGGCTTGTGTTTGGGTTAGAGAATAAAAGGTGAGGAAGGGAAATTATTCCTCCTCCATTATGAATAAAGAGACTTCTCTCTCCCCTGGACTCTTGAAGGGCGTCTGGTCTTTCCTTTAATGTTACCATTCTCTATTGTTTTGAAAGCAAAAAGCCAGCAATGTTCAGATTCCAGGGTCAAATAAGTGAAGCTGCCTGGGGTTTCTTGGTTTTGAGGGTCTGAATCCTTCCATCACTACCCCAGTGTCCTACTGAACAGAAGGGGAGTGGAGGAAATTTTTAATACTTGCAGTGTTGAAAAGGGAGATGATGGATGCCAGGTATGTGGCTGTGAATCCGTATGAGAGGAAAATGGAATAAACAGCTGTTTTGCTTGGCAAATGATGGGCTCCTGACCCATTTCTGACTTTGTTCCCCTGGCTGAAGCTATGGTAGAAACAGCTCTTGCAGGAGTGAAAAGGCCAAGGCCCTGGATACTAAATGAGAGGCATCTGGAGCTGGCTTTGCAGTAGAGAGAGCAGAGGCATCCTCCCTCCCAGGACAGTGGATGCCATGCTTGAAGCTGGACTGAGCCTAGGGTTGGCATCACCACCAATGATCCAGAAGCACTGTTGTCCCTGGAGCACCAAAAGGACACAGTGAGAAGCAAAGACAGCAGTGGTAATAGATGGCAGGGTGGACCCCAATGCTCACCCAGTCGGTGGGGAAGTTCGGCTGACTCTTTTCTCCTAAGATTTATGATTCTGAGATTTGCATTTCCTGTAGTAGTTCCTGGGGAGGCAGGTTTCCCAGCAGGAAGATAACCAGCATCACTTCCGATATGGCAGTGGGGGCAGGGATGGGGAGGGTGGCAAGAGCTTGGGTTTCTTCTGATTTGACTTGAAGACACAGAGAGAGGGGAACATCTTTGCACCAGGGTGTTGTGAAGCTCTCCACACCAGGTGGTCATAGCTCCTAGGAGTTAAGAGAACATTAGCAATGTCCTTGTTTTTCAGAAGGAAAAAAATCAAGCATGGCTTCTTCTGATTGAGCCATAGTATTTCCTCAACACACCCAGGAAAGCAATGGCAAAGGAGATGAAATTTTAAGTGTGAATTGCTTTTATATTCCGATGAAAACTACCAAACGTGGCTCATATTACAAAATATTAAAAAAAAAACCCATACAGAATATTTAATGACATGGAAAGATGTTCCCTACATAGGGCCCAATGAAAAAGCAAGTTCATTACAGGGATGTTCAGTGTGATCTCATTTTGCAACACTAGACAGATAGAGCTCTGCAGAGGAAAACGTCTGAAAGATGTATTCCAACACGCTCCCTGCGCTTATTCTTTGATGCGATAATGGGTGCTTTTTATTTCTCCACTCTGCTTGTATGCACTATTTGAATATTTTTATGATAAACAGATATTGCCTTTGTAATAAGAAAAAAGTGCAATATAGGTTTTTATTTTTAAAAACTGAACGCAAATCTAAACAACAACAAAAACCGTGCCGCCTTTGTGTTCAGGATGGCGGACATGGTAGAGCTCTTTCATCTAACAGGGGTGTAGATGTCAGGGCTGGAGCATAATGACTCAAAGCCGGTGGAAACGTGGCCTGCGGAACAAGTTTCAAACAGGAAAGTGCTTGTGGGTGACCTCTGAGGTCAGCTGCGGAGCTTACTACAGATTGCACAAAAAGAGAAAGAGAATCCAAAAGGGCATGGGGTAGGGTCAGTTGCCTGGGCGTGTCCCAGTTTAAACAAAGTGGCTTTGTAGTGCGTCCCAGTGGGCTGGCACAGGAACGCAGGGCCCTGCTTTCTCCCACAGCCATTAAAGAGTGAGTCAGAAACATCCATCTCCAAAGGGAAGATGATCAGATTCATATCAGCCACAAAGGAAAGATTTACAGGTAATTTCCCCCTCCTAGTACAGCAGTGTGATTAAGCATATGCTTGGAAGGATGTTTTTTTTCCCCCTCTTTCCTACACTGTAAATAGAGATGCTTTGTTTTTCTCTCATTCCTGGTGATGTTTATAATGACTTTTGTAGACACAGACTGATACTCGGTGCTTACAATGTGCTTTCCTCACATCTGTCAGGAGAGTGAGGCATATGGACTCTGCTGTTCCCCACTCTGAGATGATGGGGAGCTGCTAAGGTGCAGGGTTCTGGGCTGTGCTGGAGACCTGCTGGCCCTAAATTCCTGCAGACCCCACAGTGCCTCCTCCCAGGCCCAGCCCAGATGGCCCTAGGGAGGGGTGGACTATGTCAGGGGGAAGGGAATACACCCAGCCCCATATTTTGGATCAATTAGCTAAGGGAATGCCTTGGGAGGGGATGGGGTTCATTTTAAGTCCAACCCTCTTGAAAGCCCTTTTATTAAGACAACAGCAGAGGGGTGCCAAGACCTTGACCTGAAGTCAAACATTTGTTGGTTCAGATCCATGCCCTGCCGTAGACTGGTTGTGTGATCTTAGAAAGTGTAAGAAGTTTCCTGGAAACTTCACTTTATTTTTAATTGAAGTGCAGTGGATTTACAATGTTGTGTTAGTTTTGAAACTGCAGAAATGTGTCTGGGGGGCTCCGAGGAGCTCCAGTTCTTTATGTCTCAGCACAGAAAGAATTCAGTGAGAGGCAAAATGATAGATAAGAAGTGATTTATTACAATAGGACACTTGTGAGGTTTATAAGCAAGTGGGCCAGGGAATGCCACACTGAGAACTTAGTGGGCTACAGTTTTATAATCAAAGGAAAAGTGGGGAGGGGAAGAAGACCACCTTCCTCCTCATTCTTGAGTAGATGTCAAGCTTCCATCACCAGCTCCTCCTCCATGTCAGGTGGGGGAATTTTTTGTTCCTACATGGTCAAGCTGGGACTGTCATGGCGCAATGGAAATGAGCAAAAAGGCAGTGACATATACTAAAATATGGTAAGTCATCTCAGGTTTTAGTATAATGTTACCTTTTCCGTATATTTTTGTTTTTCATGTGTGCAGAGGAGCACGTCCTAGGAATCATTAACTTACTGAACTCACTGGGCAGGGTGTGGGTCTCATTCCACATTGTTTTATTGTTTGCAGGTATGTCTCATGCTTCTGTTGCATGGATTTTTTGCTAAGCAAGCCTACTTGGTTTTGTGGTTAAGTAAAACCTGCTTTCTTGAGTGATCATTAACTTATGGGGGTCTCCCATACATTTTCTCTACTTACAATCCCCTAGTGGGATTAAATATTTTTTAATCACCTACTTTTTCAGATTCTTTTGCGTTGTGGGTTATTACAAGGTATTGAATATGGTTCCCTGTGCTATACAGTACATCCTGTTGTTATCTATTTTATATATAGTAGTGTGTATATTTTGATCCCAAACTCCTAATTTGTCCCTCCCCCCACCTTTCCCCTTTGGTAACCATAAGTTTGTTTTCTAAGTCTGTGAGTCTGTTTTTGTTCATTTACAGAGCATGTTCATTTGTATCATTTTTTTAGATTCCACATATAAATGATGTCATGTGTAATTTGTCTTTCTCTTTCTGATTTACTTCACTTAGTGTGATCATCTCTATGTCCACCCATCTTGCTGCACATGGCATTATTTCATTCTCTTTTATGGCTGAGTAATATTCCATTGTATATATGGACCACATCTTCTTTATCCGTTCATCTGCTAGAGACTTAATTTTTTTTTTTTTTTTTTTTGCGGTACGTGGGCCTCTCACTGTTGTGGCCTCTCCCGTTGTGGAGCACAGGCTCCGGACGCGCAGGCTCAGCGGCCATGGCTCACGGGCCTAGCCGCTCCGCGGCATGTGGGATCTTCACGGGCCGGGGTATGAACCCGTGTCCCCTGCATCGGCAGGTGGACTCTCAACCACTGCACCACCAGGGAAGCCCGAGACTTAACTTTTGACATCTGTAAACCAGGGGTGACCTTCTTGCGTTGGAGGTGGTATACAGTATGCTAAATGAGAGTCCTTTCAGTGCTTCAGCTGAGGTAGGTGCTGATGACTCCAGAACCCAGAGTGAGGTGCTAGTGAGGCCAACTAAGCAGGACTTGCAAGGAGGTACAAACCCTACCTGAGTACCTACCCAGAGAGAGCACTTAGTGTGTGTGTGCCTCCCTCAGAATCTCACATGTGAAAACCTACAGGTCAGAGCCCATTATATATATATATATATATTTTTAATTAATTTATTTTATTTATTTATTTTTGGCTGTGTTGGGTCTTTGTTGCTACCCGCAGGCTTTCTCTAGTTGCGGTGAGCAGGGGCTACTCTTTGTTGTGGTGCACGGACTTCTCATTGTGGTGGCTTCTCTTGTTGTGGAGCACAGGCTCTAGGCACGTGGGCTTCAGTAGTTGTAGCTCGTGGGCTCTAGAGTGCAGACTCAGTAGTTGTGGCATGCGGGCTCAGTAGTGTGGCACACGGGCTTAATTGCTCCATGGCATGTGGGATCTTCCCAGACCAGGGCTCGAACCCGTGTCCCCTGCATTGGCAGGCAGATTCTTAACCATTGCACCACCAGGGAAGCCCCCATTATATTTTTTTAAAGTGTTTACTAATGTGATGGGCAAAAAATGAAATCTCATTGTTTGGGTTTGCATTAGCAATTTTGATTACTGTAAAATGTAACATTTATTAGCATGTTTATTGACCATTTGTATTTCTCCCCTGGCTCTTGACCTCTTCATGTTTTCAAATTTTTCCATTAGCCTCTCTTAAACCAGTTAAATTTAACTGTGTGTTTTAACGTGCACCAGTCTGCAAAAGAAGAGGCAACATTCCAAATAGCACTGATTTCCAGCTCAGTAGAAAGAACCTGGTGAGCCCTACACTTCCTTTTCCCACAGGGAAATCAGAACCTGTGCACATTCTTCTCCCACTAGACCCTTTTCAGGTTTAACAAAAAAACAGTAGGTAGAAGAAATAAACAGTCAAGGACAGAAAACGCTCAAGAAAAAAGCAGAACTCGTAATGGAAAAATACCTCTCTTACCTACAGATCTTCAAAAAAGGAAAATTAACTGCTTGGGGGATGGGCTCATCTTATTGCCATGTGGCCTCAGGAGCAGAAAGGGGCAGATGGTCATTCTGAAGACAGGGCAGGACCCCAGAGACAATTGCTTCAGCCTTTTAAGGGTGAGTTATTTGTTTCACTCCAAGGCATCAAGAAACAATTCCAGCATTGTCAACAGCATTTTCATGTCCTGGCCCAACATTTTTAGAGAAAGATCTTAAATTATTTTGTCATCAAATCAAGCTCAATTCCATCTCTCAACAGGATAAAAGAGCTGGCCTTTCAGAAGTCATGAGGGTGGGGCCCTCAGACTTTACAGAGCTTTACAGAGGAGACCCAGGGTTTGGAGAGTCTTGTAAAACAAAATGTCTGTTCCTCTCACCCTTTCTTACCTTCAGAGAATTTCTGCGGCTTATGTAATAGGAGGTCAAGGGGACAAAAGGTATCTCACTGTCTTCCTTTGGTTCAGTCAATACGATATGAGGGGTGGGGTAGGAGAAGCCACAATATGGATCTTATTTTACCTTTCATCCCCCTAAGTCTTTGGCAGCTGTTTGAGTTATTGAAGGCACCAAATCTCTCCAAATTCTCCCAACCCAACATAGATGACAACTTTGGTGAACACTAGTACTCTCCAGTAAGGTAAGGTTGCAAGAAAGAAAGAAACCAGAATCCTTGACGTTTTGTACTTTGGCTATTTTAGAAGCTTTTTGGAGCCTGTTTCTATGAGCTCTGGTTCCAGAAAATAATTAGCAGCAAATGGAGGCGTCACAGGAAAGCCTGGGGGTCACTGGGCAATGTCCATGGACCATTAAGTAGGGAGAGTTTCTTGGAGAACTGGAGCCATCATCTTGTACCAGTTCCATTTTCCTAGTTGTCTCCTGGTTGGGTGCCTGGAAGAGATAAAATTGAAATTTGACTTTCCTGGAGGTAGGAAAAGGAGAGTCCTGGTCATATAATGGAGGAGGAAATAGGATATTTCTGTGGTCTTCTCTCCACAGTTATGCCTGCTCTGTTGCTCCCAGAGTCACACTCTGTTGGGTCCAACACTTTGGTGAATGTCTTTGTTGGCTCTGGCTGCCATAACAAATATCATAGACTGGGTGACTTAAACAACAGAAGTTAATTTGCTCACTGTTCTGGAGGCTGGAAGTCTGAGATCAGGGTGCCAGCATGGTTGGGTTCCTGTGAAAGCCCTCTTTCTGGTTTGCAGATGGCTGTCTTCTCACTGTGTCCTCACTTGGCAGAGAGAGAGAAAGAGAGGGAGAGAGAGAGGGAGGGAGGGAGAGAGAGGGAGGAAGAGAGGGAGAGAGAGAGAGCGAGCATGCTAGCACTTTGATATCTCTCCTCATAAGAGCACTAATCCCATCATGAGGGCCCCACCCTCATGACTTCTGAAAGGCCCTACCTCCAAACATAACACATTGGGGGTTAGGGCTTCAACATGAATTCCATATGAATTTGGGGGGGGGTGGGACATAATTCAGTCCACAGCAGTGAAGTTGATGGAAACAGTCCTGATGTAGTTCTCCTTTGAGGACTTTTCTCCTCCTCCTGTCTTATCTGTATTTGCACAATTTCTTGGCTCCTCTGTGTGTAGTGTTAGGTCCTGAGGCAGAGATTCTCTCTGGTACCTTGCCAGCAGAGACAAGGAGCTGCAGCTGTGATTATAGGATTTCTTACCTCCTCATCATGAAAGTGATGTTGGCTATATCTTTGTAAGTTGTTAGTATTTATTTAGCATGCCTTGCAGCGCACCATGGTTCAGTGCCTTGAACCAAGCCAAGCACTCTGGTGAACAAGGAGAGCACGTACTCCAGCCCATCTGGGAGCCATAGGATCAGGAGTGGACAAACTTTTTTTTTTTTTGTAAATGGTCAAGTAATACATATGAAAGGTTCTGTAGGCCATAACCAATAGACTCTGTCATCACACTATGAAAGCAGCCATAGACAATATGTAAATGAATAGAGTTCAGCTCTTCTCCAATAAAACGTTATTTCCAAGAAAACAGACCTCAGGCCAATCTGGCCCAGGGCTCATAGTCTCTGACCCTGAGTCCCTCTCACTCTCTTTCCTGCTCCCTCTCTGCTCCCTTCTCTATTCCAGCATTGACCTGTTAAATATCTCTTTGACTGCCTTCATCTCCTTTGTTCTCATGACAAGTGTCTTTGTCTCTGCCTTTAGAGCTTGCACCTATTCTGCTGATGGTTGGTTTGGAGGTTCCTTATCTGAAGAGTGAGCCCATGATGGGCTGTGAGCTGGCCCCTTGTCTGTGCAAGACAAAAGCCAATCAGACAGAACAAGATCATGATTGTATGGTTTTCTTTCTGCTTTGGACTGTTTCGGGAACTTGGATGCCCTTTTCAGTGCATTCATCACCCCTGGGGAGACTCTGGAGCCCATTGATCAATGGCCATCAGTCTAGTCCTGGTTGCCAGGCACCTGTAGCTATGGTAATCTACCAGGCATCTCAATTTATATCTTGTATGAATCTCTTGGCGAGGAAGGAGATGGCAGGTTGCTAACAAGCTGATTTACTCACTAAAGAGGATTAGCCATGGCTACCGGACAGAGAGCCTTCCTCCACATGTCAGCGGCAATCCCAGGGGGCCTGTTGAATGATGAGCAGCCTGACAGGTGTCACTTCTCCCATAAGGAATCTCATTCCTGGAGCCCTGTCCATTGCTACCTCTAGGGTTCTAGCCACCATGGTCCTTTGTACCTGGATTGCTCCCCCCACTCCCACTTCTGCCCTCCATGGCCACCATATTTAATCGTAATCCAGCAGAGAGTATGATCCTTTTAAAACAAAACAGCTTGATCTCTGCTCAAGATCCTGCGGTGGCTCCTCAGAGTAAAAGCCAAAGTCTTGACGAATGCCTACAATGCCCCAGATGATCTGATGCCCTCTCCTGCCCATTCCTCTTTATTATTTTTTTAATTTTTAACTTTAATTTTATTTTTATTTATTTTTTATTGAAGTATAGTTGATTTACAATGCTGTGTTAATTTCAGGTGTATAGCAAAGGGATTCAGTTTTTTATATATATATATATTATATATTCGTTTTCAGATTCTTTTCCATTATAAGTTATTATAAGATATTGAGTATAGTTCCCTGTGCGCTACAGTAGGTCCTTGTTGGTTTATCTATTTTATATATATTAGTGTGTATATGTTAATCCCAGCCTCCTAATTTATACCCCCCCACTTTTCCTCTTTGGTAACCACAGTGTGTTCTCTATGTCTGTGAGTTTGTTTCTGTTTTGTAGATATGTTCGTTTGTGTCGTGTTCTAGATTCCACAGGTAAGTGACATCGTATAGTATTTGTCTTTCCCCGTCACCTAATATGATCATCTCTAGGTCCATCCATGCTGCTGCAAACCCGCGCATTCCTCTCACAGCTTCGTCTTCTCTCACTCTCCCTGCCGCTGGCTCTACGGCAGCCACACTCTTCTCCACGTTACTCAAACTCAACAATCAAGTTCTTTCCACCCTCTACCTGGTTTGTCCTTTGCTACTTTCAGATCTCTGCTCAAATGTCACCTTATCAGTGAAGGCTTCCCAGCTCCTTTACTTAAAATAACAACTCACCCCACACCGCTCTGGCAGTCCCTGAGCCCCTCATCCTGCTGTGTTTTTCTCCAGCGCACTTATACTAACATACTCTATATTTCCTTATTTATCTGTGTATCATCTTTCTTCTCCATTAGAATGTAAAACTCCAGGAGGGCAGGGAAGTAGTCTACTTAATTCAGTATTTTATCTCCAGGGCCTAGAACAATATCTGATACATAACAGGTCCTCCTATATATATACCTATATATGTGTGTGTGTGTGTGTGTGTGTGTGTGTGTATTTCAGTGAATGAGTGGGTGAATGAAAGACTAATGAAGGTAACCTGGGGCTTTTCTCTGTGTTCCAAAAGTTCTCTTAATAAATGATTCACATGCATGGATGTGCCCATTTTTAGGTAGATGTAAAGTAATTAGAACCACATAAAACTGTTAGGACCATTAGTTCTGGTGAGGGAGGCAGAATAAATGAATTCCTGTCCAAACAGGATCCATTTTTGTTTGGAGGCTGTAAATCTCAGGAGTAAGATTCTATTGTACTTTGTGCTTTTCTACATTGCATTATATTTTACCTTAATTCTTTGCTCACATAAATGAGTAAAATACTTATTAAATACCAATACGGAGTGAGCTGGGTTAGCCTTTCCCAAAGTGTGTTTCGTGGAACATTAAATCTAGAGAGCTGTCCTGTAGAAGAAGGGTGCTCTTAACATGTCAGTTTAGCAAGCCTTGTATCATAATAGCTAATAATTATAAAAGCTAACATGGATTGGTTGTTACATACATGCACAATACAAACTTCTCTCCTTAATCCTGTTCACCCCACCAGGGTATAACACACATTAGCATATTAAAGGCTCTGAGAAGTCCTGTACTAAAGAAACCTGTTTAAGTTTTCAGCCCAGCTTTTGCTAAACTTTTTTGCTTATAGAACCACTTATTTTTCCCCAGGGATACTTATTAACACCTCATGGATCTATTGTTCTGCAAAACACAAATTGGAAAATGCTGCTCTAGGGTTTTTTAAATTAAGATAGCTATGGGCTGCATGCCAGGAGATAAGTGATACCATCTTCTTAGACTCAGTGGCATAATCTCCCTCTAATTGTCCGAGAAAATAAAATTGTGTTTCTAAGGATCAACATGTACCCAAGGAGAACTTTTGCATGCTCATGTGATAGATTCTATGGTTTTACTAATCTAAACTCTATCCTTTTAAAAAATGTTGGTTTGAGTAATCAGGAAGAAATTCTTAACACTCTCAGGTTGGATAAAAATTTTGTCACTTTAGAATGGAAACTACATCATTTGAAAGTAAGCTGAAGAAGTGTTTGTGTGTATGTGCATGTGTGTGCATATGTATGTGTTCATGCATGTGTATGTGTGTTGTTAGGGCTTTTTCTGGTCATGGAATGTGGTTTCATACAGTGCGATACCAGTGGGGGTCCGGAAGGACTCTTTGTTCAGTTCCATAACCAGTGGACATTTGCACTGGGGACATTGGTGCCTCTGGAGAGTGGAGTGAGGTGGACCACCCTCCTCCATTTTCATCAGAGAAATAAAGTCTTTTCTTGGAAGTCAAATGTTGAACGTGGACAGGGGGCTGAGAGTGGAGACTAAAAGGAGAAGAAATCGTTCCCTAAAGGACAAAAACCCTTGAGAATGGGTCTTACTGTCTTGTCTATTAGAAAAGGCAGTCTCGTGTCTGGCAAAATCTGCATTTCTATGTATGTCTATTCTTCCCAAAAGAAGTTTCCCTTAATGGACATTTTTTTTTTTTTTAAAGAAGATGTTGGGGGTAGGAGTTTATTAATTAATTAATTTATTTTTGCTGTGTTGGGTCTTCGTTTCTGTGCAAGGGCTTTCTCTAGTTGTGGCAAACAGGGGCCACTCTTCATCGCGGTGCTCGGGCCTCTCACTATCGCGGCCTCTCTTGTTGTGGAGCACAGGCTCCAGACGCGCAGGCTCAGTAGTTGTGGCTCACGGGCCTAGTTGCTCTGCGGCATGTGGGATCCTCCCAGACCAGGGCTCGAACCCGTGTCCCCTGCAATAGCAGGCAGATTCTCAACCACTGCACCACCAGGGAAGCCCCCCTTAATGGACTTTTATGCTAAGACTTAATGATTCTTGCAGTGATAATCTGTCACGAGGATCCTTACGGTGATAATATGTTATTTGAGTTTACTTGAGAAAACACCTGCGTTCTTGCTCTGACTGGGACATGAGGCATTCAAAGGCAGTAAAAAAAAAAAAAAAAAGGAATGAGAGGGGCTTCCCTGGTGGCGCAGTGGTTGAGAGTCTGCCTGCCGATGCAGGGGACACAGGTTCGTGTCCCGGTCCGGGAGGATCCCACATGCCGCAGAGCGGCTGCACTCGTGAGCCATGGCCGCTGAGCCTGTACGACCGGAGCCTATGCTCCGCAACGGGAGAGGCCACAACAGTGAGAGGCCCACGTACAACAACAACAACAACAACAAAAAAAAAAAAGGAATGAGAAAGATAGGTACAAATTAGGAACCTAACACCACTTAACTCTTTTGAAAAGCCAGTGGAGTGGGAAAATGATTCTGTGCTTCTGTTTCCTCAAACCATCTTGTGTGTACTTTAAAAAGAAAATGAGGGCTTCCCTGGTGGCGCAGTGGTTGAGAGTCCGCCTGCCGATGCAGGGGACACGGGTTCGTGCCCCGGTCCGGGAAGATGCCACACGCCCCCAAGCGGCTTGGCCCGTGAGCCATGGTCGCTGAGGCTGCGCGTCCGGAACCTGTGCTCTGCAATGGGAGAGGCCACAACAGTGAGAGGCCCGCGTACTGCAAAAAAAAAAAAAAAAGAAGAAGAAAAGGAAGTGACTTACAGATCACTAGGGAAAAGCCTGAAACCACGGGGACCTCATTCATCGTTGTATGTGACACAGCGCAGAGCCCAGAGGGCCTTGTGCTTTGTGGGGACTCGGGAGATGTCGAGAGAGGGAATAATGGAATGAGTAAATGTCCAGTTATTCAGGATATGTGCTTCTATTTCTGAGAAACTGGTGTGTTGCACAAAAGAGTTCAGGATGGGAGTGAGGAAAAGGGTATAAAATAGGGAACACTTATATAGACCCTCCTGTGTGCCAGGCACCCTCCTAAAGGCTTTATGTATTTTATGAATTCAATCCTCACAACAACCATAGGGGGCAGGCTTTATTATTATCCTTGTTTTACAGAGGAGGACACAGAAGCATATATAATTGTTGACTTGTCCAGGATCACACAGCTGGTAGTAGAGCCAGGCTGAATCCTGTGTGGGCAGACTCCTGAGTATGTGCTCTTAACCACTGAATTGTGCTGCCTCAGAAATAAAGCAAGGACAAGGGCAAGGGCAAGGGCAAAGGCAAGGCGTGGAGGCCGGACCAGCTCTCCCATCCATTTAACCTTCCTGAGCCTTGGTTTGCCCATTTAGAGAATGAGGACATTCATTGTTCCTATCTCATAGGGCCATTGTGATTTTTTAATGAAATACATGCTAAAAGCTTAGTAGTTTGGCACCTAGAAAGCTCTCAGTAGCCATAAGCATCTTAAAAAGATGTGAGCCTGGGAAGAAATCTGGACCTCTTATCTAGCACTATAAAAGGGAAAGGGATCTAATATTCAGAGTAGTGCTGTCCAGTAGAACACTGTGAAGATAGAAATGTTCTCTATCTGCACCATCCAATATGATAACCATGCATGGCTACTGAATGCTTGAAACATGACTAGCGCTACAGAAGAAGTGATTTTTAATTTTATTTCATTGTAATTCATTTAAATAGCCAAACAATGGTTGCCTGGGATGGGGGTAGGGGTGGAGGAGTAGGGGGCTGGGGAGGGGCAGACAGGGATGAGAGAGGGTTACAAATGGGTGAGACAACCTTGGGTGTGATGGGTATGTTCCTTTCCTAGATGCGGTGCTGGTTCCATAGGTGTGTACTTATCCAGTTGTGCACTTCATGTGCAGTTTGTTGTATGTCATTCATATTTCAGGAAAGCTGTTAAACAACGAAACAGACTCGTCCAGGATAAATCCAGCTTATGCATGGCTTCCAACAGTGGTTTTTAAACTGAGTTTTGAGGGGAACCTGGGGTTCCCAAGGCTTCTGGGACTGGAAGCTGAGGGGCGGGTAAGGGGGTGCAGGTTGACTGAGCTCAGCCTCCAACTCTGCTTCCACCAGATGAGCTGCTTGCTGACCTCGTGTGTTCAGATTGCTGGTTTGCCCTCTCTCCTACTGAACCCTTGGGCTCTGTGAGAACAGGGATTTTGCAATAGTCATCTCTGTCTCCTTGGTGAGTGCTGAAGAGATGCTTGTTGAGTTGAGATTCTGAATGTAGTACTCCTATGCTCTATTTAGCCAACACTCGTAAGGTACCCACTCTCAGCCAGGCACTGTTCTTACACTTTGAAAACAGTAACTCCTTTAATTCTTTAACCACCCTCTTTGAATTACATGCTCTCAAGGCACAGGGAGGGTAAACACTTGCCTGGGGTCTTACACTTCATAGGAAGGAGGATTGAGACCCAGGTTGTCTGGCTCAGAATCCAGCCTAAGAACATGCTCTCCCCACCATGGGGTAGAGGCCACCTCTGGTAGAACCTTCCTTCCAGATCAAGGATTCTTAAGTTTTTGTGTACCTCCTGCATTCTGGTGATGCCTATAATACTTTTAATTGCATAAAAATAAAATGCATAGGATTACAAAGGAAACCAAATATACTGAAATATAGCTATTGAAAAAATTTAAAATATCCTAATGTGTTCATTTCTGCTAGGATAAAGTACATGCCTCTTTATTAACACATGAAATGATAAGAACTAGCAGTGGGCCTAATCACTACTGTAATTCCCAAACAGTCATCGGTAATATTTGGAGAGATCATAAAGTGAAATTTGGAGCCATCTGCAAGAGCAATGGAGGGATATTGAAGAGATCTGAGATTTCTATTGGGGACAAAAGTCACAGGTACTCCTCCTGCTGTGGTTTGTTATCTACGTTCATAATTGAAGGGAATGATAAGTTTCTGTTAGAAGTTAGTAAAAATAAAGATGCATCAATACATATTTTTTATAATCCAAGTTCATGGGCCCCCTGAATTCAAGAATTCTGTGTGGGCCCAGGTCAAGGACCCCTGTTCTAGATGCTCTCCATGTGGACCAGCAGTGTTGGCGTCACCTGGAAGCTTGTTGAAATACAGAATCTCAACTCCACACCAGACCCATGTATCAGAATCTGTGTTTCAAAAAAAATCTTTGAGTAATCTGTGTGCACACAGAAATTTGAGAAGCAATGCAACATAGATGTTTGCTAAGGTCAGGGCAGCAAAGAGCTGTGCCCTTGAACAGGATTGAAAAGGTCTGATTGCAGATTTGTTTTCATCCTTCTCTCTGTCTTTTATAACCTCCTCCCCAGGGTGGAGGATGATTTAACCGCTTGTTGACATTGGGACAATGGGCACTGCTGGGGTCTTCTCATTGCTCCTTTGGGACCAGTTCTCAGGGCAAGGGTGTTCTTATCCTCTAGATTTGCCTCCTCTAGGTCATGGGTGGTGCAGGTTCTGCTGGCTAGGTGCCAGGCAGTTTCTGCTACTAAGTCGGTATTTGTCCACAGTTCTACTGGGGCAGTGGACCCAGTCAATACACTTCAGGGGGAAGAATATTCGGACCTCAGACCCAAGTCCGGTTCTCCAGTCCACCTTTTCCAGCATAAGAACAGAAACAGTATTTTAATTTTCTTCCCAGCTCTATTTCTTAATTACTTCTGAACCTTCTAAAGAAGGATCTGATTAATTAGTCTCCTCAAATTCCAACAATATTGGCTGTTAGAAAACTCAGAGCCAAATGTACAGAACTCTAAGAAGTCATTTTTGAGTCATTTCTATGGCCCTCCTCTTGTTTTTCCTTTTATTCTCCTCTTCATTTGAATTTATGTTCTCTTTCTGTTATCTTGTTCTATTTTCTCTACCCTTATAAGCCTCTTTAAATCATTTTTAGAGTAAGGTAAGGACATAGATTCATAAATAAAGATGTAAATATGAAGACAAGTAAATATCCAAGTTCTTGAGACAGAGGCTGAACCTAGGCAGGACCGTCGCATCGCCCAACTGCAGCGGGTACTACCCTGTTGCTTGTGGAAATCGTGGTCTTTGGGCACAATAGACCACAAGTGAGCCTGGAATCAGGCCACTGGGGGCTGTGATCCAGGACTCTCGACAAATTTAGTCTCTGTGGACCAGTTGGCAATGTGTTACTGAAAAAGATGAAGTTTCTGATAACAAAGGGCATTTGGGGTAGGCTGTTCATTTGTAAGACTGTCCTTAAAACATTCTAAAAATATTCTATACTCAGGTTACATGGGTGAATGCAGGTGGCCTCCTTGTTCATTTAGCTGGAACTCTCAGTGATTTGAAAGCCAGGAACTGAAGCACTGCAGACAGGCAGGGCTGGGCCCTTCTCTGCTGAATGAGTCCAATTGCTTCCCACTGCACCGAGAACTCTCTGGGCCTCAGGCCCTGTAAGATCCAGCTTCCCCTGCCTGCTTTACTCATCTTCCAGGACAATGCTCCCCTGTCACTGGGCTCTGGGCCCTCAGGCTGTTCTTTGGTTCCTTGAACTGTCCAAACTCCTTCCATCCTCAAGGGTCTCTGCTTATCCTTTTCCCTTTGCCTGGAATCCCCTTCCCTGCTTCCTCTCCCAGGCAGAGCCCATCATTATCTTTCAGGACTTGACCCAAATGTCATTCTGTCTAGAAGCCTTTGCTGACGCTTCATCCCATCAGGTCAAGTCCTCTGGAACACCCTTCACGGCCCTTATCATGGTTTTAGTGAATAACTGTTCGTGTCATCATTTCTTCAGTGTCATTTTCCCTACTGGACCACTGGCTCCTGAGAACACGGGCTGCACTCGTCTTGTTTATGACCACTTTGTTGCCAGCTAGGCCGGCAGTGCCTGGCACAGAGCAGGGCTCGTTGTATAATTTGCTGGATGAATGAGTGGAAAAGTGGGAAACAGATTCACAGACACGACTAGAGCATTGGAGAATATATTGCATGAGGAAAAATGTAAATGTGAAAAGGAGTATATTTATATTGTTTTAAAAAGAGAGGGGAGAAGATGGGTTCCACTCATTTCCCAGACATGTGGAGAGGCCGTTGTACGTGAGCTGGATCAGCTGTGGGGCTCATCGTGGGAAATGAACAACTCTCCTATTTTCAGGAAATTCCCAGCAACAGAGAATAGCTTAAAATTGCAGCAACAGAAGAAAAGTTAGACATCAAGAAATTTCTGAATCTCTGGATATGCGTATATGTATAACTGATTCACTTTGCAGTACAGCCGAGACTAATACAACATTGTAAAGCAACTATGCTCCAAAAAAAAAAAAAAAAATCCAAGCAATGCTTGGATCCCCTTTAAAAATTTTTTTCAAAAGAAAAAAAAATTCTGAACCTCAAGAATAATGAAATTTGGACAACAAAGACAATATATCCTAGTGGTGAGGAGCCAGACTCTGGGTTCAAATTCTGACTTTACTACTTACTAGCTCTGTGTCCTTGGGCAAATGACCAAACTTCTCTGTGTGTTGCTAAAAAAAAAAAAGGAAATGATAATAATGTGGCCCATCTCATAGCCTCATAGGCAGGGTGAATATGTAATTTATCCTTTAAACCCAGGCACTTTTGCGAATAAAAGAGGGGAAGTGCTATTAATAATTTTGCTGGGATAACAGGAATAAACTGGGACTCCACCCAGTGTCTGGAGAAGTGTGGTCATTCTACTCTACTGTTAAAAGGATTAAAGAAATTAATCCATGTAACTCCTTGAGAGGCATGTGGGCACAGAGTTAGTGCTCAGTAATGGTCAGCTATTCCTGTTGAGAAGCAATCTTTCTGGAGACTCTGGGAAAAGATGGACAGTTGATTATATGGGATGGAGTTTATATCTTGGGGTGTACCAGGATGTAATTGCTTGATTCCTTTTTACACATCCTTCCTTTTTAATCTTTTAAAAAATTCAAGTATAACATCCTTAGAAAAAGGTACACATAACCAGTGCATAGCTTATTGAATTATCACGAAGGGAACACACCAGAGACCACCCAGGAACCACCACCCAGATCAAGAAATGGAATCTTCCAGAACTCCAGAGGCCCCTGGCCCACCCCTTCCCCATCACCAACCCATTGTGTCTGCCCCAGGAGTGACTGCGTTCCTGACTCCCAACGCATAGGCGAGTTTTGTCTGTTTTTTTAAATATACACGTAAATGGATGCTATGAGATGTATTCCTTTGTGTCTGTGCTTCTTTAGCCCAACACTTGGCTAAGGTGGTTCATTCATGCTATTGAATCAAGTCGGAATTGATTTAATCTCACAACTGGGTAATATTCCATTGTGGGAATACACCACCATTTATTTATTTAATCTGCTGCTGATGGATATTTGGGTACCTTCCAGTTTCTGGCTATTGTGGAAAATGCTACAGTGGCCATCTTGTCTCTTGGGATGTATAGACTGTGTTGTGTTGGGTGTGTAGACACTTAGGGATGGAAACGCTGAATTCTAGGGGTGTCCATTTAGTAGATCCTGGTGAACAGCTTTCCAAGGTTGTTGGACTACTTCACCGTCCCACCAAGAATTCTGGTTCCTTCCTATCTTTACCACCCTTAGGCACTGCTGATCATTTCCAGAGGTTATCTCATTCTGGGTTTTAAAAAAATTGCTTATGAGTTCTACCTAACTCTAAAAACCATAGTCGCAGAGGATCTAGTAAGTGCCAGGCCCTGAGCAAGGTACATCGTAGAGAAGACTTCATCATGCATGAACCCTCAGAGCGAGGTGTGTCAGGGGAGGACCAGAGAGACTAAGGAACTTACTCAAGGCCATGCAGGTCCTACATGGCAAGGCCCTGGTCTCCTTGGATCCCGTTCAGTCTGACCCTGGGATGCAAGTGCTCGTTTGACTGTCCTGTGGTGTCGACCCCGCAGGGTCAAGATGAAGGAAGGAAGTGGGGGCCTGAGCAGAGGAGGGAGGATGCTCTGAATCCAGCCGTGCCCTTGGGGCAGCCTGTGTGGTATATTCCCAGGACAGGTGGGCCTGGGGGACGGGAGTGTCCTCTTAGTGTCCCCACAGGGAACTGTGTGTACTTCCCTCCCTGAACCATTAGAGATCATCCTTTGTTCCCTGGGGACAAGCACTTCAAGGGTTCTGAGCCAGAGAGCCAGAATGGACTCCCTGTCCCAGCCACAAAGGAAGGTCAGATAAGGTGGCTCCATTCTCCTGCTTCTTCTTTTTTTTTTTATTGGAGTATAGTTGATTTACAATGTTGTGTTAGTTTCAGATGTACAGCAAAGTGAATCAGTTATACATATGCATATATCCACTCTCTTTTAGCTTCTTTTCCCATATAGGCCATTACAGAGTATTGAGTAGAGTTCTCTGTTATACAGTAGGTCCTTTTTAGTTATCTATTTTATATATAGTAGTGTGTGTATGTGCATCCCAATCTCCTAATCTGTCCCTCCCCCCTCCCCTCAAGTAGAGTCACAGATGTAGAAATCCTGTTTATTTTTTGAAAGGTGATCAATCCTTGGTTGAGGAAGTGCCCTCGGGTCATTCCACGCTGGAGTGGGGAGGGCTTGGGTTCTCCTTTGGCCCAGAATGGTGTTGCTCTCATTCCCTGCCCATGAGCAAAGGGTCTGGTCATTGTCACCTGAGCTTCGGGAGGTCGTGATGCTGACTCAGGAACGGACCCACTTCCCCTGGGGTCTCCAGAGCTTCCCCACTTGCCTCCCTCCCTCCTCAGTCATGAGTCTGGACCTCTTTGCTGCCTCCCACCCCCTCTCCACCCCAGTGCCCTTCTGAGGACTGTGTCCATGTGTGTCTGGGGTGTGACCGAGCTCCTGGAGGCTTACCCCCACTCCCCACATGCCCACAATCCATCCCAAGGCCTTGAGCAAGGAGACACCTCTTTAATCCAGATGTTGGTCACCTTTCACATTGTAAAATAAACATAAATACTGAAACTACCAAAGCAAGCTACCTAATGAGTTATTTATATGGCAAACACCCTTGTAGCCACCGCTGAGCACCCCAGAGGCTCCCACGTGCCCTGACCAATCACTACCACTCGTGCCCCCAAAGTATCCTCTCTCCCCCTTGTGTAGTCATCACGTCCTTGAGTGACTTTATACAGTTTTGTCACCAAAGGGGTGTCTCTAGACTGATAGCAGATTTTCCTTTTGGAGGATGGCGCAGGGGCTTATCTAGACCCCCATGTGGTGAAACGTTCTACAGCCGCTCTCTCCTTTCTCTCTCCTCACCTGTCCCTCACCTGTCCTCCCTTTCTGCTTCTGCTTGCGTGCTCTATGCTGCCCTATGGCTCTGCTCCTGCCACGACCACCTGGCTGGTGTCCTCTGGTTTCCCATTCTGACTGCCTTCTGGTTTCCCATTCTGATCCTTCTGGGGATCAGCCCTTGAAAATCCTGGTGAGTCGATTTCTCCATGCCATTCTTCACGCCTCCTGACTCTGTACACTCTTGGAATAATTTGTTTCCTCTTTGACTTCTGGAAAACTCATTTCACCTTTCAGGACCTAGGTCCAAGGTCACTTCTTCTGTGAACCCTTCCCTAACTCCCTCCACAGACTCATTTTACTTTCTTCTGTGTCCTCCAAGCATATCTTAGCTGACTTAATTATGTATTCCCCTGACTCCGTGGTAGCACTTTGCTCAAGGGTCAGAATTTGTGGTTGGCAGGCTCACAAGGTGCTTGGCATACAGAAGGTGGTCAATAAATGTCTCCTTAGTTAACAAGGACTATAAAGCCCTATGCAAAGTCTTCATAATAAAGAAATTGTGTGGAATGAGAGCTTACAAAAATAATGAATTGGGAGTGGGCAGAAGCAAGCATATTTTTAGCTGTAATTATCAAGTTACAAACCCACAGGATATATGAAAACTACAGTCAGAGAAAATGGGGTGAGGGGACTCTGGGTAGGAAGAAGACAAAATAATGCTTTAATGGGGGCACAAATTTTGAGCAAGGAGAATAATTTAGTTTTTTCTTTTTCTTTTAATTAAATGATATTTTATAGTTCAGGAAAATCCTTAAAAATATGTCAACCACTTCTTTTTTTTAGACAATGACAGTA
The DNA here is from genome assembly GCF_964341445.2 of Mesoplodon mirus. Classification (NCBI taxonomy): domain Eukaryota; kingdom Metazoa; phylum Chordata; class Mammalia; order Artiodactyla; family Ziphiidae; genus Mesoplodon; species Mesoplodon mirus. Next base: position 53,798,136 of record NC_138988.1, read on the forward strand.
ATATGTGCATAATGGTTAACAAGTATTCAAACAGTAAAAAGGGTATGAAATGAAAAGATAAAGATTTTCTTTCCCACTTCACCCTTAAACCAATTGTCTAGTTTTCTAGCATCTTTTAAAGAAGATTCCCAAGTACTTTCTTAGAGCATTACAAAACACTTCAAATATTTACCTACCAGTTGCGGGGGCGGGTTCAAAGAGGACTCTGGCATCAGTCAGATCTGGGTTCTAATCCACTGCTTATTCCCTGTTTGACCCCCCAGAGGCAAAAATTCCTCCAAAATTTTGAGCTAAACTTTGGCTTCACTACCTTGGAAACTTAAGGATGATAACAGTTTACCTTTTCTTCCTCAGGCCTGTTTTTCTTGATGTTGTTGATGTTTAATCTCTTGGATCATTGGATTGAAAGTCAGAAAACCTGGGTCTTGTCCTTTTCAGTCACAAAGTTTTTCCCTGATTTTGGGTGGGACCCCCCCACCCAACCCCTTCTCTGTGTGATCTTGGGCAGCCCCCAAGCCCTTTGGATATGAGATTCTTCACCTGAAAATAGTGGTTTCTACTAGATGGCTCCTTCCAGCTCCAAAGTCTTCTGGCTCCATAGGTCAGTAATGGAATGGATTTCATGAAGCCACTCTCCATCTGTCTGTTTTTCTCCGTTACCTGGAACACACATACACCCCAGGCCCTAAAATCCTTCTCAGAACCTGGGATAACAAACTCTTCGTTACCTCAGAAGGCTGCTGTGGAATGAATGAATTAATGCTAGAACCTCTTTGAACTCTCCACTGTGGGAGAAGGGTGATAGGAAGAGAAACCATGGTTTATTATTATTTTTAGAAACAGCCTAAGGGGAGATCAGACAGCACTGTCAGCAGAAGGCCTGCAGCAGTCTACTTCAACTGGAGCTTTCTTCTCTCAGCCAGCCAACCTGTTGATTTTGGAAGCACCCAGGGAGCTTTGGCTCCTGGTTCTATGGCTTGGTGACAGCAGAAGGGAAAATGAGTGGCCCTTCCAGAAGATTTATGGGTCACTTTATGTTCCCCAGAGTGTGCAGGGGGACATGTTGCAAAAAAGACATGTTTAAATCAATACTTGGGGTATTTGTTGCAAGGCTCACAGTGATTTAGGTTTTTAAAATATATGTAATGCCGTATTTCTAGCGTGCTGGGAGATAGAGCATGCACTCGGTTCTTTCATGCCCGAAAAATCACAGAGCTGTAATAGATATGTGAAATGGGCACCAAAGCAGAAAACAAGCAGGCAGAGATGAACCCTTCCTAAATGTCATCATCTATTTCAGTTTTCTAGGTGAAACTGGGTTTTCCCCTTGAGCCTAAAGTACAGTTTCCCATCTCTAGCTGACACAAGCTCTTCACCGTGGGTGGGAAGGAGGAGGAGGGGGAGGACTAGAGGAGGTGGGAAGGGCTGGAGAGGAGAAACGCCTTTTAGTAAATCTTACGCAACGTGAAGTTGGAAATAAAGTTGGCTCATCACAAGCTGCATCAAACTCATTTCAAAAAACTTCTGCAGGCACTCCACAAGAAAGGAACTCCAAATAGCCGATAAGCTTATGAAAAGGTGCCTACCATAATTAGACCACTGGGAAATGGAAACTTAAACCACAAAAGCTGCTAATCCATCCCCATTAGAATGGCTAAAATTAAAAGGACGAACTGGGCTTCCCTGATGGCGCAGTGGTTGGGAGTCCGCCTGCCGATGCAGGGGACACGGGTTCGTGCCCCGGTCTGGGAAGATCCCACATGCTGCGGAGCGGCTAGGCCCGTGAGCCATGGCCGCTGAGCCTGCGTGTCCGGAGCCTGTGCTCCACAACGTGAGAGGCCACAACAGTGAGAGGCCCCTGTACCACAAAAAAAAATAAAAGAATTTTTAAAAAGTATGAACCATACCAAACGTTGGTGAGAATGTGGAGCAATGGGAACGTTCCTCCATTGCTGGTAGGAGTCCACACTGGTTAAAAATGACTTTGTACAGATATCCTTGGAATATTGCCTGGTGGTGTATTAAAGCTGAACATAGGCTTATCCTATGGCCTAAGCAATTCCACTAAAAACATGTATGTATAAGACTGTTCATATCATCTTTATTCTTAAGAGCCCAAACAGGAAACAACCCAAATGCCCATTCACAGTGTAATGGATAAATATATTGTGGTGCCTTTACACACCACACAGCAACGGGAAAGAACAAACTACTGCTATATGCAGTGGTATGGATGACCCTCACGATTGTAATGTTGAGTAAATTAAGCCAGATTCAAAAGGGCATGAACTGTGTGATTCCATTATATGAAGTTCAAAAATAAGCAAAATTAATCTGTGGTGCTAGAAATAAGACCAGTTTGTTACTTTGGGGAATGGTGCTGATTGGGAGGGGCATGAGGGAACCTTGTGGGGTGTTGGAAAGGATCTATGTTTCAACTGAAGTGGTGGTTACACATGTGTAAACATATGTAAAAGTTTATCAAGCTTTACACTTTACATTTGTTCTTATTGTCAATCAAAAAGGAGAAAAAAATCAAACCCATTTGGCTTGAAATTACTACAGATTAATCTCTACTGGTGTTTTCTGGGAAAAGGAGGCTTGCCTGTGGTCCCATTATACTGTGAGCACTTGAGGCTGGGGGCTATTTAATTTCATGTCCGTATCCACAGTATCTTGGCATGTGACATGCCCACTGAAGACCTTTGCTATGTAGTTAGGTTCTGGATTCTGCTTTTGGTGGGCACCCAGGCTGAGGTGAAGTTGACTTTTGGCATGTTCCTTCGTTTTAGAAAATGAGTAGTTTTATTTCTCAAATTGAGTCCTTCTTACGGCCTCCAGAAAAGGGTGGAGCTGATCAATTAGCTCTTGGTCTGATCATAGATAATATGTAAAATAAGACCAAGGGTTAAGATCCCCCTTTCACTGAAGGCAGTGTTTTACATCAGAAGAATGTGAACTTTTAGAATTAAACAATTTAGAGATTACGATCTGCCACTCCCACCTTTGTAACTCAGGTCATTATTTTGCCTCTCATCTGGAATGAGGTCAATGATATTTACTTTGCAGGCTTGTGATATGGTTAAAATTCTAATGTTGGGAAAGCAGTTGGCATAGTGAACCTAGTATGCGGTAGGTGCTCAACCAACGCGAATTCTCTCACCCAATGTCTTCTTTTCCATAATCAGCATCAACATGCTTGATAACATGACTGAATTTCCAGGAAGTCGCATTTCTCTCCGACTTCATAGCCCACCTCCCAGTTGTACAGACAATTCCACTCTGAAACTGGGCTCATTATTTTGTCTATGTAACACAGAAAACAATTCCCAACTGCTCTCTGAGAAGTAATCAACACCCATCATGGAGGACAAAGAATCCCTTCAAGGTTATGATGCGAGGAAGGAAACATGAAGGTGAAATTCTATCTTTCCATACCTCTGCGTGCACTTCCTCAGAGCTTTTGTTTCTGTCCACTTTGTAAGTTACTGCAGATCATTTATTGGACACTTTGGGGGCAGTCTATTGAGCTCAAATCAAATGCATAAAACATGCCCCTAATCCATCATGATGAAAAGATTTAAATCTACACTTATGCCAACTGAACTTCAAAATCCTTTCACCATGATTTCCTCATACCTCCCCAAAGATCAATAGGAAGTTGTTAAAATGAAATCAGGTAGAAGAAATGGCCTCCTACTTTAACTTGAGGGCAAAAGGAAACATTAAACCATGTGTAATTACAAGGTCAATCATCCTGAGTTTGGATACTTTAGTTCTAACGAAGGTCAAAGAAGTTGAGTTACGGAGAATGGAAGGAAATGGGAATCTCATGTTAATGGCTGTTGAGGATTACCCAGGTCCTCTCAGGCCCAAAGGTGAAAGAATAAAGTTAGACTTGACAATTTGTGAAGGTTATTGAACAGTTCAACGTTCTTCTCAACTTTCGTATTCTTAACTCCTGCCAAGCTTCTTTCTTAGCCAATAATTGCATATAGGCAAACATTTCCCAGAGTCTTCCTTACAGAAAACATGCTGTGCTCTGTGCTCAATGAAGCCAGCATCCCTTGGACAAGGACATTTGTGTATCCTGGCCTGCTTTGCCTCCTTCTTGGAGCTTTACATTTACATACATGCAATCAAGAAATCCCTGTGTTAACTTCTTTCTCTAAATGATTTGAATCCTGGAGTTCTGTTTTGTTTTATGAGTAATGGTCCATGGATTACAATGTGGAAAATGTTGGCATAGATATATGCTATCAGTGACTAAAATCTAATACTGAAAGTGTCTTTTCCCACAAATATCACTATCATACTCAGATTTCTAGAGCACTGATAAAACCTATTCAATTAAAATTATGAACTAGTACAATTTCTATGCAATTGTATTATCTCTACAACTTAAAGTCTACCGGCAATTCCATATGGAACCTAGTATTTTCCTCTCTCTGTTCATTTCGATTAAATCTAATATTCAAAATTCAATTATGTAAATAAAGTGAGGTGGTATGTGCCAATCTTGTTTCCGTTTAAAAGTATATTCTCTTATTAGCACAGGCTCTTATGCTTATTTCATAGGTTTAAATCCATGTCAGTGTACACACATCTTCTCCAGAACATATACTTCTCTTCATCCTGATTTCTCAATTGAGATTTCTACTGTGGGCTCCCAGATATAGTAAGAGGATCATGGCTTTAGAGTCAGAATGATAGAGGTTTGAATTTAAGCTCTAGCCAAGTTATCCTAACTCTCTTAGTATCAGTTTCCCCATCTTTAAAGTCTGGATACTAAAACTTACCTTACACAGCTGTTGTAAGGATTCAATGAGATTCTCTCTCTCTCTCTTTATCAAACAGTTTGACATCATCCTCCAGGGCACATATGTAATTACTTTATAAATGTTTCACTGTCCTTTCTATAGTTGGAGTTCACTGACCTTCTAAAATGCATCCCTCTCATCCTAATCATCTAATATCTAACTCACACTTAGAATTGAGTTTTTTTCTGTACAAACAGCCATGACTGAGTACATACCACCATGATATGTAACTGACAAAGAGTAGCTTAGATTTGTTTCCTGCCCTTAATATTTTTTACAATTCTGTGGCTATAATTTTTAAAAGTCATCCTGCCTTGGAGTCATAGGTGAATATTGACTGTCATGTTTATGGCAAGATGCCTGATCATTTTCATCTGAAACTGTTGTTTCCTCCATCTCATATGCTGAAGACGCAGCTGATAAACATAGGTTTCAGTTTTCTGATGGAAAAATGCAAATCTGAGGGAAGTAAAAGAACACAGACTTCACACCTCAAGTTGTAACCTGCTGCCTAAAGGAACAATACCGATGCCCATCAGGGGATTATTCCGTCCACTTATCTTTTCAGGGCAGAGCTCCAGACTGTAACAGTGGCTTGGCTACCAAGTCAATTGACTTGAAATAAGTTTTCAGTAGTGAATCTGAATCCGACTGGGTTCCTTGCTTCCCCTTTAAATTGGGGAAGACTGGGCTTCCCTGGTGGTGCAGTGGTTGAGAGTCCGCCTGCCAATGCAGGGGTAATGGGTTCGTACCCCGGTCCGGGAAGATCCCACATGCCGTGGAGCGGCTGGGCCTGTGAGCCATGGCTGCTGAGCCTGCGCATCCAGAGCCTGTGCTCCGCAACGGGAGAGGCCACAACAGTGAGAGGCCCGCGTACTGAAAAAAAAAAAAAATTGGGGAAGACTAAAACATGCATGGTCTGTAGAATGTTTAGCTCAAAAACTTTAGAGACTGGGAAAGTAAGTGGGAGTGTGCGCGTTTGTGTGCCTGTGTGTGTCTGTAAGTGTGGTTGAGACAAGGGTTGAGACAAGGGAGGGATGTTTGCACGTGTGAATGTATGCATTTGTGCACATTGCCAAGGCAGGCAAACTTATTTAGGGTGGAGATTGAGCTTCCTGGTTTGGTTTAAAAGATTATCATGGGGACTTCCCTGGTGGCACAGTGATTAAGAATCCGCCTGCCAATGCTGGGGACATGGGTTCAAGCCCTGGTCCAGGAAGATTCCACATGCTGTGGAGCAACTAAGCCCACGTGCCACAACTACTGAGCCTGTGCTCTAGAGCCGGCGAGCCACAACTTGAGCCTGTGTGCCACAACTACTGAAGCCCGCGTGCCTAGAGCCCGTGCTCCTCAACAAGAGAAACCACCGCAATGAGAAGCACGAGCACCACAACGAAGAGTAGCCCCTGCTCGCCACAACTAGAGAAAGCCCACGCACAGCAACGAAGACCCAATGCAGACAAAAATAAATAAATAAATAAATAATAAATAAATAATTTATTTTAAAAACTAAAAAAAAAAAAAAGAAGATTATTGCACTACAAATTAAGGCTTTCAACTTTCCTTAATCTCCAGTTAGGACTGTCTTTCAGAAGGCTAGGAAAAGCCATATTTCTTTTCTTTTATCAGAATCTGAATGGTAGGAATTTGTTAATATGTGACATTTTTTGGAATTTTTGAATTTAGTATTTTTTTTTATACAGCAGGTTTTTATTAGTCATCAATTTTATACACATCAGTGTACACGTCAGTCCCAATCGCCCAATTCAGCACACCACCATCCCCACCCCACCGTGGCTTTCCCCCCTTGGTGTCCATACGTTTGTTCTCTACATCTGTGTCTCAACTTCCGCCCTGCAAACCGGTTCATCTGTACCATTTTTCTAGGATCCACATACATGCATTAATATACGATATTTGTTTTTCACTTTCTAACTTACTTCATTCTGTATGACAGTCTCTAGGTCCATCCACGTCTCAACAAATGACTCAATTTTGTTCCTTTTTTGGCTGAATAATATTCCATTGTATATATGTACCACATCTTTATCCACTCGTCTGTCGATGGGCATTTAGGTTGCATCCATTACCTGGCTATTGTAAATAGTGCTGCAATGAACATTGGGGTGCATGTGTCTTTTTGAATTACGGTTTTCTCTGGATATATGCTCAGTAGTGGGATTGCTGGATCATATGGTAATTCTATTTTTAGTTTTTTAAGGAACCTCCATACTGTTCTCCATAGTGGCTATATCAATTTACATTCCCACCAACAGGGCAAGAGGGTTCCCTTTTCTCCACACCCTCTCCAGCATTTGTTTGTAGATTTTCTGATGATGCCCATTCTAACTGGTGTGAGGTGATACCTCATTGTAGTTTTGATTTGCATTTCTCTAATAATTAGTGATGTTGAGCAGCTTTTCATGTGCTTCTTGCCCATCTGTATGTCTTCTTTGGAGAAATGTCTATTTAGGTCTTCTGCCCATTTTTGGATTGGGTTGTTTGTTTTTTTAATATTGAGCTGCATGAGCTGTTTATATATTTTGGAGATTAATCCTTTGTCCATTGATTCGTTTACAAATATTTTCTCCCATTCTGAGGGTTGTCTTCTCCTCTTGTTTGTAGTTTCCTTTGCTGTGCAAAAGCTTTGAAGTTTCATTAGGTCCCATTTGTTTATTTTTGTTTTTATTTCCATTACTCTAGGTGGTGGATCATAAAAGATCTTGCTGTGATTTATGTCAAAGAACGTTCTTCCTATGTTTTCCTCTAAGAGTTTTATAGTGTTTGGTCTTACATTTAGGTCTCGAATCCATTTTGAGTTTATTTTTGTGTATGCTGTTAAGGAGTGTTCTAATTTCATTCTTTAACATGTAGCTGTCCAGTTTTCCCAGCACCACCTACTGAAGAGACTGTTTTTTCACCATTGTATATCCTTGCCTCCTTTGTCATAGATTAGTTGACCATAGGTGCATGGGTTTATCTCTGGGCTTTCTATCCTGTTCCATTAATCTATGTTTCTTTTTTTTTGTGCCAGTACCATATTGTCTTGATTACTGTAGATTTGTAGTATAGTCTGAAGTCAAGGAGTCTGATTCCTCCAGCTCCGTTTTTTCCCCTCAAGACTGCTTTGACTATTTGGAGTCCTTTGCGTCTCCATACAAATTTTAAGATTTTTTTTTTCTTTTTTGCGGTATGCGGGCCTCTCACTGCTGTGGCCTCTCCCACTGTGGAGCACAGGCTCTGGACGTGCAGGCCCAGCGGCCACGGCCCACGGGCGCAGCCGCTCCGCGGCACGTGGGACCCTCCCGGACCGGGGCACAAACCCGCGTCCCCTGCATCGGCAGGTGGACTCTCAACCACTGCGCCACCAGGGAAGCCCAAATTTTAAGATTTTTTTGTTCTAGTTCCATAAAAAATGCCACTGGGAATTTGATAGGGATTGCATTGAATCTGTAAATTCCTTGGGGTAGCATAGTCATTTTCACAATATTGATTCTTCCAATCCAAGAACATGGTATATCTCTCCATCTGTTGGTATCATCTTTAATTTCTTTCATCAGTGTCTTATAGTTTTCTGCATACACGTCTTTTGTCTCGCTAGCTAGGTTTATTCCTAAGTATTTTATTCTTTTTGTTGCTATGGTAAATGGGAGTGTTTCCTTAATTTCTCTTGCAGATTTTTCATCATTAGTGTATAGGAATGCAAGAGATTTCTGTGCATTAATTTTGTATCCTGCTACTTTACTGAATTCATTGATTAGCTCTAGTAGTTTTCTGGTGGCATTTTTAAGATTCTCTATGTATAGTATCATGTCATCTGCAAACAGTGACAGTTTTGCTTCTTCTTTTCCAATTTGTATTCCTTTTATTTCTTTTTCTTCTCTGATTGCCATTGCTAGGACTTCCAAAACTATGTTGAGTAATACTGGTGAGAGTGGACATCCTTGTCTTGTTCCTGATCTTAGAGGAAATGCTTTCAGTTTTTCACCATTCAGAATGATGTTTGTGTGGGTTTGTCATATATGACCTTTAATTATGTTGAGGTAGTTTCCCTCTATGCCCAATTTCTGGAGAGTTTTTTATCATAAATGGGTGTTGAATTTTGTCAAGAGCTTTGTCTGCATCTATTGAGATGATCATATGGTTTTTATTCTTCAGTTTGTTAATGTGGTGTATCACATTGATTGATTTGCATATGTTGAAGAATCCTTGCATCCCTGGGATAAATCCCATTGATCATGGTGTATGATCCTTTTAATGTATTGTTGGATTCTGTTTGCTAGTATTTTGTTGAGGATTTTTTCATCTATATTCATCAGTGATATTGGTCTGTAATTTTCTTTTTTTGTAGTATCTTTGTCTGGTTTTGGTATCAGGGTGATGGTGGCCTCATAGAATGAGTTTGGGAGTGTTCCTTCCTCTGCAATTCTTTGGACGAGTTTGAGAAGGGTGGTTGTTAGCTCTTCTCTAAATGTTTGATACAATTCACCCGTGAAGCCATCTGGTCCTGGACTTTTGTTTGTTGGAAGATTTTTTTTTTTTTTTTTTTTTTTTTGCGGTACACGGGCCTCTCACTGTTGTGGCCTCTCCTGTTGTGGAGCACAGGCTCCGGATGCATAGGCTCAGCGGCCATGGCTCACAGGCCCAGCCGCACGGTGGCATGTGGGATCTTCCTGGACCGGGGTACGAACCTGTGTCCCCTGCATCGGCAGGCGGACTCTCAACCACTGCGCCACCAGGGAAGCCCTGTTGGAAGATTTTTAATCACAGTTTCAATTTCATTACTTGTCATTGGTCTGTTCATATACTCTATTTCTTCCTGGTTCAGTCTTGGAAGGTTATACCTTTCTAAGAATTTGTCCATTTCTTCCAGGTTGTCCATTTTGTTGGCATAGAGTTGCTTGTAGTAGTCTCTTAGGATGCTTTGTTTTTCTGCAGCATCTGTTGTAACTTCTCCTTTTTCATTTCTTATTTTATTGATTTGAGTCCTCTCCCTCTTTTTCTTGATGAGTCTGGCTAATGGTTTATCAATTTTGTTTATCTTCTCAAAGAACCAGCTTTTAGTTTTATTGATCTTTGCTATTGTTGTATTGTTTCTATTTCATTTATTTCTGCTCTGATCTTTATGGTTTCTTTCCTTCTGTTAACTTTGGGTTTTGTTTGTTCTTCTTTCTCTAGTTCCTTTAGTTGTAAGGTTAGATTGTTTGTTTGAGATTATTCTTGCTTCTTGAGGTAGGCTTGTATAGCTATAAACTTCCCTCTTAGAACTGCTTTTGCTGCATCCCATAGGTTTTGGATTGTTGCGTTTTCATTGTCATTTGTCTCTAGGTATTTTTTGATTTCCCCTTTGATTTCTTCAGTGATCTCTTGGTTATTTCGTAACGTATTGTTTAGCCTCCATGTGTTTGTGTTTTTTATGTTTTTTTCCGTGTAATTCATGTCTAATCTCATGGCGTTGTGGTCAGAAAAGATGCTTGATATGATTTCAATTTTCTTAAATATACTGAGGCTTGATGTGTGACCCAAGATGTGATCTATCCTGGAGAATGTTCCGTGCGCACTTGAGAATAAAGTGTAATCTGCTGTTTTTGGATGGAATGTCCTATAAATATCAATTAAATCTATTTGGTCTATTGTGTCATTTAAAGCTTGTGTTTCCTTATTTATTTTCATTTTGGATGATCTGTCCATTGGTGTAAGTGAGGTGTTAAAGTCCCCCACTATTATTGTGTTACTGTCGATTTCCTCTTTTAGAGCTGTTAGCAGTTGCCTTATGAATTGAGGTGCTCCTATGTTGGGTGCATATATATTTATAATTGTTATATCTTCTTATTGGATTGATCCCATTATGTAGTGTCCTTCCTTATCTTTTGTAACATTATTATTTTAAAGTCTATTTTATCTGATATGAGTATTCCTACTCCAGCTTTCTTTTGATTTCCATTTGCATGGAATATCTTTTTCCATCCTTTCACTTTCAGTCTGAATGTGTCCCTAGGTCTGAAGTGGGTCTCTTGTAGACAGCATATATGTGGGCCTTGTTTTTGTATCCATTCAGCAAGCCTGTGTCCTTTGGTGGGAGCATTTAATCCATTCATGTTTAAGGTAATTATCCATATGTATGTTCCTATGACCATTTTCTTAATTGTTTTGGGTTTGTTTTTGTAGGTCCTTTTCTGCTCTTGTGTTTCCCACTTAGAGAAGTTCCTTTAGCATTTGTTGTATAGCTGGTTTTGTGGCACTGAATTCTCTTAGCTTTTGCTTGTCTGTAAAGCTTTTGCTTTCTCCATCAAATCTGAATGAGATCCTTGCTGGGTAGAGTAATCTTGGTTATAGGTTCTCCCCTTTCATCACTTTAAGTATATCCTGCCACTCCCTTCTGGCTTGTAGAGTTTCTGCTGAGAAATCAGCTGTTAACCTTATGGGAGTTACCTTGTATGTTATTTGTCATTTTTCCCTTGCTGCTTTGGATAATTTTTCTTTGTCTTTAATTTTTGCCAATTTGATAACTATGTGTCTCGGCATGTTTTTCCTTGGGTTTATCCTGTATGGGACTCACTGCGCTTCCTGGACTTTCCCATGTTAGGGAAGTTTTCGATTATAATCTCTTCAAATATTTTCTCTGGTCCTTTCTCTCTCTCTTCTCCTTCTGGGATCCCTATAATGCGAATGTTGTTGCGTTTAATGTTGTCCCAGAGATCTCTTAGGCTGTCTTCATTTCTTTTCATTCTTTTTTCTTTATTCTCTTCCATGGCAGTGAATTCCACCGTTCTGTCTTCCAGGTCACTTATCCATTCTTCTGCCTCAGTTATTCTGCTACTGATTCCTTCTAGTGTAGTTTTCATTTCAGTTATTGTACTGTTCATCTCTGTTTGTTTGTTCTTTAATTCTTCTAGGTCTTTGTTAAACATTTGTTGCATCTTCTCAATCTTTGCCTCCATTCTTTTTCTGAGGTCCTGGATCATCTTCACTATCATTATTCTGAATTCTTTTTCTGGAAGGTTGCCTATCTCCACTTCATTTAGTTGTTTTTCTGGGGTTTTATCTTGTTTCCTTCATCTGACTTTTCATCTTGTCTGTCTTTCTGTGAGTGTGGTTTTTGTTCCACAGGCTCCAAGATTGTAGTTCTTCTTGCTTCTGCTGTCTGCCCTCTGGTGGATGAGGCTATCTAAGAAGCTTGTGTAAGTTTCCTGATGGGAGGGCCTGGTGGTGGGTAGAGCTGACTGTTGCCCTTGTGGGCAGAGCTCATTAAAACTTTAATCTGCTTGACTGCTGATGGGTGAGGCTGGGTTCCCTCCCTCTTGGTTGTTTGGCCTGAGGCAGTGCAACACTGGAGCCTACCTGGGCTCTTTGGTAGTGCTAATGACAGCCTCTGGGGAAGCTCAGGCCAAGGAGTACTTCCCAGAAGTTCTGCTGCCAGTGTCCTTGTCCCCAAGGTGAGCCACAGCCACCCCCTGCCTCTGCAGGAGACCCTCCAACACTAGCAGGTAGGTCTGGTTCAGTCTCCCGTGGGGTCAGTGCTCCTTCCCCTGGGTCCCGATGCGCACACTACTTTGTGTGTGCCTTCCACGTGTGGAGTCTCTGTTTCCCCCAGTCCTGTCGAAGTCCTGCAGTCAAATCCCACTAGGCTTCAAAGTCTGATTCTCTAGGAATTCCTCCTCCTGTTGCCGGACCCCCAGGTTGGGAAGCCTGACGTGGGGCTCAGAACCTTCACTCCAGTGGGTGGACTTCTGTGGTATAAGTGTTCTCCAGTCTGTGAGTCACCCACCCTGCAGTTATTGGATTTGATTTTACTGTGATTGCGTCCCTCCTACCATCTCACTGTGGCTTCTTGTTTGTCTTTGGATGTGGGGTATCTTTTTTGGTGAGTTCCAGTGTCTTCCTGTTGATGATTGTCCAGAAGCTAGTTGTGATTCTGGTGTTCTCGCAAGAGGGAGTGAGCGCACTTCCTTCTACTCCACCATCTTGTTTCCTCCCAGACATTTTTTTGAAGAAATAGGCAGAGTGCTGTCTGCCAACCAAGAAACCCTGTATCTGGGTAGTATGATTAATCTGTGGAAAGATTATCAGTAGAGTTTTCTGAAAGTTCTTCAAGTTCTCTTTGTGATTACTTTTCCTTGAAGGATGAGGAAAGGAGAACAAATGTTGTCATTGTGTGAACCATAAGAACTGTTACATGAAGTCTACCTTGAATAGGTCACTCTTGATTTGATCACAAAAATGTTTCTGCCAATGTAGGAGAAAGTCTTAGTGGCTGAGAATACTACGTATTTTAAGAAAGGGACAACAAGATGGTGAGATAACTTGTAAATTATAAATTTGAAGTTGACCTTTAAAAATTTTTTTTTATCAGCCTAGTAACAGTGGCAGTAGGGTGCTCACCTATCAGCAGCTCTAAAACTCTTACACCTTCCGAAAGAACAAGAACTCTTTGCAGGTTATTTGATTATATATCTCGGATCAGGTTTTCTCAACCTCTGCACTACCGACATTTGAGGTCAAATGTCAGTTTGTGGGGGGTGGTCCTGCATATTGTAGGATGTTTAGCAGCATCCCTGACCTCTGCCCTCTAGATGCCAGCAGCACCATTGTCACACTCCTACTTCCTCCTCTCCCCCACCCCCCCAATGTGCTCCTACTCAGCTGTGAAAACCAAACATGTGCCCAGACATCGCTAAATGTCCCTTGGGGGAGAACTCAGCCCTGGCTGAAAACTACTATCTTAGAGTAAGAGAAAATAAGGATAATCTGGAACATACTGTGGTTACCAAGAAACAAGAACGTTTCTGAGAACACCAGAGAAAGTAATAAAATGAGGTGATTTAAAGGGGCATACATATTATTATTATCAATGATAATGAGGATAATAATAATAATAATAATAATAATAATAATAATAGCCAACTGGAGCCAGCTGGATTTGTAGAAAGCCATGACTTTTGGTGATGGTTAAAAGAGAAAGTTAATCTAAAGTATACACAAATAAAAGTATAATACAAAATAAGGATGAATATATGTTTATGTTTAATTTTTATTGGTTTTAATAAGTAGAAAAGCATGAATATATATGGATGTTTTCTATACTCAGTTACACAAGATTATCTAGGAGTATAGATACATATTGTTTTTATCTGTATATGCAAGAAGAAATGAACAAAATAAAAAAAAGATTTTTATTGAAGTAAAGCTGATTTATAATGTTTCAGATGTAGAGCAAAATGATTCAGTTTTTTTCAGATTCTTTTCAATTATAGGTTATTACAAGATATTGAATATAGTTCCCTGTGCTATACAGTAGGTCCTTGTTTATCTATTTAAAAATTTTTTTTATTTTATTGAAGTATAGTTGATTTACAATGTTGTGTTAGTTTCTGGTGTACAGCAAAGTGATTCAGTTACATATATATATATATATATATATATATATATAGTAGATATACATTAACAGATACACAACTATATATATATAGTTGTGTATCTGTTAATCCCAGTTTCCCAGTTTATCCCTCCCCCTCCCCCTTTCCCCTTTGGTAACCAAGGGAAACTGTCTGTGTCTAAGAAATGAACAAAATGTGTCAGTAAGCCAAAAAAGAATGGAAAAGGTAATATTGGTACCCTAAACAAGAAAGATTGATCAGTATTAGTGGTTTCATATGGTAACCAAGTAGAAGAAGAGCCCAGTAGCTAACACAGTAGTCATACACATTAACTATTTAAAAATGGAACTCAAAAGTATCACAAAATTATAAATTGGCCAACAGCTTGAAAAGGAACTAACTACAAACTCACTTGTCTCTCAGATAAACAAACTTCAAGCTGACCCTACTAATTTGAACAGTTTTAAATTTTAATAAAATACTAGTAAACTAATCTATTGAGCTCTTAATTTGTTATTGAGTATATCACTCCTTTTCCATTTGGTTCTTTCTCTATGGTTTCTAGTTTTTTTTGTACTGAAATTCTCTATCATATCTTATTTTTTGAACACATTAATCATATTTATTTTAAAATCATGTCTTCAATGATTTTAAATCATGTCTTCAATACCTGGATCTCCTGTAGTCTTTTTTTTTGCATTTATTTTCTTTTGATCTTTGGTTAGTTCTCATATTTTAACATGTCTGGCTATTTTATATGGAATGCCAGATATTTATAAGAGTTTTAGCCATAGTTTAAGGCTATGGACTATGTTATTTTTGACTTGACAGGGTTTGCATCTGCTTTTTCAGGCAGTTAGGATGGAGAAAGCTCCCTTTAGTCTAACTGAGGACTGAGTTGATTTGAACCTGGGCTTCAGTCTTTGGTGAACTGACCTGTTTTGGGTTTCCTTGACTCTTAGACTGTAACCCTTTAGGGCATCCCAACTGTACTGCATACCTGTTTGCCAAGGTCTCTTCCTAACAGTGGGGCCTGAGCTCAAATTCCTCTCCCACTTTAGGCTGTGCCCCATCTCAACCCCACTTAAACTGCCCCAAACTCTGCTTCTCAGATTGTCTCCATTCTTGAACCAGCAGATGCCTCAGAAGGACAAATGTAACCAAATGTTGGGTTACTTCTCTGAATTACTCTTTCATCTTGAATTTTGTTCCTCATATCCTCACTGCCTTAGTCATTTTCAGTGCTTCCAGATAGACTTTTATGTTTGCTTTTGTGTGTGTGTGTATATAATACATATTTTACATATATATTTTTTTGAGGGGGCATGCATATTTTGTATACATTGGTGGGAAATTTATGTACAGTGAAATGAGTAGATCTTAAGTATATAGTTTGATGAGTTGACAAATGTAACCCATGAAACCAGTATACCAATCAGGATATAGAACGTTTGCATCACCCAGAAGTTTCCCTCATGCCTCCTTCCAGTCTGTCCCCACTCCACATAGGAAACCATTGTTCTTGTTTTTATCACCATAGATTATTATTGCCTGTTCTTTTTTTTTTTTTAATTTATTTTTGGCTGTGTTGGGTCTTCGTTTCTGTGCGAGGGCTTTCTCTAGTTGCGGCAAGCGGGGGCCACTCTTCATCGTGGTGCGAGGGCCTCTCACTATTGCGGCCTATCTTGTTGCGGAGCACAGGCTCCAGACATGCAGGCTCAGTAGTTGTGGCTCATGGGCCTAGTTGCTCCGTGGCATGTGGGCTCTTCCCAGACTAGGGCTCGAACCCGTGTCTCCTGTATTGGCAGGCAGATTCTCAACCACTGCGCAACCAGGGAAACCCAGTATTGGCTGTTCTTGAATTTTGTATAAATGGAATTGTACAGTATGTGCTCTCGTGTCTGGCTTCTTTCATTCAACATAGTATTTTGGGGATTAATCCAGATTGGTACATATAGCAGTTTATTATTTCTAATTGTTGAGTAGTATTTTATTATATGAATAAATATTATATTAATATTTATTTAATAATAATTCATATTTATTTAAATAATTCACAATTTGTTATTCTATTTTCTTACTGATGGATAGTGTTTCTGGTTTTTGGCTCTCATAAATAAAACTGCTATGGACATGCTTGTACAAGTCTTTTTATGAGCGTGTTTTTATGTCCTTGGGTAAATACTTCGGAGTAGAATTCTGAGTCACAGTGTAGATGTGGGTTTAACTCTATAAGAAATTGCAACAAAATTTCCAAAGTGGTGGAAATACATATATATTTAACATTGCCAAGAAACCAGGTCAATATTTCATAATGACAGGGCAATGAGGACGGTTGGTTGTTAAGTGGAGACTTAAAGAAACTCTCATTTTGGGAGAGGACTTATAACCTCGGAAATGAAAACCATGGGTGTTAAGTGTCCCGTAAATGAAACTTTTGCGAAAAATGTATTTGGCCTGGTCATCAGAGGATTGCCAGACAAAATCCTATGTTCTGGCCAAAAGCCACCAGGTCATCAATCTAGCACCTGCCTTCTAAGCTTTTTTGAGATGGAGCACATTTCTTTCTGGGTCTAATAAAATCACTAAAACTCTAGGAACTTTTTGAAATGGTTTCTGTTAGGATTACTGAAGCCCTAGGAAGCATGGAATTTGAAACCCCTGAAAAAGATAAGCATTTGGGAAAAAAAAAGAATAAATCTATGATTTTAGCATTTGGGGAGCTTTTGTGTGTGTGTGTGAAAGAGTTCTAAATAGTTTTGAAATGATTGTGCTTTGTTTGTTTTGTCTGTTCTTTAATACATTGAAAGCTTTTAGAAAAATCAGGCATACAACATTGGTAATTGCAATTTAAATTGTATGAGGGAATAGAATTCATCAAGCTTGTAATCAATGACTAAATGCTTAAGAATAAAAGGCTTTCAAAATGTCCGTTATTAGGTATGTAAGTTGAATGAATTAAGCATTAAACAAAATACCAATACTAGTGCCTGTTCCTTTCCATACACAAAAGCCCCACGGACATTAAAGAGAGAGGCTGATACCCTTTTAATTCCTGGAGCTATTGAGCTTTGTCTCCCTGAATAAGATAAGGCAGTTGAGCCAATAATAATTAGGCATCTACTTCTAAAGAGTGGGCCTTAGGAGCTAATTAGTCAATGAGAGATAAGTCTCTCATTCTGGTACTACAGCCTTGGGGGAACTGGACAAGTGTGATGCTTTTGTGAACCATGAATTGCTAGAATAACCTCCTAAGTGGGCCAACACTGTGGCCGGCTATCCAAGACGCTTCATTAATTGTGTCTCCAAGACCCATTACCTCGGACCCAAATTGTGAGACTCTCTCCCCTGTGGCCAGGGGTGGAAATGACAGCTGGATAAGGGTGAACAATTTTAGTGCTTTCTTCCTTGTTCTCTACATCCAGTGAATAGGACCCATTGCCTTTCATGAAGGGCTGGGGTCCAGAAGATGGAGGTCATATCCCTGGTGGCAGGGTTAAGGGTAACCCGGTGAGTTGTTTCCCTTGCCTTGAATGTCTCTGGCTAACTTGGAGGCCACCTGCATCATACATTCCAGCAGACCAGGAAAAGTAACTCTCCACGAAATAAATAACATCGAAACATCTTGGAGGAGTCAGCTAGCTCTAAAAGTTAGAACTTGAATTACTATTCAAGACACTACTTGTAAAACTTTTTGCTGAGAAGTTCCAGGCACATTCCAATTGAGCCGAGGTGATGGTTGATAATCCCTCTTTAGGAAGCAGGACTAGAGTGGGACTGTACTTAAGAAAGCTTAAACAGGATCATTTCTATTGTCCTTCTTTAGAAGCAAACACGCTCCCGGGAAGGGGATCAGTGTGAGCACCTCAGCCCCTCCTGTTTCCCCACTGAGGGGCACTTTTCAGGCTTGCAAATAGAGCAGGTTGGTGTTTTTAAGTGGATGAATTTTCACTTCAGGAATCCCCAGATGCTTCTAGTTATCCTTCCCCTCTCTCCCCCCATCCAAATCAATACTGTAGAATTCTTTGCTTTAGGAGGAGGCTGAATACAGCATAGAACAAAGAGGTCATTGTTATCTTTGACTTTTAAGGGTTTTGAGAGTCCACGCCTGTAACAATAGTCTGAAAGCCAAGTTGATTTTGATTGGTGGGAACTATGCACTTGAGATAAAAGGGACTTTTATTCTGCACCTCCAAGAAGGCACAGTTGGAAATACATTTAGTTTGAGCAGGAGGACTCAGAACTGAGAATTAACACTAGAGTATGAAAGGATACAGGGTAGGGCATCAGAGAATCTTGCCCTGTGAAAAGAGATCCAAATGCTGGCTCTTGGCAGGGAGGAGGAGAATGAGGAGGAGAGCACCTCTGTAAGCAGCTCCTTCATTAAAAGGTTTTCACCCGGGTGTTGGATAGTGTTTCCTACCATGGCCCTGAGGGCTTCAAGCTGTAACTAGAGCTCTGGGGAGAAATTCAATCCAAGGGCACACATGGAAGGCCACTGCCTGTGATGTGCTGAGTGGTCACTGCACAATTCTAGGTTCCCGTGAGTGTCGTTGAGAGCAGTGTCTCCCCATCCATCTCTGAAATGGTGCAGTGCCCAACCTGCACAACTGTCCATAATGGCCTTGGGCAAGTAGAAGTCGTAGCCGAGGAAGGTTTCTAAGATCAAGGTTTCTAAGATCGATGCTGGAAAAGATTAGGAACAGACTGTTTATGAATATGCAAATCGGATCAGGTCACCTCTACCCCTAAATACCACAGTACTTCCTAGTGTTACTGGGATAAAACTTCCTAAGGTGCTCCAAAAGGCTCTGCTTGCTCTGACCCTACGTTACTCCCTTGTCTCACTTTGCATCACGCTGCTCTGTGAAGTAGCCCCACGTGCCTTCTTGGAGTCCTTGGAACTCATGTATTTTCTTGTCTCAGGACCTTTGCATCATCTGTTTCCTCTGCCTAGAGGCCTTTCCTCTCCTCTCTGTGCTCACCACTTTCTACTCTTCCTTCTGGTCTTAGCTCACAGGTCACTTCCTCCAGAGAGTCTTCTCTGATCTCCCTGAGCAGCTTGCATCCCCTGGCAAACACCGTCCTAGCATGGTGTACCTCTCTTTCACAGAACTGCTTAAAATTTTACCTTTGCTTTGGTGATTCTTTATTAAATGCCTGTCCTTCTAGACAGCAATCAGGACAATTACAATAACAGCTAACATGTTTTAGGTGCTTTCTTTGTGCTGGGTCCTCTTTTTTTTTTTTTGCGGTACGTGGGCCTCTCACTGTTGTGGCCTCTCCTGCTGCGGAGCACAGGCTCCGGTCGTGCAGGCTCAGTGGCCATGGCTCACGGGCCTAGCTGCTCCGCGGCATGTGGGATCTTCCCGGACCGGGGCACGAACCCGTGTCCCCTGCATCGGCAGGCGGACTCTCAACCACTGCGCCACCAGGGAAGCCCCTAAGGGCCTCTTTTAAGACCAAATTAACTCATTTGATCCTCACAGTGACTGAGTGAGGTTGATACTATTGACACCTGCCCCTATTTTACAGATGAGGAAACTGAGGCACAGAGAGAGTTTATGGGGACGACGTCTATTCTGTTTGCCCTTGAATACCCACTAGCCCAACACTTAATACAGCAAATAATTGCTATTTCTCTGCTACTTGAATAAAGGATGTTTGAGATGAATCTCACAGTGAATCACAGTGCTGGGCATTAGTGCCAGATGGGGAGGGGCTTTGGGGGCAGGAGGAGGCTGAGAGGCAGATTGGGAAGAGCAGGACAGAGGAATCCCGAAGATAGGCTGTGAGTAAAGCAAGACATGACATACTCCTTTTCTTGGCCTTGAAGCAGGTGTCAGGCCTGTGAATTTCAAGGTGAAGGGCTAGGCCCCACTGAACCCATGACAGATGTTAGAAGAAAGGGTCACTGGTGGTAATTGGTAGGGTTACTGGGAAGTAGACCCCAGGTAGATGCCAAAAACTCCACTCTTGTGGCAAAGGCCACCTGAGAAAAAAAATGGGAGTCATAGATGGCCCTCATTTCTTCCAGTTCATTTTAATCTTTCTCCAACGAATAACACTTCAACAAAGCATATAATTGGAATCTTGCAGCCCAAGGGCATATTTCATGAGGAGAGAACTATAGAAGGTCTGTACATTCACCTTAACTCCAGGGAAAAGGGGAGGCTGAAGGGAACACAATTATGATGGATTTTGCTGGGCAACGGGAAGCCGTACCTAAATAATCAATCACTGAAATGCATCCTCTCTCTGGGATCACCCAGGTGCCTTTGAAGGCTTGGTCTTTTGTGGAGCTCTGAGTTCCCCGTGTTGATTCAGGTTGTGAGCATAAAGGGGGTGAGGATGAGAGATCATACTCAATAACACGGGTCATCTTCTGTTGGTGTCCAGGGGAGAACATTGGCTGAGGGATCCTAGGACTGACTGTTGTCCTTGCCTTTAAACCTTTCCTGTGACCTTGATGGAGGTTTTCACGTCTCCGGACCCCAGTGTCCACATGGGAAAGATGAAGGGTTAGAATGACTGCCCCACTGTTAATTTTCCATGACTCGATGTGGCACGTGTATGGGTGGTGGTTACTCTGTGGGCAGAGGGGGAAGCGGGCAGAGGGAGGGGCTGCTAAGGGTTTACAGCCTGTAGGATCCCGGAGAGGATCTTAACATTCAGCGGCTCTAAGGGTTTGTAAATGGAGACGGTGAGAGCAGTAAGCATAATGGCTTAATCCGTAAACCATGAGGTGCGTTTTAGCTCCTTGGCAAATTCAGCAATTCTCCTGGGAGGCTTGGCTCTCGTTTCTGGCTGCTGTTCCTGCCTGGGAAATTATGAGCAGTAGAAGGCAAGCAGTCCCTCTTCATAACCCTATTTGCTGATCAGTGTCTGATACCAGGAGGGAGAAATGACCTGAAAACCCCAGCTCTGTGATAATCTACAGCCGGCATCTCTTTAAAGGGAGGCGTTCTCATTGTGGAGAAGATGTGCCGTCAGAAAGGCACAGATAACCCACCATTGTGAGAGCATTTTCCTCTCAAAGGCTCTCCCGTCACACAAAGTCCTATCTTGGATCTGTTCCCATCCCTCCCAGGAGAGTGGAAGGAAGAGAATAAATTTCCCCCTTTTCATGGACGGGAGAACTAAAACAGGGCCTATGACTTTGTCCAAGGTCATATTACTAACCGGCACCAAGAGTGGGCCTCCGAGCCCAGTCCTTTTTGTTGTCACCTCCAGAATATCAATACCATGTTTAAGATAAGCTTTGTTTGGTCTCCATTTTATTGCCTTTTCATGGCTCTCTGTGGATGGAGCTGCTTATTGAGTTGTGCCAGAGTTTCTTTGCTGAAGTCAAGGTCAGCCCATAAAACTGCAGAGTGATTCCTCTGATAGAATACCAGCTCCAGTGTGTAT
This sequence comes from Mesoplodon mirus, assembly GCF_964341445.2. Classification (NCBI taxonomy): domain Eukaryota; kingdom Metazoa; phylum Chordata; class Mammalia; order Artiodactyla; family Ziphiidae; genus Mesoplodon; species Mesoplodon mirus. The sequence goes on from NC_138988.1 coordinate 53,819,743, forward strand.
CTTGATTCAACAGCACCAATGATAATAACTAAGGATTGTTAGGTGCCTTTCCTTGGGCTTCTCCACTCGGTAGTGGTTCTTCCTGCTTTTCCCATCAACTTTATCCACTCCTCCAACTCCCCTGATTTTTATCTTCCCTAATTTAATCACTTACCTCCAAGCCTCAGAGGATGAATGAAGTGGGAAATGGAGAGTGGTGGTCAGAGTAGTATTGTATTGATCTTCTGTCTGCTACTTATTGCTTTCAATCTCTGTATCTACCTCTTGGTCTATCAGTTCTTTATATATCCATTTCAACATTGACTGAGCACTTTCAACATTGAGTACTATGTGCCTGGCCCTGTGGTAATTTACAGACAAAGAAACTGAAGCTCAGAGAGGTGAAGCAACTTGGCCAAAGTCACACAGTTCAGGGAGTGGTAGGTATGGTCAACTCCATAGCCCATGTTATTAACTCCTGTAGATTCCTACCTTCCAAGATTGGTGATGTGGTTAAATATTGGTGGCGTCTCATGGTGAGATAGGCTAGAAGAGAAAGAAAGCATCCTTTGAAAACTTAAACGCTGATCAAAAGAGGTATCCATTTTTAGGTCCACATTTTCAGCCCTATCTTGCCCATGTCACCAATTTGGGGGCATACATACAGAAAAGTCAGGGCTGAAAAATTAAGCACATACAGGCTTGTGAACAAACACACAGTCCCATAAGTTCCTATGATTGATTCAAACCTGTTTGCTGTACTCTAGAATCGTGATTTTATGAATATATTCATTTTGCAGGGCCGCTACAAGAAATTATCATAAACTTGGTAGCTTAAAAGAACAGAATTTATTCTCTTACCGTTTTGGAGGCCAGAATCTAGTTGTCAGCAGGGCTCCACTCCAGGGGCTCTAGGGGAGAATCCTTCCTGGCCTCTTCCAGCTTCAGGTAGCTCCTACATTCCTTGGCTTGTGGCAGCAGATCTCCAATCTCTGCGTCTATCTTTCCATGGCCTTCTTCCTTGTGTGTTTCTGTGTCAGTCTCCCTTTGTCTTCTAAAGACTTGTCATTGGATTTAGTACCCACTCGAATCCAAGACAGTCTCATCTTGAAATTCTTACCTGAATTATGTCTGTAAAGACCCTTATTCTAAGTGAGGACACATCTGAAGTTCAGGTGGATGTACATTTTGGAGGCCATCATTCGACACACTACATAGGCTTATGGCGCTAGGCAAGCATCGCAGCTCACGATCCTCAGTTTCTACATTGGTGTGATGTTCCACTTGCTATTCGTTCTTTTACACATGATTTGTAAGGATGATGAGAGTCTTGGGGAGGCTGTGCGCTTCTGGAAGCCCAAACAGTCAGATGGCGTTAAGCTGTCTTCATTCCTTCAGCAATAGCCGTCTGTCAGTAAATAAACGTCTTTCCAGAACTAATGTGTCTTTCGAAGTTCTCACTGTAGGAGAGAAACTTGAGAAATGGGAAAACTGGGCTCAATATGTGTGAAAGAACTGTGTCTCTTCAGGGAAAAGCCAGTGCACACGTTTCAGAGAGTAGTTTTATGATAGAAAGACACAAACACATAGCAACTATGTGAAAAATCATCGCTGCTGATATGCCTGTCCCGGGGACTTGCTCCATTTCTCAAAGAGTTTTATGAAAAACTCTCCCTCTGAATCGTTTGAAAACAATCAATGCCAACTGGATAAATCATCACAGCTATGCCTGCACCAATAGGCTGGGAGGACTGCCTAGAGAAGTGGCATCAGGCCTAATGAACACTTCCAATGGGTTTGTTCATCTTTCCCTTGACCAAGTTCAATTCCGCTTCATTGGACAAGTAAGTCCTGAAGTCTCTGTTCCCTGGTCAGGTCGCAACCTGGTCAATTAAGATCAATTAAATTTTCTGTTTCCTGAGAAATGGCAAAGATATCTATCTGTCCAGCATCTGTCTTTTTTTTTTTTTTTGCTGTACGCGGGCCTCTCACTGTTGTGGCCTCTCCCGTTGCAGAGCACGGGCTCCGGACGCACAGGCTCAGCGGCCATGGCTCACGGGCCCAGCCGCTCCGCGGCATATGGGATCCTCCCAGACCGGGGCACGAACCCGTATCCCCTGCATCGGCAGGCGGACTCTCAACCACTGCGCCACCAGGGAGGCCCAGCATCTGTCTTTTGACAATTCAACATATTCAGTTTAGTTCTGCAAATATGTCCTCACTGACAGTTCAGCATGGGGCACTGTGTCTGCACCGAGCGTAGGGTGGTCCTGCCTCCTGGGATCACGATCGATCCAGAGGAAGCCGGCTCAGCAGACAATAAGAAGTGAGTGGAGCATCCATTCATAGGGATGCAGAGCTCCATGGCAATGCACCTGGGTGACAATCCTTCGTTATTGAAAAAATAATTAATGTTTCTGGTAAAAATAATTTAGATAGGAAAAAAGAAAAGTAAAGATGGTGTATAATCCCACAGAAAAAAAGTAATCATTCTTAACATTTGGTCTGTGTCCACATCTGTGTGTATCTTTGTACCTGTGACTCTCCCTATGTCTGCACCTTTATCTGAACTTGTGTTCATGTTATGCTTGTATCTATCAGTATTTTAATAACAAGATCCTCCCCTGACATGCACATACATCTTATTTTATAGTCTGCTTGTGTATTCAACGGTGTATTGTAAACCTATTTCAATGTTATTTAGTTCATAATTTTTAATAGCTATATATTATTCTATTGTATGGGTGGAACTTTGTTATTTAATCAGTCTCTCATTAGTCTGAATTTAATAATTTTATAGATAAACCCATGCACGAATCCATAATTTTATTCTTAGAAAAAAATCCCCAAATTGCAGTCTCAGGGTCAAAGTGAAGGAGCATGTCTAGAGTTTTTGCCTCACAGTAGCCTCAAAAATACAAGCACTATTTTTTAATAGTGGTTTCAACAGACATAAAATAGCCCTGCCGAATTGCTAAAAGTTTCCAATGCCTCTCTCGGTTTCTGTTCTTACCTTGTTGCAGACCTGTCATAAACAGTGTGCAGAGGCCCCCCACTCTGGGAGGGACACTAAGAGTCACCCAGGTGTAGCCTCCATTCTACAGAGAACTGATCAGAGGGGCTGAGACCAAGTAGCCAGCTGCTTGCGATGCTGCAGGAAACAGTGAGTGAATCAGGGTGCCCTGTAGGTGGGGACTGGGGTGAGAAAAGGAGGGGTGTTTGGTCTTCAGCCATTTTGTTTTATGATAAAAAATGTTATCTTTTTTTTTTGCTTTTATTTCCCCCAGCCATTTGGAAGGACTGTGTCTGCTTTCTGCTTTTTTTCACACTGTAAGTAGTTTTCATTAAGTTTATCAACAATCTTGGGCATGTATATTTCTCCAAACATCAAAGGGAAAAAAAAATGAATCACTGTGTTTTGACTTCTTCTTTAACAGGAGAAAGGTCATACATTTTAACTTCTTTCCATCTCTAGTTTTTCCTTCTTGACTTTTGCTAATATGAGGTTTTCTACCCCAATTTTTACTATTAATAGATCCTTATTATATGGCTATATGTCTCATTTGGTGATTGCTTTTGATATTGTGTAACCACATTTGTAACATGTATTTGGACAGAGCTCTGTGTTTTACTGTGCAGTGTTTACTGTTGATGCTCTTGTATCAAAGCTTTTGTTTTAAATTGAGTTCTTTATTTTGAACCACCTCTTGGGATGACTGATGAAAGCATTAACTACTACTGTGATAACTGGTAGTGTTTGTGATATAAGAAGAAAAGGTGCCACTGACCTCCCAGAGCTGGCTGGCATCACAATGCCTTCCTGTTGGTCATAAACGATTGCACAGAACGTCAGTATCAGACCTGGCTACTCTGTGACTGTGACAGATCAAGACAAAGACAAGATCGCTTCATGACCATGTCTGAAGGCAGACCAAATGTGACCATTGTCCAAACCACAAAATGACTGAACATCTCCGTATCCTGGCTAATATGAGTGACTGCTGCTTTTTTTTTTAAATTGGAGTATAGTTGATTTACAGTGTTATGTTAGTTTCAGGTGTACAGCACATTCTTTTTAAAATTCTTTTCTCATTTAGGTTATCACAGAATATTGAGTAGAGTTCCCTGTACTATATAGTAGGTCCTTGTTGGTTATCTATCTTATATATAGTAGTGTGTGTGTGTGTGTGTGTGTGTGTGTGTGTGTGTGTGTGTCAATGACAGCTTTAGCCTTTGTTTAGTCTTCCCTCCTTCTAGATAAGATTTATTAGGATGCCCAGTTTTAATATTACCTCTGCTTCCTGAGAGCATCAATCCAGAGCAAAGCCCTGCATCCTCAAATCACTTAACACAAGCTCAAATCCTATCACAAGCCCTTTCCAATACCCCCTTACTGAGACACCCAAGGTTTTCCAGGCTGTGTTCACCTTCACCAAAATGGGTAGTAAACCTAACCTGCTCAGGTGTATTCCTGGTGGTCTGTGGCTGGAGGGCATTGACTAGAATGATCGCACTGATGGTCCACTAACTGGCCTCCTGTGTCCACCTCATTTGCCAAGTAACTGTGCAGTCCTCTCCCATCTGGCTCTGGCTCAGTCATGTGACTCACTTGGACCTATGCGGCAGTAGCAGACTTGATGCCAGCAGAGGCTGGGAAGCACATGTGTGTCTGCTTTCTCTTTTGAAGCCTGCTACCACCATGAGATGGAGCTAACATGATGGAGGATGAGACCCATGGAGATCAGTCAGGTGGACCCAGCTGTCCAGCCAAGGCCGCAGACAGGGGAGGTAGCCTAGCTCAGATCAGCAGAACTCTGCAGCCGACTCATAATCTTGTAATGATCAAGTGGGATTTACTTCAGGGATGCAAGGATGGTAACCTTGCCATTTTCTTCAAAGGTCAAAGCAAGTGAAGGCTACCAACAGTCTTTTACCTCAGCCCATTCTATGTTTTAAATCTTGCTGTGTAGCAAACTCCGGGGAAACTCAGTAACATCTGACCTCAATCATTTACTTCTCATGCAATAGAGGATTAGCTGGGGTCTCTGACCCAGGCTGGATGTGGACGGGGCACCTTAGCTGGGGCCTCTTTGTTCCACATCCCTCTAGCCAGCCTGCTGGACAGGTTCTGTCGGCAATGATAGAGGAGCAGGAGTGAGAGCAAGCCTGATCTTACAAACACTTTCCAAGGTTCTGTTTATACCACCCTTGCTGACCTCCCATTGGGAAAAGCAAGTCACATGGCAAGCCCTGAATCTGACTGAGGGGGCACGGTGACATTTAAGGCAAAGAGCCTGGATACAAGAAGGGATCATTTCCTCATCACAGTTAGAGGGAATTCCTCCAAAAGTTTAGAGAAGTACTTATTTTTCTTGTTTCCAGTGATATTTCAATTTTGCCTCAGTGGGAAGGGAAGGGGGCTGTCATGACTTGAAAGTCCCTCACTGTGTTTATACAGAAGTATTTTTTCTTTTTTTGCTGCTTAAGTTCTTTTTTAAATTGAAGTATAGCTGATTTGCAATGTTGTGTTAGTTTTAGGTGTACAGCAAGGTGATTCAGTTATATATATATGTATATAATAATATATATATAATTTATATATTATATATATATAATTTTTCAGATTCTTTTCCATTATAGGTTATTAAAAGATATTGAGTATAGTCCCCTGTGCTATACAGTAGGTCCTTGTTGATTATTTTATATATAGTAGTGTGTATCTGGTAATCTCACACTCCTAATTTATCCCTCTCCCTCCCTTTCCCCTTTGGTAACCAAAAGTTTGTTTTCTATGTCTGTGAGTCTGTTTACAGAAGTACATTTTTAAGTCCTCCTTAAAACTGCTTTTGGAACAAGCTACATCATCCCATAATTAACAGAGAATATTCCATCCTCATTTTAGGTAAATGTTACAAGAAATTTCCTTGTGATTGTTAAGCTAGTAAAGATTTTTTTTACTCTTATTTTGTCATTATTGTTACTAAATTTTATTATCGTTATTTTTCATCACACCGAAAAGCAGCATTTCACATGTCACCATGGCCAAAAAGGAAACTGGAATTGTCCAGGTAGCATCTATTTGCCCACACAGGGATGAGTTGGTGCACTTGGACCAAGGAACAGTTTCTTATTGGAGCAACCAGCTGGACAGAACGAAATGTCTTGGCCAAATGTTTGCTTTCAGCCAGTCTGTTTGACCATATTTAGAAGGGGTTACCAGCAAAACCTTTGCTATCAATTGTGGAGGATGTTAGGAACCATGGAGTAGCTTTATTTGGAACCAGGCAGAAAGGATTTGCACCCTAACTTTGCAGTTCACTAGCTGTGTGATACTAGGCAAGTTCTTTCTCCTCTGAGAGCCTCCTTCCCTTATTTAAAGTGAGGCCGAGAGACAGAGGGGGAGAGAGTGTGAGAGTTAGTTTAAGCCAAAATGGCCAACAAAGTCTCTGCTGGTTTCTGAATATTTAAAATACAAAAAAACAGATAGACAAAAAGAAATCATTTTTTGGACCTTTTTTCATTTCCATTTCTACCTCGTATGCCTCAATTTGCTGGATTTAAGCACTGCTGCACTTTATGAGCCGTGTGGCTGACAGGGTCTTGGTGCTCCGGCTGGGTGTCAGGCCTCTGCCTCTGAGGTGAGAGAGCCTAGTTCAGGACATTGGTCCAACAGAGACTTCCCGGCTCCATGTAATACCAAATGGTGAAAGCTCTCCCAGAGATCTCCATCTCAATGCTAAGGCCCAGCTCCACTCAACAACCAGCAAGCTGCAGTGCTGGACACCCTATGACAAACAATTAGCAAGACAGGAACACAACCCCACGAGTTAGCAGAGAGGCTGCCTAAAATCATAATAAGGTCACAGACACCCCAAAACACACCACCAAACGTGGTCCTGCCCACCAGAAAGACAAGATCGAGCCTCATCCACCAGAGCACAGGCACCAGTCCCGTCTACCAGGAAGCCTACACAACCCACTGAACAAACCATAGCCACTGGGGGCAGACACCAAAAGCAATGGGAACTACGAACCTGCAGCCTGTGAAAAGGAGACCCAAGACACAGTAAGTTAAGCAAAATGAGAAGACACAGCAGATGAAGGAGCAAGGTAAAAACCCACCAGACCAAACAAATGAAGAGGAAATAGGGAGTCTACCTGAAAAAGAATTCAGAGTAATGATAGTAAAGATTATCCAAAATCTTGGAAATAGAATGGAGAAAATACAAGAAACGTTTATCAAGGACCTAGAAGAGCTAAAGGGCAAACAAACAATGATGAACAACACAATAAATGAAATTTAAAATTCACTAGAAGGAGGGCTTCCCTGGTGGCGCAGTGGTTGAGAGTCCTCCTGGTAGTGCAGGGGACACGGGTTCGTGCCCCAGTCCGGGAAGATCCCACATGCCGTGGAGCAGCTAAGCCCGTGCGCCATGGCCACTGAGCCTGCGCATCCACAGCCTGTGCTCTGCAACGGGAGAGGCCACAACAGTGAGAGGCCCATGTACCGCAAAAAAAAAAAAAAAAAAAAAAAATTCTCTAGAAGGAATCAATGGCAGAATAACTGAGGCAGAAGAACAGAGACGTGACCTGGAAGATAAAATAGTGAAAATAACTACCACAATGCAGAACAAAGAAAAAAGGATGAAAACAATTGAGGACAGTCTCAGAGACCTCTGGGAGAACATTAAACGCACCAACATTTGAATGATAAGGGTCCCAGAAGAAAAAGAGAAAAAGAAAGGTACTGAAAAAATATTTGAAGAGATTATACTTGAAAACTCCCCTAATATGGGAAAGGACGTAGTCAATCAAGTCCAGGAAGCGCAGAGTCCCATACAGGATAAATCCAAGGAGAAACATGCCAAGACACATATTAATCAAACTATCAAAAATTAAGTACAAAGAAAAAATATTAAAAGCAGCAAGGGAAAAACAACAAATAACATACAAGGGATCCCCGTAAGGTTAACAGCTGATTTTTCAGCAGAAACTCTGCAGGCCAGAAGGGAGTGGCAGGACATACTGAAAGTGATGAAAGGGAAAAACCTACAACCAAGATTACTCTACTCAGCAAGGATCTCATTCAGATTCAATGGAGAAATTAAAACCTTTACAGACAAGCAAAAGCTAAGAGAATTCAGCCAAACCAGCTTTACAACAAATGATAAAGGAATTTCTATAGGCAGGAAATACAAGAGAAGGAAAAGACCTACAATAACAAACCCAAAACAATTAAGAAAATGGTAATAGGAACATGCATATCAATAATAACCTTGAATGTAAATATATAAAATGCTCCAACCAAAAGACACAGATTGGCTGAACGGATATAAAAACATGACCCATCTATATGCTGTCTACAAGAGACCCACTTTAGACCTAGGGACCCATACAGACTGCAAGTGCAGGGATGGAAAAAGATATTCCATGCAAAAGGAAATGAAAAGAAAGCTGGAGTAGCAATTCTCATATCAAACAAAAGAGACTTTAAAATAAAGAGTATTACAAGAGACAAAGAAGGACACTACATAATGATCAAGGGATCAATCCAAGAAGATATAACAATTGTAAATATTTATGCACCCAACATAGGAGCACCTCAATACATAAGGCAAATGCTAACAGCCATAAAAGTGGAAGTCGACAGTAACACAATCATGGTAGGGAACTTTAACACCCCACTTTCACCAATGGACAGATCATCCAAAATGAAAATAAATGAGGAAACACAAGCTTTAAATGATACATTAAACAAGATGGACTTAATTGATATTTATAGGACATTCCATCCAAAACCACAGAATACACTTTCTTCTCAAGTGCTCATGGAACATTCTCCAGGATAGATCATATCTTGGGTCACAAATCAAGCCCTGGTAAATTTAAGAAAATTGAAATCATATCAAGTATCTTTTGCGACCACAACTCTATGAGACTAGATATCAATTACAGGAAAAAATCTGTGAGAAATACAAACACATGAAGGCTAAACAATACACTACTAAATAACCAAGAGGTCACTGAAGAAATCAAAGAGGAAATCAAAAAATACCCAGAAACAAATGACAATGAAAACATGAGAACCCAAAACCTATGGGATGCAGCAAAAGCAGTTCTAAGAGGGAAGTTTATAGCAATACAATCCTGCCTCAAGAAACAAGAAATATCTCAAATAAACAACCTAACCTGACACGTAAAGCAATTAGAGAAAGAACAAAGAATCCCCAAAGTTAGCAGAAGGAAAGAAATCATAAAGGTCAGATCAGAAATATATGAAAAAGAAATGAAGGAAACAATAGCAAAGATCAATAAAACTAAAAGCTGCCTCTTTGAGAAGATAAACAAAATTGATAAACCATTAGCCAGACTCATCAAGAAAAAAGGGAGAAGACTCAAATCAATAGAATTAGAAATGAAAAAGGAGAAGTAAGAACTGGCACTGCAGAAATAAAAAGGATCATGAGAGATTACTACAAGCAACTGTATGCCAACAAAATGGACAACCTGGAAGAAATGGACACATTCTTAGAAAAACACATCCTTCTGAGACTGAACCAGGAAGAAATAGAAAATATAAACAGACCAATTACAAGCACTGAAATTGAGACTGTGATTAAAAATCTTCCAACAAACAAAAGCCCAGACCAGATGGCTTCACAGGTGAATTCTATCAAACATTTACAGAAGAGATAACACCTATCCTTCCCAAACTCTTCCAAAATATAGCAGAGGGAGGAACACTCCCAAAGTCATTCTACCTGGCTACCATCACCCTGGTACCAAAAGCAGACAAAGATGTCACAAAGAAAGAAAATGACAGGCCAATATCACTGATGAACATAGATGCAAAAATCCTCAACAAAATACTAGCAAACAGAATCCAACAGCATATTAAAAGGATCATACACCATGATCAAGTGGGGTTTATCCAAGAATGCAAGGATTCTTCAGTATACGCAAATCAATCAATATGATACACCATATTAACAAATTGAAGGAGAGAAACCATATGATCATCACGGTAGATGCAGTAAAAGCTTTTGACAGTATTCAACACCCATTTCAGGTAAGAATCCTCCAGAAAGTAGACATAGAGGGAACTTACTTCAACATAATGAAGGCCATATATGACAAACACACAGCCAACATCGTTCTCAGTGGTGAAAAACTGAAACCATTTCCTCTAAGATCAGGAACAAGACAAGATTGTCCGCTGTCACCAGTATTATTCAACATAGTTTTGGAAGTTTTAGCCACAGCAATCAGAGAAGAAAAAGAAAAAAAAGGAATACAAATCGGAAAAGAAGTAAAACTGTCACTGTTTGCAGATGACATGATACTATGCATAGACAATCCTAAAGATGCTACCAGAAAACTACTAGAGCTAATCAATGAATTTGGTAACGTAGCAGGATGCAAAATTAAGGCACAGAAATTGCTTGCATTCTTATACACTAATGATGAAAAATCTGAAATAGAAATTAAGGCAACACTCCCATTTACCACTGTAACAAAAAGAATAAAATGCCTAGGAATAAACCTACCTAAGGATGTAAAAGACCTGTATGCAGAAAACTACAAGACACTGATGAAAGAAATTAAAGACGATACAAACAGACGGAGAGGTATACCATGTTCTTGGATTGGAAGAATCAACACTGTGAAAATGCCTTTACTACCCAAAGCAATCTACACATTCAATGCAATCCCTATCAAACTACCAATGGCATTTTTCACAGAACTAGAACAAAATATTTCACCATTTGTATGGAAACACTAAAGATCCCAAATAGCCAAAGCAATCTTTGAATTGCTTTGAAATTCAAAGCAATTCAAAGAAAGAAAAATGGAGCTGGAGGAATCAGGCTCCCAGACTTCAGACTATACTACAAAGCTACAGTAATCAAGACAGTATGGTACTGGCACCAAAACAGAAATATAGATCAATGGAACAGGACAGAAAGCCCAGAGATAAACTCACACACATATGGTCACCTTATATTTGATAAAGGAGGCAAGAATATGCAATGGTGAAGACAGCCTCTTCAATAAGTGGTGCTGGGAAAACTGGACAGCTACATGTAAAAGAATGAAATTAGAGCACTCCCTAACACCTTAGACAAAAATAAACTCAAAATGGATTAAAGACTTAAATGTAAGACCGGACATTATAAAACTCTTAGAGGAAAACATAGGCAGAACACTCTATGACATAAATCACAACAAGATCCTTTTTGACCCACCTCCTAGAGAAATGGAAATAAAACCAAAAATAAACAAATGGGACCTAATGAAACTTAAAAGTTTTTGCACAGCAAAGGAAACCATAAACAAGACGAAAAGACAACCCTCAGAATGGAGAAAATATTTGCAAATGAAGCAACTGACAAAGGATTAATCTCCAAAATTTATAAGCAGCACATGCAGCTCAGTATGAAAATAACAAACACCCCAATCCAGAAATGGGCAGAAGACCTCCAAGGTAGATATACCGATTGCCAACAAACACATGAAAGGATGCTCAACATCACTAATTATTAGAGGAATGCAAATCAAAACTACAATGAGGTATCACCTCACACCGGTGAGAATGGCCATCATCAAAAAATCGACAAACAATAAATGCTGGAGAGGGTGTGGAGGAAAGGGAACCCTCTTGCACTGTTGGTGGGAATGTAAATTGATACAGCCACTATGGAGCACAGTATGGAGGTTCCTTAAATAACTAAAAATAGACCTACCCTGCGACCCAGCAATCCCACTACTGGACATATACCCTGAGAAAATGATAATTCAAAAAGAGTCATGTAACCATAATGTTCACTGCAAGTCTATTTACAATAGCCAGGACATGGAAGCAACCTAAGCATCCATCAACAGGTGAATGGGTAAAGAAGATGTGGCCCATGTATACAATGGAATATTGCTCAGCCATAAAAAGAAACGAGGGCTTCCCTAGTGGCGCTGTGGTTGGGGGTCCGCCTTCTGATGCAGTGGACACGGGTTTGTGCCCCAGCCCGGGAAGATCCCACGTGTTGCAGAGTGGCTGGGCCCGTGAGCCATGGCTGCTGAGCCTGCACGTCTGGAGCCTGTGCTCCACAATGGGAGAGGCCACAACAGTGAGAAGCCCACGTACCGCAAAAAAAAAAAAAGAAATGAAATTGAGTTATTTGTAGTGAGGTGGATGGACCCAGAGACTGTCATATATAGTGAAATAAGTTAGAAAGAGAAAAACAAATACCGTATGCTAACACATATATATAGAATCTAAAAAAAAGAAAAAATATGGTTCTGAAGAACCTCGGGGCAGGACAGGAATAAAGATGCAGACGTAGAGCATGGACTTGAGGACATGGGGAGGGGGAAGGGTAAGCTGGGACGAAGTGAGAGTGAGGCATGGACATATATACACTACCAAATGTAAAATAGATGCCTAGTGGGAAGCATCCACATAACACAGGGAAATCAGCTCGGTGTTCTCTGACTGCCTAGAGGTGGGATAGGGAGGGTGGGAGGGAGAAGCAAGAGGGAGTAGATATGGGGACATATGTATATGTATAGCTGCTTCACTTTTTTGTAAAGCAGAAACTAACAAACCATTGTAAAGCAATTATACTCCAATAAAGATGTAAATAATAATAATAATAAAAAAGAATAAAATGAGGCCGATTAGTTTCCACCGAATAGGGTCGCTGGAAGGACCATGTGAGATGTCATGGCAGTTGGCCAAAGACATGCTCAGGAGCAGGCGCTGGGTTCCACTGTTTTCTAGGCAGGGCTGCTTGGGGGAATCAGCCCCTAACTGCTCCACTCTATCGTTAGTTGACCATGGAAGCCATTTAGCGTGGTTGAAATATTTTCTAGTTACATCTTTTACTTATTTGTTTTTACATTCATGTATTCATACATTCTTTTTTTCGCTCATTCATTCATTCAACAAACATGCGTTGGTTGTTGATCGGGTTCTCCTGGAGCTGACAATGAGTTGGAGTTTTTTTTGTTTTGTTTTTTAAAATTAATTAATTAATTTAATTTAATTTATTTTATTTTTGGCTTCATTGGGTCTTTGTTGCTGCATGTGGGCTTTCGTCTAGTTGCGGTGAGCCAGGGCTACTCCTTGTTTTGGTGTATGGGCTTCTCATTGCGGTGGCTTCTCTTTTTGTGGAGCACAGGCTCTAGGCGCAGGGGCTCAGTAGCTGTGGCTCATGGGCTGTAGAGCTCAGGCTCAGTAGTGGTGGCACAGGGGCTTAGTTGTTCCGTGGTATGTGGGATCTTCCTGGACGAGGGCTCAAACCCGTGTCCCCTGCATTGGCACGTGGATTCTTAACCACTGTGCCACCAGGGAAGCCCTGAGTTGGAGTTTGAGCAGCGAAGTATCAGAGACCAATATTTATTGGACACAGGGAGAAGCCACACCACAGACAAAAAGGAAGCTGCTGGGGATCTGGAGCAGATGTTTTCTGTTGGGGCTGTCCTGAAGGCACATTTGGTCACAATGGCTGTGGCTCTGTACCCCTGCCTTGCTCATTCATGGGATGAGGGCTGCCCTGGGAAGACCATGACCTCAGACAAGAGGAGGCACAGCTGCAGCAGTTTCTGAAGGCACTGATGATTGAAGGCTCTGTGAGGAGGACAGCAGGTCCTTCCATGAAGGGGGTCTGTGTGGCGTGTCTTTGGGTCCACCGCTGGTGGCTACTATGAGCAGACCCTGCACCCAGACCTGAGGTTGTAGTGCCACACAGGGAAGACAAGTCCCCTCACCCAGTTTAGCTTACAGCCTAAGCTGGTCTTGAGAATTTTCAGTTGTCTCCATATTTCAAGGAAGCCACCTTCTTTAGACAGATTGCCTCACCGTGAAGCCGGGAGAAGAGAGTAATATTCCCAATTATTACGCAGGAGAGGAAGAAAGCAATAGATGTCCTTGTTTATTGTAACACAGATTCTGGGCTACACGGAATCCTCTTCCATTAGTTTTCTGCTGATTTCAACATTTCGATGTATACTGATTTTCTGTCTTGTGCCAGGCACAGTGCTAGGTGGTAGGGGTACAATGGTGAACAGTATACAGTCTTGTAGGAGAGACAGACACGTAAAGATAACCTCAACGTAAAATAAAAAGTTATGAGGGAGTGACGTGAATATACCACTAAAGACACTCAGAGGTAAGACAACTTCCCCTGCCCAGAGGGTGTTAGGAGAAGCTTCTCCATGGATAAAATATTTCAGCTGAGAGTAGAAAGAATATGAGTCAGCCAGATAAATAAGTTCTCTGCTATTAAGTAATTTTCCTCTATTTCATGGCAAAAGAAGACACATTAGAAGTCAAACATTTATAGAAAGTAATCATGCTAAGAGAACGAAGGGTATTTAATGGGATGAATGGACTTTGATGGTCCCTCTCAAGAAGAAGTTTTCCTTCATTTTAAGCCTTGAAATCTTAAAAGGTTTTCCTGGGGGCCAGAAAGCCGTGCATTGGATGATGCTGGTTCTTTGTAAATGATTTCACTCCATGTGCTAAATAGCCATCACGCCTCTAAGAGGCCATCTGTGAAGGAGAAAATCTGTGCACTCCTAAATATTGTGTGATGCACCGTCACCTGATTTAATTTGCGTTCTCTCAAGTTTCTCCTGCCTGACATCACTGTGGAATCCTGAAACAGGCAGGAGGAAGGAATAAATGTGGGTCAACAACGTGAGCCTCGAGCTCACACCTCCAGGCTCCCCCTTGGCCTGCATTCCTCTCCATCCCCTTGACTCTTGGGTCACACATATTAGGATTCTGAAAATTTGGGGTCTTCATAGAAGCATGTTAGAGGCCATGATTCTCCTTATAAATTTTAGCAATGCTCTTGAAGATCCACGAGATGAGGCTTCTTTGCTAATACAAAACCTGGAAAACTTCAAAGGCAAGAGGTCTGTTTGCAAACCTGGTGAGTATCAGACTGCCACATGGCTTCTCTAAAATTTCTCCGTTGTTGGTGGGGTTTCTGTATCGAAGGCTCCAATGCAGGGGAAGAGCAGGTGTGTGGTTGGAGTTGAGATGCCAACATGTCAGGCCTAATTATAACCTCACCATGTACTGAGAATCTGCTCAGGGTGGCCATGTCATGTGCACCCTGAAATCAGCTGAGTTCACCTTTGCCCTGAGGCTCTAGAGAAAATGGACCCACATCCTTATTTCTCATGGTTTAGGAAGTCCATGCTCTCCCCAAGATTTCTACCACTTCCGATGGCTTTGCATTTCTCCTGGTCGTCTCTGATTCCTATTTCTGGCTTTTCCTGAATCCTTATTCTCTGCTTATATTCTTCTTCTGTATCAGTGTCTATCCAAATGAGAGTCAATGGCTCTTTCTCCTTGAGTATCTTTCTCTCCATATTCCCCCAGATATCCCCCATACGAACTGTGTGGTTGCTTTAAGTAGAGGTTTGTCATGGGATAGACAATACCAACAATATTGGATTTCTCTATTCTTTGTTTGTTTGTTTGTTTGTTTTGTTGTTGTTGTTGCGGTACGCGGGCCTCTCCCTGTTGTGGCCTCTCCTGCCGCGGAGCACAGGCTCCGGACGCGCAGGCTCAGTGGCCATGGCTCACGGGCCCAGCCGCTCCACGGCATGTGGGATCTTCCCAGACCAGGGCACGAACCCGTGTCCCCTGCATCGGCAGGCGGACTCCCAACCACTGCGCCACCAGGGAAGCCCTGGATTTCTCTATTCTTGAATAAGACTCCTGCTGCTGGAGTTTCAGATACCATAGCATAAGGTGCTTCCCTCTCTCACCAATCTCCAGACCTCTTTTCTTTCTCTTCTGCTCCTCTGCTTTTGCCACCCAAGGTTATTGCATATATATATATGCTTATTACGTGCCAGGCACACTGAAATACATGAGGCTGAGTAACTGGGCTAAGATCATTCAGTTAGTAAGAGCAGAGCCACGGTGCAAACTTAGGTGCACTACACAAACTCGAATGAGTACAAAAATCACCTGGGAATCTTACTGCAAAGCAGATTTGGATTCTGATGTTCTGGGGGAGGGGCTGGAAAGCTTGCATCTCTGACAAGCCCCCAGGTGATGCCCACACAACACCATGGTCCGTACTCCCAGTAACAGAACCTAGAGAGCACTGCTCGCTTTTATGTTTTTCCTATTTAAACCAGCAGGGCCTTTGCCTAGTGGCTCAATTTCTCACGTAATCTCTGAATTTTTCTTCCTGAGTCAAATGGGCTGGGGGGCACTTTCCTCCAAAGATTCAGGACTCCTACAAGGTCAGAGATTCCATCTAACATTAATGAAATTAATTAATTAAAAAGCCACCATCACTCAGATCTAAAAAATGAGGTTCCCTTCAAAAGGGGCAGGAAAGACTGATGTAGGCGAGGTGATTTAGTGTTGACAGGTAGGAAGTTTGATGTTGAAAGGTGACAGTAGATGTTTTAAGTTCTGTCCTCTTGTCCCTTCTGTAGTAAATTTGTTGAGAAATCGACTTTGCCCATCCCCAAGCTTCTGCGAAATGCAAACTGCTAGGGGAGCTTGAAAGAACTTTTCACAGTTACACATCATTCCACAGATGCTCTTTTACTGAAGGCAATTTCTTCCACAATGATTTTTATTTTTAAACGTTTTTTTTAGTTTCCATTCTTCATGTTGATGTTCAAATTCGCTGAAGCTCTGTGACTAGAGAGAGGGGTGATTAGTGCTTGGGAAAGACACTTGTCACTGAAGACTGCTGCTGCTAGGGAAAAGGGCAGGGCCATACCCGGCAGGGCGCGGATAGGCAGCTAGCTATGGAAGTGCTCTCATTACAGGAATGGCCAGACTTCTGATTTCCTCATGAAAGGAACCAGTGTTGAGTGCATTGTACCCTACATGGAATACTTAATTACAGAGGAAAGTTATGGGTTCCAGTTGACAGAATCATCTAATCAATATTGCTTACTCCGAACTCTAATTTACTTGTCTTACAAATCATTAAATTTGAAATATTATTGATTTTCAAGTAGATGGCTTACGGGATAAGTAAGTACATTTTATCTTGCGGACCTTCGTTTGAGTTTGATCAGTGGACCTGCAGGAAAGAAAGCTCAAACCCCTTTATTAGGTAGTATTTGCAAAATAATCACACCAGACATACTTCACTGATGCAGATAATTTGCCAGGACCCCGTATTTCCCAATAGCTCATGTCAAATGGGCTATTTTCCTGTTTCTGAGTGCGGTGGGGGTCTCTTGACAACAGGCAACAGTGAATTGTATGACATGGAGACACCCTTTTTAAGAGCATACACATCTCTGAAATGTAGTTTCTTTGTATTCCACAAATCAGAAGATGCTATGGGGCTTCCCTGGTGGCGCCGTGGTTAAGAATCCACCTGCCAATGCAGGGGACGCAGGTTTGAGCCCTGGTCCAGGAAGATCCCACATGCCGCAGAGCAGCTAAGCCCGTGCACCACAACTACTGAGCCTGCGCTCTAGAGCCTGCGAGCCCCAACTACTGAAGCCCGCACACCTAGAGCCCAAGCTCCGCAACAAGAGAAGCCACAACAGTGAGAAACCTGCGCACTGCAACGAAGAGTAGCCCCTGCTCGCTGCAACGACAGAAAGCCACGTACAGCAACAAAGACCCAATGCAGCCAAAAAAAAAAAAAAAAGATGCTATGAACCTCTTGTACTAGAAACCATCTTCTTGGTTTTCAGCGACCTATTTTGTCTTTTAACCTCAATAGTCTGGACCTGATTCTATTCTCATGATGGACAAGCCATCCTCCAATGAAAAGTCTCAGACACAGCCTCCTGAGTACCCTGGAATCTGATAATCCCATGGGCACCATTCACCAGTGTGGCCTGCCCACATGCTGAGGGAGAGGGTGAATTGGTGTGAAGGCAGGGACGGTCAAATGAATCACATTTCTGCTGATTTTCACTCTCTGAGGTGGCCTTTTAAAAATGTAATCTTTTGAATAGGTGCCTATCGACATGATTCAAAAACCTAAAATGACAAAAAGAAACCCAGTGAAAAATGTTCACTCCCCTCATTTCGTTTTCTTGTTTGAGTCCCTCCCTCCCCTCCCAATAGGAAGCTACTGGTTTTAGTTTCTGTTGTATCCTGGCTAGAGTTTCCTTATGTGTATCAAAGCAAGAACTAATAACAAATTCTTATTTTTTCCCCTTATTTTTATAAAAGGTATCATATTATACACACTGTTCTGAATCTTTTTATTTTTTTTAACTTACTGGTTTATTAGGGGGATTTTTCATATCAACACATAGAAAATATCTCATTAAAAAGAGAGCTGGGCAGCTTTCCATCATGTGTATATACCATAATGTATCTAATAAGGCCTCTATTAACGGACCTTTGGATCCTTTCAGATATTTTGCTATTAGAAACACCCTACAGTGAATAATCTTGCATACAGGTACACAAGTGCAAAGCAACTTTGTAAGAACCTTTGCAATTGTGTAAACATATGCATCGGGTAAATTCCCCAAGGCAGAGATCTGGGTCAAAGGGTCAATGACAACTTTGCCAAGTTGCCCTCCCTGGGTTTTTTGCCCATTCACCCTCCCACCAGCAACGTATGGGATCTGCAGCTGGCAGTTTTCATCCCCCTTGGCAAGTACTTACATTTCTAGGTGAGAAACTATAGTCAGGGTTGCAAATAACAGAAAGAGGGTCCAGTTAAGTTCCAGCAGGAAGACTTTATTGGAATTGATTGGAAAACTGGAGCACAGGCTTTGGGGAGAACAGGGAGGTGAAGCCCAGCAAGGACTTGCCATGGGAACAGTCTCACGAGACCTGCGGCCACCAGGCATCTCTGTGGAGCCAGTGACCCCAACCCCCAGCTTTGCCCTCCCTGTACTACACACTGGCCCTAATTCATCTTCCGTAGGGTTACAGTAAGCTGGGGAGGTGGGGAAAGGGAGGGAGGCCTGCAAACCTCTCTTTGCCTCCGGGCAAGAAGGGTATTCAGATGTTGGGCAGCCCAAACAGTGTCCACTCTGAAGACCGACCTACCTCTTCATCTTCCTTACAAGCAGGGTGCATCCAAAGGTATTTTCTTGGATTATTCAGGTTTTAGGAACTGTGCTTAAAAGCTCTTCCAGCTTTGGACTTCCCTGGTGGCACAGTGGTTAAGAATCTGCCTGCCAATGCAGGGGACATGGGTTCGAGCCCTGGTCCAGGAAGATCCCACATGCAGCTAAGCCCGTGAGCCACAACTACTGAGCCTGTGTGCCACAACTACTGAAGCCCACACGCCTAGAGCCCGTGTTCCGCAACAAGAGAAGCCACCGCAATGAGAAGCCCATTTGCTGCAACGAAGAGTAGCCCCCGCTCACTACAACTAGAGAAAGCCCGTGTGCAGCAACGAAGACCCAATGCAGCCAAAAATAAAAATAAATTAAATTTTTTTAAATTAAAAAAGTTCTTCCAGCTTTAGAATCTGAGTTGGACCTGGCACCTGCCACTGCATGCAGTGGGTGTTTATGCATCATTTTAGGGTGCAGACGGTGAGCCTATCTCATTTCTTCATCACCTTCTGCTCACTAAGGATGCACACACTTGGCCAAGGACTTGGAGTCAGGAACTCTTCCATCTAGTGCTGCATCAACTCTTCTGATCGGTGACTTAGCCTTGAGTGAGCCATTCTTCTGAAGCCTGTTTTCTCATCCACGAAGCAGGGATAATAATATTGACCCACTTTCTGGGTTGCTGCCAGGATTCATTAATTGACAGCAGTAAAGAACTCTGAAACTACTTTAGACTCCTCACCCCCAGCACCTTTGTCCCCAGATCTGTTTTCCCTTCAGCATTCCTGCCATGTAATTTGGGAACAGATGACAGATTGGGACACAGACATGACTTGTCCAGCCTATTTAGAGACAGTGAGCCTGAACCAACCTGGGAGGAAAGTAGTTAGCAGTTAGAAGCTGCTGTGAAGTTTTCCGTAGCTCCACTGCCACGGCTCCAGCCATCAGGGTCCCCAAAGGGCAGATGCCCAAGTCCTAATTGCTTTCCCTGGTTGTCATCCTCAGACATAAATAAATTAGCAGCCAAGTCCTTGACACTGATGGTCTGAATGTTATTCATCACACCCTCCCCTCAATGGTGTTTCCCTTAAGGTGAAATGCCTGCTCTGGTTCTAGCGGCCCCACAGAGCGTGTTTGTGCCCATGATGACGGGGGCGAAGGTTGGATCCTTCACTAATATCATCACGACAACATTTCTATATGCATTAGACTTTATAGAGCATCCTTACATCTGGGATCTCCGTGGAGCCTGGGTAATATTTTGAGGTGGGCAAACATGATGATCTCCACGTAATGATAGAAAACCTCAAATTTGGAGAGGGTTCCGGACCTAAGATTATACAGGAGGGAAATGAAATCTTTTGCCAGCCCAGCCCAGCACTCTGTATTATGTTACTCTCTTTCTTGAAATGATAAATAACTGTCTGTAGTTCTCCCCTTTGATAGTGAACTGAAACAACTCAAAAATATATTATGCACAGCCATTCTTGATGAAATGCTCCCTATACGCCGTATACTATGCTCGGTGTGTTACAGGCACAATAGGATCTCATCCCCACTCTGCTCTGTTGGGCAGGTATCTTTGTCCTGCTTAAGAGATGAAACAAACCAAGGTTCAGAGAAGTTAATAACTTGCCCAGGTACACAGAGAAGGTCCAAGCACTCAGCCTCAGTTCCATACCGTCAGCCACCGAGAACCCAGTGACAGATCTGCCCAGGGCAGAGGACTGGCTTTTCATGGTGGAATAGAGAAAAGGGGAAGCTGCTTCTGGTCTCTTGCATCATGGGCTGTTCCACTCCAGTTTACTTCATCCATCAACTGAGAGTTTGTTTCTATCATTTCAACAGGAGAGCTGTAAACCCCAGGTAGTGGAGGCAGCCGGGGAGGGATGGAGTTTTATAGGTGTTTGGTGAGTCATGCAGGATGCAGGTGTTCAGGCTCCTGTCTTGGTCCTGCTGCCTGCTGTCTGAAGGGGCCCCTCCCACCTCCTGTCCCCTGAGAGGCAGGCACACCTGGGACCTGAACTCGCATCCTCATATTGTCACCTGTGATTTTAGCTCCTTCTGAGAGGATTCTCCAGACGTCCTGTGTCCTTGAGCACGCTGTCCACAGTTAATCAGGAACCTTATTTTGCTTCTTTCTCTTTTCCCATATATAACCCTCCTCTGATCCCCGGGATCACCCTAGAAATAAACTGCCTGCACCCACATTCTTGTCTCAGGTTGTGTTTTGGGGAAGAACCCAAACTAGGAAAACCTATTTCCTTTTTCTTCTAACCTGGGTGGAAAAATTATGTTGTCATTAGGGTCTAGATTTGAATCCTGATTCCTGTGTGAACTTGGGCAAGTTGTGTAACTTCACTGAGCTTCCATTTCTTATTTGTAAAAGGGAAATTGAAATAATACTTTCCCCATAGGGTAAATTTCTGTGAGTATTAAATGCATGAAGTAGTGTCTAGTATTCAGTAAGTGCCCAATAATTGTCTGCTGCTAGCCCAGTTACTGCATGCTGGAGTGGTTATAAACACAGGTTTGGAAGTGGGAGAGATTTGTCCATATCCACACTCATTCACTTGATGTCAAGTGGCCTTTGGTAAGTTCCTTACCTTTGCCCACCTCGGTCTCCATATGTACACAGCAAGGCTAAGAAGACTGCCCACCTCCTGGAGTTGTAAGAGTTAGTTATTGTAGGAGTAGCTAATACTGAGCCTGGTGTCTAATAGTCAGTGCTCAGTGAAATAGAGCTGGACTGTTGAATTCTCTTGGTCCCCAAGCAGATTGATTGATGTCTCCCTCTGAAATCTTTTGATGCCTCCATGTACACCTTCTAATGGGGAGACTGTGCATGTCCCTAGTCTCTCTCACAAGACCACATCCTTCTTAAGGGAAGCTTGAAAGGAGCCATTCCTCCTTGAATCATCTGCTAGTGAACTGTCACACGCAGGCAAGGTGATCAGAGAGGGTCATATTAGAGTCAGAGAACTTTGGGAAGCCATCTAGTTCAGCCACCTCAATGGATGGGGAAACCGTGGTCCCTGAGCTCAGCAGACATTTGCTGAAGACTGTTCACTGGAAACTGACAGAGCAAGAGGAGGACTTGTGAGAAGCAGAGAGAGGAGCTCGGTTAAAGCAGCTTTTCTCGTAGACAGTCACTGGGTTGAATTGTGGAAGGGGCTCTTTATCCAGCAGTTTTGGTGAAAGTCAGATGCTCCTTCTAGGAAGCATTTTTCAGCAGTGGGACCATCAGTCCAGCCATGACTTTCCTTTAAAAAGAGATTCAGGCCGTGCTGGGGAGCAGAATGGGGGCCTCCCTGTGGCCCCTGGGCAGGGGGCCGTCCTGGCTGTGAGTGAGGGGGTGGAGGGTCCGGGAAGCTCTGTTTGACCTTCTTTCCCTTTAGTTCCATGTGTGGCTACATCCTCAGCATCAAGTCGATAAGAGCGTGCAGAGAAGGGTAGCACCATCCGGCACCATTGCTGGACAGAGAGCAGAGGGCCATCTAGAGAAGCGCTTGGGCCTCTCCTCACGGCTGGCATCTCCTCTCCAGAGGAGCTGGCTGCTTCACTTGGAGGGCCCTCCTGAGCTGGCGATGCATATTTGGTCTGTGCACCTTTCATCCCTGCTTATGACATGTCAGGTGGCAAAACTTTCCCTACCAGCAGTGTTCTTCATCTTGTTACACCCATCATTGATCTCACTGGCTGGCATTTCAAAGAGGAAGCTTGTTAAACTGAGCTGTTATGCTTGTGGTTTTAGAGGTTGGCACGGTAGGCAGTTCTAAGGAAGGAAGAAGTTTGCATGAACATACAGAAAAGCGTTTCTACTAACAACATACAGACTTCTAGGGAAAAAAAATCCCCGCTAGCACGAGGTGTCTCCGAGTGCATTCTGCAATAGCAAACTCCTGGTCTCCCCAGCCCTTTGGCTGGCAATGGGAGGTGTGAAATGATTTTGTTCCCTGGGAGAAGGGGGTTTGGTGCAGGTTCCTGGGTCCATCTCCACGGTGTATTTGGGACCCACAGATGTGGTCTAATTTCATCACATTCCCCACAATTTCTGGATTAGTCAAGTCAATTATGGTCCTATCTCCTGTCCACAACTTCAGGCTGAGCTTGGATAACCCAAAACAGGAATCCAAGTGCAGGGGAAAAGTTAATAGTAATAATGATGATAACAATATTAGTTACCCTTTTCAGGCATGATACAGACACCTAACGTGACATCTTCAGCTCTTATAGCTAATTTGCAAGGCAGGTGCCATCCTCATTTTACAGGGGAGCCGGTCATTTGCTTGTTAGATCTCATACCCATTTCCTGGCCTTTCCTCTTCTCCCTTGGCTTTGTATTTCCGGAAACTACATCTCCCAGACCCCCTTGACAACAACCCTCCAGGTGGCTTCAGCCAGCGGGAAGTACTGGTGTGAAACCGTGGGTGAGAATCTGGGTTTTCTCCCTCACCCTCTGCCCTGCCTTGGATGGCATCCTTTGCACAGCTGGATCCCCTTAGGCTCCTTTGGATGCCTCCAGCTCTGGGGCTCCGATTGGTCACATCACTTCCTCCCTGGGTCCTCCGCCTGCGGGGTGTGGCCACATCCTACTGCTGTGAATCTCTGAGTTGCCTCACTGTGTCCTCTTGCCCCCTTAGCTCTTACAACTTCTTGGACAACCAATTCTCTGCGTTAACCTCCCCCAACGGACAACTGGAATGGCCTAGGCTGGTTTCTAGTTTCCTGGCAGGCAGAAGCTAGCAAACTTTTTCTATAAAGGGCCAGATAATAAATATTTTAGGCTTTGTGGGCCAAGAGGCCAAATCAAGGTACTTACATGTAATTATTTATGTAATAAGAGAGCAAACAAATTTCTGCAGATGATTTCACTCACGGGCCATACAAAAGCAGGTGCAGGGTGGATTTGGCCAGAGACCCATAGGTTGCCAACCCCTGCAGTATGGCATGGAGATTGAAGCTTATTTTAAGCGACATGGAAAACCATTGGACCATTCTAAGGAAGAGAGTGACAGGGTGGGATAACTCTTTTAAGAAAATCACTCTGGCTGCTGTGCTGAGAAAGCAACCAGGGGGCAAGAAAGGATGTGAGGGAACCAGTTAAGAAGTCCAGGCAACTGGGTGGTGACTTGGACAAGGGTGGTGGCAGTGGTGATGGGGCACAACAGGGGGACGGGAGTCATGGGCTCAATTCTGAAGCCCTAGTGACTATCCTGAAATACAAATCTGATCACGTTGCAGAGACAAGCCATCACAAATCCACAGATTATCCACAGTCCGACTGGTGAGTCCCATGGACTCAGTGACCATTCCAAACCCCCGAATGGGGACACTGATAGAAAGGGGTACAGCTCAGGAAGTGAAGACAGGAAACTGTGTGGTCTGGGTTTCTGTGTGGCAGCAGGGAAGGGGTGAACGACCATTAGTCTGGATGGATTTGGGGAAGGCAGGCGTTATTGTCACTATACGATGCATTCCCTGTCACTTCATTCCAGATTTCAGGTCCTGTAAGGTCAGGGTCTGGGGAATGTGCACAGCACAGTTAAATTAGAAGATGAATGCATGCTTTCTTATAGCACTCACAGTGGCTGTAGAGGGTCATTGCCATTTTAAATTCCCATTTACAGCAGAAGTTCTTAACCCAGGGCGCAAGGAGAGAATGCAGTGATCTATAAACTTGGGTGGAAAAAATGTTACTTATTTATTTTCACTAACATCGAAACGAAACTTTGCACTTCATTCAGTGATAAATGTAGGTTGGAAACCCACAGTAGAATTAACAGTTCCACTAGCTAGTACAGATATTTTCATATCATCTAGCTATTGTTGTAGATATCTTAGAATATTCATGACTTCCATAACTCTAAGTTCTCACACCCACCACTGGATCTTATTTAATGTTTAATAAAGAGGCACTGGGACTTCCCTGGCTGTCCAATGGGTAGGACTCCTCTCGTCCACTGCAGGGGGCCCGGGTTCTATCCCTGGTTGGGTAACTAAGATCCTACAAGTCGTGCAGCCAAAAATAAAATAAAATAAAGGTCATCCAGAATTTTTTAAAAACATGCACAACTATTACTACTCCACCACAAATATATTTTTTTAATATTTTGGTAACTGTGTTTCAACATCATTGGCTTCTCTTGTAATTCTGCATATTTATTTTCTGCCCTCAAGAACAGTCTTTGGAGAAGGGCTTGTAAGTTTCAAGAGGCTGCCAAAGCCAAAAGCAGAGCCCACGCTTACTCAGTCAGGGCTTCTGGTCACAAGCAGTGTTAGTGGACAGTGTTGGTCCTGCTTTGGGGTTGGGTACAAAGCAGAGTTCCTGAAGCTTCTCTTTCCTTCAGCACTTTCATACTTAAGAGGTAGCCACCTGCCTTCCCAGACTTCTCCACTCTTCTAGAAGCACTTAGCTAATTGTGCTGAACTCGGGGCCAGACCTCAGGGAGAGAGAAGCAGCTGGTCTGGTCCCCTTTGGCAATCAATTATTCCCCGAAGCAGAATGATTGATGGCTTCTGCACATCTTGGTCCAGCTAATAATACTGCTGATGCTGTTTTAATTCCAAAGCACATAGCCACCCCCAGTCTTCCTTTTCAGCCTCTTTGCTTCAAATGCCGGCTAGGGCTTCTAGAGACAGCAAACGTGACCTATGTGGACAATTTGAACACTAGTGCCCCCTGTCCATTTCCACAGCTCATCCAATTTCTGTCCACCAATTTGGATTTCCTCCCCATTCTTTGATTACCTTTCTCAGATTTTCTTTTTGGGTCACACCATCTCCTTCCCTGCATGTTCTGAAATTACCTTTTCTCCTACCAGAAACCCCTTGAAATTTCTTGTCCTTCTCAGGATCTTGGCAATCTTTGATGGGGCTGGAGAGAAAGGGGGCCTCTGTGTCTGAGTGATGGGTTGGGAGTAAGAATGGAGGAGCTGGCGACTGTCTTTCCCCCTGAGCGTTGCTCAGAGACCCTTGCAACAACCCCAGGGTCCTGGGAAGCCCTTTTTTAAAAGTCACGTTTCTCCTATGACATTGCCAAGAACTCACCCCTGAGAATACAATCAATTTCCAGCCCAGCCTGAAAGCTCAGTAGTTGAAATAACAGTTTCTGGTGAGTTACTCAATGATTAAAAGCGTTGAACTTTCCCACTGTGGTTGCCAAGAGCGGAGCTGCCTTCCCCTTGCTCATTGCTGACTTATTCCCTTCCTCTGCCCTGCTAGTACCTCCAGGGGCCGTCCTCCGGTCATGGGTCAGAGAGAGTCTTGCCGACATGTGGCCCTACTGGGAGCTTCTCTCCGAGGTCTTGCCAAGGACTGCAGACACTGGAAGACCAGTGGAGCTGTGTGGATGGTTTTGCTTTTGTCTCTATGTTTCAAGCACAGAAATAATCTTGAGAGAGGAGGTATGATTTTTGGCTCCTTCTGGGTATGGGATCCCATCAGTCAAGCATGTTCAGTGGTTGCACCTGTTGTGGTAGCAAGTTCTGATGCTGACCGTGCTTGGGAGCTTCAGAAACTCTTGCAGGCTTGGCTACTTTGCATTCTTCTTCATGGATTTCTTTCCTTTTTGCCTCCAACCCCACCCTTCAAACTAGAAGCCAAAAGTACCAGGCAGGATCCTTCAAGGAAAAGTAGTTTGGGAAAAATATTCTAGGAGGTGCACAGGGATGCCAAGACACCCAGAGACACCTTCCCCAGCCCTGAAGGGACAAGGGGAACAAGCCGTGTTCCTGGAACCCAGGACAGCTGGGGCCACGAAGAGGGGCTTCCCACAGAGTTGTAGCATGTGATAGGATTTCCTTCCTTTTTTAAGGCTGAATAATATTCCATTGTGTTTATTTAGTCATCCATCAATGGACATTTGAGTTGCTTCTACCTCTTGTATGTTGCAAATAAAGCTACAGTGAACACGGCTGTGCAAATATCTTCAAGATCCTGTTTTGAATTCTTTTAGATATGTACCAGAAGTAGGATTGCTGGATCATACAATAGTTCCATTTTTAATATTTTGAGAAAACTCCATATTGTTTTCCATAGACACTGCACCATTTTACATTTCTGCCAACAGTGCACATGGGTTCCAATTTCTCTGCATTCTTGCCAACACTTGTTATTTTCCTTTTTTTTTTTTTTGTTTTTTTGATTGTGGCCATCCTAATGGGTATGAGGTGATATTGCATTGTGGTTTTGATTTTACATCTCTAATGAGTGATGTCGATCGAGCATCTTTTCATATGCTTGTTGGCTTGTCTTCTTTGGAAAAATGTTTATTCAAGTCCTTTGCCTATTTTGGGGGAGAAGGGGGTTTTCACTGTTTCAGTTTACTTAATTCTTAACATAAAGGAAAATCAGCCAGCATTCGGGTCAGAACTATACCCTTTGGCAATGGAAACGGGACGAGCAACTTATTCGCTGAAGGGGGTAGAAATCAAGCATTTATCCGTGGTCTGACTTTGTGACACTACAGTGACAGAATTATAAAAACCACACTGGATTTTGCAAGGCATACCGAGGTTACAGCCGCATGGAATTTACAGTAAAGAGTTGCAAACTGTTGTCCCCCACTACAGACATCACTGCGCAGGCGCTGAGCCGGGTCTGCGGTCCCGGTCCCGGTCCCGGGGTAGCTTGGTTTGCGCAGGGCGGAAGCGGACTGGCGGGGAGGCGCCCTTCCCAGAGCTGCCGCCAGAGGGAGCGCGCAGCAGCAGGAAACTTCGTGGTTTGGCCCCTCGCGCGGCCCGTAGTCGGGCGCCGAGGCGGGAAAAGCCGACCGGGCCTTTGTGGGCGCTGCCTCTCTGTCTTCGCGCGCAGGCCGGTGTCCCGCCGTGAGAACGGAGGAGGACGAGGGGACCGAGGAGCAGCAGCCAGCCTCTCACCAACAGGTACAGAGAACGAGGTCCGCCTGGGCTGGGGGAGCACGGCATCGAGATTCTGGGGAGAAAAAGGCCCCCCGCCTCAGCCCGGCCTCCCTTCCGCCTGGGCGGCCTCCCCTTCGTACGTTAAAAAAACCGAGTTGTCTTTTTGTTAGGGGCTTGTAAGGGTTCTTTATATATTCTGGCGTGAACCTCTTGTCAGAGAGGCGATTTGCACGTATTCTCTTATCCAGGAGATTGGCTTTTCACTCTGTCGATTTTTTTTTGAGGACAATTAACATAAAATTAATACATAAAATTACGTATCTTAATGTATTAAAATACATATTCCCAACTCCTTGTCCTGAAAATTCTGATTCAGGAGATTTAGATCAGGAACTGTGAATCTATATTTTTAGTAAGAACCTCTGGGGATTCTAAAATCTAGCAAGTTTGGAACATTCTAGATTCTACTCTAATACTGTTTCTCAGCGGGGGCTGCACAGCCGAACGGCCTTCAGAGCTTTAGCAGGACTGAGGCCTGGTCCTACTCCCAGAGTTTTGGAATTAATTGAGAAGAGTTAGTTCTCAGTAGAGACCTGTTGGGATTTTAAGTGCCTCAGGGGGACACTGATGACCAGCCCAGGGGAGAACCTGCTCCATCTGTGCCCCTGTCCAGGGACCCGGCTCCTGGTGCAGAGCCTGGCTCAGTTTGGTTCTGCTGTAGTCTCAGCCTCACTGCCTTATTTTGAAAGTTATACTTACATTTCTGATATTGCAAAGTGGTTCTTTTCCAGTGAGGTCGAGAGCTTTACAGAGAAATCTGACATTAGCGGCCAAAATTCTCCATGTTGTGGTGGGGAAGTTGGAAAAAACCTGACTGTAAGTTTACTTAGTAGCTAATCCAGCCAAGGTCTGCCCTTTGCTGGCCAGCTCTGAATGCTTTCTTCTGCAGAAGCTACCGGCACCGTTAAGCTGATGGGAATATTTGCTGCCACAATTGCACAAAAGAATGAGCCTTTTATCACTGGGTGGTCCTGTATCTACAGTGGTCCTAACGCAGCTATTTGCCATTGCCCTGGACCCTGGGAAACAGACTCTCTATTCACAGCAAGGAATTTTCTCGAAGGTCGTTAAACAATTGTTTTTAAGCTGTTGCTACACCACCCCATGTGTGATGTGGATGTGTGACTTTGTGGGTCTTAAAACTAATATCAGGCAAGAAAAGCTAACTGGAGAATTTAGAAATTAGCTTCCATTTATCCCTCAAACAAGCAAGCTAATTATTTATTAATAGAGGGAGGCTAATAAGAGATAAGAATGTGAGGTTAAGATTCCAGATCCGATTTTGTTGCCTATTATTCATGGGCTTCTTGGGCATGACATTTAACCTCTCTAGGTCTCAGTTGGCTTATCTGTGAAATGGAGTTATAGTGCCCACCCAGGCTGCAAGAAGGTCAAATGAGGTAAGACATAAAAGCTATTTGCTAACCTTGGTCTGCAAATAAATGTTAGGCCCTTAAGAAGCTGTTACTGTTGTGGTTATGAGCTGTTGTGCTTATCAGTGGGCATTGCTACATCAGAGAGGCAAACTCTTTGTCTTTATCCTGCCTGCTAAAGGCCAGAAGAGCACACAGCCAGGAGGATGTGGAATATTTTTGTGCACACTTTTGATCTGTATGTATTGGCTAAGTTTAATTCTGAAATACCACCAGCCTCTGACTGGGTGAAGGTTATTGGAAGCCACAGCGTTGTTTTTCCTTTAGCTCTTTCAGATGACTAGTCCTTTCCAGTTTCTCACCAGCCATATCCAAACCAAATAGAGAAATTACCATCATAATTTGCCCTAACTAGAACTTATTCATGCTAAGGTGTTGACACTCTTGCTCCTAGATAAATTTGAAACCTGTTTATTTCTATGCATGGACTCAAAGCCAGTTGTCCTGATTACTTTAGTAGTATTTCTTCATTCAGTAGGAAGTATTTTGGGGAATTTTAGTGTGAAACCGTGTGACTTAGAGACTGAAGGCAGGTGCATTAGGGAGTGGGATCCAGGGCAGGAAATGATAACTCATGGGGAGAAGATCAAGAACCTCTGACATTAATGTATGTGGAAGTAATGTTGATACAAGAGACAGGAGGGAGACCTTTTTGAGTGCCTGCTGCATACTAACACTGTGCTAGCAATTGCATTCAGCTTCTCATTTGATTCTCATATTGATCCTACTGGAGGGGCCTCATTTCCATCTTATACAGGAGTCCAGAGACATAAGGTGACTTGATCAAGGTTACACAGCCTGCGTGACTAGTTTGTTCCAAAGCCCACATGGTTCTCTTCTAACATTTTGACTCAGTAGAACAAACACCGTGACACCAAGTAGAGATGGGATATTGGAAAACTATCAAAGGGAGAAGAAAAACACAAGAATTGTTGTTTGATATATAAAATGGTGCTATCAAGAGTCATTTATGTCCCATTTATGCCTAATTACCACATAGTACAATAATGATTATGATTAAATGTCTGACAGATGAAGTTGGCTGTACATTTTATTTGATCGGAACAGAAAGCACAGCACATATGGGCTTCATCTTCATTGTTCCTTGCCCACGCAGCATGTCACTTGTTTATAACTTCAGTAAATCACGGGTGACGTTGGTCAGCATTTATAGGCCAGTCCCTGTAGCCCAGATGTAAGACAAGGGAGAGTCACATCCAGCCTTTCCATCAGTCTCAACAAAGAACAATCCATTAATTTGCTAATTATTTCTCCCTGCTGTGTACAGGTAGCATTAGGGAAAATAAATATACTGAGACTTAAGTGACTCAGAGTTCCTGCTTTTGTTATTGAATTTGCTTAGGTTGGTTTTTACATTTTGTGATTATATGGGTGCCTTTGTCCACAGTGAATGAGAAAATTAACTTATTGTTCTTGGGGAGGGAGGAGAGATTGCTTAAAATCGCACAGGATTGGGGTTGGAGGGATACAGCTGTGACGAAGAAGAGGGCAGTGAATTAGGATTCAGAGAATCTCCTTCTGCCACTACCTGCTGTGTAACTCTAACCTGCGCATGTTTTCTCATCCCTAAAATGAGGATAATAATAATATTTACCTTATATGGGATGTCTGAGACACCAAAGGCAAACCAGGAGACAGGTATTTTGAGTGCAGGTCATTTAGTGTGGAGGTGATCTAAAGAAGCACAGTGAGGGGCTTGGTGAGCAGGTTACAGCTGTGGGCATTGGGGGTCAGTGCCACTAGGACTCTGTGTCAGTTATCTACTGCTGTGTAACAAATTACTCCAAAATTTAATGGCTTAAAATAACAATACATATCTATTATACTTACATTTCCTGTAGATTAGGGATTCAGGACTGGCTTATCTGGGCAGCTATGGCTCAGGACATCTTGTAAGATTATAGTCAAGATGTCCATCGGAGCAGCATCATCTGAAGGCTTGAGTGGGGTTGCAGGGTCCATTTTCAAGGTGGCTCCACCACATGGCTGGCGAGCTGGTGCTGGTTGTTGGCAGGAGGCCTCAGTTCCTCACTGTGTGGACCTCCCCACGAGCTGCTTGTGTGTTCTCACGACATGGTGCTGGCTTTCCCCAGAAGCAGCACTTTTATGACCTCAGCTTGGAAGTCACAGAACATCATTCTCCTCATAGTCTCGTCATTAGAAGTGTCACTTAATATGGCTCACATTTGAGGGGAGGAGAATTAGGCTTCACCTTTTAAAGGTCTGAAGTTCAAATAATTTGTTGACATAGTTTAGGACTGCCACTTACTCTGTGTGACACTTGTGGAACACACTTTAGAATTTTCCTTTTTCCTGAGAGTGAAAGAAGCTGGGCTATTTATCTCCCAGCTCTCATCCCTATTACTTGAAGATCTGGTTGGTGCCCTGAAGGCAAGGATGAGTGAGAGCAGGGAGGAAGGTAGTTCTGTTCTGAATGGTGCTTAAGAGACATTCCCCAAGGTTCCAGAGGCGCTGATGGGCTCCGCTGATGAGAGGTACTGCCCCAGACTGATTCCTGCCCACAAGCAGAGCCCCTAGTGCCCACTCAACACAGGCCAGTGCAGGGACCTGAGCTCAGTTTAAAGCTAGCTAGCTTAATCGACACCTAGCTCTTATCTTATTATTTACATTTATCATGACTAGAAGACCCTGCCTTTTCTTGCCTTCATCTTTTTCAGCTGAAAATGAGACTGAGGCTCCTGTTCTTTTTCCTAAGATGCCCTTGCTTGGACTAGCAAAGGATTTCCAAATATCACTTATATGGGAGTTTTTTTTTTTTTAAATAAAATACACACACACACACTTGCATCCATAGAGACAAATAGCACCCCTCTCTGCTTTGCTATTTCTGGCACTAACCTCCATTTATGATGCCATATTTATGTAATTACAGTGCTGCAGTGGTGGATCATGATTTCAAAATATAGTCATAATCACCATCAGAAGAAATGGGGAAGATGAAAAACATACGCAAAGTAATTAAAGAGTCCTCATGAATGAATTTTCCCACTGCCTCCTATGCTCAGGCCATGGGATGCTCTGCCTCTGGATGTGCACATGTGTGTGTGTGTGTGTAGTATGTATGTTTACATTTCTGCTCTTATATGTCTGGACCTGGGACTAGGGTGTGAATACCCAGTGAAGTGGCTTATCCCTTGGAGATTACCGTCCTTCTGCTTGATTAGATTTTTCTGTTCAGTTATTTGTGGTCTTGGCCACAGGGTGTATTTTTTTGTGTGTGTGTGGTACGCGGGCCTTTCAGTGCTGTGGCCTCTTCCGTTGCGGAGCACAGGCTCCGGACGCTCAGGCCCAGTGGCCGTGGCTCACGGGCCCAGCCGCTCCATGGCACGCGGGATCCTCCCGGACCGGGGCACGAACCCATGTCCCCTGCATCGGCAGACGGACTCCCAACCACTGCGCCACCAGGGAAGCCCCAGGGTGTATTTTTTATGACACATGTATCCCCGTTTCACACTCCTTCCTGCTGAGGACACTTTTTGTGCATTAATTCCTTAGTAATATTTTGAAGTTGTTTTTCTGTGCTTGAAAAATAATTTCCCACTTCCAGAATGCACCTGTCCCTCCACGCCTGCTTTCCCATTCCCTCTACCCACTTTATCTTTTTGCAACACCCCCAACACTGAGAGGACCGCAAATTCAAAAGCAGCCTATTTTCTCTGCTGGACACCTTGCCAGCTAGATGCTCAGGGGTCCGGGTTGCTTTGTGTTGAGGACACTGCCTGTTCTGCTTGCCGCATTCTGTGAACCTGCTGAACTACTAAACAAGTCCCTTTGCAGTGCCTGGAAAACTGAATTCTTTTCTCTTCCATTTCTGGCTTGCGTGTAGTGAAGGCACAGTATGCTCTGCCAAATCTTAAAACCTTAAAGCCGTTTATTCATCCAATTTTGGGGCTGCCTTTTTCTTCTAGAAAGTTCCTTGGGGCTCTATCATATAAAATCTCACCCCGAATAACATATTTGGACACATTGATGAAAATATTCCTTTAGTGCATTACAACTTATAGGATTGGGGAAGACTTTGGGAGAAAGTGAGGGAGTATTTTAAATTATTAATTTTTTTATGGCTGGGGCTTCAAACAATATTTACTCATTACTTTGGATCAAAAGCTCCCATTGACTCTTAAGACGAAGCATTTTTATCATCTGTCTACCTTCTACACTCCCAGCCTGTTTGTCCCTGGCTATCATGTTGCTGTGAGTTAAGGCACAAGAAGGAGACTTAAGGAAGGGGTGGTGGTGCAAGAGTGTGCCTGGATGTCCAGTCCTTTTTATTTCTTCATTAAAGTGCTGCCCGTGCAAGTCCATAGGCAACTCAACAGACGTGTCTCCTACACCTAACACCTCCTTTGGGTTGACAAGGAGAGAGTCAGGTATATCATCTATAGCCAGCTTGCATTCTGCCAGCTTTAACATTTCATTCTTGCTACTTTATAGCTCTCAAAAGCCTTTTAAAGGTTGCTGGAGGGAGATCTTTTAAAATTTTTATTTATTTATTTTTCTCTTCAAGTTTTCTATTTTCTTAATTTTTTTATTGGAGTATAATTGCTTTACAGTGTTGTGTTAGTTTCTGCTGTACAATGAAGTGAATTAGCTATATGTATACATATATCACCTCCCTCTCGGACCTCCCTCGCACTACCCCCCTCATCGCACCCATCTAGGTCATCACAGAGCACCGAGCTGAGTTCCCTGTGCTATACAGCAGGTTCCCAATAGCTATCTATTTTACACATGGTAGTGTATTTATGTCAAAACTAATCTCCCAATTTTTCCCACCCTCCCCTTCCCCCCATGTGTCCACAGGTCCGTTCTCTACATCTGTGTCTCTATTCCTGCCCTGCAAATAGGTTCATTTGTACCATTTCTCTGGATTCTACATATATGCGTTAATATACGATATTGTTTTTCTCTTTCTGGCTTACTTCACTTTGTATAACAGATTCGAGGTCCATCCACATCTCTACAAATGACCCAGTTTAATTCCTTTTTATGGCTGAGTAATATTCCATTGTATATGTGTACCACATCTTCTTTATCCATTCATCTGCCATTGGACATTTAGGTTGTCTCCATGTCCTGGCTATTGTAGATAGTGCTTCAGTGAACATTGGGGTGCATGTGTCCTTTTGAATTATGGTTTTCTCAGGGTATATGCCCAGTAGTGGGATTGCTGGGTTGTATAGTAGTTCTATTTTTAGTTTTTTAAGGAACCTCCATACTGTTCTCCATAGTGTCTGTATCAGTTTACATTCCCACCAACAGTGCAAGAGGGTTCCCTTTTCTCCACACCCTCTCCAGCATTTATTGTTTGTAGATTTTTTGATGATGGCCATTCTGACCGGTGTGAGGTGATACCTCATTGTAGTTTTGATTTGCATTTCTCTAATAATTAGTGATATTGAGCATCTTTTCATGTGCCTCTTGGCCATCTGTATATCTTCTTTGGAGAAATGTCTGTTTAGGTCTTCTGCCCATTTTTTAATTGTGTTGTTTGTTTTTTTGCTGTTGAGTTCCATGAGCTGTTTGTATATTTTGGAGATTAATCCTTTGTCCGTTGCTTCATTAGTAAGTATTTTCTCCCATTCTGAGGGTTGTCTTTTCATCTTGTTTATGGTTTCCTTTGCTTTGCAAAAACTTCTAAGTTTCATTAGGTCCCATTTGTTTATCTTTTTTTAATTTCCATTTCTCTAGGAGGTGGGTCAAAAGGATCTTGCTGTGATTTATGTCATAGAGTGTTCTGCCTATGTTTTCCTCTAAGAGTTTGATAGTGTCTGGCCTTACATTTAGGCCTTTAATCCATTTTGAATTTATTTTTGTGTATGGTGTTAAGGAGCGTTCTGATTTCATTCTTTTACATGTAGCTGTCCAATTTTCCCAGCACCACTTATTGAAGAGGCTGTCTTTTATCCATTGTATATTCTTGCCTCCTTTATCAAATATAAGGTGACCATATGTGCGTGAGTTTATCTCTGGGCTTTCTATCCTGTTCCATTGGTCTATGTTTCTGTTTCTGTGCCAGTACCATACTGTCTTGATTACTGTAGCTTTGTAACATAGTTTGAAGTCTGGGAGTCTGATTCCTCCAGCTCCGTTTTTCTTTCTCAAGATTGCTTTCGCTATTTGGGGTCTTTTGTGTTTCCATACAAATTGTAAAATTTATTTATTTTTATTTATTTATTTTTTTGCTGTACGCAGGCCTCTCACTGTTGTTGCCTCTCCCACTGCGGAGCACAGGCTCCGGACGCGCAGGCTCAGCGGCCATGGCTCACGGGCCCAGCCGCTCCGCGGCACGTGGGATTCTCCCAGACCGGGGCACGAACCTGTGTCCCCTGCATTGGCAGGTGGACTCTCAACCGCTGCGCCACCAGGGAAGCCCCAAATTGTAAAATTTTTTGTTCTAGTTCTGTGAAGAATGCCATTGGTATTTTGATAGAGATTGCAATGAATCTGTAGATTGCTTTGAGTAGTATAATCATTTTCACAATATTGATTCTTCCAATCCAAGAACATGGTATATTTCTCCATCTGTTTATGTCATCTTTGATTTCTTTCATCAGTATTTTATAGTTTTCTGAGTACAAGTCTTTTGCCTCCTTAGGTAGATTTATTCCTTGGTATTTTATTCTTTTCGTTGTGCTGGTAAATGGGACTGTTTCCTTAATTTCTCTTTCTGATTTTTCGCTGTTAAGCATGCAAGCAATTTCTGTACATTAATTTTGTATCCTGCAACCTTACCAAATTCATTGATTAGTTCTAGTAGTTTTCTGGTGGCATCTTTAGGATTATCTATGTATAGTATCATGTCATCTGAGAACAGTGACAGTTTTATGTCTTCTTTTCCAATTTGTATTCCTTTTATTTCTTTTTCTTCTCCGACTGCTGTGGCTAAAATTTTCAAAACTATGTTGAATGAGAATGGTGAGAGTGGACATCGTTGTCTTGTTTCTGATCTTAGTGGAAATGCTTTCAGTTTTTCACCTTTGAGAATGATGTTTGTGGTGGGTTTGTCATATATGACCTTTATTATGTTGAGGTAGGTTCCCTCTGTGCCCATTTTCTGGAGAGTTTTTATCATAAATGGGTGTTGAATTTTGTCAAAAGCTTTTTCTGCATCTATTGAGATGATCATATGGTTTTTATTCCTTAATTTGTTAATATGGTGTATCATATTGATTGATTTGCATATATTGAAGAATCCTTGCATTCCTGGGATAAATCCCACGTGATCATGGTGTATGATCCTTTTAATGTGTTGTTGGATTCTGTTGCTAGTATTTTGCTGAGGATTTTTGCATCTATGTTCATCAGTGATATTGGTCTATAATTTTCTTTTTTTGTGGTATCTTTGGTTTTGGTATCATGGTGATGGTGGCCTTGTAGAACAAGTTTGGGAGTGTTCCTTCCTCTTCAGTGTTTTGGAAGAGTTTGAGAAGGATCAGTGTTAGCTCTTCTCTAAACGTTTGATAGAATTTGCCTGTGAAGCCATCTAGTCCTGGAGTTTTGTTTGTTGAAAGATTTTTAATTACAGTTTCAATTTCATTACTTGTGATAGGCTGTTTATGTTTTCTACTTCTTCTTGGTTCAGTCTTGGAAAATTGTACCTTTCCAAGAGTTTGTCCACTTCTTCCAGATTGTCCATTTTATTGGCATATAGTCGTTTGTAGTAGTCTCTTATAATCTTTTGTATTTCTATGGTGTCAGTTGTGATTTCTCCTTTTTCATTTCTAATTTTATTGATTTGCGTCCTCTCCCTTTTTTTCTTGGTGAGTCTGGCTAAAGGTTTATCAATTTTGTTTATCTTCTCAAAGAACCAACTTTTAGTTTCAGTGATCTTTGCTATTGTTTTCATCATTTCTATTTCATTTATTTCTGCTCTGATCTTTATGATTTCTTTCCTTCTACTGACTTTGGGTTTTCTTTCTTCTTCCTTCTCTAATTGCTTTAGGTGTAAGGTTAGGTTGTTTATTTGAGATTTTTCTTGTTTCTTAAGGTGAGATTGAATTGCTATAAACTTCCATCTTAGAACTCTTTTACCACATCCCATAGGTTTTGGGTCATCGTGTTTTCATTTTCAGTTGTTTCTATGTTTTAAAAAATTTCTTCTTTGATTTCTTCAGTGATCTCTTGCTTATTTAGTAGCACACTGTTTAGCCTCCATGTATTTGTGTTTTTTACAGGTTTTTTTTTTCCTGTAGTTGGTTTCTAATCTCATAGCATTGTGGTCAGAAAAGATGCTTGATATGATTTCAATTTTCTTAAATTTACGGAGGCTTGATTTGTGACCCAAGATGTGATCTATCCTGGAGAATGTTCCATGTGCACTTGAGAAGAAAGTGTATTCTGCCACTTTTGGGTGGAATGTCCTATAAATATCAATTAAGTCTCTCTGGTCTATTGTGTCATTTAAAGCTTGTGTTTCCTTATTTATTTTCTGTTTGGATCATCTGTCCATTGGTGTAAGTGGGATGTTAAAGTCCCCTACTATTATTGTGTTACTGTCAATTTCCCCTTTTATGGCTGTTAACGTTTGCCATATGTATTTGAGGTGCTCCTGTGTTGGGTACGTAAATATTTATAATTGTTATATCTTCTTCTTGGATTGATCCCTTGATCATTATGTAGTGTTCTTCCTTATCCCTTGTAACAGTCTCTATTTTAAAGTCTGTTTTATCTGATATGAGTATTGCTACTCCAGCTTTCTTTTGATTTCCATTTACATGGAATATGTTTTTCCATCCCTGCACTTTCAGTCTGTATGTGTCCGTAGGTCTGAAGTGGATCTCTTGTAGACATCATATAGATGGGTCTTGTTTTTGTATGCATTCAGCCAGTCTGTATCTTTTGGTTGGAGCATTTAATCCATTTACGTTTAAGGTTATCATCGATATGTATGTTCCTATTACCATTTTCTTAATTGTTTTGGGTTTGTTTTTGTGGGTCTTTTTCTTCTCTTTTGTTTCCTGCCTATAGAAATTCCTTTAGCATTTGTTGTCAAGCTGGTTTGGTGGTGCTGAATTCTCTTAGCTTTTGCTTGTCTGTAAAGCTTTTGATTTCTCTGTCAGATCTGAATGAGATCCTTGCTGGGTAGAGTAATCTTGGTTGTAGGTTTTTCTCTTTCATCACTTTTAGTATATCCTGCCACTGCCTTCTGGCTTGCAGAGTTTCTGCTGAAAAATCAATGGATAACCTTATGGGGATTCCATTGTGTGTTACTTTTTGCTTTTCCCTTGCTGCTTTTTATATTGTTTCTTTGAATTTAATTTTTGTTAGTTTGATTAATATGTGTCTTGGTATGTTTCTCCTAGGGTTTATCCTGGATGGGACTCTCTGTGCTTCCTGGACTTCGGTGACTATTTCCTTTCCCATGTTAGAGAAGTCTTCTACTATAATCTCTTTGAATATTTTCTCAGATCCTTTTTTTTTTCTTTTCCTCTCTTCTTCTTCTGGGACCCCTATAATTTGAATGTTGATGCGTTTGGTGTTGTCCCAGAGGTCTCTGAGATTGTCTTCAATTCTTTTCATTCTTTCTTCTTTATTCTGCTCCTCAGCAGTTATTTCCACCATTCTATTTTCCAGCTCACTTATTCGGTCTTCTGCCTTAGTTATTCTGTTATTGATTCCTTCTAGTGTATTTTTCATTTCAGTTATTGTGTTGTTCATCTCTGTTTGTTTGTTCTTTAGATCTTTGTTAAATATTTCTTTTATTTTCTCAATCCATGCCTGCATTGTACTTCTGAGATTCTGGATCATCTTTACTATCATTACTCTGAATTCTTTTTCAGGTACGTTGCCTATTTCCTCTTCACTTTTTTGGTCTTGTAGGGTTTTACTTTGCTTCTTCATCTGTGACATTATTTTTTTGTTAATTTTTTGTTTTTTTGTTTTTTTCTGATGGGTGGGATTGTGTTCTGTTTTACTGGTAGTTCGGCCTGAGGCTTCTAGCCCTGGAGTTTGTAAGCTGTTGAGTAGAGCTGGGTCTTGGTGCTGAGAGGACGACCTCCTGGAGACCTCAATCTGATGAATATTCCCTGGGGTCTGAGGTTCTCTGTTAGTCCAGTGGTTCAGACTCGGAGCTCTCACTGCAGGGGCTCAGGCCTGACCCCCAGCTTGTGAACCAAGATCCTGCAAGTCATGTGGTGTGGCAAAAAAAAAAAAAAAGAAAAAAAAGAGCAGAACAATAACAAAGAGTAAAAAATAAAACAAGATTAGAAAACTAACAGATATGTTAGAAAAAATTAAAAAAATAAAAATATAGATGAAACAACAACTGGAAGGTAAAATAGAACCACAATAGCAAAAAAAGAGGAGAAAAAGAAAAACTAGAAAAGGCCTTGGTTGTGATGGGTGGGGCTTAGGCAGGGGTGGGGTTTAGGCAGTGGGTAGGGCCTATGCTTAGAACCCACAGGGCTGGAACAGGCCCTGCAGGGGTGGAGGTGGGACTTATGCTCAACACTGCAGGAGGGGCCCAAGAATGCCTCTGGCCTTGGAGGGTGGAAGACCAGGTCTGGGACCCCAGCAGGCTCCATGGGCCCAAGTGGGCGGGGGAAATGCTAGGCGTGTTCCCCCTGATCATCCGATCCCAGAGGGTCCCTCCCTGTTGGCCCATTTTCTTCTCTGCCCACCCCTCCTATGCCCCTAGGACCCTTGTGGCCAGAGGAGGCCCTGGAAGGTAGGGGACCAGACCAGGAAGCCCAGCAGGCTTCCTGGGGCCCAACTGGGTGGGGGAAATGCCCGTGGCGCTTCCCATGATCCTCTGATCCCAGAGGACCCCTCCCTGTCCACCTCTCCTCTTCTCCCCCTGCCTCCCTCCTATGCTCCTAGGACCCACAAGGTCAGAGGGGGCCCCGGAGGATGGAGGACCCAGCTGGGGCGTCCAGCCAGCTTCCCAGGGCCGACTCGGCAGGGGAAATGCTAAGTGTGCTCCTCCCTGATCCTCCAAGCCCCCAAGGGTCCCTCTATGCGTGGAAACCCCTCCCTTCTCCCAGCCACCCCTCAGGGACGCCGGTCCTGTCCGGCCTCCACTTCTTCCCCAACGCACTCCTCACCACGTCCTACCCAGTCACTTGGGGGTTCCTCCCCTCTCCTTGGGCGTCAAGGTCCCCCACCAGAGTCCAGCAGGTGCCTGCCATCTTTGAGATTTTTTGTTTAAGAGATAGGTTGGAAGAGGGACTGTGTTTGTGTGCGCCTTTTGGTCTGGGTCATTCATGGCTGATTTCAAACCTAGAAAACAGGTCAATTCCAGGAAATTCATTCAGTCTCTTAATTGAAGCACTAGCCTATTTTAAAATAATTTTTTAAAATATTAGGTATGGGGCTTCCCTGGTGGCGCAGTGGTTGAGAGTCCGCCTGCCGATGCAGGGGACGCGGGTTCGTGCCCCAGTCTGGGAAGATCCCACATGCTGCGGAGCGGCTGGGCCCGTGAGCCATGGCCGCTGAGCCTGTGCGTCCGGAGCCTGTGCTCCACAGCGGGAGAGGCCACATTGGTGAGAGGCCCGCATACCGCAAAAAAAAAAAAAAAAAAAAAAAAAATTAGGTATGGATTTCCTAATGTAGATTCTGTTTACTGACCTCAGGTAAGGAGACCTGCTTTCACTAGGAATTCTTTTCCTCCTACTCTACCTTCTTTGGTTTCTGAAACCTTACTCTTGTTTAACTGCTGGATAAGGATCTCCCATCTCCCTCCCGTTTCCTCCATCACTGATAGAATTTTCCCTCATCTCTGATAACTGCACATACTCTAATAAATTAACTGTGCAGGATTGCTGTGATAGAGGTATGGGGTAGGATCCAGCGAGGTGTAGCAAATTATTTTTATCTCCTGCTCCCTGTTAAGCAGCAGTTGTTATTCTATTATCTATGTTTTGAATTTAGTTGTTTGATCCTCAAAGCCTAAAAGTAGCTTCTATGCCCAGTTTTATGGTTTTAAGGATGCCAACTGCAACTATAAATTCTCTGGTTGAGCCATATCTACTTGCCACATCCTGAATATATGTTTAGCTCTATTTTCCCCTGCATACCTATATATTGTGGCCGGTAGTGATACTATTTCCATATACTTTCTCTTTCTCTTCTTCACAAACCCACAAATGGAATTGACAGCCTGAAGGAGCAGCAAAGAAAGCACTGCCTCTCTGCCCACATCGTGCTGGCCTTCTCTTTTCTTTAGCTAGTGATGGGTTAGAGTTGGCATCCTGGGGGGTTTGCAAGAGCCAACCTCTCTTTTTCTGGGGCTACAGTTAGATCCCATGGGAGGGAAGAGCACCGTGGTGGGAAATGTAAGTTCTCAGATATTATTTCTGTCTGGGTACTTTGAGACCACAAGGAAAGGCCTTGGTGTCATTATGCCTGCATGTGGCAAGATGGTCAGCATGTCTTTGTGATCTTGTTCTGGGGTGGGAAAAACCAGGGAATTGGAACCATGCATTTCCATCAGCCCTGATGACAACTTTAACCATTCCACCTTGGTGGGTTTAGGCGCAGATGAGAAGAGACAGGAGGAGTAAGAAGAGAAGATTGGAGGTGGTGAGCGAAGGTGTGGCTTGTGTTTGCTCAGACCTGGGGAACAGGCGGGGTTAATATGAAACAGCCAATTTTCTTATGTCTGCTTCCTTCTCCTTCTGCTGTTGGCTTGCTTTCTCCTAATTCTGGTTTGTTCATGACTCCTCAGGGCCTCTAAAGCTATCTCGTGCCCTTCCTTGACATATACTTTCAGCATTTTTTTTTACCCATGTCCTGTTTCAAACTCCCAAGAAAGAGAGTCCAACAGGTCTAGCTTGTCTTTTCACCTGTGGCCACTCCAGAGGCTGGAATTTGGCTACTCTGGTGTTAGATCTGCAGCCCTGGCCGTGGCTGGAATGGCAGGACCATGTGATGGAGGACAGACCCACATTCTGCAGAGGCTATGGTTAGGCACCTCCTGGGGAAATGGGCGGGAGGCCTTCCCCACGGCAGACACACACTACTCATGTTTGTGACTGGTTGTGTACCCTACAAAGCGTATGGCCAAAGAGCCCACGAGCAAAGGAATCTAGCTCATGGCCATTGTAGGGTGCTGATTTTCAATACTTTTGGTTCAAAAGGAAAGGCTTCTTTGTTAGAGTCCACAGCAGGAAACAACAACTACAGACAAAAAGTCCTCGAGAGTGATTTTTATATGGAAACATGTATAAACAGTTATTTATGCCCTTAGAGAATGTATAAAAGATCAAAGATGGAGTAAGGGCACAAAGCCCTTTTTTTTTTTCCTTTTTCTGCTTGAGAAAAATCACCCAAGGACTAGGGATTTTGATTTTCTATTGTTCCTAGATGTGAACGCAAATATGTGTAATCCAAAAGTTGGCAGGAGGCTTACTTGCCCTTGGAGGTCTCTGTGTATTTGACTTTAGTGCCCAAATTCCATGGTGCATGGAGCTTTAAATCCTAGATTTCTGCTACTTCTTAGGGTGGAGATCCAAGTGGGATGGGTTTTCTTTGCTACTTGGGTTCCACTTCCTGAAACTGCCCTTGTCCTGTAACGTGTCCATTCAGACATGAAACTGCCTCTTTGGGGAGGGTTCCCCCCCAGGGGGGGCTGTGGGAGGAGTCTCATTATACAACATGCGTCTTTGCCACCTCCTGGCTCTTCCTCCCTCTCTCCCAGCCCTGCTCCTCACCGCTCCCTCCCAGATTTCTCCAGATGGTGGGAGGTCTTCCATTTCTCTTTTTTTCTCTTTTGCAGAGTAACTCAACTTTCCCTCCAGATTTCTTCTCTCTGGTTTGTGCCTCAATCCTCTAAAAAAACTAAACAAAATTAAGGAATCTCCACTTGGTAGTCTCTGCTTATAAAAAGGCAGTTGGGGTTGTAAGTAGCACACAGGTAACAAATAAGATATGTAGTACTTTGTAATTAAAAAAACCCCACCGAAGTGTGAGATTAGAACCATTATCTCTCTTTTGTCAATGAAAAAACTTGAGCACTGAGGTTAAGGAAGGGACTTGAGTTCACTATACAACCAGTGTGGCAGATTCAGTGCCAATGTGAGGGCTGTGAATCCAGTGGATTCCAATAGATTCATGAAACGTTATAGGCTTCACATACCTGCATTTCAGCAAGACTGTCGATTTGTTAACACATCCTTAGTGGAGCAGGTGGATCTATATTCCTGAACAATTGGGTGGATCTCTTTCTGGATGAATGGCCATTGCCACAGACTGCTAATTAGTGAATCATGATCAAGTAAAAAAAAGAGTAAACTTTCGGCACTTTGTGGTATATAAATACTCATGTCCCCTCCTGAGAGCACTGTGATTCCATCTGGGGCATAGCCTGTCCTCCACTGTGAGCAGTTTGGGTCGACAGGAAATGCAGGTGGAATCTTTCTGTAAATAGATACTGAATGGTCTTGTTAGCCAGATCCTGCCTCCTACTGCCTGGTCTAGCTGGGAGCCAGTCACAGTGCCTGAGCTCAGCCAAGAGGACCTTTCACTTAGTTCTTCAAATCTTGAATAGAGTGACATAGACAAACAGATGATGGTTAGAACTTGTTCATTCCAGAACCAGCCTCCTAGGCAAGGTGGTCATGTTTCTAATTTTGGCACTGCCTTATTCTTTGATTTCCTTTTAATCCATATCTTTTGCCTAATTTCCCAGAATGTGTTTCTGTTCACTGCAACCAAAGGACCTACATGAGAACAGATTTCTCTAGTATGTGTCAAACTCTGTCCATGTCTCTTTGCCTTCTTTGTTATTATTTTCCGATGACTGGGATAAAAATATGTGTGATACCGGGGTCCAGAATGGTCACAACAAATGGGAACGATGGATTAACAGGTGAAATTTTACTAATAAGGATGATTGCAGCCTGGCATTTCAGGTGCTAAAATCAACTTAGGTAAGTGGTAGGATCATGTGTTAGAGTAATAATAATGGCCCCTCTTTAAGACCTACCTATCGAGAGGCTCCAAGGAAGCCATTGTTATCCCACAGATAAGGAAGTCGAGGCTTTGGTTACTCAGCTGACACCCGATAATTGTAGGATTCAAATACAAGTTCTGGCTTTTGCAGTAGTGTTACAGGTAGTAGCCAGAGCTGTAATCACAGGGGATTGTGCCAGAGACCAGGACCAGTGAGGACAGCTCTGGGTCCAAAGGCTGTGGTAAACTCAGGTGTTGTTTCAGTAGATGTGGGCTCCAGGGATGTTTTAACTCAGGTGCTGAGGCAAAGAAACCTTCAGGGGAGAATTAAAATCAAGATGGTGTTCATGCATTACAAGATTCAACATAGCAAAGATGTCAAATTTCCCTGAATTGATTTATAGGTTGAATGCAAATCCTATCAAAATTCCAGCATGGTTTTTAATAGACATAGAAAAGCTTATTCAGAAATTTACATG
Organism: Mesoplodon mirus; assembly: GCF_964341445.2. NCBI lineage: Eukaryota > Metazoa > Chordata > Mammalia > Artiodactyla > Ziphiidae > Mesoplodon > Mesoplodon mirus. Next base: position 53,864,518 of record NC_138988.1, read on the forward strand.
GAAATGCACAGGACTTAGAATAACTAAAATATTTTGGAAAAAAAAGAATAAAGTGGGAGTAATCATGCTACCTGATGTTAAAGCTTACTGTATAGCTGTAGTAGTCATCAGACAGTATGATGTTCATGAAGGGATGGACAGTTTGATCAATGGAACAGAACAGAGAGAACCTAGTTATACACCAATGCACATATGCCTAACTGATTTTTGACAAAGTTGCAAAAACAATCAGATGGGGAAAAGATAGCCTTTTCAACAAATGATGCTGTAACAATTGGACATCCACAGGCAAAACAAACAGAACCCCAAACTAAACCTCATATCTGATACAAAAATTAACTCAGAGTGTATCATAGACTTAAATGTAAAACTACAAAATTTCTAGAAAAAAAATACGAGAAAACATTTAGGACTTGGGACTAGTGGAGAGTTCTTTTGGTGTCAAGGAGGGATTGACACCAAAAGCATGATCCATAAAAGGAAAAATTGATTAACTGGACATCATTAAATTGCAAAACTTTTGCTCTGTTCAACTATGTTAAGAGGATAAAAAGACAAGTTACAGTCTGAGAGAAAATATTCGCAAGCACATATCTAGAAAAGACCTTGGATCTAAATTATGTAAAGAACTCTTAAAATTCAACAGTAAAAATTAAACAATCTAATTAGAAAATGAGCAACAGACGTGAACAGACATTTCACTGAAGAGAATATACAGCTGGCAATGAGCGTATGAAAAGATATTAAATATCATTAGCTATTAAGGAAATGCAAAGTAAATCCACCACGAGATATAACTACACACTTAATAGAATGATAAAATAAAAATAGTAATAACATCATATGCTGGCAAGGGTGTGGAGAAACTGGATCACTCGTGTACTGCTGTGGAAATGTAAAATGGTATAGCCACTCTAGAAAAACACTTGGCAATTTCTTATAAAACTACACATACACTTACTATACAACCCAGAAGTGCACTCCTGGGTATTTATCCCAGAGAAACGGAAACTTATATTCACACAAAACCTATCCGTGAATGTTCATAGCAACGTTATTGGCTATAAAACTGAAAACAATCCAAACGTGATTCAGTGGGTGAATGGTTAAACTAACAGTGGCCCATCCACGCCATGGATACTACTCAGGAATGAAAAGGAACCCACTGTTGATACACACAACAACTCAGTTGGTTTGCAAGTGAATTATCCTGAGTGAAAAGAGCCAGTCTCAGACGGTTGTACTATATGATTCCATCTATCTCAATCATAGAGATGGAGATCAGGTTAGTAGTTGCCAGAGGGTAGAAGGGAGGGAGTTGGCTGTGGCTATAAAAGGGTAGCATGAAGGGTACTCGTGATGGAACCTCTGCGTCTTGACTATGCTTTTGGCTGCACAGATCTACATCTGTGAAAAATTGCACAGAACTAAATATACACATACATACACACCCACACTGAGTGTGTGTAAAACTGGAGAAATCTGCATGAGGTTGGTGGATTGTATCAGTGTCAGTTTCCTGGTTGTGATATTTACTATAGTTATGCAAGATGTTACTGCTTCAACTGGGTTAAGGCTGTACAAGTTATCTATTATTTCTTACATATGAATCTATAATTACCTCAAAATATAAAGTTAAAAATTCAAGTAAGCAACCTCTGCAGTCCAGAGAGGACCCCATCAGTGGCTGGTGGAAAGCAGCTGTCACCTATTTCCCAGCATAAGCCAAGGCCAGCTCCATCTGCCTCCAAGGCCCGTGTTCTCTCCATGTGATGCTGTCTCCAGCTCACCTCCAGCTCATCCATCCTAAGGACTGGGCACCATAGTATTTGGCACATGGGATCCATTAAAGCTTCCCAAATGAATGAGATCTTTTTCTGATGTCCATTTTCTCTGAAGTCTCTCCGATAGATGGCTTTACTCTATTCCAAGTCTTTTTCATTGCTATTATTTTAGTATCACTATTACTTTGGCATATTACATGATTAAACTATAAAGCCAGATCACAAACAGAGGAAAAAAGGGAGTGCAATTTGCCGGTGAATTAACAGCTGAATTCCTAACTTTTAACTAATAGTTAAAAGACACAGGCTCAAAGTTCACAATATAAACAAAGAATAATGGTGAAGAAAGCAATTAACATATATCATGGGTTGATCATGTCTTTGAACAGAATTCTGAGCATTTCTTCAGTGAAGAAGAAAAAATTTCAGTTTGGTTTATTTACTTTCCAAAACAGAATGAAGACTTCTGAGGTCAGGACAATATAATTCTCTGAGTCACTACAGTAAAACAAAGCTTGGCAATCGTTTGGTGTAAAAGTTCAAGGATTTCTTCTCCCGTTTGTCATTCAGAATAGAAGTTAATCATAAAAATAGCTTGTTGAGAATAGCACACCTATACAAACAAGGATTCGTTGGGGTCCTTCCAAGGTCTTAGGTAGTGGGCCAGATTTTCTTACCCAGCATCCACAAGAACAAGTCAGTTTATTTTGTCACAGCCTTTGCTCCTTATATCTTGCAAGAGAGCTGAGTTTGGAAGTGTTCACTCATAGTAGTAATCTGCTCTCTTAGATGGCTACACAGATATCCAACCAAGACCAAAAAAGAAGAAATAATGAAGAAAAAGATGAAACCAAAGATTGTGTTCACACTGTATATTGCACATGAGGCTAGAGTTGAGTGCTACTTCTGTAAAATAGCAAGGATTTTGCATCCTGAGGAAGTTCTAGAGATAAGAAAGATTTCCAGGAAGATTATGCCAAGCCGCGAGTAATTTCCTAAATGATCCACCCTACCTTATGGGGTTGTGTTAAGTATTACAGCACAGTCCCCGGCATAGAGAAGGTACTTATTCATTGTTAACTATTGTTGTTATTATAACCGTGATTATATTACTTTGACCATCCGTGTTTGGGAGTGAGGAACGCATCCTTGGCTAGCCTCATTGCCTCCCTGCTTATTCTGATTCTAGGATGTCAGGGCTGGAATGAGATCTCACAGTGGTGGAGTTTTATCATCATCCCCTGACCTCTCTTGCTATTGGAGGAACAAACGTAGCTTTCATGATCCCTGAACCGGGGCAGATAAAACATTCTCACTTCCCCTTGCAGAATCCAGTGTCTTCAGCAGTTTGTGGTCACAGCATTAGGACTCCATGTCTGGCTATATCAGCCAAGCACACTGGCCTGCACTCATGCCCTTGGTATATTCTGTCATAGCAAAGTGGCTAATGGTATAGCCTGACCCTTTGGCATCTCTCAAAATTATTTGCTTACACAGCTAATATGATGGCTGTTTGACTTAAAACAACATGCCTTGTTTTGCTTAATGGTGAACTCTCAACATTTCTGACTCTCCAATCTGCAGTGGGTAATGCTGACTTTGGCCCAGTAGCCAGAGAAATTGCTGTACATAGTTTATACCCAGGCAGAGCACATGATACGATTTCATTATTTTGGACTACTGTCAGCTCTACCCAGAACCCAGTGCAGCCACCATCCCTTGCCAGCTACATCTCTATCTCACAGTGTCAAATTGGGGGCCAGGCACAGCTTTATTGACACTGCCTTCTGGAAAGTTCCCACTTACCAATATGCTTGATTCCTGGAAACATGATTTAGTTTATCCCAACAAAATCCTACAACATCAAATGTGAGCAGAGGACTTAAGATTAGGTTTTAAATGGCTCATTTCTGGTTTACTTGGCTATTGCTAAATGGATAATTCTGAAAAATTAACTATAGAAATCCATATTTTTCTGACAAGCCCACTTGGGTTGTCATTCCTACCACATTCCCTGGTCTGTCTTATGAAAACCATTATTTCACTGGCTATACCCAGGCTATTAATTCCCAGGACTGTATCTCAACCTCAGATTTCAAACTAAATACAAACCAGAATATTCAGCTAAATATACTATGTAAGAACTGGTCAATGAAAGAAGAAGAGATGTAAATGTCTGGTAAATGTGAAGATACTCAACATCTAGTGGTCAGAGAAATACACATCAAAATGAAATGTGATTTAAAAAAATTATCGCAGTGATAAAAATTTGTGAACAGGCCAAGATTGAAGCCCCATGTTCCTTAGTTGTTCTTGAAGGTATTAAGCCATGAATTACACCCCAGTGATTTAGTAGAAGGTCCTAGAAGAGATGGAAATAACATCCAATGCCTATCTGTGGGGTATGTCCACTGGGCAAGCATTGTGCTGAAGAGGGGGTGCAGACAAGGGACATTTATGACGCAATCTTTGACTTTCAGGACCTTAGAACTGAGGCAACTGAACTAACAGACCAAACAGTTAGCAAACATCGAAGGTGAAACTTTGTCTTATGCTCTAACTTGTAAAATGGAAGTTTTATGGAACCAGGGGTGGCATTAGATGAAATAATCAAAGAAATCTTCTTGAAGAATGGACTGCTTGAATTGGATCTTAAGTAAAGTTTGTGTAAAATTCCAGGAGCGGAGGTGAGACATTGTGGAATGGGCTCCTACATTAGCTTGAGGAGAGAGGCAGGCTGAGTAAAGCATGTTTGGGAAAGAGCAAGAACAAAAGCTTAATAAATGTGGAGGCTTTTGAGAAGTAGAGAATAAGGTTATCCAGCTAAGGCTTTGTTATGAAAGCTCGCAAAAGCCAAGAGAAGTCTGGAATCAATGTAGAAGGCCATGGGCAAACATTTGATCTCAGTGGACATTTATTGAACATCTTCTGTGTGTTCTCAGGGCTCTGGGGAAACAGATGAATAGGAGGACTTGGTCCTACCCTGAAGGAGTTTGCAAGGCTATAAGTGACAATAAATGTGAAAGGGGAGTTTTAGGTGAGGTGGGCTGGAGTATACAGAAGAGAAGGAGAAATAAGGAACTTCAAGCACAAAGGCTGAGGCAGAATCAATCCAAAGGCAAGGGAATGTTTAGCAGCTCTTTTTAGGGATATTGAGGTGTTTTTATAACTCAGTGGTTTCAGCTTTGAAGTTTCAGTTGAATTTTTGAGATGAGAGGTGTTAAAGTTGCCATATTTAGCAAATAAAGTTTTTCGATATAAATATGTTCTGTACAATATTCATTGTTTACCTGAAATTCAGTTTAACTGGGCATTCTGTATTTTGTCTGGCAACCCTAGGAAAAGTCCGATTTAACATCCTGTTGCAGCTTTAATAGCTCACTTCCTATGGAAAAGAAAGAACCAGTTGGGAATTCCTGCTGAGGGTTCTGCAGGGGACATGGCCATCTTCAGTTTGAGTGTTTGTGTATGATAAGTCCTTGAAAAAAAGCCCTCTATACCACAACAGTTAAATGTCACATGAGAAAATATCTCATTTCAGCAAATAGCCTTACAGAGAAGAACACTATACAATGAAACTTCTACTGAGTTCTAAGTCCTAATAAGGGTTCTTAGCTATAGGATTATTTTTTTGACCCAAACATCAAGAACTAAGCATAATAAAGAATAATCTCCACCACCTTTGCTTATTTTGGTCATTGTTTGTAAGTGTCATTTATCCTTGACAGTTGATGTACTTGATTGTGTACTGTTTTTGGTTCCAGAAGAAAGTGGATAAGGGAAGTGAATTCTTCACAATTTTATTGTTTTGGTGTCAAAGATTCCAGCCGATTGCCGTTTCCTATCTCCATCGTCCAGCTACATCTACTTAGCTCCCCAACCACTTGCCAAAGCAAAACACAATAAAACAAAATCATCAGAAATTCCAGAAAATTGAGAAAGATGTGTAGGATAAGGATTACAGGGTAGTTGTGAGGGGCCTTTGACATCTATTTCATTCTTTCAGTGGGTTCAAGGATTTCTTTTTCTGCTCCTTTTACTACAGAGACTTTAGCTCTGTTTTGTTACTAACTCTTGAAAACTGGGGATGTCATTTCTAGCTTGGTAATTTATGTAATAAAATGTCATAATTTTATTTGGAATAAAAAGTCATTTGGATCCTGCGACATTTGTAAGAATTTTGTTGTTGTTGTTGAAATACATAATAAATGCCCAAAGATATGGTTTAACTCAGGAAGATGCAAATCATAATAAAAGGACACATGGAGGATTACATGACATGGACAGGTATCTCTTGGTGGCAAGCAAAAGAAATCCTTTAAGAAAGCTCAAGGGAAAAGGGGATCCCAAAGGTATTTTGCAGGAGGTATCATGGTTGCAAAAAAGAAGCTTTGAGATGCTCCTTTCACCCTCCCATCCTCCCTCCCTCCCTCCCTCTCTCCCTAACCCCTTCTCTCTCACTAGCAAGTGGACACACATGCACATACAGCCATTCCAAAATGAAGTCAACACTTTAGTTTGTTTACATGACCTTCTGAGTGTACTTGCGGCTAAACAGCTGACTAGAATGTTGGTGTCTGAGTTTAACCTTCTGTGAAAGAGACTCTTTGTGCTTACTTTTTAAAAAATTTTATTTATTTTAATTTATTTATTTTTGGCTGCGTTGGGTCTTTGTTGCTGTGCACGGGCTTTCTCTAGTTGTGGCGAGCAGGGGCTACTCTTCGTTGAGGCACACAGGCTTCTGATTGCAGTGGCTTCTCATTGTGGAGCACGGGCTCTGGGTGCACGGGCTTCAGTAGTTGTGGCACGTGGGCTCAGTAGTTGTGGCTTGCGGGCTGTAGAGCACAGGCTCAGCAGTTGCGGTGCATGGGCTTAGTTGCTCTGCGGCATGTGGGATCTTCCTGGACCAGGGATCAAACCCGTGTCTCCTGCATTGGCAGGCGGATTCTTAACCACTGCGCCACCAGGGAAGTCCCTTCGTGCTTACTTTTAATGAAATGTCCATCAGCAGGATGTGGGCAGGGTCCTCTGGCTCCCTGTCTCCTCAGCAGAGCTCTGGGAATAGGTGTGGGCAGAGATTTGGATAGAACAGTCAAACCAAGTGACATGATGATTTTAGGTATTTTTTCTTGCTGTTTTTTTCTCTCTTTGTTCCTAACCTGAATAAGGGGCTGATGTGGTGGCCTGATTTTTATGAACTTTTGTATTTTTTTTTCAAGTTCTAAATTCACTGAGAAAAATCCTTCAGAACATTGGGCTTTGTAGTTTAGATTCCCGCTGAAGTGAATTCATACCATGGACAGGGACTGTATTGGGATGGAAGTACTGTCCCTAAGATCATTTAAACAATGTCTAAGTCTGTCTTGGATTTTCAAGCTCATTTGCTCCATTTAAACTGAAGACCTGCAGCTGACCACTTTCTGAAGTCATGGAAGGAGGGAAATACTTATTTTTTGATTATTCCTGCTCTGTCCCAGCCAGAAAGGACAGTGTCACTGATATGAAGGTGATGGTCAGGGGACCTCCAGGGGGTACCTTAGACCAGCCATGGGACAGTCATCCATGGGACAGTCATTCTGATTGCCTCCAGTCTCTCTCTTTTTTAAAATTAATTAATTAATTTATTTTTGGCTGCACTGGGTCTCTGTTGCTGCACACGGGCTTTCTCTAGTTGTGGCAAGCGGGGGCTACCCTTCATTCTCACTGTGGTGGCTTCTCTTGTTGTGGAGCACAGGCTCTAGGTACATGGACTTCAGTAGTTGTGGCACGCAGGCTTTAGAGCACAGGCTCAGTAGTTGTGGTGCACGGGCTTAGTTGCTCCGGGGCATGTGGGATCTTCCCAGACCAGGGCTCGAACCTGTGTCCCCTGCATTGGCAGGCGGATTCTTAACCACTGCGCCACCGGGGAAGCCCTCCAGTCTCTTTAAAGCAGATCTGACTTAACAGCAATTCAATGGAATTGAATCCGAGACCCCCTCCGGCCTATAAATGCTCTTTATCACCATGATAAGCATCCATGCAGCTCAGCCTTAGATGGCAGAGGTAGGAATCCCTTTAAATTAAAATTGCTAATCAAAGGCTTGTGGCTTAACAAAGGGCATTCCACTGAGTTATTGGTTATAGTGATTGGGTTTTCTAGAGATAATGTTTTGGGCCTTCTCTCCAGTTGTATTATGCATTGTGTGAGGATGGGAGTAGGCAAGAGGGAATGGAGATGGCCTGTAACAGGCTCCCACTTAAGCTTTTAATTTACACTGGTTATCTCTACCTCTGGACGCTCCCACGTCATTATCTGTGAGATAGTGGAGAGAAAAAAATGGCATTCTATTTTCTACACCCTATTCTCCTTGAGATAGCGCATCTCCATTTAAAAGCAATCAGGCGGGCAGATGAAGGCATTGGAGAGCAGGATGGCTTTTAATAGCTTTTGAGATCAAGGTTCCAACTTCTTCCTCAAGGCTAGCCCACACTTTTCTGATATCAAATGTGGTATTTCCGATTCCACCTTATGTGTTTTAAGAACTTTGCACTTTTCAGATTAAAAATGCCTTCAAGAAAGACAGCAGGGTATCTGAAGGTGGCATAAAGAGAGAATATTCTTCAAGATTCACCCAAGTCATTCTGTCAACTGCAACATGGCTGGCCTCCAACACCATTCTTGGGTCTCTCTGCAAAGTCTCTGTAAAGAACGTCTATAGGAAGTGTGCTGCCCACTTGGAAATGCTGGGTGGTTATTTGTTTGACTCTAACCGCCCCCCGCCCTCTTCCAAAAGGCCTTAGTTTGGGTGGATGCCATGATGCTGGAATCTTAATCTGGAGGGGAGCCAGTCAGGGTCATGGCAGGCAGCCAAGTGTTGTACCCCTGGAAGTCTGTGTAGACACCACATCCAGAGGGGCAACGGGTGGTGCCTAGAGAGATGGGGTGGCAGGGATCTCAGCAGCTTGTGTCGGGACTCAGCATGTACATCCCATGTAAGAACATTTGAGGCCAGTGGTGCTCAGTGGCCATGTCCTAATGATGTCAGCCTGTCACTCGCGGCAGCGACCATGTGGGGGGTGGGGCTGTGGTGCATGCCCCGCAGAGTGTCTGGGAAGCTGCTGGAATTCCCTCTGCAGGGAAACACGGCCCTCCTCTACACTACCCCACAATAGTTGGTTTACCAGAACAAATTTCCCGCTATTGTGCGCCCTGGGTGTCCATGAATTTCTGCAGCTCTGTGACGAATACATAGGACTTTTCAAAGAACTGGCCGGTGATGTGTGGCGGGGCTGCTGGGGGCAGCTATGGTGAGAGGGTGAGTGATTCTCTGCCTTGACCGCCACTTCTTGCCCTAACAAAGTGCACATCCCACCAAGCTGTGTGTGTCCTGCCTCCCCAGCATAGCCGTGATTTAAAGGGACAGAAATGGTATGATTTTGCTTGAACCTCCGGGACTCTAGGAACGATGGTGTGTGTTAAAATGCCTGGCTCCTCACTGTGTGGGTGAGGGGGGTGGGCATAGTGACTGGCCCAGGCACAGGCCGACTGAGTGACTGGGACCAGAAATTAGATTCTCTGAGGCTGATCCTACCCAAAGGGGGATGGGGGAGCAAGAGATGCTGTGGGAAAGCCAGGGGTCAGACAGCAGGGACATGGCACACACACATCCATCCGGAGGTCTGAGGACAGATTGACTAGGTTGGGAGCCAGAGAGGGATCAGATCAGCGCAACAGTTAGAGACAAGGGAGGGAGTGGGGAAGGGTAGTGGTGGGGAGGGAGAAGGATATGCTATCAATTGCTAAAATAACCAGGAGAGTAATTTATTAATTCACTGCATCATTCAGTCATTCAAGAAGTGGTCATTCATTCATTTATTCAACAAATAATTAAGTGCCTAATATGTTCCAGGTTCTGTGTCTGAATCCTGGATGCAATACAGATGGGACCCAGGCACCAACATGGAGTGACAAGTACTATGACTGGAAAGAGGGTTGTGAACACGTGTGGGAGGGCACCTACATGTGTCTTCTTGCCAGAGGAGCCTAGAACATTGGGCTGAGGCTCAAGAACAGGTGGAGTTGGGTGGAGCATTCTTGTTTAAGGCAAAGGGAACAGCATGTGTGAAGTCTGGGCGGCAAGAGAGAGCACAGTGCCTTGGGGGAGTCCAGTGGTGTTCGGCCTGGTTAGAGCAGAGAGGACGGGGTGGAGCATGGCCAGAGAGGAGCATTCAGGTAAAGGCAACAGCTGGAGCTTGAAGGACCTCCTAAGCCCTGGTAAGGACTTTGGATTTTGTTCTGAAAGCCATGGAGAGCCACTGGCAGGGTTTGAAGCAATAGAAACTCCATCTGAGCCGAGTGGAAGACCACTTTGGCTGCAGACTGCATAATTCAGGGCTGAGATGGCAACGAGCTGGATCTGGGAGGTGGCCATGGCACTGGAGACAGTCTGGAGAGAGTTTTCCACTGTCCAAGTGACAGGGCGTGGTTACTGGCTAGAGAAGGAAGGGACGGGAGGAAGCAAAGATGACCCCTGGGCTTCTAGATTGCGGAGGGTGGATGGTTACCAGCTACCAGTTTGGGAAACTGAAAGGAGGGTTGGGATTTGGAGGGCGGACAGTAGGTTCAGGTTTGGATGTGCTGGGGTTAGGGTGCAGTGCTGTCCAGTTAAGTGGGTATGGGCTCTCTCAGGACCAAACAAAGGCTCACTGTCATTAATGGATTTATTTTTCTCTGTGGTACAGATGAGGATGTGCACTGGGAAAATGAGGAATTTGAGCTGGAATATACCAGAGGGATAAACCTCAAGTTAGAATCTAGATGTACCGTAACAAGATTTAGCTTCTGAGAGATAAAAAACAAAATAAAACAAAACAACCAAGATGTACATCTCTCAGTGTATTAAAAATTTGAGTCATGGAATTTCATTTGTGCCAACGGTTCTTGTTTTACGAATTCCTTGACACGCTTCTGTAACAAAGCAATTGCTTTGTTCTGTGTTTCAGGGAAATTCCTGCAGGGTACGCCCAGAAAATGGTGTGTTTCAAAAGGTATGCCGTCTCCCTGGGCTGGTGAACCCTGTGCCTCTGACTTTCTCCTTTTTGGGTCAGTAGCTCACTGTTGTTATCTAGATGCTGCCTGATGCCTGCCTGTCTTAAACCCCAGAAGAGAGCCGTCTGTTGAGCTGTGGAATGTTCTCAGCCGTGAGTCATGCATCGTTATTCTAGCCAGGGCATGCTGTTGCTTGTAGAATTTTTTATAGGTGGGAGTCCAGCTTATGTTCTGAATTAGAGTCTCTCATCTGCCTGTGGCAAATTACAGCTTATGCTAGTGGAGATTCCTTCCTGGGTGTGACTTGAAATATTTGGGATATTATTTGTTCAGACATCCCACTATCCCTTTTAAACAACTCTTTCTCTATTACCATTCAGTCTTCAGATGCAGAAATGTGTGTGTGTGTGTGTGTGTGTGTGTGTGTGTATTTCTTTGTTTTGGATTGTCTTATTCCAAAAGCATTTTCCACTTTCTCCTTAGGAATTTTCTCTTTGTCCAGCCCAGGAGGAGAAAAAACTTGTGGAAAACACACTTTGTATTTAAGTTTTTAAAAAAGGGCTGCTTAATTATGCTTTGAAGGTTGTATTCTGGCATAATATATTTGTAATTTAAAAATTTTAAAGAGGGAATAGTTTTGAATTTAACCCAGTATCAGCGATAACTGCTAAGGAATAATTCCATTTAATGGCTTCAATTTACATAAAATCTTCAGCTTCAAGGGAAAAATAGCTAAAGGTAGTCGGGGTGGTGTAGGAGACAAATGCATTGTAGGAGACGAATGAGTTATGTGGGTTCGTGCTACAGGTGTGAGCAGTTAACATCTTTCCTTCTAGCTCTGCATGGATCAGAAGGACCTCTATTCCTTGATTTGGGAGACAGGCAATATTGTAACAGTGACATGTAGGGAGGGCTGAGCATGCTGACTGGATAGGAAAGTCCTAGACATTAGGGGTTTCTTTTTCTAGAGTAATTAAAGTCCACCGCAGAAGAAAAACTTAAAAAAAATTTTAACATGTGGTGAGGCTAAAAGTTCTGGAGGTTTTAGCCACAAGAGAGTGGGGCGGAGCTATACTCCATCCTGGAGACAGGAGTGGAGTTAAAACAAGTAGCTACTGGGCTTCTTCCCTAGTGGCGCAGTGGTTGAGAGTCCGCCTGCCGATGCAGGGGACACGGGTTCGTGCCCCGGTCCGGGAAGATCCCACATGCCGCGGAGCGGCTGGGCCCGTGAGCCATGGCCGCTGAGCCTGCGCGTCCGGAGCCTGTGCTCCGCAACGGGAGAGGCCACAACAGTGAGAGGCCCGCGTACCGCAAAAATAACCCAAAACAAACAAGTAGCTACTGATGAAAGTCCTTCAAATCTGCTCCATCACCCTTTCGATTGAACCCAACCTTCTTAAAATGACACATGAAGCTTTTATGACTTGGCCCCTGATTGTATTTCAAGACTTATTTTTTGCCATCTTTGCCCATCTCTTTCTCTAACCTCTCACACTGTCTTCCTCCCCACCATCCCCACCTCTGTGCTCCCACCACATCATGGTGCTTGTTTTAAGAGTGGCTTGAACATACATCGTGTTCTCAAACCCAGGGCCTAATGTGAGCCTTATCTTCTACAGCTGCCATGCATGGCCAACTCTGCCTCAGCCTCCAAGTCTCAGATATCATTTTGCTCTCAGAATCCTTCCTTACCTTTGTAGATGCTCCTATGATCTCCTGATTCTCTCCTTCTATAGCACTTATAACATTGTATTGAAATTACTTGTTTAATCATCTGTTTCCCAAGAGTATGACAGTATTGAAAGTTCTTTGAGGGCCAGGGGCAACATCTGCCAACTTGGTATTGTATTTCCTATGTCTGACACATAGCAGGTGCTAGGGTAATATCTGTTGTTTTTTTTTTTCTTTTTTTTGTGTTTGGTGGCAGTGGTGGGATACTAACCCATTATCAGTTGTTGAACTGGATGAAACTGAGAGAAAGAGGCTGAGTTGTACAGAAGCATTAGTATTTCTTCAACACCTGCTCTAACTCTGTATTCTCTTCAAACAAAGTTTTATCAGAATATTAGGCAGTGTTTATCCTTAGCTTTTAAAGTAAAATATACTGTTGTGAAAGAAAGAATATAATTAAATAAAAACCATTATTCTCTATGTTTCAATTATAAATTCCTTGGAATAAACTAACAGATCTAATATAAACCCAAATTTGATTCCTACTGACATTGGGAAGCTTGCCTGCAAGGAACAAGTACCACGTGGAAATAAATTACCTTGCTGCTTTTTTTCAAGGTCATATGGTAGTTTGGCGATGAAACACACCTCTGTTTTCTTATCTGCAAAATGAGGATATTACGACTTACTAAATATGGTTGTTGGAAGAATAAAGTGAGGTCATGATTATGAAGGACTAGCCGTGACACCTGGCACGTAGTCAACACGGAATAAATAGTGACTTCTATGTTGATGGCCGTGACTAGCTCTAAGGGACTGGTTGATCCCTTCCAGTAGGTGATGTTTCTAGAGACTAGCATGAGCTCACATGCTCTGACTTCCTGACTGTGCCTCTGAAATAGTCCTCTATGTACATGCCTGTGTGCATGCATATGTGTGTGCATGTGTGTACACGTGTGTTTGTGTGTGTAATGCTCATGCACGTGCTGTCACTGCCTGGTCTGTATATCATGGAGTTTTTGAATTTTCCAAAAACTTTTCCCTGTAATCTGCATTTTCATCAACTTTCTAATGACTTTACCATGTAGTTCAAATGTCAGTTATGTTCCAGAATAAATTTTCTTTATGGACAGGAGAGGTTGGTTTCTTATATGTAATGGGGAAAACAATATACAGATAACATATACAGAGATCACACACAGATTTCCTTTCCTTCCCCTTTCATAATTATTTTAAAAAATATTTAGCAATGATTCCCTTTGGTTTTCTTCTCACATTTTACAGAAGTTATTGTAGAAGCAAAGGTGTGATCAGTTAACAACTATTGAATTCTGAAAAAGATAACAACAAAGCTTCGGTCTTAAGTCATCCAGAGAAGTCAGAGCAATTTCCATCACAAACCTGAGGATTTAGGCAGCTTATTTGTACAATTCATTTTCCTCCCCACTGGCTACCTGTTTCATAAATAATTCTGATAGTGTGGTTGCATGTATTAGTATTTCACTAATTTTTCTAGTGAAAAATTTTTCAAGCCAAGTGGCATCAGGCATTTAATGATATAGGTGTCTTTGAAGATGGACTTCAGTACAGACTAAGAGAATTTGGGTTTACACTGGCTATGCCATTTTTTAGGCATCATTTACTGTAACTGGGTAGCAAAAGAAATGGCAGTGTTTCCTTAAAATAAGAATATTTGCAAGGCCTGTCACAGAAGTGGAAAGATTGCTCTTCCTTCCTGGTTTCCTTTTAACTACCTCCATAAAACAAAGGAATTGCCAGAAACCTTTGGATGCTTCCTCTCTCTTCATGAAAAGAACTGCTTAATTGAACTTACTGACCTTCTTTCCTTTTCCATTCAAAGATCACCTCTACCCCCTTGGAGGGATGTCAGGCGAAAGATTTCTGCCCTCAAGGAGCCTTAGAGAATTATAATCATCTGTCTCCATGTATTGTATACTCTCCTTTGAGTACGTTAAAAAGCCATAAGATGCAAAACAAAGTATATGTACTTTACTACTTTTCCAAGATAGGTTCTTTGAAGGCATGATGGGTAAGTTCAGGGTTGTACAGCAGGGGAGGCTGGATTTAACTAAATTTCCAAGCAATTCTAAGATTCTGTGATGTTGTCACTTGTACCATCTAAGATATTGCTCTGAACATCACTTCTATGGGCTGACTGCCAAATACCTTCCAATGTGTATTTCTGCTTCTGTCCCATACTCAAGCAGTTTTTCATCCTTTAATGCCTTCTTCCTCAAAGATGGAAAGGCCTGGAAGGCACAGGGAGTTTGGCATTTTGGAGCAAACAAAAATGGTTTGCTCTGGTCTGGGTTTCAAATTGGTAAGTGGGGAGATGTGGGTGAGAAGAGGCTGGAAGTCATGGAGAGTCATTTCAACCTTCCAACTGAGTTTGAATTTGATCCTAAGGACAAGTAGGAGCCATTGAGCATTTTACGAACTAGTGATATGGTAAGATTTTAATTTTAAAACATTACAGCTACATCTGGGTAGTGTGAATATATGTGTTCATTTTATCATTCTTTGTACTTTTGTATATTTTCAAAAGTCTAACTCAGATGAAATAAATAAAGCCCACCTTGGCTATAGTGTAGAGAAGGTATTAGAAGAGGTGCAGTGCCTATTATCAGTTGGAAATTTGTGATAGTGATACTGACAGGAGACAATGGTATGTGTTATCTGTGACAGTGCCTCAGTAGGAATGAAGATACACAGATTGAGACATATGTAGGAGGTAGAATCGGGACTGGATGTGGAAGGGAGTGAAGAAAACAGGTGTCATTAATTAGTGCTTATGGAAGTGTCAACTGGGTGAGTGATGGTTCATAGGGAAAGACAGGTGGAAGACAACTGTGTCTGCTTGGAACCGTTTGAAGTGCCTGGAGTCATCTTTGTAGAGATACCTTAAAAGCCGTTCGAGTTTTGCATCTGGAACTCAGGAGAAAGTCTAGACCACAGTTATCGATTTGGGATTTAATAATAATAGCTACATTTTTGAGAGCTTACTCTGTCCTAGGCTCTTTACCAACATTTCCATATTTTATATTAACAACAACTTAATAAGTAGAACTAGTATTAATTCCTTTTTACTGAGAAAATGGAGAGAGAGAGGTTAACAGCTATGCCCATGATCACACAAATGGGATAAGAATGGCTGGAACCAATATGCTTTAATCCAAAGCTCCTAAGCTTATTGTAGAGGAGAGAGTCAGGGCAATGAGTGTGGACTCTGCTTTCAACAAGCTGAGGTGTGACGTGGAATAGAGAGAGAGACAGAGAGAAGTGAAAGGGTCAGCGCATGGGGAAGAGTGGGTTTTGTACGCTTGTTTGCTTTCAAGATGGGATAACCTGAAGTATATTTAAATCCTGATGGAGAAGAAACTGGTAGAAAGAGAGGTTGAAGATCTGGAGAGAGAGGGTTGCTCTACAGGGCAGGTGTCCTGAGAAGGCAGTACGGTGGGGTGAGATCCAGAGTATTCTACCATCACTGTCACTTCTGGCACAGGCAGGGATCCCAGGCAGGGGAGTTTGGAAGTAGCTGGTTGAGGGAATCCTTGCCTGATGGCTTCTATTTTCTCTGAGAAGGAGGAGGTGAGGGACTTTCCTGAGTAAAGAAGGTGGGGATTAGGTAGAACTTAGAACATTATGACATTTGTTAGTGTGGAGAATGGGAGAGAGTGCTGACCAAAGAATTGTAAAAAGGCTGCAAGCAGCACTGAAGGCCCAGTGGAATCTGGAGGTTGTGAATTTGTAGTGAAACCGTGTGGGGCAGAGAAGAAGAGAGAAAGGCATAGTCCTTGCTGGTGCTTAGGAAGTATTTGTTGAATTATACAAACTGAATAGAGAGACAGATAGCTGATGTCGAATTTACATTGACCTTGTGTCTTCCCTGAGATTAACTTATTGAAAAATTTAATCTATCACATGAATTAGTCCTTTTCTCATAAAAAGGAAAGAAAACAAATTCATGTATGTGGATTTTGTGGAAGTGTAGATGTCAGACAAATAGGCTAATAAGCTTATGTTCTGTATTGTTTTTCTCTGTTCCTTCAATTCTGTACATCTTTCAAAACTGGGGGAAGGAGATAAAAAGTGAGAGGAGGGAGGGGGAAGTGGGAGGCAGGAGGAGGAGGAGATGGGGACAGGGTTAGACAGGGAGAGAGGGGATCTTGATGTGGCTTTGGAGCCTTGGTACGCCAGTAGTATTGAGAATCCCAATGTTCCTTGAGCTCACTGGCATTTTTTTTTTTTTTTTGCGGTACGCGGGCCTCTCACTATTGTGGCCTCTCCCGTTGCAGAGCACAGGCTCTGGACGCGCAGGCTCAGCGGCCATGACTCACGGGCCCAGCCGCTCTGCAGCACGTGGGATCTTCCTGGACCGGGGCACGAACCCGTGTCCCCTGCATCGGCAGGCGGACTCTCAACCACTGTGCCACCAGGGAAGCCCCACTGGCATTTTTTAAAATCTGGACTTTCGTTTTGTGGAAATCCTCATGGGTCCTAGCCAGTTCACACGGTGACTTTGTAGTTCATGGTGATGACTGACAGCTTTGCAAACCAAGGTTGATGTCTGATAGACAACTGCATTTCTCTGCTAAGTGCTGGATCTGAACTTGTGTGGAGCTTTGCAAACCCCAGCGCGGGGACTCCTCTCAGGCTCCTCAATCTTGGCCTGATTCTCTTTCTTCCTGCTCTTATCTAAGTTTTGGGTGGCATTTCCTGCATCATTTTCTTGACAGAAAACATTGGAGCACAGTTGAAAAGCCAGGCTCAGTCAGTGGCCTTGATCTGAATGAACTGTGCTTTGCAATCAGGGCCAGATTGCCTTGAGGGTGGCCACCTCTAACATTCCTTCCATCGGGATCTGTCTGCTCCTCTTCCAGGGAAAAGAGTCACTTTGGTGGCTGTGGAGACATTACTTTTGGAGCTGTTGTTTAACACCTAGTGGGCCATGTCACCACTCACATTTGGCCTTAAGTTATGGGCTCTTTAACTAAGTTGGAGAGGAGCTAAAAGATGAGCAAAATTTTTAGACTAAACCGACCTAGTTCTTGGTGAATTCTTATGAATTAGGGCTAATGTCATGAATTGAAATTCTGGGACATCAAGCCAGGTTTCAGGATATGAACCTTTTACCTCTTTGACAGTCGCAAACAAATACCCATTTTATTCATTCATCAAATAGTTATTGGGTGCCCACTACGTTCTAGGCAGTATTGTAAAGGGACTTTCATCTTTCATGCTTTTACTGGCAAATGTTTTTGCCTGTGATTAAGGCCAAGTATTTGGGGGGAGGAATTAAAGTCCTGTTTATTGAGCATCTCCCATAGTCTTTACTATATCATCTCTAAGCTGACCAAGAACACATTGAAGTGAAAGTATTATGCCCATTTTACAGATCTGGAAACTGAGGCTTAGACATGTGAAGTAACTTGCCAGCAAATGGCAGGGCTGGGTTTGAACCCTTGTCTGTATTCAAAGCTAGTTTCTACTAGTTGAGCTGCTGGAGGAGAAAAGCAGAAATAAAGTGAAAATATCAATTTTCAAGAACTAAGATTATTTCCTAGTACAGTTGTATTTTGGTCTTGGAAGCAGCCATTTCCTCCTTTATCCTAGATGAAGGTCACTCTGAGGGCTGTTTTCTTAGCCATGAGACTGCATGTAAGGTCACAGACTAGCTAAAACATTATTTAGTTAGGAGGATACATGTGAGGACCTCACGTACATAGTAGGGCCAGCTGGAGAGCCCTTTACTAACTTGAAAACCTATGTGGATTGTGAATCTTCATTCTGTACTCACTCTCCCATGCTCTTGACACTGGTAATAGTAGTTGATGTTAAACAAGATGTCAACAGGAAGAAGGAGAGATTGTCTTGGTTGAATGCTTCTGGGGTCACTTTGCCTACGTCATCTGTTGAATCCTCATGCATGCTCTGCAAAGTGAAGAACATGATGGGGAGGGAGATGTGGGAACTAGCCACAGGAGGAGAAAATTCAAGGTTTGAACTCAGGTGTGCCTGGCTCCAAAGTCTTTGCTTTTACCACTCTTTTTCAATAATAGAACAGGGATGTAAAGAATTATTTGGGTTAGATGTCACTCGAGGCAGACCCTCCAGGGCTCTGCTGTTTTCTGTTTAATATCAAAGGGGTGCTTATTTGAACTTCAGAAGCTGACAATAGCTTCACACAACCTATGTGAATTTCCTTATTGGATGTTGCAAGGCTCTGTAGGTCTTTCCCTGGAAGCGCTGACATCTTGGCAGTGTTATAAGGTGGAAGGAGCTGCATTTGGAGCCGGGAGGTTCTCTTGGAGCCCAGGGTCTCCTGAGGAGCTGTGCATCCTTGGGCAAGACCCTCAATTTCTTTTGGGCAAAGTCCATAAACTCTTATTTTCTTTGCATTTTAAGTGGAAACAAGGATATATACTGTTTTCATTGACTAGTTTAATCATTCATCCATTCATTTGTTCATATGCCAGGCACTGTCCCAGCTTAGGGAATTCTGGGAGTGAACAAGACATTCCTGTTCTTAAGGAGCTCACCTTCTAGTGGGGAGGCTGACCATAGACAATATTCCAATACATGAATAGATCGTTTGGATCATTTGAAGTTCCATAGAGGGAAGAAAACCCCAAACCACTGTCATAGATAGAGAGGGATGGCATGGGGTGGGAGAGGAGAACATTCTAGATTGGGTGGCCAGGAAGGCTCCCTGAGGAGATTACATGTGAACTGTGATCATAATAGGGGAAGAAACTAGTGGAGGGCAGTGTACCCAGGGTAAGAAGAGAAAAAGGAAAGAGAACACGTGCTTGGAGTGTTTGAGGAGCAGAAGGAAGACCTTGCATCAACGAGGTCGGGGCCCAGTGATATCATATGTGTGAAAATACTTTGTGTATTTTAACTAATGATACAAAGACTGCCTATTATTTTTAATTCCCTTACTCCTACTCACCTTTACTTTCTTCCTTCCTCCCTCCCTTTATTCTTCCCTCCCTCCCTCCCTTCCTGTGTGTCTCTTATCGCAGTATGTCCCAAACTCTGATTTAAAAAAGAAGTAGTTTTATTTTTTTATCTCCTGTCTGTCACACACTGATCCTTTGGTAGAAGTTCCCAGCATTGTCAAATAACTGCAGAGCTTTCTAAACGCTGAACTTGACTTGTGTGGGCTTGCCGAGTTCAACCATACCTTGAAGAGCACTTTTCTATACAACAGGGTCTTTTCTACATAACAGGGGGTCCTGCACTCACAGGCTTGGTTATTGGGGGTCGCCAGTTTGTCATTTCACAGACTCTAATGGCCAGTGTCAATGTGTCATTGGTGCCCAGGAGCACAGGGGAGGGAGCATGGTGCCGGGCTAAGTTGGGCTCAGGGAAGACCTCCTGGGGAAGGGGTGACTTTAGGATGGAGTGAGTTTGAAGTTTGAACAGGAATTTGCCATGTAGACAAGGCACAGTGCAGAGGACGGGGGTCTATAACTTTTTGCATCTGTTTAATTTTGCTATTTGTCAATGTATCATACGAATAAGCAGCATTTTATTTCGATGGGGCCTGGGGTTCGAAAGTACACCCCAGGTACCCATGGAAGCAAATAATATTCTGCGATTCATCATGTTCTCTGATTTCCACAGACCCTCTGAACTCTCAGAGACAGGGGCCCGGAGGCTGGTGTAGAGTCATCCTTAGTTTTTCCTGATACTGTTGTAGAATCAAACAGCCCAATTAGCCCAGAGCCAGGGCAGCCCTGTGGGAGATTATGTATAGACTCTAGACAGGCAGGCATTTCCCACTAGGTCTCAATTCCTTTTACTGAGTTTGAAAAGCCAGGGGAAGTGTCCAAAAGGACAGGATCCTTGCCAAGGTGAATTTCAAGCTGACTTGAAAAGGCTTGAGCAATAATGGCTCACTTTTAAATGGGGAACGGACAAGCTTATTAAAACTATCAAAGCGAGCCTGGGGGTATTGTGACAGTCGGGGCTTGCTCTCCTGCACTGTGACTCTTACGTGGTGGAGAGTAGAGGACCTGCACCATCTGGGTGTGGAATCAGTAAATCGGAATATCACATTCCCAAGGGCAATCATGTTTGTCAAGGGCAACCCAGGTGTTTTTCTGATACCCCAAGCTGTGCAGAGAATTTTTAGCCACTTGGGAGGTCTCAGTTCTGCTAAAAAACAAAGACAAAAATCAGAGACTCTTAGCTTCCAACACCAGAAAACAACAGTCTTCTCATTTTGTCTTTATTTTTTAAACAGCTGAAAATCAAGCAGAAATTGTTTGGAAGACTTAACTGATGGAGTGTTCCTCTTGGCAGGGAAATGGAGTTGCTCTGGGCTCTCTTTTGAATAGCTACTTTCGGTTTGGCAGACATAAGCTCATTATCCTTTTCTTGGATACTTTTCTTGCCCTGTGATTAAAAAAAAATACTTGGAAATGTAAAGATTTGAAAAGAGCCCAACGCCAATGAAGGGGATTATATCTTATCTTTCAGTTTCAGGCTCCATGGGTACCACAGGTGTTTCTAGAGCTAGAACTGTTTCCAGCAGAGGGTTGCCACATTCATGACAATTTGAAGCAGAGTGGCTCAAAGCTTTGGACTTTGGAGTCATATAGACCCAGGGTTGAATTTTGACCCTGCCCCTTCCAAGCTGGCGTTGGGTCATCGCATCTCTCTGAATCTCTGTTCCTCATGTGTAAAATGGGTATTGATGACACTTAGAGAGACCCTTGTTAAGCTTCAAAGGAGGTGCACCGGGGGGCCCTCAGCACAGTGCTCGTACGCAGGATACTTTCAATTAACGCTAGATGCTAACATCATGCTATTCATTATTACTTTTTCAGCCAACTCACATCTGGGGGAACTGTTACTCAGCTTGTCCTCTGTGGACACCATTGCTGCTTGTGATAATCGGGTTACTTCTCTGCTATTGGTTGCCCCACCAATCAGACAACCAACGTATGGTTTTTTTTTTCATTTGTTTGTGCCAGCTGCTATGGTGGACACAGAAAATAGACTAAAAATGGCAGAAGGGAATTGATACTTATTGAAGATTCATGAAGGGCTTTACCTACTTCATCTCATTTAATTATCACAACAGCCCTGAATGGTAGGTATCAATACAGGACTGCCATGTCACAAATGAGGACAGAGGTCCCGAGAAAGGTTAAGTGACTTGCTTATGCTCACACAGCAAATAAGTAGAATGACTGGGATTCACACCCACGTCTTTGCTCCGTGGGATAGTGCTTGTCTCCCTGCAGCAAACTACCCTTTGATGGCTCATCAGGTGAGAGAAAATGCACATACTGTAAGGCAGGATCTAGACTAATAGGTTGCTACATCATCTGAGTTGGAAGGGCGATAGCAGAACATGCCAGGCAGTTTGCCTGCCTTGTCCATGTCCCCTTGCTTGAGACTGTACATCCGCAGCCACTGCTGAGTGAGCAGTAGGAAACCTGCCTGGGCCAGTAGCCACAGTGCTCTAGGCCAGTGGTGGACCCTTCACCCAACAGGAACAAGTTGATTCTCTCTACTATTTTAGGACTTAGAGACTATATAGTTGGAGTTGGGTGTTTGAATTAGGAGGTAATGTAGAGCCAGGGATGGTATACTAGTATCCTATGATTGTATAATAAATTATTGCAAATTTAGCAGATTAAAACAGTACCCATTTATTATCCTGCAGCTCTGGAGGTCAGAAGTCCAGGCCCCACGTGGCTGGGTTCTTACAAGGCTTACAGTCTTACAAGGCTGGAATTGCATTGGTTGAGCTGTGTTCCTTTATGAGCCTCTGAAGGAGAATCCACTTCCAGGTCTTTTGGGCTGTTGACCAAATTCAGTTTTTTCAGTGACTGTAAAGTTCTTGTTTCCTTGCTGGCTGTTGACTGGGATCTCTTCTTGGTTCCTAAATGCTGCCTGCAATCCTTGCCCTGTGGCCCCCTCCATCTCCGAGGCCAGCACTGGAGAATCTCCCTCATGTTTAATCCCTTTCATGCTTCTGCTCTTTTTCTCAGGAGGAGCTCAGACACTTTTAAGGTTCACCTGATTACATCAGGCTCACCCAAATAGCCCTTTTTCCTTAAGGTACACTGTGCCATTTAATGTCACCTAATCATGGCGGTGAAATCCATCACACTCATGATCCTGGAGATTATGTGGTTATGTCCACCAAGGAGTGGGGACTCATGGAGGCATCTTAGAATTTTGCCCAACAGAGATGGGGTTGCCATTTGGGGGGCCACATGCAGACAGAATGAAGAAAACTGGAAGGTGGAAGGAGAGAGAGGGAGGGGATATGAAGCAGCACAGGCAGTACGTGAAGGCAAGACCAAGGCTGGGGAACCCTGGAGAGGGGCCCCGTGTTGAGAGAGATCAGCTGCCTTTTTTCCTAATGCAGTTCCAGTTTTCAGTCAGGCCCTGATACAGTTCAGGCTCCAGCCCTTGGGTTCCACGTGTGCCTGTGATGAATTCTCCTTTATGCTTGTACTAGCTTGAGTAGGTTTCTGTTTTCTGTTAACTGAGTGGATGCGAATCTCCATCCATAAACTCAGATGCAAACAGAATTTATTTTCTTTTGTCTATAAATCAAATTAATTTCTCTCTGGAGCCACTTTCCACTTAGAAACAGTCTCAATCAATTCAGAGACACCCAGCTTACTTTGGTTTCGCGTATATGCTGTCTATGCCCACCCACGCCCCTCGGGCTTTCCTGTAGCAGCGCACACCCACAGACTTTCACGCCGGCACCTCCGTCTCTCTGCCTGTGCTCTGCCCTCCTGGCTGGGGCTTCTCTCTGCCCTTCCCACTCCTTCCTGGGCATGCTCCCTGGGAACATCCCTCAACCAGTGGATGCCTCAGCGCATGGGGGCTGGTGTATAACTCTCTTTGCCCCCCTCATCTCTCCAGTGGGAAAATTCTGAAGGCCAGCCTCTCCATTTGTTTCCAGAGTCAGATACAGAAAGCAGTAATCCTTCCCTCCCCTGAGTTGCTTGCCTCCTTCCCTACTGATAGGCCCAAGGATTAGCTCTCAAGTAAAATGCTTGCACCCATAGGACCTGCTTCCAGAGAAATGCACCCTAAGACACATAGAGCCAAGTCTTTGCAGGGGCAGGGGATTGGGGGTGGCCCTTGATGTCCTCTGGCCACAGAAGTACAGTTGAGATGTCCATCACCCTGTCATTTCCTCAGTCAACAGATTGTCTCACAGATTAGATTCCCTTGCTTCTATCTGACCTTCTCCTTGCTACTTCTGGCTGCCCACATCTCTGTCTTCCTGGCTCCATCACACAGCTGGATCAGTGGGGTCCTGGCAGGAGACAGATGTTACACTCAAACTGGATATTTTGAGAAGAGTTTATAAGGTATGAGAAGGATGTAAGAAAACTGTAAGAGATGGTGCAGGGGAATAGCCTACTCCAGGCTAGGGGTATGGGGAGCGTGGCCTCCCTAGGGCTGAAGGGGCCAGGGAAGGAGCCCTCCCAGGAACCTGAAAAGACACAGTTGTATGGAGAGAGCTCCCCAACAGGAGCTGTGGACTTTGGTCATCACATGCAGCCAGACTTCAGTCAGATCAGTAGCTGAGGGAGTATATATTCAAGCATCACTCTCCCTTCGATCAGTTTACTGCCCATATGCCCCACTGGGGACCCCAACTGAAGGCTGCAGGGCACAGGGACCAACTGATGTCCACACACATCAGCCGTCTGGATAGAG
Organism: Mesoplodon mirus; assembly: GCF_964341445.2. Taxonomy (NCBI): domain Eukaryota; kingdom Metazoa; phylum Chordata; class Mammalia; order Artiodactyla; family Ziphiidae; genus Mesoplodon; species Mesoplodon mirus. The sequence goes on from NC_138988.1 coordinate 53,888,731, forward strand.
AGGAGGGTGGAGAGAGCTCAGCATAGATCCAAAGGGGCAAATGGAGGACATGCAACATATGGCCATGTTTTCTCTGCTTCTCAAGGGCTCTATCTAGGAAATGGCCACAGGGCACAAACCCCAAGTGCACTCAACTCTGTAGAGGCATTATGGGTATGTATGTATGTGCGTGCATGTATGTTTGTGTGTATGGATGTATGGCTTGGTAACTGCACTAGTTTCTTATGGCTGCTGTAACAAATCATGACAAATTCAGTGGCTTATGGCAACAGTTTATTCTCTTACAGTTCTGGAGGTCAGAAGTATGAACAGAGTCAGTTCCACTAGGCTAAAGTAAAGGAATCAGTAGGACTGGTTCCTTTTGGAGACTCCAAAGGAGAACGTTTCCCTGTCTTTTCCAGCTTCTAGAAGCCACCTGTCCCCCTTGGCTCCTGGCCTCTTCCTTCAAACTGCATCACTCCAATCTCTGCTTCCGTCATCATGTTGCCTTCTCCTCTCTGTAGTCAAATCTCCCTCTATCTCCATCTTCTAAGGACCACTGTGATTACATGTTAACCCTACTAGGCTAATTCAGCATAGTGTCCCCATCTCAAGGTACTTAATCACATCTCCAAAGCTCCTTTTGCCATAGAAGGTAACATATTCACAGGTCGCAGGGATTAGGATCTGGACATCTTTATTCAATTCACCAGAGTAGGAATGGACTCTTTTTTAAAAAGCTTTTTTAATTTTAATTTAATTTAATTTTTAATTTTTATTTTAATTTTTTAACATCTTTATTGGAGTATAATTGCTTTACAATGGTGTGTTAGTTTCTGCTTTATAACAAAGTGAATCAGCTATACATACACATATATCCCCATATCTCCTCCCTCTTGCATCTCCCTCCCACTCTTCCTATCCCACCCTTCTAGGTGGTCACAAAGCACCGAGCTGATCTCCCTGTGCTATGCGGCTGCTTCCCACTAGCTATCTATTTTACATTTGGTAGTGTATATATGTCCATGCCACTCTCTCACTTCGTCCCAGCTTACCCTTCCTAATTTTATTTTTATTGAAGTATAGTTGATTTACAACGTTTCAGGTATATAGAGAAGTGATTCAGTTATACATATATATACATATATATACACATATATGTATTCTTTTTCAGATTCTTTTCTCTTATATGTTATTACAAGATATTGAATATAGTTCCCTGTACAGTAGGTCCTTGTTGGTTATCTATTTTATATATAGTAGTGTGTATATGTTAATCCCAAACTCCTAATTTATCCCTCCCCCTCACCTTTTCCCTTTGGTAACCGTAAGTTTGTTTTCAATGTCTGTGAGTCTATTTCTGTTTTGCAAATAAGTTCATTTGTATCATGTTTTTAGAGTCCCCATATAAGTGATATCATATGGTATTTGTCTTTCTATTTCTGACTGACTTCACTTGGTATGATAGTCTCTAGGTTGATCCATGTTGCTGCAAATGGCACTATTTCATTCTTTTTTTATGGCTGAGTAATATTCCATTATATATATGTACCACATCTTCTTTATCCATTCATCTGTTGATGGGCATTTGGATTGCTTCCATATCTTGGCTGTTGTAAATAGTGCTGCAATTAGTATTGGGGTGCATGTATCTTTTCAAGGAATGGACTCTTGAGTCAATGGCTTAAGTTCACATCTCAACCCTGACGTTTATGAGAGTCATGACCTCAGACAAATTACTTAGTCTCTCTGAGTCTCAGTTTCATCATCTGTTAAATGGGGACAGCAATAATATATACAGTGCGTCATTATTATAAGGATTAAATGAGGTAGCTAAGGAAAAGTGCTTATCCCACAGCGCAGTCAGCATTCAGTAAATTTGGTGTTATTGTTTTTCTGGTGCTATTTAGGGCCTGGTCTATGTATCTTTTGCTTTTGTCTGCCAGCATCCATTTTCTTCTTCAGCTAATAGCACATCAGTTTTTCTTAGGGAACTTCCTCTACCTCACTCTGTCCAAATGGTTTAGGTGGGGCTGAATTTACTCCTAGCCCCAGGGCTGGGTGTGGGACCCAGGCCTAAACTCACCAATATAGTTTCCTTGCCTTGGTCTCAGGATTGGTTCAGGATGAGCATGGGAGCCAAACTGTCCCAAGCAGCGTGACTCCCTGACTTTTCCAGGAATGACCAGAAAAGGAATATTTTCATGGTGTTGTTCAGGGCAGAATGTGTGAAGCTATAGCTACAGGCAGGTTTTTTTTCCTTTTAAGGTTTTACCACACTGTTAAAGTGAACCTGGAGGATGGGAGGTAGAATCAAGGTCAAGGAAGGAGAGAGAATCCTGAAATCTGGGATTAAGCCTCAAATCCAGGCCGAGTCCTAAAACCAGCACTTTTGTGGCCTTTCCAGTTATGTGAGCCAACACTGTCCCCTTCTTGCTTAAGCCAGTTTTAATTGGGTTTTCGGTCATTTTTAATCTGAAAGATTTCTAAATGGAGCCATGGAGCAGGGGCGGTGGGGATCCATTCTTTCTCTTGGAGAGAGAATAGAGATGTACTGGCCATTCCTTGGCCTGAGAAGACTCACAGGAACCCAGAAGCTCCAGCCATGTGTCTGAGGCTCCGAAATATTACTGGGGAACAGGGAGACCCCTGATGTTCTTCCCCGTCATTCACAATGACGGCGATGACAATGATGGTAACTTATCAAATGGCTCCCGTATGCTACCCATGATGCTAAGTCATTTCTAATTCTTGCAACAACCCTTCAAGGGAAGGATTAGTTTACAGACAAGGAAATGAATGAGAGTGCAGGGAGGTAAAGTAAAATTTCCAAGGTCAAATCATGAATGATAGGCAGAAGTAGGAGCCACACCTGCGTCTTTCTGGATCCTTTCTCCTCCTCTGCAGTAACTCCCAGAGGCAGTCAGGGCCCAGTCCTGCCATCAAGCATTAGATGATTCTGTCTGCTGTAAGCACACCTGTGTGGCCCTCCTGGTGACTGGGCTTCTCCTCTTGGGCTGTGCTCTGCTCTTCAGAAGATGCACTAACACCTGGACTTCGAGATCCTCCCCTCTTTGCCTGGGTTCATCCATCTTCCCTCCTTCCACATTTCCCCGTGTTTCACTTAAATCTCCTCATGTGTTGCGTTTGTACCCAGAGGATTTCCCTCAGTGTTCAAATCAGGCATCATATTGCTGTTGGCACTCTTTCATCCACAGACTTATCATTCCTTTTAAAGGTATATGTCTAAGCTGAGACATGCAGTACAATGGAAAGCAATAGAAAGTAGTTACTGACTTTTGAGCCTTAGTATCCTAAGGCAGGTAATAATAGCAATGGACCAGTGAATAGTAAACATCAAACAAACACATCCACATGTATGTAAGGATGGAATATCTTGTTGTGATGATGAATCCAGGTATATCTGAATCTGAGCTTTACACGCACCACTTTGTAACTCTGGGAAGGTTACTTAAGGTTTATAATTACCACTTAAGTGTTGAGTGGCAGTTATAAATGTTAAGCACTTAGCCCAGTGCCTGACTCATAATGAGAACTCAATAATATTAACTATTTTTATGTAGTATATGTATATATAAAGGAAAGTAAAATAGTCATAATATACACACATGCTGTGTAATATACACAAGGTGTGGAATCAGATTTGTAAAAGAATAATGGAGGCTGAAATATATATATTTGGTTTTTGTAGTTAGGCCCTAGAGACCAGATAGCTCTTTAGAGGGGATGCTTTTCATGGGAAAAATGGAATGTTTTATCCATTCAGACCTTAGTCAGGGACCAAGAGCCACAGCTTTTGACATATGGTCTCTGATGTAGTCAGATGTAGTCTGGATAGAGAAACATCTCATTAGGCTGACTGGGACATATGACCAACTATCAGGGACACCAGTGGGACAACAGATCACTCTTGAAGAGTGAGACCCACAAATGCTCCAGGAATCATCACTGATTTCCAGGTGCCCTCTGGTCTCAGCAGAGAGAACAAGACAGGAAGTACCATCAGGTATTAAGACAAATCTCACACGAGTCTCACATCCACTCATTTACCAAATTTTATGTCTCTCCTCATTCTTTATGTGCTGTTGGCACAGGCCTGAGTCTCCTTTTCTGAGGGCTGCCACCAAAGCAGTGCACCCTTGAAGCCCCGTCTCTGTTGATATGACCCTATCTTTTGGCCATTATTGATTAAACAGTTGGACCTACTAATCCCTACTCCAGGATTTTGGAATTTGCAATGTGTAGTTACTAGTGAGCTTTCTGAACTGAGGACTTAGAAACTCAGGAGCTTGGGATAGCTGATGGGAGAGTGAGGAAAGCAAATCTGGAGAGAGGGGCCAGGCACATGTAGAGAGAAATAAAAGTGAGAGCGCGAGAGAGAGAGAGAGAGAGAGAGAGAGGGGAAGATGCCTCAGTTCCTGACTGCTCTCCAGTCCTTGGTTCTGGCCACCTGCCTCTGCCCTCCGCCCCCCCACACCCTGGCTCTTGAATATTTTTGAGTCCTAATAAATGCCACCCCCTTTTTTTTGGTAATGCTAGCTTGAGACATGTCCTGTTATTTACCTTAAAAAGTGTATAAACAGATAACATCCAACTTTCCCAATATCTCTTTATAATCTCTTTTAAAAATTAAATTTATGAATTTATTAAAGATTTCTATTTAAGAATACCATGTACAAAGTTAATAGACACCTATTATATTGGGAGAAAACATTTTCAGTGTCTAAGCTGACAAGTGACAATTTCTAGAATATATAAAAAACTTTAAAAGATCGACAAGAAAAACCCAACACTCCAATAGAAAGACAGGCAAAAGATATGAGCAGGCAGTGTATAAAAGACAGAAACCCAAATGGCTAAGAAGCATATGAAGAATACTCAAACTTTTAATAATCAAGAAAGTAACAGTAAAACAATAGTGAGTTATCATTTGACATCCATTAGGCTGGCAAAATATGGAAAATTTGGACAGGGGAGACAGTTGGTGGTCGTGTAGACCGGTGCAGCCACTCTGGAGAGTTCTGGCATTCTTGGTGGTATGAAGTCTGTGTGTAGTCTGCTCCTGGGTGTATAGTTCAAAGACTTTCCACCTGGTCTACAGGGGCCATGTAGAGGTCTTATCATCCCAGCATTGTTGGTGGTGGTGAGGAGTTGGAAGAAATTCCACCACCCAGGGAATGCATAGACAAAATGTGGTTTTGTGCTCATGGATAGCAGAAATGGACTTGAGCTACACATAGCAATGAGGACATTAAAAAGTTAGTGCTAATATCCAAAGTATATAAAGAACTCCTACAACTCAAGAGTAGAAAACCAAGCAATCTGATTAAAAAATAGGCAGAAAATCTGAATAGACATTTTTCCAAGGAAGACTTACAAATGGCCAACAGGCACATGAAAAGATGCTCAACATCGCTAATCATCAGGGAAATGCAAATCAAAACAACAGTGAGATGTCACCTCACACTTGTCAGAATGGCTATCTTCAAAAAGACAAGAAATTACAAGTGTTGGCGAGGATGTGGAGAAAAGGGAACTTTGGTGTACTATTAGTGGGAATGTAAATTGGTGCAACTACTATGGAGAACAGTATGGAGGTTCCTCAAAAAATTAAACCTAGAACTATCATATGATTCAGCAATCCCACTTCTGGATATTTATCTGAGGAAAACAAAAACACTAATTTGAAAAGATATATGCATCCCCATTCATTGTAGCATTATTTACAACAGCTATGATATGGAAGAAACCTAAGTGTCTAGTGACAGATGAATGGATAAAGAAATTGATACACACACACACACACACACATACATACATACACACACACACACGATGAAATACTTTCAGACATAAAAAAGAATGAAATCTTGCCCTTTGTGACATCATGAATGGACCTTGAGGGCATTATGCTAAATGAAATAAGTCAGGCAGAGAATGACAGATACCATATGATCTCTCATATGTGTAATCTAAGAAAAATATATCCATAAAAGCAAAAAAACACAACCAAGCTCACAGATACAGATAACAGAATGATGGTTATAAGGTGGGGGACAGGGTGGGGGGTAATGGGTGAACTGTGTTTTTTTTTGTTTTGTTTTTTTTACTTTAAATAAATAAAAAAAATTTAAAAGCTAGTTCTTAGTAGAAGTTGGAAGGAAACATAATGAGATTTGTAACATTATGTCTACATAATAAAAGTACTGCAGAGCAAATAGCAGCATATATTTACAACATGTACCTTAAAAAACAGGAAAATGGCTGCTGACAGGGAGGGAAGCAGGAAAGATAAAAGTCATAAGAAAAGTAAATAAAGAAATAAAACAAGAGAAGGGCCTTGTACAAACTGATCATGATAATGTTCCATGGACCAAGGGATATGACTGACTCCACCCTTTCCAGAGAGATCCACATTTTAAAAATGTGTGGTAATTCTAGTGGCCCTTGCTTTACCTAAAAGGCTTAGGCTGTGGTAGTAGAGGTAAGTGACTTAAGGACCCTCAGGCAGTATCCTCTTCGTTGTTTACACCCTGTTTTCTGGTCAGGTGATTCAGATGCATTTGGAGGTTTTCTTATGTTCCCATCTTCTTCTCCCATCCACTATTTCCTGCCCTTGAATTGGAAGGATTTATTACAGTCACAAGGTTCTGTCTTCTCCTTATCTCTGTTCAGTTCAATTCTGTTTAATTTAAACCTGATTTCTCATTCTCCAGATCATTTTGGATTCAACCTCGCTGCCAAAGCACTGCCAGATCACTTCCCCTTGGCTTACAAAATCTGGCTTGGCACAGTTGCAGCCTCTTTGTGTAGAGATGTTTAGCGTGACATTGTCTCTCAGCGATGTCTCTGACATTGTCTCTGTGGTGATGTCATAGGTGGCCTCAGAATGCAAGATGGATGTGCCATGTAACATGAGGTCTGAAACAGCTATGAAAATCTGAATGTGTGCATTGGGCATAGGATATTCGCAGCAGTTTTGAATGCGGTTCTGTGCTTGGGGGCATGGCTGGTCCATGGGACTGTTCATAGTTCCCAAGCAGACTGGACAATTCCTTTGGCTGATTACACACTCAAAATTGTGTTCTGTATAGTGCTTAAGTTCTCTTCATGATTTTATTAAAGGAAAAGTCCCCTTAAATTATTTGGGGGCTGATTTGACCCAGTCTCACTGATGGAAATAGTAAGCAACTACATAAAAACATGTCCATTCTGGATTGCCCAATTGAAATGCTTAAATATTTACCAACCATGTTGATATCTGTTGCTCCTTTTCTATTAGTTTCTATTTACAAATAGTGACTTTAATGGTTGAATTTTACAGTCTTCCATGTAGTAAGAAAATTTTTCTGGTCTTGGTCAATCATCCTGTTGGATAAGATCCTGTCTTATTGAAAAAGTTCCAGAATTCTGAGTGAACAAGTTGTAGAGCCAATAAAGGGGGCAGGACACACACACACACACACACACACACACTTTCACTCTGTCTGTCTTTATCTACTAGAGAGAGTCAGAGAGAGACAGACAGAGACAGCGAGAGAGGAAATCAAGGTCAAAGTAGTCTGAGAAGCACTTCATCTGTGGTCAGGGAAATATTTTTCTCATTTTCCCTAAGGAATAATGATGACTCTGATGCTCTCTGTGGTAACTGAAGGTTTGGATTCGTTCTTGGCCAGTGTGACGAGGGATGTGGAGGTGGAGAATTGACCTTGCTTTTACTTCAATCAATGTTTTCTCCATTCCTTGTAGGCACCAGCCTCCCTGGGCCTGATTGCTGAAGAAACTAAAGTTATAAATATGTGTAATGTTCTAATTCTATTTTTCTTGGGCAGGAGTGAAGTTGGAAAAGGAAACTAATTTCCTTAAAAAACAAAATGCATCAATGCATTCTAAAACATGGATGAACCTCAGAAACATGCTGAGTGAAAGAGCCAGATGCAAAAGACCACATTATTATACGATTCTGTTTATATAAAATCTCCAATAAAGGCCATCAGTAGAGACAGAAAGTAGATTAGTGGCTGCCTAGAGCTGGGGATGGGAATCAGGAGTGACTGCAGATGAATAGATTGGGGTGACAGAAGTGTTCTATTATTGAATTCTGGTCCTGGTTGCATAACTCAGTGAATTTACTAAAAATTGTTGAATTTATACTTAAGACAGGTGAAGTTTATGGTAAATAAAGTATACCTCAATATATATTTGTTAAAAAAGAAGGTGATTATGCTAAATGACATCATAGGTTACTGCTCTTTGGAACTGTGCAAGTTGACACTATAAACCAACTCTTCTTGTTTTGTTTCCTACTCTGGAGGAAGTGGATTCCTAGTGTCAGGAGACAGTCACTTTCTGTTGGTCTATGTAGACACTACCCCAAATGCCATTCAGCCACTGTCTGAGGACTGGAGGGACTGACATCCTGTCCCTTGTCACTGCGCTGATTGCTCGGTGCAAAGTAATGGCCCCATGCCTGCCTCACTGCCCATCACTGGGCTATGCATCTTCTCAATGCATGGAAGATGATCTCTCTTGGACAATGGGATTATCACTTACCATCACAGTGGGAATGCAGTCCAGTGCGCATTTTAGAATCTTATGGTTTTACAGATGTTTCTCAGGTGTCTGTGTCCCACCCAGAACATGAGCTCTTCCAGGATAAGAGACTGATGTAGTCGTCCCTGTGTTCTCAGTGCTTGACAAATTGTGGACGCTCAATCATTTTTTACTGGTCTGAGATGACTTTGTTTGCCCAAGAGTTGCTGCTGACCTTGTGGAAGGGGATGGTAAAGTTGGCTTTCATTAGGGGGTGTAGGAGAGCACCAAGTCATAGGTAGACTCATTTTCGTTGTGTCAATTTTCTTTTTCCACAAAAATGTTGGCTAAAAAACCACGCCAACTTAGTGGCTAAAAACAGCAGTCAGTCTTCTCACTCACACATCTGTGTGTTGGTTGGGGATTGGCTGATCTAGGCCTTGCTTATGGGAGCTTGGCTTGAAGCCATGGGTTGGGTCCAGGTGTTTTCTACATTTCTTTTGCCCTCCTTGGACCAGTGAGCTACCTGACACGTGTTCTTCTCATGGCTGCACAGTATGAGCAAGAGTGGGAAGATGTGATGCCTCCTAAGGTCTATGCCTGGAGCTGTTATGACACCACCCACACCCAACTGGCCAAAATAAGTTGCATGGCTGATTCCAACACCAGTGCCTGGGAAATGGACTCTGCCTTTACTCAAGAAATTGCAGAATCAGTTGCAGAAATACAATATGGTTAGCTGTAAATGCTTTCACCAATAAAGCCAGGTTGGAATAATGGACCATAGGAATTGTGTAAGAGTGTGTGTGGAATGCTCTATGTGCCCTGTGATTTCCTGTCAGACTAAATCTGTAACTCCCAGTCATGAAAATCGCTGAATCATTTCAGCTGAATTTGCTGGCCCATCCCTTCCACAGGCACAGATGGTCAAGAATGCCTGGTCAACAGGTAACTAGTTCTGCTAATGCAAGGCCATCACAGAGCTCTCGGTGGCTTACAAAGGAGGACTTGAGTGAAAGCAACACACACTCAGGGTATCATTTCAATTTCAGAAACCTTGCTTTCACCTGATGAGGACACTGGAGTCTGAAAGGCACACACTAGAGGGAAAGGAAGATTGTCCCAGTGCCTGTGGAGGCTGCAGAGTTTCTCGGCCTGACAGACTGATGGCGAGTTTTCTGAAGGGCTTCCATTTCCTGAGGACGCCCACAGAGCACGATCATTTAAATGAAATGTTTTGACCAGCGTGTTTGCAGGCAGTGCCTATTACTTTGTCTTTCAGCAGCTTTCTTTCCAGGCAGTAAAAGAAGCCTTGGGGGAGAGTTACCCACCAACCAACCACAGAAACAACTTTGAAAGCCTGAGACAGGTTGCATCAGTATATAATCACTCCTAGTAAGTGCATCACAGAGGCCCTGCTGGGTGCAGAGGCCCTCCATCTTGACCTCTTTTCTTTTCTTTCTATGCCAGTTTTGGAAAATAAGTGTTATGTGTCTGCTTCTTTCTTTGTTCTACTGGACAACACTTTAAATTTATTTTTATTTATTATTTTATTTTTTTAACATCTTTATTGGAGTATAATTGCTTTACAATGGCGTGTTAGGTTCTGCTTTATAACAAAGTGAATCAGTTATACATATACATATGTTCCCATATCTCTTCCCTCTTGCATCTCCCTCCCTCCCACCCTCCCTATCCCACCACTCTAGGTGGTCACAAACCACCTAGGTAATCTCCCTGTGCTATGCGACTACTTCCTACTAGCTAGCTATTGTACATTTTTGGTAGTGTATATATGTCCATGCCACTCTCTCACTTTGTCACAGCTTACCCTTCCCCCTCCCTATATCCTCAAGTCCATGCTCTAGTAGGTCTGTGTCTTTATTCACGTCTTACCCCTAGGTTCTTCATGACCTTTTCTTAGATTCCGTATATATGTGTTAGCATATGGTATTTGTTTTTCTTTTTCTGACTTCACTCTGTATGACAGACTCTAGGTCCATCCACCTCACTACAAATAACTCAATTTCGTTTCTTTTTATGGCTGAGTAATATTCCATTGTATATATGTGCCACATCTTCTTTATCCCTTCATCTCTTGATGGACACTTAGGTTGCTTCCATGTCCTGGCTATTGTAAATAGAGCTGCAATGAACATTTTGGTACATGACTCTTTTTGAATTATGGTTTTCTCAGGGTATATGCCCAGTAGTGGGATTGCTGGGTCATATGGTAGTTCTATTTATAGTTTTTTAAGGAACCTCCATACTGTTCTCCATAGTGGCTGTATCAATCTACATTCCCACCAACAGTGCAAGAGTGTTCCCTTTTCTCCACACCCTCTCCAGCATTTATTTTTTGTAGATTTTTTGATGATGGCCATTCTGACCGGTGTGAGATGATGTCTCATCATAGTTTTGATTTGCATTTCTCTAATGATTAATGATGTTGAGCATTCTTTCATGTGTTTGTTGGCAATCTGTATATCTTCTTTGGAGAAATGTCTATTTAGGTCGTCTGCCCATTTTTGGATTGGGTTGTTTGTTTTTTTGATATTGAGCTGCATGAGATGCTTGTAAATTTTGGAGATTAATCCTTTGTCAGTTGCTTCTTAGCAATTATTTTCTCCCATTCTGAGGGTTGTCTTTTGGTCTTCTTTATGGTTTCCTTTGCTGTGCAAAAGCTTTTAATTTTCATTAGGTCTCATTTGTTTATTTTTGTTTTTATTTCCATTTCTCTAGGAGGTGGGTCAAAAAGGATTTTGCTGTGATTTATGTCATAGAGTGGTCTGCCTATGTTTTCCTCTAAGAGTTTGATAGTATCTGGCCTTACATTTAGGTCTTTAATCCATTTTGAGTTTATTTTTGTATATGGTGTTAGGGAGTGTTCTAATTTCATACTTTTACATGTAGCTGTCCAGTTTTCCCAGCACCACTTATTGAAGAGGCTGTCTTTTCTCCACTGTATATTCTTGCCTCCTTTATCAAAAATAAGGTGACCATATGTGCGTGAGTTTATCTCTGGGCTTTCTATCCTTTTCCATTGATCTATATTTCTGTTTTTGTGCCAGTACCATACTGTCTTGATTACTGTAGCTTTGTAGTATAGCCTGAAGTCAGGGAGCCTGATTCCTCCAGCTCCGTTTTTAGTTCTCAAGATTGCTTTGGCTATTCGGGGTCTTTTGTGTTTCCATACAAATTGTGAAATTTTTTGTTCTAGTTCTGTGAGAAATGCCACTTGTAGTTTGATAGGGATTGCATTGAATCTGTAGATTGCTTTGGGTAGTACAGTCATTTTCACAATGTTGATTCTTCCAATTGAAGAACATGGTATATCTCTCCATCTATTTGTATCATCTTCAATTTCTTTCATCAGTGTCTTATAATTTTCTGCATACAGGTCTTTTGTCTCCTTAGGTAGGTTTATTCCTATATATTTTATTCTTTTTGTTCCAATGGTAAATGGGAGTGTTTTCTTAATTTCTCTTTCAGATTTTTCATCACTAGTGTATAAGAATGCCAGAGATTTCTGTGCATTAATTTTGTATCCTGCTACTTTACCAAGTTCATTGATTAGCTCTAGTAGTTTTCTGGTAGCATCTTTAGGATTCTTTATGTATAGTATCATGTCATCTGCAAACAGTGACAGCTTTACTTCTTCTTTTCTGATTTGGATTCCTTTTATTTCTTTTTCTTCTCTGATTGCTGTGGCTAAAACTTCCAAAACTATGTTGAATAAGAGTGATGAGAGTGGGCAACCTTGTCTTTGGACAAAACTTTAAAAAAAATTCGTTTGTTCAACATTTATTAAGTGTTTACTATATAGTGGAAGCAGGCTGTATTCTGACTAAGGTGACCACCCGTGTTGTTGTGCTCAGGACTGAGGGGTGTCCCAGGATGTGGGTCTTTAAAACCGATGTGGGCAAACCAGACAAGTTGGTCACCCTGGTTCAGAGGGACTGGTGCCCACCGCAGATAGTTTGCACTCTTGTGCAGCGAACATTCTAACCAGAAAGAACACCTGCCAACATTACACACAGATAAATAAGGCAAGGTGTGATAGGTGCTGTAAAAGAAGGGAACAGGGGCTTGAGATAGAAAATAACAGATGGAGACCTACTTGTGTGGTGACCAAGAAGAAGAGATATCCAAGTTTAGGTTCAAAGGAGAATTGGAGCCAGCTGGGTGAAGGGTGCAGAGCAGGGAGAGCACTGAGAATGAGGGATCATTATGAGCAAGGGTCCTGAGGTGGCAATGAGCTTGATATATTTGAGAGGTTGAAAAAAGCACTGGGCTGGAGCAGTGAAAGTGGGGGAAAACGAGCTCAGGGTGAGGTTGGAGAGGGTGGGGCCTTGGGCTATAGTTGGAAGTGTGGATTTTTAAAAACTTTTATTGAAGTTTGAGATACATAGAGAAAAGTACATAAACCATAGTACAATTTTTATAAATTTTGTCACACGAAACATACCTGTGTAACCAACCTTCAAATCAGGAAGCAGAACACAGCCAGAAGCCAGAAGCACCCGCTTGTCTCCTTTCCAGTCATTATGGCCTCACTCCTGCCAAGGGAATCACTTACCAGACTTCTAACTGCACTCATCAGTTTTGCCTGCTTTTGAATGTAGTGCGAACAAATCATACAGGAAGCACTCTTTTCTTGTCCTTTGTTCAGTATGATCTTGAAATTCAATCATATATTTCCTGTGATTGAAATCATTTTCATTGCTGTTGAATAATCTGTTATGTGACTAAACCAAAATTTATTTGTTCATCTACCATTAATGGACATTTGGTTAATTTCCACTTGGGGCATATTTATGAGTAGTGCTGCTGACAACAGTCTTGTACCTGTCTTCAGGTGTATGCATGTACGTACGTATACGTAGATTTTGGGTGTGTGTGTGTGTGTGTGTACCTAAGGGTAGGATTGATGGAGCTTTGGGTTTGCATATGTTCAGCTTTAATAGATACTTCCAAATAGTTTTCATGCCATTTTGTACCAAGTCACGCTCTCACCAGCAGTGTGTGAGCATTCCAGTTGCTCCGTACCCCCTCCAATGCTCAGCATTATTCCATCTGTCTTGTACACTTCAGGTATCCTGATGGGTGTAGTGGTCTTGCACTGAGGCTTTGATTAGTCCCTGGTGAACTGAGCCCCTTTTCATATGTATGTTGGCCATTTGGATGTTCTCTCTTGTCAAGGGTTTGTTCAAGTATTTGGCTCATTTTTCTATAGTTTCTGATTTTCTTATTGATTTGTCTGAGTTCTTGTACATTATAGATATGAGTCCTTTGTTGGGTATATGTTTTGTAAATACCTCTCTCACTCAGAGAGGGTTGCCTTTTCAATTCTCTTTGATGATTGGAAGTTATTAATTTCAACCTAATTCAATTTATCTTATTTCCCTTCATGGCTAGTATTTTTTGTGTCCTGTTTAAGAAATCTTTGTAGATTCTGAGATAAGTGTTTGGAATTTTATTTGTGCAATTAAGATCCATTGATAGGTATGAGCAGGTAAGTTACAGGACCTGATTTATGTTTGTAGAAGGTCATGTATGTTGCTACCTAGAAATTAGACTGTAAGGGAGAGGAGTGGAGGAAGTGAGTCCATGTAGGGTCAGCTGCATTAACCTGGGTGAGAGAGATGATGAATTGGCAGGCTACCTAGATGGCTTGGCTGGGGTGGTGTGGAGGAAAAGGGAGGAATCAAGAGTGAGCCTCACATTGTGGTTTAGAACTGAGTAGATAGTGATGCCATTTGTTGAGACAGGGGAGCTGAAGGCACTGTGGATGATAGGGAAGGAATGGGTGTATTCTTTTTCTTTGAAAAATTAAGATACATATTATATATGTTAAGCTTGAGATGTTTCTGAGGCACCCAAGTGGAAATGTCTGGAGGCATCTAGATACACTAATTTGGATCTCAGACTTGGTGGGGAGGAGTGTGTGTGTGTGTATATGGGGGGGTCTGAAATCCAAGGCCCTTAGAGTCTTTCCTGATCTCTCCAGAGGAAAATTGATCACTCCTTCCCTTATGTGCCTCCTTATTCTGTACAGATTTCTCTCATGGTATCTGTAACTTTTTTTTTAAAATAAATCTATCTCACTCAATTAGTCTGGGGGTTCATTGAGGGCATGATGAAGTACCTGTACTTTGCATGAATCATTCATTTTTGTGAACTAGATGAATGGGTTTTCTTAAAAAAGAAAAACACAAAACTGAAAAAGAAAAAGACTTTTTGAAACCAAAACCTACCAATCAACCAGAATTCACAAAATGTTCTGCAAATTCCAGTAATAAGTCAATAGGATAAAGAAAAACCTCAGTACTTGAGTAAGTAGAACAAACTTGGTTTCCAGGATATTCAGATTGCCTCCTGACAGTGAGTAATGCAATGATTTTGAGCGTGGTGCCTTGATGCAGAAGGGAGGGCACTGGGCACATCCGAAGGCATGCCTATTGCAGTAAACCGCTGGTCTCTGTCGGGGTCAGCAAGGAGATGCAAATTTCCATGACAGTGGCACTCAGACAAAACCAAAAATAACTGTGGCAGAGAAGGGAATCAACACCTTTTCCTGCTTCCTGCTTCCTGTGCCATCAGCATCCCCCAAAGTTGATTGTTTTTGGAGGCAAGAGGAAGAGTTAATGCATTAAATGAAAGCCCTCCTGGCTGGCTGTCAGGCAGGCCCAAACTCTCCTACCTGATGGCCCTACTGAGGCTGGTTTTCAGTGCTTCTCAGGGGAGCATGAAGCCCCAGCGTCCAGAGGAGGAGGGCACATTTCAGTAGGTGACCTTACCCACCCAGACTTTTGAAATTCTGCACCCCTTTGTCCAGATGTACCAAACGCAAGTTTGACTGCTCACTGCTGGAAAGGCCAATACTCGAGAGACAAGTATTGGTGGAAAAGGAAAAGTTGCTTTATTCAGGAGCCCAGCAACCTGGGAAGATGGTGGGCTAATGTCCTCAGTCCATCTCCAAGGTGCCAGTTAGGAGACAAAGGTTTTAAAGGCAGAGTGAGGGAGGGGGCTGCAGGGCACGTGAGCAGTTTGGGTACAGTTCTCAGATTGGTTGGCATCAAGGTGAAGTCTCAAGCATCACCAGTCTTCTGGTTTCAAATGGTCTGGGGTCTGAGTGCTTGTGGTCAGCAGTTTTCATCTGAAGGGGGTCTGCCTCCTGTCAAAATAACTCAGGAGTGTGTGTCAGGCCTTCATCTGTATCTTTCAGGGAACTGGGAGTTTGGTGACTTTGCTATGTGACTGGTTTATAGTGTCTAACTTGTTGCCTGCTTCCTGGCCCCATGTCCTTGAGGTTGGGATCTGGAATTAAGCAAGCAAGATTAGTTCTCTCCTAGTCAATTAGTCATTGTCTAAAATAGCTCTAAGACATGCTTGGGTCAGTAGGGATGGAAAATATGTGTTTTAAGGTTTGTGCTGCTCAAAATGGGGCAGCTTATGCTCTGGCTACACAGACAAGTGGTGTCCAATAGGTATGTGATCTGAGCCACATATGTAATTAAAAATTTTTAAGTAACCACATTAAAATGGGGAATTAATTTTAATAATGTATTTTACTTAACATTATTAAATAATGCATTTCAATTTTATATTACGATTGCTGTCATTTCAGTATGCAATGTAAAAAACTAATATGCATCAAAAAATATATATATATATTTTTTTCGTATGAAGTCTTCAGAATCGGACGTATATTTCAAGCGCTCGCTCAGTAGCCACGTGGTGACTGGTTACTGTATTGGATGGTATAGATCTAGACTTAAAAACTCATGCAGCTCCTATTGACACAGTGATTCCTGGAGTTCTGGTTTTGGTCTGACTTCCATAGACCTATCTGAAGTCAAGGACATCTTCCTCCACTTGCTTTGTCTTCCCAGAAGTGCCCCAATTTGACTTCCTCTCTTCTTAGAGCCGCTATTACTCACTCTATTCCTTGGTTTCTGTTCCTCCTGAAACCAGCTGTCGGTGGGACCCAGTCCTTCTGCTCTGCCTCACTCCATTTCCTGATGTATCTTTCATATTGGGCTTTCCTGTTAATATCATGCAAAAACAGGGGATAAAATAACAAATGTAGGGAAAATACAGCACTGAGAAAGAGCTTCAAAAGTCCTTTAAGTCTTCCCCTGTGCAATGCCTAACTATTCAGTTAGATGGAAGCTGGAAGCTTCAGATGCTTCTTTTTCCTTTGTGGAGGGCCTTCAGCATTTGTTTGTAAGGATGGGGCTCACCACGCCCCCCACTTCTGCAGTGCCCACCATTAGTGAAGGTTGACAGGCAGTTTCCTGCTAATGGCCCATCTTCCTGGCTGTCAGCCCAAAGGCTGAAATTGACAGGCACACAGTCTCTGAAGGGTTCTCAACTGCCTGACATCCTCCCTGAATCTCTGTCTCAACCAGGAATTATCAGGCACCTTTGGGTCTTTCCTCCTACAGGACAAACTGAACGTGAATGATTGCTTGGCTTGGAAAGGGACACAGGTTATGATGAAAAGCAGAGTGGGTGTTAATGGACTTGGACTGGGGTGGCAAAAGGAATTGGCTCCATTAGTTTGTTAGAATTTAAAGGACTTTTACAGAGGAAATAAGAAGTGAAACCAATTTATTTCCATGCCAACAAAGATAAAAGAGCGCCAGCTGAAGACAAACTCCATGACCTTGTGCTTCATGTACCACAGGCAGCACCAGCAGCTGGGCTCAAGTCCTTGCTGACGGGACAGCTCCAGGTCCCAAACGCTCACTCTTCTCTCTTCCCCATCTGCCGTGAAGTGTCTGACAGGCTCAGCCCAGGGGGAGTTCTCTCTCTCTGTCCTCCTCAGAGGGGTCTCCCCTTTGGGAGATAATCTCGGCGAATGGTGCAGTTGCCTGGGATTTAGGAAAAGTTAAGTGAGCAAAATGGCAGCGAAGTTCCTGCACTGAGACAGAAGGTCTGCCTGGAAACAGCTCCTGGCTGTCAAGAGAAGGCTGTTGAGGAATCTTCGGTCTTTTCATTAGACATTCATACGAAACAAGAATAAGCTCTAGATTTTGTTTCCGAAGACCCTTTGTGGCCTGAGTTATCAATCGTTAGCTGTCTTGGCCACATAGACTGTCTGGATATGAATAAATGCTTTCTAGGCAGCCATTCTACCCCCATGTTAGGTGTAATAATGTGGAAGCGTGTAGGGAAACTTGATACTTCACAGTATAATCAAAGGCTGACGTGTGGCACATCTACTCCTAAGTGGTTCTAATGTAGATTTGAGCACTCAGATCAATGAAAGGAAAGGTGATGTGAATACCTGATCGTTATGAAAAATGTTATTCCTAGTGGATGATTAAGGTGTATCAGTGTTAAGCCCATTACATGTAAGAAATACACAGATCAGACTCATGGTAGGTTTATCACAGAGTTGAAGGCTAAAACTTCTCAATTTTTTCTAAAGGAAGATGAAAGGCTCCGAATTCACTGGGTGATGAATCCAGTCCAAGATTCAGGTGCAGGTTTTCACCACCAATGCCATGGTGGATGTTCTTATTGGCTCGTGCCCACATATCACAGAAGCCTTTTCCAGGAAGACTGTGGAGCTTGCCCATCAGTCATTCTTCCTTGGTAACCTAACTCCAGTGGTACTCAAGTGTCTGCTGTATTGTGCCCCAGGATGTGAGTCATGACTGGCCTAAGTGCATCGTGTTCATCTCATTCCCTTTGTAATTACTTTACGGTTGGGCAGGGACATGTGACTCCATTGTGGACCAGTGACATACACAGAGAAGATGTTGTGGGCCTTCTGCAAAGTACTTTTTTTCTCTGATAAAATGAGAAGAATGTCTTTGGGACAAACCCCAGGTTGAAAGTCTATGCACTGTCTCCTCAAGAAGACCATCCTGAGAAAAATATTTAAGTTGAAGACGTTTATGGGGAGTGATCTCAGGAAATGGCAGTAGGGACGTGGGGAATGATAGGGGAAGGAAGGGAGTCAGCACAGTGCGCCTTAAGGAGCAGGTTTCGCTGCTGGTCGCTGAGCCTCAGTCCTGCTGGGGATCTCAGGGACAATGTGTAGGACACATCTCAGAGTTGTCCTGCCCAAGTGGTGAGGAAACCTGAGTTCTATCCATCCACCCACCTGAGGCATTGCTGGAGCACTGCCCCCGGGGTCACCTTCCTGGAACTTCCCACCTGCCCTCCACGTGGGAGGAGACAGCTCCTGGGGCAGAGAGCTGCTGCAGGCAGGGGCCACAGGGGCCACCAGAGGCCCCCTTTGATCAGGGTATGTGGAAAGGCAGTTCTGAGGGATGTGGGTGGGCCCTGGCATTTCTGCTGGTTGGCACAATTAACCAACTCTAGAAGCATCATCTTCCAGATTTCTTTTTATGTGAGTTAATAACATTTTCAGGAATGGACTCTCTCATTCAGGGATAGGGCTGCCATTTGGCTCGTATGCGCGGTGCAGTGGTAAGAGATACAGCCAGCATTCTTTCTGATGACTCAGATGCCTCTTTACCTGGTCAGTGCCAATGCTGTGTCCTTTAAAAACATCTCAACCCCTGCCTTATCGCAGAAACATTTAACTGATATACCTCCTACTCAGTCTTTTTGCTGCTAGCCTCTTCATTCCCTCGTTTATCCACAGATTAATGACTGACCAGAAAATCTTCCTAAAACACCATTTTCATCATGTCGTTCTCTGTGGAGAATCCATAGTCTAAAGATGAAATTTCTTAATGGGATCTTCAAGGTCTTCTCCATTCTGACCCCTACTTACCAGTCTAATCTTATTACCCACTACCTTCATATATAAATCTTTAATAATAGTAATAATAATAATAATACAACCCTTCTATTTATTTATTGTGAGGACTTGCTCTGTGCCAGACATTGTGCTAAGTGGTTAACAGGCATCAACTTGTGTAATTTCCAGAACAATCACAAGGGTGGGTAGTATCATCAAAACCATTTTTTAGATGAGGAAACTGAGATTTCAAGAAGTCACCCATTAAGAGGAAGCAGATTCTAGGCCTTTCTAAATAGAGATATTGGGATACAATTTATGCCCATCTGGACAGTGTGCTTCTATGGGCATATTTATATATTTTAAAATTTGACTAGTGCCTTGTACGGGTTTTGCACATATAGTAAGTACCTGAAAAAGTATTTGCTGAATAAATGCTCCCAAAACTCCATATGGGAGACCATCTGATACCATGGCTCTTGTTTCTGACTCTCTTTCTGCCCATGTCTTCATGACATCACTTTGCAACAGAGGAGGAAATTATCTCAAGACTGATAAGGAAAATAATATAAATCAGAACTAACTGATTTAAATATTTATTGAGGGCATGTAGAGAAAAAGGGATTTTCATACATTGCTCTCAGAAGTGAAAAGGTGAATGAGAAATGTAGCTACAAACTCCATTTTCAGCAAAACTAAAAGACAGCAAAAATTCCAAACTGCAAAATGGATGGAAGGGCTACCAAAAGCAGTGTGTCCAGGCAAAGGGATGCATAAGAAGCAGAGAGAAACACCACAGGTAAAGAGCTCAAAAGAGCCAGAAACAAGTCATCTCCAGGTGAGAGAACCCACAGGTGAAAAATCTAAATCTCTGCAGTTGCCAGAACTCCCTAGACCTGGGTTCCTTTCAGGAAACAGAGGAGCTGAGGTTACAGGAAGAGAATCACATAGGTAAGCCTTGTTTGCAAGAGGCTGTCTGTTTTTTGGCAGTGGAGGAGGGAAAAGTCTGCATTTCAAAAAACCCTACACTTGTCTCTCTCCATTAGGGGTAAGGGACAGACAGACAGACAGACACACACACACTATATTCAAATACACCTGGAACAGGAAATCTAATACAACACACACCTCCCACACATAGTTGTTAGAGAAAATACTATCTTCCATGATGAGTAATGAAACATATACAGCACAGGATCAGTACAAGGAATAAACTAGAAAAACTGATGGAAAACAATAGAAAATAGTGGCAGAGAAAGACACTTGCTCAGAAAAAAAAAGTTACTATAAAACAAAAGTCACAACCAATTTTTCTACCACAAATTAATTCATTTTAATTATCCTATTACTACTATGGAACTGGAACATAAAACAGAAGTGAAAGAACTCAGAGAAAAGATAGTAAGAACAAGGAAGATATCAAATAGGGCTTCAGCACAAAAATGAAAGAAAATATTAAATAGGAAATATTAAACCGTCACTTAAATGAATTTTACAAACTAATAAGAACATGCTGTATAGCACAGGGAACTTCATTTCGCTGTACAGTAGAAACTAACACAACATTGTAAAACAACTATACCCCAATTAAAAAAAATATTACAAAGGTATCTGTTAAATAAAATTACATGGTTGAATAATTGGATGATGGAGGTGAAAGAAGGAGAAAGGAAAAAAATATATTAAATTCATCATTGTTTACAGTACAGAATTAACAGATACCATGTAAGTTACAGTCATAAAAGTAACCCACTTGGACAAAACTGTATGCCACTGAAGATGAGAAGAAACAGAAAGCATAAAGCAAAGCATGATGTGGTGAAGAAAATTTTGAAACTAGAAAAAGAAAGCATAATATAAAATAGGATGAAAAACATACTTGTCACATCAATAATTATAAATGAGCTAAAATCTCTTGTGGAAAACAAAGCCTTTGATATTGCGATCACTAAGCCATATCCTAATAAGATTCCTGGACTTCAAGGATAAAGAATCAACTGGCTGAAGACACCCCAGCAAGAGCCAGTGCTCAAAGACAGTGGACTAACAGCTCCACACACTCCAGGAGCTAAATGGGATCCAAAGATTTGATACCCAGATAAAAGTTGTTCAAGGATAAAGACAACAAACAGGTCTGAACTTGAAACAACACAGAAATTGGTTTTTCCTGTAAGCCTTTCTTGAAGTGTCTAGGAACAAGAGTTTGCAGACTGTGGCCTGTGGGTCAAATCTAGCCAGCTACCTTTTAAAAAAAAACAAACAGTTTTATTGGAATGCAGCTGTGCCTGTTCATTTACATACTGTCTATGCCTGCTTTTATGCTGCAACAGCAGAGTGGAGTAGTTGGGACAGAGCCTTTATGACCTGCAAAGCCTAAAATAGTTAAAGGTTTGCTGACCCCTGCACTAGACAGTAACCTTAAGGCCAGGGGTCCTCCTGTATCCCCAGCACTCATTCCTGGGTAGAGGAGGTGTGCCGGATGCAGGAGGAAGTACCTTAGTTCTCATTCTTTTACCTGGGGCACACTCACCCCATCTGTCTCAGACCCTTGGTAAGAGCAGCACATGAAGGTTCAATATTTTGTGGTAAAAGACTGCCAGAAGCAGCAAAGAGTTAACAGACTGTTACAGTGAGTTAGTTTTTGTGAAGAACTACATTCACTGAATTTCTTGCAGCTTCAAATACTTCTAAGAATACCTTACATTTGTGCAATCATTACAGATAACAATTTACTTGCTCTTGTCCTTTCTCTGCCCAACTGCGATTAAAATGTATTCTGTTATCCTCTAAAAACGGTTTGAGGAAAGAAGGGCTATACTTAGCAGGTATAGAAATTAGCAGGATTGCTTGTTAAATCAATCCCGTTTCTCCTCACAGCTTTTTTTCCTGTTCCTCCTCTTCCTCTTTTATTCATGACGGGCTAGCTTAGACCCCTGAGAAGGTCTGAGCACAGGGAAAATGGACACAAACCAGGACACCTCACTTTTCCAAGAGGCAGTAAGTGATGGTTGAGAAGGTGAGCTCTAGAGTCAACAAGCTCCATTTAAAATCTTTGCTGTGTCCCTCACTAGCCTGAGGCCTTGGCTGTATTATTTAACGGGCCTATGCCTCAGCGACCACATCTGTAAAATGTGTATCCTAATAGTACCTACTTCCTAGGCTTGCGGGAAAATGAAACATTTTAGTATGGAATAACGCACTTATGCTAGTGCTTGGTACGTAATCAGCACTCATAAGTGTCCGCTAATGGGATTGTTGTCGGCCTTATTGTTCACTCTTTGCTGTGAAGGGAACAGCTAGTGAAGGGTTGGCATACCCAGTGCTATCTGTAGCACAGCCCCAAGAAGAGTTCAGATAAGAGGGCCTGGGATGTGCATGGCTCTCAGGCTCCTAGCACAGCATGTCTGCTTTCCCTTGATCTCTGCGGGGCGAGACTACCTGCTCTGTGGGCCAGAATAGCTCCACACAACGCTGATTTCTGGATGCTGTGGGTTAGAGCACAGGAATTGCACCTTCAGCTGACTGTTCAGTGAAGATGGCGAAGGTGATTCCTCACAGCTCCAGGAAGAAGTAGTTTCTGGTTTTTGTTATTTTTGGAAAACTTGTTGGTACACCTCATTGCTTGTTAAATAGATAAGACTTCTGCTTGCTAGGAAATTTCTGTGTACTTGGGGAGCTTCCAGGAAGAGATGCGTAATGCTGCTTTAAATATTATGTGTCTTAAGGAATTACTCTAATCTGATTGTCACAAATAAGATTCACCTGATTTCAGAGCTGGATAAAGCAGTTTACGTTATAATATCATGCATTGCCTCAGAGTATGAACAAAGTAGTGTTCCTGGTTTTGCCCATTTTGGGATGACAAAAGACCTCTAGTTCATCAGGTCTGGATTGTTTGTCTATAACTATACTCAGATATCTTTTTCTTTAATCTTGGGATGTTCTTATGAGAAAAAGACTAGCTAAAGATCACCCAGTCTATCACTAAAATTAGAACTATGTTACACTGACTACATATGAACTCTAAAGCACTAGAACAACAAACACACTACAAAAGATATGTAGTAAATTCTGTTATAAACCTCTAATATCCCTTCTCTAAGGAGTGGGTAGTGACTTTTAGACGCTAAGCCCAAGCAAGTGGCCTTTATTCTATTTTGGTCTGGTTTCTTCTGTAGGAGAGAAGAAGGCTTTCCTTTACCCTCTTAGAGTCCATGGCTGGGTCTGAAAATTAGAGTGACACGAACAGATTAACAAGGGAAAGGCATATGCATTTATTGAATATACGTTTTACCTGACATGGAGCCTTCATAAGGAAATGAAGACCAGAAGAAACAGACCTGCGTATTTCTGTGCTGTGTGTGGTGAAGGGAGGGCTGTGGTGGAGGAATATGACAGGTTAGGAGTATGAGGTCGGCTCAGTGACCTGAGGGAACTTAGCAAGGCCTGTTTGCTGGGGTTCTTCTCTGCATCCCTTTGTCTTTGGAGATGGGGATGCTCCTTTTCTCTGGGTGTAGGGAGGGCACCTCTCACAGGAAGGTTTTATGATCTGTTTCAGGGAAGAAGTGAGAGGGGAGGAGGGCAGAGTGAGCTTATTGCTTCTGCTGTTTTCTCAGACTCCTTCAGCTGCACATATTCGATATGCAAGGTGCTGTGTTTTGGGGGAGTGTGTCCTGAACCCTGTGGGGTTTCTTCCTCTTGCATCGTCCATATTCAGAACCCCCAGCAGCTCTGTTGACATTGCCACTTCTTTTCTCCCAGCCTCCTACTATTCACCACAAATTCCCAGACTGTGATGAGGTGCCGCTTTATGTCCGTCCCCTTTCAGCATAACCCCCCACCCTGATGGATCTATAGGAGTCTGGGTCCCGCAAAATACTGACCCTTACTAAATATGTGTGTGAATGGCCCTTGTCTGTTTCCTTGGGGTTGGGCTATTTTTCTTCCAAGGAAAAGAAGATTTTTCTCTCTATTTTCCCCAGTAATTCATTAGTAATGGTAGTAGTGACTACAATAATAGAGATAATGGTATTGATGTAAACATTGACTGTACTTCCTCTCCTGTAATCCACACAACAACCCTACGAGGTTTTTAATATTTAATTCTTTAATATTCAATTATAATTTATTTACATAAATTATATTATATAAATTATATAAAATGAAATATATTAATAATAAATATTATTTAATATTTAATGTTATTATATTCCTTTTACAGACAAGGAAATTGGAGCTAAGAGAATTTAAGTAACTTACCCAGCATCACATCACTAATATTGTGTTGGCCAAAAAGTTTGGGCTTTTCCATTATCTTGGGTCTGGGGTTGAAACTCAGATCCAACTGTCTACAGAACCCTAAATTTTAACCACCAACATAATACAAAAATAAACATTTACATATATAATTTTAAAAGGTCAATTGGGCCACAGTCTAGTGATGCAAATTATAATTGCTTGGAAGTGGCTACAGATTGGAAAAAAACTAAAGATTCATTTAGTCCACACCATGAAACCACTCTCTCCTACAACCAGACCATGAATTCTGTTTTTCTTTTTCTTTTTTTTTTTTTTTTTTTTTGCGGTATGCGGGCCTCTCAGCGCCGTGGCCTCTCCCATTGCGGAGCACAGGCTCCGTGGCCATGACTCACAGGCCCAGCCGCTCCACAGCACGTGGGATCCTCCCAGATCGGGGCACGAACCTGTGTCCCCCTGCATCAGCAGGCGGACTCTCAACCACTGTGCCACCAGGGAAGCCCCAGACCACGAATTCTTTAACGACTACTTAGAGTTCTCAAATATTTGTAAGATTCAAGGACTTCACAGCCTTCAAATATTTTTGTTTTCTATTCTGTTTTTTATAATGAAAAACAGAAACCCAAACGTTAATTTTCATTTGACTAAATTAAGGTGTTTTATTTGAGGTCACTCAGACAACAGTAGTAAATGACTCCACTATAATTTCTACTACTCTAAGTTGTGTAAGTTAGTGATAAGTAACATTTTTAACTCCTGATAGTTTCTAGGATGCTGGTCATATGTGTAGGACTTGGATGAATGAGCAGTTAAAATGAGAATATTTAAAATGTGCATTTCCTGACTTGTGTGTTGTCAACTTTTGGAATTGTGGTTTATTTCCCACCACTCAATTTTAATATATTTTGTATTCTGTGCATCAGTTTGTAAATAAAGTAGATGCCCACTGTATGGCAGCTTGATTGATGTGATACAATCTACCGCTGTGTCCTGAGGCCTCTGAGCTAGTGTGTGATGATTACTGAGTCCTCTGACCTCCCGGATCCTGCTAGTGGTAGGCTTGTAAACATCTCAAGGGTAAGGGCTGTGTCGCTAGCTTCTTGCATCTTAAAACTAGAAGAAATCTCAGAGTAATCTCCAACTCAGTGATCTCATTTTATTTATTAAGAGAGACTGATGCTTGTTATTCATTGTACCTCTAGTATCTCCAGCCCAGACCAGTCATCTCCCTATCAGACCACTGGGTGCATTATAGGACTCATCCATCCTGGCCTTGTGGGATATGGGACTCCCTCGTGGCAGATGAATGAGAAAACTAAGTCTATCTGAAAGCCAGTGTCAGGGAGAGAATGAACTGAAATAAGTACATAGACTATCTCAGTAGAGGGTCAATCCCAAATGGCTGGGCTGAGAGACAAAGTCCAAGTCAGAGGCCACAGGACAGAAGTAGAGGCCTCACGGCAGGACTAGTAGATCTGAGAGTGGAGCTGAGGTGGAGCCTGGGACCAGTTTCGGAGGTGAGGAACACTGAAACCAGGGTCTTGTTATACAGGGACAAGTGTCGTGATCACTGATGGGGAGAAAGTCATTAAGTGTCCTGCATCAGGTGATTTTTTTTTTTCCTTTTTAGTAAATGTCACTTGATTGCCACGAGGGTAGCTAGAACTTGATCGTGGTGTTTCAAAAAAGTACTGGACTAAACTAAATAAGCTGATATATGGTGTTGCAGCCAAAACCTAGAACTGTAAGGATTTGTTAGGATGCCATGTTGCAAAGAACACAAAATCTAATTTCATTCAGCCTTTTCAAAGAAAGGATTTATTGTTTTGTGTACCTGAGCTTCCAGAGGCAATAAAGTCTCCATGATTGTTTGATCCAGCAGCTCGATAGAAGTGCCCAGGTCTCAGTTTCTTTCCATCTCCCCACTCTGGCATCCATGGCGTCATTTTCTGCCCAAGCCTGGTTCCCCTCATGGTTTAAAGGCAGCTGCCATAGGCACTGAGATTCTGGAGTTCCTGTTCAGTTCTGGTGAGATGTTGAGAGTTTATGTTCCAGCATTCTGATCAAGGCCTGAGATCAACCCTGATTGCATAGGTCACATGCTCACCCTTGAACCCAGGCTTGGTTTAAAACAACCAGGGACCACTATTGGAGTGAGAGGAGGAATTAGCTTATTCTGAAAAAAATATGGGATGCAGGGAGAGAGGTGCTACCCAAATAAAATCTGGTGCTATTAAGAAGGGAAAGATGGGAAATGTATTGGGTGGACATTCAGCTGTGATCACTGTAGGCAAGAGGCCTGGACTTCTGAACCTCTGAGCTTTGGGATACCACTTGCCCAGGTTCTAGACCCCAGCACTAGGGAGTCTGAGTCAGTAGGCTGCATTTTAATGCATCTTCCCTGTTGATTCTGTTAATGAACTACTTCTGAGAACCACAAGAGTACATGATTTTAGAAGAAAAATTTTTTAATGTTTATAAATTATTTTACCTTATAACAATAGAACATGTCCATAACCTAAAATTTAGAAAATACAGAAAAGATGAAGAAGATAATTCAAAGGATTTTTTTTCCTCCTTGCAGGGAAATGCCTGTCGTATTTCCTAAAGAGGGATAGTGGTTGTTAAGTGAAAGTACTGATCATGAGCTTTGAAAAATTTACTGTGTTCCTTTTTGATGAACGCTTTACATTTCATTAGAATTCTTCTACAGCCTCAGAGCAATCTTGGGATACTTGCCAACAGCTAAAGGTCCTGCTGCTTTGCTAACACACAGGGGCAGAGGATCTTTGTCATGTCATCACCAAGACTGGCTTTATGGAGAGAGTCATTAATCCAGGCAAGCAGAGCAGTCTGCACATATCCAGGCCTGGAGAAGATGACATCCAGTGAGAACCCTCGTACCTGGGAGAATCCAAACGTGGCTCAGCCTTCCCTGCAGACGACTGGGCTGCAGCAGTGGCACTACTCATAGGACTTTGCTATGGTCAGGCTTGGTCTTTCCATTTGCATGCTTGGTTGAAGGTGAGCTGTGGCCCACACTTGTATGTTCAGTTACACACTTGACCTTCCAGCTAGAGGGACTCTTGTCACTCCCAGCCCTGTGGAGAGCCCGCCACTCTTGCCTTGCCAGTACCATGTTCACACCCAATTGGAACAAATTTCATAAATATAAAGAACAGTTTGTACATCTGATGAGTTTTTAAGTGAGCAGATTATGGCAACATAAAATGACCCAAAGTCCTATAAGCCTCCCAAGAAAGATTTCTGAAAGTTACTTTAGAGCCCGTGGGAATTACTGTCTATAGCAGATTTTTTCTTCTTCTTATCCATTTTGTTTGTACCATGGATTCTTTTGAGAATTTTAGGAAAACTGTGGATACTGTCCCTAGCAAAATACATATATTCGTACAATAATTTCAAGAAATTTTAGCTTATCTCTGTGCAGGTTAATGGAGCCCAGATTGAAAAGTACAGTGCCTTGGAAGGATGGTTAGAAAAGTAGACTCTTGAGTTAGGCTGTCCTAATTTATTGATCTGCAACTTTGCTACTTACGTGATCTTCAGCAAGTTTCTTAACGTCTCTGTCCCTCTGTTTCGTTACCTGTGAGATGGGGATACTACAAGGACCTGCTTCCTAAAGCTGTGTGAGCGATAAGGGAGATGATGATATAACTTGCCAAGAGGCCTGGTGCTGGAGACAGACACCAGGTTTAGACAGGAGCTGGATTTGATCAATTCCACTATGATACGTGATCTCATTCACTGATTTAAATGAAGTTGTTGCAGACGCTCTCCACTAGAGCACACCGCATACCCTGTAGACAACGTTTAGTTTATCCGCTCTGCAACCGGGAACAATGGAAGGGTTTTAGAGGTGATATGATGCGATTTTTTATATATTCATTTTCTTTGCCTTAGGTGTGCAGATAATGCACAAAATGGAAGCAGAGAGACCCCTTGGGGGAAGAGAGAATTAACATAAGATGATACTTTGGGCACACATCAGGGGACACACCAAGGATGGGGCAAAGAGGTTAAGGGGAGAGCTACATCCCTGATTGATGTGGAAGGTGAAGGAGAGAGCAGTGGAGGTAACACAGGCTTCTGTCTCAGGTGGCTGTATGGTTCAGTACCATTGAGTTCCATTTACCAGATAGCAGCAGGCTCCTGTTTGTTTTTATTCCAAGATAGATAGGATGATAATAACAATAAGCTTTGTTTTGAGTGCTTGAGTTTGAGGGACCTATGGTTGACTTAGGATGCCTGGGGGAGTCAGATATCTCAGGGGGGTTGGGTGTATTTGCCCATATGAGCCATTGATGCAGAGGTAGTACATACTCAAAGTCCTCTAGAACCTGGAATAACAGAAGAATAGGACCGTGAAGAGAGGCCGGAAACACTTCAGCATTTCTTTCGCAAAGCAGAGGAATCAGTAAAAGAAACTAAAGTAAACCAGAGGAAGGGAGGAAAATTATGATTTGAGTCACAGACTCCAAAAAAAGGAGAGAAGAAGGGAGCATTCAGTAAAATCCCATGACTCTGAATGGTCATGTGAGATTCGGATGGAAAGGTACTTGATGTTTGCCCGAAAAGTGTGCCTGGAATGCTGGTGGCGGGCTGTCAGTAAGCTGACAGGGAGAGGGGCTCGGGAAATGACAGTCATGGCTGTAAATGACTTCCTCAGTCTGTGGGTTTAGGAGCTGAGGTGGGGAGGGGTCCAGAGAAGAATTTGGGGAGGAGAGTGTTTAGGGATGAGGGAAGTGATCACGGGGTGAAATTTAGGACTTTCCTGGTGATTTGGCCTGTGGTTGGTGAGGCTGGCTGTCCTATTCCCAGCTCTCAAAGGACTTTCAGTTCAAGCGTTACCTTTTCTCCCAGGGGTCCACAGTTGTCTACTTGTGTTGACTGACTCTCCAGTACCCACCTCTCAGAGATAAATGAATCCTGACCCCTGGAGTTGTGCAAGGTGGCCTCTTTGGCCATGGTTTCTGCTTGGCCTCAGCCTATCAGCGTGTCCCAGGCTCCCGGCCCCAGGGTTGGTTAGAGGGTGGACACACATCCCAAGTCAGGCTACTCAGAGTGGAAGACACAATTTCAGGGGTGTCATTTAAACTCTTAAGTTTGCAGCCCTAGTTTCTTTCAGGTATGTACTAGGACACAGATGGCCCTGGATGCTGTCAGCAGTCATGTGACCATGAAGGTGGGAACTGGCGGAGGACCTGGGGCTGAAAACTGAGGGAGGGGAGGTGGGCGCTGCTGCCTGGTCCAGCCGAGCATCCACCTTCTGCTGTGCTTCTCCAGACATTGAGCTAATACATTCCTCTTACTGCTGAGTAACTAAAAACATCTTAGTTAATACACCCTTCCACTTCTTTGGACATAATTTTAGAAATAAAAAGTAAAGTGTTGATTTTTTTGATACTTTGCAGTTAACAGGGATATTTCACATCCATTATCTCATTTGATCCTGACATACAGTGCGCCATTTTATAGATAAAGGTCATTAATGGACAATCGGAAACTAGAATTCACATCTCTGATTCTTATTCACTACATCACCGTGTAAATCCCTTTTAAATATAGTCAGTTGAATGTTGAATCAGTAGTTTCTATTCCACTGCTAATTCTGTCTCCATGTTATGTTTATATTTTTATGTATGGTTCTAAATCATGGAAGCCCTTTACAAAGGCTGTGGCTTTTAGTGAATAATCAATGCCTGTATGAAGATGTAGCAAATATTAATGAATTAACAAAGAAATCACAGAGCTGCTTTAAATGTATTTACCCAAACAAGCTCAGATGGGTTACATTCTAGAGTCCTGAAGGAACTTGTTTATTATTTTAAGATTATTACTATTGTCCCATTTTTGAAAATTTTTGGAGAATGGGAGAGACACAAGAAGGGTAAAGCTGGGAAAAATATGACTTGATTTTCAAAAGGAAGATACTAGGAATTGCATACCTAAGTGTTGGTAGAAAAAATCGGAAACAATTCTAAAAGATAACCAAAAAACGTTCAGTTTGTGGGAATTTGGAGAAGAATTTGACAATTACTGGTGTAAGTCCTGTCAAGCTAACTTGGTCCCTGATAACAAGTCAGTTATTATCAGATGATAAAATGAAGGCTGCGAGATCAGAGGGTTCAATAGATTTATAGGTAGTTTTAAAACGGCCCCAATGAATGACTGTGTATGTGTACATATGTGTGTACGTGTGTGTGTACGTGTGTGTGAGACTCAACTGCACACAGAAGAGTTTGATTGTACACTTCAGTTGATGGCATGCTACCCACTTTAGTCTGTGCACAGATCCTCTTTTATTTTATTCTCTTCCATCCCCACTTGCAAAGCCACTTCACCTCTTAGACATTCACTCTGGTCTATTTAAGAAGTGAACTTCCTACCCTTCTTCAATAGGTTTATTTAGATATTGGTGTAGCTTTGAAAATGTATGGTGTTGTGTATGTTTATTTAAATTTACAGAAGTGTAACTGAGATATAAATCAAATACTCTTTTTTTCTGCCACTCAATGTTATGTTTTTAAGAAATATTTATGTGTATTTCGTGAGTCTGGTTTACTGCTCCTTGACTATTACAGTTTCCATAGCATTCTGTCACATACACTTGTCACATTTTACTTATCCCTTCCTCTAGAAATGAATCTTGCTTTCACAAACAATGCTGAAACGAGCATCCTTGCACATGCCTCCTTATGGACCCGTTTGAGAGGTTCTCAAGTATATACCAGAAATGAACAATGCCAAATTGTTCCTCGTATTGTCTGAACTAGTTAATATCCCATCAACTGTCCATGAGGGTTCCCTTTTCTCATAATCTAATGTTTGATATTATCCAGCTTTCTATTATTATCAATATTATTGACATAAAGTTGAATGATTATTTCAGCATTCCTCTGATTAATAGTGAGATTGAGTATCTCTTTATATGACTCCATTTGTGTTCCCAGTTTTTGAATTTCCTCATCATACTGTTGTGGAGTGAATGTTTATGACCCCCCAAATTCATGGTATTTAGAGGTGGGGCCTTGTGGGGGATAAGTAGGACATGAGGGTGTATGTGTAGCTCTCGTGAATGGGATTAGTGGCTTTATAAGAAGAGGCCAGAGAGCTAGCTTGTTCTCTTTACACTATGTGAGGACACAGTGAGAGGTCTGCAACTTAGAGGAGGGCTCTTACCAGCCCCCAACAGTGCTGGCTCCCTAATCTCGGACGTCTAGCCTCCAGAACTGAGAGAAAGACGTTTCTGTTGTTTATAAGCCACCCAGTCTATGGTACTTTGCTATAGCAGCCAGAACTAAGACACATATCCTTAGCCCATTTTTCTTTTCTTTCTTTTGCTGATTTTCAAAAATTCTTTAGTAGTTCTAGATATTAATCTCCTACAAGTTATGGATGACTCAAATATCTTCTCTCCATCTGCCAGCTGACAATTTTGTGTCCTTTGTTAGAGAAAATTCTCTAATTTTGATGTGACCAAGTCAATCAGTATTCCCCTACAGTTCATACTTTCTGGATCTTATATAAAAATCCTTTCCCACCCCAAAGTCTCAGAGATATTTTCATGTATATTCTAATCTTACCTGTATGGTTTTACCTTTTCAATTTAGGTCTCTAATATACTTGGAGCTTTGTATGTGTTGTGATACGGGTTTCAGCTTCATTTTTCTCCAGCTAGTAAGCCAACTTTCTTAATTATATTTACTAAATAATCTAATCAAATACATCTTTGGTCCTATTTCTGCACTTGCTGTTACATTTCATTGATCTGTTTTTCTCCTGTTGAGCTAGTAACACATCTTGATTAATAATATGTTTTTGTACTATATCTTGCTTGCTGGTAGGGTAAATCAGCCATCATTGCACTTATTTGTAAAAATTGTTTCAGCTTTTTGTGGAAATTTCTTTCATAAAAATTTAAAATTCAATTTGTCAAGCTCCCTGAAAAATACTACTGAGTACAAAGATTAGTTCAAAATGGACCATAAAACTCAAGTAAAAGGCTAATATCAAAATAAATTAAAAAAAAAACTTCTGGTCATCAAAGGCACCAATAAGAAAATTTAGATGAGCCAAGACTGGGAGAAAATATTCACAAAATAGATATCTGACAAAGGACTTTGTATAGATATTTTATCCAAGAGGAGTAAAACATATGTTCACACCAGACTTACATAAGAATGTTCAGTTTTAATCATAGTAGCTCTAAACTGGAAATAGCCCCCATCACTACGAGAATGGATAAGCAAACTGTGGTATAGCCACACAACGGAATGTTACTCAACAATAAAAAGGAGCAGACTACTGATCAGGCAATAACATGGATGATTCTAAGAACATTATGTTGAGTGACTGAAACCTTACCCAAAGGAACATATATTGCATGGTTCTGTTTATATAAAGTTCTAGAACAGGCAAAATTTTTCTGTGTGGGAAAAAATGAGAACAGTATTGACTGTTCATGGTCAATGAACAGTTGCATGGTCCTGGAGCCAGCTTTTCATGGTCAGCGGTTCATGGTCAATGAACAGTTACATGGTCCCGGAGCCAGCTTTCGCAGAGCTTCCTGGTTTAATAGGTAGCTTCCAGATAATTTTAATCTCTCATTTTGAATAAAAAGTATTATCTAATATTTGATATACATTAAATAATAAATTTATATTATATATGTAAGTTATAGTACAAAGTGAATTAAGCACCTGCATTGTACCTGCAATTCTAACCTAAGAATGTACCTGCAATTCTAACCTAAGAATTAGAATATTATGGGGCTTCCCTGGTGGCGCAGTGGTTAAGAATCTGCCTGCCAATGCAGGGGACACGGGTTCGAGCCCTGGTCCAGGAATATCCTACATGCCACAGAGCAACTAAAGCCTGTGCGCCACAACTACTGAGCCAGCCCTCTAGAGCCCATGAGCCACAACTGCTGAAGCCCACGTGCCTAGAGCCCATGCACCGCAACAAGAGAAGCCACTGCAATGAGAAGCCTGCACACCGCAACGAAGAGTAGCCCCCACTCGCCGCAACTACAGAAAAAGCCCACACGCAGCAACGAAGACCCAACACAGCCAAAAATAAATAAATAAAATAAATAAATTCATTTAAAAAATTTTAAAAATTAGAATATTATGAATGCTATTGATTCTGCCTGTGTGTCGTTCCATATCCCCTCACTTTGCCACATTGCCCACACCAGTGGTAACCAGTATCGCTAATGAATTTTGTTTATAAAATGCTGTTATCACAGTTGGATGTGACCTTGCTTGTTTGTTTGTGGGCTTATCTAAATGGCATCATTGTGTATGTTTTTGCTTGCTGTACTGTGTTTAGTCTTCCAGTTCTTGCTTTTTTCTAAGATTCATTTCTCTAGTCAATTTATAGCTGTAGTTCATTTCAATTGGTAATGCTATAAAATACTCACTAGTGTGAATATTCCATAATTTATTTAGCCCATCTTCTACTGATGGACATTTTAAACTGTTCACTTATTTGCGACTCTCCTGTTACGATCATTCTAGTAATGGTACATATGTGCAAGAGTTTCTCTAAGGTGTTATTCAATCAAGGTCTTAGGATATGTGGATGCTCAAATTTATAAGAAAGAACCAAATTGTTTGCTACAGTTGTTCTAACAATTTACCTTCCAGTCAGAATTGCATAAGAGTTTTCACTGACTTACATTCTTTGGGGCATAGCATCAAATTTCTTAATTTTTGCCAATGTAATCTATTTAAAATTATATCTTCTTATGATCTTAATTTGCATTTCCTTCATTGATAATGCAATTGATCATCTTTTCTTGTGTTTATTTGCTATTTGTAATTATTTTCCATGTAAAATACCAGTTCATGTCTTTGTCCATTTTTTTCGTTTGTTTTTCCAATTGATTTATTAAAAGAATGCTTTCTATATTCTAGATATTAATCCTTTGTCTATTTTGAAAATTTTTTCCTATTTTATGATGTCTATGCACTGGATAGTGTTTCTCAATGAATATATATTAATTTTAATGTAGAATTTATCAATTCTTTCTATTATGTTCAGTGATATTTGTCATTTGTTTAAGAAATTCTTCCCTACCTTTGGGTCATAAAGATATCTTTCATTAAAAAAAGCTGGTTACAAACGTAAAATAGATAGCTAGTGGGAAGCAGCCACATAGCACAGGGAGATCAGCTCGGTTCTTTGTGACCTGGATGGGTGGGATAGGGAGGGTGGGAGGGAGGGAGATGCAAGAGGGAGGAGATATGGGAACATATGTATATGTATAACTGATTCACTTTGTTATAAAGCAGAAACTAACACACCATTGTAAAGCAATTGTACTCCAATAAAGATGTTTAAAAAAAGGAGGGAAAAAGAAAAAAGAAAAAGAAATAAATAAAATAAAATTAGATGAAATAAATAATTAGCTAGGAAAATATAAAATTAACAAAACTGACTAAAGAAATAGAAAAACTAAGTGGACTTGTACCATAAAAAAAAAAAAGCTGGTCATTTTCATGTTCTTTTCTAGTTTTGGATCAGAGTTATACTGCCTTCTTAGAATGCGCTGGGAGTAATATTTTATCTTTTATTCTCTGGAAGAGTTTGTGCATTTTAGAATAATATAGTCTCTGAAAATTTGATAGAATCCTCCTGAAAAAAAATCTTTCCTCTGGGAAGATTTTAAATTACCGATTCTGTTTTTTTAATGTTTCTAGCACTGTTAAGGCTCTGTTTCTTCTTGAATCAATCTTATTAAATTATATTTTTCTAGGAAGTTGTCCATTTTAGCAGTTGTCAAATCATTGGCATAAAAATTGTCAATAATGCTATTTTATTCTTGCTTTAATCTGCTGAATCTGTCTATATGGCCACCTTTTAATTCATAATATTACTGTATTTACTTTTGGTCCCCTCCCCTGCTTTTCCCCTTGCTGAATATTACTATGTCTATCGCTGTAGTCTGTTCAAAGAACCAACTTTTGGCTTTTTTATCCTGTTCTTTGATCTGCTCTTGTTTTATCTTCTTCCTTTTACTTTTTGGATTTATTTTGTTGTTTTTTCTAAATTCTTAAGTTGGATATCTAGCAAATTAACTTCTGGGTTTTCCCCTCCAATATAAGCATTTAGAACTGTTTTCTTCCAAGTAACAGTTTGTTTCAACCTACAAGTTTTGATAGATAGAATTTTCGTTGTAATTTAGCTATAAGAATTTTTACATTTCCATTATGATTTTTTAATCCTCTATATTTTATCTTCGATTTGTTTCATAAACTTAAGCTCTTTTCTTCATCTTCCTCTCCCTTTATTTGGAGTTTTTCTGTATTTCCTCTCTAAGTTCTTACACTGATGATTAGCTCAATAAATTTCACTCTCTATTTCTATTATAAGCATTCAAGTCTATCTATTCCCTCTAAATACAACTTTTCCAGTTTTCCACAAATTCGGTTCAGGAATTCCTCATGTTCCAAATTCTTGCCATGTGAATTCTTGTTATGTGAATGCAAAAAGCAAATACATTCAATAAATATTTTTAAAAGACAGATTTGGAGACCTTCAGAATGTGGTTTGTATCAGTTAAGGTTCCTTCAGTTCCAAAAAGACAAGAAACTCAAGACCAATCTATTTAATAAAAAGGTAATTAAAAAAACCAGAGGTATGGGTATTTTAAGAGTGTTTTTAGGATTGGCTTAATGAAGGCTCTGGGCTCTTTATGTTTCTTGGCTGTGGTTCTTCTCTGTTGTCTACAACCTTAAACACACTTTCCCTAGGAAGATCATTATAGTAACTTCAATCCAGAAATTAAAGAGCTGATTGGTAACATCTTGGTTACAAACATGAGGATGAAAACCACAAAATAAGAAAATCCAAACAGAAAGCAGCCTAAGTACCTGACTGCATCACAAGGCTGCCAGAGACTTGTGCTTCTTGGTGCATAAAAAGAAACAAAAGCAAACTATAGAAATGATTCCTGAAACCTACCATGTAAAAATATATAAACAATAAGGACCTACTGTGTAGCACAGGGAACTGTATTCAATATCTTATAATAACCTATAATGGAAAAGAATCTGAAAAAGAATATGTATATAACTGAATCACTTTGCTGTACATCTGAAACTAACACAACATTGTAAATCAATTATACTTCCATAAATAAACATGAAAATAAAGAGAAACAAAAACAACTCAGTTTTTAAAAGTTACTATATGTAAAGTTTCCCATTACTTGTTGCCAAACACAGCCCTAACTGAGAGCAGTTGAAAAGCACATAATCCAAGACTGACTCAAATTGTCTCAATCTGTACTCAGTGGATAGAGCTATCACCACCTCAATGCTCCCCAAGAGGTGGGATTGGCTTGGAGCTTTTGGAACAGGCTTAATCAAACCATATGAGGTGGATGCTGTAGATATTTTATTTTTAGGATTTCCAGGAGGTCAGATCTTTTTCCTGAAATCAGGTTGCTGCCTAGGAAAGGAAAGCAGGTGTTTGGGAATGTAATTAATGCATGAAGTTTAGAATTTCCTCCCTGAAGGAGTGGCTGTGTCCCACGGAGTCATGTATGAAGAGTATAAATGAGATTGGGGAGAGTCAATGAATGATTCTGTTTGGCTGGCCCCTAGGTCATTTCATTATGGTCCATAAGACACAGAGAAGACAGCCTAAAGAAAATTCAGGGTAGCTACAGCTTACAAAATTTCCTGCTCCATGTCTAATTAATGACTCTGCAGTTAATATAAATGAGAGATTTTACATTGACCACACAGCTGTAATTGAGCATTTCACCGTCTTTTCTGTGCAAAAATGGCTATGCTCATCCTGTCGAGTGGAATAAGATGATCACCCTCACTCTTGTTGCATAATAGTTATCCCATCAACAAAACATGGTTTCACATCTTTCAAGGGGAGCTAAAGTACCAACATTTATTTCAAAATAAAAGGGGGGCACTTACAAAGCCTTTCTGTATAAAATCCTTTAAGCCATT
Organism: Mesoplodon mirus; assembly: GCF_964341445.2. NCBI lineage: Eukaryota > Metazoa > Chordata > Mammalia > Artiodactyla > Ziphiidae > Mesoplodon > Mesoplodon mirus. The sequence goes on from NC_138988.1 coordinate 53,926,240, forward strand.
TAAATAATAAAAGTAGCATTTCTAAATTTACCTTTTGATGTTATAGTTAACGTAAGGCTAAGACAAGTAAATGGTAGCTTTGTTAAAAGGAGAAGAAATTTTGAACCAGAAATCTCTCCCTCTTCCTGCTCACACTGATTGTGCAAATGGCTGCAACTTTTTCCCTCTTCCAGTGTTCATGCCCTTTACAAGGTGACGTTATCACTTCTCCCATCAAGGTTGGAATCTAGAGCCCACTTATGGCAGTTTTAATATATAGCCCCACTATTCTCCCTTTTCCTTGAATCTGGGTGGTAAGGGTTTGAAAGGGATATGGCAGAAGTGATGCTATATCAGTTTCTGGGCTAAGCCTTAAGAAACTAGCAGCTTCCACAAAGATGTCTGCTCTCACCACTTCTATTCATTTTGCTGGAGCCAAGGAAATTAGACAAGAAAAGAAATACAAAGTATCCAGATTTGAAAATAAGTACTAAACAATTGAAATGAAATTAATAAAAATTCCATTTACAATAGCATCGAGAAGAATAAAATACTTAAATAGAAGTGAAAGCTTTGTACACTGAAAACCATAAAGCCTTCTAGAAAGAGTTTAAAGAATATCTAAATAAACAGACATTCAGTGTTCATGGATCAGAAGACTTAATATTATGAAGATGGCAGTACTCCCCAGATATACAGAGTCAACAAAATTCCAGCTGACTATTTTTTTCATAATTCAACAAACTGATGCTAAAATTTATATGAAAATTCAAGGATTCAGAATTGCCAAAACAATTTTGAAAAAAAAAAAACCCAAAACCCAAAGTTGGAAGACTCATACTTCCAGATTTTAAAGCTACAAAATTACAAAAATTTTGTGGCATAAGGATACCACACATAAAAATTAGCTCAAAATGATCATAAAAACCTAAATGTAAGAGCTAAAACTATAAAACTTTTAGATGAAAACATAAGAGTAAATCTTCATGATTTTGGGTTAGCCAATGTTTCCTTAAATGTGATATAAATCACACCTCATCATGGTATATAATCCTTTTTATATATTTTTCTTTATTAAATACTCCTTGGGTGTGGCAAAAAAAAAAGAAAAAAGAAACTAGCGGCTTCCACTTCCTGTCTCTTAAGGATCCATCTCCCATGACGTAAGAAATGTAACCTGCCCCCTGAGAGTCTGACCTGGAGGGGAGTTTGCCAGCCATGTGACAGAGCCATCTTGGAAGTGGATCCTCCAGCCTTAGTCCCAGCTGACATCTGGTGGAACAGAGATGAATTGTCCCCACTGGGCCTTGACCAAATGACAGAATGGTGAGCAAAATAAATGATTGTTGTTTTAAACTAGTAACTTTTGAGGTGGTTTGTTATATAGAAATATAGATAGCTGGAATGTTGCCCTTGAATGGGAGCTGGCTGGCCAATAAAATGTGGAAGAGGTGATGTATAGCCTATACCTGTACTTAAAAGGCCTTGGGAGCTTTGATTCCATCTTGGTACCCTGCTTTTGGAGCCGGTTGAAGGATAAGGGACATGTGCCCAGCTGCCCTTTGCCCCAGCCAACAGGCCAACAGCAACCCTAACCTCCAGAAATGTGAGACCATCCTGAACCAGTCAGCCTCCCATTAACTGACCACAGATGCATGAACAAGCTAGTTAAAATCCACCAAGCCTGGTCTAGTCTAGAGCATCCTAAATATTTCTCTTACCTGAATAATCTTGGAGAGGCAGCACATCACCCCAGCACGCCCTTCTTTACATTACGTACAACTATTCGGTGCTTAACTCCAACCATGATACATGTCCCTGAGGGAGTGACATGAGGATATGTGTCAGGATAAATGACAAGGTAAGGAAAAAGAATATTTTGGTATGGCAGACTGAAGTAATAACTTTAAATAACTATTAATAAAAGAATGAATTTAAAACCCAGAATACACAGACAATGAAATGCAATGTAGCACTGAAAACGAGTGAACTAAAACTACAAGTATAAGAGACAATCTAACAAAAATAACATTGAGTGAAGAAAGCAACTTCTGTGGCAAAGTGAAGCATTTTTCTCTTAGGCATCTAAAATTTTTTAGCAGTTGGCCCTATAACTGGACACTGACATTTGGGTAAGCTACAAGGGAAAAAGGTAGTGATCATAGCTTATTTGATAGTTGAAATACAGATTTTATCATTTATGTAAGAGCAGTTTCAACATTTCATCAAATTTATTCATATAAAAATAGAACTTATGCCTAATAAGCCATCTATCACAATCAATGAGCTATTGATATTTTAAGAGAGAATAATTTTTTTTTGATCTAGCCAACCATAATTTATTTTTTACTTTTATTTATTTATTTTTTTAACAACTTTATTGATAGAGTATAATTGCTTCACAATGGTGTGTTAGGTTCTGCTTTATAACAAAGTGAATCAGTTATACATATACATCTGTTCCATATCCCTTCCTTCCTGCATCTCCCTCCCTCCCACCCTCCCTATCCCACCCCTCCAGGCGGTCACAAAGCACCCAGCTGATCTCCCTGTGCTATGAGGCTGCTTCCCACTAGCTATCTATTTACGTTTGGTAGTGTATATATGTCCATGCCTGTCTCTCGCTTTGTTACAGCTTACCCTTCCCTCTCCTTATATCCTCAAGTCCATTCTCAAGTAGGTCTGTGTCTTTATTCCTGTTTTACCCCTAGGTTCTTCAAGACATTTTTTTTTCTTAAATTCCATATATATGTGTTAGCATACGGTATTTGTCTTTCTCTTTCTGACTTACTTCACTCTGTATGACAGACTCTAGGTCCATCCACCTCATTACAAATAGCTCAGTTTCGTTTCTTTTTATGGCTGAGTAATATTCCATTGTATATATGTGCCCCATCTTCTTTATCCATTCATCCGATGAGGGACACTTAGGTTGTTTCCATCTCCGGGCTATTGTAAATAGAGCTGCAATGAACATTTTGGTACATGACTCTTTTTGAATTATGGTTTTCTCAGGATATATGCCCAGTAGTGGGATTGCTGGGTCATATGGTAGTTCTATTTATAGTTTTTTAAGGAACCTCCATACTCTTCTCCATAGTGGCTGTACCAATTCACATTCCCACCAGCAGTGCAAGAGTGTTCCCTTTTCTCCACACCCTCTCCAGCCTTTATTGTTTCTAGATTTTTTGATGATGGCCATTCTGACTGGTGTGAGATGATATCTCATTGTAATTTTGATTTGCATTTCTCTAATGATTAATGATGTTGAGCATTCTTTCATGTGTTTGTTGGCAGTCTGTATATCTTCTTTGGAGAAATGTCTATTTAGGTCTTCTGCCCATTTTTATTATTATTTTTTTTATTTTTATTTTTTTTGCGGTGTACGGGCCTCCCACTGTCATGGCCTCTCCCGCTGCGGAGCACAGGCTCCGGACACGCAGGCCCAGCGGCCATGGCTCACGGGCCCAGCTGCTCCGCGGCATGTGGGATCGAACCTTAGGGCACGAACCCGCGTCCCCTGCATCGGCAGGCAGACTCTCAACCACTGCACAACCAGGGAAGCCCCCTGCCCATTTTTAGATTGGGTTGTTTGTTTTTTTGTTATTGAGCTGCGTGAGCTGCTTATAAATTTTGGAGATTAATCCTTTGTCAGTTGCTTCATTTGCAAATATTTTCTCCCATTCTGAGGGTTGTCTTTTGGTCTTGTTTATGGTTTCCTTTGCTGTGCAAAAGCTTTGAAGTTTCATTAGGTCCCATTTGTTTTTGTTTTTATTTCCATTTCAGAGAGAATAATTCTTAACAAACTTGGGATGTATACAAATAGGCATATCAATGATGTTAGACTTTAGCTTTAATTTCATCAGTTTTATGAACATTACTCAGAATTTGGCTGCCCAATAAGGTTTTCAGAAATTTTATTTAGTATATAATATTTATTCCGTGTATTCAGACTATATTTGTCCTCTATTCCCAAAGCCTTAGGCTCTGCTTGCAGGGCATGGTTTACTTCCAGTTCAGTCAATGCCTCTGGGAACTGGAGCACAACTGGGCGAACGCCTGATCATTCCTGAGAATCACATCACAGAGCTGACACAGGCTTAAAAGCTTGATTCATACTTACCTGCAGGTCGCTTCTGGAATTGTGACTTTCACTCTGCCAAAACATTCCGAAGATCTCCAAGAATTGATTACACCAGCTCAGGGTGTGTCACTCAGGGAAGTGAGTACTGTTCCTCACTTGCCATCTTCCACATCTGGTCTGCGACCGGATGCCAGTCCTTCTGAAAACTGGTCAGCCGAGCTCTTCCTTCCTCTGTGGTTTTGCTTTGCTTTTGCCACAGATTAGATGAGTTTACTGCCTCCCTGTCAGGGGTGAATACATCCTCAGTCTTTGACCTGAGACTTCTCAGTGCTTCCCACTGCGGGAGGCGTATATGCCCTGCCCCCACCCTTAACTTGGGCTCCTCTAGGTGACTTGGATGACACGAGATGAGGTTGCTTGCATGGTTGAGCTTGTTCTTTTGCTCTTTTGTCATCACTATAGGAAGAATTTGTCCCAAATAGCCTTCAGTCCAAAGGTGGAGCAGATCTGAACCTACTCACATCTGAGGCAGAGCCACTGTAGCCGACTTGCACACCTTTGAGTGAGAAAAATAAATGTTTCTGAAAGTAGGATTTGGAGGGTTGTTACACAGCAAAAACTGACTAATGTAAGTTTCAAGTTGGGTCACTCAGAGCTATGTAATTCCAAGTAGTCCATGAGCTGAGTAACTTTGGCAAATCTCTTCAACAAATATCTAGGACAGCTATTTCACGATATTAAATTGAAGACATCCTGTAGACCTAGTAAGTACGCTGCTTCCTCTTTTAATACAGCTTTAATATAATGCAGATTTGAATTTCTCCTTAGATGTTTATAGGCATTCTGTTTCTTTTCTCTGGTCAATGTGTAATTTTCAAAAACTTAAAAAACATCATTCCCGTACAAATATAGAATGAACACATGTCAACAATTTAGTCAATTCATTAATGAGGGAACAAATAAGGTAGTAAAACTGGTTCCAAGAGCATATAAAGTACAGTTATTTCTGTACATTAAGAAAAAGATTGTTAAAAGAAGGTTGCTAGGCTACATACAAAACTGGTTAATGCTCTACAGGGAAAGGAAACATTAACCTTTGAGGTTTTGTTTTATACTGGACTGTGGAAATGAATGAAGATCAACCAAACAAGCAAAGGTTATTTTTCAGATCTTGCTATAGCAAGGGAGTCAGCCATTATCACTTGCATTTTGGAAGAGACTCAATGTTAGGCAGAAGAGGAGGAGAAAAGCTTTATAATGGAAAAAAAAGGGAAGCTTTGGCTGTGCCCTGACGGAGGCTGTTGGCATGGGGAAGCCACAGGTGGGCTAAATAGAAGCAGGGCATCCTGTGTGATTGGTTGGGTTTATATTTGGCTTTCTCTGGTTGTTCTTAAGTTGGAAGCAGGGATAAAAATTAGAAAGCTGTCAGTTATTGATCCAGTCTTAGCCATTTTGGACTGATTGTTACAGAGATTATTGTTTGGCTTCCTGGATTAGTACTAGAGACTAGTACTCTAGTAAGACTAGAGTCTTACTTCTTACAGGTCCAGTCTACAGCTATATGGCTATATGGCTTCCAGGGCTGGTTACTAGAGATGATGGATTGGTTTCCTGGACTGGTTCCTGTAAGTTGTGGGTCAGAGTTCTGTTTTTATACACGGTCTGGCTACTGCCCATTTGTATATTCAGTCTCTCAGTAAAGAACTATACAAATTAACATGTAGCTTCACAGTAGTTGAGCTCTATTCAAATAATAAGTTGTAAGTCAAATACAGGTATATTCTCTTAGGAAATTAAAAAGTCCCTTGTGTAGGCCTAATAAACAAAATTATAATATGACATTGAAAAGACATCCCATTGAAAAGTCATATTCTTTACCTTATTTCCAAATTTTGGATAATGCTTGTCTTATCATTGTATATTAAGGAAGAACAGATACAGGAAATTGTGAGTAACCCATACAGTTTTGGAAAAAGTAGAAACTAGACAGGAAGTAGACAGAAGCACTGTAATTGTATCAGTATAAATTTAATACAGGAGGAAATGGCAATATTAGAAGAATCTATGTTGGGCACAGTTTGAGCAGCATTCTTCAATCTGCTTTACCCAGAGTAGGATTTATGTTCTTAAATCTTTGTTTGATTTATACCATGAGTCCATTTCTCAGTTGTTTCACAATCCAAGAGTCAAAGAGACAGATGTTGTCTATTTTTCTCCTCACATCTTAACACTAATTACTTCCCACAATGTATCATTCAGTGAACTAGATAAATAAGACTTATTTCACAGACTCTCTTGATCAGTGATTCAAGGAAAACTGGACACACAGGCCTTTTCTTTGGACTTGATATGCCCTCTTCCCCCTACCAGAGTAGCATCTGGCATAATTGTATTCAGCTTTGCAGTTTCTTGACCAAACTTCTAAAATTCTCAAATTCCTTACTGGAAGGTGGCTGGAACCTACTAACTCACTTGTGTTTGATAATTAGATAAAATATTTCTTTTCCAAAAACAAAAGGGACAGCACTTCATGCCTTCTTTTGGGTATCTCTGGTGTGCTGTTATCTGTATTTACCTACGTGTAAACTTGTTAATTCTGGTAGACATCCAACCATGCACCAGTATTTCACAAGACAGAGGGGTGGTATTGTTAATAGGAAAAAGTCTTCAAAATGTAATATTAATTTACATACAAATTTAATTAACTGGCTTCAACCATGGTAAAAAAGAAAATCTATATTCTTCCTTTAAATTTTATTTGAATTAAATTTTCTCAAATACCATTACTATGTAGTTTACTAATTCCTACAGTAGTACCATTTATGGCCAGAGTGTCAACCACCTGTTTTTCCACTAGATGTCAGTGCATCCCCACACTGAAATTATTGGTAGAGTATCCATCTGGTGACAAAAAAAAAAAGTCTGCATGAGAGGTCACATCCTACCTCCCTCTTATTGGCATGAGAGATGCCACAACTAGAACAACTTTCCATTATTTTCCATACAGGACAGGATCAGATTGCTTTTATCATTGGCTGATTGACATCTGCAAACTATGGTCTCAGTAAACACTTGCTTTCTTCCCCGTTGTTAAGCATGGCTGTCTGCAATTGAATTTGGAGAGGTAATCAATGCTTTGTTTTGCTGCCTGAAATTAACCATACAGAATGAAACTGAATGCCAAGATTAGGTGACACATATAAATCTGTCTTTCAGTGATCTGACTCATTTGTAATGACCTCCAGAGTGTGCCATTTCTCACGCGGTTGTTACAGCCATACTGCCTACAGTCACTTTATCTGAAACCCCTGAGACTCAATCGCCTCCTTCCAACTCAGGCTCAGAGTCTGTGTAGAATGCGCAGTATGTGTAGTACAATAGAGTCATGTGTTCTTGCCTTCACACGAGCAGGTGTTTAATCAGAGTGCCTTTGGTGCAGTCTCAGGAGTTCATGGTGGTGATAACTACAGGTTCAGAAACTCTTTGCATGGGAACAATTCAGACTGACAGTCTTTGAATCCTATCTGGTTGAGTTAAAGGTGCATTTGCCAGAGGATGCTCTGAAGAACACTGGTCCTGTAGGATGTGGCTGGATGATACTAAAAGATCTAACAGAAGATCCTAAAAGGATTCTATGGAATACTCTGCAGAAACCCAAATCAGACGTGTTTCTCTGTTGTAGAACTTCCAGCAGCTTTAGTATTCTTGTGTGCATTATGAATATCCAAGAAGAGGTTACAGTATACAGGGTTTTACAACTTTTTTTAAACCTTAGAATAATTATTTGACAGTTTGTCTTGCAAAACTAGTTGATTTTGAAATGTGAAAAAAGACTAAAAGACCTCTCTGGACTATAATAAGATAATCGTCTCATATTCCTCTTTCATCTTTCTCCTTCCTTCCTCCTCATATATTGAGAACGTGTTAATATGTCAGGTGCTGTGAGGGAACAATGTAATAATGGAGATGCCATACAAAGAACAAAGGGAATTACTAGGGCTTAGTTTTTCCAGTAATGTATCATCTTTGGATCTCAGTACATTTTACATTTAGAAAGTTTCAAAGTCTGCAAACCACCTGGAAGAGGCGGCACTGCCACTGGACACACGGCTCACAGGGAAGGAAATATCTCCCTATACATTCAGGGGAATCCTTTCAACTTGTACTGCAATCTTTTAGTGAGGGATTGACAGGAAAGAGATTTAGCCAACAGGAATCTAATAGGCAAATTCAGACTTGTTGGTATGACAGAGGCAAATGTTTGAAACAGAATTAAGTGATCTAAAGACACTGCCAAAAAAACCACACAAGGAGGGATGTTAGAGGCAAGAACAAGGGTTAAAATGCAGAAAATTGAAAGGCTGCCTGGAGCTCACAGTGTCCAGTGGCAAGCAAGGCCTTAAGACTGAGAGGATTCCTCGTTTGATGCTTCTCTCTTGTGACAACATGAGGTCTTAAAATGCTCACTGAAACTTGAATGAGGCAAATCTTAGGTTGGTAAATACAGATGCTGCAAGGTCGGAGCTGGGCCTCCCCTCTCCTGCGAATCTTTGCGTGGTGGGCACCATCTGCCCTCCGATCATCAATTTATCCCCATAGTCCTGTCCTGGGGATTGAGAACTCTTCCCTCTTCTCTTTTCACAGATTTCTAGCATTTTCTCAGAGAAGTGCAGAGGAATGACTCAGGACAGTGGTACGTGGCTGAAAGACACCTCTTTCAATCAATCCCCGAGTTGATCTGGTATCACCAGCACAATGCAGCTGGTAAGTCAGAAACTTCAAGCTGGGAGAGTTGGGGAGCCAGGCCCCAGAGAGGCAATGCATCTTTGGTCAGACACTTAACAGGAGCAAATATCCCTGTAGAAATGTTTAAGAGTCGAAATACAACATAAAATCGCTTTTTAAAAACTTTCCTTGAAATTATGATATACATACAGAAAATTGGGCATAAGCGTAAATCTTGAGGAATTTTCACAAACTGAAATGTACCCTTTTAACTAGTACTCAAATCAAGAGACAAAACATCACCAGGCCCCCAGAAGTCCACTTTGGTTCACTTTCACTCATTACCCCATGCCAAGAGCAGCCACAATCCAACTTATAACAGCACAGATTAATTTTGCCTGTCTTTGAACTTCATATAAACGGAATCTTACAATTTGTGCTCCTTTGTATATGGTCTCTTTTATTCAGCATTGTATTTGTGAGGTTCATCTTTACTGTGGATTGCTCATTCCCATGGGTGTAGAAAATTTTATCATGGAAATTGTTTACCATTTATTCACCTATTTACTGTCGAAGGGTGTGGCAGTGATTTCAGTTGGGGGTGATGGGAACAATGCTGCTATGACCAGGCTTGCACGTGTTTTCTGGAGAATGTGTAGATGGGTCACGTTTCATTAAATGTTAAATCTATTGGCATAGAACCAATGGGATCTGATTAAGAAAAGTCCATCCTTCACTATCTCAGATTGCATTCCCTAGGCAAGTCCAAGAACAGCAAAAGCTCAGCACCACCACCTTGCAGAGGAAAAGCAGAAATTCTAGCACATCTGCCTCTAACACTGCTCTCAGCTCCCCTTTGAGGTCTGCTGCAGCCCGTCACACACTGTGCATCTGGCCACAGGAGACAAGATCTCCGCATTATAGAGTCACCACTGTACAGGGCTATCAAACAAATTTGCTCGCAGGACTGGTTCTTGCCATGTGTACATACAAACAGCCCCACCTGCCCCAGCCCCTCCTCCTTTTCCTGCCCATGAACCAGGGCAACTAGATCGGGTGAAGTTTGGGCCCCACATCCTCACACAAGTGTTCATAACCAGATATTCTCTAGTCTATGCGTAGAAATAGGCTTGCTTTGTAATCTGAGTCTCAGTTTAGACTCCCCATGGTTATGATGAGTACTTCAGAATTCTCTGTTGATTGTTCCTGCCACCTGATCTCTGCCAGTGCCACATTCAGTGTGTCTATACACCTTGACACTTAACAGTAAGGGGGCCTTGAGCTTGCCCGCATTTCTCCCAGAATGCTCCTTGAGTCCCCTGACAATGAATAGATTCAAAAAGGCATGGAAGGGAGGTACCATCTAGCTCCATCTGCCATCAGCTCTAAGCTCTGGGCCTTTGCAAAACTGAAACATTTTCTAACAGAACAATGGGTACCTGTTTTCCATTAGTATAATTAAATGGAAAAAAGAATATCTTCATCAAGGTGACCTAATATTGGCTGATAGAAAACAAATTGCAAAAGGATAACTTTTTGCAACATAATACCATTTGTGTGAAATTTAAAACCCCAAGAAACATTGATATATTTTATTGGCAACAGTTAAAAATAAGCCTGAGAATGGAACATACCAGTCTCAGGATGGTGGTGACCTCTGGAAAGGTGTGGGTGGTAGGGTTTGGCAGGAGACATTAAGTGCATTTGTGACATTTTTTCCAGAGTAATCCAAAGCAAATATAGCAAAATAGTCATGTCTCTTAAATCCTGGTGGTAGATTCATGAATGGTTGTTATATTATTTTCTGAACTTTACATTTGAAAGATTTCATACTTTTTAAATTAAATTTTAAAGTTTTTCTTGTATACACTTCTCCAATACTAAGCTGAAAATGTGAAGTAGAAAAAGCGAGCAAAACTGTATACTGTATATAGTGTGATCCCAACCCTGTGCCAAAAAGTGAAAAGAAAGGAGATTAAAAAACAAATCATAATAAAAGGTTAGCAGTTATTTCCAATTGGTGGTATGTGTGTGCATGCCTGTGTGTAATACAGAGGATAGCATGTGTGTTTTTCTTTATACCCCTTTATTTTCCTAATTACTGAAGGAAATTATGCCAAATGTGGCATAAAATTATTTTGAGCTGAAGACGGACATTTGAGAATCAAGAGATGCAGAGGAGGGTCTGTCTGAACCCCACTTCCCTTTATTTGCCTAAGGGTAGAATCTTCCAAAAGAATTCAATTGCCATAAATCCCCCTTCTAAGGAGGTTTCCTGTACTGTGGAAAATGAGAAGCTGGAATTGGGATGAGAAATTGCAAAAGCAAACATTGTTAGGAAACCATCATACCTCCCCATCTACTCTCCTAGAGCACTGTTTCTCTTTCCCCAAAGTCATTCATTTTCTCCTAAGTGCCCTTTCTCCCCCTCCTCTTCTCCTGGTAAGATGGTATATAAGCCCCCAATTCTAACTTCTTCTTTGAGCCACATTTTCTATAAGCTCCCATGTACTTATGTGAATAATCTTTGTCTTTTCTTGGGTTAATGTATCTTTTGTGTTTAATTTGCATGCCCCTAATTATTAAACATAAGTGAGAAAAGAAGTTTTTTTCTCGCCAACTTTATCTAATTATTTATCTAATTGTTAACTAGTACAAATGAGGGGTGGGGAAGAGTGGAATACAGTAAAAAGAGACAGAAATCTGGTCTAGAACCAATGGACATTTGCCAAGCCCAGGGCTGGGTAGGTACCAATTCCTTGCATTGCCTTAGCCCTGTGGCAAGTGAAGTCTACCTCTGTCTGTTTCCTCCTGCCTCACTCAAACCCTCTCAGGCTGTAAGTCCTAGCAGTTTCCTTGCATGAAAACTGGGGCTCAGCTCTGCTTGTTCTAAGCTGCCATGGTGCTTAGAAGTGGCAAAAAGAATCCAGCTGTCTCAACTAAGGAATTTCATTTCACACTTCTCAGCTGCTGGCGAGGGCTGACTGATCTTGTTTAAAGAAGGCCTGGCATTATTTGAGCCTCTCGTTATTTGCATCTAAGCTGTGCTTCCTAAATTGCAAGAAGACATTGTCAGAAGAGGGAGACAGGTTGAGAATAGGACCGAAAGGGTGAGAATGGGCTACTTAGTGGAAGGGGACATTGCTCAAGATGAAGGATGCCTGGAAGTATCAACCGTCCCAGATCACTTGCAGACCCTACCGTCACCTGATGCCATTGCAGCCATTGCATTTGAGGAGCTTTTCTTGAAGTTCTCTGCTTTCTGGAATCTCCCTTTCATCTGTCAGTACAATTATTCCCTTCCCTTATCTGTCAGTGCTTCTCAAACCTTAATGCACATACAGATCATCTGGGGATCTAGTTAAAAGGTAGATTGTGACACAGCAGGTCTGGGCTGGGACCTGAGATGCTACATTCTTAACCTGCTCCCAGGTGATACCAAGGCTTCTGGTCCACAGACTGAACTTGGAGTAGCTAAGCCCTTACAGCACTTCTTTAATTTTTAAAATGAATACCTATGGCATCAGTTGGGTTATTGCCAGAGAAGAATGCAGAAAAGACGAAAATGAACATTTATTGAGCACCTGTTGAGTACTGTCAGGTACTATTACCTCATTTAATGCTCATGTCTGCTGCTTATGTCAGTCTTTGGTTAAGCAGAGCCCTCCACATGGGATGGCCCTCTACCCAAGCCCCTGATTTCTGTCCACTGAATTTTGAATCATCTTTTAAGACTCAGTCCAAGCAATCCTGTATTCAACAGATCTGTTCCTGAAAGGAAGGAAATATAACCGGATTCATCCTGTGTCCTGAGTCCCTACCAGTATCTGACATTCAGTTATAGTACAGTTATTGTAGAGGAGGAAAAAACTTTTCCTCTGCTCTCTCAGGTTAAGTGACTGAGGCTTGCAAGTTAAACTTACAAAAGACAGCTTAACAGGAGAAAAAGCATACAAATTTTATTCAGTTTTACAGTATGTGCACAGGGTTCCACAAAAAAGAAGTGAAAAGCCATAGAAGTGGTTAGATTAGAAGCTTATATTCCATTTTAACAAAAGGTGATAAATTGTGGAGAAGTGACAATATAAGGGGAAGGGGAAGTTTGGGCTTCTAGGAGTGATAAATTATGGGAATGTATTTACGTATGGGGAAACTAATGGAAGATAAGGTTTATTTTAGTAACATTTGTTACAGCAGATTCATCTTGGTGCTCAATTTCTCATCTTCTTTATGGCCATACAGCTCCCCTGGAGAGGCAATTTATGGCAGTTCTAATTTCTCAGAAGTTTCTGCTTTTAGTCAGACAAGGGAAGCTCTGAGAAGGTTTCTTTCTGCATCTGTTCTCAATTGTCTTGGGCTCAAAATGATCCACATGCCTAAGTGGCATATTTTGGAGTGGTATATTCTGATTCTCTTCAGCACTGAATTAATGTTTTTTAGAGGAATAAGTGAATCCCTAAACAACAATCATGAGAGAAATAGGTATTATCACTCAGATTTTATAGATGAGGAAGCTGGGAATCAGTTAAAGTGACTTATCCAAGATCACACAGTAAAGAGTAGAGGCAGCATTCAACTTTGTACTTATGCTACTTCAAGCCTCAAAAATCAAAAAAGGCAAATTATTAAAAGTTGTGAGAGGGGATTTAGAAAAATATTCCTTTTTGCTGTGTTTTTCTTATCTATGATGGTACTGGAAAGTTTCCAATATGTACTTATCTTATTTTTATTTTTATAATACAAAGCTCCTTTGAGACCAGACACTCAGTTTGAATATAATAATATACTTTAACCTTAATTTTTCATGGTACAAAGTATATTCCAGCGAAACTGGATCAAGGCAAACTTGGGAAACAGCAGAATATATCTCCGGGCACCTCTTTGTCCCTTTGGTCTTTTCTCCTCTTTCTTCCACATAATACCCTGACCTGGGTGTCCAATTTCCTCATTATCACCTTACACCTGTTAAGATGTCTATTATCAAAAAGATGAGAGATAAATGCTGGCAAGGATGTGGAGAAAAGGGAACCCTTGGACACTGTTGGTGGGAATATAAACTGGTGTAGCCACTATGGAAAACAGTATGGAGGACTCTCAAAAAATCAAAAATAGAACTACCATATGATCCAGCAATTCCACTTCTAGGTATATATGCAAAGGAATTGAAATCACTACGTCAGAGGTCAAAGAAGTATCTGTACTCCCATGTTCATTGCAGCATCATGAACAATAGCCAGGGTGTTGAAAACAACCAACATGTTCATCACTGGATGAACTGAATAAAGAAAATGTGGTAGATATAGTCTATCAGTATTATTCAGCCGTGAGAAAGAAGGAAATCCTGCCATTTGTGACAACATGGATGAACCTTGAGGGCATTATGCTAAGTGAAATAGTCTAGACAGAGAAAGGCAAATACTGCATAGTATCATTTATATGTGATGCTGAATTAAATAGCCATGTGCACAAAATGGAAAGCAAAACCAGAATCCTTGCCAGCCAAACAGAAGCCACACACACAAAAAAAAACAAACAGCACAAGGCTCAAACTGGCTTCCAACTCCCACTAAGCCAGTGGCCTTGGTCAAAGCGGTGCCTTACAAATGGGATCTTCCTAATGGAAAAATCCCCGAACGGGAACCAGAGGTTCCCCAAACGGACCAAGTTGAGCAACCTCAGTGTGCACACTGGGGTGCTCACCAAAATGCCTGCAGAGGTGTTGCGGCATCCCGAACACTACTTTTCTGCTTCCCCAAAATAATTCCTCGACGTAGGAAGTCCAGGGCAGTGCAGGCAGGAGGAAGAGAGGAACATCCTCTAGGCAAAGACGGCCTTGGCAGCTGCTAGGGTGGTCCCTCTTGGGCCGTCTACTCCTGCCTCAGAGTTCCAGCTGCCAAGATGGCGGACAGGGTATGACTGGGGCTTGGCCTTTCCAGGCAAGTGTCCCAGGTGATCTGGCCTCTAAAGGAGTTCTCCAACCCTCCGCTCTCTTGAAAGAGGCTGGTGTGGAGAAAACCTCGGAGCATCCGATCAAGCCAAGGGACCCCCCTACCTGGGACCATCCCAAGTGGCCCCACGTTGGGTGCCAAAATTGATGCCGAAAGCTCAGCTTCTCTGTACACCGGTACCTAATCGAATCTGAGACAGAGTTTTGGGTGAAGTAGAAAAGAATAGCTTTATTGCTTTGCCAGACAAAGGGGGACACTGGGCTCCTGCCTCAAAAAACTGTGTCCCCAGTTGGCAAGGATAGTGAGAAGTTTTATAGTAATTGTTCAAAGAGGGTGTGATCAGCTCGTGGACATTCTTCTCATGGGTTGGTGGTGAGGTAAGTAGGAGTCAGCATCTTCAGCCTTCAGGTTCCAGCTGGTCTGGGGTCTGTGTGCTTGTGGGTAGCATACCATTTAATCCTTGACTTCTCCCATTTGGAAGGGGTTTCAGTATCTGCAAAACAGCTCAAAGATATTGTTGTGTGGATCTGTTGATGGGGAACCAGAACCTTGCCCCAAGGCTGCATTATTGTTTCTCTTGACTGTTTGTTTCTCCCTTGTCTCGCATCCCCTCCCTTTCCTAATTAACAACTGCTTGTATCTGCCCATTGGAACTCAGGGAAGGTTACGGAGGTTGAATGAAGGCTATTTCCTGTAATCCAAGAAATGGGGGACACAGAAAGTCTTTGTGCCCAGGAGTCCCACAGGGCCCTGCTTGGTATCATATGTGGACTCAAAAAATTAAAAAAAAAAAGTCGAACTCAGAAACAGAGTAGAATGGTGGTTTCTAGGGACTGGAGGTTGTAGAAAATAGGGAAAAGTTGGTAAGTTGTACTACAAACTTTCAGTTATAAGATGAATAAGGTCTGAAGATCTAATGTATAACATGGTGACCATAGTTGACATAGCACTGTAGTGTATAGTTGAAATTTGCAAAGAGAGTAGAACTTAAGTATTCTCACCAAAAAGAAAAAAGTAAACATGTGAGGTAACAGATGTGTTAATTAACTTGGTGGTGGGACTCTTTTTAGTGTAAACTTGTGTCAAATCATCACATTGTACACTTAAATATATTACAACTTTATCAGTTATACCTCAGTAAAGCTAAAAAAAATAAACCTACAGGTAAGGAAGAACTACTTCAACAGAGTTAGCTATATGAGGTGATGATTGTGATAATTATTTCACAATGCATATATATATATATATATATATATATATATATATATATATATATAGCAAGCCATCACATTTTATACTCTAAATACATACAATTTTATTTGTCAGTTATTCCTGAATAAAGCTTTAAAAACTTTAAAGAAGATGATATCAAGGAAATATTTTTAATATTTTAGATGTGATAGTGACATTGGGGTTATGTAAAATATGTTAAGTGTTAGAAGTGCGTATGGAAATATTTAGAGTAAAATGGTACAATGTCACGGATTTTCTCTAAAATACTACAATAAAAGAAAGAGTTAAAGTACAGTGAAATAGTGATAATTCAAAATTCAGGCAGATGGGCATATGGAGGCTCATTATATCATTTTTTGTACTTTTGAAAACTTTCATAAGTTAAAACAACTGCCCAATCCTAATAATCAAATTCCTGGGCATAAAACCCAGAGAAATTCCCACTCAGGACTTATATATATGGTTGATCACTGCAGCCTGGTTTGCAGTAGCAGCAGGTGGAGTTGGACACAACCTCCCTGTCCATTGCTGGGGGAATGCCTAAGCAGAAGGTGATGGTGGTGCAGGAGGGTATCTTAATCTGCAGTTAGGAGTGAGAAGTTCTGTGGGTCGCACCCACAGCTGTCGGGGTAGATCTTAAAATAGAGTGCTGAGGGTAAAAGCAAGAAACACAAAAATATATATCACAACTTAATTCTTTTTTTTTATTTTTTTTTATTGCGGTACGTGGGCCTCTCACTGTTGTGGCCTCTCCCGTTGCGGAGCACAGGCTCCGGACGCGCAGGCTCAGCGGCCATGGCTCACGGGCCCAGCCGCTCTGCGGCATGTGAGATCCTCCCGGACTGGGGCACGAACCCGTGTCCCCTGCATCGGCAGGCAGACTCTCAACCACTGCGCCACCAGGGAAGCCCCTTAATTCTTTTTTTATTATACATATATAAAATATTATTTTTATCTAATATGTATTTATATATAATTAATATATACATTCACATAAAACCACACTACATATTTCTCAAAGATACTATAAAATTCTAGAAAATATATCCAGTACATTGGAATGGTTGCTTGTAGAGGTTAGGAGAGTTGGAGATGGTGATGGGGATGAAAGAGAGTCACTGAATAAAACAAGGAAGTGGCCCTATGTGGAGTAGTAATGTGAGTGTGCCAAACTTAGCAGGATGATTACCTCAGCTTTTCCCACTCCAAAAGACACAAAAATGTCCCACGCAGGGCCTCCTGAATCAAAATGGGAAATAGGAGGGCTAGAAATATCCTTTTTTTTGGAAGTCCTCTCAAGTGATTCTTAAACACCCCCAATTTAATCCATCTTCAGGGGAACCTCCTGGTTCTAGGTCACCAGGTTAGGCCAAGAACAGCAGAACACAAGCTCCGAGGAAGGGCATGCAAAATTCTCCCCAATGTAAATTCCTGTTTGTGTGAGTAAATGGGAATTAGTTCTGAGAATGAGCACTGTATAAATGCTAATTACTTCTGGGCAAACTTAATCTCCTATTTACCACTTAGGGAATTTCCTTTTCAATCCACCTGTAAAGGAGGAAAAGAAACTATTGTTATTCTCACCAGTGTTGATTATAATGAGTCAGGCATAATGCAAAGAGGAAAGAATAAAGGATGATGTCCGATATTGATGAAGTATAAGAGGAACAGGCAGCTTCAGACGCTGTTGGTGACAATGTAAACCGGTACCGCTCACAAATCCTGTCTCAAAATTTCCCTTTATAGGAATTTATCCTCTAGAAACACTCCTATGAATGTATAAGACACATGTATAAGAATGGTCATTTCCACATAGATTGCCATTGGAAAAGGAAAGAGAGCAACCCAAATGTCCTTGAATATGAGACTAATTAATCATATTATGGTATGTCAGTAACTGTTCAAAAGAATGAGAATCTATGCATACTTCCGGGGAGGGAAATATCCCCCTCCTTCCTCTCTTAGTTCTTTTGGCTGGCAATTGAAAATGACATAAGGCAGATGAACAGGAAAAAAAAATCAAATTTATTATGTGCACTTAGAATTCACATAAGAATGAAAAATTGCAAAGACAGCCAGGCAAGATGAGGTGTATATATATTATTCTGGACTAAAGAGGAGAAATAGGGGTCTGAGACTTCAAAGGGAAGTAAGGTAATTCACAGGAAGGTAAAGAGTTAATGTTTGGTAAACAGATGTTGCTGGTCCATCCAAAAAACGGGACACAGAGAGGACTTTGGTCAAATGGGCTTTGCTAGGTTCCTCCCTTTCTACGACACTTAATACTTCACTGTGGTTAACTATGATGATAGCCACTTCTGGGACAAGCCTCCTATTTTAAATTCTTTTAGGCGGTAAGGGGGAAGTTCAGAGGTTCTTCCTGAGTCTTTTGGGCCTTGATTGTTTTCAGCTCAAAATAATCCACTTGTCAGAGTAGCACATCTTGGGGTGGCCTGCCCCCAACCCCATCAATACTAATGTAAAAACATCTTTCTAAGATGTAATATTTCCAAAAGATACTGCCAAGAGAAAAAGTAAATGGGAGAGCAGTATGTATAATTTTTGTTTTTTAAAGAAGAAAATGAAAATAAAATATTCTAGCATATGTGTAGAAAAACAAAGTTGAATGTATATACTCTGATTTGTTTACAGTGATAATCTGTAGGGCAGGAGATTGGGGAAGTTCCATTTTATGCATTAAGTGTTGTTGACTGAAAAAAAAAAAAAACACCATGTAGAAGCTGTGAGTCAAGTTTATTCATTGTCTTACTAAGGACTATAGTCCGGAAGTCAGCCTGTCAGATAGCTCTGAGGAACTGTTCTGAGGGTGGGGTGGGGGGGAGGTGTCAGTATATATGTGATTTTGGTGAAGGGGTATATGCAACCAACCACACATCTTGGTAAAAGGTTGCTGCTGGTCACAAGGAACAGATGTCTTAGTAGTTTCAGTGCTTTTCTTTCTTTTTTTAAAATTTATTTATTATTGGGCTTCCCTGGTGGCGCAGTGGTTGAGAGTCCGCCTGCTGATACAGGGGACACGGATTCGTGCCCCGGTCCGGGAAGATCCCACATGCTGCGGAGCGGCTGGGCCCGTGAGCCATGGCCGCTGAGCCTGCGCGTCCGGAGCCTGTGCTCCACAACGGGAGAGGCCACAACAGTGAGAGGCCCGCATAGCGCAAAAAAAAAAAAAAAAAGTTATTTATTATTTTTGGCTGAGTTGGGTCTTCGTTGCTGTGCTTGGGCTTTCTCTAGTTGCGGTGAGCGGGGGCTACTTTTCGTTGCGGTGAGTGGGCTTCTCACTGTGGTGGCTTCTCTTGTTGCGGAGCATGGGCTCTAGGCACGCGGGCTTCAGTAGTTGTGACTCGTGGGCTCTAGAGCGCGGGCTCAGTAGTTGTGGCGCACGGGCTTAGTTGCTCCGCGGCATGTGGGATCTTCCTGGACCAGGGCTTGAACCCGTGACCCCTGCATTGGCAGGCGGATTCTTAACCACTTCACCACCAGGGAAGTCCCTCAGTGCTTTTCTCAGTATGGGAAGATGAAAGAATTGGGATTCATAACATTTTCTCCTGAAAATATCTGACTATCTGAAGGCCTGTTCTGCCAGTTTTCCCAGCGCACAGAGTGCCTCATCGTGACCTCCGTCCTGAACTCCTCTCAGGGTGTGTTGTAGATCAGGGTCTGCTGTGGCTAAGGACTCAATCCTTGCAGAACTGGATGTCAAGTGACATTGTTTAGTTGGCAGGACTTACGAAATAGTTGTATGTCAACCAACTCTGTATTGAATTTATAATTTGAGGGAAAACAACAAAGATTTGTTGGTCTCCTAGCAAATTAAGTAGAATTCTAAAAAGGTCTCCACTCTCCTATATGACGTACTATAGGACTTAGCACCATGCTGTGAGAACACATTTTGATTAAGTAGACATTTTGTGGTTGAGGAAGTTTACTAATAGGAAGTCATTGGCTTATGATATATGGAAAATGGAATTGTTTAAGCAAGCAAAAACTATACCAGCAAGAAATCCAAGCCAGACCAAGTGCTTACACGTAGAAAGGCCCAAAGAGAATATAAGTTGCTCTAAAAACTGAAAGCAACTGGTTCTCATAATAAGATCTATAATCTTTTGAGCTAATTATTTTCTTTGCTATATCCTTCACTGAGGAGCAGGACAGGTTTTCAGAATGAAGTTGCTGTTAAAGCCTCCTCTAGCCCCTCCACCAGCAGAAAAATACTGAGTAAGCCAGGAGGGAAATCAGAGTGCAGTGGCAGGGAAGTAATGTGGACAGTTCAATTGCAGTCACCTAGGGGCATGTTTTTTTTTTTTAATTTAATTTCTATTTTATATTAGAGTATAGTTGATTTACAATGTTGTGTTAGTTTCAGGTATAAAGTTATTCAGTTATACATATATCAATACATATATCCATTCTTTTCCTAAATAGGTTATTATAGAATACTGAGTAGAGTTCCCTGTGCTATACAGTAGGTCCTTGTTGGTTATCTATTTTATATATAGTAGTGTGTATATGTCAATCCCAACCTCCTAATTTATCCCTCTCCCCACCTTTCCCCTTTGGTAACCGTAAGTTTGTTTTTGAAGTCTGTAAGTGTGTTTCTGTTTTATAAATAAGTTTATTTGTATCCTTTTTTTAGGTTCCACATGTGATATCATATGATGTTTCTCTGTCTTTGTCTGACTTCACTTAGTATGATCATCTCTGGATCCATCTATGTTGCTGCACATGGCATTATTTCATTCCTTTTTATGGCTGAGATTTCATTGTATATATGTGCCACATCTTCTTTATCCATTCCTCTGTCAGTGGACGTTTAGGTTGTTTCCATGTCTTGGCTATTGTAAATAGTGCTGCAGTTAACATGGGGTGCATATATCTTTTCAAATTGTGGTTTTCTCCAGATATATGCTCAAGAGTGGGATTGCTGGATCATATGGTAGTTCTATTTTTAGGTTTCTTTTTTTTTTTTGCGGTACGTGGGCCTCTCACTGTTGTGGCCTCTCCCGTTTTGGAGCACAGGCTCCAGACGTGCAGGCTCAGTGGCCATGGCTCATGGGCCCAGCCACTCCGCGGCATGTGGGATCCTCCCAGACCGGGGCATGAACCCGTGTCCCCTGCATCGGCAGGCGGAATCTCAACCACTGCGCCACCAGGGAAGCCCTATTTTTAGTTTTTTAAGGAACCTCCATACTGTTCTCCTTAATGGCTGTCCCAATTTACATTCCCACCGACAGTGTAGGAGAGTTCCTTTTTCTCCGCACCCTCTCCAGCATTTATTGTTTGTAGATTTTTTGATGATGGCCATTCTGACTGGTGGGAGGTGATACCTCATTGTAGTTTTGATTTGCATTTCTCTAATAATTACCCGTACTGAGCATTTTTTCATGTGTCTGTTGGCCATCTGTGTGCCTTCTTTGGAGAAGTGTCTTTTTAGGTCTTCTGCCCATTTTTTGATTGGGTTGTTTTTTTGATATGAAGCTATATGAGCTGTTTGTATATTTTGGAGATTAATCCCTTGTTGGTCACTTTGTTTGTAAATATTTTCTCCCACTTTGTGGCTTATCTTTTCGTTTTGTTTATGGTTTCCTTTGCTGTGCAAAGGCTTTTAAGTTTAATTAAGTCCCATTTGTTTATTTTTGTTTTTATTTTCATTGCTCTAAGAGGTGGATCTAAAAAGATATTGCTGTGATTTATGTCAAAGAGTGTTCTGCCTATGTTTTCCTCTAAGAGTTTTATAGTATCCAGTCTTACATTTAGGTCTTTAATCCATTTTGAGTTTATTTTTGTGTATGGTGTTAGAGAATGTGTTAACAACACTAGTTAGTTGCCTTCCCACCTCCAGTGACAGCTGCACCGGACTGTAGGAAGTGGAGAGCTTGCTTTCGTTATCCAGGTCTGGAGGTGCTTGAGGGAGGGGGAGTGGGTGTTCACAGCCCAGGGATTTCGTTCCCCTGAGCTTTAAGGAAACCAATACCCTGTATGAGATCTTGGTGAGCTCTGCCAAACAGACGTAATAGGGTATCAGTGAAGAGAACCTAACACTGGGGGTCTGGACATGTGCAGTGAGTCTGCATCACCAGCTAGCTAGTTGATTTTGAGCAAATTGGTTGCCTTTTTAGGCCTCATTTTTTTTTAATTTGAAAAATGAGACCAAAAATAGTACAAACCTAATTCTATCATTCATCAAATAAGGTGGCTTTAAGGATTAAACAAGGTAATGCTCGCAGAGTATTCAGCATAACACCTAAGAGATAATTAGTGCTTGATATATAATACCAATGATTCTTACCATTGCAGTTGATGAAATAAAGTATATTTTGAGGCCAGTTTTCTTCTAGGTGGTGTATTACTTTTCTATTTCTGTATAACAAATCGTGATAAATATTTATGACCTCGTATGATTTCTTTGGGTTAGGAATTAGGTGTGCCTTATCTGAACCGTCTCTGTTGGGATCTCTCATGAGATACTACAATCAAAATTTCCACCGTGACTGTGGTCTTCTGAAGGCTTGACTGGGGCTGGAGGATTGCTTCCAAGATGGTGCCTCACATGCCTGGCAAGTTAGGGCTCTTGTTGGGAAGAGGGATCACTTCCCCATCATATGGGCCTCTTCATAAGGCTGCCTGAGTTTCCTCATGACATGGTGGCTGGCTTCTCATGCAATGATCCAGGAGAGTGTGGCAGAAGCCCCACTTTATTTTATGACCTTCCTTTTATGGAAGTCACATTCATCATTTTCCCCGTGTCCGATAGGTTACACAGGTCAGCCTCACTTAGTGTGGGAGGGGGCTGTACAAAGTGTGAGTACCAGGAGGCAAGATTCACAAGAGCCATCTTGGAGGCTGGACTCCATAGACCTTAAACCTTCCTTAGACCAAATGAAACTCTAATTCTCACTTGACCAGCATCCAGACAGTATAGGCCTCTTCCTACATGAGAATGGAAGTTTCAGGAGGAGGAAAGCAAAGATAAATTATGATACCCTTCTTCAGGACATTACAGTCTAGGAGGGAAGGTAGACATGCATATAAGGAGTAAGGGCAGGGAAAGGGATACTTGTGAATCAGTCTTTTAGTTCTTGGGTGGGCAGCAAATAATAATCAAAATCACAATATTAATCAACATTTATTGAGTGTTATCTGTGTGTAGGAATGTACTAAATCTCTTGGTAGTAGCTCACTTAATCCAACTCTGCAAGGGAGTAGAAGGGAGGTACTATTATCATCCCATTTTCCAGATAAAGGCAACTGGGACACAGAGAAGTTAAGTAATAGCTCAAAGGTCACACAGAGTAAAATTAGATGAGATTTCTGTCCAGAGAGGCTGGCTCTAGAGTCCATGTTCTCAATCCTTACATGTATCAGTCTGGGTTCAATCAAGGAAGCAAAAGCACCATGAGAACTATAGAATAAGGAATTAATTACAAGAATTAGACCTTACCCAGATGTGAGAAGAGCTGGAAGAGTAAGGATCCACAGATAGAAGTTGAGGAATCAGAGAAAGGTCATGTATTTGTTAGTTAGGGTTGCCATAACAAAGTAGACTTGCTGGTTAAAATAATATATGTATTTTCTCACAATTCCAAGCTTAGAAGTCCAAGATCAAGGTGTCATCTGGGTTGGTTACTTCTAAGGCCTCTCACTTTAGCTTGCAGATGGCCATCTTCCCCTGGTGTCCTCACATGGTCTTTTGTCTGTGTGTCTGTGTCCTAATTTCCTCTTTTTATAAGGACACTGGTCATATTGGATTAGGGCCCAACCATATGACCTCATTTTACCTTAATCACCTCTTTAAAGGCCCCATCTCCAAATACAGTCACATTCTGAGGTCCTGGAGTTAGGACTTACACAAATGAATTTTGTGGGGACATAATTCAGCCCATAATAGGTCACTAAGCAGCCCTGGTGGGGGTGAATGAACAGAACCTCAGGAAAATCTGGAAGCTATGACACACTCTAGCTGCTGCAGTGGGGCCGCGAAGGGAGCTGACGTAGAAGTTCACAGAGGGTCAGCTCTCCATGACTGTCACTTTATGAGCTCCTGGCTGTGGGCCTGGGCTCAGCGCGGCTCACCAGGACCAGCGGTATGAAAGGAAAATTGGACGTATGGCAGGGAAGTTATGGACAAAGTGAACCCAACAGCACCTTGGTGTCCGCCCCTCAACACCTGCCACCAACACTGACCTCCAGAGGATAGTGGCTGCTGCTCCATGTCCATGTCCAAATCTTAGACAACTTCACTTTTGGCAACTCTAACCCAGACCATCTAAGAAAAGGAATTCTGGAAAATGTAGTTCCAAACATAACTAGGTTGTCCACAGAACCATATAGCACATTATATACTGTATCTCTGGGTGCTAAACTGCCTCTGGAAAATAGAAAATCTCTAAAATCACTTCTGTTTTGAAATACTCTGTATTTGGGTTTCCATTGGTCAGCATCTTAAATACTATTGCAACCTATTAAATCCACAAATAAGTCCTTTGCATCCTGCTCTGAAGGGAATGACCAATTCATGATTACATACACTAAGGGGAAATAACTTTTATTGAGTGCTATTGTACGTTGGGCACAGTGCTATGATCTTTTTATGTATTGTGCCATTTAATTGAATAGTTACCCTAATCAGTGTTACTGGCATGGCTGGCTCGCAGATGAGGGAGCACAAACCCAGAGAGACAAAGCATTTTTCTCACAATAATATAATCAGTAATAAAAAAAGCAATGACTGACTTTTGCTGAATGCTCACTATGTGCCTGGCATTGTGATTTAAAAGCATATTATCAGTTCTTAGGACCACAATCCTGGAGTCAGAGACTATTGTTATTCCTGCTTCACCATGGAGGATATAATAAGGCATAGAACATTTCAGTACCTTGTCCAAGGTCATACAGTTACGCATGGGCAAGGCCACATGTGGCAGAGATAGTGGTGCTTATCAAACATTCCATGTGCTCACTGAGATCTCCTAGAGTCCCTTGCAGTGAGTTGTGGACATGTGACTTCATATGGACAATGGGCTCTAAGCAGAAGTGATGTGTGTCACTCAGTGCAAATAGGTTATCTGTTACCCCAATTTACACCTTGGCGTTAATTCCTTTTCCAGTCCTAATTCCTTTTCCAGTCCTGTCTGTCTTGGTATATCTCCTGAGAGAGCAGTGAACTGTGGAGGGGGTGGAGGGAGGAAAGGAAAGAGTTTGGGATGGGTTAGGGGCAAGATTGGTCAGCGTGGCTAATAGAGGATCACCCTCCCTTGCTTCAGAATTTGGGTTCCAGCTAGCTGTTTAGAGAACGAAATCACTCTTCTGTGAGTGGATCCCACTAAATTGTCAATCCCTTTTCTCAGGGCTTGAGGGTGAAGGGTGGCAGCATCACTCTGATTTGGGGAAACAAAAAGGCACAGACTCAAACAAACAAACAAACAAACAAAAGGCACACACTCTCAGGAACAATTTACCATCAGCTCTTGTAAGTAATTCTCGGCTGTTAAGGTCCTGTTACACATTGTTCCTGTGCCTGGAGTCCCCTCCCTGTTCTCTGATGGGCTAAACTTTATGCCCATGTCAAAGCTCAGTTTAGGCTCATCTCCTCCAGAAAGCCTTCCCTGACTGGCCAAGAGTGGGTTAGTTGTTTCTTTAGCCCCAACTATTCCCATCACTGGAGCCCCTGCTCTGCGTTCTGTGCTTTTGAGGACTCCTGTCAGGCCCCTTATGGACTGTGTTCCTCCCCCAGTGAGGTGAAGAGTCCTGACCCTGCTTCTAGATCATTCTCTGAATAGCCAGAACCCTGAAATTCCTATCCCAAATGGCCTTTACCTATTTCTAAGTGCTGCAGGGGTTCCTTCCCCAGACTCTTTTCACCAGAGAGCAGGTGGTTTAGCTGGTGTGCACGTCTGGTTCTAATGGATGACCAGGGGGTGGTTGCTTGGTGTGGAAGTGATGCTGGATCAAGTTTGGCCACACTGGTGGGGTGTCCACATGAGACCCCTTGAAGTACAGGGTAGAACCTGGCATGAGAAGAGAAGGAAGGCAACTTTCATAGCTCCTGCAAATGCTGATAGTGGGCCACCATCACAGCACTGACTCTACGATATTGCTCTGATTCTCCTGCTACTAGACTGTGAACACAGTTTGAGGGCAGGAATTCTTCTTAATTCCCAACTGGGTGAATTGCCAGGTGCCTTGTTAATTGCTGCACTGTAGAGAAGCACTTGGAAATGGGGCTACACTACAGCTCTCCCGTCTTCCCATCTGGAGAAATATTTTTGTAAAGGCTGAAAGTTCACCCAGGTTCTCTCCCTCTGTGCACCATCTGCAGAATTCAGTTGTCTGGAGGTGCCTGGGCTGGTAATGAATAAGGAACCCTTCCTGGCAGACGTCTTTCCACCACCTGACCTATTTCTAAAAGGTGAAGCTTCATTTAGAGAATTGGTGAAATCAGTTGACCTTGCAAAACTGTAAGGAGACCACATCAGGCTAGGAAGACTTGATGAGTGAGTTCTCAGTGGTGAGCTTGGGGGAGAGAGATGGATGTGCTGTGAACAAAGTAGGTTGAGACTTGCACAGCCAGCAGGATGCTTCCATTCCACCAGAGTGGAATTTCTGACCTAACTTGTTAACTTATTCAGGACCTCAGCAGTTCAGTTCTGTTTAACACTTGATTTTAAAAACTGATTTATTGAACACCTATTATGTTAAATATTCAGGATTTTTGTGAGTCACTTGTAATTGAACGTGGTAGAGATATTTACACAATGGAGATCAACAAACGCTACCATCAAGACTCCCTCCCCGCCATCCACCCTCAACCCACACCAGCCACTACTGCTTACCCTGAGGGAAACCTCATCCTGTTAAGGAGTGCAAGACACAAAAACACATCGCTTCTCTTCTTTAAATCTTTATTATTTAAATCATAAAAGTATATTTACTTGTTGTAACACATTCAAAAGAACAGAATGTATGAAACATGAAAGACCAGTTCTCTATCTTCTAATCCAATGTCCCCTCTCCTGCAGAAGTTAACTTTGGCGTGTAGCCTTCTAGAATTTTTCTACAGTTATGCAAACACATAAAAGCAATTTTTTTTTAGATAAATGGAATGAAGCTACACATATTTTTTATGCCTTATTTTTTTCTCTAGAAATATATTGTGGACATTTGTCCAAGTTAGACCATATAGATCTATACCATTCATTTTAATAACCTTCTTAATGGCCAATTAGGTTGTTTCATTTCTTTTTCTTTTTTTTTTTTTTTGCCTCTACAAATAATGTTCCAATAATTATGCTGTGCATGTAAGTATGTGTCTGTTTGCAGTATGCACTTGTAAGCGTATTTCTTTAGGATGGATTCCCGGGACTGAATTGCTGAGTTGTTAAATAATATCTTGGTAGACAGTGCTAAGTTATTCAGCAGAAAAATTGTACTAATGCTACCCACTTCCAGCAAGCATGGGAATGTTTATTTTTCCAAGTTCTCACCAACAATAAATGTTACCAATACTTTAAGTTTTTTTTTTTTTTTTTTTTTTGCTGTACGCGGGCTTCTCACTGTTGTGGCCTCTCCCGTTATGCAGCACAGGCTCCGGACGCGCAGGCTCAGCGGCCACGGCTCACGGGCCCAGCCGCTCCGCGGCATGTGGGATCTTCCCGGACCGGGGCATGAACCCATATCCCCTGCATCAGCAGGTGGACTCTTCAACCACTGCGCCACCAGGGAAGCCCCCAGTACTTTAAGTTTTGAAAAGTTGTTAAACATTATATTTTATTATTTTAAATTGCATTTTCTTAATCACCAGTAAGACCAAGTGTCTTGTTTTTCATTTGTATTCCTATTCTTTTGTGAATTACCATTTCACCTTCTTTACTCTAGTTCTATTAAATCACTCATTTTAGAAATCAAATTATAAGAGCTCTTTAAATAAATGTATTTTGGCTGTTAGTTTGTGATATGCATTGCAAACATTAGCTTCAAGTCTGTTTGTCTTTAACTTTGTATTATGTTTATCCATCCAGAAGTTCTATAAAATCAAACTATCCAGGGGATGGTTTTGTGTTATATTTATAACGGCTATCTACACCTCAAAATATAAAAGCATCGTCTTATATTTTTCTACTACTTTCTGTTTTTCTCTTACATTTAGGTTCATTTGTTTGTTTTTATCTATCCAGAATTTATTTTTGTATGGTGTGAGATAAGGAGGGAAAAGATATATGGAGAAGAATGCTTCTTGCAATAGTGTTTATAGCAGCAAAAAAACTGGAAACAACTAAATGCCCTTTACTGGGGGAGTGACTAAGCATATTGTGGTAAATCTACATCATAGGATATTAGACAACTCATAAAAAGAAAAAGGTCTATACCTATTTTCATGGAAGGATATCTTTGTTGTATTAGGAGAGGACACATTTCAGAGAAATGTATATGGTATATACAATGTGAGGGCTTATGCTTAAGGCCGTGTAAGCTTTGTACTGCTAACTCCATCGACTGTGATGTGATGGGAATCCCTGGAATTATGTAGTAACCCTGTTGACTGCACTGCACCATTAACTATACAGGTGCTGCATACTCTGCTGGCCTCTGGTGAGATCCTTCATCTCCTTTTTTATTTTGATATACCCCTGGGGTTTCTCTTTCTTAGGAGGACCCCAAGTGGGTTTCCAAGAAAGCTCTAGAGAGGCTCCATTCCAAAGCATCCAGCAGGACCCTAAAGACATGCAACCTTTCCCACTGAACTCCAGCAGTGCAGACCCCTTCCACCATAGCCTCTATTCTCACTTTGCCAGTTTAGA
Source organism: Mesoplodon mirus (assembly GCF_964341445.2). NCBI lineage: Eukaryota > Metazoa > Chordata > Mammalia > Artiodactyla > Ziphiidae > Mesoplodon > Mesoplodon mirus. Next base: position 53,955,024 of record NC_138988.1, read on the forward strand.
TCCCACAGTCAGGTTCCTGCTTTCTGACTTTTCCAGCAGAATCAGGCACTACTCTGTGAATCCAGATTCACCCAAGACAAACATATGAGAAAGAAGTGCTTGTTTTTGTAAGTCACTGAGTTTTGGGGTGGTTTCTTATGCAGTATTATTGTGAAAATAACTGATTGGTTCTCTCCATATTCTTTGAAAACAAAATTCTCATTTTATTGGGGCAGCAATGTGCTCAGCTAAAAGAATACATTTTTAAGCTTCCTTCATTGTAGATGGGTCTGTGTGACTAAATTCTGTCCAAAAAGGTGGAGTGCTGAGTCAGATTTCTGAAATCTGATTTAAAGGAACAGACTCCCCTGAGAGATACACCCCTTTAGCCCCTGTCCGTCCCTTCTTCTTTCTGCTTCCAGCTTCACAGATGAAAACTGGAGCTTCAGAGGCTGTCTTGGATCACAAGATGCCTTTGGATGGAATTCAAGTTCTAGGATAGTGGAGGAGAAAGGGAAGAAGGGGTCCCTGATGACTGGAACCATATTACAGTCTGGATTTCCTACCTCAAGACTTCTCTTATTTGAGAAAAAAAGAAGCTTCTATCTTGTTTGGGCCATTCCTAATCCTAACAGATAATGTAGTGTAATGCTGAGTGAGAATGTAGACTATAATTGTCTACCTGTGCTCTCCCTGTAAATATATTAAAATAGAACATGTGAGAACAGAGTGGAAGATACTGGAGCCAGGTGATGTGAAGGTGAGACGTTTGCTGAGTGACGAATGGTTACAGTCAGCCTGTGTTAAAAGGCAGTGTTCCGGGAAGGAAACTAGTTTTGGCTTCTGGTTCTAACTGTGAGCAAATAGTAGTAGTGTAATATTGGGTACATAATTTAACTTCTCAGAGCCTCAGTTTTCTTATCTGCAAGATGGAAACAACACAGTAAACCAGTATTACGTACTGGATGTTTGCATTCCACCCCACCCCCAATTCATATGTTGAAATCCTAACTCCCAGTGTGATGATATGAGATGAGGCCCTTCAGAGATAATTGGGTCACGAGAGTGGACCCCTCATAAATGTTATTAGTGCCTTTATAAAAGGGACATCAAACAGATCTCTAGCCTTCTTTCTGACATGAGACAATACAGTAAGTCAGCACTCTGCAACCCAGAAGAGGCCTCTCACTGGACACTAAAGATGCTGGCACCCTGATCTCAAACCGGTCTCCAGAACTGTAAGAAATAAATTTCTGTTGTTTATAAGCCATACAGTCTATGGTACTTTGTTATGGCAGCCTAAACTAAGACAGGCAGTGTGCCAGAGGGTAGCTAAATCACACTCCCAGGCAGGAAGCTAGTTTGGGCTTCTGGTTCTAGCTATGAGCAAATACTGGTGGTGTCAGCTTGGGCCCATCATTTAACTTCTCTGAGTCTCAGTTTTCTCATCGGCAAATGGAAACAATACAGTAAAACTCTGATGAAAAGTTAATTGTGTTAAAGTGAAATTAGTTAAAACTAGTGACTATAAAATTTATCATCCTTACCAATACATTTTTGAGAGTAAAATGGATGCCCCTGGGACTTTTTGGCTACACTAGGTATAACGCAGCTGGGATTGGGACTGACCTTCCTCCACCCAGTGGAGGGAATTTTAAGTCCAGTGTTTGGTGCACATGTTATTTATAATAATCAGCCTAGTTCCTACACATATAATGAATGAGAACATCTTTTTGTTTTTTTCCCATAAGGTAACTGGAAGAACAACTATACAGTCATATATTCATTAATTTCATAATAATCCCATGTTTTATGCAACTGAATTTTTTGGCTCCATTTATCCCCCTCATATATAGAGTTTTACTGTAGCAACACATACAGATGACTATCTCTCAGGGTTGTCACAAGGATCACATGAGCATCTGTAAAGGGGCAGTGCTTTGAAAACTGTAAAAGCTTAAGGGAATGTTAGGTATTTTCACTGAATGGAGGAAAAACGTGAAATGACAGCCATTGGGTGGACAGTAATCACACTGGAACATAAAAATCAGTGGCAAAGAGATGACATGGGCTGACATAAATGCTGTGTAAACAAGACAGCAGTTACATCTCCTCTCCAGGCCTTATCTCCTGGATATGACTTTTGGGAAAATTGTGGTAAAGACATGTTTAGTCAAAAATAAAGAAATGGAAATGGAAGCAAAAAATAAGTCTGCATACAATATTACCCAAGTTGATTTCCTCTGCCAGCTAAGCTCATTATGGTGTAATTGTTATTGTCACTGACTCCAATGTGTTATTAAGTACAAAGAATTATTATGATGATTGTTATTGTTGCAATTGTATAGTAAATTGACTCTTTTAAAGCACTTTGAAAACATTAAGCAATTTTCCTGTAGGAGCAGGCCAAGGAGGGGTGCAGTTAGTTGCTGTGCCTGGCCATGAACCCATGTGAAATTCTGCCTCAGATATGTTCTCCACTTGCCTCGTTCCCTATATGAAATCGGGATGTTAGTACTTCATTTTCATTCATTGATTCACATTTATTCATTCATTTACGTGCACTTATTTGAGTGCTGACTATCTGCCAGGTGCTTCCTACAGCAATAAACAATACTGCAGAAGATGCTGTCAGTTTCCTGCTCACATCCCCTGAACCTTCAGCCTACTTGTGAGGTTTCCAGCTGCCAGTCTCTGTATCTTTTTGCCTGAGGATATTCTCCAAGGCAGTGGAAATTCACTTACCCTCACACTCAACAACCCTTAAATAATGGCTGGTAGGAGTTCGTGTATAAATACCCCCACTCCTTCACCTTTCACATGGGATAACTCTGAGGCATGTGTTCTGCATAGTTTCCCAGAGTTACCCCTTGGGATTAAAATTCAGTTACCCAGAATGGCAGTGGCTTGATAAAACAGTTTCTATTTATTGTTTCCCCTTCCCGCTTTCATTGCCCTACTGGGGCTATCTGGGATCTCTTCCCAAATAAAGTACTTAAATCTGATCCTCATTTTAGAGTCTGCTCCTTGGGAGAATGCAAACATTCACACCATAGCATGGGATATGGGATTTAATAGAAAACCTTTTTCTTACATGAAAATGGAAGGCCTTGAAGAAGTGAAGGTCGGGAAGAGGGAAGTTAGTGCAGAGAGGGACTATTTCAGAGAAATAGTCCCTCATCATGCTTGCCTGAAGCATAGGCATGGGCAGACAGTTGGAGTTTCAGGAAAATCCGAGACTCTATGTGTGCCTGGCTGCTGACGTGAAACTCCAAGCGAGGTGCTCATGGAAATGGATGTAGAAATTGCTGTCTCCGAGAAATCTGTCACTGGGTTCAATCAAGTGCCTTGTGGTGAACTTGGGGCAACTGTCTGTCAATAGGGCTGCTAGCCAGGAATGTGAGCTGGGTGCGGAATGAGAGGAGAAGGCAGGCACACTAGGACCCTCTGGGAATATCTACATTTGTTTCTCTTTGTGTTTGACCATTATAACCTCCTAAGTAAATGGTCTCTGCTTTTCTTTTGCCTTCAAGATTGCACATGAGTTCCTCTTAGTCAACTTTAACCTAGAGCCATAAGGGGAGGGGAGTCTAGGAAATGTATTTCCCAGCCACAGATAGGAGTGTTGGTGCCAAGTTGCCCACACATGGCATTAGAACATTTAACATATGGTCTTGTTGGATTTTTCTGCCTTGTTGGATTTTTCTACTCTCTGGATGGAGAGTAGACCACTGCAGCCTGTGGGCCAAATCCTGCCCACTGCATTGTTTGTAAATAAAGTTTTATTGGAACCCAGACATGTCCATTTGCCTAAAATATTTACTAATTGACCCTTACAGAAAATGTTTGCCAACCCCTGCTCTGGATTGTGGGGTCTGTGAGGGCAGGGTCTGTTTTACTTATTTTTGTGTTTCCAATGTCAGTTTCTCACACACTGCATGGGAGAGTCTGATAAATATTTCTGAAGTGATTGAATGAATTTGAGTGATAAAACATAAACCTATATATACAATTATTAACACAGAAATTGATACATTAAGAAATATAAGGAGACAATGTTGCTGAAGAAACCAAGAGCTTTGTTCTTTGGGGCAGAGTATATGAATTGTTATCAGGTAGTATAGGAGATAGCAGGAAATTTTGGGTGGCTTTGAAGGAGTACTAAGTTCCCAGTGGAGTAAGGAAAAGAGGAATGTAAAATAGAAATTAGAAACCGTAGGTTTTAGATCTGACTGTCATTTTCAAGCTATGTGATTTAGAACAAGTTATGAAGGGCTCTCTGAGCCTCCTTTTCTTCAGCTATAGGATAAGTGTAAGAATATTGTCTTGACTGTACTCAGGGTTTTTGTGGCAAGCCAATGACATGATGGTGTGAAATGCTCTGGAAACTGTAAAGCACTGCCCAGATACAAGGGATTACTTTGCAGTCCGAAATCATTTTCAAAATTGATATGGAGCACCAGGTTGGTCAAGGCTATGTTCTATTTATTTGTGCTTTCCTAGGGGTCTTAAACCTCAAAAGTTTGGTTGAGTCAACCAGGACTTATGACTGTGCCTTTAATGTGAGCTGAGGTGCCTCAGAAGTCAGAATACAGGGTGGGGTGTTGGTGGAAAATGGCCTCTTCCTTCTCAAAACTCTCAGGCCTTCAGTTTCTCCCTGGCAATAGGGTTAATCATTTCACCTGATTTGTCAGCCACCTTTAGGTAGCATATCGATTTAATATTTCTTCAGATGTTAAGAAATACATGGTCTGCTGACAGCAACAGTGAGCTGTACCTTGAAAGTGGAATCTGGTGGCTTGCTCCCAGCTGTCCTGGCTAGGAACCTCCACAATCACTGTTTTTTTTTTTTTTGTTTTTTTTTTTTTTTTTTTTTTTTTACTTTATTTAGTTTTGGCTGCGTTGGGTCTTTGTTGCTGTGTGCGGACTCTCTCTAGTTCCAGTGAGCGGGGGCTACTCTTCATTGCAGTGCGCGGGCTTCTCATTGCGGTGGCTTCTCTTGCTGAGGAGAACAGGCTCTAGGTGCACGGGTTTCAGTAGTTGTGGCACATGGGCTCAGTAGTTGTGGCTCACGGGCTCTAGAGCACAGGCTCAGTAGTTGTGGCACACGAGCTTAGTTGCTCCGTGGCATGTGGCATCTTCCCGGACCAGGGCTCGAACCCGTGTCCCCTGGATTGGCAGGTGGATTCTTAACCACTGCGCCACCAGGGAAACCCCCACAAGTACTGTTTTTCAGAAAATTGTTTTAAATAGAGTTTATTTTCCTTTTGGGGCAGCCTTCTTTTGCTTCCTCCCTTCTTGATAATCAATGGGAATTGCAGTGTCCAGGCATGGTATCTAACACACTGTTGCTGAATGGAGTCATTTCACGGTGAAATAAGCTAAATGGAGGAGAAATGTGCTTTGGTAGAATGCTGAAGTTCACTGTGTCAAAGCAATCAAGTTCCAGAAATGATTTGCAAAAACCCATCTCTTTACTGTTTCAGAGCACTAAGACAAAACAGAATCTGTGGAGCTGGTCCTGGAACCAGCCTCTAAAAGGAGGGCAGGGCTTCTAGGGAGGAAGAGGAAGGGGCTTATTTTAGAATGAATTCCTCTGGGGTAGGGGCTCTGCAGCACCCTTCTGCCTCCATCCTATGCCCCTAGAGTCTTCCACTTCCAAGGCAGGATAGTTCACTGGTCTGACTGGACTCTATTTAATTTGTGGATTAAATGGTGTGCCGTAAACGTCAGCAAAGCCTTCTGGATTTCTTTCCTTCCTTTATCTTGTGTCTCTAAGTGTGGATGAGGTCAAAGTGTTCATTCTTCTTAGTCCTCCATTTCCTCCTTCTTGTGTTGTACCCAGCACTTTGGTTTGGAGGAGAAGTAGGAGGCAAGGGTGAGCACCCCATCCTGTTCTGCCCAGGACATTCCGGATTGTAGCACTGAAAATCCAGCATCCCAGGAACCCTCTCAGCCTCAGGTAAACAGACAACTGACCACTCTAGACCTGTTTCATCCTCTAAACTAAGCCACATACCCCAGCTCAACTATTAATAGGGTGCCTTGTTTTCGGGATTTTGGAAGCTGCCTCAGGTCTAAGTTAAGTGCTGCTTAAAGCTTTAAAAAAATTTAAATTCTCAGTTGTCTTCTGTTCCTTGTACCTGTTCTCTTTTTCTGGAACCCCCCTGGAGACAAGAGGTGAAGGGCAGGATGGGTCCCCTGTTCTAATGGTTCTAAAAGTGACTGTCAGCATCTAAGATGACTGTGTGTTTTATAGACACAGATACACAGGGACCCTGCAGTGAGGGGGCAGGGGAACAGGAAAAGCAAAGAGGTTTGTGGGGACCAAAGAAGAGAAAGGAAAATAAAGGTTTTTAAGAAAATGGGCCACTTCTCCAAAGGGGTCTCATTTGGGAGGACATATGTTTAGGTCAGCAATATTGAGTTCCCACGTTGTGTGGGGCCCTGGGCCAGGCTCCAGAGGTACTTGGATGAGGGGACACAGCTTTGCCCCCAGGGAGCTCCTCGCCTGCTCTCCTGGTGGCTCTCAGTGGGGTGAGCTTGCCTCCCTGCTCATGTGGCTGGGAAGGAAGGCTTGGGGTGGGGCCACCTGGAGCTCCACACCGAGGCCTCTGTCCTTAGCTGGGACCGGTCTGGAGACCCTCTGGAGTCCTAGGGAAAGGGAAACGTCACTGGTTTCTTGTCCTGGGATGAACAGCATCTGTCATCCAGCACACATGGGCCTTGATCTCTTTAGAAGCCAGATTCAGTGAGGTTCAGTGTCCTTGGCAGGTAATGAAGGCTCCTCACACCAATTTTGAGATGGCCTGCTTGCCTTCCGGCCAGAGGGGCTAATTTTCTGTCCTTTAAGAGACGTCAGTCATTGTTCCACAGCCAAATTCTAGAGAATTGCTTAATCCTGGTGTGTTCTAGGGTCACCCTAGGTATAGAATGGACTGCTTTCTTTTTTTCTTTTACTATGAATCTGGTTACCAGTATATTCATAGGTATATCTTACAAAAATCCAAAATTCTTCATTCTTTTGAAAAATTAGCAACTCTGCAAATGCCAGGCCCCATTCTTTGAATAACGACAACCCTCTGGAGTTGAATAGGGACTGTCTGCTTTAGAGACGGGGTGAAGTTCCAAGTCCCTGATGCCACCGGCCCACATTCCACCCCCACCCTCCCACCCCTTGCTGTCTCTCACATTGTAGCAGTCAGTGGCCATTTCTCATCCCTGCTTGCCCCTTTCTCATTTATATCACCTCCTGGAGCCTACAGATATTGCCAGCCCTGAGTTAGTCTGTAATCATGGCACCCTCTTCCATAGTGACCATTTCGTTCCTCCTTTTCCCCCTTCCCTCCCTTTCTACCCCTGCCCCTCTCCTCCCACAGCATCTCACTACCAAGTAGTGTAGCTTTATGTAGAACTATATATCTAGAAGGTATATAGACCAAACATTTACATACAATGTCCATTTCAAAACAACCATGTAAATCAGCAGATCTCAGAGTGTGGTCCCCCGATCATCATCAGCAGTATCTACTGAGAAGTTATTATAAATACAAATCCTCAGGTTCCACCTGGATCTCCTGCCTCAGAAACCCTGGGGGTGAGACCCAGCAGTCTCCCAGGTGATTTTAAGTCTGAGAATCACTGGTCTACACTTTCAAGAGGCACGATTTGCTGAAAATAACATCTGAGCCCACGAAAGGTAATTTACTTCTTTGGCTCTCATCTGAGCATCATGAAAATCCCTCCTTGTTTTCTCTCCATATGCAGTCTGTGGAGGTGAAAGAAGTGTCTGTTTGCCGTCCAGAAATCACCATTTCCTGAGGTGTCTGGAGGCCTCTTAGCTGAAGTCTTGTTCAGTTTCAGTTCTGTAATGTGTTTATTGTGGTCCAGTGTTTCCCCGTCACTGGCAAAAAGAAGGAAAGTGGTAAGGACCCTCCATTGTGGTCTGTTAGTCTTGACCATGTATTATTAGTTCTGCTCATTCATTGTTCCTTGGGTATAAATCTTGCCTCTTCCAACAGATGGTAAGTTCCTCGCAGGCAGGTGCTGAAAGCTCAGCAAAGTCTGGCTGACTGATTTGAAGGGAACAACTTCATTTGCTTCTTTAGCCAAAGGTGATGGTAGGGGCTGTACAACTCACTTCAGATTCAACTGAGGATGGCTTTGTGAGCAGGAGGGCCAGGGTAGCTCCTGATCCTGCCCCTCTGGTGCAGGTGCGTTTATCAACTGGTGCTGAGTTCTCCAATGGAGGTTCTGCTCTCTGCGGATTCTGCAGGTGCTCCTTTGAGAACAAAGCTGGGGAATTGCTTTCGCCCCAGCATGCTGACCATTGTGCCAGGACGGAGGAGAACCCTGATTCTGGGAAGACGCAATGGGTGATGGGTGACAATTTGGCCACGGTGGCAACACCTTGACAGGATGTGATACACTTGGACAGTGCCATCCATTTAATACCAGTGTTGAGTCAGGTAACTATATCGGTTCCTTCAGATTCCCTAGAAATTGAGGCACAGAGAGGGTAAGAGATATGTCATAGCTTCTAAGGGGACTATTCGTTCATTCATTCATTCATTAATTCACTCCTTACTAAATTATTCCAAACGCCCCTCTTAAGCTCCTGCTGTGTGCCAGACAATGAAGGTTTTGTGTGTGTGTGTGTGTGTGTGTGTGTGTAATAAGCTTCTTTTCTGTCCTCCTCCAAATAATGGCTTTGATACTTCTGCAATTGATTTCATTAATTAAGTTTTTTCAAAATATTGGAGGCATAAGAACTGGATACAAAAGAATGCTAATTTCTGAATTAGTATTTTGAGCTAAAGCCCTTGCCATTTTTAAGGGGAGATTGCTTCGGTGGTATTGGAATTCAGAAACAGAGCTTCTGTTTTTCTCCTCTCTCATTTAAGCTGGGTAGACTCCCACCGTGAGAATGAGTTTCTGAAATCTCCAGGACTGCTGCCCTAGTTTTCCCCTAGCTCTTGGGATGTATCCATTAGATGCTGGAAATTTTCCCTTTTGCTTCCTCCCTCATAGCTCTTTCTTTGTTTTGGATCAGAAAACTGATGAGAAACTTCTCTTTCTCTTCCAGTTCAGCTTTTCCTTCTTTGTCCTTTTGCCTTGCACACATACATGGTGTTGTAGTTGTTCAGTTAGGGACGAAAATGAATCCAACACACGAGATGTATGTGTTAAAGCACAGTGGTAGAGGGCTATTTCTCGCTCAGGCAAAACAGCAAAGCCCTCAGTCCACTATGGCGTATTTATTTAAGCTTTATCTAATACAAAAAGGCTCTTGTTAGCACAGGCTGTGTCGTCCTTGAACATCTAAGCAATGCACCTCCTTATTTTCTTATGTTCCCAATTATACCAAGGACATGTGTGGATCAGTGCCCAGAACAGTCAGTACTGCTTGCAGTCCTGAAACATTCACACGCACCCAGCTTGCTAGGTGAGCCGATTCTTGGGTCACGTCTCTTCCCGTGTCCTCAGTTACCCTTCTACACATGGTGACACAGGATGGCACTTAGAGAAAAAGGGGGACACACATTCCAGGGGGAATGTGTGTGTTTCAAGCCTCTCCTGCTGACTGCATCCATCACACATGTTTCTGTATGACCTTCTGGCCAAGGGGGGAGTTCTTCTGGAGAATGGTGACATGGAAATTGGATTTACCTATAGAGAGCAATGATCTCACTCTCTCCTACTCTTTTGGGATTTGGCAATGAGGTGGTTGTTTCAATGGCAGAGTTTCACTCTGAGGAAATCCTGCCTGCTCCCTTCAATGGCTTCACACTGCTGTAGCCCTTTGCCTTATTTGGGGTCGTGGTGGGGGTTGGAGGTGTTCTGATTTATTCTGGGGAGCAGAAGCTTCTGATTCGACTTCTTTGATAATTTGAGAGTCTCTATTGGGAGATAGGTGGGATGCTGAAACGTGCTGCTCATGGCTGTATCCAGGAATTTATATTCTGGACCAGACTTCTTGGTCCAACCCATAAGACCTTTGATGATCTATGCCTTGCAGCCTTGTATAAATCATAGTGTTTGGAGACTTTTGAGAATAGTTATGTGCCTTACACAATAGAGATGGAAATACATGGGATGACAAAAGAGCCTTTGAATCTCACATAAGAGGAAAAACCATCCAGCAGGGGGATGAAATTAGGAAGGAAGGATACTGGAGCTTAGACATGGTTGCATCTCAGAGAATATGCCTGGTACACCTGAGGGTTGAGGGGATTGGCATGCCATTTCTCATCTAGAACTAAGCAACCTTTTGCCTCATTCCCCAAAAAGACAATTGAAGTAGGCTAGGCAAAGGCTGCAGACCTTGTCTGGAGAAGGGTCTGGAGGTAGCACCCCTGCCTCACATGCTGGAGTGGGACCAGGAAGTTGGCTGAGAGTTGAAAGCTGGTGTGACTGCCGGGCATCCTTGTGGCACTGGGTGCGGGGACCTCATGAGAGAAGCTGTGGATTATTTATCCCAGGCCAGGAATGGATGGAGGGCTTAGCCAAGAGTCAAAACATCATCCATGGGAGAGAAGAGATGGAGTTCCCAGATCAATTACTAAGCTTTGCTTCTGCTGAGGGAACAGGTGGCGAGGTACATCCACAGATGATGTGTTGCAGTTGTCTATTGCTGCAAAACAAAGCAGGCACTAGCTTAAGCCACTGGCTTGAGTTTAAACCCAGAACAATCAGTTTTGCTTACAAATCTGGGGGCAGGGTGGCCGGGCTCAGTGGGGCCGTTCTTGCTGAGGCTCTCTCGTATGGATGCGGTCAGAAGGTAGCTGGCGCTGGGCTTGCCTTGAATATCTATTCACGTGTCTGACACCTGGGCCAGGAACACGCGGACAGCTGAGAGCAGGCACCGTGGGGCTGTTCAAGCCTCTTTCTCTTTCTCCAAGCAGTCTTTCCACAGCGCAGCCACCTAGATGTCTTAGATGGTGGCTGAAGGATCCCTGAGCCAGTGTCCCCAAAGCAACTCACAGAAACCTCGTGGCCTTTTCTAAACTGGCCTCAAAACTCACGAGGCAGCACTTCTACTGCGTTCTCCCCCTTGATGCAGCTACAAAGGCCTGCCCAGGTTCAAGGGGAGGTGACAGACTCCATGTCTTGATAGGAGGAATGTCAAAAAATTCACAGGGATGCTTTAAAATCTCCCCAGCTTGATCACGCAGAACGCTGAGGAGCCCATGTGTCAGAGGGGGCCCAGATGCTGATGACCCATAGCAGATATCTCTCCCCAAAGCCAGGAGAATGCAAGTCTTTGGGAACTCAGGTCCACCTTGAGACAAAGAGGAGAGCAAGGGGAAGGAGACCATATTGAACTGACAATTTAAATCCTGAATCAATCATGATTATATCTGGCAGTTACTGATTTACATTGATTGGAATAAAAATTTTAAATTCCAAGTAGAAAGAGAGTGGCAAATGAACTCAAGTTTAGTTATCAAACAATAAAGTTCCATATTGTACATCCGAAGCTGTGACCGTGTGGATCTGTGGTGGGGACTCTGGAAAGATGGCAGCCTACTCACCTCCTCAAACCCAACTTTTATGCAGGCAGGATGATGTGAAGAACATCAGTGGGCCTTGGGCTTGGCTGGAGTCCATGCAAGGAGCTATGTTAAGACATTTCTCTTTCTGAGGCTGATAGGAACTGGGGGGCACCAGCAGATAATCCTAGTGTGAGGATCCAGGTGCAGGTTTCTGGAGAAAACATGACCTGCAGTGGTCTGCAGCCCATGAGAGGGAGAATAGTACTGGCCCTATGTGTGCTTCTGGGACTTCTTCCTGGTGCTCATCCTGAGAAATTGTGAGGGATCTGAAATAGGGGGTGAGTCCTCCCTACTTTTGAAGCCCAGAAGTACTGGTGTTTGCAGACACGGCCAGGGAACCCACATGCTTTGTCTTGATACCCCATCGGGATGGCAGCTCGCCAGCTGGGTCCCTTCTGACCCACACAGCAGACTGTGAACCATTACTGGTTGCTAAGGTGCCCCAGGGGGTGGACCCCAGGGAGTATCGAGGTATTTTATACCCAACATAGGTCATATTTTAATACTTCCTCCTTTATATGATAACATTATTTTCAGTGATAATCATGTAGTATTCGGTAACAATAGTTTTACTTGTTCTTTAGTTATAAACAAACAAGAATTAACAAAGAAGAATAAATTTCAATTTTCAAAATGTTATTCAAATTCAGTAAAATATTAGATGTATGAACTAAACTTTTCATTTCCCAAACGAAATATTTTGGCTTGCAGTTCATATTTCTTTTCATTAAAAAAAATTTTAAACACAAAAACTCCAAGTGTTCCCACAGTAATAGAACCGAAGTGACCCAAGTTCTTTTTCTTTGCCACGATAGTTATTGTGCTTTCATTGCTTATTTAGAACCTGCTATGCCAACACAGGGATACTTAGTACCATGGGGGATAGAGATGGAGTAAGCTGGAACATTTCAAAACTGCTGTGAACTTATTCTTCACAGGAGCTCATAACTGAGTCAGGTGTGTTGGGGGCCAACTGTGCAACTGAGAGTTTTGTGAATTAACTTCCATGTAGAATGCAATGTCTATTACAAGATAAGTGATAAAAATGTGCTAATTTGAAGCTAACATATGTATAATTAAAACTCAACTGTAACCACAACCATTGTTTAAAACTTAGACCAACAGAAGACTTTTGGGAGAGAGGTGTATTTTATCACAGACATTGTTTAAATTGCTATCCGCAGTGAAGATAAAAAGCATACTGGCTTCTAGTTGGTTTTATGCTTGTTTACATTTCCCTACAGACACTCTTAGCAGCTGGCACACAGGGCAGACTGTTGCCACTGCCCTGCTCTTAGTATAGCCCTGGTGGCCTGAGCCAAGGCCACAGCCCTGCTCTTGGTATAGCCCTGGTGGCCTGAGCCAAGGGTAAAGAGATCTTGAATCCAGAGCAAAAAAGAATAGTAGGACACTGGTCCAGGCAGCTCCTTGGAGAAATGATGGTGCTTGAAAACCTGTTCAAGAACTCAAGTGAAAGGGTGAGAAGAACACAAAAGGTGATTTGACTGCAGCACAAAGAAAAGAACGTTCTCTGGAATATAAACCATGATCTTTGAATCCAAAAGTTTTGCAGATGAATGGAAGAGGATGGTGACAATTGAGATTTGAACCAGGAGAGTGAGAGCAAAAAGACAGAGAAAATTTGCAAAGGGAAGAAAATCATGAAGAAAGGACTTACAAAATTTTTACACAGGCCCCTGAGACCCTAACATATGAACAGCACAGTTCCAGGAAGAGCAAAGAACAGCTGCAGGAGAGCTGATGTGTAAACCGATGATAAAAAGAAATTTATCTGCACTGAGGAGAGAATTGAGGCTAAAGAAAACCCTTATCCTGAAGAGTGAAGTGTTCTGAGAACCAGGGAGTATTGGAGAGAAAAACCACATAACTAAGTGTATTTACTAGAATTCCTGAACCTAAAGGGTAAAGAGAAAATTTAATACCCTTTGAGATAGAAAATAATGTTACGTAGAAAAAAAGAATCAGATTGTCATTGAAGCTGTATTCTGACAACAGTGCAAATTAGAAGTAGTGGAATGATGTCTACATACACTTCCAAGAGGAAAGGTCTCTACCTGAGGAATCTTATTTGCAGCTAAGATATTATTCACTTCCCAGGGTGGAGGAATGAAATTTATGGATTTGCAATCAGTCAGAGGAAGTACCATACATGTAAAATAACTGAGAAAGACCTCTAAACAGACCTCAGAGCAGTAAGCAATGGCTAGTGATGGGATGGACGGGAATATGTAACTTAAGTGCTAAGTGGAGGCTCTGAAGGAGGAAGAAGCCTCTCTCCTGGGTAAGGATCTGCAAGTGAAAGCATCACCTGTCCTGGTAAACCTGGGCGGGGGAGAGGAAGGACATTTGGAAGGTCTCATCTTCCAGGGGTAGAAGGAGGAAGAGACGGGAAGAGGCAGGGCTGGCATCATGGCCTGCCGTCTGTCCAGGGTCCCACGCCCAGAGGGCTTCCTGCTTGATGTGTTGCTCTGCTCTGGCTGTCCTGAGATGATTAATATTGCAGCGGGGCCCCAAAATTCCACAGCTGGCCCTGGATAGAGATCTTCAACAGACAGAATTTAAATCATGAATAGACTAAGTGGAAATCCTGAAGATTCTGAGTTCCTTTGCGGGGAAAAGAGTAAGTTTTTTTTTTTCCTGGTCAGAACACGGTGGCCTGAGAACTTGATTAAACAAAAAAATAGAGGAAAAAAGTTAGATGTTGCCACTAGCTTCTATGAAGTTTATAGCTGATAACACGCAAAATTTGGGGGCAGAGACTATAACTTCCTCACCTGTGTATCCTCACTGCCTTCTCACAGAGAAGCTGAATCAAGGCAAAGTGAAAGAGCTTCCTGCATCTCCCTGCATCCCACACACTGTGTGCAAAGCCATCGATTTTGAAGAATGTAGTCTTCCTTGGTTATGAAAGCATTCTCTGAATTGAGGGCCAATAGTCTCTGATGTTTTGTTTTCAGTGAAAACATTTCAGAAACTGCCAGGCGCCGTGCTAAAGGTTGCTGGGAGACACGGCATAAATACATCCCGGCTACAGTCCACAATTTAGTAAGAGCTGGTCACCTCTCTTGAGTGGGATCACTCACCTGCATTCTCCCCTCAGCAGCTTTCTAAGTTTTGCCTTGCTTCTCTTCCAGCTTCAGACATCTGCTCCTTCACACCTGCTAGGGTGGCAACTGTGGCTTTGCTCTCCAGCCTCCACGGTCTCTTCTGGCACCTATCCTGAGTTCGTTCCGGCAAATCCCAAATCCAGGACTAGGGTGGGCATAGCCTTGGCGAATCTGCTCCCTGCTTCCCCAGCCTCAGCGGCTGTTCAGGAAGGAGTGGCCATATGCTTTGTCATCTAAACTGGAGCGTGAAAGGAGGCACCATGAGTGATGATGCTGGGACAACAGTGCAGGTGGTGACTGGTCCAGACAGACCTGGACATGCGTTACCCTAGTCCTGACCACCTGGGACCACCTGACCTGAGCCAGTTTGAGCAGAATGGGCATCTGGGTTGCTGCTAAAGGAGCTCTCTCTTCCCCCAGGGGTCACGACAAGAGGCGAACTTTGATGCTGTGTGAGAGTCAGACTGGGGGCGGCTGGTGTTGTCACATCACCCTGAGGGTGACAAAGCCAGTAGGCAGAAGAAGGAAGAGGTGGGAGAATCCCAGGGGACCAGAGTGTGAGCCTGGATGGCACAGGTTCTGGGTTTCCTGCGCACCCCGTCCCCAGGAGAACGCATCTGTGTCCTTATCTCCACCCCCACACAGACACCTTCCCAGCAGACCCGCCCCATGCTGACCTCTGAGCCAAGTGCTTGGGAGATGTTTGATTTTCCTATGGACTGTCTCCTTTGAGAAGTGCTACTGTTTTCTTCAGGCACAAAGCTGACCTTAACCCGGCTCTGCCTCCCACATGTTCTGTGTTCGCCATTTTGTCATTTGTTGAGAATTCATTCTGTCCCATTCGTTCAGGTCTGAAAACGTAGAGTTCTCACTCTCTTTATCTTCCTTTATTGCCTGAATCACACAGGTTCATTTTCTGCTCTAGATCCAGCTGACACTTTTCAAAGCTTCCTGCAGAGGTGTCTTCCCTTCCAGGCTTCCTCCAGGCATCACTGTTGGATGGTGTCACAGCCTCCTCACTGGCCTCCTAGCTTCCAGACTCTCCGCCTCCTCTAACACAAGGCTTTGTAATAATTTTGGTGCCATTTTTTGGTGCCCTCTTGGCACAACTTAAGGGCTCCTCCAAACAGTGATTTTAAATACACAAAAGAAAATCCATAGGATTACAAAGTAAACCAATTATTGGGTGGGCCAGAAGGTTTGTTCAGTTTTTTCCGTAAGATGGCTCTAGTAGCACTAAGTTGTCTTTAACTTCATTCGAAACAATTTTGTTAGATTGTGTGTGACAGCTGTCATATCAGCATGCATTTAACAAAAGACTTATCAAAATTGGTGAATTTTTGTGTAGCCATTTTAATATTGAAGATGGATTTCAAGAAAGGTAAAAATGCAGCTGAAATGCACAAAAAGATCTGTGCAGTGTATTGAGAAGGTGCTGTGATGGACTGAATGTGTCAAAAGTGATTTGCAAAGTTTCGTGCTGGAGATTTCTTGCTGGACGATGCTTCATGGTCAGGTAGACCAGTTGAAGTTGATAGCGATCAAATAGAAACAATAATTGAGAACAATCAACATTGTACAACGTGGGAGATAGCTGACATACTCAAAATATCCAAATCAAGCATTGAAAATCATTTGCACCAGCTCTGTTATGTGAATCGCTTTGATGTTTGGATTCCACTTAAGTTAAGTGAAAAAAAACCTTCTTGACCATATTTCCTCATGCGATTCTCTACTGAAACATAATGAAAATGTTCCGTGTTTTTTTTTTTCTCGTTCCGTTTTTAAAACAAATTGTGACGGGCTATGAAAAGTGGATACTGTACAACAATGTGGAATGGAAGAGATGGTGGGGCAAGTGAAATGAACCACCACCAACCACACCAAAGGCCGCTCTTCATCCAAGGAAGGTGATGTTGTGTATATGGTGGGATTGGAAGGGAGTCCTCTATTATGAGCTCCTTCTGGAAAACCAAACGATTAATTCCAACAAGTACTGCTCCCAATTAGACCAACTGAAAGTGGCACTCTATGAAAAGCGTCCAGAATTAGTCAACAGAAAATACATAATCTTCCATCAGGATAATGCAAGACTGCATGTTTCTCTGATGACCAGGCAAAAACTGTTACAGCTTGGCTGGGAAGTTCTGATTCAACTGCCATATTGATCAGACATTGCACCTTCAGATTTCCATTTATTTCGGTCTTTATAAAATTCTCTTAAGGGAAAAAATTTCAATTCCCTGGAAGACTGTTAAAGGCACCTGGAATGGTTCTTTGCTCAAAATGATAAAACGTTTTGGGAAGATGGGATTATGAAGTTGCCTGCAAAATGGCAGAAGGTAGTAGAACAAAAGGTTGAATATGTTGTTCAATAAAGTTCTTGGTGAAAATGAAAAATGTGTCTTTTATTTTTACTTAAAAAAACCAAAGGCACTTTTTGGCCCACCCAGTATATTAAAGCACAGTTACTGAAATAGACCCCCCCCCACCATGTAAACATATGCTGTAGTAATCTAGGTGTTTCTCTATTAATACCTCAGACAGCAAGAACCAGTGGTCGGTTCAGTAGCAACTATAATTCCAGAGCTGTGATGAGTGTGAATGATATTTTTATACATCTGCAACAACTGTAATGGGGTATGAAGATACCCATAATTTTTATGCTGATAAATATAGATGTTTTACTGATACTACTTCAGTCTGTTGCCTGCATTCAAAATAGAGGAAAACATCACCTTCCAGTCAAAGATTAGTGTAAATAAAGCTGATAAGCTTTTCCCACCCAGGGACATGGAGCCCTCAGGGTACTCAGCCCAGCATGTAGCTGCCAGGCTGATTTCCTCCACATAATCTTTTCATTATGAAGCTTCTTTCTTCAACCCGCTTTAGCTACCTATTGCTTATTGGACCAAAATCAGATTACTGACTTGGCCTTCAAGAGCCCTTATAAGACTTGCTACCTTACTTGTTCTGACTTTTCTGACACCTCCTTCATCTTGGATTCTGCTCACTAGCCAGGCTGATAGCTTTGTTGTCTAGAGACACAGGAAGTGTTCTTGGAGGGACAGTAGTCTTGAAGAAGGATCTTACTTCTCTGTCCAGGAATTGAACCTCTAGCCGCCAGGAGCTAGAGGCTAGAAGCAAAGTTGCCTGATTCTTACACCGTTTGAAAGCAAAAATGTTTCAAGGAGGCAAAAACTGCAAAACAGGTACAAAGTTTATTATTAGAGACATAGCACAACTTATGGGAGAGCACACAAAGAAACAGTTTATTTAAAGCAGAAAGACACATCGGGAGAGGAGTGTGAGTGTCCCGAATGAGGAGCACAGTAAAGAGGTGATTTACATAACTTATACAGGACAATCCTTCTGGGTCTTTGTTAACATTTGGCCAGTTATCTTGTTTCTTTTTTCAAGGCTGACTGGTCCTAGGACCCTCCCCAAGCTGCATGAGCAACTCTTTTCTAAGATGGATTCTAGCGCAGAGGCCTATGGGGCGACCTTAGCATCACATATTATGGGGTGGTGCCCCATCCTTTTGACCTCCAAGGAGCCTTTCTGTGCATGTGCAGACAGGGAAGTTTTCCTTGACCTCAGGAGTGGGCACATTATCTCTTTATTAGCAGAGATCAGTTTCTGCCAATAGCTTTGTCCTTGGAGTGTCACGGTGAGAACAAAGCTTCAGTTTTACTCCATTTGACAAACACCAGCTGTCTGGCCCAGGGGCCCATCTATCTCCAACCTTGGAAGGACAGCCTTCCATATTTGCTAGTGAAACATCATTTGCTTAAGCAAAAAAGGGTTCAAGCATGAATGGCTCCAAGTGCACAAATATTGCTTCCTGGTATTTCTCTTTAACTCTATCGATTCTTCTTTTCTCTGGCTTTAATTTCAGGCCTTTGATTTCTCCCTTATTCTGGAAAAATAATACCAGAAACCCAGGCTTCCTTACATTTTTTTCAACTTAACCAATCCTAATGGAAAGAGAATCTCATTCCAAATGGTCCCAAGAAAAGCCCTTGGAATTCCCAGCTGGGATGAAGCTTGAGTTGTTCCTCTTTCCTTGAATTGACTATCATGAATGCAGGGCTAGAATATTCTGTCTGAACAGGCTGAGGTAATGTGCCTGGTCCCAGAGCTGCGTGTGTTGTTAGCCAACCCAGATCACATGGAAAGACAGGGAAGGGTGTACCCCAAAGAAGAAGCAGTTGCTGTCACCAGCAGAACAGTCCTTTTTTTTTAGCAAGCAACAGTTACTTTATTTTTTTCAATTTTTATTTTATATCGGAGTATAGTTGATTTACAATGTTGTGTTAGTTTCAGGTACATAGCAAAGTGATTGTTATACATATACATATATCTATTCTTTTTCAGATTCTTTTCCTTTATAGGTTATTACAGAATATTGGTAGAGTTCCCTGTGCTATACAGTAAGTCCTTGTTGGTAGTCTAGTTTTATGTGTTTGGGCTGGCCAAAAAGTTCGTTCAGGTTTTTTGTAACATGTTGCAGAAAAACCTGAATGAACTTTTTGGCCAACGCAGTATATTAGTGTGTATCTGTTAATCCTAAACTCCTAATTTATCCCTCCCCCCACCTCCCATTTGGTAACCATAAGTTTGTTCTCAAATTCTGTGAGTCTGTTTCTGTTTTGTAAATAAGTTCACTTGTATCATTTTTTAGATTCCACATATAAGTGAATGGTCTTTAAAATGGGCAAAAGCAATAGATATCTGCTACTTCCTTTAAGATTGGGTTCTAGCTCCTTCCACAGAACATGTCCGTCCCCTTCATCTCCCCCTAGACAAATCCCTTCCTTCATTCGCAGAAGGTTACGTGTGATAATATCGTTTGGCATCTACAAGTGTTTTACACCCAGGTAGCTACCAGGCTTTAAACCCACCACCCACTGCTTGCAGGATCAGCAGTGTATTTCAACATATTTCTCTATAATCAAACTCAGCTTGCTCTTGGTGTTGGGGAAAAATCTTTTTGTCATGCCAAGATAACTCAAATTATTTTGGTTAAAACAATTTCTTTTTAATCAATACGCATAATTCAGGCTTTAAATTTAGTTAATTCAAAGTTGAAATTCCCTGAAATCTAAAGTTGCTCTCCCTCCTTAGGGGTTCCCCCATCCCTCTTCCTCCCAGGGTGCTGCCTGTGTACAACAGAAAACACATGCAGCAGCATAGCTGCAGGGAAGGGTGTCCTCTACTGGCTGTCCTCACAGCCTCAGCTAAGCTCATGGTTTCTTGCTCAGGGAGGGCGGGCCTTCATCCCTGCTGTGAGCTTCCTGTGCTCCCCGCCGTCCACAGGCCGAATCACAGGCTGTGGTCATGATTTCTGTGTACTTGACATCCTCCTTCTCTGACCCCAGGTCCTTCTCAGGGCATGGATCCTCTCAGCCTTCTGCTGAGCCCTCCACTGGAGCGCAGGAGTTAGGGATCCCAGTGGGAACCACACATGCTGTCCCAGGCTCCATTCACTTACTACTTTACTGGGGTGCATTCTCTGAGGAGCTCCCAGGGCCTTTCTACCAGAACCACTGAAGTGAGCTGGGGCAGAAGCCCCTTCACCGTCAGCATGGCCTGAATTCAACCTACTGGGTTTTAATAGCATCTCACACATCTGCCTGCCCAGTTTCCTTGCAGGACAGGAGGGCTGCATCTCACCTGTGATCCAGCATCTCACACACATCTGCCCCCGTACCTTCTCTCTGGGACAGGAGGGCTGCATCTCACCTGTGACCTTGTCCTCCTACACGCTCCTCCAGATCACCCCCAGGCTTTATATCCTCGCTGTGTGGTGGCTGAACATCTCTCAGGAAAAAAGAACCTCTTCTTCCATCCTCTGATCTTCTGAGTTTACAAGCTTTTGATTTTGGGAACTAGCAATCACTTTTCTTTCTCTTTCTCTCTCAAAAAATCACAGCTCTTACAAAGTGAACATCATGGCTTTCACAGCTGTTGTCTCTGAGCATGCTTTGGGAATCTATTTCGATGTTGGTAGGTGACCATCTAATACTCTTTTCTTGTCTGAGTTCTGTTGTCCTGAAGCCCTGGGTGCCCCAGCCTCTAGGCTGGAGAGCAGCAGGTCAGCAAAAACAACCTGTTTCAGTCTCTTGTTGCTGCTGTAACAAACTGCCACAAACTGAGTGACTTAAAGAACACAAATGTATTGTCTTAACAGTTCTGAAGGTAAGAAGTCCAAAATGGCTTTTATTAGGCTAAAGTCAAGGTGTGGGCAGGGCTGCATTCCTTCTGGAGGCTCTAGGGGAGAATCTGTTTCCTTAGCCTGACAGCCTCTAGAGGCTCTTTGTCCTCTTCAGCTTGTGGCCCTGCATCCCTCCAAACTCTGCTTCTGTCTTCCCATCTCCTTCTCTGACTCTGATCCTCCTGCTGCCCCCTTATAACGACTCCTGGGATTACATTGGGCCCACCTGGATAACCCAGGACAGTCTCCCCATCTCAAGATCCTTGACTTATTCACATCTTCAAAGCCCTTTTTACCATAAAAAGTAACATGTTCACAGGTTCAGGGATTAGGATATAGACATCCTTGGGGGCATTTATTCAGCCTACCACACTACCCAACATGAAAAATTTATATTAAAAATGTTGTAAAATATTACCTTGCTCTACATTCCAATCCTTAAATCCTGCCAACAATCCTGAGTCAAGTGCTATTATTCAAATTTAACAGAAGAGGAAATTAAAATTAAATGTGGTCCATGATTGCCTGACTCCAAAGCCAGTGCCCTCTCTGCTGCTTCATGTAGAGTCCTTTCCTAATGAGGCTACCCCAGCCCACACCAAATTTTCCTTTAATCCAAATTACCATACCATGTCTTCATGTTGCGAATTTCCATTTGATTGTGTGTTGTTTGGAGTACTCAAGTGCTCTGTGTATGTGTGTGTGTATGTGTGTGTGTGTGTAAGCTTTTATTTATTTATTTTTTTGGTGGGATTTTTTTTTTTCATTTCTTTAGCTTTTTAATGACAAATAATATAGAACAGAGAAGTTAACATAGGTGTACAACTCACTGCAAATTCATAAAATGAACAGTGTATTTCACATCTAGATCAAGAAACAAAACATTGCCAGGAGCACAGAAGTTCCTCTCATGTTTCTTTTCCAGGCACAAGTCCCTCAAAGGTAGCAACTGTCCCTGATTTCTTCTTCTTTTTTTTTTTTATTCAAACAGAAAGTCACAAAAATTATAAACATCCTCATCAGTTCACTCAGTCCCATGTAATTAATTTTTTTTCATCTTGATCTTTTGTTAGCACTTTTATGAATTCATCAGTTTTCCATTAGAGTTCTGAAAATGCTTATTCATTCAGTTCAGCAGTATAGTCAGTTACCAGAAACCTGTACTTGTCAGAGTCTTTTCCATAAATTACTTGAAGATGAAACCCTTTTATAGGAACATTTTTGCAAAAGCATCAGAGTACACCCTGAACTGTCTGTAAATGACAAAAGACTTAAAAATGACCATGGTTAAAGATTTGATGAAAGTTCATAATAATGCAATTGACAAGGAAATTTAGTTATTTCTGAGACATACATTTTAAAGTAATAACTAGAATTGTGACATAACATTATACCAGAACATGTAAGATTTTTAGAAATTTCATTTAATGTCTGAAACATTTATATTAACATATTTCCATACAAATAACCCAAAGAAAGTTTAGTATTAGTTGTTTTTCTTGTTTGTTTATTTGTTTTTTTATACTGCAGGTTCTTATTAGTCATCAGTTTTATACACATCAGTGTATACATGTCAATCCCAATCGCCCGATTCAGCACACCACCATCCCCACCCCACCGCGGTTTTCCCCCCTTGGTGTCCATACATTTGTTCTCTATATCTGTGTCTCAACTTCTGCCCTGCAAACTGTTCATCTGTACCATTCTTCTAGGTTCCACATGCATGCATTAATATACGATATTTGTTTTTCTCTTTCTGACTTTCTTCACTCGGTATGACAGTCTCTAGATCCATCCACATCTCAACAAATGACTCAATTTCGTTCCTTTTTATGGTTGAGTAATATTCCATTGTATATATGTACCACATCTTCTTCTCCATTCGTCTGTTGATAGGCATTTAGGTTGCTTCCATGACCTGGCTGTTGTAAATAGTGCTTCAGTGAACATTGGGGTGCATGTGTCTTTTTGAATTATGTTTTTCTCTGGGTATATGCCCAGTAGTGGAATTGTTGGATCATATGGTAATTCTATTTTTAGTTTTTTAAGGAACCTCCATACTGTTCTCCATAGTGGCTATATCAATTTACAATCCCGCCAACAGTGCAAGAGGGTTCCCTTTTCTCCACACCCTCTCCAGAATTTGTTGTTTGTACATTTTCTGATGATGCCCATTCTAACTGGTGTGAGGTGATACCTCATTGTAGTTTTGATTTGCATTTCTCTACTAATTAGTGATGTTGAGCAGCTTTTCATGTGCTTCTTGGCCATCTGTATGTCTTCTTTGGAGAAATGTCTGTTTAGGTCTTCTGCCCATTTTTGGATTGGGTTGTTTGTTTTTTTAATATTGAGCTGCATGAGCTGTTTATATATTTTGGAGATTAATCCTTTGTCCATTGATTCGTTTCAAATATTTTCTCCCATTCTGCGGGTTGCCTTTTGGTCTTGTTTATGGTTTCCTTTGCTGTACAAAAGCTTTTAAGTTTCATTAGGTCCCATTTGTTTATTTTTGGTTTTATTTCCATCGCTCTAGGAGGTGGATTGAGAAAGATCTTGCTGTGATTTATGGCAAAGAGTGTTCTTCCTATGTTTTCCTCTAAGAGTTTTACAGTGTCCAGTCTTCCATTTAGGTCTCGAATCCATTTTGAGTTTATTTTTGTGTATGGTGTTAGGGAGTGTTCTAATTTCATTCTTTTACATGTAGCTGTCCCATTTTCCCAGCACCACTCATTGAAGAGACTGTCTTTTCTCCATTATATATATTTGCCTCCTTTGTCATAGATTAGTTGACCATAGGTGCGTGGGTTTATCTCTGGACTTTCTGTCTTGTTCCATTGATCTATGTTTCTGTTTTTGTGCCAGTACCATATTGTCTTGATTACTGTAGCTTTGTAGTATAGTCTGAACTCAGGGATTCTGATTCCTCCAGCTCTGTTTTTTTCCCTCAAGACTGCTTTGGCTATTCGGGGTCTTTGGTCTCTCCATACAAATTTTAAGATGATTTGTTCTACTTCAGTGAAAAATGCCAGTGGTAATTTGATAGGGATTGCATTGAATCTGTAGATTGCTTTGGGTAGTATAGTCATTTTCACGATATTGATTCTTCCAATCCAAGAATATAGTATATCTCTCCATCTGTTGGTATCATCTTTAATTTCTTTCATCAGTGTCTTATAGTTTTCTGCATATAGGTCTTTTGTCTCCCTAGCTAGGTTTATTCCTAGGTATTTTATTCTTTTTGTTGCAATGATAAATGGGAGTGTTTCCATAATTTCTCTTTTAGATTTTTCATCATTAGTGTATAGGAATGCAAGGGATTTCTGTGCATTAATTTTGTATCCTGCAACTTTACCAAATTCATTGATTAGCTCTAGTAGTTTTCTGGTGGCATTTTTAGGATTCTCTATGTATAGTATCATGTCATCTGAAAACAATGACAGTTTTACTTCTTCATTTCCTATTTGTATTTCTTTTATTTCTTTTTCTTCTCTGATTGCTGTGGCTAGGACTTCCAAAACTATGTTGAATAATAGTGGTGAGAGTGGACATCCTTGTCTCTTTCCTGACCTTAGAGGAGATGTTTCAGTTTTTCACCATTGAGAATGATGTTTGCTGTGGGTTTGTCATATATGGCCTTTATTATGTTGAGGTAGGTTCCCTCTATGCCCACTTTCTGGAGAGTCTTTATCATAAATGGGTGTTGAATTTTGTCAAAAGCTTTTTCTGCATCTATTGAGATGATCATATGGGTTTTATTCTTCAGCTTGTTAATATGGTGTATCACATTGATTGATTTGCATATATTGAAGAATCCTTGCATCCCTGGGATAAATCCCACTTGATCATGGTGTATGATCCTTTTAATGTATTGTTGGATTCTGTTTACTAGTATTTTGTTGAGGATTTTTTCATCTACATTCATCAGTGATATTGGTCTGTAATTTTCTTTTTTTGTAGTATCTTTGTCTGGTTTTGGTATCAGGGTGATGATGGCCTCATAGAATGAGTTTGGGAGTGTTCCTTCCTCTGCAATTTTTTGGAAGAGTTTGAGAAGGATGGGTGTTAGCTCTTCTCTAAATGTTTGATAGAATTCACCTGTGAAACCGTCTGGTCCTGGACTTCTGTTTGTTGGAAGATTTTTAATCACAGTTTCAATTTCATTATTTGTGATTGGTCTGTTCATATTTTTTGTTTCTTCCTGGTTCAGTCTTGGAAGGTTATACCTTTCTAAGAATTTGTTCATTTCTTCCAGGTTGTCCATTTTGTTGGAATAGAGTTGCTTGTAGTAATCTCTTAGGATGCTTTGTATTTCTGCGGTGTCTGTTGTAACTTCTCTTTTTTCATTTCTGATTTTATTGATTTGAGTCCTCTCCCTCTTTTTCTTCATGAGTCTGGCTAATGGTTTATTAATTTTGTTTATCTTCTCAAAGAAACAGCTTTTAGTTTTATTGATCTTTGCTATTGTTTTCTTTGTTTCTATTTCATTTATTTCTGCTGTGATCTTGATGATTTCTTTCCTTCTGCTCACTTTGGGTTTTGTTTGTTCTTCTTTCTCTAGTTCCTTTAGGTGTAAGGTTAGATTGTTTACTTGAGATTTTTTTTGTTTCCTGAGTTAGGCTTGTATAGCTATAACCTTCCCTCTTAGAACTGCTTTTGCTGCATCCCACAGGTTTTGGATCGTGTTTTCATTGTCATTTGTCTCTAGGTATTTTTTGATTTCCTCTTTGATATCTTCAGTGATCTCTTGGTTATTTAGTAATGTATTGTTTAGACTCCATGTGTTTGTGTTTTTTACAGTTTTTTCCCTGTAATTCATTTCTAATCTCATATTGTTGTGGCCAGAAAAGATGCTTGATATGATTTCAATTTTCTTAATTTTACTGAGCTTTGATTTGTGACCCAAGATGTGATCTATCTGGCGAATATTCCACGTGCACTTGAGAAGAAAGGGTAATCTGCTGTGTTTGGATGGAATGTCCTATAAATATCAATTAAATCTATCTGGTCTATTGTATAATTTAAAGCTTCTGTTTCCTTATTTATTTTCATTTTGGATGATCTGTCCATTGGTGTAAGTGAGGTTTTAAAGTCCCCCACTTTTATTGTGTTACTGTGGATATCTTGTTTTATAGCTGTTAGCAGTTGTCTTATATATTGAGGTGCTCTTATGTTGGGTGCATATATATTTGTAATTGTTATATCTTCTTCTTGGATTGATCCCTTGATCATTATGTAGTGTCCTTCCTTGTCTTATAACATTCTTTATTTTAAAGTCTATTTTATCTGATATGAGTATTGCTACTCCAGCTTTCTTTTGATTTCCATTTGCGTGGAATATCTTTTTCCATCCCCTCACTTTCAGTTTGTATGTGTCCCTAGGTCTGATGTGGGTTGTAGACAGCATATAAATGGGTCTTGTTTTTGTATCCATTCAGCAAGCCTGTGTCCTTTGGTTGGAGCATTTAATCCATTCACGTTTAAGGTAATTATTGATATGTATGTTCCTGTGACGTTTTCTTAATTGTTTTGGGTTTGTTTTTATAGGTCCTTTTCTTCTCTTGTGTTTCCCACTTAGAGAAGTTCCTTTAACATTTGTTGTAGAGCTTGTTTGGTTGTGCTGAATTCTCTTAGCTTCTGCTTGTCTATAAAGCTTTTGATTTCTCCATCAAATCTGAATGAGATCCTTGCTGGGTAGAGTAATCTTGGTTGTAGGTTCTTCCCTTTCATCACTTTAAGTATATCATGCCACTCCCTTCTGGCTTGTAGAGTTTTTGCTGAGAAATCAGCTGTAAACCTTATGGGAGTTCCCTTGTATGTTATTTCTCATTTTTCCCTTGTTGCTTTCAATAATTTTTCTTTGTCTTTAATTTTTGCCAATTTGATTACTATGTGTCTCAGCGTGTTTCTCCTTTGGTTTATCCTGTATGGGACTTGCTGTGCTTCCTGGACTTGGGTGGTTGTTTCCTTTCCCATGTTAGGGAAGTTTTCGACTATAATCTCTTCAAATATTTTCTCTGGTCCTTTCTCTCTCTCTTCTCCTTCTGGGATCCCTATAATGCGAATGTTGTTGCGTTTAATGTTGTCCCAGAGGCCTCTTAGGCTGTCTTCATTTCTTTTCATTCTTTTTTCTTTATTCTCTTCCGTGGCAGTGAATTCCACCATTCTGTTTTCCAGGTCACTTATCCTTTCTTCTGCTTCAGTTATTCTGCTATTGATTCCTTCTAGTGTAGTTTTTATTTCAGTTGTTGTATTGTTCATGTCTGTTTGTTTGTTCTTTAATTCTTCTAGGTCTTTGTTAAACATTTCTTGCATCTTCTTGATCTTTGCCTCCATTCTTTTTCCGAGGTCCTGGATCATCTTCAGTGTCATTATTCTGAATTCTTTTTCTGAAAGGTTGCCTATCTCCAGTTCATTTAGCTGTTTTTCTGGGGCTTTATCTTGTTCCTTCATCTGGTACATAGCCCTCTGCCTTTTCATCTTGTCTATCTTTCTGTGAATGTGGGTTTTTTTCCATGGGCTGCAGGATTGTAGTTCTTCTTGCTTCTACTGTCTGCCCTCTGGTGGATGAGGCTCTCTAACATGCTTGATGGGAGGGACTGGTGATGGGTAGAGCTGACTGTTGCTCTGGTGGGCAGATCTCAGTAAAACTTTAATCTGCTTGACTGCTGATGGGTGGTGCTGGGTTCCCTCCCTGTTGGTTGTTTGGCCTGAGGCAACCCAACACTGGAGCCTACCTGGGCTCTTTCGTGGGGCTAGTGACAGACTCTGGGAGGGCTCATGCCAAGGAGTACTTCCCAGAAGTTCTGCTGCCAGTGTCCTTGTCCCCACGGTGAGCCGCACCCCCCCACCCCCCCACCCCCACCTCTGCAGAAGATCCTCCTACACTGGCAGGTAGGTCTGGTTCAGTCTCCCCTGGGGTCACTGCTCCTTCCCCTGGGTCCCGATGCACACACTACTTTGTGTGTGCCCTCCAAGAGTGGAGTCTCTGTTTCCC
Source organism: Mesoplodon mirus (assembly GCF_964341445.2). Lineage (NCBI taxonomy): Eukaryota > Metazoa > Chordata > Mammalia > Artiodactyla > Ziphiidae > Mesoplodon > Mesoplodon mirus. Next base: position 53,982,897 of record NC_138988.1, read on the forward strand.
CCAGTCCTGTCGAAGTCCTGCAATCAATTCCCACTAGGCTTCAAAGTCTGATTCTCTAGGAATTCCTCCTCCTGTTGCCGGACCCCCAGGTTGGGAAGCCTGACATGGGGCTCAGAACCTTCACTCCAGTGGGTGGACTTCTGTGGTATAAGTGTTCTCCAGTCTGTGAGTCACCCATCCAGCAGTTATGGGGTTTGATTTTACTGTGATTGCGCCCCTCCTACTGTCTCATTTGTGGCTTCTCCTTTGTCTTTGGATGTGGGGTATCTGTTTTGGTGAGTTCCAGTGTCTTCCTGTCGATGATTGTCCAGCAGCTAGTTGTGATTCTCGTGTTCTTGCAAGAGGGAGTGAGAGCACGTCCTTCTACTCTGCCATCTTGGTTCCTCTCGTGTAAGCTTTTCTTGCCAGACGAAATAGTAAAAGCTTAACTCTGGGATGAGCTCTTCTGTCTCTTTGAATCACTGCCCCATTAGATAGGCACTGTGGTGTGGCCACACACTAAATATGTCATAACAACTTGCTGGTGTTATGGTTAGTCCTAGAATCTGCATCAGCTATCCAGTCAGCTGACTAAAATTTATTGAGTCCTTACTGGATGCTAGGCCCTGGACCTACTTTGGAGACAGAAGTGAAAAACCCACTCCTTGCACTGAAGACATCCAATGTCTGTTACCTAAAAATAATGCCTCTTGTTCTTCCCCCGAGGACTCCAGGTGATGGGCTGCTCCTGGTTGGACACTCTGTCAGTTATTAAATCCTCACAGGAAACCTGAAATATAGGGGTGAACTTGTTTATTTTTTGATCCCTTTGCTTCTCTTTCTGTGATGATCTCCTTCTTTCCCAGTTTTGGATTAGCCAAATAGGAGGGTGATTTGGCGGCTCCGTTCAAAAAAGGATAGTGAGATAGGCAACCCATAGTGCCTCGCCAGGAGAGGGAACTGTTCTACCCATCCTCAAGGACTTTAGGGTCATGGATCACTCAGTATCTGGGTTTTCCCAGACCCCTGCACATTCTTGTCAGGGGCTTGTGACCACGCCCCCAGGCTGTAATTGGTATGTTAAAGGCACCAGCAGAGGTGAAGTGACTTTGAGGCCAGTAGTTTCGCTCTTACCAAGCCCAGGTGCTCAGCTGCCTGATGGGCCCTGCCAGTGAGTCTCAGCAGCCTCCCGGCTGCACTCACCTTGATCACATGAATATTTTCTTCACTTCCTGGCTACCATCCTTGGGCACGCTTTCAGTAGAAATGGAGCCTTAGTTAGAGCTTCTTAGTTCTGAGCCTGTTTTGCCTTCCTTCTCTGGCTCCATTTCTTAATCACCAGGGTCCTAACCTTTTCCCTTTTGCCACTTACTCGCTCTCACAGAAGCCTCTGAGGTTATTTACATCTAGATCTCGATAGATAGAGCTATGTAGATATTTACTTTAAATGTTGTGGTTACCAAACCTTTGTTTGCATCATAATTAATTCCCTAGAGATTCTGTTAAAAATGTAGAAGTCAGAGCCTCATCCTTGATCTGCTAAGTGAGAATCTTTTGGTATGGCTATTTTTAAAAATGTATTATTAAAAAAAACATTCTTGCCAAATAATTTTGCTGTTTCAATGTTAGAGAATCACTACTTTAGTTAACCCCCTCTTCCTGGTTTCTCGATGCCCCGTCATATCTATTTCACTCACTCTGAAAAGGTGTTTCAGACATCAGCAAACAGGCGGGTAACACTGAGGTCATCGATGAAATGAAGTGGATGTGGGTATAAAAGAAGAAGTTGAAAAAAATTAGCAAGGTTGTTGACGCCACTGAGGGTGAGGCATTCAGTAGGGGCTCTATGTATAGTATCTCATTCAGTCTCTTCTAAATATCTCTTTAAAAAGTAAGTGAAATTGTCCCCATTTACAGATGGGGAAATGGATCTCAGAGAGGTTAAGTAACTTGACTGATGTAAAACAGACAGGATATGGTGAAGGAAATTTTCAAATCTTGGTCTCTTCGTTTTCCCCAAAGCCTGCATTACTCTGGTTCAGAAATATACCATGGGGGCTAGAGTCATTGAAGGCCAGCTCTGCTGGCATTTCCTTTGGTTTCCTAGGCTACATTCCATACCAATGGTCCGTGAAATGTAAGGAAACATCCATACCCCTTTCCCCTCCCCAAATAAAGAGTTCTGTGGTCAAATAATTTTTGTAAATGCCACTTTCCATAGCCTGGTCTCGGAGCGTGATCATAAATTAACATATTGAAGACCTAAAAATCCCCTGCAGTGAAGATAACTTAGGTCAAGCCCATTTTCACATGAATCTCACAGTCACAATGTTATATTTCCAAGAAACACTGCTTTAACTTATGCGGTAAAGATAATACGTACATTTGGGGGAACATCAGCCTAGCACATAGGCAGTCCCATTTGAAGGGAATACGAGAGAAATAGAAGGAAATGGACAGAAAGCCAAAGAGAAGAACCATTTTCTGTGTCCTCCTCTGAAAAGAGGAAAATGACACCAAGGCTACCAAAAGGGCCATAAAACCTTCCCACCATCTCCTCTGCAGTCCTTAGGGATGGAGCACGTGGGTTCACTGAATCTCCGTTACATAAGCCACGAAGCTGCTCACTGAGTCCCTATTACAATGATAAACCATGAAGGAGTGCCTTCTCGGTAGATTAGCTGATCTGACTGATTAGCTGCTCAGACTACACTGCAATGATCTATCATGAGCCTGATTTTCTGGGTCACAGAGCCAAGTAGTAGGAAATAGGCTCTCCCTCCACTTCTTGGATCTTTGGGTGTTTGCCTTCAGCGAATATACCTCAAGATACAATTTTCAATTAAAAAACAGGAAAGTGTATTGGATTAATTCATCATGGCTGTTTTCCACCTGGAGCAAAACAGACTTTCTAAACTACCCATCTGAGACTGCATGGGAAATGGCACAAAACCCGGGCTGGAGTTTTCACAGGGTGATGGCTCACTGGTGGGCTGAAACCGAGGGCCCAGGAGGAGTCTGGGGAAGGGCAGGGCAAAGTCTGGGCTTCTGCCAGCTGTCTCCTGGGCTAACAGGAACTGCCCTGTTGTTGCTGGGCTGTTTTATCTGCTGATTTTATTGTGTACTGCTGGAGGATTTTGAGTTGAAAATGCTATGTGGTTAATTATACAGCTAATGAGCTCTGGGGAGTTTGCTTTCAGAGTCTCTTACTCCAGGTGATGAGGGGAAAAAGCATCATATGTCACATAACATCTTCTGCCCTTGGGGAGTGAGTTAGAGTCAGATTTTTGAAAGGTGGCATGTTCGTAAGAAGAGCATCTGGAGTTCTTAGATTTCTTGCATCCAGGTGCATCAGTTGTGCCTTTTCTCTCTCTCTGGAAAGGCTCATTGTGGAGAGTGTGTTTCCCTGCCTGGTTATGCTCTTCTGCACAGCATGGATGTCCCTGAAGGTGAGAAAAGAGGTGATATTCTACCAGCATCACTTCTTTCAGGCTCTGATGGGTCCTGCAAGCCTGCAGAAGTCCTAAGGCCATCCGTGTGCCTGCATCCCACAAGACACATTAAATGTAATTCACCTTTTAGACATTCTTTGGAAGCTGCCAGATGCAGTTCTCCACAATAAATGAGAAATGAAAACGCTGGAAGACTTGACGGGAAGGAAACTGAGAATCCCACATAGGAGTGGGTGCAGGGAAGCTCGGGGCTGACAGCTGTGCCTCAGACCTGCAAAGCAGGAGGACAAAAGACTCAGGGGAAAGTCTGAAAAATAAAAGTAGAACTGATAGATCACCAGGTAAGTTTCCCTATGGTGTAGAAAAACTAGCAATAAGTCTAGAGAAAATGAAGGAAATGAAAAAATAAGGCAGTTATTAAATCCAGATAAAATGAAAAGTTGTCCAAGAAAGGAAACGTTGGCAGTGTACTACTTGGTTTGGCAGCAGACAAGAATTACATAGCTATAATATTATAACACAAGTATATTGAGATGAAGGATGTGTGAGTGGAGGGGTGGAGGTTATAAGAAAGCCAAATATTTATCTGGCTTTATAGGTCATCAGTAGATAAATTCTAAACTGGCAAATGAAGAAATAGCAATAAAATATATGTTTCGGTTAACCATGAAAAACAGAAGCACAAAATAATAATGAATTAAACTAGGCAAAAAATTTTTTTAATGATTTTTTTTATTGAAGTATAGTTGATTTACAATGTTGTGTTAGTTAATACTGTACAGTAAAGTGACTCAGTTATACATATATATACTTTTTAAAAATATTCTTTTCCATTATGGTTTTTATCATAGGATATTTAATACAGTTCTCTGGCTATAGAGTAGGACATTGTCATTTATCCATTCTATATATAAAAGCTTACATCTGCTGACACCAACCTCCCACTCCTCCCCCTTTGGCATCCACCAGTCTGTTCACTATTACCATGATTCTGTTTCTGTTTCATAGGTAGGTTCATTTGTGTCATATTTTAAATTCCACATAAAAGTGATATCATATGGTATTTGTCTTTCTCTTTCTACTTCACTTAGTATGATAATTTCTAGCTGGATCCATGTTGTTACAAATGGCATTATTTCATTCTTTTCTATGGCTGAGTAGTATTCCATTTATATATGTACCACATCTTCTTTATCCATTCATCTGTCGATGGCCATTCAGATTGTTTCCATGTCTTGGCTATTGTAAATAGTGATGCTATGAACATAGGGCTGCATGTATCTTTTTGAATTATAGTTTTGTCCAGATATATGCCCAGGAGTGCGATTGCTGGATCGTATGGTAATTCTGTTTTCAGTTTTCTGAGAAACTTCAATACTGTTTTCCATAGTGGCTGCATCAACTTACATTCCTGCCAACAGTGTAGGAGGGTTCCCTTTTCTCCACACCCTCTCCAGCATTTATTTGTAGACTTTTTAATGATGGCCATGCTGACCAGTGTGAGGTGGTACTTCATTGTAGTTTTGATTTCCATTTCTCTAATAATTAGCAATGTTGAGCACCTTTTCATGTGCCTGTCGGCCATCTGTATTTCTTCTTTGGAGAAATGTCTATTTAGATCTTCTGCCTGTTTTTCGATTGGGTTGTTTGTTTTTTTGTTACTGAGTTAGGCAAAAGTTTTTATTTCTCTCTTTCTCAATGTAGCTATACAGTACACGTTTGGGGTGATAGCCTTGCTTCCTAAAATCCTCAGTTACCCAGTCTCCTTCTGCATGTACCGTTGTTCTCATAGGACAGGCTTTTATTCCCAAGTTAACCTCATGGTTCAGTGTAGCTGCTTAGGTTCCAGCCATTATGTCTGCATTCCATCCATCAAGAAGGAAGAAGAAATGAAGAAGAAAGCAGTCAAAGGATTTGTTTCAGATGTCTTTTAAGGAAGGTTCCTGAAAGTTACACGTAATGGTTTATTCATATCCCTTTAGCCAGGATTTTGCACAACTATATGTAATGACATAGGGGAGCTTGAAAGTATATATTTTTATTCTGGAAATCATAAGCTCAGCTAAAAATTGGAATATGTATTCCTATGGAAGATAGGGAGAATGAATATGGGGGAACTAGCTATTTCTTCATTCTTCTTTATTTATTCATATTATTTAGACACATGGGAGTAAATTCCAGAAGAAATGTCTGAATTTACTGAAATTACTTATTGGTTGGAGAATGAGCCTTTTGGATGGGGAGGAGTGGTACATGTTATTGCTGTATTTTGTTATAAATTTTTAGTACCACTATCTCTTAACTTTTAAAAATTATGTGCATGTATTATACTGATAGAATAAATAAGTTAAAAGAAATCATAGAGTCCCTGACATGTGGATATGACAGCAGACAATGCAGGTTGAGAGGACATGTCTCTCCATTTTTGCCTCATATTTATCCCCTGCTTATTTCTAAATATACAGTGAACCTGGTATTTTTAAGCTTCCTCACAAACTGAAAAATTATGATTCCAAAGTACAGAGGGATAATAATTGGGCTTATAAGTTCTTCCCTCTACCTACCCCATTTTTCTTGTTTTCCTGTGAATACAAAGAAAATCTTCCCAGTGGACATGAAAAGCAGTAGTGACGGCAATAAACCAGGGACACATCTCAGAAGCTTAAGGAAGGTCTGTTTACTTCTGGGGTATTAGACATCTCCTTTTGGGAAGTCAAGCATCTTTCTACTGTGGCTTTCCTCTTAATTCATAGCCTTTTAAAATGTAAGAAACCGTGAAGCTTAATCTGGAGATTCTATTTTGGCCAGCTCAGATAATAGCTCATGTCAAATTTTATCCTCTTAACTTCTCTGCTGGTAAAAATTTTCCCCTTTTCAAATTCATATACATCCCTGACTTAGAGAATGTCCAGTCAATTCCAGCTTTCTTCTCTCCGTGAATGGAAGTGCATTTCACGAAGGCTCAATTCATATGCTGTGTGAAAATGATCCATAGCTACAGAGAAGAAAATAAAATGCTGAGATGAGCCAAACAGTACCAGTGCCGAGAAGGAGCCTGAAGGATAATAATCAAAATGATATCAATACTATTATTATCATCTTGTTTAATAATAATGTAATTGAAGTTCAATTTACTGTAGTTTGATAGGCTTTTATATAGGTCTTCTCTGATGTTCAACAACTTTACAAGGCAGATATCATCTTCATCGTCCCGACTCTTGAGATGTGTCATATCTACACCAGGGATTAACAGTGAGTTAGTGGGGTTTGGGTTTCAACTCAGGACTGTCTGACTTTAAAGCCTATGCCCTTTGAATAGCACCCAACCCTGAATTGTTCATGGCCACCTTATCCTAGGTCCGGCAGTCCAGCATTTTCTGAACATCTACTTTGTCTTAAGTACCCAACTAGTTTCAATGAAGAACACATAGCTGGACCACATAAAAGTTACCCTGTAGAATCATATCATCTACATACAAAAATCACAGTTGCAAATGCAAGCTCATACGTAGTAATTTACCCAGGATATTCTTGAATTTTGTCTGTTATCCCAGAATAATTATCAATGGTACTCCCTTTCTCTCTTCTAACTGCCCTGGTTTGAGTGATGAACTGTATGTGGTTATTGTAGCACATGCTGGCCGTGCCCTATCCACATCCTATCGCTCTCACCATCTCGGTGTTCACATTGGACTTACAGCCTCCAGCACCCACGTTGCTTTCATTTGGAACTTTCTCTTGCCACTGGCCTTCCTGATAGGCCAGAGGTGCTGGGGAGTCAACTCCAGGTGGAACAGCTCTGCAACAATAACTGATGACAGTCGGTGTATCAGTGCACCAACTCCCTCGCCCTGGGTAGGATAACTGAGGTGCGTGTCCTGTCCTGGCTGCCCCCTCCCCCACAGGATTGAGCTCCAGCTACTCTCATGGTAACTGGCTTGGTCTGCACCTTTTATTGACTGCTCTTTCTCCCCTGTCCCTCTTCTCCACTCCCCTATAGCCTTTCCTGTGGCTTTCAAATAGTGTATTTGCCTTCAGATTCTTGTCTGAGCATTTCCTTGTGACAGTAATTCAAACTAAAGCAGCCCTGTTATCTACAGAAACGTTGAGGATTGGGTGGGTGGTTTGATTTAAAGTCCAACCTTCACAGGTGAAGTGACACTTGAACTTGACCCTGACGTTTGGATGTGATTTAGGTAACTGTGGGGAGGGGATGACAACACAGGTGAAGGTGGCCGGATGTGCAAGGGAGGCAGATGATGGAAAGGGTGCAGAGTGGGGCTGAACTTTGGTTCTGTGAGATGAGGCATGGGTTAATAGGGATCAGGGGGCTGCCCATGGTGTTTGAGCAGGACACACTCTTTTTGGAAGCCAAGTCTGGCAGTGAGCAGGCAGATGGGATGAGGAAGTAGAGAGCTGAGTCAGAGAAGCCAGTGGGGAAAATATTGCTGTGACCCAAATAAGAGGAGGCAACGCTGAACCCAGAGTGGAGGGAAAATGTGGTGAAAAGGGTGATGATGAGTCACTTCGAAGGAGAATCCGTTTTAATTAGTGGCTGACCAGCTACGAAGGTCAAAGCACTGGATGAGTCAATGGTGACGGTTCTGTGGGCCCACAAGCCACCCCTGCTCCTCAGGCCACGAGCAGCACAGGTGACAGGCTGATGAGTGAGGAACCCAAAGCCCTCAAATGCTAAAGGCCATGCTGAGCCCCCTTTGAATGGTGGCTACGATCTAGAGTGTACTTTTCTTTAATTAAATGAATCAGTGGTGAAGAGCTCAAGCTGGGGTCAGACTGAACAGGGATCTTAGTCCTGTTTCCCAGGTGTGTGGCCTCGAGTGAGTTTGGTAACATCCTGAGCCTCAGTTTTCTCAGCTTTTTAAGAGTGTTTCCTTTATCCTGGCGCTTTGAGGACTTGATGAGATAATGCCTGGGAATGGTCATCACAGGGTGGGAAGTGCTCAGAAAGTGATGCTGTGAGGGAGGAAAAAGTATTGTCCCTTGACTCCTCTAGGTTCTTGGCTGAGTCACCTCCCCACAATAAAAGGGAGATTAACAGGAGAAAATAAATTTAATTTAATATTGTATGTACAGGGACCCCAATGATAGAAGACCCAAAGTAGTGACCAAACCAGGCAGCTTTTATACCGTTTAGATAAAGAAACAATAAATCTGTGAAGAATCGACAAGATAAAAAAGTTTGGGTTTGGGATAGTAAATTGATAAAGAAGCAACAAGCTTTGTTTATACAGCCTCTTAGCCCTGAATTCCCTGTCTCTGGTGACAAGGATGCCTTTACCCTCCTGGTACAGAGAAGGTGCCTTTCACATGGGAGATTTACTTCCTGCTTTCAGGGGGACAAAGGATGGTCAGAGTTCTCTTGCGTCAGCTGTTTCTTAAGTAACTTTAATTTAAAATAATCAATATGCTAAACTGGCACATATTTAGGTGGCCTTCCCTGAACCCCATCAATGCCAATTATTCTTATCAAGGTAAAGTGAACTTTCCCACCTTCACAATGGCTGTAAGAAAGAGGACTATTAAAGTAAAAAAAAAAAAAAATCTGTATCTATATCTAATTAGCTATCTGTATTTTTATCTATATTGCAGGGGAGGAAAAATAATTTTTCCCTCTACCCTTCTAGGTTCTTGGCTGAGACACCCCTGTAACAAAAGACAGATTAACAGGTGAAAAACAAGCAGAAGTTTAATGACGTTTATACCTCCTGATACATGGGAGGGACCCAGGAAAACTGAGTAATTCCCCCCGAAATGGCCCAAGTCACCACCTTAAATACTGTCTCCAGCTAAAGACAAAAGAACATGTTGGAAGGTGGAGAGCCAGTTCTGGGAGGTGACCAGGAAAAGCATGGTGAACAAGGGTGAGGTTGTTATGCAGATTTAAGTCCTTGCCTTCCCCATTGATAAGAGTCTTTGGAGATTTAGAACCATCCTCTTCCTAGAACATCGAGGGAGACACCCTCACAAATAGAGATTTCCCTTATAGATGTAAATGTCTCTTACAAAAGGGCAACATCTATGCAGTTTTCAGCGCTTCACTTGTGTCTGCTGTTTCTTAAAAATGACCAGCCTAAAATAATCCTCATGCCAAAGAGACACAATTTGGGTGGTTATATTCTGCTTGTCTTGAATATCTCTGTCTCTATCTCCATCTCTATCTCCATCTCCATCTCTATCTAAGGCCCAGAAACAGATAATATTGTTCCGGATTCTGTGGGAAGCTCAGCATTAGGACTGTGGATGAAGAAATAGTCTTCTTAGCTCCAGACAATTTTTTCATCTCTAGATAGCTGCAATATTGGGGAGTTTCTATTCTATTCTTTGTGCCAGAGATCTTATCCCATTTCATGGATGGCTGTAGGTCAACAAATAGGTCTATTTTTGTTCTTCAAAAGGCTCCCAAACACCATTCATTTCAAATATAAGTCACCACCCACCTTGCCTCCCTTCCAGGCTCCATCCTTGCCATGAAAATGCTATCCACACACAGAGCTCAGTGGGGAGGGGGGGGGCGACAAAATTCCTAACACAGACCTGAGCTAAACAGGCACGTTGTCCCACAGGGAAACCATGACCAAGGAACGCAATCCCTTCCGTTCTGTTCTGAAGGCAGTGCTAGCTGAGTCTTCCAAATCAGTGCTTCAGAAAGTGGTTATTTAGTTTGAAAGGGCTCTGGATGGACCAGGATGCCCCATGTGGCATTTTTCTTGAACTTTCTGGGTGTGCCTGAGGCGTTCTGTTCATCCAGGAACGTTCCCGAGGTCAGCCGTGCACTGGGCCACCTCTCCCAACCTCACACCTGTGAAGGCACCATTGCCCCAGCTGTTCCTTGTCATACTGCAGTGATTCTAGTGAGGCTGGACGTGGCCCACGGGCCCACATTCCCCTCTGGTCCTCAGAGGTGGCCATGGTGCTGGAGCTCAAACCGACCTCCTGTGACTAGAGTCTCCCAGAGGCCAAACTCCAGGACTGCTGGTGCTCAACAGAAATCCCCCAGTGCTGGAAAGGCCTCTCCTAGATCTTCTCAGTATCAAAATGGCAAAACCCTGAATGGACCTCTTATCTCTGCTTTCAGGGACTTAGTCCCTCGGCTGAGCTGGGGAACAAGGGATTTCATTAATTCACCCTGTCTGGCTTCTCCAGAGAAAAGCAAACTCCATCAGAGGACGAAGAAGCCAGGGGTCAGGGGGGTTGGTTCCAGACGGAGGATGGGAAGTTTGGAGAGGAGGAGATATACATCTTTTAATAAAGGCTGAAATGTTAATTTGAAAAAGAGAAAAAATAATCATTTTCTTTCATTTGGGTGCCAGCAGTGGGTAATTATAAAATGGAATGATTTGAGAATTAGGTTTCCTTCTTTAGAAATTACTGGAAAACTACTGAATGTAGAGGCACACTTTGGCTGGGGGAGCATAGGAAGTCACCTTGCAGTGGCATTTGCTCTGGACATCAAGGTTTTGAGGTAACCTGGTGCAGCATTTACTACTGTGCCCCCATATCCCTTTGCAAGGCTGGCGTGCCCACCCCAAAAAATTGTCTGGAGCTAAGAAGACTATTTCTTCATCCACAGCCCTAATGCTGTGGATGGTGGTTGCTAATGGCTCACAGCTGCCCCCTTCTCCAGAGGTGGCCTCTCCTTGGCTGATACTGTCACACACAGAGATGGTGGGTGATCACACCTCCCACCCCTGCCCCATCCCCACCAGGCAGCCCACGGTGAGGAATGACTGTTACCAAGGGTCTAAAAGCCTAGCCCCCACTTCCACGCAGGACAGCTCTGCTTTACTTTCCAGAGCTCACTGTGGGATCGATTGAAAAAACCACATCTTTGCTTAAACTTTTCATCTGCCTCATCCTGTAGCCTTCATTCCCCTGCAGGTTTCACCTGAGAGTTCTCCCTCACTAAATCACATGCCCAAGAATCCCTGCCTCAGGCTCTGCTTCTGCAGAACCCAGCCTAAGACATTGGCTTATCTGGGAGGTGAACAGAGAGCCAGTTGGCTTCTTTGTCAGAGACAGTGTGAAGAGGCCGCCCTCCTGTCTCTCCCCAATGATGCCCTCTGAGCAGATGCCAGCTTAATTGTGGGCACATAGACACTCCTTCTAGAATTAGGCTTTTTTAGTTGCTGAGTATGATCCTTTAACATAAAAAAATTAAAAGCAAAAATTCTTCTTCACTGCCTATGTTCTGGATTTCGGTTCGACTTCTTCATAAAAAAGGCTTAGTCATGTGGGAAGCTACTGCATAGCACAAGGAGATCAATTTGTGATGACCTAGAGGGGTGGGATAGGGAGGGTGGGAGGGAGGCTCAAGAGGGAGGGGATATGGGGATATATGTATATGTATAGTTGATTCATTTTGTTGTACAGCAGAAACTAACACAGCATTGTAAAGCAATTATACTCCAATAAAGATGTGGAAAAAAAAATTTAAAACGGCTTAGTCAGTACAGCATGGGATTCTTAGAAGTTTCCTACTAATTAGAAAATGACTCTCCTCCCCACAGCACACTTATACAATGATCTAGCTACTCTAGAAAATTACAACTTTGATGTTCATTCTGTGTTTCGATTCTTTCTGCCAACATCGTGACTTTGAAACTCTTGAGTTCCTCTTGGAGCTAATTATCATAGTTTCTATAAGTGGATTAGAATGCCCTTTCCTTCCCCCAGAAAAGAAAAATCTATTCATATAAACGTTCCAAAGAATGAAAGCTTTTGACTTCATGTTTTGGGGCTTTTATTGAGTGGTTTGATTTAACACCAGTGGGAGGGAGCTTGAGCATGCGGATAGGGAATCATGACAGAAATGCGTAAGGGTAAGAGCAGTGGCTTTCTCCAGTATGTTTTGTCTACTCTGTACTATTCTATCTCCTGGTCTAAAGGGAATGTCTGGGATTAGGTTCCTTCTGTGGAGGCACACCCTGAGATACTTACACTAAAAACATTATTCATGTCCCATACAATATTTAGGACGTACTAATACTAAAAACAATTTGTTCTTTATCTGAAATGTAAATGTAACTGGGAGTCCTGCATTTTTCTGGCAGTCTCAGGCCCAACACCTCCAGCCCAGGGCTTATGAAAATGTGGCAGAAGCCACTCTGCATCCCCTAGTTAGTAACCCAGCCCCACCCCCTCCTGTCTGTATAATGAGACCACTGGGGAGAGGAAGGTCATTGTTGGCAGCCTTGTGGAGAGAGCATTGTGGGGAGTGAGAAGTTTCCCCTCCCTCCCCACAGAGGAGGGAGGAGGGCTGTGTTTTTCTGTCTAAAGGAAGGAAGGTGTAGAGTTCTTAAGAGCACTTGTATAGATGGAGTTACTGCTCTGCAAGAAGAGGAGATTTTTATTCTCAGGTAGTTATCTGCTTGGGCAGTGGCTTTGCTGATGAGCCCCTGTACCCACTGAGCAGGGGGCACAGAGCCAGGAGGCACAGGGATGGGGGCAGGGAAGCTGACGGCACTTCCACCATTTGGCAAAGATGAGCCCATAATAGGTAGAGGGGATGCTGCGCAAGGTACGTGCACTTAGGCTGGTTTCCTGATACACTGCCCCGGGGACCCTGGCAGCAGAGTCCATGAGGCTGGGAGCGGGGGCTCTAGTAGGGCGGAGATGAAGCTGGACCCCCACTTCAGGGAACTGTGGGCTCAGGAAGAACTTCAGGGTTCTGTGAAGAACATCACCCCTGTGCTTGTAAGCACTTGGAGACCTGACACATTGTCTTGAGGTCTTGAGGGCCAGAAGGTGAAGGCCAGAGAAGCCGCCATGGCCAACAACAGGGGGTAGGTCTCTGAGGTCAGGGAAATGATGATCTTTCTGCTCCTTCTCCTGCCTTCTCCTTCTGTTCCTCAATCCAAGAACCTCAGAAGAGGCGGAACCTAGGAGGGAGGGAGGTGGAATGTGTAAAGCATACCCCCCCACACCACATACATGTGCTCCGTGCCTTCAGCCACCAGTCTAATGGAGGGTGGGGTATGGAGAGCTTTGAAGTGCACACGAGATTGAAATTGAACACTGGTTCAGACCAATTTTAACAATGAAAATTGACTAAATAGTTTGGACTCTCCCCAAGATGTTGTTAAGAGACAGAAAATGTGGATTTGATAAAGTGGGGATAAAAGCAGAGATGGGAAAAAATAGAACACTTTTATGTCTATACTCTGATGAGAAAAGGCACTTAATAAACCAATCCCATCTAGCAAAGTGGAGTCCAAGAAATGTAGAAGTTCCCTGGTGATGTGACAGCTGGGGTCCCAGACTGGCCACCCAGGGAGGGGATGTGGTCTGGCTGCCCTCACCCGCCAACAGAGTGCAGTGAGAGGGCGAGGCTGAGAGGCACCCCTTCCACTCTGGAGAAGCCTCAAGAATTCTCCTTCCTGAAGATACACAGCTGAGCCCAGCCGGCACCGGCACCAAGGGAACAGGGAAGGGAGGGGTCTCCTGAGACCACATCTCAGACTGAGATGGGGTCTAGATTTTCATTTGAAAGTATGTGAGTGACAACTGTATGAATGTGGGTGACTTTTAAAAGGAGATTGCAAATGGTTTCTCATAACCCATAAAAGTTTAAGTTGGTAAACTGCACCAGTTATCATTCAAATCATCTCTCTTTGATATTGGAAAATTTCCAGCTTATATTTAACATGGCTATGAGTATATGTGTATATAAATACCTGCACGGAAAAATGCTGTTAGCAGGATGGCTTCTGCGATTCTCTTCCAGTTCTGATTATGAATTAAAGTTCCAAGGTGCAAACGCAGCCGACAGCTGTGCTGGTGATGTATGAGGCAGGGCTGGACCCAGTTCACGTTTCCAAGCTTTTGCATCATTTGCTCTGAGGGGCTTAGTGAGCTAAGAACTTGCAAATGTCGGTGAAATGGGAGCCCTGACACATGGTTGCTGCTTGGAAGTGGATCTGATTAAGGAACAGGCCCTGCTTTTCCATTGTCAATTCCAGTCGTGGCTCTAAGCACCACTTTCTTCAGCCCCAGTGCTTTACTTTTCTTGCTGCAGAAGCTGTCAGAGCCTTTTTTCCTTCTTACTAATCCATGATTTACAAGGGTGGGTAATCATATTCTTATTGATCTTGCAAATCAGAGCTTGCTGTAACTAGCCCCTTCCCATCTACGATAATCACTGAAGTCACATGGGCTATCACAAGTTTGCAAAGTTTGAAGGGAAGAGCCAGTATTTTACAATCATAGTTGGATTGAGTATTGAGGTCAAAAGCAAGGTTAGCAAAATTCTCTTATCTTTTTTTCCTGCCCGGCATTGTTAGGTAGGGTGATTTTTAGGAGAGGATTGTCTTTAAATAACTTCTATTTTCTGTAGCTTTGTGCCCTTGAGAAAATTATTTAACCTCTTTTCACCTTAGTTGTATCATATTTAAAGAGGATAATAATAGTATCTACCTCTTAGAGTTGTTGTGAAGATTAAGTGGCTTTTTATGGATCTGTATGTGGGTATAAACATAGGTCTAGACATGGATTCAGAAGTATGGATATAGGTAGAACCTTAGATTTATTCCTAGCCCATAGAAAACTTTTTTTTAATTAATTAATTTATTTGGCTGTGCTGGGTCTTAGTTGTGGCACGCAGGATCTTCGTTGTGGCGTGCGGGATCTTTGTTGCAGCACGTGGAATATTTTAGTTGCGGCATGCAGTATCTTTAGTTGCAGCTTGCAGGATCTTTTAGTTGTGGCAATTCAGGATCTAGTTCCCTGACCAGGGATCGAACCTGGGCCCCCTGCATTGGGAGCGCAGAGTCTTAGCCACTGGACCACCAGGGAAGTCCCTCACATAGAAAACTCTTAATAAATATTATTATCGCTGTCACCGCCACTACTATTATTATCAGTTTTCAAGATAGTAAGAGGCAGTATTGCATAGTGGAAAGAGCACACATAGGTTTTAGAGGAAATGAATTCTCAAGGCATGGCTCTGACATTTACTGCCAGGCCTTGGGCAAAGTAAAGGACCCCTGTGAGCTTCAGCTGCTGCACCATCAAGTGGGCAAAATAATGCCCTTAGTACAGAATATTCAATGAGGATAGTGAGGAGTGAATAAGATAACATTTGTAAAAGTACCGGTGCCCAGCCATCCTCAGTGTATGTTAGCTACTTCCTCCGTATTTAGAGGCCAGGATGACACCAAGTTTTGCATCTTTACACTCATTTCTTTGTCCTAATCTGTTTCACCCTTCTCCTCCGTCATTCTGAGGAGATAAAATACATGATTTCCCTTGACGCAATTCCACCTCATTCTCCTCTATGCAGGGATGAACATATACCAGTGGTGGAGCTGAATGACCCACCTTGTCTTCCAGGACCAGCTGAGTCTGGCTAATTAACTTAGTGAACATACATTCCCAGGTGAACATGTGAGGGGGATCCCTTTTTCTTCTTAGAACCTTCTACTGGAGGAGAACAGTCCAGGCCATGGCCAAATCTGACCCCATGGAGTTTGAGTTTAGGGACCTTCCTGATTGTAGGCCTGGAGGGTAGGAGGCTCAATCATGGTGTCTGTTCTCTGCTAGAGGAGCCCGGGCAGGGGAAGGGGGTCGGACCACCTCATGTCTTTCACCTGGCTACACAGTGGAATCACCCAGAGAGCTTCGGAAAATCTCAATACCCAGGCGGCACCCAGTGCAATCACATCAGAATTTAGAAAAGACATTTGGGTGATTTGGGTGTGTGGTTAAGATCAAGAACAACCATCCTAGTCCACTCCACTAAGACCTTCACACGCAGGGAAATGCCTTTGTAATTACACTGCCCTTTAAGGGAACCTCTAATTCTATTTAACATGTGATAACTCTTCTTGCTTTTTGAGCTACCAACCTATTTTTTTAATTCTAATAAATTTTATTGAGGTACTGGTTTACGTAGAATTAAAAAGCATCTATTTTAAGTGTATAGTTCAATGAATTTTAGCAAATATACACATACACTGAAGAGTGGCAGAAGATGCTATCCCAAAATATGCCACTTTGGCATAAGAATTGAGTTAAAGGCACTTGAAAAACAGCATAGACAAGAAAAACACTCTGATCTTCCTTCTTTTTCTCAAAAGCAGGAGATGAAATTCCCATGTGAAAGATGTCCTTCCTGTAGCAGAAGGAAAGTAACATTCTTTTTTTTTTTTTTTTTTTTTTTTTTTTTTTTTTTTTTTGCGGTATGCGGGCCTCTCTCACTGTTGTGGCCTCTCCTGTTGCGGAGCACAGGCTCCGGACGCGCAGGCTCAGCGGCCATGGCTCACGGGCCCAGCCGCTCCACAGTATGTGGGATCTTCCTGGACTGGGGCATGAACCCGTGTCCACTGCGTCGGCAGGCGGACTCTCAACCATTGCGCCACCAGGGAAGCCCGGAAAGTAACATTCTTATCGTCAAGGACGAGAAGTTGAGACTGAGAGACTTCTATAAAATAGACCTCGTTAACATCATTCTTATTTTCCTCGAGCTTCCCAAAATAGTTTAGTTACTTTTCCACAATTACCTCTCTTGTTCAACCTGCTATAAAAACCTGTAGGTTCTTCCATTTCTTTGGGTCTTTGTTCCTTATGAGGGCTCTTGTGTCATGTGAAATTTATATACATTTGTGTGCTTTTCTTCTGTTAATCTGTCTCTCATGTCAGTACAATTCTCAGGGCCAGCCAAAAAACCCTGAGAGGGTAGTATTAAAAATTTGCTTCCGGGCTTCTCTGGTGGCACAGTGGTTGAGAATCTGCCTGCCAGTGCAGGGGACATGGGTTCGAGCCCTGGTCTGGGAAGATCCCACATGCCGCAGAGCAACTAGGCCCGTGAGCCACAACTACTGAGCCTGCGCGTCCAGAGCCTGCGCTCCGCAACAAGAGAGGCCACGACAGTGAGAGGCCCACGCACCGCGATGAAGAGTAGCCCCTGCTCACCGCAACTAGAGAAAGCCCTCGCACAGAAACGAAGACCCAACACACCCATAAATAAATAAATAAATAAATAAATAAATAAATTTATTAAAAAAAAAGAACAAAACAGATGCCGTCACTGTAGGGTTTAACTGACTAAACTTTAAAAAAATAAAAAAAATTTGCTTCCCATATGACACTCATGTAACCACCACCACAATCAACACACAGACCGTTTTCATCACACCAGAAAGTTGCCTTGTGCCGCTTTGCAGTCAGTCCCCCACCCCTCCAGCCCCATCCAGGAAACCCATGTGTGATCCTGTCATCTGAGGTTACAATCAGGAGTGTATGGTGGGTACCATTTTGTGTCTGGTGTATTTTGCTCAGCAAACTGAGACTCATCCATGTCGTTGTCTGTATCAGTAGTTCATTTTTTTATTTCTAAGTCAGAACCCATTCTGTGAATATTTTACCACTTCTCATCCATTCACCTCTTGGTGGACATATACCAACCTAATTTTGGTGCCACTTTTTGTTGTAATTCTCTCCCCCTGTTTCCTGTCATTTCATTTTACAGTGAAAACAGGGAAGGTGATATTTCACCAGAGCTGATATTTTTCTATGAATTCCTGGGTTAGGTTCAGGCAAGGTACTTCGTGGTAACTGGGCACTTGGTCAAATTGCTCTCCCCGGTATAAAGTGGACTCACCCAGCCTCACCATCTGTTTTACTGAGCGCTCAGATCCCTTGGCTTCAGTGAACTTGTGGATGCTGATTCTGGGCTGCTATTTATTCTATTATAGTCAAGCTCAGTTATTCACTAGGAGCCTAAGTGACTCATTTCATAGTCTTTCTTTGGCTACTTACACTTAACTTTTGTGTTTTATGATATCACAACAGAATGGACACGTTCAGTTATGTAGCTGATTCATAAAGCCCTTAAAATGTCTCCAAGCTGCCAATTAATTCCCCAGAGTTAGTTTTGTAAGTAGACTGGTCACACAAACACACACACTTTATATATATATATACGAGAAGTGCATTATACGTACATAAACTTTTCACTTTATATTAGGAAGCATAGACTTTGCCAATAAAGTCTCTTTTAAACATTTTTACTGGCTGCATATTTATCTTTTGAGTAGTTTGACAGTGTTGTGTTGAGTTAAATTTATACTTGCCACATGATCTGGTTATCCCCCCAAACCTATATGTGAATGATTACAGAAGTTTTATTTGTAATTGTCAAAAATTGGAAACAACCCAGATGTCCTTCAGCTGGCAAATGGGTAACAGACTATGGTATAATTGTACCATGGAACACTACTGGGCAAGAGATAGGAACACACCATTGAACAAGGCAACAGTGTGGATGAATCTTGAAATGTATTGTGCTAAGTGGAAGAGGGCTGACACAGGACTACGCAGTCAGCGCTCCACGTCGGGGGTTCTCCCCGCAGATACAAAGGGCCGACTGTACTACACCATTGTACATAAGGGATATGAGCATCCACAGGTTTGATATCTGCCAGGGTCCTGGGACCAATTCCCCCTGGATACCAAGTGATGACTCTATGCAATCTCATTTATATCACATTCTAAAGTAGATAAAACTAGAAGATCAGAAAGCAAATTAGTAGTTGCCAAGGTTTAAGGGAGGGGAGTGTTTGAGTGTAGAGGGGAAGCACGGAGGAATGTTTGGAGGTGATGAAACCTTGGTACCTTGGTTGTGGTGATTGATATACAATGCTAGGTATTTGTCAAAGCTCACAAAACTGTATATTCCCTGGAGAAGTGAATTTTACTTTATTCAACTTTGAAAAACAAATTTTTAAATGGTAGCCTAAATTGTTCTTCTGCCTTCAACCATATCCCAGACATACTCTCCACCCAAGTCCTCTCGTTAATTCTATATAAGCAGAAAACTGGGACAAGGAGAGG
This sequence comes from Mesoplodon mirus, assembly GCF_964341445.2. Lineage (NCBI taxonomy): Eukaryota > Metazoa > Chordata > Mammalia > Artiodactyla > Ziphiidae > Mesoplodon > Mesoplodon mirus. Next base: position 54,002,177 of record NC_138988.1, read on the forward strand.
GAGAGGGAATGGTTAAGTCCCGAGTCGCTGGCTTTGCAGGAGTGCCGCTGTGTGTTCTCTCACACAGGGGCTTTATTAGGGTGATGTGGACTTGGATATCTGTCTGCAGCACATGTGCTGATTTTGCTGTCCTGTGTCTTTTTGAGGAGCTGGAAAAGAGAATTGGAAATTGCAGGGTGGAGAGAGAGGGCAGGCACAGAATGTGGCTCTGCTTTTGATGTGACAAGGAGAGATGAGTTTACCATGAGTGTGGCTGAATTGTTTTTCTGCCACCCGTCCACAAGGAATGTCAACCAGGTAAGAATACCTTAGTAGCAGGAGGCTTTGGGTTCTGACAAATGAAAGGGACTTTGAACAGTTGAGAAAAAGAAAATAATGATCCAATAGTTTCTAGCTTCTGTCACTGGCAAGGCAGTGGCAGGGTGACAGAAATGGCTTAATCAGAATGAGGGACACAGATAAAGAAAAGCCAAGGGTTTAGTTTTCTATTTGTCTAGATTCCTATAAAACACTCAAGTAGAAGAGACTATGTATGCAAGTAAAATCCAGTTTTGGGGTTTTGAGGAGAAGGATTGGTCAAGGGAGGAGATGTAGAACGGCTTAACTTTCATCATCGAGCCATTCTGACAGGCTTCAGGTAGGAACGACCCACCTTGTCTCAGCCACTCTGACCCTAATCTCTCCCACTTCCCTTCCTCCACTGTGCTCCCTCGTAGTGCCAGACAAGAAAACCCAGGGCACTGGTCAGAGGCCTGGGACACAAGACAGTTGCGTTGCAACTGCTCTTCCCTTACAATTCTATGTCCACCTTTCTCTCTCTCTTTTTTTTTTTTGTGGCTAAATTGAATATATGATTGAATTTTTAAAGCAGTTTGGACTTTTTAAGTGGTCACACAATTGAAAAGTATAGAATCTGTCCAAGATCAGCAATAGGAAGGGAGATTCAACAAAGAATGGCCAAAGAGAATGACTTGGGAAAAAATAAAATAGTTTCACACTTGTGCCCAGCCAAGTTCCGAGTGTTCAGTAGGTCTGCTTTGACGGATAGTTTCACATCAAGTACCTTTAGAACACGCAGGTCACGGCAGCTGAGAAGCAGCCCTCCTTTCAACCTCCCCCTGATTTAAGACACCTTTGTGCTCTGGGGTCCAGTCCCAGATATAAAAGGTGTTTCCTAGGCCAAGGGAAGTTACAGGATCGATTCCCGCTTGGGAACATTTTGGAGGCAATGTGTCAGGGATGTAAACCAGATTTGCCTTTGACTTTTAGGACACAAGACATACATTGATGATGTTGGTTTACCCAGCAAATCTCAATTGTGAAAGCAAGAATTGAAATGCATTGCATGCCCACAATGATAGCCTTGGATACACCCTGGCTTATTATGGAATTCCCACAACCATACAAGAAAGGATTATGATAAGAAGGTGAAAGCAAAGTAAAAAGATAAAGTAACTACCCCATGCTATATAGCTAGTAATATCAGTTCTTGAATTTTTTCTTTCTTTACAAACTGTGTTACTCTACAGAGCAAGAGAAGTAAAGCCTCAGGTCACCTTTATCAATCTGTTTAAAACAACAATGACAATAATGTTTCCTTTCATCCGCTACCACCTCTGATCTGCCCACCACCCTTCCTTTCATCACATCTCTCGGCTGAGGGAAGCTGCAGCTACCAAAGTTTTGTTCAAAGTTTGGGTGCAAAAGGTCTCACCAAATGCCAAGAGTTGGGACAGTTTGCTGTTTGTTCAGTTGAGCCTCAGATAAAGTAGGTGTTTTTGCATTTAGGGAAAATACCTCCCTTCAACATCAGAATAACACTCAGCTACCTGAGCATCACATGCTCACCTGATTGGAGCCACACAAGAATAAGGATGGTGAGAGTGGTTGGTTTGACTCTCCTGTTTCTCACTGACCCTGGGGTCGGCACTGTGCACTCACAATTCACAGTTCATAGTCCCAGCACTTGCCAGGACCCTGTACACAGGATCACTCTCCCTACAAACACCCGTGACTCCCAGCTGAGGGCTTCCTCTGATGCCTGGAGCGAGCTCAGCCTGTCCTGGGGGAGGCGAGCGTGCCAAGGGTTCCGTGCCATAGAGCCACCCTCTACCAGTTATGGATGGGTGTTGCCGGGTAATACCCCAACTGCTGCATCCCTTGTATGAAACACTCTGAAAGGTCTTACCCAGTCTCCCTGAGGAGCCCCAAAGGACTGCACCCCATTTGCTCACAGAAACATCCTGCTCATGAATGCATCCTATGTTCCTTTCCTTTTCTTCCCTTTCCCACTTCCCCATGCCCCTACCGATGCTTCCTGGAATCACCTCCAAACCAACTACATGCATCCAGTCTTTGTCTTGGGGTCTGCTTAGTGGGAATTCACCCTAAGGCACATTCACTTGAAAGAATGGAGGAAATTACCACATTGTGAAAATTGTTTTTTGTCTCTTACGCTCTCTCTCTTTGCATCTATCATCATGTATGTTAAACATGCAAGCAAGGAGACTCTTCTCTCTAAACAAAATCTTGTTTTATTAGTTGCAAGTTATGTTTCCCTTCTGAATCCATCATTTCTGTTACTTTCTAGACACACAAGGGCACCTACATGGCCCTACAGATATTGTGCAATTTCCCCTCTGCTTTTGTTCTTAAATACCTCTTTGTGCTAATAACCTCTTTTGGTTCACCTGATCCCAGGGAACTATTTCAAATGGTTTGAAAAGTTTCAAATGGGGATTGTGTGCCCTCTCCTTCCAACCATTACACCATGGCTTAATGGAGATAACAGAGTAACAGACTTGGGCTGGTTGTCTCAGAGTATTGAAAATTGCAGTAGACAGGAAGTGGTGGGTAAGGGTGGGAAATGATGTGGCGTCTTTCTAGAAAGAAAGAAATGACTTGACGTGGTTGAGTTCCACTTTCTTATGGGGATGGCAGGCAGAGCTGTGCCTCCTGGAATAAAAAGGAAAGCAGAATACCTGCGTGGCAGCACTGTGTGTGTGTGTGTGTGTGTGTGTGTGTGATATCTAGGTGTGTGATCATGGGCACACACATTTGTGACGGGTCCACTAGAGGGAGAAGCAAACTGTGATTTTTTTTTTTTTTTTTGAGCAAAATATCTAAACACCTGCCATGGTTACTAATAGTTTGGGGCCTATCTATCTATCTATCTATCTATCTATCTATCTATCTATTGTCATCCATTCATCTATCTACCTATCTATCTATCTATCTATCCATCCATCTCTTTACCTATGAGGGTTCTGTGACTTTCTCTCTCCCAGGCTCCCTATTTCCTCTTTTTCCTCCTCAATAATTGAAGGGTGTATGAAACATGGTGAAGTTTGGGAGCAAGAAGACTACAGCTACTAATAATTCTCATACTTTTAAGGAGTGAATTTATCACTCCAGCTTTTGTGTGAAGTAAATCATAATAATCCCCAACATCTTTGTTTTACCCAGTAGCAGATATCCTGCTCAATGGGGGACGTCCCCACCCAACAATTTCCCACCACGACAGTGATATCACCCTTGCTTTCCCCTCACTCCTTCTGCTCCTGACTGATCACCGTGCTCTCCTACGAGGCCCTGTGCAGTATGGCATATCCCCTCCTCTTGGGAATTGTAAGCAATGAACTTTTCTCTTAATGCTGACATTGATAACATTGACCTCTCCTTGTTGTCACTTAGTCATACCTACAAATTAAATCCCAGGTACATTTTAAAACAGATATGCTCAGCTGGGCAGCAAGAGAGCAAGCCCAGTCACTTAAGCTCTTCTGATGATCTAATTGTCTGTCTCTCCTACTAAACTGTTAGTTCTGTGTTTATTTTGCTCACCTTTATATTCTCATTGCCTAATAAAGTGTCTGGCACATTGTAAATTCTTGATAAATATTTATTGATTGAATGGACAAAACAGGAAGCCTGTGTTAGATGCAGCCTAGTACCCTAATGCAAATACTTCACACAAAAGCTGGAATAATAAATTCACTCCTTAAAACTATGAGAATCATTAGTAACTGTAGTCTTCCTGCTCCCAAACTTCACCATGTTTCACACACCCTTCAATTATGAGGAAGAGAAAGAGGAAATAGGGAGCCTGGGAGAGAGAAAGTCACAGAAACCTCATAGGTAAATAGATGGATATATAGATAGATAGATTATAGATAGGTAGATGGATGAATGGATGGATGGATAGATAAATAGATATGCCCCAAACTATTAGTAACGATGGCAGGTGTTTGGATATTTTGCTCAAAAAAAAAAAAAAAAAAAAAAAAAACCACAGAGTTTGCTTCTCCCTCTAGTGGAGCCCCTGTCACAAATGTGTGCGACACACATGATCATGGGTTTGTGTGTTGGGGTTTGTGGTTAGAGAGTTTGTAATATGATGTCTGTGCAACCTGCAAAAACACAAGGACAGTATGGATGTAACAACTTAGCTGTTAGTTTGGCCCATACTTTCAAGATGTCAAATCATCAATTACAGAAAATCAAGAATTATTATTACAGCAGCCTAGATCAGCAGTACCACCCCCCCCCCCCCACCAAATGGCCTGAATATATTTGAGAAATGGATGCTTATTGTTTTATGCCACCAAGAGGTTTTGGTTGTTACACGCCAATGGCTGACCAGTACAGCTTACTTGACAGTTGTAAAGAGTTGACCTTTGCAAAGAGTAATCCAGGAAGATAAATGCCCTGACTTCACTCTCATCTCTCCCTTCAATATCCTTCCAGAGGTCAGAGGGCAAAGGAGACCATTCATGTAGTCCATATAGATTAGCCCTCTGGGATGGAGAACAGGGAGATGGAGGTGGAAGTGGGTCTGGAGGCCATCCAGCTCAGAGACCCAAAAGGTAAGAAAGAGTTAACTTGTGAAGGGAGAAAGTTCTAGGCTAACAATACAGCATGTGTGAGGTCCTTGAGTGGGAGGCAGCACGGTGTCTTGGGAAAAAGGCTGGAGTGTCAGGAAGACAGAGAACAAGGGGAGACAAGTGATAATGGGGTAGACAGGGACCTTTCTTTGCACCTCGTTGAGGGTGAATAAAATGTGCATTATTTTGCCCTGTATCTTAAGAGGGTTTTCAGCAAGGATAGTGGGTGACATCATTTTATTTATGTTTTTAAAAAGGCACTCTGGTTGCTAGACCAATAATGGATGAGAGGGGAGAGGAAGAAATAGGAGGAGGCCAGCTGAGAGGCCATGGAAGTTTATATCTTTTTTTTTCTATTTTTTTATTAAAGTATAGTTGATTTACAATGTTGTGTTAGTTTCAGGTGTACAGCAAAGTGATTCAGTTATACATACATATATATATATTTTTTTCAGATTCTTTTCCCTTACAGGTTATTATAAAATATTGAGTATAGTTTCCTGTGCTATACAGTAGGTCCTTGTTGATTATCTATTTTATATATAATAATGTGTATATGTTAATCCCAAACTCCTAATTTGAAGTTCATATCTTTAAACACTGCATCAGCATCAAGGATTTGTGAGTGCCGCAGAGGGGCAGTTAGGCTAAAGCCAGGACAGAACTAATAAGAGCTGTTTCCAACAACAGGGCAGAAGTTAGGCTGGCCCCTGTGGCCTGAACGAGGGAAACAGTCCTTTCCAGCTGGAGAGACCTGTGTCAGCAAATAGTTTCACAGAAAGTCCCCAAGTGATTAAGGAGGAACACTCTGCTTCAGGGAAAGCACCTGTCTAAAGGGCCTGAAAGTGATGACTCAGGGCCTTTGAACTCCTGCTACTCGGCTTCCTTCCAGGGCTTGTTTGAAGGATGCTTTTCATTTGCTCTTTCTGTTTGGCTCCCCGAGAAGAACCAGAGTGGAGGGAAACTGCTGGGAGCCTCAAGGTAAAAGCGCAGGACCCTTCATCTCACCTCCGTCCTCAGCTACTGCTGCCACTCCCGCACTGCCCCTTGAGGGACTGGTCCCGAGGAAAACCTGCAGTTCCCTGTGGGACCTCCATGCTGTCAGCTTGGCAGTCACTGCCCGAGCCTCCTGCTAGTTGTCTGATGACAGAGAGAGAGACTGAGAGACCATCCTGGGCCATGGCTCTTCAAGTCCTCACTTCCCTCTCCTGCCTCTGTAGAGTGAAATGGAAAGAGAGGGGTTTTTAATGAAGTATAGATAAAGTTATCTGCAAACACATAAAAGTAAACTTTGGCAACAGTCAGAGATGTATGGAATCCATTTTCTGACATAAAAGTTTTATACCAGTATATAAGTCAGTTATTGCTGTGTAAGGAAGCACCTTGCAACTCAATGGCTTTAATGAAACAAGTCTTTACTGTTGTTCATGCATTTGTGAGTCAGCTGGTGCTTGGCTGATGAGGCTGGGCCGGGGTTGACGGTTCTGCTTTGCACTGTGGGTCTGGGGTTGTCTGGGGCAGTTTTGCTTCAGACTGCGGTGGCGGGGGTGACTGTGTCCACACGAATCCCTCTTTCTCCCGAGACCAGGGGCTGGTCAGAGTACACTTTTCTCGTGGTGACAGCAGAACGTCCACTGGACAGGTCCCTGCTTGTGTCACATCAAGGCAAAGTACTGGCCAAATCCAAAGTCAACAGGTGAGGAAATTTACTCTGCCGGTGGAGGGAGGGGTAGGTGTAAAGTCAGTGGAGTATCACTGAGAGTTTGATTGGAGAAGCAGAAGTACTGTGAGTGACATAGAATAGGGGATTTGGTGTAGGGACTGAGGCTTATGCAGTTGTGGGAGCTGGTTAAGAAGTCAACGTAAAGCTGTTGCCTCCGTACCTGACACTGAGCCTGAGGTAGTCAGGGCCAGCAGCTGGAAGGGAAAGTCAGACAGACTGCAGGTCAGAGCAAGGACCACCTGGAACCCACATCAGCCTCTGTCTCCAAGTGTGAAGACACGGTGACTTGTAGGGAGACTGGTGCCCTTGCTGGTGTGTGTGTGGCCGGCTGCACACATCGCTGGCACAGGAGCTGCAGAAGGTGAAGGAGGATTTCCAGCAGGAACTGGAGGACCTGTGGGCTGGCTGTCCTCCATGCCAACAAGGGGAGCATGCAGGGCGGTGACAATGTACGGGGGCTGCAGCGGCACCAGGCCTGACACACACCTCCAGAACATAGACAGTGGCTGCTGCTTTACTTCCCTTTTCCAAAACTCACATAAATTTTTCTAGTAGCCAACTTAATCCAGGACCAGACAGAAGAAAATTTTGGGAAATGAAATTCCAACTTAGTTAAGCTGACAAAGCAAAGTGGCCACATATGGAAAAGGGTGTGAATTCAGGAAGAGATAAAATATTGGGGCCAATGATGCAAATGACCACATGTAATAACTGTAGGGAACTGACTCAGTACAGGAGAGGACTAGTTGCCTGCCAGTGTCCATTCTTGCTTATTGAAACCGAAGATTTCAATGCCCTTCATCGACTTTATAAATTGTGCTTCTCTCTTCTGTGGAGAATGCAATAAATGTGGCTGATGGTGGGGCTGTTGGACGCAAAAGGGCAAGTTAGGTGGTAAAAGAGTATAAGGAGCCGGCCCCTGGGCGGAAGGTTACAGTGCCGTTGCCAGTTCATACGATGCCTGCTGACTATGCCATATCCTTGCTGCAAGTAAAGAGGAAATAAGGGCCACCCCACTTAGGTTTATCCTTGGTAAGGGTTACACAGAAGCAGCTGGGGTTATAGAGGCAGAAAAATGTCAGATGACCAAGAAACACTTCAGGCACTGAGGAAAGAGCACTAGATTAGGGGTCTGAAGACCAGGGTCCTACTTCAGAGGGACCACAACTAGTTGTAAAACTCTGAGAGGTTAAGGTATTGCACCTGTTTCCTCATCTGTAAGTGGAAGTGTTGGACCAGAAAGCTCTCTGGCTGCCTTCTGTGTATTATGAGCCAAATAAGACCTTAGTCCACTCCTGTGATTCCCACTCTCCTACATGCTGCCATGCTTCTCTGTTGTTGTCCATTTGTGGCTGTGCTTAGACATTGGGGGAGGGGCAGAGATACCCAAATTAGGCACCCAAGTCCTGGATTCTCTTGCTAGAAAACCTGTTATCACTTTGCTTAGTACCATTTGCCTTGTTTGTATCTTCGTTTCTCCACTCTCTTTTTCAAGGAGGTATTGATACAGGAACATGTGAACTGCACTCTGCTCCTTGGAATAAATCAATTGTTCAAGAAAAAGGGATTGTGCTAATTCTTTCTTCCTGCATCAGAGAGAACAAATGAAGTTAGGGGGAGGGAAGAAGGATGGTTATATGGTGCTAGGGGTGGTAAGGATTGGGGGTGGCATGTTGGAGGGAAGATGAGAGAAAATAAATCCTTGCAAAACATAACAACAAGCCCAACTTGTTTTTGGTGTTGGAGCACAGAGTGGTACACATGTGACAGTGTGTATCTCTCCAGCTGGACCTTTTATTTTTAATTGAAAGTTTTAAGATCAGGGAATGCATATATAGCCCTGCTCTAAGTTAGGAATGGAGAGCTGTAGAATCCAGGATTGCCTAAGTCACTCCTGCTTTGAAGGCTTGCCATGGTGTGTGAATAAAAAGAGCAGTGTTGTCTGTGTATTGAACAACGAGCAGAACTATCCCCAAACATCCCTGGGAGTTACCCTGGGTCACCTGGGCAATGAGCCATCTGGGAGCAGGACTGCCTTTCTCCCAGTGGAAGAAGCTACATCTAAAATCAGCTTCCTAAATTGGGGGGTGGGATGAATTGGGAGATTGGGATTGACATATATATGCTATCGATACCATGTATAAAATTAGATAACTAATGAGAACCTACTGTGTAGCACAGAGAACTCTAGTCAATGCTCTGTGATGACCTAAATGGGAAGGAAATCCAAAAAAACAGGGGATATATGTATACATATAGCTGATTCACTTTGCTATACAGCAGAAACTAACACAACATTGTAAAATAAAAGAAAGAAAGAAAAAAATTAAAAAAAATAAAACCAGCTTCCTATAGGACCAGAATCTTCCATCATCTCAAGAGCCAAATTTTCCACAGAATCAGAGCAGCTGGCTTTCTCAGACAACTGCTATAAACAGCTGGCATCCCAAATCCGGACTGCTTGGCAATAAGCATTCTTTATCCCCCCTCCCCCACCCCAACCCCAGCAATGTGAAAATGGGGGGCCAAAAAGAGGAAAGGGCTCCCTCCTCTGGAACAAAGCCCATGTTGTGTCCAGCCGCTCTCACGGCTGTATTCGTTTAGGTCATCCAGAAAGTGTAAAACCCAATTAGAAGTGCTAGAAATTAGTTGGGGATAATGCCCGTGAAAGATAAGCAGGGAGGAACCAGCGCAGGAAGACTTCAGACCACAGTGTGGATCGGACACCTGTGTCAAGAGAGGAGGAAGGCAGGCAGATTTGGGAGGAAGAACCTCAGGCAGGTGTACTGTACTCGCTTGGGGATAAAGCTCTTAATACAGGTATGCAGAAAGGAAGCCCCGGGAGGTCCTCACGAGATGAAATGGGATTAGCTTTGTAGTTCTATAATCTTCTTCACAGAAGATGCTGTTTCAGTCTCATTGGTGATTCCAGCTGCTCTGAGAGCCATCCTCTTTCAGTGGGAGTCTGTTGCTGTCTTACAAACGCAACACATGTTCATTTGTCTTTGGTTTATATGCTTGAGGAATAATCTTTAGTTTATCATATTCATAATTTCTTTTTTAAATATAAATTTATTTATTTGTTTTTGGCTGTGTTGGGTCTTCATTGCTGCGTGGGTTTTCTCTAGCTGCATCGAGCGGGGGCTGCTCTTCGTTGCGGTGTGCAGGCTTCTCACTGCGGTGGCTTCTCTTGTTGCAGAGCATGGGCTCTAGGTGCATGGGCTTCTGTAGTTGTGGCACACAGACTCAGTAGTTGTGGCTCGAGGGCTGTAGAGCACAGGCTCAGTAGTTGTGGTGCACGGGCTTAGCTGCTCTGCGGCATGTGGGATCCTCCCGGACCAGGGCTCGAACCCATGTCCCCTGCATTGGCAGGCGGATTCTTAACCACTGCGCCACCAGGGAAGCCCGCGTATTTATAATTTCTGAGTGGTGGTGGTAGGCTGATCCTAAAGGGGCATCTTGCTTTAGAAATACTGTAAATTCCTTTACAGTTTGGTCCAAATTAAGCCCTTAATATACTACGGGTTTGAAATTGCATTGCTTAAATGCATGAACGAGGTGACCTGTAATGGTCACTTCTTTGAAGGCCACGTGAAGAAATTCCTTTCGATCCAGCAATTTCATACATAGGAAGGTACTCCAGGGAATCCCTCACATGTGCACAAGGGGACTGCTCCTGGCATTCCCTGATGCAGCTCTGGGATAGTTTTGTTCAGCCCAACAGGGAAGGCCAGCACTAAGACTGCCCACAGAGGAATACCCCACTGGGCAAAAATGGCCAGACCCCTGTAACTTTTTTTTTTGTTAACATCTTTATTGGAGTATAATTGCTTTACATTGTTGTGTTAGTTTCTGCTGTATAACAAAGTGAATCAGCTATACGTATACTTATATCACCATATCCCCTCCCTCTTGCATCTCCTTCCCACCCTCCCTATCCCACCCCTCTAGGTGGTCACAAAGCACCGAGCTGATCTCCCTGTGCTATGCGGCTGCTTCCCACTAGCTATCTGTTTTACTTTTGGTAGTGTATATATGTCAGTGCCACTCTCTCACTTTGTCACAACTTACCCTTCCCCGCCCTGTGTCCTTAAGTCCATTCTCTGAGCCTGCATCTTTATACCTGTCTTGCTCCTAGGTTCTTCAGAACCATTTTTTTTTTTAGATTCCATATATATGTGTTAGCATACAGTATTTGTTTTTCTCTTTCTGACTTAATTCACTCTGTATGACAGACTCTAAGTCCATCCACCTCAGTACAAATAACTCAATTTCATTTCTTTTTATGGCTGAATAATATTCCATTGTATATATGTGCCACATCTTCTTTATCCATTCATCTGTCAATGGACACTTAGGTTGTTTCCATGTCCTGGCTATTGTAAATAGAGCTGCAGTGAACATTGTGGTACATGACTCTTTTTGAATTATGGTTTTCTCAGGGTATATGCCCAGTAGTGGGATTGCTGGGTCATATGGTAGTTCTATTTTTAGTTTTTTAAGGAACCTCCTTACTGTTCTCCATAGTGGTTGTATCAATTTACATTTCCACCAACAGTGCAAGAGGGTTCCCTTTTCTCCATACCCTCTCCAGAATTTGTTGTTTGTACATTTTCTGATGATGCCCATTCTAACTGGTGTGAGGTGATACCTCATTGTACTTTTGATTTGCATTTCTCTAATGATTAATGATGTTGAGCATCCTTTCATGTGTTTGTTGGCAATCTGTATATCTTTGGAGAAATGTCTATTTAGGTCTTCTGCCCATTTTTGGATTGGGTTGTTTGTTTTTTAGATATTGAGCTGCATGAGCTGCTTGTATATTTTGGAGATTAATCCTTTGTCAGTTGCTTTGTTTACAAATATGTTCTCCCATTCTGAGGGTTGTCTTTTCATCTTGTTTATGGTTTCCTTTGCTGTGCAAAAGCTTTTAAGCTTAATTAGGTCCCATTTGTTTATTTTTGTTTTTATTTCCATTTCTCTAGGAGGTGGGTCCAAAAGGATCTTGCTGTGATTTATGTCATAGAGTGTTCTGCCTATGTTTTCCTCTAAGAGTTTTATAGTGTCTGGCCTTACATTTAGGTCTTTAATCCATTTTGAGTTTATTTTTGTGTATGGTGTTAGGGAGTGTTCTAATTTCATTCTTTTACATGTAGCTGTCCAGTTTTCCCAGCACCACTTATTGAAGAGACTGTCTTTTCTCCATTGTATATTCTTGCCTCCTTTATCAAAGATAAGGTGACCATATGTGCATGGGTTAATCTCCGGGCTGTCTATCCTGTTCCATTGATCTATGTTTCTGTTTTTGTGCCAGTACCATACTGTCTTGATTACTGTTGCTTTGTAGTATAGTCTGAAGTCCAGGAGCCTGATTCCTCCAGCTCCGTTTTTCTTTCTCAAGATTGCTTTGGCTATTTGGGGTCTTTGGTGTTTCCATATAAATTGTGAAATTTTTTGTTCTAGTTCTGTGAAAAATGCCATTGGTAGTTTGATAGGGATTGCACTGCATCTGTATTTTGCTTTGGGAAGTATAGTCATTTTCACAATGTTGATTCTTCCAATTGAAGAACATGGTATATCTCTCCATCTGTTTGTATCATCTTTAATTTCTTTTCTCAGTGTCTTATAGTTTTCTGCATACAGGTCTTTTGTCTCCTTGGGTAGGTTCATTCCTAGGTATTTTATTCTTTTTGTTGCAGTGGTAAATGGGAGTGTTTCCTTAATGTCTCTTTCAGATTTTTCATCATTAATGTATAGGAATGCAAGAGATTTCTATGCATTAATTTTGTATCCTGCAACTTTACCAGATTCATTGATTAACTCTAGTAGTTTTCTTTAGGATTCTCTATGTATAGTATCATGTCATCTGCAAATGGTGACAGTTTTACTTCTTCTTTTCCGATTTAGATTCCTTTTTCTTCTCTGATTGCTGTGGCTAAAACATCTAAAAGTATGTTGAATAATGGTGGTGAGAGTAGGCCCCTGTAACTTGTATGATGCTCAGACATTGGGGAGTTTCTGGAGGAGAGCTGGCCCTCCTGTAGTTTCCAGAGGCCCTAAGAGAGGAGGCTGTCTGTTCACTGTGCTCCTCATGGCAGATCTCTCTTGAATGAAGTCTTAGAGGTGCCCCTCCCTGGCTGCCTCCCTGGCCCTGGCATGCCTTTCAATTAGGATAATGAAAGATGAAGTATACTGTGAATATCTGTATTGCTGACCTTGCCCTTGTGAGTTTTTCATTTCCTCAATCAAATCTATTCCTTAATCTTCATTATGTGACTTTATAGAATTGGTCCTGAAATTTAGAGCATAAATGGGGTGGAAGTGGGAGACCCACCTGCCTATCATGATGCAATTAACCCAAGAAAGAAGGCCACTGGTCTTCATTTCCCTGCCATCCAGAAGGCACTGCAGTGATTCTGTGGCTGTAGGGGAAGCACTGCAGTGCATGGTTGTATCTACAACACCAGTGACTAGCTGGGCCTCTTGGGCTTTAAATTTGCTCTGACAGCTCATAGAAGGTGTTCTTCAATACACATTAATTGACCTGAATAACAGGCTTGTGTTTTTAGCAGTCACAAAGATGGTCACCTTAAGTGAATGACATGTTTTAAAGTACAATTTGCACAGAATCTATAAGAGTGATACAGTGGGTGTGTTTCCATCGTATCTATATTTAGGTAGGCAGCATTGCTCATGCTTTCCAAAGACAGAGACGACCTTTAAAAGCAATTTCAGAAGGAAAGATGTGCAGAGTGCTATGGAATCCCGCTTCTAGAAGTCTTAAGCAGGCTATATAGCCTCAAGTACAACCCTCCATCTGTCCCCCAGACTGATGCTTGAGCCCTGCTGTAGGTGTTTGACAACGTTATTCCCTGTCATATGCTTCTAATGCTCCTCTGCACTTCAGGGGCTAGAAGTCTATGAACTATATTTCCCAGGCGCTCTTGCTTCCAGCCCTGTGGATATCATTTACCATTTACATTCTGTCAACGAGAGGCACTTATACTAAAGTGGAGTAGAGGTGAAAAGCCGCTTTCTCTTCCAGAGTGGCAGCAGGTGGTTATGTGGGCTTTGCATATATGCAGTTGGATTTTGCAGTGGTCTCTGAGTTTTCCTGATATTCGCCTGATTCAGGGCTACAGACTAGCTAGGAAGTTAGCTGACAGGTTCTCTGTGTTACCCACCCCTGTGTGATTGCAGCATTTGTCCATCTTGTGAGACTAGAATGGTAGAAGTGAAGCTGAAAGCTAATGCCTGCGTCCTGCCTTCAACTTGTCCAGCCCTTCCAACAGATTTGTGATCACTAAATTATCTGTATTGAACCCCATTTCCTTTGAAATGCTTCAACTGGTTTTAGTTCTCGTGAATGATAGAAACTAGTCCATGATATCGTCTCCTGGGAGCTCTCCATATTTATGTTGGCCATCTTCAGATGTTTCATGGAATTCTCTAAACCATAAATTACCATTTAGTTCTGGGGCAGCCTGACATTTCTTTCTTATATCAAGCCCAATGCTACCTATGTGTAATCCTCCTTCAGTGTAGTTCTGTCACTTGTGAGCATTCAGAATTACTGTGAGCCTTTTTCCACATGGCAGTCATTCAAATACTTGAAATAACTTTTTATTTCCTTCTACCTGTGAACCACTTGCCTACTATTTTCTCCTCCAGGCAGAATGACCTTAGTTTCTCTGTGATTTCCTTATGTCTACAGCTTTCTAAGAGAGCCGTTCAGTCATTCCCTACACATTTTGGCCAATGATTGATCCTTTCGGGTGGAAACAAAGTCAAGGATGAAGTGACCCATGAACAAATTTAATTAAAAAGATAGATCAGGGAAAAACAAGTATAATGAAGATGTAGTGAAAGGGTAATATCTATAATATATAAAGAGTTCTTACAAATTGGCAATAAAAAATGACTAGAATAAAATCGCCAATATATGCAAAAATATATTAGTAAAAGAGATAACATAAATGACTGCCAAATATGAAATATATTTTCAAATTCAACTAGTAGTCAGGGAAATAAAAGTAACACTGAAATATCCTTTCATACCCATCAGACAGAAAAACAGTGATAATAGCAATTTATAGTGGGAATATGGGTAAAATTTTCTACCCTTTTTTTTTTTTTTTTTTTTTTTTGCGGTACGCGGGCCTCTCACTGTTGTGGCCTCTCCCGTTGTGGAGCACAGGCTCCGGACGCAGGCTCAGCGGCCATGGCTCATGGGCCCAGCCGCTCCGTGGCATGTGGGATCCTCCCGGACCGGGGCACGAACCCATGTCCCCTGCATCGGTAGGTGGACTCTCAACCACTGTGTCACCAGGGAAGCCCTCTACCCATGTTTTTATGATGCAAAAATAGAGTATTAACACATTTTCTGAACATGCATTCTGGTAATACCTATTACAATCAAAATTACATAACCCTCTGACCCTGAAAATTCATTTCTGGGAATTTACCCCTAGATATACAATACATATTGATATTACAGACCTTACGCCAGTCACAAAAATTAACTCAAAATGAATCATTAATCTAAATGTAAAATGTAAAATGATATCACCTTTAGAAATTAACATAGGAGAAAATCTAAGTGATCTTGGGTTTGGTGGTTAGTTCTTAGATACAACAGCTAAAGCATGATCCATGAATGAAAAAATATTGACAAGTAAATTAAAATTTCTGCTCTCTGAAAGACACTGTTAAGAGAATGAAAAGACAAGCCACAGATTTGGGAGAAAATATTTGCAAAATATATACCTGAAAAGGACTTGTATCCAAACACGTACCTGATAAAGGATATACAAATAACTCTTAAAACAATAAGGAATAAATGACCTAGTTAAAAAATAGGCAAAAGTATCTGAACAGGCACCTCACCAAAGAAGATTTACAGATAGCATATGTAAAGATGCTTAACATCATATGTCATTTGGGAATTGCAAATTAAAGCAACAGTGAGATACTACTACACACCTATTAGAATGGCAAAAATCCAGAACACTGACAACACCAAATGTTGGCAAGGATGTAGAGCAACAGAAACTCTAATTCACTGCTGGTGGGAAGGCAAAACAGTACAGCCACAACGGAAGACAGTTTGGCAGTTTCTTACAAAGTTAAACACAGTCTTACCATATGTTTCAGCAATTCCACTCCTTGATACTCACCCAAATGAACTGAAAATATGTCCACACAAAAACTCGTTCATAAATGTTATATTATAATAAAATATTATATTATTATTTATTAATGTTTACTAATAATTGCCAAAAACTGGAAGCAAATAAGATGTCCCTCCATAGGTGAATAGATAAACTGATACAGTCACACAATGGAATATTATTCAGTGATAAAAATAAATGAGTTATTATGCCATGAGAAACTTCAGCATTAAGGAGGAAATGTAAATGCATATTGCTAAGTAAAAGAAACAAGTCTGAAAAAGCTAGATTTCATGATTCCAACTATATGATATCCTGGGAAAAGCTGAACTACAGAGACAGTAAAAAGGTCAGTGGTTGTCAGGGATTTGAGGGGAAGTGGGAAGGGGTGAGTAGGTGGGGGTCAGGAGTTTTTAGGGCAGTGAAACTATTCAGGTGGGGGTCAGGGGTTTTTAGGGCAGTGAAACTATTCTGTATGATACTTTGATGGCAGACGCATGTCATTTTACATTTGTCAGAATCCATAGAATTGACCACACAGAGTAAGTAAACTCTAATGTAAACTATGAACTTTAGTTAATAATCATGTATCAATATTCGTTAATGAATTTTAACAAATGTACTACACTAATGCAAGATGTTAATAAGTTATGTTAATAAGGGAAAACCGTGCATGCAGGGGAGTATGTGGGAACTGTCTTATCTGCTCAAGTTTTCTGTAAACCTAACTTTTCTAAAAAAGAAAAAAGCTACTGTGTAATTTCACTTTTTTACATACAATTATGTATATATGTGATTTTATATTACTTAATATATGCTATATAATTATATATTTATAATATTTATATATTATATATATAAAGAAATTAAATTTAAAAGGAAACATACTTTAATCAATCAGCTAGGTAGTATAGTGACTCCAGTCTGGGTGGGTGAATTGGATTTTTCTCAGCTAGTTAATGGTGAAGTCTGTTTCCATGCCAGACTGGCACTCTTCCAAGCATTGTCACCTATGTTAACCCATTTATTCCTCACAGCGGTCCCAGAAAGTAGATCATACTTCAGTTCCACCTTCCAGAGGAGGAGACTAGAACCCAGAGAGTTTGCTCAAGTCTCCTCAGCCATTGAGCCACCAAACCAGGACTTGTCCCTGGAAGCCAGGCTAGCAGGCCACAGGGTGCTGCCTCCTCTCAGGGGAGCTCAGTCTTTACAATGGCCCAGGGCACTTACTTAGGCTACAGATATATGCTTCTGCCTCAGATATGATTCAGTGGGGCTGTGGTTGGTCTAGAAATTTGAGCTTTGGACAGATACCCCCGATGATGTGAATGTATGATTTTGAAAGCATTCTTTGAGAAACTCTGAACTTTTTAATAATGATGAAGAAGTAGCACTAAAGAAAATCCAGAGGTTCAGAGAATTGTGGTGCATCATCAGCCTCAGAAGCAATAACATCAGAGAACAGAAATGGGATTAACAGAAATCAGTGGGACTTGGCATTTGAACTGTCCAGCGATTAAATCCTCCCTGTAACCCAGCAGGACCCTATGGGGCCTTCCCAGGACAGGCCCCCACCCCCCGCCCTGCCATATCCTCTGCTGTAGCTCCTCTCTGAAGTACCCAGTTAATAGTATCTGATGCATATTTCCTAAGTCTTTCAGATGCTAAAACCCTCCACCAAATGGAAGAAATTAACTAGTTGATGATCATGAGCCCCCAGACCTATTGGTGCCCAAAGATTGTTAAGGTTAACTCCCTGTTACCTCACCATCAACCAGTCAGAGAATTGTGGGTGAGCTGATCACATACCCTGACCCCCCTCCCGCTCATCTGGCCTTTAAAAATGCTTTGCTGAAACCCTTTGAGGGAATTCAGGGGTGTTTTTGTGCACGTGCCACTCGTTCTCCTTCCTTGGCCCTGCCATAAACCTTCTTCTGCTCCAAACACGATGTTTCAGTATTGTTTGGCCTCACTGTGCTTTGGGGTGGGCAGAACGAGCTTGGACCAGGAAACATCCCCACGGCTGAATGGTGTGATCCTGGTGCTGGGGCTGGGAGACGCACTTTCACACGCAGCCATGAGAGTAGGGAGGGCGACAGCCCGGCTCAGTGGTCAGGAGCAGTTTTTCCTGTAGTGGTGACAGTTGCTGAGGGTTCTGACAGCCTTGTAGGGATGCTCAGGAATCAGCACTCCCCATGGGCCTGCGCTGGCTGCTCCAGTACCCCCAGACAGCAGCAAACATTTGTTTCCTGACAGCCCTTCAACCTTGATGTAATGAGGTGTCCAGTTTGTGTGTGGACATTAGGGACCAGGGGAAGGCACGGGAGGTCTGTAAGAAGCAGCTCTTGGCATTGAGCTGGTAGTGGGCTGGGCTGGCCGTCGGGGTCCAGTGGGTCAGAGAGGGCCTGGGGATGCCCTGGTGAGGAGCAGAAGTGGTGGCTGAGCACAGATGGGGCAAGTCAGCAGGCCCGAAGCTGGGAGTTCCTGTGACTCCTATGCCCTTGCTTGCGCTCCATGGCAGCTTCTGATGGTCCAGAATTCCCTAACCTGTACTGGGAACCTGGACCTTCTAAAAATCTCAAGAGCAGTGGAGCTTATAAAAATCCAGGCTTCTGGGCTGTAACCCATTCCAAATAAATCAGAATCTCTGGGGATCCAGGCATTAGACTATTTAAGATCTCTCCAGTCATACCAATGTGCATCCAAATTTGAGAGCAAGTCAGCAGAATAGCAATCTTGCTGAAGCCAGTTCTGCTACCAGGAAATTCTTTATGTCTGACATAGGAAATAATGTTATGTAAAAGCACGTCTGACTGAAAAGGAGAAAGAATCCTATTTAAATAATAGATTGCAAACCACTTGGCTGCTCACTACAATTATCTTGGTAAATTAAAAAAAAATTGCCCAGGACCAACCCCAGAACAATTAAATCAGAATATCAAGGTGTGGGGCCTGGATGTGCATAATTTGTTAAAGTTCCGCAGGTGATTCCCCAGGTGAATATCAAGGCTGGGAACCACTGTGTTGATGCAAGCTGCTCTCTTGGGAGTTCTGCTGAGCTCAGAGCTGCTGAAGGAGTGGGTGGTCCTTGGGCCTGGTGACCTTCCTAGTGGGCTTTGGATTGTAAAGCAAAAGCTGGGATCTTACATCCCTGGGCTTGAGGTGCAATAAAAGTACTACCCCCTCCTGGTCGAGGCTAATGTCTGGGAGCAAAACTGGATACAGAGTCCTAAGAGTTTCTTTTTCCTTTTGCTCCTCTAAGATTGCCATTTCATTGTTCTCTTGGCTTCACTTTTTCTGATTAAAAATCAGAAAGTCTCCCCTTCCCCCTTGATGTAATTGGCCTTTTGTTCTTGATGGCCTGCAAGATTTTCTCTATCTTTGGTTTCTGGCTGTTTGACTTAGGAGGTGCAAAGGTGTCTTTGTCTTTACCTTCTGAGGGTTCTGTGAGCTTTTGGTATATGGTTTGATGTCTTCTGTTGGTTTTGGAAAATTCTCAGCCTTTATCTCTTCAAATATTTCTTTGGTCCATCACTCCTCACCTTCGGAGACTCGAGTTACATGTATGTTAGACCACTTGATATTGTTTTACAGATTTTAGATAGTCTTTCCATTTTTTGATTTTTTTTCTCCATGTGTTTCAGTTTGATAATTTCTCTTTACCTATTAGGGCAGTAGCAATGGTCTCTTGTGAGCTCCTTGCCCTCCAAGTATTCCTAAATCCCAAATGTGTCAGGGAAGTGATGTAACATTTGGGTCTCAAGGAGTGTGTACCCCACGACAATGGCCATAATGGGTACCGACTCATGAACAGTAATAAAAACTAACTCTTAGATAGCACTTGTTCTGTGCCAGGCACTGTTCTTTGCATTTTACATACTGAAAGTCATTTAATTCTCTCAATAACCTTATGAGGTAGATATTTATTATTCCTACTGTATAAATGAAGAGACTGGGGCACAGAGAGGGTCTGTAGTTTACATAATGTCTCACAGCTGGCATTTGACAGAGGAAGGATTTGATCTCCGGTGTTCTGACTCCAGGCTTCCAACTCAGTGCCTTGGCATCATGTAGGAAGGAGCTCAGTGCCTTTGCATAACCGGAGCGGGGGGCCTCTAGGATGCCTGAGGGTGATGTTCCTGGCACCTCAGCAGGATGAGGGCTTAGAGGCAGTGTCAGAATGGTCTGTTGTATCGGAGGGTTGCTAAGAATCATTGCAGTCACCAGGGAGGCCCCCCAAGCAAGAGGGTTTTGGCAATGTTGACAGCTGCTGCTCTGGTCTGGGCCAGTTGGGAACCTAGGCTCTGCCACTGCAGAGGTCTTAGGGTCTGGATGGAAGCTCTTGGGCTGCCTTGAGGTGGCCAGAAATATCAGCCTAAGTGGGTGCGAGGAGCTGGCTGGGATTTCCAAGCTAGGTATGATTCCAGCAGGACAGAGTAATGGATGTGGGTGAGAGGCAGGGAGCTTGGAGAGACCCAGAGCCAGTGGAATGGAGGGAAGGGAGGTTTTTATTGGATGCTTGGAGCCAAGGCCAGAGGAAGCAAGAGGGCTGTTAAGGGTATGGAATTGTTTCAGAGAGACAAGAGTGGGGTGGCCTCCTTTAGAAGAGGTTGGGGGAGAACATGGGTTCTGAGAACAGGAGCCGGAGAACAGAAACAGAGCAGTCAGCGCAGTTAGAAGGAGCTCGTTGGAAGGAGGTGGGGAAGAGTTGCTGGGGAGTCTTGGCCAGGATCCCTCCTGGGAATGGAGGGTGTGCCCGCCTTGCCCTGATGAAAAAGGCTTGCAGGCTTACCAGTTGGTCAGGCCTGACCCACTCGGCCTATGATCCAAAGTCAGGTTTAGCTAGTTTGCAGCACATGAACCTGGGGTCTAAGTCCAAAAAGAATCAGCCAAATTCAAAAATACTCCTCCACTTGGCCATAAATCTTAAATCTGGGGGTATACCCAGTGGCCCCACCATCGTACTAAATTATACAGCAAGTCCTCAGCCTGGAAGACTATGATTTTTCTGTCTCAGACAGGTGTTCATTAAAGGTCACTTGGCAACCCCTGAAACACACTCTTTCACACCTTAACAGCTGAGAGCTTGAACCCATTTCCTCTGTTGTTGCTCTGGATTCTGGCTTCAGGCCCAAAGTTGAGGAGGTGGGAAAAAATGAATTTTTTTCCTATGGTGCTTGGCATTTCTTTTAAAAACTTGTTTTTCATTATAAAAGTGATAGATGGTTATTAAAAATGTGGAGAAAATATAGAAAAAAATGTAAAAACATCCCCAGTCCAGTCCACTCACCAAATTTAAATATTGTTCATGTTTCACTATTTTTCTTCCAGTCTTATTTTCTGTATAGAAGGATTTTAGCAGCTTACTTAAGATCACACTGGATACATGATTATCTGGTTTGAATTTTTTATTTAACATTATGTCATAGCATTTTCCAGATGAGCATCTTTTCTTTAACTTCTAATTTGAAAAAGTTTTAAACCACAGAAATTACAAGAAGAGCACAACAAACACACATTTATCCTTTGCCAAGATTCACCAGGTGTTAACATTTTGCCACATTTGCATTATCTCTCTCTCTATTCCATACACAATATTGTTTTCTTTTTCTGAACCATTTGAGATTGAGTCAAAGACTTTATCATCCTTTATTCCTAAATATTTCAGCAAATATCTCCTAAAAACAAGGACACTCTCTAACGTAATCACATAATCACGATGGCATGATCCACTTCAGGGTATTTAATATTGATGCAATCATCTAATAAATATTCTTTTTAAATATTTATTTGTTTATTTATTATTTATTTGGCTGCACCAGGTCCTACTTGCGGCATGCAGGATCTAGTTCCCTGACCAGGGATCGAACCCAGGCCCCCTGCATTGGGAGCACGGAGTCTTAATCACTGGACCACCAGGGAAGTCCCTCTGTTGTCTTTTGATTTGTATAAATTAACATTTTTGCAGAGTAGAGGCCTGTAGTTTAGTAGAATGATCCTTAATTGGTATTTTTTGTATATATGCATTAGAGCTGGCTAGTTGTATAGTATAGTTTACCTAAAGATTTCAGCATAAACTTTCTACTTGTTTCCAATTGTTTCCATTATAAATGAAGTCATGAAGATCGTTTATGTGAAGTAGTGTCGGGAATATTTCTTTAAGATAAATTCTCAAGGGTGAAATTACAGGATCAAGGAGTGTAGAGATTTGGAAGGTCCTTGATACCTGGCCACATTGCTTTCCAGAAGGGTTGTGCTGGCCTGCAGTGGTGCTTGGAGATGCCTGCTTGAGATTCTTATTGGAAACAAGCTCTATGTGCTTCACAGCATGATTGCTTACAGAGCTGGCAAGAACTCGGAGGAACTCATTTAGACCAGAAGTTGCAAACCCAACCACCTACTGGGGTCATCGGGTGCTATAAACGAGTGAAGAGGGCTCCATAGGGATTGGGATAAATGGCTGAGCCTCTGCAAAGAGCAGGTGCCCCTCTCTCCAGCTAATTGTTGCCAGGCGTAGCAGAAAAACTGTTGCTGACTCAGTGTTGCCCAATCTTCTAATCTATTCAACAGTAGCAGAAAATCTAGATTATTATGTTGAATTTTCCATTTTTTAAGTGTTGGCAGTTAATTAAGACATTTTTTTCAAACTTTGTGTGAGACAAAACACATCTGTGGGATGGATGTGTTTTGGAAGCTACCAGTTCATAGCTGTGCTCTGGATGTTTTCTTAAAATTTCCACATTGATTATTTCTTTTCTTCTGGGCATCCTGTTGATTCATGTTTCCCAGGCATCAGACAGGGTTCCTCCCTTAATCTCAGCCCATTGCACTCTACTTTATCTTTTGTGATCTTAATAATTAAAACAGTCCCCTGTATTCTAACATCAGTCTTATTGTTGAGCTCATAAATGATGATCACATCGGAGAGATGGGAGGGGTTAGGGTGTGTCTGTCTGGTCAACCTGCCCAGAGACGTGGATGCCCACCTAGAGCTGCATGTGGTCAGGGTGATCAAAGACTTGGATTTGGTTCTCTTGAAGTCCTGTGTGGTGGAGATATTTACTGCTAGGTGAATATCCATCTGCTCCATCACACCCCCCAGTCCTGCTGTGGGGAGTCTGGGTCACGTGGCTAGTTCTGACCAGTGGGCTATGAGTACAAGTGCTGTGTGTCACCTCTGCACAGAAGCCCCTTCACAGCAAACCAGTGTGTGGTTCCTTCCCCATCCCCTCTCTCTTCACCTTAGTCTGTGACTGGGGACTGTGTTGTTGAGTTCCCACATGGAGATGGCTGCCTGGGGATGGGCTAAGAATTGTAACACAGGGGAAATATCAATATATACTGGCCATAACCCTGTCATTGATGTGAGGAGGTGAGGTGTGAGCTCTGTCTAGCTCAGGTCCACCTGTAGAATAGGAATAAGGGAGAGAGCAAAATTCCCTGATCACTCAAGTCTAAAATGTTCCCAGTGTGATATTACTTTTTGAACTTACCTGCTGATATTCAAAATAACCTCTTGAATTGGATCAGGCATAAACATCTCAGTCCTGTCTCTTTTCTATTATACCTTCCTGAGCAGAAATTCGATGGACACAGAGGCCATTCATTAGCAGAACTAATCAGTAAAGAATTAGAGACATCCTTCCTCTTTCTCACAAGATCCCAGGGCAAAACCTACCACAACTTTTGTTTATTTGTTTTTAACCATGAAGGTTAAAGAAAGTACATGGAGAGGAAAAAAAAAAATGAGAGCAACATAAAACTGCAAGGGTTACGTGATTCACTTGAAAGAATTCCAGTTCTTTCCTCAAAAGATGGTCCTGGGGGTCAAAAATGTGAAGCCTGGATTCCTTTAGTATCTTATCACAAACTAGAAAATCCATCATGTTATTTCTGATAGCATAGTTTCCAACCATAGACAATTAATATATTCATGCTTTGCAAAATTGTCATCTGCTTTTTTTCTTCTCTCAAAGAAAAGAGCAGGATCTCTCTACCTTTGTAAACATTTGTGTCATGTTTATAACTTACGAGAATCGTATGGTTTAGGGCTTCACCTTTTCTCTGCTGTTTTGTCCAGCCTTCGGTCGAGAGAGAATATAATTGAAAACAAATTTCCTTTTGAGCTCAGCACACCTCAAAAGTTCTTTCCAAAGTACTGAGTTTGCAATGAGCCTGCCATGATGCACACAGCAGGCCTCTCCAACAGGCTATGCAAGCAGCCAGGATGGCTGGAGGATTCCCAGCATGGCAAGGTCACAGACTGTGTTACAAGAGCATCATTTCCGTGTGGAGTTTTCTCTCACTCCATGCCAGCTGGGAACTTAGATCCTATTTAGGGACATTATGTCATTGGGGTTCAGATGTATAAGAGGCTCAGCAGACATACACACAGGTAAGTTGAGGATGAGGAATGCTGTACTGCATTTCTCTGACAGCACAGATCACCAGTTTGCATAGAACAGAAGCAAGAGCCTGTGTGTATGTGTTTTTAAAGTTTTACTTTTTAAAAAATATTTATTTATTTGGTTGTGCCAGGTCTTAGTTGCAGCAGGCATGCTCCTTTGTTGTGGCTGGCGGGCTCCTTAGTTGCAGCAGGTGGGCTCCTTAGTTGAGGCTCGCCAGCTCCTTAGTTGTGGCATGTTAACTCTTAGTTGTGGCATGCATGTGGGATCTAGTTCCCTGACCTGGGATTGAACCCATGCCCCCTGCATTGGGATCACAGAGTCTTAACAACTGTGCCACCAGGGAAGTCCTGAGCCTGTGTGTTTGAAATGGGAGTATGTTTGCAGACTTCAAGAGTATCTGTTTCTCCTTGTGGCATTTGATTTGCAATGATTGTGACAGATTCGATTACTGGTCAGCAAATACTCCCCCCTTCTCCTGCCACATGCATGGGAAGAATATACTTCCCTGCTCCAGTGGCATTGGACTTGGCCACGTGACTTGACATGGCCAAAAAGGGTGGAAGTTGCAATGTCAAGTTACAAGCCTAGTCCTTAAGAGCCACCATCTGTTCCCCTTTTTCCTGTTGTGCTTCTACTATTACCACGAAAAAGACATGTCGTGGAGAGCTGGCTGGTCCCAGAATAATGAGAGATATGTGTGGCCAACTTGGACCCGACCATGGGCTATGGCGGGGCCCAGCTTGGCCCAGCCTGGATCAGCCCAACTGTAGGCATGTGAGTGAGAAGTACGTGCTTATTATTGTATGTTACTGAGATTTTGTGGTTGTGAATAATAGCATGGCAACAGTTCAGTGATTCAAGTGTGTCTGTCTTTTCCTACACTTACCTGCTGTGGATACAAATAGAATCACAGTAAGGTGCTATATCATTTTTGTTGATTCTTACACCCACTTTTCCCCAGAGGCTCAGCTCCATGCCCTAGATATTTCTGAAAGCCTCTGGACATGACTCATGTGTAATCACAAACCAGGTCAGAGCAACTGCACTGTATGTCTTTGGGATATCCACAGCCTCCTGGCCAACAGGAACGGGCACTGCTACCAGTACACAAGCCTTAGAGCCAGGCCTTGTGCCTGTAGAAAAGCCGGAAATTCCCCCTTCCCCGATCCACAGGATATCTTGTCCTCAAGGCGTGAAGCAGTGCTGCATGTCTGTGTTTTAGAACGCTTGTAAGATTAATTCTTCGAGTTGAGCGACGTATGTACAGGTGTGGCGTGCTGGTGAGACGGCAGTGCACAGCCCCTGCCGCAACTGCTTCCCGATCCTGGGGCAGTGGGCTAGCTGCTTCACCTCTGAAGAACTCAGCATTCTCATCTACTAAACGGGAATAATAACCGTGTCCACAGCATGGGACTGTTGTTAGGGTCCAGTATAAAGCACCTGCCAGATGCCCAGAGTTGTAAATACTCACATGTTTGTTATTGTCTTCTCTTCCTGTTGAGACTGGTGAAGGTTAAAATTAATCGCATCCCTTTCCCCACCCATTGCTAATCCAACTGAGGAAAGCACTGGAGAGGCAGCTGGCCCCGTGATGAAGAAGGCAAACTCTGGATGCGGGAGGCCTGGTGTGACCTTGGACAGGTTATTTCACACTTCCTTGTCTCAGTTGCATCAGCGGGTTAGTGGGGTTAATAATAGTATCCACTTTGTATTAGTTTCCTTTTGCTGCTGTAGCAAATAACCACAGAGTTAGTGGTTGAAAACAGCACACATTGATTATCTTGCAATTCTGGAGGGCAGAAGTCTGAAGTGGGCCTCCCTGAGCTAAAATCAAGGTGTTCCTTTCTGGCAGCTCCAGGGGAAGACATATTTTCTTGCCTTGTCCAGCTTCTAGAGGCCACCTGTGTTCTGAGACTCACGGTCCCCCCTCCATTTTCAAAGCCAGCAGCAGTTGGTCAAGCAATCCTCAAGTTGCTTTGGGGACACAAGGTCAAGAGAAGAGGCCCACATGCCAGATACAGGCATGAAACCATAGAAGATGGCCTGGCTGTCCCGGGACAGGCCTTCTGTTGGGGATGGAGAGGGTAGCGGCTCTCCATCCTGGCTCTGAGACCCACCCGCTGGGCATCTGGGCCTCTCCCACTCTGGCCTACTGGCCTCTCCCGCCACAGTCCCCATCATTTACCTTTATGTGCCCCATTTCAGCCCTGTCACGGTACCTGTGCTTCCCCACATCTACCCAGCTGTTCCATGACTTTGTGCTTTGCATCTGCTTGCTTTCTACCTTCCTTGTTTGACTGAAACATATTGATTCATCCCTTGAGATCCAATTGACATGTCACTTCCTCTGAAAAGTTTCCTATTTTCTCCATGTCATGAATAATTCCTTTAGCTACCGATGTACCTAACATTTACCTCTACTCGACAAAATTTAACAAATACTTCTAGAATATTAACTGCGCCAGGCACTGAGATCGCCACCGAGTAAAGGCAGGTGAACAGAGCAAACAGGGCTCTGCACCAGGGCCCCCAGTCTGGGTACTACTGCCACGAACAAAATCACCACAGCACCTGGTGCTGTGAAGCCATCTCGCATCTGACGGCTTCTGTGGGTCAGGAGGCAGGAAGTATCCAGCTGGGGGCATTTAGCTTAGGACCCTCGTGGAGTGACAGTTACACGGGGGCTGCAGCTGGCAAAACAGGGGAGGAGGGTGTTGGAGCATCGGTCAGCCCACAGCCATCTCTTTTTTCCTGTGGTCTCAAAGCCTCTCCGTGTGGTCTCTCTGCAGGGGCTAGTCTGGGCTTCCTCACAGCATGGTGTCCTCAGGACTGTCAGACTGCTTACTTGGCAGCTAAACGCTTGAAGAGTGAGTACTGCAGAAGGCAAGGCAGAGGTTACATTGCCTTTAGGACTTAGCTTTGGAAGTCCCATTGTGTCAGTTTTGCTGCATTCTCTCAGCTAGAAATAAGCCACTAGCCTGCTCAGTTTTAAGGGAAGGAGAACTAGGTTCACCCTACTTTTTGATGGGGGACTTCGAGGTTCTAGAAGAGCCTGTGAGATGGGAGATGTTGTTAGAACCATCTTTGGAAAATACAGTCTGGCACTTGCCATAGTTTAATGCATGCCCATCTCTCTCACTAAGCTGTAAGCTTGTTTAGGGTACGAGTTGGATCTTTATCTGTTCTCAAAATTTAGCGAAGTGTCTAGAAGAGAGAAGGCACTCAATATTTTGGAATTAATCAAGGAATTGTCCATTTCTTTCTCCAAGTTCAGAGAATCCTATTTATGTGTATTATTTTAATTGAGATGATGAACACTTCTGCAAGGATAATTTAGTTTCTCAAAGTAATGAATTTTCCAGTTTTCTAGTAGGTTTTTTTTTTTCTTAGCTATTAAAATCAAACTTGTAAAATTTGTATAGTGTACTCGATGTAGACACAAACTTTATATTTCCCATCTAGTCTTTCTAAGGACTCTGGATCTTCATGCCGGAACCCTCAACTTCAAGAACTTTGGCTATCAGATGAAAATAGCCAGTGCCCTTCAAAAGGTTAAGATTCCAACAGAATGCAGGCTTTCCCGGCGATGGAGGTCTAGATGCTCCTCTGCTTTGGAACCCCAACTTGTCTTTCCCTGGATCCCTTAGCTCTTTACCCTGGAAAGCCGCACCAGGGAGACTCTTATTCTTATCTCTGAGAGGTGCCTGAGCCACCATCACACCCCAAGAATTTCCTTGGGCTGCTTTATTAGAGAATAGATCCAAGATGCCCTAACACAGTTTTTTTTTTTTAATTAATTAATTAATTTATTTATTTATTTTTGGCTGTGTTGGGTCTTCATTTCTGTGCGAGGGCTTTCTCTAGTTGTGGCGAGCGGGGGCCACTCTTCATCGCGGTGCGCGGGCCTCTCTTGTCACAGAGCACAGGCTCCAGACGCACAGGCTCAGTAGTTGTGGCTCACGGGCCCAGTTGCTCCACGGCATGTGGGATCCTCCCAGACCAGGGCTCGAACCCGTGTCCCCTGCATTGGCAGGCAGATTCTCAACCACTGCGCCACCGGGGAAGACCCCTAACACAGTTTCGCAGGCACAATTTGACTGAAGGGCGTGACCAGTGCCTCTGACTCCGCTCCTCTCCCACACCAAGAATGATGCTGGGTGACGACCTCCGGCTCATTATGCACGAACCCATCAGGCAGGGTGAAATAGGACCCATGCTAGGTGCTTGTCACTGATACAGACAACAGTACCTCTTTGCAAAGCTTCCTTAGGTAGCTTTTTTGTTTCCTTGATCCATCCGTGTCTTATTTGCAGTACACAGTTGTCTCATATTTGTTATCATATGTCATAGGTGCATTATGGTGATACAAATTATAGATACCGATGATAGCTTCCATTATTGAGGTCTTAGCCTAAGCACTTTATTTACCCACCTCCACTGAGGCTGAAAATATGTTGCGATGTTAATATTCTCTTCCCCATTTTGGAGGTTCAGCAAGGCTAAAATTTACCCAAGATGATAGAAGCAGCTGAGCTGTGTTCAGACGCTCAGGTGCCTGACTCGAAAGTGTTCGAGGGCCCAGCTTTCCTCTGATCTCTGAGTTGTGAGCAGCTGGGGGAGGTCTGCAGTCCTGTCCTTGTAGGTGCAGCCCCCGTCCCCACAGGCTCCTCTCTGGCCATCAGCTCTGCTCGTTTCCTCAGCTGTCTCTATGACGATCTTATTGCCCAGAAGAGGGATGTTGAGGTGGCCCCTTTTGAGAGTTCATTCGTTACTCCCTGCCATGGAAGCTGGCGGCTGACAGTCACAGAGCTGGTACCTGGGGGCAGGTGTGCTGGGCTCGCCTGGCAAGCTGCTTCAGAAGTCAGTAGTGTGGGAGATGCAGCCTCATCAGGCTTAAAGAGCACGGGGTTTGGAGAGAGGATAGTGTGTCCTGAGCCTCTGTTGCTCTATCTCCTCGTTGTAGGATCCTGAGCAAACCACTGGGCCCCTCTGAGCCTCAGTTTTTCTCATTTGAAACAGGAGTCAATGATACCTGTCTTGCCTTTCCTCTCTGGGTTACTGTGAAAATCAAACACCTTAACTCTGGAGAGAGTGCTTTGTGAATTGTAAAGTTTCACCAAATGTGGGTGATTTTTATCACAGCAGGGTGGTCTCTCTCAGGGAGCAGGCTGCCATGGAGGGAGGGGATGATGCAAGATGAAGGAGGGGGACATGACATACTGAGGATTGCAGCTCTTGAGAAAGGTTTTTGAGATGTGTTTTTTGTTGCTGTCATTGTTGGGGGGACGGGGAGGGATAGTGGGGTGGAATGATGCACCAGAAATGAAAAAGCAAAGCTATTAACAAAGTGAAATCTTACTAATTGTATTGTATATGAGAATGGAAATAAAAACCTTGTCAGTACATGAAAAGGGTATAAAGCGTGTGTCATTCACATATTCCGTCAACAGAATGCTTTCAGATGCGTATGCTGTGCACATAGCACACAAGTTATTGGAAGAAAATATTGATATAATTGTTTACATAAATTATTTAGATAAAATATTTAGATGAATACTTAGAAAAAAGATAAATACGTGATTTTAAGTTTGCCAACTCCGCAAGTTCCCAATACATTCAAGTAATTTAAATTTGGATTAATTAGATTAAGTGGGATTGCAGTTCTGCCTTGTGTAACACCCTGTATTGTGAAGGCTGGTGGCTTGTCACGGCGGGAGGCCAGCCCTTAACTACATTGGCCCCATTCCATCCTTCCCTCCTCAGAGCTCCTGACACCCTTGTCATCACTGGCCCCACTGGGGCAGTAACCACGAAGCTGACTTTCTTTTTGAGCAGGAGCCATGGAGGAGAGTGTCCTGTCCTTGTCACTGAGCTTGGAGCTTAGGCACAAATTCAGTGCTGGTTTATTTCCCCTGGGGAGTTTATTCCACAACCTTAGATGGGTCTTCAGTGCCTAAAGGGCAGTGTGCCTGGAAGACTTACTCAGGTCTGTCCTCCTCCTGGAAAGAAAGTTGAAACAATGCAGCCAAAGGCCAAAGCTCAAGAAACCCTCTGCACTTCTGAGCCAGGGCTTTTCTTGCTTACAAACAAGAGGCTCTTTCTTGGGTCCGCCTGCCTGTCATGCCTTTGTAACCTCAATGGCTTTCCAGCTGGCATCTCACTGATTTTTATTAACAAAGTAGTGACCCGGCTGCATCTCCTGTCACCCATGGATTCCAAAAGTTAAGCCATGACTATGGCTGGCTGTCCAAACATCTGCTTTCTCCCTGTATTAGTCAGGGTAGGCTAACTGCTGTAACAAACAATCCCCACGTTTTGGTGGCTTAGCAAAATTGTTTATTTGTAAAGTCCAATTGGATGTTCCTGGCCAGGGAGCGGCCTTCCCAGTGGTCAGATGAGGATCCAGGTTCCTTCAGTTGTGTGGTTCTGCTTCCTGTAAGGCCTTCATTCAGCCATGGGGCAGGAAGGAGGTGCTACACAGGGGGATAGAAGGGCATCCTCAGAGCCCGCCCATATCCCTTTTGTCCCATCCATTTCAGTGCCTGCCAGTCCAACCTCCAACTGCCAGGACCACCTCCTGAATCTCTCTCCCAAGGGAGAGACAGGTGGTGGTGAAGTGTGCTAAGAATATTGGGAATGTGGGGAGGAAATGAGCCAGGAGGCTGGTGACAGAGGCAGGGGTCAATCATGAAGGGCCTTGTGTGACAAGCCAGTGACAGTGAACTTCAACCGCCAGGCACCAGGAGAGCCATTAAGGAACTTGTATGATTAAGGGTTTAAAGTTTAAGGAAAATACACAATCATAAGTATGTATGAAGACATACATCAAAACCACTCGAAGCTCCCATGTGAAGTTTCACATGAGTGAATTTCAGTTAAATCACAAAAATTCCAATGGCCTACTTGAGTCCAGTGTTGGCATTGCCCCGGGCCAACAGCTGGTCTGTGACAGAGCTGGGACTGGACCACTGGTCTCTGAACATCCAACACAATCACATCTGCCTCCATATTGACCTTTGGGTTAACTCACTGGGGAAAGACAAGCCAGCCGTACGTAATGGGAATTACATGCTTTTGTGTGCTAACCTTCAAAAGGCTTGACAAATAGGTGACTGCTAGTGAGGAGCCTCACAAGTCCCCAGGCGCCTGAGATCCTTTCCTTGCTCCTCCAAATCCTGATTCCATTCCATGTGCTCCTGTCTTGCTTTCGATCAGATCCTGATTCACATCTTCATCTCATCTTCAGTCTTAGTTTTCTCTTCTGTTATTTGTTATGCTTATCCAGGCTTGTCCCTGGCTTTAGATCTCTACCCTTCTCATCCTACTTTGGGTGACTGGGGGAGCCTACCCACGTCAGTTCCTTGAGGCATCCATCACCTGACCCAGGCTGCACCCCTACTGAATAATTCAGAACTCAAGAAGTTGACCTGGGACTTAGAGTCAAGTTCTGGCCTGGCTTTGCTGATAGAATTCAGGGATATTGCACAAGATGCTTCAGTTGTCTGGATTCCGTTTTATTAAAAACAGTTTTGCAAAAAATTTATAATGTAGGAAATAGGTCTAATTATTTCAAGGGCTTTGTGTTATTTAGGCCCCTTATAATTGCAAGTGATAGAAAACCCAGTCCAAACTGGCTTGAGTGATTAAGTGGACTTCACTGGCTCATGTAAACAAAAGGTACATGGTTTGAGCTGGTTTCAGACATGACTGGATTCCAGGGTTCAAACAATGTCTCTTGTATGTGGTTTCTGTTATCTCTTCGCTCTGTTGGCTGATACACTCACTTTATTCTCAATAGCCAAGTTGTAGAAAGAGGGCTGCAGTGGCTTCAAGCCTAATATTTTCTCCCTTTAAAGTTGAAAGAGGAAAAGAATGAAATACTTTCTCAAGTTAATGTACACACTGCTGTATTTAAAATGGATAACCAACAGGGGCCTACTGTATAGCACAGGGAACTCTGCTCAATATTCTGTTACAACCTAACTGGGAAAAGAATTTGAAAAAGAATAGATACCTGTATATATAACTGAATCACTTTGTTGTACACCTGAAACTAACACAACATTGTTAATCAACTATACTCCAATATAAAATAATAAGTTAAAAAAAAGAAGTAGAATCCCTTCTATACAGAAAAGTGGTTTAAAATTACTTTGCAAATAAAAATTTTGTTTACTTAGTGGCAAAAATAAAAAGAATCTGGTTGTTTTCCATTGGTTTGGACTGGGTGATGTGCGCATCCACGAACCCATCACAGTGGAATTGGTTGTCCTGTGGGGATTGGCTTGACCTGGGTCACATGCTGCACCCCTTAGGCTAGTGGCATGACCCTACCTAACCTTGAGGACTGAAGTGGGGGACCCAGGGGTCTTCAAACAAAAACAGAGACTGAGGCCAGAAGGGGATGGAGGCTGGAGAGGCAAAGAGCAGGCGTCTCTGCAAATCCCTTCTTCATCTGGGGGGTCTCTGGTTTGTAGTGCTGGCTCATGCTTTTGCTGAACTGTTTCTAAGAATTTTAGATGGGTGGTAGTGTGGACCCTGCGTCAGTGTTGGAATCAGGAGCCCGGGCGTCGAGTCCTCTCTCCCCCAGCTGTGTGACTGAACGAGGTACCCCTCCTCCCAGAGCCTCAGCATCATCACCAAGCAAATGAAGCATCTGGACAGTCTTCCCTAAAACCTTTTCCAGCTCTAATATGCTGGGATTCCCTGAAGGTCTGTATTCAATTGAGTGTCCATCCAGAAGGGAGAGGCAGTCAAAAGGAATTTCCCCACTGGAACCAAAGCTTTAGAAATGTAAGATGTCAATGTAAATTCCTTCCTGGGTACTGTTTTCCTTCTCGTACTTAATGGAACACCAAAGCTCTACATTTTAACTAGGGGTTTTACTGCACTCTTGGTTAATATTGCAGTGAAATTATACTACTGTTACATTCGGGACCACATCCCGTATTTCCATAACAACAAGCTGGATAAGCCTTAAGTACAGAAAAGTGATAATCGTTAATGTAAAATCTACTGGAAACCCATTCGTCTAAACACTTTGCCCTTCCTTTAAAAAATTACTTTATTGAGAAAAATTTAATCCATCTGATCATGATTTAGTTTCTATTGACTCATCATTTTTCCTCAGCAGAAGTGATTTAACTTCCAAAAAGTATTTAAGGGGTAACTTGAACATTCTTTCTTGCCAGCAAATAGAAAATCACATTTTACTTTTCCTGCGAACAAATGGATTTTAAACTTGAAATTTCTAGCCCAAAGCTATGAATGCTTGGGCTGTGGTGTTGGATTTAAACAGAGGAAAATGTCCTCTTAACTTGGATCAGCAAGGCGGCAAGGGTCATATCCAGTCGGAAGGCGGCTCTGGTACCTCTAGTAGTTGTTTATGGCTGTGTGTCCTGATGGGTGGGTCCCCTGCTGTGTTCAGAGCATCACTGCTGGGGGACGTCCTTGTCCTCCTCACATCTGGGAAACCTTGTGGTGTTTCCTTCTGTTCCATGTCTGATGCACATGGCCACCACCACCACTCGGTAACAAGAGCAAGCACTCCATGCGTTGTTGCCCACCCAGCTCTGCTCGAGAAATGAGCATGTGAAGGTCAGTGGGAAAACTGGTGGGGAAGACACTAGAAAGAGAACTAATCTGTGGCTCAGAGACCTCGGATCTGGCCTTGCTCTGACATTGGCTGTGGGATCCTCGGCAAACCGCTGACCCCATTTACACCTTTGTTTCTTCAGCTGTGAAATAAGGACACTGGGCTTCATCAGTGGGTCTCAGCCCTTGAATGGAGAATGAGCCTCAAGAGGTTACTAGTATGGTAGATATAAATTTCATACTCTTTGGTTTCTTCTTGGAGGGAAGACCGGGGAGATGCCTCGGAGCTGAGGAAGGGAGGAGACAGTAGTGGGGAGGTGAGGAGGGCATAATAAAGACTTGAGGGGGAGGGAGCTGCGCAGACTGAATTAGGAGAATTTTCTGGACTTAGAAGGAAGAGGAAAGCCCTTTGGAACATCAGCCGTGCACACATAAGATACTGACAGCAAGAGAAATGGGAAGGAACATCTGAAAGAAGTTTAGCTTTGTGTTATAAATATACGCTTTTTTGGTATTTTCACAAAAGGCTGTAAGTTAAGATTTGCATTGATTTTCAATTATTTTGGTCGCTGGAGTACAGCAGATACTCAAGGTTGGTTTGCTCAGCACTTCTTCTGCCATTCTCTATTACAGAAAAGTTAA
Source organism: Mesoplodon mirus (assembly GCF_964341445.2). Taxonomy (NCBI): domain Eukaryota; kingdom Metazoa; phylum Chordata; class Mammalia; order Artiodactyla; family Ziphiidae; genus Mesoplodon; species Mesoplodon mirus. Next base: position 54,036,597 of record NC_138988.1, read on the forward strand.
CCATATCACTTATCATCCAAACAGGACACTTGAGGCTGAAAGGGAACCATTTTAGTGATTATGCCAGTACTACCAGTGTAAACCAGGACTATCCCAGATGAACTAAGATACGATTTATTCCAATATTTGATATACAGTGTTACTTAGGAATGATGCTGTAATACTGAAAAGTGAGGTGCACTGACTCCCAGGCTCCTGTGCACCTAGCACGGTCAGGTCTCACGGTTCTGGCCCATGAGAAGAGGCAGAAATCCCTGAAGAGGACTTGCCTCCGTAAGTGAAGGAGCACTAGGGGAAACTATGGCCTCTGTCCCCTTCCTCCTGCTTGGACTATACACGTGGTGCTCCAAGAGGCATCAGTCATTGCATGAGCATTAGGATGAAAGCCAAGTGCCAGGAGGGTGAAGAGGAAGATGGGAGGATATGGGTATTGGTGATTTCATGGACCAGCTGCACAGGCCCGTCCTACTCACCTCTAGACTTCCTGTACCAGGAAAAAATTAACTCTTACTTATTTAAGCCAGTCCAGTATGACTTCTGTATCTCATACCCAACTCAGTTCTGTTGATACATGGACCGGTAGGGTTTGTTTTTAATGTCAGATTGCAATAAGATGGGGCAATAAGGTAGGTAGGTTTATGTGGCAAATGCATTAATGCCTTTTCTGTTGTAAAGGAACTATACATTAGTTGAGAAGACCATCTAAATCTTTCTTTGTGGTTGTGTTTTATTAAATTTTGGACATTTTCAAACACACACGAAAGTAGATGTAACAGTCGGACGAGCCCCCAAATATCTATAACTGAACCTCAACAATTATTGTTTTATTATTGTAGTGTTTTTTGTTTTTGTTTTTGTTTTTGCGGTACGCGGGCCTCTCACTGCTGTGGCCTCTCCCATTGCAGAGCACAGGCTCTGGGCACGCAGGCCCAGTGACCATGGCTCACGGGCCCAGCCGCTCCGCAGCATGTGGGATCTTCCCGGACCGGGGCATGAACCCGTGTCCCCTGCATCGGCGGGTGGACTCCCAACCACTGTGCCACCAGGGAAGCCCTGTAGGTGTTTTTTTCAGCAAGTAATGAAGTTATCCACAACTGGAGAAATGGAAGGGAAATTTTTCAATAATTTGCCAAGGTAACGAGGAACTCTCTCAGAGGGAAGTTGATTCACAGATTGTTGAGTCTGGGTTATGCTGGGCCATGTGAATCTCTGCTGAAAACACACATGCAAGTAAACACTTTGGCATGATCTACCCTATGGATGGGAGAATAAGCAGAGCCCTGGAAAGCCTCGAGGTCATTACTAGTCCTGTGATCCTGGACACCCGATGTAAGCCCTGTAAGGTCCCAGTTTACTCCTTTGTGGACTGGAGATAGCAGTCACCTCACAGGGCAGCTGTGAGAGTTAAATAAGACAGTCATTATAAAGTCTTCTGTACAGTAATTGACATAGTGCTTAGTAGCACTATTGCTGTTGTTATCATTAGCTCAGTTTTAATCTGTGTTTTCTTTGTCTTTCTTCTAGGCTGGCTGGTAAGTGGGGAAGGCTATAGAACCACAAAAAATTTACAAAGTGTCCTATTCCATAAGCTTCATGAAATGATACGTTATAGAGTGTGGGTTGCCAGTCAGGACTCTGTCCACACTCGGAGACTAGGTTGATTCTACCAAAGAGAGGTGGTCCCTAGGGATAAAGTTGGATAACTGGCTGCAGGTACATCTGTTCCAGGGTCCAAGGTTAGTCAGTTTGCTATAGTGCTGAGTGCCTGGGGAGATGCTAACTTCTCAGATCAGAGGGAAGTTTCTTATTACTGGATCCTGAAAAGAAATCATTTAGTTTGGAGATTTAGAAATATTTAGGGGGACTTCCCTGGCAGTCAAGCGGTTGAGACTTTGCCTTACAATGCAGGGGGTGCGGGTTCAATCCCTGGTCGGGGAGCTAAGATCCCACATACCTCGTGGCCAAAAAACCAAAACATAAGACAGAAGCAATATTGTAACAAATTCAATAAGGACTTAAAAAAATGGTCCACATCAAAAAAAAAAAAAGAGAAATATTTAAACAAAGTCATTTTGGCTTTGAGATTCTCACACAGACTATGAATCAGATATGCTCAAATTCAATATGCCAGAGTACTTTGGTTATTAAATCTCACTTGGGGATATTTTCCAACATGTTCTGGGGAATGAGATGCGTGTCTCCCATTCATGGTAACAGGGAGTGTAGGAACCATGTCCAAAGAGACCCCATGTGTGTCCGGATAGCAGGCCTGCCTTAGTGCCACATATGTTTTCCATGGATTAGAGGGTATCTTAGGTGTGGCTCCCTGAAAACAGAGAGCAAGACAGGAATTTGGCTGCATGTTAGGGGTGCACTTTCAAGAGAGAAAGAGTGAAGTGAGGGAAGCAGGATAAAGAAGGAAAAGATGCTATGCAAGGATGTGATCTCATCTGGAGCCTGGCTTCTGCCTGATCCCACGGGGAGCTCTGGAGCATGGTGTCCACCCCTGAGTAGATCTCATCTTGAGGCAAGAGGACTGGCCTCTTGAACCCCCAAGTCAGCAAGTCAGTGGCTGTGGGGTGTCCCCAGTTGGGAGGGGAAGGTGTAATCTCTCACATGTGCTCCCTTCTGTCTGAGGGCACTTCTCCAGAGAAGGGGGTACCTCTGGGCCATTAACAGCATCATTCCCAGAAGCTGGTTAGGGGATCTGAGAGAGACCTCAGCATAGTCTCCCACAGACAGTGTCTCATTTGAAGTCAGCTATGTACCTCTTCCTGCTGCTTTGACTGAGGATTTATTTGGAACAGGGGGGTTAACACCTCTAAAGAGGATGTTCATTCTCAAGCTTGACTAATACATGGATGCTCTCCTAAGAGGGGAACATTTTCTGAGCTTCCAACATTGGCTTTAATTGTTTTTATTACAACTTTACTTAAATATATATAAACCTAATGGTTTCAGTAAGCTTCCTAAGCTTACATTTCTTAAAAAGACATGAAATAAAAAGAAATTACAAATAAAATTTTTAAAGTATATGACCATTAAAAATCAAGTTGACAATATAAATCCAGTGAGATGGATGATGCTGTTTTGCTGAGACTAAATTGCTGTTTCAAGATAAATTTGTGACTGTGCAATGACACAGATGGTCTCACGTTTCACACGGTCTCTGTTACAGGACGCTGGGTGAAGGGCCCACTTTCCAACACTCTTCCGTAGCAGAATTTCTGCAAAACCCGCAGTTGCAGAGATGGTGAAGTTCTCTGACCTTTCCTTGAAGAGAAGGCATTATTCAGCATTGCCATGTAGTTGGTCTCTACTCTTGTCCTCAGCCCATGGTCATTAAAGGCATACATCTTGGCACCACTGTGATCACAAACCCAAATGCAAACACAGGCATTTAAATGCTGTGGCCATCCTCAGTCAGTCAGTCATCCACAACGTATTTACACAACTTTATCAGAATGAAAGTATAATATTTTAAAAGTCATTTAAAGAACTCTTTTAGAGCACTTAGGGCCCCCAGAAACTGTTTGCACATCATTTGATATGAAACAACAGCTCTTTCCCATGACAAGGGAACATGTATATGGTGAGTTTGCCCCTGTGATGCCACTTGGGGGATACCCAAGAAAGCACTATTCTGGCTCCTGCTGGTTGGGACAAGAGGATGGAGATGAGGAAGGTCAGCAGTGGAGAGTGAACCACTGACAGTCTGCAAGGCCACTGGATGTACCCTGGGCCCCATATCTCATTACAACATTGATGATGCCCCTTGAGCTACGCAAACCACGGACAGAACATAGTGAAAACCCAGAGAGCCGTGAGCTCCTGCCCAGAGAGTCCAGCAAGCGGGTTGGGAGACTGGGGTTCCTGGTGCATCCTGGGTGATGATGAACATTGTCATGTTGCCTGCAGGCTGTTCCAAGTGGGAAAGCTCATGGACCGGGGTGCTTGTGCCACGTGCAGAGGAAGGTTCCTGACTTCCTCACCTCCCTGTGCTTCCTTACAACAAACTCTGTTCCCTGAGGCAATCTGAGCACCACCTGAGCTAGTAGATTAATGAAGACAGATAGAAAAGGTAGAAGTCTCCCAAATTCAGGAACAAGACCTGCATTGAGCCGGAGAGCCCAGTGTGAGCCCCAGGAGTTAAGAAGGGTCTTGGGGTAGAGGCCAGGCATTAAAACACACTCTTTCACCACAGAGGTCAAAGCACAAAGGAAACCAGGTGGGCAGCTGCAGATTCACCCTCTTCCAGATCATGCTCTAATTTAATACTGGGAAAAGAGGATTCAGAGAGGGTGACTTGTTCAAGGTCTCACACGTTTACTGAATAAATATTTAGGGATCAGTGTCCACTAAAGTCTGGAGACTCTGCTGTGTACCAGATACACAACAGACAGTCATAAGCCCTCAGGGAGCTCAGGGTTTAAGAGGTAGATAGAAGCTAGCAAACAGATGGTGATGATGCAGTGACATCAGTTTCCTGAGAGGAGGGGCACACGGGAGGGTCTCCTTACAAGCCGGGCAGTCAGAGGGAGCTCCCCAGAGGAAGGGCTGGCAAATCCCACAGTGAATGCAGGGGTCTTGTTCTGTTTCTGTTTCTGTTCTGTTTTTTGGGCCTCACTGCCCAAAGCTTGGGAGGAAGTTTGGGGCCAGGGGCTCACTGCTCCGCAGCAGTGAATGAGCAGCAGGAGAACCAAGGAGAAACTCCACGTTCTTTCAGGGGCATTGATTGAAAACTAAAAGAATTGTGGGCTCACTCACATGACAACTTTTTGAAAGGGCTATTTTATCTTGAAGATTATGAATTTGGAGGAACTAAGGTGATTGGCAGTGGAAAGAATCAGAACATGCGAAATTCCTTAAAAATTTATTGACTTAAATAACTTTGTCTATGTTACACATAATTAAAAAAAAACAACCTTAAAAAAAAAAGAAAGACGGAAACTGCTGGAAACATTCTCAGCCCGTTTCTTCTAATATTTCAATTCCACACCATGACCAGAAGGCTTCCTAGCTCTCCCTTCACAAGAGTCAGTAACTCTCAGTTTTCTTCCATATAAATCCAACCCTGTGCTGACTTTTAAGGCCAAGGTCATCCAGCTCTGTTACCTCACAGCTCCCAGCAGGCCCCTTCCATTCATTCAAATCGTAGGTGTTAAAACGATCCTACCTGGTACCTGTCTCTAACATTCATCTGGAGATGACTAAATCCATGAGGTGGGATGTGAAGTTCATGAAAAGAGGCTTGCTATTTAAAGTGTGGTCCCTGGACCAGTAGCATCAATATCACCAGGGAGTTTGTTAAAACTTGCAAAATCCTAGTCCCCAGGCCAGATACTGAATGAGACTTGAAGTCCAACAAGATCCTCAGGTGGTTCTTGTGCAAATTAAACTTTTAAAACTGTTCTAAAGAGATAGGTAAGTAGAATTAAATTCTAAATGTCATACAGGTAGTTTATATTAGATTTATTTGTAAGATAGCATCACATTGCTCACTTTTCTTATGTTAAATTTTAAAAACCCCAAAACTTGTACTAATAAAGTTTTTTGTTTTTTTCTGACTGACAGTTACAGCATTTTGGTAGTTAATTTGAGTAATACTGGCGTTATTACTACCTTTTTAAAGCATGCTCAGGATTCATAAAATAAATTTTTAAACCAGAAAATAAATAGAAATACATTTCCAACACAAAAACATTTAAACCCATTATAAAATGTTTAGAAAATTATAAATATATTGAAAATATAAATGCTAAATACACATTAACAGATTAAAATTAATAAACACAGTATTATCCATAGCACATTACATGAGAAAGAAGAAATGATAATTAATCACAAAAAATTTGAAAATGTAATTTGCCCTTTGTAAACAAATTAAAGAGCTAAATCTGAAAATAAAACAAAATAAAGGCCATGTGTGTTGATACCACGATTGGGGAATTGTGAACACACCTCTGAACAAATTTTTCTAGCTGCTGAAATGGCTCCTGTGTGTTCTTATCAGGGAATGTGAGAAAGAAGACTTCATCTTCAAATAACTTTATAATTGTATCTCCTGTTTGAGGGACACTCTTTGGACAACTTTCAGGAACCAAAATCATATAAATCTATATATGTGTAAATAAATACATCTATTTATTTATTTATACATCTATTTATTTATATTTATATATATATATAGAGAGAGAGAGAAGAGGGAGAGAGAGAGAGCTGTATGTTTTGTCTCAAAGAGAGCATTTCAGGTTTATCTATGTCTTCTTTGGTTTTATCCTGTACTCCTGATACTCTAAGCAGAGTTACCTGTTCCAATTTCAAAACCGTCAGATTTATACACCACTAGTTGGAAAAGCCTTTGAACTAGATAAGAATTATTCTTGTGGATGAGGCTTTACTTTATCAATTGTCATTTTCTTCCTCTTCTTGAGGATTCTGGGGATTTAGAAAAATGCATTCTAAACAAGAAAGCTTTGTTCAACACAAAATTCGAATGCAACAGAGAACTCTTTAAATATGCCATCAATATGCAAATCATTTTCAGATTTATTTAAATTTTAAAACAATGGTGTTACATTAGTAAAAAATGTGTGATTTTTTAGTAGCATATATCAGAACACCCAAATACCAAAACCAATAATGACCGTAATGATTAGCAATATTGACATCAGGCAGAGGTCATTGTCAACAGACTTACTGAAATAGAAGAACAAGAGATCATGGGGAAAAAGTGACATTGTGGGAACTCTTTCCCCAGCTTTTACTGTGCAAAAATTTTCCATTCATTCACACTGAATGAGAATAAATTTTTTGAGACAAATCACTCTAATTTTGAATTCAAGTCTAAGATGCCTAGAGCAGTGACATATGCCTGTGCTCGCCACTGGGAAATCTGCTAGGAAAAGTCATTTATCTTCAATCCAAACTTCACTGATTCATATTTTTAGCTAACTTCAACAAGAATAGTACCTGCAGGAACCCAACTTATGTTAAATGTTTTTTAACATAAGAAATGTTTACAAAAGCTTCCATTTACGTTCCTTTCCTCCTGATTATCTTGGTATTTTTATGGAGTGTAATGGTTTTCCAGAAATGAAACCGTATCGCATTTACCTGTAGGAAATGGGAGTTTAAATTATAATGGTATGACTTGTAGCCTTGTTCCAAGATCAAATTTAGTTGCAAATTGAAGGTCTGGTGAAGGTTGCCTGCGTAATGGGTGCTGATATACACCTCTACTGTTCTCTTCATAAAGTTACGATGAAAACCCTTGGGGTGACTAGGAAAAGTCTGTACCTTTTGGGTTTCCTTTCTTCCAGGCTCTGTTGGTCTCTCTGTGTCCCATGTGGGGACCACTGAAGGCTAAAGCCAGCAATCCGGTGACCACATTGCCTGGTTCTGAATCCATATCTGCCAGTCACGCTTTGCTTGGCTTTGTAAACCCTCTGGGCCTCTGGTTGCTTATCTGTCAAATGAGGAGGCCGACCACTGCATCTCCCCCCAGGGGTGGGTGTGGATTAAATGATAACTGTGCAAACCATATGCTAAGTGGTCTGTGTTTGTTACTATTATAAAAGCCAGGAGATGGCGACTAGGCCTGTCTATTCCCTTCCATCTGCCCCCAGGAAGAACTGAGGGAAAAAAGCAACATTTTTCATCCATATCTTTAGAAGCAACATGGTGTGGCTGAAAAGACACCAGTGTGTTGGAATCACATAGACCGAGGCTGTGTGATTATTAGCTGTTAATCAAGAGTGTATCATTTATGCCCTGTCAACTTCAGTCTCCTCGTTTGGAGGGAACGATAGTATCTACCTCAGAAGGACTTGAGGGATATTACATTTGTTAATAAAGTAATTAGTAAAGTATATAGCACTTATCTGGCTAGTTGGTCAAAATGGTCAACAAAGGTCACTTTTCCTCCCTTTCTGTCCTCACAGTCACATTCCATGATTCCTCTTGGTTTTCTTCTGCAGATAAACTTTCATCACTCTTCAGTTTCCTTTTCCTCTGTAAGCTTACTCATCCTTCATCCAGCTCTTTGAATTCCTGCCCTTTTCTGGGCCAGCATCTGTATCAATTCAACTGGGGCATTAGCTACTCTAGAAGTTAGAAGTTCCAGCAGTGATCCCTTCATACCTCCAAGAGAGCGGGAGAGAGAGGAGGAAACTGTGTGGGGGGTGTGTGTGTGTGTGTGTGCATGTGTGTAATGTGTGTGTGCGCACGCAGTGTGTGGTGTGTGTGTGTTTCATTTATCTATGCATTCAACCGAAACTCACTGAGGTCTCACCATTACACTGAAACAGTGCTAGTTTCTGGGAACTAAAGCCAGAACCTAGGCCTGGTCCCTAGCTTGGCAAAATTCATAAATTCTAATGGGGGAAAGAGACACATAAACAGGTACTTGGAAGGTATGAGTATGAAGGGTGTGCAGGCAGCATTAGGGAGGGACTGCTCATCCATCTGTCAGAGCAGGTGGTCACATCTTTAGAGGAAGTGGGGCTTCCCGAGACTTGCAGGGTATGCTAGAGTTAGCCCAGTGGGGGGAGGGGAGAAAGAACAAGGTGAGGTGGGGAGTTGGGGCAGAGGGGTCAGCAGGAACCAAGCACCGAGGAGAGACACAGCTTCGTGGCAGCATGGTGACCACGGGCTGGAGGTGAGAGAAGACCTGAGCCTGTAGAGAGATCAAGGGACAGGAGCTAGAACTGTACCTGTGAAGCCACAATATAGGATTTTAATCAGAAAGATCTCGCCAGATTTGAATTGTAGAATTCTCAGAGGCTCCCTTGATATTAGACTCAATGGGAGGCAAGACTGAAAACCCAGAGACAAGTCAGACAAGCTGGAAGGGTAGGAGAACAGGTGAGTCGAGATGATGAACGCGTTGATCAGGGCAGGGGTGGGAAGGACAGAGAAGGGGGTGTATTGTCAGGGTTCTCCAGGAAACAGAACCAACAGTGTATATGTACATCACATACATACATGAGGAGACTTGTTATAGGAACTGGCTCACAGTTCATGCTTACAAAAATTTAATTAGGCGGCCATTGAGGATCTGGTCTCAGACAGGTCTCTGCCCCACTGAGAACTTGAACTTTCTTTGAACTGTACCAGACCCAAGGACACCACCAGCTGTATTCAGAATAGCACCTGCCAGCTGCAACCTTATGGTCTCAAGTTCTCCTCTTGTTAACTATGAAACCATTTCAGACCCCAAATAAGTCTAACTTAACAATCACCCGTACTTCTGGCCAGCTCTAATTTCAATCCTTGATAAACAATTCATGTAAATATAACCTTCAGTTTTTGCCTTTATAACTCCATTTTGTAGTTGGGCGGAACAAAATTCAAGTGCTTCTTGAATCTGTGTCTCCCAGGCAGCAGTCCTAACAAACCCCAAATATTTCATTTCAGTCAGGTCTCCATTTATGTAATTTTGGTTAAGAGCACTGTGAGCAGGACATGCAGTACCCATTTGATGTTGTTCTTGGGTATTTTCTCCTATTTCCTTCTGCTCCAGCCCCCCCAGGCAGCTTACATTGACAGTTACCACTCTGCATGGGGAAGGTAAACTTACTGGTTCCCAGTTGGGGTTTCCCCTCAGCACTGGTTTGCCCACTGTCACCCGGAGGTGGATTCACTGATAGAGGTTTGTAGCATCTGACCTTGTAAGTTGTCGGTGACCAGTGTGTTCTCCGGTATTGGAGAGATAAAAACCTTGTATTCTTGGGAGGGAGAGTGCCCAATTTGCCGTGTCAAGGTGACTTTTCTTGACAGAACCTTCTGTAACCGTTTGCCATCAGTAACCATCATTGGTGCTGAGGGGGGCAGGAAACCCCCTGAGGGTGACCACATATTAGAGTATGTTCAGCTCTGGTATCCACCAGAGCTGTCACCTTTTGTTTATTTCTGGGGACCAGTGAATAGTGAGCCCAACACAAGGCCTGGGATCACCTCCAGCGGCCTGCATCCCACCTAGAATAGGACTGTATCCCTGAGGCCTCTGCTGGACCCTTTCACTGGACCCTTTACAGCCTTGGGATAGCCTTCTGGCTTTGCCAGCTTCCTCTCTGTCTTGGCTCTTTCCCACAGCCTGTACCCATTCCCGGGATTTGTCAGTCCCCCCCAGATCAGCAATGGACAGTGGACCACCCAACATCATAAATGTCCTGTCCCACGACTGGGCTGAGCGTGGATGTCAGGTGCCACACCGGGTGCTGGGGGCAGACTGATTGTCTTGGCTTATATTCCTGCAGTGAATGTGGCCCAATCAGAGCCTTCAAAGACAGGGGGTAGATGGCCTGTCTCATTCCCCGCTCCCTATGGATTTGTGGCACCTCCTCTGTAGATTCCCAAGGCCCCACATGTCCAGGGAGGGCCCCCTCATTGGGCCAAGCCTCCCTGCAGCTAGAATAATCCAGTTAACAAGGGAGTGAGGCCCTGGAACCCCCTGAGCACCACGCAGGTGCTGCCGGAGGGTTGGGTGTGTGCTGATGGGGCTCATTTCCTCTGCCTCCTGCCCGTTAGAGAAAAGCCACCCTCCACCCGGTATCCCATATCCCCACTCACCACACCTGGGTACCTTCCCTGGCCTTTTGCTGGAACTTAGCAGCTATATGAGTAAACTTAGCAGACATGTATTCTCTCGTCACGAGTGTTTCCTGAACTGGAGGCTGCCCTATGGTCTGGGATGCTGTCACTGTGCCTTTGCTTTCTTTCCTCTGCAGTAGGGCGTTCTGTCCATTTCACCGTCATTACACAACATCCTTCTCTTTCCCTCCTCACTTCCCCAGGATCCCACCTCTTAGCGTCCCCATCAGGCTTTGCTATGAGGGCTCAGACCTTAATGCACAGTACCCTGCACCTGCCTCACTTTGCAAAACGGGGACTTACCACCCTGCTCTTCCGCCTTGTCTGCACGTCCTCTAACTTCCGCTCTTCTTCCCGCTCTCTGAACTCGAGCTTCAACCTCTAGCTAGACGTCAGTGTCCAGCCACCCTGCCCACCCTAGAGGTCAGCCCACCACAGCAGCCCTCCATCCTCTTCTGTTAGCCAAGAATTCTAAGAACGGAGACCCGGTTGAGGTAAAAAAAAAAGAAAAAAAGCGATTATTTGGGGTTTGTTAGGACTGCAGCCCAGGAGACACAGATCCAAGAAGCACCTGAATTGTGTTCCGCTGGACACAAAAATGGGGGAGGCTTATAAAGGCAGAACCCACAAGGTTACATAAATTGTTTATCAAGAATTAGGACTGGAGCTGGCAAGAAGTAAGGGCTCTTGCTAAGAAAGGATTGGTTGGGGTTTGAAATGATTACATAGTTGCAAAGGGGGAGGATCTTTGAAACTAGTGCATATTGTTTTGAAAATGGCCGATGGTATCTTTTGAGTTTGACACCATTTCAAAGATTCAAGTGCTTAGGGATGCAGGATCCTGTCTGAAAGCACTTGCACCAGGGCCACCCATCCATTTTGATTTTTTAAATGATCTTAAAATATGTCATCACTTCTTTTCCTCAGTGTGCTCTGTGCAGTTCCTCAAGCAAGCACATTAGACCAGCTGACTTCAGAGGCATCCCTGTACTCACACAGTGGTCCAAAAGTATCTACCGTATGGGTCACCCCTCCCCACACAGAGGTTGATGACCAACCTCGGATTCCCCCGTGGCAGATGGCTCTTTCCTAAGACCCATTTCTTTGGTCTCCTGCCTGGCTTGCCAGTTGTTGGTTCCCAAACTGACCCCTGTACACGGAGGGCAAGGAGAGACTGAAGAAAGTGGCAGAACACTCCAGATAGGTAAGAGGCAGGTGTAACATAGGAGGCTTGTCTCGGACGTCGCAAGTGGAGGTGGATGTAGGTGGATCCCTACATCCACCGCCAGAATCTTAAAAGTTTACACAGAGGCTTTAAGTGGGTTTAGTCACGTATACTGTCTATCCAGATGGTCTCAACAGCACTGTCCTATCTCAAGGCTGCGTCCTTGGGGCAGCTTCCAGTGTGAGCAGGGCATGTGGAATGTACATTCCAAGGATGCAGGAGGGGCTGCTGATTGCCCAGTTCCAGCTCAGAGTCAACCAGTGGTCATGTCCTCTCCATGGCCTCCCCCAACAGAAGGAAATGATAAATGGCTTGAGAGGTGGAGGAAAGCGAAGATGAAGCCTTGTTTCTGGTTTGGATGCCTTGGTTAGTGATGGGGAAACAGGGTTTCTTAAGGGGATTTTGGACAGAGTTGTTGAAAGCAGGGATAAGCTCAGTGCTGACAACCCAGTGGGGGCTGTTTACATTATCTTCATTCAGAATAATCCTGGTGCTTGAATTTTGTCCTTAAATGAGTTCACAGACTCAGGTAATAAGCTCAGATATACAAGAAAAGCCAATTATAGAACCTCACAACTGTCTTTTAAGTTTTGATCCACCCGTTCTTTCTGCTCAGTCTGTTTGGAGCTTCCCCTCCCCTCCCCTAGGGTTTGAACCTCCGTAAGCAGTTGTGATCCCAGGAGAGGTTGCTTAGTGGGTTGGGTGGGGCCGCGCAGCTGCATCTTGGGCATCAGGCCACACAGGAGTGCTGGGATGTCCTTCTTCCTGACGCCGTTGGCCTCTCGGGTCTGGAGGTCTTTGCTGCATGTGGCCTTAGACGAGGAGCATGGGATTCCTAGGGAAGCCTGGAATCACCTGCCTGGCACCGAGCTCTGCCCAGGAAATAGGTGCAGAGTCTCAGTTTCTTGGGATCCCATCTCACACCTCCCCTTCTGAAGTCTCTCAAGAGGATCCTTCTCTCTTCTATATTTTCCCTCAGACTCTTTCTCTTGATATATGATCAGCACAATTTTTAATTGGGTTAGAATTCTATAAACCAAAGCCTGAAAGCCCATTTTCACCCTTTAAGGGGTTTCCACCCTTGAGGCATTAGACCCCTCCCTTGAGGCAATTCTAGAAAGCCCCCTCCCCTTGAACAGGAAGGGAAAGAAGGATCAATACTAAAGGAAAAAAGATCAGTTAATACCTTAAAAAATAAAACTAAAAGAAAACACCATCAACAATAAAATAAGCAATGGAATAAGAATTTTCATTTCCTATTTTGGGAAAGCCATTGGCCAAAAAAGGAACAGCAAAGGCATAGAAAACAAAACATATTTTGAGTGAATAATTGTAAATATTAATATTGTAACCTTTGACTTTAATAATTCACATGTCAGTCTGTTTGAGAGAGGGTAAGTTTTTTGTTTTTGTTTTTATCCAGTCCTTGGTTTTATAGTTTCAGGCATGTATCTTGCAATCTTTCTAGAGGTATCTGACGAGTGGGCTCATAGAATTGAGAGAAAATGAGATAATAAAGTTAGAGTGAATCAGAGAGTCAACTAAGGTTAAGTAAGAGATGTCAAGTGATGCTGCACTTTCTCAAAAAGAAATGAAGGCTGTTTATACTGTTTGAGATAGGAAAATGGAGACATTTCTGGCAAGTGATGAGATGTCATGTCACCAAATGTTTACTGTTTAAGTGTCTGTTTTATATTTTCACTCAACATTGACATTTTGCCAATTAAGACCTCGGGTAAGTGTTAAATTCATTTATGTGGTCTGTTGACCCAAACACCAGTAGATCAAACATTTGATTCCATCTTGTAAACACTTTGGGCAAATAGAATTCCAAGACTGATATTCGTGTTTTCTAACTGGAGAGCTTAACACTCGGAGAGTATCTGTGTCTATGGTCTGATAAGATGAGAAGGTTGGGATTCAGCTCACATGAGGGTGTATATTCACTCTGAATATCGTTGTGAGGTCACACTGCTGTTCCTACTTGAACTGTACCCAGGAGACCCAGGTTGTGGTTTCATATCCACCTCAAATCCCTTTACTCCTCTGGCTTCAATTCCTTCATTTATACAGTGATAAGGTTGGTTTGGGTCAGGGGTCAGAAATACAAACACCTACATGGGCAGGACAAGTGACAGAACCGTAAACGTGTACATTACTGTGTATCACAGCATTGCTACTTGTTTTCTTCACACTCACGAAAACAACTGTGTTGAAATTCCAGTCTCTTTCACAGATCGTTAATCTTTTCATTGGCATCCTTTCCACACACCAGCCATGGCTCTTCTCATGGTTTGTTTTCCTAATGCAAGATTAAGTTGTATTCTTTTGCTGCAGACACACTTTGTTGGCGTATTAAACACAGAAATCTTTATGTTCTAGAAAAGTCTGTCTGGCTCACATTTTTTTTTGTTTGTTTTTGGAAACACGTAGCTTGTTGTTTCTTTTTTCTATTTTTGTAAAAGACATGGATGTCATGGTACATTTTTTTTTTTATTCTGTAATAAAAGCAATGACGTCACTGGGGTAATACCTGTCAGTTGACCCTCAGCCTCAGGAAGGGGAGTAATGGGGGGTGTGGGAACTGTGGCCGAAGGAGAGCATGTCCTCTGGGACCTTCCTTACCTCTGTGCAGCAGGCAACTGCCCCTCAGCACCATTCGATTGTTGGCCTCTGAGAATATGAGTCCAGTATGGATTTGTGTGTGTGAAAAGTTTTTCAAGAAGAGCTGTAAATCCTGATTATTTTACATGGAATTCTCCTGAGTTTTAGATGTTGACAACAAAATTTAAATTTAAATAAACATCAGTAGTAGCAATACTTAATGGTCAATGGCTCAGTCCAAGCATGAGAAAACTATGAATCTGATGCCCACAAAGCTTTGAGGCTTTTGGGCCATGTGACCTTTAAGTTCATTTTCCCCTAGAACTTTTTTTTTTTTTTTTTTTTTTTTTCGCGGTATGCGGGCCTCTCACTGCTGTGGCCTCTCCCGTTGCGGAGCACAGGCTCCGGACGCGCAGGCCCAGCGGCCATGGCTCACGGGCCCAGCCGCTCCGCGGCATATGGGATCCTCCCAGACCGGGGCACGAACCCGTATCCCCTGCATCGGCAGGCGGACTCCCAACCACTGCGCCACCAGGGAGGCCCAGAACTTTTTTTTAAAACAAATATTTATATACCCCTTGCTACACTCTGGGCACACTTAAAGTACTTTACATATCCTAAGTCATTTAATCTCAAAACAACTTTATGAAGTTGGTGCTATTATCTTCATTTTACAGTTGAGGAACTGAGGCAAAGAGCAGTTGAGTGACTTGCCTAATGTCACAGAGCAAATAAGTTGTAGAGCCGGAATTCCAACAATGGTCCTCTGCACGAGAGCCAGAAATCTCTTCCTTTATTCAGGTAAACTTCTGTTTTCTATTTTTAAAAATGTCTCCTTAACAAACATTAGTTTATAAAATTTGTTGTGGACAATTAGCATATTTATTTGGATTTGTATGAAGTTAGAAGTTTAGAATATTTTTATTTTGTATGTGATAATAAGATACATTAGTGTGGGTCAGTTCAATACTCTGCTTACATTAGTAGGATTGATGAAAATGAGATGCTGGTTAGGATCTTCCAATCAGATCTCATATGTAAATAAGTGGCTGCCCTTTGATTGGCTACTGATGATCCTCAGAGGAAGTGATTAATGCTTTGCTTTTCTGGCTGGCTGGGTACCTGGAGAATGTTAATACAAATGGAAATTTGGCCATATGTTTAAGCAATCTGTCACAGCAAAGAGATTTCCAGAGCTTTTTGGTTAAAGAGGTTTCTGAATGTATGTATGAGCGATATATGGGCTGAGTTTTTATTTCAGCAAATATAAGGATGTGTTATCCCTTGAGCTTTGTTATTAACCTCAGCTTCACCTCCATTAATATT
Source organism: Mesoplodon mirus (assembly GCF_964341445.2). Classification (NCBI taxonomy): domain Eukaryota; kingdom Metazoa; phylum Chordata; class Mammalia; order Artiodactyla; family Ziphiidae; genus Mesoplodon; species Mesoplodon mirus. Next base: position 54,052,345 of record NC_138988.1, read on the forward strand.
TACTCCGCAGGTCAATAAATCTTGATATTCACTTCAGCAGAAGCCAGTATCTTCAGATTATGAGTTACTAATCTTGGCCAAACTGAAAAATTGTGTGAATATTCTTCTTTTGCTAGAGAAAATGAGGACTTTTTTGGCCTCCTTTTTCTTCAGGCTCTCTTAAATGGGAAAGTTCATTTTGATCTGAATCTTCAAACACCTTTTCAGATTTAGTGTTTGGAGTTGAGGGTATGAGTCTTAATATGAGAAGACCTTTCAGAAAGGTCTCTTTCCCATTGAAAGCACTGTAAGAAAGGAAGGGTTAAATCTTATTTTAAACCCTCCTGTGAAATACCTTGATTTTAGGGGGAACTAAGAGAGCACTGTAGCCAAATTACTGCTGTCCATCTTTGTGTTATTTACAGACATTGCTTGATTTGAGTCATAACAGGGTAATGCATTTCTAGATCCTGCCAGCAAAATGCTGTGTAGACGAACAACTGCATGTGGCCCATCTCAGGATACAGAACAGCAAGTGTGAAAAGACATAGGTGAGTGGATTTGCTTTCCAACAGCATAAATGCTGGGCTTGAAGTATGCAATAGAAGCAATTAGTTTGCTGTTTCAAGAGAGTATTTCTAGTCCTATAATCTGCAGAATCATACCTAAGTGACAGAGAAATTCAAGACAAAAGGAGATGAAAAATCATGGAAGAAGTTAGAAGTCGTCTTAGCTGGTGGCTGGTGGTTGCTGCTTAGGGAGATGGGAAAATGTAGCATTTGGAAATAGCTGTGTAGAGGAGAAAGGGTCTTTGCAAAGGCTGATTTAAAGGAAAAAATTTCCAAGATTTTCCAAGGTGTTTGATTGGGGGATGGAGGGTAGGGGAACCAGGAAGTAAGGGTGGGGATTTGTTAAATGTGGTGGGAGACTCTGGTTAGGCAAAGCCCCTAGAACCCTCTTTCCAAAGTATGGTCCTGGGACCAGCAGCATCAGCATCACCCAGGAACTGATTAGAAATGCACATTATCAGCCCCATCCCAGAGCTATTGAAACTCTGGGGGGTGGGTGGGGCCTAGGAAAACGTGGTTGGACAAGCTTTCCAGCTGATTGTGAAACACACTCAAGTTTGAAATCTATTGCACTAGGGCCCAGACTTTTCAACCTTATCAGTACACTGCAATTCCTTGGGGAGTTTCCAGAATAATGATGCCTGGGTTTTACCCCAGAGGTTTGATTTAATTGGCCTGGGGTACGGCCTGGACATCAGGATGTCTTACAGCTTTCTAGATGATTTTAATGGGCAGCCAGGAGAATTACTCTAGGGCAAGTTCCAATCCTAAATTACTTTTTCAGATTTAATTCTCTCTTTTTCACATCAAATATTTTATAATGCTTCCTTTACTAACCTGAAATGAAATTTATATGAATATTATTACTTATGCACATATTTTTAACTGAATATAAAGGAGAAATAACAGAAAAGTGATTTGTTATAATATGAATTTCGAACGTTTTAACTTGTGAGTCTGACTACACTTACAGTGAAGCAAGCAGGTGCTCGCATTGAGTTATCATCAGTGTGACAGTTGCAAATGCAGATGGATCCAGACGTGTTGAACTGGCAACTCAAAACCAGTCCATGGGTGACATTACTGCTGGGGGTGCGGGGGGCATGGGTTTCTGAACAGAACAGATCTTGGTAAAGTTTCTAACAAAATAACCATCCGTTTTCTATTTCTCTGAGCCCTTGTTCAAAGCTTGCACTTAAACGGAGCAGTGACTTATGGTAGCGGATGCCGTGGTACCTTGCTAGGCTGCTCCTCCAGGACTGAAGCACCTATTTCCCCAGCTGCTGGCAGTGCTGTTGGCTGATGGCCTTCAGCTGACGGTCCTCTTTGGGTCTTGCCCTCAGCTGTAGGGGCTGCCTTGCCCAAGACCTCTCCAAGATCATGCCCCCTACTCAGGCATAGATGTCATTTGATGTCTGGTCAATGCTGGGCTGTAAGCGTGGCAGCCCTCCTGCCTTCATTCAGGACACCTCCGAAGGGCCATCTAGGCTATAGTCTCCCCGTTGGATTGGCCGAGACCTTTGCTTCAACTGCATCGCTGCTCAGCTTCTCTCCTGCCCAGCCCTGCTCCCCTCAGTTCCCCAGGAGTGTTGATTCTGAGAATAGTCTGCAATAAACTTCCTGCTACAGATCCAGCTCAGGGCCTACTCCCATGGGAACTGACAAGTAATACTGTCCTTAGGGAAAACCTGAGTCCTTTACTAGTCACCTGGGTTACAGTTATTTCAAAAGATTCTCGTTTAGTATATTATCCCATGAGAGCAGCTTCACTGAGACAGACGGGGACAAAACTGGAATTGCCTTTGGCAGAGGGACTGTTGGGAGGACCAAACCAGGCAGGTAGAGGAAGGCTGAGGTAGTGAGAATAGAACGGACACTGGAGTTGTAAGTGCTCAGAACAAATTCCTGGGAATTGATCTGGTAGAGACACTGCTAAATTCAGAGGCAGGGTGGCCTCAAGCAAAGATGTAAGTGAGGCAACATTTGTTTTACTTTTCTCCAGTGCTTTGTTTCTCTCCTTGGAGTCTGAAGCTCTCAGAACCTACTCCCTGGAAAAGATCTGATAAACTATTTACCCCCTAGTGTGAATCTAAGTCAACAGTTTTGTTTTTTCTCTTCCAGAGATATTTGCATTTTAAGTATTTTTATGGAATAACAATTGTGGTCCTTGGTTAAAAGGAATTTTAAGAAACTGCTTACATCCAAGGATTGGGGATAGGGAACAGGGAGTCATTCCTCTTCTCACCTACTCAAAATCTGTTCTCACTGTAGAGTTTCTTAAGGTCACACAAGAGTGAGAATGGGGTACCCTAGCAGGAATGTCTGTGAGCTGTTTGGGAATGAGTCATTCATGAATTTTATTTCCCTATCCCCTTGGAAATTGATGTATAATTACAAAGAAAAGCCCTATAGTTCTGGTTTTAAAGATAGAGTAAATCTGAAAATCTTCAGTAGTCTGGATGTATTGTTAGAATCATGAGTGTGATTTTTTAAAAATATTTATTTATTTATTTGGCTGCACCAGGTCTTTTTTTTTTTAAACATCTTTATTAGAGTATAATTGCTTTACAATGGTGTGTTAGTTTCTGCTTTATAACAAAGTGAATCAGTTATACATATACATATGTTCCCATATCTCTTCCCTCTTGCGTCTCCCTCCCTCCCACCCTCCTATCCCACCCCTCTAGGTGGTCAAAAACCACCGAGCTGATCTCCCTGTTTGCACCAGTTCTTAGCACGTGGGAACTTCATTGCCACGTGTGGGATCTTCGCTGCGGCATACGGGATCTTAGTTGTGGCATGTGGGATCTAGTTCCCTAACCAGGGATCTAACCTGGGCCCCCTGCATTGGGAGTGTGGAGTCTTAACCACTGGACCACCAGGGAAGTCCCATGAGTGTGGGTTTTGAAAAACTACTATAAAAATGTGAGAAAACATCTGTAAATTTTATTTATTTGTAAAGTCTTTACCAAAAGGTGTGTGGTCTTGGCCCAATAATTTTGTATCTCTGGCCTTTAATTGCTTTGCCATGAAACAGATCATTATTCAGATTCCTCTCATGAGATTATTTCTCATCCTCCTCTTCAATCATCTTAACGAAATAGAAGGAGAAATGAAAAAGTGAAAGCAGGGGCTTCGCTGGTGGCGCAGTGGTTGAGAGTCCGCCTGCCGATGCAGGGGACACGGGTTCGTGCCCCGGTCTGGGAAGATCCCACATGCCGTGGAGTGGCTGGGCCCGTGAGCCATGGCTGCTGAGCCTGTGCGTCTGGAGCCTGTGCTCCACAACGGGAGAGGCCACAACAGTGAGAGGCCCGCGTACCGCAAAAAAAAAAAAAAAAAAGAAAAAGTGAAAGCAATGAGAACAACTTTAAGAAGTCGCTGTAAAGGACTCCGTCCTCTTTAGCAGCCCTGTCATTCATTTGTTCATTCATTCATTCATTCCACAACACTGACTGTCCACACTGAGCTAGGTCTAGGCCTCGGTCCAGAAGCAGAACAAATAAAGAGGCCCTACTTTATGACCTTGAGTAATTCCAGTGTACTGACATCTTTCTTGATCTGCCGACACTCGGGACAAGACTTTATTTACTGCTCACATTAGTTGTGTCCTTGGCCATGAATTAGCTATGACTTTGGGTCTTAAGTGTGGCGTGTGTGAAAAGCCCCCGCATGCTGTTGGCCAGGGCGTTGTTTGCATAATGTGTTGACTGTGCGTGTTTAAACAACACGTTGGCGGATCATTAATACCAGGTACAGTTACCGAAATGAAACCCTCGAGAATTTCTTCCCTTAGTAATCTGAAGTCTTGCCAACTTTCATGCCTTTCCTGAAAGCAAATAGCTGGTTTTCTTTTTACCTCTCTTTTTCAACCACTCGACTAGTTAGAAGTTATTTGGTTAAGCTTTCTGAGCCATAAACGCAATGTTTTCTAATGAAATGATACAAAATCTGAGGAAAAAATCCCAACAATAGGATGCCATGATTTTCTGAGAATGTTCTTTATCCATAAAACAATTTAATACAGTTGTTATTAAATGTAATAGTTCTTTGATAAGTGCACAGTGACATGGCTAATAGGTGTAACTTGCAGTTGTACAGAGCAGAGTTCCCTCCTGTGTGCCTATCACTGTTCTGGGCGGGGGCTCCTGTGGGCCCATCATCATTCTGGGCTGGGCTCCTATGAGCCTATCACTGTTCTAGGCTGGGGCCTGCAAGCAATGAACAAGACAGACATGGATCCCTGCCCATGAGGAGATGGCATTCTGAGTGGAGAGAGAGAATTAACACTGCCAAATAAGTAAAGGTATTGAACACTGGGGGGGAAAAAAAAAGAAAAAGTAGAGTAGAATCAAGGAGAATCTAGCATGCTGAGGTGGAGAGTAGCTGAGGTGTTAAGTAGGGATGAAGGTCAGCTTCACTGAGGAGCAAAGACATAAAGGAGGTGAGAGCTGGAGCCAGGGGATGACTGGCCGAAAGGGCACTTTAGGCAGGGGACTGACAAGAGCAACGTCCCTCAGGTGGAAATGCCTGTCATGTTCCAGGAGCTTCAGCCAAGTGAGCAGGGAGAGAGGAGCAGGCAGGAAGGTCACAGGGCTTTGGAGACCCCTGTGGCCATTACTATGAGGCACATGGGAAACCACTTGCAGGCCTTTGAGCAGAGGAAGAGCATGATCTGAGTCATGTTGTAAAAGCATCACCTTGGCTGCTTTGTTGAGTGTTGACTGTAGGGTTACAGGCAAAATGGGGGGATATTGCAATAGCCCAGGAAAAGGAAGATGGTGGCCAGTACTATGATAGCAGAGGTGGACGTGGTGAGAAGTCGTCAGATTATGATGGAACCAAAAGGATCTTCTGACGGATTGCATGTGAGTATGAGAACATGGGAAGCGTCCCAAATTGTTGTCCTGTGGAAGGATTGGATAACTGGAAGGGTTAGGTTTCCAACAACTGAGATGAGTAGGCTATGCAGGGTGTAAATATTTTAAGGATTCAGTTTGGACATTCTGAGATTGCCGTGTCTCTTAGATTTCCAGGTGGAGACAATGATATATACAAACCAGCTAGAAGTCTGAACTAGAAATGTAAATTTGGGGTTTACATTAAAAAGTTTTTTTCTCTCATTCCTCATGATTATTACCGTCCTTGTTACTCTCCTTAATAATAGGAGCAGAGAGAAGTAGAGGAACAATCTGGGTGTTTTTGACCTCAATTTCCTGAAATTGACAGTTTGATTTGAAAAGTAACACTATTTTGACAAGAGTTGCTCTGTTATAAAAGAACTGTCTTGTTGGATCATGGAAAGGGAAGTTAAAATTATTGGGCGGCCACAGTGTATGTGACAGATGCATTACTGAGAGAATCTGATAATTAAAAACTCATGTCCTTCAAGACTCATCCTGGCCAAGATGACAGGAATTTTGATATACCAGCTAAATTGGTGGTTCCATATGGCAATATTGTCAGCATAGTTTACGACCCACATTGTCCCCATCTGTCTGGGAAGGAGCTCTCCTATGTCTCTCCCTTATGCACACACTGCTGCCACACTCACACTTCTGACACCAGCTATGTAGGTGTTTCCCCACACCAAGCAGTCCTCTGCCACACCAGCTGGGCATCCTGCAATTCAGTTCAATTCTGACACTAATTGGAGTTAGTGTCGACCCCACAGGTTAAGGACTCAGTCCCACAGGACTGCTCTCTCAGATGCCAGTTGTGTGTCTCAGGTTGTCACCTGGGCTTCTGACTGACTAGCTATAAATTGCAGGTTCCCACGATTCCTTCCACAGGTTCTGTCATTTGCTAGAGCAACTCACAGAATTCCAGGAAACACATACTTATTTTTACTGGTTTATTATGTAATAAAGAATGTGATGAAGGATACAGATGATCAGCCAGATGAAGAGATACATGGGGCGAGGTCTGCAGGGGTCCTGAGCACAGGAGCTTTTGTCCCCATGGAGTTGGGGTGCCTCAGCCTCCCAGCACGTGGATGTGTTCTGCCAACCTGGAAGTGTGCCACAGTTAATTCTTTTGGGATTTTTATGGGGGCTTCATCAGGTAGGCACGATCATTGACTCAATCTCCAATCCCTCTCCCCTTCCCAGAGGATGGAGGGTGGGGCTGACAGTTCCAAGCTTCTAATCATGGCTTGGTCTTTCTGGTGATCAGCTCCCATCCTGAAGCCATCCAGGAGTCCTCCAAGAGTCTCCTCCTTTGGATAAAAAACTCGTATCACCCAGGAAATTCCAAGGGATTTAGGAGCTGGGGTCAAAGATGAAATAGTAGAACAAAAGATGCTCCTACTGCCCTTATCACTTAGAAAATTACAAGGTTTTCAGGAGCTCCGTGTTAGGAACCAGGCACAAAGACCAATACATATATTTTCTATGATTTCACACCATCCTTTGAAATATTGTTTCCTTGCATTTTATATGAAGGAATTAACATTTTTAAAAATTCACATACATTGAGATTTTAATGATATTTTAAAATTCAAACCTATATAAAATGAACTTGTTTCATAGCATTCACCTGAAGACATTAAGAAGAAATTTAGTCCAACTTTTAGAGCAGATCTTGCTATCCTCTGATCCCTATTCTCCCCTTTTCTCTCAAAGTATATTAGAAGGCCTGGTTTTTTAGCTTGACGTTTGATTGCTGAAAATAAAGGCAATATTTCCCAGCCTGCCATGCAGCTAGAGGTGGCTTAGGACTAAGTTTTGGCCAATGGGATGTGAATAGTAGTGATGTGCACAATTTTCAGATAGGGACCATCATTCTCCCTTCTTCCATCCTGTCATTTGGATCATGGCCATGGAATTCAGCTATTTTGATCCATTCAGGAAAAGGAAATATCATGGGGATGGTGGAGCAGGAAGATGGGGGCAGCCTGGGTCCCATGATGATGCCTGGAGTACCTACCTCAATCCGTTACAGAAAAGAGAAATAACTTCAATGGTTTTGTTTAAACCACTACTATTTGGGGTCTCTAGAACATGCAACCTATGTTCTCACTAATGAAATATTCACTTTTTCAAAGAGTGAAAAGATACAAAGGGCACGGGCCTGAGGCAGCATGGCTCAGCAAAAAGAAAGAGCATGGACCTTGGCATCAGGCAACCTGGATTTGAATTCCAGCCTCCCCATCTACCAGCTGTATGACCTTGACAATGTCATTTAAATGCTTTGATACTCAACATTTGTATATAGACAGCATAAAACAAAACAGAGGTAAAATATCTAACACATAGGTTTCTGTGGAATTAAATGAGGTAACGAATATAAGGTCCGGCAACCATGTAGGCACACAAAAAATATCAGGTCTTTCCCCTCTCTCTTCATATATTCACCTGCCTGTTCTAGTCCTATACTTGGAAGTCTAGTGGTTATTTCAAACCCAACACGTCCAAACTGAGCTTCCTTCTCCCTACAAATTCGCTCCACTCCTGGGTTTCTTCATCTTACTTTATCATGACTCCATCTTTCATTTGCTCAAAGTGAAAAACCCTGAGTCATTCTCTATGCTTCCCTCTCTCTCTCTCATAACCCACATCAATTTGTCAGAAAATCCTTCAAATAGATCCAGAATTTAACCTCCTCAACAACATTCACTGCTACCACCCTGGTCTGAGTCACCTAGACAGCCTAACTACTAAAAATTTCAGTGATACAGTCCTGGTAACATGGCCAATAGAGATGCTTACCAATTAGATATTAAGGGGTTTTTTGCATTAAGAATGGTTTCAGTTCAATTGTCTATATATATATATATATATATATATATATATATATATATATATATATATATATATATATATATATATATATATCTGAGTGTCTGAGAATTATGCACCATAGTTGTGCCTTATAATTTAATTTACAGCACTTTGCAAGTGCTCTGTTTTGCTGAAACACGAGTGGACACTAAATGGGCAGGATTTTTATTGCACTCTTAGCATACCCTGCACTTTGTAAATTAATTAGTCTGTTTTGCAGTTTTATTTTTAAGAAGTCGCTGTTTGTGGCTGTCTTCTGCAGCACTTAACTCCCTTCTGGAGGCTTCACTGTGATGCTTTTAAAAATGAAACTGACCGGGGAGAGGGCAGATTCTGTATTCTGCCATTTATCCAACCTAAAGAGATTCCTAAAACAATCACTAGGCATTCTTTTGTGATCAGAAGGGAACTTTAGTTACCTACCTCTCCTTTTATTCATTTCTTTTTACTCCAGAAAGAGGAGCAATTCTGGCTGGGTCATATCACCTCTGGAGCCTTAGCCATGGATCAAGTGAATTTAAACAATCTCTTAAATAAATCACCAAGGTTCTACTTACTTTCTTTGGCAACAGTCAAATCCTAGTGCATTTGGAATATCCTACATAATTCATCTAAGGCTCCCAGCAGTTTGAATCATCACTTTCCAGTTTTGTTCATTTTTGGCTTCTGCTCTTCATTGATCAGTTGTTTTCTCAGTTAGCTTCCCACTGGGAAGGACAAATGTTTCTGTATCATTGTTGAAGTTAATGTCAAGGATGGAACTTCTCTAAGCATCAGGGCACATAATTATCCAGAAGAGTGAAAGATGATGGAAGAAAGAGAGCAATGCTAAAGTCGATTCTGGGGCACCCTCCAGGGAAGCTAGACCACCACCATCTACTCCAGGCTTCTGAGAGATAAGAGCTTCAACTGCCTTTCCTGATCATGTTCTGCATACAACTCCAAATAATCCTTTGTTTCCTCTTAAAATAAAAGAAATACCTCTTCAAAGAATGCAATTACCACAATCTGATGCTGTCAAAAGAGCAGGGACCCTGGAGTCAAGTAGATCTGCATGCGTGTCTAGGTCTTGAGCAAGGTTATTTCGCCTTTCTGAGCCTCAGTTGTCTAATCTTTAATTTAGAACCATGATAACTAATAAAGTGCTACTCTGAGTATAAAGATGATGATATATATAATGTAGCTACAGGACAGTAGGTTTTCAGCAGACATTAATGACCTCCATAGATAGTATTTTTAGGTAGAAGTATTATATTCCAGAAATATTGCAAGAGTAAACCTCAGAATGGTTCAAATTAGGAAACATATCATACCATCCTAGAAGAGTATGTGAATCACACATGTACAGTTTAGAGAACAATGGCAAAATGAATAAATGCAGTATGTACTCTTGTGTCTGGCTTCTTTCACTCAACATTTTTTTTAAAGATTTTTTTTGATGTGGACCATTTTTAAAGTCTTTATTGAATTTGTTACAGTATTGCTTCTGTTTTATGTTTTGGTTTTTTTGGCTGCAAGGCATGTGGGATCTTAGCTGCCTGACCAGAGATTGAACCCGCACCCCCTGCATTGGAAGGCGAAGTCTTAACCACTAATCACCAGGGAAGTCCTAACATGACTTTTTTTATATTGACCCATATTACTGCATGTCTTGAGTGGTTCACTCAATTCAGCAGTTGAGTGTTTCTTGATGAAATGTTTCAGATATTTACATTGATTTAGCTTTATAATTGGTAGAGCTGATTGAATGCATTTTTACTGACTTACGTCTCTCAGTTAATACTTTTTATATTTGTGACGATGAGGAAAGGGCATAGGGACACTCTTGTCCCCTGTGTCTTTTTCTACTCCTATGACACTAAGTTTATTCTTCTTGGCAGAACTTTCATGACATTAAACGTAGATAATGTCTTCACCTTCTAAGACAGAGGACCTTATTACTAGTCTTGCTTTTTAGAATAATGGGAGGGCCAGCGTCTTGACAGAAGGCGGTCACTTTAGGGTGAAACAGCTTTACTGCTGGGTTAATACAAATCTCTTCTTGGGTATTTTCCTGCTTTGGCAAAGCTTTTCTGAGCAGGGAGGACAGAAATGCATGTGGGGGTCTGAGCAGAAGAATGCAGAGCTGTGCTCAAACAGTTTGACATTTCTTTTCTTCTCCTTTTTTTCCAAATCTTTTCAAGTGCTGCCCAGAAATTGTCATTATAGAACCAGTTTGTTTTGTTTGCTTCTGCATAGATGATTAATTTCATCATAACAATAGGTGTCATAGTTCTAAAAGTCAAGTGGTACTTCCATAATGTTTATCATGAAAAACAGCAGTAACTTATGTTACTGCTCTCCACCCAGGAGTCCCACTCCCCAAAGGCAACTGGTCTTAATTCTTTTTTTACTCTTTCTTCTATTTACCACTACTTTCCTAGATCATATGCTTAAACTGCTATGTTTAACTTCATTAATTTTATATTCCACATATACTTCCTAAACTTCCCTCCCCCATCTTTCTAATATGGTTACATCATAATTTCTGGTTATATTAACATTTTGCATTATTATAGCTTTGTAAATATTGTCCATAAATGAGCTATGAATTATCCTATATTATATATCCCTTTGATATAAATTTTCAGTTTTTTAATATTTTTTTTTAAATTTTAATTTTAAAAAAAATATTTATTTAGGGCTTCCCTGGTGGCGCAGTGGTTGAGAGTCCGCCTGCTGATGCAGGGGACACAGGTTAATGCCCCGCTCCGGGAAGATCCCACATGCCGCGGAGCGGCTGGGCCTGTGAGCCATGGCCTCTGAGCCTGCGCGTCTGGAGCCTGTGCTCCGCAACAGGAGAGGCCACAACAGTGAGAGGCCCGTGTACCGCAAAAAAAAAAAAAAAAAAAAAAAATTTATTTATTTATTTATTTATTTATTTATTGGGCTGCACTGGGTCTTAGTTGCGGCATGCAGGATCTTTAGTTGTGGCATGCGGGATCTAGTTCCCTGACAAGGGATTGAACCTACGGCCCCTGCATTGGGAGTATGGAGTCTTAGCCACTGGACCACCAGGGAAGTCCCTCAGTTGTTTTTTTTTAAAGGAGATAATAGCCTGTTACAGTTTTGTTACTTGTAAAGCATTATGAATGTGAACCAATTTCCTCTGTTAGAAACATAAAGGCTCTCTCAGGATGGTCATATACATCAGTTCTAATGCCTTTGCTTACTTCCACCTGTCCTGGACCAGTCTATCCACCTCCTACAATCTTGATTGGTTGTTCCCCAGGCCTGTTGCAAAGCTGACGTCCAGAGAACTTCCTTGTCGTTATCCTGAGAACTTCCTTTACTTACCTTCTGTGTTGGATCTTGTGTTTCTTGGGTCTCACATCTTCCCTTTTCTTTGTTTACTGCATCATTTCAACAGGGAAAATCTTCTAATGGTTTTCCAAGAAAGAATGCATGGGAAATAAAACATTTTGAGTCACTTCATGTTTGAAAATGGCTATTCTATCCTCACATTTGATTGATAGTTTGGCTGGGTATAGGATTCTAGATTGAATATAATTACCCCTCAGATTGTATAAGACATTTTTCCTTTGAGTTCTATCTTCCATCTTTTATTGTTGCTTTGGGAATCTTTTTTTTTTTTTTCCTTTCTGGAAATTTTGTCTTGTCTTTCTGGTGTTCTTATATTTCATAATAATGTACCTTTTGTGATTTTTTCTCCTTTATTTTACAGGATATTCAGTGAGCACTTTCAATTGGGAACATATCCTTCAAAAGAGAGAAAACTAATTATTTTTTTAACCTCCTTCAATTTTCTCTAAAATCTCTTTCCCAAACATTATTAGGATATTAAGCTTTCTGGACTAATTTTCTAGTTTCCTGGTCTTTTCTACTATTCTATCTCTGAGTCTATTTGCTTTTATTTTTATGTGCGATTTCTTCAACTATATCTTTCAATTCACTCTCCTTTTTTTGGTGGCTACCATATTTTAAATTTCATACAGCTCTTATTTTTTGTTCATTTCTTTTAAATAGAAATATGTTTTTTATTCATGGGGTGAAACATCTTCTAACTTTCTGAAAATATTTTTTGAGGTTTTCTTCTGTTCCCAGCATATCAACCATGTTTCTTTCCAATTGCTTTATTCAGTGTGTGTGTATGTGTGCATGCGCATGTGTGTGTTTATGTGTCTGAGATTGCTGGGTCTATCAGAAATCTATCCTCTCCTTTTTCCATAAAACAATTTTATTCAGGACAGATATGTACCCTGCTGAAAGACTGCATTTACCAGCCTCCGTGGTAGCTAGAGAAGGAGGGTGTTCTGGCCAGTGAAAGGTAAGTAGAAGTATTTGGAGGGCTGCTAGGGAAGCTGCCTAGAGAGAGATGACTCAACTGGAGGGTTTGCTTTTTTGTCTTTCTGCTCTTTTCCTCCCTACTGTTTGGAATTGGACATGATGGCTGGAGCTCTAATGGCCATCTTGGACCGTGAGGTTAGTTGAGGTCAGACTCTAGATGCTAGCTTGATGAAACAGCTTTCTGTTATCTTCAAAGAAACAGCCTGTGTCCCTAATGACTCTGTACCACCATACACATCATGGAATGACTACTTTCAGACTTCTTTTACACAAAAATGATATTAATTCCTCTTATATTTAAAACATTATTATTTTTGACCAACTGTTAGATGCAGCCAATCCAGTTTCAGTCTTTGATGTTGAGAGCTTTCACACATATCCGGTGATCCTTGGAGATCTAATCATATTTTATATGAAGTATTAAAAAACTGGTGAAAGCTCTGTATATATGAGTAAGGCTTGTCAAATCTTTGTGTTTCACTAAAGCAAAATCAGGGAGTAAACCGGCCTTTTCCATGGGGAAATCTTTCTCTTAGGCTTGTTTATTTTTGCAGGAAATATTTCCAGTCACCTGCCTAGTGTTTAGCAAGCAAGTAGAGGAAAGAGGATAGGGACCTGCCTGTTACTTATGTAACTATTTCCTTAAGTGTCTTTTTGTTTTTTGTTTTTTGTTTTTTCCTGCGGTACGTGGGCCTCTCACCGCTGCGGCCTCTCCCGCTGCGGAGCACAGGCTCTGGACGCACAGGCCCAGCGGCCACGGCTCACGGGCCCAGCCGCTGCGCGGCACGCGGGATCCTCCCAAACCGGGGCACGAACCCGCGCCCCCTGCATCGGCAGACAGACTCGCAACCACTGCGCCACCAGGGAAGCCCCTTAAGTGTCTTTTTAACATAGTGCTTCACCATACAGGAAATGGAGCCACCCTTGTTCAATTTTTTTAGAAAAAAAAATTTTCCATCACTTTGTTGGGTAGGAGAATAATTGTCATTTAGTGGCTGAGGGTGTAGGAGAATGGGATCTGGGTGTCTAACTACTCCTTATACAACCCTTCTGCTTTCTGCCCCACCCTTCCCCTGATAGCTTCGATTTCTGAGTGTTTCTGGGTTCTGCAGTCTGAATCCCTTTGCATATTACTGGCACCCTCCTCTATAGGCCTTTAGCATTCTTGTTTCTCTTTTCTGCAGAGTCACTTCCCACTTGTCTATCATTTTCCATCTTCTTCCTACATCATCTTTCCTATTTTTTTTGTCTTTGTGGGTATACCCCTCTTTCTTTTTTTTTTTTTTTCCTTTTGCGGTATGCGGGCCTCTCACTGTTGTGGCCTCTCCCGTTGCGGAGCACAGGCTCCGGACGCGCAGGCCCAGCGGCCGTGGCTCACGGGCCCAGCCGCTCCGCGGCACATGGGATCCTCCCAGACCGGGGCACGAACCCGTATCCCCTGCATCGGCAGGCGGACTCTCAACCACTGTGCCACCAGGGAGGCCCTATACCCCTCTTTCTAATCACCTAAAGTTACTGGCCATATAGACACTACTGATGTTGTTTCATGGAAGAACGCCATTTTCTTGAAACATTTTATCAGACATTTGTCAACACTGAGTCTCACCTGCCACCTTTTAGCCATCAGTCTTGTGGGATCTTTCTTGAACTGCCTTATATGTATTACTCAAAAGACCTTAGTGTTATCCGCGGATGCAAAGATTTCCTTGTACAATACTCGCTCGCCAGACAGTATCAAATAAGACGGGGACTCTGGAATTTAATGGCTAACACTCTTCAGTCCAGAAAAGATCCCATTTCTTTGCTTAAGCTGTGTTCTCATTGCTTAGCCTGAGCATCTGGTCCTGAGGTCCACATCTCTGTGCACCCCTTTTCCAGCCCTCCTGGTCTCTTCTGCTCTTCTTTCTCACTCAGTGCTTCTTTGTGCTGAAGTGCAAGGATTCCCTGGGATGGGGTGCAGAGTCACTTCCTGTTTCACTACCTGTCACTGAAGTGGATGGGTTTATGAAGCTCATTTACCTTGATAAATCCCTCAGCCACTGTGAATCTACCGTTAAGGGAGTCATGCTAGATGCTTGGATTCCCTGTGAGAGTTGTAGACTCTGATTTAAACAAAGGGAAAAAAACCCCACATAAATTAATCTTATTTAGGCTTTCTCCTCATCTTTCTTTTTTGGATTCAGCTGGGCCCTTAAATATCTCTTGCATCTAGGTTTTAGTCATCTCCCCTCATGTTTTTCCTCCTTCTGTCTATTATCTTGTCTTCTACTGGTTTGTCTTGTTTAGCAGCTCTGTTCTCTAATATATGTTTCATGGTGTAAAGGCTCTATTCTTAGTCTCCAGGCAGTTACTCCTTAGACACCACAAATGCTTTCCTGTCTCTATAAACTTGACTCTTGCAGATAGGAAGAACTGTTCTGCACTGGATGTGTACATATCCATTCAGCACATGGACTAATCTCTTTATTCTTTTTTTTTTTTTTTTTTTTTGCGGTACACAGGCCTCTCACTGTTGTGGCCTCTCCCGCTGCGGAGCACAGGCTCCGGACGCACAGGCTCAGCGGCCATGGCTCATGGGCCCAGCCGCTCTGCGGCACGTGGTATCTTCCCGGACCAGGGCACGAACCCGTGTCCCCTGCATCGGCAGACGGACTCTCAACCACTGCGCCACCAGGGAAGCCCCTATTCTTTTTTTTTTTTTTTTAATCTCTTTATTCTTGTTGGTGACTTTCTTCATCTCTAAGGGCAGTGCTGAGAGAGAGAGCTATCCCCTTTGACAGTGGGAGAAGGTGATGGGTAAATAATGCTTGACAGGGTATGTCAGTTAGCTGTGATACAACTGCAGCACCATACAGCGCTAATCACTTCCTCAGCCCAGAAATACACCTATGGGCTAAGAGTCGGCTGTCTAGGTTGAGCTTGGCTGGGGGTGGCTCTCCTCCAGTGCTTATTCTCCTTCTCCTGAGACCAGGTGCTAAAATAAGCATGTTCTTCTCATGGCTGTGATAGAACAATATGGCAAGCCCAACAATGCAAGTGCTTTTCAAGTTATTCTGTGCATCATGTCTGCTCACTTCCCACCAGCAAAGGCATGGTATGTGGTCAATTGCAGAAACAAGGTGCAGGAAAGTACAACCTACCTACTGAAATGAGGAAGGAGTGGCAGAGTCTAATTTGAACTTAAGTCTAATTACCGCCAGAACCTGTGCCTTTGCCACCATACCAGTCAGGGCAGTTCACTTTGAGATTTTAGAAGCAAAATAATGTGAAAGAAAAGACAGCTTAATATACCTCAGCAAAAGTTTAACAGCCTTGTCTGAAATCCCGAAACTCATTACTAGTGGCTTAAGTGCTAAGAAAGTTAAAAAGTGACAGGAGAAAAAAAAAAGTTCCCACTCTTCCAGCTCCCACCCCAAATACAAAACAATCTACAAAGATAGCACTTGCTAAAGTTTCGTTTAATTATCCAGGAGTTTGATGGGAGAGAATGTTTCATAATTTATAAGTCAGTTCTTGTTTAGCCAAATTAGGTCTTTAATTCTTGCATATTATAGCAACTATAAAATACAATTACATGTTACATAGGAGACAAACCCATAAAAGCAAAATGAACCAATCAATATAGCTCATTCCCCATAGAATGCTGTTTGGTATTTTAACGAGCCAAACTCCAAAACTAAGAATCCATATCCATTATGATCCTTTTAGAAAGGAATGGTGGTCACATCTTATCACGATGAGTATTATCAACAGAAAGTTTCCTTTAGTCTGTTTCTTTAAGGCCTAGGCAGCAGCCCATGGCAATAGTGTTTGGCTGATCTCATTACAGCGACATTTGCTACTACAAATAATTTAGTAGGTGCACATTTATGTATGTCAAAGTCTTTCACTTTGATAGCGAGAAAGGATGGAGTTGGTGGAAAGACAGTCTTAGCTCTCTGACTCACAAAGTCTGGGCCTCCCAGAGGTGGTGTGAGAGCAGTGCAAGCCCTTGGGCACATGCAACAGTGATCCTGGAACAGTGAACCCAGAGAGCAGGGTATTTTACTAGGAAAACACAACAGCAAAGGTTCAGGTATCAAATTATGATAAAGGACCAGGAAACTCTCTGGTGATACTTCTATTTCGGAAAAAGAGGCAGGGAGAAAGGAAAAGAAAGAAGGAAAGGAGGAAAGGAGGGAAGGAAGAGGGAGGAGGAAGGAAGGAGAGAGAAGGAGGGAGGGAGGAAGGAGGGAGGGGGGAAAGGAGGGAAGGGAGGGAGGGAGGGAGGGAGGTGGGAGGGAAGTGGAAACAGATAAAGAGAAGAGAGGGCAAAGAGTGACTGAGAACATACAATTTGTATTCATCCCCTAGAGGGAGATCTGACTGAAGAGTTAAGGATCTAATCAACCAACCTGACCTATTTTTGGGCCTTGGGAAAATAAAACCTAGCCCTTATTCAGCACTTGCTGGCTGCCCAGGCTCTGTAACATTCTGTGACAATGGAAATGGCTCTTCTATACTATCCAATATGGTGGCCATTAAGCCCTTGAAATGTGACTAGTGCAACCAAGGAACTGAATTTTAATTTTATATTTAATTAATTTTAGTGGAAATAGCCACATGTGGATGGTGGCTACCCTATGCGATAGCACAACTCTATATTAAGACTATATGTGCATTCATTCCTTTAACCCTCACAACGACTATTATCATCTCCATTTTGTAGATAGGGAAGTAAGCACAAAGAAGTTAGCACCTTGCCTGAGGTCGTAGAGCTGGTAAACATCAGAGCCAGGAATCATAGTCCTTATGCTTCATATTGATCTTCAGTCCTAAATGAAGCAGATTCTACAGGAAGAGACACAATCTTGCTTTATGATGACAAAAGTGGAGCTAACAGATATGTACAAGCTCTTTGGAATTTGAATGGAAAGGACCTTGTAGATCCTAGGGTACCATCCACAGAAGACATCTCAGAGGCCCAACCTGCCACTGGCTTCTTTATGATCAGAACTGGCCATTCTGAATGGATTGGGCACAGCTTTTCCCCAGTGTGTTTCTTGGAACATCAGTCTTGCAAGAATAAAAAGAGGGTGACAGAGGAATGGGGAATAAGTGGTCAAAAGCATTAGAGAAGAACTAACATGTTATATTCCTTTCTTTGAGGCTCATGTACATGCAATCATCTTAAAGCTTCTGGTTCCATATTTTCCCTTTATCTAGTGTTTCTCTCATTTATTTGACCACTAAAACTTATTGGGAGTGGGTGGGTAATAATATATTGATTGGTTGAACTGATATTGGAAAAGGCTGAATTATAGCAATTCTGAATTTTGCCCTGGACCTGAGGGTAGGCAGATGTTCAGGCATATATATTTTTAGACCTTAGTACTTGGCCCGGAACTTCTGGACCACTGGCTCTCCTGGGTCTCCAGCTTGCTGACTACAGATCTTGGGATGTCTCAGCCTCTGTAATCATATGAGCCATGGGCTTTATTGTAAATAATTGGGTCACATGATTATGGAGACTGAGACTCCCAAGATCTGTAGTTGGCAAGCTGAAGACCCAGGAGAGCCAGTCGTATAGGTGTAGGTCCAGGTCAAGTCCAAAGACCTAAGAACCAGGAAAACTGATGGTTTAAGTTCCAGTCTTAGGGCAGGAGAAGATTGCTGTCATAGCTCAAGCAGTCAGGCAGGAGGAGTTCCTGCTTACTGAGCCTTTTTGTTCTCTTCAGTTCTTCACCTAGTTAGATGAGGCCCACCCACACTGGGAAGGGCAGTCTGCTTTACTCAGTCTATAGATTCAAATGTTAATCTCATCCAGAAACACCCTCACAGACACACCAAGAATAGCGTTTGACCAAATGTCTGGGTGCCACATAGCCCAGTCAAGTTGACACATAAAATTAACCATCACACATAAGATAAACTTATTTTTAAGTGGTATGTAAGCTACATTTTCTTCAACCTCCAGACATGTTTGCAGATAAAAGTCCTGTAAATTTAATGAAATGGGCCAACATGTTAATATGAAAAAGATATAATGAATAGATTATTTTCTTTGTGTTTCCAGACTTTCTGGATGCTCTGTAGTACATTCGTAATTAGATCCATTCTTTTAAATGTAGGGACCCTTTACCTGAAAAGGTATCTAGAGGTTGAAGGAGAATATATCGATTATATTATTTGACAGTGAAGCTAACATATTCTTTAAAGATAAGTTTAATTTTTTTGTATCCTGACATTTCAGACACCCTTTGGCCTTTTTCTTTTATCAACTCCCTCAAGGCCTTGATGTAATTACATTCTCTGCCCACTAGTTTTCTGGTTCTCCTTTCTCCTCAATTGTCAAAACCTGCTCCTGGGACAATAATCTGATAACTGCATTAATTTGATCATTTGGACTATCAGCAAACACCCATTGGGGTTTCACTCAGTGCCTGGTCCTGTGTCCCAGAGAAGAGTCAGGCCTCATTAGCCCTAGTGGCCTAGTGGGGACACACCTATGTAGTCATGGAGAAGGGGTCTCAGGCAAGGCTACCCCGATGGCACAGAGGATGATGCATGGAAAAGAGACAATGTTCTCAGTGGAGCATAGATCAAAACAGCTCAAAGGTTTCTAACAGGTTTCCAGGGAATGGCAGCGTGGGCATCCCTGTGTGAATGCCTTAGCCTGCCTGCCACCGCTGGCCTGGAGCTGCAAGCCTGGGAGGCCAGGGTTGGAGGAGGGGGAGAGTGAGACTCAGGACACTGGATGTACCAGGGCAGACCCAGCCCTGCCCAGCTCACTGGGAAGCTCAAGAGAGCTGCCTGATGGGGAGAGAGCCCTGGTGCTCTCTTGGGAGAAACCCAACCCAATTTTCCCCCTAGCACAAGGCCACCATATAATTTATCATCCAAACCAGAACTCTTTTGAGAATCAAAGGAGGAACTCTTAGAAATTGTAATGTGAACATAAACAGTGTCCATAAACCATGACTGTCCTGGGAAAATTGGATATATGGTTAGTCTGCCCTGGGGTGAGTTAGATTTTTATGCCAGTGGCCTTTCACCACCTACTTGGAAAGGAAGCAGGGTATAAAAAGAATGGGGTTCAATTCGTTCTCGAATAAAACATGCCCAATTCCCAGGGAAGCTAATAAAATAGAGAGTCTTAATCCCCATCACCGGAGATCTAGATTCAATATGTCTGGGATGGTACCTAGAATATGTATTTTAACAGACTTCCCACGTGGTGGTCTGAGGTTCACACCTTGAGAAAGGCTGAGCCTCAGGGTCAGGGTTGGGTGTGGACGTGAGCCTTTTCATTCCTGGCTGTGAAACTTTGTGAATGTGACTTTTCTAGTCCTTAACTTCCTCAACTACAAAATTGACTTAATATTTATCTTATAGAGTGTTCTGTGGATTAGAATGACCATAGTTAAAAGTACTTAACACAAAGCTTGGTGCATTGTAAGCAGTTGAAATATATGAAATGGCCATTTTGTAGTTCAAAACCATTGAGTACCAGTGATTTCATATGGTTCAATCTAATAATGAAGAAGGAAATATTCTGAAGGCTTCTTGAAGTTTGTTCCACTGGGAATTTATCCTTAAGTTTTTAAGTAGGCGGTGCAAATGGCGGGTTTTTTGATAGAGACAGAGGGAACTATAAACTGCAAAGTGAATGGCACTTCTAACCATCTCAGCCTGCTGGACTGATCTATGACAGCACTTCCCTAACTTTAGCTCGCACACAAATCACCTGGAGCTCTTGTTAAAATTCAGATTCAGGGCTTCCCTGGTGGCGCGGTGGTTGAGGGTCCGCCTGCCGATGCAGGGGACACGGGTTCATGCCCCGGTCCGGGAGGATCCCACATGCCGCGGAGCGGCTGGGCCCGTGAGCCATGGCTGCTGAGCCTGCGCGTCCAGAGCCTGTGCTCTGCAGCAGGAGAGGCCACAGCGATGAGAGGCCCGTGTACTGCAAAAAAAAAAAAAAAAAAAAACCAAAAAAGTGCAGATTCAAACTCTAGGGTTGGGCTTGAAATTCTGCAAGTCTAACAAGCACCCAGATAATACTGATGCTGCTGCTGCTGGTCCAGGGACCTTGCTTTGAGAAGCAAGGATGAAGGAAGCTTAAAGGGAGATCAATTTTTAAAGCCGTCCCCAGAGGTCTTGATTCTCCAGTGAATAAAAATGAAGTGCTCCTCTTCCTAAATTGAATGGTATGAATGCATATCTCTGGGGCGTCAAGGTGCCCTTAAATTAATTGCTTTTTTTAAAAAGTATTTTTAGCAAAATTACTGTGCATTTATCTTAGCACATATCCTGGAATTTGAATATATCCACATTCTGATAGATGAAGCCTTCCCTTTTCAAGAGGACTTACTTTTTTTCTTATTACTATGCAGAGAAGCATGGAAGTTTAGAGCTTAAGTGCATTGATTCATTCATCAGACATTTCTTTAGCATCAACCATGTGCTCTGAACTCTGATAGGTTTGGGGATAAAGAAAGAAAATCAGAAAGGGACCTGAGAGAACGTTCCAGAGCTAGTTAAGATGCTGGTGGGACCAGATCACAGAATTCCTGACCCACAGTGTTTCTTCCTTCCCACCAGGTCATGCCCCAAGGGTGGCAAGTGATACAGCAGTTATTCTATGGCAGGGTTTCTAAAATAAAATTCTGCAAGCCCAAATTCTATTTTTCCCATTCTTTTTCACTGTGTGCATTGGCTAAATGCTCTATCAGAAAGAAATGGCCAGGAGATATGTACATTTTCCTTTATGGAATCAGTTTTTCCAACTATAAGATGAGAAATTGGTTTAGATAATTTCTAAGGCCTCTTCCAACTTCAAAATTCTATAATTCAAAGTAGGCATGGGGGTTTTGGTCTCGATCTACATCTCCTCTTTGAACCTTTGGGCCACTTTTCAACTTGGGATTCTGTTCAGTTTTGCCCACCCACCTGTATCATGGGAAGGTGAACATCAAGGGGTGAAGGATAACAGATTCCAGTCTAGCTACGTTGCTCCAGAGAGGTTTTAAACTAAAGTCATGAATCATACTCCCCACCGACTGAACTGTGTCTCAATATGGATTTAAATTCATGCATCTGCTACTAGATTGATGTACTCTATAACTGAGAGGTCTGGCTCACTGGCCACTTTATGAACAGTGGGGAAAGACCAACACCTTATGGTTTATGGTGGACGTCCCAGGTGTGATGATTTAGTGCGGCCCGTCTCTTTGAGTATGATATGGAACTGCTGGCTTATTAACCAAACTGGGTCATTCTTGGTCTCTGGAAGATCACTACCGTTCCATCTGTTGCACCCATTTTTTTCATCCTCACATGAGGCCAGTGACTCACTTGACTCATTGACTTACCGCAAAAGCCAGCCAATGCCCCTGTCCTTTTGGTGATCCAGGATGAAGTTTCCTTTATTGATTCAGACATGTATTTGCCCATCACTTATTTTATCTCAACTTCTTGTCTGTATTATTTTATCTTAAGGTACTTAGCTTTCCCAGTAGCCTGTACAGATAGATAGATAGATAGATAGGTAGATACATAGATAGATAGATAGATAGATAAATGTAATTAATACATTGTGATTTCTCTTCTGTGTATCAAACCCAGTTTTACAAAGACCTTTACCAGGACTGCAGGAGACTTGCTATGGCTCCTTGGTGCTGGGTTGTTCATCAGACATGGATTTTAATTATGAAATTAACCTTCTCAAAACCATGCAGTGAGCTGATGTGTAAGGCCATGAAGCTGTGATTCCCTGCCTGAGTGTCATCGCAGCCTGAAGCTGGCACACAGGGATGGTTGTTCATTAGAACTTATCAGAGGGCAGAAAAATCCTTACTCTCTCAAGACTCATATAGCACCTGGAGGAGCATGGTAGCAGTTTTGATTTATAAATACCTAGAGACTGACCATCATTTACCATATGATTCTTGACATGAGAATTAACAGTCTTAGCTTCAGAAGGTGCCTGATTGTTCACACTAATTCAAGTTCTCCACTTGATGCTTAAGTGTTCCTGGCTACATAGTGTTCAAGGCCAGGCTGACCTCTTTCCAGCATCCCTCCTCCCCCTTCAGCACGCCCGGTACCCCAGCTGGCATGTGAAACACATTCTCATCACTCCAGGGTGGGAAGAGGCTCAGGCCTCTTCTGCCATCCTTTACCCACTTTCCAAATCTTTAGATCCAGCTGCACGTTGTTTATACTTGTTTGCTCTTCTCTGGCTTCAAACTCTTGTTTCCACCCCCCAACTTGAATATCCCACCAATGGCAGCCTGGGTCTCATGATCTTTATGTTTTTAAAAAGTTTAAAATTTTAGCTTTGCCCACTACTCTGGCCTTTCTGGTTCTCGTGAAGACTTCTTGCTATAGATACTTGCCCTTAAATTAGTCCCCTTGGCAGATGTCTGGATACACTCAGCCAGAGGGAGCAGATACCTTACTCTGTCAATCCGTAGAAGGGCTCTGACAGTCCACGCTTAATCCTTCAGTGGCAGAAAATTCATTCCACCTTAAGAGAAACCATCACCTTTAAAACATCCTCCTTTATTGAAGGAAAATCTGTCTCCATTTTACTTTCCTTCCATAACCTGGCCTAAGTTCACTCCTTATAGAACAATTCTAGCCCCTCACCTTCACCCCAAATATTCTTGGGTGGAAGTGGCGGATTTTACAAAAATGGCTGCAACAACATGTCTGGTCCAAGAAGCTCTTCCAGAATCTCTCCCCTGGCTTTTCAAGAGGTGGATTCTGTGTACCCTCCCCTTGAAACTGGGCAGGCCTTTGTGGTGGACTTGATAGTAAGGATGCAGCAGAAGTCACACCGTGTGGCTTGCTGGCAATACAGCTACCACTGAACTCTCTTCTCACCTGGGACTTGAATCTTTGAAACACTGAGCCACCTTATAAGGAGTCCAACTACTCAGAAGCCACCATGCTGGAGAAACCACATGAGAAACCACGTAGAGAGAGGAAGATGCTGAGGAACCCAGCTCACTGTCTTCCCAACTCAGGCCCCAGACAAGGGGGCAAAGAAGCTTCAGAGATGATGCCAGCCCCTGCCGCCACATGACTGCAGCCACCTGAGAGGCCCTGAGTGAGAATCCCTCAGCTAAGCCCAGCCGGCTCCCCGAACCATGAGAGAGAACAGTAGTAAATGACTCTTATTGTTCTAAGCCAGTGCTTTGGGACGGTTTGTTATACAGCATTAGACACCAAACAGCAGACAGCATGAAACTTCTCTCCAGCTAAAGTCAGCTGTTCAGCAAACATTCACTAAGCACCTACTGTGACAGGAGAAATCACCTGTTGCTCTAATTGGGCCTCTTAGGATCTGCTGGTCCTCACACTGGCCTGACCAGAAACACCAGGCTTTAGACACAGGCGAAGTTGTGCCAGTGCTCTCCTAAAGTGTGGCAACTAGAACTCAATCCCATACTCAGCACTTTGTTGGACCATCCCAGACAGTTTGTGTTCCTAAGCCACACCCACACAGCAGGGTTTCCTTTGCATCCCAGCTCTGATCCTTGCCAGCTGTGTGACTCCAGCCAAGTCACTGAAGCACTCTGGACCCCAGTTTCCCCATCTAGGAGGTGAGATTATTAGCACTCACATAGAAAGGGTAGTATGGCTATTAGATAAGATAACGTACGTACAGTACCTGGCATGATGCCTCACATAGTAAACGCTTACTAAATGGTAGACGCGGTTACTATTTTCATCCCCAATTCTGGAAAATAATTGTTTTAATGTACATTAAAATCAAATTAGCTTTGGCAGCTACTTAGATCGTTGACTCCTGTGGAATTTATGGTAAGAGAAAATCTTTTTTTTTTTTTTTTTTTGTGGTACGCGGGCCTCTCACTGTTGTGGTCTCTCCCGTTGCGGAGCACAGGCTCCGGACGCGCAGGCTCAGCGGCCATGGCCCACGGGCCCTGCCGCTCTGCTGCATGTGGGATCATCCTGGACCAGGGCACAAACCCATGTCCCCTGTATCGGCAGGCGGACTCTCAACCACTGCGCCACCAGGGAGGCCCAAGAGAAAATCTTTAAGTCAGTGTTTCTCCAGCCAGGAGAGGAGGATGACAACATTGGGAAGGAAGTGTCCCTTCATCCGTATCTTACAAGAGCCCTAAGTGCACCTGGTCCACGGTCAGGCTTTCACTCACATACTTTTGCATCAGCCACAGGCTTTGGGCTTTTCCTCACCTTGACTTTCCTGGTTGGTTGTTTGATAATAAACACTATTACATTTCAGCCTGCTAATGTAGCTTCTGTTGTAGCATGTTGAGATGTCTTTAGATAATAATTCTGTCATCAAACGTATTCAAAGGTAGTCCTTTGGACTTTATGTCCCCTGTCACTTTGACCAACGCAGCTTGTATATCTTCATCTGTCATCGACAAAGAACAAGAGCGTGTTGAACAGGAGTCCTTCAGTCTCTGCTGAAGAGCTGCCCCCAGCCTCCCGAGGGCTCCTGGGGATGGATGTTCAGCTAGTCATCAGTCCACCTCGCTGAGCTCTCACCTGAGCCGAGATCTCTGCCTTCTTTACAAAGATCGCAAGAGACTTTGACAAATGCTCTGCTGGATCCAGAGGCCTTATATCTACGGGATCTCTGACAGGCCTGTCAAGAAGCCATAATATAAAGGGAAGGGTCTTCAGCAACCCGCCCTTAGTGGGGCCTGGCGATCTCAGCTTTCTTTTTCTTTTTGTTCTTCTTTTTTTTTTTTTTCAAATTTAACTTTCACCATTTCAATAATATGTCCTAGACTCTTACTTGGTATTGAAATTGGAATCACAAGTTCACCGAATCTACTTATTTTGAAGAGTAATTGGGTGCGAGGTGGCCCTCTCTGAGCACTCCTCTCTCTCCTCCCATCTGTCTCCCCCCTCATCCTTTCTTCCTTTTTTTCTCTCTCTTCCTCCCTCCCTCCTCTTGCTCACTTCTTCTCTCTCTCTCTCTTTCTTTCCTTGCTTATTTATTTACTTACAACCCTGAATTTGGAAATCTTTAAACAAATAGAAAAACAGAAAAACTAGTATAACATCCCCCAACCTTCCCATCACCAGCTTCAAGGCTTAGTTCTCTGCCAACCTGTTTTTTCTGTGCCCTGGTACAATCCTCCCCCAGACGCCACTGGATTCCTCTGAATAATATCAGATTGTTTCATTGTAAATAATTCAGGATGTGCCCCAAAAAAGGTTTTTAAAAAAATTTTTGGGGCCTCCCTGGTGGCGCAGTGGTTGAGAGTCCGCCTGCCGATGCAGGGGATACGGGTTCGTGCCCCGGTCTGGGAGGATCCCATATGCCGCGGAGCGGCTGGGCCCGTGAGCCATGGCCGCTGGGCCTGCGCATCCGGAGCCTGTGCTCCGCGACGGGGGAGGCCACAACAGTGAGAGGCCCGCATACCGCAAAAAGAAAAAAAAAAAAAAAAAAAAAAATTTTTGTAGCTAAAAAAAATAATTCCTCTAGATTGTCTTTTAAACTTTTTTTTTTACACTTTGTTTAAATCAGTATCCTAACAAGGTCCTTACATTACACTGGGCCCATGTGTCTCTTAAGAGATTTCTAAGTCTCTATTCTTGTTTTTATTTTGCTTAAATTTTGTTGAAGATATTAGTTCATTTGTTCTATAAAATTTCTCATATTCTGGATTTTTTGGTACCTCATGGGTGTTTAACATGTTCCTCTGTTCCCCCGTATTTCCTCTAAACTGGTAGTTAAAGTTAAAGGTCTGCTCTAATTCAATGATTTTTGGCGAGAATATTCTATAGACGGTGTTGGGTACTTCCTATTGTGTCACATCACATGGCACATAAAACCTGGCTGTCTTTCTTCATGTAATGTTAGCGATCTCTAAGTGTATTTCCTCCTTTTTGAAAAACTGAACTGTATTTTATATGTGCATATTTGTGTTAATATTTATATGAATATATCTCATGCACCTAGATCTCTGAATGACCACTGACCAAAATTTAGGGTTTTACTTTCAGGCTGTCTCAGGTCCCTGAGTAGAATTTGTCTGCATCAGGACCTTAGATTGTATTTGAAGAACCCAGCTAAGGGCTGTATTTCCTTGCTACTCAAAGTGTGGTCCACAAATGAGCAGCACTGGCATCACCTAGGAGTTTGTTAGAACTGCAGAATCTCCAGCCCTGCCCAGCACTTATTAATGAGAATCTGCATTTTAATCAGATCCCCAGGTGATTTGTAGCATTTGAGAAGCTCTGTACTAGTCCATCAGACCCCTCCACACACATGCTAAACAAAAACTTGAGTCCTGGAGGCTTCTGGAATCCCCAGTAGATTTCAGTCTGTAAGTGGGACCTGTGGTCCATTGTGACATAACTTGGCTATCTAAGGACTGGAGGTTTTGTCACTTGTCTCCTTCATGTTTCCTTTCTCCTCCCTAATACTCATCCTGTTAGTTGTTACTGCTTCTTGGGTTTGAGATTCAGAGTTCAAGATGTCTCAAAATTCTGAACCCTTTCAGAAATAAAGATGCCCATAAAATAGCTTTTCACATCCTCAGTGTGGTATCAAGGAGAAAATACCAAACTATGTGTCAGGAGATGTGTATTCTGGTCCAGCCTCTGCTGGATCATTAACGGTGGGATTTTGAGATAGTCATGTAATTCTTGGGCTCATGTGTTTACATCTGTAGAAAGAGGGGTTGACCTAAGCACTTTTTAAAGCCTCTGTGTTCATTGTGATGACTTTAGGACGGGCAGCATGATGAGATGCCAGCAGCGGACTCGAGAGCCAGGCTTCTGGTTCTGCTGCTTGCTAGCTGCATGTCTTTGGGCTGCATCCCTCTGCTTTTCATGGGGGAGATATGGATAAAGTGCATGCCTACCTCATATGGCTATTAAGAGGATTAAGTGGATTATTATTTATTAAGTGATTGGAACCCTACCAACCCATAGGAAGGGCTATATAAATACTTCTTAATTTGTTTTAAAGTAGTGGATTCTTTGATCATTTGGGCATGTTCCCTCTGGGAAGAAAGCCCCATGTTTCCTGTCTACTCAGCCACAGATGCAAAGAGGCAAGTCCCAAGTATGGGCTGTCAGGTCACTTATTCACTCTACAAACATTGATTGAACAGCTCCTGAGTGTGAGGTCCTGGTGAGCATACTGAGTAAGGGCGTCTGTGCTTGGGGAGCACACCCAGCAAATGACACAACTGCCGAGGAGTTTGCCACCCCTTGTCTTCCACCTTCTGCCTGTTTCCCACTCATGACCCCTGCATGCCCTCAGGAATATTCACTGTTATCTGGTATTTAGATACCATGCTTATGACTTATGTTTTGCACCTGCATGTGATCTGGTTTATAGAACATTCTGAGCTCTGTCCTGTAGAAGCTCCAAGTTTTGCTCCAAAGGCACTGATTTTGAGCCCAGGATCACTCAACTGTCACACGGCCTGGACTCCCCCAGCTCTCAGTGTTGGGCAGGGACAGTTATGAGGCTTCCTACCAATAACAGAATTAATTCTGAGATGGTATGTCAGTTACCTATTGTGCATTAAAAAAAAAAAAACTTAGAGGCTTGACACAACAATCATTTGTTTAACTCATGATTCTAATGGGTGGACAATTTAGTTGAGGCTCAGCTGGGTAGTTCTGGTCTTGGCAGGGCTCCTTCATGCCCCTGTGATGAATGGCGGCCAGGTGGATGGCTTGCTGATGTTGGTTGGGACAACTGGGCTCATGTGGCTCTGGTCCATGTGGTCTCTGATGCTCCAGCAGGTCAGCTTGGGCGTGTTCACATGGTGGAGTCAGGGGCCATGGAAGTGAGTGGAAGTGTGCAAGATTCTTGCAGCCCAGACCAGCAGAGTATCACTTCTGCGACATTTTATTGGTCAAAGCCAGACACAAAACTCAACAGGAGGTGAAATAAACTATCTCTTGATGGGAGGAGCTGCAAAGCCACAAGCCAAGAAGCAGTAAAGGGCTGTGGCCACTTTGGCAAACAATGTACCACAAATGGTTTATGTGGATTCCTATCTGAGGACCAGGGGCTGGGAGTAAACTCTTCTTATGATGTCCTACTGCCTTCTGCCTGCATCTAAGTAAATAACCTGTCAACCAACAAGTGACCAATCATTCTGAGAATGAATCACTTGAGAGTGGAAACCAGTCTGAAATTTAGTATATGCAGAACCAAGCTAGCGAGTTTCTGAAGTTGAGGGTTCAAAGCTGAAAATTCTCATCCTTGCCTTTCCAAGAGACCAGATGAGGTTTAGGGGAGAGATGCAAGACCCATCTCTTTGTATTGATCTTTGAATAATTTTAAGCAAGTCACAGGGACTCCATAGGTTAGGTCCCCAGGCAGCCCGCCTCCCTTTGTGTGTTATTTCCTCCTAACATAACACACTTGTCAAAGCAGTGCAGTATTACAGAGAAATGGCTGTGAGAATGCATGCAAAAGAGCATTTTATATTTTGATGTGTCAGGAGTCAAAGCGAACATCATACAAGCCATTTAATTTTGAAACCAACTCTTGTGAAGCTTGTTTCATCACTGTGAAAAATTGTCATCCTCCTTTTGAAAATGCCTTCTGCAGCTAATGTTTTTCCCCACCAAGTGCATGGGGGACTCTCACATGCGCTATGACCTGAGGCAGAATCTTATCAGGCTGTTGGGGAATTGATTCTGCCCAAGAGCCTCACTACTGCAATATTTTCTTTACAATAGTCTATTTGATGCCTCCATTCCTGATTGAGTGCAATGATCATTTTATTATTTTTTATTTCAATTTGCTGGGAAATTGTGCAGATGATGCTATTCACTTTTTCCTTCTTTCCTGTTACCCTTCCACCCCCACTCAAATAAGCAGGCAGATGCCATTCTGGGGGCGACTTTTACTTTGCTTCCATAAGAAAATGTCATCACATGTTGACTCATTTTGTGGATTTTTAAATGCCTTTTATTGATCAAAGTTGATAGGTGTCTTCTCTTTAGGAACCAGGCTGCTGTCCTGTGTGCCTTCTGGGCATGAAAATGTACAGACTTTCCTTAGAGACACAGCCTGTTTTGATAGTTAGAAGTTTGGCTGTTTAAAGACCTGATTTAGAATCCCTGCTCTGCTATTTACAAGCTGTGTGACCTTGGCAAGACCCTTCACATCTCTAAGCTTCAGTTTCCTAATATAGGAACAGGGATAGTATCTACTCATTGGCTGACTGGTGATGAATAAGATGATGCACAGAAGATGCTCAGCATGGGGCCTGGTGCATTGTTTGATGTCATTTCTGTTGTGGTGGTACTGATGGTGTAGTTATTCCTTCTGTCTTTGAGTGAGGTCACTGGCTGAAACTGAGGCTCAGCCAGGGCCCACCTAAAACAGTGTTTTTAGAGATATCCTAAATGTCAGATGATTAACTTGGTTTAATTCAGATGATAAAATGCCATACATTTCTTTTCTTCTCTCTTTTCTCCCACTCTCTTCCCTCCCCAAATATTTCTCTCTTTCCCCTCCCACTCTCTCTTTTCTCTCTTCCCTCCCACTCTCCCTCCCCAAATATTTATTAAGTGCCTACCGTATAGCACAGTGCTGGGCCCTGGGGTATATACTAATTCAACAAGTCCCTGCACTCCAGATACTCCTGATTCCTGTTGGAAAGAATCAGCCACTACAACGCAGTGCTACGGGGTGGCCCATGTCCTTGAGCTGGACAGGGAGGGGTTGTCAGGAAGAATTAATGCTAAAGTGGAAGGTGCAAGATGAGTAGCATCTATCCAGGTAGCTGGAGTGAATGGCGGCTTTATGGGCAAGAGCAGAAGACACAAGAAATGAAAAGAAGGGCATTCAGGAAAGACACACAACATGCCCTGTTTAAGGCAATAGGAGGAGGCCAGAGGAGCTGCCTCTGTGAAAGTGTTGCCTGCTCATGACCCCAGGCAGATCAGAGCGGCCCCCAAATCTGAGTCCTGGTGAAACAGACGTTCCCCACGTAGAGAAAGTGCATGCCACTGCTTGACTGGGGAGGCAAGCCCGGGAGAGGTGGTGACGGGTCATGGAATGTGGAGTCTGGGAGAGCCTAGAGATTGGTCTTAGATGCAAAGATGGAGAAGGGGAAGAGGTGAAGGTCAGAGGAGGGATAAGCAGCCGCCAGATAGGTCAACAGCCAACAAAATAGGCTGAGACCGAATTCTGAGGCATAGGGACCCAAAAGGGGGCAGAAAAGCTAGGCAAGTCAAATAGAGAGTGTTGCCAAGCAGGAGGTACCCACAGCAACTTTGGAAAAGTGCCACAAGCTTGCATGGGAATTAAGATCCTGCAAAAGGGTCAAGGTACAATGAATGGTCAAGATCATGTAGTTGAGAAAAATGCTTAAAATGAAAACTCCTTGAGGGCAAGGGTTCTGTGTCTTTTATTTTTAACCTAGCATGAGGTATAGTACCTGAACCATAGCAGGTACCCAACTAATATTGGGGAATGAATGAAGGAACTAATTAACAAAAATCTGGAAAGTTTTGTTCTATGCCTATAGAAGATGCCATGGAAAAGAAGGAAAAGGCTTTGGATCCACACATACAGGTTTGAATCTCAGCTAGACCACATATTAGGTGGGTGACACCAGGAAAATAACTTCACACCTCTTAGCCTCAGTTTCCTTATCTCTAAGACAAAGATGCTACTGATCTGCAGAGCTCTTCTGAGAATTAAGTGTCATGCTTGTTTGTAGAGTGCCGAGCACTATGTAGATAGTCCAAGAGTGACAGCCCGGATTTCTGTATATAGTCATACGGCCATATAGCCATATCGTTAATATAAAAATCAGAGCTCTCACTCTTTGGGGCAGCAACTTCTTTTGCCTCAAATTGAAAACCATTTGCAGACTTCAAGAACAACTTTAGAAAAAGAGATTTAAAGGGCATGACCTATTTAAATATCTTTAGGAAAAATCTTCTTCCAAGAACTCACACATTTAGAGAATTTTCCATTTTTAAGGTTTAGGTACTTTGTATTCCTTAGTCACTCTATTAGCTAGGGTCCTATCAGAAGACAGACAAGGAAAGTTTAATACGAAAAATTATTAATAAAGGAATGGCTAAGAGGAGGGGAATAAAAGAACTATTAAGGGTGCCCTAGGTCTGAGGGGAGGTACCCAAGGAAGGAACAAAATTCTTGGGAGGGGAGTGTTCTTCCCAAGGCTGGGATTCAGACCTCGCTGGCAAGGATGTGGTTGAAGCCCACTGGATGGTGGAGAAGTACACTACATTGTCATGTCCAGAGTCAGTGGGCTGAGGCTGGGGCTGAGGCTGGCAGGCAGAGAACCACTGGGGATGCCAAGGAAACTCATCAGGAAGCTTCCAAGGAGGGTGAGGGGTGGGTGTGATTGACTTTCTGGGAAGCCAGCCAATGGATTCACTAGAAACGTTCTGAGAGGCTTCTAAAATTGTGGTGGGATGCTGTTTACTCCTTGGGAAGAAGCTGTCATTGGGAAATGACTGGGAAATGAGCTGGGTCCCCAGGGAACTTATTAGCTGCCCTTGGGAATGCTGCTAAACACCCCATGAGCAGGTGACTCTTGCTGCCAGCTATGGGGACACGACCACAGAAAGCCACCCACTTTGCAGGAGCACAACCAGGACAAGAGGGGCCCATCAGAATGTGGAAGCGAACACCCCTTCCTTCTCCAGTGTTCTCTTAGTGTACTCTGCTAACTCAACATCATCCCGGCTAACAAAGTATTCACCAGGTCCACCTCCCTACCACGGAGCAGGAAAAAAGGGTGACCTTGGAGCTAGTTATCTACTGATAACTCGCCCATCCACATGGGTGGGAGAAGAGATAATAGGAGAATTCAGCACCATTAGTTTTCTTCTTCAAAAAAGAAAGGATGAGTCTATACAAAGATAATATATCTGTATCTTCCTATATCTCCAAAAAGATTTCTCAGACACTGCTTATAAAATTTCTATAACTTTAATGAATAATTCTTATGAAACAAAATTAAGAATGCTAGTACAGAGTGCAATTCAAACTGTGTAGGCAATATTGTATTAGAATTATTTATATGATTTTACCTATGATTTATGGATAAGTATTAGATAAGCTGTGCATTTAAACAAATAATTGCAATTGGATATTTTAGACTTTATGAACTGTAGCAAAATATTACTTTTCAGAAGCAACAGTCTAATTTTTAGAGAGGTAATATGAAAACCTCAAAAGTTATCTTAATGCAGCAACATATCTTGAAAAGCTTGTTTGGTTTCATCCCATTCCAACAGGTATTTATTACCTGATTGTCTTAACATTGATTCCCCAGATGTGTGCAAGTGATTTATTGAGGAAGGGCTCTCAGTGAAGACTAGTAAGGGAGTAGGGAAGGAAGAGGGGGAAGGGGAGGCAGCCAAGCAGAGGTGTGAGCTCAGGGGAGTCCAGCAGAGGGTAGCTTTAGCTCTGGGCTATTAGTCACACCTCAAAGTTGTCACTTTCTCAGGCAAGGGAGCCGGGGCTCTTATACCCCTGCACCCATAGTGGGAGGCGAGTTCTTCATTCTTCTGGGACTCCTAGCTCTGTTCACACAGGCGAAGTGGGTTCTAGTGGGTTGACAGGAGTCCTCAGAAACAAAACTATTGGAGGCAAAAGCACATTAATGTCCCAGGGTGGTGGTGGGGTGGTATGTGCACACACATACAAAATACACACATACCTTGGCGGTAGTGCTGGTTTGGTTCCAGACCACTGCAATAAGTTGAATATTGCAATAAAGCGAGACATGAATTTTTTAGTTTCCTAGTGTGTATAGAATTATGTTTACATTATTATACTGTAGTCTATTAAGAGTGCAATAAATAGCATTATGTTTAAAAAAATGTACATACCTTAATTGAAAATTACTTTATTGCTGAAAAATGCTAACCATCATCTGACAATACAGGGTTGCCACAAACCTTCAATTTGTAAGAACCAAAATATCTGTGAAGTGCAAGGAAGCTTAGTGCAATAAAGCAAGGTCTGCCTGTAAATAAATAAATGCCGAAGGGGTATTTGAGGGGATTGGGCAGACTGTGACGTACTCTCCACCATTTTGTCTTTGCTCTCCATTCCTTCCTAACTAGTTTAGCATAAGACTGTTGACCTTGAAAAGCTGAAGGGTTTGATAAGGACTTTTAATTCAATTCAATATAGGGAAATGGGTACAAATGTGGTAAATAAAATAGGGGGAGTTGATGAGAAATCAGGGAAGTCAGTAAGAAATGGACTGAAAATTGTCTATTGTGTATCAGAGGTAAGTGGTAATTGTTAACTTAGGAGAGAGATTTTCCATACAGTGGTTAAAGCAGACAATAGCAGTTGAGAAATTATAACTGGTTATATAGACTTCTACAGCAGAGATGGCTGTTTATCTACCCAATATCCCGTCTTCCTTTTTATAAGACAATCCCAATATTTTTAGAGGAAACAGAAAGCCCAGATTAAAAAAAAAATTAGTTTTAGTCTTTGAAGTTAAGTGGGGTCTAAATTCTGGCCAATAAGATGTAAGAAGGGGCTGTTGGATAGTGCTTCTGAAAAAGTTCCTTGATGAAAGGGCTGACTCAGCTGGCAGGGACCTTCTGTCTCTTGCCCATCCATTGCCACCTTCCGTCCTCAAACCTGGAGGTGATACTGGAGGAGATTCAGCCATTTGAAGATGATGAGGTGCTTAGGAGATGTGAAGGATGTCTGAGTGGAAAGACAGAAGGACCCTGAGTTCCTCAGGATGTCCTGGGGCTGCTGTATCAGCCCAGGAGTTCATAGCTTCAAATTTATTGTTCCATGAGAAAAAGATAACCCTGAATTTGTTTAAGCCATTTTGGGTTCTCTGTACTAGTAGTAAAATGCAATTTCTTCATGATATGATTATTTTTCAAGACCCTTAGCAGTGAAGGAGTGAAAGGGTATGTGGTCACTAGGTGTAAGCAGAGGGTCAAAGGAGGGTGTCTTGATTTGGGTTTTCCTAGAAGCTGACTTTGAAACATAGATTCAAGTGCAAGCAGTTTATTTGGGAGGGAGTCCCAGGAAATAGAGCAGTACTATAATGAGACAGATGGGGAAAGAAGGAAGCATTAAAAAAGAATGTATTTTTGGGCTTCCCTGGTGGCACAGTGGTTGGGAGTCTGCCTGCCGATGCAGGGGACACGGGTTTGTGCCCCGGTCCGGGAAGATCCCATGTGCCGCGGAGCGGCTGGGCCTGTGAGCCATGTCCGCTGGACCTGCACGTCCGGAGCCTGTGCTCCGCAACGGGAGAGGCCACAACAGTGAGAGGCCCGCATACCGCAAAAAAAAAAAAAATGTATTTTTAAGCAAGTTACTTTGGGGCAACTGTCACTTAATCCTATCAGGGGACTCTTGGTGAAAATATAGAACATATGCCTTGGAGTCTATCCCACCTGATGAGTTAGGGAGCTGGGATATTTATGCACCAGTTACCATTAATCACAGGTGGAAGGCTGCTCTGGAGGTAGAGGGCAGTTCATTAATTCCACAGAACTTTTCAGCTTGCTGAATGAAAGGAGAATGGGCTCTGGTGGCCAAAGTAGCCCTCGGACAAGTAGAGGCAGGTCTCAGTAGTTTGAAGTCAGGCCGGTATTCCCTGAAATGGAAGGAATTAAGGATGTATGGGCGTTGTTCTCACAGTATCTGTTACACAGTGGTGTGTTCTGTTTTGGTTTGAGCATGAGAGACTTGACCATGTTTATAAGTCCAGGGGAAGAGGTCCACAGAGAGGGAGAGATTTAGGATTTAGAAAAGAGAGGAACTAATTCATGTCACAGAGTGTCAGAGGAGGGGTGCTTTCTTGAACTTTAATGGGAGGATGGAACAGCTGTAGAACAGATGGCCCATGTTTAGAGGGGGGAAGGAAGGAGAGAAGGATGGATGTGGATAAAGACAATTCTTTAGGTTGAGGGTGGAGAGACTGAGGTCTACCTTATGTCATGATTCTGAACTATTAATGCACCATGAAGTCATCTTTTTTAATGAGTGAGGGAATTTGAGGCTAGTTCTAAAGGCTTGAAATGACCAGTGAGGGGAACGGGAAGGGATGCTGACCAACAGCGCACCACTGCGTTTTACAGCCCTGGGCACCATTCACAGGTGCTGTGCAGTACAACAATCTGCTAACCAATGAGGAGGAAATGGTTTGAGAAGGACACAGATGGGCCTGTTGAAGTTGAACATCCAAAATTTTTAGTGGCACTAAGATTTATATGTGGAGACATTTACTTCAGTGGGGTTTCAGTTTAAAATCATGCTGGTTAGATTAATTCATGGTAAGACATGTTCAAACAAAGTTTAGTAAAAAGACAAAGGAGGAAAATAGTTTAGCATCTTAGAAGAATAATTGAATTAATGGATTGTGGAGTCAGACAGACTGGTAAGAAAGCGGTCAAGGAATTGAGGATGTTTCTGAGGTAGAAGAACAAAGGTGGGAGGTGGAAACTGAGGAAGGTGGAGGAAGAGGAGGTTATAGGCACAAATGAAAAAACAGGGGATGTTAGGGATGGTTCAGTCCTGAGAAATATGGCCCAGGAAGTGACCATGAGATTAAGTTGATGGGATTGGGTGCCAGTAAAGACTGGTCCAAATGGAGAATAGTGACCCAGGGCTGGCATGCTGTGCATGTTAACACTCCCTTCTCCTCACCCATGGCAGACATTTCCAACCCATCACAGGCACTGATAGCTTCATGATCCTTCTGAAACACCTCTGTACTTGGTGTGTCATCAGCCCAGAACTTGGGTATTTCATACAGAAGGTGATAAACACTGATTTGGACTCCATGTTGCTGTTTGTACAAAGTGTGTTATAATGAAAGTGCCTGGACTAGGCATCTGGAGGTTTGGGTCCTTCCTGAGTCTATTTATGGCTAAGTGACCCTGCATAGGCAACTTAAGCGGGGGTAATTACACCTACTGTGTTTACCCCACTGGGAAGTTGTGAAAAGACTGCTCTTAGAAAAAGTCAAAAATGCTATACAAATATGTATCAGTGTTATCATTAGCCATGTAGAAAGATACAAGTAGTAACATAAAATGGAGCCAATATGGAACTAATAGAAGAAGATTACCCATGGATTCAAACCACAAGGGTACATTCTATGTTATTTTTTTTCTACTCTCTACTTCCTGGGTATTTTTCAGTTCAAACTAAAGTGACTGTTTAAAAGTGATTAAAAGAGAAACAAAACAGAAGCTCAATTATTTAAAGAACTGTTTAAAAGAAAGTTGAAGTTAGAGGGATTACACAATATTGCCCCATCATGCAGAACTGGATCACTCTGATATTTCCTGCTTTTTATTTTTTTCTGTAAGTTTCCTGTCTGCCACAGAGACCCAGGAACTCCTGTCCCATTGCTCATGAGCTCATGGTCAAGTGTAAATTAGACTTGCTGAAGCTTATGGTTTGGCCCTACTTGACCATTTCCACGTCAATTTGACCACTCTCTACTACATTTTTCCGAGAAGAAAGTGAAATGTTGTTATTCATAATATTATTCATTATTATGTCTCTCCTGCCAGAACTCACACATTAGCAGAACTTCTTTCCTGTACACTGTGAAACGACTCAAATGCCATGCCGATTTTTTCCCCGTGGTCAAAACAGAAACTTGTTTGTTTTTTCTCAAATTTATTTGGAAAGGATGTTGTTACAGCAATGCTCTTTGAATTATTATAGCTAACCTTCTCCAGTGTACATGTCCAGAGGCATAACCGAATTCCCAAAATTAGCTCCATCGACAACAGTTACAGAAGGATGCTTCAGCTTGTTTATTCTTAAAATTAATGCTGCTTTCTGCTTTCATTCTCTGTCTCTCTCTCTCTCCCCACTGAGTAAGTAGGATTTAGTGAGTGGCACATTCTTTAGTTATTTACAGAACATAATAACTCAAAGAGTAGAGATGTAGTAACCAAACTGACCCTGGGACCTGCCTCTCTTTCCCCTTCTGCTTTCCCACTGCCTTTACTGGGATAATGTGTTTAATCGGGCAGAAGAGTCCCTGTATTTTTCATTGTACTAGCAATCTCTTGTGACCTCTCAGGTAAAATTTAGTACCATCAAGCTCTAGCAGCAACTTTCGCTCCTGGAGTATCATTATTCTTACAAAGTTTACATCATTGTACTTTTATGAGAGGGCCATTATATGTTGTAAATTGCACAAGCCCAGCAGCGGTGGCCCCACGGCTACAATGAGGGCA
The DNA here is from genome assembly GCF_964341445.2 of Mesoplodon mirus. Classification (NCBI taxonomy): domain Eukaryota; kingdom Metazoa; phylum Chordata; class Mammalia; order Artiodactyla; family Ziphiidae; genus Mesoplodon; species Mesoplodon mirus. The sequence goes on from NC_138988.1 coordinate 54,090,215, forward strand.
CTGCCAGCTGCGTGCATGGGAGGTTTAAGAAAAACGAGCTCTCCTCTCTGAAGCACCCACACTTGGCCGCTGAAGGACAGGTGCGGGTCACGTGGGAGGTTGAGTACGGGGTGGAGGAAGCACCAGTTTGGAAGGCAGGCAGGTGTGGTTTGGGTCCCAGCATATTCTTGACTTTTTCTGCACTTCAGTTTCTTAAGATTTAAAAAGGAGATAATGTTCTTGCCTCATGGGGATACGATGTGTTAGAGTTGTTTTGGAAACCAATCTGGAAACATCTATTGAAATAAAAAATATGAGTATCCTTCAAACCAGAAACCCCACTTCTGGAATTTATCCCATAGAAATAAAAGGATGTGTGTACTCATATGTTTTTATAGCATTATTTCCAGTGGCCACAAAACTATCAGGGGAACAGATGAATGAGTTGGAACATCTACACCCTGGTATTTTGTGTAGCCTCAGGATGAGTGAGTTTTTCATGGAGATACTCTCATGAGGTTTGCTTGAAGATGAAAAATAAAATACAAAAATGGGTGACTAATACATGTCATTTTGTACATTTTAAAAGCCCTCCCAATATGTATGTATGTATGCATGTGTATTAATGTGTGTGTGTGTTTATACTTGACATAAGTATGGAAACACACATGGGAATGGAAATACACATGCATGGACTACCTTGGGAGAGGAAGAGCTCTGTGAGGATGTGGTAAGGAAAAAACGGAGTAGGGAATTAACAAAAAGGGAGAAAGAAAAGACCACACTGAAAAGTGCTTAGATCTGCTGTGTATTTTGCTTTAAAATTTTCTTTTTTTTTTTTTTTTGGTATTTAGAAAGTGTTTGTATTTTTGTTGTAGTATTACCTAAGTATTAATACCTTTCATTGTTATTTTCCATTTTTCTTACTTAGCTTTCTACTATTTGATTTGTCATCTTTAAATGATATCCTTTGTACCTCACCTGTTACCTAAGTGACAATCGATGTGCTTATTCTACTTTCTTTTTTTCTTCCCTTCTCTAATTTTTTAGTTGTGCTGTTTCAACTTTATCAGAACAAAACATTTACAAACTATCTCCCATCTTTACAACTACCTTTGTTTTTGTCTCAGATCTACAAATAAATATGTAATATATGTCTATGTGTGCTTATAGATATAACACACACATATTTACATACGTACATTCAAAACTGTGACATTTTCCCAATCTTCTCTTGGCCACCCACTAGTAGGTTTTTCAAGAATTTAGGAATACAGTATTCCTTAAGTTCATACGTGTTTAAATTTGTTTTTCCATGGCTTTGATTCTAGAAATTTGCCTGCATTAAAAAAAAAATCCTTGGTTCACAATTTCGTACTTTCAGTTTTAAGAAAATGTTGGTCCAATTTCTTTGGCTTTTCACGTTGCTGACACAAACCTGAATTTTTATCCTTTGCCAGTGACTCCATCATTTTACTGAGAGGCTCATGTCATTTTTTCTTTATCTCTTAAAGTCTAAACTTTTTCTAAGTTGTGGTTTGGAGTTGACAGCCCTGAGTGTGTGGTGGTCCTTTTCAATATGTGCATTCCAGAATGTTTTTCTCCTGGGGTATTTTCTTGGATTAGACTCTTAAACATTAGTTAGATCCCACTGTTCTGTTTCCCTCCTTCATGGATTTCAGTTATCCTTATTCCAAGAATACTTATAGTTTTTCTCAGATCTGTTGTTTCACTTTCTTTATGTTAACTTTTTATTCATTCCTCAGTGTTTCTTAATTTATTTTTAATCAAGTTGATTTTCCCTTGGCGACTTTGCAATTTAGTCTATTTCTGATATAGTTTTTCTTTTTATTCAAATTATTTCCTGAGTTTGGGTGTCTATTTCACATATTCCTATTTTCTGCCCATTCTCTACTGGATTTCTTATTTGAGGTGTCCTTCTGTATCTGCAAATGGTTGTTAATGGCATACGATTTGTGTTGAAATGTTGTGTACAGTTTTGTTCTGCTTTTCCTTTCCTTAGAGTATATCAATTATTTCCCATCTTTATTGTTCTTATATAATAACTTCATATGGATCTTGCCTGTGTTCTGTTTTTAAATGTCTTAGATTTAACTGGATGATCATTAGAAAATGTAGCAGACAGGTTTGGATGGTTCCATAGCTTTCTTAGTTTAAGAGCGCCCTCTACTGTCGGGGCAGGGAAGTGCATTTTCTTTAATAGGTGGCATCTCTAGGGGAGGAGGACTGAGGTGTGTCCCGATTCTCTTATACTAATTTTTTTTCTGTTCATGACTTGCTTTTCTAAGTAGTGTAGGTGCAGGATGCTAGTTGCCACTCTGCTCCCATCCTTGTCATCTTTTTCTAATTATCTTCCCCAAATAGGGAAATAGGGAGGCACAGAGAAGATTTCAAGTTCACTGAATAACTAAAAGTTAAACCTAGGAAGAAGCTATTGGCCAACCCTACCTAAGGCCAAGTTTACTTTTTGATGTCATCTTATTAGTTTATTTACCTACTTATTTGGCTCCTCCCTCACTAGAGTATAAGCTTCCTGTCTCATTCTCCTTTCTATCCTCAGCACCTAGGACATTGCCCAGCACGTATTAAGTGGTCAATAGATAGTTGTTAATTGAACGAACCTGCAAAAGAGACTGAACACAGCTAAACAGATGGGGGAGACACAGGGTTGGGGTGTCTCGTAAGAGGAAACAAGTTTCAATAGCAGATAACAGTCAACACTGTCAACTGTTGTTGAGAGATGAAGTAAAACAAGCACTTAAAAGTAGCCGTTGGGTTTGGTGATAAGGAGGCTGGAAAAGCAATGTTCAGTGAGGTGTTAGGAGGCCGAGGAGTGAATGATAAGTGGGAGAAGCAGTGAGTGTGGACAAGTGTCAAGTTCACTAGTGAAAGGAGAGTGAGAAAGGGTGGCAGCTGGAAAAGGCCCTGAGAGTCTTTACGTGCTAATGGGGAGGGGCTGAGAGGGTGGGACAGTTGCAAGATGTAGACAGGAGCCAATACAAGCGTTATGAGCAGGTAGAAAAGGCTCTAACCTAGAATACAAGTAGAGGGATTAGCCAGAGCCAGGACCCACATCTCTTCTACTGTAACAGGTGGGAAGGGAGGAGACTGGGTGGGAAAAGATTTAGGCAAGCTTGGAGGCTGACAGCTGGAAAGTGAGGAGGTTCTGTCGGGTGAGTTAATTTTTCTCTCATTTTTTAGCTTAGAGGCTAGTGGGGAGATAGGCCTTAATCAAAGGGTCACATCCCAAACTGTAAAAATACAACAGCACTGTGATTGCAAAGAGCTGCATTGCTCTGCATGGTTTTGTGATTTTGTGTGATTGTAGACTTAGCAATCAGGGAGAAGCACAGAGAAAAGTCGGGGGGAAGTGCAACAGGAAGATACCTGGGTATGTGCAAAAGACTTTCACAGCTTGGGGAACAGGGGAGAGCTCCTCCTGGTACATGTGTTTGCCCAGCTGGAGCTGAGCCCGAGACAGGCACTGCTCTGATGATACCTGTGGGGCATGTCTAACCCAGCAGGTGAGTGCAGCTCGCGACCTTTCCTACAGCCCTCCATCGCCACCACTATCCTGCCCACAGGAACTGGCTCTAATGCCTAATTACTCTGTGGACACGCTCTTACCTGATGGAGAACCTGATTCTACTAATTTGTATTTATAAGGTACTTGATAACAGCAAAAATTAAAATGGAAATCCAAACTCTATAGCCAAGGACGATCCTTATTGGGTTTCTAGAACTTTGTGGTTCTGTAGGTGGAGGCCTGTTCCAAGCTCTTTGTCTGTCTTAATCTGTTAGAGGAAAAAAACTGGGGCTTCCGTGGTGGCGCAGTGGTTGAGAGTCCGCCTGCTGATGCAGGAGACATGGGTTTGTGCCCCGGTCCGGGAGGATCCCACATGCCGTGGAGTGGCTGGGCCCGTGAGCCTGCATGTCCGGAGCCTGTGCTCCGCAACGGGAGAGGCCACAACAGTGAGAGGCCTGTGTACCACAAAAAAAAAAAAAAAAAAAAAAATGTAATCAAGAGTTCAAAGATCTGGATGCTAATTTGTGTGCTGACTCTAATTAACTATGTGACTTTGTCACTTCACCTCCCTAATCTTCAGTTTCCCTTTTGCTGGATTAGATATGCTTTCACTTGTATGATCCTACCTGATCATTTTAAGAGGAATTTACAAAATGTACAACTCGATTTTTAAAAAATTCTGAACATTAGTCACCTTCTATACGTCACAATAATTAAGTAGGTTGACTAAGTGTTGATTTAATTATTAAGCTGTTTCTCAGCCATAATTTTCAGAATCCTCCACCCTCCCGTTTGGTTTCTCTCCCCTTGACATGTTTAATTTCTTAGCGTATTATTTGCACTTGCCTCCCCTGCATTTCTGCCTCTTCATTTAATACCATGATGGTTCTTGTCCTTCAGTTAACAATTTTACAGGTTGAAAGCTCCAGCTGACTTTTCAGAAGCAGAGCCATCTATTTATAAAATTAGATGCCTCAGTACTTGAAAACAGGAGGACTTGGTTCCTTTCACCTAAAGACCTTTGAACAACTTAGTGTCATAGATTATGAAATGTTAGAGTTAGAAGAGGCATTCAGCCAGGTGATAAGCTCCTTGGTAATTAACCACCTGGCTTAAGCTTAAGCCGTTCTATAAAGTAGTCTCTGAGAGTTTGCAACTTCCCACAGGGCACACCACACGATGAGAAGATTGGACGGGAGGACCTTGTTTTACAGTTTTCTCAGGTGGACATTGACCAAACTATAAAAGGAGGTGTCCTGCACGGCGGGACTGAAGTAGTGACTAGTCTGCAGGGAAACCAAGTGGATGTTGCCTGACGTAGTTACCTTTCTAGAAAGACTGAGAGAGAAGTTGATCTCTCCCTGTTCTAATCCCTGCCTCACCCTCCCCTCCCTCAACACATGCCCACACTTACATCACACATTAGAACTGAAAACCATTGGCTTGTGGAGGGCAGAGTAGACAGAAGTTTGGCCTCACCCCCATTGAAGAGGGTGATGGAGCTTGGAGAACCAAGTGGTCTATTCACCTGATGGCCTTCTAAATACAAACCACCCTTCTGGGTGGATACCATCCACAGCGAGTATTTCCTTGCCAACTAAAGAGGAGGCAAGACTTTAATTTTTGACAATCGAAAGCCTGTCTACCAACCTTAATCAGAGGGGTAGGTAATAATCAGCCCCCAGAGCAGGAACCTATCACCAAGCTTCAACATTGTAATTTTCTGATATATGTATTTCATCTATTCACATCCCATCTTTTTTTCCTGAACTATTTTAAAGTAAATCCCACAGTTATATAATTTTACCTGTAAACATTCATGTGTTGTTCAAATTTAAAAACTCTTTTTAAAAGTAACCAGAAAGTCATTATCATACCTAAAAGAAAAAACTGATACTATTTTAATATTATTTAATACTGAGTCCATATTCAAGTTTTCCAAATTGTCTCAAATATTTTTTTCAAAATTGGTTTATTTAGCTCATGATCCAAACAAGGCTCTCATACTGCATTTGGTTGACACGTCAAAAATTTTAACCAAAATGTAGGACTTTTATCTCAGATTTCATTATTTAGAGTATATCAAGGTTCCTTTGAACCTGGATTTCGTTGTCAAAATTATTAGCTATTGCTTTTGTTACTGAAACATTGTGAAATCATATATCTTCATCCAAGTTATTGATTGAAAAGTAAATGAAAGGAAAAGGACCAAATATGAATCTGCCTAGGCTGATCCTAATACCTGAATAGTCCAATCACAATAGATCTACCTAATTATACTATTAACCTATCCTTCATCTTGACTACTAGGATATTTTGGAAATCTTTGTAGAATTTATCACCAGAAGCAAGTAGCCATTTGGGATCATGCTTCCAATTTCTGTACCTGAAATTTTAGCAGAAAATAATCATGAACATGTCTTAAGAACCAAGATAGGTTTTGGTGAGTCCCATTTTCTTTTCTAGGGATGTGTTCAATCATCTGTTTGGATATGAACACATGGACACACACTGAAAATCCAGAAATAGATCTATTTTGGAAATTAACGTATAGTTCCCTTTTCTCCTTGGGGTAAATGTAAAGCTAGCAAATAATGCTTTTCATTCTACACCCCTGCTACCTCTGAATAAATTATGCCTTTGCTTTACTTCCCACAGTTCCTCACCCATCCCTACTGTCCAGCTGCCCTGAGCCATGTGAGTCTTCTCTCTGTGATCTAAATCCCTTTATATGTGGCTTTCTCTGTATGCACTGCAGTTCTGTATTTCCTCTACCCCCAACCCACCTCCTCCCACCTGGTCAAATCCCACTCATCCTTCAAGACCTTCTCTCTTCTCTTTAGCATTCCTTCACAGGGGATATAGTGCTTGTTTACTTTTCTGTCTCCCAAGCTAAACGGGGACAGGCATTCCTTGTTATGTTGGCTATTTAGCACAGAATGACCCTCAATACATATGTATTGATTAAAATAAATGAATGAGAATCAGTGAGTGGAAGAATCCTTCCTAAAACCTAGGAAGGATTTTAAGCTCGTAGTGAAATTTCTGAACTTGAAACCATGTCCCCTCCCCACTGCCACCACACACACACACACACACACACACACACACTCACACACTCACACACTTTGGTATATCAGCTTTATGAAGGGTCATCGTTGATTTCCTGGAAATTTGTTGTTCCATGTGTTTTCCCCACATATATTTTCTTTTTGTGTGTGTGTGTGTTTTCTTGAATTTATTTTTTAATTGAAATATAGTTGATTTATAATGTATTAATTTCTGCTGTACAGCAAAGTGACTCAGTTACACACATATATACATTCTTTTTCATATTCTTTTCCATTATGGTTTATCCCAGGATATTGAATATAGTTCCCTGCACTATACAGTAGGACCTTGTTGTTTATCCATTCTACATATCAATATAATAGTTTGCGTCTGCTAACCCCAAACTCCCAGTCTGTCCCTCCCCCAACTCCCACCTTAGCAACCACAAGTCTGTTCTCTCTGTCTGTGAGCCTGTTTCTGTTTCATAGATAGGTTCATTTGTGCCCTTCTTTTTTTTTTTTTTTAATTTACTTTTGGGTACATTGGGTCTTCGTTGCTGTGCGCGGGCTTGCTCTAGTTGCAGCGAGAGGGGGCTACTCTTCGTTGTGGTGCATGCGCTTCTCATTGCGGTGGCTTCTCTTGTTGTGGAGTGTGGGCTGTAGGCGCATGGGCTTCAGTAGTTGTGGCTCGTGGGCTCTAGAGCACAGGCTCAGTAGTTGTGGCACACGGGCTTAGTTGCTCCGCGGCATGTGGGATCTTCCCAGACCAGGGCTCAAACCTGTGTCCCCTGCATTGGCAGGTGGATTCTTAACCACTGCACCACCCGGGAAGCCCTGTGCTGTATTTTAGATTCCACAAATAGGTGATATTGTATGGTATTTGTCTTTCTCTTTCTGACTTACTTCACTTAGTATGATAATCTCTAGTTGCATCCATGTTGCTATAAGTGGCATTATTTCGTTCTTTTTTATGGCTGAGTAGTATTCCATTGTATATATGTACCACTTCTTCTGCATCCATTCATCTGTTGATGGACATTTAGGTTATTTCCATGTCTTGGCTATTGTGAATAGTGCTGCTGTGAACGTAGGGGTGCATGTATCTTTTTGAATTAGAGTTTTGTGTGGATATATGCCCAGGAGTGGGATTGCTGGATCATATGGCAACTCTATCTCTATTTTTAGTTTTCTGAGGAACCTCCATAATGTTTTCCATAGTGGCTGCACCAACTTACATTCCCACCAATAGTGTAGGAGGGTTCCCTTTTCTCCATACCCTCTCCAACACTTGTTATTTGTAGACTTTTTTTTTTTTTACAAGAGATAAATAAACTGACACCAAGCATTGTAGATTGTAGACTTTTTAATGATGGCCATTCTGACTGGTGTGAGGTGGTACCTCATTGTAGTTTTGCATTGCATTTCTCTGATAATTAGCAATGTTGAGCAAGTAGTGTGTTTTCTTCTGGCTGAAGTCTTAACTTTCAAGGACACCACTAGATTTATTGGGGGCACATGGGTGTGTGAAGTCAGCAGTAGATTGGTTAAAGCTGATACCGGTGGGCCTGAAGCCCTCCTCAGAATGAGGAGAGCATGAGTCTTAGAATCTTACCATGGGTTTCTGTCTTACTTCTCCTGCTCACTAGTTGTTTAATAGGGGGCAGTTTTTTGTTTTTGTTTTAATCTTTTTGAGCCTTAGTGTTTTCATTTATTTTTTTTAATTCTTATTTTCTTAACATCTTTATTGTAGTATAATTGCTTTACAATGGTGTGTTAGTTGCTGCTTTGTAACAAAGTGAATCAGTTATACATATACATATGTGCTCATATCACTTCCCTCTTGCGTCTGCCTCCCTATCCCACCCCTCTGGGTGGTCACAAAGCACCAAGCTGATCTCCCTGTGCTATGCGGCTGCTTCCCACTAGCTATCTATTTTACATTTGGTAGTGTATATATGTCCATGCCACTCTCTCACTTTGTCCCAGCCTACCCTTCCCCCTCCCCATATCCTCAGGTCCATTCTCTAGTAGGTCTGCGTCTTTATTCCCTTCTTGCCCCTAGGTTCTTCATGACCATTTTTTTTATTTTGTATTTTAGATTCCATATATATGTGTTAGCATATGGTATTTGTTTTTCTCTTTCTGACTTACTTCACTCTGTGTGACAGACTCTAGGTCCATCCACCTCACTACAAATAACTCAATTTTGTTTCTTTTTATGGCTGAGTAATATTCCATTGTATATATGTGCCACATCTTCTTTATCCATTCATCTGTTGATGGACACTTAGGTTGCTTCCATGTCCTGGCTATTGCAAATAGAGCTGCAATGAACATTTTGGTATATGACTCTTTGTGAATTATGGTTTTCTCAGGGTATATGCCCAGTAGTGGGATTGCTGGGTCATATGGTAGTTCTATTTGTAGTTTTTTAAGGAAACTCCGTACTGTTCTCCATAGTGGCTGTATCAATTTACATTCCCACCAACAGTGCAAGAGGGTTCCCTTTTCTCCACACCCTCTCCAGCACTTATTGTTTCTAGATTTTTTGATGATGGCCATTCTGACCGGTGTGAGATGATAGCTCATTGTAGTTTTTTTGTTTGTTTGTTTGTTTGTTTTTTGCGGTACACGGGCCTCTCACTGTTGTGGCCTCTCCCGTGGCAGAGCACAGGCTCTGGATGCCCAGGTTCAGCGACCATGGCTCACGGGCCCAGCCATTCTGCAGCATGTGGGATCTTCCCAGACCGGGGCACAAACCCGTGTCCCCTGCATCGTCAGGTGGACTCTCAACCACTGCGCCACCAGGGAAACCCTCAATGTAGTTTTGATTTGCAATTCTCTAATGATTAATGATGTTGAGCATTCTTTCATGTGTTTGTTGGCAATCTGTATATCTTCTTTGGAGAAATGTCTATTTAGGTCTTCTGCCCACTTTTTGATTGGATTGTTTGTTGTTTTGATATTGAGCTGCATGAACTGCTTGTCAATTTTGGAGATTAATGCTTTGTCAGTTGCTTCATTTGCAAATATTTTCTCCCATTCTGAGGGTTGTCTTTTGGTCTTGTTTATGGTTTCCTTTGCTGTGCAAAAGCTTTTAAGTTTCATTAGGTCCCATTTGCTTATTTTTATTTTTATTTCCATTTCTCTAGGAGGTTGGTCAAAAAGGATCTTGCTGGGATTTATGTCATAGAGTGTTCTGCCTATGTTTTCCTCTAAGAGTTTGATGGTGTCTGACCTTACCTTTAGGTCTTTAATCCATTTTGAGTTTATTTTTGTGTATGGTGTTAGGGAGTGTTCTAATTTCATTCTTTTACATGTAGCTGTCCAGTTTTCCCAGCACCACTTATTGAAGAGGCTGTCTTTTCTCCACTGTATATTCTTGCCTCCTTTATCAAAGATAAGGTGACCATATGTGCGTGGGTTTATCTCTGGGCTTTCTGTCCTGTTCCATGATCTATATTTCTGTTTTTGTGTCAGTACCATACTGTCTTGATTACTGTAGCTTTGTAGGATAGTCTGAAGTCAGGGAGCCTGATACCTCCAGCTCCGTTTTTCTTTCTCAAGATTGCTTTGGCTGTTCGGGGTCTTTTGTGTTTCCATACAAATTGTGAAATTTTTTGTTCTAGTTCTGAGAAAAATGCCACTTGTAGTTTGATAGGGATTGCATTGAATCTGTAGATTGCTTTGGGTAGTAGAGTCATTTTCACAATGTTCATTCTTCCAATCCAAGACCATGGTATATCTCTCCATCTATTTGTATCATCTTTAAATCCTTTCATCAGTGTCTTATAATTTTCTGCATGCAGGTCTTTTGTCTCCTCAGGTAGGTTTATTCTTAGATATTTTATTCTTTTTGTTGCAATGGTAAAGGGGAGTGTTTTCTTAATTTCACTTTCAGATTTTTCATCATTAGTATTTAGGAATGCTAGAGATTTCTGTGCATTAATTTTGTATCCTGCTACTTTATCAAATTCATTGATTAGCTCTAGTAGTTTTCTGGTAGTGTCTTTAGGATTCTCTATGTATAGTATCATGTCATCTGCAAACAGTGACAGCTTTACTTCTTCTTTTCTGATTTGGATTCCTTTTATTTCTTTTTCTTCTCTGATTGCTGTGGTGAAAACTTCCAAAACTATGTTGAATAATAGTGGTGAGAGTGGGCAACCTTGTCTTGTTCCTGATCTTAGTGGAAATGGCTTCAGTTTTTCACCATTGAGGACGATGTTGGCTGTGGGTTTGTCATATATGGCCTTTATTATGTTGAGGAAAGTTCCCTCTATGCCTACTTTCTGGAGGGTTTTTATCATAAATGGATGTTGAATTTTGTCGAAAGCCTTCTGTGCATCTATTGAGATGATCATATGGTTTTTGTCTTCAGTTTGTTAATATGATGTATCACATTGATGGATTTGCGTATATTGAAGTATCCTTGCATTCCTGGGATAATCCCCACTTGATCATGGTGTATGATCCTTTGAATGTGCTGTTGGATTCTGTTTGCTAGTATTTTGTTGAGGATTTTTGCATCTATGTTCATCAGTGATATTGTCCTGTAGTTTTCTTTCTTTGTGACATCTTTCTCTGGTTTTGGTGTCAGGGTGATGGTGGCCTCGTAGAATGAGTTTGGGAGTGTTCCTCCCTCTGCTATATTTTGGAAGAGTTTGAGAAGGATAGGTGTTAGCTCTTCTCTAAATGTTTGATAGAATTCGCTTGTGAAGCCATATGGTCCTGGGCTTTGTTTTTCGGGGAAGATTTTTAATCACAGTTTCAATTTCAGTGCTTGTGATTGGTCTGATTATATTTTCTGTTTCTTCCTGGTTCAGTCTTGGAATGTTGTGCTTTTTAAAGAATGTGTCCATTTCTTCCAGGTTGTGCATTTTATTGGCATATAGCTGCTTGTAGTACTCTCTCATGATCCTTTGTATTTCTGCTCCGTACATATATTTTCAAGTGAAAATTCTACAGTCACATCCAAAGTTGCTGTCACTATCCCATCTGGTTCTCTGAGCCCCAAATTCATTTAACTCCTGAGCAACTGGGGGTTCACTTTTTACTTAACCAAATTGACTCCAACCTTCCCAGCTTGAAGATCTTTTATTTGAGTGGATGAGGTGGAAGGACATCAGGAAGGGTATGGTTCTGCCTTTCCCCCCCTACCCTCACCTAACACCACTGCCCCAGGCCATGGCCCATCACTTCCCCTCCCTTGCTCAGAACGTATGTGAGGGACTTCCCTGGTGGTCCAGTGGTAAAGAATCCACCTTCCAATGCAGGGGCACAGGTTCGATCCCTGGTCAGGAAACTGAGATCCCACATGCTGTGCCACAACTACTGAGCTCATGCGCCTCAACTAGAGAGCCCTTGTGCTGCAAACTACAGAGCCCAAGCGCCCTGGAGCCCTAGAGCTACAACTAGAGAGAGAGAAAAAAAAATCCGCATGCCACAACTAGAGAGAAGCCCACGCTCCATAATGCAGAGCCTGTGCTACAGTGAAGAGCCTGCGCCACAACAAAAGATCCTGCACACCTCAACAAAGACCCTGCGTGCCACAACTAAGACCTGAGGCAGCCAAAAAAAAAAATAAAGGAAAAAAAAAAGAATGTATGTGAAGAACAACAAAGCAATACAAAAACAGTCTGTCCAGTGGTTTTCATTGTCTTGATGCATTTTTCAAACCTCAGTTTATTTTTTAACTTTCTGAACCCATTCTCACAGGTGTGTCATCATCTCATTTATTTATGATAATGATATCCCTTTATGTGTACCTGCCTTTTAAAATTTGAACTTATTAGATAGTTCCCTGTAGGGAAACCTTGGTTTTCTTATGTGATTTAGTCCTTTATAATTATTTAAAATTTTTTGCATAATCCAAATCTCTTTTTATTTTAGAATTGATTATCCCTCTTAAAAACTGTATATGTCTTTAGATTTATGTCATATGGTATATTATTGTGGTGACCTTCTCTTTGTTCATGCCTCCCTATAGCCACTCCCTAGGATAGTCATTCCCCACACACAGGCTTGGTCATGGGGCTTGCTTTGGCCAATGGAACAATAGCAAATGTGACTCAGGTACACATTTATACATTGGGGCTTGCCTATTTCTTAGGGGAAACATGGCAGAAACAAATGGACTTAGGTCTAAGACAAGCTTGAGTGATTTATCATATATAAACTTCAGTTTTTTCCCCTATAAAATAGGGATAATTATAGTTCCTACCTTGCAGGATTGTTAGGATTAGAAATGCTATACGTAAAATACTAGGACGGTGCCTGGTTTGAGTCAGTACTCAAGCAATGTTGGTTACTCTCCTCCTACATAGAGAAGGACTATTTTTTTCAGAGGTAATTGGTAACCAGAGCCTCCAAGTGGACAGGCTCAGGGTAAGAGTCTGAGAGCTCAGCAAATGCACTTAGTTCAGTTCAGGCCAGATTCTGGAAGACTCTAAGGAGACACAATCAAGAATCTAGAATAGAAGATTTAGAAACGTGAGTGAGGACTCTTCTAGGGTGAACTGGCAGTGGCGGTCAGATCCTGAACATAGCGAAGTTTCTGAGGCAGTGGACTCTGATGTTACATCAGGAATCACGCAGGTCCAATGGGTGGGGAAGAGCCTGTCTTGCTACCTTCTGGAGCTGGAAGGATGCGGGCAAGTCATTGCACAGACTCCTTCATCTTAGACTCAGTATTCTGTGACCACCTACTTCATCTCAGCCTGAGCTGGAGAATGGAAAATTGTTATAATCAAATTCCTACCATCTCTCTATCAGGTAGTGGCTTAAGCAATCAGGGCATTTAATCATCTCACCCAAAATGTAATACAAAGTAGACAGCTTTAGGTTTTATGTAGTGGCTCTGAAATGTTATTGAGGATCCACTTTCTTTCTAAGTGTATATATATATTTTCTGACACTCTGGACATGCTAGGGATTTGTGTGTGTGTGTGTATTTGTTTTGTTTTGGTTTGGTTTTTTTTGTCACCTTTTGGTCACAAGGTGGCTGTTGCAGCCCCAGGCATCAGATACTCACACCAGCATCCACAGGAAGAGGGAATCAGCAGGGACATTTTTTTTCTATCATGAAGCTCTGTCTTTATATTCAGTAAAGGCAATTGGAGCACCCTAGAATCTAGGGCCTAGACCAATCATTAGTTACCAAGATTGAGATCACCAGGAATGGTTTAGACCAATCAGGATTCATCCCCTGGGACGGAAGCCCACTGTCCCTGAAATGAACGTAATCTCCATTTGCAACCTGTATCAGTTAAGATCCCAACAAGAAATAGGTGACACATTCAAATAAGGACAATTCTAGGGGGGTGAATTTACAAAGGGACTAATTATAAAGATGTAGCCAGGGTTTATGGGAACCACGAGGGATAGTATAAAAACACAGGTCATACAAATCCTAGGCCAATGGCACAAGGTGAAAGAGAGAGATTTCTGTAGAGTCAGACACCTTGAGAAAAGCAGTGACCTTTTATGAAGGAACAGCCTCTTAAGATGACCTGTCAAGCCTGGAGAATAAACACCCTGACAGCACCACCTCCCTCTGTTCTCCTGTTTGGACTTCTGACTGATAAAACACAGCTGAAACCCAAAAGGGAGCCAATGTCCCTACTGCATGTTGACCCTCCACGTCTAAAGCACAGGATTTCTCTGGCTTGATTGCCTTACCAGTGAGAAATCCCAGCACTGTGGTGTTATAGGAACCTCTCCCCTTCCTTAAGCCTCCAGTAAACCTTTGCTATGTTGCATGAGAGTCTAGAGGAAACATCAAGAAAAAGGACATATTGACCACTCCTGGGTTAGTGTGAAACACAAGGGGAAAGACTTGTGGAAATAAGAAAAGAGAGGGAATTAGAAGTGATCTGAGGAAGAGAGATGCGTGATTTCCTTCTCAATGGGAATATAATGTTGGATAGAATTTTATGCAAATCTCAAACGACAGGAGGCCCTGTTAATAACATTGTATTTAACTCAATCTGTTTAAGAGTTTATAATTTCAACATGCAATTATTAAAACATTATTAATGAGCTATTTTACATTTTTTCCCAATCAGTCTTTGAAATCTAGCACACATTTTATGTTTTCAGCACTTCTCAGTTCTGGTCAGCCACATTTCAGCTGCTCAAAGCCACATGTGGTCTGTGGCTACTGCAGTGGACAGTACAACCCTACTCCTTTACCTGCTGTAGAGACTTTCCTTCACTTTCAGTGATGTAGAAACTCTCTGTTATATTTCAAAACCCAAATGTGTGAGCTCCGTGGTTGGGGGATGGGGAGGACAGGGGTGTGCTTGTGGCCCAAGGCAGTAAGGGGGGCACATGTACTGAAATATTTTCTTTTAATTGAGAGAGAATGGACATATAATATTATATTAGTTTCAGGTGTAGAGCATAATGATTCAATATTTGTGTATATTGCAAAGTGATCATAATAATCCAGTCAACATTTATCACCACATACGGTTAAAAAATTGGGTTTTTTTATGATGAGAACCTTCTAGATCCACCCTGCCGGCCACCCCCAAATGTGCAATGCAGTATTATTGTAGTCATCTCAGGCAGCCACCAATCTATTTTCTATATTCATGAGCTTGGTATTTTTTGTTTGTTTATTTGTTTGTTTTTTAAGATTCCACATATAAGTGAGATCATACGGTATTTATCTTTCTCTGTCTGACTTATTTCACCAAGCACAATGCCCTTAAGGTCCATCCATGTTGACACATGGCAAGATTGCATTCCTTTTTATGGCTGAGTACTATTCCATGGTATATATATACCACATCACCTTTATCCATTTTTCCCTTGATGAAGCATTTTTTTCCTCATTATTTCAAGGTAATGGTAGACAAACGTTCATGTAGATTAATATTATTACTTTTTAAAATGTCACCATTCACTAATGTTAAATATTTTGATTAGCACATTACTTAATTTACCCCTTATACCTGACTGAGCATTGCTTACCAGATAATGATGGAATCAGATCCAGTAATTTACCCGTAAGGACATGGTTCAGAAAAATGTGAAAGACCTGTTCTTAAACACAAGCAAGATGTAAGTGGTGATGGATATTATAAAGCAGACAAGTTTATCAGTCAGGGTCCTGGTGAGAAGCCAATACCACCTCCGTCTGCACTGGAACAATTGAGTTTTTACTAGAGGGATTGCTCTCTATGGTGCCAGCAGGCATTAGGGAAGCAGTGAAGGATGGAGTAGTATCCTTGGGCTGGCAGCAGTGGGATCCTTTGTCATCCTTGACCTGCCTGAAGAGGCAAAGTGGGGAGAGCAGTTACTGGAACTCAGAGAGTCTAGCTGCTTGGAAAGGGCCACGTGGCAGGAGCCACATGGGTAATCAGTGGGGAGACACAACCAACCTGTAGCGAACCAGTGAGGAGGGAGCACAGGAAACTCACACCCCCCCTCACCCAATCTCCTGCCAAAGCCCCTCGTTGGCTGAATCCAACTGTATACCAGAAGGTGGGGAAGTCCAGTGGGATCCAGGTCAGCCTCCTGGGCATAGAGCAGGGTGGGGGAGTGGGGAGAGAGGATATGGAAAGATGAATGAAAATGTACAGCATGGTAAGACAGGTCAATCCTTGGTGACAAGGCAGGGTCACCCCAGCTGCTATGAACCTCTTTCACCGGACTTTCTCTCCTGGAGGCAACGCTTTCACGTTATTGATGCCATATGACTGTTCATACTAGGATTTTGTCAGGATCACAGTCTTGTCTTGAATCTTTTATTTACTTCCTCTTGAACACATCCGAGATTGTGTGAGGTTTTTTAATGATTGTTACTACTTGTAAACACAGGTGAAGAGATAAACAAAAGGGAAAAAATCCCAAAGCTTCAAAATTACACTGCAAAGTTTAACAAGAAAAGTGTTCTGAGGTGTAGAATGCATTACAGATTTGGCCTCTTTACTTCTTTTCCTCAGCAGATTAGTCTTGCTCTCCTCAGATCTTAAATTCCCTACGGCCAACATTTTTTGGAAGGAAGGTACTAACTCCCCACAATTTCATTTGCTTTCCAGAAATTTCTGTATCAATTATCTTTTGCATGGCTTATAGTAACAGTCACAAATACAAATGCATATAAGGGCCTGATAGGAATTTAAATAAACTGGGCTGGGTGGAGACTGTGACACTTGTTACAAGCCAGGCACTAAGTGTTTTACATTTGTCAGCTCCTTGCTCACCACTGTTCTATGGGGCAGCAGAATTATTAACCCTATTTCTCAGATGAGGAAACTGAGACGCAGGGCAGTTAGTTCAGAGACTACCTTTCCTGTATAAAGGGAGCAATGGGTACTCATTGTAAACATGCAGGAATCTGGATCATGACCCTGTATTTTTTTAAGAGCTTGAAATCTGAATTTAATGTGAAGTCTCTCAGTTAAGAAAAAAACCTAGCGACTATTTAGAAACGTTAAAAACACTATGCAAGACAAGGAAAGCACCTCTGTGGGCCAGCAATGGCTTCAGACAGCCCGTTTGCAACCTCAGGTCAATGATTCTAGAAGCCTCGTAAGCCAGCAAAACTCAAATGTTTTTAATCCAAAATACAGAGAACCCTGGTAAATTAATACGAATCCACTGTGGTTGGGGCAGAGTAGAAACTGACCCGCTAGCCCACCCCCCTTCCTCAGCAGGAGACGCCAGGTCTCAAGGTAGGTTAACTAAAAGTTGCCCAGAAAAAACCCTAGCAAATAAGGAGCCTCATTTGCATTGCACACAGGAGGCCAGCCACCTGACCTCTCCTTTTCAATTACCCTTCATTACATAGAGTTGCCAGGAGGAATCTAATTTCACCTCCAATCATTTCTTCCATTACTTTTATTTAGGAAAATAAATAACCATCCCTTTACTGAGTACTCAAGCTGAAATTGTGGAACCACTACACAATTGGAAGAAAATGTTTGGTCTGCTGTGCCCATTTACTTTCTTACAGTTCTTGTTTTTTATAATGTCAGGTTTGAAACCAACATATACAGGGACAGCCGTGCTATAAATACACCAAAAAATGACCTCATGTCCCTGAAACTTAGTTCCTACATAATCACACGTATCTCTTTTCAAAGTTTCTTTGCCCCCAAAGAAAACACCAGTAGCAATTAAGGTAGACAAATGACTAATTTGGGTGAAAGTAGTTTGAGAGTCAAGGGTTTTTAAGAGTGAAAGTTGGTTTTAGAATTGTCACAATTAGCTCTAATTGGCAGCCCTTTCTCTTCTCTTTGTGGACTCTTGTGAGGCCCCCTCAAGACCTTGTGGCCATCTTGACCCTCCCATGTGTGGGCAGAGCTGGGAACGAGGCACAGCCAGCCTGATGGCCAATCCTACAGAACAATGATTCTAGAAGTGTGGTCCTTGTGCCCACTTGCACCAGAATCATCTGGGAAGAGGAGGGACTTGCTTAAAATGCAGATTTTCGGGACTTCCCTGGTGGTCCAGTGGGTAAGACTCCGTGCTCCCAATACAGGGGGCTGGAGTTTGATCTGTGGTCGGGGAACTAGATCCCACATGCTGCAACTAAAGAGTTCGCATGCTGCAACTAAGAAGCCCGCATGCTGCAACAAAGATCCTGCGTGCTGCAACTAAGACCCAGCACAGCCAAAGTAAAAAAAATAAATATTGAAAAAGTAAAAAAACAAAATGCAGAATTTCAAGCTCTGACCTTAAACCAAGACCAACTCCATCATAATCTCTGGAGTCTCAGCAGTGGAATTTGGCGTTTTAACAAGCTACCCCAGGTGATTTGTGGGCAAACTGTAAGCAGAATTATTATGACAGATGGTGTGGAAAAAACAATAAATGTTCACATTCTTGTGTCTGTGGACCAAGAATGTCGCCTGCCATATCAGTAAACAAAGGATGTTGGGGCCATCAAGCCAGCAGCCTCTGCAGCTGCCCCCGACTGTGCATCCTGAGGGAACTCAGGGTGGAGAAATACTGGCCCTGGATAGCTAAGGTGCATATCAGAGGAGTGATTTCAGTGAGCCCATATTCTTGCATCTTCCCACACATAGAAAAGCATTTAAATTCCTTAACTTGAGATGTCTGGTTTTCTTTAATTAACAGTAAACTTTTGATGTTCCAACTACCTGGTTTTTGTTGCAAAACCCCTTGTATATCCTGGCTCCTCCTTTACCTCTTCGGAGCTGTCCCTCAGAGCTGTCTGAGAGGCTGCATCCCGGGATTAAGTCCTCAGCAAGTCCACCGAATGAAATATGTCTCAGCTTTTAGGTTGTGCTTTTTTTTCAGTCCGCATGCATTTCTTATGTGTTAGACACGACTGTAAATGTGTTCCATAGGCCAACTCATTTACTCCCCAGCAGTCCTCCTGTGGAGTAGGCGCTATCATCCTCACTAACCAGAAGGGGCACAGAGACCCTTCATAAGTTTTCCAAGATCACACAGCTGGTTAGAGGCAGAGGTGAGAGCTGGATACAGGCACTTTGGTTCAGAGGCCACTCTTTCCACTGTCACTCCATGGCCTTTATCACACGGTGGCCCCAGGGTGCTGGTTTTAAATGCAGATTATGGGCCTGTCTCCCAGATATTCTGATTTGGTGGGTCCTGGGGGAGTGCCACCCACCTGCTGGGGCATAACAAGTCTCGGGGGGATGTGAGGTTTTCCAGAGACATTCCCTCAAGTCACCTTCCCTCCCATGACACCTGTGAAACCAGACGGCCTGTGGTTCCTCCCTCAATCTCAGATGATGGCCTCACTGGAGCACAATCCAGAGGCCCCTCTGCTGCACTGTCAGCGAGACTCTTTTCACCAGGTCCTTCCCACTCCCTGAAAATATTCTCAAGTCCTGCCCCCCAACTCACCCCCCGACCCCGAAGTCTGAAAAGCAAGACAAAGCTGAACCACCACCGCCACAGGCCACATCATGCCCCTGACTCTCTCCTCATCTTTAACATCAAGCTTTTTGAATTAATAGTTCACCTTGGCCATCTGTACTTCCACAAACCCTCGGGTCGCGCCTCAGCCCACTGCATTCTAGCTCTGGCCACCACCACCCCTTGAAGTGGCTCTGAGTGGTGGCCTCTGTATCACTCTGTCCCATGTGCATCTCTTCTGGCCTGGCCTCTGCAAGCACATCAGGGTGACCATCCCAACACCCCCCTTGATCTTGCTTCTGTTGTCTAGACTTTACTTTCCTGCTTCTCCAACTGTCTTTTCTCTCTCCTGTTGCTGCATCCTCTCCTCTGTTTGCTTCTTACATTTGGGACTCCCTGAGGTTCTTTCCTGGCCTTTCTTTTCTCCTCTTTCTGGTGATGTCAGCCTTGCACGTGGCTTCATCCACCGTCCGTGTCCTAGTATCTCCTCATTCTCTTGGACTTGGAATCTCTAGTGCCCTATTTTAAAGCATCATTTGGAGGCCCCACACTTGTTTCAAATTTATCCCAAACAACTCATTATTGATGCATCTTCCCCAAACACGATTTTAGTTCTTTATTAGTTTTTTATTTTCTGTTGATAAGTTCATCATCCACCGCGTCTCCCTAGTCAGAAAGCTGAGACAGTTCTCTCTCTCCCACCCCCACTTTTTTTTTTAAACATCTTTATTGGAGTGTAATTGTTTTACAATGGTGTGTTAGTTTCTGCTTTATAACAAAGTGAATCAGCTATACATATACATATATCCCCATATCTCATCCCTCTTGCGTCTCCTTCCCACCCTCACTATCCCACCCCTCTAGGTGGTCACAAAGCACCGAGCTGATCTCCCTGTGCTCTGCGGCTGCTTCCCACTAGCTATCTGTTTTACATTTGGTAGTATACATATGTCCATGCCACTCTCTCACTTCATCCCAGCTTACCCTTCCCCCTCCCCATGTCCTCAAGTCCATTCTCTACATCTGCATCATTATTCCTGTCCTGCCCCTAGGTTCTTCATAACCATTTTTTTTTTTTAGATTCCATATATATGTGTTAGCATACGGTATTTGTTTTTCTCTTTCTGACTTACTTACATTTGTATGACAGAATCTGGGTCCATCCACCTCACTACAAATAACTCAATTTCGTTTCTTTTTATGGCTGAGTAATATTCCATTGTATATATGTGCCACATCTTCTTTATCCATTCAGCTGTCGATGGACAATTAGGTTGATTCCACTGTCATGGCTATTGTAAATAGAGCTGCAATGAACATTGTGGTACCTTTTTGAATTATGGTTTTCTCAGGGTATATGCCCAGTAGCGGGATTGCTGGGTCATATGGTAGTTCTATTTTTCGTTTTTTAAGGAACCTCCTTACTGTTTTCCATAGTGGCTGTATCAATTTACATTCCCACCAACAGTGCAAGAGGTTTCCCTTTTCTCCACACTGTCTCCAGCATTTATTGTTTCTAGATTTTTTGATGATGGCCATTCTGACCGGTGTGAGGTGATACCTCACTTTAGTTTGGATTTGCATTTCTGTAATGATTAGTTATGTTGATCATTCTTTCATGTGTGTCTTGGCTGTCTGTATATCTTCCTTGGAGAAATGTCTATTTAGGTCTTCTGCCCATTTTTGGATTGGGTTGTTCGTTTTTTTGATATTGAGCTGCATGAGCTGCTTGTAAATTTTGGAGATTAATCCTGTGTCAGTTGCTTCATTTCCAAATATTTTCTCCCATTCTGAGGGTTGTCTTTTCATCTTGTTTATGGTTTCCTTTGCTGTACAAAAGCTTTGAAGTTTCATTAGGTCCCACTGTTTATATTTATTTTTGTTTCCATTTTTCTAGGAGGTGGGTCAAAAAGGATCTTGCTATGATTTATGTCTTAGAGTGTTCTGCCTATGTTTTCCTCTATGAGTTTTATAGTGTCTGGCATTACATTTAGGTTTTTAATCCATTTTGAGTTTATGTTTGTGTATGGTGTTAGGGAGTGTTCTAATTTCATTCTTTTACATGTAGCTGTCCAGTTTTCCCAGCACCACTTATTGAAGGGGCTGTCTTTTTTCCACTGTATATTTTTGCCTCCTTTATCAAAGATAAGGTGACCATATGTGCGTGGGTTTATCTCTGGGCTTTCTGTCCTGTTCCATTGATTTATATTTCTGTTTTTGTGCCAGTACCATACTGTCTTGATTACTATAGCTTTGTAGTATAGTCTGAAGTCAGGGAGCCTGATTCCTCCAGCTCCATTTTTCTTTCTCAAGATTGCTTTGGCTATTCAGAGTTTTTTGTGTTTCCATACAAACTGTGAAATTTTTTGTTCTAGTTCTGTGAAAAATGCCATTGGTAGTTTGATAGTGATTGCATTGAATCTGTAGTTTGCTTTGGGGAGTATAGTCATTTTCACAATATTGATTTGTCCAATCCAAGACCATGGTATATCTCTCCATCTGTTTGTATCATATTTAATTTCTTCCATCAGTTTCTTACAGTTTTCTGCATACAGGTCTTTTGCCTCCTTAGGTAAGTTTATTCCTAGATATCCTATTCTTTTTGTTGCAGTGGTAAATGGGAGTATTTCCTTAATTTCTCTTTCAGATTTTTCATCATTGGTGTATAGGAATGAAAGAGATTTCTGTGCATTAACTTTGTATCCTGCTACTTTACCAAATTCATTGATTAGCTCTAGTAATTTTCTGGTAGCGTGTTTAGTACTCTCTATGTATAGTATCATGTCATCTGCAAACAGTGACAGCTTTACTTCTTCTTTTGCAATTTGGATTCCTTTTATTTCTTTTTCTTCTCTGATTGCTGTGGCGAAAAGTTCCAAAACTATGTTGAATAATAGTGGTGAGAATGGGCAACCTTGTCTTGTTCCTAATCTTAGTGGAAATGGTTTCAGTTTTTCACCATTGACGACAATGTTGGCTGTGTGTTTGTCATATATGGCCTTTATTATGTCGAGGTAAGTTCCCTCTATGCCTACTTTCTGGAGGGTTTTTCCCTGAAATGGGTGTTGAAAATTGTTAAAAGCTTTTACTGCATCTATTGTGATGATCATATGATTTTTCTCCTTCAATTTGTTAATATGGTGTATCACATTGATTGATTTGCATATATTGAAGAATCCTTGCATTCATGGATAAACTCCACTTGATCATGGTGTATGATCCTTTTAATGTGCTGTTGGATTCTGTTTGCTAGTATTTTGTTGAGGATTTTTGCATCTATGTTCATCAGTGATATTGGCCTGTAGATTTCTTTCTTTGTGACATCTTTGTTTTTGGTATCAGGGTGATGCTGGCTTCATGGAATGAGTTTGGGAGTGTTCCTCCTTCTGCTATATTTTGGAAGAGTTTGAGAAGGATAGGTGTTAGCTCTTCTCTAAATGTTTGATAGAATTTGTTTGTGAAGCCATCTGGTCCTGGGCTTTTGTTTGTTGGAAGATTTTTAATCACAGTTTCAATTTCAGTGCTTGTGATTGGTCTGTTTATATTTTCTATTTCTTCCTGGTCCAGTCTTGGAAGGTTGTGCTTTTCTAAGAATTTGTGCATTTCTTCTAGGTTGTCGATTTTATTGGCGTATAGTTGCCTGTAGTAATCTCTCATGATCCTTTGCATTTCTGCAGTGCCAGTTCTTACTTCTCCTTTTTCATTTCTAATTCTATTGATTTGAGTCTTCTCCCTTTTTTCTTGATGAATATGGCTAATGGTTTATCAATTTTGTTTACCTTCTCAAAGAACCAGCTTTTAGTTTTATTGGTCTTTGCTATTGTTTCCTTCATTTCTTTTTCATTTATTTCTGATCTACTCTTGATGGTTTCTTTCCTTCTGCTAACTTTGGGGTTTCTTTGTTCTTCTTTCTCTAATTGCTTTAGGTGTAAGGTTAGGTTGTTTATTTGAGGTGTTTCTTGTTTCTTGAGGTAAGATTGTATTGCTATAAACTTCCCCCTTAGAACTGCTTTTGCTGCATCCCATAGGTTTTGGGTCATTGTGTTTTCATTGTCATTTGTTTCCAGGTATTTTTTGATTTCCTCTTTGATTTCTTCAGTGACCTCTTGGTTAGTTAGTAGTGTATTTTTTAGCCTTCATGTGTTTGTATTTTTCACAGATTTTTTCCTGTAATTTATGTCTAGTCTCTTAGCGTTATTGTCACAAAAGATACTTGATATGATTTCAATATTCTTAAATTTACCAAGGCTTGTTTTGTGACCCAAGATATGATCTATCCAGGAGAATGTTTCATGAGCACTTGAGAAGAAAGTGTATTCTGTGGATTTTGGATGGAATGTCTTATAAATATCAATTAAGTCCATCTTGTTTAATGTATCATTTAAAGCTTGTGTTTCCTTATCTATTTTCTGTTTGGATCATCTGTCCATTGGTGAAAGTGGGGTGTTAGAGTCCTCTACTATGATTGTATTACTGCTGATTTCCCCTTTTATGGCTGTTAGCATTTGCCTTATGTATTGAGGTGCTCCTATGTTGGGTGCATAAATGTTTACAATTGTTGTATTTCTTCTTGGATTGATCCCTTGATCATTATGTACTGTCCTTCTTTGTCTCTTGTAATAGTCTTTATTTTAAAGTCTATTTTGTCTGATATGAGAATTGCTACTCCAGCTTTCTTTTTTATTTCCATTTGCATGGAATATCTTTTTCCATCCCCTCACTTTCAGTGAGTATGTGTCCTTAGGTCTGAAGTGGGTGTCTTGTAGACAGCATATATACCAGTCTTGTTTTTGTATCCATTCAGCCAATCTGTGTCTTTTGGTTGGAGCATTTAATCCATTTACATTTAAGGTAATTATCAATATGTATGTTCCTATTACCATTTTCTTAATTGTTTTGGGTTTGTTATTGTACATCCTTTTCTTCTCTTGTGTTTCCCACTTAGAGAAATTCCTTTAGCATTTGTTGTAAAGCTGGTTTGGTGGTGCTGAATTCTCTTAGCTTTTGCTTGTCTGTAAAGTTTTAAATTTCTCCGTCGAATCTGAATGAGATCCTTGCTGGGTAGAGTAATCGTGGTTGTAGGTTCTTCCCTTTCATCACTTTAAATATGTTCTGCCACTCCCTCTGGCTTGCAGAGTTTCTGCTGAAAGATCAGCTGCTAACCTTATGGGGATTCCCTTATATGTTATTTGTTGTTTTTTCCCTGTTGCTTTTAATATTTTTTCTTTGTATTTAATTGTGATAGTTTGAGTAATACGTATCTTGGTGTGTTTCTCCTTGGATTTATCCTGTATTAGACTCTCTGCGGTTCCTGGACTTGATTGACTATGTCCTTTCCCCTATTAGCGAAGTTTTCAACTATAATCTCTTTAAATATTTTCTCATTCCCTTTCTTTTTCTCTTCTTCTTCTGGAACCCCTATAGTTCGAATGTTGGTGTGTTTAATGCTGTCCCAGAGGTCTCTGA
Source organism: Mesoplodon mirus (assembly GCF_964341445.2). NCBI lineage: Eukaryota > Metazoa > Chordata > Mammalia > Artiodactyla > Ziphiidae > Mesoplodon > Mesoplodon mirus. Next base: position 54,115,118 of record NC_138988.1, read on the forward strand.
GGCTGTCCTCAATTCTTTTCATTCTTTTTTCTTTATTCTGTGCTGCAGTAGTTATTTCCACTATTTTATCATCCTGGTCACTTATCTGTTCTTCTGCCTCAGTTATTCTGCTATTGATTCCTTGTAGAGAATTTTAAATTTCATTTATTGTGTTGTTCATCATTGTTTGTTTGCTCTTCAATTCTTCTAGGTCCTTGTTAAACATTTCTTGTATTTTGTCCATTCTTTTTCCAAGGTGTTGGATCATTCTTACTATCATTATTCTGAATTCTTTTTCAGGTAGACTGCCTGTTTCCTCTTCATTTGTTTGGTCTGGTGCATTTTTACCTTGCTCCTTCATCTGTTATGTGTTTCTCTGTCTTCTTATTTTGCTTAACTTACTGTGTTTGGTGTCTCCGTTTTGCAGTCTGCACGTTCGTAGTTCCCTTTGTTTTTGGTGTCTGCCCCCAGTGGCTAAGGTTAGTTCAGTGGGTTGTGTAGGCTTCCTGGTGGAGGGGACCAGTCCCTGTGTTCTGGTGGATGAGGCTGGATCTTGTCTTTCTGGTGTGCAGGACCGCATCCGGTGGTGTGTTTTGGGCTGTCTGTGACCTTATTAAGATTTTAGGCAGCCTCTCTGCTAATGGGAGGGGTTGTGTTCCCGTCTTGCTAGTTGTTTTGCATAGGGTGTCCTGCAGTGTAGCTTGCTGGTTGTTCAGTGGAACTGGGTCTTAGTGTTGGGATGGAGATCTCTGGGAGAGATTTCGCCATTTGATATCACGTGGACCAATGTCCTGAACTCAGCTCTCCCACCTCAGAGGCACAGGCCTGACACCCGCCCGGAGCACCACGACCCTGTCATCCACACGGCTCAGAAGAAAAGGGAGAAAAAAGGAAAGAAAGAAAGAGAAAAGTAAAATAAAATAAAGTTCTTAAAATAAAAAATAATATTTAAAAATAAAAAAAATTTTAAGTAATAAAAAAAAAGATAGAACAGGGCAACCAAACTAAAAAACAAATCCACCAATGATAACAAGCGCTAAAAACTATACTAAAAAAAAAAAAAAAAAGGACAGAGAGATCCTTAGGACAAATAACAAATGGTAAAAGCAAAGGTATACAGGCAAAATTACCCAAAGAAGCATACACATACACACTCACAAAAAGAGAAAAAGGAAAAATATATATATTGTTACTCCCAAAGTCTACCATCTCCATTTTGGGATGATTCATTGTCTACTCAGGTATTCCACAGATGCAGGGTACATCAAGTTGACTGTGGAGATTTAATCCGCTGCTCCTGAGGCTTCTGGGGGAAATTTCCCTTTCTCTTCTTTGTTCTCACAGTTCCTGGGTTTCAGCTTTGGATTTGGCCCCGCCTCTGTGTGTAGGTCGCCTGAGGGCAGCTGTTCTTCACTCAGACAGGACGGGATTAAAGTAGAGAGCTGATTAGGGGGCTCTGGCTCACTCAGGCGGTGGGGAGGGAGGGGTACGGAATGTGTGGTGAGCCTGCGGTGGCAGAGGGCAGCATGACGTTGCAACAGCCTGAGGCACACTGTGCGTTCTCCCGGGGAAGTTGTCCCTGGATCACGGGACCCTGGCAGTGGCGGGCTGCAGAAGCTCCCGGGAGGGGAGGTGTGGTTAGTGACCTGTGCTTCCACACTGGCTCCTTGGTGGTTGCAGCAGCAGCCTTAGTGTCTCATGCCCGTCTCTGGGGTCTGCACTGATAGCCGCGGCTCATGCCCGTCTCTGGAGCTCGTTTAGGTGGTGCTCTGAATCCTCTCTCCTCGTGCACCCCGAAACAGTGGTCTCTTGACTCTTAGGTAGGTCCAGGCTTTCCCCCAGACTCCCTCCCATCTAGCTGTGGTGCACTAGCCCCCTTCAGGCTGTGTTCACGCAGCCAACTCCAGTCCTCCCCTGGGATCTGACCTTCAAGGCCTGAGCCTCAGCTCCCAGTCCCCACCCGCCCTGGTGGGTGAGCAGACAAGTTTCTCAGGCTGTTGAGTGCTGGTTGGCATTGATCCTCTGTGCAGGAATCTCTCCACTTTGCTCTCTGCTCTCTGCACCCCTGTTGCTGCGCTCTCCTCCATGGCTCCGAAGCTTCCCCCCTCCGCCACCCGCAGTCTCTACCCATGAAGGGGTTTCCTAGTGTGTGGAATATTTTCCTCCTTCACAGCTCCCTCCCACTGGTGCAGGTCCCATCCCTATTCTTTTGTCTCTGCTTTTTCCTTTTCCTTTTGCCCTACCCAGGTATGTGGAGAGTTTCTTGCCTTTTGAGATGTCTGAGGTCTTCTGCCAGCGTTCAGTAGGTGTTCTATAGGAGTTGTTCCACGTGTGGATGTATTTGTGTGGAGGAAGGTGATCTCCATGTCTCCCTGCTCCGCTTTCTTGAAGGTCTCCTCACCCCCCCCCTTTTTTTTTTTAATGCGGTACACGGGCCTCTCACTGTTGTGGCCTCTCCTGTTGCAGAGCACAGGCTCCGGACACGCAGGCTCAGTGGCCATGGCTCACGGGCCCAGCTGCTTCACGGCATGTGGGATCTTTCCAGACTGGGGCACGGACCCACGTCCCTTGCATCGGCAGGCAGACTCTCAACCACTGCGCCACCAGGGAAGCCCTCACCTCCCCTTTTAATGCAAGTGTTGAGCTTTCTAGAAAATTCCTACTTACCTCCTTATTCCTTAGTTCAGGTTTACAAATGGCCTCAGAATTGCTCTGTCCATCTCCAGCTCTTCTTGTCTAGTCTATCTTTAATGTGTCACCAGATTTGACTTCCAAAGAAACAAAGTTGATAATATACCCCGTTGAGTTGACATTCAACGTACAAGCTCAGGTCTGAACACCTTGGCTTGAAGATACTACTTTACCCCACCCCACTTCTCAGATCCCCACCAGTGTTTACTCCCCCCCACCCCACCCCCTGTGCTTGCCACCGTGACCTGCTGCTCATTTCAGCAAACCTGCAAACCTCTGGCTTTGCACAATCTGATTCCTGTGGCTAATGACTTCTTTTCTTTTCTTCATTTGGTAAACACTCCCTCATTTTCTAAGCCCAGCTGAATGCCATCTCCTCTGGGAAGCCCGTGTTTCTCCAAGCAGAGACCTGTTACTTATGCTGTGGCTGCTGCAGGATTTGATTCACCCAATGTGTCCTAATTATCTTTCTACACATCTGCCTCCACTCCTCAGCTGAGAGCATCACAGGGAAAAGACTACTGTTAGTCTGACCTGTCTTTGTAGCCTCAGAGCCTGTACATGGTAGATAACTCACGAAGTATTTCTCTAACAGATGGCAATTGCTCTCTGGCACCCAGAGTGCAATCAATGTCACAGTTACTTATTTTCCTAAGGTCCATTAAGTTTGGCTCAAGCACTCGCTTTCTGGGTTGGTTAGGCATTCTCTAGCAGGGGAATCTTGAGTCTTACAATACCAAGTAATTGGTGATGTGAGAGGGGCCTGCACACCAGCTGGTGGGGGTCATCACCTACCAGGCAGTCCAGAGTCGTGGCTCAAATTCCAAAGGAACAGTCGGGAAGATCAAGCTGACACCATCTGCCTCCCCCTCCAGAGGTGCCTGTATTGCCAGCCCCTTCTGAAGCCTGCCTACCTCCAGCCCCCAGGGTCCAGGCCAAGACCTGGGTAACTTACCGCAATTGTTTGAACCTCTGACCTGCCTCCCCCAGGCTTGGAGAGTCGCCAGCCCCATTTCCTTCCACACCAAAGGTCAAATTCTTTGCCATCTTGGTTTCTCCAAATTTTCAGTTAGTTGTTCTGGAGGCCTGTCCCAGGCTCTGCCAACTCACATGCCCACATGCACCAGGAGGTGGGCTTGTCAGGGGACAGCAGGAGAACACTAAGGACAGTGGCTGCTTTTCAGTTTCTGCTGACTGACACCATGAGGGAAGCCAAGCCCACTGTGGCCAAAAGGTTCTGATTTTTCAAGAGATGCTGAGAATGAGATTTTCATGAGAAATAGTTTGGCAATTGATTTTTTAAAAAACTCAAGGTAGGGCTTCCCTGGTGGCACAGTGGTTGGGAGTCCGCCTGCCGATGCAGGGGACGCGGGTTCGTGCCCCAGTCCGGGAGGATCCCACGTGCCCCGGAGCGGCTGGGCCCGTGAGCCATTGCCGCTGAGCCTGTGCGTCCGGAGCCTGTGCTCCGCAACGGGAAAGACCACAACAGTGAGAGGCCCGCGTACCGCAAAAAAAAAAAAAAAAAAAACTCAAGGTAGAAGCCAAAAACAACCTGTTTGTAGGCCAAATTCAGCTGGTGGCTGGGTAGTTTGTGACCTCTGACCTAGGCCTTTCTGTCATAAGAATTTTCGGGTCTGTCTCTGTCTTGGCCTATACCCTCCCCAGCAAATTTTCCTCTGTCCTGGGAAAGACAAGAGAACTGCTTATTCTCACCAGAAGACGCTTCTTTTTCTGTAGCATGGAGGGCTGGAGACTTTCCGTGGTGGCTACAGGAGCAAAACCATAAAACATAAAGGCTAGTTAATCTCTTCATAAGTCACCCTGTAACGTTTGGTTATTACAGCAGAGAGATGAAGGATAATCCAGGTGTACCCTTTCCTCTAAGGAACACTTCTGTATTTTAAGAGTGACCTTTTGTATCAGTGTGTTCTAAACTATCTGTGGGAAGGACCATGTTTTAAATCTGCCTTAAGTTAATAGTAAAATACGATAATAGCAAATTACTAGGAAAATGAAATTAAAAGATATCCATAATGCAAGTCCCAATTTTATTTTTATATTATTTGATACATCAGACATAAAATTAGTCTGTCAAATTGCTATAAAGCAGTGGCTCTCAACCAGGCACGTTTTGTCCCATGGGGACATTTGTCAATGTCTAGAGACGTTGTTGGTTGTCCTCATTGAGAGGAAGGTGCTACTGGCATCTAGTGGGTAGATGCCAGAGATGCTGCCACACAGCCTAGAACGCACAGAGCAGCCCCACAACCACCTCCAGGTCCAAGATGTCAATGGTGCTGAGGTGGTTTCTATTACAGTTTCTAAATGACTCCCTCATTTTCTGTCTGAACTGATTCATGGACCAGTTATGAGCACTTCCCAGACTGGCACTGTTCTGCAGATTACACTCCAAGAAGGAACATTCTAGAGGTATTGCCATTGCCTTTCTTATCAAACCCAAAGCATGAGCCAATGGGCTGGCGGGATTTCTAGAAAACTTAGTATATTAGCCAGGATTCCTAATAGTGGGTGGAAGCCACACTGCTTACAGCAAAGACATTTATTTTTTAAATGACATAACTAACCATAATGTAACTCCTCTAGAATACAAACATGAGTTCCCAGAACAGAAGAAGGAATGCAAAGTCTTAGATCACCTAATGGTACCTCACTGACATACACAGCTCCCTTGTTCTTCTCGGCTAATAATATTTTAATCAATTTAGCAGGGTTTCTCATGTTGATCATTAGTTTCTTACCTCTAATCAATAGTGCTTGTTAAAAATATAGATTTCAGGTTCCCATCCAAGACATAGGAATGGGAGCGGAGGTGAGTCTAATTGGAAAGCTTTGGAATCTGGAAAACACTGAGAGAAGGGAGACCAGAATCTAGTCACAGCACAAGTCCTGCCGATGTGTTCACTTAATAGCTCCTTACTCAGGGCCTGGTTCATGCCTGATGATGTGCTGGGTTTGGGGCTTCAGTAGTGGAGAAGGCAGACAGAGGCCCCCACCACATACAGCTTGTACACATTTCTTACTCCTTCCTTCCTGTCTCTCCTCCCCGTTCTTACTGTCCCTTCCTGGTGGCAGCACTTCTCCATCTCTCACCTGGATTATTAGAATGACTGGTCTCCTTACCTCTGGTTTCACCCTCTATCCATCTTCCATAATGCCACTGCTTCTCTCCATCTGCCCCAGATTAAAACTCTTCACTGGGTCTTCGTTGCCTCCAGGAGAAAGTCTAAGCTTCTAAACATGGACTACAGGTTCTTTAGGACCTTATCTCTGGGCACACCCATCTCCCCACTTTAGCCTTTCTGAGAAACACCAACCCAATTATTGATGCCAACACTTTGCCTATGTTGGTCCCTCTGCCTGGAAAACTGGCATTCCACCTCATTTCCTAATATGATACACTTGTGTTTATTTCTCAAAAGCCAGCTCTTTACACCAATAATTGCTAACATTTATGAAGTACTTACTATGTACTATAATATCCAAGTATTATAGGCATTGTGCTAAGTGTTTGTTTTATTTACCCTTTATAGTAACTGTTGAGGGAAAGGAGGCTTAGCTAATTTTTGTGACTTTCCAATGGTTATGAAGCAAGTGGTAGACGTGAAATTCAAACCAGGCTGATTCCAGAGTCTATCTTGCTCCCACTCACTTCTCATTTCTCCTCTCTGGGGAAGCTTTTCCCATAGCTACCCTCTCCCAGGTGGCTATATCCTTGTTTACAAACGTTTACTGTCCCTCTCGGAGGGAAGACTGCTATTTTCCTGTATTATTGATGTCAGGCTTGGCCATATGACTTTCTTTGCCTAATTAACCATCACCAGAAATAATGGCTCTTGTTCCTGTAACAGAGATAGAGCATGATTTGCCTGTTAATGGTCGAGAGGAACCAAAGGTCCAGCATCCTGGGTCCTGGCTGGGTGATGAAGAAAGCTGCACCAGATGCATGATGGACATTTAGCAGGAATGAGAAATAAATCTTAGTTGGCATCACCCACAGGGATTTGAGAGCTTATTTGTTACCAAGCAAAACCTGACACATTAGTTGTCAACATTAGCTGCTGCCTGCTCACCACTACTTTTGTACATACTTTTGTACCTACTTTTATTGTTACATCTAACACAACACATTTTGATTTAACTGTTCACACATCTGTTTCCCCTACCAGACAGTGTTCTCTGAGGGACCATGTCTTACTTGTGTACCACGTTTAACAAAGTGCCTGTCACATCATCAAAGCTCAAAAAGAGTTATTTACTGATCAGTGGACAAGTAACTGTTGTGTCTTCGTCATCTGTTAGCTGCAAGAACTGTGTTCAATGTCAAGTGACTTTTAATATCCCAATGTCAGCTTCCAAATCCCTTGACCCTAGCCCCAGTGAGGCAGGTGTTTTCTTATGATGCCAAATCCAGATAAAACAAAGGATGGAAGTATGTCACAGATTAGAAAAAGGAAGAACTCTTAAAATCCATGAGTTTGAATCCCAGCTCTATTGCTTACTAAGTATGTAGCCTTAGACAAAGACCTAATAAAATTTATAAAATGGAAGTCATAATAATTATGTTGAGGAGGAAGAAAACTTTACCCTTGTAGGTTCTTCTAGCTGGTCTAAGAATTAAATTGACATGAGACACAGGAACAGAAGAATGTCAATTTTAATTTCAAATGTACAGGAACCCTACATACATGAGAGTTTCAGAGACAGAAAGGTAAAATGAGGTATATATGCCATTCTGATCTAAGGAGTGGAATAAGGGCCTGGGGCTTCCAAGGACAGGAGGGCAATTCACAGGATGATCAGAAGAAGAACAGATATTTGGTAATTAGATGTTTGTCCTGGCATATAGATGGGGCCACTTAGATAACATTTATCTTCAGTAGTAACTCTTTTCTGGGAAAAATTCCTAATTTAAGTTCTCCTAAGTAGTTAAGGGAGGGGCAGTAATTTCTCTTGAACCCACAGACTCTTGATTGCCTTTAGCTGAAAACAATCCCCTTGCAAAAGTGGCACATTTGGGGAAGGCTCGCTCTGAACCTCTACAGTTGCTTCTCAGGATTCTTGTGAAGATCACATGCCAAGTGCTCACAACGCAGCTTGGCTCACTGGGATATTGTAGTGACATTTGTCTTTTTTGGCTGTCTTGCATCTATCCTTCGTTCCTATGTGTGTGTGGGTCCTCTATCTGAGTATGGTAATGGTGGGGGCACTTCAGCACCTGGGGAAGAGATCCATCCTGTATCCACCATTGGATCCAGGCTGGCCAATCCGGTGCACTCATCTGATTGATTTGATCAAGTGATCCCAAAATAAGAAATTGCATTCTTTCTGGGTTCTTGAGGTAGGGTCTGAGGGTGGCAATGGGGCTTTCAGGGTGAGGGGGCATCCTTGGCTAGACCTGTCTCTGCAAAAAGATGCCTGCTGTGCCACCTCCTTACTGAACTTTCAGACCTGGCTTGGTTCTTGCTTGACTTCTAAGTCTGATTTTCTAACCTCCAGTCAAGTCTGATGCCCTTGATATCCTCCTAATAAAGTGCTTGTTAAAAAAAAAATTCTTAAGGTAGCCAGATGTCACTTAGGTTGTTTCAAAACAGTAAATGGTGGATAACTTTCTCATTTTTTCTCTCCACTTTTGTATCTATGAATTTGCTGTAGTCTTTCTTGCTCTTGTCCTGAGTTCTTTGACTTCTCTAAGTTGTGTTCCTTAGGTTTTTAGCACCAAAGTGTGCTGATTATAATCTAAATGATGTTTCCTGGCAGTTTTGAACTCTGCTTGAAACTGATAAAATGAATGAATGGTCTTTCATGAAAAATACTCACCTGACCCAAACTCCCTGCTGCCCTGACCAACATGCACACACATTCAGACCAGTCCTGTTATCATCTGTTTTTTGGGGGAACTTCTTGATTCCCTAACACAGTTACTGTCTCTCTTTGTCTCTTTCTGCCTCTATCTCTCTTTAAACTTATTTTGTGCCAGGCACTGTGTCAAATGGCTTTCCAACTATGGCATAGATTGCTGGCTGCCTTTCCCTGGATAACAGAATCTGTAAAATGCCCAGGTTAACACACACACATGCACACTTCCAAGCTTCTCTTGCAGAGGAAATATATATTGAATTTTACATGCAAGTTGTTGGATAAGGCTTCCAAGAAAGTTATTTTAAGGGACCCGACTCAGCTGTCAGGTGTTATTTTTGCCCTTTCCCCCTTCCTTCTCCTTATTTGGACATGAGTCAGTCTGGAGTTCTAACAGCCATTTTGTGACCATGAGGAAGTCCTGAGGCTGAAGCTTGTATTAAGGATGCTGGAGCAGAAAATGACAAGGCTTCTAGGTCCTTGATGGAGGCATGGAGCTTCAGTACCAAGTATAGACCATCTAACTCTACTACCTTCATGTTTAGGGAGAAAAATAATCTAATTTTTTTAAATCACTGCTAATTTGAGTCTCTACTACTAGCAACTGAAAATACATCTTTACCAATACAAAGATTATCATACAAAAATCCTATAGGGTTTATACTATTAATCCCATTTTACAAAATGGAGCCTTAGGCTAGTTGTAAAACTTGCCCAAGTTACTACTCATTCACTGGACAGTATTGGATTGACGATACTGGATCATCATTGACCCAGGATCTGACAGGTCAGCATGTGAATGTAGTGTTTGTCTGACACAAAGGCTGGATTCCTAATCATTACATTTTACTGCCCCTGAACTGAACATGTCTCCAGAATTTTAGACCAATACAACTTGTGGGCCTCCTTGAGCAGGTGTAACTAAGTTGGAAGTTTTCTCATTGGAATAGATGCTTAGGATCTTCTTTCTTCTCTCTCACTGCCTGTCCAGCAAAAGGGATGTTTTTCAACCTCCAGTAAACTGGCCCAATAGCCAACCAACTCTCAGTCTAAATATACTTTTTTTTTTTCCTTTCTCTCAATGTAAATTCCTAATTCCTTGGAGCATTCCTAGGGGGATCTGTTGTTGAGATGAAATCAGCTTCCAGCAAAGTGTGTGTAATAGAGTAAGTGCTCAACAAATGTTGAATGGATTTATGAATGAATGAATGGTGTTCTCACAGCAGTCCTGCCTGGGACAACAATTCCCAAGTTCTTTCTTAAGACCAATTTTTGGGTCCCACCCTGTTATGAAATGTGGATGCTACTCTGTGAGGGAGCCAAGACTGCCAGGGTGCAGTCCAGTTTCCTGCAACGCCAGCCGGCCTGTCTGTGTACCTTCCAAGGACCCATTTTCCTGAAAGGTTTTGGTGAAAAGCTCTTATCATAGACTGTGGAAAGTATCTTTGCTAATCAGTGCAACCCAGTGTAGACACTGGGCACAAGCTTTGTAATTACAGAAAGCTGCCTTCTAATCATGGTTCCGAAATGCTTCCCCTCTGTGTTTCTCGGCAGATTACTAACGCTGAGCCTCTGTTTGTGCATCTGTAAAAAGGGGGTGATAATAATTCCCAATCCCATATAAGGATTATAGAAGGGAATGTATGAAAAGCAGAGTGCCTAGCTCACAGTACATGTTTAAAAATAATAGCTACTATCATTAGTGAAAATGGTCAGTACTGGTTAGAAACATTTCTTAATCCTTCAAGTAGAATTAGCCATCCCCTCAGCTGTGGCTCCTCAATGCCCCATATCTTTCATGGAACATGAAACAGATGATGAAAAAGTAGCTGGTTCTAAGCCTGTCTCTCTCAACTACACTACAGCATTCTGAGGGCAGGATTTTTCTTTAAATCCCTAGTAACTGGCACAGAGGAAGTGCCAAGTAATTGAAGAATGAAAGCACGAAGGAATATAACACAATGCCTTTGTCATAGGGGTAAATATGAGAGTTGAGATAAGCCAGTAAGAGGTGAGCTTATAGAGCAGTTTCTGGCTTTCAATCTAAGAAATTTTAAATGGCATATTCCCTGGTTGGCGCAGGAGGGGAGAGGGAACAGGTCTGTAAATTGACATTTCTAGAGTCCACTGTGGCCCAGTTGGTCTTGGTTTGCCTCACACAGAGAGGTATTTAATTTAGCAGAGGCTGACACTGGTCACTGTTCTGAGCTGGGGTAGAGAGGGTCCACTTACTGCAAAGCTAAAAAAGTTAAATGAAAAACTTGCCAGAGTGTATACTCCTTTAAATTGTTTTTAATAGAGTCACCAAAGTTTAACTCCTGAAGTTCTTATTTATGCTTCCATCACTAGATCTCAGTCCTTTATCTGGTGAAACTGCCTACAGAAGAGTAGATGGAGGGAGGGTGGTCTCAGAAACTTCATAAAATTTGTCTGCAGGGTCTTAACTTTAATATTTTTAATAACTCGTCTTATGTATATTAGGAATAATCAATTCTTATTTGAGAAAAAAGGGCTGCACTGTCTTTACTGATATGGACTTTAATTATGCAGCCATAGGAAATAGTTCACCTGCTAAGAAAGTAAACGAGGATTTTTTTTTAGCCCCTTGAAGGATGTGGATTACAAATGCAGTTCTATAAGGTAGTTGTCATCAGTGTGCTTTGAAACGGTATTAACCGATTGCTCCTATCATCTCAACGGCCTCAGTTAAAAGCTCCTAAGGGAATTTAAACATAAAACTTGTTGGAGGGATGACAAAAAAGCAGCCCTCGCTGATTAAATTTAAACTTACAATAGGAACATGGCTGAAGCCTAACTTGCAGGGGCTTGCTGGAGCAATTACAGTGTTGTGAACATTTGAGTCTAAAGACCAAACTGATAGAGGCCCTTTCGAATTCACCGCCTCTTTTTGTTCTTTACCACCGGACAACAAGGTGCCGACCGCCTTCCCTTCTCCAAACTTGTAATGTTGCAGAGGCAAAAGGGTGAAATGGGATCTGGGGCAAAACATTCGCTTGTGGCGCTCTTAAAATGTCAAGGCAGGCCTGAATGAATGGGTAGCGGATCCTATTCACCGCGGGTGCCCTAAAATAGGTTCCCTGCGCTGGTGGCCTGGAGCGGACATCAGATTTAGCTTAGGGCTCCTCTGGCCAGATCAGACCCAGCGAGGTGGTGACTACAAAAAACTGGATGCTGGGAAGGTCACAGGCCAAGGCTCACTCACCCAACCTCCTGTCCAGTCTCTACCCTGAAGGGCTGCTGGGGGTGCGCCCTGTCCGTTCCCACCTGGGCAAATGCCCCGCGCCCCCGCACACCGTGCCCCAGCCCTTCGCAGCTCTGGCAGAGGGACCCTGGCCCCGGGTCAAGCGGGCGGCAGGCCGCCAGCAGCTCGCCAAGTATTAATAGAGAGGCGCGGGCCGCAGAAGGCTGGCGCCGGGGCCTCGGGCTGTGGAGCACAGGCAGCGGCGAGCGAGTCCCTATCCGTCCCCACGCGGTGGCGAGCGCCCAGCGGCTGCCGCGCGCACCTGCGGGTCCCCACAGCGGGCGCTGCCTCGGCAACTGCAGCCGCCGCCTGGACTGCAGGAGCCGCGCCCGGGCCGCCCGGAGCCGGAGCAGAGATGAGCTGCCACCCGGACCGCGAGCGCCCGCTGGACGGTAACGACTCGCAGGCGCCGCGGCCTCTTAGTCCTTAACCGGCCCCACGCGGGGTATAACTTCCCGGTGCCGGTGGATCAGGGGGACCAGAAGGAGGGTTATTTATTTCCCCGTTAGGCGGCTGGTGTGGGTAGGAAGTCTTCGTCTTCCTGCAATTTTGCTCCTTTTCTGCTCTTTTTGGGGTTCTTTTTAGAATGAAACAAGTTAACTTTTCTAAAGCGCAGAGAACCGCTCTTGGAACGCAGTGCTCTTGGAACCGCTCTTGGAACGCATTTGTCAAATCAAATGCAGAGCTGATTTCACTGACCAGTGCGCTGCCGCGGGTTTCTCTAGACACGGTGGGAGTTCCTTCCCTTTAAAGAATGATTTTGCTTCTACTTTGGGATGTACCCAGCACCACCCCTCCACCCCCGCCTCCACAAACAGGCGTTAAAAGAGGCTACCTCATCTTACAGAGTGAGTGATGCCCTCATGTTCTTCGGATTGGAGCCTGGGGGGGGGGGGGCCCAGGACGTTACTCGTTTAAAGAAGGCATCGTGCAGCAGAATTCCCCAAACTGACTTCAGAACTCGGGTGTCATTTAGTTCTACTGGGAAATAGTGGTTGTACGATTCTGCGAGGGAAGCGTCTCAGGTTGCTTTGAACGCGTGATGAAATATTCTGAACGCTTTTTTCCCATCAAAATTCACCTATTCACATATTTGCATGTTTGCTAAAGATTTCAAACTTGACCCCTTAACTGCCTCCGGTTACCTGTGGTTCAAAAGCCCCGCCCTGAAAGGTCATCATTATTGCTATTAGCTACTTAGTTGTTGACCTTTTAGGAGGATCGCTCCTCCAGGAATAAACTCGTCTTTGCATCAATAACCCTTTCGGATTGTACTGAGCACGACTTAATGAAGTTGCTTTTTAAGTTGAAACTCTGGGGGCTTGTGAGGCAGGTGCACAGGCCAGGGTTCCCTGCGGACCAGGAATTTTGCACAGTAATTGGTAAGGCAAGAATCACTGCTGCAAAAACCATTTCAATCCTTCCTTTCATAGTCCCAAGCAGAGTTCTCAGCATCACTGCCCTGGATCCTCTTTTGAAAATATTTTTTTAAGTTGCATTGTTATTGTTTTCAGTAACATAATAAACTGGCATTTTGTTGGAACTTTTTGTAAAATGATTAATTTTGTGTTTCTAAGGTCAGCACACAGTGTAATCTAAGACAAATGGTTATTTGAAAACTGATTGATACATAAGACTAATTTTTAAAAAATTCCTGATAATATGGCAGGCTTCTTTATATGAGGCAGGGATGGTCAGGATAATTGTATCTGACTACCTTATTAGCCCTGCACTCTTTCGTTTGGTTTATTTTGTTTGGAATCTTAATTCCTGTTTTAAAGCCACAAACCCTTCAGAACTCTGATAGAAATCTTAAAAAAAAAAAAGTAGCTAGTCTTCCTAAATTAAGCATATGTCCTTGTAACCAGGCATGTCTGTAACTTGTGAGGACTTCAGTAATCACTATATATGAATAGCAAAGTGTAAAGTTTAACCTTAAATCTGAATTTCAGAGGATACCAAAAGGCTTAGGCTGCTGTCAGTCTGGTTATCCTTGAGCAGGTGACAAGGCGATAACATGTCCAATAACACCTAATTGTGCCAAATGTTTGCTATGACATCTTAAAAGAGGACTGGATATGTATCTGTCAGACTTAGTAAATTTCCAAGTATGTTTGACAAGATTGTGAAAGTGACATGTGATGAGTATGTTAAATGACATGCCTGTGTTAAACAAGCTCTCTGGTTGAGTATCTGTTACAGACTATACATTATGGAGGAAGGTCATAGGGAATCCTGTTGCAGATAAAGAATTCTTTTTCTACTCCTCATGTTTTGATCCAGTTTATAATCTGCCCATAGTACATCCCAGAGAAATTTAGGCAATTAATTATACCAGATTCAAATTTTAATACCATTAGAAATAAAGAATTATTTGGGCTCAAGTCATATTTTTCCTTTTGGTTTGAAATCATAACACAAATCTTCCATATAATTTTGACCTGCAAAGTCCTCGTTTTTATTTTATGCAGCTTTGATTCTTCTTGAAACACTTTTAAAATGGAAGAAAATTTTAAGTTTTAATAGCAGAGGACAGAAACTTTTTCTGTTGAAAATCTGACTTTTATAGCCTGTTGTTAAGTCTGATGTTGGAATAAAATTGAAACCATTATATTCAGGAACAAAATTTCTGTGTAATTTTTTTGGCCTCCTCTATATCGCTTCGTTTTCTTTCTGTCTGTAAACTTTTCACTTTTTATTTACTCCTTTTTTTTTTTTTTTTTTTTTTGCGGTATGCGGGCCTCTCACTGTTGTGGCCTACCCCGTTGCGGAGCACAGGCTCCGGATGCGCAGGCCCAGCGGCCATGGCTCACGGGCCCAGCCGCTCCGCGGCATATGGGATCCTCCCAGACCGGGGCACGAACCCGTATCCCCTGCATCGGCAGGCGGACTCTCAACCACTGCGCCAGCAGGGAGGCCCTATTTACTCCTTTTGATCATAATTTAAATGAAACCCACTGTAGATAAAATTTATCACCCAGTGGCTGATCCCTCGTTTAGGATAAGAAGTGCTCACATTTATTGAACACTCAGTTACCTGCTATGCTGAGCTACAAGCACCAGCTTCTCTAACCCTCACTAGTTAGGAGAACTATTACTATCTGCTTTTATTATTATTATTATTATTAATTTTTTTTGTAAAACCGAGGCTCTGAGAGGGTGACTGTCAGCTTTGAGTGTTCACACGCCCCTAACACCTAACCCAGGGCCTGTGCTGCCTCCTGCTGGACCACAATGTTGAATGTCCACAGGTGGCCCACAGCATCCTCCGCCACCCTATTCAGGGACCACAGGTAGAATGCTGGAGAGGCCCCTGGAAGGTGGCTGTAAGCTCATTGAAGTGAGAGCAGCATTCTTCCCGCTTCCTTTGGGTGGGAAAATGGGAGGAAAGACCATTAGTATTCAAAGGGCTGGAAGTGGAAGCTCCTTCTTCCCCTCCGGCCAGGGTAGGGACCTGTGCTTTGCCCCTGGGGCAGGGACCCTCTGGTTGCTAGGAATGAAGGGCAGCTTGGCCTTTCTGAGGGAGAAGGCAGTGCCCCATGGGACACTCTCTAAAGCCCTTCTCTGGAGCAGGTGGACCAGGGGTCCCTTCTTCCTCAGGCTGCAGCAGATGGGTCCACATTAGAAGGCAGTGCCCTGAACTCTGCTCAATATTATTTAACAACCTAAATGCGAAAAGAATTTGAAAAAGAATGGATACATGTATATGTGTAACAGAACCACTTTGCTGTACACCTGAAACTAACACAACATTGTCAATCAACTATACTCCAATATAAAATAAAATAAAAAAAGAAGGCTGGGAGCAGGCTGACCCACAGTGGAGCAGAGCTGTTCTCCGTGGCGAACTGTGGGAACAGAAGAAGGAGAAGGATACACAGCGAATACTCTGGCTTCAGCCTGCTCTGATGTGTATCTCTCGATACATGATTAAAACTCCATGAGTCTCAGTTTCTTCATCTGTAAAATAGGGATAAAAAATCCACTATTTAGAATTATTGTGAACATTAGCACTAATATACAGAGTGTCTGGCAAGTAGCAGGCTCCCCATAAACTTATTATATCCAGAAAATTGGATGTAGAGTTTAATGAGGTAATTGGAATGCGTTAGCAACACACAGCTCCCCAGGAAGATAGGGCTAACGTGACATCCATTCAACTATATGACACTACCGGGCACAGTCTACCTACTGATGCAGGAAGCCTGCCAGATGTGTGATCAGCCACACACGGTGTGTGCGTGTGTATGTGCTTTGGCTGCTGTGTCTGCAACTGGGGCTTTCATTTTGGGGAAAGACTGAGGAGAAGTTAATTTATATATTAAAACAGAAAGATGTGTTAGGAGTCCAGGTGAATTGTGGGAGAGTGATTTTCAGAAAGCAGTTTGGTCCATGGCACCGTGGAGTTACCCTCACAATCGACTTTCAAGACTTTGATTCTTGCTCACTGATTTTTCTAGTGTAATTTGGTAAAGCCTGTTTTGTCCATATCTTAACACTTTTCAAAGTGTTTTCTAATTGTTTGTTTATATCTTTGTTTCTTACATAAAATCCATAGGGCATGGGCCACATCTTTCTATTTACTGGATCCCCAGCACATAGCTAAGTGCCTGGCACAGCGTAGGTACATATATTCAACATATGTTTGTTGAATAAAGAAATGCGTGAATGAATAAGAAAGTGATGGGAGGTAACAATGTGTGATTCCTGAAATACTTTAGTTCTTATTGTTTTCTGCATTAAGTTTTGAATTCTTATTCACTTTTTCATTCTCCAAGTTTTTTATAATAGTGAAAATTTATAAGTATTTACATGCCAAACAATAGGGTGTTATTTAAAACATATAAATATCCTTTTCTGGATGGCTTAAATAAACTGTGGAAGGCTATCAAATGCTATGTGAAGGCATTCTGCTTTTGGAAAATGATTATATGTTGCAAGAGGATCTAGATGGAGAGATAACAAAGGATTAATAGGTGTTGCTTCTGGGTAGATGGGATGATGGATATTCTTTATTTTTTTATTTTTTTGCTTGTTTATGTTTCTGATTCTTATGTAATAAACTTGCTTTCTTTTTTAAGGAAGAAACACAATACAAGAACTATGTACTATAAAACAATATCATAGATCACTTACACTGCATCACCTAATCCCCTGTCACTGGACACTTAAGTTGTCTTCTCAACTGATTTTCCAAATTTGTCTGCCTAACTGTTTTGAACATTTAAATAAGTTTCAGCATCTCAGGGTTACAAAGTAGCATAATTGATTTTAAAGAGATGAGCAATTGAAAAAGAAACCCAAAGTAGGAAAAAGAATGACAATGACTCAATGCCAAGGACAAAATATACTAATTTTCCAACATGTCTTTTTGTTGAATACATTGCTTTGCTGCAAATCATAGTTAACTTTTCATCTCCCCTCTGCCCTAGGCTTTCCTTCCTTTGTTGTGTAAAGATGTTAGGACAGTTCATGAATAACTAGTTAGTAAGTGTTCCCTAATTGTTTTGTGTATGTACTTGAGGTGCTTTCATGGTGGCTACCAGTTGTATACTTTCTTTCTTTGCAGAGTTAGTTCCAGGAGCAAGAACTTTGTAAAGCAGGGTGGTCTCTTCCCTTTTTTTTTTTTTTTTAAAGTCACCATTCTTTGGGAATAGAGTTGTGAATGAATAACTTTTAACCTTACATATTTTTAAAATCTTTAATTGAGATATAGTTTCTGTACAATACTAAATAAGTTTCAGGTGTACAAAATAGTGATACACAATTCTTAAAGGTTATATTCCATTTATAGTTATTATAAAACATTGGCTATACTCCCCATGTTGTACAGTATATCATTTTAGCTTATTTATTTTATATATAGTAGGTTGTATCTCTTAATCCCCTACCCCCATGTATATATACCCATATATATATATGCACATATATCCATATATATATATTACACCTCCTTTATCCTTTCATCTGTTGATGGACACTTAGGTTGCTTCCATAATTGGCACTTGTAAATAATGCTGCTATGAACATTGGGGTGCATGTATCTTTCCAAATTAGTGTTCTCATTATTTTTTAATATATACCCAGGACTGGAATTGCTGGGTCATGTGGTAGTTCTATTTTTAGTTTTTTGAGAAACCTCCATTCTGTTTTCCACAGTGGTTCCACCAATTTACATTCCCACCAACAGTGTAAAAGGGTTCTTTCTTTTTTTTTAATTTCGTTTTTTTAATACAGCACGTTCTTATTAGTTACCTATTTTATACATATTAGTGTATACATGTCAATCCAAATCTCCCAATTCATCCTACCACCACCACCACCACCACCCCTGCTTTCTCGCCTTGGTGCCCATACGTTTGTTATCAATCATCTGTGTCTCTATTTCTGCCTTGCAAACCAGTTCATCTATACCATTTTTCCAGATTCCACATATATGTGTTAATAAATGATATTTGTTTTTCTCTTTCTGACTTACTTCACTCTGTATGACGGTCTCTAGGTCCATCCATGTCTCTACAAATGACCCAATTTCGTTCCTTTTTATGGCTGAGTAATATTCCATCGCATATGTGTACCACATCTTCTTTATCCATTTGTCTGTCAATGGGCATTTAGGTTGCTTCCATGACCTGGCTATTGTAAATAGTGCTGCAGTGAACATTGGGGTGCATGTGTCTTTTTGAGTTATGGTTTTCTCAGGTTATATGCCCAGTAGTGGGATTGCTGGGTCATATGGTAATTCTATTTTTAGTTTTTTAAGGAGCCTGCATACTGTTCTCCATTGTGGCTGTCTCAATTCACATTCCCACCAACAGTGCAAGAGGGTTCCCTTTTCTCCACACCCTCTCCAGCATTTGTTGTTTGTAGATTTTCTGATGATGGCTATTCTGACCAGTGTGAGGTGATACCTCATTGTAGTTTTGATTTGCATTTCTCTAATAATTAGTTATGTTGAGCAGCTTTTCATGTGCCTCTTGGCCATCTGTATATCTTCTTTGGAGAAATGTCTATATAGGTCTTCTGCCCATTTTTTGATTGGGTTGTTTTTTTTTTTTTTTTTTTTTTTTTTTGCTGTACGCGGGCCTCTCACTGCTGTGGCCCCTCCCGTCGCGGAGCACAGGCTCCGGACACACAGGCTCCGCGGCCATGGCCCGCGGGCCCAGCCGCTCCGCGGCACGTGGGATCTTCCGGGATCGGGGCACGAACCCGTGTCCCCTGCATCGGCAGGCGGACTCCCAACCACTGTGCCACCAGGGAAGCCCGGGTTGTTTGTTTTTTAAATATTGAGCTGTTTATATATTTTGGAGAATAATCCTTTGTCCATTGATTCGCTTGCAAATATTTTCTCCCATTCTGAGGGTTGTCTTTTCATCTTGTTTATGGTTTCCTTTGCTATGCAAAAGCTTTTAAGTTTCATTAGGTCCCATTTGTTTATTTTTGTTTTTATTTCCATTACTCTAGGAGATGGGTTAAAAAAGATCTTGCTGTGATTTATGTCAGAGTGTTCTTCCTATGTTTTCCTCTAAGAGTTTTATAGTGTTTGGTCTTACATTTAGATCTTTAATCCATTTTGAGTTTACTTCTGTGTATGGTGTTAGGGAGTGTTCTAGTTCCATTCTTTTACACGTAGCTGTTCAGTTTTCCTAGCACTGACTGAAGAGAGTGTCTTTTCTCCATTGTATATCCTTTCCTCCTTTTTCATAGATTAGTTGAGCATAGGTGCGTGGGTTTATTTCTGGGCTTTCTATTCTGTTCCATTGATCTGTATTTCTGTTTTTGTGCCAGTACCATATTGTCTTGATTACTGGAGCTTTGTAGTATAGTCTGAGGTAAAGGGGTCTGATTCCTCCAGCTCTGTTTTTTTCCCTCAAGATTGTTTTGGCTATTCAGGGTCTTTTGTGTCTCCATACAGATTTTAAGATTTTTTTTCTGGTTCTGTAAAAATGCCATTGGTAATTTGATAGGGGTGGCATTGAATCTGTAGATTGCCTTGGGTAGTATAGTCATTTTCACCATATTGATTCTTCCAATCCAAGAACATGGTATATCTCTCCTTCTGTTTGTCATCTTTGATTTCTTTCATCAGTGTCTTATAGTTTTCTGAGTACAGGTCTTTTACTTCCTTAGGTAGGTTTATTCCTAGGCATTTTATTCTTTTGTTGCAATGGTGAGTGGGATTGTTTCCTTAATCTCTCTTTCAAATTTTTCATCATTAGTGTATAGGAATACAAGAGATTTCTGTGCATTAATTTTGTATCCTGCAGCTTTACCAAATTCATTGATTAGCTCTAGTAGTTTTCTAGTGGCATTTTTAGGATTCGCTATGTATAGTATCATGTCATCTGCAAACAGTGACAGTTTTACTTCTTCTTTTCCAATTTGTATTCCTTTTATTTCTTTTTCTTCTCTGATTGCTGTGGCTAGTACTTTCAAAACTATGTTGAACAATAGTGGCGAGAGTGGACATCCTTGTCTTGTTCCTGATCTTAGAGGAAATGCTTTCAGTTTTTCACCCTTGAGAATGATATTTGATTTGGGTTTGTCATATATGGCCTGTATTATGATGTGGTAGATTCCCTCTATGCCCACTTTCTGGAGAGTTTTTATCATAAATCGGTGTTGGATTTTGTCAAAAGCTTCTTCTTCATCTATTGAGATGATCATATAGTTTTTATCCTTCAATTTGTTAATGTGGTGTATCACATTGATTGATTTGCTTATATTGAAGAATCCTTGCATCCCTTGGGTAAATCCCACTTGATCATGGTGTATCATCTTTTTAATGTGTTGTTGGATTCTGTTTGCTAGTATTTTGTTGAGGATTTTTGCATCTATATTCATCAGTGATATGGGTCTGTAATTTTTTTTGTTGTAGTATCTTTGTCTGATTTTGGTATCTGGGTGATGGTGGCCTTGTAGAATGAGTTTGGAAGTGTTCCTTCCTCTGCAATTTTTTGGAAGAGTTTGGCAAGGATGGGTGTTAGTTCTTCTCTAAATGTTAGGGTTCTCTTTTCTGCACATCCTTACCAACATTTGTTATTTGTGTTCTTTTTGATGATAGCTATTTTGACAGGTGTGAGGTGATATCTCATTTTGGTTTTAATTTGCATTTCTTTGATGATTAACGAGGTTGAGCATCTTCTCATGTGCCTGTTGGCCATCTGTATGTCTTCTTTGGAAAAAAATGTCTATTCAGGTGCTCTGCCCATTTTTTAATTGGGTTGTTTGGTTTTTTGATGTTGAGTTGTATGAGTTATTTATATATTTTGGATATTAACCTCTTACCATTCATATCATTTGCAAACATTTTTTTTCCACTCAGTGGATTGTCTTTTCATTTTGTCAGTAGTTTCCTTTGCTGTGCAAAAGCTTTTAAGTTTAATTAGGTCCCATTTGTTTATTTTTGCTTTTATTTCCTTTGCTTTAGGAGACAGATCCAAAAAAATATTCCTGTGATTTATGTCAAAGAGTGTTCCTCCCATTTTTTTTAAGTTTTATGGTTTCCAGTCTTACATTTAAGTCTTTAATTCATTTTGAGCTTATTTTTATATATGGTGTTAGAGAATGTTCTAATTTCATTCTTTTTTTTTTTTTTTTTTTTGCGGTACATGGGCCTCTCACTGTTGTGGCCTCTCCCATTGCGGAGCACAGGCTCCAATCGCGCAGGCTCAGCATCCATGGCTCACAGGCCCAGCCGCTCCGTGGCATGTGGGATCTTCCTGGACCGGGGTACGAACCCGCATCCCCTGCATCGGCAGGCGGACTCTCAACCACTGCACCACCAGGGAAGCCCTAATTTCATTCTTTTACCCGTAGCTGTCCAGTTTTCTCAGCACCACTTATTGAAGAGACTGTCTTTTCCCCATTGGATATTCTTGCCTCCTTTGTCATAGATTAGTTGACCATAGGTTCATGGGTTTATTTCTGAGCTCTCTATTCTGTTCCATTGATCTGTGTCTGTTTTTGTGCCAGGACCATACTGTTTTGATTACTGTAGCTTTTTAGTATAGTCTGAAGTCAGGGAGTGTGGTTCCTCCAGTTCTCAAGATTGTTTTGGCTATTCAGAGTCTTTTGTGTTTCTATTTTTAAATTATTTAAAATTATTTGTTCTATTTCTGTGAAAAATGCCTTTGATATTTTGATAGGGATTTCATTGAATCTGTAGACTGCCTTGGGTAGTACTGTCATTTTCACTTAGTATTGGAAGTCCTAGCCACAGCAAGCAGACATGAAAAAGAAATAAAAGGAATCCAGATTAAAAAGGAAGAGGTAAAACTATCACTGTTTGTAGATTACATGACACTATACATAGAAATCCTAAAGATGCCACTAGAAAACTACTAGAGCTCATCAGTGAATTCAGTAAAGATGCAGAACACAAAATTAATATATAGAAATCTGTTACATTTCTATACACTAACAATGAACAATCAGAAAGATAAATTAAGGAAATAGTCCCATTTACAATCACATCAAAATGGATAAAATACCTAGGGATATACCTACCTAAGGAGCCAAAACACCTGTACTTGGGAAACTATAAGACATTGATGAAAGAAATTGAAGATGACACAAACAGATGGAAAGATACACCGTGTTCATGGATTGGAAGAATTAGTATTCTTAACCTTTCATGTTTATCAATATGCACTTCACAGAAATCACAATGCCGCTTCTGCAGCATCCCTGGTGACATCATGATATTGTTTCCTTTCTAATTCTCATTGCTTCTTCAGGTTTCTGACTGAGAGGTAGGTTCTGGGCCTCTTTTTCCAGGTGCTGTCAGCAGCATCTCTTTTCTCTTCCATGTGGAGAACTCTTTCAGTCTTGAAGGAAATCCACACCTCCTTTTTGAGGTTTTCCCTCCCAAACACTCGTATAACCTTGCTGAGTATGGGGGACCCCATCCCTTCCCTGTTATCCAGCTCTGCTACACTTCTTCTCTAGAGGTCCTGACCTCTTCATTTGAAGATGGTACCCCTATTCCACCCCATTGTGGTAGAAGGGATATGGAAAGGGAAAAATACCTGAAAGGGAATAATGTCTCAGACACAGAATCCCTCCCATTAAATTTGCTCCAACACTCATGGATCCATCTCAGTCCTTCTGGCCCCTCCCACTTTCTTTTCACCTTAAGCTTCTGATGGTTCCTGAGAGACTGGAACTCCACGATGATTGTTCTCCAGACAGTGTTCATTAGACTTCCTTTTGGATTATGAGGGACTGATGATATAGAACACCTAGCTGTCATTGTTTACACTTGGAACCACCACCCAGATGAAGAAGTATAATTTTACCAGTGTCCTGGGGTCACACATACTAAGACATAGCCCTTTCCCTCCCTTGTAAGGAAACATTACCCTGATTTTTGCATTTTTTCATAGTTTACCCAAACAAATATGCATTTCTAGACCTAACAATTTAGTCCTACCCATTTATAAAATTGTGATAAATCTTTTAATTTATAGATGTACTGTCCTTTTCTATTCAAATAATTTATCTGTTGAAGAACGTGGGCCATTTGGTCTATAGAATCCCCCACAATCTGGATTTTGCTGCTTTTGTGCTTATGGTTTAACATTTTCCTTGAAGATTGCCTTCTTTTGAACTCTGGTTTATATCACCCTAGCCCATCCTCTTTCTCAGTCCTTTTGGCTAAATTACATTTATTAGTCTGATCCTTAAATTCTAGAAACAACCATGAAATCATTTTATCTATTAGGCTTTTTATTATTAGGCAATAAAACATTTTATTAAGTTTCTCCTATTCAACTCCTTCATTCTTGCATTAACTTCATTAGGCATTATAATGAATTGGTTGAAAGTTGATGCTCTCATTTACTAATTATTTCAAATATTAGTAATTTGGGAGCATTATGGGGCAGTTTTTTATAAACTCTTGTACACTGTTGGTTGGATTGTAAAATGGTGTAACTGCTGTGAAAAACAGTAGGGAGGTTTCTCAAAAAATGAAAAATAAAACTACCAATAATTCCACTTCTGGATAAATATCCCAAATAATTGAAAACAGGGTCTTAAAGAGATGCCCACGTTTATAGCAGCACTATTCACAATAGCCAACAGATGGAAGCAGCCCAAATATCCATCAATGGATGAATGGATATACAAAATATGCTATATACATTCAAGAGAATATTATTTAGCCTTAAAAATGATAGAAATCCTGTCACATGCTCCAACATGTATGAACCTTAAGGACATTATGCTAAGTGAAAGAACCCGGGCACGAACAGACAAATACTGTATAATTCCACTTATATGAAATGGAAAGTAGAATGGTGGTTACCAATGGCTGGGGGAATAGAGGGAATGGGAAGTATTTAATGGGCTTAGAGTTTCAGTTTTTCAAGATGAAAAATTCTGGAGATCTGTTTCACAAGAATGTGAATATACTTAACATAGTGAGCTGTATAATTAAAAATGATTAAGATGGTAAATGTTATGCTATGTGTTTTGTTACCACAACAAAAAAGGAATACCAAATTTAAAGACAAACAAAAATACTTTTAAGGATAGAAAATTTTATAAAATAATTTAAGAACTCACTTGCCTCCCTGAACAATTTAACCTTCTTTACGTATTTTGACATTGCCATTGTGAGCACTGAATAATATTATAACATTCTCAGGAGCTGAGATGTGTCCACCTGTTTCTTTGTCCCTTCATTGAACGCTGTCAGATGTCAGATGTCAGAACATCAAGAACGATGTTCTTGAATTCTAGCATCTTCTTTTATCCTGCTGCTGTCTCCCTCATCACGGTTTCCCATGAGTGTCAGCTATATTTTCTTTCTCCTAATAAATCCTAGTAGCATTTTTAATCACCATTTGCTGCACTTACTCCAATTTATTGTTTTTAACAAGTTTGGCAATTATTTATCTTGTTTTTTTTAGCTTACAGAAGGTTGGAATTGTCCATGATAGAAAGCAGATTGCCTCTGAATGAGGTGTGAAGAGGTCTATGAGAAGAGTTTATAAGTACCTGTCACGTTGACATTGTTCTATTTATTTATTTTGCATATCTTGTATTCTTGTGTAGTTCTGGATGTTCGATGTTGCCAGATCAGAAGCTTCCATATAGAGTGTTTGTAGATGAAAAAATATTTTTATGTAAACATATGCATGAATAATTACAGTTCATGCTTACAATTTGAAGAAACGATAACATTTTATTGCTCAAGAGATACACATGTAAACATAGTTAGTAAGTCCCAGTTTAAGGGAAAATTATAGCTTTCTACTCACTGAACTGCACTGGGAGTATGACTGGTCTCTAACCCTTATGAAAAGGTCAGTTCCTGCATGTTCTTGCCTTACTTGCTTTATTTACACTACTCCCATCAGCTGCCCTACTGTGCCTCTGTGCACTGGTGCTGAATTAAATCTCAGAGACAGAGTTTTGGGTGAAGTAGAAAAGAATAACTTTATTGCTTTGCCAGGCAAAGGGGGACACAGTGGGCAAAGTTTTACCCTTGAAAACTGTGTGTCCCAACCTGGGATTATTTGGTAAGGAGTTTTATAGGAGTAGTTCAAGGGTATGGGGTTGCTGATAAGATTACGGTGTGTGCAGGGCCTACACTCCTTTATTTATTTATTTTTAATTTAAAAAAAAATTTTTTTTATTAGTTTCTGCTTTATAACAAAGTAAATCAGTTATACATATACATCTGTTCCCATATCCCTTCCCTCTTGCGTCTCCCTCTCTCCCACCCTCCCTATCCTACCCCTCCAGGCAGTCACAAGCACCGAGCTGATCTCCCTGTGCTATGCGGCTGCTTCCCACTAGCTATCTACCTTACGTTTGGTTGTGTATATATGTCCATACCTCTCTCTCGCTTTGTCACAGCTTACCCTTCCCCCTCCCCATATCCTCATGTCCATTCTCAAGTAGGTCTGTGTCTTTATTCCTCTTTTACGCCTAGGTTCTTCATTTCATTTTTTTTTTCTTAAATTCCATATATATGTGTTAGCATATGGTATTTCTCTTTCCCTTTCTGACTTCCTTCACTCTGTATGACAGACTCTAGGTCTATCCACCTCATTACAAATAGCTCAATTTTGTTTCTTTTTATGGCTGAGTAATATTCCATTGTATATATATGCCACATCTTCTTTATCCATTCATCTGATCATGGACACTTAGGTTGTTTCCATCTCTGGACTATTGTAAATAGAGCTGCAATGAACATTTTGGTACATGTCTTTTTTTGAATTATGGTTTTCTCAGGGTATATGCCCAGTAGTGGGATTGCTGGGTCATATGGTAGTTCTATTTGTAGTTTTTTTTTTTTTTTTTTTTCTTTTTGCGGTATGCGGGCCTCTCACTGTTGTGGCCTCTCCCGTTGCAGAGCACAGGCTCCGGATGCGCAGGCCCAGCGGCCATGGCTCACGGGCCCAGCCGCTCCGCGGCATATGGGATCCTCCCAGACCGGGGCACGAACCCGTATCCCCTGCATCGGCAGGCGGACTCTCAACCACTGCGCCACCAGGGAGGCCCTATTTGTAGTTTTTTAAGGAACCTCCATACTGTTCTCCATAGTGGCTGTACCAATTCACATTCCCACCAGCAGTGCAAGAGTGTTCCCTTTTCTCCACGCCCTCTCCAGCATTTATTGTTTCTAGATTTTTTGATGATGGCCATTCTGACTGGTATGAGATGATATCTCATTGTAGTTTTGATTTGCATTTCTCTAATGATTAATGATGTTGAGCATTCTTTCTTGTGTTTGTTGGCAGTCTGTATATCTTCTGTGGAGAAATTTCTATTTAGGTCTTCTGCCCATTTTTGAATCGGGCTGTTTGTTTTTTTGCTATTGAGCTGCATGAGCTGCTTATAAATTTTGGAAATTAATCCTTTGTCAGTTGCTTCATTTGCAAATATTTTCTCCCATTCAGAGGGTTGTCTTTTGGTCTTGTTTACGGTTTCCTTTGCTGTGCAAAAGCTTTTAAGTTTCAGTAGGTCCCATTTGTTTATTTTTGTTTTTATTTCCATTTCTCTAGGACATGGGTCAAAAAGGATCTTGCTGTGATTTATGTCATAGAGTGTTCTGCCTATGTTTTCCTCTAAGAGTTTGATAGTTTCTGGCCTTAAATTTAAGTCTTTAATCCATTTTGAGCTTATTTTTGTGTATGGTGTTAGGGAGTGATCTAATCTCATACTTTTACATGTCCCTGTCCAGTTTTCCCAGCACCAGTTATTGAAGAGGCTGTCCTTTCTCCACTGTACATTCCTGCCTCCTTTATCAAAGATAAGTTGACCATGTGTGCGTGGGTTTATCTCTGGGCTTTCTATCCTGTTCCACTGATCTATCTTTCTGTTTTTGTGCCAGTACCATACTGTCTTGATTACTGTAGCTTTGTAGTATAGTCTGAAGTCAGGGAGCCTGATTCCTCCAGCTCCGTTTTTCGTTCTCAAGATTGCTTTGGCTATTTGGCGTCTTCTGTTTTTCCAAACAAATTTTGAAATTTTTTGCTCTAGTTCTGTGAAAAATGCCAGTGGTAGTTTGATAGGGATTGCATTGAATCTGTAGATTGCTTTGGGTAGTAGAGTCATTTTCACAATATTGATTCTTCCAGTAGAGGAACATGGTATATCTCTCCATCTATTTGTATCATCTTTAATTTCTTTCATCAGTGTCTTATAATTTTCTGCATACAGGTCTTTTGTCTCCTTTGGTAGGTTTATTCCTAGATATTTTATTCTTTTTGTTCCAATGGTAAATGGGAGTGTTTTCTTGATTTCACTTTCAGATTTTTCATCATTAGTGTACAAGAATGCCAGAGATTTCTGTACATTAATTTTGTATCCTGCTACTTTACCAAATTCATTGATTAGCTCTAGTAGTTTTCTGGTAGTGTCTTTAGGATTCTCTATGTATAGTATCATGTCATCTGCAAACAGTGACAGCTTTACTTCTTCTTTTTCAATTTGTATTCCTTTTATTTCTTTTTCTTCTTGATTGCTGTGGCTAAAACTTCAAAAACTATGTTGAATAAGAGTGGTGAGATTGGGCAGTCTTGTCTTGTTCCTGATCTTAGTGGAAATGGTTTCAGTTTCTCACCATTGAGCACGATGTTGGCTGTGGGTTTGTCATATATGGCCTTTATTATGTTGAGGAAAGTTCCCTCTATGCCTATTTTCTGCAGGGTTTTTATCATAAAGGGGTGTTGAATTTTGTCGAAAGCTTTCTCTGCATCTATTGAGATGATCATATGTTTTTTCTCCTTCAGTTTGTTAATATGGTGTATCACGTTGATTGATTTGCATATAATGAAGAATCCTTGCATTCCTGGAATAAACCCCACTTGATCATGGTGTATGATCCTTTTAATGTGCTGTTGGATTCTGTTTTCTAGTATTTTGTTGGGGATTTTTGCATGTATGTTCAACAGTGATGTTGGCCAGTAGTTTTCTTTCTTTGTGACATCCTTGTCTGGTTTTGGTATCAAGGTGATGGTGGCCTCATAGAATGAGTTTGGGAGTGTTCCTCCCTCTGCTATATTTTGGAAGAGTTTGAGAAGGATAGGTGTTAGCTCTTCTCTAAATGTTTGATAGAATTCACCTGTGAAGCCATCTGGTCCTGGGCTTTTGTTTTTTGGAAGATTTTTAATCACAGTTTCAATTTCAGTGCTTGTGGTTGGTCTATTCATATTTTGTATTTCTTCCTGATTCAGTCTTTGCAGGTTGTGCATTTCTAAGAATGTGTCCATTTCTTCCAGGTTGTCCATTTTATTGGCATAGAGTTGCTTTTAGTAATCTCTCATGATCTTTTGTATTTCTGCAGTGTCATTTGTTACTTCTCCTTTTTCATCCTAATTCTATTGATTTGAGTCTTCTCCCTTTTTTTCTTGATGAGCCTGGCTAATGGTTTATCAATTTTGTTTATCTTCTCAAAGAACCAGCTTTTAGTTTTATTGATCTTTGCTATAGTTTCCTTCATTTCTTTTTCATTTATTTCTGATCTGATTTTTATGATTTCTTTCTTTCTGCTAATTTTGGGGGTTTTTGTTCTTCTTTCTCTAATTGCTTTAGGTGCAAGGTCAGGTTGTTTATTCGAGATGTTTCCTGTTTCTTAAGGTGGGATTGTATTGCTATAAACTTCCCTCTTAGAACTGCTTTTGCTGCATCACATAGGTTTTGGGTCGTCGTGTCTCCATTGTCATTTGTTTCTAGGTATTTTTTGATTTCCTCTTTGATTTCTTCAGTGATCACTTCATTATTAAGTAGTGTATTGTTTAGCCTCCATGTGTTTGTATTTTTTACAGATCTTTTCCTGTAATTGATATCTAGTCTCATAGCATTGTGGTCGGAAAAGATACTTGATACAATTTCAATTTTCTTAAATTTACCAAGGCTTGATTTGTGACCCAAGATATGATCTATCCTGGAGAATGTTCCATGAGCACTTGAGAAAAATGTGTATTCTGTTGTTTTTGGATGGAATGTCCTATAAATATCAATTAAGTCCATCTTGTTTAATGTATCATTTAAAGCTTGTGTTGCCTTATTTATTTTCATTTTGGATGATCTGTCCATTGGTGAAAGTGGGGTGTTGAAGTCCCCTACTATGAGTGTGTTACTGTCGATTTCCCCTTTTATGGCTGTTAGTATTTGCCTTATGTATTGAGGTGCTCCTATGTTGGGTGCATAAATATTTACAATTGTTATATCTTCTTCTTGGATCAATCCCTTTATCATTATGTAGTGTCCTTCTTTGTCTCTTCTAATAGTCCTTACTTTAAAGTCTATTTTGTCTGATATGAGAATTGCTACTCCAGCTTTCTTTTGATTTCCATTTGCATGGAATATCTTTTTCCATCCCCTTACTTTCAGTCTGTATGTGTCTCTAGGTCTGAAGTGGGTCTCTTGTACACAGCATATATATGGGTCTTGTTTTTTGTATCCATTCAGCCAATCTGTGTCTTTTGGTGGGAGCATTTAGTCCATTTACATTTAAGGTAATTATTGATATGTATGTTCCTATTCCCATTTCCTTAATTGTTTTGGGTTCGTTATTGTAGGTATTTTCCTTCTGTTGTGTTTCTTGCCTAGAGAAGTTCCTTTAGCATTTGTTGTAAAGCTGGTTAGGTGGTGCTGAACTCTCTCAGCTTTTTCTTATCTGTAAAGGTTTTAATTTCTCCATCAAATCTGAATGAGATCCTTGCTGGGTAGAGTAATCTTGGTTGCAGGTTTTTCTCCTTCATCCCTTTAATTATGTCCTGCCACTCCCTTCTGGCTTGTAGAGTTTCTGCTGAGAGATGAGCTGTTAACCTGATGGGGACTCCCTTGTGTGTTATTTGTTGTTTTTCCCTTGCTGCTTTTAATATGTTTTCTTTGTGTTTAATTTTTGACAGTTTGATTAATATGTGTCTTGGCATATTTCTCCTTGGATTTATTATGTTTGGGACTCTCTGTGCCTCCTGGACTTGATTAACTATTTCCTTTCCCATATTAGGCAAGTTTTCAACTATAATCTCTTCAAATATTTTCTCAGTCCCTTTCTTTTTCTCTTCTTCTTCTGGAACCCCTATAATTCGGATGTTGGTGCATTTAATCTTGTCCCAGAGGTCTGTGAGACTGTCCTCTGTTCTTTTCATTCTTTTTTCTTTATTCTGCTCTGCAGCAGTTATATCCACTATTTTATCTTCCACGTCACTTATCAACGGATAAGTGCCTCAGTTATTCTGCTATTGATCCCATCTAGAGTATTTTTAATTTCATTTATTGTGTTTCTCATCGTTGCTTGATTCAGCTTTAGTTCCTCTAGGTCCTTGTTAACTGTTTCTTGCATTTTGTCTGTTCTATTTCTAAGATTTTGGATCATCTTTATTATCATTATTCTGAATTCTTTTTCAGGTAGACTGCCTATTTCCTCTTCATTTGTTAGGTCTGGTGGGTTTTTATCTTGCTCCTTCACCTGCTGTGTTTTTTTCTGTCTTCTCATTTTGCTTATCTTACTGTGTTTGGGGTCTCCTTTTTGCAGGCTGCAGGTTCGTAGTTCCTGTTGTTTTTGGTGTCTGTCCCCAGTGGCTAAGGTTGTTTCAGTGGGTTGTGTAGGCTTCCTGGTGGAGGGGACTGGTGCCTGTGTTCTGGTGGATGAGGCTCAATCTTGTCTTTCTGGTGGACAGGTCCACGTCTGGTGGTGTGTTTTGGGGTGTCTGTGGCCTTATTATGTTTTTAGGCAGCCTCTCTGCTAATGGGTGGGGTTGTGTTCCTGTCTTGCTAGTTGTTTGGCATAGGGTGTTCAACACTGTAGTTTGCTGGTCGTTGAGTGAAGCTGGGTGCTGGTGTTGAGATGGAGATCTCTGGGAGATTTTCGCCGTTTGTTATTATGTGGACCTGGGAGGTCTCTTGTGGACCAGTGCCCTGAAGTTGGCTCTCCCACTTCAGAGCCACAGCAGTGACTCCTGGGTGCAGCACCAAGAGCCTTTCTTCCCCGGGCTTAGAGTAAAAGGGAGAAAAAGTAGAAAGAAAGAAGTAGTAGAAGAAGAAAGGAAAAGAAAGAAAGAAAGAAAGAAGAAACAAAGAAAGAAACGAGGGAGGGAGGGAGGCAGGAAGGAGGGAAGGTAGGAAAAAGAGAAAGGGAGAAGATAAAGTAAAATAGAATAAAGTATGATAAAATATAAGAGTTATTAAAATAAAAAAGTAATTATTAAAAAAAAACAGACGGATAGAACCCTGGGACAAATGGTGGAAGCAAAGCTATACAGACAAAATCTCACACAGAAGCATACACATAGACATTCACAAAAAGAGGAAAAGGGGAAAAAAGTCATAAATCTTGCTCTCAAAGTCCACCTCCTCAATTTGGGATAATTCGTTGTAAAAAAAGGAAAAGGGGAAAAAATCATGAAACTTGTTCTCAAAGTTCACCTTCTCAATTTGGGATGATTCATTGTCTATTCAGGTATTCCACAGATGCAGGGTACATTAACTTGATTGTGGAGCTTTAATCCGCTGCTTCTGAGACTGCTGGGAGAGATTTCCCTTTCTCTTCTTTATTCTCACAGCTCCCGGGTCTCAGCTTTGGATTTGGCCCCGCCTCTGCGTGTAGGTCGCCGGAGGGCATCTGTTCTGCGCTCAGACATGACGGGGTTAAAGCAGCAGCTGCTTCGGGGATTCTGGCTCACTGAGGCCGGGGGGAGGGAGGGGTACGGAGTGCGGGGCGAGCCTGCGACAGCAGAGGCCGGTGTGATGTTGCACCAGCCTAAAGCACGCCGTGCGTTCTCCCAGGGAAGTTGTCCCTGGATCCCGGGACCCTGGCAGTGGCGGGCTGCACAGGCTCCCCGGAAGGGAGGTGTGGAGAGTGACCTGTGCTTGCACACAGGCTTCTTGGTGGCGGTGGCAGCAGCCTTAGCATCTCATGCCCGTCTCTGGGGTCCGCGCTGTTAGCCGCGGCTTGCGCCCGTCTCTGGAGCTCCTTTAAGCAGTGCTCTTAATCCCCTCTCCTCACGCACCAGGAAACAAAGAGGGAAGAAAAAGTCTCTTGCCTCTTCGGCAGGTCCAGACTTTTTCCCGGACTCCCTCCTGGCCAGCCGTGGTGCACTAACCCCTTCAGGCTGTGTTCACGCTGCCAACCCCAGTCCTCTCCCTGCGCTCCGACCGAAACCCGAAACCCGAGCCTCAGCTCCCAGCCCCGCCCACCCCAGCAGCCGAGCAGACAAGCCTCTCAGGCTGGTGAGTGCCGGTCACCATCGATCCTCTGTGCGGGAATCTCTCCGCTTTGCCCTCCGCTCCCCTGTTGCTGTGCTCTCCTCCACTACTCCGAGGCTTTCCCCCTCCGCCACCTGCAGTCTCCACCCGCGAAGGGGCTTCCTAGTGTGTGGAAACCTTTCCTCCTTCATGGCTCCCTCCCAGTGATGCAGGTCCCGTCCCTATCCTTTTGTCTCTGTTTATTCTTTTTTCTTTTGCCCTACCGAGGTACGTGGGGAGTTTCTTGCCTTTTGGGGGGTCTGAGGTCTTCTGCCAGCGTTCAGTAGGTGTTCTGTAGGAGTTGTTCCATGTGTAGATGAATTTCTGGTGTATCTGTGGGGAGGAAGGTGATCTCCGCGTCTTACTCTTAGGCCATCTTTCTGGGCTCTCCCCTGCACTCCTTTATCTGGCCTCAGGTGGTCTCTTGATGAGGTTCTCTGGTTCCTTTAATCTGGCCTCAGGTGGTCTTCTCTGGAATGAAGAATGCTACCATCTTCCATTTGTTGGGGGTTTTGTTCTATAAAGAGCTCAAAGATACTGTTCTGTGTATCCCTTGAGGTGGAACCAGGACCCTGCACGAAGGCTGCACTGTTGTTTCTTGGCTGTTCTTCTCTTATCTCTCCATCCCCTTCCTTCCCTGATTGACAACTATTCGAATCTGCCCTTTGGAACTCAGGGAGTGTCAAGGAGGCTGGAGTCTCTTCCCTATAAACAAGAAACGGGGGACACAGAAAGGCTTCCATGTCCAGGAGCACCACAGGGTCCTGATTGGTTTCACTACTAAGAAGTCTGTAGTACAGCTTACAGGAGGCTGGGCAACTGTGCTTCACTCCTCTTTACATTGCACATGATTTTTTAAGAGCTTTATTGAGGTATGATTTACACAGGTCTTTAGGTCTTTACATATCATATAATTCACCTGTTTGTGCAATTCAATTTTTAGTAAATGTACAGAGTTGTGCAGCCTTCACCAAAATCCAATTTTAGGGCATTTCCATGTGTATGATATTTCAAAAATATATTACTGTACTTTTCTTCTGCTGTTTCTGAGTACCTGCTCTTCTCTGCAAGTAGATGTCTGCCTGAGAGAGATTGTGACCTTTGCGGGTAGAATGCGAAGAGAAAGACAATTACTGTTTAGATTACTATGGTCAAAATAAGAGTTTCAAAGCAAAACAATAGTTTTGCAAGACAGACTATTGCCTTCAGATAGGACTTTCTAAATTCTTTAATTTTTTTTGGCCACGCTGCACAGCATGCAGATCTTAGTTCCCCGACCAGGGATGGAAATTGTGCCCCCTGCAGTGGAAGCACAGAGTCTTAACCCCTGGACCGCCAGGGAAGTCCCCTCTAAATTCTTTTATTTCCCCTTGAACATGATCTACTAAGCCTAGGAGGCAAAAATCATGGAGTTTTGTCCATAGTACAGAGAAGATCCCCTTGTGCACCTTTAGAGGTTATCCATAAAGCTAGGGTCAAAAAAGATAATTTTTAATGTAAAAAACTTCAGTGAAAAAATCTCCACTTAAGACCTGAAGAGATAATGGGTACAGAAAAAGAGATTGAAGCAAGATACGTCAGTGCTGAAAGACTTGTCTCTATTTCATATTACTTGAGATCAAAGCCAAGGGGCAGTGAGGGGCAGTAGATCATTTACATGGTAATTTAATGGAAACACTGAACAACAGAGATCTTTACCAACTTCTCTTGGAGGAGACCACCTTGCAACCTCTTCAGAGCAAAAAGTGATGGCTCACTGAGGTGGATAGAGAGAGAGAGGCTGGACTTAGCTCTTCAGGAGGTGGAGGTGACTCAGAAAGACCCTCTTTTCCTCAGAGGGAGGTAGCTGGATAAACTACCCTTGATCCTCCCAAGGGTCTCTGATGAGGATGAAGGTAGAAACAGTAGGATAAACCTGTTCTATTAGGGAGCTGATGAAGAATGTGGCATAAGCCCGGAGGGGTCTTTATCATTACCAACAGCCAAGGTGAGTCCGTCTTAGGCAGGGATCACCCCCAGTATCTGACCACGATGAGAGAGAAGAGACCACAAGTATGCCTCAGCCATGACTGCCAGGTGGGAGAGAAGTAAAGATGTAGATAAGTGAGATTGCTAGAGACAAAGGTGCCTGGGAGCCTACATGGATCCAAGGACCCCACCACTCTTCCACCATCCTGAAGTTGAGTAACATAATGCTTTCCTCCCCCTGTACCTAGAAGCCACCAGAAAGAACATATGGAGACAGGGGAGTGAAAATCTGAGAGATCAAGCATTTTTATTGAGCATTGTAAAACTGAGCATTGCCTAAAGTGACTGTTTAATTTATCATAGCTGACCACATTTTAACAAGATTGGATTAAATAGAGGAAATTCTGTCAACTCCTTCCATCAGTGGAGACCCATGGGGAAGATAAGATCAATTAGAGAACAAAATAAAGATACAAGAAACCTTGTTTTATTATACTTTGCTTTATTGCACTTCCCAGATACTGCGTTTTTTTACAAATTGAAGGTTTGTGGCAACCCTGTGTTGAGCAAGTATATTGGCGCCATTTTTCCAACAGTATTTTCTCATGTCATGTCTCTATATCACATTTTGGTAACTCTCACAATATTTAAAAATTTATTGTTATTATTATTATATATTTTATGGTGATCTGTGATTAATGGGCCTTGAAGTTACTATTATAATTATTTTTCAGCACCAGGAACCATGCCCATATAAAATGGTGAATTTAATTGATAAATGTGTGAGTTCTGACTGTTCCACTGACTGCTCTTCCCCATCTCTCTCCCTCTCCTTGGGCCTCCCTATTCCCTGAGACACAGCAATGCTGAACTTCTGCCATTAATAACCCTGCAATGGCCTCTAAGTGTTCCAGTGAAAGGAAGCATCCCAAGTCTTTCACTTTATTTTATTTTTTTAACATCTTTATTGGAGTATAATTGCTTTACAATGCTGTGTCAGTTTCTGCTTTATAACAAAGAGAATCAGCTATACATATACATACATCCCCAGATCCACTCCCTCTTGCGTCTCCCTCCCACCCTCGCTATGGCACCCCTCTAGGTGGTCACAAAGCACCAAGCTGATCTCCCTGTGCTCTGCGGCTGCTTCCCACCAGCTATCTATTTTACGTTTGGTAGTGTGTATATGTCCATGCCACCCTCTCACTTTGTCCCAGCCTACACTTCCCCCTCCCCGTATGCTCAAGTCCATTCTCTAGTAGGTCTGTGTCTTTATTCCCGTCTTGCCCCTAGGTTCTTCATGACCCCCCCCCCTTTTTTTTTAGATTCCATATATATGTGTTAGCATATGGTATTTGTTTTTCTCTTTTGGACTTATTCACTCTGTATGACAGGCTCTAGATCCATTTACCTCACTACAAATAACTCAATTTCATTTCTTTTTATAGCTGAGGAATATTCCATTGTATATATATGCCACATCTTCTTTATCCATTCATCTGTCGATGGACACTTATGTTGCTTCCATGTCCTGCCTATTGTAAAGAAAGGTGCAATGAACATTGTGGTACATGACTCCTTTTTTTTTTTTTTTTCTTTTTGCGGTATGCGGGCCTCTCACTGTTGTGGCCTCTCCCGTTGCGGAGCACAGGCTCCGGATGCGCAGGCCCAGCGGCCATGGCTCACGGGCCCAGCCGCTCCGCGGCATATGGGATCCTCCCGGACCGGGGCACGAACCCGTATCCCCTGCATCGGCAGGCGGACTCTCAACCACTGCGCCACCAGGGAGGCCCATGACTCCTTTTGAGTTATGATTTTCTCAGGGTATATGCCCAGTAGTGGGATTGCTGGGTCATATGGTAGTTCTATTTGTAGTTTTTTAAGGACCCTGCATACTGTTCTCCATAGTGTCTGTATCAATTTACATTCCCACCAACAGTGCAAGAGGGTTCCCTTTTCTCCACACCCTCTCCAGCATTTATTGTTTGTCGATTTTTTGATGATGGCCATTCTGACCAGTGTGAGATGATATCTCATTGTAGTTTTGATTTGCATTTCTCTAATGATTACTGATGTTGAGCATTCTCTCATGTGTTTGTTGGAAATCTGTATATCTTCTTTGGAGAAATGTCTATTTAGGTCTTCTGCCCATTTTTGGATTCAGTTGTTTGATTTTTTGATATTGAGCTGCATGAGCTGCTTGTCAATTTTGGAGATTAATCCTTTGTCAGTTGCTTCATTTGCAAATATTTTCTCCCATTCTGAGGGTTGTCTTTTGGTCTTGTTTATGGTTTCCTTTGCTGTGCAAAAGCTTTAAAGTTTCATTAACTCCCATTTGTTTATTTTTGTTTTTCTTTCCATTTCTCTAGGAGGTGGGTCAAAAAGAATCTTGCTGTGATTTATGTCATAGAGTGTTCTGCCTATGTTTTCCTCTAAGAGTTTTATAGTGTCTGGCCTTACATTTAGGTCTTTAATCCATTTTGAGTTTATTTTTTTGTATGGTGTTAGGGAGTGTTCTAATTTCATTCTTTCACATGTAGTTGTCCAGTTTCCCCAGCACCACTTACTGTAGAGACTGTCTTTTCTCCATTGTATATCCTTACCTCCTTTGTCATAGATTAGTTGACCATAGGTGCATGGGTTTATCTCTGGGCTTTCTATCCTGGTCCTTTCATCTATATTTCTGTTTTTGTGCCGGTACCATACTGTCTTGATTACTGTAGCTTTGTAGTATAGTCTGAAGTCTGGGAGCCTGATTCCTCCAGCTCCATTTTTCTTTCTCAGGATTGGTTTGGCTATTTGGGGTCTTTTGTGTTTCCATACAAATTGTGAAATTTTTTGTTCTAGTTTTGTGAAAAATGCCAGTGGTAGTTTGATAGGAATTGCATTGAATCTGTAGATTGCTTTGGGTAGTATAGTCATTTTTACAGTGTTGATTCTTCCGATCCAAGAACATGGTATATCTCTCCATCTGTTTGTATCAATCTTTAATTTCTTTCATCAGTGTCTTATAGTTTTCTGCATATAGGTCTTTTGTCTCCTTAGGTAAGTTTATTCCTAGGTATTTTATCCTTTTTGATGCAGTGGTAAATGGGAGTGTTTCCTTAATTTCTCTTTCAAATTTTTCATCATTAGTGTATAGAAATGCAAGAGATTTCTATGCATTAATTTTGTATCCTGCTACTTTACCAGATTTATTGATTAGCTCTAGTAGTTTTCTGGTAGCATCTTTAGGATTCTCTCTGTATAGTAGTAGCATGTCATCTGGAAACAGTGACAGCTTTACTTTTTCTTTTCCAATTTGTATTCCTTTTATTTCTTTTTCTTCTCTGATTGCCATGGCTAGTACTTCCAAAACTATGTGGAATAATAGTGGAGAGAGTGGATATCCTTGTCTTGTTCCTGATCTTAGAGGAAATGTTTTCAGTTTTTCACCATTGAGAATGGTGTTTGCTGTGGGTTTGTTGTATATGGCCTTTATTATGTTGAGGTAGGTTCCCTCTATGCCCACTTTCTGCAGAGTTTTTATCACAAATGGGTGTTGAATTTTGTTAAAAACTTTTTCTGCAGCTATTGAGATGATCATATGGTTTTTATTCTTCAATTTGTTAACATGGTGTATCACATTGATTGATTCACATATAATGAATTCTTGCATCCCTGGGATAAATCCCACTTGATCATGGTGTATGATCCTTTTAATGTGTTGTTGGATTCTGTTTGCTAGTATTTTGTTGAGGATTTTTGCATGTATATTCATTAGTGATATTGGTCTGAAATTTTCTTTTTTTGTAGTATCTTTGTCTGGTTTTGGTATCAGGATGAAAGTGGCCTCATAGAATGAGTTTGGGAGTGTTCCTTCCTCTGCAATTTTTTGGAAGAGTTTGAGAAGGATGAGTGTTAGCCCTTCTCTAAATGTTTGATAGAATTCACCTTGAAGCCATCTGGTCCTAGACTTTTGTTTGTTGGAAGATTTTTAATCACAGTTTCAATTTCATTACTTCTGATTGGTCTGTTCATATTTTCTGTTTCCTCCTGGTTCAGTCTTGGAAGGTTATACCTTTCTAAGAATTTGTCGTTTTCTTCCAGGTTGTCCATTTTATTGGCATGGAATTGCTTATAGTAGTCTCTTAGGATGCTTTGTATTTCTGTGGTGTCTATTGTAACTTCTCCTTCTTCATTTCTAATTTTATTGATTTGAGTCTTCTCCCTCTTTTTCTTGATGAGTCTGGCTAATGGTTTATCAATTTTGTTTATCTTCTCAAAGAACCAGCTTTTAGTTTTATTGATCTCTGCTATTGTTTTCCTTGTTTCTAATTCATTTATTTCTGCTCTGATCTGTATGATTTCTTTCCTTCTGCTAACTTTGGGTTTTGTTTGTTCTTCTTTCTCTAGTTCTTTTAGGTGTAATGTTAGATTGTTTATTTGAGATTTTTCTTGTTTCTTGAGGTAGGCTTGTATAGCTATAAACTTCCCTCTTAGAAATGCTTTTGCTGCATCCCGTAGGTTTTGGGTCATCGTGTTTTTATTGTCATTTGTCTGTAGGTATTTTTTTGATTTCCTCTTTGATTTCTTCAGTCACCTCTTGGTAATGCATTGTTTAGCCTCCATGTGTTTGTGTTTTTTACGTTTTTTTTCCCTGTCATTGATTTCTAATCTCATAGCATTGTGGTCAGAAAAGATGCTTGATATGATTTCAATTTTCCTAAATTTACTCAGGCTTGATTTGTGACCCAAGATGTGATCTATCCTGGAGAATGTTCCATGTGCACTTGAGAAAAAAGTGTAATCTGCTGTTCTCGGATAGAATTTCCTATAAATATGAATTAAATCTATCTGGTCTACAGCGTCATTTAAAGCTTGTGTTTCTTTATTAATTTTCTGTTTGGATGATCTGTCCATTGGTGTAAGTGAGGTGTTAATGTCCCCCACTATTATTGTGTTACTGTCGATTTCCTCTTTTATACCTGTTAGCAGTTACTTTATGTATTGATGTGCTCCTATGTTGGGTGCATATATATTCATAATTGTTATATCTTCTTCTTGGATTGATCCCTTGATCATTATGTAATGTCCTTCCTCGTCTC
Source organism: Mesoplodon mirus (assembly GCF_964341445.2). NCBI lineage: Eukaryota > Metazoa > Chordata > Mammalia > Artiodactyla > Ziphiidae > Mesoplodon > Mesoplodon mirus. The sequence goes on from NC_138988.1 coordinate 54,154,697, forward strand.
TTGTAACATTCTTTATTTTAAAGTCTATCTTATCTGATATGAGTATTGCTACTCCAGCTTCTTTTGATTTCCATTTGCATGGAGTATCTTTTTCCATCCCCTTACTTTCAGTCTGTATGTGTCCCTAGGTCTGAAGTAGGTCTCTTGTAAACAGCATATATATGGGTCTTGTTTTTGTATCCATTCAGCCAGCCCGTGTCTTTTGGTTGGAGCATTTAATCCATTCACATTTAACATAATTATTGATATGTATTTTCCTATTACCATTTTCTTAATTGTTTTGGGTTTGTTTTTGTAGGTCCTTTTCTTCTCTTGTATTTCTGGCTTAGAGGAGTTCCTTTAGCATTTGTTGTAAAGCTGGTTTGGTGGCACTGAATTCTCTTAGCTTTTGCTTGTCTGTAAAGCTTTGGATTTCTCCATTGAATCTGAATGAGATCCTTGCTGGGTAGAGTAATCTTGGTTGTAGGTTCTTCCCTTTCATCACTTGAAATATATCATGCCACTCCCTTCTGGCTTGTAGAGCTTCTGCTGAGAAATCAGCTGTTAACCTTATGGGAGTTCCCTTGTATGTTATTTGTTGTTTTTCCCTTGCTGCTTTCAATCTTTAATTTTTGTCAATTTGATTACTATGTGTCTTGGCATGTTTCTCTTTGGGTTTATCCTGTATGGGACTTTCTGCGCTTCCTGGACTTAGCTGGCTATTTCTTTTCCCATGTCAGGGAAATTTTCGACTATAATCTCTTCAAAAATTTTCTCAGTCCCTTTCTTTTTCTCTTTTCCTTCTGGGACCCCTATAATTCGAATGTTGGTGTGTTTAATGTTGTCACAGAGGTCTGTGAGTCTGTGCTCAAATCTTTTTATTCTTTTTTCTTTATTCTGCTCTGCCGTAGTTATTTCCACTATTTTATCTTTCAGATCACTTATCTGTTCTTCTGCCTCAGTTATTTTGCTCTTGATTCCTTGTAGAGTATATTTTAATTTCATTTATTGTGTTGTTCATCATTGTTTGTTTGCTCTTTAGTTCTTCTAGGTCTTTGTTAAACATTTGTTGTATTTTATCCATTCTTTTTCCAAGGTGTTGGATCATTTTTACTATTATTACTGTGAATTCTTTTTCAGGTAGACTGCCTGTTTCCTCTTCATTTGTTTGGTCTAGTGCGTTTTTACCTTGCTCCTTCATCTGCTGTGTGTTTCTCTGTCTTCTCATTTTGCTTAACTTACTGTGTTTTCAGTCTCCTTTTTGTAGGCTGCAAGTTTTTAGTTCCCTTTGTTTTTGGTGTCTGCCCCCAGTGGCTAAAGGTGGTTCAGTGGGTTGTGTAGGCTTCCTGTTGGAGGGGACTGGTGCCTGTGTTCTGGTGGATGAGGCTGGATCTTGTCTTTCTGGTGTGCAGGACCGCATCTGGTGGTGTGTTTTGGGGTGGCTGTGACCTTATTATGATTTTAGGTAGCCTCTCTGCTAATGGGTGGGGCTGTGTTCCTGTCTTACTAGTTGTTTTGCATAGGGTGTCCTGCAGTGTAGCTTGCTGTCGTTCAGTGGAACTGGGTCTTAGTGTTGAGATGGAGATCTTTGGGAGAGCTTTTGCTCCTTGGTATTACATGGAGCCAGAAGGTCTCTGGTGGACCAATGTCCTGAAGTCGGCTCTCCCACCTCAGAGGCACAGGTCTGACACCCACCTGGAGCACCAAGCATGGCTCAGAAGAAAAGGGAGAAAAGAAGAAAGAAAGAGAAAAATGAAATAAAAAGAAGTTCTTAAAATAAAAAATTAAAAATAATTTTTTAAAATAAAAAAATTTTAAAGTAATAAAGAAAAGATAGAAGAGAGCAACCAAACCAAAAAACAAATCCACCAATGATAACAAGCACTAAAGCTATACTAAAAACAAGAAACAAAAAAAACAAGAAAAAAACAAAAACAAACAAAAAAAGGGACAGACAGAACCCTAGGACAAATGGTAAAAGCAAAGCTATACAGACAAAATCACAAAAAGAAGCATACACATACACACTCACAAAAGGAGAAAAAGGAAAAATATATATATTGTTGCTCCCAAAGTCTACTGTCTCCATTTTGGGATGATTCTGTCTACTCAGGTATTCCACAGATGCAGGGTACCTCAAGTTGATTGTGGAGATTTAATCCGCTGCTCCTGAGGCTGCTGGGAGAGATTTCCCTTTATATTCTTTGTTCGAACAGGTCCTGGGCTTCAGCTTTGGATTTGGCCCCGCCTCTGTGTGTAGGTTGCCTGAGGGTGTCTGTTCTTCCACTCAGACTTGACGAGGTTAAAGTAGCAGCTGATAAGTGGGCTATCGCTCACTCAGGCTGGGGGGAGGGAGAGGTACGGAATACGGGGCAAGCTGTATTTTGTAGGTCCTCTGTGGCGGCAGAGGCCGGCGTGACATTGCAACAGCCTGAGGTGTGCCATGTGTTCTCCCGGGGAAGTTGTCCCTGGATCACGGGACCCTGGCAGTGGCAGGCTGCAGTTTCCCGGGAGGGGAGATGTGGATAGTGACCTGTGCTTGCACAGGGCCTTCTTGGTGGCTGCAGCAGCAGCCTTAGCGTTTCATGCCCGTCTCTGGTGTCCACGCTGCGCTGATAGCTGCGGCTCGCGCCCGTCTCTGGAGCTCATTTAGGCGGTGCTCTGAATCCCCTCTCCTCGCGCACTCTGAAACAATGGTCTCTTGCCTCTTAGGCAGGTGCAGACTTTTTCCTGGACCTCCTCCCAGCTAGGTGTGGCGGACTAGCCCCCTTCAGGCTGTGTTCACGCAGGCAAACCCAGTCCTCTCCCTGGGATCTGACCTCCGAGGCCTGAGCCTCAGCTCCCAGCCCCCACCCGCCCTGGCCTGTGAGCAGACAAGCTTCTCAGGCTGGTGAGTGTTGGTAGGCACTAATCCTCTGTGAGGGAATCTCTCTGCTTTGCCCTCTGCACCCCTGTTGCTGTGCTCTCCTCCGTGGCTCCGAAGCTTCCCCTTCCCCACCCACTGTCTCCGTCAGTGAAGGGGCTTCCTAGTGTGTGGAAACTTTTTCTCCTTCACAGCTCCCTCCCAGAGGTGCAGGTCATGTCCCTATTCTTTTGTCTCTGTTTTTTCTTTTTTCTTTTGCCCTACCCAGTTATGTGGGGAGTTTCTTGCCTTTTGGGAAGTCTGAGGTCTTCTGCCAGTGTTCAGTAGGTGTTCTGTAGGAGTTGTTACACACGTAGATGTATTTCTGATGTATTTGTGGGAAAGAAGTTGATCTCCAGGTCTTACTCTTCCACCATCTTGAAGGTCTCCCCCCAAGTCTTTCACTTTAAATCAAAAGATAGAAATGATTAAGCTTAGGAAGGCATGTGAAAAGCCCAGACAGACTAAAAGCTAGGCCTCTTATGCCAAACTGTTAGCCAAGTTCTGAATGCAAAGGAAAAGTTCTTGAAGGAAATTAAAAGTGCTACTCAGTGAACACATGGATGACAAGAAAGAGAAACAGCCTTCTTGCTGATATGGAGAAAGTGGTAGTGGACTGGATAGAAGATCAAGCCAGACACAACATTCCCTTAAGCCAAAGCCACATCCAGAGCCAGGACCTAACTCTCCTTAATTCTGGGAAGGCTGAGAGAGGTAAGGAAGCTGCAGAAGAAAAGGTTGAAGCTAGCAGAGGTTGGTTCATGAGGTTTAAGGAAAGAAGTGTCTCCATAACATCAAAGTGCAAAGTGAAGCAGCAAGTACTGATGTAGAAGCTGCAGCAAGTTCTACTGAAAGTCTAGATAAGATAATTAATAAAAGTGGCTACACTGAATAACAGATTTTCAATGTAGATGAAGCAGCCTTCTATTGGAAGGACTTTTATAGCTAGAGATGAAAAGTCAGTGCCTGACTTCTGAGCTTCAAAGGACAGGCTGACTCTCTTGTTTGGGGCTAATGCAGCTGGTGACTTTACATTGAAACCAATGCTCGTTTACCATTTCAAAATTTACCATTTTGAAAAAGGGCCTTTAGGAATTATGCTGAATCTACCCTGCCTGTGCTCTATAAATGGAACAGGAAAGCCTGTATGCAGCACATCTGTTGGCAACATGGTTTACTGAATGTTTTAAGCCCATGATTGAGATGTATTGCTCAGAAAAAAGGTTCCTTTCAAAATATTACTGCTCATTGACAAGGCACCTAGTTACCCAAGAGCTCTGATGGAGATGTACAAAGAGATTAATGATGTTTTCAGGCCTGCTAACATGACATCCATTCTGCAGCCCATGGATCAAGGAGTCATTTCAACTTTCAAGTCTTATTATTTAAGAAATACATTTAGTAAGGCTATAGATAGGAATTCCTCTGATGGATCTGGGCAAAGTCAATTAAAAACCTTCTGGAAAGGATTCACCATTCTAGATTCCATGAAGAACATTCATGATTCATGGGAAGAGGTCAAAATATCAACATTAACAGGAGTTTGAAAGAAGTTGATTCCGACCCTCATGGGTGACTTTGAGGGATTCAAGACTTCAGTGGAGGAAGTCATTGCAGATGTGGTGGAAACAGCAAGAGAACTAGAATTAGACGTGGAGCCTGAAGATGGAACTGAATTATTGCATCTCATGATAAAACTTAAACAGACGAGGAGTTGCTTCTTATGGTTGAGCAAAGAAATTGGTTTCCTGAGATGGAATCTACTCCTGGTGAAGATGCTTTGAAGCTTGCTGAAATGACAACAAAGGATTTAGAATAACTTTAGTTGAGGATTTGAGAGGTTTGACTCCAATTTGAAAGTAGTTCTACTGTGGGTCAAATGCTATCAAACAGCACTGCATGCTATAGAGAAATCATTCATGAAAGAAAGAGTCAATTGATGTGGCAGACTTCACTGCTGTCTTGTTTTAAGAAACTGCCACAGCCTCCCCAACCTTCAGCAGCCACGGCCCTGATCAGTCAGCAACATCAACATCCAGGCAAGACCCTCCACCAGCAAAAAGATTAGGACTCACTGAAGGCTCAGGTGATGGTTAACATTTTTTAGCAATAAAGTATTTTTAGTTAAGTGGGTTTTTGTTTGTTTGTTTTAGAGATAATGCTATTGCACACTTAACTGTAGCCGTAGCACTGACAAATCTTAAATTTTCACAATTCATTTGTTGCCTCAAATATATTGCTAAATCCTCCCTTTGTTTAGAGTGTAGGGTAAACATGACTTTTATACACACTGGGAAACCAAAAAATTCACATGACTCGCTTTATTTGATATTCGCTTCATTGTGGTTGTCTGGAACTGAACCAGCAATATCTCCAAGGTATGTCAGTACTATATTTTCTCAGTATACCTGAGGGTCATACACGTAATCGTGCTACAAATAGCCTTGAAACAAATGAAATTGGCTGCTTTAGTGACTGCCCTTGACACTGGCACCGTCTTGGGGGAGTGCAGTTGCCAAAGACAAATGTGTGTAAAGCTGGATCTCAGGTCTGCTGATGAAGTGTTCCATGGCATGAGGATTAGTAGATAAGTTCTCCACTTTTTAAAGAAGGGAAAGTAATGGCTGCCGAAAGTCAATCAGTCATATTGTAATTTGAAGCCAAAGTGTTCCTTCATTCATTCATGCCTATGAACTCTATTTAAGCAAAACAGTATAGAGAGGCTTTTGAGATAAAACAGGCTCACCTGCTTATCATCTCCATTAGTTCCTCCCCTGAGCCACTACCATGGAGGTCCTGAAACATTATAGGAATTCACAGTTCTGCAGAGCATTGTTGAGGATTGCTTTTAGAAATGCTGGAATGTGATTTATGGTAATTACATGAATAGGAATTTAATTGAAAAAAGGGCTTTAACCATAGAATCACTGACTGTTAGGGTGACACGTCATCTTGTAGAGCACCATTTAACTGAGAACATCGTTAACCAGAGAGGTTAAAGTACTACTTGGCAGCCACAGAACTATATAGAGCCAGACTTGGGGCAAGAACCCCTACCCCATTCCAAATTCCAGAGTGTTCTTTCTGTGCATATTGTCACAGCAGATAATTAAATGTAAGAAATCAACTCTGCAAAATACTGATTAAATCAGAGTTGGATTTATATTTGTTTCCACCAGCATCTGCCATGTCTTCGTGCAGTGCTAAGAATTTCAGCATCCAGGAGCTTCTTAGTGGGAAGTATTGCAGAGCAACTATCTAAATTACTTGAGGTCTGCAAGCCGTTGTTAAATATTAAAATCTGTTTTGGTGATTTAGCTGTAGCACTGACAAATCTTAAATTCCCACACTCAATTTTTTGCCGCTTAAATGTATTGCTAAATCTTCCCTTTGTTTAAGTTTCCTAGCCAATAAGCCTATTCCCAATTCAGCACTCTAGATGCTGTGTTGTTTGATCTTCTAATACTTTGTATCGACTTACAAAATCAATAGACTTAGTTGGTATTTTGTGACATATCTGTTCTTTCAGATGCTATGTGGGCCAAAAAATACATCCAGGGAACATATTTTCCTCGTATGCATTTTCCTTATGGTATATTCTGCTACGCTATCCGCTCAGTTTTATTTCAGTACCTAGTTTGTATGAAGCAGTGATAGAGGAGAAAGAAAATCTATGAAAAATTGAATTTCCTAATATTTGTCCATGGCCTTATTTTTCAAGTTGATGGCACAACAAAAGAGAATTTTAGAAAGTAATTGTGGAACATACATATGATGACACTTTTGCCCAGAAGTGTTCAATACAATGTGTCAGCTTAGCTTAGTTAATTGTTCTTTTATTGTTTCACCTGTGTTAGTCCAACCTCCCTGGCGAGAGTGGCTGCATGGTTTAGTGGAAAGAAAAGAGACATTGCAATCAATCATAGTTTAAATATCAGCTCTGCTCTTTGCCCTGCCAGCTATGTGACCTGCATAAATTTAATTAAACTCTTGCATCCACATTTCCATATTTGTAGAATTGGGTGCAATACTTGCCTCATAAGGTGCTATGAAGATTTGTATAAAGACATGTAACATAAGTACCTAGTACAGTGTTGGTCTGGTCCATAGGCATTCAAAAAACAGTAGTCATTTGTTTTGATTTGGATTTTCCAGAAGCAGTCAAGGATTGGAGCATAAGTAGTACCTTTGGAAGGTGGTCCCAGGAAGGCCAACAGAGAATACCTTATAAAGCAAGTTATCACTGAGGGTAACTACAGCTTACTTCCACTGGGTAACTAGGAGTGTTAATGAAGAATACACTTCTCAGAGTTATCCCATATGAAGGACAAGAGAGCTGATGTTTACACATTAATTTTTATCACTTGTTGATTGAGGGATGCTGATATGGGTATTAATTTTTCAGAGCTTCTGATTTGCTATGTAAGTGGGCAGAATAGAAAGGCCACAGGCAAAGAGATGAAAGTGCTAGCACTTGGAAATCAGGTAGCTTGCACATGAATGAGACACCCAAAGAACCACCTTACCCAACTTCTGTTAACTATGATTACATTTCCTTATTGAAGACCTTTTTTGTTTTCCTAGATCCCTATACCGTGGTGGGCAGAAGCCACTTCATACCAGCTCATGAGAGTGTCAGATATTCAGAAATATTGTAAGCCGATTTGTAAACTATTGGTACCTTGAAATTAGCTTGATAGGAATACCATACCATTGAAATAGATCTATTAGGATCTATTTTTCTTCAGAAACAATTTTACAGCACACCACTGTTCCCATCCCTTTTCTCCCAGTAGATGGAGAATAGGAATTACATGCATAGGCTTGGGAATCAGATAAATCTGAGGTTGAATCTGAGCTCTGACATATTTTAGCTGTGAAGTCATGGGAAAGTGTCCTAATTTCTCTGAGCCTCAGTGTCCTTGTCTGTAAAATGGGGATGTCTATAACTTGTACAGCTGTGATGAAGATTAAATGCAGTAATAGGTTGTATGTAAGACGCATTGTGGAATAAGGACTTTATTACTGGAATTAAACCTCACACAAATGTAGGAGGAGCTGTGAAAGGAAAATTCCACAAGGGGAAGTTGGAAGTCACAGAAAAGTCACTAACCAGCCATCCTGAAGCACCGTCAAGAATGGACAGGTTAGGGGCTTCCCTGGTGGCGCAGTGGTTGAGAGTCCGCCTGCCAATTCAGGGGACATGGGCTCGTACCCTGGTCCGGGAAGATCCCACATGCCACGGAGCAGCTGGGCCCGTGAGCCATGTCCGCTGAGCCTGCGCGTCCGGAGCCTGTGCTCCGCAATGGGAGAGGCCACAACAGTGAGAGGCCCGCATACCGCAAAAAAAAAAAAAGAATGGACAGGTTAGAGTTTGTGTGGGAATCCATGAATGCTGGCATACACAGTTGCCAAAGTGTGACTGTCCAAGGAGCTAGAGAAAGAAAGTTGTTTCTCTGTGTAGTTGCCATCTCAGGGGAACAAGAACCAAGCATCCAGATGAGAGAAGAGGAGAGTGAGGCGAAGCTCACTGCCACATGTCTGCAACTACCCATCATTGTATGCGACCTCAAAGAATATCAGAGAGACTGGGATGTTTCTTCACTTCTGCCAGAGTGCAGAGCCAAGAGTCACAAAGAATAATGGGTTAGGAAACCATCCCAGAGGGCAGAATCAAACCACATTTAATATATGCAATATACGCCTTGCTAGATTTCAGATCTGCTATGGGTCAGTGCCTGGACCTGGGCCTTTCATTCTTCCCTAGGTGTGTCTGTGGCAGTTATCCTGTTCTTCTCACTGTTTGTGTGTGGTGTCTGATAACTTGCGTTTTAGTTTATGGGTCCCTGGATCAAGAGCAGCTGCAATTTAACAGCCTTGTCTGTCTGTAGACTTGATACAACTCATGAGATCCCAGAATTGAAGTCTGTTTCTATAATGAGATAAGATTTGGGCTGGTCCTGGGACGGAAATGAGCGTATTTTGTAGATGGGAGGAATATGAATAATTTGTGGTCGGGGGTAGACTCTGATAGATTGCAAAGATGGCTTCAAATTCCTTTCTTCCTAGAATGCATACACTTGGCAATGTGATGTTGCCTTCTGTCACCAAGAGGTGAGCTTTTTCCTGTATCTTTGAGTACAATTTTCCTCGTGACTTGCTTTCACCAACAGAGTGTGTCAGAAGTAACAAAAGAAAAAAAAAGTTGTGTGACAACCAATCTGAGATCTCAAGAAGCTTGTCAGCTTTTTCCTTCACTGTTTTCAGACTTGCCATCACCTTCTGAGGAAGACCCAACAAATCTCTTGGATAATGAAAGCCCACAAGGAGAGAGAGGTCCAGCTATCTCAGTCTTCCCAGCTCTGAACTCGGCTCCAAGCCAACATACAAGTTGCTGCAGGTGTGTGAGTTAGCACAGGGAAGACCAGAAAAACTACCCAGACCCAGCCAAGCCACAGGATCATGGGAAATAATACATCCTTGTTGACTTAATCCACTAAGTTTTTGGGTCACTTGTTACACAACTATAGATAACTTACACACCCTCCCAATAAATTATTTTTCTGCTTAACTTGATCAGAGTGGGTTTTAGTTGTTTGTATCTTCACAGGGTTGTTGTGTAGGATAAAGGTGCTACTGTTTGTAAAGGACTTATCAAAACCTGGCACATAGAAGGGCTGAATAAATAGTAGCTATTATTATGTGAAATAGGTTCTAAATACTTATGAGAGGTGTAGTGTGGACAGCCCTTAGAGGATCCAATAGACTTACAGAAGGGAATATGTAAACATCAAACAGTCTGTGTGCCACTGAATCACAGTTCTCTCAAATTCAAAATGAGGACATTTCCCAAATTATCTGTAAGTGCTGTTCAAGCTCTAAGATCCCATGATCCTACATAAAATTGGCCAAAACCCCACCTTGGCACCTATTCTAGATGGCTCTAAACTCATGCCTCATTGGGTCTCAGCTGTAGACCAGCCCAGACCAATGCCTTTATGGTCTTTTATGCAGTGTTCTGTGAGTGCCTCACTTATCAACATAAGAGTAGCAATGAGATGTGTGGGCATCCCCCAGAGCTGCCATGTTTGCCATTTCAGGGGCACCAGCTATAATGTAGTTTATGTGACTGTGTTGGCTCCCACCCAGGTAGGTTAAAATTTTGGAATATTTGCTCTGATTTTATATGGAGGTGAGGCTGAGTCTGTGTAGCATAAAGGATGAGGAGAAAGATGCTGGTGGTTGCCTCACCCTCTTCTCTACTGAGCAATTCATCTCTGAACCCAAGTTTGCATACCCCATTTAGCAATGCATTTGCCCTGCAAGTAAGAGTCCTCCCTCCTTAGAAGGCAGTTTAGACCATCTATTTTCACTTAAAGATGCTTCTTGGAGAGGTCTTATTGCCATCCCAAGCAGCTTCTCTGTATATTCTTTCCAGTCTCATGTAATACACTCCATAAAGAGGTTTTGGTAAGTGATGTTCTCTGCATTTGAGGGTGGCCACGTGTGAATGTCGTAGCACGTGTGTTGAAATACTGAGCTGAGAGTAATTGCCCACTACTGACCTAGAAGATGACCTTCCAAAAGCCCAAGCTAGGAGGCAGTACCCGGGGCACACATGAGCATCACATCAGAGTTAATCAATGGATCATGCAAATGAGGTACCCATTTATAGCATGTATTTAAATTTCAGGTTAAGTGGAATCATTTAAAATCCTGCAGTCAACACTTGAGCAAATTGGTTTTAAAATTATATATTACATTGCAGCACATTGCAATTTAATACATAGTTCCCAGATAATTGCTTATTGCTTTAGGAGTATCAAATATGTGTCCAAATAGTTTAGAGTGGTTGATAAGACATGAGAAACAATATCTCTTTATTCACCTTTTTTTGGAAAAAGGTAGAATATAGTCATTACGAACATGATGTCCAAACTCAGGCTGCCTGGCTTTGAATTCTGGCTCTGTCACTTATAATTCTCTTCATCTCTCTGGCCTCAGTTTTCCTATCTGTAAAATTGAGTTAATGAAGATAATTATTATGAGAATTAAATGAAGTAACACATATAAGGTACCTAGCTCAGTACCTGATCCATTGCAAGTATCCAATAAATGTTAGCTATTGTTATTTTCTAAATGCAATTATATTTTTGTTCCCTTTCTGCCATACTACTACTAGAAAAGCTACTAGAAAAGGTAAAATCACACAGGTGGCTGGAATTGTATTTCTTTTTGGCAGGGCTGTTCTAGACTCTTTTTTTGCTAAGACACTGGCCACAAACATCCTGACTTGTACATAAGTGGAATATTTTTAAAAAGAGAAAAAATGCAATATTTATTTTTTGACAGTAACTGGATGACCTCTAAGTTTTGCAGAACAATAAAAATAGGTGGGAAACTCTGAAGGTACAGAGAATATACTTATTAAGCTGTGTGTAGTTGTCTTTAACTTTCCTTAGTTGGGAATTTCCACAGAAGTCAAGTTATTCAGAATATTAGTTATGGTTCTCTGTTTTCACAGAACACAGAATGACTCTTGCTCACTAGAAGGGGGAGTTGACTGGAAGGATTTGGGAGAACTCACAGAATTCGAGAGAGAGCTAAATAATGAGGCCTTGGAAAAGACAGGAGCCAAGGCAACTCTCGAGATCTGGAATACTTGAGACTTGGAGATACCATGAAAGACGAAAACCATAACTGACAGTGCTGCCGAGACTGTGTCCTGGGGGGAAGAGTGGTTCCAGTTGGGATGCCGATTAGGCCAAAAATTCCCCAAGCAAACAAGCAAACTCAAAATGGACGTTCTCCCTACTCATCCTCAAATCTCAGAAAACACAGGAGTCACTGATAAAGCAACAAGTCAAATGTAATGTTTCACAACTATATGTAGGCAAGAAACTAGATGAAAAGTCAGAGAGGGTACAGAGCCCAGATGGCAGAGGGGGAAATGCCAGCAGAAATGGTGACGCTGGGGGGCAGTGGCCAGTGAAGGAGGGGGCAGACGTGGTGAGAGCAGCTCCTGGGGAGCACGGTGCTGATAAGCGAGATGAAAGGACATCATCCGTAGCCACGTTCTCCAGCCCGGGCTGGAATTTACTATATGTGTATGCCAGTCCAGTTTTCTCATAGAGCCTGGCTGCATTCAAGTCCCTGTAAGCTGAAGTAGTACCCATCAGTTCATAAGGTGTAGAGGGGGGATGATGGCTGGGGGTGGCTTCAGGGACTCCCTTCTAAGAAGCTTGTCCTCTCAGAGAATGGATGGTGTTGATGGACCCGGCTCTTTTGTTAAAGCGCATGCCTTGGTGTTTCCACAGAATCAGAGTCCTTTGACTGACATCCCAGATGCTAACACAACAGGGTCTCATAAAATAACACCCAGGGGAATGGGAACATGTCACCGAAATGTTCTGTGTTCATCCATGCTTTGCAAGAGAGGAGCTGATGTATGGATACACAAAATTACCTTTTCCTATCTTATTCTGTCACCTTTCATCCAAAGATCATTTTAGAACATAGACTTACTGGAGGATAGAAAACTATACTATCCATGTACAGTTGTAGGGCTCATTAGAAAGACACAGGATTCCTGACTTCAAGTTTGCAGTAATAATATTGTAGGCGAGAAGTCAAAATAAATATAACCCCCCATCCTGTCTATTATCTAGTCCATGTCCTCCCTCTCCCTGGCCTGGATTATTGCCATCATGTCTCCCCAACTTGAACTCTTGATTTCCCACCTAAACTCGACACTGGTACCCACTTCATCTTTCTAAAGCACTCCTCTTATCCCATCAGAAGTTCTCAATGGCTCCCTATTGCCTACCAAGTAACATACACATTCCTCAGTCTCCAGTGAGGTTCCTGCAAGATTGGTGCCCATGTCACCACCTCTCAGCAGTCAGTCACTTCTCCCATTTACAGACCCTGCCCCTTGGACAAACAGAAGTACTTGAGGTTTCCTGGACACAGACACACACACACACACACACACACACATTTTTTTGCCTAGTTCAGTTTCCTTTTTGGTTATGAATGTCCTTGCCATAATCTTTGTTTCTACCCCATCATAACCAATTTCTACAAATCAGTCAAAAATCTTGATTCTCCATCCCCACCTTACCACACATTGACCCGACTGCCCTTTTCCAGTGGTCCCTGTATCAGCATAAGGCCCTGTCATCTAAGAGTCTTTTGTCTTCTTGACCCCTTGCACCCACTTCATCAGCAAGTCCTCTTGGCTTTACCACCAAAATTTCCCAGATTGCAACGCTTTTCCTATGTCTTCTGGATCAAAGCCACCATTCTCTGTTGCCTGGACTTCTATAGTAGCCTCCTAAGCAATCTCCCTGTTTCCACATCTGCCCTCAGACAGTCCATCCTCTACAAGGTACCAGAGAAATCTGTTAGAAATGTAAACCACATCATGTTACTCCTTTGTTTAAAATCTTTAAGTGGCCTCCTGTTGCTTTTAGAATAAAACACCTTACCTAACCTGCTCCCCGTCTGTCTTTCCAAAGCTCAGTCTATTCCTCCTTCCCCTTGTCCTCACACTGGGCTACACTGATGTCTTTCTATTCCTTTAAAAGGACAATTTATAGATTATTTGCATTTTTTGTTCCTTCTTTCTGGACTATTTTCATGTCTTTTTACATCTGGAACCTTCTCATTTGCATCTAATCCAAATGTTTCTTCTTCAGAAATACTTTCCCCGATCAGATCTGAAATACCTCCTTATCTTCATCCTATCAAGTCATTCAGGTAATTTCCTTTAGAGCATTTATTAGAGTCTGCAGTTATTTTAATTATTTATCTGTTTGCCTTTTTATTAACTGTCTCTCCCATCAATCCCAAGTAAATGTAAATTTGTGTCTTCTTTTTCATGGCTCAGCTTCCAATGCCTCACACAGTGTTCTGAACATAACAGGCACTAAGTAAGTATTTGCTGAATGGTTGAATGAAGGACCATCTTAAATATCATCTAAGAGGACTTTCCGCTTCTCACAGTCAGAAGCCCTCCTCTGGAATTTCAGTGTGTGCTTTGTCTGACCTCAAGTATCATGCTTTATACCTTCTGGATGGGATTCTAGGTATTCATAAATGTGTCTAATTTTCCTTATTGGACTTTGAGGTCACTGTCTGTGTGTCTGATCCATCTTTGAGTCTCCCACAGTGCCTACCCCAGTGTCTTATGCATAGCAGGTATTCAGTAAATATTTTGGGAAGTATAAATGAAAGAAGTATTAACTCACTGTGTATTTCAACTAAAGAGAGTTTAACCCCCAAAATGAGACTGAGTGATTTAAATTTTCTTTTTTTTTTTGCCTTTGGGTGCCCATCTCTAGCTGACTAAAGTTATGAGCATAGTTTTGCCATTTTCTCCTGTGACTTCATATTTGGGGGCTGTACTGTGGACATGGTTTGGTCTCTAAGTCAGGTCTATGATTCTACCAATCACAGAGCTAGATTCAGACACTCAGTCCCTGTACTTGTTGCTACTGCCCACACCGTCAGAGCTTCTGTGGCCGCTGCTTTGTATTATTGTTATTTCTTAATATTTTTTTATTTCCTATAGTCTTCTTCCTTGTAGACTGCTCTTAGTTACCCTGACATTGGCGTGTTGTTTCTAAGACAACAAAAATGACTTAAAATGGTTGTGAAATTCAAAAGGGATGCAAACAATGTATAAGTCTTACAGGACCAGGTACATTGACTAAATTAGGTGTGCAATTTTTTGAGCTTATAAGAGACACCTGACTTGGAAAACTCCAGAACAGAGGAATGTCTCTTCAACTTTTGTTCAGCTCTATTTTTCTTCTCCCTGGCCCCCTGGATATTGTCTTTGAAGACTTTTAGCAACTTGAGAGCAGAGATTCTGTGTTTTTTAATTTCTGTATTCCCAGGCACCAGGCTGGTGCTTGGTACATGGTAGGCCCTTATTAATTTATTAATTAATACTATCCTCTTTTCCCAAGTTTTGCTTCTCATTCCTATCTTGGACTGGCCTACTGGGCTCTCCAGATCCTGACCCTCAGCTTTCCCTGGGGCCCCAATGTCTTTGGCACAAGTTTTCTGAAGAGTTCCTTGACCTCCCCACCAGATACCTGGATTCACTTTTGATCCATTGTTCCACTTTCCATCCTTTGGAAGCAAGAGTTATTTTCCTAGTGCTGTTTTGCTCTTAACGATTAAAGAATCTCATATGGGAAGCTTGGATCTTATTGGCAGACCTTCTGACAAAGACCTAAGGCTATTGATTCTAAACTTTACCTGGGCCAGCAGTGTAACGTGGGTGCTGGAAGAGAGTTCATGTAGACTTAGCCACAGTAAAGGTCCCCATTCACTGTGTCCTGTACTCTACTCCTGGCAGTTGGCTCTTCAGCTTGCACGTACAGCCACATTCAACCCTCCCAATGACTCAGTGCAATAGGCATGGCTATTTTCTCTGTTGGCCAGATAAGAAATCTGGGTCACATGGAAGTTAAGTAACATGGGTTAAGATCACAGCAACACGGTTAGAATTGGGGCCAAGATCTGCCTGGTTTCAAAGCTTAAGCTTTGGAATCAACTAGGATGCTAATAGAAGCCTTACTAATGGAATCATGATGACCAGAGAAGGGGAAATACCAATTCACTGTATTTTGAGTTGGTGAGGCCACACCTGGGGTATGCCTCATTTTGTAAGATAGAAATAAACTGACCCAGACTAACAACCATGGTCTGTCATATCCATGGAAGAAACTGGAACAGTTTTAACTGGCAAAATAAGAGATTTAGGTGAGAGTTGATAAAGGTCTTCACATGTTTGAATTAGAGTCCCATGGAAGAGAAATTAGACTTGCTTTGTCTACCCATCTAGTGTAAAAGCCTGAAGAAATGACACAAATGCATATTGAGTCACTGCAGGAGAAGCTTTGTGACCACTCCCAGCTGTTTGTCATGGACTTGCTGCTTTAAGATGAGGTTTTAAAATTATAACTTTGTGATGAGGTTTTAAAATTATTATTATTCTTTCTTACTGCAGATATTTAAAGAGAAGACAGGTCTTCCAATTCAGAAGTCTTCTCTGATATCTCAACTTCTCCTATAACCCTAAGCCTTAACCCTAAATGTCTACATTGCTTACATTCAAAACATTTTATTGGTATCCTTCTCATGGCACTTGACACCCTTTATCTTCTATTGCATTATTCAGACTCTGAGGCTCTCAATTACCGAGGACAGGAACTGAGTGTAATTCATCTTGCTGTCATAACTAACTCCCTAACACTGCCTTGCAAACTGTAGATGCCCATAGAGCAGTATCTCATTGCTCCTTTGTAGAACTTCAATATATTATATTATTTACCCCAGTTTCACTACTTACCAGCTCTGTGACCCTGGGCAAGCCAATTAAACCCTCTGTGTCTCAGCTTCCTCAACTATAAAACTGAGTAACTAAGTGGAAATTTTGTGACAATTAAATTTGCTAAATCTATAAAATTTTTAGAACAGAGCCTACCCCACATGTCTTTTATTCTTGTAAATTTTCAGCACCTAACTCCCCAAAGAGACTTTGAGATCCTCAAGGAGATGATCCAATTCCTGTCTTTAGCCCCCACCTGCTGTGTGGCACATGGTAGGTGAATAACACGTTTGTTGAAATGAAAACATAATTATTAAAGGATAAGAGGGAAGCCAGGCGAATGAAGATGTTAAGATTCTGGAAGCATCTTAGAGGTCAACCAGAGCAGTGGTCCCTAAACCCACCTGCAATGTTAGTATATTTCAGTACTGTTAACATAAGTGAGAGTGCAGCCAGCCCAGCACTTTCCTCAGGTTATCTCCTATTTTATAGATGAGGAAACTGAAGCACAGAGAGGATGTATTATTCCAGGATCAAAGAACCTGAGTGACTAGAACTCAGCTCTCCTGTTGTATCAGCCACTGGGTTGGGGAGGGGATTTGGGGGACTGTATGAAAGCGCTAGATAAGATGACCTCCAAGATAACAATACATTCAGCCAGTCATGCCTCAGAGAGTTGCTGAGTGCCTACGAATGCGAACGGCTGAACAGTTTTCTGGAATGTCCAGAAAATTGAGGCATGGATCCCTTCTGTAGGCATTTAGAATCTGGTGCAAGAAATAAAACCTCTACACAGATAACCACAGTGCAAGGTGGAAAGTGACAAGGTGGGAAGTCTGGACAGCTGCCCACCCCATGTGGGCTGAACTGCTTGGCTATTGCCAAAAGTTCAACTCTCTTCATAAGGACAATCCCTTCCCACTGAGCCTTCGTCTTCCCATTCTTCCAGGGGATAACTCACCAGCCACTTTAGAGTTCATTACCTTGGGCATCTGATTACTCTGAGATCTCCCTTTCTACTGTCATTGCTTACTGTCACATGTATTTACTCCTGTTTGTTTATGTATTTAATAGTCTTGACTGCCTACTACTATTAACTTACACTTACTGAGTTAGCTAATATTTCTAACATTTATTGAGTGCCCACTACACACCAGGCATTGTTTTAGGTCTTCATCTGTATTAATTCATTTACTCATATGTCAACGAAAGAGACCACGACTGAATCTCTGAAACAATATTTGAAGCTGAATTTATTGTTTGTTCAGCAAGGCAGAGCTGTGCATCTCTTTAAACAAAACAGAAGTTGAGCTTATATAGATAGGGGTTTGGAAAGTATGGAGTTGAGGAATTGGTGGAAATTCAGAAGTCGGAGTGTTTCAGGATTGACTGGCTTCCACGCTTGGAATTGTGGTTCCTGGAATGAGATTTGTTATGGACTGACCTTCAGAAGTCATATGACTACAAAAAAGGGAAGGAGGGAAAAGAGAGAGTAGGAGTGGCCTTGGTGAAAAGAATGGCTCAGGGAGGAAAGTGAGAGCCTCTCACCAACTGTTTCTTTTGATAACCCGGACTGCAAACTCAGTTTTGCCTTGTTGACCCTGTTCTCCAGGTCCTTCTTGCAGCCCCTGCTGCCCCTTCTCTAGCCCATGAATGGAGTTCCATGTCTGCCCTATTCCTACCAAATGTGTTTCCTCCTCGGTTAGGGCTGGCAACCTGCGATGGCACCTCAGAGGAAGGGACATGATCACTGGATGGTGGAGGGAACCAGGTCCCAGGCTTTTTAAATTTAATAGCCAACAAATGTTTATGGAACTCCTACAAACTGCCAGGCACATTCTGGGTGCTGTGGAACAGACACAAGCTCATGTTCCCATAGAGCAAAACCTCTGTTGCAGAGACAATATTTAAACAAGTAAATTAATAAGAATTGTATGTCACTGCTCTTGAGTCAAATAAAGCAGAGAAAGAAGGTGGGGGAGGGGAGTGGTGCAGTGTGAAATGGGGTCATCGGGGACACCTCTCTGAGAAACTGGTGTTTAAGGAAAGAGTAGAGGAAGAGTGAAGAGGTGAAAGTGGGTGAAACGTGGTGACCTTTGAGGGCAGGAATAAGAGATGAGGTTTGAGTTCCAAGAGATAATGGGGGAGGAGTTCATTTAAAGCCTTAGAGGTCATTATTAGGACTTCGACTTTTAATTTGATGAGTTAAGGGGTCATTGAATGGTTTGAATAGAGGAGTCATCATGTGATCTGCCATCTTTTCAAAGACACGTAGGAGCTACTATGTTGAGAATTATCTACACGGTACATAGGGCAGGGTGGCAGCTGGGGGTTAGTTGGAAGGCTAACCCCAAGTGTTTGATGGTGATAAGGGAGGGGGGAATGAAGAGCAGACAGATTCTGGGTATATTCTTCATGGAACACTCCTCCCATTGAACAATTTCATTATTTACCGCTATCAACTCTAGCAGTTACATGGGAGGTCCTGGGTGTGCATCCCCAGAAGATCACAGTTTGACTGACTGTTCAGTCTCCAGAGGGTCTTCTCCAGTTGGACAAATGTACTGGGGAAAGAGTGACATGATCACATCTGGTAATAGAAATAAAACATATCTATCAAGAAAAGATGCATACTGTATACCCAATTCTATTTAGTTTTTTTAAAGTAGTATCTTCTCCTATATAATTGTTTGAATTATGGGGGATTTCTGTAATTGATGGCTGTGGAGAAACAGACAATTTTAATTTCAATTTCTGTGCTATTCTGGTTTCAAGTGGGTGTTTGACATTTTTTAATGTGTGTGTGTGAGAGAGAGAGAGAGAAACTTTGAGAGGCCTACAGAGTGGTTGCTATTCCCTGGGCAATAAAAACCTGAAATCCTACTAATGAGGTT
The DNA here is from genome assembly GCF_964341445.2 of Mesoplodon mirus. Taxonomy (NCBI): domain Eukaryota; kingdom Metazoa; phylum Chordata; class Mammalia; order Artiodactyla; family Ziphiidae; genus Mesoplodon; species Mesoplodon mirus. The sequence goes on from NC_138988.1 coordinate 54,173,817, forward strand.
AGAAAAAAATCGAACTTTTTCCATGTGCTTAATAATAGCACTGCCCACTTACATAACCAGGGTTCCCTGAATAATTGCCCTCTTTTCCAATTGATTTTTACGACCTAAAATTTGGGGAGAGGAAAGTGCCTTTAAGTGTAGAGCATTTCCATCCAAAAGCTCAACTCCAGGGCTTCACCAGTTGTCCTAAACCATGTTAAATACATCTTTTCAAGTGAAAGATAAGTGAAAGTGAAGGATGGAACTGAAATTCATCGTGGGAGCTCTGGATGGTTTACCCTTGAGTGTGAGGATAAAAGATCGATCCTTTGCTACAGATTCTATCTTTCTCAAATTAGGGAATCTTCTGGTGACATTTTTATCTGTCTTCGTGGACACCATTTGAGTTTGCCAGTCATAGAATTAAAGGGTTTAGAAAACCACGGAATTATACCAAGCATGTAACTGCGAGGAGAAGATGGGCTCCAGGGCATAATAACTGTTAATACAGTTAGAACCCTCAATAAGTATAAAAATGTTTGAAATACATACAGACTGTCAGCATATTTAAGGTGTATTTACAAAGAATAAGTGAGGTGCTGTGCTAGCTGAGGCGCTGAAAAATACTTTTAAAAATTGTTTCTGTAAATTTCCACAACTCAGTGAACATGTACATTATAAGGAGGAAAGAGATAGTGATCAGAAAAAGAGAACACAATCGAGTCAGAGCTTGAGGCTGATATTGGTGGAATATCTGGATTAAGTTGCCAGAATTATTTTGGAGGAGGGCTATTTTGGGTAGGCAGTAAACTTTATTCTCAGATATAGATTTCCATATTGACTTTTAACCTTTATTCACTGACTGGCAACTGTCCAGTCCTGAAAATGTCCTGCTCCATCCTTCTGCCTAAATTGCAAGTTTGAAAAGTTTAAAGGTGTTAAGTGTGGGTTTACAGGAATTGTGACACTGCTCACATTCTTTTCTCCTTCTCCCAGTAGGAAATGGCCGAGTGGGTTTAACGAGGGGTTTCATAGACAAGGCAGAAGGGCATTTAATCACAGGCTTAAACCTTAAAGTTAAGAGAAAAGGCATGTTGACATTACTTCTTCTTCTTTAGGAATGACTTATGAAAAGGAAATGTATGGTCATACTTAAATTACAAGAGAGTGTGTGCCCACGAAATAGACATGGGCTTGTGTTTACAAAGATCTTTTTGTACGTGTGTCTGAAAGATGTTTGTATGAGTGAGTAAAATGGGTTGAATTTATGTTGCTTGAGCTCCTCCACGCTCCCTGATGCTAAACAAGATGCTGCAGGAATGGAAAATGGAACTTTCTTTCTTTAACTCTGTCATGCCATTGGGCACCATAAGAAGCTGTCAGCTTCAATGCCTCAAATGTATTAAAAGAAGGTATGCCCTTTGAAGGTGGGACGGTGAGCCATTTCCCCTGTGTTTTGTTCTGTGCTCGAATTAGACTATCTCTCAAACACGGTTTGACTGTGTGCTTCCAGGAGATATCGATCCACAAGAGATGGTTCCCAGCAGGAAGAACACTGTTTTCGTGGATGGAGTCATACTGAATGGCCCCACAACAGATGCAAAAGCAGGAGAAAAATTTGTCGAAGAGGCCTGTAGACTAATAATGGAAAAGGTGGTTTTGAAGGCTACAGACATCAATGAGAAGGTAAATATAAAAACCTATAAGGAACCCTAAGAATGGGAAAGATAGGTTTTAACCAAACCTGTATGGCTAGATGTAAGGGAAATGGGAATCATGCTTTCATTTCCTCTATACCTTTGTTTCAAGGGGATGCCCAGATACCAAAGTTTGTATCTACTCCCCACCCCATCCCCGCCTCCAGAACCCCACCCAGTCTCTGTTTTTCTGGGAGGGTTGACTTTTACTTTGCCACCCAGCATGTGTCAGGAAATTGGCTGAGACCCAGAGTTTAACCAGGTAAGGCTGTGAAGCACAGGATGAAGCTTTCTGCCCCAGATAACAATATAGATTATAAACCACCCAGTGATCTGATTTCTACACTCTCCAAAGCACACTCTGCTTTCCATTTTCTTGTGCATATTCTTTATGTTAGTAGGAAAAACCAAGTAGAAGGTAGAAAAAGTGTGAAAAGTTTAAAAATTTATCTGAGGGTCTTTACCAGGACCTTGTCTGAGCTCAGACTAGAAATCTTGGGTTGTTAAGTCTGACTTCTGACTGGTACCAATGACTGGTTCTAGGTTTCAAATTCAGACTCAAATTCAGATGTAAATTGATATTGGAATTACCACTAATAACATCTATTCTTAACAGTACTTACTACGTGCCAGGTGATATTCTAAAAACTATTCCATACGTATTTGTGTATTTAATCCGTGTGTTTGTGTATTTAATCATTAAAGACCCCTAAGATGCAGGTAGTATTTATTAACTCCATTTTAGAGATGAGGGAAAAAATGTGGCACAAGAGGTCAAGTATGTTGCCCCAAAGCACATGCTAGCAAGTCTCAGAGCTGGTACTAAACTCCAGGCAGGCTGGCTTCAGAGTTTGTGCTTTTTCTTTTTCTTTTTTTTTTTTTGTGTGTGTGTGTGTGTGTTACGCGGGCCTCTTACTGTTGTGGCCTCTCCCGTTGCGGAGCACAGACTCCGGACGCGCAGGCTCAGCAACCAAGGCTCACGGGCCCAGCTGCTCTGCAGCATGTGGGATCGTCCCGGACCAGGGCAAGAACCCGTGTCCCCTGCATAGGCAGGCAGACTCTCAACCACTGTGCCACCAGGGAAGCCCAGAGTTTGTGCTTTTAATGATTCCTCCATACATCTCTTAAAATCTCAAAATTAACCTCTATCACATTGATCACCTTTCATACTGGAATCAGATTATCAGGAAATAGAAGGAGAGATTTTCATTTCAATTTTATCAGGAGAAATAAATGTCATTTAAAAAAATGATTTTGAATGTGAAGTGGTATGCTGAATTTTTGGTAACATGCATTTGGGAAAACTAATAGGAAAATTGGTCGAAATGACCCATGATCTTGGAATGGTTAAATTCAAGGCAAAGTACTTTAGGTGTTTCCTGATATGTACTTATAATTGCATATTTCCTGTTTTCTTTGTACTTGGGGAATATTTTGGACCTGCTTTACTTTGGAGTAAACTACTCCCCTGGAACTTTTTTTATATCGGCCTTTATTCAGTCATTAAATATTAACTGAGTGTTAGCTAAGGGTAAAGCATTACATTTGGGCCTGGGGAATATAAAGAAAAGTAAGAAAAAGGTTCAGCTTTGAAGAGAATTTTAATCTAATTGGGAGAACAAGTTTTTGTTGGGATAGAGAACAGGGGATCCCAATAAGAATGTGATAAATGCTGCGTGATTCGGGCAGACTTTGGGGATTTCACTGAGGAGCAGGCACCTTGAACTTTGATGCAGAGTCTGAAGGTGAAGTAAGGTTTTGATGGACAGAGAAAGTCAGCACAGGTGTGTTGAAGAAAGTGGGAGGTAAATGATAGAGAGTTGTAATAGGATAAGGTATTTAATACACTAAGAGGACCCTTCACCTAGAAAGAAGGGCTCATACAGGGCCCTAATGGGAGGTAGGATGAGAAGGGTAGGCTTAAGATCCTAAGTTGTCCATTAAGCAACCCCAAGCTCATTGCAGTATAGTAGACGTGCATCCATGTGAAGCTGGATTGAAAGTTATGTTGAGGTTGGGAGAGGGAGGTGAGGATTTTATGCTGCTTACTTAGCCTATTTGGTCAAAGATTCAACAAGTCCCCTTTCAAAGGTGACCTGAGGATAGGATGGGTCCCCACACTTAGATGATTATTACTAGTGCCCTCTTTGATAGACACTTTTTCTCAGCCACTTTTTTTGTTTTTAATTGAGCTGTAATTTACATTTAGTCAAGTGTATTCCTTTTGGTGTGCAGTTCTATGAGTTTTGACAAGTCATGTAACCATGAACAGAATTAAGATACAGATTAAGATCCATCACCCCCCATATTTCCCCATGCCCCTCCATAGTCAACCTCTCCCCACACCTCTAGCCCCTGGTAATCACCGATCTGTGTTTGTTTTTTTTTTTTTTTTTTTGTCCTTATGGTTTTTGCCTTTTCCGAAGGTAAGGTAGATGGAATCATATCACAAGTAGCCTTTGGAGTCTTGCTATTTTCTTTCAGAAGAATGTGCTGGAGATTCATCCACATTACATGAACCCATAGTCCTTCCTTTTGATGGGCTCAGCCCATTTGATTTACTTCTGCCCATTATGGTTCTAAGCTGAGAGTTTGATTTCATACCTCTCGCATGACTTGGTATTTCCTCCTGCTTTCCCCAGTCTCCCACATCCTGGTCTTTACTCCCTGGAGGCCCCCCGTCTCTCTCCTCCCCTCCACAGCGAAACTTTTTAAAGATTGTCAATACTGCCCCCCTCCCTCTACTTCCTCACCTCCTACATCCTCACTTCACTCAATCTGGCCTCCACTCCCACCTCCCTCAGTCAGATGCTCTTGCCAAGGACACCTCCTTGTTGATAAATCCCAGGAGCACTTCTCAGGCTTTGTCTAAGTTGGCTTCTCAGCAGGATTTGATAGTGATGAGCATCTTCTCCTTAAAACATTCTTTTTCCTTGTTTTAGTAGCATCAGGATTTGACAGTGATGACCGTCTCCTCCTTCAAGCATCCTTCTTCCTTTGTTTAGTAGCACAAAACTCTTCTGGGATTCTCCCTGCCTCCCTGGCTTGTCCTCCACCTCACAACTGAGCCCCTCTCCCTTTGCCCATTTCTTACGCGTTGGCACCACCCAGGTGAGACCCTGCACCTTCCCCTCTTACTGTAGGTTCCCTCTGAGCTGTGTCACCTGTGTCATCTTATAATGGATGCCTGGAACTCTGTTCCTGATCTTTTACAAGAGCTTCAGACCAACTGCTACACCCCTTTTGGGTGTCCTGAAGGTGCCTTGGACTAAATGTGCCCCCAAATCATCATCCCCACCCCACCCCATCCACCATCAACCCGTGTGCAAGCTGGAAACCTCAGGATGGCCTTTGGCTCATTGCTCTCCCTCATCCTTAATTTGCTACTGCTTTCCGAGTTCTATTGATGGCACATTTTCAAAATCTCCAGATATGCTTCATTCCTAAAGCAGCTAGCCTCTTCCAGACTACTACCTTCTCTTGCCTGGTTTATTAGAATAACCTCTTATTTCCAATTTTATTTGGACTCTCCATATAGCAACCAAAGCTATTGTCTAAAACACAAATATGATCACATAATCCCCCTGTCCAAAGCATAACAGTTTTTTTAGAGCCATGTTCAAACCCTGTAACATGCCACACAAAGCCTGTCACAATCTGAGCCTTGTTTATCTCTTCATTCATTCATTCATTCATTCAGCACATCTTTGTTGATAACCTCTTGTTATGGCAGGCTCTGTTAGTTACTTGGGATCGGTGAGCAAACTGACTGACATGTCTGCTCTCATGGAGACTGTGTAGGATATCATAAATGAATTACGCAGCACGCTGGAAGGTGACAGGTGCTATGGAAGAAGGAAGAGAAGAAACAGTTGGGGGGAATTGCTAGAGATGGGGTAATGTGCAGCCTGAGATTTTAAATAAGGACTCAGGATTGCTGTCATTGAGAAAGTGACATTTGAGAAGGGTCTTGGATGAAGTGAGGAAGTTCGTGATGAGGATATTTGCGGGGGTGGGCATTCCAGGCTGAGGGCAAAGACCCAAAGGTGGGAATGTGCCTGGTCTTTTAAGAAACAGAAAGGAGTCCAGGTTGTGGGGACAGAGTCAGCTGGGAGGAAAGCAGTGCCACCAGGGAAGGAGGTTGTACAGGATCATTTTAGGTCATTATAAGGACTTAGACTTTTACTTTGAAAGAATGAGGAGCCATCAGAGGTGTTTGAGCAGAGGGGTGACCGTGGCTCATATACAAGAGGAGCATTCTGGATTCTGGCTGCCTGGTTGAGAGTAGATTGTATGGGGCCAGGGGACAAGCAGAGAGACAAGTTAGGAGTTATGCCGGGAGCCAAGCTTCACTTCTCCCTCCCTCCCCCAGGCTCTGCATTCAAGCCACACCAATGGACTTCACTCTTCAGAAGGGCTGTGGGTGCCCTTATATCTCAGCTTTGCTTGTGCTGTTCCTCCCACCTAGAAGGCCCCTTGCATGACCCCATCCCTTAATCTTTGCTTGGTTCACCCCACTCTTATTTTATGTCACAACTTAGATATCAGTTCCTCCAGGACGTCTTCCCAAATGTAAGATGGGATCCCTCCTTTGTTCCAACAACATCTGCTTTACCATCATAGCTCTGGTCACAGGGAACTATGGTTGCAGGTTAAATCTCTCTCTCTCCCACTTGTCTGGAAGCTTCTCAAGGGCAGGGGGCCACGCTTCTGACATCCTCTCCACACCTGGCTCTAGCGGGTGCCCAGTTAACCGTGCCATTGCCGAATCTCTAGGTCTGTGAGTGGCGGCCCCCTGAACAGCTGAAACAGCTCCTCGACTTGGAGCTGAGGGACACAGGAGAGCCACACCACCGGCTGTTGGAACTCTGCCAGGACGTCATACGCTACAGCGTCAAGACCAGTAAGAATTTCACTGACTCCCTTGATCCGTGCCTCTAACACGTTCTTCCGTTTTCTTAAGCCTGTATTTACCTCATAGTAAAGGCGACTAGGGCACTGTTTATGGGATGAGAAAGCTGGATCAAAAATAGTGGTTCTGTTGTTTTGACAATGGTCCATCTAATCCGTAAAATAGATTTGTCAAGGCCAAAGATAGACTGATAGAAAAACTGATGGTGTTAGTGGTCATATGTAAATATTATCTGCTCTTCAGCAATCCTCATCCTTCTGATAAGTAGCAGTATCATGACTGCTACTTATCATTTCTTTTGTTGGTCCAAACTGATTAACAGTAATTTTTTTTTTTTTTTTGGTGGTACACGGGCCTCTCACTGCTGTGGCCTCTCCCGTTGCGGAGCACAGGCTCCGGACGCACAGGCCCAGCGGCCATGGCTCACGGGCCCAGCCACTCTGTGGCATGTGGGATCCTCCCGGACCGGGGCACGAACCCGTGTCCCCCGCATCAGCAGGCGGACTCTCAACCACTGCGCCACCAGGGAAGCCCTGATAAACAGTATTTTGATTTTAGAAGTTGTTAAGGGATTTTAAATCGTGATCGCCCAGAATATGGCCCCCCAAAATGTTCAAGAGGGTGACTTTACTATAAACAGGGATAGATTTATTTGTAAAGTACTCTTGGCAGTTGGCAAGTACCAAATTATTTGATCAAATCTAGCAGGATCAAAAGATAAAAACCTTTCAGAAGGTATAAGAAAATGAATGTATGGTGAGTTTTTGCTCTGATAGTTTCACAATAATGCTTAACCACTGTGATCTTTTGTAAATGCAGTAACATGATATTTGTCTTGTGCTTAAGTCCTATTCCAATTGACTGTTAGTATCCTATATACCCAGTGAATAAGTGTCAGAAGTAGAAGAATAACTTTCCAAAATATGCATTTCTCAGTGTTATATAAAGGTAATCTAGTGCTTAAGACCATACAGGCATTATGCTTTGTGAGTTCTGACACTGAACTAAATTTAGTGGAAAGAACATAATAAAATCCTGGCTAAAAATAATTGGTTTATATTCCCTTGGGAAAGTCTGATGTATGTATCAAAAAACCAGTTAGCATTTCAAAAGCAGAGATACATATCTCATTATTACAGTGCATGTCGGAAGTATAGAATGACATTTAATGCAGTAGATTTTTCAGTTTACTGGATACTTTCCATAAAGTTACCATGGAAATCAATCATAAATTAATGCAGAACTAAAAAAAATATCTTATTAAAATTACTTGTAGCAATGTCTGGTTTCCCTTGCCAGATTAGAGGAAGTTTGCCACGTTTTATACGAAAAGACATTTTCTTCTGAGACTCTTGTTTTTCATTGAACTGGTTTTAAGAGAAAAAAACCCCAAAACCAAATGCGGTGAGTTGCAATGAGAGGTCACTAACTAAAATGATTCCCAAATACCCAAATTTAGAAATAGGCCTCCTGCCTCTTTATTCTTTGTCACACTGGGCTTCCTATGATTGAGAATGTCAAGCCAGCCGTTAGCCGGGGGTTTGGTGTGAATATTCACACTGTGTAAAGCCAAGAACCTTTATGAGACCTTTTATGGGAGGGAAAAAAATAGAAAGTTGGAACTGAAGTTTTTCGAGCCTTAAAGGCAACTGCCTTTGAAGTGCATTGAATCAGAAAGTTTATGTAAGCTGCATGATGAGTCACATCTTACTCCATCAACACGATGCCAGTTGCACTATAAAAAATGGTCCAATCTGAAAAATTAAAAGGCCACTCACTGCCAGGAGCCTGAAGTGAACCCTGTTGGTGAGTGAAATGTGTTTAAATTAGGGAAATTAACATCGATATTTTTAGAAGGTAAAGGTAGCAGCAGGCTTTGATATGTGGACAAACTGCTCAAATAATCCATTTCTCAAGGTTCTGGTTTGGGTCTGAGTTGTATTTAAAAAGAAACAGGTAAAGCAGAGCTCTCAAAAGAGTGCTCGAGTTTTGCTTAGAAACATATTGTTCAGTAGACAGGGCTATGAAATGGGTCTTCAACATTTGTTTCCCTTGTACATGACAATATTTTATTTATTTATTTTTAATATTTTTTTTTTTTTTTTTGCGTTACGCGGGCCTCTCACTGTTGTGGCCTCTCCCGTTGTGGAGCACAGGCTCCAGATGCGCAGGCTCCACGGCCATGGCTCATGGGCCCAGCCACTCTGCGGCATGTGGGATCTTCCCGGACCGGGGCACGAACCCATATCCCCTGCATCGGCAGGCGGACTGTCAACCAGTACACCACCAGGGAAGGCCCATGACAATATTTTAAATGCTTTTTTTTAATTGAGGTATAATTTACATTCAGGAAAGTGGAAAACCTCAGGTGCTCAGCTCAGTGAATTTGTACATATCTGCATGTAAGCGACCATCACCCAGAGCAAGATATACACCATTCCTGGGACTCCAGAGGCTCCCTCAAGCCCCTTCCTAATCAATATCTCCTTGCCAAAGGTACCCAGGATTCTAGACAGAGATGTCTCCACAGATCAGCTTTGCCCCATATTGAACGTCATATAAGTGGAATCATGCATTGTATACTCCTTGTATCGAGCTGCTTACATTGTCTGAAGGATTCACTTATGTTATTCTGTGTCGATAGTTTTCTTTCTTTTTTACTGCTGTGTAGATTAATATTCTGTTTCAATTTACAGACCATCCAAGATTTTTCAACCAGTTATATGCTGGACTTGATTATTACTCCTTGGTGGCCAGATTTATGACAGAAGCATTAAACCCAAGTGTGTGAGTACCTTTAAATGGAATTTTACAAGGAATATGGATTAGAGATTTTGTTAAGTAGGTGAAGTTTTATTTCATGAACTTCTATTTAATGGTTTCATTTGTGCAGTGTCATCATAAATAATGAATAGTCTTATGACACTTTGCAGTATTCAAAGAACAGTTTGATCTGATAGCAGTACTGTGAGATGGGTAAGGCAGGAATTATCTCCACTTAACAGATGAGAAAATTGATTAGGAACTCATTCCTGCATGAAAAGCCATGTCTGTGCTAAGGTGCTGGAGAGATACTTTGTGTAAAAACAAACCTCCGCTTTACCTCCATGAAGCAAATAATCTAGTGATATAGAGATGCATGCAAATTAATCAAAATGATCTACACAAATTAATGTATTATTTTCAAATGAAGGAGAGGTGCATGATGCTATAAATATAAATGGGACAAATTTTCCTTGTTGGGCACTGAGGGAAGTCTTCTCTGAGGAAGTGACAGCTAAGTGCTGAAGAATGAAGGAAAGTTAACTAGGTGAAAAGAGGAGGGATGGGTTCCAGAGGGAACAGCATGTTCAAAGACTCTATGACAAAAGACAGCATGACATGTGCTATGAACCGAAAAGTCAGGGTGGGTGTAGCTGAGAAAGTTATAGGGGGTGTCATGGAGGACAAGACTGGAGCCAGACATTCAGGGCCCAGTGGGCCACATTTATGAGTTATTCTAAATACAATGAAAAGCCATTGAAGGTTTCCACATCACTAGGTGACATTTGCTTAGTAAAAAGGTCACTGGAAATACGGAGAGTGGATTGGAGGAGACCCATTAGGATGGCATTGCCTTGGTCAGGTAAGAGATGATAGTTGCTTGGATTTAGACAGAAGTGGTAGGAATAGTGGGGAAAAAATGTGTTTGGAAGATAAAACAGAAAGGACTGGATAATATACTGGATCTTGGAAATGGGAACAAGAGGGAGGTTTATAAGATGATGCCTGGGTTTCTGGCTTTAATAGCTGGGTTGTTGGTCATGTCACTCACTGAGATAAGAAGCACTGGAAGAGGGGCCAGTTTTCAAGTATATGGTGAAAAGGTCAAGAGCAGTAATTCAGTTTTCAATTGTGAACATTTGCATTTGCAGTAACTTTGAAATATTTAAGAGTATACCCTTGGTGAGTTGAGGTTATATATGGGCCTGAAATTCTGATATTTATATGGAAGTTATAAATTTAGGTGTTACTGGCGAATGATGGTAATTTCAGTAGTGGGCATGGATGAGATTCCTAAAGTCAGGGATTCTCAACTCTTTCTGCTCTTTAGAATCAACCTAGGAACCTGGTTAATATTAAGACCTGGGTCCCAACCCAGACCAATTAAATCTGAATTTCTGTCTGTGTGTCCCGGGCATTGATACATTTTCATAGCCCAACAAGTGATTTTAATGAGCAGGATGGAGACATTTTAAATAAAAACAAACCAGGAGATGGAGAAGCACTGCCTGCAGGACAGCATAGAGTGAGGAGAGAAGACGGCTCGGGCCTGGGCCTTGAGGGAATCTGATATTTCATGGTTGGGAGGAGGAGAATAAGCCTACAGTGGAGAGAGAAGAAGGAGAAAATCCACTGGGAAGACCTGGGAGCCATGGAGGAGAGTGTGTCCAGAGTCATATATTGTTGAGCGGAGTATTTAACTAAGACAAAGACTAAAAAGGTCCCCTGGATTAACAACATGGATGTCATTGGTGACTTCAGTTACAGAATTTTTCGTGGAATAAATCAAGACAATACCAGATACCAGGTTACAATGGGTAGAAGAGTTAAGTGGTAGACAAGATAGTGAAATTACACAATTCTGTGAACCTCTCCTTTTAAGTCCTGGGATCTTTCTAACTCCTCATCTGGGTTCTTTTACTGAAATATTTAGAGGCTTTTGAAGTATTAAATTGCTGCTAAGCTGAGTAGTCCACTCAAAATCTCACGAAGCCACAAGTGCATTCTGTATTGTCCTCTCCTCCACCTTCAGGCCAATTTCCAGGTTTACGATTGAGCTAGTTTTCAAAGACAAGTTTAATAGTATTTTTTTCTTACTAAAAAGTGAATGATTATTTCACTTTTATTTGTAGGTACACATATATACTTTTTTCATTCTTTTGATATGTGTAAAGTGGTTTCCTAGCATGGTTGAAAATAGAAGCTAAATTGTTTGAAAAATGAGGTAACTTCTGTAGAGTGCTTGGCAGGTAGGGAGGTGATAACACAGTAGGTGTTCTTTTTTCCTTTTTTTTTTTTTTTTTTGCCTCTTTACCAAAGTTTTTTTTCCTTCTGATGTTAACATAATTGCATTAAATTCCGTGACTATGAATTTAAATGTGTCTGCTTAACTTACATATTTAGAGTACATATTTATTCAGATTCAATTTAAGGTAATCACCCAATTGTTCGAGAAGGAGATTATACATATTAGTCACCCTCCAGTTATCTGGAGAAAGAAAGAAACGTTATAAAATTACATGATAACTGTTTCAGGCTGGATTCCTGGGCAGCTGCCCTAGATGGAGCTTAGTGAGTAGGATGTTTATTAAGGGAAACCCTTGGGGTCAACAGGGTTTGAGGGAGGGGAAGGGAGGGGAAGGAAGCAAGAGTGGGCAGAGATAGGAGTCAAGCCACTGTGTAGGCTCTAAGACCACCTCGGCTGACCCCACAGACGTCTCTGGAGCTACCCTGGCCCTTCAGTGTGGTCTGGAGCTGGGCCCCCAAGGCCAGGCCCAATTGTACCTCCAGCTGGACCAGGCATCGGGTGTGGACCACCACAGGACATCCCTAAAGGGGCTAACTTAGCAATGCTGTCTAATGACAGCATTCCAGCCCAGAGCCTCAAACCTTCATGACAGGGATCCGGGTAGTGCTGTGTAGTAAAATCATCACATCATAAGAGATGTCCACAGTGCTCTTGCCATTTGTAAAAACCCAGGAGTGTGGTGGAGGAATCCCAAGTTCTAAAGCTGACTGCTAGGGTACTTCATGGTAGTAACCTAATAAACCTGGCTACCATGAAAATGGTTTTTCTTTAACCACCATCCAAAACAGCATCCAAAGAGCTAAATGGCTGCTGTTCGTGGCTAATACAAAGAATCCAGGTGCACTGCTTTGATCTCTCCCGATGGAATTGAAGGTTTCCTCTAAATTAAGACTGCGAAGTAGCTAGTATCCTTAAAGCCACCAGCTACTGACATTTATCTAACCATGACCAGTGCTGTCACAGACTGTGTATTTCTCTGTTTCCGATGGATTCATTTCCGAAGACTCTACCCACACTTCAACAGCCACTTGGTTTAATAAAACTCTATGTGCATTTCTTGGGACTCCAAAGGGATGGTTTGACTCTAGTCATAGAAGTGAAGTGTTTTTTATATCTATCTAGTTATACGTATGAGGTGTCCCCAGTGTTTCTGTTAGTGGAAGAAGCGGTTCTGAAGAAAATGATTGAATTTATTGGCTGGAAAGAAGGGGATGGAATATTTAACCCAGGTAAGTACAATTAGTTATTGCCTCCATTAAAGCATCCACAATTTTATTCATGCCTTATTTGAGGAACAACTCCCCACAGACTTCCACATTACAAAAACCTGGATATTAATCATGCCACTTGGGGAGAATCGAGCTTGTGCCTTTCTCCAGAGTGATGATATTTTGCATAAATGCTACAGAAGTGACATACATGCTAACAAATGAGATGTCTACAATTTTGGATTTATATCCAACACAAATGAATTTATCTGCTGCTGGGAGTTAGGAAGGGCTGTCATACGTTTTCAAGTTTATCAATTAATTTTACTTGAGAAGTTTCCTGAATCATATTTTGTTTCTCCTACAGTCCTTCTTTGGAACCAGGGAGGAGCATGTATTGTCATTTTATTGATTAGAGACAGACAGAAAGAATATTATTAACTATGGAGACCTGGGTACTGGCCCTAAGTCCATAGATGGAAACTCTTAGTTTAGAAAAGCTCTGGAATGAGAGAATAGACCAAAACTTCTGGAACTGGAGATGAGGAAGTGTGTAAGAGTAATGGGATTGGGGGGGGTGCTCCCTTGATTTTGACAGTAATTTGTCATTAGGCTGGTGCACCCACAGCCATCCATGCCTCCCACCATAGCCAGCACTTGGGGAACAATGACATCATGCTATACATGTTTCTGTTTTTGTTTTTGCAGGTGGTTCAGTGTCCAATATGTATGCCATGAATTTAGCCAGATACAAGTACTGTCCTGATATTAAAGAAAAGGGGCTGTCTGGCTTGCCAAGATTAATCCTTTTCACATCGGCAGAGGTAAAGAACAAATTATTTTTGATATGAGATACAGATTTTCTGAGAATGAATACATCATGAGGAGGGCTTGTTTGTTTGGGTTCTCCCGATGTGCTTTTATCCCATCCATGTGTGAGTCACGTGCCTATGTACAACGTTGTATTCATTCCAAAAGAAATTCTGATCGGTTTGATATTGTAAGCCCTGGCCACCCAATTTTGTACATCACCTGTATTTAAAATTTATAGTCTGTAACATTTTCTTAGAGAAAAGAGAACACTGAATTTGAAAGTGCCACCTCTTTCTGTGAATCTCTGTCTTATTTATGAGAACTTAGATGATTGCTACTGATGTCAGGTATGTCTTCTACTCCCACTTCCTTGTGAAATTGATTGCTTTGAATGGCTAACACAAGGGCTCTTCAAGAGGAAAGGGAGGTATTCAGTAACAATGAACATCATGCGCACGCACGCGCACACACACACGCACAGTTGGATGTTGCCACAATCCCCTATCTCACTGTGCTCCCCACTGAAGTAGGAGGTCCAGTTGTGGATGAGCGCATTGGCTTTCAGCTAGGCTGCCTGGATGCAATTCCTGTCTCCACTACTTACTATCTGAGTGACCTTGGGTTAGTTGACTAACTCCTCTCTGCCTCAGCTTCCTAATTTATAAAAATGAGTGTATCAGTTAGCTCTAATATCTAACAGATTACTCCAAAACCCAGTGGCATAGGACTATAGCCAGATATTATTTCCCTCGAGTTTGGAGATAGCTGGGCAGTGCTGCTGTTCTTGGCTGGGCTTGGCTGGCGAGTGGCTGATCTGGGAGTGGCTGGGCTGGGATGACCCCAGTGACGCTCCGCGTGTCTCTCCTCCGCCAGCAGGCTAGTCCAGGTGTGTTGTCATGACAGTGGTGCAGGTAAAAAACAGCATGGACACACACTGGGCCTCCTGAGTCCTGGGCTCAGAACTGGCACACTGTCATTTCTCCCTCATTTTCTTGGTAAAATAAGTTGTATATAGGAACCTAGATCCAAGAAGTGGGAAAATAGACTTCACCTTTTAAGGAGACTCTGCAAAGCCACCAGGAAAAGGGATTGGATGCAGGGAGCAGTGAACAGTCTGGGGCCATTAAAGCAGCCCAGTGGCGACATGAGCTTAGTAGGCACTGATTGATTAGTGGGTTATTGCAAAGATTGAATGAGTTAGAGCATGTAAAGTAGCATCTGGCACATGCTAGATAGACAAAAACATTAGCTATTAGTAGTAATAAGAGGAGGAGAATGACCCAGCAATAATAATGCGGAGCACAGCTCATATGCAGTCTTACTTAGAAGGGATACTTTTTTTGTTTTTCTTTTTGTGATTGCAGTGGGGGCCTCTGGGGTTCCATCCCACCACAGCTTCTTCCCCATGTCCCCTCCTGTACCTTCTGCAATAATCCTAGGTCTCCTGTCAAACACGTGAGGTGGGCAAAATCTTAAAATTCTCTGTTAATTCCAGCTGGACTTTCCTGTATGTTACTTTCTTTCAAGAGCAAGTTACTTTATTATGGCAAAAGTATAAATGGTGCAGGAACCTGACCACCCCAGCGTGTTCCCCCTGCCCTGCCTGAGTTCTGGTTAGTTCAGTGCTAAGGGCAAAGTGGGCATTGAGTTGGGGGCAGCTGGGAGGAGTCATCTAGTCTGAGATTCTGACCTCAGCTCCCCAGGCCCTTCCTCATGAGTTGTTCATTCTGTAGCAAGAGAAGAATGCTTGGGAATGTGAACATCTGGGGAAAATGCTTGGTTATTTGGAATGATTATGGAGTAGAATTTCCCTGCCCTGGAAACTTTGGGTCCAACCCTCGGGTTCCAATCCTTGGTATTTCAGTTGGAGGAACCCTAGTGTATCAGAAATGCAGGGCCCCTCTGCATTAGAATTGCTATTTCCACACCTTGGAAAGCTGATTAAATAGGGGCCCTGCTATCAGTGCAGTGCCTTTACTTTTGCCTTTTTCGTTCTCCATTTGGTTTAAAATGTACCAGAGTTCTTTTCTGGGATAATTGCTCCAGAAAGAGGGAAGAATTTCTATGGAAGCCTAAAATAGAGATTATGCCTGGGAAAGATCAGTAACAGGTGTAGCTGGCAAGTTGCGAATGAAAAGAAATTGAAAAGTGAACCCAGAACTAAGTATTTTTGAAAATCTCCGGTGGCGATATACATGCAAAAAGAGGTAAAATATATGCCTTGGTTAACAGACCAGCAGAGGATGGAGCCAGAAAACCAAGCTAGATGTGCGTCTTAGTTTGCTCAGACTACTCTAGCAAAATATAGTGGGTGACCTAAACAACAGACATCTGTTTCTCACAGTTCTGCAGGCTGGGATGTCCATGATCAAGGTGCTGGTAGGTCTGGTGTCTGGGGAGAACCTGCTTCCTGGCGAGTGGACCTCTGTGCTCACATGGCCTTGCCTCCGTCCAGGCTCGTGGTCAGAGTGAGACCTGCCTTCCTCTTCTTACAAGGGCACTCATCCCATCAGAGTCTCGCCCTGGAGACCATCACATTGGGGGGCAGGGATTAAACACACACAGGTTTTGAGGGGACTCAAACATTCAGTCCATAACAGAGTGAACTCCACAGAAAAATTCCATAACTTTGAACACACTGTAGCCTTGAATATATAAATTTTACCCCATCCACCATACTCTTCTTTGTAGCTCCTTCTTTTTCCCTGCTCTGCCAAAGAGACCCAAGTCATAGCATTGGCATTACTTTAATTCATATTTTAGGGACCTCTGTACCACTATTTACAACAAATCCATTCATTACTTAGTTAAAAAAAAAAGAATTAAAGAAAGCTGTGTTTCCTAAACCCTATGCTAATCTTTTTGTTAGAGCCCCCTTGTTTTTTTTCAGGTGTTGGCCCATGGCCCCCTGGTTATTTTCCCAGATTGTTTTATCAGGTGGTCTTACTTTTCCAGTTTTTATGCAGCCCCAGATGAACCAGGGTAAGTTACTCCATCTCTGCCTTGCACCATCAAATGCAGAATATGTGCACTTGCCACTAAAGGGGATTTTGCATACACTTCAGGTGTCCATGGTAATTCAGCTGTTGGTGGAGACCAGGAAGATCACAGCAGAGACCCCTAGACTGTCAGCATATCTAAAGTAGCCTCTCCAGGCCAAGCGGGAACCAAAGAGAAGGGGACTTTTGGAGAAAAGTAATGAAAGGAATAGATTTGTGGCCTGATTAGCAGTTAGATATGAATTCCTTACATTTATAGAAATCTTAGGGTTGTCATTCAAATCATTTTGGGAATTAGCATGAAGGAGTGATTATTGTCTGCCACTAAAAAGTGAGGGAGAGGGGCTTCCCTGGTGGGAAATCTGTGAAATCTGTGGATTTCACAGATGAAATCCTGCGCACCGCGATGAAGAGTGGCCCCCGCTTGCCACAACTAGAGAAAGCCCTCGCACAGAAACGAAGACCCAACACAGCAAAAATAAATAAATAAATAAATTAATTAATAAACTCCTACCCCAAACATCTAAAAAAAAAAAGGGGGGGCCTCCCTGGTGGCGCGGTGGTTGAGAGTCCGCCTGCCGATGCAAGGGATACGGGTTCGTGCCCCGGTCTGGGAGGATCCCATATGCCGCGGAGCGGCTGGGCCCGTGAGCCACGGCCGCTGGGCCTGCGCGTCCGGAGCCTGTGCTCCGCAACGGGAGAGGCCACAACAGTGAGAGGCCTGTGTACTGCAAAAAAAAAAAAGTGAGGGAGACAAGAAACCCTTTTCACTCCCAGACCAGTGATCAGTTGTCATAGTTCCTTACTAACAGAATCGAGGCTGGGATGAGGCAAGTGAGACGTGTAGAGTCCACGTTTCAAGGTCACGCCTCCTTAAATTTTGCACCTGAGGTGCCTGACTCCCTCCATCATGGCCCTGCTCTCTAGGTGAGGCTGCCCTGAGTTTGGATGGCATTGCAGGCATTCACGGGCCAGCAGGTGCTTTGCAGGATGTGCAGAGTGTAAGGTAGTCCATCTGGATTCCGACTCTGCTTCTTTAGGAATTGAACCAGCTGCGTGCTCTTGGAAAAGTCCCTGTACATTCCTTTTCTTTATTTCCTAAGGCATAACATTCATAACCCTGCTCTCCCCACCACCTGAAGCTAATTTGAACTTCAAACTAGTCAGCATCTTAGGACTTCAAGTGTCCAGAACACAGTCCACAGGAGGGGAAAGCAGTGGTTCACTGAGAAACCCAAGGTCACAGATGAAATCCTTGCTGGAACCAGGAAGGAAAACTTCAGTGCAATTCTGTCTTTCCTGTGGTCACTGGCCGTCTTACTTTTATAGAAATGAATACCCACTGAGATTTGTGTGTCTTCTGTGGACGAGTGAAACTCAGGGGGAGATTGGGTCTTAGAGGGACTAACTTCTCTTCTGCCAGTGAAGGGAGTAGGCACCTCTTGTTTCTAAATGCAGCTGTTACTTCTGAACTAGGGCAAAAAGACCCAACACTCCAAAGTATATACTACTATTTGCCGATAAGAAATAGACAAGACCTAATTCCAAAGCCAGCTCCTAGCCTCATTCATGCCAGGGCTGCATCAGTAGTGTGTCCATAAATTATTATTACTTTTGTTGTTATGATTTAGCCACATTCCCGTGTGTCTAATTTCAGTCTTATATTCAGTATTAAACAAGATTGGTCAAGTGTCTGATCAGCATTTATAACCCACTGTTTGCTCTTGAAAATAGATTCTTCTGTGGTCTGTGACTACAATTTTTGAGACAGTCTTGCTCACTCCTTAGAGGGGTTTTGAGTCAGCAGTGGACTAGATTCTGTTTCCATTAATACTGAGTTTTATTAGTAGCATCAAGAGAAACTTTTCTCAATGTTACATAAAACAACAGCCTCCAGTGACCAAGTTTTTTCCATATGCCAGGCTCTGTGCTAGCTGTTTACATACATTAACCCATTTAACTCCATGACAAGCAGATGGAGGAGGCATCCACATGCCCGCTTTATAGATTAGCAAATGGAGGCTTGGAGAGTATGTGTTCTTTGCTCAAGGGTCTATAGCTGGAACTGGGAAAACTTGGAATTAAATCCTGGTTTCTCTGACCCCAACCAAAATCAGTGTTTTCAACCACTATACTAAAGAGCTCAGTTAAATGACTTTCTTTTTTTTTATGGCAATACTATTCCAAAGATTGGGCTTAACCATATTATGTACACCCATTTAGATAATAAATAGTACTTTTTTCATGCTATGTATTTGTGTCTCTCTCTCCCCCTTGCCTTTTTGAATGTAGTGTCATTACTCTATGAAGAAGGCGGCCTCCTTTCTTGGGATTGGTACTGAGAATGTTTGCTTTGTGGAAACAGATGGAAGGTAATGGGGACAGGATCCAGAAGCCTGGTGGGTGGAGGGGGAAACTGATACTATTTAAAAAGCAGTACCAAGGTCTGTTCACTGCTGAACATAACAATGTCTCAAACCTGTGTCTCTTAGAGGTAAGATGATACCTGAGGAGCTGGAGAGGCAAGTGTGGCAAGTCAAGAAAGAGGTGAGAGGGGGAAGGAGAGGGAGGGAGAGAAAACGTGTGTGTCTCTGGCATTGGGGGAGCATGCAGGGCCAGCAGCCAGGCCCACGTCTGTATGTGTTGGAGAGAGAAGAGGGCCCCTTAGAATTAAAGGAGGAAGCTCATTTACAGATGTGCTATTTCCGGGTGCTCACTCTACACGTTCTGCGGAGTTTCTCAGATGTTCTCATTCCCAGGTGGCTGGAGCTTATTAAAGCACTGACATCACTGGATTCCGGATTCTTGCCTAGAATTAGCCTCAAAAGATGAGCCCAGCCTCTCTAGCAGGGTCCCAGCATCCACACTCCTACGTAGCTCTTGACTCTGAGGATGCTACAGGCTAAACCAGTTGTCTCTGGGCTGCATTCAGGATGATTTCTGATTCCTTGATCAAACTGTCCTCCTGGGTTGCTTCCACCCAAAGCCCATCCATAACCATCACCCCCTGTTGGGTGTGGGTCTAGTATTTCAGCTCTGGCAGACTATCCTCTCTTCCTTAGCTGCCAGGATGTATTAAAGCTGGCACATCCATTGCTGGGGAAGGCAAGGCATGGCCCTGGTCACCTGCTGTACTCCAGCTAAGCCTGGCATCTGCTTTTTGGGTGTGGCATTGTCTTGGTGCCAGCCATCTTGCTTCTTGGACCAAAAGCCTACTGGATTAGGTGCAGCCACTTCACTGCTTCCCTCCCATCTTCCCGCAGCCCCCATGCCAGTGGAGCTTCAGACTGTTCTCCCACCACTTTCCAATAGACGGCAACAACGTGGGGTGTGACTGCTGAAAAATTAAAAGCCCAGCTTTTGAGCTGGGATATAAGTTTATCTCTCCTCAGAGGGCTTCACACTTTAGGAAAGATGGGTTCTTTAATTTTTAGTTTTTAAGATTTAATATTATATTTCTTTTCTTTCACTCTTCATATTTTTTTTTAATTTTTCATGAAATTCAACTTATCTGGAGCATGTTAGATCACTGTATTTGGTGTGAAATTCTGTACTTAAAAGTTCTGCCTTTATTGCACCTGTATTGGCTTCTGATATGTGTCCTTAGCACTATATTTTTTAAAACATTCCACTGACAAGTGGATTTGATAGTTGTCTGGTGGTACAGGTTATCAGATTTCTTTATCTCTTGGGTAAAATTCTATATTGCAACCTGTTTATTCTGCTGTGAACTACAGATATCACCTTCTAGTTTTATCTATTTTTTAAAATCTAGTTTTATCTTTTTCTACAGAAGTTCCTATCAAAAAGAACTTTATGTTATTAATGCTTGTTGGTGGGGAATACCCACCAACACCCCTTCTTCCTTCCTTCCTTCCCTTCCTCTTTCTCTTTCCTTCCTTCCTCCTTTCTTTCTTTCTTTCTTTCTTTCTTTCTTTCTTATTTTAAACTTTTCATTATGGAAAATTGTAAATATATGTAAAACTAATATAATGAGATTCCATATACCAGTCATGCAACTTTCACAATCATTAGCTTATGGTCGCATCCCCTCCCAGTACCTCTAGATCAGTTTGAAGTGTATCCTACACATTATATCATTTGATCTATAAATAGTTCCGTATATCTGTAAAAGATATGTACTCTCTCTTTGGGCCTCCCTGGTGGCGCAGTGGTTGAGAGTCTGCCTGCCGATGCAGGGGATACGGGTTCGTGCCCCGGTCTGGGAGGATCCCATATGCCGCGGAGCGGCTGGGCCCGTGAGCCATGGCCGCTGGGCCTGCGCATCCGGAGCCTGTGCTCCGCAACGGGAGAGGCCACAACGGTGAGAGGCCCGCATACAGCAAAAAGAAAAAAAAAAAAAAAAAAAAAAAAAGAAGTTCTAAAGTGCTTATAAAAAGATGAAACTAGTATAAACACTGAATAATTGGAAGTATTTTTGTGTCTGAGTATTTGAAATGACAAACTTTCTTAGATAATACAACTCATTGGCAACACACAATCAATACTGTTTCCACTGACTTTTCTCATTAATAGTGTGAGATATGAGAAAGGGAAAAAAAAAAAACCTGGAAGGTTAAATCCAGATTACGAAAGTTGAATTTCTGGGACTTATAACTAGATTAAAAAGGTGAGGAAAACTCATTAATGGTCTGTAATAGCTAGCATAGATATTTTCTCACAATTGTCAGGATGTCATAGACTTTACGAGGAAAGCTCAACCATTAAAGACACCTTCAGTGGTTTTAGTAAATTCCTTTTTCGATTGCTTTTACTGATGGATGTAAATGTGGTCACATTTCATTTAGGTCATGGGCATGATAAAGACATAATCTGTTGGTAGTTGATTACAGGGAAAAAGTCCCAAAGCCTATGGTCCCAGGGGCTCTGTCACCTACTGGCCCTGCTCTAGGAGGCTTGGTGGACTGTATTACATGTGTCACAGCCATCTCCCCACATGGCAGATGGATCCATTGTGTACCATCACTTTGATTCCTGTGCATCTCAGCCTAGAGATGTGGACCAAGCGTCCTTGCTCTGCCCCGCTTTCCATCGAGAAATAACTTCTTTCTGTCAAAGGTCAGCTAAATTGGAATGAAACTGGTTCAAGCCGAACACCCCTGACATTAAATTATGTTACAAGAACAAGTGTATTTCACGATAAAACTGAGGGAAAAATGACTCCATCCTAAAATGACTTTGACTCTTCCTCTGCAAGTAAGTATTCTTGTCACTGACTTCTTGTGCTCTAGAATCAGGATTCTACTTGCTCTCCTGATCCCCACCTTTGTCTGCAAATTTCCCCCTCATGGCACTTCCAAAGAGAGCAACACACCTCTGCCAACATGTTGGGATGGATCTATCTGGAAACAAGCTCGTGTACTGTCTTCTACATGGCTGCCATAAAATCCCTCATGGGACCAGGGTGCCTGGCTCACTCGGCTGGAATTACCATTCATCTCTGCACTTGTTCCCACATTCTCCCTTTCCTCCCATTTCTCACGGATACCTGCTCTCTCCGAAAGATGCAGCCATGGACTGGATGAGGAGGGAAAATTATGGCAGAAAGACACAGGTTCTCTTTTCCAGCACATTCTAATGACTTTCTCTGTGGCAGCACCCGTTTGGGGGAGTGTATCCCAATGAGGTTACCGTATCCCCTCTGACGCCAGATTTGTACCTGATTGCATCCCTTGCCTTGAAGCTGCACTTACTTTACCAGGTGACAAGCAGACAGGCCTGCATGGCCTGCCCCTGGAGCTGGCTGTTTGTCTTCCATTTTGGAGGTGTTAGGGAGGTCCCAATGAGTCTCCCTGGGAAGGAGTTAGGCATCACACAGGATGCCAGTTTGCTGTGGAGGTTGAGTTTATTCACTTCTATCCGGAAAAGCTAGAGAACAGAAAAGACTAATAAAGAAAATGAGAGTAAAGAGAATAAGGATGCATGTGGAGTTGGGACAAAGGATACTATTGTCATGGCATTTTCTGTTTCTTTAACCTATTTATAGTGACTAGAGGCCATGTGATGGAGAAATGTAAACAACACTCACTCAATGAATGTTTATCTCCAAAGAAACCAGATAAATGTCTGGGTGTATAACCCTTGTGTTTACCAACCTACTGCAGCACAGATTTAATGGTGACGATGATGATTCTTATAATTCTCACGTGTGGGTCCTTCTCACAGGGCGCAGCTCCATTCCTTGTCTGTGCCACATCTGGTACCACGGTATTGGGGGCCTTCGATCCTCTGGATGAGATAGCGGACATCTGCGAGAGGCATGGCCTCTGGCTCCATGTGGATGTAAGTTCATCTGGGTGTGCATATCTGTTAAACTTTCTAGCCTTTTTGCAGCTTTGGTGGGAAGTTTTTCGTATTCTCAGTAACTAAATGTGAGGTCCCCAGCTAGTTGTATTTAAATATGTATTTCTAATTAGGGTAAATAAATGTGTTGTTTCCTGTTAGGTAATAAAAAGATCCCTCATTGATGCACATTTTATCTTAGTTTTCCCAATTTCCTCTTCTGTCCTGAATCATTTCTTTGGTCCCTTGGATCTACTGTCACTGAGGCAACACGGTGTGGGGGACACATTCCCTACTGTGCAGTCAAGAGGCTGGTTTTGGATTCGAATCTGCCTCCTCTTCCTTGTGACCCCAGCTGTTTGGATTTTGGTTTCATCTGTAAAGAGGGAAATGACTGACGTGGTCAATAAAGGATCTTCTAGCTCTAACATTCTGTGCTTCCAATCAGCTGTAAAATGCAAAAGGCTGCATGACTTCATTGCATGCCATAATTAAAACAGGTTTTATCTGGATCTATCTAACTATTGGAGAGGGATTGGGATAACTTATATTCTTCATAATTTTCTAACTTAAAGGGTTGGCCTTTTTTTTTTTCTAATTAGTTTTGTAGGTCCTGGGGTTGTTCATAATAATTGTTGTCCTAAATTAAAAGTAACTCTTAAAATTCTACTTATTTAGGGTTAAAAAGTTGAACTCAGGGCTTCCCTGGTGGCGCAGTGGTTGAGAGTCTGCCTGCCGATGCCGGGGACGCGGGTTCGTGCCCTGGTCCGGGAAGATCTCACATGCCACGGAGCGGCTGGGCCTGTGAGCCATGGCCGCTGAGCCTGCGTGTCCGGAGCCTGTGCTCTGCAACGGGAGAGGCCACAACAGTGAGAGGCCCGCATACCGCAAAATAAATAAATAAATAAAAAGTTGAATTCAGCCAGTTATGAATGCTTATTGAGCATTTTGGTTTTCTTTGTGTGTGTATGAAAACAGTAGTTAATTAGTTTGATTCAACCCAGTAGAAAGAACTGTTGAATCTGCAGTTGAGAGGAACTTTCCTCCAGTAAGTGAGTGGTTAGTGTCACTTACTGGAGGAAAGGACAATATTTTTGACTTACTGAACATTAGGTAACTGAGCATTTATTTGGGGGATATGCCTGCATATAATTTTATAGTTTGTATGATTTTATGCTTTCAAGGTAAAGTTTCTATGATATAATATCGAAAGAATTTTTCAGCAACTCAAAGCTTTCATTAAATGTACGCTAATATTTGGTAAAAGCAGAAGTAGTAATATAAAGCTCACTAGAGTTATAGGCTTGATTCGTAAGCCAATGGCAATACATCAGTTAGATTATTTGTGACTTCTTTAAATGGGATTATAGTATCTGTATCTGTTCACATGTCAACTTATATCATATTGATTTTTATAGACTTAGAAGCATAATAATACAGTATGTCCTGAAAGATAATATGAAGTGAATACTTTTGTGACTGTGGAAATAGGGGCAAAATCAAATATATGAGCAGTTATACTTAAAAATTCTACTCTCATAAAAGAAACATCAAATATAGATTATATGGTTTATGTAAAACAGAGTAACTACAGCAGTTTCCAAATTGGGAATGATATTAAGAGATTTATGGGGCTTAGAAAGAATTGTGATTTATAAGATGTGAATGAAAACCTCTCTAGATTTTCTAAAAATCAAAGGTTGAAGTTTTGAAGAAAACACTTTTATAAGGGAATATTTAAGCCACGCAAATTGTTCTATTTGCATCTAATAAGCTTCAAGTTGAATGTCTGTAGTATTAGATTAAATTTGACAACTGTTTATATGACTTATTAAAGAAATTAGCTCTAACATTGAGACAGTACTCACTCATCCTCTAATATTGCAGACATCATTCTGTTGATAAAATTTTATGCAGGAGCATATAAATTCTCTTGAAGAAACTTCATATACCAAGGGTAGTTTATTAATTTTACAGATAAAAAATTAGTAAAATTACAGTGATTACTTTGGCCTGTTTGAATTTTTTTGGCTGCATTGGGTCTTCATTGCTGCACACCAGTTTTCTCTAGTTGCGGTGGGCGGGGGCTACTCTTCCTTGTGGTGCGCGGACTTCTCATTGCGGTGGCTTCTCTTGTCACGGAGCACAGGCTCTAGGCGCATGGGCTTCAATAGTTGTGGCACGCAGGCTCAGTAGTTGTGGCTCATGGGCTCTAGAGCACAGGCTCAGTAGTTGTGGCACACAGGCTTAGTTGCTCCACGGCATGTGGGATCTTCCCGGACGAGGGTTCGAACCCATCTCCCCTACATTGGCAGGTGGATTCTTAACCACTGCACCACCAGGGAAGTCCTGAAATTTTCTAAAGGGTATTTTAAAGATCCTTTAAAATATTAAAAACTGGCATTTAATGATTTCTTTTTTAAAATGTAATTAGAATTGCTTGGTCTTCTGAGTTTTCCATAAAACCAGGTTGCCCAGCATATATACCATATCTTATTATTTCTAAGATACACATATTTTGTTTACATTTTTAATATACCTAATTGGTATGTTGATGTCATTTTTTTTCTTTCTTAGCAATCCACAAAAAAATGGTACTCTTACCTCTGATAGTGTCTGAAATTTGGTTAATTACAATGTATTTTTAAACAACAGAATAAGAAAAACTTCAGTTGTGTTAGAATATTTTGCCTCCAGGATTATTCTGTATCTGCGAGAGTCAGTGTTATCCCAGCTTCTGCCTGAGACCAGGATTTCAGGGCTGGTCCAGCTCTTCTCTGAAGCAGAGGCTGCGGCCACTGCAAAACCTCACCCTCCCAGCAACACTTCCTATGGTGTCTCACCCACACTCCATCCCAAGTCCCGGGGGAGGTGACAAACACTGTATTTAAAATCATGGGCTTTAGGGGCTGCCATCTCTACATTCCACACTGCCTCCACTTCCCTTTCAAGATTGGCTCTACAATTAAATTATTAACTAATTACTTGAAGAGAAAAATGTAGTAAAATGGTACTCATGGTGTCTGGCTCATAGCTCAATAATGACATCCGTTGGTTCAATGTTGTTGCAAGCTCTGGAGTGAGGGGGTTATGGAGTGAAGCCAATACAAGTAGGGCACTGGCATCAGGCACGTCGTTTTTCCCCTTTCAGCTCTTTTGAGGAACACATTTGTGGATGAGCTGCTACTAACTCTGCCTACCACCCTGAAAACCAGTGAACTAATGCCTTGAAAGAGCTCATGTGATTTTAAAACTTCAATCCAGCTCACTAAGATTGGCAGAATATTGTCTACTTTCTGAGGAGGAAGAAGAGGCAGAGGCCAGTGCAGGAGGTGCCGGGGAGGGCAGGTGTGTGAGTGGGCAGGTGGAAAGGGTGAGAGTGAATGGGCGCGGCTGAGCTTTACTGATTAATCCTTCCCCTAGTTGCCACTGGTAGGTTCTCAATGCGATTGGGGATTAAAAAGATTGAGAAAAGCAGGCAACTTAGAGTTTAGGGATATAAGAGAAGTAAAAGAACCTAATATGTAAGTCATCTTCATGTTCCTGAGGGTCAAGTTCTCAAACCCCAGGTCTGGGGAGCCTCAGTTAGCAGGTTCAGATCACGTTTTCCCAGAGGCTGAGGGCAGCTGCCAACATAGCTCAGCTTTGGTCACACATGGTCCATCATGAACTCTGGTGGGACACAGAGGGCAGCAGCAAGGGGACTTGACTGACAATCCTGATCATCAGTCCTTTATCTGGGCATCTTTGGAACTTGCCTGCATACCACCTTCGGCCCACAAACCTTTGGGAACCCTATGGGGTCACTGGAGAGTCTAGTCCCTGGAAACAGGGCTGGAACTAAGGTGAGGCAAGTGAGGTTCCTAGGGTTCATTGGGCAGGTAAGTATTATGAGCAAAGGAGAGGAGAGCTGAGAATAAGGAGAGGAAAGGAAATCCCATTGTCAGTAAGTCTGGAGGGGAGGGAGGAAGAATCAATGTGAAAAAGAAGAAAGTCAGTTTGGTATTTGAAAATTTAAGGAGGCATTCACTCCCAGGGCCATGCAAGAGTCCAACTCTGCGAGTGAGCTTAAGGGTGCACCCTGGGTGACTCGCTCGCTTGCCCCTGGGCCCAGCCCTGAATGAGAGAGCTGTTCTTAAGGCCACTCTTTATTTCCACCATTGGGCTCAGCTTTCTAATACTCTGAGGATCGTGGAGACCTCTCACTTACTTCCTCCTTCACATCCATGGTGCACACAAATCTTGCCATTTCTTTCTGCATGATATTGGGCTCTTCCTTACCTTTTTTTTGGAGTTATTACTTCAGTGTTTTATTTACTGTTGTATTTCTAGCACTTATATCAGTGTCAGTTTATTTAGATATGTAATAAATATTTCTTGAATTAAATTATTATACTCACTATAGTCATGTTAGAATGCTCAAGGTCAAAGCTTGGGGCATAAAGTTTTTAGAAAGATCTTTTTTTTAAATTGCAATATAGTTGATTTACAATGTTGTGTTAGTTTCAGGTGTACAGCAAAGTGATTCAGTTATACATACATATTATATATATATATATATTCTTTTCAGATTCTTTTCCATTATAACTTATTACAAAATATTGAATATAGTTTCCTGTGCTATACAGTAGGTCCTTGTCGCTTACCTGTTTTATATATAGTAGTGTGTATCTGCTAATCTCAACATCCTAATTTATCCTTCCCCTCCTTTCCCCTTTGGTAACCATAAGTTTGTCTTCTATATCTGTGAGTCTACTTCTGTTTTGTTATGTAAGTTCATTTGTATCATTTTTTTTTCCGATTCCACATATTAAGTGGTATCATATGATATTTGTCTTTCTCTGTCTGACTTACTTCACTTAGTATGATCATCTCTAGGTCCATCCATCTTGCTGCAAATGACATTATTTCATTCTTTTTTATGGCTGAGTAATATTCCATTGTATTGTGTTGGCCAAAAAGTTCGAACTTTTTGGCCAACCCAATATATATGAACCACATCTTCTTTATCCATTCATCTGTCGATGGATATTTAGGTTTCTTCCATGTCTTGGCTATTGTAAATAGCGCTGCAATGAACGTTGGGGTACATGTTCATTGGGGTTGCCTTTTAAAATTCTGCTAGGCAACTCCCCTCCTACCTCAATTCTCCATGCTGAGTTCTACCATCGGTCCAATTGGTCACCTTTCCTAAGATATGATATTAGTGTAAAAAAAGAATGGGCTTTTGTCTCTCAGACCTGATTTTTATTACCTGTGAGACCTTGGAAAATTTATAACCTCCAAACCTTAGTTTTTCTCTTAAAAAAATGACATGATGATAATTCTGTTCTCAGTGCAACGTGCAGTTTAAATAACCATGGAGAGCTTGCAACATCTCCCATGCTGGTCCCCTCATATTCTCTCACAACAAGTCTGCTCGATTTCAGGTACCAAACTGACTTTCTTATTTCTCACATTGATTCTTCCTCCCCATCCTCCAGACTTATTGACTCTGGGATTTCCTTTCAGGAACCCATGTCTCATGTGTATGGTAGAATGTCAACACTGAAGGGCTATTGTCTATTTTAGATTCTAAGATTTGAGAGGATATGGACTGTGTCTCTTTTACACTTCTCTTTGTCCACAGGCAACTCAATGAATACTATACCAATTTCCTTATAGTGTGGGAATTTAACTCCTGAGCGTCAGTGGGGGACCATCTATTGTGATGAGGTTCTGATCGCCTGAGTAGAGCCAGTGGTCAAAATTTCCTAGAGTCCACATTGGTTAACATCGACTTAAAGCATCCAATGACAACTGGCTGGTAAACAAGTACCATTGAAATAACATCATTTTGGTTATATAAATATCTCAACAGGCTTCCTGGGGTGGCTCAGCCTTGATGTCAAGGAAGCACCGCAAGCTTCTGCACGGCATCCACAGGTAAATGTAGTTTCCACAGTCACAGTGCCTTTTATTTAGGCAAGGGACTCTCTTTGGCCTTTGCCCAATTAAGTGACATTTTGAAAACAGGCAAAAAACTAAGGAATTGTTTTGGTTTAACAAAATCCCAAACTCGGGCTTCCCTGGTGGCGTAGTGGTTGAGAGTCCGCCTGCCGATGCAGGGGACACGGGTTCGTGCCCCGATCCGGGAAGATCCCACATGCCACGGAGCAGCTGGGCCCGTGAGCCATGGCCACTGAGGCTGCATGTCCGGAGCCTGTGCTCCACAACGGGAGAGGCCACAATAGTGAGAGGCCCGCATACTGCAAAAAAAAAAAAAAAAAATCCCAAACTCCTTAAACTGCTCACACAAGGAATCCTTTGGAGCACTAACTTGGACGTAAATACTGAATGTACCAGCATTCTTCCTACCAGTAGAAACTAATTGAGTCTCCCCTCCCTACCCTGTTTTTTTCTTTGTTTAACATAACAGGGCTGATTCTGTGGCATGGAATCCACACAAGATGCTGATGGCTGGGATTCAGTGCTGTGCTTTCCTTGTAAAAGACAAATCTGTGAGTTTTCCTCTTATGGCCTTCATCAGGCATGGAGGGGGGTAGATTACCATATTTGCAGAGGACCCATTTTTGCTTGTATTTTATACCCTGGGCCAGAGGTAGATATGGTCTTTGGTAAATGTTGATGGAATCAAAAGGCAAGTTGAATAGACCCAGGTAAAAGAAACAAGTGCTTCTGCTCAGGTAATGTTGTGTATTTGATTTAGGTATTATATAATCTCATTACTTACAGCAAAATGGTCTCTCTCGCCCTCATTTGAATTATATTTTTAAACTCAGTTTTAAACATTGCCAGGATATTTTTTCCCCTTGATTAAGTCCGGGATTTAAGTTATCTTGAAACTTCTCCTCCCTGAGAAAGGAGAGCAGATGTTTGTCATACATTAAATTGAATTCTTAATATGCTTAGCTGGAACTTAACAGCCCCTTTATATGGGAAGATGTTGGTTCAGGGCTGATCATCAAACCCTGATTTATTAGGGGATTGCCTCTTTCAAGTGGTTGGTACTTAGCTTCTGTTGGAACACTGGGGAGAGCCAGAAACTAGTCTGGATTGCTGTGAGGCAAGCAGGCTGAAGTTCATCTTGGTTAGAGGTAGAAACTCTATGCTTTCTCTGGGTTAAATAAGGATCCTTGTGGGACGTGGCCCAGGCTGGGAAGTGCCACTTCATTCTTAGAAATGCCTCCTCAAGATCTGTGTGCAGCATGTGGGTGATCTTTCTCAGCCATCTGTTTACATTTTTTTCTTAGGGGACTCCCTTTGCCAATGCTAAAGTCATTTTCTCTTTTTAAGGAATTTTATTTCAAATGACAACCATATTTAAAACCTGAAATCTAGTCTCGTATGTGTGGATGGTTACAACTTTCTTTTAAAAAATTTTGTGATATTTACATGTTGGTGCCCTTTGTGTTTTGAGATGACCAAACAGGATGTCCATCAAAACTATGAACAGATTCTGCATCTGTAGATAGAGAGACTCTTGGGAATATGAATCTATTCCTTCATGTTTTATTAGGTTGGCTACTATGGACTGCATTCAATGCCATTTAACTTTTATTCATTTAAGTTTTTCAATAGTAGAGTGACTGCATGTTATAACTGAAAGGTGGTTAAAGATTACTATATCATTTATGAACTAAAGAAGATATTCAACTTGCCTACAGTTACATATATAGGACATGAAAGAGTTAGGAGTAAACCCAGGTTTTCCTGTGGTCTAGATATAAGAACAAAAACATGCCAAGCATCCTTTATGTGCCAGGCATTTTACATCTGCTTTCTCCCTAATCGGATAATCTGAATGACATCTTTATCTGTTAGTGTGATGCTCTCAGGAGTGGAAAATTTAGACCCCAAATTTTATGACTATTCTTTTAAATAACTTCGTAGCTTTTATAAATTTTTCTCGTTGAATGATATTTGGAGTGATTTAGCTAAGAATTGATTTACATTCATGTCCTTGAGGCAATTTAAAATTTTCTGGATCATCTAACGCTATATAACGGTGGTTAAAATAATTTTTTTGAAGAATTCATTCCTGGATCTCAATGCAAACTATAGCACCCATGTCTACTCACATGGCAGGAGTTAACAGATTAGGAAAATTGCATTCATGGTGCAAAGAATGGAGCACTTTCAAAAGTTGCCTTTTTTTGATGAAAGACTGTTTTCAAATTACCTGGAATGCAGAACTGAACCATGAGATATGAGATATGACCATCGGCTTAAGTTCTGTGTCGGCAGTTTTCTGTCCCTTTTGTACCTATTTTCTGCCTCTGTTGTTTTCTTTCATACTTTCATTCATTCTACCACTGCCAACTGACTCCTACATAGGCTGGGCGCAGTACTGATGCTGGGCTTAGAAACAGACACGTTCCCCATAGTCAAAGAGCTTATAATCTCACAGAGGAGACAGTGAACAAAGTGTGCATATTGAATTGTTTGATTACTATTTTGGTAAGTGCTCTGAAGACCGTGTTGTACACTGTTGATTATATATTCATCAGGCGTCCTGACTTACTTCCTTCTCTCTCCTGATGCTCATCTAACGAGCCCCTACTTGCAGCTAAGAGTCACCATATGACACAGATATGGCCACTATGATGAGGGAGAAATGTGAAACAAAGGTTTTAGTTTCTGGTAGAGGTGCTATACCCAAGAGGAGAGCTTTCTGCTCCCTTTTCTACCATGAATGCAGAAACATTGTTGTGTCAGACCATGATATAGGGAGCTCTGACAGCCACTTTGTAGCCATAAGGCAATAACCCTAAATTAAAAAGTGAATATGCACAGAATGACAGTTTTGAAATATTGCACTTAGTTTGGAATTGCCCACTTCCAGACTTTTTGTGATATGTATGGTAAGTGTCTTTATTGCTAAAACTACTTCTACTGGGTAATCTGTTACTTGAAGCCAAATGCACTCTTATCTGAGACAGAGAACAGTGTGTTACTCAGACTACAAAGCAGGGACACCTGAGAAGTTCCAGGTGGAAGGAGAAGCATGTGCAAAGTCTTTAAGAAAGGAAGGTCCTTTTTTAAATTTTAGGAACTGAAAGAGGTTCATTGTTGCTGAAGTACAGAGAGTAATGCTAAGACCAGCATGAGATGAGACTAAAAGATTAGGCAGTGGATGGATCATGCAGGGTCTTAGAAACCATTTTAATGATTCGATGTTCAGAACAATGGAAGAATTTTAAAAGCAAGGAATAATCAGAAAAGATTTTCATTTAAGACAATGAATTGAAAGGGGGCAAAAATGGGTACAAGGTGAGAAAAGACTTGCAGTATCCAAACAAGATAATGGTAGGGTATGGAAAAAGTGTGATAAAATTCAAGATATATTTTAGCTATCAACTAGACCAGGCTGAATTCCCAGTTATATATGGAACATGAGGAGGAAGCAGGCATCATGGTTGACTCCCTGAGTAGTGATACAGCAACTGAGTGAATGGTTCTGTGTAGGGAGATGGAGATTGCTGAAGGAAGAGAAGATTCCACAGGGAAATATCTTGATTTAGCATGGGCTATGTTACATTTGAGACTCCTGTGTGGTATGCAAGTGAAGGTGTCATGTAGGCACTTGACATATGGATCCAAAGCTAGGAAAAGGGTTCTGGGCTGGAAAAATATATTAGGGGATTGTTGAATGCAGATGATGCTTGAGGTCATGAAGTGGAATGGCTTGCCTTGGGAGGAACTTTGTAGTGAGAAGAGGATGGAGATCTTAGGCCTGAAAAACTCAGAGTCTGAGTTTAGAAGAGGAGGAACCAGCAGTGAGAGAGAAAGCTGAGTTGGAATGGCTAGGGAGACAGTAGAAGGACCAGGAAAGGGTGATGCTAATGAAATAGAGAGAAACATATTAGGAGGAGTGTGACTCTGTCTTAGTGTCAAAGCTTGAGTATCACTTCCTTAAGGAGGAGTTTCCTGACTCACCCAAGTAACTGTCATCTCTCCGTTATTCCTTCTCAGAGCCCGTTCCCTTCCTCTAAAGTGCTCATCACAATTTGTAATTATGATTTCTCATGTATTAATGTTCCCTCCCTTAGAATGTAAGCTGTATATAGATAGGGACCATGTCATTATACTCACCACTGTATCCCGTGTATCTAGCAAGTACTCACTGAACGAGGAAAAAATAAAAATCCACTGAAAAAAATGAATGATTCAGTAAATTTAAAATCCTCAGAAATATCTGCTTTCATATCAGCAATAACTAGGAGTTTCCACTTTCTCCCCTACCCCAAATTATTCCTTCTGAGAGCTCTGAGGTAACAATGATTAAAATGATAGTTGATGAGCTTTATTGCCTTAGTCCTAACACAAGGCTTGAGTGTGCCTCCAGCAGGCAATTGATGAATAGTGATTTTAATTTGGACTTACTTCTCCAGTTAATGGAAGTGGGTAACTCTAGTTAAAAGAAAGCAAATTACTTAGTGAACATACTTCTGTTAAGGGAAGAACCAATTCCCTAATTGTACCTTCAAAGCCCCAGCCCCAATGCTGTTTTTCCTGATTGACTAGCTGGTGGTGTTTGTTCACATTTTTAATTTCCTGTATCCATAAAGAAGACTGCTTCTGAAACAAAGAGCTGTTGCTCTCCAAGTCATACTATCACTAACACTCTGCATGATAGGGATAAAAAGAAAATCAGGGATTTAGAAAAAATCTGTGATTATAAATAAGTTGACTTCAGATGTAAATGCTGGGTCTACATGGTTGCTTTGGATCAAAGACAATTTTGATGCTTTGATCTAAAATAAAAGGCAATACGTCTAAGAATCAGATGCATAGATGGAGAAAAATCTTCAGTATTGGCTTTTTGACTTTTAGTGTTTATTGGAAGAACTATTTAGTTAAAAAAAAAATCTAACAGGGCTTCCCTGGTGGCGCAAGTGGTTGAGAGTCCGCCTGCCGATGCAGGGGACACGGGTTCGTGCCCCAGTCTGGGAGGATCCCACATGCCGCGGAGCGGCTGCGCCCGTGAGCCATGGCCGCTGAGCCTGCGCGTCCGGAGCCTGTGCGCCGCAACGGGAGAGGCCACAACAGTGAGAAGCCCGCGTACCGCCAAAAAAAAAAAAAAAAAAAAAAAAAAATCTAACAGATATATGAGAACATGAAAAATGCTAATCAGATAACTTTTTGAGAATAAATATTTCCTCTCTATTTCTACATATCATCATCATCCAATATTAACTCACAAGGACTTCCTGTTTAATCTAGCAGCTATAGATAATTAAAGGGACATTTTTTTCTTAGAAAAACTATGTAGATACTAAGGATTTTTTTTATTATGTCCATTTTTACATGTTTATTTCAGAAGTAATTCACCTACATCATAGACCAGAATCAGAAAATTCAGATAGGGAGAAAGATGAAGAAAAAAGATGCCCTTTACAAATATCTGAAGATGCATATTTTCTTAGGCATATTTATATATTTCAGTGTACACATATGTATTTATCTAACATAAAAACATATTTTGATTTTAGCATGCTTTTTCTGTTTCACAAAATTGTCAACATTGCTCCATGTCAATATGCATTGTATACATTTTCCATAGCTGCATGGTGTTCTATCATTTTGATATTTGATGTTTGATAATTAACTAGACTACCACTGACCAACTAGATTGTTTTGATTTTGGGCTAATATAGATGTGGCTGCCACCTTTGAGGCTAAATCTTTGGGCATATCCTTTATTTTTCCCTTAGAATAAATTCTTAGAAGTCAAAGAGCCATGATCATCTTTCATGATGCTTTTTTATACTTGTTTCCTAATTTTCCTTCTAAAAAATTGCTTGCCTTCTCACTAGCAGAGTATGAGTGTGTGTGTGTGTGTGTGTGTGTGTGTTAGCTTTTGACATAGCAAAGGGTTTTTAGCTTTGTTGATTTGACAGGCAAGACATTTGTACACCCATACTTACAGACACATAACCATTTTCCTTCTCATTTTATCCAGTGATGTACTGTATCTCCTCTTACTCAGGGGTCTTCTTTAGCTGGAGGTATTGACATGCAATTCTGGGCTGCCTAGGTTTCAAATGTGAGGCTTTGGAGATAGACTTGCAATTCTTTCCCTTTCATCTTCAGTCTAGAGGAGGCTCAGGATGGTCCCAGTTTTTCTTTAGAAGAAGTAGCAGGGAGAAGAGGAGCAGGGAGTTCATTCCGTATACACCCAACGAAGGTATACTGCGGGCCTGGCACTGCTATGCATGGAGAGAAAATGGAAGAGGAGACTCATACCACCTCCCAGTGCAGTTCCCCAAGAGAAGGCGGGAATGTTTCACTGGGGTACCACACCTGAGAAATGTGTTCTCTCTCAGACCCACTTAAATTTCTATCCTGAATGGTCATTGATATTGCAAAGGACAACTATTATATGCCATTTAAAAATGTGCAAGAAAATAAAAAAGGGAGAGAACATGGCTTATCAGAGAAACTAGGACAAACTGTGTCTGCTTTGGTGAGGATTTCTTTTTCAGCTCTCATTTTTCTTCATGGAGTTCCTATGGAAGTGCCGTTAGATGGTTTGAAAATACGGAACAATCTGATCATGAAAAACTTCTTTTCTGTCATTCCAGAGAACACTCACACTTCCCCTACACACGTACATTATACATTTCTTTGGAATGACAGCCTCCTAGCTAATGGAACAGAAAAGGGGGAAGGTCAGTGTTTAAAACTGATTAGAAAAAAAGAAGCATTTGACTTGAAGGAGAGACATCAGTCTCCTGGGCTTGAGGCTGCCAAAATTATTCTCCAGATCTTGGAGACTCTTGCCTGAGCTCAGAAAATTCTTCAGCTTTTCAGCAAGGTTGATCATGACACTGGCAGAGCTCAACAAATTCGTGGTTGGTAAATAGCCCATTTTCTTTTTAATTGCTGTGTTTTTAAAAATTATAATGAAAAAAGTTAATTTTTTCATGAGGCTTTTGGAAATTTTTGCATATATATATATGCACAAATTTCTAAAAGCCTCATGAAAAAATTAACTTTTTTCATTATATATATGAAATGTATATATATACTGGATGTATATATATACTGGATATATATATATATATATATACATCACATTAAAAAAACTTCACATGGTTTAGTGTCTGCTTTCCTTCCCCATGAGGTAAAGAGAGATAATAATTAATGTTAGAATTGCTTGTGTTCAAAACCCATCATATCTTTCTCCACTGAACAAACCAATAAGTTTGGTTTTAGTATTTACTGGGTTCATATTGCAATTGTCATTAACTTTAACAAGGGGATTTGTACTTTGTTTTAGAACTATGCATCATATAGCCTAGTAACTTTGTTTTAGAACCTTGCATTATATAGCCTAGTATATTAATTCCTTGGTGAACTGCAGCTCTGAGGGATGTGTTATTGCATGATCATGATTGTACTATCTGATTCCAGTCAATAGTTGCCATCATGTCATAAATGGGCACAAGTCCCAGCCGAGAACCTATCCCTTGGTTCTTGGAATCATCTATATGGTAGACTGTGAGTTACTGGAGAGCAGAAGGGGTCTATTCATTGCTGTACTCCCACTAACTTAGTACAAAGCCTGACACTCAATTCATGCTCAATAAAAAGGTTTCCTGGAGTGAACTTATTTACTTTGTATCTTTTTCCAGTACTATCAAATGGTAATATTTTAAATTTGTTACCTGCAGTATATCCTTTATCATCACAACCTGATCTCTTTCAAGTCTCAGAGCATCCCTTCTTGCTAGTACATAGAGGTTTTTTTTTTTTGAGGGGGTATAGAAATTGCTTGTCTTATCCGTATGGTTTGAGATGCCCATTATCTCCTTACATCCCATTTCATGTTGGTGATTAGAAAAAGTCTACCCTAAACTGTGCCAACATTTGGCCTTTTATCTACATGCCTCAGAGACCAATAATAAATCAGTGACTCATGCTTTCCTTTTTGCAGAAACCATATTGTCTTTCCCCTAGAAAGTTATTTTTGTTTCAGTGTCTAATGATGCTGTGCTTTATTGGATACTGGACAAGCGGAAGAGCAGCTTGCTTTCCCAGGGCTCCCGAGTCCTCTCTTGACCCCTTCTAATGAACAGAATGACATTCACAATCTGCCAGGGTAACGGTGGTGGCTGTTTGTAATGCTAGATCAAGCATCTTGGCCAAAAAGTTTTCCAATTTCATCCTTGAGTTCCTTCAAACCTTTGGGTGGCTGCCACCTGGTCCTACTGATTGAGCTACATTTATTTCATCAGTTTGACTTGAATGAGTTGGGGTGCTGCCCATGGTTGCCTTTAATATCATCTGCCTGTCTATTTCTGAAGAACCCGAAGAATGTGGGAATTTCTCTGATATCCTTCCAGGTAAAGAATTTGTTCTTCATAACAGCCATCCCATGTCTATGGGACTGCAACATTCGCTTCTCTGCCATTCATCACAGAAAACTTCAGATTTGCTAAGAAATGACCAAGAGGAAAGAAATAGGAAATTCTACCTTTGTGTCCTTTTGTCATCTCTGATTCCACAAAAACTACCAGTTGAAAAATATCCCAGAAAGAGGATTCTACTTACAGATTGAATTTTCTCTATCTTACCTTGTAACAAAACTGATTAGGGTCCCATAATATAGGAAGATTACATAAGTTAAAATCTAAAAAAAACAAGAAACATAAGGATTAGGGCATAAAAGAAAACCTGGAAAGAAGTTAATGGAAAAATGCATGCCATAAGTAGCAAGCTACACCTGCCTCAGTGGGTAGGCTAAAATTTGATTTTAGCATTTTTTTAAATATTCTAAGCATCTGCCTTTTGCCTTTATTTTATTTTTTACTATTAACTCACTACACCAAGGCTTTCTCTTCTATTTCTACTCTCTGGTGTGATGCCTGAGGCCCTTTTGACTTCTTGGCATAAATCATTCCATTTGTTTTCCTTTGCACATTTCTAGCTGTCACATTTGTTGTTTTCCAAGGAAGATATCTAAAAACATATCTGACACTCCTAATTAGGCTTCCTAGCTTTGTTGTTTCAAGGCCAAATAATTTCAGGGAGTCCATTTTTTTTGGGGGGGTTTCTCTATGGCAATTCGAAATGCAGATACAAATGCATGTGAATAAGAGAAGTATTTTAATTTTATAGATAACTCAGAGGTGGTAAATATAGATTTATCTTATATAGATTTTTAGCTGTTGTACTTAAACACTAATTTGTACAGAAATTGTTACTGGCATATAATAAAGGAATTAATTGTGGACTGAGTAGAAAAACAGAAACTCTGTAAAATAATTGCCATATTTTATATATTGAAGTTACATACAACTCGTGCATGCAAGCACACGTGTATTTACTCAGCAAACATACTTGCCTTTAGGTCACTATGATGCTGATGGAAAATCATACTTTAAGAAGTTTTGTTAATTGCAAAAGGAATTAGAATCTTCTCTGGTAGTTCCTTCTAAGGGCTATTTGGGAGTTTAGATGATATTGATATTTTTTCAATTAATTATTATGAAATATAAGGAAAATATAAA
Organism: Mesoplodon mirus; assembly: GCF_964341445.2. NCBI lineage: Eukaryota > Metazoa > Chordata > Mammalia > Artiodactyla > Ziphiidae > Mesoplodon > Mesoplodon mirus. The sequence goes on from NC_138988.1 coordinate 54,212,317, forward strand.
ATATGCATGAAATGCATTTATTTAATTTATTTTTATAAAAAGAATAATCAGGTGATTCCCACACAGATTAAAACAAAGAACAGAAACCCAGAAATCCCCTATGTGCTCCTTCCTGTTACTGACTTTTTAACTTTTCTCTTTAGCTTTGCTTTGTAGTTATGCATTCTCAAATAATTAGTTTACTTTTGCCTTTTTGAAATTTATGTAAATGGAATCATGCAGTATGTATTTTTTGGTTTGGCTTTGTTGCTGTTGTTACTCAAACTTACCTTATGTCTGTAAGATTCATTCATGAGTTGCACAATCACAGGGTTATTCATTTTCTGCTTTATACTATTCCATATGAGCAAATCACCATTTGATTATCCATTTTGCTGTTGAGGAACATTTGAGTTATTCTAATTCGGGGCTTTTACAAAATTTTGCTACGAACATTTTTGTCTACATGTCTTCATTGCTTGCTGTGTCCCAGAGGTGCCATCTGGTATAATTTTCCTTTTTCTTGACGATCATATTTAGGAATTTCTTAATGAATCAAAAGGTGGCATACTCTATTAGACTTTGCTTCTTTGAAAATGTCTTTATTTCATTTTTTTCTGGAGATAGAATTATGTGAGGAATTTTCCTTTAGAACTTTAATGATTTTTTTTGTTGTTGTTGTCTTTTGGCATTGTGTATTAGAAAGTTAACTACTTAACTGTCATTCCTTTGGTGGCAAAATAACTTCTTTCTCTGGCTTCCTTTAAGATTTTAAGCTTTCTTTAATTTTCTGCCATTTATCTATAATGTTATTAATATATATTTTGTTTGGTTTTTCTTAGACTCCATTGTGCTTCTTGAATCTGAAGATTGACATGTTTCATAAGTTTTAAAAATTCTCCATTTAATTATCGACCTTGTCTCCTTTCTTTTCTGGCACTCCAATTAAATGTGTAATCAACCTTCTTACTGTTTCTTCTCTTACTCTAATTTGTAAGTTTCATAACTTTGTCTTTCCTTGTCTCCTTGAGGATAATTTTTAGGGCCTATTTGAAATTCACTGATTCTCTCTTCAGCTATGTCTAATCTGCTATTAACACTAGCCCTTGGGTTCTTACTTTATTATTGTCTTTCTGGTTTCGTAGCATCAAATTGAATCTTTTTTACATATAGAAGGTCTCTAGGTTCTTGTTGACATTTTTAAGATCAGCTTTTATCTCCATGAACAGTCTGCCTCTGCTAACTCTAGTTTCTGGATTCCCACAAGTGCTATGCCTATTGTTTCTTAAGTCTGTGAGTCCTGGCTGTCATATTGTCTAGAGAGGTACATTACAATCCTTGATGGTTTACTGAATATTTTATTTAAAAATTTACCTTCAGGAATAATTTGAAACTAGAAGTGAAGCTCTCTTTCTTTACAGAGGATTTTATTTTCATTCTCTGGGCATCTTGGGGGGTGGGGATTAGCAGTCCAGGACCAACGCTTAAAGATTCTCTGGATCTTCAGAGTATAATCTTGACCTCTCTTTCCAGTGGAGACCTTTGGGTCCTAAACAAGAGAAAGGATTGCTTTAGTGCTCTTGTTACATTGACCACCTTTGAACTCTGTTTCCTGCTGGTGATACTCCAGGTCCCCACACGTGGAGGCCACACTCCCCCTTCCCTCACCTCTCCCCACTCTAGCTCTTGCTGCAGCTGCCCTTCTAAGTCTGAACAGGCCTCTGGGGTGGAAGCATCTCTGGCTCACCTCTGAGCTCCATTCCTCTCCTGTACCTCCCAGAAGTTTACTTCTGCCTTGTGTAGGTCTGCTACACTTTTTATTAGATGCAGTTTTTATGTTTTTTTCCAGGCTTTCTTGTTATTTTCAGTAGGAGCATTTCAAGTTCATCTAGTCTTTTATTACCAGAATTGATATATGTCAGACTTTGGCCTTTTAATAATCAACTGCTGTTCAGTGCTGCCAGTGGGGATGAGCATTCATTAATTTACTCACCCTTTCATTCCACCTGCAAATGTGTGTAGCCTCTTATGTGTTACTTGAGTAAGACATGCTCCTTATCATAAGTGAACTCAGGGGATAGTAAGAAACAAATTTTAAGCAAATAATTAAAATATAATACCTGTATTTATGTAACAGAGTAAAAAGCAGGTGTTTTGGAAATGTAGATCAAGTGAAAGAACAACGCTGCTGAAGAAGCTGGTCTAGAAAACTTAATTGAAACAGAGGTGACCTTTAACATATCAGTTATTGGTATTTTCTTGCCATTTTTAAAGCAATATAGGATCAAAATAGCAGTGTCAGGCATAATGAGGAATATAAAAATTACTCGTACCCACCAGTCAAAGTTAAATCATTTAAAATTTTCTTGATAGATGAATATTAATACGTTACTGTATCTGTGTTGGTATAGATTCGTGTATTTTGCTTCTATAACTAGCATCTCCTTTCTTTACCCATTCCTACCCCCTCTCATTATCTAAAAAACAGAGGCACTGGGCTTATAAAATCTTCATTTAAAACTATTCACTTGTTTAACTATGACCACCATTATCTTACCAGATTTCATATTAGTTCTGAGGGGTTTCAAGTTATTCTCTTGCATTTTATAAATATATAATAATATTAGTATATAAGTGTAATTTTGTTTGCTGTCTAATATTCTAATATATTTTGTTTGCTTCATATCAGTTGCAATTATAATGCACTGATAAAATTTCCAAAAATATGTTCAGTAATAATAGTAAATAGAAAGCATTTTTATCTTCTTTGTGATTTTATTAAAGTTGCCTTAAGATATACATTCTGTATAAATCCTCTTGAGAAATGATCTAGGAATGAGTATTGAATTTTACCATATCCCTTTTTAATATCTGATAAGGTAGTTCTATCATTTTACTCCTGAACAAAGTTAGATGTGTGTTCATTGATTTTCTACATTTCTGATTAACCTCATTTAGTTGCAGTAGATTGCTTTAATGTATTAATGGATTTGTATCCTTAGATTTTGGCCTCTATATACATACAATTAATCTACTCTGTGTGTGTGTATGCATGCGAGTATGTGTGCATGTTATCTTGGTTGGATTGTATTTTGACTGTCAGCTTTCAACTGTCTTATTTGTTTTAGAATAATTATGAGAGCATAGAGATTGTCAGCTTTTAGAAATGGTGAGAAAAGTCAATCATAAAACTCTTGTTCAGAAATTTGGAGGGAGATAATTATTTTCCCATTTTTATTCAACTGTTAAGAATTTCATGCTCTGCTTGATCAATTTCAAGAACATTTTCTCAAATATTTAATACATTTTATTGAGATTTTCAAGTATATTAGTAGAATCTATATCATTTCATCATTTTCATCTAATTTTTACCTTATATCCTTGCCTGAAGTCTTAATTTTTTAAATATTTTTTCTTAGTTTGCTTACCTTATCTTCTCTCCATAAGAATCACTTCTTGCATTTATTTTTTCAAGTCACATCTTTATTGTTTATTTAATTGCTATTCATTTACTCCTGCTTCTTTATGTTTTTGTTCTGTAAAAATGTTATTTTACATTTGAGGGCAATTTTGGCTCAGCTCCTTAAATTTTGTTTTGGAGTATTCTCATTTAAATTATTTCCCAATTAATCTATAATCACAGTGTTGATTTACTCTTCGAGCCAACGGTGATTTATAAAAGTAATTTTAACTTCCCAAGTGCTTAAGATATGTTATGAAATTCTGGTTTGTTTTACTGTAGTCAGATAATCAAAATGAAAGCAGAGATCAAGAGTGATGAATTTTTATCTTTTAAACTCAAAAATTGAAAGGACATCTTATCATCCAGAATCCACTTTTAGTTTGCATTTTCTTTCCCAAGCAGATAAACAGTCCTCAAGTTTGGGGCGGGGGGGGAGAAGAGTGTTTGAAGAAGAACCAAGTATTAAATATGAATAAGCAAACCCAGGGGGTTCAAGAAAAACCAGAACTTCCCTGTAAATAGAATATGTGGGTTCTTTCCTTTCTTGGCCCAAGTTCTAGGTGAGGCTCAGAGATTTGGGAAGGCTCCCTTCTCCCCCACCTCTCATGTCAATCTGGAAAGCAGAAATTAAATAGAGATGGGAAGTGGGTATATCCAAGGCATGAGAGTGCCTGAGAATACACCCATTTCTCCTGTAGGCTTCACAGTGGCTGGTCGGAAGAGCAACCGAAAGTAACTGAAAATGAACCGGGGGCACAAGGGAGACTGGAAGTAGGGTCAAGAAGCAAGGAGCATGACTCGTGATCTGACAACCGCAGCCCAAGGCAGGTTTTTAGACGTAAGAAGGAAAGAGCATCTGGAAAGAGCTAGAGATGGTCAGGTGGTCAGTAAAAGGACAGTGGTGACCACACTGCAGAAACAGATGTCCTCTCCTTAGCTTCAGTCGGCAGATTTAGCAATTGAAAACATAAGATGCACAGTGAAATTTGAATTTCAGTTAAATGACATGTAATATTTTAGTATAAGTATATCCTAAATATTGCATGGCATAACACTTTTACTAAAAATTTTGGGTTTTAGGAATTTATATGAAATTTGTATATAATTCAAATTTAATAGGTGGTTTTGTATTTTATCTGATAACCCTCCTTAGCGGGATTTGTGAATGTCCCAACGACGTTAAACAAAAGGTAAGAGGAAGAAAACTCTCAGAGGAAAAACCTCGATTGCCCATGTTTTATGTCTGCATGGTCTGAGAAATCACTCAGTTTGAGCTTTGAGTTTTTCTGGAAGTGACCCAATTAAATAGTTTGCATTGGAAATAAACATAGCTCAAAATCAGAAATGTTTTCACTGAAAGAAAAGTGAAGTGTCATTTTTGCATATCCAAAGTGATATCATTTTGAAATTCATGACAATTTTATTTGTTTTTAAGTTCATGTGACAGATAAAAGTTGGCACTTCACAGTATGATGTTTACATCTTTACCCAAAAGACGTACACAAGCTAAATTAGGATCTTGCAGTGTTCATTCCAAATCCCTTGTCTTCTCCACCTCTGGTCCAGTAAGCTGGGACCAGGGGGATGAGGCAGGGGAACAGTGTGATGTGACCATCTCTGTGGGAGAGAAGGGAAGTAAGGGGTCCCTGGGAACCAGGCAGAGAGCCTAAATTGTTTACTATAAATGTCTTCCATCTCTTGCTGTGACAACTTACTAATGGATTGCTGAGTTTTAAACCTGGTCCAGAAACTGCAATGGAACAAGGTAGATGGATTGCATCTTGCCTGTTTCTAGCTCACAGCAGTTGTCAGAAAGAAGTTCACAGCTTCTTTTTTATAAGGCTACTCTCTCCCCAGTACGTTTCATTATGCCCTTGTCACAGAGTAGCACATGTCACTATTATATGTCCTTTGGATCTTATCTTGGCATATTTATTCCTCTGTTTTATTACCAGTTTTAGACAGTACCATAGTGCGGATTAAACCCTCGACACCCAGTCACAGAAATACCAATGCATTCATTTAGAGTATTGTCAGCGTCTTTGTGCCATTTCAATATCCAACTTGCCAGAGATGTAGTGAAATTCAATGAAATACATAGCTTTTTTCAGAACTACTGAGAACCAGGAATTTATATATAATAAGAAAAAGATTGTTTTCTACCAGTGAGGTAGCAACAGCAAGTGTTAGAAGGTTAGTCACTTTAACAGATTTTATTTTCCCATTATGAGAGTTATAGGATGCCTTTCACTTAAAGGGTTCAGTTGAAATCCAAGAGGAAAACCTCCAGGGGAGTGAAGTTCTTTATATGTCTCTTTAATTTAAAAAGATTGTGCTTTGGGATTGACTCACTCTTGATGGGTGGGGAGGTGAACTTCACGGAGCCAGCAATCTTCAGTGTACTGTAGAGTCTGATATTGGCTGTAGAGTTTAACAATGAAGTGATGGGAACCCGTAGGGGTTAACTTTCCCTACATGGGGATGTCCCCCAAAGCCGCCATTGCTTTAGGCATCCTTGAGACAGGGCATCACTTACATTCAGGGCATTTATCATAATTATTTAGGACCAAAAATGCCATTCATTGGTGCCAGGCTACATGAAATCGTAGAGAAGATATGCTGTCCCTCATCACTATACCAATTTCATGGATTTGGGGAGGCCGGGAGAAGAAAGATAGCTGGTTCATTTGCAGTTCCTGTGCCTCTGGGCACTGGACCTGTCAGCGCACAGGGCCTTCCTCGAGGTTCTGAGCAGAGGTCTGCTCGAGGGCTTGAGGATACGGGGTAAGAGTCGGGGTGAAGCCTTCACCCCAGTTACTGCCTGATTTCTGACCTGTTCTAAACAGTCCGAAATGGAGAACGTGTGATCTGGTCATTTAAGGATCCCATATGGCTACTTTCATGCTATACTCTCAGAGTTGAATAGCCGTGACAGTGATCCCATGTCTTATAAAGCTGAAAATATTTACTCTCTGGCTGTTTACAGAACTCGTTTACAGAACTCGCCCATCCCTGATTTAGAACCTCCAGAGGAGAGGACTTTGTCTTCCCCATGCTCTGGGACCACAGTTTGACTAGGAAATTCTGGGATTAAATACGATTTCTCAGTGCATACCTCCCTCCACCTAGGGCCCTTGATGCCCAGCAAGACTTGTGTTCAAATTCTGCCTCTGCTTCTGCCCTGTGTGACTTTGACAAGTCGCATAATTTCTCTGAAATTCCATTATTTTATGTGTAAAATGGAGACACTTCCCATTTTGAAGAAGTGCTATGACCTTGAGTGAGAGAATGTCCAAAAGTGCACAGTTTGCTGCCAGCCATGTGATGGGCACCCTGTGCATGCTATTTCTTGTTTCCTTGTTCTCTCCAGATTGAGGGCACATGTGAATGCACAGATTCTTCTGTGTGGACAAATGTCCATGTGTATGGTGGGAAAATTCTTTGTCGTTTTAGCACATTTCTGTATTTTATCACGAGTCTTTGGGAAAAGAATGCTTTTGTTCACTACATCCTAGGTTCTATTCAGAGGTTTTTACCAAGTGCTTCCTAGTTCATTTCAAACTATTATTTAAGCCAGTTTTCTGTGGGATTGCCCATGGTTATGGTAATATCAACAATTTCCAACAACCCTTTCATGGGATTTTTACAAAAATCAGGGAACAGTGTTTCAGAAATGGCCCTCCGGGGTAGCATTTCCCTGTGCAAAATCAATCTCTTACCTGTGCTCCAGGCCTCAGAGACCAGACCTCTCAAGGATGCTAAAACTCCCAGAAATGTAGGCCAACAGCCTTGCTGCTGAATGTGCCCCTGTGAACAGCATTGCAATAAGCTGGAGACATAGATAGATTTTGTTAAATATTGTGCTCCTGCTGTAGAATCGCTCTCATAGCCCCCGTCCAAAGCAGCACACTTGCTTGGTGTCCGTTTTGTCCAATTTGAAAGACCTCATTTCCATCTACGTCTGTCCACCTATTTTGGAGAGAGGCAACTAAGCCATCTAGACTGAAGAAATATGTCTTGAGTTAATAAAGGTTTTCTTCCAGACATTCACTTAAACGTTGTGCCATGAGTATCCATCCCTGGGAGGTGGGATGCAACACAATGTCATTATCCTCAAAGTACAGATGAATGATGAGTGAGGCGATGATGCAGCATGATGTAGTTGACAGTTCACAGTCAAGACTCAGCGCTCAGAAGCAGCAAGTGACACCTGGATGCTTTTGCTGTGCCTGTGGGACCGGGTGTGCTGAGACCTTGGCAAATATCTGTCCCCTTTCATTCTCCTTCTGGCGTGCCTTTTGTGCACAGATGTCACTCCCCATTTCATCGTGTTTCCACATCACCTTTTCTGCCGGAATGGACCCCGTGTCCTCCCTTCCTCCCCGTCGTCCCCACCTCCTTCATCCTCCTACCTTCCCTGCTGTCTTGCCTCCCCTTCCTCCTTTTCTCTTCTCATCCCACCATATTGTATTTTTGTAAGTTGCCTTAACTCCCTTTTGCAACAAGAAGGGTGACAATAGATATGTATCAGGTAGAATTGTAGAAACTCAGAGTTGGGAGTATTGCAAGATCTCAGTTGAGTGAGCGAGGTTTACTCGTATCCATGTTGATATGATTAAGCTTCCAAAAACAAGTGAATCTTTGTCCCCCATCACAAACACCTAGCAAATCGAAAAGTGTAATAGATTAAGGTTGTGGGGTTGTTTTTTTTTCACATCACATCCACACCAAATCTTTGGACATACGTTTCATAGCTCGGAGCATTTTTCCCCCTGATGAAGACTCCAGCATTATTCATATCGAACCTGTATGCTCTTTATTTAGTTGCATGGACTAAAGTCATTCTTCACTTGTATTCACGCACAAATAAAACTTTGATGATTGGCACTCACAGCACAAAAAGAAGGCAGATAATCACCCTGGTTTATATGCTCTGGTGAAAACTCAACACTTGAGAGTTTTCTAGATTCAATGTGAATGTAATGCTGACCAAAACTTCTAGATCAGGATTTTTCAACATAAGGTCAAGACCCATCAGAGCAGTGCTTTGCAGTCATGGCTGCACAATGGGGTCACCTGGGAAGCTTTTTAAATAAATAGCATTGCCCTTACCCCACATCAAAGATTCTGATTTTTTGATCTGGAGCAAGGACCCTGCATTGCTGTTTTTCAAAAAACTCTTCAGATAACTCTAATATTAACTTGGGTTAAGAACCACCATACTAACTGTTCTTGAGTTATATAGTCAACTGTGAGTCACATCAGGGTTTTATTTTCCCTTTTAATGAACAGTGAGAATAAAATGGGATAGAAAATATCAGTATGCATTTCATGTAGAAATGATGGATACTCTATCAAGAAACTTTTGTTTCAGTTTCATGTATTTTAGAGTGGATGCTGTCACTACTGAAAAATAATTTCTTACTGTGGGTTGTAGTCAAAGACTGAAAAACACTGTTTTAGATAATCTTTAACAGAGATGGTATGTTGATAGTTGCCTGGGGAAGATCAGAAAATCTCCATCTGTCCTAAGAGAGAAGCCTGATAGAACTATTTTTAAATGCGTGTAGGGCACGCAGAGGTATTGCCAAGTGTTCTCTGTGCTATCAAATGTTTCTTTCCTATTTATAGAAGCCCTTACACATTCTTTGAGACACTGAGCCTGACTTTACCCTCTTCTGTAGGTACCATCACTGCTTAAAAGTATTAAGTTACATTTCTTAAAAATGTCTTTTAGTTCAGCCTCCTCATTTCCGAATCCGCTCATTCTAACCCGTAGTTTGGGCGAATTTAAGGAAGATTTACATTTCAGAAGAAAATATGGGAGTGGTGTGTGCTAATGCCTCTAATGCCTCTAATTTAGTGAAAGATGACCTTCCTTCTTGCTTCTTCTTGCTCTGTAATGTAACTGACTGTGTTTCCGTTCCCATTTCCACATTAAAGTTCTTAAGAATAGTGACGTTCTCATTTACCACTACAGCCCCAGTGCCTAGCACAGCTTTTGGCATATATTCAGTCTCTCAAAATGTTTCCTCAATAAATAAATAAAGACAACATCAGAAGCTATAATCATTTTTAAAATTCACTTTTGTACTCTAGATTGCAACCAAGCCTTCCTGCTGTTCACAGTCTAAATTTAGTTTTGCACATTCGATCAACAAGTATGAGCCTAGATGTGTTGTACCTCCATGGGGTTATATATCTAAGCTCCTGCCATCATAGTGCTTGTTATAAAAGTCCTCAATACCTAATTTTGGAATGACTTAATTAGTACAAACATGATTAATATACCCACTTCCTAAGGCATCTAGGCAATTTCTTGCATGTAAATAATGGTGATAGGGGACAGGTTATGTGAAAAACCATATGGGAAGCGTTTTTAGGAGATTTTGTTAAGCTGAAAAACATGATTGCAAGAAGTGGGGACTGGGAGTAGTCACTGACTCCTTGTAAAGAGCCTGCAGATCTGGTCTGGCCTGTGGAAATCAAAGATGGCTTAGCTAATTTTGACAATGAAAATGCATAACCTCATAATCCAGGATGTATTTTTGGTGATAAATTAAGTATCACCAGTCACAAGTATTTAGAAAAAATCTCAAAATGCTTTACAGAGAAGATGTTACACTAGTAAGACTAGAAGTCATATTTACAGGAACAAAGTAAGAATCTGAAACAGGGGCTTCCCTAGTGGCTCAATGGTTGAGAGTCTGCCTGCTGATGCAGGGGACGCGGGTTCGTGCCCTGGTCCGGGAAGATCCCACATGCCGCGGAGCGGCTGGGCCCGTGAGCCATGGCCGCTGAGCCTGCGCGTCTGGAGCCTGTGCTCCGCAACGGGAGAGGCCACAACAGTGAGAGGCCCGTGTACCACACACACACAAAAAGAATCTGAAACAGGATGTGAGTTGCTTTGACCTCTGTTGTGGTATATTCTCTGCTGCCGTATTCAAGAACTCTTCATGAGCTTTTACAGGTCCCTCTCCTCCACAAATATTTAAGCTCCAGTGCAGAGAGAGTAGAGTATAATGGGTAAAGAGTTCACGCCCTGAATCCTAGCAGCCTCGGTTTGAAACCCAGCTCTGCCACTCAGTAGCTACGTGATCTTACGTCATTAACTGAACCTCGCCGGGTTGCAGTTTCCACACATGTGCAATGGCATTGAAAAATAATAGAACTACCTCTTTGGGTTGTTATGAGATTTATGAGTTCATCCACGCACAGTGCCTGACACATAGTAAGGACTCCATAAATGTTAGCTCTGGTCATGATTGTTACATGCATGGTGAAAAGGAGTGTTGTGGCTTCTGCACTCATTTAGTGTGCTTGTCATTTGTCATTTCTCTTTACTGTATAATTCATTCTCCAGTTTTCCTCAGCTTTGCTCTGCAAGGGACCTGACTGCTGGGAACCACATTTCCTGGGCCCCCTTGCCCACTGGCTTCAGAAGAGATTGAGGCTGGGAGGCCAGTGGTCTCTCGGCTTGGGTAGCATCACCAGCCAAGGCTACCTCTTTTACGTTTCTCATCACTCTCTAAACAGAGCCTCCCCCTGGGCTCACAGGTCCTACTGGAAGACACTGTTCCAAGGCTTTCTCCCAGCCTTCTGCTTTAGGAGTGAGGCCAATACAGAAGAAAACAGAACAAGAGGAAAAAGACAGATTGTAGATTTAATCCTGGATCCAACTGTGCCTGAAGGTTATATATGACTGGATTGTTAAATATATGCACCTATAAAAATTCTCCTTTTTGCTTAAGTTATTTTGATTGCATTTCTTTCACTTGTCACTGTGTGTATCCTAACCCAATGTCTCCTAATTCCTGAGAACTGTTTGAGACGCTATCACAATATGGAGCAATTAGCATTCTCATTGAATACTTGTTTCTAGAATTCAGATAACTAGTATTTACTGTCCTGCTAGGATTAAGAGTATAAAGATGAGCAAGATGAGCATGGTCCTTCTTTTTGATAGCACAGCAGTGACTAATTAAATGTTTTCAAAAATGTTAACTTTTACCATACTTATTCTAAAATGTTTTCTCTGGACATCTGAACATCTTCTCTTAGTTGATGTCTATCTTAAAACTAAAGACAGCTCATCCATTTTAATACAAAGATAGAAACTAAAATGCAAAGCAGGGACTTTGGGAGGCAAGTTTTCATTTATTTTGATAAAGTAAATATCGACATATTTTTAGTTGTTCTTTATGAAACCTTCCCAAGACAGGAGGATTTTTTAGTGCAGCGAGATCAACAGTGTCATGACTACAGGGTAATCACTCATTCTGCGATATGCTTTCTGGGCTCTTTGCTTCTCCATTTGTCTGTGATGATGCCATTTGTCTTCCTCTAATGGATGGGCTTCCTCTCCCTTTCAGTCACTAGCAGAAGGCACTGAAACTTGCCCAAGACATGTCCAAAGTTCATCTGCTTTGGGAATTTCTGAATCTTTCATGGTTGATGAAAGTAAATTTATAATCATGATGCAAGTATAAGTGTGTGGTGTGTGTGTGTGTGTGCGCGCGCGTGCACATGCGCACGTGTGCTTTGTCCTTAACCTGCAGTGGTCTTTTAATGTTATAATATATGGTCAAGCTGTAGTTGCTCTGGAAACAGTAACCAAATTTCCTGACCTTTGAGGGTAGGGAGATGCAGTGGTGGCAGCTGTGATCAGAGTTGAGAGATTGATGATAGAATTATAGTAAAGATTAAAGAATAAGTGCTTTTTCTACCTTAATGATCAGGTCGGGGCAATCTCCTCTTCCCCTGTGTCTACCAATATTACCCATCAGAGCCAGGCTGAAGGCTTACTAATATTCCTTTATTATTTTAAAATCAGTTTACTTTTGGATACTGGATGAGCCAGATTTTGGAGTTCTTGACTATAGCTGGTGTATCATTTTCTACATAGTATAGAATCATACTTTCTGGTATTGGAGCATATAATACCCAGATCAGTGTCCACGCAACACAGCATTGTTATTAAGACAACAAATGTGTGCTTTTGTTTGGAATGTGATACCTTGAGATTTTCTCCTTATTCTTTAAGTACACATTGATCACTCAAATGAGGCATGTAATACATTCTTTCTTCAGGAGGGATCATTTTCTAGGACTTCCGTGACTGGTGGGGAGTTTCTCCGTAGCTTCCTGTACAGCACTGATGGTTCTGCATTGTTAAAGTTTGGAAGATGCACCAAATGAGAAGTTCTTGTATCTGTGTTTATTTTGTTCATACTAAACGTCAGGGGGATGTGAGAAAAGTACAGAATATGGGGGGTGGTGTCCTCACCCTAACTGCTTAGTGAGGGTCTTTGTGCCCATTGGTGTTAAGTTCTGTGGATGTGGACATGGACAGGAAATGATTCCTGCCCTCAAGAAGCTGCTTGGCCTCACGAGGAGAAAATATGTGGGGCTGCTCACTTATTAGGGGCAGCACAGGAGCAAAGGCAACAAATGCAGTCAAATGTGAAAAGAATAAGGTAGTCCAATGGGATGGGCAGATAAAGAAGGTGGAGGGGAAGCAGAACGTGAGATGGGACCCAAAGGAAAGGCAGACCTAGAGAAAGAGAGGCAACTGTGTTCAGCGTTAGTAAACTTCACAACTTACAAATATGCTGCATTTATTCTTTCAAGTGTGTCAAATACATTAAAACAGAGACAAAGAGAAGCAAATTGTGTGAACAGAGATATAAATGGGGCATGATCTAGTGATTAAGGGGCGTTGAGCAGTTTGGTTATGCTAGGGAAGCAGAAGGTTCTAATGGCTATTCTCTAGGAGTGAAGATGCTCAGGGGATTGTGGCGCTGTGAAGGATGGGCTAGGATACATGGGGTTTCTTAGATCCCACATGACATTGAAGGAAATAGGGCTTAAACTCTAATAATTTGAGGTCAAAGTAAAGACTCTAGAATGGTAATAAACAGGGTGAATTGTCACGCAGGGTAAATCATAGAAGTAACCAGTCAGTAAATGCAAATTGAATTTCGTTGCAAATAAAACCAGTGTGAGACCAACCCCCCGCCCCCAATTCTGTGGAATTGTAGGTGCTGTTTAGTGGTGGTTAAAATGTGTCAGCTCTTGTTTGACTCTTCCATAAGCTCTTTCCTCAGGTTTTTTTTAAAATCTCTGGGTTACTGTCAATTCTGGCCTTTTCAATATGGATATGAATTGAAAAAAGGATTTGGACTTAAAAGCCTAGTTTTTTGCCTGTGAAATTGTATAAAGTATGTACAATATGTTGGGTATTTTTTTTCTAATACAGAGCCTTGAGTGAGTTATAGACAAATTTGTTTTTTCATCTTGAGAACTTGGCCCATCTTGATGTCATATGTTATACAGATGATGATATAGTAATTTCAAAGCTTCTTAATACTCATCAATACAACTGTGAAGATGGACTTAGCATTCTCAACTCTGAGGGGTTTTTGGTTTTTTTGAAAACACAACGGGTCATCTGTGTCTCAAAGTTAATACACACCTAATGTTCCTGACGTAGGGCAGTCACAGAGCAAGACCAAATACTCTGGGCACAAAGTGGTAGAATATTATACAGGTTTTGTTGGTGGGCATGTGTTTTTGAAATCAACTGCATTCTAAAATGGACAGTCTTACAGTTTGTCTTTCTTCCTTTTTATTTTTTCCCGAAAGGACCTTCTTAAGAAATGCTACTCTGCCAAGGCATCTTACCTCTTCCAACAGGATAAATTCTATGATGTCAGCTATGATACAGGAGACAAGTCTATCCAATGTAGCAGAAGACCAGATGCATTCAAGTTCTGGATGACCTGGAAGGCCCTGGGCACATTAGGCCTTGAGGAAAAAGTTAACCGCGCTCTTGCTTTATCTAGGTACTTGCTCTGTGTGTGTGTGTGTATGTGTGTGTGTCCATGGCTGTCTAACAGAAAGATGTTCTTCCATATATGTATTCCTTCTTTCATCTAATAACCATTTTCTCAGTACCTAGTATGTGTTAGGAATTGCCAACAAAGCAGTTCTACCCTCTGCCCTCCAGTATCCCAACCTAGTGAGAGATACATCCAAGTGACAAAGCAGATAAAATACAGGTGCACCTAGTTTTTGGTAAAGGGAGGTACACGGTGCTCCAGAAGCACTCGGGAGGGTTCCCTAGTATGTTCTTGAGGGATGTTGGCAGAGGTTTCCTGGAGGGAGTGGCATTCAACTAAGACCCAATGAAGAAAGGGGAGAAGATTGATTGAGGAGGAGAGAGCACCAGGCCCAAATCTCTGGGTGTGGGAGAGATCCTGGTGACTTCAAGGACCCGAAAAGACGGTCTGTGAGAATGTGGGGCTGGTGGAAAGACATACAGGTAAAGGTGATGTGGAAGCACCGTCATTGCTGCCTTCTTGTAACGTAAGGACAAAGCTTTTGAAAACACTTTCAACAACACTAGAAAAGCTCTTGAGATACAGGTGCTGGGTGCTTGCCACCAGAGCAGGATTCTGCTGGTAAGCTTGGACCAGTGTGTGTGGATGGCAGGCCATAGCCAAATGTAGTTTTAAATGTGATTTGTTGGGCCTGAGCTCCATTGGGTTAACCTGGATTGTGTTTTAAAAAATCAAACATTTAAACATTCCAAATATTTTTAAATAGGGAGACTGTCAAAAATCTAGATTTGTGGTTTCTCTCAAAAGATCAGAGTGCTCTCTGTCCCACCTGATGACAAGGCACTGAACATGGTGATGCCTGACTCTGGAGACCCACAGTGCCCTCCATGCCCCCTGGTTTTTGTTGAGCCTATTTTACTCTGGCACAGAATGCTAATAGCCGGGCCTCAAAAGTTAGCTCCACCATTTACAAGCTTTGTGACTTGGACAAGTTGCTAAAACTTTCTTTACCTCCATTGCATCCCAGTAAGATGGAGGTAACAACAGCTTCGAACTCAAACAACTGTTAGTAGAATTAAATGAATTGATATTTGTAAAACACCTAGGATGGTGCCTGGCATATACCACATGCTGTATGAGTTTTATTAGTTATTATTTTCTTACTTGCTTGGCCACTAGAAGCATCAGAGTTTGTGATCTCTGGTTTGGATAATCTCTCCAGTGTCTCCTTAAGAGATTTAAACAATTTCCTCTCTCTATAGGGACGTGGTATGGGTGCTCTATGCGCCTCTCTGTGTGACAGTGGTGCTCTGAGCATCCCTGAGGACTGTCTAAAAACCTAGTATCTTAAAGCAGCAATCGTTTATTCTAAGAGGTCTGCAGGTTGGCTGGAGTGGCTTCATCTCATCCTGAGGCGGCTGTGGGGGTAGGAGGAGGGTCTGGGTCTCCTGCCTGCATGTCTTGCATCTTCCTTGGACCAACAGGCCAGCCAGAGCCTGGTTTTGTGATGGTGGTAACAGAAGCCCAAGAAGGCAAGCATACTTTAAGCTCCTGATTGCATCATGTCTATTAGCATTCCAGTGACCAAAGGAGATCAGATGGCCTAACTCAATGTCAGATGGCCAAACTCAATGTCAAGAGGCAGAAAGAACAG
Organism: Mesoplodon mirus; assembly: GCF_964341445.2. Lineage (NCBI taxonomy): Eukaryota > Metazoa > Chordata > Mammalia > Artiodactyla > Ziphiidae > Mesoplodon > Mesoplodon mirus. The sequence goes on from NC_138988.1 coordinate 54,228,254, forward strand.
CAAGGTTACATGGTGAAGGGCTTAGATATAAGGACAGGGAAAAAGATGGCTTTGGCACTTTCAGAAGACTATTAGAAGTCAGCAATTCTGGTGATTTTGGTTTAAAAAGTAGTTTGAAAAATCTGTAGATACTGTGTCTGTTGGTAAGCAACAGAAACCTTCATTCAAGGCATTATAAACAAAGAAAGGTAATTTATTTGCTCATGTTAACTGATAAGCCAGTGTAGTGATGACTATGGAATGGCTTATTCTAGGGGCTTAAACAATATCACCAGGCCTTAATCTCTGTCCATCAATCAGGTAGGCTCTCCTCCATGTTCAGTTTATTGCTTTGTAGAAAGGTAGCTGCCAGGAGGGTCAGATCTATAGCCTCCCAGGTTCAACTTCAAGGTCAAAAGGAAAGAGTGCTCCTTTCTTAACAATCCCAAGGAAAGTTTTAATTCCTTCTGAATGAGGCAAATGTCCATATCTGAATCAATCACTGTTGCCAGGGAAATGTGATATTGAGTCACATGCTCTCCCTTGGCACTGGGAAGACTGTCGACTCCTCCTACGTATATAGAATATACTGACACTGGGTGAGGAGTGTACCTCTGTTAGAAGCAGGGATAAAGTGCCTTCGTCAGAAGTGGGGAGATAACCATACAGTGGTGAAAACATGAACCTGTCTACCACAAATATCCATAGTTGCCCATTAAACTAAAAGTTCAGAAAGCTCTGTTCCCTTGTTTGTATTTTTCTCATACCATTTAAGTATGCTAGACTCTGCATTATTTTATCAAAGCTGCTAAGTAATTCGATGACAGGTGTCTTGAAACAAGGCTAGATGTAAATATTTGATGATCGTATTTATCACAAAGTTAACATTCATCTCAGGGTGGAATTTAATTTATAGTCTAAGGTTACTTCCTAATTTTGCAGAGAAATATCACAGGAGGATAAAAGTAAACATTTCAATTCAGTTCAACAGCACATTGTTTGTAAATGTTTGTCAAGTTGAATTGAATTGAATTAACATTTCAGCGAGCATCACTGCAGACGCTGTGACCTATATTTAAAATAATCCCTTTTCTGTCATTCCATTAGTCATAATGGTCTTCTTGCCTTAACTTTCCACATTCTTGATATCCAACAGTCCATTCCTGGGGTGGGCAAAAGCCATCCTCTTCCCCCATCCCCAGCGACAGGTGCCAAGGAAGAGTCCTTTCAGGCACGTCACTTGGAATGAATGTGAAATTATAAACTTGGAGAACGTTTCTCTGGGATTAAGAATTATTTCACATTAGCAACACAAGTGCTTTATTTTCATGATTTTATGTCCTTTCAAATTGAACGTGGTTCTGCTTTTTAGGAAAGAGGAAACATTTTCTGAATTCTGAGGTCTATTCTATTAGTTGGAGCCTATGTGCAGTTGTGCACTGGTAAACTGTTTCTCAGGAGGGGGAAAAGGCCCCAGTTTGTAATGTCTGCCAATTTCCATGGTGTAAATATTCCCACTGTGGAACATTGCAAGCTACCAACAGTTGCGGCTGGTAAATTTCTGATTATTTAACAATTGGCTCTCACTAGCCAGTACAAACTAACTCTATACTACCATTGATTATATGAGCCAGCATAATGGGTTCAAACCACTGACAGGTGGGAGTTAAACTACCATTTCTCATCAAGCCTACTGACCTGCAGCCACTTGTTTTAGAGTTTACCTAATAAAAATGATTCTCATCCACTGTCAAAAGACTATTTGGCTTCATTTCTAGGTCAGACCAACACTGTTTTTTTCCCAAGAAGTATGATTTTCTCCAGTAGATAACAACTCTAGCAAAGTAAAGCTGCAGATGACAATTGTGTTACTATTTGTGGTGCACATCTGTCATCAGCAGCCTAAGGGAGATAAGATGTCCATTCCCACAGGCCCTACCTGGGTCAGGTCTCTTAAACACAGAGAAGGCTGTGCAACTCTTTTCCCCTGGCATACTGCAGTAAGGATTGCACTGATTCCATAGAAACAACATTTCCATGTTCCTGAATCTGAATGGAACTTAGTTTTAAAATTTGTATATTGACCTTAAGATTTAAGGACCAGATTTTGATGGACCAATGGACAGCCATCACCCTGATCAGATGTTCCCTCTTCCCTTGGGAAAGCAAGAGCAGACCTTTTCAAGAGGACAATGATTCCTATTGTATGAGTTGTCAGAAATCCAGCAAGAAGGAACTAATTAGTTCCTAGAAGATCTCTGAGGCTTTCCCTAATTTCCATTTGACCCTTGTCATTCCAATGGATGAGATAACATTTCTCTCAAGAAATATTAATGACAAAAAACTTGCTTTCTCCTCTGGTTGTTGGAAAACCAGTGACATTGGGAACCTAAAGCAGCATGTGATTATTAAGCATAATTGAAACCCAGAAGGCTGAGGTTTCTTAAAACCACCATTTCGGGCACAAGGTGATTGTGATCTCTGATATCTAGTTAGAAAAGTTGAAAATGTGTTACAGTAGCCCCAGGGCTACTGGTTGCTGAGGGCACCTTGTAGGCCTTTGTTACAACACTCAAGTTAAATGGGTATTCACTAAGGGGTAATTTTTAAAGCAAATCTAGAAGAGTCATGTGCGTAAGTCTTTTCAAGAACAACAAACAAACAGGTCAGGAACTCCCGTTCTGCTATGTTGCTAGGTCTCCAGTGTATCATTTATCTATTCCTCTGACACACAGTCTCTGTAATCTCTCAGATGGAATTCATTTCACTGACTTGCATGAACACTGAGGGATTTATTGGCACCAGTATGGAAAAAGTAAGCAGTAACACAAGGCAATTTTGTGCTAGTGTATTTCTCTAGGTGAGGAGAGGGAGAGAGTCTAGAAGACTATAGAAGGGCCAACGTTTTCACTTTTTTCTTTATATTTGTAATTTTAAAAACATCACAATGCTGTAAAATGTAGCATGTAGGTGTCTGTGATGAATCACACATGCCATGCAATATGTTCTCATATATGCAGAGCATACAGAAAGCATATGGAAAAAAATCCCAGGAGTTCTGGGAGGTTCCATTGCATCAGAAGAAATTTCAAATGAGATGAGACTGGGAGAGGCACTTGGTCCAGAGCGCTCCAGGGAGACTCCAAGTGGCTGGTGAATTGAGAAAGGGACTGGAAAGGCTAGTTCTGGAAAGGAATGTATGTCCTGCGAAAGGGCAAGTGAAATGCACAACTGTTAAATGGACTCATGGAGCTAAGGAGGGAAATGTTTCAGAGCAAGATTTCATTAATGCACATTTCAAAACTAAGCCAGGATCTTAATAAAATGAGTTTTTTACCCAGAAGGATTGGTGAAAACTCACTAATGTGTCTTTTTTCTCTCTTCTCTCTTTTCGCTAAGCTTAGTGGGAAGGACTGTGAGCTTTATGATGCTGTTGTTGCTTTTGAACCCAGTTACCTGGATGCCTTTTGGTAGAAGTGTTTTATGGTTCCTGAGTTTTATCAAAAAACTCAATGTATATCTTTTCTTTTCTGGCTTGTATCAGATAAGAATAGAGTTGTTGTTGTTTTTTTAATGTATTTTATCTTTAGGCTGTTTCCATATACTGAAAAGTTGCGAGGAATAAATCATCCTATGAATGTAGGCAGAAGTGACTTAAACCTTGTTTGGATCCCCTCCCCCAAAACTCATTTCATTTAAGCATTTATTTAATTTAATTTATTTATTTTTATTTTTGGCTGTGTTGGGTCTTAGTTGCAGCATGCGGGATCTTTGTTGTGGCACATGGGCTTCTCTCTAGTTGTGGCACGGGCTCAGAAGTTGCAGCGTGCAGGCTTAGTTGCCCTGCGGCTTGTGGGATCTTAGTTCCCCGACCAGGGATTGAACCTAAGTCCCCTGCATTGGAAGGCAGATTCTTAATCACTGGACCACGAGGGAAGTCCCTAAGCATTTATTTAAGAAGAGGGTAGGAACGCTATAGAACAGGCACTTTATGCTAGCATTTCTGAACCTATGCTCCATGGTATAATAGACTTCCAGAAGATCTTAATAGATGTTCTTCCAAAAAATGTTTCCACGGTTAAATATGTTTTGACAATGCTAACCAATACATTGGTCCTCTCTTGGAGGTTCAAAGTGTTCATTAGCACATTAAAGGCTCTGAGGGGCTTGTAATATAGAAACATTTTAAACTTTAGCCAGTAGGCAGATACTGTTGACTGTTCATCCAAAAACCATTCTTCCTCTTTCCTTGCCAACAGAACCTCAATTTTATATAGATAGCAATATTCCAGCTGGGAACATTGACCTAAGCCTATCCCCTTTGCCAGTCATTAGCTTAGGGATGGATATGTGACTTAGGTTCAGTCAATAAGATACAGGAAGAATTCTATGAAGGCTTCTGAGGAAAATATTCTTACCTAAATAGAAATTAAGAGAAAATGCATTTTGCTCCAGCCTCCTCTCTTTCTTCCTGGGACACTGTCACATATGGATGTGATGTGTGGAGCTGTGGCTGCCATCTTGTGAACACAAGTGAATTCACTAACACTCTGAACATGGCAGGCTGAAATAATAGAAAATGCCTGTTTCTTGGTGACATTACTGAACTTTCCAACCAGCTCAATAAATGTTCTCATGAATTAAGCCAAGTACACTTCTAATTTTAAGCAAAAGCAATCTAATGGATATGCCTAGCATTGCTCAAATTTATTTGAATGGAACCCTTTCATGTGGGAAACCTATTAACACGGTGTACCAAGGAACATAGTTTGGGAACTCTGGTGTAAACCTTTTACTATTGTTATAACTCTCTATCCAAATCACCTCTACCCTCAGTTCAGTTGGAGTGTTTGTTACACTGGGCTTTACAGATTCTGAGAGTGACTGCATGGGGGCATTGATCAGGCACAAAGCCCAGATCCACGTGGTTAGCAAAGAACAGAGTTTTAACTGAAATGATTCAGCTCTGCCTTAGGATGCCTTTCTCCCAGGAGCAATGTTAGCCAGTTTGACAGATATTTTAAACTGAGACTACGGGCAGTCTGTCAAAGTTTCATCTTAACAGTCTTAATCTGTTGGGGAAGGATTTTACAAATCTAGTTCCACATCTCCATTACGTGCACGAGGAAACTGAGGAGGGCTCAGGGAGTCTGAAGAGTTTGCCTAGAATCACAAAGTTGATCAACTGCACAACTAGAATCTTCTAGAGTCGTTCCCTGGATTTCATAGCCTGGGGGTATCCAGGATTAGTGCAGGCCCCCTCAGAATGGAATCATGGCACTGAGTTAGCAGATTGCCGTTATATTTGTGCCTGAAAAGGTAAGAAAAAATAGGGTTCATGAAGCTTTCCTTGTATAGATAAAGATTGTATATGTCTATTTATTTTGTTTTGTGATTTGTATTTTTTTTCTTTTATTAACTTCCTTTTCAAAAATTATGAGTCACCACACCTATGAAGCTTTGCAGAGATATAAAAAGAGAGTAAACAGTCTCTACCTCCCCACTGCATCCTGTTTCTTGCTTCCTCAGGTAGACATCAAGGATGTCTTTAGGATGTGGTCTTCCATACTTCATTCCATGCTCATATATACATGTGGAGAGGGATCACTTATGCTTTTTCTTTTTTTTACATTTTCTTAAAAAGAAGAATCATATTATCTACGTTTCTCAGTCCCTTGCTTTCATCTCTTACTAATACATCATGAGCATCCCTGTGGTTTAATTGAAGTGAATATAATCCATTCTCTTTAATAACTGCATCGTAGTACATGTGTTGCTATAATACATTTTATTTTACCCTTTGCCAATTTCTGGATATTAATCTTGTTTCTAATTATTCTGTATGGAATACACACACATACACATGCACATGTAGATTTAGATGCAGCAACATTTGAGTATGAATCTCTCTCTCTCTCTCTCTCTCTCTCTCTCTATCTCTCTATCTATCTGTCTTAGTGTTGATGAGGTTTTCCTGGTAGACCAGCATCTCATAAGTGGTTTTGCTGGATCAGAAGCTACGAGTATTATTAATTTTGAAAGGTTTATAGCAGCTTTCTATCACATTCACTAGCACTGGATGTTGTCCCTCTTTAAATTTGTTTCCAGTGTCCTGTGGGCAACAACAGGTTTAGTATTGTTATTTTAATTTGCACTTCTTTGATTACCAGTGATCTTGAGCATCTTTTCTCCTGTTTATTGACCATTGGAATTGCTTTTATCGAAAGTTAGGCAGTGTGCTAACGGTGTAAAAACTTTACAGCTACATGACATCTCCTGAAAAAACATTCAGGGAAAGGAGTATGTAGAAAGAACATCAAATACTTTGTGAATCTGTGTGTGTGTGTGTGTGTGTGCACGCACGTGCGTGCATGCACGCATGTGGTGTCACAACATTATTGCTCAAAATAAAAGATTCATATCATCCAGTTAATACCAATAGGATTTTTAAAGATATTTTATAATTTAAAGATGATATAATCTGTATGCTAAACACCAATACTTAACCTTATGCAAAAAGCTAAAAAATTGTTTGGGAAAAAAGAACTTCATCCCATTAACTGGTGTATTTCATATCCACATTCTAGAATGTCCTTTAGTAAATAAACATAGTAATAATAATCCCCCATTTCCACAGTTTATATTCTATACAATTTTTTACATATGATGTTATTTAATTTTTTTACAACATCCTTTTGAGATTGGAAAATCAGAATGTGTTACTCCAGTTTTACAGGTAAGGGAATTGAGGTCCAAAGAGGAGCATTTCTTTGTTGCCCTTAAATATTAATTGAATATATGTAATTTAGTTACACAATCAATTCCATATGATGGTACCATAATTCCATATGACCGGACAGGATTTTCAAAGCCAGGGCTTGCTTGCTTGCCTGCTTCCTTCCTTCCTTCCTTTCTTTTTTGGCTATAACATATAAAATTACAGAATACCCTGGAAAGTACATTTTTGTCAGCACCTCCGATCATTTCCTTACATTTGACCCCCAAGTTTGAAATACTGGGTCAAGTGTTACGAACTTTTCAAAGCTCATGAACAAATCACTAGTTTTCAAGGCCAGTTGTTCAGAAGGTTTATCTTTTTATTTAGACAATAACCAAGCCCAGTGGGGCAGAGTCAGTGTTCATTTACTCTCCATTCTCAATGTCATTTTAGTCTTTTCTCCATCACATTCCATATCTCATGTAGCTATGCCCTTTGCTTATGGCATGATAATTCTTTTTTCCCTGACACTCAAGATAACTTCATAGACATTCTATCAATGGCTACAACCCACTTACTTTTAGCATGATACCAGTGATCAGTCTTTCTTCCCTCTGGCCTGGCCTTGGGAAGGATGGTGTTGCACTTCCTTGATCTTAAAAGAACACACAAGCAAGACTAAACACCAAAAACTTTTACCACCAAGCCAGCTAGATAATTTAAGTACCTATGCTAAATCCCCATCTAGAATATGAATGAGATATATATCCAATCTACTTTGTGTGGCTTTCACACTTGGGTTGAAATCTGATGCTAACATGTAAGAGAGACATCATCTCATCAAAGAGATGTACCTTTTTACTCAGGCCCCAGTGGATTGCAGTAGGCTCAGGTGTATCCGTCTAAATACAAACGTGTGCCTGTACATGTACCCTTACTTATTTCTAAGCCTTGTCTCTGCATCAGAAATTATAGTTTATTGTGTGTCAGCCATGTTCATGGAATTTTTAGATTGCAGATTATAAATATTATTGTGACTTTTTTTTAGGTACCTAGTAGAAGAAATCAAGAAAAGAGAAGGATTCAAATTACTGATGGAAGTAAGTGATTACAGAATTGTGCTTGTGATTTTGTCAGTCAACAGTGATGAAGGTGGTAATTTTCTAATCTATTATATTTCATTGGTTTTTGTGTTGCAGACTTAGAAGCAAGTCATTAGCTTAATTCATAGAGTCCATTATGTTAATTTACTCTATTAGTGAGTATTTTTCCTTTGTTGGATTCAGAGAACACACTTGCTTTTAAGTATTGAAAATTACAGTGCTCAATAATAATTACCAAGGATAATACCAAATAAATTATGACCTGTCTCTTGATATATAAATTGCATAATGATTGTACTGCAAATATTCAACTGTGCTATAGTGATGCTTCTGTGAAAAATCAATTAAGTGAATGTACAATAATGCATATAGTTTTCTCTTTTTATAAAATAATGAGAGCATATTAACTTTGGAGCAATGGGAAAATAAGTCATTTTGTTGTTGGATTGTTTGCTATATATAAGAAATATGGTGGTTACAAAGATAGAGATTATTGGGTTTTTTTTCTAAAATATATGGTTAGAAAATATGAAGAATATTATTTAATTCTGATTTTTAAGAAATGTAAAGTGTGAGGTTTGCTTAGCTCTTCTTATAGCATATACTTTATAGCAATTTTTAACATAATAAAAATCACTTAGAGACTTCAGCCTAGGAATGTATCCTGTACATAAACAATCTGGCTAGTTTTTGGTATTCATTTATTTGGCAAGATTTACTGAGCAATTGCTCAGTAAATGAGTGAGCTAGAGATATAAGACAGGGAAGTTCCCCACTCTCATGGTGCTTACATTCAAAAGGAAAGTGACAGGCAATAAACAAGCAAATTATTACATGGGAAACATCTAGTTGGGGGAAGTCTTAAGAAAACAATAAAACAGATTCATGAAAGATAATAAGTAATTACAAATAACTCATTAGACAGTTCCAGATGTGGGAAGTACTATAATGGAAATAGATAGGGTAAAATGCTGAAATGGGGGGTGTTGGGGGTGATGGCCTTTTTGGTTGGGATGCAGGTAGGGCCCTCTGGGGTTGCCTCTGCACTGAGACCTGCTGAATAATGGTAAGAAGCATGCCGCACAGATGCTTGAGGGAAAGGCATTCTAGGTAGAATCAACAAACAACTGCCAAGGCTTGAAACTGAAAAGAGTTCTGTGTGCGGGTTTCCCTGGTGGCGCAGTGGTTGAGAGTCCGCCTGCTGATGCAGGGGACACAGGTTCGTGCCCCGGTCCGGGAAGATCCCACGTGCCGTGGCGCGGCTGGGCCCGTGAGCCATGGCCGCTGAGCCTGCGCGTCCGGAGCCTGTGCTCCGCAATGGGAGAGGCCACGACAGTGAGAGGAAGAGTTCTGTGTGTTTGAGGAGCCAAAAGAAGGTGCATTAAGCAAGAGGGAGAGATAGTCGGTGATAGCGTGGAGAGGTTGGCAGAGACCAGATCTGCTGGAGCCAGGCGGGTCATGGTAAAGACCTTTGGCTTTTATTCCAAGTGTAATCTTTGGAGAAGTTTTCAGCAGAGAGGAGTCTGACTTCCATTTTGAAGGATGGTGCTGGATGTCATGAGAAGAGAGGGAGGGGGTGGTGGTGAGGGGAGGACAAGAAAAGAATAAGCGAGACAAGGTGGGAGCCTGTTGCAGTAACTTGGGTGAGATGTGATGATGGTCCTCAGATGACTTCGGGAAACACTGCTCCGAAAACTCCTGGCCATGGATTCTCCCACTGTCTGCAAAGGGGGCATCTGATCAGAAGGTTCTAAGAATCCAGACTCCCTGAAAACTAGGGATATAAAGGAACTTGCAAAAAGAGCAGAAGAGTCCATATTTAAACGACTTTCTGATAACACCACTAAAAAGCAAGAAGACCAGTTTAGAATGTGGAACATTCCACAGTACAGCTGACCTGGTTTCTTCAACGGATCAGTGGCATGAGGAAAAATAAAGGAGAGTGTGATGATGATCACTTCCGGGGTCAAAGAAACCTAAGAGGCAAAACAACCAAAGGCAACATATGCACCTGTTGGAACCCTAGTTTGAGGGAGCCAATTGTAAAAAGTAAATTTTGAAACAGTTGGGGAATTTCTAATATGAACTGGTAGGAGTTATCACTGATTTTGTTAGACATGACAATGGCATTATAACTACAGAAGAAAATGTCTGTATTTTCTAGAGATGCATACTTACCATGTAAGGATGAAATAAGAGCTGTCTGACTGGATTGAATTTGAGTTTGAATCACCTTTTTTATTTTCTTGAGGTTGAATTACCTCTTTATTTTCTCAAGTTTGAATTGCCTTTTTTATTCCTCTGGCTGTGGGAGCTATAGGTCTTAAGAAAAGTGCTGTACACCTCAGAACTGCACAGTCTTTTGATATAGCTGAGAGAAAAAGTGACGAGAAAAATGATGAACTGATTTAAAAGTTATTTATATACCTTACTAAAGGCTTAAAAATTGAGGGAGGAACCTCTTGCCATCATCTTTAGGGAAATGCAAACATTCACATCCTTGTAATGAAAGTTAAGGTGGATTTTAAGCATTAGGCAGCCTTCTGCCCTGGATATTTTATCTGTGGGAGCCACATGGCCCCAAAGCAGGGAAGGTGGCTCCTTCAATGATCCTCCAGAATTCCTACTTATAAGGGATTTTGTATGTGATCTGCATTTGCCTCTTTTCTCTGTATCCATTTAGAGAAATAAAGTAAATTTAGACCTTGAATTTCACATATAAGTGTCAAATTGATTAGCCTCTTTTTGTTAACAAATGCCTTCCTTGCACTGATTAAATATAACCCTAAAGCATACTTAAGAGAAGAGATACACAGGTTTGATGAGAGCCCAGGTCTGTAAAACTGCAAGGTTTTCAATTTAGGAAAAAATGAAGTCTATAATGATATATACATACATTTCACTGTGAAGCAGATGGCAGTGAGAGTGTTAAGTGGAACATTACAAACAGTGAATGAACACAACCACACAGAGTGTCTAGTACTTGAATATCTTTCCCTGAAAAGAACAAAAGTAATGCATATCTTCTTGAAGATGATTGAAACTTATCATTTCAAAGGAATTCTGCATTATTCATAGGCCCCTGAAAATCCTATCTTTATTTTTCCATGTTGGATCTAAGATCTAATAGATGTTTTCTTAGCGGTATATACTATCATTCACATGTTTATTTTGATCTCTTGGGAGAGTCCTAATTATTCAACTTTTTGTTTTTCTCTTCCTGAGTTCTGCCTTAGAAAGAGTTATTTAGGTTTCGTAGACTTTCTGAGTTACAAAGGATCTTCAAGGACATCTAATCAACTTCCTGCTCAGTGCAGGAAACCTCTCTTGATAGTTCTTGTAACAGGAAGTCAACTTCTGCCAGGACACTTCCTGTGTAGGAGAATTCACAGTTTATTCCTCTTCCAGGGAGCTCTAAATATTCATATTCTAACACTTACTGAATCCTACTATTAGGATTTGATATGTATCAAGCACACTGCAACTTACAGTTTTTTAAATATAGTTTTTATATAGTTTTATTAGATCATAACAACCTTCTGTTTGCTAAATTCAATGCACATCCTTTAATCTTCTTGGACTTCTGCAGCATTTTGCACCATTATCCATTTCTTTCCTGTCTTGTTTCCTTTAACTTTCTCTCCCAGTTTTTCTCCTTTCCATGTGACTTTCTCTTCTAAGCCTCTGTGTGAAGGTCTCTTCATCTGGGGACTGCTTAAATGCTCTCCATTCTTTTGTCTTGGCCCTTTCCTGTGTCCATTTCCCTGAAATGTTTTATCCATGTCTAGAGCTTTGTCATCAATAGTCTCAATAATGTCTCCATCCCTGACTTGTCTCCTCAGCTTCAGTCCTTTGTATATAAGTATGTCCTGGAATTTTCCAGACTCCCACAGTCACCTCAAATTCATCATTTCTAAAGCTAAAGTGTAGCCATTTTCTTTACCAAAATTTTGATAAATTCATTTTCCAGATGAATTTTTGGAACTCTTTTCCATTAGAACTATGATCCATCTTCTTCTTTTTCATTAGAACTATGATTTATCTAAACCAAAGTCTCCATGTTGTCTTCACCTATTTCCCTTCTCTACTCCTAAAGCCACCACCTTAGTTCAGGCTCCCCTCACCACTCAGGTTGGTGCTGTCTCCCAACTCATCCACTGCTTCCAGTCTTAGACCCCTTTATCCCATCTCCACACTGCAGCCACCCTGTGGGCTTTCTAATAAAATGAAATCTGTCCCCTAGGCTGAAACTCTCCAGTTGCCTCCGGAGTCAAGCCCAGACTCCCCAGCATGGCCAGTGAGGAAGCCCTTTGTGAAAGGATGCCCATCTCTGTTTCCAGCATAACCCCTCTTCAGCACACCCTGCCATCTAGTCATTCCAAGTACTTGCCATCACCCTGAATACACCAGGTTCTACCTGTGTACTATTCGCGTTGCCAGGAATATTTCTTGGATTATGAGAAATTTCTTCTTTTAAAATGCCCATACCTTTGCAGCTTGATTGCCTGTACCTAGCTTTATTACTGTTCTCTGAGTTCCTGGAGATAAGCATAAAATGTAAGTCATGTTTCTCATCCCAATGCCTGGTCCAATATCTAGAACATAAAAATTTTGAGTTGTATTCTGTGTTTAAATCATATGAAATTGAACATTTCAGTTGCCCTTCTTTGGACATGCTATAACTTTTTTATGTTCCCCTTCTAATATGTAGGCAGAAATTAACACAGTGACGTGTCTCACCCAGTGAAGATTTTCAAGTGGGACTGTTTATCCACTTGAAAAGCACATCTTTCTACCAATATAGTTCCAAATAATAGTCACTACACTAGTAGAGTGCCTTCTGTGTGCCACATGTGGTGGTAAATGTTGGAAATAATCTCTTTACTCATCAAACCAACTCTGTGGGGTAGACAATATAATCTCCATTTTATAGATTAGGAAGCTGAAGCTTAGAGAGTTTTACACTTGTCCAAGCAAAGACCTGGTGAAGTTGGGATTCAAACTGCATCCATGTGACTCCAAAACCCAGGCTTTTTGTGCTACTAAGTGCTGCCTTCGGAATTTTTCAGTAGTCTAATCAGTTACTTAAAACTTGTGAGCTTGAAGTCAGGTAAAATCCATCATGACTCCCTTCTCCATTCTATATTTGCATGATTGATCATTTCAGTCTATGTGCTAGATTCTACATTTATACTTATTAAAAAGCATACTGCTAGTTTTTATTATTATTATTATTATTAATCATCATCATCATTGTGATTTAATGATATTTCAGCAACAGAGATGAATTTCTTTTGACAAAGCTCAGTTTTAGAGAATACAAGCTACTATATCTTGGTGACCACTGACTTTTTCCCCCCAAGGGTCTCATATTATTTGCTCAATAATCCTTGCTGGAATTGACATCAAAGCACTGGCTTTATCTCTTGGAATATATCTCCTTTCTTTCTCTTTGAAAATCAGGATAGAATGAACCCATCTTTTCTTTAGTGACACTTCTCTACTTCTCCATGAATTTTTAAAGATGATGACAATGCTTTTACTGCTACAGGTTTTTTGTACCCTTCTCTATCATCCTTCTGGTCTAGACACTTGGATTCCCTTTTATGCCTTCTCAATGTTGTGGTGTTAGACAATATGGACTTAATGTGGTCCTAAGACGCCCAAGAGGTCAGACTTTTATATATGTAGGGAATTAAGTGGCATGTGAATGCTTCTACTCTGAAAATACACTTTACTGCTTTGAAGCTACTTGAAGAAAGTCTATGTAAAATAAAAAACTCAAATATGTTCCTTGTGGATATTCAAGGGATGTTTTTTCCAAGTTTCAATAATTTGGGGAATGCCTATAGTAAAGGTATTCCACCAAATGGAGCATCAAATTTCCTCCAATGAAATGAAATGTCAAAAAGGCTTCACCCATTTTCAAATACCATAGCACTGGAGCCACACCATTCTAAAAGAGACTGGGCAAAGATATCACAGATTTGCCACTTCCAAAATATCTAAACCAAAACTTATTGAAGGAAGAAAATATAAAATGTGGTTCAAAAGGACTAGGTACTGACTTACAATATATAGAGCAGATCTAGTAGCAGATAGAAACTATTACAAAATGATTCATAATGTTGCCATGCAAATGAAAAAGAATGGCTTATTTAATGATGTATTAGGGTCCAATAAAAAGACAAAAACTGCACAGTAATCTGAAGTGGGAAAGTGCAACGTAAAGAACTATCGTGCTTGCTTTAGCAGCACATATATTAAAATTAGAACAATACAGAAAAGATTAGGATGCTCCCTGTGCAAGGATGACATGCAGATTTGTGAAGAGTTGCATATTTTCAAAAAAGAATTATTAACAGGGGATTGGAGTCATGGGAGATTGCCTTGCAAGAGAGAAAGAGACCCTAAAAAATACAGAAATAGCAGATACTGTAAAGAACAGATATCACTCCTAGAACTGAGATGGAGCACTGAGCAAGAGGCCACCCCCACCCGGGACTGAGATCCAGACTTGGTTGGAGAGGGTGCAGTGTGGCTCACAAGATGACAGGGAAGTCCCCCAGGGTGTCACACAGGCGGGGTCTCTAGGAGTCCACCTCCTGGAGTGCTGGAGGACGCTGATATCAGGGCACTGCCATATTTTAGAACTCACTCAAGCCATCCAAGGCAAGGTGCCTCGCTGGCAGCCCTCCCTATGAAATCCCCGGAGGAGAGTGTGCAAGGAAAAACCATTTATGGGCATCCTGTGACCAGGCTGCTGTGAAGCCGCCACAGAGCATGGTGCTGGGGCAAGCTTTCAGGGGCCACTTGCTGCTGGTCACCAAAACTGCTGAAAAGAGCCCCACCTACTGCAGGAGCCCCATGAGATGAGTGCACGTGACCAGGAGGAGACACCTCTTCCTTCTCCGTGTCCCTCCAGCACCCTCTGGTGATAAAGTCTTCGATTGGACCAGATGGCTAGGAGAAATATTTATAGAGTCCACCTCCATTATTGGAGAACATAAAGAAAGGGTGGATTTGGAGCTGAGAGGCAATAAATTGATAACTGACATAAATGGCACCTGGAAAAAAATCTTCGTTGATATAAAGATGCAAATTCCTAGAATCTAGTGACAGATAATAACTCTGGTTTTTTCTACTTTCTAATCAACCATAGTGACTTTATTTATTCACAAAAAGATTTATTCACATTAGATGATTAAACAGTTTGAAGGCCAGGACATTCTATTCTAGAGAAATCAAATTAATCATAAATTAGAAAACCAAGTATAAATTGTGTAGATCTGTAAAGACTATTGTAGTCTCATGATAAATGTTTATGGAGTTGACTTGAATTACAAAGTACTCCATTTTGTTTTTTTATTTTTTTAATCATTCTTTAATTTTTCCATGTTCAATATTAGTTATCTATCTTATACACATCAGTGTATACATGTAAATCCCAATCTCCCAATTCATCACACCACCACCACCACACCCCACCTTCCCCCCTTAGTGTCCATACCTTTGTTCTCTACATCTGTGTCTCTATTTCTGCCTTGCAAACTGGTTCATCTGTACCATTTTTCTAGGGTCCACATATATGTGTTAATATACGTTATTTGTTTTTCTCTTTCTGACTTACTTCACTCTGTATGACAGTCTCTAGGTCCATCCACGTCTCTACAAATGACCCAATTTCGTCCCTTTTTATGGCTGAATAATATTCCATTGTATATTTGTACCACATCTTCTTTATCCATTTGTTTGTCGATGGGCATTTATGTTGCTTCCATGACCTGGCTATTGTAAATAGTGTTGCAGTGAACATTGGGGTGCATGTGTCTTTTTGAATTATGGTTTTCTCGCGGTATATGCCCAGTAGTGGGATTGCTGGGTCATATGGTAGTTCTATTTTTAGTTTTTTAAAGAACCTCCATAATGTTCTCCACAGTGGCTGTATCAATTTACATTCCCACCAACAGTGAAAGAGGATTCCCTTTTCTCCACATCCTCTCTAGCATTCATTGTTTGTAGATTTTCTGATGATGCCATTCTAACCAGTGTGAGGTGATACCTCACTGTAGTTTTGATTTACATTATCTAATAATTAGTGATGTTGAGCAGCTTTTCATGTGCCTCTTGGCCATCTGTATGTCTTCTTTGGAGAGATGTCTGTTTAGGGCTTCTGCCCATTTTTTGACTGGGTTGTTTGTTTTTTTAATATTGAGCTGCTTGATCTGTTTATATATTTTGGAGATTAGTCCTTTATCTATTGATTCATTTGCAAATATTTTCTCCCATTCTGAAGGTTGCGTATTCGTTTTATTTCTAGTTTCCTTTTCTGTGCAAAAGCTTTTAAGTTTCCTTAGGTCCCAATTGGTTATTTTTGTTTTTCTTTCCATTACTCTAGGAGGTGGGTCAAAAAAGATCTTGCTGTGATTTATGTCAAAGAGTGTTCTTCTTATGTTTTCCTCTAAGAGTTTTATAGTGTCTGGCCTTACATTTAGGTCTTTAATCCATTTTGAGTTTATTTTTGTGTATGGTGTTCGGGAGTGTTCTAATTTCATTCTTTTACATATAGCTGTCCAGGTTACCCAGCACCACTTTTTTTTTTTTTTTTTTTAGTCTCTGCTTTACAACAAAGTGAATCAGTCATACATATACATCTGTTCACACATCCCCTCCCTCCTGCGTCTCCCTCCCTCCCACCCTCCCCATCCCACCCCTCCAGGCGGCCACAAAGCACCGAGCCGATCCCCCCGCGCCACGTGGCCACCCCCCACCATCCATCCACCCCACGCCAGGCAGTGTATACACGTCCATGCCTCTCCCCCACCCCGTCACAGCCCCCCCCAATATCCCCAAGCCCAACCCCAGTAGGTCTGTGTCTCTATTCCTGTTTTACCCCTAAGTTCTTCATGACATATTTTTTTCTTAAATTCCATATATATGTGTTAGCATACGGTATTTGTCTTTCTCTTTATGACTTACTTCAATCTGTATGACAGACTCTAGGTCTATCCACCTCATTACAAATAGCTCAGTTTCATTTCTTTTTATGGCTGAGTAATATTCCATTGTATATATGTGCCACATCTTCTTTATCCATTCATCCGATGATGGACACTTGGGTTGTTTCCATCTCCAGGCTATTGTGAATAGAGCTGCAATGAACATTTTGGTACATGTCTCTTTTTGAATTATGGTTTTCTCAGGGTATATGCCTAGTAATGGGATTGCTGGGTCATATGGTAGTTCTATTTGTAGTTTTTTAAGGAACCTCCATGCTGTTCTCCATAGTGGCTGTACCAATTCACATTCCCACCAGCAGTGCAAGAGTGTTCTCTTTTCTCCACACCCTCTCCAGCATTTATTGTTTCTAGATTTCTTGATGATGGCCATTCTGACTGGTGTGAGATGATATCTCATTGTAGTTTTGATTTGCATTTCTCTAATGATTAATGATGTTGAGCATTCTTTCATGTGTTTGTTGGCAGTCTGTGTATCTTCTTTGGAGAAATGCCTATTTAAGTCTTCTGCCCATTTTTGGATTGGGTTGTTTGTTTTTTTGCTATTCAGCTGCATGAGCTGCTTATAAATTTTGGAGATTAATCCTTTGTCAGTTGCTTCATTTGCAAATATTTTCTCCCATTCTGAGGGTTGTCTTTTGGTCTTGTTTATGGTTTCCTTTGCTGTGCAAAAGCTTTGAAGTTTCATTAGGTCCCATTTGTTAATCTTTGTTTTTATTTCCATTTCTCTAGGAGGTGGGTCCAAAAGGATCTTGCTGTGATTTATGTCATAGAGTGTTCTGCCTATGTTTTCCTCTAAGAGTTTGATAGGAGTTTCTGGCCTTACATTTAGGTCTTTAATCCATTTTGAGCTTATTTTTGTGTATGGTGTTAGGGAATGATCTAATCTCATACTTTTACATGTCCCTGTCCAGTTTTCCCAGCACCACTTATTGAAGAGGCTGTCCTTTCTCCACTGTACATTCCTGCCTCCTTTATCAAAGATAAGTTGACCATATGTGCGTGGGTTTATCTCTGGGCTTTCTATCCTGTTCCATTGATCTATCTTTCTGTTTTTGTGCCACTACCACACTGTCTTGATTACTGTAGCTTTGTAGTATAGTCTGAAGTCAGGGAGCCTGATTCCTCCAGCTCTGTTTTTCGTTCTCAAGATTACTTTGGCTATTTGGGATCTTTTGTTTTTCCAAACAAATTTTGAAATTTTTTGTTCTAGTTCTGTGAAAAATGCCAGTGGTAGTTTGATAGGGATTGCATTGAATCTGTAGATTGCTTTGGGTAGTAGAGTCATTTTCACAATATTGATTCTTCCAATCCAGGAGCATGGTATATCTCTCCATCTATTTGTATCATCTTTAATTTCTTTCATCAGTGCCTTATAATTTTCTGCATACAGGTCTTTTGTCTCCTTAGGTAGGTCTATTCCTAGATATTTTATTCTTTTTGTTGCAATGGTAAATGGGAGTGTTTTCTTGATTTCAGTTTCAATTTTTCATCATTAGTGTACAGGAATGCCAGAGATTTCTGTGCATTAATTTTGTATCCTGCTACTTTAACAAATTCATTGATTAGCTCTAGTAGTTTTCTGGTAGCATCTTTAGGATTCTCTATGTATAGTATCATGTCATCTGCAAACAGTGACAGCTTTACTTCTTCTTTTCCTATTTGGATTCCTTTTATTTCCTTTTCTTCTCTGATTGCTGTGGTTAAAACTTCCAAAACTAGGTTGAATAAGAGTGGTGAGAGTGGGCAGCCTTGTCTTATTCCTGATCTTAGTGGAAATGGTTTCAGTTTTTCACCACTGAGGACGATGTTGGCTGTGGGTTCGTCATATATGGCTTTTATTATGTTGAGGAAAGTTCCCTCTATGCCTACTTTCTGCAGGGTTTTTATCATAAATGGGTGTTGAATTTTGTCGAAAGCTTTCTCTGCATCTATTGAGATGATCATATGGTTTTTCTCCTTCAACTTGTTAATATGGTGTATCACATTGATTGATTTGCGTATATTGAAGAATCCTTGCATTCCTGGAATAAACCCCACTTGATCATGGTGTATGATCCTTTTAATGTGCTGTTGGATTCTGTTTGCTAGTATTTTCTTGAGGATTTTTGCATCTGTGTTCATCAGTGATATTGGCCTGTAGTTTTCTTTCTTTGTGACATCCTTGCCTGGTTTTGGTATCAAGGTGATGGTGGCCTCGTAGAATGAGTTTGGGAGTGTTCCTCCCTCTGCTATATTTTGGAAGAGTTTGAGAACGATAGGTGTTAGCTCTTCTCTAAATGTTTGATAGAATTTGCCTGTGAAGCCATCTGGTCCTGGGCTTTTGTTTGATGGAAGATTTTTAATCACAGTTTCAATTTCAGTGCTTGTGATTGGTCTATTCATATTTTCTATTTCTTCCTGATTCAGTCTTGGCAGGTTGTGCATTTCTAAGAATTTGTCCATTTCTTCCAGGTTGTCCATTTTATTGGCATAGAGTTTCTTGTAGTAATCTCTCATGATCTTTTGTATTTCTGCAGTGTCAGTTGTTACTTCTCCTTTTTCATTTCTAATTCTATTGATTTGAGTCTTCTCCCTTTTTTTCTTGATGAGTCTGGCTAATGGTTTATCAATTTTGTTTATCTTCTCAAAGAACCAACTTTTAGTTTTATTGATCTTTGCTATCGTTTCCTTCATTTCTTTTTCATTTATTTCTGTTCTGATCTTTATGATTTCTTTCCTTCTGCTAACTTTGGGGGTTTTTTGTTCTTCTTTCTCTAATTGCTTTAGGTGCAGGGTCAGGTTGTTTACTTGAGATGTTTCCTGTTTCTTAAGGTGGGATTGTATTGCTATAAACTTCCCCCTTAGAACTGCTTTTACTGCGTCCCATAGGTTTTGGGTCGTCGTGTCTCCATTGTCATTTGTTTCTAGGTATTTTTAAATTTCCTCTTTGATTTCTTCAGTGATCACTTCGTTATTAAGTAGTGTATTGTTTAGCCTCCATGTGTTTGTATTTTTTACAGATCTTTTCCTGTAATTGATGTCTAGTCTCATAGCATTGTGGTCGGAAAAGATACTTGATACAATTTCAATTTTCTTAAATTTACCAAGGCTTGATTTGTGACCCAAGATATGATCTATCCTGGAGAATGTTCCATGAGCACTTGAGAAAAATGTGTATTCTGTTGTTTTTGGATGGAATGTCCTATAAATATCAACTAAGTCCATCTTGTTTAATGTATCATTTAAAGCTTGTATTGCCTTATTTTTGGATGATCTGTCCATTGGTGAAAGTGGGGTGTTAAAGTCCCCTACTTTGAGTGTGTTACTGTCGATTTCCCCTTTTATGGCTGTTAGTATTTGCCTTATGTATTGAGGTGCTCCTATGTTGAGTGCATAAATAGTTACAATTGTTATATCTTGTTCTTGGATCGATCCCTTGATCATTATGTAGTGTCCTTCTTTGTCTCTTGTAATAGTCTTTATTTTAAAGTCTATTTTGTCTGATATAAGAATTGCTACTCCAGCTTTCTTTTGATTTCCATTTGCATGGAATATCTTTTTCCATCCCCTTACTTTCAGTCTGTATGTGTCTCTAGGTCTGAAGTGGGTCTCTTGTAGACAGCATATATATGGGTCTTGTTTTTGTATCCATTCAGCCAATCTGTGTCTTTTGGTGGGAGCAGTTAATCCATTTACATTTAAGGTAATTATTGATATGTATGTTCCTATTCCCATTTCCTTAATTGTTTTGGGTTCGTTATTGTAGGTATTTTCCTTCTGTTGTGTTTCTTGCCTAGAGAAGTTCCCTTAGCATTTCTTGTAAAGCTGGTTTGGTGTTGCTGAACTCTCTCAGCTTTTGCTTGTCTGTAAACGTTTTAATTTCTCCATCAAATCTGAATGAGATCCTTGCTGGGTAGAGTAATCTTGGTTGCAGGTTTTTCTCCTTCATCCCTTTAATTATGTCCTGCCACTCCCTTCTGGCTTGTAGAGTTTCTGCTGAGAGATGAGCTGTTAACCTGATGGGGATTCCCTTGTGTATTATTTGTTGTTTTTCCCTTGCTGCTTTTAATATGATTTCTTTGTGTTTAATTTTTGACAGTTTGATTAATATGTGTCTTGGCATATTTCTCCTTGGATTTATTCTGTATGGGACTCTCTGTGCCTCCTGGACTTGATTAACTATTTCCTTTCCTATATTAGGGAAGTTTTCAACTATAATCGCTTCAAGTATTTTCTCAGTCCCTTTCTTTTTCTCTTCTTCTTCTAGAACCCCTATAATTTGAATGTTGGTGCATTTAATGTTGCCCCAGAGGTCTCTGAGACTGTCCTCTGTTCTTTTCATTCTTTTTTCTTTATTTTGCTCTGCATCAGTTATTTCCACTATTTTATCTTCCACCTCACTTATCCGTTCTTCTGCCTCAGTTATTCTGCTATTGATCCCATCTAGAGTATTTTTCATTTCATTTATTGTGTTTTTAATCGATGCTTGATTCATCTTTAGCTCTTCTAGGTCCTTGTTAACTGTTTCTTGCATTTTGTCTATTCTATTTCCAAGATTTTGGATCATGGAAATAGAATCTTGGATCATCTTTACTATCATCATTCTGAATTCTTTTTCAGGTAGACTGCCTATTACCTCTTCATTTGTTAGGCCTGGTAGGTTTTTATCTTGCTCCTTCACCTGCTGTGTGTTTTTCTGTCTTCTCATTTTGCTTATCTTACTGTGTTTGGGGTATCCTTTTTGCAGGCTGCAGATTCATAGTTCCCGTTGTTTTTGGTGTCTGTCCCCAGTGGCTAAGGTTGTTTCAGTAGGTTGTGTAGGCTTCCTGGTGGGGGGACTAGTGCCTGTGTTCTGGTGGTTGAGGCTCAATCTTGTCTTTCTGGTGGACAGGTCCACGTCTGGTGGTGTGTTTTGGGGTGCCTGTGGCCTTATTATGTTTTTAGGCATCCTCTCTGCTAATGGGTGGTGTTGTGTTCCTGTCTTGCTAGTTGCTTGGCATAGGGTGACCAGCACTGTAGCTTGCTGGTCGTTGACTGAAGCTGGGTGCTTGTGTTGAGATGGAGATCTCTGGGATATTTTCGCCGCTTGATATTATATGGAGCTGGGAGGTCTCTTGTGGACCCGTGTCCTGAAGTTGGCTCTCCCACTTCAGAGGCACAGCACTGACTCCTGGCTGCAGCACCAAGAGCCTTTTATCTACCTGGCTCAGAATAAAAGGGAGAAAAATTAGAAAGAAAGAATTAGTAGAAGAAAGAAAAAGAGAGAGAAAGAAAGGAAGAAGGAAAGAAAGGAAGGAAGGAAGAAAGAAAGAAAGCAAGGTGGGAGGAAGGAAAGAAAATGAAAGAGTGAAAGGAAGAAGGGAGGGAGTGGGGGAGGAAGGAAAGAAAGAAAGGGGTGGAGGGAGGGAGGGAGGAAGGGAAGGTAGGAAAAAAGAAAGAGAGAAGGTAAAGTAAAATAGAATAAAGTATAAAATATAGTAGCATTATTAAAAATAAAAAAGTAATTATTGAAAAAAAAAAACCCAAAAAAACAGATGGATAGAACCCTAGGACCTATGGTGGAAGCAAAGCTATACAGAGAAAATCTCACACAGAAGCATACACATACACATTCACAAAAAGAGAACAGGGGGAGTAAAATCGAAAATGTTGCTCTCAAAGTCCGCCTCCTCAATTTGAGATAATTCGTTGTAAAAAGAGGAAAAGGAGAAAAAATCTTAAATATTGTCCTCAAAGTCCACCTCCTCAATTTGGGATGCTTCGCTCTGCATTCATGCACTCCACAGACGCAGGGCACTTCAAGCGGACCGTGGAGCTTTAATCCGCTGCCTCCGAGGCTGCACAGAGAGATTTCCCTGTCTCTTCTCTGCTCTCACAGCTCCCAGGTCTCAGCCTTGGACCTGGCCCCGCCTCTGCACGTAGGTCGCCGGAGGGCGTCCGTTCTTCGCTCAGACAGGATGGGTTTAAAGGAGCCGCCGATTCGGGGGCTCTGGCTCACTCAGGCCGAGGGGAGGGAGGGGCACGCAGTGCGGGGCGGGCCTGTGGCGGCAGAGGCCAGCGTGACGTTGCACCAGCCCAGGGCACTCCGTGCGCTTTCCCGGGGAAGCCGTCCCCCAGCACCACTTATTGAAGAGACTGTCTTTCTCCATTGTATATCCTTGCCTCCTTTGTCATAGATTACCTACCTGACCATGGGTGCATGGGTTTATCTCTGGGCTTTCTATCCTGTTCCATTGATTTATATTTCTTTTTTTTTTTTCTGTACGCGGGCCTCTCACTGTTGTGGCCTCTCCCGTTGCGGAGCACAGGCTCCGGACACACAGGCCCAGCGGCCATGGCTCACAGGCCCAGCCGCCCCGCAGCATGTGGGATCCTCCCAGACCGGGTCACGAACCCTTGTCCCCTGCATCGGCAGGCGGACCCTCAACCACTGCGCCACCAGGGAAGCCCCTATATTTCTGTTTTTGTACCAGTACCATATTGTCTAGATTACTGTAGCTTTGTAGTATAGTCTGAGTCAGGGAGTCTGATCCCTCCAGCTCCATTTTTTCCCCTCAAGATTGCTTTGACTATTTGGAATCTTTTGTGTTTCCATAAAAATTTTAAGGTTTATTGTTCTAGTTCTGTAAAAAATGCCACTGGTAATTTGATAGGAATTGCATTGAATATGTAGATTGCTTTGGGTAGTATAGTCATTTTCACAATGTTGATTCTTCCAATCCAAGAACATGTATATCTCTCCATTTATTGGTATCATCTTTAATTTCTTTTCTCATTGTCTTATAGTTTTCTGAGTACAGGTCTTTTGTCTCCCTAGGTAGGTTTATTCCTAGGTATTTTATTCTTTTTGTTGCAGTGGTAAATGGGAGTGTTTCCTTAATTTCTCTTTCAGATTTTTCAACATTAGTGTATAGGAATGCAAGAGATTTCTGTGCATTAATTTTGTATCCTGCTAGTTTACCAAAATCATTGATTAGTAGTTTTCTGGTGGCATCTTTACAATTCTCTATGTATAGTGTCATCTCATCTTTAAACAATGACAGTTTTACTTCTTCTTTTCTGATTTGGATTCCCTTTATGTTTTTTTCTTCTCTGACTGCCGTGGCTAGGACTTCCAAAACTATATTGAATAATAGTGGTGAGAGTGGACATCCTTGTCTTGTTCCTGATCTTAGAGGAAGTACTTTCAGTTTTTCACCGTTGAGAATGTTTTTTGCTGTGGGTTTGTTGTATATGACCTTTATTATGTTGAGGTGGTTTCCCTCTTTGCCCATTTTCTGTAGAGTTTTTATCATTAATGGGTGTTGAATTTTGTCAAAAGCTTTTTCTGCATCTAATGAGATGATCATATGTTTTTTATTCAGTTTGTTAATATGGTGTATCACATTGATTGATTTGCATATATTGAAGAATCCTTGCATCCCTGGATAAATCCCACTTGGTCATGGTGTATGATCCTTTTAATGTGTTGTTGGATTCTCTTTACTAGTATTTTGTTGAGGATTTTTTCATCTATATTCATCAGTGATATTGGTCTGTAATTTTCTTTTTTTATAGTATCTTTGTCTGGTTTTGGTGTCAGGGTGATGGTGGCCTCGTAGAATGAGTTTGGGAGTGTTCCTTCCTCTGCAATTTTTTGGAAGAGTTTGAGAAGGATGGGTGTTAGCTCTTCTCTAAATGTTTGATAGAATTCACCTGTGAAGCCATCTGGTCCTGGACTTTGGTTTGTTGGAAGATTTTTAATCACAGTTTCAATTTCATTACTTGTGATCGGTCTGTTCATATTTTCTGTTTCTTCCTGGTTCAGTCTTGGAAGGTTATACCTTTCTATGAATTTGTCCATTTCTTCCAGGTTGTCCATTTTATTGGCATGGAATTGCTTATAGTATTCTCTTAGGATGCTTTGTGTTTCTGTGGTGTCTGTCGTAACTTCTCCTTTTTCATTTCTAATTTTATTGATTTGTGTCCTCTCCCTCTTTTTCTTGATGAGTCTGGCTAATGGTTTATCAATTTTGTTTATCTTCTCAAAGCACCAGCTTTTAGTTTTATTGATCTTTGCTATTGTTTTTTTTTGTTTCTGTTTCATTTATTTCTGCTCTGATCTTGATGATTTCTTTCGTTCTGCTCACTTTGAGTTTTGTTTGTTCTTCTTTCTCTAATTCCTTTAGGTGTAAGGTTAGATTATTTGAAATTTTTCTTGTATTTTGAGGTAGGCTTGTATAGCTATAAACTTCCCTCTTAGTACTGCTTTTGCTGCATCCCATAAGTTTTGTATCATCATGTTTTCATTGTCATTTGTCTCTAGGTATTTTTTGATTTCCTCACTGACTTCTTCAGTGATCTCTTGGTTATTTAGTAACGTATTGTTTAGCCTCCATGTGTTTGTGGTTTTTACGGTTTTTCCCAGTAATTCTTTTCTAATTTCATAGCATTGTGGTCAGGAAAGATGCTTGATATGATTTCAATTTTCTTAAATTTACTGAGGCTTGGTTTGTGACCCAAGATGTGATCTATCCTGGAGAATGTTCCGTGTGCACTTGAGAAGAAAGGGTAATCTGCTGTTTTTGGATGGAATGTCCTATAA